>NC_139324.1:957500-3842500 GCF_056507025.1 Lutjanus erythropterus | reverse complement strand
CACAACCAGCAAAGCAATCCTTTTTTTCTGACTTGCAAAGAAAGAAACACATTAATTTGTCCATTTCCATCACTTTACAGAACAATACATTGACTTACATTAATTTCCTGGCTACTAACTCTAACCCTACCTACAAAAACTACTTACCTAACTTTAACCCAAGTCTTCACCCTAAATTTGAATGACTTACATTATGGGGACTTTGTGTTTTGTCTCCCTTAAGAATGCAAGTCCCCACAATGTGATTGAGTAAACAGATTTTTTTTTTTTTTTTATAAGTAATACATGCCGACATTATTAATTATTTTATTTTATTTTTCCAAAAAAGCAAAGCCAGAGGCCACATAAGGCCATAGGTGGAGGCACCCAGCCCAGTTGGCCCAGTGGATAATCAGTGCTTATCGCAGTGGCAGGTATTGTGTGGTCTGCTCAGAAAAACAAGATTTATCCTCAGGGTATCAGCAACATAAGGCCTACAACCGTTAAAGGGACAACCCACTACCTAAATACTCCACATTAATCACCCGCTGTACCGATTCCGCTGCTGTGTGTCAAACTTCTGAAACAACCCACTGTTTTAACCAGAAACATTAAACTTTTACCGCCTGCAGTGGGCTGACCCGTTAACACTTAAACATCAGTGACTATGTTTGAATCTTCTGAACTCAAACCATTCCTTAAATACAGTATCCTACATTAACCGAAAGAGAATTATAAATTCACCCCAGTTTGTTAGAGAATACATTATCAACATCCGCTTTGCCTCTGACACACATTTCAAGCAGTACTTTCATCCAATGAGTCGCACCCTCTTATCCCCTTTCAAATGTTTTTTCACGTTCTATACAAAAGTCGAACTTTCTTCAAAACATTTATTTCCTAATTATTTCTGCACAAACACTTTGTAAATGACATCCTTGCCTTCGGCGCTGTAACACCCTACTTTTTTTTCTGTGACAAATCCAGATGTTGTTTTCCACTTTTCCATTACTACTTTGTCATTCGGCCAGTCAGCAGAAACCAGTCGCGGGTAGGCCAGAGCACTCAGCTACTTTATCACCTCGCTCTTCCCCCAGAGGAGCTCTCAGCCTCAGCCAGGCCTGCTGGAGGATGTTTGCACAGCCGCCAGCTCACCTGCGCTACAGCAATAATGCCTCCTGCATTCATGCGGACTCCTCTCCAGCAGCTCCAGCAGCTCCCTGTGTGGCATTTTCAAAATTAGTAAGCAATGAGCCTTCCCCACAGTAATTCTTTATCATAACTGCTAATTTTCTCACCTGATGAGCAGAGATGGAGGTCCATGAATGAGGAAAAGTGTACGGATGTATTGAGTATAAATGAGTATATGAAAGGAAGCATCTTTCTGTTTGAAATAACTCATAAAAGCTGACCTGTAGCCACATAAGTCCTCATTTGAATATCAATGCACTCAATGATAATTCCACTCACAGTACTACTGAAAGCATCCCAGAGCAGATAAGTTGTTCTAGCTGCTGCTTAAAAATTATTTTGTTTGTTTAAAAATTCACTTTATAATCATTATGCGTGGCTATGAATATTAAAGGAACAATAAATGTACGTTCTGAGTTTGTCACAACAAAGAAACATGGGTTATTAACCTTCCTCTTGTGTTAGCTTTCTGTTACTATCTCTTATGTATCTCTTATGCATAGCTTATGTTAGCACACACATTCACAGCACCCGACATCTTCATTACACCACTGACTCTCCAACTTAGTCACTAGGTTCTTTATGTTGCTTTATTTTTAATAAATGAATTATTTGTTTAAAAGATGTTATTGTGTGGACCTCCCTTCTGTCAGAACCAAACTAGGACTGAACCCAAATGCACGACTCTAGAGACGAGGTTCAAATATACAATCTTTTAATATCAAATTATCAAAGGAAAATCACTCAATCGAGGAAGATCTCAAACTAGCAAAAAAAACTCTGATGAGGAAAAAATACTATGAACACAGAAGAAATCAAAATCACTCTTTCGAGGAAAATAGCTATGGCTGAGAAAAATAACAAGACAAAGTATCAAAATAACATAAGGCAAGTCTAAGGCAAAACAAAGTATCAAAGAATACGAAACCTGAATTGACAAGGGTTGTGGTGCAAACAGGCGTGGGTTCTCTGGCACACAAGACAAGACAAACTGGCACAGGACAAAGGGAAACACAGACTATATACCCACACACATGAGGTAATGGGAAACAGGTGGAAACAATCAGGGCAGGGCAGACAATCAGACCAGTGGGATCACACAAGGGGGAAGGAGCAAGTTACCTGAAACGAGAGGAGAGTTAGGTGTCAAAATAAAACAGGAAGCCACGAGACAACATAGACACAAGACAAAAACTAAACATAACTTAACCTGACTTCTTGGACATGACACCTTCTTTGTTATACTGTCCAATGAGCTGGGCATAACAAAAGATTGGCTTTAATATTTTTGTTGTTCTTTTGACAGCATACTCCTTGTTTTTAATATAAAAAAAAATGTCAAATGAACGTCAAGAGAATTATATAAATAAATAAAAGGTTGTTATGTTACCTGACTGTTACTTAGGGGTATTAGAACACATATCTTAAATGTTCAAAAAAAACATTTTTTTAATTTTAATATTATTGACTATAGTAACATCTATGGTGTTACAGGTCAATTTCGACCCATATATATTTACTTCAAGAAAAAGGCAAAAAAACAAGTCTCTTTTTTCAAAAATAGAACTTAATACAAATACAAAATGAAAAGCAAAACTAGTAATAATACAAAATGTAGATTTGCAAGGTTAAACAAACAACAACCAATCAAGCAAATCAAACCAAAAGAGTTTTATGGAACTAGTACTTGATTTCTGTGCATGAACATGCATGTCTACTTGTGTATTTTTAGATGCATGTGTGGCAAAAAGTGACACTAGTGTGTTCTTTGCAGAGCTATTTTTTGCAGTAGAGGCACGATACATTTGTAATAGGTCCATAAAAAGTCTCTCTGTGCAACAACATGCATGTGTATGCGTGTGTGTTTAGATGCATGTGTGGCAAAAAGTGACACTTTTAGTGTGTTCTTTGCAGAGATATTTTTTGCAGGTGAAGCACAATGTGTTTGTCTTTCTGTCCTTACAGTAAATCTTCTTCTCATTGTAGCATTCTGTAAACTGGAGATGTGTACTCTGCAAGTCACCAACTCTAAACTGAATTGGCCTTACGTACCTGGACATGTCCGTCTTTGTTTGTTCGGTGAAACAGGCAAAGAGAGAAGCCCCTAACTGAAGCTCAAGTGGTTGGAGAAAGAGCTGGCTGTGGGCTGTTGGCTGACAGTGTGTGTCTCTACATGAACTAATAGACTGCACTAAATGCCGATGGAAATCAGAAAGCACACTAAAGAAGTACTGCATCTGAAGACCTCATCTTTTTTTTTTTTTTTTTTTTTTCAGAACAACATGGCTTATTTGTCACAGTACATTTACTTAAGCAACAGACTACTTCTTCCACCACCACTTTACCTGTAGTTGGTGAAAACTGTTCTAATACCATATGTAAAAAATACTCTGCATTCAATTTTACTTCCAACTTCAAACTTTCCCAACAACAATAACACAGTGAAAAGTCTTACAAGCTTGTTAATAATTTCAAAGTGCTCAGTGTACGGTAATTATCCTAAATGAAGGGGAGTAGTAAGGGAGAAGGATGAACGAGGGCGACCATATGCAGCTCTTGCCTTCACTCCTCTGTACTGAGTGACGGAGAGAAGTACGATCCCCCTACAGGAGCCCCGAGGCATTACCAACAGATCAATGAATAATCAAGCCACACAGGCAACGGTCTGTGCCTCTTATCTGTGTTCGTCTTTTGTTTCTTTGGCTGCCAAAACAGTGTTTAAACCGTGACCAATATCAATATACACAATACTGTACTGACAAAATACAGAACTGGATGTAAAGTACATGTCCTGAACATAGAATACCGTAATAACTGTAATAAGAAAAGAATGAAATTAACTTTTCAAATGACTTATGATTGTCTGAAAATGAATAAGTCTTTCTCACAAGCTACTTGTCGCACTTACACTTACACATACGCGTGTACTTTTCAAGCCTAGAGAGACAAGGCGTGAGACACTGACAGGGTGTCCTGGTGGATAGGATGCTTCGGCATGAGACGGGCTTCATGGAGAGAGAGGGTGTTCAAATGCTACTACAGTCAGTGTCCAATTCCAGAAACCAACTTTGCCTCTATTTGCAGCATTTCTACTGCCCATCCAATTACTAGATCAAGGTACTCTGGGCTCTTTTTATTTGCCAAGTCATTTTCATCATGCACCGTGATGACTGGCGCAGCTGTATTAGAGGTTAATACTCCACATGATCCACTCAAATAACTAAACTCAGTGTCCGTGTGTGCCTGATGCAGCACACTCATGAGTCATTGTGAAAATGTGGTTAAAATGGGGCACAAAAAGATAAAAGGCTGTAAGTCTTTTCAGTCCATTCTCATCCTGTAGTCATCTATGACTCATCACAGAAAGACATTGTTCGCTCAGTCTTTTCCTGCTCAGCATTCATGCTTTCCTCTGAGCAATTAACTTATTACAATCTGTGAGTTGTCATCTTGTCTTTATTTACTCACAGCGGCTATTGTTTTTAATTTTTAATACTTTTTTGTTTCTATATTCTAAACACTTATTATGCTAAACTTTGTGTGTTGCATCGCTATTATGTTGTCAGTTGTCAGAAAATGCGAAATAATGCAGCCCTGACAGAATTTAGACCTCAAAGTAGACCCTTTTGGAGCAAAAAGAGAAACAAAAGACACTTGTTATTTTGGGCTGATTACACCTCTTCTCAGAACTTTGCCGACAGAGCTCGATTGGAATTGGTATTACTCATCAATTTGTAATACTAACCACAGGGGAGGACACACTGCATTTTTTTTGCTTGATTTTTACAGTCCAGTATGATCTGTGTCCCAAGGTTGCCTCATTTAAAGTCTGCATTTTAGACCAAAAGCTGCCAAACAAAGTTCTATATTCTTGACCTGCGTAGAAGTCATACAGCAGTGGGATGAACCAGGCAGATGGTGTCCAAGCACAGAACCTTGGCACTAGAGATCAGAGTTTTCAGATCAGTCTGCGTCCAGTGTGTGGTTTGGTTCATGCAAATGCTTTGGCTTTAATTAGGGAGATTGTCATTTCATTATGGAATATTTTCCTTAAAAAAATGTATAGACTCGTACGATCACTCTCAGCCATCAATTATGAGCTACTAGAAGTGAGTAGTGGTAGCTTTATCTGCAGAGACCCTTCCCTCTGCCTGCATTTCATTTTTTAAAAATTTATTGAACAGTTTGTACATTTGTACAAACAACTGCTTGAGAGCGGTGAATTGGAACCATAAAGTTGCAGCTGGACTACAGCCGGACTACATGATGAGCTGAAAATCACTATAAAACTTAATCAAGCTGAGTGGAGCTACAGATTCAGCTGTTAATTCTTTGTAGGATCACTACCACATATTTTGAGATTTTCCCAATTAAAAGTGTATATCATAATAAAATGTAAAGTTGGGGCTTTATTACCTTTCTTTGAACATGTATTTGCTAACTGGGTTGTGGAAGTGGGACCAATTCATTGTTTTGCATGTAAATCTCAAGTCTTTGGACTTGCAAGTCTTGACTTGGACTTGAGTGCAAAGTCAAAAGTGACATGTTCCAAGTCCCAAATCCTAAACTTTGAGTTTCAAGTCCTAAAGGGGTCATAAGGGGCGCTCTTCACCAAATGTAAAGTCATTCTAACAGCAGAGTCTCAACTTGCTGTTTTTTGCCCTTTCAAATGTCAAACAAAGTTGGAAGTTGTGGCGTCTGAATCCCATCTAACAGATACTCTGCACTTATCTAGACACTACCTGGAGGAACTGTATGTGTTAACACAAATATCTGTTGGCCCAGACTTAACCCTGCCAAGTCTGGGTCAGCCACATGTGTTACTAGAGCAGCTCAGTGTCCAGAGCGGCTACACAAGTCTAATATTTTTTTTACCTCACATTTCAATGCCTTTCTTCATCATCTGTAATGTAAAAACATCAGATTACAGTCATAAAAGTAAAAGCATGTGTCCTGCAAGTCACAGCACACGACAAAGTGTCTCCCCTGCAGGCAGGGAGACTGTAATCAGTCGATCTCAGCGTCTATCACTCTTCTCTTCAGTCACAGCTTGTTAACCTGTTAATTTGTATTGATATCAGCACAAAACCAGTCATCATTACAGATGAGTCCTTCTCCTCCTCCTGCACGCTCTGCAGGTGCAGAGTGTTTCCATCATGTGTGAACATGTCTGACTCTGACGGTCTCCTCATGCATGCCTGTTACGGTCTCCATACAAACAAGGGAGAACACATGGCTCAATAGGAGCAGGAGGCTGCAATATATAAACGAGGACGCCACACCAAAATGTAACAGTTTAACCCACAAGCTTTATTTGCTGAATTTAAAGTAAAAAACACAAGCACAAACAAACAAACTAAAAGGCAAACAAAGAAGGGCTGGGGACCTCGGCCAAAAGGAACAAAAGAGGGAAGACGCTGGGCCAACCACACAGTGGGCCGTCGCTCCCAGCGTCTCCCCCTACACTACCTAAAATAGAAACTAAACCTAAAATAAACAAAGACGAATAACGTAACTGCCAGTAATCTCCAGCCCAAACTAACACAACAAATCAAAACAACAAACCCGAGCACCTAAACGTGCATGGGGGAAAAACCTGCTTGGGGAAAGAAAACAATGGGGGAAGGAAAAAGCTCCTTACCACCTGCGCTGGTGTCTGTGCCATGTGCCGTGCCGCCGTCTCTACACTCCCTGTCCCTCTTATCCCCTCCTCCTCTCCCTACCTGAGTGCCGATTACACTCAGGTGTGCAGCAGGCAGAGGGAGGAGGGAGACAAGCCGGACAGAGAGAGAGAGCAAACAGGCTGCTGCACGTAACACCCCTCCCGTAAAAACGTGAATGGGGGGAGTGCCGCAGACATCATTCACGCATTAACTAACATCTGGACAGTGTGTCGGCCTTTGATGTGCCGGACCTCCACATTGACAGATTGTAAAAATAGTGCCTAGCGCATGAGCCTCTGATCGGTGTTTCGCATCTGACTAACAAACACAAGAGGGTTGTGGTCAGTGTACACAACAACGGACGCACTAGTGGAGCCGACATATACATCAAAATCTGCCAAGATAAGCGCGAGAGCCTCCTTTTCAATAGTCGAGTACACACATTGATGCTGATTAAATTTTTTTGAGAAATAGGAGACGGGATGCTCCACCCCATCATCTCCATCTTGAAGGAGGACAACACCGGCCCCCGCAATCGCTTGCATCAACGGACAATTTAAACGGACGATCAAATGTGGGCACAGCCAGGACTGGGGCATGAGTTAGCAAGGCTTTTACACAGTCAAACGCATGCTGACAACTGTCAGCCCAATGAAAAAGAGTCTTTGGACTCAACAGGTCGGTGAGCGGAGCCGCAACAGCCAAGAAGTTTTTACAGAAGCTTCTGTAGTACCCCACCATCCCCAAGAAACGACGCAGCTCATGGCCTGAAGCACAGGTCACAAATGTGGAAATCTCCCTTGCCCGAGGAGTCACCTGCCAATACCCTTTTCTACAGGTCAAGGTTCGTCACATAATTGGCACTGCCGACGTGATCAACACAATCCTCAACTTGGGGCAAAGGATAACAGTCCGGCTTCATGACACCATTCACCTTCCGAAAGTCTGTGCAGAACCGGTCAGAGCCATTGGACTTACCAGCTAAGAGACACGGCGAACTCCACGAACTAGAGCTGGGTTCTGCAGTACTGTTCTCCAGCATATAATTTACCTGCTGCTGTAAACGGAGGCGCTTATCGGGATTAAATCTATATGCATGCTGCTTTATCGGTGGAGAATCCCCCACATCAGTGTCATGTTGCAGCAAGTGGGTCCAAGTCGGCACGTCTGAAAACAGAGAAATATGAGATTTTATTACACTGACCACATCCTCATGTTGTGACTGAGTCAAATGTGGGAAACACTCATCAAGCTTGGACAGCATTTCAGAATTTTTCAACCATCCTTGGACAACAGCACTAGACAGACCAACACCATCTTCAACGTCAGACACGGCTGAAATCGCCGGTGACTCCATGGGATCGGCACTAGACAGTGCCCCGGCTAACTAAGCCTCATCAATGCTTTCAGCACTGGACAGCGCCAAAACAGCTTTGCCATCAGCACTAACAGGAGAAAAAGAATCTCTGTCCAGGTAGGGCTTCAACATGTTAATGTGACACAGTCTACTCCACCTCCAACAGTCTGGAGTAGCAACAATGTAATCCCACTGACTCACCTTTTCCTGGACTACATAGGGGCCACTGTAACATGCCTGCAAAACTGGACCAGGAACAGGCAACAATACCAACACTTTGTCGCCAAGACTGAAAGATCTATTTTTAGCATTTCTATTGAACCACCTTTTCATTCTCTTTTGAGCAACAGACATATTTTTCCTCGCCAATTCACAAGCGCGGTGAAGCTTGAAACGAAAATTGCTGACATAGTCAAGCAAATTCTGTGGCTCGCTATCACCCTGCCATTTTTCCTGTAACAGTTTAAGAGGACCACGCACAGTGTGAGCAAACACCAGCTCTGCTGGACTAAAACCCAGGGACTCCTGAACTACCTCGCGAGCAGCAAAGAGGAGGAGATGGACACCCTCATCTCAGTCCTTACTGGACTCCAGGCAGTAGGTGCGGAGCATAGACTTTAGAGTTTGATGGAAACACTCAATCTCCCCCTGACTCTCTAGGTGATACGCACTTGAACAGTGGGTGATGTCAAGTTGTTTCATCACTTGTGCAAAAACTCGCGACATAAAATTAGATGCCCGATCAGTTTGAATTACCTTAGGCAACCCAAACGAAGACAAAAACTTCACCAGTGTTTTCACGACAGTTGGAGCTGTGATTTTACACATGGGAATGGCTTCAGGAAACCTAGTTGCGGAGCACATAATGGTCAAAACAACCTTGTTTCCAGCTTTTGTGCACGAAAAGGGACCAACACAGTCAACAACAACATGCTCAAAGGGCTCAGCAACCACTGGGATCGGATAAAGGGGAAATGGTGGAATGGCCTTATTTGGTTTACCAGAGACTTGACACATGTGACATGTTTTACAATACTGCTGCACGTCCCGCTTTACCTCTGGCCAGAAAAAACACAGCAGGACACGTTCATAAGTTTTATTAACCCCTAAATGGCCACCAAGTGGATTATCGTGCGCCTATTTGAGGATTTCATGTTGGTGCGTTTTTGGGACTACAACCTGTATGACAACACCCCAATCATCCTGCGTGGACATGTTTGGCGGCATCCACTTGCGCATGAGCACACCATTTTTCAAAAAGAAACCAGAGGACATCTTCTCAATTTCGTCCCCTGGAACAACTGCATCAAAACAAGAAATTAGCAACACATCACCTTTCTGTTCAACAATAAGCTGCTCTCGTGACATGCAAACTTTTGAACTATGCGCCTCAATGGGAGAGGAAACAACTGAAGCCACAGGAGTGACTACAGGTGGTGGAGGCGGAGCAGGAGGAGAGATTACTGGCAGAGAGGCCAAACAGCTAGCATCGGCTATGAAAGTGAGTACACATGTAACAGTGCCGTGTGAGTGAAAGGACACAATCGTACAGTGCATATGTGATGGCTTAAGTCTGTGATTTTCAAAAAGGTGACCAGCGTATAGTTTTTTGTAGATGAACAAAAGAAGGACCCCATGTAAAGAGCTTCTTTTAGGGAGATGGAGCAAGGCCTCTGAGAGATTTGTAGCTTTTTTTACACTGTAATAATCCATGTTCATCTTAATGCCAGACCATTTTTAAAGATTTGACCCCACATTTACATTGAGTCCGGCTGCGCTGTGTGATGGCTGCGCCGCAGTTTTG
This sequence comes from Lutjanus erythropterus, assembly GCF_056507025.1. Classification (NCBI taxonomy): domain Eukaryota; kingdom Metazoa; phylum Chordata; class Actinopteri; order Lutjaniformes; family Lutjanidae; genus Lutjanus; species Lutjanus erythropterus. The sequence continues at coordinate 3,832,506 of NC_139324.1, read as the reverse complement.
CTCCGTCATGCACACGACTTTGACACCGTCTCAGCAGCGTTTAAGCAGTGGAGCGTTTTGCCTGTCTGATTATGTTTACTTGCTCTGATTTTGTTGATTAAGTTCTCTTTCCTTGCTCTTTGTGCTTCTACCATGGATAAGCAGGCTATGTAGTTAAATTGTTTATTTTCTGTCTGTTTTGTATGATCCCCAATCTGCACAGGGTCTTTTATTTTGAAAATCAACCGGCTTCTCCCCTATTTTCCGTGGCTGAATTCCTGCCCATTCAACCAGCTCTGTGCCAGTTGACACGCCATTCGTCGAAAATACACTATTCTCTACAGAACGGATCACCAAGCCGCATCTGGGACGCACCACAGCACTCCCAGTGTAAATTGCAGCATTGACTAGAATGGATTTTATTTCTCTGCGTGCCGTGGCGCAGCGCAGCCGCACTCAGTGTAAATTCGGGGTGAGAGACAAGCTGTTCTTATCAAGGGCTCGTCCGGGATTTGAACCCGGGACCTCTCGCACCCGAAGCGAGAATCATACTCCTAGACCAACGAGCCACAGAATGCAGGCCATCTATTTCAGATCTGATTTGTGTGTCCAGACATCACTGTCCTATCTGCATTGGTTACTGTGGTATCAAGTCTAAATTCATCATTTTTTTTTTAATTGAGTCTGACTCAAGTCCAAGTCATGTGACTAGTATACAACTCACCAGAAGTGTAGATTCCAACGTAATTTTTAAGAGACAGCTAGGGCTGTCAAATTTAAAGACCGCTCCAGATGTGGCCCAAAATATGCAGCCTTCCTTTGCTCAAATTTTCAGGATGCACCTCAGGTGCCCTTTGCACCTGCCACCAACATCGCTGTCAACAAGATGGCAGAGCTCTCTGTGAAGAAAGACAACAATCAAGACCAGAGGCAGCAGTTGGAGAAGCAGCCACATCCCTGAGCTCCAAGCTGATTGCCGGTCAGAGGGATTTTATTTTTCCAAAATGGTGGTTGATGCCGTCATGCCTCTGGATCTGTAACTGAAATGTAGTTACAGTTCCAGCATTAACATGACTCCCATACAGTGTGTCCCTAACTGAAACAGTTATTCAAACTAAGGCAGTTCTGAAAAGGTTTAAAAAAGTTTTCTTTTTTAGGGTTTTTCAAGAATTACTTCAGCATACAGTCATGAATGTTCCCCTGAAAAATTAGGCCAATCCGTCCAGTAGTATTCGAGGTTAGCTGTGGACAAGATGTAGTTGATCACACATGATCACACATGCACACACAGAGGCGATTACATGATCCCCTCCAGGGTTACGCCTGGTGGGGATAACAAAAAAAGGAGCTGACAGTTATTTAATGCAGTTCTTTTGTGATGGTATAATTCAAACCACCAGCTATAATGTGTTGTCCTGCTGACATGATGGCTAATTTGAAGCGGAACGTGTTCTGCAATCATTATGCATCTCCTGCGTTTTGGAGGGAGTTAGCATTGAAATTCCTGAAGGGGACAATTGCTTCCTCTCAACTTTACAGAACGCTAAATTCTCCTGTTCTCCGCCTGCCCACGAATACCTCTGTTTGATGTGTTCCCCGTTCTGCCCCCACCCTTTGTTCCTGTCCCTGCTTTTTTCCCCATCTACAACTGTCTTGGTACCTGCCTCCTGCGGTGCTGCCCTTGCCCCCGTTCCCAGCAGTTCCACACTCCTGACAGGTGACCTCACAGAGCACTGGTCTCACACGGCTGGCTGCGTCCACACAGATGTGTCCCAACTCGTCCTTTTCTGTCCTGCATCAGGTGATGTAGACCTCTACTGTCTGCCCCTTGGGTTTCTGCTCCTCTTCACTTCTAAGTCCTCTGCTGTCATCCTCCTAGCTTCTCTTCTCATAATTTCTTCTTCTTTCTTCTTTCTGCTTTTTGCAATAACTTTTGATCTGCGCTGGCTCACATGAAAATTTTCGCCGCCATGTCAGCTTTTCAGGCTTTATTCTGTTCTGTCGCTGTCTCAATCCTTTTAATCTTTTTCAAATCCCACCCACTCCCTTTCATTGTCTGCATTCCCATTGTTTCTCAATTCTTTTGAGTGTTCCGTAAGATCTCCCTGCTTTCTCTCACCTGCTCTCTCCTCTTCATGGTTTCTTGGTTATTTTGTCTCCTCTTTCTCTCCCTCTTTACTGCTACCTAATCTTTTCATTTCCCTCTGCCCCACACACAACCTTTGTCAGTCCCAAGGCACCCATTTGGCAGGAAACATTACCTTTTCATTTAAACTTGTAAAGCAGGAGCAAAGTTTTCCGAAACTTGTCATTAGCCTACACCTTAATGGGGGACAGATCGCAAGGAAAAGCTGCTGAAATGTTTCAAACTGGCAAAATGTCAGTTATAAATAGGTCTGATAATAATAGTAATAATTCTTTCTCGATCAACAGATTCCCTCAAGATCCAAGGTTGTAATCAGTGCACAATTTGAGCTTCACTGAGCCTCGAGTGGCTCCCTGTCAAGGATAAAAAGCTGATGTAACACTCTTTGTGTATTTGCCCTCTAACTTGCATATTTTGTTGTTCAGTTTAATTTAAGTAGGATGAAAAGTTACTTCAAAGGCAACATGATGAGAGCTCCATCACCATCAAAATTGAAAATACACCCCAAAGCCAAAGTCTGATCTTATTTACAAATTTAAATGTAATTTGTCAGAACTCATAAACAAGAACTTTTTTTTTCCTCCAAAATCAGAAGCTATGAAATGAACCAGTATTTCTCTTATAATGGATGATAAATCAACTAGAACATGTAGCAGACAGAGCAGCTCACTGCTCTGCAGCGCAAACATACTTGTGACTATTGATTAATAGATCAGATTGTGATCAAAATCAGAAATCTTGCACTGTTGAAAATGTATTTACTGTTTGTGTTATTTGTATAATTGCAATTATTTGTTTAAACCAATATGTAAGATCTGTCATTAGGGGTCTCTTTCATGTTAAAACAATATCAGGAGTTGTTTTCTTCATTGTTAAAGCTACTATAAGGAGTTTTAACTAGTTAGTAAACAGTCTCAATTTAATACTAAGCCTCTATATGACCTGCATAAGCAAACAAGACCATCTGCAAGAAAATTGACTATTTCTATGTTTATTCTCAATGGCTGCCACCAGGTCAGATTCTCCATGAAATCAGATGTAATGAGCCTGCGTTTAACAATTTAACTTTGCCAGGGAAAATGTAAAGTTAAACCATACCCCTACACCAACGAGCCACAAAAGGCACCTCCCCTGTTTCAAAGAAAGAGCCTGATTTAATCATTTGGATCACAATATAAGAAGTTTTGTAAATAAAATGCATTTTCCCATCACTTTGGTCGAGCTATGCTAGCAGTTTCCCCGTGCCTCGAGTCTTTGTGCTAAGCTAAGCTAAAGAGCTCCTGGATATATAATGTAGTAAACAATTTTATGTCTCATTTTAGGGTCGTTGCTGCAATCCTTGACTTCACTGTAACATGTACAAAATCAGCTTCTTTGATGTTTTACATGATTTTTTTTTTGTTTGTTTCAACAAAAATGTTAGCAAAAGCACTGGGGGCAGGATAAACCTAAAGGCAGAGTAACTTGCCCGCTTTCCAGCGTTTTTCAGAAGTAATTCAGCTTGGCCAGAATTCAAGGATGATAACGGTTGAATTCACTTGTCTCTGAAAGGGTGGAGGTGGAATCCTGCATTCCAAGACTGAGCCAATGTAGAAAGCCTCAGCAGGGTACTTCAGCCCTCCAAAGGATTTATAGCTTTATTGGACTTTCATTGTCATTAATCTTAAAGGGTTGAGACAGAAGCTGTACCTATTAAGGGCTCGTCCGGGATTTGAACCCGGGACCTCTCGCACCCGAAGCGAGAATCATACCACTAGACCAACGAGCCACGAAAGATCAAATCTGTATGTCCAGACATGTCCAACTTGTTTGGGGAGAGCACTGGAAAGCTGCATCAGTATCGGGCATCATCATTGAGAGGTTGTTTTTTTTTTTTTTCCTGTCCAGACATTCAGAATCTAGATAAAAGGTGGTCCAGACCAAAGTCTCAGTTCTGAGACTGGAAACCTAAAATGATCCTTTGTGGATAGTCTCTTCTGGGGAAAAGGAGCAGGTACTGAAGTCATCTACAGGTTATGTAGTTTTCCTAGTTCTTGTTCATGTTACTGACAATCAAATTCAAGGGGCTGAGATACACAAAGCATTCTTTCCAGGCACTTACTTGGGATTTGAATTCTGGACCTCCCACACCTGAAAGAGGAATCATTCCCCTTGACCAACAAACCACAAAAAGTAGCTCCCCTGGGTCTGTTTTGGGGGAAAGGAGGAGGTAACTACAGTCCTCCAAAGGATATGTAGCATTTTTGGACTGTGATAGTTCACATTCATCTTACTGACAGACCAGCTTTAAAAGTTTGAGATAGACAAGGTGTTCTCATGAAGGCTTCGCCCAGGATTAGAAGCTGGGACTTCTTGCACCCTACGTGAGAGCCATTCATCTAGACCAATAAGTCGTAGAAGATAGATTCCCTGTTTCAGTGAAAGACTCCGATTTAATCACCGTTGAAAAAGAAAAACAGAAGCAGAAGTGCTCATTTCTCTGTAACTTTGGTGGAGCAGTTTCCCCCTACTTCCAGTCTTTGTCCTAAGCTATGCTATAAAGCTCCTGGACATATAGAATTGTTTTATGGTCTTTGGTCTTTCAAGCATTGCTGCAGTCCTTCACTTCATTCTTTCATGGACAAAATCATCTTCAATCAATCAGCGTACACTACTAGTGTGTCTTTCCAATGCAGAAGCTTGAGAAATTCCAACTTTGTCTGTACAGAAGTCTCTCCCAAAAGTGCCAGCAGAGAATTTATTTCAGCATCTTTCCATGGACTTTTGTTCTTTGTGCTGTCCACTTCCATCACACTGGATTGGACATTGTTAGCATGTGTTGTGTTTAGAACGATGAAAAAGACCCTTTTGAATCAGATTTGATCAAGCTTTCCAAGACTGTGATAGTTCTCATTCATTTTACTGAGAGCTCAAATTTAACAGGTTGAGACAAGTCTTCTTATAAACGGCTCGTCCAGGATTTGAACCCGGGATCTCTTGCACCCGAAGCAAGAATCATACCCCTAGACCAACGAGCCAAAAAAAGTACTGTTTTTGTTTCAAACTGCCTGACTTACAGTACAGCCAACTTTGCAAATAATATGTAAACATAAGCACTCCTTTTTCCATCACTTCGGTGGAGCTATGCAAGCAGTTTCCCTCTACTTTGAGCATTTGTGCCTTTCGGGTCCTACAAGCATTGCCACAGTCCTTTATTTCATTCTCTCATGTGTTCAGAGTGATGCGAAAGACCCTTTGAAATCAGATTTTAGAGGACAGGTGGCTGGACCAAGACAATTTTCAGTGTTTTTTGTGAGCATTTAGCTTGGCTGCAATTCAAGGACATAACCATTGCATCTGATGTGGTCTTCTACTTCAAATCCACTGTGTGCTTGTGACTTAGCTCTGAGAGACTGAGGGTGGAGTCCTGCAAGGGTGCCAAGAACTAAGCTACACAAAAAAGTTTATTCAAAACTCTGCAAATCTCTGCTGGTTGCATCTGGCAGCTCTCGTGGCATTACAGTAGGTGCCTCACCCTCTGTTGCCTGGCAGAGATCTGCACTCAACTGAGTGTACACCTCTAGTTTAGTCTGTGAGTCACTAACCTTCTATGTTTATGTGTGTGGACCATGAAATACAATGATATAATTACTCCATTAGAAATGTATGAATTGTAGGTACACTCCCCTGTAGTGATGATGGAGAACAAATAGAAAGGTGTAAGATCTTAAGTAAACCAAGAGAGATGTAAGTAGTGTGAAAAACATACAATTACTCCAGCAGATCATTGTATTATTTAGGCTTTCTGGGCCAAAGTACATTTTTTGTCATGGGCATAAATAAGCTGCAATATGACTAAGCACTGAAGGAAAAAAAAAAACTCCTTGAAAATCCATTAAAATATTTTCCTCTGGTCTGAAGTGGTCCAACTAATAAATAAATGGTCCCGCTTTTATTCTACTGAAAGAAAGAAAAGTGGTGCAGTGTCAGATAAAAGCTGAAAACCGTCATTTTCAAAAAAGAAGTGTAAAACTTGGAGTCATGACTGAAAACTAAGTGGGTGGATGGTGTCAAACAGGATTTGTAGCTGATTTAGCTATATTTGGTTTAGAAGTGTTTGAAAGCGAACCTGCCTTGTTTTTCAACATTTTTCGACATGAATGCAATGAAAACATGAAACTAACAGAGTTCGAGTTCAGTTCTCAGATGTTCATGTAAAAGTCCCTTCTTATACACTCTTAGACCTTCAGGAAGAACCCTTCTGGAACCTTCATATCTGAGGTTCTACCCAGAACTGTTTGCTTCTAAAGAACCATTTTTTTGAAAAAACAGTTTGTCAAGGGTTCTGTGTGCGACTGAGGGTTCCATTAAGAAGCCTTTTTTATTCAAAGAACCAGCTTTGAAAGAGGAGTTCTTTAAGGATTGATTATCATGGGTTTGTTAAGTGTTTTTTAATCTGACTCACCAGATGCAGATAAGCCTGTGATACTGGTTGTTTGGTTTTAGTTGGCTTTGCGACATCCACTAGCTACGTCCCCAGGAAACAAGAACAACTTTCGAGCTGCAACCTGAATGCTGAAAATGACAAATTAGCACCTGGGATGCTAATGGTATGAATGTTAACAAGCTAGCAGATGTTACCTTTCAATGCAAGAGCTCCCCTCCCGATACGCAAATGTTCCAACAAAACAAGTTCCATCTCGACGCTGTTTTGCAGCAGCACCGTTGCTGCTTCCTGGACTTAGTTCCGCCCAAGACATTTGTGATTGGCTTAAAGAAATGCAAACAAGGCAGTTTTTTCCCCTATAGCATAATATGCACATGTGGAACCAGACCTTTCTCCTGCACTTAGTAGACCCCCCCCCTCCCGCTTGGGTTCTAGATAAAGCCCTTGGAATATAAAAAGGTTCTCTGTAGAACCCCCAGAATGTGTTCTAGATAAAAATGTTTGGGATATAAAAAGTTCCAGGTAGAAGCCCTTGAGTGTGTTGTGGATAAAACCCTTGGAATATACAAAGATTCTCAATAGAACGCCCTGATTGGGTTCTAAATAAAGCCTTGGGAATATATAATGATTCTCAGTTGAACTCCATGGGTGGGTTGTAGATAAAACCTTTGAAATATAAAAAGGTTCTTGGTGGAACCCCGTGGGGGGTTCTAGATAAAAGCTTAGAATATAAGAAGGTTCTCTGTAGAGCCCCATGAGTGTGTACTAGATAAAAATGTTTGTCATATAAAAAGTTCTAAGGGGTCTCACTAAAACCCCCTGGCAGGGTTCTAGAAAAACCCCAGTGCTCTATCTAGATTCTCTTGGGTGGATTCTAAATAGAGCCCTAGGAATGTAAAAAGGATCTTAGTAGAACCCCATGGGTGAGTTCTAGATAAAACTATTGAAATATTAAAAGGTTCTCAGTGGAACCTCCTGGGTGGGTTCTAGATATGAGCCTTGGAATATAAAAAGATTCTCAGTAGAACCCCCTGAGTTTGTTCTAGATAAAACCTGTAGGTTATTATTGGCACCCTTAGAAGTTGGAAAGGTCTGGATAGAACCCCCAGAGCCAATATATTGAGTTCTAGGTGGGCACTCTCTGAAAGCGTCCCAAGGGTAATGTTCTAACAGGAACCAAAGAAGTTCTCCTGTGAGGACAAGCTGAAGAACACTTTATGGTTCTATTAAGCACCTTTATCTCTAAGAGTGTACACTGAAGTACACTGGTCACTATTAAGGAAATGACGGGCTCTGACCTCCACCCCGACCCAAACATGTGTATTAATAACACTGGAGCTGTTGGAAATAGATTTCACAAACAGGATGATAGTCAGTCTTGTCAGTGCTCACTCACACTGACACACACGCACACACACACACACACACAGTGTCACAGGAGGGAAAACAAACAAACACACATACATGCACATTCCCTCAGACCTTGCTACAAATAGTGCTTTTCTATAATTAATACTTTGATGCCAGTTTTAACAGTTGCCTGTGGTGGTGGCACGGAAGTCTAATCTGATGAACAAAGAAGAAGACAGGCTTAAGATTTTAACCTCCACTGCTCCAGTAAATATCCAGTGGCATAAACACAACCTCTCTCCCAAACAAATATTGAACCCAATACCACCATGCCTAATTAAATAATACCATTGGAACCCAAGGCGGTGCATTGCTCAGGCTTAGATTTGCATTTTGTAGAAAGGCCACCTCCCCCAGAGTTCTCAGGTAAATATTGGCATCTATTCTATGTTTACACTCTTATCGGTTAGGAAGAATCTGAGAGGACAGAAAAGAGCTGGAAGGTGACCTTTTGAAAATCAAACACTTGGCTGGATTTGGGAAATAGAGAGTGAGAGCGGTGATGACGGTGGCGGTGTTGGGTCGGGTGGGGGTAGATTGTGGGTAAGAGGGTGGAATTAAATTGCCCACAGAAATCATCTCCTCCTCTCATATTTTCTCTCTCTGCCTCTTTTGGAGCTGGGAAGACAAAACCAGCCAGCAGCAGCACAAGGTAACCTTTCTCTAATTGATGTCTGTGTGTGCCCAGCGCACTAGGCAGCCATATTGTGAGGGGGTAGGGACTAGCCCAGGCCTCAGCATGTGGCAGGGTCTGTCGGGAGGGGGTTGATGCAGCCGTGCAGCTTGAGTGATGCACCACAATCAGACGCAGTCTGAAGAAGGGACTTTAATTTCTCTACAGACTGAAAACTTTCAAGATTTCACTTTTATCAGGGATATTTCCAGTCCACCGCTGTCATGTCTCACTTTCTATAGTCATATCAGTCATTCTTACAGTATAATGAAAAGAATATATGAAGACTTCATCTGCAGAAACAGATACATTATATAACTGATATTTCTAATTGATTTTTCTCTAGAGGGATAAATAAAGTATGACTTCCTCTTCTCCTTCTTCTTTTGCGCTCCAGGGAACGTCAATCAAACTGGTGTTGGTTTATTTATATTACAAATAATTTTTATCTGGTTTTGCAAATTAACTCACCATATATTGTTTATATACTAGCACTAACTACATGCTAACTGTGCAACTGAGCATTTTCTAATTGAGCTACAAATGAATCCCTCCTGCTTGTGTTTATTCTCTACTTGCACCATGCAGTGTGATGTGTATCTGCACCTCTGTTTACCACCTGTTAAGGCTATAGTAACATTACCTTTGCCTCCTCCTTTGTCATTGGTGTTATTCCCACCAGGGGATCATGCGATTGCTTCCGTGTGTGTGTGTGTGTGAATGTGTGCTTGTGTGCGTGATCATTGGTTGATCAGCCTAATTTTCTTTGTCTGCATTCCTGACTGTATCCTGAAGGACCTGAAAACCATTTTTTTATGGTTCCACACTGGTAACAGCCATGACCACAGGCATTGGAAGGTTCTCTGTAGAGCCCTGTGAGTGTGTTTTAGATAAAAATGTTTGTAATATAAAAAGTTCTAAGGGGTCTCACTAAAACCCCCTGGCAGGGTTCTAGAAAAAACCCCAGGGTTCTATCTAGAAAATCTTGGGTGGATTGTAAATATAAAAAGGTTCACAGTAGAAACCCATGAATGTGTTCAAGATAAACCCCTTGAAATATACAAAGACTCTTTGTAGAACCCCCGGGTTGGGTTCCAAATAAAACCCTGAAAATATGAAAAGGTTCTTGGTTGAAACCCTGAGGTGAGTTCATTCATTCATTCATTTTCTGTAACCGCTTAATCCGTAAGGGTCGCAGGCTGCTGGAGTCTATCCCAGCTGACATTGGGCAAGAGGCGGGGTACACCCTGGACAAGTCGCCAGTTCATCGCAGGGCTGACACATAGACAGACAACCACTCACACTCACATTCACACCTACAGGCAATTTAGAGTCACCAATAAATTATTGTGGGAGGAAGCCGGAGAACCCGGAGAGAACCCACACAGACACGGGGAGAACTCAGGACCTTCTTGCTGTGAGGCGGCAGTGCTAACCACTGCACCACCGTGCCGCCCCCTGGGGTGAGTTCTAGATATAAATCTTGAATATAAAAAGGATCTTAGTAGAACCCCATGGGTGAGTTCTAGATAAATCCATTGAAATATTAAAAGGTTCTCAGTGGAACCTTCTAGGTGGGTTCTAGATATAAGCCTTGGAGTATAAAAAGATTCTCAGTAGAAGCCCCTGAGTTTGTTCTAGATAAAACCTGTGGGTTATTATTGGCACCCTTAGAAGTTGGAAAGGCATTGCATTTTCAAATCATCTCATTCTTGTGAAAGCCACCTTGAGGGATTTTCTTTAAACTTGACACAAATGTTCACACAAGAATTCATACCCTAATTATGACAAAATTACACACAAATACCTAAAAGGATACATTATAGTACAATATAGTGGAAAGTTCCATATTAAATTTTCTCAAAGTCTGCTACTACTACTAAAGTCTACACTACATACATTATAAGAGTCTGGACAGACAAGGATGTAAACTGTAACTTGACTGGTTGGTGGAGACAAGCAACTGCGAGGCAGTGATTCTATTTTTTGACTGCTCTGTTTTATGCGACCATTGACAGCTGACTTCTCACTTTTCTTAAATGGCCACTAGGGGCCACAAGTGTTTCAATGTATGTGGGGGTCATGTTCATGTTGGCGGAACTTCGGAAATCTTCGCTGGTTATATCTGGCAGTTGTGGTGGCCAGGGGCGTTTCTAGAAGGAGGGCACTGGCCACCCCATGTGTCACCCCATTATCTTCAAGTTCGATTGGCTATTTGTTCAGTGAGGGGTGGGACCTTAGTCTGAACAAAACAAAACAAAAAGAATAATATAATTTTCCATTGTGGAATACTGAGGTTAACTTCATTTTTGAGGACTTTCAGTATGTAAACTTTATATTATATTTGTGTGGTGTCACTCTGTTGTGCTGTGATTGGTGGGATTATTTATCTGTTAAACCAAAGGTTTAAGCATTGGAGTGTAAGAAACTTCAAGATACTTTAATGTTAGTAATTAGAGTAGATATGAGAAACGTTAATTAATGCTAATCCAGTGCATGTGTGTGCACACGTACATATACAACAGTGCGTGTATGTGTGTGCAGATGCACATACATCCTGCCACCCTTACATAAGTCAGTGCTGCCCTTCTGCCACCCCTGTCAAAAAGTCTGGAAACGCCCCTGGTGGTGACATTGCAGTAGGTGCTTCACCACCTGTTGCCTGGTGGGGATCTCTTCCTTCACTTTTCACGGCTAGCTTAGTATATATTTTTGATGGTATTTTTATTAGTTTTTGTATTTGATGTTCTAAGCATTTTGCTAATCACCCCAGTGTCTTAGATAACTGTCAGCAACATTAGCTAATATGCCCTGATGTAGTACCAACGTTCCAGTGATTTCATTGTCATCTTCATTCAAACTCGACAAGTTAGGTTACATGAAAATAAAAACTACTGGCACATTCAGAGTGTAGTATTTCCCCATGTAAAGGCAGATCCTGGATGCTACGAGCAAAGCTTAGGCTAATGTTAGCATATCTACCCTGTTCTTTATTGGATTTAGAGAGATTTACTCCAGAAGCCTCAGTCGTTATCAGCCTTTTCTCATGTTATAAAAAGTAAAGTATAAAAATGCATGAAAGTGTAGTATAAGCAGCCAGAAAGGTCTGAACAAAACAACAGTTTGGTCTTACATTTTCTTTAAGCTACCCTGTAATACAAGAACAACAGTACTATACCAGACAGACAGTAGAGCGCAGCTAAAATACATGAAGAACATTTTCAGCAGCAGCAGTCCTCGCGGGCTGTGGGGGTGGGTTTACAGGGTTTTTTATATGGGGCTCCTGCAACAATTCTGCTCCTGAGATGAAAGTGGGGTTTGGAGAGCAATATCCTTCTGAATTGTGAACATGTTATTGTAAGATCAAATGTCAGATAGCTGATTTCCAGACATATTGGCAAGTAATTTGTATAGTAATAAGACATAATAGCTGGAAAATAAATAAATAACAGGTAATTGCATCCACTGTCTCTTCATCTGTTGAATGCATTATGATGACATAAAGACAGGCTGAGCTCATGTTTTAATGTATACACCCTGACTGTTTTTTCTGCCTTTTGAAATTCAAAGAGTTACTGTTATAGGCTGATGGAATATAAAGTGTTAACCCCGTCGTAACCCGCTGCAGTGCTGTTGGCAAACACTGGTGCTGTCCTTGGTGCTGATCCTGTCTGCAGATAATAGAGTTCTCCATGGTCCTGAAGCAGCTGATGCTGGAGTGAAAGCCACAGTGTTCAAGCAGGCAGCTGCCGCACAATAAATGTCCCTGCAGCTGCTTTTTTTTAAACCTCTCCCTCTTTTCTGCTGGGATAGTTTACTGAATTCCGTTAACCTAGGTGAAGGTTGTGGGGATACTGTGTTTGCTGCAAAGCCACTTCAACTTTTATTAATCCAAGGAAGGTTTGCTGAATAAACTCTTTTCAGTAAACACAGAGGCTTTTATAGACCCACTGATGCAGCAAACACGCAGTCATATCTAATATATGGTCCATCCAGCGTGTTTTTTAGTTACACAACTGGAACATATGTGCATTTGTTTTTGTCCAAAGTACATTGTGTACATGTTGGCATGTGGACAGGACGAACCTGGGATGAAACCACAAACGCTACTATGCAAACCAACCTGTGTGAGCCACAGCCACCCCTCTCAATCGGAAAATGATTGAGCTCTTTTTCAATAATTCATGCAGCATCTTTATGCGTGTGTGTAGCTGACTAACACACACCCAGAGGGCCCTGCTTTCCAAACATAGCTAAACTAATCCGGGCTAACATGCTGTTATCAGGCTGAAATAATCCTGTTTATTCTCATCCAGCAAATTAGGTTCTTGGAAAGCAGTTTAGAGATTGATTTATTAATCCTGGATGAAGTTATCTTAAAAGTAGAGTCTGTAGGATTTGTCTGAGCTGCTCCTAAATGCACCAGGATGTCAAATACCAACATTTTGGGTACGTGGAAAGTCACAAGTATGGCAAAATAATGAGAAACAATGAGGGAATACAGGCAGAGCTGAGGGTTTTTGTAGTTCCAGCCACCACCACACACTTCCAGTGGGTCATACGTGATGATTGAAAGAGATTATGTCATATGGGTATATACATTTTTTCTTTCAGAAAAGATTATATCTTTAAATAACAGCATGCTTTTATTTTGAAAAGAAAGCAAGTAGAAAAACCACGATCAGCATGCATGAGTGGATGAGTGTTGATCATGTGATTACTGTTACATTAAGTAGGTGTTTTCAGACACCTCCCAGCATGCACTGGGGTAATAGATTCATGAACATAATTACACAAATGCCTTCCCAAAGACCTGCATGTTTTCATCTAAAATCATAATTATATCAACATTCTTTCATTATACCTCAAAGAAAGTAAGCTACTTGTATCTGTCAATGACTTCATGTATGGGTTCACTGTCAAATGTCATGGTCATCATCCAGCTGACTGCCAGTGAGACTGTACTTCTGCTGGTTTGCATTTGGAGTTCTTCAAAGGTGGCTTCATACTCATCAAGGAGTAGTATCAAGCCCAAATTCTTGTCAAATGGTCAAACACTCTAAAATGGATCATTTAAAGGACCAGTGTGTAATAATTACGGGAATTTATGTACATAAATGAGATATATTATATATAAGTATGTTATTTATTATTATCAATCAACGTAAACTCATAATCTATATGTTCCCATTACTTTAGAAATAGCCATTTTTAGTTACATACTGTCGGGTCGACTTACGGAGATCATCATCCTGCGCCGTCTACGGCAGCGCAGAGCGGACAAACTGCACTAACAGTGAGTCTTGGGAAGCCTGTGGCGACCTTACATAGACGCTGCAGCGTAAACACGGAAGTAGACGGGGAGGATAGACGCGGGTGATTGCTGTCAGACCATTTAGCGTTGTGAACCTTGACTGGCACAGTTTTGACAAATGGAGGATCATACATAAACTGTACCAGAACAAAAAGCAGCGGACAGTGAATCCCCGTCATCCAAGAAGCGGAGACACAAAGAAAGTAAACACAAGCATGACAGGAAACGGCAAAAACACGAATCAACATCGGTATAGCGTTTACATGAAGGAAATCGCTGATGGAGGACAAATGTTTTCACAGTGTCGCCGAGGTTGCCTGTTTTCTGCTGGACAGGTAATTCATCCTACACACATAATTGTAGTTTGTTGTGAGATAACTTTCGCTCGCCAAGGTTTGAACGTTAGATGCCACTGTGAAATCACACACTTCTCCTTTAAAGCTGCAACAACATTTGAATCTTGATGAAAGAGAGTACACATTACACCACTTTTAAAGTCTTTGCACTGGCTTCCTGTGTGCTTCAGAATTGATTTTAAGATCCTTTTATTGGGTTACAAAGCTCTTGATGTCTTAGTCCTACCTATTTATCAGATATGCTTTTATCCTTTGAACCATCCAGAACCTTCTGTTAGTGGTCTTTTAATTGTCTACAAAGTTAGAACAAAAGTCCATGGTGAGGCATCATTTTATTGCTATGATCCAGGTCTGTGGAACAGCCTGCCTGAACACCTGAGGGCCACAGAGAGCGTTGATATTTTCAAAAGTAAACTCTAGACCTCCCTTCTTAGCCTGGCTTTTAATTGAACTTCATCTCTTTTTTTTTAATGTGTATTAATTATTGTTGAGTATTTATCTTTTTCTTATTTTTATTAATCTGTTTCCCTAGCTGGCATATCCCTTTACTTTATCCACTGATAATTATGAACCTATTTATTTACTCAGTGATTGACTGATTTTAAATTATTTTCTATTTTGAGTTTTTATCCTGCCTCTGGTGTTTCCTCACTCATGATAGTGTTCCCTCAGTTCCCATTTTTAAAGAGTGCTGTTCTTATTTTAATCTTTACTATTAAAAGGTCTTTGTTTTGTGTGTGTGTGTGTGTGTGTGTGTGTGTGTGTGTGTGTGTGTGTGTGTACGTGTGTAGGACTGTGCAGAAGTATTGTTTTATTAATTTTATTGTATGAAGCACTTGTGTTGCATCCTGTTGATTTTGGAGGCCTCTTTGGACAAAAGTGGTACTGTGTGGTGGTACCACCTACTACTTTTTTAACTGGCTAACTTACTGCTCACTGTCACTTTGCCTGGGAAAATGTATTCAAGGAGAATCTGAAACAGTGGCAGCCATTAGGCAATTTGATACACTGCCTGGCCAAAAAAAGTCATACACTCTAATATTTCGTTGGACTGTCTTTAGCTTTGATTATGGCACACATTCACCATGGCATCATTTCAATAAGCTAATGCAACGTCACAACATTTATTTCTGTCCAGAGTTACATTAGTTTTTCACCAGGATCTTGTATTGATGGGAGAGTCAGACCACTGTGTAAAGTCTTCTTCAGCACATCCCAAAGATTCTCAGTGGGGTTAAGGTCTGGACTCTGTGGTGTGAAAATGATGTCTCCTGCTCCCTGAACCACTCTTTCACTATCTGAGCTCCATGAATCCTGACATTGTCATCTTGGAATATGTTCGTGTCATCAGAGAAGAAAAAAATCCATTGATGTAAAAACCTGTTCATTCAGTATATTCAGGTAGTGAGCTGACCTCAGTTTTTGGACACATAACGTCTCTGAACCTCGATCTGAGCAACTGAAGCAACCCCAGATCATAACACTGTCCCCACAGGCTTGTACTGTAGGCACTAGGCATGATGGGAGCATCACTTCATCTGCCTCTCTTCTTACCCTGATGCCCCCATCACTCTGGAACAGGGTAAATCTGGACTCATCAGACCACATGAACTTTTTCAATGTGATCCACAGTCCAATCTTTATGCTCTGTAGCAAATTGAAGCATTTTCTTCTGATTATGGTTTTCTTTTTTATGATTTGATTTCACCAAACCTTTAATTGATCTCTGATCACGATCATTCAAGATTTTTTTCTGACTACATTTCTTCCTTGAAGATGATGGTTCATCTCTCTCCTTCCAGGTTTTATTAATGTGTTGGACAGTTCTTAACTCAGTTTTAGTAGTTTCATCAATCTCCTTAGTTGTTTTCTTTGCTTGATGCAGGACAATAATTTGATCCTTCTGAAACAGAGTAACATCTTTTTCTCGACCACAGGAAATGTCTTCTGACATGGTTGTTAAAGAAATGAGAAGCTGCTCACTGCATCAGTTAGAGTTCAATAACTTGTTACCAGCTGAAACATATTAATCACTGCAGGAATTATCCAATGGAAGGATCTCATCTATTTGCTTAGTTAAATCCAGGTGGTGAATTTTTTTGGACAGGCAGTCAGTCTTCACGTTGATGGTTTTGTTTGTTTATGCAGTTCATATAGAGATGTCAGTACTATTATTATTATTGAGACCATTTGATAGCAAGTAAAAAACTAATAAAAACTCTAAATTAATTGCTTAAATCATCCATGTATGAAGACAGGGGTCTGTGCGTATGCTAAAGCAAGCCATGTAAGATGCACGATTCTTGTCAATCATGTTTCTACCACATGAACATGAGCTGCTTCTTTATATGGTGTGTATTGGATTGTGTAGCGATGGAAAGACGGCTCTGTAGGAGGGTTAAATAGGTGGAATATTATTTCTGTCACATGTATGAGGAGGCGAGAAATGATGTGTAAAATCCACCTTTTCTTTAGCTCTAATGCCGCGGTGTTCCTTGCATGTTCCTCTGAGTCTCACACACGTGCTGCATGTTTTTGATCAGTGGGGCAGGAGAACAGTTGCAACCCAGAGTTGGCGGCACAATAACTGTCGCAGGTTTTTCCAATTTACTGTCTGATTTATTAAATCTAGTTATGCAAATCAAGTCAGTCACAATGTGGCAATTATCTGCAAGTCACTGGAGAGTGCATGTTTACCAGCTGACAGATGTATGGCAAGGTGTTCTAACAGTGTGTAGTTGTCACTGCCATTATGGCATCACTCTTCCTCGTGTGTCTGACCTGTCAGCGGGAGGAGGCAGAATTAGGGGAGCAGATTCCGACATTTTTATGTCTCTTTTTGCATCAGTTGAGACAAAGAGACAAGCAGACTGTGTGAGCCCAGAGAGGAACTGCATTGTCAGCACAGCTGCCAAATGAGCCTCAGAATGCCCATTTTTGTTTATGTGGAAGAGAAGGTTGTGTTAACCACTGACACAGCCTCTAACTTGGGGTGGGGAGAGTGAAAGAGGAGGGACGAAGGCAGGGATGTTCAGAGAAATGGCAACCATGAAAAGGGAAGAAGGTGCACTTCCCAAGGTGGCTGTTAAATTGTCTGGAATCACTCCCTGTTAACATCCACCATCCATCCGAGCGGCCCGGCTTTTGTTCCAAGTGTAATTTGCCGTTTACAGTTCCTGGTCTTTACAGATCTCCTGTGGTTTGTGGCTGCTGTGCTTTTTCCAGCAAAAAAAAAAAAAAAAAAAAAAAAAGCCCTCCACCATATTTAATCACAAGGTCACTGGTTTGCAGAAATGTAGCCAGAGTCACAACCATCATCTTCACAACTCTCACAGCTGGAGCGCACCAGGAAACACACAATGACAGTGTTGCAGTAGAATTGTTCTTTTCTCTGTGGACCCTCAAGGTTGTTAGTGTTATTTGATATGTGGCATTGTGTCATTTTCAAACACTGGTCATGCAAACTGGGGCTGCACAATTAGCCAGGTTAGCCTGGTTAATGGACCACTGTATGGCTGGGTGGGGTGTTGCATTCAAGTCACCCCCCAGCTGCAGGTTTTTACCGGAAACACGTTAAAGTAAACGGAAATCAGTGCTATTTGTTTCCACATATTAACTGATGTCTCTAGTTTTGTTATAAATTTCAAGGTTACCTCAAGGCTCAGGAATCTCTAAAAAACCTTCAGTCCAAGCAAAAACACCATCACTTGTCAGTAGCTATAAGGAGAAGGACAAATCAAGTGTAAGATTTTACAAAGTTAGTATTATATATCTTAACTCCCAGCTTGACACAAGCTGGTAATCTTGTTTATGTCTGTGCCCTGACATGGTGACAACCTGGGACAAGTACTGCGAGCTGTCTCTATTTAACTCTGATTTGCGATTTGAGCGCCAAAGGTCGGCTGTATGGAGCTCACTTTGTACTCTGTTTCCTCTACAAGGAGGAAATGTTACATCTCAAGCTGGATCTGTTCCCTCCGTGATGGATGACTTCTCTTTTTGTCACCACCACATAAGCGTGACACCACAAATCACCCACCTGGGTTGGTGTCTGTCCGCATCTGCCACATGATGTGCACCTGTTCACACATGCAAGCTTTACATAAATATGTAAAAAGTTATCCAATCAGATTTTTTGTTGTTGTCTCTAGGTAGAGGAAGGTTAGATCTGGCTCCCTCATTGGTTAGGACTTCATCTCTAGGACAAAAGACCACAGCCTGTGTGATTTACAGTGGATGGGACCAAAAATCGTCCCTTTAGGCCTTCCTGAAGGACAGAGATAACTTACTCGAGACGATGCAGTCGACACAGATGCTGTTGCTAGGTGGCTAACGTTTAGAAAAGATTTTTCAGATAATTGAATCTTTTTTTCTATTAATTGTAGACAACTATTTCTAACAGTGCATTCTCTGCATGCAGAGATCAACAGTATGTTACATGTATCTGTGTGCTTGGTATTGAAACAGAGAAATAAAAATGATAAAAAAGAAACTCAGAATGACTCATATAGATTATTATAGCTCTTATTATCTTAATACAAACTGAACTATAACTTATCCAAACAATAGTAACAGAGTCAGTATCAAGTATCTAAAACAAGCTACTTGGCTGCCACTTATTCCAGCAAAATCATTTTGCATTTTGCTGCATTTTTTGGTGTTTCTGGCCAAACTGAAGTCCCAGCTCTAATAGTCATCACTAATCTGTAGTAATTGAGAGTAAGAGTAAGAGGATGAGGATGGATGATGTGTTCTTCAGAACAAGGAAACCCCACCGCACACTAAGTGATGTGCTTGTTAGAGAGTATAGATTTGACGTTAGCTACTTAACATAATTCTGTCTCATATTAATGTTAACTGTATGGTTTTATTGAAACTCGATTTTTAGCTTTGCCCTTTCTTGCTGTCACAGCAGTATTTTCATATTTCTTCATGACTTCATCTGTGTCTCATTTCACAGCAGATTTCTCGCATTGATTTTGTCAGTTACTTCTTGCCACATCTGCTGTCAGTGTGCATTTGTCATGGCCGGGTTAAACTGACTTTGGATTATTTGGTTGTGCTTCGAGGAAAGTAACATCCTCATTTTCTGTTCAGTTTGGCTTTCTTTCTCCTTTTGTTTTCTGTTGTTGGATAAAACCTTCACATGGGCCAAAAGTCTTCAGGTCCTCCAAAACATACTTTTTTAGTGTGCTTGGGAAAAACTTTAGAGGAAACACACTGGGTCCAGCAGAGTCCAGTGCAATAAAAAGTTTAGTATAGTTCAAGTTCAAGTGTAATTTGAGGAATCTGACACCATTGACTACAGAAAATTTAATCAAAAATGGGTTTTAGCCACCATTATTTGTGTGGTTTCAGCTATGGAGCTTTAACAACAGCTCCCCTACCAATCATTATTCTTAATTACACTTTCACAATATATTTTCCTCCAACAATTTTTCTGGGATTCCCTTGATAGTCAAAATAAATATGAATGGCACGAAGCTATGAGGTCTTTAAGGAAAGGGACAAACTTAAGGTTTGCGCAAGTACAAGTTTCAAACTTATTTCCCTCCCATTGTTAGCAATGTTCTACTGTCTGCTTTGGTGAATTAGTGCCTCCTTCTGTGCCTTTTCTTTTATTTTGACAGGTACTTTACACTCAGCACAGGAAGTTGTAAGCTGTACTTTGAAAGGAAGGACCAGGAAGTCGGCCATTTTGTTGTCAGCATATAGTCAGCATATATATAGTGAAGTTTATACTGTAGTGTAATTTGATTAAACATCTTGCTTATTGTGTTTTTTGTTGATGTTCTTCAGTTTAACTCCTATTCATACTGTACATGAGGGTGCAGCCTAATGAAGCACCATTAGCTCCTGAATCTCGTATTTATACAAATGGAGTTTAGCTAATTGCTGAACAGACCAGAGCAGCCACACATCATTTCCCTCAACAATGCTGCATTTTGGGTGAAAACAAGCGCCATATAGAGACGAAAAGAAGTTCACCATAACAACACAGTGGGACAGTAGGGCTGCTCAGTTTTTGATTTGAGAACATCATGTATGTTTATTGAACTTTTTTAGCACAATGACTTTGAACTTATATAATTGAACAGAAAAAAAAAGAAATAAATAAAAAATATAGTGGAAAATATATATAAAAAATACACCAAATGCTATGTAAAAACCGAAAATAAATCAATAAATAAAAATAAATATCACCAACTTTGTTGTACAGTGTGTCATTTTAGTGAGTCAGCATTGGAAAATCAAAAAAGGTACGGCACAACACAACAGCACAGCGGTCACCAGGTGATTCTGCTCATAATCACATACAGCTGATAACCTCATGGATTTCTCACACAGTTTTTTATGTGTTCCTGGATAAACGGGCCGTCGCTTCCTCTACAGATAAATTAAAAAGATTGCACTGTGACACTGTATGTGGGTCTCCTGTGTGTCTGTTTGGTGCATGCAGCTCTGTGTCAGCATTGTAAAAAGTCTCCACTCACCCCTCTCTATGTGTAAAAACAGCTGATAAATACCTGCAACAAGTTCGTAACTTAACACAAACAGCAGTGAATGTGTAACCCATTGGCGTCCTGTCCAGCCGCGCAGTCCTAGCTTAAATTCAGTCAGCACAAGCTGAAGATAAAACTTGTTGGAAAGGAAGGGTGTACTGCATTTACAAAACAAAATAAAACACAACATGCCACCACAGCATGCTGCACAATAATCATTTTATTTAGATTATCATGTTTTAATGATCATGGGAATCTAAAATCGTATGCCCAGCTCTAGTGGACAGACTACTAAAACAGCAAAATAGTGTATTAAAAAGTGTCAGATTTCATCTGGAGATTCAGTATGATACCTGTAAATGTCAGGGTTTGTATATTCCAGAGGATTTGGGCTCCTAATAACTATGATAGTTGTTGTTTTCTCCCAAAAGAGGGTGGAATCATGACACAGGAACCCAAATGGATTGTTCTGATCTATTATGCACACATGCAAGGAAGAACAGTACAAGCCATAAATGAACATAGACGTGCCATCAGCCAGCTGTTTCCATACTAATCTTAATATCTGCCTACTCTAGAGATCTGTCAAAGAAAAAAAAAACAGACAAGAAGCACAATTTTAGCAATTCTGATGTTGACCCTGGTGTCAAAATGAATCTAAATCAAGTTTAGCAACACACCTTTTATTGAAATTTTAAGAATTGCTATATAGATGGCAAAGAAAATCCCACAATCAATCAAACTGGCTAAAAACCTCAATGATGCTTCATTTGTTTCTTCTCTGACTTTATATTTTATCTCCACCTCATCATATGTCTCTGGGATAACGCGTGGGCTGAACCATGAGTGAGGTGCATGCATTTTTAACAGCATCTTCACCTTTTATAAATTCCAGGTTATGTGTGGGATATGCCTTTTGCATGGTTTTGATGCATACACATTGATTGTACATCTGACCCCAGTATTTTGTGCACCCACCATGTGTGCTAAAAGAACATAACACTTGCTTTACTTAAACACACAGCACATAATCTAACAATTATGTTTCTTCCAAAAAGTATCTGTCAATATAGTTTTACATAATTTATTCAGTAAATTAGAGATAGCATTGCACAGTCAAATCAAAGTACTCAAAGTTTATACTGATGCACACATTACAACACTTTTAAATGCTATGGCAAGTAAAGGAACTCATGACGGATAATGTGTGAGACAGGCCGGGAGCAGAGAGTAAAGATACAGTAACATAACAGTCTGATGTGTTGAAAGAGAGCTGGCAGTTTATGGGAAAACATAATCTAAAATGTCAAAACGAATCTTTAAAGTTGTTCAACTGCCCCACCCCCCCACCCCCATCTCCCAGCTCTGTGTTGTTCTGTAGCTGCTGAGATCACAGGTGACGCTCAGGCAGCTTAATATCTGGTGCCTATGAGGACTGTGTGTATGAACGAACACAGAGGAGTCACAGTCTGTTTGCTAGCAGCGCATATTGCAGCTGACTTGAATTTCATTTCCTCGCCGACTGACTGAGCTCTCGTGGTGTGCCTAAATGCCCGCAGGAAAAAAATATCATGGAAACCAAAATAAGTTATAGAATACAAAAGCCATATAAGCTGCATCTATACAATAAAGAAGTGTCATTGTGCCTCTGCAGCTGTGACAGCTGTGGCTGAGGACACAAGGACATGTTTTTGGGTTGTCCGGCTGTCCCATTCTTGTGAATGTGATATCTCAAGAACGCTTTGACATAATTTCTTTAAATTTGGCACAAGAGACCATTTGAGTTCAATCCCAAACTAGCCGCTGCACACTCACTCCGTTTATGCGTACAGTGTTGTCCCAAACCAGTGAGCCTGAAGGGTGAGTGGGTTAGAAAGCTCTCCAACAGCAAGTCTGCATTGATGCAGGCTTGCAAACCACACTCTTCTCGGGTACAGTACTTGCGTCTGAGATGGAAGAAACGCCATGAAAGTTAGTTCAGTGTGAGGTGTGGTCATTTTCAAGGATCAGTAATAAGTTACTTTGCTTCAGACTGCCTTTTAAACAACATTTTGCGTGCACACAAGACAGAATGATGTGACGAAAGAATGTTAAACAAAACAGAGATGTGGCCAAAGAAGCATGGAAGTTATTTATTTAATGAGTCATTTTTCCTTTCACAATACCTTTATGTCGTGAATGTAATGAGTTTGTCATGTCATTAGCACCAATTCTCAATGCTGTTTGTACAGTTAATGTTTTAAAATTTATTCCATTGCAATATGCATCATGATAAATGTTCCTGTTTCCGTCAGAGAAAGGCGAAGGCTTCCCAAAACTTGTCAGCGTATTCACGCGCTATGCCTTATTTAAGTGACCCTCCACATCCACAAGTGTGACGCCACACCGAGTCACACTGGTGACGGAGCGGAAGTGTGTAGGGGCTGGTTTGGAAATGAAACTTGGACGCAAAGATGAACTTATTAAATTTTGGAGGTCAAAGGTCAAGGCCAATATGACCTTACATCCATGACATTCTTGTGAATGTAATATCTGAGGAACACCTGGATGAAAATGCTTCACCTTTGGTACAAATATCTACTTGGACTCTAGGATGAACTGATTTGAATTTGGAGGTCAAAGGTCACTGGGACCTTATAAAATATGTTTTTGGCTATCGAATCAAATCAAATTTCAGTTATATGAAAATGTTCAGCTCTCTATCAGTCCTCTGTACTCTGCCTCACCACGCTCCAGCAACTGAGCTACCAGGCCACAATGACCCAGTAGTCTAACAATGGCACAGCTGTCAATGCTTGAAAGAAAAGGTTAAATTTGAAACAAATCTTGACCTTATGCTTCCTTCTGCATGGTAATATGGTTGGCGGATGGTAGAAAGAAAATTGTCTCTACATGAATCTGCTCAAGTGACATTGCTGTTGATTTTTTTGAGTGCCACAAGTCAAGTGACATCTAGTTACATTATACTGGAGAGAACACAGACATCTCTACAGCAATATCTCCAAAAGAAAATGGGCAAAATGCAGCCTGGGGGCCAGATGTGGCCCACTGAAAGGTTTTATGTGGCCCGCAAGGCCATCATGCAAATCCCAAAAACAAAATATCTGCAAAGTGAATAGCATTTTGCTTACCATTAAAGTGTTATCAGACCTTTATTTTGAAAGAGCTCAGTGCTGTGTTCACTGGTAATGAGAATGAACTGTATCTTGTATATTAAACTGTAACTTTATTCATTCAGTGCTGTACATCCACGCTGCCTTTGTTGTTCTTCTACTTTTGCTGTATGCAGCATGTATGGTACACTGTAAAATATCAAGTTTTGGACATTGCCAACAAAATATTAGCCCACAGTTCAACATGGCCCTATATAGAACACTTCTGACCCTTTGTCTCTGGCCCACGGCACCCACGTCAATTTCTCACATGGCCCCTTCCATGAAAAATAATTGCCCACCCCTGATCTAGATGCATAAATAGCACTACAGGTAAGAGGAGAAATAAGTACGTTTGATTTTGGGGTTTACTGGCCCTTTAACACTGTTCTCACAGGCTGAGCAGTAAAATTGCTGTAATTCTTCTTTAAATTTCCATCCATCTATCTATTAGCAAATGCTGTCAGCTCAGAGAAATAATTTCTGCCCTCATTCTCTCACATGTTCTCTAACACCTCTGTTAATATACTCTGTATTGTGATTCTAGTAATTATCTGCGTTTTACAAATTATGTATGATTTCCTTAAACTGTTTAAGGTCTTTGATATAGTGAATTGGACAAAGTACCTGTAAATCATATGTTTTGAAACAATAATTACATTATCTCTCATACAGAAAGAAAACACTGATCTGTGACTAGATAAAGTACTGTAAGAGTTAATGTGTGTGCTGTGTGTGAAGCTGTTGTCTCTTCTTGAATGTAATTATCTTGCAACACACCCTGTTCATTTTATGATCAGTTGCTCAACTGTCAATTTCATTCGCCGTGAGCAGCAGACACCTGCAACAAACAACAAACAGCATCCCCAAACGCTCGCCGCTCGGCCAACTATCTCATAAATGTCACGCACCACGGCCCTTGTTCTTTTTTATGTGACATGAGTAGGTGCCCGGACTGCCCGCATTTAATCTTATTGTAACACCCTTAGGCCCCATTAAACACAAAGCCAACACCAGCAGTCCTGGGAATAGCTCGGCCCTGCAGCACAGTCCTGAGCCGTAATGACTTTAAAGGAAAAATCGCCTCAAATTATAAATAGGCTTTAGCTGGGGTGATACATTAGGCAGTTTCGAAGGGGGCTGCATAAAATTAGAGGGCAACAGCCACTGAAGTGCTGCAGTGGAATAAGGAAGAAAATGCACTCCCACAGCACCTGCTTCATATTAAAATTTATCAGTACACATTCTGCTCATTATTGATATGACCCGTGTGACATCCTAATACAGACAGTTTTGTGACTTAATGTTAATCCAAAGTGGGTATTAATACTAATTTGAACAGCTTTGTACATATCTAAACATTTATTTATCAATACAATCTTAGTTTGAATAAATACATGGACTTTTGGACTGTACTGCCTGGAATTATAGTGCATGTAAATGAGTAGCAAATGCATTCACTTACCAGTTGATTCCACCAAGCACAGCACATCTGCGCCACAATTCTGATCCATCCTCCGCACGGCTGCAGGCCCCACCAGCAGCATTTCACAGGCATTTCAGCAGCGGAGCGTTTTGCCCACCTAATTATGTTTACTCGCTCAGATTTTGTTGATTATGTCCTCTTTCCTTGCACTTGGTGCTTCTACCATGGATAAGTGGGCTACATTGTTAAATAGTTTCTTTTCTGTCTGTCTTTATGATCATGAGTCGGCACAGGGTCTCTTATTTTGAAAAGTAACTGGGTTCTCCCTGCCTTTTCTGTGTCTGACTTCCTGTCCGTTCGATCTGCTCTGTGCCAACTGATGTGGCATCCATCAAAAATAGACTCAGTGCCAGTGACATGGTGCAGTTGTAATGCTACACAGCCATGCCTGCTGGAATTTAGCAATTACACATCGAAGTCTCTTTAAAAGTGTTGGAAAGTACTACTGCAAATACTGCTGAAAATAAATAAAGCCAGGGCTGTTGAGGCTCCAGAGGTAGCTGTCAACCAGTGTTGGTTTGGACTGAAGACTACAACTGTGAAAATGAAAAAAAGAAGAAAAGTAGGGGTGTGGAGCTCACCAGGCCTCTCCTTATCCCTGCTTCAGGCTAGAGACTTGAAGCTACATTAGCCAGTGTTAGCATAACACACTGGAATGTCTCTACCACCAAACTGCTGGTAGAGAAGTTGCATTGTTGGTAATGTAAGCCAAAACTTTTGACAGAGGACAACAAAATAAGGAATACAGTCATGTCAGAATACATTCTGCTGCATTAATGTTGATTTTTGAGTTCAGCTATATCGAGGTCTTGTTCACGTATGACAGGAAGTTGTACCTGATCATTGCGGTGAGGAGGAAGCTGAACCAGAAGGCAAAGCTTTCAGTTTACCAGTTGATCTACGTTCCGACCCTCACCTGTGGTCAAAAGCTTTGGGTAGCGATCGAAAGAATGAAATTGCGGATACAAGTGGCTGAGATGAGTTTCCTTCGCAGGGTTCAGCCTTACAGATAGAGTTAGGAGCTCAGACATTCGCAAGGGGCTTGGAGCAGAGCCACAGCTCCTTTGTGTCAGAAGGAGCCAGTTGAGGTGGTTTGGGCATCTGATTACGATGCCTCCTGGACAACTTCCTTTAGAAGTTTTGTAGGCATGTCTCACTGGGAAGAGACCCTAGGGTAGACCCAGAACTCGCTGGAGGGATTACATATCTCATCTGGCCTGGGAACGCCTCGGGATCCCCCAGAAGGAGCTGGGAAGTGTGGCTGGGGAGAGGAACATCTGGAATATCCTGCTTAGCCTGCTGCCACCGTAACTTGACCCCAGATAAGCAGAAGAAAATGAATGGATGGAATTTTTTTAAAAACTAGTCTATCATGAGTCTGACAAAGTTTTAGGGGTGCAATGCTACATCAGTGCAGTCCTCTTTTAAAGATTATGTTGGATTTACTGGCAGAATAAGGCAGGGATGGAATATAATATTCAAATGTAAATTTTCATCAGTGTATGATAATATAAAATTGTTGTGTTTTTTTTTTTACCTTAGAATGAGACCACTACCATGTTTCTACAGTAGCCCAGAATAGACAAAGCAAACACTAGCTCTAGAGAGGGCATCTCTTGTTTTTCACTAGTTTTGTGGCAACTGTAGGATTTCCTGCTTACTTGGCAGAGGAGGGTGAGGCCAGCGGTATGCAGTTGGTTGCAATTCATAACCTCACCGCTAGATGTCACTAGATCCAGCTCCTTTAAAGGCAAACTGTGGAGGTTTTTACCTCTATAGACTGATGCACATTCTGCCAATGGTTACACACTATTCCACTGACCTACAGGTGAGGGGAAGTTCCTTGAAACATCAATGTGCCAAAGAAGACGAGGAAGAAGAAGACTGTTATTTAGCAATCATGGATGTTAGAGATAAGGATTTAAAATGTGCAAAAAATTTGCTTTGTATTATGGGGAAAGAAAGACATCCTATATTCACATAAGAGCTCAAGGAAGTTATGAGGGATTACCAAAGCACACACTTCCTCTTCCAATGCCTATGACTGTATTTCTGTCACAAGTGATATGTGTTTCATGAATAAAGCCAAAAAAATAACAGATTAATACAAAAATGTTGTGAAATTTGAAGGAGCTCCTAGCTGTAGCATCTGCGTGTGCCACAGTTGCCATCAGTATATTAATATGTAACAGTTTTAGAACTTTAACAGGGCATCAAATGTTGAGCCCGAAAAGGCCCGTGCCCAACAATATTCTGACCAAACTCGACCTGAACCCGTCCCTCATTAGCATTTTTCAACCTGATTACAGCCCGACATTTTTCTTAACAAGCTTCAAATAGTACATTTGAATTGGAAATGACAAAATTGTGGAGAAACATGAAAAAATACTACTACTATGACTACTCCAGCTACTGATAATAATAATCATCATCAACATCATCATCAAAATACAGCCCAAACCCAATGTAAGCATATGAAATATGTGAGAATGTCCTGACCCAACCCAAACCCGTTGGGTCCCATCGGGTTTGGGCACAGATCTCAAGCTCTAAACGGTTTGCCTCTGGACTGAATATTAAGTCACATTCTTCCACATTGCTCTTTTAAACACTGCTGCATTGCACCCCACTGAGTTTTGCATCACAGTTAGAAACTGTTTCAAACTTCCTTGTTGCTAAAGTTGCATATGTACAGTAAAGCAAGTGATATAAAACTTCACTTCTGAGGAATCCCCTTGAGCACTGATGAAAAGCTGTATCACCCAAACAGTTGCCCAGGGTGTTGCTGCTTTTTTTCCCCTCAACTCAGCTTTGACAAGGTAGTCTAATAATTAAGGCTTGTTACAGATATCTGACACCTTGAGCGTTTCTGTTATTCCGTCAGTGACTTGCAAACCTCAGCAGATCTCAGAGGTACAGCCGCAAATCTGTTTGCAGTTTGACGAGACAGATAAGAGGACTTTCTCTGACACGGAGACGGTATGTTTTCTGACCATCCTGTGTGTCTTCATTACAAGGCTGCAATAACATTCTTCCCATCTGATATCAGCAGCGCCTGCAGCCCTCCCGGAAACCACTAACTGTTAGACACATTTGGGTCAAATGTAAAATTCAAGCTTTCTAGTCAAGATTATCTTTAATCTTCTAAGCAGAGAGAGGTTGGGCCTTTCAGATCTATCTAGTCCATGACGATTTTTTTATGTATGCATTTATTTTTTTCTCAATTTATCAATTCAGAAAACAAACATCAAAGTGGAATTACCCCTGAGAGATTGACAGCAAATGTGCTACAGGGCATAAACTCAGCCAGTGATCACAGAAATACCACCAACAGTCTTGGGTCAATAGTATACTTACTACTTCCTATGGCTTACAGAATCTGAATCTATTTCATCTTGCACACTTCTAGGTGAAAAAAAAAATTAAATAAAGGATTGTTTAGTGCAAGAGGCTGCTGATTCTCAAAGTGTTTTTTTTTTTTTTTTTCATTCGGTCCCATTTATATGGTTCTTTAAATCAGTCATTCCCACAGACTGGGTCGTGAATCACAGGTGGGTCACAGGAGATTTTATTTGGGTCCCCAAATAAATAAAAGACCATGGAAGAAATTCAGCAAATTTAAGATTTATATCTGCAGTACACCTTTTATAAAGCATTTAAAATGTGTATATTGCTTTACTGTTCATTATATCACCTATTTTGTCTCATGCATGAATATATATATAATAAAATGTCCTATATAGTTTCCCCAATTAAAGGAAATAAAAACAATGAGATGACTTGTTAACTCAGCCTAAATGCATTTATTTCTCATTCATAAAGTATTTCCAATGTGTATATTTTCAGTAATGGTAATAATAACTGCAATATGGTATGGAAATGACAGTAAAATGGTCAAACAGTAAGGTAGAAGGTAGAATTTGTAAAATGATTTTGGTAAAAATTTAGGGGCAAATCACATTTGCCATCACTGTTTTCTGTTTCAGCCTGATTCAAATGATCAGTTCGTCATCAAGCCTCTGCAGAAGCCTGATAACAACCTGATCATTTGAATCAGGTGTGTTGGAGCAGAGAAACATCTAAAACATGCAGGACAGTGAGCTCTGAGGACCAGCATTGGGAAACACTGATCTAACCTCATGTTTATGAGCCAACAAAGTACTAGCTGTAGACCAGTTTAATGCAAATAGCCAAGAGAAAATGTCATCTTGCTGCGTTGTTCAGTGCCAGGATTGCAGCAGCAATGGCTTAGAATTGAAGTTTAATCGCAAACCAGCTGCAACGGCCGGTCAAAAACCCCTGCGACAGCTATGGGTAAACATAATAATACAAAAGCTGGATGTGTGTGAGCTTCGACAAAATGAACTCACAAAATGACAAGAAAGGAAACTTTCACACCTGCTTTCCTTATTAAACACAAAAACACAACCAATCACCTTTTTGAATTCAAGTTTCTCTCTTTTACTGAACTAATATCAGTTTTAATTGCTTTGTTAACTCCATAAGCAAAAGCACACTTAATTAAACTTGACAGACAGAAAAAAACATAAAACTCACCAAAACTCTCTTGGTAAGTTTTTCCACTTTTATAACAATCCCCAACTCTGGTTCTACAGATGGTTTTCCTCTCACTTGAAAGCTCATCCAACCATTGAGAGAGCGTGCACAGGTCAGCCAATCTGCTCCCATTGGTTAATGTTCACTTTTTCAAGAAACACATGCAGTGTTATAGGCATGTATGTCAGAAGCTTGTATTCAATGAACTATGGTATATGTAGGCACTGCTGGCACAACTCAGCTTTCTTGGTGATTACAGCATGCACAGAAGAATGTATTGTTTCACTTGACTACATCAATGATGACTGGACATCCACATGGAAAATTCAGAATTTTCCCTTTAATATAGAAACATGGTATTCTACAGGTTAATGTAAACATCCAGTAGGTTTGTATTATGACAAACACTTTCGCTTTGTGTCTGAGGAATCATGTTTGTCAGTTTGGCATGACAGAGAGTCCTAATTACTACCAATGAGCCTCAGCCTCCGCTGTGGTTGCTATGGAGAAGTCAGTTACAGGCACGAATCAGAGCAGCAGAAAATCCAAAACTTTTCATTGTTGAATTTGTGCACAGAACGTGGCGCATTAAAGTTTTCTCAGTGCTGTAATTTTTAAAAGAATTTTAAGCTCGGTGATTGGATGTTGTACCGAAATGCACCTTGGGAGTTGTAGTTAGCATCCTCCTTGAGGCTTTTATGTATACAAGTTTGTGCATTTGACTTTTTAACAAAGAAATATATATTTTCTTTTGCACTTGTTAATGTTTTGAACTGATGAATTTCATGTTACTCCAAGCTGTGGAAGAGGTCTGGCTGTAAATATTATCTGTGGGTAAAATTAATGTAATTCCTCCCAATTTGTGACTCAATCCAAAACTTCTGAAACAATATTGCAAAGTTATGTTAGACATGGGCAATCTGAGCTTTATAGTCACTTGCTGCAATGGCTTTGTTATTGGCCGATAAACTTTGTACCATTCAGTATTGTTTGTCAGTTCTTTAGTGCAAAGACATGAATTAAATACAACATTTAATGATCAGTTTTCCCAAATTACTTTATTTTTTATATTAGTTGGTTAGTTTTGGTTTTCTTTGCTCAGGTAATAAGATCTTGTGAAATCTTTTAAAATGCACCACAATTAAAATTCTACTCACTTACATTGTATTAGAGTGGAACCTCAGCAAATGAAACCAAAGCTATCTAG
Source organism: Lutjanus erythropterus (assembly GCF_056507025.1). Taxonomy (NCBI): domain Eukaryota; kingdom Metazoa; phylum Chordata; class Actinopteri; order Lutjaniformes; family Lutjanidae; genus Lutjanus; species Lutjanus erythropterus. The sequence continues at coordinate 3,801,297 of NC_139324.1, read as the reverse complement.
ATTACCACAGGTGAAATGGGGAAATACTGTACTGTTATTCAGACTGTGATGACATTGTGTGAATTTATTAAATCTACCAATAAAAGAATAGATTTGTTATTTATTAAAGAGGCAATGTGACTCCCTTGAGCAGGACGCTCAGTTTTCAAAGTGTCGTAGCTGCCTTTCTTCTTATTCATGCACTTTTGAAGGAAATGAAACCCTCTGGCAATAAGTTACCTTTGCTGCTCCCAAACCCCTTGTGTATTGTAACACACTCATTTACCATTTAACAAGTGTTCCGCTTCACTGGGTTGGCGGTCCTGATACTGTCTGTTCAGCAGCAGGGAGACGCACTCTACATGCAAAAACAGTGCGCACGTGCAAAACAGAGATTTCTGGGAGTGATAAAAATAGGGCACACAGGTTCTGTGACTTTTAACCCGTTTTAGCGACATGGCATGAGAGAAGGCAACATTGATCAGCTGGCTGGTTGAATTGCCAAGAAATTTGGTGCTGACATTCATGTCATCCATGAGATGAACTGCAACAACTTTAGCTGATCCCCTGACTTTTTTTTCCTAGCACATTCAGTTGGTCAAAATTCGTATTTGGTTCCTTACTACTACCTGCTAAACTAATGACATTCTCTACCCCAGCTGTGTTTAGTGCTAATGTGACCATGCTAACAAGCTAAACTAAACTGTAGAAATGAAAAAGTTGAGAAAAGTTTCAAGGCAACTTACTGCTATAGATTTTTACTCCAAGGCTTACCAACTAATAATGTTTTGTTGAGATGATTTACTTTTCTTCTTTAGTTAAAGTTGAAATTTTTACAATCCCCCAATAATTGTATTTTAAAAATAACGGAGTAACTCATTTAAGTGAAAGTGAATAATTGTTAATATTTTCATATTTTCATTTAAGACCATTTAATTCTCAGACACCAAAATGATGACAAATAAGGTTCACAGCCATGTTTTTGAGTTTCTAAAACTTAAAGATTTAAGTTATGTTATTAAGGTTATGGGTCCACAAAAGTTTTTTGTGTTTGTTTATTTCAGAACTTTGAGTTTTTTTTAATAGTGTAAGATGGTGAATATTTTAGATATTAAGCCCATCTTGCATAGCCAAACGTCTGGCTCCACATGTTACCATTCTGCTATAGGGGGAAAAACTACTCTGGCTTGTTTCTTTAAACCAATCACAATTGTCTTAGACATTTGCACACAAGAAGGTGAGCCATGAGCCCTCACATTAACATGGCTAAATCCGTGCAGAAGAAAAAGTAACAGTTGCTAGCGTAACATTCATACCGTACATGACCAGGTGCTAAATTGTCATTTTTAGCATGTAGGTTGCTAGCATAGAGGTTGTTGTTGTTGTTGCTGCTGTTTCCCATGGGGACATGGACATTAAAAACACATATGTTATAGTCTGCATCCGGTGAGTCAGACTAATGCTCGTTAAACATAAGCCTGTTAGCATGCTGATATTAGCATTTCGCTCAAATGACTGTGGTGCCCAAGAGCCGCTGGACATGTAGACTCCACGTTTTGAACAAGTTTTAAAGGACTAGTGCCTAGGATTTATTGGCATCCAGTGGTGAGATTGGGCATTACAACCAACTTAATACTGCTCTCCTCACCTTCCCCTTCCAAATGTGTAGGAGAAACTACAATGGCAAAACTTGTGAAAAACAAAAGAAAAAGAAAGATGGCGATTTAACACAGACCCTCTGCCTCTAAAGACAAACATGACTCATTCTACGGCAGTGGTTCCCAAACTGGGGAATGGGCCCCCCTGGGGTGGCACAGAGGCACTGCAAGGGGAGGTGCAGATGAGTAAAAAAGTAAAGATAAAAAAAAAGAATGAAACAAAGTTGAATGAATGATAAAAATTGTGGGGTGGGGTGGCGGTAGGGGCTGAATTTTTTTTTCAGCTTTTGTAAAGGGGCCATGCCAGGAAAAAGTTTGGGAACCACTGTTCTAAGGTAACCAAAAACAAATTGCTTCTTGTCTTCAGGTGGTTATACACTAATGAAAACATACTTCTGAATGTTATATTGCATTTCTGACACATTTGCCAATAAACCCCCCTTAAATCTCACGCACTGGACCTTTAATTACGATGAAAGTACTATGAGTTAAACATATTTGTTTACACATTCCTCCTCGTCTCAAATGTGGTAAAATGCAAAAACTAATTGGCAGAAAATCATATTTATAGATCTTCATAAAAAAGAGTTTGTGTTGTAAAAGTGTCATTAGACCATGACAGCAGCTAGCAGAAAAATAATGGCATGGCACCTGGAGTATGATGCATCATATAAAGGACTTACGACTGCTCTGCACCCGGTGAGAACACATCCCATTATTTATGCAGAGCAAGAGGCAAAGTGAGGCCAGAGTGGCCACATTTAATTTCTCAGCTGATCACGAAGACAGATTCTATTTACAGCCCTGCACATGGGGAAACTGAGAACGATGGAGGGGAGGAGGAAAGAGGAGACAGAGAGACCAAGAGAGGGAGAGGGAAAACAGTCTCAGGGTGATGGAAGGTTTTAATAGGTCATTCTGACAAACCTCATTATAACCACTACGCTGCAAAGCCAGGAGAAACCCTCTTGTTAAGCAAATAGCACTTTCTCTCCTTCACCAGTCTTGTTTGTCAGTAAAAAATTGTCATATTTGTGCTGTGGCCTACTTGCCTGCACAGATACAGATATGTTTGTAGCTCTCAGTGTAGAGCAGGGGTATTCAATTAAAATTCAAAGAGGTCCAGTTAGAGAAAATTTCCTAAAGCAAAGGTCCGGAACATCATAATGTCTAACTTTCTCGAGTGAAATTTCTCAGTAAAATTAAAGCATAATCTATCGATTGTTCTGCAGATTAATCGAGTAATCAGATAAGAAATATTGTGTGTTCTGCAGTTTTTTTCTATTACATTACTTTTGCTTTATTTAAGAACAATGGTAATATACAAAAGAGAAGATAAGACAGGTCTATTAAATGAACAACTATAAATTGCTAAAGTAAAAATACTCAGCAAAGTAACTTTACTTTTAATGTAGAGTTACTTTTACTGTTTTCACTTTACTTTTTACTTTTTTTTTTTCCAAGTACAAAGGTAAAAGTAAAGGTAGTAATATTTGCAGAAACCACAAACAGAAGAATGAACTCACTTTTTTAACTGAAACAGTCACCAGAATATTTTGTTAACATGTTAAAATCACAACATTTTTCTTCTGGAGCAGGACAGACGCTCCCAGACCCCCAGAGGACAGGGGACTGGTTTACCAACATGACACCTTTTTCTCCTCTTATGAGTTTGCAGGTCTGTATTTAGTAATAAAAAAATAGCGATAAGAATACCATTAAAGTACAACAACAGCAATAAAAATGTTGATTTTTCAAAAAAGGAAACAATAACATGCAAAATATTTCAATTGTAATTAAGTAAAAACACTAATACCACAATGTAAAAATACCTAAATAAAGGATGTGAGTATTTTTTCCATCACAGCAGGTCAGTGATCAGTGTTTCAGTGACTCTCTGTGGATCAGTGAATAGTGTTTTATTTATGGCAGCCCGCCACATTAAAAACATCGGCACCACGACATGATTTTCTATTTTTGGAGCTGCGCACCTTTTTCAGGTGTGTCTAGAAGGTAACTCTTTATTTGCACAACTCTCGCGAGATTTGTGTTCGTTATTTCTACTAAAATATCAAACTCGCGCGATCTTTCTTGGGTCTAGGGTTCCCTTCTAGACACGACCCTCTCTGTCTCTCTATCAAACTACAGACAGCAGACTGTCTGTAAACAGCACGATGTTACACTCTGCAGTGTTTCACACAAAGACTTTATTTGTGTGGACACCCAGGTTTGGTTTGTCACCAAATTTGGCATTTTTATTTTTTTTAATTAGTCCGAGAGGACGATGGTATCAGTGATTGATTAGTGATCAGTCTGCCCTCCTCTCCTCCCTCACCTGTTCACTCTGCTGTGAGAAGGTCTGAAAGTTTCTCACAGAGAAACACAGACTCTCCTGTTTTACATATAGGCCTCTTTATACAGTTGTTTAATTTTATAAGAGTATCTGGTTGATGTCGATGTCATTAACCATCATGTTAGTTTCTGTTGTAATAAACTCCGTCATTAACAACAGTCTCCTCCACACGCAGCTTCTCTGCAGTTGGTCTGTGCGTTTCCTGATCAGATAAACCAGCGCCGGAAAGACTAGAAAAGTTGCACCAGTTAAAATAGAAGCGTCCCGTCAAAATTTAAAATCTCTTAATAATTTATTGGTTATAGGTCCGGGTCCGTATAGGACGGCGTGTGGGTCCGGACTCGGACCGCGGTCCGCCATTTGGGGACCCCTGGTGTAGAGTGAGGTAACACTACAGTCCTGGTTGGACCCTGACTACACTGTGAGAAATAAGGGTTCCACAAGAGTTCTTCCTGTAAGGCTGAGGTTCTACCCAGAAACTGTCTGCTTCTGAAGAATCCTTTTTTGATGAAATGCTTCATCAAGTGTTGACTGAGGGTTCCATTAAGAGCCCTTTTCATCCAATGAACCAGTTTGGAAGAAGAAGCTCTTTGAGTACTCATAAGAAGTCTTTTGTCAAGGGTTCTTTGTGCCATAATGTAAAAGGGTTCTCAGTAGATCCCCCTTGGTGAGTTCTAAATAGAACTCCTGGGAATATGAAAGGACTCTAAGTAGAATTCACTGGACTGGTTTAAATAAAACTCTTGGAACATAAAACAGTTCTCTGTAGAACCCCCTGGTTGGATTCTAAATAAAACCAAAGGAACATAAAAAGATTCTTGGCAGAAACCCCTGGGTCAGTTTTAGATAAAACCCTTGAAATGTACAGGGGTTCTCAGTGGAACCCCGCAGGTGGGTTCTAGAAAAACTTTTGTGATTTAAAAGGGTTTTCAGTTGAACATTGCATGTGGGTTCTAGAAAAACCTTTTTAGACATAAAAGGGTTTTTGGTTGAACCCCTGGGTTGGTTCTACGTAAAATCCTTGGAATGTAAAGGGACTTTAAGCAGAACCCCCTGGATTGGTTTAAAATAAAACTCTTGGAATATAAAATGGTTCTCTGTAGAACCCCCTGGGTGGGTTCTAGACAAAGCCTTTGGGATATAAAGGGGTTCTTGGTGGAACTTTCTGGGTGGGTTTTAGATAAAATCCCATGGAATATAAAAAGGTTTTTGGCAGAACATCTTAGGTGGATTCTAAATAAAACCCTAGGAATATCAAAAGGCTTGTGGTAAAACTCACTGGGTGGGTTCCAAATGAAACCTGGAATATAAAAAGGTTCTCATTAGAGCTCCATGGGTTGGTTCTAAACAAAACCATTCAACCATAAAAAGGTTTTTGGTAGAAAACCCCTGGGTTGGTTCTTGTTAGCACCCTTAGAAAATGGAAAAATTCTGGATAAACCCCCCAGAGAGGGTTCTGGGTGGAACCATTGTATCATAAAATGGTTCTCCTTTCAGAAGCTCTTATAGGGAGTTCTTAGCGGACCCTTTCACATATAGTCCTCGGTATAACTCTTTGTTGGGTTCTGGTTTTAAGTGAAATCTTTGCAAAAGGTTTTATCATGAACCAAAAAGGGGTTCTCCTGAGGGGGCAAGCTGAAGAACTCGTTAGCACCTTCATTTATAAGAGTGTACACACAGTACATTGGTCCTGAGCCTGTACACTGTGTAGTGATGTTATAACAGGTGTGATAAATCTGTATATTTCTGTTGTCAGACAGCCAAGCCTTCATGAGCAAGTAAAAAAAAAGATTTGATTGATTGTCACGAATCACTTACTGGCTTACATCATTGTTGCACAGTTTTGAGCATTGAGAGCTTCGATCAATTCATATTTTATACTCGCGCTGTTGTGTGACAGCTGAAACAGAAACATAATAACACCTGCAGGCTACCATGTCATTGCCTGTACAGAAACAAAGAAATATTCCTCACTTACCTCTTTCAGATAGCTGAGAATATTTAAATTGACACACAAGTTATATATTCTCAACTCTGATGTGTGTTCAGAGGCAGTAAGTGACATGAATTAGAGCTCTTCTGAGTATGAGTATGGAGGCTGTGTTTGACTGACATCCTCTTCACTCTTCCGTTTTGTTGCACCTGCTAGGGTGGGACAAATTACACCTTTATCATTCTTATTAGCACATCTCATCTAGCTTAGCATCAGGTTTGCACTCACACATGCGCGCAGTCAACAATGGTGAATAATAGGTATGAAACAATTATCAGGCTCAGGATATTCACAATAAAATTCCTGACAATTATCACTGTTTCACGTTTCAATTATCATGATAACTGTGTTTGATTACAGTCTCAGAAACAAGGGTTCTTTCTAAAGGGGTTAGATTCTATCCAGAACAATTTGTGAAGAATCTCTTTTTGAAACATTGTTGGAAGAATTCTCTCATCAAGGGTTCTTCAAACCATAACATGAAATGATACTTGGGGGAACTCCCTGTGTTTGTTCTAGATGAAACCTTTGGAGTCTATTGATAGAAGGTGAAATTATTCTGGATGAACCCCCAGAGAGTCATTTAGAGTACTCTGGGTGGCTTCTAGAGAAAATTAAACAAAACACTGGAATATAAAAGGGTTCTTGGTAGAACCCCCTTTGTAGACTGTAAATAAAACCCTTTGGAATATGAAAAGGTTCTCATAGAACCCCACAGGTATGTTCATATTAACAATCTTAGGTGGAAAGATTCTGGATAGAACCCCCAGAGAGGGTTTTGGGTGGAACCATCACACCATGGAAGAGTTCTCCTTGAGAACACCCTTTGACTGGCGAAGTCACAGCCTCAATCAAAAGCATGCAAATGTATGTGTAGCTGACCTCTAAAATAGACTACAAACCAGCAACTGATTCCCATGAACAGTACATCCTGCTTGCATCTGCTAGCTAGCTATGTTATTAGTTAGCTCACCAGCTACCCATACAAGTAGCCTTTTCTAGAAACCCTAATTAAAGATTTGTGTGCACACAGCTACACAAACCAACTGCTAATGTTACACAGACCACAGACCAAGTGCTAACATTAGCTACACAAACCAAACGCTAACATTAGTCACTCATTAACTGCAAGCATTAGCTAGACAGGAATACAGTTATAGCAAGCTAACCTGTCAATATTACTACTACTACTACAACTACTTGGAGTTTATGTGAAGTTTGAGTGTGAAGTGTGAATAGCTAATTGACAAAGTACATTTAAATGTCCATAATTATCACTATTGATCTAAATAATGCATAACAAAAGAAATATCTTGACAAACAATTAATAAGCCTAATTAACATATGTTACGTTTTAATTGGCTAAACAATTTCACCATATTTGGTATTAAGGTAATCCTAAAATAACGGCAAATAATCAAGTTATATTGCTTTAACACTGTGATATTTGTACTATGTTACTTATTAAACTTTTTCACAGCTAATCAGTAATTGTAGCAGAATACTTTTTTCAAGTAACCGTCCCACCCCTGATGATCTGTATTTTCCTCCACACTCTCCTCAACTACATTTGCTCTGCTACATTTTTACATGCTTGAAATAACATTAGAAATAATAAAAACATGAGCCACAGTGGAGAAGTATTACATCAGATTTTGTGGAAGAGAGTGACACCTGGAATGACAGGCAAGTTGTCATTCAATGTAATTGAATAAGACTGGCGCATGTGCGAGTGAGACAAATTTAACCAATAACACACTTGGTGGACATAATCTGCCAAAGACTAGGCTACCAAATCCTTTATGAAAGGCTTTGGACTGAAGGTTAAAATTACATTTATATTATAATAACTTCAAATACTTTTATTGGCTCTTTATTTCCTTTACATTCATACTGATAGTAGCAGAGGACTTTGAAATGGATGCATGAAAAGCACAAGTTAGTGCATAAAAAAATCACCTGAATGCAGGAAATGAAGTGTCTGACACTCAAAAATGGGGCCGCTGGCAAGGTGTCCCTTATTTTTCCACACCGAAGGTGGCAGCCCGAACTGTGAAAGGCTGATCCTCTCAGCTCCAGCTCCGTGCCCCAGCCTGCCTGGCTGGTCTGACATAGTATTTTTGGCTTGTGGAGGTACTACCAGCCTGCTTGGAGAGAGGAAGTCACCGACTGCCTCTGAACTAGAAGTGGATGTCTTCGCCTGGGAAGTTCACAAACTGTCACCCTCTCTGCATGCATACTTTAAAGACGGTTCGGTAACTGATCCAGAAGGGTTATTGGTTCACCACGGTGGTAATATAGAAGGTTTCATGTGTCAGTGATTTCCAGCAGCACAGGAAGTTATTGAAAATCCAGTTAAAGCAGCCACCTCCACAGTCACACCCGACTGCCTGATACAGGGAAGGGTATTGCCTGCTCTCCGTTTTAGGTTTCTATCTGCGTTTCATCCTCAAAATGTTCCTGTTCTTGGGGAAAAGACTACACCAATTGCTATTTATTTCAATGAAAACGTTTTTAATAAATACTTTTAAATCATATCTGCCTTTAGTAATGTTCCACTTTTGCTGCACTCATTTCATCTGCTACCCAGTTTATGAAATGGGGGGTTCATTATTCAGTCAGTTGTAGCAGATTTACCGATACAAGTGGAGGAGAAATCTGTTGTATATTTAATGTAATTAATCATAAAATGGCCATGAAATGTCATCACAGATCAAGCAAACAGTTAAGTTGGAATATACTCACATCGACAGCTGCAGTCGTGGTGAACCCCCTTCCCCCCGAGTAATTGTTTTTGTTTTCCCATGTCACATTATTTAATTAGAGTTCAAATTCATGCAGAATGTTTGCTGAATGAGTTAGTGTCTGTTTCTGAGTCATAAGAAATCATTAATAATCTTGTATAAGCAGTAGATGCTCATAACAGTCAAACTGAGCAAAATGTTAATGGGGTTTGGCAGGCAGCAAGACAAGCAGCCATTAAACTTGAACTCCAGAGTGTGTATTTCTGGATCACTGGGATTTTGTTTTCAGGATAACAGACTTAGCTTTACATTGGCAGACAGCTGACAGTTATAAACACCTGAGCAGCTTATGCTGTAGGACTTGTCGTTGCTTCTTATTGTCATTTTACAATGTTGTAACGTATTGCACATGTCCTGCACTCCCGCGGAGCTCCTGCAGCCTACAGAGCTTCCTTAAGGAGGAGAAAAACTTGCTTTAACCATAGATTGTATTTTAAATTTGATTTCAAACTATTTAATATACAGTCTATAGCTCTAACATGCTTTTTAGACTGCTGTACTCAGTTTTGCAATTGCACCTTTAAATCAGAAACTGATACAGCAGTGATAAGAATAAGATAGCTGGTTCAAGCAAATATCAATTCAAATGCTTTATAATAAGGAAAAATCCACGCAAACATTTATCCTATTTATAAAATTTGCAAAAACAGGTATTGGACTCTTTTTACCACAACATGAATAGCTAAATAACAGGTGTGGACTCAAGTCCAAGTCAAAGGACTCAGACTCAAGTCAGACTCCAGTGATAAATTTGATCACTTTAGACTTGACAAAGGCAAAAAGGACTTGCGACTCAACTTGGACTGGGCTAATAATAATGTAGTTGGCAAGCTAATGCTCAGCTATCGTTAGCCTAAATAAATGACTGTTACATCATGACTTATTTAGGGCTCAAAACTCAAACGACTTAGGACTTGACTTGGGACTTATTAGTCTGAAAGTCTCTTAAAGGAGAAATATGTAATATATTCACTGTAATTCATCATAAAATGACATATAAATGACTGAGATATGCTATCAGAAAATAAGGAAACATGCTAAGTTGTGCTGCTTTCTTCTCTGACAAAAACACGACAGCCATGGTGTCCTGCTTTGAAATGTCTTTTCAGAGCCTTAATAATTTGCGTGTTTCACTTAAAAACGATTGTTCATCAAATTTGTTAATATTTGTTTATGAAATGGAAGAAATCATTAATAATCTTTTAGAAGGAGTAGATGTTTACGACGGTTAAATTGAGCAAAATGTTAATGGAGTCTGGCAGGCAGTGAGACAGGCAGCCACCAAACTCCCACTCCAGGGTGTGTATTTTTCAGAGCAGTGGGCTTTTGTTTTCAGGATAACAGGCTTAACTTTACACTGACAGACAACTGACACTGGGGGTGAAAACTTTAACTTGGAACTCAACTTGGGACTTAAGTGCAAACACTTGAGACTTACTTGTAACTTGGAAAATAATGACTCCCACCTCTGCTAATAACATAAAAGCAGGCCCTTTTCTCTGTCAAAATGATCAAATCTACAAGCACATGTCAAAGTGAGGGAAATAATTAAGTTCTTAACCTTTCTCTGTGTTACAAGTGACAGTCATCACAATGACAGTTTCAAGCTCAGACACTGCTTCTGCTAATTTACCAGTGCGCTTGTGACTTTTAGCACACTATTTATGGCGCAAGTGTGTGGTCGGATTGAGATGTGTGAAGTTCAGAGCAGATAATTTGTCTGGCGATGTCCATCACCATAGTGACATTATTGAATCCCTGAAAGAAAAAAAAAAAAAAAACTAGGGAAAAAAAACTAATTGCCTGACCTTTATCGACTCCTTTTGGAGGAGACACAGACCAGTGTGCACCCTCCCTCGTTACATCCGCATAATTAACGTCAATCGATCCTGGCTCCCCTTTTTCTCTCCCCTGATGCGGACGAATGTGCCAAGTCGGAGAGTGACAGCTGTCGCGCAAAGTGACACAAGGCAAATTCATTAGCCAGCGAGTCAATGGCACTGTTAAGGGCTGGGGGGGAGACAGCAAGAGAAGGAAAATCCATTGCAATTCACAAACAGGCCTGGGATGTCAATCAAAAGCAGTATTGACTGTCTTTATTTGGATATCAATGGCTTTGTACAGCACATTGATTTTGTTTTGTTGTCCATTTTTAGATCCATTACTTGACTATAAGATCGAGTAAAATGAACATGTTGAGACACACTGTGCTCTAGAAAAGATCCTGGTCTGAATGAAAACCCAAGAGTGACTTTATTCTGTGCTCACAGTTGAAACAGAAAATACCTGAGAGAGAACACGCATGTTCAGCAAACCTTCACCTGATATCAAAAGGTTAGAAGTGTGAGTGCTATAATGTTGTTTTTGAATTTGGATTGTTACTCACCCATTCTTGAGAATTGGGACAAATCATATTTTACCAAAACAAAAAAAAAAAAATCTAAAAATTATCACAACACTCAAATTCTCTCTCTCTCTCTCTCTCTCTCTTTTTTTTTTTTTTTTTGCGTGAAAATTCATTCTTTAAGGATACGCTGCCTGGCCGGAAAAAAAAGTTACCAGCTGGATTTAACTAAGCAAATAGATGAGATCCTTCCATTGGATAATTCCTGCAGTGATTAATATGTTTCAGCTGGTAACAAGTTATTGAACTCTAACTGATGCAGTGAGCAGCTTCTCATTTCTTTAACAACCATGTCAGAAGACATTTCCTGTGGTCAAGGAAAAGATGTTACTCTGTTTCAGAAGAATCAAATTATTGTCCTGCATCAAGCAAAGAAAACAACTAAGGAGATTGATGAAACTACTTAAACTGAGTTAAGAACTGTCCAACACATTAATAAAACCTGGAAGGAAAGAGATGAAGCATCATCTTCAAGAAAGAAATGTGGTCAGAGAAAAATCTTGAATGATCGTGATCAGAGATCAATTAAAGGTTTGGTGAAATCAAATCATAAAAATCAACAGTAGAACTCACAGCTGTGTTTAATAGTGAAAGTAAGAACATTTCCACACAATGAGAAGAGAACTCAAGGGATTCGGACTAAACAGCTGTGTAGACTTAAGAAAAACACTTATCAGTGAGACTAATCAGAAAAAAAGGCTTCAGTTTTCTACGGAGCATAAAGATTGGACTGTGGATCAATGGAAAAAGGTCATGTGGTCTGATGAGTCCAGATTTACCCTGTTCCAGAGTGATGGGGGCATCAGGGTAAGAAGAGAGGCAGATGAAGTGATGCTCCCATCATGCCTAGTACCTACAGTACAAGCCTGTGGGGGCAGTGTTATGATCTGGGGTTGCTTCAGTTGCTCAGGTCGAGGTTCAGAGACGTTATGTGTCCAAAAACTGAGGTCAGCTCACTACCTGAATATACTGAATGATCAGGTTTTTACATCAATGGATTTTTTTCTTCCCTGATGACACGAACATATTCCAAGATGACAATGTCAGGATTCATGGAGCTCAGATAGTGAAAGAGTGGTTCAGGTAGCAGGAGACATCATTTTCACACCACAGAGTCCAGACCTTAACCCCACTGAGAATCTTTGGGATGTGCTGAAGAAGACTTTACACAGCGGTCTGACTCTCCCATCATCAATACAAGATCCTGGTGAAAAACTAATGTAACTCTGGACAGAAATAAATGTTGTGACGTTGCATTAGCTTATTGAAATAATGACATGGTGAATGTGTACCATAATTAAAGCTTAAGGCGGTCCAATGAAATATTGGAGTGTGTGTTGTGCCCAGATTTCCATCAACTCCATCAGATCAGAATTCAATCAGGCATAAAAAAAAAAGCCTCTCAAAGAAAGGCAGAAATACCAGTCAAATACCAGGAAACTTTCTATTTTCGAATTCATACAATAATATTTCTATCAGATGTATCTCAACCTTAACATGTCAACTCTGTATCCCTTCAAAATCAAAGCTGAATTGTGGTTTAGAAATGCCTAATTTGATTAGCATCAAGAGAACTCTAAAAAAACTTAAAAAATAAATGGTTGCTTACTATTACTAATCACCAGGAGATTGGCCGTTAGAAGAGAGTTTGGTCTTTTACAGTATATTTCCAGATTAACTGAAGAGTAAAAAGCAAAACCCCTTCACAATATGGTTTTGTTCCTATTCTCAAGAATGAATCTACTAAAATAAGTCAAAACATCATTAAAATGCTTCCCTGGTAACTCACATGCATACAATAAATAAACACTTGAAAAAGCTCCCCACAGTAACAAAAGGCATTTTTAATCTTTTATTAGATGAGAAACATGCATAACTTCATCATTATGAACCACTTAAAACCAAACATTAAACATTTAATCATAATAGGGATAAAATAAAGTGCAATGTGTGCCTCAAGCCTCTACATTGCTCCAATGTCAAAAATGCTTATCGTGTTGAAAAAACCCCATCCAGAACTTAATCCTGCGTTTCACCACCTGAGGGGAACATCAGCTTTATTTCCTCTCAGGGGCCCCACTCCTTCTTCACTGTCAACCCTCACTTGATTTGCATTTACGGTCAAGAGGTCACAGACTCAGCGGCATAGTCTGACATTTTAATTCTGTGCAGACAGCCAGACAGTGTGCCCTGGTCCTTCTCTAACCCATCTTCACCACCTTTCTGAAAGGTGAAGTAATGCCAAACTCGGTCAGTATCCATCAGTCATACGTGGCACCAACAAACCGCTTGTAGTGATATTTCATTTTTACTTCAGTGTGACAAAATTTGCCTGTAAGCAGACAACATGTCTCACTCCAAATTGAGAGGATCACTACATTTAGGGTCTGTGTAAACATTTAAAGGGATAGTTCACCCAAAAATGAAAATTCAGTCATTATCTACTCACCCTCATGCAAGTTGAGGGTCGGGATTTTTCTGTTAGTCTGCAAAACACTGCTTGAGTTTCACAGGAAAACAGTGTTGCACAATCTCCCAGACAATGTAAGTTAATTATGACCAGTTTTCAAACATAAAAGCAACTGGAAAAAAAACATAAAATGCCTCCAAACTGCTTGTGCATTTGAACACCGTCACAACACACACACACTCAGTTCAGATCGTTTATATGTGTATCTGAAAGGATCTACCGAAGATTCAGGCTAAAAACACAGTGTAAATAACATTTTTTTAGTCAACGTGGCATGTCGGGGCTTTAGGAGATTTGGATTACACCAGACGAGCAGCATTTTAGGTTTTTTACTCCGTTGCCTTTTTCCATTTGAAAACTGGTCACCATTCACTTCAGTTGTTTGGGAGATTCTGCAGCACTGGTTTCCTGTGAAACTCCAGCAGTGTTTTGCGGACCAAAAAACTAAACCTGACCTGCAATGAGTGGGTGAGTAGATAATAACTGAATTTTGATTTTTGGATGAATTATCACTTTCAATTTGAGGTAACGAAAACACAGAGATTTTTTATTTTTGGGTGATTATACACTGATGAAAACATACTTATGAATAATCTATTCAATTTCTGTCATATTCTTCAAATGAATTCAACATTGAGTTATGATCAGAAAGGTTGTGTTATGGTTGAGATTGAAAATTATACTTTAAAATCAACATTTTTACTTTTTACAGCAGTTTATATGTTGAAAAACAGTATTTTTTTTTCAGTCTGAAATCAGAAGATATTTGGGTGAAAGCAACTACATTAGCCTGTCAAAATGTCAAAACTACCTTGATTGTAATTTCTGAGGCCATCTTTGTTAGTATTCTTTTAATAATTAAATTATATAAATGTTATAACAAACCTCTCTTTCTCTCTCTCCTGCCAGCTTCAGGTGTGTGATCACAAGAAAAGCAGAGAAGAGCAGAGTCTTTTTAAGGAGACAATTGGTAAATACTGTACGTTATAACTGTGGATATATATGTGGATATAATAGATATGTATATAATAGAAATATCATATATATATATAATATTTCTATATTTACTTGATCTGTAAGTATACATAAGGTTTCAAAAACACTTCATTCACACGTAATTTTGTTAGTAACCTTTATAGTAACCTTTATATGCATTGCATTATGTGCAAAACGACTGATGATCATTTACTCTTTGGAAATGTTCATGAGATGGCTATTATTTACAGTGAAAGAAAAAGTTTGAAGTCTATGATATACAAATGCTGTACTGTATAATTAAATAAAAATGTCATGAAAAGGTCTGGTTTCTTGTAGTTAATTACTGTAATATTGATTGAGTTTATCAAAATCAATCAAAATTCTATCCCAGCCACTCTTTTAGATAATGGGTGAATCAGTGATGATTGAAAACCTTATGTTTATTCAACATAAAACATAATGACTGATTTCAATTTGGTTTCAATTTCAGACATCGATGTAGATTCAATAGTTGAGCCTGACAATATTTTGCTGCTAATTCAGTCATATTTTGCTATCTGGGTGCCCACTGGAACCTTAACACCAGGCTTCTACTAAATATTTTAGTATTTTATTGTTGTAATTACTTTATTGTTCTGAGCTGTGAATATAGAGATACATATTTCTACACTCACCAGCCACTTCATTAGGTACACCTGTTCAACTGCTCGCAAATATCTAATCAGCCAATCACACGGCAGCAACTCAAAGCATTGAGGCATGTAGACATGTTCAAGATGACCTGCTGAAGTTCAAACCGAGCATCAGAAGAAAGGTGATTTAAGTGACTTTGAACGTGGCATGGTTGTTGGTGCCAGACAGATATTTCAGAAACTGCTGATCTACTGGGGTTTTCACGCACAGCCATCTCTAGAGTTTACAGAGAATGATCTGAAAAAGAGAAAATATCCAGTGAGCTGCTGTTCTCTGGGCGAACATGCCTCGTTGATGCTAGAGGTCAGAGGAGAATGACCAGATTGGTTTGAGATGACAGAAAAGCAACAGTAACTGAAATAACCAACCAAGGTATGCAGAAGACCATCTCTGAACGCACAATATGTCGAACCTTGAAGCAGATGGACTACAGCAGCAGAAGACCACACCAGGTGCCACTACTGTCAGCTAAGAACAGGAAACTGAGGCTGCAGTTTGCACAGGCTCACTAAAATTAGACAATAGAAGATTGGAGAAACGTTGCCTGGTCTGATGAGCCTTAATTTCTGCTGCGACATTCAGATGGTCAGGTCAGAATTGGGCGTAAACAACATGAAAGCATGGATCCATCCTGCCTTGTATCAACAGTTCTGGCTGCTGCTGGTGGTGTAATGGTGTGGGGGATATTTTCTTGGCACACTTTGGGCCCCTTAGTACCAACTGATCATCACCACAGCCACCTGAGTATTGTTGCTGACCATGACCATCCCTTTATGACCACAGTGTACACATCTTCTGATGGATACTTCCAGGAGGATAACACACCATGTCACAAAGCTCAGATCATCTCAAACTGGTTTCTTGAACATGACAGTGAGTTCACTGTACTGATGTGCAGCTGACAAATCTGCAGCAACTGTGTGATGCTATCATGTCAATATGGACCAAAATCTCTGAGGAATGTTTCCAGCACCTTTTTGAATCTATGCCACAAAGAATTAAGGCAGTTCTGAAGGCTCATGAAGTGGCTGGTGAGTGTATATGGATTGTTTATTATCAACAACTGAATATGGTGATGAGGTGAAGAAAAGAACACCATAGTAAAAAAAAAAGTAAAACAAAAATCAGAACTACATGAATTCATTTATATTCAGTTTATATGTATAATATATAATTTATTAGTGTCCCTGTCTGTGGTGTTGGGAATGGTGTGAGAAGCCAGCATTGTTACAAATACTGTCTCCAAGCAAACACACCCCGGTGGCACACATTTCCTTTCACAGAGCTGTCATAGTCGGCAGGAGTGTTGCTGCTGGATCCTGGCCATCTAGCCAACACATCCAACATCCTGTAAGCAGCAGCAATACTACTTAAATATTGATGTTGTTATACATTTCACAATTGACAAAACGGCCCTCACTGTCACCGGAGCTGTGATCTGCATGCATGTGCTGACATCACTCCGCCCATCTCCGGTTTACTGTTATTTTATTAAAAGCGGTTTGCATCTCCCAGATGACTTGAGGGTAATATGGAAATTACGCAAACCTCCTCACAATATGAAGGGCAGTAATTGTTTGCTTGGTGTGTTGCTTTGATGCTCTCAAAACTTCCCTGTTGCACAATGTCTGTTTCAGAGTGTGCATTCTGTATTTCTCTACAGCGCCCGGGAGCGGCCTTGTTCTTATAAGATAGCTGTGTTTTTGAGCAAAGAATCTCAGTGCACTACAGCAACATTCTAGAAGGGTTACATAATTATTTGTTATCCCCGTAACACTCCATTATTGTGACATTTTAGGGGATAGACTCATTTGTCTTTAGGTGGGAAAGTTTATGTCAATGTCATATTTGCGTACTCAGTGTACTCGGACATGTTAGCTTAGTGAAGGTTTTAGTGTGTGGTGTGGGGAGCTAGCTTCCGTAAAAAGAGAATGAATGGACATGCTGGTAACTCCAACGTCCCCTTGTTAACATGTTAGCTAGATAGCTACTGGTCATTCTGCTTTGATAAATCAGCTGGTTTGGACAATGAGTTTACCCCACTGCTTGGCGATGGCGCCCATTCAATCCAATGAAAGTTGCTTGCCTGGCGTACGAGCCGTGAAGGTTTTCTAGCTAACTTCCTGGTTATAAAGCCCACTGAGTATATGCAAGTAGTGTTTCCTACCTTTGCACTCACCCACGAGTTCCTGCCCAAGCCCATAGACTTTCCATCACATCACTTTTCTGTGATGACATCACTTATTTTTAAATCGCTTTTGTTGGCTCAAAGAGAGTTTTACAAATATAAAACCTCCATGGATCAAAAATTCATCACAGAATGAGTCATAACTGACCTTGTTTGCAGTTTGAAGTGTCAGTCAACAGTTTTACAGACATCTCTTGTGGCCTACGGGGGAAAATGCTTTTGGGCCAGTGGGGAATTTTTGTGGCCACTGGGAAAAATTAGTGGCAAGACTGACTGGCAATGCCATGTCTGGTTCAATTATAAGTCTACAGTTAAAAAATAATAATGTTTCATTCCATTTTTATGTTCGAGTTAAGACAGAATAATGTGCATGTGGGGCAGCCTTGAAACTGCCTAAAGCTAGAATCAAAAATATTTTTTTATGTTACTTGTAGTGACGTTTTTCCATCTAGATCAGGGGTGTCAAACTCATTTTGTTTCAGGGGTCACATACAGCCCAATTTGATCTCAAGTGGGCCGGACCAGTAAAATTAAAGCATAATCTATCGATTATTCTGCTGATTAATCAAGTAATCAATTAATCAAAGAAATATTGTGTTCTGCATTTTTTTCTATTACATTACTTTTGCTTTATTTAAGAACAATGGTAATATACAAAAGAGAAAATCAGACAGGTCTATTAAATGAACAACTATAAATTGCTAAAGTAAAAATCCTCAGTAAAGTAACTTTACTTTTACTGTAGATTTACTTTTACTGTTTTTACTTTACTTTCTACTTTTTTTCAAGTTCATCCATCCATCCATTGACTTCCGCTTATCTGGGGCCAGGTCGCGGGGGCAGCAGTCTGAGCAGGGACACCCAGACTTCCCTCTCCCTGGACACTTCCTCTAGGTGTTCCGGAGGAACCCCAAGACGTTCCCAGGCCAGCCGAGCGACATAATCGCTCCAGCGTGTCCTTGGTCTTCCCCGGGGCCTCCTCCCAGTGGGACATGCCCGGAACCCCTCCCCAGGGAGGCGCGCAGGAGGCATCTGATATAGATGCCCAAGCCACCTCAGCTGACTCCCCTTGATGTGGAGGAGCAGCGGCTCTACTCCGAGCTCCTCCTGGGTGACAGAGCTCCTCACCCTATCTCTAAGGGAGCACCCCGCCACCCTGCGGAGGAAACTCATTTCAGCCGCTTGTATCCGAGATCTTGTTCTTTCAGTCATGACCATAGGTGAGGGTAGGAATGTAGATTGACCGGACGACAGACCGGTGCAACAACCGCATTACTGCTGCAGCCGCACCAATCCATCTGTCAATCTCGCGTTCCATCCTCCCCTCACTCATAAACAAGACCCCAAGATACTTGAACTCCCCCACTTGAGGCAGGGACTCTTCTCCAACCCGGAGGGAACAAGCCACCATTTTCCGGTTGAGAACCATGGCCTTGGACTTGGAGGTGCTGATTCTCATCCCAGCTGCTTCACACTCGGCTGCAAACCGCCCCAGTACAAGCTGAAGGTCCTGGTTCGAAGGAGCCAACAGGACAACATCATCTGCACAAAGCAGAGATGAAATCCTGTGGTCCCCAAACCGGACTCCCTCCGGCCCCTGGCTGCACCTAGAAATTCTGTCCATAAAAATAATGAACAGAACCTGTGACAAAGGACAGCCCTGCCAACCAAGCTCCTGCTCCAGTCATACAGGGACCGTACGGCCCTTAGCAGAGGGCCCCGAACTCCATACTCCCGAAGCACCTCCCACAGAATGCCATGATGGACACGGTCGAATGCCTTCTCCAAGTCCACAAAACACATGTGGACTGATTGGGCAAACTCCCATGAACCTTCAAGCACCCTGCGGGGTATAGAGCTGGTCCAGTGTTCCACGACCAGGACGAAAACCGCATTGTTCCTCCTGGATCCGAGGTTCGACTATCGGCCGAATCCTCCTCTCCAGTAGCCTGGAACAGACTTTACCAGGGAGGCTGAGGAGTGTGATCCCCCTGTAGTTGGAGCACACCCTCCGGTCCCCCTTCTTAAATAGAGGGACCACCACCCCGGTCTACCAGTCCAGAGGCACTGTCCCCAACTGCCACGCAACGTTGCAGAGGCGTGACAACCAAGACAGCCCTACAACATCCAAAGACTTGAGGTACTCAGGGCAGATCTCATCCACCCCTGGTGCCTTGCCACTGAGGAGCTTCCAAACTACCTCAGTGACTTCAGCTTGGGTGATGAATGAGTCAACCTCTGGGTCTCCAGCCTCTGCTTCCTCTACGGAAGGCATGTCAGTGGAATTGAGGAGATCGAAGTATTCCTTCCACCGTCCGACAATATCCCCAGTCGAAGTCAACAGCTCCCCACCACCACTGTAAACAGTGTTGGCAGGGTACTGCTTCCCCCTCCTGAGGCGCTGGACGGTTTGCCAGAATCTCCTTGAGGCCAACCAGTAGTTCTCCTCCATGGCCTCCTCGAACTTTTCCCATACCCGAGTTTTTGCTTCCACAACCACCTGGGCTGCAGCGCGCTTGGCCTGCCGGTACCTGTCAGCTGTCTCAGGAGTCCCACGAGCCAACCAAGACTCCTTCTTCAGCCTGATGGCATCCCTTACCTCCGGTGTCCACCACTGGGTTCGGGGATTGCCGAAGCGACAGGCACCGGAGACCTTATGGCCACAGCTCCGAATGGCCGCATCAACAATGGAGGCAGAGAACATGGTCCATTCGGACTCGATGTCTCCAGCCTCCCTCGGGATCTGGTCAAAGCTCTCCCGGAGGTGAGAGTTGAAGACCCTCTGACAAATGGTTCCACCAGACGTTCCCAACAGAGTACGTACGTTTGGGCCTGCCAAGTCTGTCCAGCTTCCCCCCCTGCCAGCAGATCCAACTCACCACCAGGTGGTGATCAGTCGACAGCTCAGCCCCTCTCTTCACCCGAGTGTCCAAGACACACGGCCGGAGGTCAGTTGACCACAAAGTCGATCATTGACCTCCGACCTAGGGCGTCCCCGTGCCACGTGCACTGGTGGACACCCTTATGCTTGAACATTGTGTTCGTTATGGACAAACTGTGACTAGCACAGAAGTCCAATAACAGAACACCACTCGGGTTCAGATCAGGTGGGCCGTTCCTCCCAATTACACCCCTCCAGGTAACACTGTCGCCACCCACGTGAGCGTTGAAGTCCCCCAGTAGAACAACAT
Organism: Lutjanus erythropterus; assembly: GCF_056507025.1. Classification (NCBI taxonomy): domain Eukaryota; kingdom Metazoa; phylum Chordata; class Actinopteri; order Lutjaniformes; family Lutjanidae; genus Lutjanus; species Lutjanus erythropterus. The sequence continues at coordinate 3,780,586 of NC_139324.1, read as the reverse complement.
AGTCCCCAGTCGGAGCACTTTCCAGCACCCCTCCCAAGGTCTCCAAGAAGGCCGGGTACTCTGCACTGCCGCTCGGCCCATAGGCCGAAACGACAGTGAGGCACCTATCCCCGACCCGAAGGCGCAGGGCAGCAACCCTCTCGTTCACCGGGGAAAACTCCAATGCATGGCGGCTGAGCTGGGGGGCTATAAGCAAGCACACACCAGCCCTCCGCCTCTCACCGTCGGCAACTCCAGAGTAGAAAAGAGTCCAGCCTCTCTCAAGGAGTTGGGTTCCAGAGCCCCGACTGTGCGTGGAGGTGAGCCCGACTATCTCTAGCCGGTACCGCTCAACCTTCTGAACCCTCCCGCGGGTGATGGGCCTATGGGAAGGCGTGCCCACGTCGCTCCTTCAGGCTGGGCAAAGACCCGGCCACCAGGCAGCTGCCTGCGAGCCCCAACCCCAGGCCTGGCTCCAGGGTGGGGCCCCGGTAACGCTAGTCCGGGCGACGTAAACAACCTTGCTGTTAAACTCTTCATTCAGGGCTTTGGAACCGCTCTTAGTCTGACCCATCACCTAGGACCTGTTTGCCTTGGGAGACCCTACCAGGGGCAACAAGCCCCCGACAACATAGCTCCTAGGATCATTTAGGTTCTCAAACCCCTCCACCACGATAAGGTGGCGGTTCAAGGAGGGGTTTTTTTCAAGTACAAAGGTAAAAGTAAAGGTAGTAATGTCTGCAGAAACCACAAACAGAAGATGGAACTTACTCTTTTAACTGAAACAGTCACCAGGATGTTTTGTTAACATGTTAAAATCACAACATTTTTCTTCTGGAGCAGGACAGACGCTCCCAGACCCCCAGAGGACAGAGGACTGGTTTACCAACATACCACCTTTTTCTCCTCTTATGAGTTTGCAGGTCTGTATTTAGTCATCAAAAAATAACAATAAGAATACCATTAAAGTACAACATAAAAGGAAACAATAACATGCAAATTTTTTTAATTGTAATTAGGTTTTTTTTACTCGTGGTATTAGTATTTTTACTAAAATAAAGAATGTGAGTAATTTTTCCATCACAGCAGGTCAGTGATCAGTGTTTCAGCAACTCTCTGTGGATCAGTGAATAGTGTTTTATTTATGGCGGCCGCCACATTAAAAACATCGGCACCACGACATGATTTTCTATTTTTGGAGCTGTGCACCTTTTCAGTCGTATCTAGCAGGTAACTCTTTATTTGCACAACTTTTGCGAGATTTGTGTTCATTATTTCTACTGAAATAATCAAACTCTCGCGATCTTTCACGGGTCTAGGGTTCCCTTCTAGACACGACCCTCTCTGTCTCTCTGTCAAACTACAGACAGCAGACTGTCTGTAAACAGCATGATGTTACACTCTGCAGTGTTTCACACAAAGACTTTATTTGTGTGGACACCCAGGTTTGGTTTGTCACCAATTTTGTCATTTTTACTTTTTTTTAATCAGTCTGAGAGGACAATGGTATCAGTGATTGATTAGTGATCAGTCTGCCCTCCTCTCCTCCCTGTTCACTCTGCTGTGAGAAGGTCTGAAAGTTTCTCACAGAGAAACACAGACTCTCCTGTTTTACGTATAGGCCTCTTTATACAGTTGTTTAATTTTATAAGTGCATCTGGTTGGTGTTAATGTCATTAACCATCACATTAGTTTCAACTGTTGTAATAAACTCCGTCATTAACAACAGTCTCCTCCACACGCAGTTTCTCTGCTGCTGTGAAACCTGAATTGCGGGTGGATTAATATGTAGGGAAAACCAAGAATGCGAGTTAGGTTTTGTCTTTTTGTCTTTATAAAACATCCTGCTGATGAAGAAAGTCAACAGATCAGATACAGACAGAGTCAGAGAATCACACTGACCTCCTCTGTGTGTCTGTTCTGTATGTGTGTGTATGGAGGAGCTGCACTGACACAGAGAGGAGAGATGCTGCAGCTGTGTGATAATAAATTACATCAAAATTTAAATGTCGACACTCATCAATACTCTGGTTTTTAATAACCCCCACATGCCAAACACAGTGTGCTGTACAGTTGTTCGGATTTAAACAGATTTTAGCAATCGAATTACTCGAGGAATCGTTTCAACCATAAAATTAATGTATTCTCTGCAATTTTCACACTTTGCAAAGTCATCCTGCGGGCCAGACTGAACCCTCTGGCGGGCCAGTTTTGGCCCGCGGGCCATACGTTTCACACCCCTGATCTAGACTGTTTGCAGAGTTTTGGAGATACTGATGTGTCTCTCCACATGTTTCTGCCTTGTTCCCAGTCTTCTTTTGGATAATTCTTGTTTTTTTCTTTTTGGATCCCCTCATTTGGACGTCTTTGTGAAATGATTGTTTTTTTTCCTGAACTATTCAGCCCTTTGTTGTTTGGTGTTCCATCTCCAGTAAGTTAATTAAATCAATTTAATTATTATTTTTGTTCATTTATTCCTGTGTTCTGTTTTTTTGGGTCCACCTGAAACCAAATTGTGAAACTTTAGCCAAAGAAATACATTTTAAAAACTAAACAGTGATGTCTCTTTCCAGAAATCATGACCTGGTTACTCAAAATAACCCACAGACTTCTGTGAGCAGTCTCATGTAGACCCTTTTTTCTTTCTACCAAATTACACCCGCTAACGGTATCATTGTGCAGAGGGAAGCATGCACACTCATGGACGAGAGGCTTGTGCTCATGGCAGCACAGGATGTAAACATTAATGACATCTTCCTCTGCAGAGCTGCACACTGTTAGGAAAAAAAGAGATGCTAAATAGAACCGCAAAGGGTTCTTTGGCTTGTCCTCATATGGGAACCCTTCTTGGTTCCTGCTAGAAGCTTTTGTAAGCTTTCAGAGGGTTCTACCTATAATCCAACTTAAAGGGTTATATCTAGAACCATCTGTGAAAGGTTCCAACCAAAGTCGCCCATGAGAGGCTCTCTTTAGAACCGTTCTATGGTGTGATGGTTCCACCAAGAAACCCCCTTTTTATGCCGAGGGTTTAGCATTAAACTGACCCCACACATACGTTATCTTGAGCTGAAACAAGATTTCAAACTAAAGCAGCTGTTGATCACTTGCAACTCCTCATGTCCAGTTAAGAAGAGTGAGAATTGGGAGACAAATTCTTGAGTTATGTCCAAAAATGTGTTCAGTGAGATCACTGTGACCTTGACCACCAAAATCTAATCCGTTCATCCTTGAATCCGAGTGGACGCTTGTAACAAGTTTGAAGAAATTCCCTCCAAATATTTCTGAGATATTGCCTTCACAAGAATGGGATGAACATGACGTCACAGTGACCTTCATCTTTGACTTTTGACCACCAAGTGCACATTCAAGTCAAGTCTGAAGAAATTCCATCAAGTCGTTTTAGAGATATTGTGTTCAAAAGAACGGGATGACCTGAGAACGTCATGCCTCGGGTGTTTAAAAAAGGGTTTTTCAAGAATTCAGAACTGCAGTGGTCCTTTAGCAAGCAGGCATCATGAAAAAAACAGGCCAGATTATATCTGAGATTAGCTGCGGACCAGCTTCAGGTCCGCTGATCACTCACCCACCTACACACACACATGCACACGCAAACAATTGCATGATCCCTGGGGATAATGAACACAACATGCACTCAGAAAACTCCATTCACTAATGAGGACCTAGCAGTATGGTTTACAGCCCTGAAATAAAGCCATTAAGTGGACCTTTAGTTGGGATTGTTTCATCAATCGACACGTATCTCGTCTGTCTGATTGACTTTTTGACCCATAAACTTGGCAGGCAGCAGCACGTATTTACTGTACAAAACACTCACACACATGAAAAGATGTCTCACTGACTGCATCCCTGTGATTAAGGGATCCTCTGCACTGAGTCCTTCAGAACTAATGACTCCAGTCCAAAGTTAATTTATCAAGAATGATGAACTAGTCTGTACGCTTTAATGTTTCTCTACACCAGTAATGTAAAATCACATGAAGAGAGTTGAGAGCATGGTTTGGTGTTGAGATGCACCTAATTTCTTATTCCAGTTTGCTGCTGTGCACACAATGACATTGCCCTCACCTCCAAAACTTACCAAATTAACAATGAATGTGAATGAGTTTGCTGATGGGTGTGCATGTGGCAATATGTGAACTGATCTCTCCACCATGCATTAGTGTAATACAGTACATTAATTTATAAAATATTCTTTTATCAAGTAATTATTTAATGCATACAAATGCTGTATTTCATTTTTCATGTCATGTTTTGAGACTTTAGGGGAATTTTTTCTGCTCAGTTTGAAGAAAACATGTCAATTATTGCTTCTGGCAAGTAGCAAATGAGCTATAGAGGCTGTCAAATCTCCATTTGCCACCCGGCGAGGATTTATCGTGCCCAAAAATGTATGTGCAGTATTTGATCTCTGTTTTTGTTTTCTACATAATGTTCTGTTCGTCATGAAACGTGCCACGTGCCCATAATTACTGTGTAAGTGCTACCTAGTCTGAAGAAAAAACAAAGAAGCATCTCACAGATGTTGTCCCCTGGGATGCCGGCTCATTTGATCAAGGCTTCATCTTGTGTCCCCATTTATTTCATTATTTTGCAGTCTTGGATTTTTCTATATTTTATAGTTAATGCCTTGACAGTTGCACTGGGCATACTGGAGTGACACCATGTGCTTGTCAGTGCTCATTAAGTTAGTTTTCATCATTAGTGAACATATTAAAGGGACACACTGTAATATATCATTTAGTGCATGTGCTATTTCTAGGCATCAGGCAGTACAACACAATAAACATTACATGCCATTACATTACAGTGGACACATTACATTATCATGAGTCAAAATAGATCAATTCAAACTCAGCAGGTACTGAAAAACATACTTTTTTATCAGACTCATTTTCTCTATTTTCCCTTGTACTGCTATTTTTTAGTCATTTGGGCAATTGTAATCACTATTTCAACTTTCAGTGTCAGTGTGAACACATTTATGCGCTCAAAACAGTAAGAGACAGCTTATGTTTACTATTAAGTGTCAAAATTTATATCAAAAAACAGTTTTAATTTTTATTGACTGAAACAGCTTTGTTGGTTTAAATATCTCAGATTTGATGACTGAAATTAAATTAATCGGACAATTTTAGTTTTAAGACAAGTAACACCTCAAACCAGATATGTTAGATGTAATGAACTATTTGCAAGGATACTTCTGTATCTCATGCCTGATGGCAGCAGGGTGAATAGGCTATAGCCTGGGCAGCTTTAACGATGTGTTGTAAATTTTTTCTGTTTTGGGCTGTGCACATCCCATGATGCCAGTTTGTAATGTTTCCAGTCAAGATTATTTCTATTGCTGCTCTGGAGAAGCTGACATGAATATGCCTTCCTGAGTTTCATTAGGAAATAAAACCTTTTCTTACACTTCTTTATGAGGGTGGAGATGTGTGATGTCCATGACAGGCTCTCTATGATGTGGATTCCCAGGAAACTAAAACTGATGTAGACAGTTGCCTCCTCGTTTTTTCTGATGACAAGCAGTAGGTTGTTTTCTGTGCACCACTCTGCAAGACTGAGTTCTTCCTGATATGAAGTCAGTCAATGTTGTTTGACACCTGGTTGATGATGGTGGTGTCATCTGCAAACTGAGATAGAAATGGATAGAGTTCTTTCCATGTCAGGGGCTGCAGTCATGAGTGTACAACATGAACAGGAGGGGGATGAGTACACAGCCCTGAGGGACTCCGCTGCAGAGCTCTACAGTGAACAGCAAACTGTCTTGGGTCTGTTTCTACATAATAGAACAGCTACAATAGTCTGGTAAGTTTGTACTTACTTTACTGTAATGTCACTTTTAAAACCAAGAAAAGACTTATGTCATATCATGATATAATGATATCCAAAATTTATGACGATATACACCAACCAGGCATAACATTATGACCACCTGTCTAATATTGTATTGGTCCGCTTTTGCTGCCAAAACAGCCCTGACCCATTGATGTATGGACTCCACTAGACCCCTGAAGGTGTGCTGTGGTATCTGGCACCAAGATGTTAGCAGCAGATCCTTGAAGTCCTGTAAGTTGTGAGGTGGGGCCTCCAAGGATCGAGCTTGTTTGTCCAGCACATCGCACAGATGCTGGATTGGATTGAGATCTGGGGAATTTGGAGGCCAAATCAACACCTCAAACTCATTGTTGTTCTCCTCAAATCATTCCTCAACCATTTTTGCTTTGTGGCACAGTGCATTATCCTGCTGAAAGAGGGCCACAGCCATCAGGGAATACTGTTTCCATGAAAGGGTGTACATGGTCTGCAACAATGCTTAGGTAGGTGGTACGTGTCAAAGTATAATCCACATGGATTGCAGGACCCAAGGTTTCCTGAGTAGAACATTGACCAAAGCATCACACTGCCTCTGCTGGCTTGCCTTCTTCCCATAGTGCATCCTGGTGCCATGTGTTCCCCAGGTAAGCGACACACACGCACCCGGCCATCCACATGATGTAAAAGAAAACGTGATTCATCAGACCAGGCCACCTTCTTCCATTGTTCCATGGTCCAGTTCTGATGCTCACGTGCCCATTGTTGTGGTCAGCATGGTCACCCTGACTGGTGTGCAGCTATGCAGCCCCATACACAACAAACTGTGATGCACTGTGTATTCTGACACCTTTCTATCAGAACCAGCATTAACTTCTTCAGTAATTTGAGCAACAGTAGCTTGTCTGTTGGATCGGACCACACAGGCCAGCCTTCGCAATGAGCCTTGGCTGTCCATGACCCTGTTGCCGGTTCACCACTGTTCCTTCCTTGGACCACTTTTGATAGATACTGACCACTGCAGACCAGGAACACCCCACAAGAGCTGCAGTTTTGGAGATGCTCTGACCCAGTGGTCTAGCCATCACAATGTGGCCCTCATCAAACTCCCTCAAATCCTTATGCTTGTCCATTTTTCTTGCTTCTAACACATCAACTTTGAGGACAAAATGTTGACTTGCTACTTGCTATATATCCCACCCACTAACAGGTGCCATGATGAAGAGATAATCAGTGTTATTTACATCACCTGTCAGTGGTCATAATGTTATGCCTGATCGGTGTATATGTTACACCACTCACACAACAATGACGGGGTGTAGATAGAGTTCACTTTAATTCTTCACCGGCAGGATAGGTAAAACATGCAAGTCACGATGTAGCACCGGGCACACACACACACACACCACCGACAAAACGGGGCCTCCTTCTAACAACTAAAAACTTATGCTTCTTTTACTACTTGACTGGCAGTCATTAACCACATACAGTTTCACTCTGCCCCCTGCTGGCAAGTTCAATTACAACTACATAGACAAGAGAACTATTAATAAGTGCCTATTACTGAATTAAATGTTAAATAAAATAATAGGGAATGCACTAATAAAAAATATATATATTTTTCTCAGGTGCTACCTATGGTCACATATATTTATTGCCCAGCTTTATCGTGGAGTATTTGTATAAGGCAGTGGGAGTAGTTGTTGTGAAGTGGTCAGTCATGATATGATGATTTGACTGCAAAGACAAAAACGATAACATTCCAGCAGTCTTTATGTCCCCGACCGTGCATTATTTAAGAATTCTCACTGAAAACATGGTGGAACTAAATGTCTAATAGGAGATTTTGAATTCATTTTCAGGAGCATCCTAGATAACACCACCACTCTCTATCTCATCTGAAACAACCCAGCCATAAAATGATGCCATTCAAAGGGCCATTATACTCTAATCAACACCCAGGAGCTGAGAGTCTTTTACTCCGAGTGTTAAACTCACCTTGAATAGAAAACCGCACAATGAAAAGTAAATTACTGGTAGCTTTCAATACATCGGATGTGCATTTTTTTCAGCAATGTCAACAAAAGTCAAACATTTCCTTCACTGGCTTGCATATGGTGTCAGAATGAATCAGCTCTCATGCACAGACTGAATCTTCAGTGTGTGTGTGTCTGTGTGTGGGTGTCTGGTTCTTATACTTCTGAAAAGGACATTGTTCAAGTCATAGGTGACTATATGAGTAGATTTTTCTTCTATTCTCAGCTTTCAGCTGAGATAAAAGAAGTATGTGACTGATCTTTGAACAGCCTGGATGGAAGGATGTGGTTAGAATTCCAGGGTTTCTACCCGTGGGGCTCAACAGAGGCCTCCAGCGCATTCCGAAAAGAACAAAAAAAAAAAAAAAAAACTTTGACAGAATAAACTTGTTGTTTCTCATCTTTATTAATCTCTCCCTCTTTCACATGCCTAAATGGAGGTTTTACAGATTTACCAGGTGCATTGACTTTCACAGGCTATGCTTCAGCAACCCCGTTAGTCAACTACATGGGTTTCTTTAGTATTATTGTAAAGTCTTCAGTAAACAAATTCACAGCAAATTTATGTGCCATATTGGCTATATGAATAAAGCTGACTTACTTTAAAGGACAGCATGCTCTTTTTTCTAATTTAAAGCATTCTATGCAGTTGACCCTTCCAAATCCCTGCCCCTTTTCACTCCGTGCTCCACATTTTGAATGTGGCTAAAAGATGTTGCTGGGGGACCTGGAAAAGTGACATAGACCGTATACATTCACATTTTAAGTTAGCTAATGTTTGCAAAATGCTAGATAACTAGCTAGCTAATCTACACCAATCATTAGCTAGCTAAGTAACTAACATTTTGTTAGTAGTAGCTAACCTATGATGTGACAATATACACTACAGGAAAGGAGAGAGCTGGCTTGCACAGCTGCTATTGGAACACAGAGAAAAAGGGGCAGGACTCAGGAACACTCAATTTGTACCTCAAAAAATAAGCCATCAGGAAGTACACTGGGCTTTGAGGCCAATCTGACATGGTGGCCAAATTGTGTAATGACAATGTCATGTGATGCAGTGTGGCCCAAACAGACTATTTTTTCCCATGGATTTACATTGTGAAAGAAATAGCTGTAAAATGGTGGATGAGTTTTAATTTTTCATTTATTCATTTATTTTTTTGACTGTTACAACCCCTGGGAAGTGATATGTATAATATCAAAATTTAATACACTTGGTCTGATAACAAAGTCTGCACCTTTAATCATTTTATCCCTGTTCAAGTTAGCAGAGAGCTAAACCGAAAGTTAGCCACATGGCTGAAGGAAGTTCTACTGTGCTTGCTCTATGGGCTGCATGATGTGGGTGCTGCAGCATTAAAGTTGGCTTCATGCACCACTGAATGGCTCTCAAAGACTGAATGGAGGTCTGCCTCCAATGCTGTATCCAGTTCAAATTCAGAAAAAAAAAAAAAAAAACAATTTAGCAGAAATATTTTTTACAAAATCTGAGGTTCTAAAAATTGGTGTGTCAATGAAAGGAAAATGCAACAATGTTCAATGGAACAGACTTGGCACATAAATGATGATGCACATGAAGCACATGACTTAAACATCACTGAAGCTTCCAGTGAAGAAATTAAAAAAGACATCAGATCTGTGTGGAGCAATGAGGAGACTGTTACACTCCTAAAAATAATAGATGAAATATTTATTTTATGTGATCTAATATTTATATTCTGGAAATTTGCACAACATTTCGATGGGAATTTGGCTACACTTGTGGGCCTGTTTAAATGTTAATGGATGGAATGAATACTTTCCTAATGAATATATTGCAATAACAGTCATTATTCTCCTTACAACTTGTTTGAATTAACCTGACACGGACAGAGGGCAATGAACAGGGAACATAAAATTTATAATGGTGTTCTCACATTAAATCAGGCTGAAAGTGAATAAATATGACCTCATCACAGTAACGTCACCCAAGGGAACACAATTTGGTTAGACCTCATGATATGGTCAGTGGATCTGCACATTTTCCTGAGCAGAAAATGGAGTTGATTGTACAGGCCAAAGGTGACTGGGTTCCATCATAAAGCAATGAAACGAGGCTGGGGTCTGAGGAGCCCACATCATTTAAATTTGGGACGTGTCTGATGAGCCCTGACAGACTGTGGTCACTCCTGTGGGCCGCGCCGCTATTGTTGCCAGCACAGATGTGGAGCGAGTTAAACACGAACATATGGTCCATGAAACCACACACAGACATGCGTGCGCATGCAATGACATACGTACTGACACATTCATTCTACCTTGAACGCACGCGAGTCGTGGTTTCAAAGGGACTGTGAAAAAGCCATCCTGCTGTGCTGAGCTCCCTCCCACCTGCTCCTCTGGGAGCAGGAAATATGGATCCCTGGAATGGCCTGTTGTTCCCCTCTGTCAGTGTGCTTCCCTCACATATATATATCACACGCCTCCTGTGGTCCCGTGGAGCAAAACTAAAAGAACTGACACGGGTGTGGAAAATCATGAAGAGAGGAAAGTGGGCAACTGAAGCAGAGAAAGAAGGAATTGGACTTCAGCTGATGAGCGAAGGTGAAGAAATTGGCACAATGGTGGAGGGGGGTAGGACAGAGCGCGAGGAATATGTAAAATATAGTGCAGAGTGGGCGGAGGGGTGTCAGCGGGGATAAAAGTAGACTTGGTGATGAGAAGGATTCAGATGAGGGTGTGCTAGCATATGAAACAAGTTCAGCTGTGGAAGCCCCTTTATATTTTTCAGATGTTCAAGCTTGAATGTGTTGCACCAAAAAGAGTGTTATGTCCAAAACCAATAGATGCAACAAAACAAAACATCTTGCATCTTTTATTGTAGAAAATTTCAGATTGTAGCATGACTCTTTTAGTTTCATGGGGGGATTGATAGCAATGTAAATGCTGCTTGCAGTGAGTGACCATCATAAGACAAGCAAATTATTGCCTTAAAGATCATGCAAAGCAACAATAAATGTGTTTGTCACACCATAGAAATGTGTTATTAACCAGCCAGCCAAATTTGAATGGTTAAAAAAAGTATCTAAAGTTAAGTATCCAAAATTAGGTCTCAAAACTTGAAAAAATGAAACACTGGGGGTGTGTCCACTCTGCTGTCTCAGTGTCAAACATCATTACGACCTGGAAACATCCTGAAACATGGACGCTCCATCTAGCAACTTTATTGGACATATCAAGACATGTTTGAGCCACAAGAACCAATTATTTTTTTCTTCTGTGTCGGGTTGTTGGAACTGAAGTGAGCTGAACTGATTTGGAGTGAGAGGGCTGCTGAAGGTACATTCATAACTGACTGTTAGGGAGGGTGAGGGGAGCGTGGATGGCGTTGTTCGTGTGTTGGTTCATGGGATTGTCATAGCTTTTGGGGACCATGGCTCCATGTTTCAGGTCCGCCCAAAAAATCTTGAACCCTGCAATTATAGACAACAGTTTACCTGTGTAACTCCACAATCCAGTGCTATATAGTTCTCAGTCTTTTCACAGGTGTTCAGCAAATGTGTTTTAATATGTATGATATATCTGCGTACCCCTTCTCTGCAGACGGCACAGCTCAATGATAAAGACCCCATTCTTGCAGACAAGTTGAATGCATTCATTTTTCTGTCAAAAGTAAAACATCTAAAAAATATCTAAAACTGTTTTGACATTTTCTGTTGACCCCGTTAACACGTCTGAAAAGAACCAGTCTGAGGGCAGAGTATATTTTGATAGGTACATTTCTCAAATTGCCTTCATCGTTGTTCATGAAACATCGCACATTGTTAGGGTTCAGCTACTCCCAAAAAGATTACTCTTGAACCATTTCATTCTTAAGTGATCCGGGTAATAGTGAATATTTTTAAGTCAGTAACTGCAAATGACTCACAAAAAGAATTCATGACTCAATCTTTGCAACATTTTTTTAAGATCTCATCCTCAAAGTGGACCTATTATGCTTATTTCCACCTTAATATTTTTATCCTAGGACTCCACTGCTTCACAGTTCAGAATTTTTATTTTTTTCTTATACTAGTCCTTTCTGCAGCCCCACAGTTCCTCCTGTGTCTGAAATATACCACTTTAGCTACTGTCTCTTCTCCTACTGGCCCCACTCACTAATTCCCACTCAGCCTGTAACCTTCTTGATGATGTCACAGATGTACTAAATTTTACCAATCTAAAACTTCCAGGGTTCAAAAAGTCAACATAGAAAGAGTCACAATTGACCTTATTTGTAGTTTGAGGTGTCCAATCAACAGTTTTACAGATGTCTCTTTTATAAAGGTGGCTCATTGGCTGAAACCGGAAGCAAGGTTGAGTGGTGACACCGTATATAGTTCTTAATTCATACAACCGTTGCTAAATGGCACACAGCAGCTACAGCTATATAATTTGATGAGGCCAGGCCTCACTGATTACTGTAGAATTGCAACTTTATATCTTTATGGAGAACATAACTTGTGGTTTAGGTTCCTGATGGACAGATAGCTTTATTTGTTGATAAAGTAACTACTAATTGCTGCTAATTGTGACTGCTGTTAGCTAGTTTGCAGTTAGCTGTGCAACTAGCACAGACGTTCCTGATGGCTAGATTGCTTCACTTGTGGCTAAAGTAATCACTGTCTCTTTTTAATTGTAGCTGCCGTGACCTAGTTAGCAGTCCTGTCAGCTGACTTTACGGGAGCTTGGAGTACTCGGGAAGTGATTGCGTTGACCCCTCTAGCTAGAGGTGGGAGTAAATCACACATGTGCAAGTCACAAGCAAGTCCAAAGTCTCAACCCTTCAAGCTTAAAGAGCCTGTGCTATAAGTCAAGCAAAACAAGTCAAGTCATTGCTCAGGTCAAGCAAGTCATGCGTCAAGTCATAAGTTTCCACATTTAAATCAGTTGAAACAGAGTGGTCATGATAATTTTTTATACATTAATGAAAAGTATTGCACTTAAAACACCAGAGAAAGGGGCACAATGGCATGTCATGATAAGTCTAATGTTATACTTATATCTATTTATTTACCAATGACAATTGGTCTGCACTACCATGTATACCAAATGTGCATTTATTTTTCTATTTCTTTATTTCTAATTTTAATGTGCAATGTTGAATATTTCATTCAGGTGTATTATCATTCATGTTTCATTCAGGTGAATTTTAATTTCAATGTGCAATAATCAGGTGTATTATCATCAGTACATTGTGCATCATTGTGCAATATGAATATTCCTGTCTGCTGAGTCTCCTTATATTGTATATACTGTTCCTATTTTTTATATTTATCCTGTTTTTATTGTACCTATTTTTAGTTTTATATATCCTGTGTTGAAATTGTTCATGTTCTTATATTTCCTCTTGCTGACATATTTATATGTTTTTTTTTAATCTTTTTTTATTGATGCGTCTTTATATTTTTGCTTTCGACTTTGCTGCTGCAACAATGTAAATAACCCAGTTTTGGGTCTAATAAAGAAATATCTTTTCTTACTTAGTCATGAGCATGTTAGCTGGTAATCTGCCTGCATAGTTTCACTGTTTATATGGCTCTGAATCAGTCCCCTGATTATCTTTTACATATGATTTCCCAATAAAATGCACAATCAGTTTGAAGCCTAACATAAGTCTAACATAGCATAAAGTTAACATTAGCACAGAATCACGTTCCTTTCTTTGTTTCTTTTGTAGCGATGGAGGTAGTTGGATGTTGCGTTGGTCATGTCTCTGATTTTTGAGCTGCATAGGCTGTATACAGCTCTTCTCCTCTAACTACCGTCATCCACAATTTAATCTTTGAATCCAATTTATTATTTTTGGAGTGAGTACACAGGGCCCTCATGTGTGGAGTGCCTGCAAAAATAAGATAAGTAGCCATGCATTGGGGAAGGGCCTATGAAGAGAGTGCACAGGGTCCAGAATTATGCACTACGCCCCCGCTTTACCTGAATTCACCTTTTCAGGACACTCCATGTAATAATAGTACAATCAGCGTACAAGTACTGCTCACTGCTTCACCCTGCAGTGACTCCGTAGGCACTTTCTGTAAGTAACTCAGTTCCTCTTGAACCTGTCTCATTACATTAGGGTTAAATGTGCTGTTTTGGTGTAGTTGCACTTTAATTTGTATTATTCAGACTCTCCATACATGCTGAAACAACTCAGCTCAACAAATGCCTCCACAATGTCTTTTTCTCACTATCATTATTAAAAACAGTATCTGTGTTTGTTATGTGAATCTGTTTCAGTATAAATTTGCAGGTTTTCTAAGTTGAGAAAGAGAAAAAAAACTTCAACACTGTTAGTGAGGATGCTGTCAGTGTTTTTATTCTCTCAGAAACAATTCAGATATCGCTCAGGGTCTTTTCAGAAACCCTGGGTGGTTATAAAGGCGCCGATGTGATATATTTTTACAGGGAACTTTGATCTTTAAACAAAACTTTCACGATAGCTTTTATTGTAAATCTGATCCCATCTGTCTTAAATCTGCCTCACAAATCAAGAGGATTCTTAGCAGGTTGGTGGCAGTTTTTATTATCTTTGGGGTGTTTTTGCATCTTCTGTCATACACGCACAGTTTATTACAGGTGATATAGACTATGTGGTATATGAATAAAAATATATCCCATGAGAAAAGAAGAAGAGTGAGACTTTAGCTATTGTCAGCTTGACAGCTATACACACTTTACTCCATGTGATTAAAATGTTGTTAACACTTTCCTGTACTTGTGCACAAATGAGCATTCATTACTGCTTCTTATACAAGTTAGTTCAAGTTAGTAATTTGATTGGATAAATGGCTGAATCACCATGACGCCTCGTAAAAACCTGGCAGTTGATTCTAATTGTGGGGTTTTGCATAATCCACAAGCTTTTTTTATTTCTCCTGTTATTTTCACCTATAACTGTAATCTTTTAAGATATAGTCAAGTATCTGACATTTCTGCTGTGCTTATTTTATTGACTTTGATGCTTTGCTAGCATCTTTGATAAATCACCCAACAGTGACCCCTCACCATCCGACTTATTTGGATGAACTCAGCCTGAAATATCTGTGAAACCTGTCAGAGTTGTGGTTGAGGAGACTGAATAGGAAGAGCAAGGTGGTGGCAAGAAAGCCAGTGAATCAGACCATTTCATTATGTTCAAATCACAAAAAAACACCCCTTAACCTCACATACAGCCGCACCAGGCACAGCATCAGGGGGGTCAGAGGGTACAGATGACCACCCAAACTGACGGTCTAGCTCAGTGATTAGTAAGCACAGTCTGGCAAGCTACTCAAAAAGTGTAATAAGTTACTTTTTAGGTATTACTCCTTTGAAAGTACATTACTTGGTATCAAAAGTAATTTGTTATATTACTCTTTATATTACTATATAATTTTGTACCTTGCTGGCAGCCTTGTTACGCTCCAAAGTGGAACTGCTGATCCAGTTAACTGTTAACACCCAGGAAGCTTTTGTTATTAGCTGTTTAGAAATCACCTTTGGTAGAAATAAAGTGGCTTCCACCTGTAAAGTATGTTTCTCTCAGTCTCCCTCATCCTCTGTCCTTTGTGTAGTCTTTTGGCTAACAGCTGACTTGTCCTCCTGTGACCTGCCACATGTACACATCATCACAGTAGCCTAAAGAGATGAAAAAATAACTCAATAATATTACAGTTACTAATCCAAGTAACTGAACTCTTAACATTTAGGAAATTGTAATCCCTTACACCACATATCACTTGGTAAAGTACACTAATATATTACTGAGTGACATATTACTGTCCAACACTGCTAGTAAGTTACAGCTAATGCAAACCAAACATTTCCCACTGCTGCACCTTCACATTAAAAGCATTTCACTGGCAAAACATACTGATACTGAGTATATACCCAAATTGTTGTGCTCCTACATTGTTGATTAGTTATGAGATAAAATAGAAAAAAATTTCATGCATTTGTATGAGTGTATATTATTATTAATTATTATTATTTTTTAACAGCAGACTGAAATATTTTATGGTGTAATAGTCAAGAGCAGCCACAGTAAGCTGTTAGATGAAGAGAGACTCATGCCATGTGCAGCATAAATTCAGGTCAGTTGCCCAGAATGATGGAAAAAGACCAGTTACTGCTTGACTTCTTTATTAAAACAATGTTTGTTTGTTTTTTCTGCCCCCAGAATTGTTTGACCTGTAGTATGAAATTCATTTATTGTTACCAGCCGTGACTGGTGGAGCTGCACGGTGGTTAGCACTTTCTCACATAGGAGGGTGGTGGGTTTGAATCCTGCTTGATGCATGTTCTCCCTGTGCCGTGACATGTTCCCCAACCATCAAAAACATGCATACATGTATGCTAGGTCACTTTTCCTGTCAGCACCCCTGACCAGGGTGCAAGTTAGTCCTCATGCAGCTGCTGCTCCTAATATTATAATAGGATGGATTAAATGCAGGGAATGAATTTGATTGTATAATTGTGCTCTGTTTGATTGTATGATCATAATAAAGTTGCCCTTTACCTAACTACAGAGACAGTAATGGTGGAACTGTTAAAGATGAATATTTTCTGCTGATCAGGGCTACATTCTGGAGTTACAGATTTGAACAATCACTCCTCAGTGAACTGTCTCCTTGGTACAGCTTTGAGAGCATTTTCTAGTTAAGCAGCTTAGTTATGATGGACTTCACATGTTTTTTGGAAGTCTGTTCACGCTGATAGAGGCTAACAAAAAATAACACTAATTTTGTAAGAAAATGAAAATATTAAGGAATAATAGGCCTAATAGAATTAGACCTAAATACTTTAATCTGATAGATGAAAAGTAAGTTTATTTGTTCACCTCATGATTTAATGCCTTGAAGTAATTTCTTTAATCAATCTTTGATATCGCTTTTCTCTAATCATTCATAGAGGGGGCATATTTTCTCCTGTTTTGTTTTAAGTCAAAAGGAGGAATATAACTCTCAAAGTCTAATTTGGAAAAATAAAATTAAAAGTTTCTCTGTGTTTTGAAATGATGACTTCATTGACTGACTTGACAGTTCACAATAAAACAGATCACTTGGTGGAAGCCTGCAGTCCACAGTCATGACTTGAGAACCAAATCACAAATGACTTAAATCACTGATGAGCACCACTGGAGTTTGTAAAAGCCTTATTTTACAGTCATTTAATAAAACAGTCTTCAAACATATGCTGATAGCAGCCTGTTTGATACTGATGATGAGCTCAGCATTTGGCTCCAAAATACATTTAACCATATATTAGTATTTTCTTTACAGTTCACGCAAAAAAACAGGTGTGCTGTGTGTTTTAGATGAGTCTAGAATTACTCACAGTGAGAAGCAGTTAAATGTATTTTTATAAGGTAATAAACATGTTATTAAGAAATTGAGACCACTTGTTAAGTTTTATTGAGAGAGATGATTGTTACTAAGCAACCAAGATGCATCTCCAATTGTGCAAAAAGTAACAGTATAACAGTGTCTGTGTGGTGAATATGACTGTGTGGCTGATATAGGTTCACATTTTCTTTGGATTTTCATTTAAAATGTTGAAGAAATTACACAAAAGACAGACACTTTTAGGAAAACATCAGGTACCACCAACATTGTATTTTTTTAATTTAACAATGTTATTGCACATATAAATGTGAAAATAGTCAAAATGATTTGGCTGTTGTAGTGTTAAACAATCACCCAGCCAGTGAGTCCATTTAACAACCCAGAGGTGTTACTTATAAGAGGTGTTACTTCAGGGTTATTTTTCTGTCCTGTTTTTTCTAAGCCTCCAAGTGGTAAACTTGTTCTTCAATCATGCTCTCTTGAGGTGTTGAGTGCCACTGTGGGGATTGATCCACAGTGTGCGTGTGTGATTAGCTGTAAAGTGGGTGTAGCCCATGGCAGCTAATGCACCTCTATAAGCTCTCCATTCATCATTGATAAGGGTGGTGCTCGGACGCACATGCCCACCGGTGAACTTGGGGTGGGTTCAAAGAAATGCAGCACAGCCGTCCTGCTGGATGCCCCCAGGGTAGATACAGCATGATAAAGTACCTTCTATGGTGGCACAGTGCATGAGAAAACATGATGAAGTGCTCTCTAGGATGGTCTTACAGTGTAAAAAATGTGATGCAGTGCAGTGATGGCTTCCTTTAAAATTGACTGTAATACATGTTAGAAAATACGTTTGCCTCTAAGTGCATCTAAAAGGTTAATTTGTTAGATTCCTGTGTGTTTATTACACAGGTATAGTAGGTTATGCTTAAAATAACATAATCCAATCCAAACCAGGGTGTGGAACTGTTTCAACATAAATGCATCATGACTTTTGGATATTAGACTTCCTCACAAACAAACCTCAGACAGTTCATATTGGTGGTGTCATCTCCTCCAGTCTAATGCTCAACACTGTAGTCCCCCAGGGCTGTGTGTTCAGCCCCTTCCTCTTCACGCCGTACACCCATGGCTGCAGCCCCAGGCAGTTCGCAGATGACACCGCCATCATCAACTGGATTTCAAACAACAGTGAGACTTCAGATCGGGAGGAAATGAACAGCAAAGTGCAAAGTGATGCACAAGAAACAATGTCAAACGCTCAACATCAAAACCATTGATTTTTGGAGAAAGGAGGTAAAGACAGTGGAGTTGAGGTGGAGCAGGTGAATAGTTCCTGGGAATCGACATCACAGAGAACCTGTCATGGACATCACACATTTCCACCCTAACAATAAAAGGCTCTGAAATGGCTGTATTCCTTAAAGAAGCTTAAGAGGCCAATATTCCCATGCCATGTTCTGGTCAACTTCAACTTTGATCTTAAGGCAAGACAAGGCAAGTTTATTTATATAGCACCATTCAGACACAAGGCAATTCAAGACGCGTTACAAGAGGATAGAAATACATCAAAATAAAACATTAAAATAAAATTAAAATTGCATTTGAGATCATAAAAACAAAAGAAAAAGCAAGTCAATGTAAAAACAATAGCTACAGGTTATTTTAACAAGAAGTTATGCATCTGTTTCACTGGAAAGCTGCCATAAACAGTCATGTTTTAAGCCCTGACTTAAATGAACTGACAGTTTCAGCTGACCTCAGGTGTTCTGGACGTTTGTTCCACAGGTGGGGAGCAGAGAAACTCAAGGCTGCTTGCTTGGTTTTGATCCAGGGAACACTGAGTAAACCTGTTCCAAGTTATCTGAGGGGTCTGGGTGCTTCATAATGTACATCAGACAAGTATTTATTCCTGAGACCATTTACTGTTTTATAGACAAGTGATGGGACTTTAAAATCTATCCTTTGACACACAGGAAGTCAGTGCAGTGATTTAATCTCTGTTGCAATGTGCTCCACTTGTGAAGACACCGTTACAATAGTCCAACCTGCTGAAAATGAAAGCATGAACAAGTTTTTCTGTATCTTGTTTGGACAGAAATCCTTGTTTTTAAGTAATTTTAATAACTGTCTTTGTGTCACTGTTAATATTTAGGTCTGAGTCCAGAACTACACCAAGATTCCTGGCTTGATTTAAAGATTTTAGAGTCATGGATTCAAGATGAGCACTGACTTTTAATCTTTGTTCTTTGGGGGCAAAAACAACTATCTCAGTTTTTTCTGTGTTTAGCTGTAGAAAATTCTGGCACATCCACTTATTGTTGCCTTCATTGCACTTATTTAGCAGATGCAGGGGACTGCAGTCACGTGGTGACACTGTTATGTAAAGTTGTGTGTCATCTGCATAAGTATGGTAGGAGATGCCATGATATTAAAGTGGGCCAGACCAGAAAACCACCGCATGATAACCTATAAATAATAATGCCTCCATATTTTCTCCCCTTTTTTAGCATAAATAAGCAAAACTACCTAAAAACATTCACAGGGTTAAAGTTTACAAAACTTATGTAGGATGGATATTTCTTAAGAAAAATAAGTGCAGTTTCATCAATATAAATCAAAAATGGCAGTGCGTTGTAATCACAAATCACAAAAAAAACTCATGTTAACTAGGCCTTTGTTAGGGAGTTAAACTTTGATAAACAACAATAAAATGATAATAAAAAAAGGCCTTGTAAATGTTTTTTTGTTTTGTTTTTTGAGCGCCTGAGGTTTTTTTATTTTTTGGTGATTTTTGAATTCTTTGAGCAGCGCATTTTAATTGGAAAATTGGAATTTATGTCTTCTCTGCAGTTTTCACACTCTGCCAAGTCATCCAGCTGGCCGGATCCGACAATTTGATGGGCTAGTTTTGGCCAGCGGGCCATATGTTTGACACCCCCAATCTGGATGGTCCCAATGTAAGAGCAGTATGTCTGTGATGGATTAAGTTTTATATTAGCAAAGCTACTACAATGACACTTTTAACTGGTTATGAAACAGTCTCAATTTATTACTGATGCTTCTCTATCACCAACTTAAACTGAGGAAACCCACCACGAGAATATCAGCTATGTCTAAGTTATTCTTAATGGCTGCCACCAGGTCGGATTCTCTTTAAAAAATCAGATGAAGTGAGCCTGTGTTTGCATTTTACCACAAGAGTACCCGTCTGCAGGGAAGATGGCGGACAAGGACGCTGCCATAGCTCTACTCCATACCGGAAGTCACAGCTGGAAGTTGGTCTTCTTTTGTGTATATTATTCACCGCTCCATACTGCATAATTTAATAGTTAATTAATTCTAAGTCTTTTCATGAATTTATGCAGTATGTAAAAATGAGATGTTAGCACATATCACACATATTATTCAGGCTAGAACTGAAAAATAACAATTACCGTCACATTAGCGTGGTTAATTGTAATTTATGTTGAGTGTAAGAAAGGAGGCCAGCACTGGTGGTAATACAGTGTAAGGATTATATTGCCCAGATTTTTTTTTTGCCTTTATTAGTGAATTTACAAAACAAATTGGCATAGTACAGTGTGGTACATAATTAATTAATTAATAAATAAAGTCGTAATAAGAAAAGAAAGTTGTATAAAATAAATAACAAAAAAGGTCCATAAATAAATAAAAGAAGTACAAGAAATTCAGTAGAGAATAAGAGCATAGAGGTAGGGGTTCTCTGTAAGGTTAAGATCCTCTGCTAACTTGCAAAGTTTCATTGCATTCTTTTTCTCCATATATTTCATTGAAGAAAAGTAATGACACATTTCTTTGTGAAAAACAGAAATATTATGCAAGATCTTGTTTGCATGAAGCTGGCATGTTCTCTCTGCCTTTCCTGTATATGACCCAGCCTGCCCACCAGAAGATTCCTTCATTAAACACAGTACAGACTCCCCACACATTGTTTGCTAAAAAGCATAGTAGAAAAGCTTAACGATCTACCGTCTGGGCGTACTTTTTTTTTTTTTTTTAATTGTGCGATCTTACATACAGACACAAACCAATACAAACTTACAGTACAGGGGGTACTGTGCCTAACAAACAGCAAAGGAAAAGGATTTTACAGACCACTTCCACAAAATTTAAATTAAAATAAAATGTTTTTTTTCCTGGAAACTGATCGTTCTTCCTGTTTTTTCTTGTACAAAATGCTGGACATCTTTCCAAAAAGTTGTACTGTAAGGGCATTGATAGAATAAGTGAGCGGTGGTTTCCACAGTCCACAGAAATCGCACAAATATTCAATGTTTGGACGTACCGTAAAGATGGAGCGCCAAATAAGTAACAAGATACACGAAGAAGACCAACTTCCGGTTTGGACTTCTGGTTTGGAGTAGAGCTATGGCGGCGCCCTGCAGACAGGTCCCTCTCTTTTACCAAGCATAGCAGGTTGGTCAGAAAAAAAGAAGCAGGAGGAGATTTTTACTTAGAAAATTTTATTTTTGAGGTTATATTTTGTGGTTATTATGGTGGAAACACTTCAGCTTTTGTCCACCTCCAAAATTAACAAAATCTGAGAGCTCCTTGTAGAAGCTTTAATAACAAATGATTGCATGAAGTTGGCTACTTGCTCACAGAAATCCTCGTCCATGTGTTAATGTGTTTTTGTGTGACTTCTATGAATGAATTCCTACAGGTGAGCACATCACCTCTTATTTTCCTCAACAGTGTCTGTAATTTGAAAATACTGAATCTGAACAATAGTCCATCTATGTTTTGCTTCTATTTTCAGGGCATTTGCTGACCTCATGGTTTGTTAAATTTGCTTTTCTACCGTTACCATGGTGAAGACAGTTCAAAAGATGAACTTGTCTAATTCTTGTCCTCGTTAGTAATAAAAAAGTCTTGCATCGTGTCGATCCGTCTGAGGTGAAGTCCTGAGAAAACCTGATAATGAAGAACATTACCTGTCATTTATGGAAAAACAGGTGAGATTATTTAGCAACAATACCTCTACTGCATTAAATTACTTTACAACAATTTTGACATTGATTGTAATCCATTAATTGTTCATTTCTGAGTCAATGAACGAGTAATCTAATTGTTTTTTTTATATTTTCATTATTAAGTTTATCACCTGTGCATTGACATGCAGTGTGATCTTTCACTGGGTAGGTGTTGACCTCTCAGTGTGCCGTAATGTCTACAGTCAACTGATCCTTCGCTAAACCCCGCCCCAAACAGTAGCTGTCCAGTCAAAGGTCAGCAACCGTAACTAGAGCTGTGATGCTTTCCATTTCTCTATATGATGAAGTGGTGTGCAGGAGGCTCTGAGAAGAGATATGCAGCGTTTCATGACTTTGGACAGTGGCGTCTTTTTTTGTAGTCTCTCAAAAACATGAGACACAAGAGCACACGTGGGGGGATTGGATGAAACGCCATCTTCAGCTGCTCTAACATAAGGTGCAAAGGTTAGCATATCTGGCTAACTAACATTAGCTTAGTAGCTGCAGTAACTTTACCTCCAGACAAATGTGTTACCACTGCATCTGCATTTGTTCTGTGGGGCTTTGAGGAGGAGGATGTGGGCTGGTGCAGAATCAAACTGGGCTGACGATGATGCATCTCACTCTGGCTCGCTGTCTCAGGTCTAAGCCAGGTTAGCTTAGCTAAGTCCGCTGCACCAATCAAGTCCCTGTGCTTCCTTTTCCCACATTAGTGAGTGTATTTCTGTCATCTATCATGTAGATATACCTGCCGTATTTCACCATCTGGCCAATGTTTGCTGAGATGTAAGCTAGTTTTAGCCTCATTAAGCATTAACGTTACATCATATACGCAGCTACTATGTAACTTTACATAAACACTTGAACAGGGTCTTCATTTTAAAACATTTCAGATGGAAACATTAAAATGTCAGCTGGAGACTTAACTATATCAGTCAGCTACACTTATGAAATCTGCTTGTGAGTCATTATTTTAGCCGACAAACTCCACCATCCTCAGCTAGAAGCTGCTTTTATTTACTTCTCTAAGGAATCACAGACCTTGAGTTTCAACAATTTCTCCCAAAATCCTTGTTAAATTTACCACCGTTGTCACCATAAACTGCATAAACACAGTGCGAGAGCAAGAAAGCTTGACAGACTTAGCAACGGTAACTACGGAGGGCGGGGATTAGTGAAAGGTAAATTAACACAGCAGCTCAGGTTCATATTACACATGGATAGACAAAATGTAAAGTACATGAATTGGGCTATAATTCAACAAATAAGCCAAGGTCCTACTGCGAAGTAAAACTAACGCACAATCAGAGCTGACCAATGGACTCGTCCAGTGTAAGGCACGTTATTCAGGAAGTTACTTTTTTACTTATTACTCATTTAAAAAGTAATTGTTGGGGAATTTTCTAATTTTAGGTATCATTCCGATTCTTGGAGTCACCGAGAGGCCCTCACTAACTTTTTACAGACATATTGTCTCGCTCCTGGACAGTAAATGCAGCTGTCTTTTCCTTTCAGACAAACAAGGGAACAACCTGATACTGTTGCTATGGCAGTTAAGGTCAGAGAAACGTTTGTTCTATCTCTCTGAACGGAGAAGATGCAGCTGTTATCATATCATTGGCCTTGCAAGGAATGGGAGCAAAGGGTACTAAACTGCCATCTCAGACCGTGTACATTTATACTTTCTGTGTTTGGATTTGCAGACCAGTGGGCTAATATGCTGTAGGTCTGACCTTATTTGGACCTAGGTTCATCATGACCTTATCTGTGAGTGTTTAAAGACTCTCCCGGAGGATGGAAACTCCAGAATTGAAGGGAACATCAGGACAGAGCATGTACTGATTATTTCTTCATTCTCTTTGGCCAAGTATTATTAAAGCAGTTTCAGCGTAAGACATGATTGACTCCTGCGTACCTTCTCCTTTTGATATATGGGAAAATGATAAAAATCTATGACAACTGTGATACTACTTTTTGAATCCAGTAAGCACTGCCACCCAAACATTTTTTGAGCAGAGCATTTTAATTGAAAATTGGAAGTAATGTCTTCTCTGCAATTTTCACACTCTGCAAAGTCATCCAGCAAGCTGGATTTTGGCACTTTGGCCGTTTAGTTTTGACCCTTGTTGTGCTCCAGAGATGAACTGCTGATCCAGTGAACATCCAGAGAGTTGTCCAGATGTTGGCTGTGGTGGAAACAAAGTCAACCTCTCTCTCTCTGTGGCCTTCAAATTAGATTCATCATCACAGATTCTCTCTGAAAAAGGCAAACAAACTGAACAAAACTTCTGCCTGGTCTCCCTCATTCTCAATCCTACATTTGGCTTTTTGTTTAATAGCAGCTGAAGTGACCTGCCCTGACCTGTCGCACGTGCACATATGTCTTGATAAATAAAGTTATTAAATTTAAAGTTCAGTAGTCAAATTCAAAATAAAGTGGCTGAATTCAGCCCATTTCCTTCTGGCCTTTAAATAATTAAAATTATCAATATTTATCGACATTGACTGAAATAAAACTTTTTATTGTGATAAATTCAGCCTATTATACAGATACATTTTCCCAATGTTCATAAATTGCAATTATGTTTGTAGTGTTTGTTTATTTATTCCCCTTTCACCTCAACAGAAAAGTGGCCTAAGCAGTGAGCCTGCAGAATCTGCACATAACAAACTGCAGATGTGCAGGGAGGATGTTAATATTCTTCATATTTTAAACAAAGTTCAAACACACTGAAGCACTCCTGCTCTTACACCAGCTCTGCTTGTGTATCTGTGCTGTCTTCAGACTCCTGGACACCTGATGAAACATCATCAGACACTACAGATGATTATCAGTCATGTTTTTTTGCCCTGATGCTGCACCTGCATGAACGAGATGAGCCACCGCATGACCTGCGTGGTGTCAGATCCCCACTGCAACTCAGACAAATGTGAACAATCCTGTTTGACTTTGTTCCTGTGAAAGTGTGCAGACGGAACCAGAAGTGCGATCGCTGTTGGGGATGGCTTTATACCAGTAGCGTGTTTTCCTTTGACACTGGAAAGGCTCGTCGTGGACATAAATACACACCACTGCTTTTAAATGGGTTAATTAAGACTGTATCATTGGCAGCAGATGATAGCATGAAAGCAGCCATCAGTCTAATTAAAATGCTTAAAGCCTTGCATTTGCCAGCCTAATCACACCACCATTATTGCTTTTTTGCAGCATTTCTGCTGAGCACTCCAGTGTTTGTGTTGCTGATGTTTAAATCTGCATCCTCCTGTTCTTATTACTGCTCTGGGAATATATTCCTCTACCTCTGGTTTACATTTCTGTCACTTTTATATCCCAGTGAAGCGTGAGAAGCTGAAATAATTGCAGACCGTGATATGGTCATAAACCGCATCTGAGCTGATAGATTGTGCAGATTTGGGAGTTGTTCCTCAGAATCCTACTTTTCACAGAAATTTGCATTTTTCTTGATTGCATTTTTTATCACAGAATAATGTTTGCATTCAGGAGTTTACATAATCATAAACACACAGAAAGAGGCCACTGTTAATGTGCATTTAATGACATTTTACAGTTTATTTGACAAAACAAGCTACACCTCAAGTTTTTTTATTGTTATGGTTGTTTAAAACAAAGTAAACCTAAACAGTTCTCCAGACTAGTGCATCATGTTTAATAGCATTTTACAGGCCAGATTAATATTTCTCCTCTCTTACAATGTGTCCATCAGCATTAGCTGCAGACTCAGGTACATACCTGGAGTGTAGTGATGGGCGGATGAAGCCTTATGAAGCTTTGGGGCTCCTAGTGGCTTGTAAAACGTACAGCAGCCCTTCACAACTGGGGCTGAAGCACCACCACACCTCGCTATGTTAATTTTTTTTTTTTTAAGGCAACCACTGATTATTTTCACTATCTATTAATCTTTTGATTATTTTGACGATTAATCAATTAGTTGTTAGGTCCATAAGATGTGGGAAAAATGTTAATCACTGTTTCTCACAGCCCAAGATGACTTCCTCAAATGAGAGGTAAAGAAGCCAAAGTCACATTTAGAAGCTGGAATCAGAGAATTTTGACTTCTCCTAAAACAATTACTTGACAATTAATCAATTATTAGAATAGTTGATTAGTATTTTATTATTTTTTTTATTAATTTTCTAAACAATGAATCTTTGCAGCTCTAATAGTTTAGTATCATACGGTTAGTGTCACAGTCTGTGCCTTCTTTCCTCATGTGTCAGCTGTTTTCTTCCTCCCCTGTGTTTCTTGTGGTTCCTTGTTCGTCTCTCTCTGTGTCTGTGTGTCTGGGCGTGGTTTTCATTACTCCTGCTGCCAGTCTGCCTGCTCACCTGAATGCCGTCCACTTATCAACCCCAGCAGCACAAATATCCCAGCTCTGCAGTCCACTCCTCTTTGGTCTGCCTTGTGGGACTAACTACGGCCTACTTGTTGCTTCTTGCTTTTTTTTTTCCCCCTCTTGGATCTTTTGCCTGAACCTTGTTTCTCTGTGCCTCAGATCCACACTCACCAGTCACCCGTTTCCCTGCCGCTCCAGCCTGCCAACCTGTTTCCAGCCCTGCTCAGCCAGCCTGTCCTGTTTCACCCCAGAGCCCTGGATCAGCCCAGAACACCCCTTCTTGCTTTATTGAAAATAAATCCACTTTAAACTGAACAGCTGTCTGAGTCACGCTTTTGGGTCCAGTTCTCACTATGCTACACAACAGTACGATGTTTTTGTGTGCTAAGTTACAGCAAAATAATTATGCCTTTCCATTCTTTCCATCCAGATATTAAACATTAATGTATTCTTTTGGTAGTGAACACCACAGTGGGCTCATGTTCTTAAACTTCACAGTTGATACAGCACAGTCAAGCACTTTCTTAAGTTGACTGCAGGGACGTCTCTAGAGGTGGGGCATGTTGGGGAGGGGGGCACTGGCCACCCTTGAAATCTGATTGGCCACCCCCCATTATCCTGAAATATGATTGGTTATTTGTTGAGTAAGAAGCAAGACTTTTGCTTCAACTAACAACTTACTATATTTAATTTAGTATTTGTAAATGTGCATTGCTTTCTTTTGACATTTGTAGGGGTTATATTAATTAAATAATAAATCCTGAAATATATTTTTCATGATGGAGGATGACTTTTGGAGTCTCTCAGCCAGAGCAAAGAGGAATAATAGAGGTCAGAACTTAAAGAGTAAAGTATGAAAATGCTATATTTCTGTGTTGCCACTGTTGTTTGTGATTGGTTGTAATTAAATTAGATAGCAGTCATGCTACATCAATGCACACACGTTTAGGTACATATATGTGTACTTCCTGCCACCTCAGTAAAAGTCAGCACCCCACTTGGGCCACCCTTGTCAAAAAAGTCTGGAAACGCCCCTGGTTGACTGTATTTCTGTGGCTGTTACTATTATAGCAGAGTGATGCCTTCAAAGCTCAAAAAGTTCAAAGTCTGAGAATTGTATAATGCATGGCATATTATATGGTGGATATGTCTTTAAATATCAACAGCTGTATGCTACTGACCATAAATAATAGCTGTTGACATACAAGCCATGCTGCAATATTGCACCTCATGTCACCATCATCAGTCTTGCTGTTTTTTCCAACTCGCTGTCAGCTTATAGGTGTTGATTACTTGATGATTCACACACAATAGTTCTTTATTTCTCCTGTTATATGTGAAACAGTCTGATTAATTACAGCTTTGATTCAGATGCCAGATGCAAAAATGAGATGAACACAGGCCTTAGCCATCTGCTTTTGTCTGTTCCATGTTCTATGTAGGAAAAATGAAACACACAACACCAGTGTCATGTTGTAAATGAACTGTGAAGGGGAGGTAAAGGGAAGTAATTCAGATCATACAGGATGATTATTTCAAATTAAAATAATGTTAATAACCTCCATCATCATACTGATAATTAGCATCGCAGCTTTTTCACCACAGAAACAAATACACCGTAAAAATTTGTTTTCAGCTTTAAAAAAAATTGTGATATTTGACTGAATTTGAAAAGACAAGTTGAGGTAATGAAATGATTCAAAACAAATAAACTTTTACACTCAAACTAATGTTATCAGTTCAGTTGTGCTCGACTAGAAGAGGTCACTTGGTAGAATACAGATCCCTGACAAGCAACAAATGGTGAAGCACCTACTGCAATGCCACTACAACTGTCAGATGCAACCAAGAGGCACATGTGTTGTCCTGCGCAGAAGCAAGATTTCTAACTGAAGTTGGTGTTGATCACTTGCAGCCCCTAGTGGCCGGTTAAGAAGATTGAGAAGTCAGCTGTCAAACAGAGCAGTCAAAAAATAGAATTACAGCTCTACATTTGTGTGTCTCCACCAACCAGATACCGTTTACAGCTATGTCTGTCCAGACTCATTATATATATATATATGTATATATATATGTGTGTGTATGTATGTATATATGTGTGTGTGTGTATGTATGTATATATATATGTGTGTGTGTGTGTGTGTGTGTGTGTGTGTGTACAACATCTATATTATAATGTTTCACACAGTGGTGTGAAAAGTGTCCTTGCTTATGTCTTTCTGTCTCATTTTAAAATGATAAACAAAGAACAAAATACGTGGTTTCCAAGATGATAATACAAACTAACACAATGGTCATAACACTCAAAAACAACTGCTGTGGTGGTTTTGCATTAGGGCTGCACAATCAATTGCACTGTTATCAAAATTGCACTAAGGTCAAGTGCAATATACAAATAGCAGAGCCCTGCAGTTTTTTGATAAAGGTCAAATGTGTGACAAAACAGCATTTTTATTAAGTGCTGCAGAGATCCCTTAAGATCTTAGCAAACATGTTTGCTTGGTATACGAGGTGTGTTAGAAAAGTAACAGGACTTAGTTTTCTGTGTGGGCTAAGAGTGGGGTAGGGATTAGCAGTATATAACCGCAATCTCAGCTCTCTGCAGCCATTGTATGTTTTCTCACGTGTAACAGCTCCTTAATTTCAGGTCGTCAAGTGATGGGCACAGAGCAATGAACCAACCTGAAGTTTCGGCTGGGGAAAACTCTGTCAGAAGCTGGAAGATTACGAGACACTTGAGGACGTCCTCACACACCTGCATGCACCGCTTCTTCTGGTCATCAGCAGCAGCTTTGGCGCTATCTTCGCACAGATCATCTACATGCCCAAATCTCCAGTGATGATCTTCCAGACGCTGTCCTGGTTCACACCCAGCTCACTTGCGATCAGTCGAACAGTCAGCCGACGATCGCAACACACCATCTGCCTCACGCGCTCAACACTGGCCTCATTCCTGCTCGTTGAAGGCCTTCTGCTCCTGGGGTCGTCTTCCACATCCTCGCGTCCCTCTTTGAACCTCTTGTGCCACTTGAAGCACACCTCGTATGTAGACTCCAACAAATGTCACAGTATCATGACTTTAATAGTTTTTTGAGTGTTTTTCCCAGTGAAACTTTAAATTGTAACACAAAAATGATCATTCCCACCAATCATATCTAATATTGCATTTGCATTTTCAGTCAAAATAATAACAATATGACTTTTTATCATATCGTGCAGCTGTATTTTGCATTGTTCTAATAATGTATGTAATGTCTTATTTATTTTTTCTCACTCTGACAACTCTGACAACTATTGGCTACATATAGAATGGTTTTATTGAAATGTTTTTAAATTTAAATAAAATGGTGTCTGGAGAAATTTCTTATTGCACTGTATAATCTTTATTCAGTACTTCAGTCTTAAAATCATCCATCTCATCTCCAGTTTCTTTCACGGCAGATCACATAAAGAGCGACTAATATTCATTTCAAAGGGACACAAATATCTCTGTATAGATAATCTCCTCTGCTCACCTTTGCCAGTGGAGAACTGTCTCTTTCTCTTTAAGTATAATGCACACTGCCTCCGGTGAACACTGCTGCTGGGAGAGGATGAGATGAAACTCAGATAGGTACAAGTCAAAGAGAAGTGGAAAGGAATGAATTAGTTGAGATTTGACATTAATATCACTTCCATTTGCAGACATCTGAGGAATGTTTAAACAGGGTGTGAGCAGAATCGTGAGTTACATCTTGAACATTTATTTTTCAGTCTGACAGGCCTTGAGCCGAAAAAATAACTTTCATCCAGCAAATGTCGAAGGTTGACAGCATCTTCCTCAGCATTTGACAGGAGGTTAGTGTTATATGAAGCACAAACGCCCCAAATCCTCGCCAAAATATCTGTGATCTCTCTTCCAGCTCTCCTGGTGGGTAAAAAGGCCTCTGGCAGTCCACATTCTCTGTGAAATATTTTGAATAATAGCAACACCCTCCACCATCCTGTGGCCATCTGTTCACAGAGCCAAAGAAACAGGTTTCTCTCTGTCCAGGGGGTAAATGCCATTCAATATCAGTTATGATCAAAGAGTGGCAGGCTGATTCTGGGCCTCCTGGGTGACCATGTGCTGGTAATTACATGAAAACTCTGGCCTAGGGGTTTTGAGCTGAGACAACAGCCATAGGATGGAGAGGCTGCGAGGATCAGAGAGCAAAAACAGGCGCATAAGATCCTCTGGAATGAGATGTGTCATTACAACAGTACTGAAAATCTGTACTCAAGTACAAGTGCAGTTACATTACTACAATTTTACTCCATTTCAAGTAAAAGTACTGGTGTGAGAAAAATACTTAAGACATTATCAAGAGCAGCTATTCAATCAAAGAGGTTTCTGTTTCTTCAAATCTTCAGTCTAAAATACTCCAAACTCCTTCTCTGTTCTGCTCAGTGGTCACAGTCAACCTCTCCAGACTACAGCAGCAAATTTTGTGCATTATCCTTGCTAACGATCAATTAATATTAGACACAAAACACGTTTTTGTTTTGTCATTTTTAAGTTCCCTTAATCAACAAATTTGAGACTATTAAATATCCATGAAAACATTTTCAATTGGTTAAATTCTCAATGGTGATTAATCGATTAATGATTAATGATTAACATCCTTACTTCAAACCTGTGAGGCTGCAGTATTTTTCATCCATACATCATTTTCATTTTTATTGGCTACAAAAATGCAGATGAAAGGTTTTGGTTTTAATTGAAATTGTACTGATTTTAAAAGTAACTAAGTAGATTACATCTTGTAACGCATACTTGAAAATCTACTCATCAAAGTACAAGTGCCTGAAAAAAACTGCTTAATTACATTAACTTCAGTATTTGTAATTAGTTACTTCCATCCCTGATATAGCTAATTGTACAGTAGCTACTAGCTCAGTAATTCTCAAACTTTTAACATCGTGTACCACCTCAGAAAATATTGAGCGCTCCATGTACCACCTTTGTTTTGCACCCTTGGGTGCCACTAGCCACTGGAGCTTCTTAAGTAGCCACTAGCAGTTGTGCTCGGTCCACTGTTGTCCACTTTAACACAATTGCTCCTTTTCTGTACCTCTCTTTGTAAAAGTTCCCAGATGGATCCACACTTGCAGTGTTTTTGAGTGCATTTTTTTTCCCATTTTTATTCTCTTCATTTTACCTTCACTCTATCCTGCCATCACAGTTTAGCTTGTTACCTAATCATCATCGTGATGTATGCACGTTGAACATGTGATTGTGACAATGTAGCAGGCTGATATTGAAACAAAAGTGTCAGGAAATACCAAATAGACTATGTCGGCTATTTTCATTTGAAATTTTGTGATATTTTGATGGAATTATACATTTTGAGATTCATTTATTTTATTTTTAAAAATCCTAACATTCATTCATGTATCACTTGAAACATCCACCAGTGATGCTTGTACCGCAGTTTGAGAACCTAGGTACTAGCTAATGGTAGGCGTCAGATCGCCTGCTGCCAGAACCATGTAGAGAGAGAGTTGTGGTAATGTTCATTTCGGTGATGCATCTGTAATGTCTGCACCAGAGGGCTACTACTTCAATTGACACCTCAGGCGTGTGGCATCGCACCATACTGGCACCAGGTTTCGCTACCCAACCCTATTTAAGACAAGATTAAAAACAATCCCTACATTTTACTTAGCCTAACTGTAATGGCGAGCCAGAAAGGGTTCAAGCCATTTCCAATTTGTAACTCTTGAAAACCTATTCAGCTGGGACATCCTTAAAGTCCCTTTCATCTGGGCTATGTTTCATTATGCTGATAAAATATTGAGGTTCCCTAAATTAAAAGCGAGAGATTCTCTCAGCTTACGGCGCCAGCGAGACATAAGTTGACATACAAATGTCAGACATCTGCTGACTGTGTGAGGAAGTGAGAGGTAATTTAAATATTCTCTCTTGCATGTCTCCAACTCAGAGTTACATCCTTGTGTTGCACAGAGACAAAATGACATGAACACTGGCATTACAAGCCAGGTGAGACACACTCTGTGTATGCATTGTGGATGCTCAAGTATACGTGTATGGGAGAGGAGGACCAACATATGATGCGATGCATTAGGCTGAGAGGAGTCTCAGAGTGATCATCAAAGCATTTCTTGGTTCTGGACCCACAACACTTTAAGTCATAAAACCAAGACAGCCGACAAAATATTCTGCTTCCAAAATCTGCTTCTCAACAGTCTCAGAACACATCTTATATTGATTCTTACGGCAGCAAATAGCGTCAGTGTAATTTCTGCTTCCAGCTGGCTGGACATGTTTGTAGAGATGGGAATTAACTAAGTATCAATACTTTCTGACAGCACTTACAGCGATAGTTCACCCAAAAATGAAATTTCACTGTGAAAAACACAAAACAAAAATGATGTAAAAGGTGTAGCAAGACGAGTATGACATAGCGAGTCAGAAATGACGTAACAAGACGATAACAACATAAGACGAAAATAACGGAACAATACATAACAAGGCAAAAGTTGTACAAAAGATGCAACAAGATGAATATGACATAAGTCAAAAATGACAAAAGACTTAACAAGATGACAACAACATAACAAGACGACATGTAACAACAACAAGGCAAAAGTAACGTAAAAGTTGTAACAAGACAAATATGATAATAACAAGTCAAAAATTACATTAAAGAAGTAACAAGATGATGACAACGAAATAAGATGAAAACGAGGTAACAGTACATAACAAGATGAAAACAACAAGACAAAAACGAGATAAAAAACATAACAGTAAGTAACAAGATAAAAACATAAACCAGATGAAACAGAGAAGGAGAGGTTCAGTGAGCTTTGTGCAGAAGCAGCTGTTAGAAAAGTCCTATTCAGAGGGCAACTTTTTACTATTATACTCTGATTACATTTCAGAGCCTGTACTTTTTTACTTATACTTGAGTAAACAAGTTGAATCTGCACTTCTACTTTTACCTGAGTCCCTTTCTACACAAGCATCTGTACTTCTACTTGCATACAAAATGTGTGTACTTCTGTGTAAGTTAACAACATAAATAACAGTGATTTGGGAAAAGTACTCTGACATCATGGTCATCTCATCAATAATATATTTCATCTCTTATACAGTAGGTAGCAGGATCCCTACACCAGCATACTTCTCTCAGTAATCATCAGTCAATCAACATCAGTGCCCTCTTCATATTCCATGTTTGTTTAGTCATTCTTCACAGCAGCTCTCCTACATTTGTATTAATCATCAGTAATGGAGTGACTCACCAAGCCAGCATACTTTAACTACATTGCATAATGTCACGGTTAGACATTATAATGCTTGTCATGATCCTATTTGACAAAGACATATTGGAGTGTACATATTGTAAATAAACCTCTATTCATATTAATGTTTTTTAATTGATTCTTCTGTGTGCTGTCTTTTAATATTAGAAGCTTTCAAGAACTACAACAGTGGTGGACAAAGTAGTCAACCTCAGTGCTTGAGTCAAAGTATAGATATTCCTGGTCAAATATTACTCAACTACAAGTGAAAATTTCAGTCAAAATTTTTCTTGAGTATTTTAGACGCAAGTACTCTAGTACTTTAACTCAAGTATTCAAAAGTACAAATTACAAAGCACATTTTCTAATATCAAATGTCTCAGGACCTTCCCTTCCCTTACATAAATACAGAATATTTAACGTTGCATTTTAGTTAGATAGAGTTGATGGATTCACTCAGGACACAGGGTCCCAACAAGACAAGGTCCTGAAGGGGGTTGAACTGAGAGGCAGGCCTGGATGACATATTTCTGCTTTTACATCAATTCCAGTTGAGAGCGAGTACTGTGATTGGTTTCCTTCTGTGAGGAACACAGCGTGTGACGAACTGCATTTTAGAAAAGCTATGATTAGCATAAAAGTAACAACAACCTTCCTAGTAATGTAGTGGAGTCAAAGTCATAAGTTTCCAAAAAAACAAATACTCAAGTAAAGTACAGATTCTCAAAAAATATACTTAAGTACAGTACTCAAGTAAATGTACTTTGTTACTGTCCACCACTGAACTACAATAGCAGTATATTCTGGAGATAAATGTACTACAACATTTACACGTTTTTTTCTCCATGCAGGCCAATATCTAATCTATACTCGACAGAAATATGAATGCAGACCTTTTGTTTTTGGTCACATTTTTCATGAGTTGAAGTAAAAAGTCTGTCTTGTTAAGTCTTTAAAAAAAAGCATATTAAAGTAATAAGCCTGTTTTGAAAGTGCAAGGAATAGAATATACAGATATTCGTGTTATATTAAGGTAGTAAAAGTAAAAAGTTGTCAGAGAAATAAATATTTAAGTAAAGTTAATTTAGGCTAAGTTGTACTTGTTTGCATTCTACCATCTGTCAGAGATGGAAACTAAGTAATGAAAAATGTGGAACATGTTAACCTTCATACCTGCTTAATATCACCATGTTAGCATTGTCATTGTGAGCATGTTGCCATGGTAGCATTAGCATTTAGCTTAGAAGTGCAGCCTCACAGAGCTGCTAGCATGGCTGTAAACCAGCTATTCCCCAAACAGCCCAATTTGAAATCTGAAAATCTTCTACTGCCCAACCAAACCTTTAATCGCAACTCTGATCAACATGGGAAACTAATCATACTCAAGCTACATTCTGATGTTAACGTAACTGGTCGCGAAAAACAGTGTAACACCTATTAAACTTGGTCAGATAAATGAAGAAAAGCACATAATTTAAATGCAATGGCTTTGATTTACTAGTTCTCATTACTAATTAATACTGATGTTACTTTTTAAAAAGTTAATCATAATATCTTATGTCAATTTAAATTTTTAAAATTGAAACTTAAATGTTCTATTTATTTATCATGAACTCTCAAGGCCCACCTGTGAGCCTCGAGCCACACTTTGGGAGTCACTGCTGTAGACTCTTGTTACCACATGAGCCTGGCAACATTTTGCAGCACTGCAGCACCTACACAAAACTCACATTAAATGGCAAATTGGTCACTTTTGTTTTATCGTGGTTACAGTGTGATACTTTTCTATGAAAGATACACAAAGTAATTAACCCCAGATTACCATGCATAAGCGCCCTGAATCTCCCAAATTAATCACAATAATCAGATTCCCTTCTTCTGTGATGCAGGCTTTTGTTTTACTCTTTGTGCCCTTAACCTATGTAATTAATTTTGCCATAATTTGTCTTTGTGAAATTCCCTCTGACATGCCTTATTTCACTTGCAAATAATAGTCGACAGACTCGAGCCGACAGTGTCAGGCTCTGCTTGCGGTTTTCAGCAGAGAAAACACTGTCCTTTTTAAAACTCTCGCTCTGTGTGAATATGACTATGAGCTCCACTTTATCCTGACTTAGAGATGCTGCCTGCAACTTGCTTCGACGGCAATCACCAAACTGAAAAACCCCACAATAGGCTGCGGGCTTCAGCATGAAACAAAACAAGTATGCCCAACCGGAGTGTTAACAATGACCCGACCTTTTTCAGGAGTTGTGGCTTCACTCGGCAAATGGATTCAAACTAACGAGAGGCCAAGCCATTACGTTGACATCTGCTGGGATAATGCTAATACGAGTTTTGAGGGATGCTGTTTCTTTGTAGACGTTTGAAGGCCAGATGCAGGAAAAAGTAAAGGAACTGTGAAAAAGAGTGAGACAGATGTTGAGTTCTTCAGTATTTAAACGGCAGAGGTTTTATTTTTATTTTTTATGTGGCTTCCCCTGGACAGGTTTTGTTATTCTGAGATTAGCATCTCACCCCGGGGCCAGGACATGTCCTGCCTGTCAGTCTGCTGGATGTGTTATGATAATGGAATCCAACCTGCGCAGAAATAACACAGCTGAACGTGCCTGACACACAGGTCACAAATATAATGTCTTTCAAACAAAAGATGGCCAGGTAGTGTCCCCGCCTAAAGGAACATTTGTAATGATGTGGACATAAAAAAGCAATACAGCTTGGGAGATGATAGATTGTGCTTTATTGAGCCATACCCTACATAATGCTAGTATAAAATGCAGTTTAAATTAATCACCTGTTATGAGCCATTCTACCACACTGATGCAAACTGCTGTCCCAAACAAATTTACTTAGT
Organism: Lutjanus erythropterus; assembly: GCF_056507025.1. Lineage (NCBI taxonomy): Eukaryota > Metazoa > Chordata > Actinopteri > Lutjaniformes > Lutjanidae > Lutjanus > Lutjanus erythropterus. The sequence goes on along the minus strand of NC_139324.1, from coordinate 3,743,908 downwards.
GAAAATCTAAGATTTGCGTGCTACAATACTAAGTTCACTCACAAAATAAAACACACAATAATATTTGAGATAGCAGTAAATTTAATATACATAAAATCATTGTGGGGGACTTTGAATGGGAAAGTGGCTGTCCCAGACTCAAACCTCTAAATTTAAATTCATGAAAATGAAACGGAAGTGATTTTTGCAAATTGGTGTTTTTAAAAAGAGATTTTTGATATTTTTAAAAATACATTTATTTTGTATTTTCCTTACAAATCAATACTCTTCATGTAAAATACTTTCATGTCACTACCGAAAGTGCTGAGACAGGTTTTAGCCACACCCCCACCACACCTTATATCAGGAAGTACGTCTGTCATTGGGTGCTTTTCATTCGGTAAATTCATTTCCTCGTCTCCTCCACTCTCTTCCTCTCCTCGTGTCTTCACTCCACCTGGCGAGGACATGAGAGAGATGTGGAGATGAGGAAGAGGATAGACAAAGATAAGAAATTAAAAGTCCCTGGTTCCTTTTAGCATCACTCTGAAGCAATGATAGTTTGAAAGCTGCTCTGCAGCTCTTCAACAGTAACTGACTGACTCTTAAAAATAAATGATTATTAGTGGTATTCTTACTGATGTTGATTTTAATCCTTTAATATTCCTCTTAAATCTTCAAATTTATATCTGCTACGGATCAGTGCTGTTTGTTTGCTTAGATTATTTATTTACTTGCATTATTGTTATCTGCACAATAATACACACACAGCTGTGTGAGAATGTGTGTCGATGTTATTCTAAAAAAATAAAGAAAACAACTGCTGCTTTGAGTGATGCCACAACTCTCTGCAATGAAATAATCTTATTATAAAGTGTTAAGACACCGACACACGATGGCGCATTTTGTGACATCTCATCATGTAACTGTGTTTTATTGTATTATCTGTACATCCCTGTACATGACACTATAAAGTAAACGTGCCACCAGATGTATTTTCCCTGAATAGACCATTAAAAAGTGTGTGATCCCACTGTAATAATCTCATTACCAGGTGCCTTTTAACCCTACGTCTACCAACCTGTTTGTCATTTTTCAGAACACGCAGCAATTTGCAGTCTAATAATTCTAATAATGCATATAATCAATTATTTCTTCATGAGCTCTTTGTGACATTGAAGGACATGAATATTTAATCAGAATGAGTCAGAATTTGATTTCCCTGCGTGTGTGATGATGATGCAGGATGACAGTCGCCAAAACTGTCCAATCAACATCCCTCCTCTTGATGAAAGACTTCCGCGCAGGATTCAGCGGTGTATCTGAGCTCCTCCAGAAGCCTCCTCTCTCCTCATCCTCCTCATCCTCCAGGTGCATTTCAACACTTGGAAGATGAGAGGAGAGGAGGAGGCAAAATTCAATGTAATGAAGAGCACCGATTCTGTCTCATGGCTGCATGGTGAGCAGATAGGTCCCATCACTTTGATGTAAATGTGTTTCAAATGTCTCAAAATCAGGGTATGACTTAAAAGGATCGTCACTACCTGACACTAATTTTCTCAAATTAAGGAAACTTTATTAGCAAATTAGCTTAAAAACATGTTAAATAACACTTCTAAAACTGTCACAACCGAAACATGATGATTTGGTTGTGACAAAGTTAGACTTTGGGAGAAATAAACCAAATTATTTAAATATTTTAGTACAAACTCAAAAATAAAATCTATTAAATTATGTTATTATTGATGTTATTATTGTCACAGATCAAGTTTCTTAGGTTATGTTTTTTATTTAATTCATTCATGTTGTTTCCTGTTTTACTTTGACACTAACATCTCGTCTCATTTCCTGCCCCTGTGTGTGACTGTCTGTCCCGCCCTGGTTACCCTCACCTCTGCCTTGTTATCCTTCCTGTCACCACAGTATTTAGTGTGTCTTGTTTTCTCTCACTGTCAGTTCATCTTAGCTCCTTTTGTGTCTAGCGTTCCAGCCTTTTGTTTCCTTGTGTCCTTTTCTTGTTTTTCTGGATTTTGACTTTTTTTTTGACTCTGCCTTTGCCTCATCCCTTTTGGATTTGTTTGCCTCCACTGACTGTCCCTGTCTCTTGGGTCGTGCGTTTGAGTCCACTCTCACCTGGTCGATCAGGGAATGAATCTTTAACTTAAAAATCCCTTTGCAAAGGAAAAATGTGTTCCAAATGGTAGTGACAAATTTTGGGAGAGGAAAATAAAATACTAAATTACCTGAAATGTGTGTCTTGGATGTTCCACAATTTATGTATATACAAAAGTTCTGGGATGACACTGTTATTTTAAGATGTCTATCATTCTGACTTTGAACCATTTGTACAGAATGGCCCTTTTAAACCTATTAATGAAGTTGGAGATGAATTAATTTACACGTTGACATCTGCTGCAGGTGTTCCAGATCGCTTTGTTACCATGAAATATATTTGTCTGACTGAGATTTACTCACACACTGCCGACAAAAAAAAATTTAATGACTTCAGTAGAAAATTGGGTTTTAGTGTTTCACCTTCTTTTTCAATTCTCTCCCGTCATTTCCCACCTAAGTAAAGAAAAAAAAAACAAAATTGCACCATGACTGTCATTTCTATTCAGACTCTGATTAGATTTCTTGCAGACATTGTTGTGCAATCCCCCATGCCCGGGGCTCAAACACTGATTTTAACACCAAGTGAGCTGAGGGATGCATTCAGCATTGATGCTTGAGCTTCCCGAAAACACTTTTTACAACTTTCATTCCATTCATTTCTGAGCCAAAGAAAGAAAAAAAAACAGTGGATGTATTCATCCTCTAATAAGGTAATGCACTCTCCAAAAAGTGTCTCTCTCGTCCACCATTGAATTAATTTGCCTGTATCTCAAGACTGAAGGACCATTTAACAAATCCTCTTTTGATTCTAAGTAGCTCCTTAATGCATTGGTCCCTTCTTGGTGCAGCCATTTCCAATTAATCCTTCTGCATTATGCATGATTACATTAAACAATCCAATAAATTGATATGGAGTCTCTGGCTACAGAAGGACCCTGTTAATGGATATAAAATGAAGTTACACCACTCTAGCATGATTCATTATTTCGCTTATTGTTCCAAAAGGTAACATACCAGGTCTGGGTGACATTTTTATTTTAGTTGGCTGTTTCACTGCGCATCTCCACCTTTATGTTTGTGTCGATTAAGACTCAATATGGTGGAACGGTATTAAAGCATGCTTTAGTGATGGATGAATTCTGTTAGCACCCTCCGTATTAATCATGTCCAGCAGTTAAAGAGACAGTTCACCCCAAAATCAAAAATACATATATTTCCCCTGGCCTGTGGTGCTGTTTATCCATCTAGAATATTTTTGGCGTGAGTTGCAGTTGCAGTTTTGTAGATATCGGTGGTCGAGATGTCCATCTTCTCTCCAATATGATGGGATTAATTGGCACTCAGCTTGTGGTGCTCAAAGTGCCAAAATATACCATTTTAAAAATTCAAAACCAGTGTCTCTTTCAAAAATTATGACCCAAGCTAATCAAGATAATCCACGGACCCTTTTGTGAGCAGTTTCATGTAAGAGCTACTTTCTATTGAGTAGAAAAAAAGTAGATCCACTAGATTATAAAGTAGATTTGGTAGATTCTACTGCAAAAAGAAAGTTGTTGCTACATGAAACTGCTCATAAGAAGGTCTGTGGATTATCTTGAGTAACTGGGTCATGAGATCTGGAGAAAGACACAATTTTTTGTTTTTTTCAAATTTATTTTTTGGTGCTTTGAGCACCACCAGCCAAGTGCCATTTAGTCCCATTATATCAGAGAGACATTTCTACGACTGATATCTCCAAAACTCTGCAATTTACACGTAAAAAAATCTAAATGGATAAATATTAGGACTGCAACTAACAATTACTTTCATTGTTGATTGTCAATTAATTTCTCAACTAATCAATTAGTTGTTTGCTTCATAAATTGTCAGAAAAATGGGGAAAATGTCAATGAGTGTTTTCCAAAGCCCAAAATGACCTCCTCAAATGTTTTGCTTTGCAACAGCCCAGTGGTATTCAGTTTACTATCATAATAGACAGTACAGAAACCAGAAAATATTCACATTTAAGAAGCTGCAATCTGTCCCTTTATCTCCCAAAATTCATAACACAGTTACGAAGGCACAACCAAGTTATCCCGTTGATTTATGATGCCTACAAAACTAACAGCATGTCATTGTGAGTGTGTTAGGCCCCAGAATGACTAAATCCACCCCCGATGCTAACGTCAGGGGGCTAAGGAACACAAGCCCACTGGATTCCTCCCTTGTGTTGCAGCACTGTCTCCCTATTGGCTGTTCTGCATTGGGGTGGGCTTACCTACTAACATAGTGGGTGCTAGTCTGACAGAAGCATGCCAAAATAAGCAAGATGATGGGGAGCAGGTGTGGGCCTCCAAAGGAAAGAGAGAGGTTATGTTTGACTGCTGTGACAAGAGGACCATCGAGTCTCTTCTTTTTCCTTGCCAAGTTTTGTTTCAAGTTCTTATTTAATGTCTGCAAAATGAAGCGTCAATGGAGCACCGATGGGACCCTTGACAGCTCGGGGCCTGAGCCAGTTGCTGACCTTTGCCTGATGGTAAGTCCCCCTCTGGATAGCATTTAGCTCAAAGTACTGCTGTGCCTAAGTCCAGCCTCAGAGAGTCACTACTGCAACTGTGGACATTTGGTCTGTTTCAGCCATGGTTGGGGTGAATTTCATGAGTTGGTCATGGGTGAAGAGGAAGCATGTCAAATTTGGAAGCAAAACGTAGCTCATCCTAAAAAGGAAGCCTCTATGTTTTGATCATCTGAAAAAAAAAAATCAGTGCAATAGAAATTCAATATGAAATATCTTCACATTTATCTATCCATCTTCTTTCATTTATGCAGGGTCGGGTCCAGGTGGCAGCTGGCTGGGCAGGGTATCTCAGACGTCCCTCTACCCAGCAACGCTTTCCAGTTCCTCTTAGGGGATCCTGATGTGTCCCCAGGACAGATGAGATAAGTAATCCTTCCAGTGAGGTTTGAGACTGCCCCGGGGACTCGTCTCAGTTAGATTGGCCCCGAAAACCCTCCAAAGGAAGTGGTCCAGGAGGCGCAAAGGAGTCTCTAATCCGAGCTCCCTCCGGATGTCCGAGCTCCTCGCCTTATCTCTGAAGCTGAGCCCAGCCGCCCTACAGAGGAAACTCATTTCACTTCATTTTTTGGGAACTTAGATTGACTGTCAATCTTACACTCCGTTTTACCATCAGTAGTGAACAAGACCCTGAGACATTTGAACTCCTTCACTTGGGGCAGCAACTCACTCCCCACATGGAGGGAACAATTCACTGTTTTCTGGCAGAGAACCATGACCTCAGGATCAAAGGTGCTGATGGGAGTCAATATTCTTACAAATAAACTAGAAGGCCAATAGTCCACTCTGCTGTGGTTTGAAAATCCTCAAGCGTAAACTTCATAGCAGATATTATTGCTTCTTCTTGTGTAGCGTAAAGTTTGCAAAAAACTCCACCAGGAAACAGGAAAAATGTTCAGACAGTTCACATTTGGGTTGTGAGTAAGAGTATAATTCAGTCTGTCCGGGAAGATGTGATGTGTGAATTCAGCACAACCTTGCGAATTTGTCCAATCAATGCAACTTTTCCGCAAATTTGACCAATCATTATAGATTCACATGAGTTCCACCAATCAGAGCAGTAGCCTGTGCAAACATCATACATGCACGTCTCAATATACTCAGTGTTTTATTATTTACTCTTTTTTTGTATTTGTACTATGTTTGTTTTTTCATGGGTTTGTAATTGTGGTGGTTTCATTAGCCCTAGAACAAGTTGCATTTGATTTTTAATGAATTGTTTGAAAAAAACAAAACAAAACAACAACAAAATCCCAGAAATACTGCAATACGCATTCCTATTTTTTAGAAAAGCTGCCATAAAATTAGGCATTTTAGGCTGCAACAATCCCAAATAAAATCCTGTATGCACTGATAATTAGTGGCATGATTTGTGGGTCTTTCCATGTCCCTAGTCACACCTTAGTATGAGAAGAAAATGTTACAAATTTACAATTGTGGCGATATTACAATTTTATTGGGTCACCTATGAAACAACTGCTTAACAACTGCTTTCTGTATGAAGTGTGAGTCACAGCATGTGTAGGCTACTGCAGAGCATTATTCCAAAATTTAATGGGTTCCTCCTTGGCCCATGCTACACTCTTCCGCCAAGTTTCAAGAAAATCGAGACAGTAGTTTTTCCCCTAACATCAAAAACACAGCCTCCTTGGTGCAGGTAATATCTGCCTGGGTATCATCAGATTTATTACCTTGTCTGTCCAGTTGTGAAATATCCCATTTTGCATATATTTTGGAAAAATTATTATCATGATATCACCAGAGAGATGCAGGGACGGGTAATAAAACAGAGCGAGTGCATGCCAACACCCGTGTGGAGACTTGACTACCACAAAGTGTCTCCTCCAGGCCGTCATCATGAGCTCTCCTGCTGTCTCTCCTCTCATTATACTGCCCCCGTTTCTCTGTCTCCCCCCCCCCCCACACACACCACCCCACACACCCCACCCCCGCCTCTATCTGTCTCTTCCTCTACAATTGTCAACTTCCTCCTTTGTTGCACATGGGCTATTAGGGCCTCACAACTGTCAAGAAACCTGTGGCTTGCCTGGAGCCTTATACACTGCTGTACCCCTCGTGGTGAATCTAACTCAGTTCCAGCTGCTCTGAAGATATACTGCAGGCAAAAAATATTAAGGCAAAGTCAGGCAGATAATGCATACATAGCAGGGAATAGCACACTGTAAGTGAGACTCAGTAGCAGTGGTGGCAAAAGTACACACATCCTTTACTCAAGTAGAAGCACAGATACAATGTATGCATATGTATATACACAGAGATATATATGCATTTAAAATAATATTTTTAAATATTATTTAAAAAAGAATCCAGTAAAAGTAGAGGTGTAATTCTCAACTCCCCTGTTTCTGTGCAAAGCCAAATAACCCTCACCTTTTTTCACCTTGCTATGTTGTTTTCGTGTTTTTCATCTTGTTACAATTTTTGTTTTTACACCTTTTTACATCCCGCAGGCTCAAGAAAAATCTGGATTCTTGCTCACACTTGGTCAAAAACACTCACGACACAAAAGGTTCTTGTTGGAACCTCAAAACAATTGGAAGAAAACAGTCTAATCCAGCAAAGTCTGATGCAAAAGGGTTTGTTGGTTGACGGTTGGAAAGTGCCTGACACTAATGTTTCTGCTGCCCCTCGTAGCGCTTTAATACAGACAAGTTAAGGATGGAGAATACAATATGACATGACATCGTCCTGTCACCACAACAATCTTTTTATGCTTTTGTACGTCTTTCACAACTTGTTAGGTCTTTTTACAACTTTTTTATGCATTTTTCTGTCTTTTTCTTTTTTTAATGTCTTTTTTGGTTTGTTACACCTTTTTGATCTTAAGCTGTATTCGCCTTATGTCCTTTATGTTGTTTATCATCTTGTTACATCTTTTTCGTCTTGTTACCTCTTTTACATAGTAACATCTTTTTTGTCTTATTCTTTTAATCTTCTTTGCCATGTAGGGCCTATTTTCTTTCTAAGGTAGAATCTACCGGAACTACCTTCTTCCTGTTGAAGAATCTACTACTTTTTAGATGAAAGTAGTAGTTTCTACATGAAACTGCTCACAGCAAGGTCTGTGGATTATCTTCAGTAACTGGGTCATGATTTCTTGCAAAACACATTGCTGTTGAGTGTTTCAAATGTATTTTTTTGCTGCTTTGTGCAGCACAAGCCAAGTTCCATCTAGTTACATAAAATTCAGCAGAAGGCAGACATCTCTACAGCCAATAACTTCAAAACTCTGCAACTCACACCAAAACAACCTAGATGGATGAACAGCACTACAGACCACAGGAAAAATATGAATTTTGGATTTTGGGGTGAACTGTTCTCCTTAAAAATGAAATGATGTCATTTTGCTAGCTACAGCCACTTGGCTGGAGTGTCCCTGCTGGAAATGGCTTTATGATTTAAGACACAGTCCAGCGTATATTGACATCTAGCAGCTAGACATCTTCAGTGCGCGGATAACAAAATAGGGATGCTCTCTGGGACATGGATGCATTATGGATGCCATCCATCTGAAACTCAGCATAGAATTGTATTGCTCAAATCATATTCTTTGCAAGCTCTCACAACTAAGGTACTGTGCTGGATTCAGCCTGCAGGCCTTGAGTCTCACACACATGGTCTACATATTCTCTTCAATCTGAATAAGGAGTAAGTCCAAGTTAAAGTTGCTCCATTTAGAGGAATATGACAGAAAAAATACTTGACATCGCTATTTCTGAAAATGTACTGTTTCTCATGTAAATGTGAGCAACATTTGTTGCAGGAAATATGCAGTTAAATCATAAATACATGCTTTCAGAAGTGCAGTACAGAAAATTCACAATCACTTATTTTTTTTCTTTCTATCTTTCACTCTCCACCTCTTATGCTAAGCTTTATTATTCAATTAACCAACTGATCTTTGCTTTGAATCATCAATCAGTAGGCCTAATTAATCCCTCTCATTTGTCTCATCCAATCACTAACCTCTGCACTCTTTATAGCTACGCCGTTCTCATATCTTTTCACCTGCAGCCATAAATAAATGCCTTATATAAATATTATAAGTGATGAGCGCAGCCAGAACTTCACAGGTCAGTGATTGAAAACCACAGAGATGAAAATGTTTTTTATCTTAAAACTTGAGGAGAGATGCTGCTACTAGACAACACTTTATATCACGGCAACTCAAACTCAACAAGGTTTAGTGCTCTACAACACTTATTTTTTTAAGTGTACTCAAACCTATAATCATCCAGTGGATTAAGAGAGCAGGTCTGAGCTGAACTGGAACATCACTCCACTCTGCATTGATGCTGACATTGCAAGAGGGGGACTGGTGTTTACAACAGACAGTTACAGTGGAAACCTTTTTCTGTGAGGGAAGTATGATGTTTTGTAGGTGGAGCTTAGGTGGAGGAAAAACAATTCCCTAAACATGTTAGCCAACACTAGCTAGCAAGTTTTGTTGGCTTATCTCTTAACAATGGCTGAAGAAAATGCGACCTCTTCTGAATATGTACGGTCGCTCACTCTCCAGGACTGCAAGTGTTACTTTCTGCAGTTGCCATTAGGTTGGGTGATTGGCTGAGTCAATCGCTGATTGGTGTTTTTGTGCATTCTAATGGTCTACAGAGTGACAGATGCTGCTTGGTGACACACTCAGTGGCACCGTACACACCCACTGGGCTGGAGGATGAGTGAGAGGAAAAGAGCCTGTAGAGCCAGACTGTGTTCACACGACCAAACCAGAGATGGTGATTGTTATAACAGCAGAAAGACTGACAAAAACAGTTTTTGGTTAGTTTTATTTTGTTTCAGTTTGTCAAGATGAAATAAAGTGAATTTTACAGAGTAAAAGTTTGATAAAAGAGAAAACCTTGATATCAGAAGGTGATCCATTGTATTTTACTGTGTAATAAGGAAAATATCAAGATTATTTCAATACAAGTCTCCAGTTATTAATGGAAAAGCAACATGATAAACCTTCCAATTCAACAAAATCAATCTATCAGCAGCCAGATTTGTTTGATTGTTCTAGAGGTTAATCAAGCATTGCAACCACCATTCAACTGAATGGCTGAAAGGATGCAAAGCAGCTAGGAGGTAAGTTGCATTGCTTGACTGATGACTGGGAGCTAAACTGCACAACCAGCAAATGAACCATTGCAAACATCCTCAAACCGAACATCAAACTGCAACACTAGAAAAGGCCGTTTCTGAGGAAATTGCTGTGTGAATGCTAGATGTTACAAAGCTACCACAAAAATGCTTTGCTGGCTTTAAAATGTATAATACAGTGAAAATGTGCAATATTTTAAGGTTTCGTGAAAAGCTGATTCTAAACTGAATTGCTGACCTTAATTTTTATGAAAAAGCAGTTGAAAGAGTACAAAAAGTGGGACAGGGAGGAAGGATGTAAACCAATGGGGAACTAAGCTGCATTGCTTGACTAATGGCTGGGAGCTAAACAATATAACTGCCTTGAATTAGTCTGAATAGGCTGTTGAGGGAATATTTTAGCAGTACTTGGAATTAGTCTTATCTAATCAAATCAAGCATTGCAACCTCCCTCACACTGAACATGGCACAGCATGACACAAAATTCTGCATTCTAGAATTAGTCAATGTCATTCAAAGTCTTCCTGGTATAATGTGAAAGATTTGCTTACACAGCTGATTCCACTGAGAACACTCTGCGTTTTGGTCCGTTGGTTCAGCCCCAACAGCCCCCCCCCCCACCCCCCGAACATGTGAGCCTATAGAAGCTATTTCAAGTATACAGCCTCAGACGGGCAGCTTGCAACTCACCTGCCCCGTGTGAAATAACAGAGAGCCAATATCAAAGAGATTTAAACATCGAGCAAACAGAGATCCTAATATGTTTTCTCAAGGGGAGCTGAGAAGCAATTAAATATTGGGTTCACATTCATCAGGTGGTGAGAAGCTGAACTCCACAGAGATGCCTGAGAGATGTAGTCTTGTGTCTTTCTTTTAACACAGTGTTAACAGGAAGAATCTGATAAGACAATAATAAATCGAGGTGTTTTTGCTGTTAATGTCTTTCAATCACAGGCACGCTTACACATACGTCCCCACGCACCCTCCAGCACTTCCAGTTAGTCGGAGTCGCAGTTGAATGAGCTGAGTCTGGCTCTCAGGGATTCTCTGGGGCACACGGCTCAGCTTCGCTCCAGTGTTACAGCTCAGCACAAAGTTCATGAGCTGGTCAACCATGACAGCCCTGTCCGTTTGTTTCCATCACTTCACAGCCTCTGCAGCTTTATTAAGAAATCGTATCAATTGCATCAGTGCACCGTTTTGAATAATGGACTGTGCGTGCCCCGCACTTGAGAATAAAGGCAACAAGAGTGGACGGCCTCATTCACACGTACAGACTGAAGGTTTCGTTTTGTTTATCTTGTCTGTCTTTAGATTCTGTGGTCTATCCATCTATCTGTGGCTTTAATGGCCTGTCTGTGTATGTTTAGTTGACCATCCATCTGGCCTGACACGCCGTGACTCACATCTTTGGGCTGATTCATTGCCATGCATATGAAAGAGCATGTCCACATGACTGCTGGACGCCTGGTGAGAGAAAAGCATCAGCATCAGATGCTGATACATTTACAGTTTGGGGTGGAAGATTCACAGTCACAGTTTCAGGATTCTTTTGCTCAGGCCAGTTTAGGAGATATTGTATCGTACACTTGGAATAAATAATGACCAACCCACAGAGGTGGTTCTTCTTTTCTCAAGTTAAAGTGAAAAAGTACAGGCTCTGAAATGTACTCAAATTGGCTGCTTCTGTGCAAAGCTAACTGAATCTCAACCCTTGTCTTTTTCTTTTAACTTTCATTCAAAGTGGTCACTACAGTGGACACTACTGCATCATCTCATACACTGCCACCCACTGGCCAGTTGGAGTAAGTGCAACACAATTTTCTGAAAACCAAGATGGCCGACAGAAAGCCAAGAACGCTGAACAGCTCACCTTTTTTGCAGGTAAATAAACTGTTTTGACATCAAGTAACAACTAATGAGTAATGTAGAAAAAATTCCAAGTATCAACTTGTATTTTTTTGTTGGCTATATTGTTTGGCTATATTTCAACCACTTTTAATACTATTATTGACACTTTGTCATTCTTAAAAATACCTAATCTAAAAGGTTTCTGGCTGTATATCAGGTGGTTTATGTTATTAGAATGTACCAAAAACAATATTTTGTGCTTCCTCCGTTACATTATGTGAGTTACAGTTAGTGTCTTGTCTCGTGTTTTGTAGAGCTTTCAGAGTCGAGCAAGGTATATAACAGTATTTGAATAAGTTACAATATGTGAAAATGTTAAAAATATATATTGTTTTACATTATTTTATTTGATCATTTAATTAATTAATTTGTTAAATACATATCTCTTCATCTGGAAGCTCAAACACATGCTGATTGCCTGAGTGGACATAAGAAATTGCTTGAAAAATGTTAATGAACTTTGATTTGTTTTTTCCATGCCTAAAGAGGAATAACAACACACAAAAATCTTGACATGAAAGGGTTAAGTTAAGTCTCGTTATGTCTTTTATGTTGTTTTTGATTTATTATTATTTTACAGTTTGTTTGTTTTTTGTTAGGATACGTCTCTTACATAATTTTCTTCTCCTTATACCTTTTACATCATTATTTCTCTCATTTTGTCATGTATCTTTTTGTCTTGTTACTTCTTTTATGTCTTTTTAAGTCATTTTCTTCTTGTTATGTCTGTCGTATATGATAGGCACTTATGAACACACCAAGGAATTGTCTTTTCTGTGTTACTGTCTAATCCATTTAGATTTAAAGTGGTCTAAATGTTGGAAAGGCAGTGTGAAATTATGCAAAATAAAAAAGTAAAGAAAAAAGTAATCAATAATTCCCATTGAAAGCATTAAAACAAAAGTAGTCTGCCTGTTTTTTTTGAAAATGTAAGGAGTAGAAAGTATAGTTATTTGTGTTGTGTAGGGAGCAGAAGTAAAATTCTTGGAAAAATAAATAGTTCAGTTAAATACACTCTATTGCAGTACAGTAATGACATATTTGTACTTTAATATTTATTATTATTTCCATCTCTACCAACTAAAGTGATACAACACTTTAAAAGTTTTAGCCTTTCTTGTACCTGATATATGGACTTGCAGCCTGTCTGAACTCGTTTTCTCATTAATTTTACTCAGAGAGGTCACATGCCATAATTAAAAAATGTAGATTTCAGCCCCATGTGGTACAACACTTGAGATACTTACATGACATATGTCCTCACGGGAGCAATCCTTTCAGCATGACTTTATTAAACTGCTAATTATCAAATCTAATTTGGACTGTTTTCTGTCCATTACTGGAAGGACCATAGCCTTGTTTCTTTAATTTTGTACAAAGTGCCAAAAGACATTTTAATTTGTGGATGTTGGGTTAATAGAAAGGGGAGGTACAGCAACATTCATCCAGTATTAGTAGTAGTAGTAGTTTTGTTTGCTTTGTATGGAGCCAATCAGACACCAGTCAGATCCATCTTGTGACTAATTGGTTTAAATGGTTAAAAAACAAAGGAACATTGAGATCCTGGGTTTCATTAGTTTCAAATAAAATGTTCTATGTGGTTCAGTTTATCATTACAGACTTGTCATACTAGTGTCCAGAGGTGTCATGCCACACTGAAGCCAGTGTGGCATGTGACCCACCAGATTTTTGATATGTGGGGGTCATGTGGTTGCTTGTGTGTGTGTGTCTGCAAGCGTGTGTGAGTGATCAACGGACCTCCAGCTTGTCCACAGCTAATATCAGATACCACTGGACCAGTCAGCCTAATTTGTTTTCTTGCACATTTATGACTTTATGCTGAAGGACCTCTGTGATTCACCATTTTTTAAAAACCTCCAAACCCCTTTTTTTTTATTAATGTCGTTTGGGTCATCCCAATTTTATGAATGCAATATTTCAAGAACACCTTAAGGGGAATGTCTTCAAACTTGGCACAAATGTCCACTATAACTCGAGGATGAACTGATTAGATATTGGTGGTCAAACGTCCCTGCAACCTCACTGTAACCCCAACACCTTTTTGGTCATAACTCGAGAATTGATATGATAATTATGACAAAGATTTCACACAAGCAGTGCTAGAAAGTAACTTCATACATGTAATTACATTACAAATTAAATATATTTGTAAACCATGACTGTTGCTTAGAGAAATATGTGATTAAAGGGAAAGTTCATCCAAAAATGAACATTTAGTCATTATCTACTTACCCTCATAGCAACTGAAGGTCAGGTTTAGTTTTTTAATCCACAAAACACTGCTGGAGTTTCACAGGGAAACAGTGTAAAGACACACACACCTAGTTCAGATGGTGTGCGCACATATGAGCATTACGTTAAAACCATCTTAAAATTACATCTTTCAAGTCAACTTGGCTTGATTACACCATATGCACAGTATGGAGGCATTTTCTGCATTTGTCAGTAAAAGTCCAGCAGTGATTTGTGGACTAAAAAACAAGCTAAACCTGCCCTTCAAATAGTGTGAGGGTAAGTAGATAAAGACTGACTTTTCATTTTTGGGTGAACTATCCCTTTAAATTACAGCCAGTCATCAGAAGTGTTCTTTTTGGATCGTCTGGAGGAATTCTGCTCTCTGCTAAGTTCTTTAATAGAATCCCCATCAGTTGTTATCCTGGTACCAACTAATGAGGATCCTAGAAAACAAAAAACAGTGAACAAACAAATTGTCAGTGATTCCAAATGTATCTGCAAAATGTTCAGTGTTTTTCAACTTTACAGATGATTCATTAAAAACTTGCATAATGAAAAAACAGTATTATATAATACTTTTTGCTCAAAATGTACTTACCGTTGCCAAACAGTGATTCGGTTCGGTTGTTTTTTATTTGTAATCTGATTTCTCTGAGTACTGATATTCCTTGCAGTGCACCAATAAAATAATTAAAGAAAAATCAAATAAAATGAAAACAGAGATATCTGTTTTTGCAAAACAAACTCTCCATATGTAATCAGATAATCTTTACATGCATTGTTGGAACATGGCTGCTAAAAATCCATATGCAGCGGGTCTTTTTGAAGAAGAGGATGCATACATGTCATTATCTTCCCTTTCATCCTCCTGTACTGCTGACACAGCAGTACACTCTGACTGAAGTCTTTGTCATGCATACACTGTCACGTAAAAAGCTGATAAAAAAAAAACAGCTGCTTGTTTACATGCTCAGGTTTCAACAGCTAGAGAAACCAGAGCTGATCTTCGAGGGGTGGTTCCTAACGTGGGGTCAGGGGCCCTCCTGGGAGGTGCAGCAAAAATCACAGGGGGTCCCCAAGATTTTGTCTGATGTTGTCAAAATTAGATCTGAACATGTCAACTAAAATCACAATTTATATAAAAGTCTGCATACAAAACTTGTTTAAAAGATACATTTTTTGTCTCCTCACTCATAAATGATACACTGCTTGTCTACATCTCTGTGACCTCCAAGATCTGCAATAATGAATCATTATTATTCCTTTGGTAAGGATCAGCAGGGTTCATTGTTTTTTGGAGCTTATTGTTTTTCTTTTTTGTTGTTTTTTTACTCTTAGATGGTCAAAACCCCCAGTTTTTCACAATCTAAAGGTGATGTTGTTACATGTCTTTAGCTTTACCAAAGCTAAAGTTTCCAAGAATGGAAACAGTTCTGACCGACATTAATTTTCAATGGCAAAGCTTTCAAATAAATCGACTAAATTCTACCAGGCGCAGCTGCGTTGTGTTACCCCCGCGCCACGTCAGCCGGAGCCGATCGCAGCCATTCTACACAATGCTTTTGATTCCACCAGCAGCACCTCGGCACATCCCGGAAGCGTCTCTCCGCTCTTCTTCAAATACGCGCCGGGTCTATTTTTGATGGGTCAATCAATCAGCACAGAGCAGATCGAAGTGGCATGAAGTCAGACACAGAAAAGGCAGGGAGAATCTGGTTAATTTTCAAAATAAAAGACCCTGTGCAGATTCACAATCATAAAGACAGATAGAAAAGAAACTATTTAACCACTTAACCTGGTTATCCATGGTAGAAGCACAAAGAGCAAGGAAAGAGGACCTAATCAACAAAATCTGAGCAAAATCAGGTTTCGGGGGCTGAGCTTTTCTTAGATACAAGTAGGGGGGCTCCAAGGAAAGAAAAGTTTGGAACCACTGACTTAGAGACACATAAAACCACTGAAACATGCACACACTGCACACTGTCACCTCCTGGTCTCATGCTTGTGTCTCTTTTTTTAGAGAGAAAAGAACAGGAGCTGGAAAAGATGACTTAATTATTTAATCTGTTTAACTCATGTAATTTAAATGATATTAAATCAGACAGAATAGCCCAGAGGGAATAGCTTTTTTAGACCAAAAAAAAAAAAAAAAAATCAAACCTTCCCTGGCTTAAGTCCTTGAAAAATAATGAATGCAATCAAACCCACTGATTGCATTCATGAATGACAATAGACTCTTTGATAAGCCTCAGTCTGGCTTTAAAGCAGACGTGACGTCCACTGTAATGGATTACTCGTATCAAGCCAGGTTCTTATCTGTACAAGTTGATTTTCACACTGAAGGACAGGACTGGACACCACGGGCTCTGACCGGAATGGACCGGAAACCAGTGAGCCAAAAATGTTGGGAAATGTTTGGCAATAAAAGCTTGAGGACAAAGTGATTTAAAAACAACTTGGTGAGGTCTCCAAAGGTCAAATTAATTACAGCAGTGTCAGAGCTGGACAGGAACACAAATAAACACACTGACACAGTGTCAAAGCTGCCCAGTTGAAAAATATTAACATTTAACCCCGAAGAATAAAATATTGTTAGGGGTTAAATGTTTTGTTTTCCATTTAGATGTTCCACAATTTTAACACTTTTAACACTTCTAGTGTTAACTAGCATTCTGTCACTCTCACTCGTTCCATGTCTTGACTCTGTGTGTGTGGTGTGTGAGAGGCATGTGACATGGAGTGTTGTACAATGTGTGGGGTTTCTAGTTGACAGTTGTGCCTGACATTGATGTAAGTAAGTGCAATCATGTAAGCCAAAGTATTGCACAGTATTTCTAGCTGTTGGCTGTTCCTTTACATTGAAATTCTGGCATCATTTTGAGCCACATCCTCTATTTTATTTATCTGGGTTTTTTTTAATGGTTGAGGCTGTGACTTTGCAAAGTTGACCTAAGCTGAATGTGAATTTGTGCAGTGTGTAACCATGCCACCTTTCCTTAACAAATTTGTTTCTGATGTTTGAGGTATTATAATGCAGATTATTTAAGTTTTCTTGATGTGGGTTTAAATTGTTTTTGTTGTTTAAGAGACAAAAAGATGGTGTTTCAGGGATCTAGCCTCTTTGCCTCTCAAAATACACCATATTGATGCACTTTCATGTCAAAGGCATGCACCCACTCCACCTTAGAGGGTTTGGAATATCTCTGCCATAGTACACATACAATCGACATGTAAGGAATGGACTAAACACAGTTTATCTGTTCTTCAAGGCTATGGAGGGAGGTTATTAGTGATGGGAATTCCGGCTCTTTTTAGCGAGCTGGTTCTTTTGGCTCGGCTCCCTAAAAAGAGCCGGCTCTTTCAGCTCCCAAGTGGCTCCTCAGATTTTTTGTTGCTCAAATTAATTTATTACCCAAAATAATGTAAAATGAATTACTAATGTAAAAAACATACATTATTTCAAATGTTTATTATTTATATGGCTTTATTTATACACTCAACATACTCAACATGGAGGAGAGTACTACAATATTAAGCAGAGTGCTTAATTTTGACAACAAACACCACATATTATATTAATTACTAATTTTTTGTGTAATTGTAATATTTAACACTGGACATATTAGTCTTCTGTTGTGCAATGAAGTTTTAATCTGTCAACAAGCAAATATTTTGTCTGATTATAATAAAGATTATATATATGACTTATGTATGACTTGGTTTTACAAGGCAGATAAAAGAACAGATGTTACATGTGTCAAAAGGAGGATCTCTTCTATTTTAACTTCAATCAGTGATCAAGAACGCACTTTATTTCTTCAGCTATGATCGTGGTCTGCAGACTACAGGTAACCTACAGGTGGTCTCTTCCTCTATTCTCTCTTAACTCTGTTGAAAACTGTCCAACTTGACTGTAGATTTTCGTCTCCACTTCCTGCTGCGGCCGCCTGATCTCGTCTACTTTCCAGGCGAGGTGCAGTTTATCTCAAACGAGTGTATTTTCTCACCTTTCAAGGAGAAAAAACAAATTGGCTCCCAATCATGAGCCGATTCCCGTCGTTCACTTCAAAGAGCCGGCTCTAAGATCCGGATCGTTCGCGACCAACACATCACTAGAGGTTATGTTACAGAAAGTCAAGTCAAGACCAACACATCCACTGTGTAGGCAAACCTAAACCACCAACTAAACTATTTAACTTGTTTATTTGTCATTTGGATTTGGGGAAATTTCCAGTTTAAGCAAAACTTGTCACCTGAGCTGACATTTCATTTGCTAAACTCATCTCCAGCACTCAGAGTCCTGTGTAATAGATGCATGCATACTGTTTGAAAATATGAACAATAAATCAAAAGTCTACCATTTATGCTGCTTGTCCAGCAATGTTGTTCTGCTATACAAAGTCATACAGGTTTATGTCAAAAGAAATGGCATTTAAATTACATTTTTTCATAATACTGTATCATCCTGAGGTTAACTACTGTAGCTCCACACAGCAGTACACGAAAAAAGCTGCTCCTTATTTGCTATGTGAATCACTGTCTGATGAGGATGCTGACTTTTTGAAAAGAACATCTATCTTTAGCCTCAGTCACTGAGACATATTATGTTTGTAGCAATCAAGTGCATGTTTAAGAGTCTATTACGTGGTTCTTGTTTTAAAATGAATACGTAAGAAGTAAAAGAAGTAAAAAGAAGTTAAAGTTAAAAGAATAAGTTGGAGTCATTGAAAAGTCAGCTGGAGGTGGAGCTTTTAGCTCATAAAAATGAAAAAAACAAAAACTATTGTTGAGTCCACCATTATTCTTTCCTAAGTCCCACCCCTTTCTGTGCTGTGCTCCAATGAGTTCTTTGTGCAAACTTGGTACCTCAATTTTCTCCTTTTCTGGTAAAAGCGACCCATAAGGTCACATCCTAAGGGCCCTATCTTATGCTGATCGAAAGCACAAGTGGAAAGCGCAAGGCGCAAGGGATTTAATTTATTCAAGGCGTGTCCAAATCCACCTTTGCCAGGGGCGGGAGTGATATTTTGCCCTGCCCCGCCCTTTGCGCCACCAGCGCAAAGCGGAATACACCTATCAGTGTGCCCAAGTGTCCTCATTAATTCACAGGCGAGTTTAGGCCGAACATGCAATAAACCAATCAGAAAGCTCTCATCACCTTTGAGAGGGAGGTGCGCCAGCAGCGCAAGCGGAGGCAGCATGACGGCGGATTTACCAGGAAGAAACAAAGAGAAAAGATTTTCAAAGCCAGGAGACAGATCTCCTGGTTCGAGGAGTGAAAACGCGATATATGGAGACAGCAGGACGTCTCCAAAACAGCTTAAATAATTTATTTTACATTAACGCCTGCAAAAAACAATACAATAAATGAACCGCAAATGTCATGCAGATATGTAACTGCTTATATTTTAACCTTGAAGCATGTTGAAAGTATGTTGTATTTTTTAATTAATTATTTTCATCATGATCATCATTAACTCTGCTGGCTGAGGAGCGGGGAGAGAGATGGTGCAGTAGAGAGGGGAGGCGAACAGATCCAGTCCCGCCGCGAAGCTTCCCGGTTTTCGCTGGCCCTCCTGAGCCAGGTGGAGCAGATATGTGGTGGTCCGTGCTCCTCCTTCTCCTCTCCCACCTAATCCTCATCTCTCTCCTCCCATCCTCGCTCCTCTGACCCGCTGCGAAATAATCAGAGAGAGTTTCTTAAGTTTGAAGTGCGCAAAATTACGCACAGATATATCCAACCAGCTCTGATAGAAGCACACATAACTTTTTCTCTCAGGTTGGGCCGGACTCCTGAGGTCAAATATAGTATCTTGTATATTTTATATGTTATAGATCATAATTGTTTTACTGGATCATAACAAACAGGCAGACATAAACACTACAGCTGCTCCACCTGTCATGCTGACTCATCTGATAAAGACGATCAGCTGTGATCCTGTTTGCAGGTCTGCTGAGATTTATTGGGCTTTATAATTATAATAATAGTACTGTTGTAGTTATTAGTGAGATTAACTTCAAAGACACACGCGCGTGCACAACTTTTAAACATAAATGAAAGGTGTTTGGTGATTGTAGAGATGAGTGTGCGCACCTCAGCCAAGGGCAAGACACACACATACCTGCACTATTAACTTCAATATTTACACTTTATTGCTGGTGGATATGTTCAAAGGACACTTCACTAATCGACACTCCTGTGGAGAATAAAGACTCATGTAAATTAAGGTGTTTGGTGATTGTGGAGTCATTGCGCCGCCAGCGCAAGTGATTTTGCTATCTTACGCCAGCGCAAGTACCATTTTTGCCATGTGGGTAAGATAGCAAACGCGTTTGCGCTGGGTCTGTGCCGCTGTGGGCGGGAGGTCTAAACATGAAGGCAAAACCAAGGCGTGGCCGGGCGCGTTTGCTATCTTGTGCTCAGCACATTGGAGTAAAACGCGCTTGCGCTTTAGACCAGCCAAAACCTGGTCGAAGCGCAAAGTCTGTGGTCTTTCAGCACAAGATAGCACCCGTCAGGCTTGGCCGAAACACACACACGTCTTTACAATCACAAAACACAGTCATTTATGTTCATTCTCTTCCTCCCACGTGAGTGTGGATTAGTTCAGTGTTATTCGAACATATTTTTTTTTTATCAGCAATAAAATGTAAATATTGAAATTAAAAGCGTTCGCGTGTCTCGCGCTTGGCTGAGGCGCACACACGTCTCCACAATCACAGAACACTTTTCATCAATGTTAAACAGCCGTGTGTGTCATTAAAGATAAACTCACTAAAGAGGAAAATAATTTTAATTTTAAAGCCTAATAAATCTAAATAGACCTGCGAAGGGAGCACGGCCGCAATCACACCTGTCTGATCGTCTTTATCAGATGAGTCAGCATGACAGCTGGAGCAGCTGTAATGTTTGTGTCTGCCTGTTTGTTATGATCCAGAAAAACAAGAATTGAACAGTTATGATCTATAACATACAAAATATACAAGACACTATATTTGACCACAGGACTCCAGCCAACAGAGAAAAACAGTTATGTGTGCTTCTATCAGAGCTGGTTGGATAGATCCGTGCGTAATTTTGCGCACTCCAAACTTCAGAACAGAACAACTTGTTTCGCAGCGGGACAGAGGAGGGAGGATGAGAGGAGGAGATGAGGATTAGGTGGGAGAGGAGAAGAAGGAGGAGCACAGACAACCATGTATCTGCTCCTCCACCTGGCTCAGGTGGGCCAGCGGAACCGGGAAGCTTCGCGGCTGGACTGGATCTGTTCGCCTCTCCTCTCTACTGCACCATCTCTCTCCCCGCTCCTCAGCCAGTAAAATTAATAATGATGATGATGCTAATAATTAATTATAAAATACAACACAATTTCAAGGTGCTTCGGTGTAAAACATTACCAGTTACATTTGCAGTTCATATTTATTGTATTGGTTTTTGCAGGCATTACTGTAAACTATTTCAGCGTGATATATTGCGTGCTCTTGCACATTCTTTTCTCGAACCAGGAGATCTGTCTTCTTGCTTTGAAAATCTTTTCTCTTTGTTTCCTCCTGGTAAATCTGCCGTCATGCTGCCTCTGCTTGCGCTGCTGGCGCACCTGCCTCTTCAAGGTGATGAGAGCTGACTTTCTGATTGGTTTATTGCATGTTCGGCCTAAACTCGCCTGTGAATTAATGAGGCACTTGGGCACATCTGATAGGTGTATCCTGCTTTGCGCTGGTGGCGCAAAGGGCGGGGCAGGGCAAAATATCACTCCTGCCCCTGGCACAAGACGGCAAAGGTGGATTTGGACACACCTTGAATAAATTAAATCCATTGCGCCTCCCGCTTGCTTTCGATCAGCACAATAAGGCACAAGCGCGTTTTACTCCAATGCGCTGAGCACAAGATAGCAAACGCGCCCGGCCACGCCTTGGTTTTGCCTTCATGCTTAGACCTCCCGCCCACAGCGGCACAGACCCAGCGCAAGTGCGTTTGCTATCTTACCCACATGGCAAAAATGGCACTTGCGCTGGCGTAAGATAGCAAAATCACTTGCGCTGGCGGCGCATTGGCTTTGCGCCGGGCGTAAGATAGGGCCCTAAGTCAGCTAACGTTGACAAAATACTAGCTGGCTAGCTAGTGTTAGAAAAACACAAGCTGACTAGCAAGGTGATGATACTTAGCTAGCATTTTGCCAACATTAGCTAACTTAAGATAAGAATATATGGTTCTTTTACAGGTCTAGAAACAACATCTTTTAACCATCTTAAAAATGGGTTTTCTTTTCAACAGAGATGAGCCTAGCATATAGCATGTGTAAGTGTAAGTTATCATCCCACTTGCAGTCCATTGCAGCATGGTTTAAAAAATCACATCTTACACTTAATGCTAAGAAAACGGTGTCAGTTTGCTTTTCTTCTTGGGCTCGGTCATCAGCAGAAGCTAATGTGTTAAATCTGAATATTAATGGACAATATATTGAACAGAGGGTAAAATACCTCGGCCTCATATTAGATTCCCACCTAAAATTTGATAAGCATGTTAAGATGGTGAGCAGGGTTGCAAAAGCAAACTTACATACGTTTAGACTTATCAGGGACTGTCTCCCATTTCATGCTGCAAACAGTTTCATGCATGCTATGTTTTTTTCACATTTGAGTTACTGTGTAACTTCTTGGTCACAAGCAGCATCTACAATAACCAAACCTCTCATGATGATATACAATGGAGCAGTTAAAATTTTAGACAGGAAACCAATAAGATCACATCATTGCCATGTTCTTCAGAAACTAAATATGTTAAGTTTTGATAATTTCATTAATCTTGCTAATCTCAAACTCATCCATAAATGCCTACATAATCAGGCTCCTCAGGTGCTCAGTGACCTTGTGGTTCCACTTAGAGCTTCAGGCTCAGTAACACATGGAGCATCCTATGGGAATTGTAAGGTTCTCTTGTGTAAATCCTCATTTGAACAAACAGCTTTTTCTGTCCATGGAATTCACATGTGGAATTCTTTACCTGTAGAACTCAAACTGGATCCTGATGTAGATCACTTTAAATTCAAATTGAAACTTTTGAAGAGGAATCAGTCATGTAGTCATGAATAATTTGGTGTTTCGTACTCTATGTTGCTAATTATGTTTTTTAATTTGTGTCCTGTGTTTCTCATTGTCTGTACTTTGCACTGTTACTTGTGTTTTGTTGCTGAGTCTTATGTATCTTAAAGCCCAGCGAGGGACGGGCATTGCAAATTAGCTTAGGCTATAAATGCTATGGTATGTGGCATTGATTTATGCTCCATACTTGTCCCTTTACAAAAAAACCTTAAATAAATAAATAAATAAATAAATAAATAAGTACAGGAAACAGGAATTGAGAAAGTACTTGCTCAAAGGGGACGGGACATAGTAAGGTCAACTGCAGTGGCACCATGAAGAAGGTCTCTAAAAGTGACTGTATTTTGTTACATAAGTAAGTTAAAAAAAAATAAAATAAAATAAAAAAAAATATATCTATATGTATATATATATATATATATATATATATATATATATATATATATATATATATATATATATATATATATATACATATATATGTATATGTATATGTATATAGATATAGAGATATAGAGATATATATATTGTTTGATGTGCGCACAAATCATTACTTTTTATTTTTTGGTTTTGTTAAATGTCAACTCTGCTGTTAGTGCAAAGTAGTGACATACAGTGCTGGGTCACAAACCCAAAGCAACAGCTTGTGATCAAGACTCAACAGTAGACCTTTTTCACAGTAATCATTCTGACATGAAATACTAGGGTACACACAGGTGTTACCGATGATACTAATTATTATTGTGTTCCATCCAGGTCAAACAGAATCAGGGTGCTGCTCAGTGGCGGACAGTAATGAAGTACATTTACTTGAGTACTGTACTTATGTATATTTTTGAGTATCTGTACTTTACTTTAGTATTTGTTTTTCTGGAAACATCTGACTTTCACTCCACTACATTTCAAAGACAAATATTGTACTTTTGACTCCACTATATTTCTAGGAAGGTTGTTGTTACTTTTTCACTAAGCACATCTTTGAAGTCAACTGTTGGTGTTTTTTCTTTTCTAAAATGTGACTGGCCACACGCTGTGTTCCTCACAGAAGGAAACCAATCACAGTACTCGTTCTCAACTGGGACTGATGTAAAAGCAGAAGTACATCATCCAGACGCTCTGTAACAAGAACAAACAAGCTCTCCCTCTTTCATTCAAACAAAGAGTGGTAATGATGACGACAGGAGAAAGACTAAATTAAATCTCAAGATGTTATTATAATTTTAAAAAAGAGAAACAATTCCAGGTAGCTTTTAATGTTGGATTGTTTTTATCAGGGTGAAAAATACCACATAATTCATGTATATCCTGCTCCTGAAGACAGAAAGAAATCTCAGTTATTTAACAGACTTGGAGAACTCCTTACAGTTGACTTCAATCTAATTTTATGTGGTGATTTTAATACAGTCACATCAGAAAATAACAACAGCTGTCCTTTTAGTTTTTGATTGTATTTCTATGCTGAAGTTTTTATAGGTGTTTCTATAGGCTTTGTGTAGCAGAGTGGTTCTACAAACAAGTCAGTGCATCATTATGTGGTTTCAGAGAGTTACAAGCTTCTGTAAATGCATCGTGAAAACAATACAGCAATGTATTTCCATTAGAAAATGTACTGTAATTTGTACTTTTGAATACTTCAGCCTTTTTAAAGCATGTACTTATGAATACTACTGAAATTTTAAAACCAAGTACTGAAGTACTTCAACTTGAGTAAAATTTCGACTGACTAACTTTCGCTTGTAGTTGAGTAATATTTGACCAGGAGTATCTATACTTTGACTCAAGTACTGCAGTTGAATACTTTGTACTCCACTGATCTAATGTCACTTTGTGACATAATGTCAAATGGAGAGCAGACAGACTTGTCTGGGATTCTGCAGGTGAAAGATCTTGTAGTGTGTGACCCGTCGCTGATCAGTCGTGTACTGTGCAAAGCACAGTAACTTCAAGACTCAAGACGGAATCGCTTAGTGTGATCCGATGACTTTGAAAGTCACGTAGTGTGACTAAGGCTTCAGGAACATCACTGGAAAGCTGCAGAATGATTACAAAAAACTTGAAAACATAATAATAATGGACCCACCCTTTAATAAATCTGTTATTTTCTCTCTCATACCAAAAATGTCAAGTGTGACACATCAATTTCAAAGTTTCAGTCCGCTCAGAGAGCTGCTGATTGTCTGCAGTGAGGGAAGAGCACTTGCCAAAAGGGTGGATTAACATTTCAATTCAACAACACGCAACGTCACGGCAGACTTCTACTTAAGAATATTAATAGTAGTGGTAACGTTAATAATGAAAGTGAATTAAATGGGCCCTAAGGATCTGCTTTTGATTGCATGTAATGAATTCTGTGGCATTAGGGCTATTGTTCTGCTTAATGAAAAGAGAAATGACTGTGGATGGGCACAAGCACAGAATAGATTAATAGATCACACAGAACTGAACTCAATTTTGAAAGTTGTAATGAGCTGTCAGTTTTCTGTCCAGCGCCGTGTTAGCGGATCTCAACTTTTGCATGCAGCTGGAGTCGTGGTGGGTGGACGAAGACAGAGGCCGACGGAGATGGAAAGGAAAAATGTGACAGAGCAAGACAGAAAATGTCCATCTGGAGGTCAAGATCATTTAATGAGCACTATTGATGCAATAATTAGAACAGCAGCAGGCTAATGAAGTAATTAATCGCTGAATGTATTTTCACTTTGCCATTTAGAAGACATCTGTTAAGTTACTTACCTTGTGGTAGAGCCATTATCATAAACGATTTGTTGGAACGCAGAAAAGAACAAGCTTTAAGGGGAACGCTCTAAGTTTAGCAGCTGAAGTTGCAGACACTTTTTAAAGTTCTTCTGCTTCAATGCATCCTCTTACTTGTGTTACTGTTGTATCATTTTCATTATGTTTTCAGCACTTTGTAACTTCGTTTTGACAGGAGAATGACCTTATCCGTTCTTTATTTTTTCCCCAGTATAAGTAAGAGGTCAAAAGCATGAATGTGAGCACAGTAGTTAAATGTGTTGATAAACTGCTTAATTTTTACATGATATAGAGATTAATAAATATAGTAAATTTGTTACCTTTTCTTCAATTATAAATCTAAAAATATATATGTTGGCAGTAAATATTTTTGCAGATAATGTCACATTCTGTGTAATACCAATTAGTTTTAATTGGAAAGTGTCAAGATTCACACAAATATCGAATACATTTAAATTTAAATTGTGAGCTTTTTATCTTATTAATTAACTGGTTACACAAATAACCCAAGCCTTTTAGTGTTGTTGTTGTCCTTACTTACAGTTTATTCTTGGCATAAAAATTTAGAACTGCAAACAATCACATACATACACAGAGAGGGGAAGAAGTAACGATATAGAACCATGGCCACAGGTCCCATGGGGGGACAAAGGGAATGTGTCCTCCCCAACGTCTAAAAATGTGAAGCTGTCCCCTCCAAAAAGTTATTTAGAAATCAATTATTTAATTGAGAATATACACTGCCTGACCAAAAAAAAGTCACACACTCAAATATTTCATTGGACCACCTTTGGCTTTGATTATGGTACACATTCACCATGACATTATTTTGATAAGCTAACGCAACGTCACAACATTTATTTCTGTCCAGAGTTACATTAGTTCTTCACCAGGATCTTGTATTGATGATGGGAGAGTCAGACCGCTGTGTAAAGTCTTCTTCAGCACATCCCAAAGATTCTCAGTGGGGTTAAGGTCTGGACTCTGTGGTGTGAAAATGATGTCTCCTGCTCCCTGAACCACTCTTTCACTATCTGAGCTCCATGAATCCTGACATTGTCATCTTGGAATATGTTCGTGTCATCAGGGAAGAAAAAAATCCATTGATGTAAAAACCTGTTCATTCAGTATATTCAGGTAGTGAGCTGACCTCAGTTTTTGGACACATAACGTCTCTGAATCTCGACCTGAGCAACTGAAGCAACCCCAGATCATAACACTGCCCCCACAGGCTTGTACTGTAGGTACTAGGCATGATGGGAACATCACTGCAAATCGAAGCCTTTTTTTTCTGATTATCCTCACTGATAAGTGGTTTTCTTAAGTCTACACAGCTGTTTAGTCCCAATCCCTTGAGTTCTTTTCACATTGTGTGGAAATGTTCTTACTTTCACTATTAAACACAGCTGTGAGTTCTACTGTTGATTTTTATGATTTGATTTCACCAAACCTTTAATTGATCTCTGATCATGATCATTCAAGATTTTTCTCTGACCACATTTCTTTCTTGAAGATGATGGTTCATCTCTCTCCTTCCAGGTTTTATTAATGTGTTGGACAGTTCTTAACTGAGTTTTAGTAGTTTCATCAATCTCCTTAGTTGTTTTCTTTGCTTGATGCAGGACAATAATTTGATCCTTCTGAAACAGAGTAACATCTTTTCCTCGACCACAGGAAATGTCTTCTGACATGGTTGTTAAAGAAATGAGAAGCTGCTCACTGCATCAGTTAGAGTTCAATAACTTGTTACCAGCTGAAACATATTAATTACTGCAGGAATTATCCAATGGAAGGATCTTATCTATTTGCTTAGTTAAATCCAGCTGGTGAATTTTTTTTGGCCAGGCAGTGTATAATTAATAGAAGTCGACTCCACTTTTTAAATTATTCACAGATAAACACACTTTTGTGTGCTAAGTGTTATGAACCGTGCAGGTTCAGTCTCTGGGCCAGTTAATACATGTAGTGTACGTCTGTGGCAAATGCTGCATCACAGGTTAGTCAATGATTTTACATGAGTACATGAAATGAGTGCTGCTTGTGCCTTTGGATCGATGCAAGTCTTGGTGATGGTGTAACTAAAGTTTTTAGTGTGAAAAGATATAATCCTACCATAAAACCCCTGCTTTTAGAGTGGAGTTTGGTTTAACAGTCCATCCACTGGAAAGAGAGCGGAGGGTACTTTAACGCGTATAATGTATAAATTGAGCTGACCTACCCTTTAGGACACTGGGATGGTACTTGGGGTGGCCAATGCCCCCCCTTCCCTCCACTCTAGAAACACCCCTGACACACTATACAGGCAAGATTATGTTTCCTCCAAAGTTTCTGCACACTGTGATTTATAGGATATGCAGCTTTGTTTTCTTTGTTTTTCTGCAGCTACATGTCAACTGTCTCTGGGACACTGATCAATAAAGTGGGTGAGGAGACTGATCAACTCCCAGGTTGGATGTCTGATACCTTTCCAGTGGTTTGGACTCCATCCGTCTCCTAAACCACAGTCTTCTTTAGCATAAGCGCTGCGTAAAATGAGAAGTCACCTAAGACAAGGCCACTGGGCTAAGTACATCATTTATGTAACGTAATTTATCCCTATCACATACCAAGCATGGCAAATTAAACCACATACCTTCCCCTGCTGGGAAAGAAAAAGGTCAAGGAGAACTACCAAGTTATCGCAGAGGTGACTCTGCATCTGCATGTTGAATAAGTTGAACACCTCAATCCAGCACATATCTCACATATCTGCAGCAGCACTAATAATTAACACCTGCCTAATAGAAATGTATAACAGCCTGTTCCTGACACCTAGTCAAATGAAACATGAAATAAAATATTCACAGCTGTTCTTATGTAAATGCTCTGCTTTCTTCTTACACTGCAAAAACATTAATGATGTAAGGTACTTAACCACAGAAGGTTTCATCATTGAAGCTATTCACTTAGAATTCATATCTTAATCTAAAAATTTATTCTTGTTTTTTCACTTCTAATGTAGGTTCTGAGGAAAGCTTAAAAAATGTATTATTTTAAACTGATACTGTAATTTAACATATTTTGTGTTGTGCACAGAAATGTGCTTAACATTAACAAAAAATGAACATGTACATTTCTAAACTGATTCCTGTGTAAGAGGCAAGCGGAGCAGAGTGGGAGTGAGCAGGGGAGGGCTGGACGGAGCGCGGAGCAGTTTCGCTCAGGTACCGCTCACACCACGAGTCTGACGTCTGATGTAAATCCTGCTGCCTTTACACAAAAACAGTACTGGTTCAATATTATGTTGATCACACAAACCGCAAAACATCTGCAAAATTTGATATTGTACCTGCAAATTATAAATCAACCATTGCTTCCAAAGATATATACAAAGTCTCATTGCAATGAAAGTGTCTAACTATACTGTTTTCAAAAGAGCACTTGCCACTGAAAGCTAGAAAAAAAAAATAATTAGAAAAAAATTAGGTATAAATCAAGGTAAGAACCTATTAAAAACAACAACTTGTCCACACCAACTGTGTAGTGATGCATGTAATTGACCAACAAATGAGAAACAATGCTGAAATGTCTTGTCCAGACAGCTCTAAGATTGTACAGATTTATTTTTTTTGGGATGTCAAACCCCCTGCTGCTTTACATTGCATTGGGTGGCTCTTACCCCTTGTCTAGACCACAAACATCACATTGCGTGATGACTCAGCTGTCTATATGATCTGTCTTGTCTGTGGATTTCAAAGTGTCCAGCAGGAAAGAGCAGCCAAACTTTCTGTGCAATCTGCAGTTTTCCCTCAATTAAATGTGAATATTCCTGATCTATTTTTCCATCAACACGCTGCCTAAGCACTGCAGTGTGTGTGTGTCTGTGTGTGTGTGTGTCTGTGTGTGCAGACAGGTGTCGTCCATCAGACCAGAAGCATTAGAGTTTAGCAGTAAAGTTGTCTTGGGGCAGTAAATGTGCAGTTTGCCTGTGAAAGCACTGCAGAAAAAGTGCTGGGAAAAGTGAAGGGAGAGTCAATTCAATTCAACAAGTTTTACAGGCATGAATGTCACATAAACGATATTGCTAAAGCATCAAGGATACACATGTTTTGCGTGTTTTTGTGTGTCTGTGTTCATGAAGCATTGACAACTGAAGAGTGGCTAAGTCAGTCTAAATTGTGTGTTTGTATGTGTGTGTGGTTTACTCTACATCAAAATAATGAATTTTTAATTGCAATTAATTTATCAATCATTCAATTCAAATTAAGGCTAGGGTAGGTAATATTGTGTTGGTATCACTGCGAAATAATTTCCTAACCTTTCAGCATATTGTAAATCAGGTATTCTGAGAGAGAACTAGAACTAGAACTAGAACTAGAAAAGTCACTATAGAATGGAATTATCATAAAGAGAATCTTAGTCTAATGAGCAACATGCTCAGCCAGGAGTTTGTCAGCTCACTCAGTTACTTTTGACTTCAGCTTCAGTTGAGTTCATTCACATCTATCATGGGGCTTTGTGAGCTGAGACACAGAACCAACAGACAGTTGAGACAGACAGAGCCGGGGAGCTCTGCAGGAGAGGGTTGGTGGCAGAGTGGAGCTTCTGGAGGAAAAAGAACCCCACCAGAGGTACTATGATGCTGGCTACTTTACTGTCAGGAGAGTGTATGTTTAACGTTTTGGAATTAAAAACAGGATTTATTTCACTCCTGTGTTTCAACCCACTGCAGCAATGACAAAGAAATCTTGAACCTGTGATCCAACCAGATGAGAGATCAGTGACTATTGACTATTGAAATGCACTTGAAAGTCACATCGTGAGAGTAAAGAGAGGAGGGATGTAAAGGACGGAATTAACATTTTCCAGTGATTACTGAGACACAAATACACATGGTGCTTTTGTACTGGCATTTTTGGTTGCACAGAGTCAAAGTTTGTCGCTGCTGATTTGCATTTCCATGAGTTGCACCCAGGATGGACAAACTCTGGAGCGGGGACAAAGCGAGCCCGCCTCACCACTTTGCACCGACAGTGACCAAACCGTGACGAGCCTCCTTTCTCCCTCCCCAACAAACAAGTGCTGTGATACTGAGTTCATGTGTGTGTACAGGAGAGCAGAGACATTTTTAAAAGTCTCTGAGTACCTCTGTATCCTCACACTGTATCTTGATGTTTTGAAATGTAGTATCTCTCCTCTGCTGGTGTTTTGAACTGTCAGGTGTCTGTTTTATTGCCCACAGTTAATGTCTGTCAGTCTGTGCTTGTTCACGATTGCCTCAGTAAACTGTTGCCCGTGCACGAAGTGTGTGCTGCTGGTCTGGTAGGAGGGGCTTGGGACCAAGGAAACAAAACCTAGCTCGGATGAGATTCAAAAATCAATCATTTTTAGACTTTTTACCCACTGCAGCATTAACAATTAACAACAATATATTAATTCAAAATGAAAGTAGATTAAAAGCTAGAGTATGGGACTAACTACTGCCATGTGTTGTTGTTCTAATTGTCTCTTCCAGCTTGTTCACACTACACACTTGAGCAGCGCGTGATGGCACTGTTTCCGAACTGCTGTGGCTCGCACATGCTGTGGTGTCCACACAGGCTGCGTTTTCTGCTGCAAGACAGCTGCTGAAAGACTTTTCTTTCCACACTGAATTTGCAGAAGAATTTGGAATAAAAGGGTGATTTTCCCTGTTGTTCAGAGAGGGAAGGAGGGAGGGATAGCGTGAGAAGCAAAAAGAGAGAGAGAGATAGAAAACACTGCCCTGCCCCTGTTTTTGACAGAATGCACAGATGTAGACAATGAAACTGTAGTGAGAGCTATGCTGTTGCTGATCAACATGAGTGTCAACTGATCATTTTTAATTCGTATTTTTGTCGAGAACTGCGTGTGTGATGAGGGGGAAAAATAGGCAAACCTCTGAATCTCTAGATGAAGCGTGGCTGCAGCCGCGCGTGACATGTGCACGTGGACACTCTAACCTGTTAATATGGGCACCATAATAAAAACCAGCATGCAACGCCACGTTGTAGTGTGAACCAGCCATTTGGCTGTGACATGCACTGACATGACGGGCTGCTTCTATGCTGATGACACCCTTGAATGGCGATGAGTCTGTGGGTTTAAACCAGAGCAGAGTGAGCTGTGAAGCCACCAGCCTTGCGTTTACATGCATATCATGGAAAAAATAGACTTGAAGTATAAATAAATGCTTCAGGATACATTTATGCCTGTCAGATGCAGCTGGGACATGAGACACACGGAGCTGATGTGGACAGCTACAAAGATTAAAAGGAGCGTTTCTTCTGCGAGACAAATGTGTGTGTGAAAAACTGACTGACTTGTGATGGAGACAGGAGTTTAGACTCCATAACATTTGTCTGTTTAATTCCACTTGCACCTTGACCACTCGCCAACAAAATACAACATGCAAGCACAATGAAATCCCAGTTATTCATTTACTTCAGTACTTCAATATGAAGCTTTTGATCATTCTTTACTGCTCTGAGTGCCACAGAACTATAGTTGCTTACCTCAGTATTACTGTGAGTTGGGTTGCTAGGCAACGCCTAGCGAAACAGGAGTGCATTTCACAAGTCTGTGGCAGGAGTTTTAAAATCCTGAATCCTGAAAGTTTTTTTTAATGCTTTTAAGTCTTGAACATCCTCAACCTGCAAGAATAAAGAGTAGCGCTGCATTTTGTTACATACATAAAAACTCTCCAGTGGAACATTAAATAGTACTCCCTCTCTCCCTCTCTCTCTCACACACACACACACACTGACACATTCGCTCACACACATTTACCTGCAACTTCTTCATGTCTCTTTATTCTCTGTGCAGTTTTGTACACATTTTCTCTCGTTCTTTCCCCATGAGCTGTCCGTCAAACCTGCAGCTTTAAACTCCCCTGATTCCCATGTGATATCAAATACATTTAAATTTAAATTGTATGGCTTAAAAGCTTTTTCTTTTATATTATATAATAATATTATATAACTCGTCACATAGCTCTAAGCTCTTTAGCAAAGCCTCACTATTGCCGTTCTTATTTACAGATTATTATTGGAACATTCATTTAGAACTGCAAACGAAGACATGTATCAGAGGTGTCCAGTCTACTGTGCACTTACTAAAAGTCAGTGGTGAAGTACATTTACTAAATACTGTACTTAAAGGGTCCAGGCTATAAGATTCACAAGGATTTATTGGCAGAATATGGCAGAAATGGAATATAATACTCATACATGTGATTACGTGTGCAAACAGCAAACAGCATGTCAGGGCTTTAGGAGACCTGGATCACACCAGACCAGTATGGAGGCTTTTTATGTTTTTTTTTCCAGTTGTTTTTTAAATGTTTAAAAACTGGTCACTGTTCACCTCCACTGTTTGGGAGATTGTGCAACGCTGTTTTACTATGAAACTCCAGCAGTGTTTTGCAGACTAAAATTAAACCCTACTCTCAGTCGGCATTGGGGCAAGTGGATAATGACTGAATTTTCATTTTTGGGTGAACTATCCCTTTAAACTTAATACAGAGGAAAACTGTACTTTTTACCCCACCGCATTTTTGTGACAATTTGAATACTTTTCCTGTTCAACCCTTTCTTCTAGAAATTACATTTGTACATTAATTAATGAATTGTTTTCCTGATTATGTTTCATACATTATATAACACGGTGGAGTGGAGGAGGTGGTTGGGGTGAATGTTGGGGGCACAAAGTGACTTTGAGTCCAGGGTTTGCATCTATACTCCTAAAAACTGAAGCACTTGTTTCATGTCAGGGGAAAAAAATCAGCTGAAGTGCTTTTGTTGCTTAAACCTCAACAAAAAGC
Organism: Lutjanus erythropterus; assembly: GCF_056507025.1. NCBI lineage: Eukaryota > Metazoa > Chordata > Actinopteri > Lutjaniformes > Lutjanidae > Lutjanus > Lutjanus erythropterus. The sequence goes on along the minus strand of NC_139324.1, from coordinate 3,710,297 downwards.
TAAGGTCAGGGTAAGATTGTGTTTTAGGTTAAATGTTAATAAATAAATCTCATGTCTCAAGTCACTGCTGACTTTTGAATAATGCTGTAGTCACTATGACTGGATCGTGTATTGCAAGATTACCTATTTTGTCAGAAAACAAATGAAATATGTTATCAGTGAACATTTTACTGATACTTTCATGTCACAGTTTTGCAACTCACCATTTTGTTAATGGAAAATGAATTTCAGTCAATGTTATGTTTCACTCTAAATTTACTTGCTGTAGCAAATTAGTCTTATAGGTCATCTTGGATTAGCTAAAAAATGTGTTACCACTAACCTAAAAATGGTCGTTTTTCTGACCTCGTGAAACATGACTTTCTGGAGATACATGGTTCTCACAGGACTGAGACGCTACAACTGTATGAGCTCAGTCTATAACATCTACAGCAGTAAAATGCAACATACAGATTAATGCAGCAGTAATATAAACATCCAATATAATAGTTCAACATTGACAAAGAGCATTTTACTACTCAATGAATACTTTTTCTTTTCATATTTGAGTGTAAATTTATCTTATAAGAAATACTTTTACTTAATGAGTAGCACTGATGTATTTTTACAGTATTTTAAAGTGTTGTATTGTTGCTTTTACTGAAGTAAAGTATCTGAATTCTTCTTCCACTACTGCTAAATATTAACCTGCATCTGACAGCCAATCAGAATTGAGAATTCTCAGTATCCAGGGTGCATACATACTTTAAGCACTGTTCAATTATACATTTGCAGACATATTGCAGCTTCACACTTACAAACATATTTTTCCCCTCTGCAATAAGGAATGGCGGTAAAGAAAAGCGGCATGCTGTGTTGGTGTCAAGGGGCCTTCACAGCTTGTAAACCTTCAATTTTTATGAACTACAAGGCCACCTGCAGGTATACATTAATTAAAAGATGATGTTGATGTTTGAGGAAGGTCCCAATAAATGAATGTTGCACAAAGAGAGAGTGTGCGGATGCTTTCTCTCTCATTATACTTTTCAGCTCCAGCACCTCCAACAAGCCTTTACGTGGTGAGAAGTGATCTTAACTGTGTGCATGCAATGACAAAATGCCACAAAGAAGCAATATGTGTCTCTTACTCAGTAGAATTTTTGCTTTGGTAGCCATCAAACCAGCTTGCAAACTAGATCTCACATTAATTAATGAAGGACTGGTACACCGTTCCCTCTCATTTTTCATTTGCAGCACTTTGCTACAGCAATTACTAACTCTTACATCCAGAACATTACTGTACCAGCTGCTCTTTGCCATTCTGACAGCCTAATTGGATCTCACACCCCAAAGCTTCTTGTTCACAGAGACTCAAAAGAAAGGCCGTTTTTTGTTTTTTTTTCTTTCTTAAAATAATTACATATAAGAAGCGTATTACAGGACGCGGGAGTTGCTCCGAGGCGTTGGACATGTCGGACTTTGAGCATTTCATCTTATTTACACCGCGTGCTGCTTCAGCTTTATTTAGAGTGTGTTTTCAGAAATAATGGGTGTTTAGCTATTCCAGGCTTTTTCACATTGATCTCTCTCAAGACATCTTTGGGTGGGCGTAAACTGTGCTCAGTGAGAGAGCCGTGCTCCTTTGTGTTTACGAGGCTCTGTAACCAAATGGACAATTAGCAGGTTTTGGGGAGCAGATTAGTGTTTTCCACAGGGGATTATTCGAGCTGATTTTTTTTTTTTTTTTTTTTTTTTTGTTGTTGGTTTGTTGTTGTTGTTGTTGTTGGGTTTTTTTGTTTTTTTTTTTCAATTTGGCAGCTATTTGGGTGGTAGGGAAGGACCTGTTCTTGTGAGCTTTTTGGATAATCCGCCTGAAAATTTTGACGGGAAGCCAGGGAACAAATTGAGCTATACATCTTTTTTTTCTGTTCATTAGTCAGGGAAGTTTTAAGTGTTTTCGTCATTTTACTTTTAGCCTAACATAATACAATTTTGTGCTTTACATGTCTTAAACATCACTTATTGCTCCATTGTTTATTTATCAAGGACCCACAAATAATTATGTATCTTTGAAAGAAAGTCATTTTAATAAATTAAAGGATAGTTTGGCCATAGAGATCTCTGCCTTCTCTCAAATATAATGGGACTGGATGGTACTGTGCTTTTGGTGCTCCAAGCACCAGATAAACCCCAGAACAGCAATGTCTCTTTCAGTTTTATGTAGGAACTATATATTTTCTTACTTCAATGCCTTCTTTACGTTGGCGTGGGTGTTATGCAAAACACTAGATGGCACCAGTCAGAGTCAAAAGTTATCCCAGAGAGGAAGAATAAGAACAAACATGGTGTCGCTGGATGAGGTTGTAATAATTTTCCTCTTGCGATGCGGTCTTTGTGTCCTGTGTGAAGTTGAATGTCACTTTAATCTATTTTTTAGACTTGCTTGACTCATTATTTTCAGTTTTCAATCACAGTTTAGTTTCATTTAGGCATAAAAAAACTACTTAGGTAGTGTTATGCAAGAAACATATGTGGTTAGGGTTAAGCACAAAAACTATTTTGGTAGGTTTACGAAGAAATCATGGTTTATAGCTAAAATAGATCCTTTCACAACATTACAAAGGATCTCTGGCAATCACATGGACAAATCATTGAGGCTACAAGTACTAGCCATTTACAGCTCAGTAATGGTAGCCAATTACAGCAGAGTAGGGCAGGACTAGGTGGAACAGGCTTGGGGGAAAAAAATAACACAGGCAGCGTTGTAGATGGTGATGTTCTTCGCATCCATTTTTTTCCACAACTACTTAACGAGCAAGTTTATTACCTGTGATCTGTCACTGTCTGACTGAACAGCCTCATGACATTTTGCAATTCTTCAGTCATTCTATTTAGCTGTGGCAGATCCTGCGTTCTGTTTGCGTTCAGGGGCTGCTGCTGTAGGACTCCAGTAGAAAGCTTGCACGGTGCACGCTGTGGTATTAGATATACTCAGCGTCATTAAGTCGTGATCACTCAAAATTATAAAGGGAAACTTTCCTCAGGAGATTTTGGTTGTCTTTCTTCAGTGAGGGGTGCATTTCACCACAGCTAGCTGCTGAAGATAAATCCAGCATATGCTGCCATCTCTCCTGGTACTTAACCCAAAAGTGTTTTGGATAACGTATGAATGTAATGTTCTTGAAGCTTCACTTGTAGGAGTTTTGTCTGAGATTTTAAATGCCACAGTGACCCACCTGTTGAATGTCAAACCAGCACATTTTATCCCTCATTTACACAGCACAGTGTAGACTTTGCATCCTGAGAGTTTAATATTTTTTAAGTATTTCCACAGACATTTTGTATGTACAAGTTCCTGTACTAACTGTGTTAATGATCAGAAGTGTTTGAATTCATGGTGCTTTGTGCTTGTTAATAAATTAATTAAATTGTTTGGTGTGCTCCACCGGTGCACACACACACACTTTTTGCAGCTTCTGAAGGGGAAGCGTGCCATAAAAAGGTTTGGAACCACTGAATTAAGCTTTAATGTTAACATTCTGTGCTGTTACAAGCATAAGCATGGCCCTCACGAGATGCATGCTTCCTTCTGTGTTGTGCATTCAGAAGAAAATAAATAGTTCATACATGAAACTGCTCACAACAAAAACTGTGAGTAACCGGTGCATCATTTCTGTAAAGTGACGTTGCTGTTGAGTTTTTCATGGTTTTGTTTTTTTTCCTTTGTTTTTTTTTTTTTTTTTTTTTTTGGCAGTTTAGGCACCACAAGCCGAGTGCCAGCTAGTACCATTATGTTGGAGAGAAGGCAGACATCTCTGCGTATGAAAACTCCAAAACTTGGCAACTCACACCAAAACAATCTAGATGGCTAATTAGCACCACACACTGAACATGAACATGAACACTTCCTTTAAGATCACGTGAATTAACAATTGCTTGTGAATTGATGACAAATAACACCTGTATCATGAACTTCTTTGAAATTCAAATCATGTTTTCTTCCTACCACGGTTTGGCTGAGACCTAGATGTTTTCAGCGTGATCGATAACAGATGCATCTCCCTCCCACATGCCGTGGTTTCTGAGTATGACTCAAGGAAAGTAATACATAACTAACCCTCGGTGTAAGTGTCAAACTCAAGCTTGAGCTGTCACTGTCGTCGTGGTTGTGGGCAGCTCGTGGGCACAGCGTCCCCCACGTTCTCTTTGCTGATCCGCGTTTAATGTGCTCCCTCACATTTTCTTTATGAGTCATGTAAAAAAATGTTTTGTGCAAATCCTCTCTGAGCTTTGCTTTACTTTTGTAAAGACAACTCAAGATCCGCTGCTATATACAGCCGCCTGAGGAGACGAGGTAATAGAAAACTGCTCATCCTGTGCCAGCTGCTGCAACTGGAATCATTGCTTTTTATTTCTACATTCATCTGTACAATCAAGTATTATAAAACTTAGACTACCATGTTTACAGTGGTTATACTGTTTGTCCTCTCTTTTGTGTGAAAGAAGCCCAGAGATCCATTTGTGTACACTGTATGTCTAAGAGTGGAAAAGAAAGGACAGAGGGAAACTTTGTTTCAAGCTCCAGTTTCACTTCAGAATCACCATTAGGAGCAAGTAGAGGTGTTAGGAAACAGCCAGTAATAAACATTGGCTGCATCAGTCAATGCTGCAGATGTCACACAGGCTTTAAAAAGAATAATCATTGCATACACACTGTGTTCAGCATCATGTGACATGGAAACTTTGAGAGCATGGTTCAGAGAAGGGCTGAATCTCCAAATGCTTTTCTTTTTCTAAAACTTCGTTCTATTTCTATTTCTCTCTAAAAATAAACTAATATAGAGAGACCAGGGTCATCACAAGTAAAGTGAAATGCTTAAAAAAAGAAACAAAATGAAGCTGTGGAAATTGCAGTATTGAGATCTGTGGGTATGTTTATGTCCATGATTGTCTTCTGAAATGTTAAACGAGCAATATGTAGAAATGGCACATCCAAAAATTAGCAATGCAGTCCAAACAGTGAGTTAGGTTAGGTTGGATCCCTATTTAATATACATCTATGATTGAAGCCAATTGTTTTCCCCTGCCCCTTTCTCTTCAGACTCCAGGAAGCTCAGGCAGGCTGCAGGAACTCTGCAGGAGTGCAAGACGAGAGCAATATTTTAATTTTACAATAACAAGTGAGTCCTACTCTAAGTTGATCAGCTGTTTATAACTATAACTTGTCTGCCAATGTCAAGTTTTGGTGCCTTAATCTAATCAAAGTGCAGCCATTTCACAACATTGGTCACATGTTAAAAAGGCTTTCTGGCAGTGTCTCATACAGACACTAAAAGGCCAAAGGGTACCTTGTGCATCTGTATGAGATGATAAGGAGCACAACAAAGTAGCATCAGTATTTGTGTGTTATGAGTTTGACACACCACAGAAACGTGTTATTACCATCCAGCCAAATTTGAGTGATTAAGATCTCTGCTCTGAAACACTGAGGGGCGTGTCTGCTCAGCTGTCTCGGTGTCAAACACCACTGTGACCTGAAAACGACCCAAAAAATGGACGCTCTGTCTAGCAGCTTTATTGGACACGTCCAGAAATGTTTGAGCCACCAGAGCCAGAGGACGGTGAGAGGATTGTATATATTTTTTTTTTCTTCTGGGTCGGGATGTTGGGACTGAAGTGAGCTGAAGTGAACTGCTGGGCTGATTTGGACTGAGAGAGACGCTGAAGGTTCGTTTGTAACTAACCACTGGGGAGGAGGAGGAGGTGGTGTTGTTCGTGTGCTGGTCCGTGGGGCTTATATAGCGTTGGGGGACTATGACTCCAGCACGTCACCAAGCCGTGTTTCATGTCCACCCAAGACATCTGGAACACAGAAATTTTTAAGAACAGTTTAAGTGTCTAACTATCTCTGCAATTCAGTATAGTTCTAATCGTTTTTACAAGTTTTCAGCAACTATTTTCTAATGTGTATAATATGTTCAGAAGAAAAAAATCCTTTTACACAGACTTCAAAGCCCTATAGGCCACCAAGACGCACTATCTCTCTGGTAATTTAATGGCTTATTCTAAAAATTATAAAATGATCTTGGCTGTGGTTCAAGCGCCTCTCATTTGTTGCTGGTGAAAGGATGACAACAAAAAACATGTTCTGATAAAAATAAACATGTAAGGGATTCTCCCCAACAGGCCGTTCACTCCTTTCATAATTTGCCTTTGCAAGAGATTGTGAAAGCTTTCGTCTTGTTTACTTTGAAGAGCAGAAGCCAAGATCAACCAAGCAGCATTCTGCCTGGCAACACATAATGTTCGATGCTAAGCAGCACAGCCTGCCAGTCCCCTGTGGTAATATTTATTCATGGTGGAAACACCAAAAATATTGACAACAACAACACAGTGACGCTTTATGGATGTTAAAACGCAAAATGCAGCACCATCAACTAACTTTGAATATGATATAGGAGTTCATGCTATGCCTTTTAACACATATTTCCTTGCTTACATTATGCCAAACCATTAGCATACCCCTTTGTTGAACCGCTGCTTTCCTTACATCATGCCTCTCTATTCTGAGATGTTGCCTGCTAGCACTGTGAGTGATAGCCAGCCGTAAACAAGTCCCATCCCCAGCCAAGTAATAGTCTTCCCGGCTGTGTGTATCTTCCAGCTTTCGGGGGAACGAGTCCTCCTCGCTGTGCCAGTTGCAAGACTCTGGCAGCACTTTCCAGCTCAAACCCTCCACAGAACCCCAACATTACTCCTTTCCCAAACACATCATTTACCCCCCAGCACCCCTGTCCCAGCGAACCCCAGCAGGTCCTTTATTCTGCTTACCCACCAGATGCACATGACTGCACATACACGCAGCTTGGCACAAATTATGCAAAAATAAGCTTCACAAAAACCCTACTTGCACAGGCCCATATTCAAGTGCACACACACACACACACACACACACACACACACACACACACACACACACACACACACACACACTCACTCTCTACTTCTAGGACTAATGTCTTATGCGCAACCATCGCTCTCCCTCTTCGAGACACATGGTCTCAGGGCTTCTGTGCCGTTTGAAAAAATAAAAGTGGAATGAAAGAGACAAAGCCATTATGAAGGGGGGAGTGGCGTGCTGTGCTATCACTCTCCGTCTTGATGTGAGGGAGGCATAAGTGTGTTTATATTTGTGCTCTGCTCATTCAGTTCCCCTGTAGCCTGCCATTCTCTGGAAAGCTGCCATTCCGACTGCTTGGCTGTTCATTTATTTGTCTGGCAACAGCTTCATCCTCTGTCTGTCCATTATCCTCCTCATGTTTATACTTGCTCCTGATGAACCGATCTCATAAAAACCTTAAACGTGCTACATTAGCCCAGTGGGCCACTAACGGTTTTGTTAGGGCCCAGTCAGTGTCTCAGCCAGTCCTCACCAGAAAATCATGTTGCAAGCCTGTTGGTCAAATGAGCAAGCAACTCATTCTGACTGGTATGTCCATTGTCGGGCAATATGTCCTAGTGGGCGTAGTGAGTGTGACAGATGTATAAGGGGCAAGAATCTGGAGGAATGGGGTGGATGGATGGCTTCAACAAGGAAGGACTTTCACCCAGGAGACCAGGGTTCAAGTCTATTGTGAAATGAAAGTCAGCGTAGTTATTTTAAAGTTTTGAATAACTTAAAATTACACTCGAGTTGTCATCACGCAAGCGACGTCACTTCCGTCAAGTGACATTTTGTAACAATTATTTTAATCCGAATATTTTTTGTGCCTAAACCTGACCAAACTGCGACCGTTTTACAATGTAAACCATGTGTAATGTTACATGAGTTATGTCACGAGATTTACCTTATGTAGGTTAGCTCTAGTAAGCCTGTTGCTGCTGGTAATCTCCACTGGTAGTATGTGTCATTTTGGGAGAAATTAGCAATCCACCAACTCTGTTACGTAGGTATGAGAATGTGTTGGAAAATCTCCAAAAAAGTAGGAATGGCTGTCATTAAAGAAAAAGACTGGTGGTATTTATTTACAGTAAAAACTAAGTATGGTTGATCAGTCACTTTTTATTATCATGTAATTACAGAGCAGTAGTATTAATAAGAGCACAGGTGCGTCTGTGCCATCCTCACTCTTTGCTCATATTTCATCCCTAAAATGTTGCAAAAAGTGACGTTCCCCCTCGCGGTTGTTGACAGCAGGCCTCAGACAGAGCATTGTTGCAGTGTACGCACAGGGGATGTTAACTGTGATTCACAAAGCAAAGCATTAATTACAGTAGCTTTGATGGAGGCCTGCTCTGTTCGTCAGGCTTAATGAAACATATGAAGTGTATCACTTCACAACAAGGCAGCATTACGAAAGCCAGCAACTGCTCACGTCGTGCAGATTCTGAAAATGAATTATCGTTTAAATTAAATTACCACACAGCAAACACAAACCTGGGGGCAGGCAATATTCCAGCTTTGGCATACAGGTTGGTTTTGAAACAATGAAGCCGCCATGTGCTCTGTATGATGGTTACTCAGAGCCAGAAAGACACATACACATAAAAGGGTATGAGTAACTGGGTGTACCAGTAGAGGACCTATTCAATTTCGTCCTAATACGTTAAAATCTACAGGATAGATTGGCCAAAAAGTTTGTAAAGACAGTTATGATTTCTAGATGATATATCCTACTTTGGTGAACACCCAAAGTTTCTATAGTGCCATCATGAGGTTCACATTTTCTACTACTGGACTAATTTCATTGGATGGATTACAATGTAATTTTGTTCAGACATTCATATCCCCCTCAGGATAAATTGTAACCAGTGCTGTTTCTCTGAACTTTTTTTTTCCAGACCTATCAAGTCGGAATTTGAATTATGACCAAATGACATTTCCATTAGCCTCAGCTGTACTTTGTATTTAGTGACAATTAGTCCGTTTTAACATGCCAATGTAGCCAAAGAGGGAGATTTGTTTAATTTTAGGTTGCCACCTGGGGAATTGCACCCTGGGAAATATTTAAGCTTCAACTACTCAGTACGCCAAAAAGGTCACACAGGTTCCTCATATACACTAAGACCAGGAAATGTCATTTGCAACAATTATATATAAATTATATTTAATAATTAAAAGAATTCATTCATAAAACAAACACACACACTACCCAGATGGGGACACATAACAAAAATTGAATTCAATAAAAGCAACAAAACAAGATACAGGATAAATAATCTTTAACAATTGCCTTATGGAATTACTTTAACCAATAGGACTGATGTAACTAAAAAACTAAGCAGGTCCAGTTTAGCAGTTTTAAAGAAACAAAAAGAGAAGAAAATCACATTTTTTAAAATAATACAGGGCTAAGTTTACTAACATGCCAAACTGAGATGATGAATGTTGTAAATATTGTACTTGCATGAAACTAGTGTTGATGACACCCCGAAATAATCCCACCCCAATCCAAAGCCACTCCTTTAAAACACATGAATGCACACTGTCTGACTACTGCTGCTGGATGAATCGCTAATCAAAAACATTACGTCTCATTCACATAATACAAAACACCTAACATCATAATGAAAGTAAACGACCAGCATGGTACTACAGCTATCAAGTTAGCGTGTTAGCATTGGGAAATTTTAGCTGCATTTTCCTTGCTGCTCTTGTGCGACTAGCTTGCTTTAGCTTTATATCTGCAAATCTATCTGCAGTGGCAGTAAATGAACTTGAAACAATAAAATCAATTCAGATTGAGTTTAAAATGGGATTAAAATGAAGAAAAATGCAGAAATAACCTAGATTATCTCAGTGAAGAGACAGGGAGGCTGCTATCTTGTGCATTACAAGGGAAACTGAAAAAACACATGTGGTTGACGTTATAAAATGGTCACATTTTGGTTAGTTTTATAAAAAGTTTGTTTTGCAGTTGAAATTATGTTTCATATGTCATGAGATGGAAGTGATGTAATGGAAGTCACATAAATACATACCAAAACTTAAGTAACTGAAAACTTCACGTTGACTCAAACAGGACTTGAACCTTGGTCTCCTGGGTGAAAGTCCTGTGTCTCTGAGCAGACTTTCTCACTCTTTATACTTTCCTGACCAAGACATTTTTTTCTTTCAGTTTTTCTGGTGACGCTGGGCAGGTAGGCTATCATTTCATTCGAGCCAAAAAAAAAAGATTGCAGGGCTTTGACAGCCACAGATACCCTTTTTTTGTCAGAGCATTTGATTTGTTGATTGTTGTCTGAATGTAAAGACAATTTCAACAAAAATAACAAAATTCTTCTGAAATACATAACCTACTCTAACTTTATTTTTGCCTGAACTTAACCAAGCTTTAAACAGTGGTTGCAAGGTGATGTAATTAATTTTTGTAATGTTGATTTGCATGTTTTTTTGAGAATACACACAAATTATGTCACTTTGCTGATGTAGGTTTTCTATGAGTAAAGCATAATGTTTAAAAAGGCAATAACAAACTACATTTTGTATTATTTAGTTTTGCGAGTTTGTTGGACAAAACCTATCACATATCGATGACTTGTCACCACGTCTTGACAACTTATATAGATGTGTACTGATTGGCAGTGGGCTTCTGGTTCAAACAATCACAGGACTTTCACTCAGGAGACCGTTACTAAAAGTTATAAGGCACATAACGTTCACATGACTTTTGTCACAAGGCTTTTGTTTTGCTGGCTGTTTCAGTGACTTCTTTTGACCTACCTAATATAATGTAATCATGGTACCTCCAAACATGCTTATTCTAAACATAACAAAGTATTTTTTGTGCCTAAACCTAACCAAACTGCAACCCTTTCAAGGAGCAAAATGTAGCAACTGCATGTGCAAAAATGAGTACTGAAGTCCAGATAGCGAGCTGGAGCCTTAGACTGTGTATGAAAGAGACTCATTTAATATATGATCTATGGTTTAAGTGAGTGTTTTTTGCCCCTGCCCCCTCCTCCCCACACTCGGGGAAGCTCAGGCTGGTAGCCCCAGCATTGCAGGAGCACAGGAGCGCAGGATGCACACAACATTGTAAACTGACAATAACAAGCAAGGACGAGTCCTCCGCAGTAAGTTGATCTGCTGTTTGTGATTGTCAGTTGTCTGTCATTGTAGAGTTAAGCCCATTATCCTGACAACAAAAGCCCACTGCTCTGAAAATACACACCCTGGCAGGCAGTGAGACAGGCAGTCACTGAACTCAAAACTCCAAATTCCATTAACATTTTTCTCAATTTAAACGTTACAAACACCCACACTTTCTACAAGATTATTAATGGTTGCTTTTGACACATAAACAGACCCATACTCATTCAGTGAACATTCGGCAGTAATTTGAACTCTAATGAACACAAAACGATGGAACAAAAGGTTATCTTCTTGCTTTGAATAAAAATTCCAAAGGAGGACACCGCAGCTGGAGCACTGTCGTCAGAGGTTGTCGTGATTTGGTCATATTATTATTCATTATAGTAAATATAATACAGATTTGTCCTTTAATCAAGTGTTTAAAAACGTCTTACTGACCACGTCAAATACAGCAGCTAAACTGTACCTTCTGCTTCAGCATCAGACGGCGAGGGGCGACGACGAAGCGTCGGTACATGATGAGTTGTGATGATGAGGCGTCGGATAAAAAGAGTCGTAGGTCAGACGTGGAAGATTAGGCGCACAGACCAGGAGATGTGGGCAGCTGGTGACAGAACAAAAGGCAAAACAAAGAGGTACACAGAAAACACAAACCTTAAAAAAAAAAAGTCACAATGCAGAATGATACTTAAAAGCACTGTGGCTTCTAGTGTAGGAGGTGCTGTCAAAGGGGTTCACCGGAGCCATCTTTAAATAGAATTTAATGGAGCGTTTTGTGTTAGAAATGAGACTAAGCAGCATCTTTGTCGCAGCCTGGTGTGCTGAACGGAGGGAAAGCAGAATGTTTCATATCCCCTTACACAACATTTGCATATCAAAGCTTCCTGTGTTTTGATATCATTACGGTGTTTGAAGTGGGCAAGTGTGGTGGGATTTATTTGATAAACAAATCATCGGGACTTTAAAATCAGATGTCAGGTATCCCAGATTTTCTTTGGTCTTAAGCGCCGGTTGCAATGTAAATCTGCATCACAATAGCCTCGCTCACAAACCTCAAACAATCTGACTCATTAGAATTCCAGTGGCAAGAGCCAATTTAGTGGGAGATCATGCGGGGAGATGCTCTTTAAACTCGTGAAAAAATCAGTGCTTCTTGCAGAATTCACAGGCCATTACTAAACCGGTCGAATCAATATGGTGGGAATTTAATATAATCCTTACTACGGAACAAAAGCTACAGTAGGATGTTCTGCTTGTATGAAAAGTGCACTGTACCAGGGGCTCAGCTGCCTTGAATATAGAATACAGTATGGAATCACATTTATTTTTATTTAAGAAATGGGGATATCCATGTTCCTTACCTGAATCATATCATTATTTTCAAATCCAGAGTGCCGGAGAGGAACCACAGCTGATTAAAAGTCGTCATTTAATGGCATTAAGTAACTTTTTTTCATTATCAGGTAATCTGATGTTCATGGTCTTAAGTAATAGTAAAATTGTTCACTTCAGTTTGGACACACACACATTCTGCTATAGATGAATCCATCGACTGCTTTGTGCGTTCCGCCATCTTGCAGTGCCGCCATTACCGTGGCGGCACGTCATGTCCATCACTCTCGGTGTCTGCCGGTGATGTCCGGAAAGGAGCCCAGAATTTGCGAGACTCTCGCAAGGTTTTTCATGGTTTCACACTTACTGATGAAGGTTCCTTTTAGGATGGAAATATTAATGTTCTTAAAATGTTACACAGTAGTTGGACATTAGTGGTGACAACAACCAGAGATGGATGATGGAGAAGAGAAAAAAAGGACCACCTCTGCCATTAGGTTCCTTTCTGTTATTTTTGGTTGTCAAAAGAAACATTACATAAAACTTAAGTGTCAAAATAAAAAATTGTAAACTTCTTATGACAGCTCTGACACTGTAGGGAGATGCCACCGCAGCAATGGCAGCTGGTTGACTTCCAGTACTTTGCGGCATTTGTCTATAGGGGAAAAAAACGCCCGGCCTTCTTTGTATTTCTTTAAATCAGTCGCAAACGTCTTGGGTGGCGCTGAGCCCAGGATGCAGTGACGATGCTGCTGCAAAATAATGCAGAGGGGTAACTTGTTTTGGTGGAACATTTGCACGTTGGGGACGTGAGTTCTGACATTAAGATGACTGCATCGGTGCAAAAGAAAAGCTAACAGCTGTTAGCTTGTTTATGTTTGTACCATTAGCCTCCCCCGGCGCTAATTTGTCGTTTTCAGCATGTAGGCTGCAACTAGGAGGTTGTTCTTGTTTCCCGGGGACTTGGAAGACATAGATTGTGGACGCTGAGGTGCTGCTTAAAGCAAGCCACCAATGGCAGGACTTACACCAGCAGTGTGCATCCAGTGAGTCAGACTGTATCCACTGAGCAGCAGAAAGACTAGTGAGTGGCAGCGTTTGCTTTGAGCTTGAATACCACGAAAACACACGCAAAAAAAACACATCTAAAATGAGAAATAGCTATTGCATCATTGAGCTTAATTAGATTCAACAAGAAATCTCAGACTGCAAAAAGCTGCAGAAAATAAAAGTAAATAGAAGGCTGAAATCAACTGGAATCCAGGCACTGAAACATGGATTTGCAGTTGCCATTTCGTGTCAGATATGTTGGATTTTTGGGTGAAATCATACCTTAAGTTATAAACTGTGCTGTGAATAAGCATTTCTTATTGACAGTAATTACCATAGCCGCTAGGGAGCTTTGTCACTGGAACATAAACATAACTTTATGGAGCGTTGTGACATTCTTCTTTGGAGGACAGTCTCATTCAACCTCTCTATTCTCACATTGTCTTCTGTGTTCAGAATTTGTCTAAATGGCCCCTTTGCGCAAAAGGGGAGATTGAACAGACACAGTGTTGTTCATCTTCCGAGCTGTCCTGACCGTCAAAAAACCTCCAGTTCTTGTTAATTACCAGCTGAAGGCACTCCATCTCTTTCGGTACAGTATTTTATCTGCTGACGCTGCTTGTTGATATACGCACCTTGTCACACTTGTGGTATTCACCCTCAGGTCCTTGCTACCAAACTCATACAGTAATTATCAATCATTTATCTCTTTTCCAACACAAGTATATTTCATGAGACTCACAGCTATGTTAAATCATGAACTTGGCTTAGAAACCTGGCAGAGACTCCTCTTGGATGTGGGCCAACTACAGAGGAAATTGAACAATTATTAAAACATGTTATATTCGTTGTGGGAGTTAGAACTTCAGTGTGTGTGTGTGTGTACATTCCTTTGTGTTAGGAGCCATGATTCCCACCTTGTGAACCAGAATAATAAAGAGGGTTTTTTACTCAGCTCAATTAATTTCACATTGTCTATAAACATTAATTAAGGCTGTCAGTAGTTGTGTGTAATTACTCAAAGTATCACTTTGCACAGCTTTGAACATCCAGACCTCAGTGTTGCAGATCAAAGCTGCATGTTTCAGGTCAGTATCATATAGATGGGCAAATGTGCAAATACACACACTGGAGACTGGACTGGAGAAACATTATAGATGTTTTACTTAGTATGATAATGATTTAAATCAGATGCTATGATCTGCACAGTCAACTGAACACCAATAAAAGATTTTAGAAAGACTTGTTAACCACACAAGGAATGTATTTGTAAGGAATGTTGTTCAAGGGCTGGACTCAAACCAACAGCTCCCTCTAAGCAGCCTAATTTTAGTCATATCAATTTGTTGGCTCAACTCATTTCTTTATACAAGCTGCTGCAGACCCCTTGAAGCAGCAGTGGGCAGTTGTTTTTCATGGGGGGGGCGCACATGAGATATTGATCAGGCTCCTGTGGTCCAGACACCAATGACACAAGGTCCTAATAATGGCCAAATCTGTACTAATGGATCAGAAGTGTTCTATATTGGGCACCTCTGTTGTTGCTCATCCTGAATTGCCATGTGATGAACTAAACTGGATGTTTTACAGTGAACCATGCATGACGCATACAGGCTGCAATGATAGTAGCAGCAAAAGTAGAACAACATAAACAACATGGATGTTCAGCACTGAGTGAATAAAGTTACAGTTTAATATAAGATACAGTTCATTATCATTACCAGTGAACATAGCACTGAGCCCTTTCAAAATAAAAGTCTGATAATGGTTTATCAGTAAGGTAAAAGGCTACTGACTGTCTTTGCTAGATTTTTAATTTTTGGTGTTGATGGTCTTGCGGGACACATGAAACCTTTCAGTGGGCTGTATCTGGCTCCCTGGGCCACATTTTGCCCAGGTCTGCCTTAAAGGACCAGTGTGTAGAATTTAGAGGCATCTAGCAGTGAGCTTGCAGATAGCCTTGCCCCACTGTCCCCTTCCAAGCAAGCTGGAGAAAGTATGGTGGCTGTGAAAATGAAGTCACAGTTTGGTTTGTCCATTGTGGACTATTGTTGAAACATGGCGGTTCAACAAGGTGGCCTCAGTGCAAGGGACCTCACCATAGATAAATTATAGAGAACTGGCTGTGGTACATGAAGCCAACTTCGGTTTCAGAGCTTCCGCAGATGCCTCTGCATTGTGTGGCTCAGAGGAAGTGCAGAAGAGACTTCCTTCAACCATGTCACTAACTGCTGGTTTAGCTAAGCTAACTTGAATTGTTCTGTATAAAATGATTTAATTGCACGGCTCCTATAGACTTTGGATTGGATGACTCCTGACAGTGAAACAAGCCATTTTGCATAGGTGGTGATGTTAAAAAAATGCATCCACTGTTTTACATTCGCTTCTTTCACAATGTACATCTATGGAGAAAAAAGTCTTTTGGGCCTGTAGTGCATCACATAACGTTATTACTGGTTCTGTGTATTTGCAAGAATCTGGCAATATGATACATATCACAATGCAGAGGTTACATTTCAATATATTGTGATATATTGTGATACTATAAGCAAGGTGATATACTGATATTTTTTAAAATCTAATTTTAGGAAAACTATCATTGCATAAAGAACATAACATCATATGCATAACATTAGAGTTCAAAAGGTTAATTTATTTTCTTGCATTTACGCATACCTGTGAAGTCAACTACAGTTGGAGCATGGTTAATGTTAGCTGTGTTAGCATCACTCCCTCCATTTTCACCACAACATTCAACATTCAACATTCAACATTTGAGATAATAATACGGCTAAGTGGTCAACACATTCAAACAATACCCAAATAACTAGGTCATTGTTAGGGATCGGTGTGACACTGATTTAGTAGCTGGCTCACATGATTGCTGGTTTATCTTTACTGCTTTGGATGTAGATTGATGTGTATTTTAAGACAATTAAATTTTTGAAAAAAGAAAAAAAACAACAACTTTCAATCAGTAATTTTGGGGAAACCCTACATTAAGACTGAGGACCACCTAGGACTCCCTGTTGAAGACTGCTACTCTAAGCTGTTATAAACAAGTAATAACAGTTTTCATGCATCAATGTGACCTCATTATTTGCCAACATCCAGTTAGTACTTACTACTGATTAAGCTTACAAGTGACTTACTAAAGTTATAAAAACCCTTATTGTAAAGTGTAAAATAAATCACCATTTATTAATGACTTATTACCATTTATAACTGTCAAAAGGCACATTATTTTTCCATGTAAAATGTTGCAGTAAACAGTATTGCCTTATTTTAAATGCCAAATTATTTTTTTGACTATTGAGATATGCTGACAGTTGTTAAACTCTAGAAATATATGAATAAATATGCAAAGAAACTGGCAGGTATAAATGCTTCTGATGAGAAGCAATGAGATTTGATAAATGTCCCTACAAACACAGCATGTTCTGCAATGTCGTGTGTGTGACGAATCGTTTGTGATGTTGTAACGACGTTACTGCATCATAACTGTTAGAACGTTACCATTAGTTAAGCTGCCACATAACAGGTGTTCTGTGCCATTTTTGCAGTTGTATTTTATATGCTGATGTTGCTGTGACACTGCTAAAATGCCACAACATCTACAAAAAGTGGTGGAGGCATTGTGACTCCATGGAACTTAATTTGGTAGAATACTACAGCATCACATGTCATAAAACGTATGTTGCAACTATGTTCCTGCAATGACTTTGTGTTTGTAGGGTTGATTTCACTATTTGGCAAGAAAAGGCTCACTGTTGCCCTTTTATCTAATATGTTGTAACAGTTTACAACCTAATTATAAGCCATTTATGATCTTTATGATTTCTATATCATTTATGATATATCCTCCTGAGACCCAGCCCATTCATTTATGTCCTTTAAAATGGACATTCTGTTCACCTGCATCTTCCTTAACTATTTGAAGTTACCCTACCAACCCCTATAGTGTTCTGTAGAGGACATCCTGGGCTTTCCAGTGATGTTTCATGTTGTGGGATTGCATGCTGGGAATTTTACTTTCTTCCTCTATGAAGATGGCCGCCATACCAACAAGCACATTTTATGGAAAGAGGAGAGGTAAGTCAAATATTCTTTATTTATTGCTATTTTTACCATGATAATTATATATATTCTTGTTCATAAACATGTTAATAACAATATTTTTACATCTGAAAACAGTTTCATTATTTCTGTTTTGAAATAACAGTCATTTAATGAATGTCAACTGTAGTGGACACCAGGACCATTTTAATGTATTTAATGACTGCACATTGTTGTAGGAGAAAGAAGTGAAGCAGAGAGGATTCTACACCGGATAGTAGAGGGAGATTCAGATTTGGAGCTTTCAGATGAGGAAAAGGATGAGGAGGATGAGTATCAGCCTGTGATAGGAGAAGATGATGATGGAGAAGGAGAGGAAGAAGATGCAGGAGAATCTGAGACAGAGTCAGAGGCAGAGAAGGAGCAGGAAAGTCGTCGTGCTCTGTGGACCAGAAATACTTGTATGTTTTATTTAGTTTCAGGCTAATGTATTAAATTTTACTATCATGTTAGATTATTGTATTGTGCTATGTGTAAATGTTGTTAAAATATGCAAGTTATCTAAAAATATGCTTATAAAGAGGTCAATAGGGAGTCATATCACATCCATGACACTGAAATTACTGCATTAATCCAAATGGATATGAAACAAATGAACTGCTACTCCTTTTATTAACTTTTATTTATTTGTGTTTTTTTCCATCCATCATAACAGATTCACACCTGTGCTACCTGGGCTTCCTGCCAATCAAGATGACCCCAAAATCCGTGAATACTGGAGTCCAATCCAGTACTTTTCACAGTACATAGATGACAAAATCTTTGAAGATCTGGCAGCTTTTACAAATCAAAGACAGCTGCAAACTACAGGAGTGTCACTGAATACTACTGCCCAAGAAATCAAGATTTTCTTTGGCATATCAGTACACATGGCTTGCCTTGGCTATCCCAGAGTCAAAATGTTTTGGGCTAAAAAAACTAAAGTGCCAGTTATTAGCAGGAAAATGACAAGGGATAGGTTCTACAAGCTGAGGAGCTCACTCAAGATTGTCAATGACCTGGATGTAACTGAAGAGTTGTAACGTAATGAATTATTACATACATTTTGTCCTTGCAAGCAGTAACAGAAGAGTGATACAGAATTTTATTGTATTTGTTCAAATGAAATGTGTTCTTGGGTGAATATCACTCCAAAGATATAATCTGCTCATTTTTTCTCATTTTCTAAATTCAGTTCTATTTTCACACGGATATCGTCCTGTTGTCCTCTACAGTGGACATGCTGTGAAATTAAAATAAAAAATATATTCAAAAAAATTAAACTTGTAAGGTGTTTTTTTAGGCCCAAATATATAGGAAATCACAAAAAAACAGAAATTGTAAGACACTTTTTTTCCTTGGTTCTCATTTGTAAAGTGGTATCATTAATTTGATAGTCTCAACAGATGTAAAATGTTTCATTTTCTTAAATTAACAAATACTAAAAAGTGTATTACTCCATCATAATAAATAATTTTCTATCTATTTCTGAGTACAAAGAATGAATAAGTGCTCCACAGTGAGGATGGAGAATTTTATGCACAAGTGTATTTGATAAGTAGTTGTTTCCAATGGAGTTGAAGAGACTTGTCGAATCCCTGCAGTGTAGCACTGAGTCTGTTGCGGAGGCTGATGAAGCCACTTTATGAATATAATACATTCATACATGCAGATGCTGTGAAGCTATGTGATTAAAGTATCATATTAAATGAAATGCTCCTGGCACATGTATGTAAAACCACTATACATTCATTTTGGTATCTCAACATGAAAAGAATTATATCCCCGGGACTGTGGCTCCCGTGTATACGAAGCCTTTATATTTCCAATTGCTGCTTGATTCACATTAAAGCCAAACATATAGAGATGATGGGCAGAGGGCACAAACAAGACAGGAGGGATGAATATGAGAAATGTCTAATGGGAGTATCTGTAAATAAACCTTGAGGCTTGATTTTTACGCGGCACCAGTGAGTAATTTAGCCCAGACAGAAATCCATAAATGTGACAGATGAAGAAATGATGAGGAGTGATGCCTCTACCTGTATTAAAACCACTGAACTATATAAGGCCTCTCCATTTATCATCCTGTTCTGAAAAACACACTGAAAAAATCCTGTGCCAGACAGAGAGCAGCTGCCATGCTTAGTTGGAATATATTGAACTATCCACAGTGATATCAGCGATGCATTATTAGATCATTTATTACCTATTTAAATTAAACTAAAACATCTACTTTATACTTTTGAGGGAACCGCAAAGTTTTCCTTTTGTTGTGTACTGTTTCATGTAGTTAGCCGACTTTTTTTTAAATCAGTTTTTAAAATAAACTGTCATAAAAACAAGAACAAACAAACTAAACGGAACAGAAAGGATCCCTCACAGATGGTGCAGTAAATTTCACAATATTGGTGGATATTCTCAAGAGTTCCAGAAAATTAATTCAGCATTGTCAGCATCTCAAACCTGTCTCCCGAAAATCACTTTATGCACTCCTCACTTGAGACAATTGTTTTAAATTTAAAAAGTTTGTGTACGCGCTGCCTTAATTTTTTTTTATTTAACTGAATTTGAAAGGACAAGTGATTTTGTAATGATTCAAAATGAATAAACTTTTCTAGTCAAATAAACTTTTTTTTAATATACTAATTCAATTGCACTTGAAAAAAAATGTTCAATAAGCCTAAAATATTAAATTGCATCTGCAACTTTTCAGTCACACTCACAAACATTACAAACAAATTTGATTTACGTTTTCTCAGTTCTTCATTTCTCTAAAAGAACTAAAAGAACTCATAGCTGCAGCCTGCTGCTGTCAGAGCTTCAATACAAACCTTCATCATGCTGAACTGTTTGTTACTGTGAAAAAAGCAACCATGACTTACACTTTAAAAAGTGTTTTTCATTTATGTTTTGAATGAGTCTTATTCAGCTTTCTGCTCTGGTGATGGCAGGCTGCTTTTCTCCATTATAACAACCTGAAATGAAACCCTGGTTCCTCAACCTGCTGTTCTTGTTTCAGTAAAAGTGTGTCAGTTAAGTTTCTCTTATAGTGTTGTGCATCTGTCTTATCCATTAATACTATTTGTTTATTTGAAAGCTATGAGATGATTACATACATTTGGCTTCAACTGATTGTGTTCATCTAATGTCTGAACCTTCAAATTTGTTTGTTACCAATTGGGGTCATTTTTTTTTTAAATTGACCCATTAATTCTCTTTTTTCTATGTATCTTAAAGCGTATCGGACACAGCAGTTTTTCATTTGTCCTTCATGCTTCAAACTATGAAAAAAAAGAGTATTGACAGTTTTAACTCTCAAAACAATGCATGCTGGGAAAACTGCTAAACTGCTGTTTCTTTAGAAACTTAATTTAATGAGCAGTTTGAACTCTTTACATTCGTTCAACTCATTTCACATCAAAAGACTTCGAGTTAGAAGAACTCATCTTTATAAGTTCTTAAGTGTTTTGAAAATAAATTCTAGAAATTGTAATTGTAATTAATTTGAATAAATAAAACGTTATATTAATTCCACATCAAAAAGTTTGACTTTTTTTTGCAGTGCATTAATGCAATCTGTTTATTTTTTAATCAATATACAGTAATAAGACAAAAACATGCCCTGTCAGTGTATTTTTAGAACGTTAATACTTATATTTAATGGATTTATCTATTTATTTAGTGTAATACGACTCAAGTTTGGTCGTCCTCTGGATGCCGAAAAGGGAAATGCTGGATTTTACTGTTTAGTTAAAGGAACTCTTGACCCCCACTGACTGCTGTGCTGCGGCTAACAGAAGAGAACAGCAGGCCTGGGACCCTGGGATTTTGCAGAGGCCTGAACCCTGCAGCACCCCAGCAGCAGCCGGGTCCAGTACCTCAGAGGGTCTCCCTTCAATTAACACCCAGCTGTTTTCTACAGCAGTGTGGGGATCAAGGCCACCTTGGCCCTCTTCTTCTGCTGCATCCTACACCGACACACCTCAGAGCCCAGCCCCACAAAGTCAATCTAAACTCTGTGCACATTTGTTTGACAGCTTTGGGCTCAACATTAAAAAAAAGGTAATATTTAATTTACCAGCCTTAACTCATTTCAAATATAATACACAGTAATTACTTTACACACTACTCCCTCAGAGCTGTAATTAGCTGAACCACTTGCCACAAAATATTCCCATTATCTGCAAAACACTGATGATTGCATGTTGAATATGAGCATTTTTCAGTGATGGGCACCACTGAAGTCTCCATTACCCAGTGTGAAAAATCTGAAGCAATAAGAGGCCAGGAGAGGAGGCAAACCGCGAGTCAGGCGGTACGAGTTAAGGAGCTTAGACAGATGGGACGGGCTGGATCACAGCCATGTAAGGCCTTGTAGGTGAGGAGCTGCATGCCTGCTGTAAGTGCAGAGGAGGACCTGACCTAATTGACTGATTTAGTACAAATTTATATACCTAGCTGCCAAGGCTGGAAGCTTTCACATCACCAAAGGGAATGACGGGCGGAAATGGATCCAAATAGGCTGGTAAATATGGAGCCTATCGAGTCTGCGCCGGTGTCTGGGAGAGTGGTCATGGCATCGGTATTGAGGGCCAGAAGAAAATGGCTCCACAGAGAAAACTGTTTTCTTTTATTGAATATGGCAACCTGCAGCATGTTGTTATGCATCAGTCGGAGTATTCGTCTCAGTAGCAAAGGTCTGGTGGTGTTCATTCACTGAATGGCTTTCTCTAAGTTTATTTGAGGAGATTAACTTCAGCATACCATTTCAAAAACTACCTCGAAGGTTCCGCAGATAAGGTCATCTGAAAATGTGGGATTTTAAACGGCTCATCAACTTTAATTGAATGAACTTCAGTAGATGAACCTCCTAATCTGGCCATTTATTTTAAGATTGGGCATGAAATGGAAAGCCAAATCTGTCTTTAAACCTGCAATAACAATTTTGGCTGGCCACTTGGGGGCAGCAAAAAAGCCATGAACACAACACAGACATATTATCACTTTTTAAAGGTCCTATGTGTAAGAGTTGGCCAAATTGATGATAATTTTGTCATTGTCGATCTACAGACACTAGCTCTAGATAGGGCCTTCTGCATTTGTTGTGAGTTTTGCAGCAACTGTAGTTTCTCCTACACACTTGGAAGGGGGGGGGGGGGTGAGATGTGTGGTCTTGAGTTGGTTGCAATCTGAATTCTCACCACTATAGATACCATTAAATCCACCATGCAGTCCTTTCAACTCACAACTGACAGGCAAACTGTGTTAGCTAAAAGTTGCTTATTTACACAACAAATCAGCGAAGGTGACATCCAGAAAACCAAAACAATTCTGGGAAGTCGGCCTTAAAAACTTTGGGAAAGGGCAGGCACTTTCAAAAATCACTAGGCAGGTGATAGATGAACCAATCAGATCAGTGCTCTATGGATGTCTCTGTCTGTCATCACAACTAAAACCATACCCATAACAGCCAGTAGTCCCTCCTAGGACACTGACACGCAAACGGATAATTTGAAGCCTGGCAAGATGGATTCTCACGTGATCTAGCAAATCCCGCTACCGAATAGAGTCAGTGGATAAAACTGTAATGTAACGAGTTACTTAACTAAACTAAGTAGGTTGCTTTAAGTATTGATTATAGCAGCTTTAAGTTTAGAATATGTAATAGATGGAGAATTATCTGGTTGGCACATTTTACAGTATAACGAAGGCTTGTGGAAATATTATCATTTCAGATAAATCTTTCAACTGATAATCTCAGAGCACAGTTCGTAATACAGCTCATCTACAGTACCAGACACAACAGTCATTTTTCTTGCTAAAGAACGGCTCTCAGAGAGGGGTTTGTCTGAAGTCAAATTTAAAAGACCTAATTTCTTTTTCTCTCTTTATTTTGTCCTTGTCTCTCTCAGCGTGTCTCATCTTCACAAGGACCAATGCAACCGTATCCCAGATACCCTGACAAAATGTCTTGCTGGTAATTTTTAGCACAGCCTGGAGATAAATGGGTGATGGTTCTATCGCTGATGTCATCTGCAAACAGAAAATCATCCTCCAGCGAACTGCGCTGGGAGAGTTTTGATTGACAGGTGTGCCCAGCAGGGGTTTGTCCTGGGGGCTGGATCTTTAATGTTTTCTCACAATCTAGATTGTTCTTTTTTCAGGTGCGGAGAGGAGGGAATAGCAGATAAATAAAAAAGCAGAGCAAGAGGCGGAGAAGTGTGCTCTGCATCTCTAAATCCCACTTCAACATTTTCTTGACATAATTCTTCAAAAGAGATACCCTCATGTTTGACTCACGATTGTTCTTAGCCATTTTAGTTGAAGTGTTTATTTGAAAATCATCACACTGCAGCTGTCAAAGCTGTGGTTTAGTGTGTCATGGCTCTATTCAGCCTGGTTATCCAATTACTTAAGTAGATTCACCAGTTAATCATGCGTCTCGTCCCTAAAATGTAATGCATTAAATGAAATATCAGGCGAGAAGACAGTCTGTCATTATTTTTCACTTTTCAAATCAAATACATCATTAAGCTCTGTCCACAGGCTGTAATAACTTCAAACAGCTTTTGTCCTTCCAGTGTCCACAAGGAGACGGGGCCAATGTTGCAGCCAGTGATGCGGGGTCACAAAAGACAAGACAGCCATACTTTTCCTATTTTCTGCCTTTGCTTTTCCATGCTCCACCGGAGAGTGCGGCTCTCCTGCCACGGCTCCCATCCATCATTCTCTCCTCTTCTTTGACCGTGATCATCATCCTCCATGCTTCCTTTAGTCTGTTGTCCCCGACAGGAGACCCCACTTCCTCTTTCCCATGCTGATCTTTTACCCTCTTTTGCTTTATTATTTCTTGCTCTCACCTTGCTTCCTGATACTTCTGTCAACTCTCTTGGACAGCTTTCTCCAAACCTTATTATTACGTGGTATCACTTACATTTTTCTCTGATAATATGTGTATTTTCTTTTCTTAATATTTCAAATAAAGTATCGGACAGTGAAGATGCATAAGTAGAAAGACTACATACCCAGAAGTAATGACATGGCTTTTGCCCACCAAAAGCTAACGTTAGCCGCTGAAGCTACGATGCCTGTGTGTTTTCCTACCGGGATGTAGTCACACGACAACAGGTCTTCCTCGCCGTTTCTCTTCACAGCTAAAAGAAAGACCAGCAGTCACTTAATAAATCACTTTAGGTAAGATAACGTTACGAGTGGCAGTAAGATTGGCGTTGTTGACGTGTATTGTGCGAGACGATGGATGTCATTTCCTGACAAACCCACCACAAACTGAGACTTTGTTGACATAACCAAAACAATCTTCACAAGTGACCACTTTTCTGATTTTTGACACACCAATATAATTGCTAGAAGTCAAAAGCTAACGTTACGCTATAAACAAACTCCACCATAGTTGCACCACCACAATCCTACAAATACAGTATGTGCCTGCAAGGTTGTGAATGTGACAATACCATTAGTTACATTCCTGCTACATTGTTCTGCTTAGAACATCATAGGTATTCTATGGTATTTTTGCAATGTCTGTTCAACATCCTCTGCATGACATTCCCTGCACTTTACATAATGATGTTACTCCTTCATTGATAAAACATCACAACATCTCGTGAAAGTGGTGGAAACGTTGGGACAACATACCAGTGACATTTTTCACTTGGTCGGTTGCTACAACATTAAATGTCACAAAAGTTACATTGCAACTATTTTCCTTAACGAACCAACAACATTTAAAATAATGTGCTGGTTAAGACACTCTGAAATTTCACTTGGTACATTGCAAAAGTTACGTTGCAATTGTGTTCCTGCAACATGACAGTGATGTTTAAAATAACATGCTGGTGACAAGCATGAGCAAGAGTTTCAACTATGTTTCTGCAACATACTGGTGATATTTAAAATAAGTCCTGGAGATGACATTTTGGAATTTCGCTTGGTAGGCTGCTACGTCATGTCGCAACATTGTAACTATGTTCCTGCAACATACTGGCAACGTTTAAAAGAACATTGTGGCTGGAAACGCCACTCTGGAATTTCGCATGGTTGGTTGCTACAATGTCACATTGGTAAAGTCACATTACAATTGCATTCATGTAGCGACTTTGTGTCAGCAGGGAAGTGACAGCTGGACTAAAATGTTGTCACACTGCTGGTATGTTGTTGAAACTTAAGAACTTTTGAACATCTGTTAAATGCTAAAACATCTCCAAAAAGCGGTGGAAACAATGGGACCACTGCCAATTAAAATGACATGCTGGCAACAACACTGTGGGATTTCAGATGGTAGGTTGTGAAATGTCATATTTCAGGAACGTAGTTGCGTTAGCCGGCAAGTGACTAGTGATCGGTATAATGACATGTTATGTACGTGACAACCTCTTGTACTAGCCACCTAACAATAAATGAAAATTTGGGTTGTAATAAGCTGCTTTCACAGATGACCTACTTGGCTATTGTCTGAAGAGGACGAGAAGCATTTGATCCATAAAGCATCAGGCTTTAATCGCAATCAAAGTTTGTTGAGGCATTTTGACGAATCACTTGAACACAATAGTCTTCTCTTGAGGAGCAGGATCTTTTACTTGTCCTGTCAAACAGAAAACCCACTTCTGAGAAATAGTCTTATTTTATTTTATCCTTGTATTCTTTGTCACCTTCATCCTTCTTTGAAAACCTGTCTCACTATGAATATATAGTGCTGAAATCAACAAAGACATGCAGTGTCAAAATGTCAGAAGCTTACCCATTTCATCTTTTAACAAGCCAGTGCAGATAAACCAAACTCATCTTTAAAAAGTCTTGTAAAACTTAAATTCTAAGTTGAATTCTGAGGTCATTGGTCAGGAGATAGCCTTATAAGCCTACCTAGTATGATATAATAGAATAAATAAATATAATAAAATAGTATATTAAATATATTCTGCTTGGGGTCAACTATTCAAAGTAATGAAGAGTGCAGAGGAGAGGTGAAGAAGAGAGTGCAGGCAGAGAGAAGCGTGTGAAGAAGAGTGTCAGTAGTGATGTGCGATGCTATGTTTTTGTTTGGAGTGAAGAGAAGGGACCGGATTAGGATGTAATATATTAGAGGCACAGCTCAGGTTAGACAGTTTGGAGCTAGAAAGGTGAAATGGAGATAGTTTGACCTTGTGCAGAGAAGAGAGGAGGAGGATGCTGAGGATGAAGCTGCCAGGCAGGGGGAAAAGAGGAAGACCAAAGAGGAAGTTTATGGATGTGGTGCTGAAGGACATACAAGTTGCTGGCATGGCAGGATGAGATTGAGACATGAAGATATTAATTGTACAGGAATTTGTTCAGCTAACTTAAGCTGCCGTTAGCAAGTTAGCTCGTTAGGTGTGCAGCTAGCCTCTGTTGGTCTTGAAGGCTGTGTTCAGTCCTGGTCCGACTGTGTTCAG
Source organism: Lutjanus erythropterus (assembly GCF_056507025.1). Classification (NCBI taxonomy): domain Eukaryota; kingdom Metazoa; phylum Chordata; class Actinopteri; order Lutjaniformes; family Lutjanidae; genus Lutjanus; species Lutjanus erythropterus. The sequence continues at coordinate 3,683,315 of NC_139324.1, read as the reverse complement.
TGGGAGCTCCCAGTCCCAGAGTCAACTAATTAAATGGTGAGGTGTTGTAACATATTGGTAAACACCTATCAATGTCAGTGATAAGTTCCTCCATAGCTTCCTGTTTTTACAGGAAATGCATAAATATGCAGAATCAAAGGGATACAGTACCAAGGTGGTTTTCTTGCAGGGTTTGGCTCCTGGAGTCAGACCGCTAGCTGCATGGCTAACCAAGCTAAGAGGCTAACAGCTGCTGCAGTTGGTAGCAGTTAGTGGTAACTTGGGTGACAAGTAAAGCTATCTATCCATCAGGAAACTCCCTGAACCACTTCAGTACTGTATTCCCTGTCTTCAAACTGGCTTTATAACATTTAATGGCATGTCACTTTGGTTGTGATGAGACCATTATAATTGTGTCATGAATATTTTCTGTTATCTCAACTAATGTCAAAATTAACCACATATGGAATTTTAATGTAATAGTAACACATAAAGCTAGTTTGTGTCTTTAAGTTTGATAATTAGGCCCACTATGGCATTTTTATAGCCGGTTATGTTTGCTTAGTTAATGTCAAGTTGTCGTAACAACACATTTCAGACAATGTCAACTTCAACTTTGCATTAAAAATGACATATATGAATTCTTTTTTTTTTTTTTTTTTTCTAACTGCAACCTTTGTCTTTAGCTTTCTGGACATACATGAATCCAAATAATCTGTGTGCAGTATCATCAGTCAAAAAGTTCTGTCACCCTCTGAAACAAGGGGAGATTGAAGGACGGCTGGAAGGGCTTTGAAGAGGACGCACAAACACTGCTGGTTTCTGAGACTTATTTATTTATGTATTTATTTGGCGGGAAGCACAGCCATAAGCTCAACAGACTGCTGACTCAGTTGCTGTGGTAGTCTCAGAGGTGTGAGGATTAATTTATGCTGTTTAGACATCGTTTGCTTTTATAGTGTGGCCAAAAAGTAGCCTTTGGAATGCTTTGAATATCTTATTTCATATCATCATTAGGTATATAGTTTCAGTGAAGTGTTGGAACAAGCTGATACAGAATACATGTTTAAATGGGATTTTGGCCAAATAGTGTAACTTCAAAGCTAATTGAATGGCTTGATGTAAGGAGCAAAGCAGGGTTGAAGCAATGTTCACTACACCTCTGCTTACTAAGGTTTTCGTTGGCTTATATAACAGCTAATTACTGTATGTAATAATTCAGGAAATAAGTAACACTGTAACAAATCAGCCTTATTCATGTGGTATACACAGATTATATCTCTAAGCTAAAGCCACAGATATAAGGTTTTTCCCTTGCAGTGTTACCAGCTTTGTTTTGTGTAAGAGCTTTTGCCAAAGTGGATCACAGCAAACTGAGAATTTATTGATGGAAACATAGATACATATTAGAATTTGAAACACTGGTAACACTTTTTTGAAGGCCTGTGCATAAGACGTGCCATGTCATGGTTAGGACAGTCTCATGTCAGTGTCATGAACATGAAGGATCTGTATGAATATTGTCATTAAGTGTTGTTCGGTCAGTTATGGCATTTCAAGTCGACATGGTGGGAGTTGTTTCTATTTTGACAACTTGCCATTAACCAAGACAACATAACCTGTCATAAACATGCCATGTTTTACTGTCATATTTTAACACTGGCTGTCAGGAGACCATTATAACTGTGTAATGATTGCATTCCTTGAGCTCAACTATGGTGGTACAATTTTTACTTGTCATAAAGATGTCATAAAGTTTTATTACAATGACAGTTGAATATATAATTGTGTCATGACTAATTTCCTTGACCACATCTAAAGTGGACCAACTTGGACTTTTCATTCAGTTGCCATTAAAACATTATAAGGCCACTGTGACGAAAGGGAATACACCACCAAGGTGATTTGTGGAGTCTTCTTATGTACATATAGCTTTATTTGTTGCTAAAGTAACGGATAACTGCTGCTAACTTTGGCTGCCATAAGCTAGTTAGCTCGGTTACGTGTGCAGCTAATAGTCCTGACACCAATATGGCGTCTGTCTGTCTTGGAGGTTGTGTTTGGTCCCAGTCCAACTGTGTTCAGCTAGCTGCATGGCAAGGAGACATAAGATCCATAAGATACATTCAGCATTATTGGCTACTGTAAACACTGATCAATATAAGTGACAAGTCCATCCGTAGTTTCCTATTTTCACATAAAATACACAAATATGTGGTGTCAAATAGCACACAGACCGACGGAGGCCAGGTTGACAACAGGGAATACCGTACCAAGGTGGTTTTCTTACAGGTTTTAGGTCCTGGCACCCAAGGTCTGAGTCCGACCGCTAGCTGCATGGCTATCCAAGCTAACTAGCTAACAGCAGCTACAGTTCGCAGCAATCAGAGGTTACTTTACTGACAAGTAAAGCTATCTAGCCATCAAGAAACATCTTAAATCACTTTGGTACTATATTCCCTGTCATAAAACTGGCCTGACATCATTAAATGACATTTTAATGAAAGTCTAAATTGTACCTCTGCAGTTGAGGTCAAGGAAAATATTCATGATAAGACAAAGATTCATAAATATGTTCATGACAGGCGTCAAGTCATGGTTGTTAACCTTATGCACACCCCTTTACTGTGTAATTTTTCCATATTTCAGAAATTCTGCTGCATAGTATAAATATGTAATGTTTTTGTAGTATTTTGTAGTATAATTTTTCCTAAAACAAAGGTGGATGAAACAAGGGGAGTTGGTCTGGGGAAAACAAGGTTCACTTATAGATCTAAATTTTAGTTGTAGTAGTTTGTATGTATGACTTCTCTTCTGCACAAAATGTGATTGCTATTTAGCCATTACCAGTTATTTAATCGTTGTGTACCTCTCTTTAGCTTTAATACTATGCAATGATAGACTCATATGGAGCTTCTACTCAGCAGTGCTTGTTCAGATGGACCCAAGTTTAGAAAAAGAACATTTAACTGGGCAACCACAACCATCAAAGCGAAAAAATAAAAAAATAAAAATCCCAGAGTCAGTTTACACCAGTTTGGAGGATTTTTGTGGCCTGATGTTTTGAATTTAGAGATACATCCTTACCTTAGCCTTTAGTGATTCTACATCTTCACAGAAGACAACACAAAGCCAGCTGATATATTGCAGCGCGACAGTGTGTATTTACTCAACAACCACCAGCTTTCATATGCAAGAGGGAACAAATTTAATTATTCAGATTTTTCATTTTATTTAGAGCAAGAGAGAACATACTGATCCAGTTTGAAGACATGCATGTGTCTGTTTGGAAACCTGTCTTGTTTTTGTTCCAATGATCAGAGCTCTCCAGTACAGCCTTATTGTATTTAGACATGCTAAAATACAGTATGACTAACACATCTCCAGCCTTTTTGTCTCTTTTTGGCTAATCCAATGGAGAAAAAAGAATTATTTGATCTATTTATATCCTTATAATTAATAAAATGTTGGTCTGTAGGAAACTGGTTGCATGTGAAAAATGTTGGACTCCAACCATACAAAGCTGCGATGTTATTCACTGGCGGGGGTTGATACGGCAGGCACGAGGCACAGAGACTGGGCAATATGGCTTTTAAATAATATATCTATATTTCCATCATACAGGATATATCTGACATTAATATGTTCTGTGAATATCATGCCATAAAAATAGTGCAAACGTCATTATCTTCATATAGAATATGATGCATTGCTGTAGATTAAACTACCCAGCAGTAAAATGCAGCATAGGTGTTAATGCAAAACATCACAGGCCTACAGCCTATAGTAGTAAAACACTGACAGGGATATTTTTTCTGGATAATGAGTAATTTTGCTTTTGATACTTTAAGTACATTTTGCCTATACTACTTACAAAGTTTTACTTGGGTAGGATTTTGAATGCAGACCTGTTACTTGTAATGGAGTAGATATTGGTATTCGAACTCAAGTAATGAACCTGAATAGTACTTCTGCCTTTGCTCAGCACACTTACAGCCTTCACATGTGTTTTACCAGCCAAGACAGCTACAAGTCAGGCTAAGGACAATTTAAAAAGCCTTAAACCGAAGGACCCCGCTACGTCTTGGAGTTGTGAAGCTGGAAGGCGCGGGTCGAGTAACAACTGCAGTTGAGTTGTTGGTTGCATTTTCTAATGTGATTTTTCAGCCACAGCGATGACTCATAGCTGCTAAGCTAGGTTAGCATTTCAGTAATCATGTACAAGCAGAGGTAACGTTATATAAAAAGGGGATTTCTGTGGCAGCAACTGGTTTGTTACATACCTTCATTCTGTTTTAAGTATTCTAGCACCTCTTATGTATAATGCAGTCTACAGAGAGGCAAAGTCATGCCCCTTCTGGTGGACCACCATGGAACCTAACTTCAAAAAAGAACTGTAGTCACTGATGAGGGAAAATAATTGTTTGATCCAGTGTCATGAATCACACACGTATTTGCCAATCTATAAGATGATTTTAGATAGCCTCAGTTTATTGTAAAACTGCTCAAGTATTAGACTGTAAAGATACATCATTTAAAAAAAGCTACACACCCAGAGGTTGTATCAGCGATGTCAACACTTTGTCCCTCCAAAAGCTAACATCAGCTGCTGATGCTATACTGCTGCCTGTGTGTTTTCATACCGGGATGTAAGCAGACAACAGCGGGTCTTACTTTTTCATTATAATCCAAACTGATAGAAGGACCAGGGGTGGCTGGATAAAACACTTCAGGTAAAATGAGATTAGGCGGGGCAGCACGATTGGTGTTGTGACATATACATTTTGCGGGATGAAAGATGTAGTTCATTGAACGGTTCCATGCCAAACTAATTATAACAAACCTACCAAAAAACTTTTTTTTCTTGTTACAAAAGGACTCCCACACATTGACTAGCTTGCAATATATCATTTATTTTCATTGTATCTCATAATATTTATTTACATTATTTCATAGACACTTCTATATTGATTTCTTTAAAGTTTCACAATGCTACAAAACAACTTGACTACGTGAAAACACTTTAGGCCCCTTTGTCATTAAAGCGTCTAGTGCTTCTTAAAATTAGTCAAGTTACCATGAAGAGCGTTTAGACATCTGTTGTGTAGCAAGATACACGTCACCAGTCTTTCAACAAATATTGTACTGCAACTTGAGCTTTTCTGCTCATTTTATGGCTGACCATTGTAACTACCGTCAGTTGCAACCAGATGATGATATGGTCATCTGCTTTATCGCACATTAATTCATACTTGAATATATCTATTCGAGATATTGCCCAGCCATACTTTCAACAATATGAGAATGGCAGTATATAGCTGGCTTGCACCCTAAAAAGATTACCCTATTATCATAAAATCATAAAATTCTAATGGTTTAATGCAGAAATGCCTTAAAGTGTGGATTAACAGACACAGGATTGATATTCAGTAGTAATTAGGCTGCTGGCACAGAAGGAAGGGGGAAAAAAATAACCCCATCACCAAGACAATTACAAAAGAAATGCAGCCCTGGAAAAGTAAACTGTCTCAACCAGAGAGAAAAACAAGCTAGATGTTGTGTCAAGTGAGTCACAATCCCTCTCCGATTTTGCAGGGACAGAGTTTTTAGTGGTTATCTCAGAGAGGGCCGGAAACTCTCCAAAGACGACCCTGTGGCCAGGCAGGCAGTAATATATTGGGTGCTCGTGAAGAAGCTGACTTCAGACAGGGAGAGTAAAAGCTGTCAGCTGAGGAAGAGGAGGCCTGATTGCAGCCACATCCCCACACCTGAGCCTCTCTTAGTCTGCTGCACACTGTGTAATGCAGACAGATGCACATATGCTCACTGTCACGGACAAGGGGAGTCACCCATTCCTGAGAATTGAGACAGGCCAATTTTGAGGATTGAGGATTTTTACTCTTTAATTGTGATGGTAAATTCTGGTTATTAAAACCTTGTGATAGGCTAACCTCCTAGTGATCTACACTACTGGTCAAAAGTTTTACATCACCCCAATTTTTCCATTTTTTTAAATTGAAATTCAAGCAGTTCAAGTCCAATGAATAGCTTGAAATGGTACAAAGGTAAGTGGTGAACTGCCAGAGGTTAAAAAAAATGGTAAGGCTCAGGGAACAAGAAATGCATTAACAACTTAAAGGTGTTCTGCAGCAATAGAGGTTGATTAAGCCTTAAAAGTTGGTGCTATCAGTTCCTACAGGTGTCCCAACTTTTCTTGATTCCTTACAACCCTCTCTGTCTGCATAAAAGTAGTATTTGAACACACTGTGGTACCATATCCTCATGAGCATTATTTGAACAGTACTGTAGTGCAGAAAGTGGTGTGTTGCTATAAAAATGGTGAGAAAAAGGCAATTACCAATGGAAGAGAAGACCATCATAACACTTAAAAATGTAGGTCTTTCCTACAGAGAAAAAGTGAAGAAAGTCAAGGTGTCAGTGAGTACAGTTTCCTTCACCATCAAAAGACACTCAGAAACTGGAGAAAACTCTGACAGGAAGAGGCCTGGCAGAACCAAAGCCACAACAGAATCACAAGACAAGTTTCTGAGAGTCAACAGCTTGTGTGATAGGCGGCTCACAGGACAACAGCTTCAAGTACAGCTTAATGTGGTAGTAGTAAACAAGTCTCAGTTTAAACTGTGAAGAGAAGACTTCAAGTTGCAGGTTTGACAGGTCGGTTGCAGCAAGAAAGCCATTGCTAAGACGTCAGAATAAGAAAAAGACGCTTGCCTGGGCCATGAAACACTGCCAACTGGAAGAAGGTGTTATGAACTGATGAATCAAAATTTGAATCTTCAGTTCATCACACAGGATTTTTGTATGCTGTTGAGTAGGCGAAAGGATGGTTCCTCAGTGTGAGACATCAACTGTCGAACATGGAGGAGGAGGTGTGATGGTCTGGGGCTGTTTTTCTGGATCCAGGGTCAGTGACTTGTACAGAGTGAGAGGCACCCTGAACCAAAACGACTACCACAGCATTCTGCAGCACCATGCAGTAACCTCTGGTATGAACCTAACAGGTCAGGAATTCATCCTACAGCGAGATAATGACCCAAAACATAAGTCCAAGATATACCAGAACTACCTTAGGAAAAAAGAACAAGATGGTAAGCTTGAAAACATGGAGCGGTCAACACAGTCTCTAGACTTAAACCCCATGGAGCTGGTTTGGGATGAACTGGACAGAAGAGTGAAAGCAAAGCAACTTACAAGTGCCACACATTTATGGGAACTTCTGCAACAGAGTTGGGAAGAACTTTCTGAAGAATATTTGATTTCCATTGCAGAAAAAAATGCCACGAGTGTGTTCAGCTGTTATATCTGCCAAAGGTGGCTACTTTGATGAATCAAAAGTTTAGAATACATTTTGGTTTATAAATTGATTCCTTGATTTATTTTTTAAATTCAATTGCTTATTTCTTCTATGCTTTTATTTCAGAGTACAATGAGACATTAAACTGCATAATTCTCAATAAAAAAACTGGAAAAATTGGGGTGTTTTAAAACTTTTGACCGGTAGTGTATTTTTTTTAACAAATGTAGATGCCACAGAGTTGACATGTGACAGAGTTGAGAAAATGTCATATTTTTTCAATTCACAGTATAGTCATAGTGAGCAGCCATTTTTATTTTTTAAAAGTTGCTTAATGCGAATCAAAACACACATTTTTAAACCACAATTCTTATAAAGTTTGATTTTAAAGGGCTACGAAGTTGACATGTTACAGTCGAGATGCATCTGATAGCGACACTTTTTATTTTTCAACCAATTAATTTAAAAGTTTACCAGTGTTTCAGCAGTATTACTGCCTTTTTAAACCAGGAAGTGAGCCAGGGGTCCTTAGTGTATAAGTAACCCTTTTTATGCCTGATTAAATAATGTTTCTGTAAAAATCAGAGTGACAGAGCTGACGGAATTCTGAGACACAACTTTAAGGGACAATATTTTCATTAAAAAACAATTTAAAAAATATATATGATTATATAAAACATCTTAATGCTTGTCTTGTCTTGGACGACAGTGTTTTCTAGGACAGCAAGTTTAGAAATAAAAAAAAATAAAGCAAAAATGTATTAATTTACATGTATTTCATATACATAAAAAGAATACCTTTTCACCAAAAAGTTGGAATTAGATTATTGGTATTAATAAGTAAGTTTTTTTTTTTTTTTCATTTGTTTGTTTGTTCTTTGGGAGGACATGATTTGTCACCCAATTTGCCAGGTGGCGTGTTACACAGAACCATCTGGGAAATTGTTTTTAGAAACTGTTTGGAAAAGGGCAGGCACTTTCACAAAACACTTGGCAGGACACTGGATGAACCGTCTGTCTATCACATCTAACATGGGTTAACCTCAACCAATCAGATCAAACTCTTGCCGAAGCTGGTCAGGAAAAGAGTGAAAACATCTTTTCCACAGAGAAAAGCCATCAGTGACGTTCTTTGCTCTTCTTTCAATGAAGAAATACTCTCCAGTTCAGAAGTGATGCTATCACAGTATCGAAGCTAACCTCTTCAGGAGGCGCCATTGTTTGCTTGAGACAAGTGTCTTCCATGGACACTTCTCGCTGTTGTCACACCTAAACCTGTGCCCATAGCTGCCAGTAGTCCCTCCCAGCAACTTTTGGTGCAGACACAAACAGGTAACTTGAAGCCTTGCAAAATGGATTCTCTTGTGGTCTTGTGAATCCAAATACCTCAAAAGGAAACACTATTTGTCCCAGTTCTCAAGAATGGGTAAGGTTTATATACATTATGTATGATCTTCACATGGCAATGCATTGGAGCTTATTTTCATGGGTGTAGGTACACACATTTACATTTTTTATATAAGAGATTACTGTATAATACACTGACACACACACAATTTTCCACTGGCTGTCTGGAAGATATACTTTAAGATCTTCCACTCTTGCACACACAACAGTGCAGCAGTGCAATGGGATTTCCTTTACAGTTGATGAAGATAATATCTGAAAAGTTTTTATTGTGTATCTGACACAGGCAGTAGTAACTCCATTTACTTGTCAAGATCTATACTGAATAGTCTATTCCTCTACCAGGTTGGTGTTGGCACAGCAGATTTACCAATACCCAATTTCAAACATCTCAAGAAAATAAGATAAGGTTGCTATTTTCCCAAGTGCGCATGGCCCATTGTTGGTTCTTGGGTTGCAGTTTCTTATACCTGGCTTAAATCTAACACTATTGCAAACATATCTTCCGCCTGGGTTGCCAACTCTATCTGACTGTGGTCCAGGAGAATTTACAACAGGGGTTTAGGGGTTTTAAAAGATGCAGCAATATGACATTATATGTCTTTCGACTAAGGCAGAGGTAGCGAGCATGTGAGGTTGGATGATCGAGCAGGATGGAAGAGTGAGAGGCACATGGAGCTACACAAAGACAGGACAATTGTGGTTCTTCTTATCACTGGCATTTGTGTAATAGAGCAGCTGAAAGGAAAATTATTTGTTCAGCACTATAAAAGACAACACACAACACAGGCCAAAGAACCAGCAACACAAAGTATTTGTTATAGGGGATATCCCTCATTTAACTTTTAAATTTTTAAGTTCTCTGCATTCACTGTTACAAGTCTGATCAGTGCATCATGACTGAACAATAGTGGTGGTGTCATCATAGGAATGGCAATGTCAGTCGGTCAGTCAACCACTTTGGTTCAGACTGTAACATCTCAACAACTGGGGATTACCATGAAATGTTATTGGTCCAAAGGATAAAGCTTACTCACTTCAATACTTATTTGAATTATTTTATTGTTCCAATATGACATCTCCGTTCATATGACATCTCAGTTTCATAATTCAGTTAAATCTAAATTCCATCAGTCTTTGTCTTTACCATGTTTATGTACAGCACTTAATCAGTCTTGAAGACCACATTTGTATTAACTGTCTATACTGTGATGTGAGAATAAAGAGATTAAAAACTTATTTTTCAATTTGAACATCTAGACTCTTGATTTAAAATTGGCTCACAATATCAAAATATTCATATTCACCCAGCAAACTGGGTCATAAATAATATTTCAGTGACAAAACATCCCTATCTTCATTAACTGAGTTGAAGAAACAAACTTTCTGGGACAAAAAAAAAACTTACTCCATAGATGTCAGTCAAGAAGAAGTAACATCAATACTTTCAACAGAGTTCATTTTTCACAAATCAAGGTTTCAGTGGAGCACTCTAAGTGAGCAGGGTACCTCAAGCCTTTCCGGGTGTGTGTAATTGAGCAGGACAAGATGAACTGAGTGTGGCAGACATCAAGTATCTCTGCAACTCTGAAATGAGACAATGAAATGAACACCCCTTCTGTGTCAACACAGTTGGAGACAAGTTTTCTATTTTGAGTCAGGATGTGTAGTAAAATAGGTGGAAAGGCTATTTTGACTGAGATTTGAAACTTAGGGGTCATCAGCAGCACATAATTCACTCAAAGAAGCTCACTGCTTAACTGTTTGTAGGCATAAAGCAGGATATTGTTAAAGGATAAATGTAAGAAAACACTGGTAGAAAAATCAAGAAGTGTAACACATAACTTGAAGATGGATATACCTATAGAGAGCTGCAGGGATGATGTATTTTTGCAGGCCAACCCAGAAGTTAGCATCACTCTGGCTTCCTCGACAAAAAGAAAATTGGATTATTAGGTGGCTTGGTAGCTCAGTGGGTAGAGCATTCATCCCATGTACTGAGCCAGCGAGTCCTCTGCAGCGTCAGTGGTTCAACTCCTGCCTACAGCCCTGTACTGAATGTCATTCCCTGACTCTCTTTTCTCCCTTTCCTGTCATATCATCAGCTGTCCTATAAATTTAAAGGCATAAAGGCCCAAAAATAATATTTAAAAAAGAAACTGAAATGGGATTATTACATTGGATTTTCAATTAGTGCGAAAATGAGCTCTGTGGCACAAAAAAAGTTTGATACTTTCAAAAAGGAACACAACTTTTATCTTAACTTTTTTTGTGAAGTGTGGATGTAAATGGCAGAATTAAACCCCTAACATAAGGCTATAAATGAACTACACCCCGGTCACATGACTTTAACATCACCACCAAGTGACTGGCAACCACTTTTTTTTAAGTAAAAGCTTTGCAAGTCATGAGTGGGGTTTTTACTGACATATTTGATGTCATTTGTAGGCTTAAGTGACATGTAAAAGTGAGGTTGATGACTGCAATAAACTGAATGCTGCTTGCCTTACCCTCCCCTTCCTAGTGTGTAGGATATCTAATGGTACCTATGGAACTCATACATATAACGTATAATTTTTGGATTGGTTGTGTCCAAATTAACTGAACTACAGGTGTGAAAGCAACAAATGCCACCATATACTCCATGCGTCTCCACATTTCAAAAGACGTAGCCTTCATAATTATGGATCATAACTCTAATTAACATGCATAATTAATTTAAACAATGTGCGAATCAATTCCCATAAGCAGGCCAATGGAAATGCTGTGCAAGGAATAATGTCATGGTGCTAACTGCACACTGGCTGAGTGCATGCTATTTTCTGCAGCTCTATATTTATTCTATCCTGCCAGCACAATAGATCTGTAGACTTATTAATATAATTGGACAGCGATTTATGAGTTTGTATTTGTTTTTTCCCACCTTTTCCCCAATCCACATTCCTCCAATCCCCTCAAAACTTTATATTGAAATCCAGACCTTTATTTTGCAATAGAACTAGAACAAGTGTCACCTGGAACCAGAGTCTAATTTACTGGAAATATATCAGAAGAAGAAGAGTTTGCATCATGACTGAAAAAAAAAATGCAAATCACGGTTGTAATGTTGCCAAATGTAAGCGATTGGTGCGCTGTAGGGACTCTCTAGAGAAGTCAGGTAAGAATTCTTAAGTATTAGCTGTCTGATATTAGCATTCAAATAAAGAATCAATGCGTACATTTGTTTTGAACATATGATTATGTTTGCATTAGTACACTGAAGCTCAACTTGCAGATCATGGGTAAAGTCTGCCTCCTGATAGTGTGCCGGTGTTCCCCTCCCTTGCATAAAGCAGATGTGCCATAGTTGCAGCATGTAGACCCATTGCTGACATTGTTGCAAACTGGATGCTGATGCCTTCCCAATGGCGATCTCAAGACTTTGGAAGTAAAGAGAATCCCTTCAACATCTCCAGAAGTCACTGTAATGTCTATTTATGTACATAGAACCTTGAATCTAGTTGATCTAATAGTGTAGCCCAGGCCTCTGTTATGTTAGCATAGGGAGGACATGTGTATATAGCATGCTAACCTGCTAACAAAAGTCATTTCTGGTCATTTCAGTATCCATACTGTAATCATTCACATTGTTGATGATATAACCACTCAAATCATTTATCAATTGAGTCAATTTAAAGTAATTTATTGTGCATATTTGAGTTTATTGCATGAGTACCCATCCATCTTACTTGGGGTCATGTATCCAAACTGCCAGACAGGAAGCTGGCACTGGAGCATGGAGGGACAGCTCAGGCCTTGTGCCCTCTATCCATGGCAGTCTTGGGCGGCGGCAGGGGAGGTGGGAGAAGCTGGAGGACTCTTGAGTTTGTGTTTAGTGACGGCTTGACAGGAAGTGTGAGTGTCCAGTGGGTTTTATGGTTTAGGGAACTTGGACAAACCAAATCAGTGTTTGGCAGTGCAAAACGGCTACCTTCATGGAAGAGGACCCTCGATGTTTGCAGATATAAACAGCTCATTCTAAGGTAATAAATACACAATTCTTATTTTCCAGGTAATTATGTACTGATGGAAATGTGCTTATAAATAATATATATATATATATATATATATATATATATATATATATATATATATATTTATTTATTTCAGTCATCCAGCCAAAAATCCATTGAAAAAAGTTGACTTTAAGATGAGGGAACTGGTGATGCAAAAATCCTAACTTATTTCCTAGTTTGAGACTCATTCCAGCAGCATTCTGTTACTATCTTACTCCCACACAGACACACAAACTGAGGTTTAGTTGGATATGTCAATAAATCAAAAACATTGTAGTAAAAAATTTGTCTTTTTAATGCTGCTTTGGGAGGATTTGTCAATAACCATCACTTTGCTTTGTAAAAAAAATAGTACAAAGATGTAAAGACACAACGCAGGGATGGATAACTGCACAATGCATTCTCGTGTGACATGCAGAATAGGACTGTATTTCATGTTTGAAAAGTAAACCCGCCTGGGGATGTGTCATTTGGTAGAGCCAATTAAACATTCCCCAGCTGCACATTATAGCACTGGGGATAAGGAAAAGATGGCCACCTCTCATAACACTTTCATGTGCTTGCACAGAATTTATTGGTCAATAAGACAATTTTTTTTTCCTTTCTGTCACGTCACAGTCTATCACTTACCAGCTTGCTTGGTGTACATCCCTCATATGCTTTCATAGCAGCTGCAAGCACACCAGTGTTTAGGCGGCGGAGAATTGTTCTACCAGCAGCGTGCTTTGAAGCCTTTCTTTGCCTCCCACAGCTTCTCATTTACATAAAGACACCTTCTCAAAGACTCTACGCGCACACATTCAAACAATTAATATCATTAAAGGCGATGGCAAATCCCTCCAAGAGGCTGGTGCAGTCTAAATCCACACTGAAGAAATGCACACTTAAATACAGTAATGATCTGCTATGTGTAATGTCATGCATTCACATACTGAGTAACACTATCCACACATACACACACACAATCTCCCTCGCCCTGCTTCTATCTCTGCTGGTGTTCACAATTCCCGTGGAGTTTATGCTTCCGGAACCCAATTATGCCTCACTAGCAAATTAGCCACCATTAGCGGGGCACCAGCATGCATCACCAGGGGAGAAAGAGAGGCCTTTAGCTCATCTTATAGCCTGATTTCCTGCTCACCAAAACACTGATTATTGTATAATTCACACTAATGCAAAGGCAACTGCCACACTTCTCCACGGTTGTGTGATTGCTGTTGGTTGTAAATGTTAACATGTTAGATGGCTTACACCGGGGGTTCTAATGTTCTTATCTTGAGCTTGTTTGGTATGTTTATGAAGTTCTATCACTGTATTTCAGGCTTTCACATGTGGGCAAGCAGACTGTTTTGACTATGTGCCTGGTTAATCACAGTAGAGGACACACCAGAGATGGGAATTAACTGAGTACAAATACTTTATGTAACTTTTACTCCCCACAGAATTAAACAGAACAGAACAGGCTTGTTACTTTAGTTTACTTTAATGCAAGATGAAAACATTGTAACAAGATGTAACGAGATGAAAACGGTGTGAAAGACAACAAAATGAAAATGACATGAGGTGAAAACTGCATAAAAACATAAAATAAAAACAATGTGAAAGGTGTAACAAGGCGAAAATGATGTAAAATAAAACATTACGAAAATAACCTAAAAGATGTAACAAGACAAATATGATGCAACATAACAAAGCATAAGGCAAAAATAACATAAAAGATGTAACAAGACAAAAACAACGTAACAATACATAACAAGGCTAAAATTATGTGAAATAGGACAAATATCAAGAAGATGAAACCACACAAAAATTACTAAATAAGACAAAACTATGTAAAAGACGTAACAATACATAAGAAGGCTAAAGTGATGTAAAAGATGTAAACAAGACAAAAATGACATACAAGACATGACGAGAGCAAAATAACATACAAATACTTAACATCATAAAACATGTAATAAGAAAAATATTACATAACAAGATGAAAATGACTTGAAAGATGCAAGAAGATGAATATGATGTAACAGGACGAATATGACATAGCAAGATGAAAGTAACATAACAATACATAAGTTAATAATTATGTAAAACATGTAACAAGGCGAATATGACTGACTGATGACAATGACTTAACAAAACAAAAACTGTGTAACAATACACAAGATGGAAATGACATAAAAGACGTAACAAGACAAAAATGATGTAATAATACATAACAAGGCTAAAATTATGTAAAATAGGACAAATATGACATTACACAGAAATGATGAAGAAAGACAAAATTAAAGAAATACACATAAGAAGAAAATTACGTAACAATACATAACAAGGCTAAAGTGATGTACAGGATATAACAAGGCAGAAATGACATAAAATACATAACAAGATGATGGCATAACAAGAAGAAAACAACATAAAGTACTTAACAAAGCAATGGCATAAAAGATGTAAAAGATGACAATGATGGAACGAGACAAAAGTGATGTAGCAATACATGAAGATGACATGAAAGATGTAACAAGATGAATATGACATAACAAGATGAAAATAAAAAAGCGAAACTAATGTAACTAAACAAAAACAAGATCAAATACATAATAGGATGTAACAAGATAAAAATAGCATAAAATACATAACAAGACAAAACCTGTCTGTACTTTAGTACCAGTCATTTTTATTTGAGTGAAGAAGTTGAATTAGTACTTCTACTTTTACCAGTCTTTTTTTTAAACAACTTAAGCCATGAGTCAGCAGGACTTCATAAATGCAGAGGAATATGAATTAACCACAGCACTCTCTGGGCAGACAAACATAACTTTGATGACCTTTTGAACCACATTTTATTGCTTTGAAATACCTGTTCATCACATCCTGTCATCTCAAAAGGCTGCTGAAGTCTGAAGATATCGAATTTCTTTGTAGTCAAAAGTTTTATGTGAAATTACCAACAGTGTGAGGCACAATGTCAGTATTCCATATGTCTACTTCTGTTTGAAAAGAAATTCTGCACTACAGCAGAGATAATTACTGTCAGTGAACTTTGGTTGAACTGCACTAGACAAACCTTTTTCATTGTGATAAAAAAAACACAAATATCTGTTAAACCATTTAACTAATAATGAAAATAAAGCTGCTCAAACCAAGCTTTGCATTTTGCTCAGAATGACTTGCTCTTTGTCCACGTTGTTTTGACTCTTCTGTCTAGCCAGTCAACCAAAAATGAAAATTCAGTCATTATCTGCTCACCCTCATGGTGACTGAAGGTCGGGTTTAGTTTCTTATTCCACAAAGCTCTGCTAGAGTTTCACAGGAAAACAGTGCTGCAGAATCTCCCAAACAATGGAAGTGAATGGTGACCAGTTTTCAAACGAAAAACAACTGGGAGAAAAGCAAACAATCAAACAATCCAAGCTCCTAAAATCCTCATCTGCTGTTGGCATCATCACAATACCATCAGACAGTGTGCATGTGCACATGAAGGTGGCTCCAAACTAAGGATCTACAGTGAAGATTAGGGCTAAAAACACGGTGTGAATTACATTTTTAGTCAATTTGGTATGTTGGAGCTTTGGGTGACTTGGATTACACCAGACGAGCAGTATGGAAACATTTTATGTTTTTAATTCTGTTGTTTATTTTTCCAATGGAAAACTGGTCACCATTTACTTCCATTGTTTGGGAGATCTGCAACGCTGTTTTCCTGTGGAACTCCAAAAACTGACCTTCAATCAGTATGAGGTTGAGTAGATAATGACTGAAATTTCATTTTTGGGTGAATAATCTCTTTAAAATTTTACTGGGGCTTTTATTGTTTTTTTTTTTTTTTGTTTGTTTTTTAACTTCTTGTCACTTTGCACATGCAAGTTTCTCATTGGTGTTTTTGTGGCTAGGAGCTTTTTTATATATATACATTGTAAATGAGGACTCTACCTCTACGTATTAAAAAGAAAGGTTGAATGAATGTAGTTTAAAAAGAAAATTGACAAATACAATTAAAGACAAAAACAACTGATCATTAACATACAAAAAGCATGTCTTTTTGACACTAACTTTTATTTGAACAATTCTAGGGGCCATAGGCAGTTCACATGGCATAGGTAGGCAATTGCCAGGGGCCTTGCCTACCAAGGGTGTCTCATGAATTTGTCACTGCATACACACACATCATGCGCTGTGTGTATGGCACTGAGTGCCAGATGAGACACCAGAACAGCGTCATGGACGCAGGAATTCTCACAGCAGAAAGAGAGAGAGAGCTCATGGCGAGTGAAAGAGACAGAGCATGTGGACAGAGGTTTAAATGTTTTTTGATCATAAAGCCTGATGTTTATCTGTAATTCTGTGGTGTATCAGAGAGGCATATAAACTACACTGCAGGAGTCTCTGTTAGAAACAGACAGATAGATCTGTGCTGGCCTCTCATCTCTATACGTCTGTACCTACAGATGACCATTTCTGCCAATATGATGGGGGAAAAGAAGCTCCTAAATCCTAAATAATGCCTTATTATCTCATAATAATTATTCAAAATAATAACTTATAAATGTAAGTCACTGTTGTGAAATGCACCAAGGCATAACATTATGACCACTGACAGGTGAAGTGAATAACACTGTTAGTGGGTGGGATATATTAGGCAGGAAGTGAACATTTTGTCCTCAAAGTTGATGTGTTAGAAGCAGGAAAAATGGGCAAATGTAAGAATTTGCGGGAGTCTGAAGAGGGCCAAATTAGCTAGATAACTGGGTCAGAGCATCTCCAAAACTGCAGCTCTTGTGGGGTGTTCCTGGTCTGCAGTGGTCAGTATCTATCAAAAGTGGTCCAAGGAAGGAACAGTGGTGAACCAGCGACAGGGTCATGGACAGCCAAGGCTCACTGATGCACGTGGGGAGTGAAGGCTGGTCTGTGTGGTCTGATCCAACAGACGAGCTACTGTTGCTGAAACTGCTGAAGAAATTAATGCTGGTTCTGATAGAAAGGTGTCAGAATACACAGTGCATCACAGTTTGTTGTGTATGGAGCTACATAGCTGCAGACCAGTCAGGGTGTCCATGTTGACCCCTGTGCACCGCTGAACACACCAACAATGGACATCAGAACTGGACCATGGAACAATGGAAGAAGGTGGCCTGGTCTGATGAACCACGTTTTCTTTTACATCATGTGGATGATGCTTTGGACAATGTTCTGCTGGGAAACCTTGGGTTCTGCCATCCATGTGGATGTTACTTTGACATGTACCACCTACCTAAGCATTGTTGCAGACCATGTACACCCTTTCATGGAAACAGTATTCCCTGATGGCTGTGGCCTCTTTCAGCAGGATAATGCACCGTGCCACAAAGCAAAAATGGTTGAGGAGCACAACAACGAGTTTGAGGTGTTGACTTGGCCTCCAAATTCCCCAGATCTCAATCCAATCGAGCATCTGTGTGATGTGCTGGACAAACAAGTCCGATCCATGGAGGCCCCACCTCACAACTTACAGGACTTAAAGGATCTGCTTCTAACATCTTGGTGCCAGATACCACAGCACACCTTCAGGGGTCTAGTAGAGTCCATGTCTCGATGGGTCAGAGCTGTTTTGCCAGCAAAAGGGGGACCAACACAATATTAGGCAGGTGGTCATAATGTTATGCCTGATCGATATGCTAAATAATTATTTTGTGATAGCAAGTCATTATTTTGAGAAAGATTCACATTGTAACGACATCCAGGGCCCCTGCTGATAAAAGCTCATCAATCATACAATAATAATAATGAAATATTTCAATTTAAGATGAAGCACACTTATTTGTTGGTCATGTCTTGGATTGTTAATCTCAATCTACAAAATGGAGTATAAGTATAAAGTAGCAGAAACTGAAAATGGTCAAGTAAAGTATAGTGTTATTTTTAATTTCAGTACTTTAGTAAATGTACTTATTTACATTACACCACCACTGAACACTAATGGGTTAATTAGTTTTGTAGATGAGATCAGACAACAGCTCAAAGTCTGAGCCCTTATTGCTCTGTGGCTTAGTTTAAAAATGAAAAGCGCTGCCCGTTTTTGTTCAGTACCTGCGACTGCATGGAGCAAACTGGAGAGGGGCCTGATAGTGCCCCTGCTATGGGCCTGATAGTGCCCCTGCTAGGGGCATTGTAACATGAATTCATGACAAACAATTTAAACAGAAAAATAGAACAACAGACTCTAGCTTGAAATGGATGCTGTGGTCCACCTGTCCATTTTCAACAAATGATGCCATCAAACAATGTCAAATGTGGGGCAGTTACTGCCCTTTCTAGACTAACAACAAGCCAGACCAAACCAGACTGAGAAAATCTGTGCACTCTGGAGAAATGTTACGCAAACATCCTTAACAGCGATTAATTAATTTCTAATTAATTAACATTAACTAACATCCCTACTTTGAGGAGAAGGAGGATGATCTAAAAGCCAATTTATGATTCTGAATTCTGAATTGATTCTGACTCTGAATGTCTGCTGTTTCCGTCCAGACGCAGAAGAAAGCTGCTCATGCACGCTGTATCCAGTGCTCCATGATACATCCATTCTCCCATCTCGTCCTTCTCAGTGAGTGAGAGAAGGAGACCGAAATGGGGAATAAATAAAGAAATACTCAAGCAGTGAAGCCTAATTAACATATTCTTTCAAAGAAAATGTAAAATACTAATTTTACATTCCACAAAGTCTTATGAAACCCACATTTTTCTGGGACTAGCAGACCCTTTCTTTGGTTTCAAAATTCTCCCTGTTTTTGAGGTCTCTGGGTTGGCAAGTACTCAATAGATGCCTCTTGTATTTCAGGTCATTTTGCATGTTTTCTTCAAAATAAGCTGGTTACTTGCTAGTTAATGGGTTTTGGGAAATCAAAAGCAAGATTAACCAAAGCTGACATCCCTAGTCAACAGCGAAAGAAGCATGTTGTGCATGTGGTGTAACCCACCTGCAGCAGTGACTGACAGATTCTCTCTACACCTGTCTACACCGTGAGTCTGACTCTATTAAAAATGTGTTTCTGACCGACAGTCGGGATGTGAGAAGTGCAGGATCACCTACATTATTTCAACGACATGCTGTGTGGCTTGGCCTTAAACCCACATTAAAGGCTGCGTCCACCAGCTCGTTTCCAACTTCATCTGCCTGAAAGTCAAACATTCACCTCGTTGGCACCTACTGAGAGGTTTGAACGACCGCCGACCTCCATGCCACCAGCTGAACTGCAGGATGGAGCCCTGGTTGATCTGCAGAAGAGTGCTTACAATACACGCTGTCATCCTGTCATCATCCTTCACCCCTCGCTGCCATGCTAGTACTGCTCTGGCTTCTTACCATAAATAATGTCAATTTCATATCTTAAGGTAGTAGCATCTCTAAATTGTCAGTTTTTTTAAGTTATCATCAAAGGAGAAATGTATGTACTGTAATTCATCATAAAATAGCCATGATATGTCATCAGATATTCACTCTTTCCCTGCCAGTTTTTTTTTTTTTTATAAAGTTGCCAGCCAGTGCCAGCATTTGTGACAAAATTCACTGTTTTTTCAACACCCACAGAATATTCAGTTCTATGAATATGTTAACATGGAACATATCAAAAGAAAGAACAGAGCCTCTAGTTTCAGACAGAAAATTATTTTGTTCTAGCTTTGTTCATTCTTTTTTATGAGCAATTGAATGTTGGTTTCAAAAAATTCACTTTTCAGTTAAAAAACGGAGAAAATTGTGTTTTTGTGAGACATTTTTAGGCAGAATATCGACTTCATGTTTTTATTTATTTATTTTTTTATCACTTCAATTACATGTGTGACATCACTGTCACCAGTGTGGTTAACATTAGGTGTGTGTGTCCCAGAGGCCTGGAGTCTGCAGTGCTCTCTGCTCCAGCTGCAGCACAGGTCCCAGGAGCTGCAGCCTCACTGTATCACTGCTACGAAGGTCCAAGGACTGCGCCTCGAGCAGCCCCACCCTATGCCTGGTCTTTGTGGCTAGCTCATGACACTCTCTGACCTGCGGATCTGCAGCTCAGCATCGATGTATTCATGCCACAGAGAACGCCATCATTTTCTGCTGCAGCTCAATTCCAGGGGTTCCTATCTTCTTAGGAAGAATACCTCACAGTGAACAGCAATTAACAAGATATCTCATCATTGGCTTAAAGGGATAGTTCAGCCAAAAATGAAAATTCAGTCATTATCAACTCACCCTCGTGCTCAGTGAAGGCTGGGTTTAGTCTCTTAGTCCATAAAACACTTTTTTACAGAAGTGAATGGTGCCCGGATTACAAATAGGAAAAAAACAAACAAACAAACAAACAAAAAAAAAAAAAGTCTCCTAAAGCCCACATATGCCGTTCACTTGTGCATGCACACCATCACGCCACACATGGATGTTGGACAGTGTACGCGCTCCTGAACGTAGCTTCAAGCTAAGGATCTACAATGAAGATTTAGGCTAAAAATATGGCATGGTCAAGTCAACTTGACATGCCGGGGCTTTAGGAGACTTGGATTACACCAGATGAGCA
Organism: Lutjanus erythropterus; assembly: GCF_056507025.1. Lineage (NCBI taxonomy): Eukaryota > Metazoa > Chordata > Actinopteri > Lutjaniformes > Lutjanidae > Lutjanus > Lutjanus erythropterus. Next base: position 3,662,025 of record NC_139324.1, on the reverse strand, counting down.
ATATGCAGTATTTTACATTTGAAAACTGGTCTCCATTCACTTAAATTGTTTAGGAGATTATGCAACCCTGTTTTCCTGTGAAACTCCAGCAGTGTTTTGTGGACTAAAAAACAAAACCTGACCTTCAATCACCATGAGGGTGAGTAGATAATGACTGAATTTTCGTTTTTGGGTGATCTACCCCTTTAACTTTTTACTTTTTACAGACAACTGACAGTTATAAACAGCTTATCAACTTACAGTGGAGGACCTGTCCTCACTTGTTATTGTCAAATTATAACGTAGTGCTCGTCTTGTGCTCCTGCAGCATCCCTGCAGCCTACCTTAGCTTCCTTGAGTCTGGGGAAGAGGGGATGGGGGGCACCTTGCTTCAGCCATAGACTGTATATTAAATAGGGATTCAACCTAACACAGTATCACTCCTTGCTATTTTTGGCAGTCCTCATTGCTGGATGTGCAATTGTTAAATATTGCTCCTTTAAATCAAGTGTTATCACAGTAAATATCACTATGACTTTTACTCCTCATATTAGAAGTTGTCTCAGTCATTAATCACTTAAATGCTCTGTTACTAATTTATATTAATCATTAGCCTTAGAGTGTCTCGATACACACCAAACCAACCACCAAACTTTGAGTCATAATCTTTTTATTTGCTTGTAAAGATGGTTATCTTTTTAGCTTCCCGTATTGGACCATGAATCATATTTTCTCACCTCGCTTGGAAAGAAACTTATCATGAATTATATCTGAAAATTAGCCCATAAAGTACACTTTCAAACCACATCTTATGCTCATACAGCTTGTCGTTCATTCTGGCTACATCTATGAATATCAATGCATTATGGATGAGGAAAAAAATTTCTCCTACATAGCAGCTTACTTTCTATATCAATGAAAAACTGGTAACTGAGTGGTATGCAAATGAGCTAACAGCCACATGATGTACTGTATGCTATTGTGATTTCTATAGTTTTTACCCCAGGAGTTTTCCACGACTGTTCTCTCTCTCAGCACTCCTTCACATTCAGATACTACATCAAAATCATCGAAGGTTTACTTCCCAAACTGAAAATTCTGTCATCATTTATTCACCCTCACATCAGTCAAACCCAAGTGGACCCCAATGTAATTAATTTACTTATGAAGCTCATCTCTAGTTCAATCAGGAGGACTATCTCTATGCCTCATTCATTTACATCCCTCTATCTGTCAGGGTTGAGCTCATCAGAAGTCCACTCCTCATCACATCCAGATCTTCAGCCATCCTCCCACCACCACCACCACCACCAGCTTCTGAACCCCATCAAGGGGGTGTAATATTGCACTACTCACGGCTTCACTACCCCCTTATGATGATGTCACGATGGGGTCTAATTGCTGAAGACATTTCTCATCTTTATTATGCACATGTCAATAAAATATTGTTCCCTCATAATGAAGTCTTTCCTGATTGAAATAGCTTTGTAACTAATTTTATTTCTTCTCATGTGTGTCTTGGGGCAACGTCAATTTGATATTCCACACAAAATCTTTTCAGGATCAAATACTCACCCTCTCTCGGCTTGGAACATAGCTGTTATAAGATAATAGTTTCATAGAGAGCTATGGAAATATTGTTGGATACAATGGATTCTGGTGGTTTATACCACAGTAACAAGACTGAGTCTACAGCCATGCTAGCCACTCTGTAAGACTTTGGCACAATGGTTCTTTAAAGGGCCTGTATCTACAATCTAGTGGCATTTAGTGGTGAAATAGAAAATTGCAACCAACTTACCTGCCATGTGTAGAAGGCGGCAGCAAAACTCTGATTGGTCCAAACTACCTAACAGACAGCATGATCATCCAGTGGGTTTTATAGTAGAGGGAATTCGGACTGTACTATTTTGAGTAAAGTACAGGCTACAGTCTTTTTAAGTACCTAAAAGTACCAGTGTGTAAGATTTAATGACTTCTAGAGGTGAGGCTGGAGATTGCAACCAGCTGAATATCGCTTGTCTAACCGTCCGCTTCCAAGCATATAGCAGAAAGTCTGGTGGCAATGAAACTCATAAAATTCGAAATGTTGTGTCTAGAACTATTGCTGGGTTTGTCTGGGCTACTGTAGAAACATGGTGGTGCAACATTGCGGCTTCAGCGTAAGAGGACCCACGTCATGAAATTATACACTAAAAACATTTATGTGAATATTATATTCCTTTTCTGCCATCTCTGAAATGTTTATGCTAACCTGACATGGCAGATGGTTTGTTACACAGAACCATCTAGGAAGCCATCCTTAGAAACAATTTGGAAAAGGGCAAGTACTTTCAAATAAACACTTGGTGATTGGATGAGCTACCTGTCATGTCTAACATGGGCTATCAGATCGACTCACTCTAACTGAAGCCAGTTGCAAGAAGACCAAAAACGTCTTTTCCATTTATAAAAGCTTTCAGTGTTGCTCTTTGCTCTTCTTTAAATGAAGTAAACTCTCCAGTTCTGACTAACTGATGCTATCACAGTAGCTATGCTAACCTCTTCAGGAGCCGCCATTGTTTGAGACAAGTCACTTCCGTGGACAACTCTTGTTGTCAGACACCTAAAACTGATCATGTTATTTGATCTCATAGATGCTCAACAATTGAGCTAAGATAGCTTAATATTGCTGTTGGACATTTTTCAGACTAAAGGTCTGACTTTCTGACTCTTGGAAAAATAGTAAATAGTAAAATTCCCCCAAACTACTGTGTCTAAGTCACTCTTTAACCTAGTCAAAGACTAGTGAGCTTTTATATGTGATCTGTTATGTATTTGGGGAGGCTTGCTTCCCACTTTTAAACCTCTGGTTTAGCATGTTAGCGTGCTAACATTTTCTACTTAGCAATAAAAGCAATTTTATTAGTTTAGACGTCAGATCGATTTTTTTTACACCAAAATTAGTACAGAGCTTTTTTTTAAATGTGGGTAAACATGCTAAAAAATAGGCTTTTCCATTACCAGTAGAAAAGTTTGCCTTTCTGTTTTTTTTCTTTTGACATCACAAACGTGCAGAAAAGTAGGATTAGTAAACAATAGAAAGCAGCATGGAGGTCTATTGCGTTGGTTACTTTTTTATAACTTTTGCTTCAGACTCCCTGTGAAAGTCAACACTGAATAATTTGGAGGAGAAGACAAGCCTTCATTGCCCCTGCCAGAGAAGGGGCCGAAATTAGTGTGTCCACCCAGGTGTCACGTTTCCATCACTGCAATCAGAGTTGGAACCGATAAAAACCCATGACTACAGTAGAGTTATTTAACCCGAGAGTGAATGCCAATTGTCCTTTCCCCCTGAAGACAAAAGCCAGATGTTGTTGATGAAGATTTTTTTTGTTCAGTGTGAAAGGGACTGCGGTCAGTGCTCCAAGCAGTTAGGAGTGCAGTGCCTCCCCTGTCCAAACTCCATACTGTAGTCCTTAATGGACTCAAACCAGTCATCCTCCTGTTTCCGAGCCAAGTCTGAACAGACCATGATACTCCACCCTCCGCTTCAGTGAGCTACTTTGGTGATAAACCCAAGTATTGGATGAACGTTGACCTGATGATGATGCTACATAAAAAGTCAGATGAAAGTTTCAGAATCCACTCACTGGTTAAGAACATGCTGTACTGAAAATAAGTTGTAATGGCAGGTAGTGTGTTGAAACATTGACAGCAGCTGGTGCAGACCAGCAATTTTCAATCAACCAGAAAGCTCAAATTTAATTATACAACAAATTCACCACAGATTTTGTGCAACTTTACCCTTGCAGTCTTCATTTTATATAATTTCTTTTGCACATATAAAATCTCTAATGTTATTGTATTCCTCAACCTGTCACTTTTTAAATATGTAGCACATTGCATAGTTTATTAATGCAGAAGAAAGCTATGTAAGCCTTGATTTATAGTATGTCTGTATTTCTTACCCTCATTTCTGCCTCACAGAAGGCAAACTATACCTAGCTGGAAACTCACCCCACCTTCTGCCAATGTCTTTACTGAATATTCCTCTGAAAAACATCTGTCAGCATATGCAGACAGCAGGAGCTCTCCTTTCATCAAGTGTCACACTGGATGGCACTATCTGCAATATGAAAATGCAAAGAAAATGTGATTATCCTTTGCTTTGTTGCTGCATATTAATTCTGCTTCAAAGTGAGCAGCAATGGATAGTATGAATATGGATTTAAATAGACTACAGAGTGAGTGTTGAGTGAGTATGTTTTCAGTTATTACAGAAAGTGGTGGTGTTACACTCATCATTTAAAAAAAAAAAAACATGAACGGTCTGTTGCAGCCTAATAGAGAGAAGTATCCCAGAGGTCAAAGAGTAACTGACAGCTTTTTCTTCGGGGTTAGATCTTAAATAACTAAAATGAGACATACGCAGCTTGACCATTAGGACGTCGTGGCACTGTTGACAGTCACATGCTGCTGCCAGCTGCCCTGGTGTGAAAGCGAGACATAATGTGGCTTCTGATGGCTGTAATTTACAGTAAAGATAAGTGTGTGTGATCTGCATAATCTGATTCAAAACCGGAGCCGGAGATAATGAAAGAAAAAGGAGTGTGCTACTTTCTCACAACATCTGTTGTTGAGGTGCGTATGGGCAAAGCAATTAACTGTTTCCACTCAGCTAGTCAGTGGTCAGTAGAAAAGTGTGATTATGCTGGGAAGTTTTCCAGTGTGAGCATGTGCTACCATGTGCATGTATAGCAGTATGTGTCTGACAAAGAGCAAACTTTTTTGCAATTTTTTGTACCCCCTTGACATGCTTTCAAGCATTATTTCTTAAAAAGACAGACTGTTCAGATGTTCTGTCCTTGCAGAACAAGTTAGAAGAGGTCCCTCAATAGAGTTCCTCTCCAGGCAACAGATGGTGAAGCACCTGCTGCAATTCTACCACAACTGCAAAGTGCAAGCAGCGGAGATTCGCAAAGTTTCATCAACATTAACGTAATTCCCACATACGCTGTCCTGAGCTGAAACAAGGGTTCCGACTGAAGCAGCTGTTGATCACTTACAGCCCCTAGTGGACGGTTAAGATTAGTGAGAATCCAGCTGTTGGTGCCTCAGCTGCCTCACAGTTGTTTGTCTCCACCAACCAGGGAAGTCTGTCCAGACTCATATAATGTATGCAGTGAAATCACTTACACTATTTTTACAGAGGAATACAGAGGACTGAGAGAGACTTGAACATCATGGCATCACAGTAAAGTTGACCATTGACCATGAACCTTTGGATGTATCACCTGTCATCATTTTATCCTATTAGATATTTGTGTGTAATCTTGATGTAATTATCATATGAATTCTTGAGTTATAGCCCAAAATGTCTTTTTAGAGCTCACCATGACCTTGACCTCTGACCACCAGAAATTAATCAGTTTGTCCTTCTCTGAATCCAAGTGAACATTTGCGCCAATTTTGAAGAGCAAGGAATTCTTGCAATATCACGTTTACAAGAGCGGGATGATCTGAAAACATAATGCTCATGGTCATGGCTGCTGGCAGCATGGAGCTATTGAAAAAAGGTTTTTCATATATTCTTAATCACAGAGTGTCCTTCAGCACACGGTCATGAATGTGCACAAAAATAGGCTGATTGGTTAAGTAGTATGCAAGATTAGCTCCATACAAGATACAGATCTGTTGATCACGCACACATTCACTCACTCACTCACTCACTCACTCGCTCGCTCATTCACATATACATACACAGAGGCAATCACACAATGTCCTGGCAGGGAAAACAAAACTCAACAGCTGTTATTTGAGAAATTTTACTACATGTAAAAAAAACACTGCAATATTATTGTATAAATATATAAAACTATATTATAGTATAAAACAAAAGATATTTCCAGAATACTATGCTTTTTGAGACCAAAAAGAAAAATTAACTAGTGAAATTTCATGTATGTTTAACATGTTGCAACTATCCTGTGATCCAACTGTCCCCAGGGTTGCAGCCTCTCACTTCTTGGTCTAATCCAAATGCTCTCAGAACAACTGAGTCAAATGTAAAAATTTTTGCATCCATCCCCAGTCTCCCCTACTCTTTTATGCCATATTAAGTCAAGAGGAAGCACTGCATAGTGACAGGGATGCCAATACAGAGCACTCAAAGAAAAGAAAAGAAAAAAAGAAAGAAAGAAAGAAAGAATGAAAGAAAGAAAGAACAGAGCTGTGCTGCACAAAAGTTGAACTTTGCCAGCTAAATAAAAGATTTTTTTCAGTTTTTAAGTCTTCAAATGTGTGGATATAAAGTGGATCGCCTGAGTTTGCATTGTATGGGGACAATGGTTACCTGAAAACTGAAAACAGCACTTCCAGATCTATTGCTTTGGCCTTACTGGAATTCATAAAAAAATAATAATAACTAATAACTAATTCAAAGGACTCATCCGTCAGAAATCCATCACTGCTCTCACAGAGGAAATTTGCAGTTGTAATTTGTTCCTTCTTTTAATTTTCACTTAAACAACATTTAATTAATCATGTAATTGAGTTCTTTCTCTTACACATCAGTGAAATTTGGAAATAACCGGGCATATGAGGACATCAGTGCAAATATTTGGTGATTTCTGGGAACTTTCTGTTTTGCCTGGAAGCAGTGACATGCAGGTAATACTGACATGAGTCTTGCTAATGTGAATATGGTTGATCTGGCAGCCTGGGGTCAGAGGTTATCTCAAGGACTTAATTTCTTACCAGACATGCCAAAGGGAATGAAGAATAGACCCCAGTCATATCCACACTTCACAGATAAACCGGAGTTCGTTAAAAGTCTGACAGTTGCCTTGAACATGTTTTTTTTTTTTCAATTCGGTTCACCACACTTAATTCCTGATGAAGATGAACTAAGGCATTTTTTTTGGTGAGTTGTATGTTTTTGTTTTTTTTGCATCATTTGCATGAAGCCGATCACGGTGATGTTTTACAAAGGGAGTCTGGTTAGTTTGGCGAGAGAAATAAAACTGTTGTTTCTGGTAACACACTTTAAAAAGGTCTCTCACTGCAGTGATCCTTTCCATAATATTGTCACGATCTGAGCCTGTCAGCGGAAAAAACAAACACAATCAAGTAAGCGTTACTGGGCCTTTGTGCTCCGCCAGTGCATTCTGGCAGAGGTGGCAAAAGTTAAGAAAAAAGAGTAAGTACAGATACTTGTGTAAAAAAGACACCGATAAAAGTATAAATACTTACTCAAGTAAAAGTGAAATAGCTCTGAAGTGTACTCAAAGTATGAGTAAAAGTAGCCCTCTGAAGGACATTTCTACCTTATTGTGTTGTTTTGTCTTGTTACACTTTTTACATCTTTTATGCCTTTTTCATGTTGTTACGTATTTTACTTTGTTTTCATCATTACATTGTTTTCATCTTTTTTGTTTTTGTCTTATTACTTCTTTTTTTTTATCTTGTTATGTCATTTATGTTATCATTTACGTCATTTTTATATTGTTACATGTTGCATGTTATTTTTGTCTTGTAATATCCTTTACATTGTTTTTGTTTTGTTGCATCTTTTATGTCTTTTTTGGCTTGCTACATCTGTCACATGTGATATGCATTTATGTAAACGATATGTAACTGTCCCCAACTGTGTTGATGTTGGGCCACGCAACTGCAAAATATAATCAATAATTCCTCTCAAATGCATTAAAACTAAACTAACAAGCCTGTTTTGAAAATCTGAGTAGAAACCACAGATATTTCTGTTAAAATATAGTGAGTAAAAGTAAAAAGTTTTCATGTAAATAAATACTCCAGTAAAGTATAGATATCTGAAAAATCAAAAGTACATTAACTAAGAATTTGTATTTAGTTACTGCGCTGGTCAGGTGGCCGAAAATGCGTCACCTGCGCTCCGTTTCCATCACTCTTCTCTGCGACCATCACCTTTGAGTGAGTGAGTGAGTGAGTGAGTGAGTGAGTGAGTGATGAGAATTTAGAGACTCGGTTTATAAAGTGTACAGCCTGCTATGCTGTTACATCACTGTGCTTCCAATGACACAGCTAAAAAAAGAGCTAAAACTTGTTTACCAACCACTCCCCTTTTCTCGCCAGTTAACAACCAGCGCAACAGCCAAAAATGTTTTATCCTGTTGTTGTGATGCACACTGACTGACAAATAGAAAAACTATGAATGCTTGACTGGAAAAATTATGACTGAGGGCTCTCCAACTAATGATTCAAATTTTCGACTGTCAGGGGGCAGCCCTACAGTAGACATTATAATTTTCGCAAGTTCAAGTCAGTCAAGGAAAGTTTCTGAATCTCATCTATTCCTATAACATTGATTTGTTCTCTCCAGACAGCTGCTGAAACCATCCAATTAACTGATAGCCTTAAGCACTTTTGTTTCCCTTTTAACACCTACTTAGTGTTGTTTAAACTCATTAGATATAATGGAAAACCTTACAATGATGTTTTATATCCAGAAGTATTTACCACTCACCTCAGAGCCTTTCATGAGAAGCACTCTAATCAATATCTGCTTCTTTTCCCTCCCTCTCTGTGTAGATTTCAAGACAAGTTTAGGCTAAGGTGATACAAGGGAAGGAACAAAGTCACTTGAAAGTAATTCAAACTTTGCTGGAGGCAACTAAACTGTCTGACAACTCTGCTCTGTGAAACAGATGTGCTGCAAAGGAGAAGAGATATAAAGTTTCTCTTCAGGGTTAAAAAAAACAAAAAAAACACTATATGCACAAATTTGTGTGTTTTTGAGCGCGCAATTGAAGTTTGCATACTCCCGCGGCAGCATGTGAATTTTTTATCAGCAGTTTTTATGAGATCTGTATTGAATGTGTGTTTGGCATCAGGTTGCTGTGGGGTAGTTGTTATTGCTGGTCCTATGGACCCACAGGCTTGTGAGTTTTAATTATAGCTTTCTTAACAAGACCAGACTTGTGCCAATTGCAATTAGCAACCTAATAGAACAGAAAATAAGCAGTCCTGGATCCCACGGAGTGAGACGACTGTAGATGCTAATGATAGATACAATATTTATTTTATCTATCAGCTATCTAGACAGACAGCTTGTTTTATGTACAACCCCAGTTTCAAAATAGTTGGGTCACCAATACCTTTCAATTTGTATTCAATTGAATACAGTACAGAGATGAGCTATTTAATGCTCAAAATCTGAAACCTTGTTGCTTTTTATAAATATACACTCATTCTGAAATTGAAGCCTGCAACATTTATTTAAAAAATTTGGGATGGGGCAACAAAAGACTGGAAAAGTTGTGCACTGCTCAAAAAAAACACCTCTTTACAGGTAAACAGTTTAACTGGAAACAGGTAACAGTACCATGATGTGTGATGAAGGGGCATCCTTGAAAGGCTCAGTCTTTCACAGGCATACATAGGGTGAGATTCATCATTTTATGACAAACTGTGGGGACAAATAGTCCATCAGTTTAAGAACAACATTTCTCATTAAAACATTCAGAGAATCCAGGGAAATCTCTGCACATAAGGGGAAAGGCTAAAAACCAACACCCCTCATACGGCAGTGCATTAAAAAAAATGCATTAAAACATCACATATGTATAAAGGATACTACTGGGCTCGGGAACGTTTTGAAGAACTCTTGTTGGAAAGCACAGTTTGACCCTGCATTGACAAATTCAACTTTGTTCTACCATGCAAAGACAAAGCCATATATCAACAACATCCAGAAACTCTGCAGACTTCTCAGGCCCCAAGCTCATCTGAGATGGACTGACACGAAGTGTAAAAGTATGCTGTGGTCTGGCAAGTCCACATTTCAGATTGTTTTTGGAAATCTTGGACTTTGTATTCTTTGGACCCAAGTGAAAAAGGACCATCCAGATTGTTCTCAGCACTAATTTCAAAAGCCAGCGTCTGTGATTGTATGGGGGTGTGTTAAGGCTCAGTATGCAGTATGTTGGTTATGCACACAAATACGGACGGAGCCTTCTGTCCGTACTCTACGTTCATTTTGTCTGCACTTCTGCACGTTTTCTGAAAGCTTACAAACACAGACTGAACAGAGTAGTACCTTCAGTAGTCATGAGGGAAGTGTAGCAGTTTAGACAGTAGTTAAAGCAAGTCGCGACCACAGGACATGGCGAACTTTTAAAAATCCAATAGTATTGTAAATGACGTCCGTCATCAAATAGGCAGACAATTGCACAATAGGTGGTGAAAAAAATTCTCCATCCACATATCGTGATGTATTTAATGGTGAACAGACCACCCTGGTCTACAACACTGCCTCTGCTATTGCCTCTTCCTCAAGAGACAAAAATATGATTTCAGCCTCTTCCAGAGTCGCCATGTTTGATGTTGTCAGAAACTTTTGACTCTTCTTTGAAGCAACTTTTAACTCTTCTTCTTCAAGGCAAGTTTGACTCTTCTTCAGGGTTGACTCTGAGCGGCGCCCTCTAGAGAATGTTTTGCTTAATATCCAGGCCATCGTAAAGTAAGCATGGAAGTATGTGAGCAGTGATGGTTACATCATTTAAAACATTTGTGTCTATTTTTGTATGTAAAGGGAGCATAAATAAGCCTTTAGAGCCTGTGGCATATCTGTGAAGGCCCCAATAATGCAAAGTTACATACAGGTTTTGGAGCAACATATACTGCCATCCAGACAGCGTCTTTTTCACAGATGTCTCTGCATCTTTCAGCAAGACAACACCAAGCCCCCCTCTGTATGTGCTGTAACAGCATGACATCATGAAAGAGTTCAGGTACTAGACTGACCTACCTGTAGTCCAGACCTGTCTTACATTGAAAATGTGTGGTGCATTATGAAGCACAAACTATAACAACAGAGACCTGGACTGTTGAGCTCATGAAGTCATATATTACAAAATGGGAGACAATTTCACTTTGAAACATTCAAGGATTACAGCCTTACCCCCTAATTTCTCATTTCTGCGCTGCGGCACTTGGACCAATTCACGGCCATTCTAGACATTGCTTGTGTTTCCACCAGAAGAACTGCTGCGTTTCAGACATTTCCCAGAAGTGGCTCGGCGCTCCGCTCCACAGAGAATATGCACTGAGTCTATTTTTGACGGATGCCACAAAATTAGTGTATATTTACAGAAATCAATAAAGTTAATCAGTTTGAACATTAAATGTCTTTTCTTTGTACTGAATTTAATTAAATATAGGTCAAAAATGCTCTGTAAATGTTTGCATTCTGTTTGACACAGCCTCTTAACCATTTTCAAGTTGGGTTTGTATTTATTTTCAAGACAGTCCTGAGTAGGAGCACACAGGCTTACCAGCATCTTGTTTATTTCTGTGAGGCCTCTTTCCAAAGAGCAATGAAAGCACATGCCATGAAGTCAGAGCACTTAAGATGTCTACCCACCTGACATATGGGCTGATTCACAGTTTGCTGGACAGGTTACGTTCCCGCGGTGGAATGTGCTTCTGATCTGCAACTCAACCTGTTCCATCTTTCAGATAAACGTCCTCGCAGTCGTGTTGCCTTAGGCCTGGTTCCTGTGGAGGTCAGGTCTGGGCCTGCAGCTCTCTGGCTCCAAAGTCTCCTGGAAGTCTCAGACTTATGCCAAGAACAGAGAATTGTTTTGTTTTTTCTTGTACTACTTAATTCTTTTTTCTCTCTTCCTCTCATTCCTTAAACACATTTCATAAGTGTTATATGTCTCAGGTGATTGTAAATCTTTGCGATCACCTGAGACACTCACATTGTGGTTGAATTTGAACAAGCACACTCTGCTGAATTCTAAGTTAACTTAAGTTGCAAGTTGTTTTCTTGTCCTTAAGGCCCTTTTTATTTAATTTATGATCATAGTCATTCCAAGGCATCAACTGCGATGCTTACTTTTCAAAGGGAGGTGGCTCTACAATTACTCTAAGCCCCTGTGGACATAAAAAGAATGCTTACATAATGCACATTTTTTCTTTCAGGGGAGTGCTTTTGACTGGAAATGAAACCTTTTGGTCTGTGGAAAAAATGCATTCTATTAAACGATTTGATGACTGGCCAAGAAGTTCATAACTGAATGGTGTCTTTCTATAAAACTGGTAGGAGTGAATGTGGTGCTCAAAGGAGAGAAAAAAATAACAGGGAACTGTGTGTCTGTTTGGATTGTTGGATACAATCTATCAATAAATCTCTGGATCCAGGCTAAATGATTACATGGATCACAAGGATTATGTAATCTGAAAGGTAACTGTATTCTGTTAGTCTGCTGTGGGGCTTTGTTGTTACCCACACACCATCCTGATCATCAGCATCATCACCTACAGTCCCAAAATCTTTTTCAGTAGTAGCAGTAGTTGACAGGTTAGCTAGCTATCTGGTTGATCTTAACTGTAAATGTTTCTTTAAAGCTACTACAAAGAGTTTTTAACTGGTAATTAAACCTCTCAATTTAATACTGATATTTCTATATAACCTATGTAAGCAAACAAGATTATCAGTCTGCCTACCTGTGTTCTGGTAATCTGTTTCAGGACGCTCTGACCAATCAGTGGTGGCCTTGCTTTAAATTGCTGCCTGTCCTCCACCTCCCTCACTCACACAGCCTTTTTTAAATTTAATTTATGTAATAAACTTAAATTTGGTTAACCCAACTTTTATTCGTCCTTCCTGGTACTTCCCCTAAATGACGGCTGTAAAATCTTGACAAGAAAGCCAGTAAGTATATTTCCCAAAATGTAGAAGTACTCCTTCAAATCAAGTACTGTAGTCCATGTGTTTACAAAAACACACATACATCTACACAGGCCATTTGAGATAATCACATTTAAACCTTTAGGACAGAGGAAGTCCACTGAACTGATTGAATTTCCTTCTAAGTCAGATGCTGAGAATTCTTTTACCCAGAACATTCTTTGGTTTTATGGTCTATCAAAGCTAATTACTGTTTTTGGATCCTCAGGAGAAAGTTCTGAGTTGTGTTTAGCCACACTAGTTGCTCTAGGGATGCCAGTGTGGGTCTGATGATCGGCTGGTGTACCACTTGGTCTCAACTTGAATATCTAAAAAATCTTTGTCTTGATTGCCATTTGTTAACGATCTCCATAGTTCCTGGAAATGAACCCAAATGACTTTGGTGACCCTCTGATTTTTTTTTCCTCTCATGAGGCTGGCATATGTAGTTTTGAGTGAAATATCACAACAACTACTGGATGGATCACCTTGAAATTCATGTTTCCTACAGGTGGAATTCTAATCCAGTTTCTGTATCCACATGTGATCAACAGACCTGCATTTTGTCCAGAGATCATCTCAAATACTATTGGACTGATCAGCCTAATTTTTTTGGTGTAAATTCATGATGGTATCCTGAAGGACCTCTTTTTTTTCTTGTTTTTACTTTTATGTCTTCATGGTTTTATGGCCTGAGACATGATGTCTTCAGGTCATCCCATTCTTGTGAACAGAACACCTGGAGAGAATCTCTTCAAATTTGGTACAAAAGTGCACTTGGATTCAAAGATGAACTGATTAGATTGTGGTGGTCAAAGGTCAAGACCACTGTGACATCATGTCCATCCTGTTCTTGTGAGGGTGATATCTCAAAAATGCTTCAAACTTGGTTCAAACGTCCACCTGGATTCAAGAGTGACCTGGTCAAGGATCACAGTGATCTCACTAAGTAAATTTTTGGACATAGCTCAAGAAGTCCTACATGAATTATGACAAAATGACACACAAATAATCTAATAGGTTAACTTCACTGTGACATCCTAATGTTCAGTCTACACTTCATAACTTTTAGTAAATTCCTCAAAGTTACATGTCAGTAAAGTGGTAAGTTCCATATTAAATTCCTTTAAGTCGTCACTTCAAACGTTACATGAGTAGGGACAGAGATGGCTGTAAACTGTAATGTCTCACTTTTCTTAACCGGCCGCTAGGTGGCGCAAGTGATCAGCAACTGCTTCAGTCTGAAATCTTGTTTCAGTTCAAGACAGCGTATGTTGTAGATTAATATCATGTAAATCTCAGTTGGCTGCATCTGGCAGTTGTGGTGGAATTGCAGTAGGTGCTTCATCATCTGTTGACTGGTGGGGAACTGCATTCCAGTAGTTTTGTTTTGTGCTAAATAGCAAATGCTAGCATGCTACCATGTAAAGCTAACATGGTGAACATGCTAACATAATTAGTAAACATCAGCATTTCAGCATGGTTATTGTTAGCATGCTGAAGTTAGCATTTAGCTCACAAAGTATAGCCTCATAATAAAAGTTTTCAAACTTATGTAGCATTTCCTTTGTGTTAAGTTCATAGTCAAAGCTTCATAACAATGAATATGGGATTATAGGAGAATAAAGAGTGCTGTGGTAGCAGTTTTTGCATTTTTTAAGGCATTTTATTTTTAGAACAAATATCAGTAATGTTTGTGCATTTAAAATCTGTTCTTGGCAGGAATACAAGGAATCTATTTTTCCATTTTGGTCAGTTTATTTCTTGCCAAGGTGTCAGTAGAGCAAGCAGGGTTAAAGACCAGTGTTCAAGACCTCTGACAGCATCTGCATTCACCCTCGAATCACATGCTGTTTAGCCCAGGAGCACTAATTAAATTTGGAATCCAATTATGGAAATGGTAATGAAATTTCCAAATGGGGAAACTCGTAATCTGCTCATTGAGGTGTTTAATTACAAGCGGGTCTGTGCATTGCAGATATGTTACACCTCTGGATTTGGCGGACAGAGACATGGACACGAGTTTGACAGCGTAAGGGTGTTGGAGTGATGGAGGAGAAGAGACTAAATACTGTATGTGTGTGTTTGTGTTTTAGATCAGATGAGCTGACACCTTTAATATCTGTCTGTTTTAGTGACATGCTTTTCTGTGCTTGAAACATGTCTCTGTTCTGAACATGATTTGTCTGCATATACTATGTCTGTTTGTTTTTTTTTATCTTCTAATGAAAATGTATCGAATCATTCTGTAATTTAGCTTTGACAGTAACATATCACCCCATTCGCGCCTGTAAAGCCCATTTGAAATACAAAACTTATATGAAATTGGAAATTATAATTTGAGAGAATTTGAGGGGGATGAACCAATGTGTGTGTGCAAGGGTGTATTTCCACTGGAACGATAGTCTTAATAATATATTATGGCAAGATGCAGCGCTGTTAACTATTGTTGTTTGAGAGCGTTCCCAATTTGAGGGCAGATAATCATCAAAATGATCTTTATGTGTGTGATGAAACCCAATTTCAAACTCATCAAAACTGCTGTGGTCTGAGCCCAGTGACACGTGTGAAACCCTTTGTTGCTATCAGCACGCAGCAGGAAATCTATAATGAAAAGTCAAAGTAAAATTATAAGTAAATAAGGGCCTGATATTGTTTGATTTGATGACACACAGTCTGGCAACCATGCCATGAAGAGAGGTAGTTTAAAGGATTGTGGTGGTTCATAATAGTAGTAGTCATTAATAAAAAATTCTATCTATCTATATATATATATATATATATATATATATATATATATATATATATATATATATATATATACATATAGATAGATAGATAGATAGATAGATAGATAGATAGATAGATAGACTTTAAAGGGACAGTTAGCTTTACTTGGCTGCAACACTACCTTTTGCAATGGGAAACCACAGTCAGGTATCGCTTTCTCCAAACTAACCAAACTCCATAGGTGAAATAAGTGATTTTACCAGTACTGGTCTACTGCTGCATGTCTTGATCAAGTTAGGTTTCTGTTAGTGTTATTGTGTGACTTCTGTGTTTTAAAGAGTTAGTTCGGCTTCACAAAATTCACACAATAACACAAACAAAGTAACCAATTGAGGTAGCAGTAAAGCAGCAACCCAGGTGATCTGCAAAGTAAAATTGCTGATTTCGCCCATGGAGTCTGGTTTTAATGGAGAGAGCGATATTTGGCCTATATAATAGCAGTTTTTTTATCAGAAAAGGCTGCCTGATTGCATGATAAAGTTGAGAAAATATTGTTAATACAGTGTACACTGAAACTGATGTTGATTGTTCTATGTGGGCAGTACATTGCTTCCTTTCTAATGGGACTTGCCAACCCTCCCAATTTTTACAGGAGACTCCAGTTTTTACTCTATTTCCTCCCAAGATCACTATTCTCCTGTATTTCTCCCACTTTTTCCCCCCCTTTTCATTATCACAACCTGTTTCTGGCACCGTAGAGCATGCAACTCCAAAAGTCTACAATTTACACTTAACAACACAGCTACACCAAACCAGACTTCCTGGAAAGATCAATTCCCATTTCTAAAGGAATGTTTAAAAGGAAAGGGGCATGCACTGTGTGAAAATTACTGTGTCAATTTTCTTTTAGGGGCAGGGCAAAAACTAAATGAATGAATCAAAAATTTATGAATAAAGTTCACATCAGCGGGGTGACTTATTCTGGCATCTTTCCTGAGAATTAAACATAAAATTAACATAAAAGTATTTATCATTAAAAATGCAGTTAAAGTGCACTATTTACTTTGTTATTTTCATTCTTTAAAAGTCACCGAAATGTAGGAGCACAAGGTCTCTGAAACTCAATTTTTTTGTTTCAAAATCATTCCTATTTTTGAGGTCACAAGGTTGGAAAGTGTGACCATGACTCCTACTGTTTCTTCAACTTAGACATGCCGACCATCATGTACTGTACAAAATACACGGACTATCAGTAAATACCTTTTCCAGTCCCACTTTGAAAAACTTAAACTGTTCCTTTAAGATTATTCCCTGAAACAAGGAAACCCCCCTCCACTCAGTGTGGTACAGTCTGAGCTCCCTTTACTAAAATCCCATTGGATGCTCACTTCCTGTTTGGCAGTTTGGACCCATGACCAGCAGGTGAGATGCATGGGGAGCTCATGTAACAAACATTTGTTTGATTAAAGTCACATGAATTTGAACTGACTGCACTGACAAAGAGACTAAGTGGTTATATCATGAGTGCGATGACAATGTGCTTCATGAAACGAGCAGAAATAACTTTAGTTAGCAGGTTAAGCATGCTCCACCCACATGTGCTCCCTGTGCAAACATAACAGAAGCCAGGACCACACATCTATTGTGCCAGCAGAATGCAATAAATAACAGAGCTGCAGAAACTAGAGACTGCTTGGCTGGTGTGCAAGCAGCTCTGATAGAGCATGGGTTAGCACTGTGACTGTTACATTATTCCTCACACAGAGTTTCTACTGGCCTGCTTATATGTGTCAGTCTCCTTGAAATTAATTCTTCATGCTAATTATGGTTATGAGCCATAATTAAATATAGGCTATCTTTTTTAAATGTGGAGGTACATGCCTCTGGAGTTAACGGTGGCTTCAGTTGCTTTCACACCTCTAGTCAGGTTAATTTGGAACAGATCAATGGAAGAAAATAAACACTGTTGCATTTTGGGTACACTGACTTACTGTGCAATATTTCACACAGGTGAATTTTAATTTCAATGTGCAACAATCAGGTGTATTATCATCATTGTATGTGCAATGTGAATATTCCCTCTGTGCAATTGTGTAAATTCTATTGATGCTTCTTTAAATTTTTGCTATCCACTTTGCTGCTTTAACACTGTAAATTTCTCCAACAGTGTAACCATTAAAGTATCCCGTCTTATCTCACTTATCTTATCTTATCTTATCTTATCTTATCTTATCTTATCTTATCTTATCTTATCTTTCTTAAGTAAGATAAGTGGACTAACAGATAGCTGTCATTGATGACTGGCAGGTTTGGTGACTGACGCTCTGTATAATGAGATCTATGTGGACCCACGTGGGAAAACCAACTTACTGTGATTGACAGTAGGTCATGCAGCTCATTACTGCACCTTCTATCAAGGTAATTTGTTATCATTATACAACACAGCGTTGCACAATGAAAAGAGAGTTGAGGCCTTTTCATGATACACATACAAAATATACACAGATAATTCAAATCAGAATAGAGTAGTATAAAATGTATAATAAAACATGATATATACAGTTACTGTAGGGTTCAAACCTCCATATTTTGAGTTTTTTTTTCATAAATGAATGTTACTGGTCACTCATTCTGTCTGTCTGTGGGTTTCACAATGATTTAAGCATTGAAAAGTATTAAAAAGAGCCAATTACTTTAACTAAGGAGCATTCAATCGGTTTACTTTTTTTCATTTCCTGGAAAGTAACAATTTTGGACATACAAGGTTTCTGCCAACAGTGACGCACCAAGAAATAATTCTGTGGAGAATAATTATTGTTATTAAAGATTATGTGTCAGGTTGAATGAACAGCAGCACCAAGATGGTGATTATAATATGCTCTTCACATTAAATAATGAGATAAATAAAGAGAGCAGCCGAAAGACAAAGAAATTATTTTGCATATGCACACAGAAAATAATTCTGTCATGGATTTATAATTTTTTATTTATTTATTTATTTTTGAATTATGGTCCACATTTTCACATAAAAACCTTGACATATGGCATGTCCCTCCCTCAGCTTTGACTGTGTTCGTGCACCAGGCATCATCGATGTAAACTCAGAGTCCTCCTGCCCTTGTCCTGCTGGAGTCATGCATGTTGCATACAATTCAGCTGATTTTTACAAAGAATAACTTTTTGAATGAAAGTCATCAAAGACATTTTTTTATTCAATGCAATGATCACCCATTCTCATGATGACTCATTCGGTCCAAAGTCGGGTGAGTGAATTTCCAGATGGCAAATCCATCACTGCTTGTTGTGTTTCACTTGTTTCACACCTTTTTTTTCTGTGGTTTGCTTGTTTTAACAAAAACAAAACCGCTTACGTGTGAAAGCACAATTAAACTGTAGGCATCCAGACATAAATAAGTACCATTTAACACTTCTGGCCTCAATTTTCCTGACAAAGTGGCTGTGTATTATAATTACATACAATATAGTGTTTTTCATTCAGTCCTCTGCACCAGTTTCTGTCTTTTCTCTGTTATATTGTGAGTCCTGTTGTTTCTTGCTTCAGCTGTGCAGATCTCCATTCCATCCTCTGGCACCCAGCCTCTCCGAGGCCAGCACTCCAGGTTTTGCTTTGCCTCATGCAGATTGTGGACTTCTGCAATGGATGACTTGGTTTTAATGGGGCTACGGCTTTCTTGGGACTTGAGTGGTTTTGTCTGCCTCCCTCTAGATTTCCTCTAAAGTGATCCTGCCTGTTGCTTCTGCCTTTGGACCAGCCTCCTCGTAATCCTGCCTGTTTCTCCAGAACTCATGTGTCCTTTTCAGTGGTCTCACTATCCTCTAGTTGCCTTAACACTAGAACAGCCAAGGCAGTCAGTTTGGCAGTTTTCAAATTGGTGGTCATACTGACCAAATGGAAATTGCCACTGTTATGCTGTCCTTTCTTGGTTACTTAGCAACTATCATTCACTGTCAATTATACTTAACAAGTGGTCTTGAGTTCAAATTTCCGGCAGTAAAATACAAAAAATTACTTAATAAGACTCAGTTGAAAATGAAGTAAGGGAGACAAGGGACAGTTGGAACATTTTTTGTCTCAGTACTTGACTCACTGAATTTTTGCTTTTGTGTTATTACAAATGTCAATATTACCAACGTTTTTTGCTTTTATTTTTGCACTCTTTTCCAGCCTTTTACCATAAGCTATGATTATTTTTTGTGATTGTTCTGGGTGGAAATTTGTCATTATTAGTGTTAAAAAAAAAAAGAAAAAAAAAAAAGAAAAAGTTCATAATCTTACAAAATACATTTTACAGTTTCTCACTCTGAGTTATTATAGATTAATCTAAAATTTGAATCGGATCATGGTGTTTTTATCCGACAGAAAAATAGTGCTGTGTATATATGCAATCATTATGCTTTACTACACAAAATGGCAAGCATTCTGATAACTATCTAAATTAAAGCTGCAAACAGCATTGGCCCGTGGTGTAGGCTGCAGCCGCAACCATGTCATCAGGTCGAGGAATGTGTTTTTCACACACACACATTGCAAGACTTCAAAATTCGACGCCATGCCATGGCCTAGCCCTTCAACAAGCGCTAAACCTTTTAATAACTTTGGATTGTTGTTTGTTAAAATATAATGCATGGAAAAGGCCAAAATTGATCACAAAATTCAAAATGGCTAACTTCCTTTTGGGTTTCTGTGATGGGTCCAAGATACTTTTTTGTGCGTCTGGACATGATACATGTGTGTACTGATTTTTGTGCATATTGGCGAAAAGTGACACAGGGGCTGCTTTTTTGAGGGTGTGGTCAAGCCATTTTTGCACACCCACTGCCGAGGACCATACCTGACAAAAGTTTTTACCATGACTCATATGTGTGCCAAGTTTCATGCACCACTGAGCATGTTTATCCCCTAAAAATGCGATTGAAGAGGACAAAAGAAAAGAATAGAAATGATTATTAGAGCAAATCCAATAGGGTCCTTGCACCGATTGGCCCAAATAAATTTGACAGAATTTACATTTTGCTGTTCTGTGATTTTAAAAAAGATAAGCTAATAGAATAAATGCATTAATCTTTTAGTTTGGTATTTATCATGAGAGATAATAGAGCTCGAAAGTCAAAGGTCAAAATGATCACTTATGGTCGATCTAGTAGTTATGGAATTGTAGCCCTGTTTTTCCAGACCCTGCTGAGAACACCAGACTCTCTTCTAAAATATCTTTACCACAGTCCTTGCAGCTTTGTTTTACTTCTTCAGGTAACAGCTCTCACCTGCACCCAGCAGACGTACTATTAGAACTTCAGTGCTTCTCTCCACAGCATCCAGTGAAAAATACAAACACCAGCGCACTCGCATTCAGTCTGAATCCAAAGCAACAATGAACAGCACAGAAATGTCACTGCAGATGAGCAACTGTACTCAGCCGTGGAGAACACACAATTTAATATCTTCAAAGTCCTTGAGTGAGTACAGAGTGTTCCTTCAAGTGTTCGCCTCAGTCAGTCCACAGTGTCTGCCCTGTACAAGCTGTTTAAGAATTATCAATTGTACCCGCTGTTACACTCTGCACCAGCGGATGAACCTCCAGGTGAACAGAGAGCTACTTTACACTGACAGCAAAACACATTAGTCCTGTGTGGGAAATAAAATGTCCTGTTCTGCAAACTTGCACCTTGTATGAACAGCACACAAACATAAATCTGACAGGGAAACTAACGGAGGTGCTGTTACAGGGCAAACATGAAAAAATAATAACAAAATCTATATTTATAATGACAGTCTGCTCTCTCGATACCATGATGACATCCATCATTGGAGGCTGTTCATTTGTTCCTCCACAAGTGGCAGTGGTGAAATGTTACTAAGTACATTTACTCAAGTATTGCAGCCTTGTTCAAATTAAAGTACTTCCTTTTCATGCTACTTTATGCATAATTCTACTCCACTGTATTTCAGGGGATAGTGTCACTACATTTATTTGTGGGCTGCCCCTGACTAAAGATTTCAATACACGACAAGTAGTGTTCAGTTAAAGCCAACAGACGACTAGCAGATGTTTGCAGATGTTTCGAATGCGTTGCAACAACCAGCAGGAGACTGAACATTTTTTTTAATTTATTTCACCACAGTCTCATTTTTCACGTAAGTCTCATTTTTCAAAACACAGGAATAAATAATTTCCAATTTCGCAAAAATAATACTTGCGGATGCATCAACATGATGGATGATGCATACGTACCAATTAACTTGCTACAAGATGCTTCAAAACCGCTTTAGGCCTCCTGTTCCCACCTGTTCCCAGCTGAACCCACCGTGTCGGGTCAGAGTCCTGGTTGGACCCGATGTAATTCACCTCAGTACTGTATTCCTGGTTGTCAAACTGGCCTGCGTCACCCTTACATACATACCATAACATAAGCTAATAGCAGCTATGGCACAGTCAGCTGCAGCACGCCGCTGATTTCAGTGTTACAAGAGGTGTCTGTTGATGTACATGGAAAATGTGAGTCGTTTTTTAGTCGTGTTTCATGAGGGTTAAGCCTATTTATGGACGCTTGCTTGAAGGACTTTAAAAGCCCTCAGCAATGTGTGTTTGAACATTTTCAGTCTTATATTTTCTTCTAGTTTTCACTGTGTCTGCTGATGAAGAGAGAGAGAGAATGTTAAGTGGCCATTATTTCACTGGACCGGGGCAGTTGCAGGTAACATTTTTGCTTTTTTGCTTTATTTGAAACACTGCGATTGCACACGATTGCCAATATCTGAGACTTCAAAATATTTTAGAATTGTTCAGCAGATTTTCAACACAAATTCATAATAGAAGCAAACATGTTTGATGTGGATTCCTTAAATTTAGCATTTAAAGGGCCAGATAACCCCAAAATTCAAAATATGTATTTTCCCTCTTACCTGTAGCGCTATTTATCAATCTAGACTTTTTGGTGTGAGTTGCAGAGTTTTGGAGATACCAGTCATAGAGATGTCTGCCTTCTCTCCAATGTAATGGGACTAAATCGCACTCGGCTTGTGGTGCTCAAAGCATCAGAAAAGTGTCTTTGAAAAACGCAAAACCAGCGTCTCTTTCCAGAAATCATGACCTAGTTACTGAAGATAATCCACTCACTGTTTTGTGAGCAGTTTTATGTAGGAACTAATTTCTTTCTAGTGGAAAAAAAAAGTATTTTCGATAGATTCTAAAGTAGTTCCAGTAGATTCTACTGTAAATAGAAAGTAGTTCCTACATCAAACTGCTCACAACAATTATTTTTAGCAACTGCGTTGTGATTTCTGGAAAGAAATTTCTCTGAATTTACCCGCAAATTACGCCTCAATTTCACAGTAAGTGTGTAATAATTAGCAAGTGTTGTTTTTATGTATAAGTGGTAATTATCATTTGTTTATTCAGAATTAGTGGAATACACATATTAATAATAATAATTATTATTATTATTATTAAATAATGTTGGGGTAATTTTCATTGAATTGGCATAATTTTTAAGAAGTTTCACCTGTGATACCTGCTAATTATTACATATCTACCATGAAATTTTGGGTAAATTTGCACCTAATTTCAAATAAAGTTGCATGAAAATGACAGTTGCAAATTATCACATATTTAGCATGAAATATTGGAAGTAATTTGTATGTAAATTTTTAAGAAATTTCAGATTTGTCATTTGGTAATTACCACCCACTACATGAAAAGAATACTTGCTAATTATTACATACTTGACCACAAAATTTCACGTCCCTTTAAATACTTATTAAAGAAGAAGAAACTGGCCAATAATGTGAGCCCATTGTACCAGTCAATCCCTGAACCACACAGACCAGAGTCCAGAAGCTTTCCGATGGCAGTCCTTTGAAAGAAATAATTTGTTTTGTCGAACGACACAAAGGGGGAAGCGTGATTGAGGGAGGCGGTGGTGAGAGCGGGGAGGAAGTTGTGAAGAAAACGTGATAAGGAAATGGCTCGGCGAAGTCAGTAGGCGGAGAGGCCGTGATGAGCGAGAGGTAAACATCAAACCGGGGTTGGAACAAAATCATTTGTTCCTTTGTTTCTGTTTTTGTTTCCTGGCCCTGTTAGCGCTCTTTCCTTTGATCAGTGCCTCAAAGCTTGTAATAGTGCAAAGCACTGCATATGTCAGATTACCGTGGAAGGGCTGCAGGGGCATAACCGGCTCCACTCTCCCACAGAGCCAGCCTCAAAGTGTTAAGCTTCCTCTGAGAAATGAACCGGTGTCAAATTTCTGTCCACTGATTTGCATCTTTATTTTTAGGAGCGACTGACAGTCTGTAATTTGGTTAAAAGACATGCGGTGGCATGGATCCTAAAAGTGCTAATAGAATATTAACACCTACCTCTGAGGGGCAAAGTCTAGGTGAGCAGGGGATGCAGAGCCTCTTCACATACGCAGGAAAGTGCAGTTAGAGAAAAGAGCCCGTTTCTGACATTGAACGGAATGAAGTGTATCTGTCCTGGCAGGCGGTCGGAGGTTGTCTTGTTGGATGAAAATGAAGGAAAATCCTCTTTTTCCACAACAGTGTTATAAATATTTTACCGCTGAGGCTGTTGATTGGGTAATGTGAGAACAGCGAGCTCCATTTCAGGAGCTGGACAATTGCTTCCTGCCTTTAACGGCTTTAATGAAAGAAGGCTCGGTGAGTTGGAAAGATATTCAACTGATCTTTTATTACAGCCTCACTAACATTTAACAAGCACTTCGTATTGTAAAGACAAATAACAGTAGATTGAAGCCTTGGATACAATAATACTAAATTCATATTGCACTCCAATATGTTAAAGAAAATTTCCTCATCCTCATGTTCATTTTAATGCACAATATGTAATTTCTGCTGTTAGTAGTGTCTGTCACATTAAGTAAGGGATAATCAACAAGTAGGTGTGTGTTAAACTGCTTTATGGCACGTTGTGGAGGTGAAGACACAAAGAAGAATGCAGCAGGGATGCAGCAGAGGAGAGCAAAGAAAGAAGGAAAGCATTAAAAACAGCACAAGGTACTGACACGGCTTTTCCTGTTGTATTTCAACATGGCTTTAAAGACAGCGCAGCTTGATTTGAACTCTGTATCATTTATTATATTAAAATCATTTATTATATTATATTGATATATGGCAGTTGATACCAGCTCTAATGCTCATTAAACTTGCCATTGTACTCTGCCACCAGCTTTAGTGGACTGAACTGCGGCCTAAAGAAGGTTGTGCTCTTTTGTTCTTGGTTTAAAAAGTCTTTCGGTATATTAACTGGCCATTTTGTTGCCTTTTTCCGATTAATTTTACCCTCCTCTTCCTCTATCATTTTCAGCTCTTTGGGTGTCACTTCCTTGTGCCACTTTTTCAGTTGTGTCCATTTCTCTCTCCTCCGCTGCATCCCATTCTTCTAAATTGTTGTATTCTCCAAATAAATTAAAAGAAATGTTCAAATCAGCCACTGATGTGTTTTCCTTCCCAGTTGTTAGTTTATCAAGTTACTAACTCAGCCGGCTTGCTGCTATTGATGATGTATAAGCTTTGGCAGCTGAGCTCTTTAATGTTGCCATGGTTACAAGGTGGGTAGCAGATTACTTTCAAATGATGATTAAACTTGAGCCGAGCTATGTGTGAATTAAATGGTTTGAACGCACACCAGCCAGCCAATCAAAAAATATTAGCAACCTGGACCATAAGACAATTGTGAAAGACAAAGTTTGATGATGTTGTGAAGTAGCCAGGGATCATGGGAGTTCTTCTTCTTCATTAAACAACTACTATTGCAGATGAAAATCTATTTGACTTCACTCAGGCAGGAATGCCTTCCTCTTTCTCTGATGTATCCAAAGTATCAGGCATTTTCCCATTAAGTCATAGCAACTAGCAGCCAGTTTGAAACACACCGTTACCTTGAATGGAGTACAGATTTCTCTCCATAGTTGGAAACTATCGGTCTGCAACTCAACAAAATAACAGAATCAGAAATATTTAATTGATCCCTGTGGGGAAATCGGTCACATTACAAGTCCTCCATTCAAGAACAGAAAAATATATAAGCATAGAGTAACTTTTAGAATAGAAAATTAGTATGTAAAATTACATTCTACTATAATATATAAAAAAGATAATAGAACAAGAATAACAAAATACATGAAGTAAGAAATGTGTAAAGACACGTGCCTCATTCTACAATATAGACCAGCAGTATATAAATATAAAAACACCAATAAATGGAAAATATCATGCGACAATCATATGTAACCATGTAAATAACAATACTGTATGAACTGCACAGGTGAATTATTGCACAGAATTATTGTAATGACAGTCAGTACAGAAGAAGTGCAAATAGAGAATAAGGTTATAGGTTATAGTTTCTGACAGGGGTGAATTAGGGGCCGACCCTCATAAACATTTGATGTAACATATTGTACATCAAGTTTTTTGTTTTGTTTTGGTTTTTTTGGACATTTTTATGTGAAAATGTTCTATTATAAATTTAAGCTCAATTTGACAGCCGCACCTTCAGTCTCCTCATAAGAGGTATCTCATTCAGGTTCCTCAAGATAATTTGTACTTCTCTGTCATGGAGAAACATTGACAATCAATACCAGTCACATGTTTACCTGTTATAGATGAAGCTATAGCCAGGAGACGGTTAGCTTAGCTTGGCTCAGCATGAAGGCTGGACACAAGAGGAAATAGCTAGCCTGATGCTCTCCAAAGATAGCAACATGCCTACAGCAACTCTAAAGCTCAAAAATCATTATATTCAATTCATAGGTTGTATAAAACATGGGCGTAGCCTCTGTGATTGTTTCTGAAGAGCTGGTTTGAAGCTTTAAGTCTAGTGGCTCTGGTCATCACCATCTTGGCAGTGCTGGACTCAGCTAACTCTCATCTAATCCAAAGAAGTGAAGCATAGGTGGACCTGAGGTGGCTACCTAGTGGCTAGCAACTTGTAACAGAACCCAGCTGTCATTCAAAGTGTGAACGTCCTTGATTTTTACATAACTGTAATATGACTTAAACAGGTGACTTATAAAAAATTTTCATGAGTGGGAAGATTAGCTACAGTGACCAAAACTATTTTTGTACCAGTCTGTTAACATATTTCATGTTTATATCTGCTGTAAAGTTGGGCTTTTTAATTTGGGGCTCTGTGAGACCCACTTTTGGAGTAAGCCTCAAGCGGCCATTGGAGGAACTGCAAATTTTGGCATCTCCACTTTGGGTTCACTTTTAATTCATACAGAATCAGTGGGGTTTTTTTCACTTTTGTGAATCAAACAATTGAGATGCTGTATGTTTATTAGTGATTTTAAGGGGTGCTGGTGGGAACATTTTATCTTTGTTTACCCCATTTCCACTCTTTATGTTAAGCTAAGCTGGTCACCATACTGAGCTATGGCCACAAGAGTATCTTGTCATAGAACTCTCACTAAGAAAGCAAATAAGTGTGTTTCCCACGATGTCAGACAATTCTTATATGTTATAAGTACATCAAAGAATATCTCCATCCTTCTTTGTCACTCAGTGTGAGTCTTTTTAGAGAACATGTCTTTCAGGTTGACTGACTGCTGCAGGAAAGAAAGATGCTTTTATATCAAGATATACATTTTTTATCAATACACCCAAACTGCACTGTAAAATGCTTCCCCAGATCATCATTTAACTGACGTCTTTTCTAGCGTGTGACAGTTTGGACAGCTTCACCACACATTAAGCCAACCCGCGGTCACACTGTGTGTCATCGGTCTCCTCCGAGCCATTTGTGAAAACTACATTTAATTCGAGTTTCTAATTACTCACTCCTCCTATCCCCAGTGGCTAGCCAAATCAGAGAGGAAGCCAAATGAACTCTGCCTAACCAATTAGCCGAGTGGGCTGCTCAAGCTAATGACATGAACAACAGTCTGTGGCTGCTTCACTGCTGCAGGAGGCCCCAAGGTCTGCAGGATCCCTCCCTCACAGATGAGAAGATTTAAGAAGGATTTCAGTTACTGAGCCAACTGAACATTAATTACTTTAAGGGGCCTGGAAGTATGATGTAGCCTCTCTGCCCTCTGGGGCCACAATTGAATTTCTTCAATTGACCTGTACCAGAACATTTAAAACAAGCTGACTTTAACAAGAGCACTACCTGAAGAGTTTTAAATGGCCAGGAGGATCGGAGAAAGATTGTGAAGCTTTTACTTATTACTATATAATGATGCAATTCAAACCTATAATAGCTGCAATTCAGACCTCTGCTTAAGCACCAAGTAGATGATCTTATTTCCTTTTATTATGCAATTTTTGCTCTTGCCGTGCAGGGGCCTCAAGTGCAGGGATAAGTGGTCTCCAGAAGGATTCATGTATTGGTGTGAAGATCTTTGTAAATGGATCAGGTTTGATTTAAAAAAAAAAAATTCTGAGCAGTGAGCTTTGAATTGCATTTTTCTCAATAGTTTGAAAGCAAGAATATGTCAGGATCTGTATTTATTTTGCTTTCCAGAATAATGACAGCATAAATGAAATTAATTCAGGCATCCTTGCTCATGTTAAACTAGTGTTGCAAACAAATGCCCCCCAGTTCAACATTTTTTTTTTTTTTTTCAAACTTGGATACACCAGTTCTCACTATTTTTGTACTTGAAGGATTTCTGTTCTGTTCTTCAAATATATAATCTTTATTTAACTAGGAAGTCACACTGAGATTAAAATCTGTTTTACAAATGAGTCCTAGCAAAGACAGGGTCAAAATAGGAGCATGGAGGACATGACAAGATGACAACATCAAATCAAATCAACAACCGCAGACTAAAAAGGAGCAAAACAGACCTAATAATACAGTGCATAGCCAAAGCAACAATATTTAGATGTGTGAAGCAACTGTAGCTGCTAGTAATCATTTCCATTATTCTGCATTTAAATTCATTTAAAGATTTCAGGTTTAATCTTGGCCAGCGGATCATTCCAGGACCAAGCTCCAAAGTAGAACAGGGTTGATTTGGCTCTGATCTGACAGAACTGACTGTTTTGCGGTGAGAAAAACTTCTGTCTTCATTCGTTCCCCGTCAGCTTTTTTTCTTTTAAAAAAAAGTTGCCAGCACCAGCATTTCTACCAAACTTCACAGATTTTTTTAACACCCACAGAGTAGTTAGGTCTATGAATATGTTAACATCAAATATATCAAAAGAAAGAGCAGATATGATATTTTCAGACACACAAAAACTTCTTGTTCTTGCTCCATTTGTTCTTTTGTCAGAGCGCTTGAATGTTGGTTGATTGTATCAAAAAAATCTACTTTTCAGACAAAATCTGAGAAAATGTCATTTTTGTGAAAGAGACATTTTTAAGCAGAATATCAACTTTTTTAGTGTTCTTTTTTTTATTACTTCATATTATGCGTGCGACATCACTGTCACCAGTGTGGCTAAAGTTAGCTGTGTGTGTTCCCCGCCCCGCGGCTAAAACCCTCTGTCCAAGAGGCCCGGGGGCTGGAGCGCCCTCTGCCCTGGCTGTGCTGTGAGTCCCAGGGGTTGCGATGCGAGCAGCCTCGCTGTGTCCCAGTTGCTGTGGAGGTCTTGCGGGCCGCAGCATGAGCAACCTCGTTCTGTGCTCGGGTCTCTGTGTTCTCTGTGCAGCCGAACACCAATGTTTTCATGCCATGTAACATCATCATCTTCTCCTGCTGCTCAATTCTGGTGGTTCTCTTTTTCTTCGAGTGATACATTTTTGTCAGATGATCTGAAAACAGCAATTGGTGGCATATCTCATCATTGGTGCGGAAGCATTGTGTCTTAAATGATGAGATAACTCATCAATGGCGGGGAAAGAGTTAAGAAAGTAGGAAATTTGAATTTATCTTAGATATATCTTAGATAGATTAAGATGAAGACCAGTGATGTAGCTTGCACAAAGTGAGGGATGACCATCCCACCTTGCTGTATGAGGTGCAGTGATGGTCATAAAGCTAGAATTAGTCAGATACCTCAGGGCTGAGTGATACAGTGGGTCGAGTTTGGACAACATGTCTGAAACTGCTTGCACAGCATTTGGCTGTACCGGCATGTCACATGACAGTGTGTTGGCAAGGATGGAGAAACCCACTTAAATGTAGTGTGGACAGTACGGCTGGGTAATATATCAATATGAAATGAGATTAGATATCATCTTGTATTTTGAATATCGTCATATGGTGACATGGCAAAAGTGCTGTTTTTTCCTGGTTTTAAAGGCTGCATTTAGGGCTGTGACAATAACCACATAACCACAATACCACAGTCTAGAGATGCAAGAGCTGCAGTTATGAACTGTGCATTGGGCGGGGTGATTCATAAAAAGTCACATGTCTGATTAAACAAAACATGCCTTACTCTTGAAAAAAAAAAGTTTCTTACTGTTGCGATCTTGAATCTGAGCCTGTCAGTGGCAAAAACAAGTACAAGTAAACAACCAAGCATCACCTGTCCTGTGTGCGCTACAGTGCGCCGGAACAGCTGTGGCTCACAGCGCATCACCTGCACTCTTCTTCTCTGATTCCATCAATGTTTGTTTTGTGGTTTGTTGTGATTAAGAGACTCGGTTTATAAAGTTTAAAGCCTGCCATGACTTATGGAGTGCAACAGATAACATAAAACTATATTTATAATTCCTCATTGAAATGTTCTCCCCGTACATTTTAAGTGTCTATGTGTTTTGTCCTGTAAATGTAGTACACACTGACTGACAAAGGGAAAAAATGACTGCTCAACTGAGAATATCTCAGCCGTACAGTGCAGGTAGATTAAAGACAATAATTGGTCCTGCTGGGTGGCGGGTGGATGATTTATGTGTACATTCGGTTTTGGGTGACAGACTCAACCCTAGATACCATGGGATTGCCAGTGGGCAGCTAACAAGAACAACAGTTTTCATGAAAAGAAATGGATAAATAACCACAGTAGACATTTGGTGTTTGATTTATGATTATGGATTTCTTTTTTTTTTTACCATGTGTCCAAAAATGGTGCAGTTCAAAGCTGGATTACAAGGCTTCGGAAAGGGACGTGATCTCCAAGGAGCCAATGTTGTAAAGCTACAATGCCTGCGTGAGCATTAGCTTAACGTCAGCCTTTCCCGCTCAGTTTACTTAGAGGCTTGACCTGTCACTTTTCCAGCTGTTGGGAAATAACAGTTTACTGTCACACTGTAACATGTACTGTACATTTACTGCCAGTCTGACAGCTAACTGTCAAGTTTAAGGTTCTGCTCTACTATGAGCAGTACCATCACTCTCTGCAGCTGGCTCTCCTTACTTGTATGCTGCACACACTGCTGCTATTTCTTAAAGTAGCTATGCCATGCTTTTATGACAGTTCAATAAAGTCCAACAATTATTAAGGCAGTCGCAATAAAGCATCATCCTACAGGAACATGTTGCTGCATGACAGAAAAGTGGTGTAATTTTCTGAACTTACCTGACTGCTTCAGCTATAATTTGGCTTTACCTATTTAGTCATTATACCCACTTCACTAATGATTATTTATCAAAAATCTCATTGTGTTAATATTGTAAAGCCTACAGTATTGGTGCAATATTGATGTAGGGGTATTTGGTCAAAAAATATAGATTTTTTGAGTTTGTCATATCAACCACCCTGTTAGGTAGTTTAACTGGCAGCAATGTGTCATATTTTATAAGATTATCACGTTTGCACTATCTGAGAATTTACAGTATGTTACATGAGAGAAAATGTGCATATTGAGTATTGAATACGATGGAATAGCCTAAAGATATTGGGATATTACTTACTGAACATGAAGCAGCAGATGCGATGAAGCTGGCAAGTTGTGTGTGTGACCAAGAATTAATCAATCCTGTAGTTTTAATACAACAAGCCAACGTACACACTCGCTTTCAAGTTCAAGAGGAATCCAATCCACGAACTTTCATGCAGTGCGGGTTGTAGCCAAGATAGTTCCCAAGGCAACATCTGAAGATTTTAGGTTTGGAGATGCTTCAACTAAAAAAACCGTTGGCTGCTATTCAGTATGAATGGTCTCTTTGTAGAAACTTGCAATCTAAGTGGAACAGCTCATATAAAACACAGAAGGTCAAATGAAGCTCAGCGTAAGTTCAATCAGGAAGACCTTCTATTATGCTGCCTTCATTCATAACTTTCCTTTACTCCGTCTCTCTCTTCTTATTCCCTCTAATCAGCTGTTTGTTGGTGTTCACCTTCGTCTTTACTATCCGATTTTGCCACGGTCGCGATAGCCAGTCAATTTGCTGCTGCCAAACTTTAAATCGCCTCTGTCTTTGCTCCATCAGTTGTCATTCAGTCAGTTGTGTGACCCTCCTCCACCCCTCTCTCCTCCAGTTACTGGACCCAGGTAGCCACAAGACGTTCACCTCGGTCCTCCCTGACGCCCTCTCCTCCAGTCTTCAGGTCCAGGCAGCAGGAGTCTAGAGCCACAAGATGTTCACCTCGATCCTCCCTGACTTCCTCTCCTCCAGTCTTCAGGTCCAGGCAGCAGGACTCTAGAGCCACTTCACCTCACCAGTCTCTGCTTTGCACCTCTTCACCACCACCACCAGTGTCTAGACCCTGGGGGTTTCTCTTCACTACAGCTTCATCACCCCCATTTATATATATGCATATTGTTTCACCTCAATGGGGTCTAACCGCCAAAGACTTTTCATGTTTCATATCTCATGCATGTGCCAATAAACCATTTTCTTTACTCTTAGTCTCTCCTGATTGAATTACTATTAGACTCTGTGGCTACAGGTAGTTAACTGAAAATAAATAAACTGACATTGTTTAACAAGCTGTTACCAACAGTATTTGTAAGAATGTTAGGAGCTCTAAGCAAAAGAAATTAAAGTAAATTTAATCTTTTGACACACGCAGGGCATGTTTGCCTCCATAATTTACAGCAATTTCATAAGTTGTATCATGTTTTCACTCTTTCTGTCTCCAACATTCTCCACAGGCCTTTTTTCAGTACCCCGGCATCTCATAAACCAGAATGGTTTAAGTTTTTTTAATTGTTTACAGTAGCATTGCTACGGAGCCCCTAAAGTGTCATGAAGAAGAAAAAAACTATCGTGCGCACGAGATATTAAAACATGCGCACGAGATACTAAATCATCGAGATATTAAAACGTGCACACGTTTAAGCTAAATTGCGTGCACGAGACGGCCAGTATGACTCTTACTTCTCCTTTTTTAACTTTTAGGCCATTTTCTTGGCACTTGGTAAACATCCATCAATATCCATGTGTGATGCCCACTTAATGGATGTTATTCATTTTGTTGTTGTGTATTATTTGTTTTGTTTGGGAAATGCTATTTTCATGTTGTGAGAAAGTAACCTGAATTTGGGTCAGAGTAGATAACTGCAGTGGCGGCTTTGTGTCAGTGGGTGGCAGTGTGAGACCGTTGTTTGCACTGGTCTGTGGCCAGGACCGTTGCTCTGCTGGTTTCCTCTCATAGCAACAGAGGATCCAGTTGAGTCCAGTCGCGTCTCCCTGCCTCATCATTGTTCCTTGAATTACAGGACACACACATATAACTGTTCATGGGTGCCGCAGCCCGGTACCCGTAACACATGCATCTTCCCCGGACCCTGTAATTGTTCCTGGATGAAGTCAATAACACACTAAATCTGCACAGTCCTTACGTCGGCTGAGTCTATTGTTCTTCAGTATGCGCAGCAAAGTACTCCTGCTGATGATTATCCTATGTATCCTGGCAAGAGCAAAAAGAATGTCATTATATGACATTCCAAGGTGAAAATAAAAGTTAATTAGCTGAGTTCTTCTCTCCATTGTATCGCGTGTGTTACTGTGAACATCTGAAGTGGTCACTACCAAGAGCCGTATGCATGGACAAGTCAAAGCTGGGAAACAATTGTATCTCGAGCGCACGTTTTAATATCTCGAGCGTACGTATCTCATGTGCTCGATATAGTATCTCGAGCACACGTTTTAGTATCTCGTGCGCACGATTTAGCTTAAACGTGTGCACGTTTTATTATCTCGTGTGCACGTTTAAGTATCTCGTGCGCATGAGATACTAAAACGTGCGCTCGATATATTTTTTTTTTCTGCATGACACTTTATGGGCTCCGTACATTGCATATTTAATGAGTTTAACTATCTTATTTATTATGTCATCACTAAACCTTTACCAAGTTCATATTGTTGTTTTATTAAGATTTCTGCATACTTTTTTATTCATGCATTTGCAGTTAACTATGCATTTATTAATAGTTAAGTACACAGTCTGGTGGGTACCAGATTTAAAGTGAGAACAATGGTTATTAGGTTAATTAATCCTTTATTATGCACTTATTTTCAGTTAACGATGCATTTTTAGGGTACCAGATCTTAAGTTTGAACAGTGCCAAAATACATAGTTAACTGTTAATAATAATAATAATAATAATAATAATGATAATAAAGCATTAATTAATCTTAAAAAGCATTGCTCACACTTTAGATGCAGTTTCCCCAGAATACAAAGTTAACTGTCAGTAAGTGTATACTTAACTGGTAATAAATGGATAATACAGTAAACAAAAATCTTAACAAAACAACAACAAAAGCTTAGTAAGGGCTTCACAATAATTAAGTAAGATAGTTAAACTCAGTAAATGTGTTTGTTATTCTATTATAACAATCTCATAAGGCTTTTATTGATATTCTTAAGCACTCTATGAACTGTTAAAAAGTTTCTCATAAGCACTTATAAATGTCTTATCTGACAATATACCTTTTTTTTATGCTATTTTTAACACTTATATAGTCTTATCAACATATGTTAATGTTAATAAGAATCTTTATTACCTATTAACTAACGCTTATTACAAGCTCCTTAATGTAAAGTGTTATCATTTCACCATGACTACATCAGGACTTTCTGTGAACTGGCGTCCCATTTAATTTTTTTGGCCCTGCGCCTGAGACAATCCATGTCCACCACTGCTTAACAGACACATTTTGAGTGTAGAGTAACTTCAAGGTGGCTAAAGGTAACCCAGTGGCTGATCCCCACAGCATTATGTTGTAGCATACTACAAAGTGCTGAGGTGACGTGCAGCTTTTCCTGGATGTTGTGAAGCATCTTTACACGCTTCGCCATTGTGCTGTCTCTTACACTTGAGGCGTGGACACCCAGTGAAAAGGGCGAACATTTTGTGGTGGTCCTTGTGGATTTGGAGTCTTGAGGTAGTGCGCACGTGTTTCATCTCCAGAGCTGGAATCCCTAATGAAATTCTAGGTGAAAAAAACATGACCTTCGTTTAAAGCGCAGACTCTCAAAGAGGGACCCAGGTTCCTGTGCACGTAAACTTATTTGGCCAATAAAGCTGATCCTGATTCTGCAATGCTGTAACAGCATGATGGCTCCACAGGGTTTTTCCAGATTTGAGTTACATGAGGCTCTGGGGATTCTGGATGTTGTTGACAGAATTATTATGTTCAGTATGTCCCTGACCTTTGAGCAAACCTCCATTCACTGAATGTGTTGTCGCTGAATAATTTGCTTCAGGCCCGGGAACCTCAACAGCTGGGGTGAGGTGTGGAATTTTTTTTTTCTCTTACTCTTGATGGATATTTTTTATTTTATATAAATAAATAATTTGAAAAAAGTTAAATATTAGATAAACTTCAGATTTGACCTTGATCAAAGTTATGATCAATGCTCGACTGTCATCTGTGTCTACATTTTTTAATAACCTCAGTTTTTCTTTTTCTTCATTCTTTTCTTTTTTTTAAGTTTTGTAAGAACATAAATCAGATGAGGTCTGGTACATTATAGCACAATGAGTGAAAATAAGGGGAAAAAAGACACAGGTACAGTTCATAATGCATATAAAGGTTCAGACAAAACATTTAAAGTCCAGGTGATATTCCCATTTTCCCAGTATTTATGTTCCTTCTTCTCCTTCTCACTATGAGTCCATTGATTCTGTTGATGAGACAAGCGATGCTGGGAGGGTTTCTCTTTAACCAGCATTTTGTAGTTTTTACTTGCGACCATAAAAACCTTCAAAAGGTATGTGTCACTTTTACTGAACCTTTAGGAATATTTACAGGTACAGAATCCTTGAGACTAAAGTGCCCACTGCTTTCCAAAAAAACCTTAACACATGTGAACAAGACAAAAGGCTCTATCTACTGCCTGGTGCATGGCACAGCGCAGGTGTCGTCACTGTTTTCTGACTGGTGCACCATTCTCGCCCAGCACTGACAATATGTAGAAAGCAAACATACTCACTCCTATAGGTGTGTTGGTCTTAAAATAAGGTGTGGTTGGGCGCACATTGTTATCTTAAGGCAGCAGAAAGTCATTCTATATTTGACCAACAAAAAGCTGGTCTAAAGTCAATGGCGCAAGATTTGCTATTGAAAGGATGCATTATTCAGACAGTAAGATGAGTCTATATAGGTGGGTTCACAACGCGTGGATTTAACTGCTTCACTGCAGTTAATCCACGGGCCATAAAAATTTCAATTTTGATTAACCCTTTGATGCACAACATATGAACACCCCTTCTAATGCGCAACATGGGTCAAAAATGACCCGCATTCATTTTCCATGTGTTTTCAGGCTGGGTGAGTGTTTCTTTGCTGTATTTTTTTTAAATCAATTTATTTTATTATTAAATGTCCCAATTATAATTTTAATATCTTGTTTTTGATTAGTATAAGGTCAATGCTTCCATTGTCTGTTTATTATTTTAGGAATAAAAATAGATTTTGGATTACTACACCATATGGGTCAAAAATGACCCATTTATCCAAGTGTGATTTTGAATTAAATTACTTCATACTATAACAATAATTTGCTTCAACTAATCACTTTAGCAATGCTTTGGGCCAAATAATCGTATATTTTATATTTGAAATGTGTTTATTTGTCGTACACAAACATGGACATTCTGTAGACACATACCTCTGATAACAGTTGAACAGTTGATATTTTAACCATTTTAACATCTGATTTGTGACCAAATAAAATATAACAACTGATCACAGTACATATTGAATAGTTTAACAATTGTAATCTTATTTGTGACCAAATACAATAAAACACAACTGATCACAGTGCAGCAGATAAAATTGATAATTTAACAATGTAATCCGATTTTATTTAAACTAACATAACCAGTGGTGGACAAAGTACTGAACCCCAGTACTTGAGTCAAAGTATAGATACTCCTGGTCAAATATTACTCAACTACAAGTGAAAGTTGTTCAGTCAAAATTTTACTTGAGTTAAAGTACTAGATTACTTGCTTTTAAAAATACTTAAGTTTTCAAAAGTACGTTTTTAAAAATACTTAAGTATTCAAAAGTACAAATTTCAAAGTACATTTTCTAATATCAATACATGTTGTATTGTTTTCATGATGCATTTACAGAAGCTTGTAACTCTCTGAAACCATCTAATGATGCACTGACTTGCTTGTAGAATCACTCTGCTACACAAAGTCTATAGAAACACCTATAAAAACTTCAACATAGAAATACAATCAAAAACTAAAAGGACAGCTGTTGTCATTTTCTGATGTAACTGTATTAAAATCACTGCATAAAATTAGATTGAAGCTAACTGTAAGTTGTTCTCCAAGTCTGTTAAATAACTGAGATTTCTTTCTGTCTTCAGGAGCAGTATTTTTATTAATTATGTGGTATTTTTCACCCGGATAAAAACAATCCAACTTAAGCTACTTAACTTAACTTAAGCTAACTTTAAGCTACCTGGAATAATGAATAATTATAATAACATCTTGAGATTTAATTTTGTCTTTCTCCTGCCGTCACCATTACCGCTTTTTGTTTGAATGAAAGAGGGAGAGTTTGCTTGTTCTTGTTACAGAGCGCCTGGACGTATTTCTGCTTTTACATCAGTCCCATTTGAGAGGAGCTACTGTGATTGGTTTCTTTCTGTGAGGAACACAGCATGTGACCAATTGCATTTAAGAAAAGGAGAAACAGCCGACTTCAACGATGTGCTCAGTCAAAAAGTAACAACAACCTTCCTACAAATGTAGTGGACTCAAAAGTACAATATTTGTCTTTGAAATGTAGTGGAGTGAAAGTAATAAGTTTCCAAAAAAACAAATACTCAAGTAAAGTACAGATACATAAAAAATGTACTTAAGTACAGTACTCAAGTAAATGTACTTCACTACTGTCCACCACTGAACGTAACACATCTGATCACAGTAGACTGCTAACAGCCATTTCAATTCTTATATCCCTCACAAATGACCACGATTTTCGATGAACAGCCATGATCTGGATATAGAAAAGCAAATGCACAAAATATTATCATCAGTATACAGAGACAAGCTTGATAGTGGGGCAGCCAGGGTTTATTATGATCTTGAGGCATTTCTAGTGACAGGATCTGTCAACTGTTGCACTAGTTTAGCTTTATTTTGGTGTCCTAGCTAAGGTAGCTTGCTAGCTACAATATAATATGCTATAATACAATAAAGCTAATAGTATTGAATATATTTTCCTCTCTGACAAGTAATGTACTTTTTCTCAAGGTAACTTAAACCTTATCAATTATTATACAGTTATATTTCACAAGTCTAGCTATTTAGCAGCAGTTACTTTGACAAGTCTAACTAGCTAACTAATAGGCTAGTTATTATTCTTTCTGAGATAAGTAGTCTAATGTACTTATTTAATAGACTGTATGACTAATTCTCAAGGTAACTTAAACCCTTATCAATTATCATATACTTATGTTTCACAAGTCATCAAATGTCAACATCTTACTAACAGTAGCCTATTGAAAATGTTTCCCTTTCTGACAAGAAATGGAGCTACTTAGTCAGAGTTATCACATCAAATTTCTTATCAGGTAAGATGATAATTATTGTAAAATAAGACTTACATGTTTCAGGTCTTCAAATAGTTCTCCACAGTGGGCTACAGTAAATACTGTATGTTACACAAATGTGGGTCATTTCTGACCCATGTGTGAAAACTTCATGAAGACTGACAAAAGCTATGCTTATTCATAAAGGAAGAACAGAACACTTAATATGATGATTTGTGCTAAATAAAACAATTAAAATTTACTGAATAGTTGGATTAATAAATGATGAAATACATAGATTATAAACATTCAGCATAGAAACACTCAGCCATACATGAAATAACATGGGAAATGGATATGGGTCATTTTAGACCCATGTTGCGCATTAGAGGGGTAGTGATATAAAAAGTGTTTTTATTCAAAATGTAAAAAAGAAAAATATACAAGAAGGATGAATTATGATCAAAAACAAGTTAATTGAGGAATACCTGGAATGCTGAGTAATAAAATTAATTAATTGCAAAGATACAGCAAATAAAAACTCAGTCGGGTCACTTTAGACCCATGTTGTGCATCAAAGGGTTAATAGCACATGGTTGAAGTTGGTGGTGAAGTAGATGCACCGATTCCAGTTTTCTTGGCCTATTATGATTCTTGTAAGGGTCTGACCTGCCAATTCTGATTTTTAGTCTTTCTGAAAAGTAGAATTGACAGCATTCACAAACATTTTTGCAACTTTAAATTGGATATTCAGAATAAAACACTGACAATTAAATTACTTATACATTTTCTCCAAAAATTCTCCAGATTACAGCCAGGCCGTATTATATTATTATATTATTATATTAATATTATGTACTTGTGTGGAAGCAGATGTAAAAAAAAAAAAAAAAGACGGAGACTTCAACAGTCTCTCCAACACTTTGCTGTAGTAAAACTTTGCAGTGAGAAAAACAGAAGCAGAGGTTAAACGAGTCTGGATGACAAAATGTTTGCGGCGACGTGTCAACACAGGTTGTTTATTCCTCAGCCAGAACAGGAGGTGAGATTTTAACTGTCCCTCTGTGAACAGCAGTCTGCTGCTGGCTAACATTAGCCTGAAGAGCTAGAAAGTTTACTTCTGTTTGGCGACACTGCCAGCTGCTCTGTCTCGCTGTAGACTGTCCGTCTTCTCTTTATCTTGTCACTGAATTCTATTGCTAACACTGACTTCATGCAAATATGCATCTGAGTGTGTGCTGCTGTGATCAGCGCTGTTGCCAGAGCCTGCTCCGCACATGATGTGACCATCGTGCAGAGCATGTGTGCGAACATGGGCGGCACAGAATCAGACATGTGACGCTGACCAGCCGGTTCCAGCCAATCAGTGCATCTCTAGGATGAAGCCATGTGCGATGATAGAGATGAGATTGTTTAATTCCAGCAGGATCAGTCAGGATGTAGTGTTAATTCATGTTTTGTGTTCTTCTACACGTTCAAAAGATCTCACATGCAGTCACAGTTCAGACAGTAAAATAGTTTCAAGCAACAAAGTGAATAAATCTTGACTTCCTTGAGAGATGTCTAAAACATTTCCTCTGAAGTTTCCTCTGTCCTGTAAGTTTATAGCTTTGTTTTTAGTTTTGATGCTGAAATATTAACGAAATCTGCTGCAGTGGCATTACTGTGCACTTGGAAGTGAAAGTCACAGTTAACAATTGAATCATCTTTTAAATTATCAATTTGCTGTAGTGATTACAGATGCTGCTTTCGTAACACTAACATTATGATGTTTCCATGTGCGCTGTAGTGTCACAGCACTCATGCTTCACACAAATGATTAATTAAGAGACTAAATGCAACCCCTTTGCACCTTGCCCTTTACTTAGCACCCAGATTATGAGCCCTTTAAATAGCAAAGTGCAGTCGGACATGCCCTAACTGCTCTTGCACCATGCACTTTGGACCATACGCCATAGGTTATCTTAATGGGGCCTGCAGTGTGTATGATCTGCCAGAATCGTTCCACACTCCTTCTAGCAGGGTTTCTGACTGCTTGATTCAACAGGGCTGCGACAAGGCCGCCAGAGCTAATTGCGGTCATTCGCAACACTACTTGTGACTCGCAAAAGGCATCTCTTTGTTGAACAGGACAACAAAGTGACACACAAGACAGCTCTCATCGCTAGATACTTCCCTCCGTCCCTATGTCCAATCCAAAATGACTTACTGAGTGAGAATGACCTATCATGGTCATGCCGTACACAAGGGATGTTCAATATAGCCATTCGGTCTCAAAGAGAACAGAACGCACCTTCCCTGCGTTCTCTTTAAACCTTGAGGGCACCAGCGTCTGTCTCTATTGTCATGTCTGTAACTGTGAGGAATGAGCTAGGGTCAGTTTGTCTCAAAAACAAATCAAGCAGGTCAACCCAGAAAATGAAGATACAAGCATGATAACAACAGATTCCTTCTCCTTCTGTCTGTAGTGTAGCCTAGATAACATCTTCTCAATATAGTTCTTCCCTTTGCCATTGGCTATTGCACTAATTTCTCGTAACTGCCTGCTGTCACTCAAAACCGGTGTGCCCTACAAACCTTATTAGAGAATATGCTGCAGTGAAGGTGATATTGCAAAAGCATTTCTGTCATTATTATATGTAGCCATTGGGCCAGGATCTACAAATTCTATTTGTATCTTCAAATGTGTTGGAAAAATACAATAAAAATGGTTGTCTTTTTATCCAGTGCTTTGGGATGTGGTAACTCACCTCAAAATAACAGTTCCCTATCACATCATTTCATGTGCCACAAAGCCACAAAAAGTTATTTTCTAAGTGACAAAACCCTTGTAACTCCAAATGTCCTCTGTGTTCACAGCCAGTAGTATTGATTTTTGTTCACTCCTGTCCTCGCTGACCTTTCAGGATTTGGTTTCACGGCTGTGTTGAGTGCTGACAAGGTTATCTTGGCAGATAAGCAAATTAAAAATACAAAAAGTCAAAAGCAACAGTGACCGGATGCAGCGTTGAGCGATATAACATACAATTTATATCAAGCTATTTTTTCTACAATGCCTGTCTTTTCATTGCAAGGAAAGGGAAAAGAAATACATATGTTCATTGGCTCCAAATAGGAATGAAAATGAGGTACAGCATAGGCCTACATGTGTTTTGGGAGGAATAGCCCCATAATATAGATGGATTAGGCATCTCAGCAGCATTTATTTGGCAGAAAATCCAAAGTACAACATGCAGCAGCAACAGACACACATACCGGCACAGATCACACAGCTGAGTTCACAAAAAGCAACCCATGTCCAACTTACTCTGGGTATTTAAATGGCTTCAAATCAGGCTTAGAAATTTCTCCCAAGTATGCCTCAATATTACAACATTAGTCCAACATCGTCCCAGCTCGTGGGAATAAAAATAGAGAAAAGCCACAGCCCTGCAACATCCTAACACCAAATACAAGCTAACCTGCAAAATAAACAATAAAAATAAACAGAAAAGCAACATAAAAATGGCAAAACTTATAGAATCACACTTCGAAGTCAGTATTGATTAATCAATCCTAGATCTTTAGTCCAAAATAAAATAAACAGCACACATTTAAGAGTTTTCCAGTTGTTGTGAGGATGTTTCCATCAAAAATAAAGTTAGGGTTCTTGCAGCCTACAACAGAGACTTTTGCGTGCATTGCTCGTAACGTTAAACCTTCATTTACAAAGTCTGCATGTTGTACCGGAGTCACGTTAGCTAGAAAAATACCAAGTTACTAAGTGTGTGTTCTTCTACTTGCATGCTAGCAAGCCTGTCCTCACCAGAATAATGTGCAAGTAGGTCAGCTTCTTCCAAAAGTAACTTCCAACTAATGCTGTCAGATAAATGTACACATTCAACTTAAACTTTATTTGTCCCAATGGGAAATTGATTTTGCACCATGAAGTGCGACTAAAGAAAGACGTGGACAGCAATGGGAAAAGTTACACCTGGCTGCTGGTCTTTGCTTGAGTATGCACCCTCCAACAACATAATGGTGTGGAGTAAAATTACACTATTACCCTCTGACGTGTAGTGGAACAGAAGTGGAACAGCCCATCCTCACCAGAAAAATGAGTGCCAAGGACGACTGTAACTTATTCTCATTCATATTTTATGCAGCGACCACTAGTGGGTGTAGTCAGTATGACAGAAGAAGTGGAGGATATGGGATGGGTGAATGGCTCAAGCAAATGCAGGTCTTTCACCCAGGGGAGCTGTGTGAAACAAAAAGTTTGTTGTTTAAGTTTTGCTCTGTACATTCTGTTGTTTGTTCCTGTCATTAGAGTGACATCATTTCCATCATGTGACATACCTAGTCTGCCCACCTACCTAAAATAACTACAGTTATTATTTTAACCCCAACTATGACCCCACCTAAATAGTTTATGTGGCTAAACCTAACCCAACCGTGGGTGTTTTACACCGTAAACCATGTGTGTGACATAAGGTAGTTAAGGTTCAGTGGAGTTATATATGTTTTTGCAGGTACCTGAGGGGTGACCCGCAAAAACATTGTGTAAGGCCTAATATATATATATATCATATATGTAATACACAGTTGTGGCCATGGGTAAAAATGAACTAGGTGGAAAAAAACACAAGCAATACCATATGTTATTTTCCCAGTCAGTTTTCCCAGTCAGAAATTAAAATGATTATGCAGCATTTTTAACATTCACAGTAATATTAAGAATGATCAGCCAGCAAGGTTTTATTGTGAAAGCCTACAACACAACCTGTGACCCCACATAGGGGTAGGCTGGCTACTTACTAAAACTGATGACATAAAGGTAAAAATAGCCAGTGGAGGATACCAAATTATGGACAATAAATTGTCAAAGGTCAAGTCAGATGTTTGGGAGGATTTTGGCATGCTCAAAGACTGAGAATAAGGTTGTAACTGGGCTTGTCGTCACTATGGAAACACATCAACAGCTGGAGCCAGCTGAGAACGTAATTGAGTGTCTGTGCATGTGTGTTACATCATGGGTGCGGGTTGGGTTGCGAGGCTCATATTCACGGTTCCGGGCAGGTCTGGATTTGAATTAGAGATAATTGCAGGTAACAGGTTGGTTCTGGCTCTAAGCTTTGCAGGTGCAAGTGTGGGCGGGTTTTGCAAAACTGGACCCATGTAGGTTTTTGAGATCTGGTGAGCTTCGCTGCCTGTTCTCTCCACCGGTAACACGTTTTCTGAGTCATCGGCAATTAACTTATTCTGTTGTGTAGGTATGAGGATCTGTTGATGCTCATTAGTTTTAATATTCTAAAACATTAATTACGGGATGCAAAATGAACATGGGTGAACATGACACTGGTGATTGTGGCTTTCCCACCCAGTCCTAACCAGATGTGGTTTAGTCATGATTTGGACAACTACCACATCTTCAACCAGCACACAAACCACCCTCACAAACCACTAAACCACTTCAAATAATTATAATAGTGCAGCATAATTTGTTTACTTCACCTACTGTAATCATCAGTTTTTTTCAACATGCTTACTGTTACAAACCAGAAGAAATTTCCATCTGCCTCAGCTAAAATAATTGGCCCTACCCATCCCCAATTTGTATGACCTTATCTTCTCAGCTCTGACACGGGAAAGCACACATGATTATACTGTCAGCACAAATAATTTTAGTGTCACTTCATTCGCAGAAACTGGACAAAGGGCTCTCTTCAGGGAAAAAAAAAAACTTTCTATGCATACCAATCAACACTGTCGCAATTTGTGTTTTCTGCTTTGGATTTATTGTATTATTTTCATGCACAGAGACTTTCAACTTGAGGACAGTAATATAACAATCACAAAAATTGTACTGATGATTGCAGCTCACTGCATGAAGGTTATTATAAGAATTACACAGATTACTTCCCCCACTAGGTGAGGATTATAAAAAAAAAAAAAATAATAATAATAATAAGCTGA
The DNA here is from genome assembly GCF_056507025.1 of Lutjanus erythropterus. Lineage (NCBI taxonomy): Eukaryota > Metazoa > Chordata > Actinopteri > Lutjaniformes > Lutjanidae > Lutjanus > Lutjanus erythropterus. Next base: position 3,617,845 of record NC_139324.1, on the reverse strand, counting down.
GTAAAGTCTCCAGAAATGCTGAATAAAGTCATCAGCTATCCGAGGAGGCCACTGAGTTTCTGTCCCTTACATTTTGAGGATGAAAGCTCACCATTATGAAATCAGAAATCCGGTTTTTGAATACTCTCAAGTTTTTTTTTTTTCATGCCAGTAACACCTATGCACCCAGGAAAGTGCACTCAAAGAGATGTAAAATGTTCAGCCATCATAATAATACGCCATTTGAAAAGCTACATTTTTTTTCCCCGGTATACAGTAATTGACCCTCCTAAAACCTTTCTCTCAACACTGATTGTCCAATCGTACTGTAACTAGGCAACCATTAGCGGGCATGTTGGGTCAGTTGACATTTTGAATCTTCTCGAACATGCCAAAAGCAGCACATGTGGGAGCAATAGTTTGAAGGGCGCTGTCATTGCATATAGAAGTGAAGACAAAAGACGAGGATAAGCAGTTTCTGCTCTCAGGTCAGCTGCTGTTAGCGTGCCAGTCTTACTAACTAACTACCTGCCAAGGCTACTGTGCTGAGGAGCAGCAGAGCATTGGTTAACCGTTTTATTGTGGGGTTACAGGTTACCAAACGAGATGTGTTCATGTGCCAGAGTCAGAGAGCAGAGTTAGTGTGTGTTCACCTGTGCATACTCTTCCTTCTTCAAGGGTCTCTTAGCGTTTATTACTTTGGTACATAGTGATTTAAATACTTTAAAATCATCACCAGGTCATTTTTTATTTTGGCCATTCTTTGCCGTGATACAACCGGGATTGGGATGTTTGGGAAAAAAAAAAAGAAATAAAAACGGAATTCAATGATTTGCAAATACTTTCAGACCTATATTCATTTGAATACAGTGCAAAAATAAAATGTTCAAACTGATTGACTTTATTGGTCTTTGTTAATAAACACTTATTCTGAATTTGATGCCTGCGACATGTTTCAAAAAAGTTGGGACAGGAGCATGTTTATCACTGTGATACACCAGCTTTTCTTTAAACAACACAGAATAAGCATTTATAAGTTTTGAAAGTGGAATTCTTTCTCATTCTTGCTTGATATATGACTTAAGGTCAACAGTCCAAGTCTCTGTTGTCGTTTTTTGTGCTTCGTGATGCAGCACACATTTTCAATATGACACAGGCAGGTCAGTCTAGTACCTGAACTCTTCTACATGCTGTTGTAACACCTGCACAATGCATCTTGGAGTTGTGAAATAAGCAGGGACATCTCTGAAAAAGACGTCGTCTGGATGACAGCATATGTTGCTCCAAATCTTGTATGCACCTTTCAGCATTACTGGTGCCTTGACATACCCCCATACCATCACAGGAGCTGTGTTTTGGAGTTAGAGCTGGTAATAATCTGGATGGTCCTTTTCCTCTTTAGCCTGGAAGACGCACCGTCCATGATTTCTGGAAACGATCTGAAATGTGGACTTGTCAGACCACAGCACTTTTGTCTCAGTCCATCTCTGATGAGCTCAGGCTCTGAGAAGTCAGCGGTGTGTCTGGATGTTGTTGATGGCTGTCACTGTGTGTGCCACTTTCTACCTTCTTCTTCTTCTCTGCCAGATTAACTTGACAGCCGTAGTTACTGGTGTGAGGCAGGGTTCTCTTTGCAGGGTTATCTAACCTTTTCCGAATTAAACTATTGTAGGGCTGTGGGTAAATCCAGAACACGGGGACGGCTTCAACTGTGCAACTCGATCCGACTGAAAACGTAGGACAGCTGGACTCTCACTTCTTACATATCACTCTGTCAATTTTAATTATCACTCACGTTACATACAGGTAAGATCCACCATATTATATAGTTGCTAATAAAACTTAAAGAGAAGAATACAATATGTATACTGTATAGAGATTTTTTTTTTACCATTAATTACATTATGTAAATTTTAAATAATGAACTGAGATGATCGAATGAATACATTTTCACAAAAATAAATCTCATCTTACACTAGACACAAATCGGGATTTTTCAAACAAGACATGCTTATACCTTATAAAATATGACTTTTTGTTGTATAAGCCCGACTTGCTGATCATCTGGAATAGTGTTGTGTGGCTCAGTTCATGCCACTTTTTGTGTCCCATTTACAGAGCCAGGGCTGTGCAGAAACATTAGATTTTTTTTTTTTTTTAGTGCACACACATATCAGGGAGCTAGAGGACCATGAGGACAATATTTGCTGAATTTGATAAAAAAAAAACAAAAAAAACAAAAAACAAAACCGCACTGTATTAAAATAGCACACCCCACTTTTAATAGGAAATTAATTGGCAACTATTTTGATATTCATGTGTAATTTTTCATGGTTCCAGCATCACAAATGTGAAGGTTTTCTGCTTTTCTTTTTAAACATTTTAGTTATTTTTGGTAATTTTGAGGTTTTTCTGACATTGTGAAGGTGAGACTTTGGACTCCTGGTAATTGTTACGGTTTACAAACAAAACAGTTATTGATTATTAATTGAGAAAATAATCATTAGTTGCATGAGTTCTCTACAAAATAGTTCAAAATTAGCTCCACTCCAACAGTAAAATCCAGCTTTTATATTAATGTACAAGTCATAAGAATAAACAGTCAAAGGGAACATTTTTGCTTCGTTGAGTAGTTTAAGATTATATATACCTGATTATACCTAAATACTTTTACATACATTTTCAATACAGGAAGATATAGTGTAGTATTGGAACTTCTAAGGATCTGAATACTTTGTCAGTTATAATTTCTACTGAATAATGAATTTGACCACACAAGACCCAAAAGATGTATTTTACACTCTCTCAAAATGTTTTTTTTTTTATATGACCAGTAGATGTTTTTTAAAATGTAATTTACATATTGATTTGTGCTTCTCCCAGGTTCCCACATATGCAACAGCATCGCCATATTTTTATTTTAAAAAACTGCACCATCTGTTACAATGTACGAGCACTTCCCCTCATTTGAATTAAATCTGAATGAAGTTCACACTCCAATGGATTTTGAGTGAAGGAACAGTTACTGTACATGCACTCCACTAATGAATCGTCTTATTACAAATTAAACATTTCCAGTAACATGACACATCATGCCGCTCCAGTGTGTCTCTGAAGACAGGTGCAGCATCTCTCTGACACACACACACACACACACACACACACACACACATCCACTTTGTCGTATCATTTGTTTATCATTATCTGCATCATGGCTTTTTTCATTTTATCCATTTACCTTTTTGCTTCTTCTGGTAGCACTTGTGAGACGTTTTCCTGTTGTGGTGGCCTCTGAATATCTTTTCTCCGACCCACAGTTTGCGACTTCTACTGTTTTTATTATTTGTACAAATTAATTAGAGATATGAAATCTCAAGCCAGCACGTAAATGAACAGGTCATGAACTCTATCAGTGGCATTTTCTGCTTCTTGGCTCTGATGCTACTGATGCCCACATCGACATTACCAGTGATATTTTATTATCACATGAGACCACTTTGAGTCATAATGCGTGACATTTCCCTCTGTCACTTCTTTGTTGTTGTATGATACAGCGCATTGCATGATCCAGCACATTAATGATTCAACCTGTGGCCAAGCCAACATTTACACATATAAGCAGGCAGTGTTTTACAGTGATGGTGCTGCACACAGACAGATGGATTTTATGTTTATGGACGTAGCAACACCGTTGGGAATGACCAGAATTTTTAAAAAAGAAGAAAAAATGTGGATGTAGTGATGGGTTTCCTATTTCTACCAAATTGTAAATTATCATAGGCATTATTAAAACATTATAATAAACTACTATGTTTAGCTGCAGCATGTATGTTACAGCAGCAGTCAGGCGTGCACCAGCACTTGTGCCTTTTATAATTGCAGTGTACAACTAGAAATAAATGTGCAGGTCATTACTGTATTCTTGTAAATTTACAACCAGATAGTGGTCACAGTTTTGTCAGTAAGCTGCTGTATAATTACACTATGTATTTAAATCCACAGTGATATCCTGTATTTAATGACAGTTAAAGAATGTGATTAAGGGGCGCCCCTGTAGCTCAGTTGGTGGGGCCCACGCCCCATGTGCTGGAGCTGTTGGTCCTCTGTAGCGGCTGCCGGTTCGACTCCCGCCTGCAGCCTATTTGCTGTGTGTCATCCCCTCTCTCATCCCCCTTTCCTGTCATATGTTCAGCTGTCACTATCAAAATAAAGGCAAAAGTCCCCCCAAAAGATCTTAAAAAAAGTGATTAAAATACTACGACTCCTAATAGTCATAATAATAACTACAATAATTATATTAATAAAGTTAAGAAGAGAAATCAAAAAATAACAAAGACATTATTTATGTCACCAGTGTAACACAAACAAAACAGTAAACCTTTAGTTCCTGCCTCCCTGCTCATCATCCATCAGTGGTTTGTCAGTTATTGGACCTGAAAAAAGATTACAGACCAGAAGCACGGCAGAATCAATGTCCTCTAATTGATTATGTTCATATGACAGAGTATGACGAATCAATTACTTCAAAGTCTGACAATATAAAAAGGAACATGCTTAACCAGTAATATTGCTGCAGTAAGACAATACAACAGTCGACTGTAACAGTCAGAATCGTAAATAAAAAAATGACCATTCAGTAAGATGTTTTGGGTTTTTTTGTTATTATTGGTCTTTATTTTTGAAAATTAGAAATCACTGAGCTCCTATCTGCTTTTTCCAGCACAGTTACCTGCCTTGTATGGCTGTTTTATAGCAATGAGGAAAACACAGAGCTGTACGCTAGACTTAATATCTCACAGTGAGATTATCTTCCAGAAAAGGCAACAGGCTGGTTTTAATGTTAATGCAGGCTAACTGAAATCAGCTTTGTTACAATGATGTTCTGACTTACATGGCAGAGAACTGAACTGAACTGCAGAAAACCTTGCAATTATTATTTCTTATTCCTTTGACGTGATAATGGTATGCAGTTTCATAATATTTTGATGCTTTAAGGTGAAATAAAACTGGTTACTTATGTTACTCAGTGGAGGTTGCCTTTTTAATGTAGCACATCACTGATAAAAGGCTGAGCTGGTTGTAACGTGGCGAGACTAACTGGCAGATGTGTTGGTTCATTTTTACATTTTTCCACACTTTTTTTCACCTTCCCATGATGATCAGCTGTTCACAGTAAAGTTACAGCAAATTCCTGTAAATAATATTTTCTTAAAGTAATCATTTTTTCCAGATTACATTGCAGTTTACAATATCCCACTATAAGATATGAATACAGCAGAACACTGTTCAGATTTCACTATAAATAAACATGAAAGATTTATAGTGCAGCTTCAGAATCACAGTTAACATTGAGGTCCCTCAAGTCTGGACCTCAGTAACTTTTACTTGTGTGCTTATTTTTGTGAATGACGGTAATTTTTGTAACATTGCTGACTTTTCTGAGCCCTGCAGACCTCATCTTTGTCAGCTGTAATGAAATAGTCAACAGTGAGAATATCATTGTATAATTTTACCTTGCAGAACTCTGGAGTTGCTGGTTTGCTGCTGCCTCGACCACCAAACCAGTGTTCTGAGAGGTAAAATGACTGATTTTGCCACTAGAGTCTGGTTGATTTGCAAAAAACATTTGGTTTATATAGCAGCAGTTCCCTGTCTTTCTTTTAGCAGGGTAAAATGGTGAAAATATTCTAAATACACGCCCAAACTAAGATTTATTTGATTGCATGTTAATACCTACAAAATATGTCTGCCAAATATGCATTTTTTTACTCTATATTTAGAACTAGACTCATTGTAAGTGGCATGACTTGTAAATATTGTAACTCTTCATGGAGGATTTTTATTTTCTGCATGAATTTTGTAATCATGATTTAACCATCTGAAATTTGTCTGCCTGCTGGTTGTTATTTCAGAGGAATCAGTGTAATCAAACAGAGGGTGACACGCAGATAGCGATGCGAGTCAGTGAGGAGGGTAGACGGTACAAATTTATCCTCCCTCAGCATCTAACTCAGAGGAGCAATCAGGAGAGATGAGCTGCTCAGTGCCTTTTGTCCCTCTGCCCAGCACCTGCTCATTAAAATCACCGTTCAAAGCGAGAGGTGCCCGCTTTGCATACAGCCAGGTGTGGGTGGCACAGTTGGGTGCAAGTTGCTGATGCACTGAGTTACACACGCGCACATGTCCACATCTGTCCCTATGTAATTACTCTATACACACATGCACGCACACACATAACACGAAAGGTATATCCCAGCTGTTGTGGAGATGCATATCTGGGTGTGATTACATTACAGCATCATAATACAGCTAATTTCTGTATCCGTACAGCCAGCAGTCACACAAGCAGGAAGAGTATAGATTAGTCCCTCCAGGAAGTTGTGATGTTGCGATTGCAACACTTAATGCAAATTCAGCCAGTCCCTGTGAATTCTGCACAGCCTTGCAACTTTGTCAATTCACTGCAACTTTTCTGCAAATTTCACCAATCATTGTAGTTTCCCACGAGTCCCAGCAATCATAGCAGTCCGCCACGCTAAAATCATACGTCTCATACCTGTCTCAGTGAAGCAACTCAATGTTTTATTCTTTATAGAACTTCTTCATTTATACTTAAAGGATATTTTGTTAGAATTTGTGTAATCTTGAGCCTGTAATCTTGAGTTAAATAGAACACTGAGAACAGAGTGTGGTTTCATTCTCCCTGGAACAAGTTGTCTTTGACTTTTAAGGAATCATACAGAAAAATGATGTTCAGAATGAATGAAAATTACATTAGAATTAAAAATCGCAACTTTTGTGTTGCAGTTTTCACTTATTCCTGCAATTTCTTTGCAAATAACATTGCAAAATCCATTGTATTTTTTAGAAAGGCTGCTGTGAAATCAGTCATTTCAGGCTTCAACAATCCTCCAAAAACTGACTAAAAAAATGACATGTATGTACGTACCTTACCTTAAGTGCGTAACATAAGTGGGTGCCATTGTGGCCTCAGCAGCGGCCATGGGTTCAATTTTAGCCTCTGGCCCTTTGCTGCATGTCCTCCACCTCTTTCTCCTCAATTTCCTGTCTGTCTAAAGCTGTCCAATCAAATAAAGGCTAAAAAGCCCTAAAAAATAATAATTTTAAAAAGTATGTTGCATAAGTCACATGACTTTAAATATGTGATTAGTGTTGTGAAACGACAGCGGTTTGGTTAGGTTTAGGTACCAAATCTACTTGGTTAGGTTTAGGAAAAGATTGTGGGTTGCATTAAAATAAGCATGTTACATATGTCACATGATGAAAGTAACAAATATAACATAAATAACTTAGAAATAACTTTAACTGTTGATTTTTGGACATATACCGTATTACAGTGCAAAAGGAAGCATGGAGGAGGAGGCAGCCATTAAAGGAGCAATATGTAGCAACTATGCTAGTAAAAATGAGTACTGCAGTCCAAACAGGCAGTGGGAGTCATAGATAGCTGAAAATCCTATTTGATGTGCAAATCTATGGTTGAAAGGAGTTGTTTCAACTGAGCCTCCACCTCCCCAGATTTGGGGAAGTTTGGGCTGGCTGCAGGAACACTGCAGGTGCACAAGACGCGTGCAACTTTGCAAACCGGCAATAACCGACAAGTCCTCCACTGAAGCTGATCAGCTGTTTTGAACTATCAGTTGACTGTTGATGTAAAACAATGCCTGTTTTCGTGAAAACAAAAGCCCATTGCTCTGAAAACACACTCTTGGCTCTGAGTTCAGTGGCTGCCTGTTTCACTGCCTGCCAAACCCCATTAACATTTTTCTCAATTTAACCGTTATGAACATCTACACCTTCTAAAAGATTATTGACTTCTTACAACTCACAAATACACACCAACTCCTTCAGTGAACTTTCAGCATTAATTTGAACTGTAATTAATGTGGGACAGTTATTCTGGTGTGGAAGAAATTTCAAAGGGGGCACGACAGCTTTAGCACTATTGTCAGAGAAGTGAGTATTTTCACTTAACATGTTTCCTACATCTCTGATGACATATCATGGTTATTTTTATGATTTATTACAGTAAATATATTACAGATTTCTCCTTTAATGTTTATATCCCGCACTGTCACAACCATGAGTATGTTCAATGAACATTTCTCTTTGTGTTCATGCACAACACTGATCAGCATTGTCCCTGAAACTCAACTTGTAACCCATGTGCATATCAGTATGAGTGAGTTGAACAAAGTTGTTCAGCAACTAAAAAAATGTCTGTAAATCACAAACAGTTCAAAAAAAGAAATGAGTGAAGGAAAAGAAAAGGGAAAAGATTTGGATGCAGTGCAGCACAGGAGAAGTTTTCTCAGATGAAAATATTAAAGTTCCCCTTACTGTGTGGTGATGTGCAGCAATATAGGCTCTGTAGGTACTAAAACTACCAGGAACAGTGGGTTTGCTCCCACTAGTGCCATCCATACAGAAAATGTAAGGGATCACCTTTCGTTGTGGTGCTTTAGGTGTAAGTATCCACCAAGTGGTATAGTTTGACTGTAACTACGGCACTGCAGCTGCCTTTCTCCTCTACCGCAGGCTATTACCCTCAGGCTAACTCTATTAGTTCCCATGAGTGGGAAAGAGGATAAAGCTACTTCCTCATTCATTCCTTCAAGCATCCATCTGACTGAAAGCACACTGGGATATTTATGATGGATATTTCATGGACTGAATGGCTTTGTGTCAAGGATGGATGCACTCTCTCCTGTTTTTATTCATGTACAGAGCATACTTACTGTGAAAAATAAAGTATCTGTGGTACTCTGAAGTTCTTTTCTTTTATGCTTGGGGGAACAACAAAGTTCAGATCCTATAGCATGTTATTAGAAGCAATGCTTACCATATATAGAGCAAAGCATAGAGAGCTATAGTATCAGGAAAATATTTTGATTGTTTCTTGAAATGAATTTGTTTGTTTGAATTGCTGATGTAATTCATTTTGAATTAGTTATTAATGCCCTAAAATTACTCAGTCACACTTTCAGTTACTCTACTGGCTGTCTTCCAAGAAGGTGTAATAGTCAACAAAAAAATGTATAGACTCAGAAACATATTTCAATTCAATGACCCTGCAGAGACCCTGCACTCTGCCTGTATTTCTCATTATTTTGCTGTGCTCTGGACATTTTAGCAACCCTAAATGTTGCAATTACATGTCCTGGGAATGAGCCTCAGCAATCAACTATATTTCTGGTTCATTTACAAACCGCTCAGACGAATTCAATTGATTTTTTTTTTCTCTCTCTCTCTCTCTCTCTCTCTCTTTTTTTTTTAAATATTATTTTTTGGGCTTTTTGCCTTTACTTGATAGGTGACAGCTGAAGATATGACAGCAAAGGGGGTGGAGAGAGAGAGGATGACATGCAGCAAATGGGTGTCGAACCAGCGGCCGCTGCAGAGAACTGACTGATTATACCTTTAAAAACTGAAGTATATTCACATTTCTTTGTTGAAATTTAGATTTAAACCTGAAAGAACTCATTCTTTTGGCCAAATGGGGACAGCTGTGAAGTCAACAATGGCTACAACTCCACCATTAATCAGAATATGATCATATTAATATAAACAGTATATTCTGTTTGGATATTCTGAATTAGGCCTTATTCTGAATATAGTATTTTCCAATTATAATATGTGGTATAAGTTGGTATTATTCAGGTTTTACAAGTGTTGTTTGCACATGTAGCGCATTTAGGATATGCTTCTCTGTCGGGGCGTAACACAGTTTAAAACACATGTCCTCTTACCTGTTGTTGTCACCTCTGTGTGGTGTAAACAAACCAAAAACCAATAAATAAAAGCCCACATTTCTGGTCAGAAGAAACACACATACTTTTAAACATTATGAAAGACTTGGATATGCACAAATATCACAACACCGACAGGGCCGTAGCCAGGATTTTAGAAATACTGAGGTCACAAGTCCAAGCTTGCCCCCCTCGAGGAAATTTTGAAAACTATAGATAAATCAATGCATTTTGAGAATAATAACAATCACTTAGGAAATCATGCCAATGCCAAATAAAAAATTTAATTAGAATCCAACATGAGACGAATGAATGAGGGAATGAAATCCCTTTTAATATCGAACAAACTGAGGAAAGGAACAAACCTAATATCTTTCAAGTTCATCCAAGCAATGAGCCATAATCTGAAAGGTGAGATGATGGCAGCCTTTATTCAAAAAAACACAATAATACAAATAAGTGCTTTGTTGTTTTAATGTAGCATTTTAAGCAATATATAATTTTAAAAAAATATTAAAACACCCAGAAAAATTACAGAGGACATGACTTCTGTGTCCTCAGTGGTACAGCTACGGGCCTGAGCAATGACCTTTTCAACAAGGTGGTTGAATGAATGTCAGAGTAAGGCTGTGTTTGCACGGTTGAACAACCCTGCCTCCAGTCGAAAAACAAAACAAAAAAAAAAAAAAAAAAAAAAAAAACTATGCAAAGAAGAAATATGACTCAAGCGGCTCCAGACGTTCCACTTTTCCACAATCGGAGGATGCACGGCTGTATGTAAATGGGAATATTATTTGTTTGTAGCCATGTGAACAGCTCAGCAAGAATATTGTCATTTTTCGGGATAAGGGCTATTGTCAGTATCAGGCGCAGATTCAAATGATAATTCTCCTCACTACGAGCAACCTGCCATCTGATACACTGTTTTTATAAAAATATCAATTATAACCACTTTAACTATTGAAGTCTTGACAGTCCGGTATTGAAAGTGGTAAGAGTGCAAATGACAGGGAGGTGACGGTGCTGCTGAATGTTGAATTGAGGGAATTAATTCAGTCATTTGTGGGGACTAATTATGAATTCAAGAGTGCAGGTTTACTGGAGGATGGACCAGGAATGAAAAAAGACCCTTGACTTTTTTATTTGCACATTCCCTTGAGAACACATATTCCTACTAGGATTTTTAAATTATTTTGGTTTTGTTAATTGCCCCTGTGGACAGAAGCAGAAGTGTGTCCACCATAATAACCGCAAAATATAACTCATATAGGTCATATAGAGGCATCAGTAATAAATTGAGACCATTTCATAACCAGTTAAACAGGCCTTATAGTAGCTTTAAACATAATGTTGTACATATTTGCTGTATTTTGTCTATTTTCTACATATACTCCTTGATTTTGCAGCACTTGCTTTTATCTTTCTTTGTATTTTTCAAAAGATTTCTTTCATAACAGCCATTTTGATGTAAAATAGTCGTATAAACAGGTGTTACCAATGATAGTAATTACAGGCGAGATCTGCTACTTACTTAGTGCTTTATATCATAAATAACTATAATATGTCATCAGAAATTAGGGAAGGGGAGTTGCTATGTTGAAATACTCACTGCTCTGTCAACAACACTACAGCTGCAGTGTCCTCCATGAAATTTCTCTTCTGGTCCATAACTTGTGTTATTGTTTTCCCATTTCACATTAAGTGGAGTTTAAATTAATGCACTTTTTGCATTGTTAAGAAATCATTAATTATCTTTTAGAAAGAGTAGATGTTTATTACAGTTAAATTGAGCAAAATGTTACTGGAGTTTGGCAGGGAGTGAGACAGATAGTCACAGTATAGGACTTTTGTGTTGTACTCATCTTGTGGTCCTGCAGCGTTCCTGCAGCCTGCCTGAGCTTCCTTGAGTCTGGGGAGTAGGGGGCAAGGGGAAACAACTCAGTTCAACCATAGATTGTATATTAAATAGGATTTCAACCTATTTGATATACAGTCTATGGCTCCAACTCGCTATGTGGACTGCAGTACACATTTTTGGAAGTGTAACAATTACACTTTATTTTATACATATTGCTCCTTTAAGCTTCCGTTCCACTCAGATCAAACAGAGTCTGGGTGCTGCTGTCATGACTGCTGTCTCCTTAGAAAGGCTTTGCTACATTTAATTAAACTGGACCTTAATTAGTATCATTGAGACCATCTGTTTATACTGAACTATTTCATATCAATATGGCTGTTGTGAAAAGGGTTTAGAGTTAAACAGCCAGCTAGCCAAACCCAAACCTTGCTTATCTTCCTCCCTATTGTCCTCTGTCTTACATAACGTTTCAACTGGTTTGGCTGGGCTCACGGTGGCTGCTCTCTCTCCTCTCTGCTGCCGGTGCCTTCAGGCTCACTAGGCTCCAAATGAATAATTTGTTATTTTAAACCATTTGGCTGCATCAGCCTCAAGGGACTTCAACCGCTTCTCTCTCAGCTTTTCAGCACCACCTTTGAGCCTTTCCTCTTTTTATTTGTCCATCTTGTTCCACTCCAATATTTATCCAAATGTCACCACCTAACAGAGACAGGGAAAAGGCCGGGACCTAGGTAAAGTTGGACCAAAAGTTATTGACCCTTCACAAAGCAACTTACCTATCATACATTAATAGTAACAAGGGTGCCGCAAGCCTGTCAAGCTTTGCATTTCTCTACATGTTGAAGCACTGTGCATTGGGTTCTAAGAAGAGGATGGTTGGAACTTTTCTGTAGTCTTTCAAAAACATAAAACACAACAGCACACTTGTAAAGAATGGATTACATTTTGTCTTTATAAGCTCTAACCTAATGTGCAGACTTTAGCATGTCCAGCTAACTAATGCTAACTTAGTAGCTGCAGTAACAAACAAACTTGTGTTATTACATACTTGTGCATTTTTAAAACAAATGGCTTAATCCCAGTACATTGTGATATGTTATGTTATGTATGAGTTTGAAGAGGAGGATGTTAGGTCTAAGCCCAGTTAGCTTAGCTCTTACCTTGTCTCTATTCTGAGGCGACTACAATCTGGCTGGTCTGGTGACCATCTCACAGTCCACTGCTTCCTTTTTTGGCATTAATACGTTCAGTCTATCAAGTACCTATACGTGTTGCATTTCAACATCCAACTAATGTTTGCTGGGATGTAAATTAGCTTTAGCCTCAGTCTATTAGCATAATGTAAGCAGCCATTAAGTAACTTAAGACATTTAAGACATTGGTTAAAAATCTGTCAGATAGAAACAATGAAAAGTCAGTTGGAGACAGACTTCTGAGCTGGCAATTTCAAGCATTAGCATTAGCTTACGTCAGCCAGAAATCTGCTAGTGAGAGTCATCATTTTAGCTGATGGAATTCACAGTCGTCTGCAAGAAAGGAGAGGCATCTTTTGTTTGCTTGTCTGTGACACTGAAGGACAAATGTTTTAACAATTACTCCAAATTTCAATGTTAAATCTGTCACTGTTATCACTGTAAACGGCACATCTGCAGTGTGAGAATGGAAAGCTTGACAGGCATAGCAACAGTAACTAAGGAGGGTGCGGCTTGGTAAAGTGTCAATTGGCTGCGAGAGAAAGACTGACAGATGCGATACCCAACCACAGTGGGCTGGCAGCCACTCACCTGGACCAGTCAGCCTTGTGCATAATCAAAGTGGGCTAAACTTTACATCAAATTTTGATATAAAAAAAAGTCTAATTGTTCATATTATCTGTCAGTATGAGAGTTCATTTCGGGGACTAACAGGACATGGTTTGGGATTCGGAAAAATTGCCTGCAATTTTTCAGGATGACTCATCATCCTATTTGCTGGGATGCAAGCTAGCTTTAGCCTCAGTCTGTTAGCATTAAGTTATATACAGTAGCCATTAAGTAACATTACATATTTAAGTTACTTTCACAGGGTTCTTGTTTTAAAATGTGTCATATGTAAACATTAAAATGCCAGCTGGAGACAGAGTTCTTAGCTGGCGGAGTCAAGCATTAGCATTAGCTTACATTAGCCAGCTACACTTATGAACTTGGTTAGCAAAAGTCATCATTTTAGCTGATAGAATCCACAGTCATCAGCTAGAAATGAGAAGCTGCTTTTGTTTACTTCTCTGAGGAATTGAAAAATGACTTTTTCAACAATTGCTCCCAGTTTCGATGTTTAATCTTCCACAGGTATCACAGCTAATGGCATGTGCAGTATGAGAATGTAAAGCTTGACAGGCACTGTGGCAGTAGCTAAGGAGGGTGGGTCTTGGCTTGCAAACTCACTGTCAAATCAAATCAAGTTTTATAGTCACACAATACACAGAACAGCGCATAGTGAAACTCTTAGGTGTCTATCCCCAAAAACATGTCCCATGATCCCTACTCTCAGGTATCAGATTCCTTCCTTTTGAACGCCCACCATCCAACCAGACCAGCTCCTGACAACTTGTGTGTGCTACATAAAAGTGCTTTCTAGACTAGAAAAAACATGTTGCCAGGGAACATGATCCAGACAGCAATTATGTTCACTTCAAAATTTAATTGGAACAACAAATTAGTATTCACATAACTTCTAGTCGACAGGATTGCCATAACCATGAGCTTCTGTTATGCTAATAGTGCTAACATAAGATTTGTGCTGGAGCTTGATACACACACACAGATGAACACATTCACTGTATGGTGGCAGATCAGCACTCATCCTAGGGAACTGGGACAAAAGGATATTTTGAGAGGGCTTTGATTTTTACTCTTCAATTATGCTTGAAAATATATTTTTATATTTTAAAGGTCAAGTTCTTGGCTATTAAACCTCGTAAGAGGCCAACCTCTTAGTGACTACATTGAATAGCATTTTTTGCAGCCAAGGACTTGAATTTTGTCAACTCTGTTAGATACGCAAAAAGTCATAGTATTATAATATAAAATGTGAGAAATGTTTAATGATTTTTGTTGCATTAAAGACAAGATCATTTCATTTTCTACATAATCACAAATTGAAGTTTTGATATATTTTATTCAAAAAATAAATAACATTATAATGTTGCCAACTCCGAACATACATTACAGGAAGAAAATTTTTCGTTTGTCTTGGGAACCATTCATCAGGGAGTTATGACATAACTTCTGGTGTTGCACAAGGAAGCTGCCTTGCCCCTCTGCTGTTCTCCCTGTACATGCTTCCTCTCGGTAATATCATCAGGAAATACAATGTTAATTTCCATAACTACGCTGATGACACACAACTGTATATATCCATAGAGCCAAATGACATAGATGCTGTACGCTCCCTCACTACCTGCCTCTCAGCAATAAATAACTGGATGAGCAATAATTTTCTAAAAAATAAATGAGGACAAGACAGAAATTCTATTAGTCGGCCCCTTATCAAAAAGGAAGGACTTGCTGGAAAAAACTGGCCATTTGTCCTCCTGGGTAAAACCAGAAGTAACGAGTCTGGGGGCTATCTTAGACTCTGAACTAAGTTTTACCCCCCACATAAACAAACTGACCAAGGTGGCATTTTTCCAGCTCAGAAACATTGCCAAGGTACGGCCATTCCTGACTCAGCAAGACGCTGAAAAACTAATCCATGCATTTGTGTCAAGCAGATTGGACTATTGCAACGCACTATTTACTGGTCTTCCAAAAAAGTCCATTGACAGGCTACAACTAATTCAAAATTCGGCTGCTAGATTACTGACCAAAACAAAGAAGAGAGAACATATCACTCCAGTTCTAGCCACATTGCACTGGCTTCCTGTGTTCACCAGAATTGACTTTAAAGTGTCCCTGCTTGTATACAAAGCTCTCAATGGCCTAGGACCATCCTACATTAGAGACTGTCTGCTGTTCTATGTTCCATCAAGACCTCTCAGGTCCTCCACTGCTGTTTTTTTAGACACCCAAAACTATAACAAAAAGAAAATTGGAGATGCAGCTTTTTTCAGCTATGCTCCCAAACTGTGGAACAACCTACCCAAACACATCAGAGAGGCAGGCTCTGTTGAGATGTTCAAACGGCAGTTAAAGACACATCTTTTCAACCGAGCCTTCACAGTAATTAGTTCCTCTTTTTTTTTTTTTTTTTACTCCATGCCCGATGGCTTTTTCTAAATTGTCATTTTATACTATCTTTAGTATCATCATTATTATGTGTATGTTGTATGTATGCATTGCATATGTGTGTATGTGTGTGTATATATGTATATATGTATATATATATGCACATATATATTCTTTTTAATCCTCTTTAAATTGTGCTATTCTTGCTTAATTTTTACTGTATGTATATATATTTGTACTTTTTACTCCTATTCTTCATAGTCTCTATTATGTGAAGCACTTTGAGCTGCATGCTTTGTATGAAAGTTGCTATATAAATAAAGCTTATTATTATTATTATTATTATTATTATTATTATTATTATTATTGTTATTAACTTACAATTTTTGTTGACAATGTCATTTGTAATAAACAACATATTACACCATCTTTAACACAAAGAGCACACATTAGGTGTATCATGAAATTTTTGTTCAAACTCATTTTATAAATCCTTATGAACATACATTGAGTATAAACGTTATGGAGTTGACATGTTATGGTTGAGACACATCTGATAGCGAAAATATTTAATGAATTTGTTGAAAAATAGAAAGTTATTAGTGCTTGAGCTGTATTCCTGCTTTTTTTTTTAAAGACACAGGGGTCCTTAAGCTATAGCTAAACTTTTTTTATGCCTAAATAAATGGTTTTGGTTTTGTAAAAATCCAACAAAGTGGACAGAAATCTGGGACCAACATTTTCATAAAAAATATATTTTGAAACAAATATATTTATAATGGCGTATTTTCCTTGTCTATATTATCAGTAGGTACTGTATTTTATAAATGACATATATTTCATATATTTATAAATACTTGACAGATACATTTTAAACAAAAAAAGGAATAAGAGTGTTAGTAGTAATCATTTTTGTAGTTCTTTTCTGGTAGTACATAATTTGTCCCACTCGTTTTGGGCTCCTGCAGTGTATCTTGCACCCTGCCTGAGCTGCCTGATGTCTGGGGATGTGGGGGGAGGTGGAGGGGGGTCATTTTAACCACAGACTGTATATTAAGCAGAATTTCTACCTATTTAATATGGTCAATTGGTCCAGCTTGCTATTTGGACTGCTGTACTCATTGTGGGTGGTTGTTAAATATTTCTCCTTTAATGCATTATCAATAGCAAGCATTCAATCAAAAGCAGTTTCTGTTTCTCCAGATCTTCTGTCTAAATAACTCGTAAATAACTCAGTGGTCACACACACCTCTTCAAATTTGAGCTGCAGCAGTGTTTTTTTTTCTTGTTGTAAATAGGTGTTTATTAGCCTATTTGTGATCAGATAGCCTTATTCATCACTTCAAGACTATTTTTACAGAGGGGAACAGAGGACTGATTGAGAGCTAGACATTATTACGTCACAGTGAAGTTGACCTTTGACCTTCTGGATGTAAAATTTCTTCATATCATCTTTTTAGATATGTGCATATAACATACAAATTCTGAGCCATAATGAGTTATGAGCCAAGAATATCTTTATTGAGGTCACTTTGACCTTTGTGCATGAAATTCTATTCAGTTCATCTTTGAGTCCAAGTGAACATTTGTGTTTGAAGAAACTGCCTCAAGGTGCTTTGGACATATTGCATTCACAAGAATGGGATGACCAGAAAAGATAATGGCTTTCAACAGTGTAGAGGCATAAAAAAAAGTGTTTTCAAGAATTCTGAAACACAGAGGTCCTTCAGCATACAGTCATGAGTGTGCACAACAAAAATTAGGCCGATCGGTCCAGTAGTATTTGAGATCAGCTGTGGACAAGCTAAAGGTCTGTTGATCATGCACACAATGGCATGATCCGCTGGTGGGGATAAAAATGATTAGTACAAGTACCCCCAAATATGATTGAATTACAATAACACAGTGCAAATTGGTTATTTCTACCACTGAAAAATAATAATGTGTTGTTCTTGGTGGATAAATGTCAAGTACTTTAGCCTGCAACTCAAAGGAGAGCTAGTTTTGCAAATGTATTATCAGGCTGCAATAACCCTTTTGGATGAATCACTCAACAATGACAGATACTGTGGCCAGCGAGGGCATGAGGAAGAATAATGATTGCGAGGGTTAAAAGCAAATTACAATAAACATGATTATTATGATGAATAATGATGCTTGAGGTGGTGATGATGAAAATTATGACAATGCCTGGAACAGGAGGTCTGCACATGGAAGCCTAATCTCTCAAAAACTCGGGAGTTAATCATAGTTTCAAAGCATGAGCGGAGAAGCTCACACATCAGAGTCATGACTCTAATCAGCGTGTGCTGAGACAAAAAGTTTCGAGATGATTGGACCAGCGCTTGGCTCGCCAGCCACACAAACATGCACACGTCCACACATACGCACAAACACACCAGCACTATCATGCTGTGATTATGCATCTTAGCAATCACCATAACATGCTGACACACTTATAAACATACACTCATATCTGCGCTATAACCTTTCAACTTTTGGCATGAGTAATATACACCAGCAAATGTTTCCCATGACATTGCCAGCCCCTAGATTTACAAAAGAAATGGATGATTTATTAATACATTAGAGTAATTATGAGGTAAAAATCAATCATCAGATATCTGATACAGGGTTGAGTGTTATTCCAGAAATGCTCTCTCAGGAGATGGTGTACATTTCAGCAAGTCAGAAATGTAATTAGCCTTTAGCCTGGGGCTAGGCTGCGTTTAGGCCGACCTCTTTCTCACATCGCCTGCATGGGCGTCACTGATACTGCACCAGGTATTCAGTCAGACTAATGCAGAGATAAATGAGTCACAGACAGAGGAGGAAATTACTGTTTAGCCTCAGTGCAAAGTGTATTCCGTTGCAGTTGGGTTAAAGCGTGAGCCACTTGTAAATTCTGCAGCCAACGCTATTTTTTTTTTTAGGATGAATCAAAATGAAACTCAACTCTACCAGTCTGTTCTGTGCTGTCCTTTGTACACACATTTTGTTGTTTTTCCACTGGAGTTGTGTGGGATAGAAGATTATGTGCCAGCTCTAAGTTGAAGCTAATCCAAAGTCAAGATGGTTGTTGATTTTACACCCTGCAAATCTATGTAGGTGAACATTTGAACTTAGTGATCTCAGGCAAGGCTGTTGCTGCTCTGTAAAGATCCACCTACGCAGGCCAGACTAAAGTCTCTTGACCGCTTCAGGAATATTGAAGTGAAGATGACTTTGCACTCCAGACCTCTGAAAGAAAGTTTCAAAAATTCTCAGACAGGTATACAGACCAAAATATTTGTAAAATAGGTGATAATTTTCCTTTAAATTGGGCTTAAAAATAAAATTTCTAAAATGTTGGATAAGCAATTCTGAAGAAAGATCAGTAGAAAGATATTAATGTTTTGGTCACGTACCCACAGTGGACGATCCACAAAAATGTTGTGTAAAACATAAACATTTACATAAATTCACAGTTGCAGGCACAGGTAAAAATTAACTTACAGCGGATAGCAGCACATACAATACAATAATGCTTTTTCCCTGGAGGATACAGAAATAATTGGGCTTTAATTTAAACATTTATATCCACTAATACAGTAACATCAAGCTTAATCAGCCGGCTGGATTTTATTGTGAAAGTCTACGACACAGCCTTTGATCCTACATCCTGTCAAACAATGGGAAGTCACTGTCTGATCTGACAGAGATGAAGGCTAGGCTATGCAGGCTAAAAACTGATGACATAAAGGCATGAATAGCCAGCAGATGATACCAAATTGGGGACAATACATCATCCAAAGCCAAGTCAGACATTTGAGAGGATTGTGATGTGCTCAAAGGCTGAGAATGACATTGTCAGTGGCTTTGCTGCTTTTAAAAAGTTTCAAAAAGTATTAGCTTTTGATAGCTATAAGCTAGCCTTTTGATAGCCTTAAGCTAGGCTTGTTGTTGCTATGGAACCACAGCAACAGCTGCAGGAGCACAGGCACTGCTGACTGTATGTGTTTTATCATAGGTGTGGGTCGAGTCGTGGGGCTCAAATTCTCAGTTCTGGGTGGGTGTAAATCCGATATGAAATAATTGCGGTTCTGGCTGTCAACTTTGCAGGTGCCTACAGGGGCGGGTTTACAAAACTGGACCCGTGCAGGATTCCAGAGTTTGATTGATTGTTGTGTCTCAGTGGCACTGTTTAGACCTGGTAATAACATGCATTCTTGGTGATCTGATCACAAGAGAACCAAGATCACACCTGGCATTCAGTTACGTCCTGAGTGATCACTTATGAACAGGTCTCACTTCCCAGCTCTATATGAAAATAAACATGAGAGCTTATTTCGTCAGTTTAGTGTCCATTACTGTCCATTTGGCTGCTTATTCATTCCTTTTTTTATGTTCAGCGCCACACTAAACTTCTCCATCAACTGACAATTAGCTTCATATTTTACCTGTGCTGTGCAGCCAGCCAGCGCTGTCAGCAGCCTGGCAGAGAAGCTCTGTGAGGCACTACAGTTTTATAAATGAACCACGATCAGGACGATGTACACTTTTACTTTCTGATTTTCTTCACATCACAGATTACAAAGAAAGGCATCAATAACAGAGAGAATGAAAGCGTGCCGCCTGGCACACCTCACAGCATCCCTCCTGTCTGCTCTTCACAGCAACACGTTTGTTACAAGGAAATAAACAACTTAATGTATTGTCGAATTTCTAAGAAGGCACAACTGAAGAAGAATTCGCCGTGGCCCTTTCACTCCCCTGCTCTCTATGCGAATAAACATGTTTGCAAAATTTGTTGTTTTTAACTTGTGGCCCACTGGGACAGACGCAATGTTTTTTCCACAAAGAAAGAAATAACATAATTTATAACATTTACCAAAGGCCCAAAAAGTTAAGAATTTGTTGAAGTCATCATTTGACAAAGTCTGTAAAGTTCCTCCTCACTCAGTAGACAACAAAATAGCAAGATTTTTCTGTAGGGTCTGGGGTTGCTTGTGTGTTGTGTGGTCACATGCGGTCCAGACCCCCCCTCTGATCCCAAATGTGTCCTAAGTGCATTCACACCTGTACTCAGAGCTGTCCACTTATGATGATGAGTTGTGTAAGATCAAAGCTATCATATTGTGTTGATTTTGGAGACCCATGTGGACAAAAGTGGTAGTGTTTCCACCACTGAAACCACAAAATACGACATCAAAAATTAAATCTCCTCATACCTCTCATTATAGCTTTGTCTGGGAAAAAGGTAAACCCGTTCAGCTTGTTTAATCTGATTTCAAGGAGGATGACAGACATTAAGAATACCTCTGTATTCCCAGTGTTCCCTCTGGGGGTCTTGTTTGCTCACATCATACAGAGACATCAGTACTAAATTGAGACTGGTTCAAAACCAGTTGAAAAACTTCTTTTAGGAAACCAAAGAATCTACTCAAGCACAAAATGTGAAATGAGACATTCCTTAGTGCCCTGTATGAAAAAAAAATATCATGCAGGGCTACACTATTATTTATCTCCAAGGTGAATCTCTACTCCCGGAAGTGACAAGATCAGACACACTCAATGTTCTGCTATTGCCTGCAAGGACAGGAATGTGAGCCCAGGCAAAGCAGGCTTCACTCCAAATTTACTCTTCAAGGATGGATTGATCACTGTTGTATGACTCAGATGCAAACTTGGAATCTACAAAAAGCATGACACAATAGACCAACATGCTTTTAGTGCAAGCTTGCTTAGATCAAACATATTCCTCACTGAAGATTGGCTTTACCACTGTACCAGAAAACAGAGAGACAACTGCCTGCAAAGGCGGCCTAAGGAAGATGGATGGTTTAGCACCTAGCAAGTGGTGTACCACTAGCCTTAAGACAGGATGATACAGTGTGTGTGACAAATTGGTTGTTGGTCAACTATCAGCTGGTCTAAAAAGCATTATCAGAACTACTCCAGTTAAGACAAAACCCAGTGCTGATGGGACAAAACTACTACGTTAGCCAGAGGCTAACGCAATTTGCTGCCACCAATGTTGTTATTAACCCATTTATCATTGCTATAGCTAGGTTGGTAAATGTATCTCTTGAATGAACAATAGTCTTCAAACAAAATCAACCTGAAACTGACTTTGTTTGGCCAGCAGCAAGTTTCACAAGGTGTTGCAAGGACCATACTTTAACAAAAATATTCTTCTTGTGAGTAATGGATTATTATTGTAATGTAGCTAAGCTTAGGCCCCCCTAGGTTTTTACTGTTTATTTCCATTTTAAATTACTTAAAGCTTCTGAAATTGTGGCTTTAAATAGTAAAAATATATATATATCATATCAAAGTTTCTCATTACGCACCCAAAAGACAACAACTTCAGTTCCCTGTTGAAAAAGGCTGTCTGATGGCAATATAAAGCAGTGAAAATGGTCTAAATATTGTGTACGCTTACACTGATATTTATTCCTTTAAGGTAAAATGACTGTATTTGTCAAAGGAGTTTTGGTGGTTTCAAAGAGAAAAAAGATGGTGCCATAAGTTCCCTGATGGAAAAAGCAAAGCCATGTGAACTCAGGCACAGGACACATGTAATATGACATATATAAAGACGGACGATAGGAAGGGTCTTAAAGAGTGAAGCCAAAAACATCTTGATCACCCCCTGGTGGCTGGCTGCAGTATAGGTCATATATCCTGCCCCTTCCATGTTAGCAGAAGGGACATGGGCCAAACAAATCAAAGTACATGTCAAATACATTTTTCCCAAAGATCGTTTCTGCCATTTAAGGTAGTTCTCATCACACTGATGTATGATCAAGTGTCCATTTTTCCTGATCAGTTTGCTTTAAAGTGGTTATATGATGCCATAAAACGGGTGTTTCATGTCATGATTGATTTGGCTGGGTCTATGGCCACAACCTCAATATCACAGCTCCAACCCTGCTGTACAGGCTCTGGCTCCAAATTATGTCACTGGTGCAAGATGGCAGCACTCCAGGATATTTTAGCTTAATTTTTGTACAGTGGGATGAAGTGGAGACATACTGTTCAGTTTTATTTTAAAGGGTATAGTAACCAGGATGTGCTGATTCGGGCACAAATATAATGAAACTGGAGTTTTTCAGGAAGGACATATGTTGACTCTGGGAAATAGCACATTTGCATATCCTGAAGAGATGGTGCGCATCAATCTGAGAATCCATCGGCTATTGTCTGATGACAATTTAGCCTCTGCAACAGCCAATGTTTCAGGGCTTCCAGTGTAGCTAGCAGATATCCAGACCAGGACTTCTTTTTCCGATCATTGTTTACAGTCCGATTAGCAACTTGAGATGCGTAAATTGAGTTGGAGGCTAATCTGCAAATAAATTCAGATGTTTCTTAAAAAGCTACTAAAATGCTAAATTTACATTAGACTATGGCCAGTGGTTTCCGAAATTGCATTTTGGCCAATTTGTTGCAAATCTGTTGCTCTCCACATGGACTGTTAACCAGCATGCATGTTCAAACATTCTGATACCAAAATCTTGTCCCTTGCGTACAGACTCTATATATTCAAATGCAGATATCTTTTTTATTAAGATCTGACATATATTAAAGGGCAGATCCATTATTTATGGATTTTATAGCATTCTGCAGCTTGTCATTACTATTCATTTTGTATTCAAATCCAGACATTCAAAACTTGGTCTAAGTTTGTATATTTTGGCCTCAAAACACCATTATTCTGACCCTTCTAAAAACTTTTCCCCATGTGACGTGACGTAGGTTTCAGGATGAAAACATTGCTATATAGACCCTTGAGGTTGAAGGAGCAGCATGTACAATTTGGCCACCTGTCAAAGTTAACTCCATCGTATCACCAGATGATGATACTGCTAACTGCTGCTCACTATACTCTCTGTTGTTACTTTCTTTGGTTCTAGCTAGCCTTCTAGTTGCCGTTAGCTCAGTTAGCTGTGAACCTAAAGGCCCTAATATGACTGGAGTCTGGCCGGACATGTCCAGCAGCTTCGATCAGGACTCTGACCCCGGGGGTGATGAACACGGCAGGCGGGGAGATGAGAGGTGTAAGGTGGAGGGAAGCGAGAGGGAGGCTGGGCATCAGAGAGGCAGCAGGGTGCCACAATATTTTCATATCTATCGCGGTGGATTAAAGGTGGATTGTTTTTCTTTTTAAATCAAACCAGCGCTTGTGATTGTTGAACAGCGGTGAACAAAGACTTTCTGGTGAGTTTTACTTTGTGTCTGTTGAGTCTGAAGTGTGTTTTGTGAACAAGCTCGTCTTAGTTTGGTAAAAGAGAGACATTTCACAAGTCAGAAGGTTTACAGTTTATTATGGACAAAATTTTGATCATGAATTATTAACTGATTAAAGTTGCATGTGTGTGTTAGGGAAGCATACCCAAAGAGTTAGCCACCCTGCTAATTGCTGGCAGGCACCCCTGGGGGCCATGATGTGGCAAAGTCAGCCTTGTTGACCTCGTGGCCCCAAAAGCATTCCCCCCTAGAAAGGCATTATGAGAGACACATCAAGGTTACTATTCAGGCAATTGTGGGTTTTTTGAATTCAGTCTGTATGCCTAGAAATGTGTCCTTTTGTGTGCGACATGTCTGTGGTACAAGCCAGCGGGGCCAGACACTGTCACAGTGGTCCAAATCTTTTGAGTCAGACTGGAGACTCTTCAAAGATTCCTCTTGGCTTTTTGACTCACCCTTATCTAAGCACTAAACTGCTGCTCTGTTTACCTCCCCTGCCAGTAAAATAAAACCCTAAAAAGTGAACCCCTTCCTACCTAAAGTCAGTCTCCCTTTTTACAAATAACAGTGTGGCGGTGACTGGCCTTTGCACACACGTGACCATAAACTCCAGTGCTTTTACCGGTGAGCGAGGA
Organism: Lutjanus erythropterus; assembly: GCF_056507025.1. Taxonomy (NCBI): domain Eukaryota; kingdom Metazoa; phylum Chordata; class Actinopteri; order Lutjaniformes; family Lutjanidae; genus Lutjanus; species Lutjanus erythropterus. Next base: position 3,593,166 of record NC_139324.1, on the reverse strand, counting down.
TGACCAGGGATGAAAAACACCGCCGGATCTTTGACTCAGCCTTCGTTCACGGACACGACCTTGTGTTAAATAAACTGTATTGAAAGCAGCTGAGTTATGACCATGTGTTAACCGCTCCGATCGTGACCCATGACCATGTGATAGCTTTCTCCACCCCTAGCCAGCCACTCAACTGGGCTAATGTTCAGTGTCACAGCTCCCAGTTGTTGAAAAAAGAAAAAAAAAAATGTTTTCTTTCTTTTGCAATGTGTTGCATCAGCCAAAACGGTTGAAACTGCCCACCAATAAAACTGGTCCAAAATGGCCAGCCTGGCTCTGTCGGGGATTGCTCAAAAACAGAATGCTGGCAAGTAGCTTTTTTTTTCTCTTTCTGGCAAGAATTAAGAGGATTCATAGTGGAAGCAAGTTTGGCATCTGTGTTACAGGTGTCACTGATGTAAGCATGGACTAAAGATTTCTCTCCACCACTGTGCTACTGAAAAACAGCCCACAGTTCAAATGAGGGACTCACTATTGCCTATAGAGAATACCATTAAACTGAAATGTTCATATTTTGCTTCTGTTTCTCCTATTTTACTCCTATTTCACACTCCAGATTATACACAAGGTTGCCTGGAAAGCAGCAACTGTACAGTATGTCCAAATGCTTCAGTGGACAAATGAAGACTGCTGGAAGCAAAGAGAGAAGCCTTGCTTTGAATTCCAAATTAGCGCCAGTACAAAGGCAGCCTTGGGTTGCCTCGCCACTATCCTGCTAGTTAGTCTTCTCTTTTCCTCTTCCTTGTCATAGTTTTAGGCTCACACTTTCACTTGCATATTCAGTCAAAAATATTAAGTCAAATTCTTTTGCTGCCCTTGCCTGACAAATTTGCAAACAATAAAAAAACAAAACATGTCTTTAAATTGCAATGATTTTAAACTACAGATGAAAATTAGCCTGTCTAGCTAACTATGCTGGGATGTTTTCATAAATGTTATTAAAGGAGAAATCTGTCATATATTTACTGTGATAAATCATCAAATGACCATGATATATCATCAGAGATCAAGGAAACATGCTAAGTTGAAATGCTCTGACAACAACCCTCCAGCCACAGTGCACCCTTTGAGCTTTTTTTTTTTTAATTTCAGGCCAGAATAATGTTTTGTTTGCCTGTTTCACATTAATTGGAGTTCAAATTAATGCAGAATGTTTGCCGAATGAGTAGGTGTCTGTTTATGAGTTATAAGAAATCATTAACAATCTTGTAGAAGGAGTAGATGGTTAGAATGGTTAAATTAAGCAATATGTTAATGGAATCTGGCAGATTGTGAAACTGGCAGTCACTAAACTCAAAGTCCAGGGTTTGCAATTTCATTGCAGTGGGATTTTGTTTTCACGTAACAGGCTTAACTTTACATTTACAGACAACTGACAGTCAAACACCTGATCAACTTACAGTGTAGGACTCGTCCTCACTTGTTATTGACAATTTAATATGTGCATTGTGTGCATTTTGTGCTCCTGCAGCCTGCCTGAGCTTCCTTGAGTCTTGGGAGGAGGGGGCATGAGGGAACAACTTGCTTCAACTATAGAAATACTCAACCTATTTAATATACACTCTAAGGTTCCATTCATTCATTTTTCATTTTTTTCAATTGCTACATATTGCTTCTTTAATACGTGTCAAAATAAAAGTAATTACATTTGGTGGGAAAAATTACAACCAGATTACATTTTACCACCATGAGCATGGGCATCAGGAGCAATTTAGGGTCCAATGTCTTGCCCAAGGACACTTCAGCAAGTGGACAGGAGAAGCTGTTGATTAAACCACCATCTCTTTGATTAATAGCCAGCTTCCTCTAACGTCTGGGCTGCAGCTAACCTGACATTATTTGTACCCCTTAAATTTATATTTATATCTTGATTAAAAAGAACCCCAGCTTGTAAATTCAATTTACAACGCTGGATTTTTTTTCTGAGCATCCGACCACATCTTCTCACCACATATAGGCCTAGTTTTTAATCATATGACCAAAATTCCACAGTCAGGTCATGCAGTAAGAACTCAACTGCAGTAAGAACTGAACTCAACTCAACAAACTTCTTCTGTTGATGAAGACCATGTGACTTTGGCTGACAGCTCTTTTTATAGAAAGTTGGCTTGTATTTAGACTCCTGGGTGACAATTCTTGTCTTTTTCCTGATTAATAACAAATTTTCAAACCTCTAATTTTTTTTAACCTTTTTGTGGTCTTTGTATCCAGTTTTCTCCATGCTCACACCTTGCCCCCTCAGTGAGGAACAGAGAGAGAAACAGAGAGAACCAAGAGAAGGAAATATTCAAGCAAATTTCAGATATCCTGGAAAGAAGAATCCCTGTTACTTACGGAAAGATTTAAAGGAAAGGGGCAGAATTTTTAACTAATATACCCTTTGGAAATCATTTATAAAATATTTAAGGGGTGCGGGGTGGGAGTTGGGGTGTGTGGAGAGGGCGGGGATTGTTTGCATTTTTATGAAACCTTGCATATTAAATGCCAGCAAGGTGTAGCACTATATTTAAGCCATTTTAACAAGGTATTTGAAATTATTTTGAAAAAAAAAAACATACCAGCCACAATTTATTACCTCTTACAGAGCATTTTACACTGTTTAAAACAAAGCTGCAGGTGGACTTTAAAGATCACCAGAATGCAGGAAGTCTATGAAACTTGAAATACTTCCTATTTTTGAGGTCTCAAGGTTGGTAAGTATGGGTAGGATAGCTGTAGAGAAGACAGGAAAGGAGGGAGAGAGCGAGGGGACGACACACAGCAAAGAGCTGTAGTCTGGAATTGAACCCACGGCCACTGCAGAGGACTGACAGCCTCAGTAGATGGGCGCCACGCTCTGTCAACTTCAGTTTTTGTCCAGTGTGTGGCAGAAAGACACTAAAGCAGATGCCTGATAAACAGACAGCCAATAATTACACGTGCATACTTACAGTAATGCCGCCATAATCAGTATTTGTAGACATATATTTACAATGGATGAAATCTTTTCTGGTGTAGTGACAGAATTATCTCTCTCCTCTAGTTCCTCTAAGCTCTACAGAGCATTTTAGCGTATTTAAACTCCTTTTTGTTTTACAGCCTGCAACTTTACAGTTTTGGTTCACTTTAACTGTTCTCATCAGCATGATTTTCAGATACTGCAAGCAGCTGTTTCCATCTAAAAAAAAATAAAGCAAAGAAAAAAGCTCTAAGCTCCACTGTTAAACATTTCGATTAAACATCAAGCAGACACAAAGCAACAGTAGTATTCATCTGGCGTCTTTAGTCATGTGAGGTTTCACTCTCCTGTTTGGTTTCCACCAACACCTGAGAAAAATATGTCTTGCTTCTAGGTGCTTGAGTTATGGTACAGTGGGTTTATCTGAGTCTTTTTGGTGGAAATGGCTGCCTGCAGAAGTTGACGGTAGTCCCTTTCACATTTCAGAGTCAACTGATTCACTGGCACTATTGAAAATAATAACCTAGGCAGTGTTGTGCATGAACCTGCTAAAATAGTGTTGTTCATTAAAGGTCTTCATGTTTTTGGTGAACTGAACAGATCAGTTTGCACTTAATGAATGTGCGCATTGTTCACTCCAGAGAGAGTGAACGACACAAACAGTATGTTATCAACAGGGAAAAAAAGTGTTTGATCATGTAGCATGAAGTATTATTGTGAATTAAAGCTGCAAGCAGCATTGGACGGGCCCTCGCACCCCCACGCCCGTCAGGAAAGGCTGCAGCCGTGACCCCATCATTGATGTGTTCAGGTCAATCAGATCAATTGTGCAGACTGGATCATTTAATACTAAAGTTATAGCAATTTCCTTTTTCATGACGAGACATCAAAATGCGACACCAAGCCACGTCCTTCAACAAGCCCCAAATTTTTTAAAACTTATGATCACAAAGTCGTGTTGCAGCACACAACAATTTTGAAGTTGTTATGATGAATTCTGTTCAAATACAAAGCGTGGAAAACGCCAAAATTGGCCATGAAATTAAAAATGGCATACTTCCTGTTGGGTTTAGGTGATGGGTCCAAGAGACTTTTTTTGTACATCTTGGTGTGAAATATGTGTGTACTGATTTTTGTGCATATTGGTGAAACTTGCCGTAGGAGCTGCTGTTTTATGGGCATGGATGTTATATGCCCCATCGAGCAAGTTTAACCCCTCAAAAATGTGATTGAAGAGGGAGAAAAAGAAGAAGAAGAAATAAAATAATAATACGAGCAAATCCAAGAGGGTCTTTGCACCGTTCGCTGCTGTGACCCCAAAAAGTGTAAACCGATGGTCGTGGACAATGTTGATCAGTGTTCTGCATGAACGTGCTAAAAGAGTTTCGTTCATTGAAGGTGCTCATGTTTTTGGTGAACTGGGCTACACTGCAGACTGGAGTCTCTGTTACAATGAGAGACAGATATCTGTTCTTCACATCTCCCTCTTCGTCTCCTTGCAGTTCTCATGTGTTATAGTGCATGAAATTTGGAAGTTTTCAGATGAGAATGTAAACAGTATGTTAGTGTTCAAGTTTGCTGTCTGCTGTGGAAAATGTTTTCAAATTCTTGTTAAAAAATATAGATATCAGTTATGCTGCCATTCAAATGATTATAATTCAAAAAAACTAAATTAATTAATCTAAAGGGGCCTTCACATGATAAGAAATTTGTTCCAGACTCAGTGTGAGGTAGGGCACAGAAATGCAAAGCACAGTGGTACAACTGCTATGTCCTGTCTGCCTGGTATACAAACAGCTGGGGTAACTAGCTCTGGATGTAGCTTAGTTCATAAACTATATGATTCACAAATCTTTAAACCCAACCTGACTGTTCACATTTTGTAGTGCATTACATTTACTGGCAAGATCATAGTCTACTTTTAATGTTGTGAGTGTAGTGTTGTGAAACCATGGAACACTTTTCTTCAGTTTTGTCTGGAAGGGAACCATTGATTTACGAAACTCTTTTTCCTTCATTGTGACATTAAAATGATCACTTTCGTGAGATCTTCCATGGGTCTAGGGTTCCCTTCAAGACTCGACCATCAGTCTCTGCCTCCTCTACTTTTGTCACTTCGACAAATCTGTGGTCTCTTCTGCCTGCACTGTCACGTACAGCTGTTATCTCATTGGTTGCGCTTTGAAGTTCAGATAATTTGAACTGCGTGACAGACCTTTGTGACGCAAACGTTGAGTTAGCTCTTGTGAAGTGTGAACTTGCACAAGACTAAATATAGGTATAACCAAATTAGGGATGTCACAATATCTACATGATAACTGTGGCCAAAGAATTGACAATATTATAATAATATCCATCAAAAATTTGATAAAAAGGCTATCAATCAAAGTCATCTTTAGCTTTGATAATTGTGTGTTTTGTCTCTTTTTGGCAAATGAATCAGGGAGGAATACAAAGCTATAATTGAATGAAACAAATGACTTAAGAGCATACAGCATGTTTAAAAGGTGCTGGAATATTATACACATAGGTGTATTAAGAGATTGAGGTCAAAATTTATTTTTTTTACAGATCACAGTAATTGTCAATACCAGTGTATTGTGACAACCCGAGACCAAATAAGTGTCCCAAGATGTTTGATTCAGTCTATAAACATTTGTGAATGACCCATTCCTGTTGTGGTTTGTGTTGCCATGAGAATAGTTCCACATGTGACTTTGTTGATTCTGTGACAGCCGTGTGTAAATTCATAGATATGATCGCCAACATCTTCAGTGTGTCCTGCTACAACTCTAGCTCCCATCCCCTTTGTGCGTGTGTGTGCATGCATGTGTGTGTCTGAAAAGAAATCCATATTTTTTGCTCACTTACGGTGACACAAGACTTACAGTGTGTAGGTGTGTTTGTATATGTGAGCTAACAGCAGATAAAACCCATGTGTCATGAATTCCATTAGCAGAGACAAATGATGGCTATTCCCATGTAATGATCTTTTAAGTGAAAAGCAACAAAAGGTTCATTTGTTTACCGGCAGCTGCAGCCTTGCTGCCTTCATATCATGAGGTCAAGTGTCTTTATAGTCGTGACAGCCTTTAACAGTGACCCCTTTGTCTATAAGGGCTTTTCCATGTGCATGGCTTCTAATTTCCTCAGTTCAATGACAGTGAGTGTTCTCAACATAATGTTGGACTTGACCTCTTTAACTTACACAGGATGCTGTAAGATTTTTATGATGGAGAATGTGTCAGTTATTGCTACAAGGTCGCGTGTGACAGCAGAGAAGGGCAATATTTTTGCATTTGTTTAAAATATGTTTTTATTTTATGTATTTTGCTTGACAGAAAAAATAAGATGTAATTCGTAACAAAATACTTGAATAGTTGATTTTTTTGTAATATTATTCTCAAATAAGACACGTCTTTATCCCCAGGTTTAAACTGTAACACAAATTTAAAAAATAATTGCCTAGTCAGTCTTAGACTACATTAATGTGAAATACGTGACATGTTCTGTCAGGTTCAGCAACACACTCATCATGAACGAACATATTTAGGGTTGCAAGGTCTGCATTTTTTCCTGCAGAATTGGGCTACGTTTGTTGCCATAGGATGATTTTTTTGTCTGTTGGTTGGCTGAACCTATTGTACATGCAAATCACATTAATAATTTCTATAATACACATCCGTACTATAAATGAAATAATTTATTTACACTTAAATACTACCAAACTGACTCCAGATGACCACTTACATACACAGACCTGGCACACATCACACACAAAAAAATATGACATGCCTATGCTCTCTCCCAGTCAGTACTGATTTTATTGGCCATTGAGCTAGTCATGAAAAAATGCCTTTTAGGTTTCCTCTAGTGGACAAAATGCGAAAAATGCCCTGTAAATGCCCTTCCAGTAGAGAAAATATGATAAAGTGTCCTGTTGGTTAGAAAATGTGAGGACATGCCCCCTGTAGAGTTCTCTTCCAGCGATGAAAAATGCAATGCAGTGCCATTTTGGCTGCCCTGTTCGTTGACCTCTATATGCCTCTAAATGGTTAAATAATTCATAGTTCCTTGTGTGTTTTTATTACAGAGGTGTAGTACTTGTTGTACTTTAAAGGAATAGCTCAGCCAAAAATGAAAATTCAGATTGTTGTTTGGGAGACTTTGCAGCATTGTTGTCCTGTGAAACTCCAGCAGTGTTTTGTGGACTTAAAAACTAAACCCAACCTTCAGTCGGCGCAAGGGTGAGTGGATAATGACTGAATTTTCATTTTTAGGTGAACTATCCCTTTAATTCCCACTATATATATATATATATATATATATATATATATATATATATATTTTTTTTTTTTTTTTTTTTTTTTTTTTTTTTATCTAAACCAGGGACTGGAAGTGGTTCACTGTACATGCATCTGGACCATCAGCGCATTGGTGTTCCATTTCACACAGCCGGTGCCCTTTTCATCTTCTTTGTCCCTGCCCCTCAAAGAGCCTGAGTCCGCCCCTGTCAGTACCAGTATTTTGTATTTTATTTAGGTACATTTGATAAGCAAGTATTTATAATTTGTAACAAGATGCTTTTTGATGTATTTGCGCCCATCTCTGGCACTAGCTTAGGTCAAAAAACCTTAAGAATAACATGGAGGTCTCTTTGGACCGCCTGCAGGCAGAGACCCGGGAATAGCGTCAGTGTCGTTTCAAAGCGGAGCAATTATCCCAGGCCAGGCTGGACGAATCGATTCCTGCAGACTTTTTAAATGCTCCTGGCCAATTATAAAGGCAGTGCATCCTCTCTTACTGCCTATCCTCATGTAGGCATCACCAGCTGATACTGCCGGGCCTGGAGCACTCTGTCTCTGCTTTCTTCCCTTCTTTTAGCTTTTCTTTTTCATCTTTTCTCATTCTGTCCTCCTCTCTTTTTGCCTATATACTCCACCAGTAAGATATTGCAATTATTAAGGAGGAGCACACCCCCCCTCCTCCTCGTCCTCCCTTCCTCCCTCCCTCCTCGCATCATACTCCACGTGATCATAACCAAGGTGGAACCAGCTGCTGGTGAGAGAGACACAGAGACTGGCTGCGCCTCTGAACGCAGCGCACATACAAAGTGAACGGGAGGACTGCGAGCTGCTCGTTTCACCCGTGGATACTATTACACAACTGCCGTCGCCTCCAGACCCCCCGTCCGTGGGATACTCCGGCAACATCCTCTCAGTTTTATTACCTCTTTTATTTTATTTTATTTTTACATCACCCCCTTTTTTCTCTCCCATCTTTCCTCCTTTCCCCTCATCCCTGAGCATCCTCCCTCTCTCGCAAGTCTTCTCGTCTGCCTGGCTAACTTTTCCATCCCACACAACCTCCTCCATCGCCCCTTCCACCACCCCTACAGTCCTCCCTCTTATTGCAGCAGCCTCCCCTCCCCTGGATCGGGCGGAACCCGTTTGGTCAGTCTCTACCCGGGGGTTACTGCTACATGGGGCGCACGGTGTCGCTCGGAAAATGGTCTGCTGTCGGTGTCTAGTAGGCGCCCCGCTGAACCTGCCGGGATTGGAGTTGTCGGTGCGCGTCTGCGTCTCTTCTCTGCCACCTCGCCTGGACCAGTGAGATAGGCTATGGGTCTCTCTTCTGTGGCGGCGCAGGCACCGCTCGAGGAGCCCCGGCGGCTGCGCCAGTGGAGCGGGACGGCGGGAGGCTGGCTCCGGATCACCCTCGTCTCATTTCTCGCCACTTTACCTGTGGAGCAGCTGCGCGCCTTTCCGTCCTCCCTCAGCGACTGCCAGACGCCGACCGGCTGGAACTGCTCCGGTGAGAGTCACAGTATGCAGGCAAAGTTGCAACCCCTGTTTGTGCTTTAGAGATGTGTCCAAGTTACGCATAAAAGATTAGAAAAGAAGCGGGACAGAGCAGCATTAGCGCAAAGTTTAGAAGAGCCCGCTTTCTTCTTCTTATTGTTATTATTATAGCTGCATGTGTGCATCCAGAAACAATGCATGCTTTTGGTGTGGAGCAGATACAGGCTGCAGTCAGATACCGAGCACCGCAAAGCCCCGTGGTGAGAGGATGCAGAGTTTTTTCGGGGGTTGCTTGACGTGCGTTTAGCGCCGTTGAGTTGGTCTCGGAGCATGACAGCGAGCCATTCAGCGCTGATCATGTCAGAATAATCACTCGGCAGGCAAGGGGATCGATGCCTTCGATCCGAGACAAAGTGCAAACAGCGGCGGCAAGCATCATTTTCAGGAGAAATACAGCAGAGGACGGTTGTCGCCGGAATAACGCGATGATGTGCGCCACAACGATTCCAACAGTGTTATCTTTACGCGGCGTGAGGAGGAAACAGGCGACTTCGTGTGTGCGCAGTCGAACTTGAACTAGTCAACTCCTATAGAGCTCAGTTTCAGCACCGGCTTCAATAATTCCCCCAATTTTTTACAAAAAAACGCACGATAAATCTAGTTTGATTGTCTTCTCAGGCGTCCCAGTCGTTTAATCAAGTGTTACTTTAAATATAAATGCAGTCGTTTCCTTTATAGGCCACCGAGCTGTAAACTTGTTTTCTCTCCTCGGTGCCCAGAAGCGATAAAAGGAGCGGACCCGGGCTGCAGAGCACACAGCCTCGCCTCGCCTCGCCTCCCTTTGTAAATCAGCCGACTGTGCCGCCATATATTTCCCCTGTCGCCTGTCCAAGTCTGAACCCTTAAAATAGCTCCAAGCCGATTCCACACACACACACACACACACACACACACACACACACACACACACACACACACACACACTCATGGGCAGCAGCAGCAGCAGTATTGATATTATAGCTCATAATAACAGCAGCCACGCATCGATACGGAGCCATGACTGCCTGTTTGTGGAGCGGTGGACTTGGATGAGATGTTAATTAAAAAAAAAGAGGGGAAATATTTCCAAAAGAAGCATCATGGAAATATTCTATGTAGCGGCAGGTAGATTAAAATTACTCACTCTTGTATGATAAATTTACTCGCTGTCAGATCACAGGAAGCTCATTTGGATATCAAAGTTTTTAACATGAATTTCATTATGATAATAACCTCATTAAGAAGCTTAGTTAAAACATAAACAAGACCAAATGAGATGTTTGTTTTAATATTGTGATTTATAATATTAAGAAGGTTGTTAGTCTTTATTTTAAGCATGTTTGGGGTTTTTAACTTCTTTTTAAAAAACGAAGCTTCGGAGGGATTTAAGTGAGAGTTTTCGAGCTGCTCTGTAGGGTTGGGCAATATAACGATGTTGCATCGATATCACGATATGAGACCAGATATAGATTAGATTCTGGACATTGTCATATCATGATATTGCACAAGTGTTGCCTTTTCCTGGTTGTAAAGGCTGTATTACAGTAAAGTGGTGAAATTTTCTGAGCTTACCAAACTGTTCTAGATGTTGTAGTATTTGCCTTTACCTGCTTATTACATTCACATTACTTACGATTATTTATCAAAAATGTTAGTGTGTTAATATGGGAAAGCACCGGTAGTCATCCCTACAATATAGATGCAATATTGATATCATGGTATTTGGTTAAATATATTGTGATATTTGACTTTGTCCATATTCCTCAGCCCTAATTCTATAAGATCACCATTGAGTGCAACAATTAAATTAATCGCCAACTATATTGACAATCGATTGATTGATTTAAGTAATTTTTTAAAGAAAAAATGTCACAATTCTCTGATTCTGCCCTCTTTAATGTGAATATTTTTCCATTTCTTTACTCCTTTATGACATCAAACTCAATATCTTTGGGTTTGGGGTAAAACAAGACATTTGAAGACGTCATTCTTGGGCTTTGAGAAATGATGATTGACACTTTTCACCATTTTCTGGCATTTTAAAGACCAAACAACTAATTGCAAAAATAATTGACAGAGTAATCTACAAGGAATATTGATAGTTGCAGCCTGAATTATCATATGTTTGCACTTTTAGAGGATTTACAGTATGTTCTTTTAGACAAAATGTGTAAGATATATATTGTATGACCCGGAATAGCTTAAAAATATTAAGGTATTATTTATAAGCCATATATATATATATATAAGCCCTAGTGCTTTGTGTAGTTGTTTATTCGGTTTAAAGACACAGTTTCAATCTTTAGTATCTTAGTAAATGTCAATAACAGTGATAAATTAGCTCTTTGCAGTGATTCACCCTGATATTTAAGCATATGTTTATTCAGATTCTCTGTAGGATAATAGCTAGGCGCTATGGCGTATTGGAGGATCGTTTTGTGCTGCTGTTGATGGCGGTGATGATTTGCTCGTAATGACGGATAATGGCACACATCCTGTCCAAATACACACTTGCCTACCTCCCCATTTCCTGACACACTCTCATATGCATTTCGACAAAGGCTTTTATCCGACACTCCTTGAGGAGGCTTAAGTGCATATACTGAGAACAATGCACACACATGCACGTACACACACTCACAGAGGCAGCCAGCAATTAGAATTAATAGAACAGAACAAGTGACACGTGGTTGCGTCGTGAAAAAAAGATAAACCCCTTTCAATAGTAATAAAAAACAGTCAGTAATTGCACGGGGCTTAATTATCCACTCCTTCCTGCATATCATGCACTTTAACAACAACACTAATGTGTGACAGTTTTCAGTCCGGAGAGAATAAAGGCAGGCTGGAAAACAGTTTGGTGATGAGTTTAGTGTCACTTCAGTGCTAAGAAACAGATAATTATGGACAGTAGTGTAATGGAAATGCGGTGCCAGTTTCAGCAGTGCTGCCTTTGAACAAGTGCTGAATGAGATTCTGTTCCACGGAATAAAACAGAGGAGGGAAAAAAAAGAAAAGGACTTGGTTTGACAAAGATTGTCATTCTGTGTGGTTTGCATCTGCGGGCGGCCATGAGCAACTGCCATTGAAGGCTTCACTGAGGCAGAACAGAGGCTCTCAAAATGATCTTGACACTAAGTTAATCTTTGTTCTGTTGGTCTTGGGATAAGTGTGGTGAACCCAGTGTGGCATTGGGATGAATGTGATGCGTAAAGCTGCTCTAGGTGGGATTTGTGAAAACACTTAAAGGTGTAGTAAGCGATTCTAGACAGTGTTTCCTCTACATTCATTTAGGAGTGGCAGCCCGCCACTCCTAAATCCTAGCCGCCACTCCTTCAAATTTCTTTCTTTTTTTTTTTTTTTTTATTGTTGGCGCAAATACACCACCGCCGCATCAAAACAGACTCCTGTCGGGTACTTGTGAGCACTAAGGTAAACTGCAGATAACTATCTTGCTCAGTATGGAAATATACTTGCGCGTGCTCATTTGCATGATGCTAGCGTTGTTTGGGGGGCGCGGTCGTCAAGCACTTCAAGCACCTAGGCGACAGGGCAGAGTCAGAGGAGCGAATTCCGGAATTACAAATTAACAATAAAGCAGCGAATTACCGGCCGGAGAAGAGGTAGACGTAAGTTATTAGCTTGAGATAACTCGACATAGATTTTACAAGTTAAACAGACGTTCACAATATGTTGATGACCAGCTAACGTTACATAACTTATCGGTAGTTTAAGTTAATTTGGCCCGGTGCCAACTCAGTGTCGCTAACGTGAGTAAACTAATTGATAGTATTAGGCTAACATTAATATCTACACACCATTATGTAACAACTGACTGCATTTTTCAGATGAGTTTATTGAAATATTTCTCTAAGAAGAGAAACGGAACGCCTGCCCCTGCTGCTGAAAAAAATCCTAGAGGAAACACTGCTAGAGAAAGATGGTTGATTATTGAATCTCATTTCCAAATTGTCGAACTTGTAATGCTTCATTCATACCAGGGACAATATTCTTATCATCACTGCTATCGTGGTACTTTGGTGCCACTTCGATATATATTGCGATTCTGAGGCATTATGAACATAATGAGTCATATTTCCAAAAACCATGCACATCACATGGCAGTCAGTCTTTGAGCTTTATTTCAGGAGCATCATTGCGATACTGCATATAAAAGTAGCAAACAAAATATTTTTTGAACTAAAATTTAGCTGTTCCTGCTCATCAAAAATATAAAAGATGTCTGGCCAAAATGAATAGAGCCCCTGAAAACTGCAAATGGCACAAATGTGAGGCTTTGATTTAACGTCCTTCACATAGGAAGCAGATGTTGGAAACTGCGTATTTAGAGTTTGAGTTTTGACCCCTTGAGGTTGCTGCAGCTCTTTGGTCTGGAATGCTGGGACGACAGTAGTTCAGTCTGTGAGGACTTGACTCAGTCACCGGAGGGTAGCTGGTTCAAAAAGTAACCCCACCTGCTCGGGGTGCCTGTTTCTGGGCAGCATCCGTCATTCCCCCACAAAAATTGCATGTGTGTAAAAGCCAGCGTTTAAAATAGTCAACAGTTATTTTACCCACACACTTAAGCAGCTAAATGAAATTCAGCCATAGTTCATTTTGTTATTTACACCTGTGATTTCAAAAATGTCTCCTGTGAAAAGGAGCTAAAAGTATCCCTCTGGAATGAAATTAATTAAGGTGTGGGAAATTCTCAAAATAACACTTAATTTCCTGTCATATCAACGGCTTAATATGGTGGCGGGTGAGAAAAAACATTTCACAGTTCAGTCATCATTTTTGGTCACTGTGAAGTTTTACTTTGCCACTTCTTGTGTGTTAACATAGATGCCACTGGCCTGAGCTTGACTTGAACCGACAACCCTCCAGGCCAAGTCCTTATGGACTGAACTTATGCTGCCCAAGTATTCCATACTGAAGACGTGATGAAGGCCTATCCAAAGACTGCAAATCTACTTTCTGTAATCCAATTTGAATCAGTAAAAAAAAGTTTAATATCCTCCAGAGGGAACTAATTAAGGGCGTTCTTCTTCTTTGAAACCAACTATAAAGGATGTTCTTCTTCAGGGCCAACAGATTGAGTTAGCAATATGAAGTCAGTGGCTATTTGTTTTTATGCAGAGCAGAAGATATGCCTGAAAGTGTGAGCAAAATGTTTTATATTAAGCATGTGAGGTAAAAGGTACAACTGTGATGCTAATTTCCATTAGCACACCAGTGGTAATTCCCATTATGTGTTAGCATCGAGCTAAAGGCCTAGTTATTTATATAGAATTGATTCAGCATTTAAAAAAAATTCAGGAACCATAAGAAAAAAGAACCATGATACTTATAAGAATCATTTTTTTTCTCCCACCTCTTCAACACTGGGATATGAAAAATAATGGCCCTGTCCCAGACATCCCATCACCCCCACCACTGTCTGTATAGCCCTCGAAATGAATTCAAAAATCATCACTAGGCAACCACTTGCTTTAAAATATGAGACAACAATAATTGGGTTGACTAGGTCCTGCATTAACCAAGTGACTTTGGCGTGCTCATTCTTGGCAGATTTGTCATGCTGGCTCACATAATCAGGTTGTGTTTCTCTCTTTGTGATCGACTAAAATCCATGTGGCATATTTTACAAAAAGCATGACTTTGACCGACATCGCTCTTCATTAAGTAGCTATGGGTAAGCCTCCTCCCATTTGGTGAGATACTTGAACAAACTTTGAGCCCTTGTGGCAGGTACATCCATCTCATGTTCATTCATCCTTGCATCCTCACAGGTCTTCTTCCTTTTCCTCCTTTTCTTTTCTTCTTCTTCTTCTCATCTTCTTCCACCGAATAGGCCTAGCAGGCTTTTTTTCCCCACAAAGTTAAAAATTCAGTTAATTTATGGGAAAATATTTAACCGTGAGGTCACTGGAAGACAAGAGTAAAAATATGGGAGAATCCTGGGAAGAGTTGACAGGTGTGGTCTCATTACCAGGTTGTCAAATACTTAGGTTTACAGAATGAGACCCCGAACAGAAAGACACTTGTTTTTTGGTTATGTACTGTTGACCTATGGTCTTCTCCTACGCACCAATCAATCTACAGGGGCCAAAACTTTCAAAACTTTTAATCTAGAAGAGAATTACCTGGATAGGGTTCTCAAATTTGGGTATTTCAAAGCCAAGAGATGTGATCCTGATCCTTCGAAATTGGGATACGGATTCAGTAATCCAATCCTACATCAAATGTTATTCTGGGTATTTCAAAACTTCAAGGTGGAAATAAAAATCAGGATTATCCTGATCCCTCTGGGAAGATGGATGGATTCATGGTGGATGTAGAGACACCTAGGGCTCATGGAATGTATTTAATAATTATTTCATGTATTTCTTGTATATTAAAATAAACGAGATCATGCCAAGACAATTTCTATTCCAAATTAAACAATTAACCAACAAACCAATATTTTCTATTACAACATCAAAAAAACTTGTTGTGTAAAATGGGTCGGTACAAAAACAAGAATTTACAGGAGTGCAAAGTACAACATAATTCTTAATTGCATCATGCTTTAAAGGATGCAACGTTCCTCACTGTGATGGAAACCCCAAGTAGAGACTCTGACTGACCACTGGCAGCACTGCAACCAGATATCAGCTTGGACACTCTAGTGAACTATAATTTTACTTATCTTTTGATCACTAAAAACAGTAATGTACTGACAAATTAGTTATGTGTTCTTGCTTTTTGTTTTTTTATCCAGTGAGTAATTAATAATAATAATAATGCACCTCCTAACATTTTCATTTTCATTTCAATGTTAGTTTGATCAACAGACGTAGGTCGGTCCCAGGGGTCAGCAACCTTTACAATCAAAAGATTGGAGATCATTGGAGCCGCAACTATTACATTCTCCATTTTCCTCAAAGACATTTTTCCTCTCTTGGATTTGGCATCCATAGCTACTCAAGGGAGACATAAGACTAGACTGCCAAAATTTAGAGGAAAAGGCACCAAGCCACGGAAGTAGTCTGTGACACATTTTAGATGAGAGAATATTTTTTAAGAAATTTAATTTGGGGTATAGGGTACACATTTCTACAATCAGTCACTTTGGGCTCACAACAGTGACAAATTACTAAATAGTAATGAGTAATCAATAAGAGCTGTTATTCAATTCCATTTAATTTTTTTTGGCAAAGTCACAGGGAGCCACTGGGGAGGGCCAAAAGAGCCGTGTGTGGCTCTGGAGCCGCAGGTTACAGACCCTTGGCCTATCCAAAGACTGCAAAACTAGATTCTTAAATCCTGATCTTGTGATGTGTGTATAAGAATGATGTTATCTGAAAATTCTTTGAAAAACCAGGACAAAATCTACACGATCAATTTCATCCAGGGTAGAAAAACATATCTGGATAATTCTGATCGAGACTGAAAGTCTTGAAATATTGGCTCCAGGTGTGCAAAAAAATAGCTCTTTATTTGGAATCAGACTCAACAATCAAGGATCTTACTTAGGCTCCCATCACTGGCTAGATTTCAAGAACAGGAGGAGGAGCAGAACTCCAGTTTTCTCTCAGACCACTTGAATTTCATTATGCTTAAAAGTCATTGTGGAATTTCTGCACAATGATGCCAAAAATAAACTGTCTACACCAGCTTTAATACATGAGTCATACATCAGTGGAACTGGAGCAGAACAGAGAACTTGTTCCCACTTCTTGATATGCTGTGTGTTTTGCAAATCAACTAAATATTTGGGCGTTATGATTGTGTATGGGAACTTGTAATCTCCACACAGGAAGTGGTAAAGTAAAACTTCACAAGAACTAAAAATGATGACTGAACTGTGAAAGGTTTTTTTTGTCACCAGCCGCTGTATTATAAGTGATTGACATTCCAGAAAATTAAGTGTTATTGTGACAATTTCCCACACCTTTAATTGAATTCTTTCCTTAGAGAGAGATACTTTTAGCTCCTCTTCACACAAGACATTTTGATGTGAGAAAATGATATTGAAATTAATGATAGCTGAATTCTACTTGGCTGCTTTGGTTGCTGATATTGTGCACGGCAGCTCACTATGTGTCATTAATTGTAGACGTGCTAGCGACTGATAGATCAGAGACTTTAGCTGGTGAAAGATGCTGATGACAGCCATGAGACTGAACCAAAACACTCAATTTGTGGGCTGTAAAACCAAAACAACGAGCTGAAAGACACTAAAATACTCATCTTCTCTATTTTTTGTATAAAAATGTTAAATTGATTCAGCTTTAATTAGCCCAGTAAGCCATGAAGTGAAAGATACCTTGTGATGGTAATATATCCATATGGAAAAGCTGGTTCCTATATGTGTAAATCAGTGATTCTCAAACTTAGGATCTCAATTAACCAATTAACTAAGTAAAATGCACAATGTATTTCCTCAGATAATGACTGAGACTTTTGTTTATGTCAGCTGCAGAAAGTAAGAGGCCTTTATTAGAGGCAGACTAATATTAGAGGCCGGCACATATTTTTAATTCCCTCAATTTGATTAGGGTAATTTGTCATAATGTGGTAAGCAGCGCAGAGACAGAAATATGAGACAGAAAATAGCTCTCAGGGATACCAACCCTTGAATGATATATAGAGGACAAGAATTCTTCAACAGTAGCAAACTACAGCCACAGTGAAGGGATGTAACAGCCGCCTCACTAATGGGTAAAGCTATAAACAGAACAAAATGACATTTAAGCGACCAACATAAACCTGAGCAGACACTACAAACACTAAGAGGTCACTCAGTAGACTGCAGATCTCCATCACACAACCTGAAAACAATATCACCAACATTTTGATTTGTATCTGTAGTTTAATTTCATTTTTTTCTCAGTGACTGTTAGGGATTACAGCTACATTATTATTAGATGTTTGTCTGAAATGTTGCCATAATTAGCCTATGAATTCTTAAGTTGTGGCAAGAAATGTGACCACCTAAATTTAGCCAGTTCTTCCTTGAGTCCAAGTGGACATTTGTGCCAAATTTGATAACTCTAAGATTGTAGGGGAAAAACACTCCAGTTTGTTTGATTTTTCTCTAAACCAATCACAGTTGTCTTGGGCAGCACCAAACCCAGGATACAGTTCCCCTGCAAAATAGTGGTGGAACATTTGGTCGGGAGGCTAGCCAAGGCATTAAAGTGTCTAAATCACCTCAAAAGAAAAGGCGACGGATGTTAGCTTTTTTATGTTTGTACTTTTGCCAACCCAGGTGTTAGTTTGCCATTTTCAGTGTAGGTTGGTATCTTGGAAGTTGCCATTGTTTGACAATACAAACAGGCTCATGTTAACAGTGTATATCCAGTGAAGCAGACTAGGTCCGAGTGGATGTTTGTGCCAAATTTTAAGACATTTCCTCTGGATGTTCTTGAAATACACCCTGAAGAAATGTCTTAAAACCACGAGAATGGGATGGGCATCAGGCCACAGTGATCTGTGACTTTTGGCCACCAAAATAAAATTGGTCCATCCTTGTATCCAAATGGTCATTTGTGCCAAATTTGAATACATTTTCTCAACATGTTCTTGACATTCTGTGTTTATAAGAATGGGATGACCCAAAAACATAATGCCTCTCGCCACAGCTGTTGCCAGGGTGGAGGTATAAAAAAGTATTTCAAGGTTTTTCAAAAATTCCGAATCACAGTGGCCCTTTGGCATCCAATCATGAATGTGCACACAAAGATTTAGGCTAATTGGATCCGCAGTATTTTAGATCAGCTGCATGTTTGTTATGAAGTGGTGAGAAACTAGCAAATTTGATTACTGCCACGATACTTTTAGAATTCGACATTTCAAATACGTCTTAAATTCGTGGTTTGTTGTGTTCCTTATCAGTGTGTGAATGTAGATGATGTGGCATTTAATGATGTATTTTTGTAACTTTCGTTCCCTGAGAGACACCAAATTTCTCTTTTTGGTCTCGAGCAGAAAAAGTTTGGGAACCCCTGATGTAAATGAGCGCACTGAAAGCCAAGTCTTTTCAAACAAATTGGACAGGTTTTCATATTCACCCAGCACGGTTGACTGTGTATTCAACATTTTGTGTAATTATCACAGTCAAACCATTGGTGGCAATTTGCCTGTAATTTTTGGCTTGTATCACTTTAGATAAATGAGCGGAGTCTGTGTTATCTTTAATAGGTGCACTTGCAGACTTTGGCCAAAAATCAGCTCATGTCTTTTTGCCATTTTATTCATCCATATTACAAACAAGATGAAGCCGAGAATGTTAATACACTATTAATCTCTTTCTGAATGCCTCCCTAACTAGTTTCACTCAGTCCAATTTTATTTTTGTCAGAATTAAAATAGTCTTTCACAGATTACATTGTTGTAATGGCGGCACTGCATGAATGTCTACCCAATTTGTTTACCCCATGCATGATATACCTTACATCTCCTGTGGGAGAATTTCTGTGCAGGGGCCACAATCCCACTGAATCCCCCCGCTATTGTTAAATCTGAAAGGCCATGCGATGCTTTGATAGCTGAAGTGACAGGGATGACTGCAGAATATGCAAAGCCCCCTGTAAATCCCATCAAGTGGAGTGAATTACCAGTATTCTGGAGAGAATTGGCCATCTGTTTCCAAGATTTGTCAAGACGGAGGTCAAAAGTACTTCTCTTGCATGCTGGTCCACACCTCTGACAGAAAGCTGTGACAGAAAACTGTGAATTATCTGATGAGGCAGTGGTAGGAAGGACTAATCAAGACGGGATCAAAAGTCACTCATTGGCAAATGGCTGCAATGAGGGAGTTTTTAAAGGGACAGCTCACAACAAAAATGCACATTTTGTCTCTTACCTGCAGTGCTATTTATCCATCTAGATTTTGGGTGTCACAATATCAATATTTAAGCACAAATTACAGACTGTTTCATCACAGTGGATATTTTATAATGAAACAAGATGCAACAATCCATTTTTCCAGTTCTGATCTGAATCCAACACCTGAATTTAGATATCAGCTGATTCCAATACAGGGCTCAGCAATAAGGCTTGCTGTGGGCAAGTGAAATGCAATGTCGGGCAAGTAAATCTGGTAGCTCACTTGCCCAACCAGGAAAGTGGTAAACAACTATCAAACTATTTTGATAATTGATTAATCAGTAAAGTAATTTTCATGCAGAAATAGCAGACAATCCTTTTCTCAGTCTCTCAAATATGAAGATTTCCAGATTTTCTTTGTTTATTATCAAAAACAGAATATCTTTGGATTTGGGTAATTAACTTTAGTCTTGGTTGTTATCAGAGAACCGCTAATAAATAAAACATACATGTACATGGGCAAGTAAAAATTGACTTTGGGCAAGCAGATTTCTGACCCATCTGCCCAACTGGGCGAGTGAAATAAAACATTATGGTTGTACCCTGCGATACCCTAACACATTATAAGTCACTGTCTTGTTTTTCTCTGTATTGAGATTTACATATCTCTAAACTAAGGACAAATTGAGGACTTATACTACTTCACTCAGACTGTCTGTGCCGTCTGTAACTCTTGGTGACAGAAAATATGTACCACTGGATATCTTTGTAGAACTCTTCAATCACTGATTAATGAATTGTTGCTACTGCTAAGTTTTGGCTATGGCCTTAAAATTGCATTGTTATGGAATTGGTGATAAGGCTGATATCTAATAAATTGATTACAGTCCGTATTGGCACCTGATATTGATATTGGATCAGTCCAAACTTAAATCCAATGATCAGTTGATCATCAATCAAAACTTGTGTAACAATGGCATAGCTGTGCTAAAAAATTCTTTAAATCAAATTGTACCTTTAAATCAAATGTCAAATTGCATTGTGGATTTGGGGGATTGCGACACCCCTAATCTAGACATTTTTGGGTGAACTGCTGAGTTTTGGAAATATTGGATGTAAAGATGTCTGCCTTCTCTTGAAAATAATGGAACTCAATGTCACTCCAATTATAATGTGCAAAGTGCCCCCCCCAAAAAAACAAATTCACTCAAACTCAATTTCAGTGTCTTTTTCCAGAAATCATGACTCTGTTGCTCAAGATAATCCACACACCTTGTTCTGAGCAATTTCATAACTATTTTCTTTCTACAGAGGTACACCCGGCAACATGCATCTACTCATGGATGAGAGGTCAGGGCAGGATGTAAACATTTATGTTGTCCTCCTTCACTGAGCTCTAAGATCCGCACCACTGAGCTAGCTAGCACTGTGAAACTTCACCTGACAGGTGTAGTTCATTAGAAAGAAAATAGTTCCTAAATGAAACTACTCACACTAAGGTTTTATTTTCAAATGTATATTTTTGGGGGCTTTTAGCACCACAAGCCCCTAGTGCCATCTAGTTCCATTATATTTGAGAGCAAGCAGACACCTTAACAGCCAATATCACCAAAAGTCTGCAGCTCACACCAAAACAATCCAGATGGATAAATAGCTCTACAGGTGACAGGAAAAATATGCATTTTTGATTTTGGGCTGCACTGTCTCTTTCAAGGCTTTTAATTGAAAATTTATTTCCCAGAGTGGAAATCACCTTTAAAGACTTGCTGTAATTAAAGAATACTGTCAAGGCTTACTGGGACATGATGATGATGCAAGTGCTTTTAGTGCTCAGAGTTTATTGTGCCTTTTCATAACCAAACATGACGAGCGCTCAACTGTAACTCTCTCCATGACAAACATTCAAAAACCTGTTGCAAAGTTACAGGAAAAAAAAGTGGCCGAGAGAGAGAGAGAGGTCATGAAAGGATGTCTTGCCACTGTGGTTGTTCAACCTTCATTATTAATTTAGTCTGCTTAATTATTGATCACAACAACGCTTAAAACAGGGAGGAAGGACTCCTTGTTCTTCTTAGCGTTGTGAGATTCCAGGTAGGTAGGAGGAGATGCATTTGGCTGACAAGCCCTCTCTTTTAGACAAGTAAGTGCTTCGCTTGCCATCTTAATCGTTAGCATACAAACATTACCTTTTCAATATTTGATGTTTGCCAGCTTGTTTTCGTTAATTATTCAGCTCACTGTAATCTCCTCCTGGAACGGCAGGGCAGGAGCAGGAAGTGTAAGTTTTCCAGGCCTCTGACACAGTGCACAGCACCTGTATCAACTAGCACCAGTTACTGTAACATTTTGTGGAGGATTGTACAAGAGAGGGAGATTTCACTCTAATTATCATTTATTTATTATTTTATTGTCATTTAAAATAGTGCAGAAGTCATACAAATTAGGTAAAAAAAAAACGAACAAAGACAAAAAATCAACAAAAACAAAGAAATAGGCGCCCCACGTTGTGATTTGACCATGAGGATGCACAGTAAACAATGACATAATGTTGCTAATATTAAAATAACAGAATTCTCTGTCATCTTTGCACTGTTAAGATGTTATCCAGTATCTCTCACCACCGCCCTCCCTCGAAGTGGTTTTGTAATGGTGATGATGCTGGAATTAGTCTGTTCCATTTCCAGATTCTATTAAATGTTTAAAAAAAATCTATTAAAGGGCTACAGCTTCTCAGTAGAATGACTTTTCTGCTGATTTCTGAATTTTTACTTTTAAGTTTAATGGAAATTATGCTTTGCAAAATGAATATATGATTTTATACATATATTTTTTAACAAGCAGCGATTCAGAGGATAAGAACTTCCTTTTGGTTGGTTTTTAGAGTTGCTTTGCCCACAGCGGTCTGTGTGAATACCATGTGCCAGTTTGTCAGGTCAGTTGACACAGAATCACTTGCTGTTTTTTTTTTTTTTTGCTGATTTTAGCTTTAATCATTTTTCATCATGGTAATTTTTTATGTTTGCTCAGGCAGCGTAAATTCCAGCCTGTCCAGGACAGCAAGTCTACAATTTTCCCAACAGGAAAAGAAATGGGGTTAGTATTCATGCCCAGTAACACATCTGAAACCTCTCATTTATCTATTTATCATCATAAACACAATGTGCAGTTTTGTCTGGGCGAGACACAACCTAGTAAACCTAGCAAGCTGATCTTTGCACATTAGTTTATGTTGCACTTTTGCCAGTATTAGTAACAGTAGAAATACTAGGCGTATGCGTGATTAGTCAACAATATATGATCAAACTTCGCCACCCTTGCTAGTCAGCACCAGAAATACTAGTCGGTTACACTATTTCATTCATGCACACTGTCAGTTTACTGTTGCCTCTCTGATGTTATGCAGCCATCCACCTCTAGCAGCCCCCCTCACCCAGTGCGAAGGCCCCAGTAGCCTGGTGGATGTTAACCGTGTGGTTTGTCTGTTTTTTGTAGAAAATTTAAAAAAAGGTTGAATGTGGGCTGTGTCAGAATAAATATCCCCACTGGCCTGGAAGAATGTTTAACCCCATTCAGCACAGACAGGGATATTAACCTGCAAGCAGAGCAGCTGCTGCTGCTAGCACTGCTAACAGTGAGGCTAACCTGAGTTCTGGGCAAACAATGCCATTTGCCCACAGTGCTGGGATCCTGTTCAGTCTGAAAATTTGAAGCATTTAGTGAGTTGTGGTCCTGTTTTGAATGTGTAATGTTGATAAAGCACGGCACAAAGTGTCACGTTTAGGCAGCATTTAAAATATGATTTGACTTTTGAAGAATGATTAAAAGCTTCAAAAATCTCTTAATACAGGCAGTATTTTTCTGACCATGTTAACATCAATTAGTAAATTGCGCTCAATTTTTTAACTGCTTTCTAAGTGTTTTCTTACCGTTAAACTAGTCTAAATTAAAATTTGCGTTTTAATCGACAGGCAAATTAGCCACCAGGAACATCCCAAAGTAGCACAACTGCTAGTCTCTGTACTGTTATATGTGATAGCAGACTTTACAACAATGTGAAGTAAAATGTCACAGCGTTAGGTGTCTTTAACACCTAACATGTTGGGTATTGTTAGCTAAAGCATCAGCTATTGTTAGCTAACAATATTCACTCACTAAAGCCCTGTGTACACAGAAGTCCCACAATACTGAAAGCAAAAAAAATTTGCCGTGTCATGTCCAGCATGACATGTAACACTCGTGTGGAGCAGCAACTTTGCTTTCTAAACAATAAAGCAGTTACTGCACTACTTTGAATTGACTGGGCAGCAACCTACAAGTATTAAACAGTTATGACAGTTCTCACCACAGGGTATGTGCAATATGTATTATGTATTTGTATGTGCAATATCTTGTAATGTGCAATGTGGGTTATGTGCAATTTTCATTTGAGTCCAAAACAAATTTCCCTATGGGGACAATAAAGTATATCATATAATATCGTATCGTATTGTTCTGCAGTATTTCACCTAATATTAAATAACTGAAGGCTGATTTCTTGACTTATTAAGATTTCTTTGATACCCAGTGCTACCAAAACCTGTTTCCATCAAAAAGATGAAAAGATACCTACAGTTATGGTTGATTTATGTCTGTGGGAGATTACATTTCTGCACGTTGCTCGTCTTGAAAGATAATTCTCAGGGATGTTGTTTCGACATGATTTAAAGTCTGGAGATCGAAGTGTTGGAAGGAAAGTGTTTGACTGTCACCTTCCTGATTCTTTTTTTTCTTTTACGACACAGGCACTCTATTTATTTCAGTTTTTGTTTTCCAAGACAGGCACACAGGCACACAGTTTCAGCTCAGAAAATGAATCCCAGGTGTTGGAGATGGAACAATAACAGTAAATGTTTTACTCTGTTAAATGGTATGGATGTAAATGTTACAGCCAGAAAACTCTATGGGTGTGCAGAGCTGTCAGGGTTAGTCTCTTTACCTGCTCAACAGGGGCAGTGATTTGTGTGTGGATACAACCTAAAAGCTTAAGTAGTAAATATGGGCATTTGAAAAAAACGTGTTTTATGTTAAGATTTAAACTACACTTTAAACTGTTTTATGCAATACCTTTACGTTTCTGTTTCACTCTCCGGACAGATCTCCCTGACAGCCCAAGACTTATGTTCATGTTTTAATGGCATCAAGAAATTGCTTTGTCACAACAAATCTTGTTAATCGTGATGCTGATGTTTTCAAATGTATGCACTCAGGTTTCAGAATTCAAAACGTGTGCTGCCGAGGAGTATTTGAAAAGCAATGGCCATATTTGGCTGAGTAAAACACGTACATCACTAGGATGATGAAAACTAGCTTGCACGTCAGGGTGATTGTGTGACATCTATTACTGTGAGAAGAATATAGCATTCCCAAAGCCCTTACCTGACAAGAATGAGAAATTGCCTCTCAGGTTGTACCAGTACTGTAAATCTATATTTGTACTTGCTTTAAGGCACTCATTGTCATATAACTAATTGAGATTTATGCTGATTTTCTTGGAAGCCCAAACCCTGTTGGCCCTGAGGTGATCATCTGGGACATTTATTCTATTATGTTTCATACTTGTTTCCATCAGTGACAATGTCAGGCATGTGATGGTGGCGGACTTTGGTTGTCTGAGGGGCAGAGGGGAAAAAAAAAAAAAAAAAAGGGACCAGCTGTCTGTTGTGGGGCACCAGCATGCCAAAAGTCATGGTTCACTTTATTACATTTTGTCTACTGGAATGGTGCCCTAGAGGGCTCTTTAGTATGTAAGTTTAGACACTGGGCCACTCAGGAGGGCACTTTATCATGTTTTATTGACATGAAGGGCACTCTAGAGCGCACTCGACCACATTTTGTCCTCTAGAGGGCACTTTAGTTTGTTTTGTCTACTGGAGGGGCACTCTAAGGGGCACTTTATCATATTGTCTTAGACGCTGAGACATTTTAGAGGACACTGGGATGGGCTCTCTAGAGAGCACTTTAGTATGCTATCTTGTCCAGGGACCCATTTCCCAGAGCCTTCGTAGCGCTACGTGCGTCGTAAGTTGTATTTTAAGGTCTCCCTTAAGGTTACGGGCTGTTTCCCAGAGTTGGGACAACCTTAAGGGAGACCTTAAAATACAACTTACGACGCACGTAGTGCTACGAAGGCTCTGGGAAACGGGGCCCAGGTCACTCTAGAGGGTACTTTATTATGTTTTGTCCACTGAAAAGGCACTCGGGCACTGTAGTATGTGGTCTTGGATATTGGGACATACCAGAGGGCACAATTTTATTGATTGATATTTTATTGATTGAAAGGGCACTCTAGAAGGCACTTAACCACATTTTATCCACTACAGGGCACTTAGGTATGTTTTGTCCACTGGAAGGGCACTCTAGAGGGCACTTTATCACATTGTCTTGGACATTTGGCCACTTTAGAGGATACTGGAAGGGCACTTCAGAGGGCACTTTAATATGCTGTCTTGTCCGGGTCACTTTAGAGGGCACTTTACTATGTTTTGCCCGCTGGGACGGCACTCTAGAGAGACCTTTACCATGTTTTATCCACTGAAAATGTACTCAGACACTTTAATATGTTGTCTTGGATATTTGGGGCACACCAGAGGGCACTTTGTCATGTTTTATTGATTGAAAGGGCACTCTAGAAGGCACTTTAGTATGCTTTGTCCAATGAAAGGGCACTCTAGAGGGGACTTCATGACATTGTCTTGGACATCCAGGTAGTTTATAGGGTATTTATCAACATAGAGGCATCCACTTTAGGTTGGTTCTTCCAAACATAGGCAATGCCCCCCCTGTTCCCCCTTTGAGTCCACCAGTGCCAGCCATCCATACCAAAAGTGACTTACATCATTGTAAACCATTCTCAGAAAGTGTCTTTACTGATTCTAGTGTAGACAAAGAGAAAATTTTTATCTATAAATTTTGATTGCACTATTCTTCTTAAGATGACAAAGATGACACTATTGTTACCGAATCCCTCTTAAATTATTGTTTACAAGTCATACATGTATTCTTCTTGCTTACGGGCGCCTAGAGATGTCCAAGCTGCACATCTGTTTCTTGGTAAAAAAAAAAAAGACAGATTAAAGGCACAAGGATCCCTATTCTCTCTTTTTCCTGTCATTTACAAAACAACTGCTTTTTTTATTTTTCCATAGTCAGCTGTCCAGGAGGCCTTGAATAAAATGCTAAAATATCAAATATCAAATTAGTAGCTTGGAGCGATTTCACTAACAATCCTTTCCCATCTTACAAAGAGTCCACCAGCTGGCACAAAAGGATCTGATATTTTCCAGTCATTTGTATACACCTAGCCAGTAGTTTGATTGTGATCTGCCTCTCTCCTCTGAGTATTTTCAACATGTCACTTGCCTGCATGTGTGCCAATTTTTTTGTGACTTTCCAGATTGCTTTGTATGGCCCTCTTGGGGCTAAGGGCTTTGTTCCATCCATGCACTCCAAGTGTCGAGACTTCTCATGTCACTGCTCTTGGCTGGATGATTGCATATTTGCACAGAGAGAGAGCTTGCACTTTATGGTCATTCAGGAGCCTGGCAAATAGCAGGTTCGTTTTAGCATCGGGCTTCTCTTCCACGGGGTATTATTACCTGATAGGTTGTTCCATGCCAAGGAGGGCTTTTTGATGTGGAAAGGGGCATTGGTTATTACAGTAAGGTTAGAGAAGGTGCTGAGTCTAAGTGTCCATTATAATAAGACATCTGTGAATAGAAAATTGCATTGTAAAATGTGGACGGTAAAGAATTTAAAGCTGAGGACATCAAGATAAAATTTGCCTGTTTAAGTTTCTGCCGGGTCAAAAGACAAGCTTTGCATGGAGTTCGTTTTGAATTTCATTAGACTTTTTTTTTTTTTTGAGGTACAGCTCTTGTGGATTTTGTATCAATGGCAGCTGGAAGATCTCTGGAGACTGAAAATATAAAGGTGAATTCAAAGAGCTCTTTTCCAATGAATTGGAAGTTATTATCACTCAGCAGTCTTCACTATCAAAAGAGCTATTTTTGTCCAAAAAAAGAACAAAAAAATCTGACTGGACCTGCAACTATTGAATTCTCTTTTTTCCTTTGTGACTTTTCTTTTTTGGGATTTGCAATCCATCTAGCCTCAGGTGACTCAAGACAAGCCAGTGGCAAAATTTAGAAAAAATGGTGCCAAGCCATAGACACAGGCTATAATGCACATTTTAGCTGATGAATTATTAAACTGTTTTTATTATTATTATTATTATTACTATTCAGTGTAGAGGCAACACATTTTTACAACTGCAGAATGCAAGGATCACTTTGGGTCAACAAGAATGATAAATGACAAACTGTTATTCGTATTAATATATATGTTTGTAGCTCCCTGTGGCTCTGGAGCCACAGTTTTATGCCACCACATCTTCAGTGTCATATGTTCAGGTTGTCAGTTATTGTCAATCTTTAAGAGTGTCTTGAGGGATTATCTTCAAATTTAGCACAAATGTCCACTTGGACTCGAACCATAGACTGTATATATAGAAATGGACAACATCAGAGCTCCTTAAAAGTGATCTTGACCACCCCCTGCTGGCTGACTGCAGTACAGGTCATAAGTCATAACTGTACCCGAAGATGGTTTCTGTCATTATAGGTAGTTCCTTATCACTGTGATGGTGATCATTTATTGTGATCAGATTGGTTTTAATGATCTATTTGA
Organism: Lutjanus erythropterus; assembly: GCF_056507025.1. Lineage (NCBI taxonomy): Eukaryota > Metazoa > Chordata > Actinopteri > Lutjaniformes > Lutjanidae > Lutjanus > Lutjanus erythropterus. The sequence goes on along the minus strand of NC_139324.1, from coordinate 3,564,810 downwards.
TTATATAAAAACAGAGTCTCACAGCATGATTGACAGCTGACCTCTGCTTGAGAGTGAGTCAGCCAGCTGTGTGGGCGGGACCTCAAAAATGCGGCTCCAGCACTTGACATGATCAGCGTAAGATGGCAGCACTTGTATCCGGGATATTTTGGATTCAGTTTTGTACATTGGGAGGAAGTGGAGATGTGTCGTCTTTCATTAATTTATGTGGTTGGGTTAGATTTGGTGATCAAAGGTCAAGGTCAGTGTGACCGCTCGTTCATGATATCTCAGAAACACGTGGGAGGAAGGGAGTTTCTTGAACATCCACTCAGACTTAGCCTGGCTCACTGAGTGTACACTGTGGGTATATGGACGCTTGTTTTATCTTGCATCAGGGCGTCCTCTATCAGCATTTTCAAACAGCAACCTCAGAGATAGCAACCTACACACTGAAAATGGCAAATTAGCACCAGGGTTACCAGCGGTATGAACATAAACAAGCTAGCAGCTGTTCCCTTTTCTTTTGAAGTGATTTTGACATTTTAAGGCCAGGGCTCACCTCCCGATGGTCTAGAGAAATGCAAACAAACCAGAGCTCTTCTTTCCCTGTGCTCTGAGAATTATGTGTTCTTCCTGATGGGCTGAGGTCCACCTAGAACCATTTGCTTCTGAAGAACCCATTTTTGAAGAAAGAGTTTGTCAGGAGTTCTTTGTAAAAGTAAAGGTTCCATTGAGAACCCTTTTCATTCACTCTTTAGAGGAAAGAGTTCCTTAAGGAATGTTGAAATCTTCAAAGAACTCTTTGTCCTGTGATATAAAAGGTGTCTTGGTAGAACTCCCTGGGTGGGTTCTAAATAAAATCATTTTAATATAAAAGGATGCTTGGTAGAACACCCTGGTTGGGTTCTAGATAAAATCTTTTTAATATAAAAGGGTTCTTGGTAGAACACCCTGAGTGGGTTCTTGATAAAGCCCTTGGAAGATAGAACCTCCTAACAGGGGTTCTGGATGAAACCATTGCACCATAGAAGGGTTCTCTCATAGGGGGTTCTGGGTGGAACCTTTCAGTATAATCCTGTCTGCTGTGCTCTATGATTGAAGTGAAACCTTTATGAAAGACGAATGAACCAAAAAGGCTTCTCCTATGGGGACAAGTCAAAGAACCATATATGGTTCTAGGTACTTTTATTTCTAAGGGCCCTGTCTTTCACCAGCGCAGCCATCAGTCCTCTGGTAACACCTCCTCTGTAAATATAGTCTCTTAGTGAAGACAGCATGTTTCTCATTTGAAATTATTTACTGGAATCACACATGTCAAACTGATAACTTCCATTTTGCAAAAAAAACCTTCCTTTAAAGTCTTCACTACAGACACTATATGAGTCTGGACAGACATGGATTTAAATTATACCCTGATTGTTTGGCGGGGGCATAAAACCACAATGTGGTAATTCTAGCTGATTGTGTTTTTGCTGCTGCAGACTGTATTGTATACATTAAAACCTTGGCCAAGTACAGCTGAGACGTACAGCGGAGCCACACACTGGGGTGGTGGCTAGTAAAGAGTGCAACAGTGTAAGAAGACATGCTGCTGAAGTGTCCTTGGGCCTGACAGTGATATCTTACCCGCTCCAGGAGGGCTGTTAGCAAGCCGAACTTGACATTTGCGCTCCCTTTAGAGGACGGCATGCCAAAAGAGAATATCTGCATGAGATCAGTTAAGCACTCAATTAGAAGCTTTTTTTTTCCTCCACACTGCAGTTGGCTGCTTAAATAAGGTTAATTAAAATAACCCAAAATTTAATCCTGTTACTTTTAAGATGTTTGTATCTGTCTCACCATCTGGAGGAGCAGGTGCATTTTTCTCAGGTGCTTCAGTTGACAATATGTGCCACTGATAAAAGAACAAACACATCAAACTATGCAGGGTTTAATGTTCACAACATGCTCAGAGTATATTCACTTGATTTGAGCCACATAGGTAACATACACGCATAGCTTTCTACTTAAGGCAATTTTCTATAAGGCGGCAAAGCATGAACTGAAACAAATAGAGGAATAAACCCCACATTGTTCATCTTTGAACATTAAAGATGAGTATCTTTGATGTTCATCTTCAGATTCAGATTCCAGTTTTACCACGCCTCTGGGCTCCAGGCTCTTCTGGAACTACAGTATTTGTCTTATTTAATGCTTCATTAAACACTTTATAAATGTTTAAAACTACCGAGCCCCAAAAACTGGTGCAAAGCCACAATTTAAGCAGAACTTTATCTTCCTTCCCTTAATTACCCTAACCAGTTGGCACAATAACAACTGTTATATAAGGTGTTGCAACTATATCGAGTCATCTTATCAGTCTCCACAGTTGTCTGTTCTCCTGCTGCAGTGGCCTTCTTTCGCTGTTTGCAAGCGTGGTTGGAAAGCAGCTGTGTCGATCCTTTCAGAAAGAGATTTTAATGATGTATTTGCTATTTATGCTCAGATCAAATAACTGGCAACTTCATGCTTTGGAAGAAACGTGCATCCGTAGTGACAGTTCCTCTAATCTGTGCCAGTTTCAGACATGTAGCTACAGTTAATCAGTGTGTTGTTTTTTTTGTCCTGCATGTGCACTTGGGCCTAAAGCGAGGATTAGACCTTGAATATGAATATTTTGACGATGCTGGGATATTAGACTATATCGTCTTAGAGTCTGGATGTTGTTAAATCATGATATGGTATAAGTGTTGTCTTTTCCTGGTTTTAAAGGAGAAATCTGTGACATATTTCCTGGAATAAAGTTCAAATTAATGCCGAATGTTTGCTGAATGAGTAAGCATGTGTTTATGAGTCATAAGAAATCATTAATAAACTTTCAGACGAAGTAGATGCTTAGAACAGTTAAATTGAGCAAAATGTTAATGGAGTCTTGCAGGCAGTGAGAGAGTGTACTTTTAGAGCAGTGGGCTTTTGTTTTCAGGATAACAGGCTTAACTTTACACTGACAAACAACTGACAGGTATAAACAGCTGATCAACTTACAGCGGAGGACTCGTCCTCACTTTTTGTTGTCAATTTACGATGTTGCACGCATCCTGCGCTCCTGCAGAGCTCCTGCAGTCAGCCTGGACAGGGGGAAACAACTCACTTCAACCATGAATCATGCATTAAATACCTAAAGAGAGAAGACTGACTGAGCAGGTTTTGCAGGGTGTGAGGAGTCCTTTAAAATTTTCAGACCTTCCTGCTGACTGTGGATGTGGTACATATCAGACATGGTGGGGAGTACACAGGCAATTATTTTTGACGCTGTGTGCACAACTCTGTTCATCAGATATTTCTTGTTGCTGAGAAGGCGAGCACACTTTCTATTACAGCTTTGTAGAACTGTAACATTGCAAACTTTGACACTGAATTTCTAAAGCTGTCTCAAAAAGAAAAGTCTTTGGTGAGCTTTCTTCAGGATGATGGTGACGATGGAGCGGGTAGTTGTGTAGAGGAGTTTGAAATGATTCTGTCTCTTGCTCACTGTGCTTGTTAGCAACCAGGGTTCGGGGGGTTACTTTAAAAATGTATTCTGATATGGTTACTAATTACCTGTTAAAAAATATAGTCAGAAAATAGTGAAAAATGTTGATAAAAGCTCAACATGACGTCCTCAAATGTCTTGTTTTGTCCACACCACAAAAATATTCAGTTTACTGTCAGAGAGGACTAAAGAAAATACTCACATTGAAGAAGCTGAAATTTGGACTACTTTTTAAATTAAAAAAAATCACTCAAAACAATTAATCAATTAATTAACCCTGCCACAAACTTGTCACTTGAAAAATAGATCCAAACATGTGGAACACACAGATGATAACGACTATTTTCATTATCGATTAATCTGTCGACCATTTTCTCCATTAATCAGTTCATTACTTGGTCCATAAAATTTTAGAAAATGGTGAAAAATGTTGATCAGCGTTTCCCAAAGTCCAAGCTGACATTCTCAAATGTCTTGTTTTGTCCACAAGTCAAAAATATTCAGCTTAAACCAGAAAATATTCACTCATTTAAGGAGCTGAAATGGGAGAATTTTGACTTTTTTGTTGTTAAAAAATGACTCAAAACAATGAATCGATTATCAAAATAGATGGAGATTATTTTAATATTTGATTAATAATAGATTAATTTGTTGTTAGGTTTATTAGTTTGTCTAGCTGTTCCTTCCTTTATACAGTCATAGCGCCACCTAGTGGAGACAGGAAGTAACACTGAATTCCTTCCTACGGTGTCCAAAGGCCGTGAAAAGTCAGAGCCTCTTTGACTGGGATGAATCCGGCCACAAGGCCGCGGCTGCCCAACAACACAACTGGCGTTGGGGTGCAACGGCCCATACAATGCTACCTGCACCTTTAATTTTAATCTTACTAATGCTCCCCATTTTTACCAAAAAGCATCACTAATCGACTTGAAAGGCCAACAGTAATATTCACATTTGATTGTAAAAGAAAGTCTGATAACCACATGTCTAATATTTCTTTTTCATCAACACATTAACAAAGATTTTTGTCAAGGATCCTTAAAATGTGACAGCTGTGTGATAATCAAAGATGATGGTAATTTTTACTCAAAATGAAATATTATAAATATGAAATGACAACATAACAACAACAATATGTTAAACTTGGCTTAAGAAAAATGAGGGATTAACTACAAAGCAACACAAAGCAGCCTATCATTTATGAAAGTACTGCAAATTTGTTTTGCATATCCGAAGATTTGTGCAGATACTGATACGTGTGATAAGCTGTGATAATACAAGCATTAGTATATCAGTCAGGCTCTAGCGTCTCTTAAAGATGATGTGGCAGATTTTATAGATGGATAATAATGCATGATTTTTACTCTAAGCTGTCCAGATACCCACAGTAAAGACAAATTGAAAGTCTAAAAAACATCTCAAAACCCAGACCCTTTCATGTTAGAATCAAATCATCGTTTTTTCACTCAGTTTCTTCCTCTCCACAACAACCTAAATCATATGGTTTCATTCCAAAACATCCTCTGCAAAAAGAAGATGCTACTGGAAATGTTTTGCTCCCCATGTGGCCTGTGCAGATATCTTCATTATCATATCATAATGAGTTTAACATTTTCAGCAGGCATTTGAATTTATATCTACAGCAAACTTGGAATAAAACATCACCTTTGCTTCTTTTACCTTGAGATTAATTAGACTGTACTGTAGGGTCGGTCCCAGTGGTATAAATCATAATGCTTTCTGCTTTAACAATAAAATCTCCACCGCCGTCTTAGCTTGAATTTAGACTTATGTACTTTGAAATTCAAAAGCCGAACATGTGCATGGGGTTGCTTTTTGTAAGCAATCAGTTCAGGTAGACTAATAGCCCCGAGCTCAGTCTACAGTATCAGGCCCATGTGACTCTTTGATTTGATTCAGGATGCGTTGTTGGAGTCATTTGAGATCCCTAACAGAGCCTGAATCGGATCATGTCCCAGGTTTGCCTCTGCAGGACAACGCCCCGGGAGTCAGCCTCGTTGTACACAAACAAATATTACAGGAAAAACATGGAGGCTAGGAGAAACATGATGAATGCAGATGCGTCAGTACGGGGTACAAAATGATGTGAATCATATGCTGTGGCCTCTGCAGTAACCCGATGTCACCTCTGTGGAACACCTGTGGGTGATTTTGAAGCGGTGCATTAGACAGCGCTCTCCACCACCATCATCAAAACACCAAATGAAGAAAAAGCTTTTGTTCATTTGTTCATCCCTCCAGTAGAGTCCAGAGACTGGTGTTTTATAAATGTATTTTATCATTTTGGCAGCTAAGGACAAGAATGTGCACCAGTATTGTCTTTTTTTTTTTTTTTTTTTTAAAGAGCACAGTATGCGATCAAAGTGTGCGCCGTGCTGTGGGAGCCGTGACTAATGGTCAACGCTCATTATGAACGACCCTGAACGGCGCTCAGGTCAGAGTTGCTCGAGGGCTGAACAGAGAACCACTTAGTCACTGATGTCTCTTGTTGGCTTTGGTCCTCCAGGTTTTGATGACCGGGACACAGACCTGTTCTTGTGCGACACCAACACATGCAAGTTCGATGGGGAGTGTCTCAGAATTGGGAACATGGTGACATGCATTTGCGACTTCAAGGTAAGACCTGTTTCACCTGTTGCTTTTCCTCTATTTTTAATTTTTTAAATTTTTTGGCTTTTGAGGTGTTTTTGATCTTAATCAACTGTTTGCTAAACCCTTCTCCGAACAGCGATTGCCCAATCGTAGCTTAGCAACCGTTACTAGCTAGTTACATTACAGCAGGCTAGTTAAGCTCTGGATGGTGTGCTCGGAGTTTAAAGGGTGGTTCATTAATGGACTACACTAGTTTTAGGTTACAAGTGTTTAAATAAGAACCGTAGTGGCCTGGTAGCTCAGTTTGTAGAGCATTCACCCCACACACTGAGGCTGTGAGTCCTCTGCATTGGCCATGGGTTCATCACCTGCCAACGTCCCTTTGCTGCATGTCTTTCCCCAATTTCCAGTCATATCTTCAGCCGTTCTATATAAAAGCCCCACAAAAAATACATACATAAAAAAATAAAAAATAAAAAAATGATGAGGATATCCACTAAGAAGCATTTCCACAATGCCTGGAACTCAGGCCTGGATGCTAGTGTAGGCTAACATTAGCCGCATTAGATTTATCTAACACAGTTGTCGGTCCTCCTGTTAAAAACCTTTTCTCCTGCAATGCTGAACAAAATGAAAACATACTGTATAAACACAGTGAGTACAATCAATTCATGAAGCTAATGCTAGCTTGATCAGGTAGCTTTTGTCCACCTCTGTCTGAAATGTGGGAACAATTTTTTTTAGAAATTACTGAGAGGTTCCAAATCTGCCACCCATAACTAAGCACGTCCTCACCAGAAAAAAGTTGCGTGTACAGCTTTTTATGACCCATATTTGCACTTAGGTGGTGAACTCTAGTGGCTGTAGTAATTATGAAAGTCCATGTAGGAAGGAGGTTGAGGTGACTGTCAGCCAGGAGACTGGGGTTTGACTGATTTCCAGTTTTAAGTTACTCATGTCTCGTTACGTATGTGACTTTGGTTACATCAGTTTCATCATGTGACCTATGTAACATACTTATTTTAACCCAAAAAGTGATCTTTTCCCAAACCTAACCAAATCACAATGTTAACCACATGTTTAACGTCATGTGACTTACACCACGTGTCCAGTATGCCTGTCGCTGGTTGTATCTGTGGTTTTGGAAGTCAGTGGCAAATAACCTATTGTGTTGTTTGGGTGTCAGGATGCGTTGCATAAACTGCATATTTCACAGAAAGCTATAGCTATAGCAACAATAACTACTGTAGGACTGAAACGATAATCCGTTTCACACAGTGAAATCAGTATTACCCTTTAAACTTTTAATTATTGTGATAGACATGTTTGACTACCACACTTTTAAGAACTATACTGATAACACTGATAGCCTAGACAATTTTGATCATGATAATTGTGATGATTTTTTTTTATTCTGTTTCATCTATAAACTGCTGAGGCAGTGGAGAAAAAAACAAACTCTTCAGTTTGAAATAAACTTAAAAAAAAGAGGTTTTACTGATCTCTAATCTTTAGTTGAGATAATTTACTTTTCTTCTTTAGATAAACTTGAAATTTTAAGTTTTAGCAACTAAAAATATGGAAAGCTGTGAACCTTATTCATCGTTATTTGTGTGCCTGGAAATTAAATGGGTTTATTTAGTTTCACTTAAGTGAGTTTACTCAGTATCTTTTAAAATACAAATTTTGAGTGGTTTCTAAAACTCACAGATCCAAGTCAATCTAAAGAAGAAAAGATTAGCACTTGGTAAAACTTGTTCAAAACTTAAGAATTTAAGTTGGATTCAAAACTCATAAATCAAAAAATAAACAAACATACAAATAAAAGTATGTTGCCTTGAAACTTAGAATTGTCCAAACATTTTTTTTACAGTGCACCGGCAGTGTAGAGATTAATGACAATTATCATGACAAAAATGATCATGTTATCAGTATTTTCACTTTTTTTGTTTTTACAGTGTGGCGGCTTAGCAAAAGGTCAGTCAAAGGACAACTGAAGTGTTGTAGGTTTCTACAATATTCAACGGTTGTACAAGATTTGGCAAGAATTTCAATCATCTTTCCTGTAGTGCTCACATAGGGTGACTCACAGAACTTAAAAGAGCTTTTGAAGAAAAAAATACTAACTGTAGATCTATAAAACGTCAGGCACAGCTTATGTTAATAAAATATGTTACTGGAAACATATGTTGAGTTGACAGGTAATATACTTCTAGGGGGAAACAGTATTTTAAAGAGTTGTGTATATATATATATATATATAATCAACTGGATCGAAATCCATTGTCTTGATTGGACAATATTAGCCCCGAGGGGAGGTGGTTGAACAGCCTGAGCAGCAGAGTTTATAGCTCCCCGTGAAAACCCCATGTCACCATCCTGGACCACTGTACGCTCTCCGCATTCATAAACAAGACTGCCAGTGATGAGACCAAAGACTGAAAGGCCCTCGTTAATGGCATAAATCTGGGAAATTATGCCGTTCTTGATAATGACTCATACTTAACTTTACGACCAGACCCATAATAAAAAAGGAGCGAACCAGCCAGCTGAGTATTGATTTTGGTGTAACGTTTGCGAGCTCTGCCGACTAATATGCTATGCAGGGCCCCATAGATAAATGAAGCCACTGAGATCAGAAGACGTAGCATGTGTTCTCATCCGTCGCTTTTATCAGCGCGTCATCAGCGCAGGCAGGCACTAGGCAGGCTGACACTCGATTGGTCACCAGCTTTTATCTCAATTTCGTACTTCCCTTGGAGCAAACGTTAACAGAGGCCTGCAGATAAATGACATTACAGCTCCATTCCTCTTCGGGAGATCTCACACTGATACCGCCGTCGCTGTGCATCGAGGCGCTCTCCGTGCTCTCAGAAAAGAGCAGGTCATACCACAATTTCTGGCTTAATACCTCGGGTCTGAGGTCAAACTCAGCTATGCATCTTCTGTTTGCTCGTGCGAACGGGTCCTGGTTGGCTTTATATCATCAGTCAACGTAAACATGACCTTCCCGCCCTCGAAATTGTTGCCATGCCCTGGAATAATCAGTCACTCCCAATCAGTGTCAAATAAAAAGGTCTGAGATTTTTCTCCCTTTGGCAGTCCATTCAGGACTGTCAGAGGACACATGAAAGTTGTATAAATTCTCATCTCAGATTGGTTTTCTTTGTTCTAACAGAATCTATGGCTGGTTGCACACACGATCTCACGCACACACATAAAAAAAAAAAAAAACCTGAGGAAGAGACATGCAAGGGGCTCTGTGAAGAGGAAGTGAGTTCGCTGTGGTGGAATCAATGGACACTATTCATTGCCAAGATGCATTAGATTCGCCTCACACTGACTCTTGAAAGAGCAAAGACTTGCACTCACTAACCGGAGTCAAACTGCTACAAAGCAACATGCGCTCTCGTACCTGAAAATGAGTTGCCTGTGTTTTTTTTTTTGTTGTTTTTTTTTTTTTGTCAGCTAACAACATACCCTGACTAATCACATAACATCTCTTTGTAATTCATCTCGCAGTAGCTGCTGGGAAAAGCTATTGTCGCCGGTTTGGTTTTTGTTAATGTCAGGTCACGGTGCTGATTCCCAAAAGGGTCGTCCATTCTAAAAATATGTTCGCTCGTGGCACTGTGAAACACTTCAACTAAAACTGTCCACCAAAGGGTAAATGGCACATTTCATTGCTTTCTGTAATGGTGCTTTGTAATAGACTCTCAGAGGTTGGGAGTCACTGGAATTGTTTCTCATAACACACAAAGTGTACATGCAGCTGTGATTTTCTGCTGTACAGTATTTTGGTACAGAATGGTATCTTTTTCTGCATAGAAACCTAAATGAATACAGTTTAAATACAAGAATCAGAGAAGTATCCGACTGCCAATGTGACAAGTAGTTTGTTATAAAGAGTAATTCATTTCTTATTATAGGTATTATGATATTCTATTTAAGAACTTGTAATTTCACATTAGGTAAAGTATGTGTGTATAGGTACTGGTCACCATTTAAACACCGTTTAGGCAGCCAGTGATACAAAAAAGGAACACAGATAACAATGTCTTTGCCTGTGTGGGTTGATTATTCGTTAATCTTTTGGTAATGCCTTGAGGCTCCTGTAGGGGGATCGCACTCCTCTCCCTCACTCAGTACAGGGGAGTGAAGGTGAGACCTGCATGTGGATGTCTTTCTCCATCCTTCTCGCTTACTATTCACCTTTAGTTAAGGTAATTACCCTACACCAAGCAATTGAAACTTATTAACATGTTTGTTAGAGTTTCCACTATATTACTGGAGGAAAAATGTTTTTGTACTGTTTTTTGAAGACTTTTTGCCTGGCTTGGACGCTGCAGGAGTCCCCGTGGTCTCGCCATTGTTACATTTAAGCCACATGCTGTTCGTGCTGTTCATGCTGTAATGTTTAAGCTGTAAAAACTTGGTAGTCATTAAACTTTAAAATAAGCTAAAGTGGTTGAAAATGTATTGTAAACGTGTTTCATGATTTAATGTCATGTGTGTGTATTGTATATTTTGTTTGCCTTGTTATGTGACTTAGTACAGACAAGTGAAGGTGAGAGCTGTGCGTGGTTGTCTTCCTTCATCCTTGTCCCTTATTACCAACTTTTTTGTTACGGACAAAGTTTCTAAGACATAGATGATTATTATGAAATTTGGATTTTTAAGTTAGATCAAAATTTGCCAAGTTCATTGCAAAATATTTAACAAACCAGTTGCCATGACCAAGCTGTCCAATAAAATGTCTGCAAGCAACTGTCTTGATATATCAATAGTTTTTTACAGTGATATATTAATGCAGTAATATCTCCATAGTATTCTTGACAGTGTTATGCTAATGTTAGCTTAGATTTTTATATAGTAAGTGAATGTGTGCTGGCCTGTGTGTTTTTGTGGTTTGTCCAGCCAATTCTCACTCTCAAAGCATCAAATAAATCAGCTTGGTCAGTGCCTCTGTGCTTCACAGAATGACCCTGTAGGTACCCCTCCAACTTCCTGGAGGTGACCCTCCTGCATGATGTTTTAATGTGCTGTCAAAGTCATGTGATGCAGTATAAAGAGTGGGAAAGGCAGGAAGTTGAGGTGGATGGACGGGTCAAACAAACACACCCAGGAGACTGCTGTTTGCATCCCATGTGAAACAATGAATTCTTTTTTATTTACATTTTGTACATAAATTAAGTAATGTACATAAACAACATTATGTACATAAGTTTTTATTTAAGTAACTTCCATACATAATATCGCTTATGTAAGTAACTTACATAAGTATGTAAGAAACTAGGGTTGCAATTGATTATTTTCTTGATTAATTAATTAGTTGTTTGGTGTATAAAATGTCAGTTAGATTCTCCCAAAGCCCAAGATGAAGTTCTCAAATGTCTTGTTTTGTCCACAAACCAAAGATATTCAGTTTACTGTCAGAGCAAAGTGAAGAAAACAGAAAATATTCAAATTTAACATGCTGGAATTGGAGATTTTTTACTTTTTTCCTAAAAATATTACTCAGATGGATAGATTGATTATCAAAAAAGTTGGCAATTAATGTAATGAACGATTAATAGTTTAAGATGGATCACTGCGTCTCGTAAGGAACGTTAGTGCCTACATTATGTATGTTAATGCATGTAAGCAAGAATACAAGGATACGAGAGGATGTATTTCTCATACAGCATTGTACAGCTTGATTTTGGTCTCTTCAGTTCCCTTAAGAAATCCAGCCTTTTCTGAGGTTTACAGCTGTTCCTGGGCCTTAAAACAGTAACAGTAATGTCTTTTATTGTCCATATTTCACATGATCATTTATAAACCATGTATTAATTGGAATTATGGACTTTTAAATCTTATGCAAAAAATAATTAAAAACAAAAAACCCACACACCTTCGCAAACATCATTTCAAAACATCTGTAACACCAGTTGCCCATAAAGATACTAATTACAGTTCATTAAAATTTGTTTATACAAGCAAGGGAATTAATATGACAGTTTGCCAACAGTAACTCAAAATGGCCAACAGCAGAAAAATTAAAAGGCATTGCATGAATTTGGAGGGAAAATCATTGGCAAAAGGCACAACAAAGCAATAAATAAACGCACGCAATAAAATGTGTGAAAGCACATTGTTTGAGGGCTGGGAGTTGGACAGCTCTGTGTGTAGTTTGGGGATTTGTGTACACATTAGATGTTACATTGCAGCAGATTGTGAGCGGAATATTTGTAAAAGCTTCCAAGGTTTATGGAGACTCCTGCGGAAGATGTTGCAGATGAATGGGGGACAGGTGTTAACCCAGCAGATGTAAGTAATGTGGTGGGTCATTTATCCCAGGGTTACTTACAGCTCAACGCTGCTGACCGCTGGCCTGGGTCAGAAAGCGCTTCCAGATGGGACGGAGGCAGCGCACGTGTCAATAAACTAAGTACAAGAAAGTTCAGCCAAATTCTTTTTCTGTGGTCGGCACTGATAAACTAATTCCAACTGAGTGGATCTGATACACTGTGGTTGAATAAAGTCTGATGAAGTATGGTCAGAACATGTGGCACCAGAATCATAGCCTGCAGTCTGGTGGCTGACCTCAGGTTTGTCTTGTTTGGAATATTTTGCAGAATAAACAAGACAAACACACGCAATTTTATGTAGTGATTATGTTTCTGCCATTTCAGGGCTTTCACTGGGTCATGGTCATGCTGTTTGTTTATCCAGCCCTGTTTCTGGCCACAGGCCTGTAGGGAGGATGCTTACTGTGGAGGTAGAGGGCACCCAGCTTGTTAAGTTTCAATATTCTTTGGACAGTTTATGATTGTCAAAATGTGTGTTTTTGTACAAAGAATTGTAGAGGGGTCCTCCTGTAGCACAGTTCGTAGAGCATGCGTCCCATGTACTGAGTCTATCAGTCCTCTGTAGCAGCCACCGGTTTGACTGGGCCCCTGTCCCAGTGTCACCTTCAGCTGTGGCTGTCTAATAAAGGCAACCCCCCCCCCCCAAAAGAAACAAAAAGCATCATAATTAGAGTTGCAAAGATTAGTCAATCAATCAAAAGAAAATTAGTTACCAACAGAGCTGCAACAATTAATTGAATACTAAATTAATCACCAGCAATTTTAATAATAGATTAATTGTTTGGGTGTGCAAAAAAAGGTGCAAATTCTGATTTCAGTTTCTTAGATGTGAATTTTTCTGGTTTCTTTACTCCTCTCTGGCTGTAAACTGAATATCTTTGGGTTGTAGACATTTGAGAACACTGTCTTGGGCACTTGGAAACACTAACTGTGACATTTTTTGACATAACAGTAATCGCTTATTTATTTCAGTCATTTTCAAGCAAAAAAAAAAGAAAAGGTATTTTGCTTTTTTTTGTTATTTATCATAGGTGTTATTTATCATAGGACAAGAATAGTCTTTTGGTTTTGAAATGTTGGCTGGACAAAAGAAGCAATAAATGAATGAAAATTATCATCAGATTAATTGATAATGCAGGATCAGTTTAATATTTTGCCTCCGTAGTTGGAATCTGAATAATAAATGCTAAATGCAAGTTGTTAGGTCATACATCTGTGGTGTCTGTAGCTGTCCGTGTACACGTCCATTCGTGAGTATCAGGGTGCATGGGCAATGGTTCATTCATGTGCAGCAGCGGTGAAAGTGAATGTAGATCAGCGGGTATGGTGATGATCATTAAATCGAAAAACAGTCACATCACTGGTGTCAGCTCTGAAACAGCTTTGTCGGTCACAGTTAAACACAGAAGGCTTTACTTCAGGAAAAGTCAGAGTTCAGAGTCACAACACAGATGGAAAACTATTAATGATACAAATGAAAAAATTAAGAAATTGATTTGGTGTTGATTAATTCAGAACAATGCTACTTTAGCAATCACTCTAATGCATCTCACCTCCTAATAAGGTCACGTAGTAATTAATGTTACACCATAGCGTTTGCACTTCAGTGCGTTTCAACCATGAAACATGAGCTGGTAATCAGTCCTGCGTAACTCTGGCACGGCACGTCTCAGAGGCCGCAGATTTATCAACATGTCATTAGTGCTGTTCTGACTCAAAAGGAAACTGTTGCCGAAAAGGAACGATACAACTTTAATCAAGCTGTGTTGCAGCATAATCTGTTCATCAGGGACCATAATCGGACCTGTAACACCTACTATTTTTCATCATTGTCATCGGCCCACACTGCAGATACTCGTGCACCCCCACTAATTTCAGATGTACCTCCAGTCATTTCTGTTCTGGGACCGGGCCTCCGATAATGAAAATGATTGTTAGTTGCAGCCATAATTATGATGTGTGCAGAAGACACAATCGTCTTGGTGGTTGCTGGCATGTTTGTGATGCGGAGTCAAGCACATCAATCCGAATGTTCCCTGAAACATCAGGAGATTATAGTATATGTACCATGTGTACCATATTTTTTTTATGTAGTCTTTCAAGTGACTTTTTCAGTCCAAGTAATTCACAATAGCTCAGGTGCATTCCACCACCCTAATAAAACTGCAATGTAAATGTAAAATAAAAAAAAAAAAAAATGCAATGAAAAAAGCAATAATTGCTCTGACTGCAGGCTTTAAGAATGAGCCTTCACAAACATTCAAAATGAAATACGCGAAAAAAAAATCCACCACAATATGAGAGTGCAGGAAAGCATTTAAAAGGTACTTAAATTTAAATGAAAAGGCAATAAAATCAGCATAAGTCAGAGAATTTTATGTCTCTTCCTTCTGGCTATTTTGAAAAACACAACTGCTACAAAGATTTCATCTAACACTGCTTCAAATACTGTTAAACATCACAGTGTCGTCTCTCTGTGTCTGTGTGTGTAAATAAATGGTGATTGCGGTCACAAAAATTAATTGTAAGTTTTGCTCACCAATATTGTATAAATCCAGCACAGATGGAAGAGTGGCAGTCTTAATGCACATTATACAGAGATGCAAAATGAAAATATTGGTTCATCACGGCCACCCGGCAGTATTACATCTGAGAGTGGCCTCAACAGAAAAACAACAGCTTTGTCATCTACTCAAATGCTCAGAACAACCTACGTGTACGTTTTTTTTTTTTTTCTGACAAGTGACCTCGTGTCAGCGTGGATATAATGTATGCTGTCTCTCAGCAGCAAAGAAGAAGAAGTACCATAACAGTGTTCTGCAGAAGAGGACGTTTTTGTGTGGGTGGTCGTCTGACTTCGTGTTCCGTCTCCTGCCAACTGTCCACGCTGGTTTCTTTTAACCACGGCCATGATCTCTCTCTAACTTTAACTAGGTGCTTTTAGCTGACTTAATTATAACCGTGGAGGTGGTACTGTGCTGTCACTTAGCTTCAGAGGACATTTCTAATGTCCATGATGGAGATGTTAGTATCCAGACATAACTAAGCTCACTGGAATTAACAGCTAAATTGTGCCCATGGATGTAAACAGCAGACTGGACAGTGGACTGTTCTGTTTATACTACATTAAAGGGACAGTTCACCCCCAGATCAAAAAATACATGTTTTTTCTCTTACCTATAGTGCTTTTTATCCATCAAGATTGCTTTGGTGTGAGTTGCAGAGTTTTGGAGATATTAGTCATAGAAATTATTGCTTCCCAGAGGAAAATTGTGTCTCTCACAGTTGTCTTTTCTTTGTCTTATGAGAAATAAATGAGATTCTTATTCTGAGCTCACTAAAGTAAGGAGCAAAACAAAACAGAAGTAGGCGCTCTTTTGCTGACTCTCAGGTTTCTCCTTGACGACCGTATGGAGCATCCATCCATCCATCCATTGTCGGTAACCGCTCATCCTGACGGGTTGCAGGGGAGCTGGTACCTATGCCAGCTGGGGTGGGAGGCGGGGTTCACCCTGGACAAGTCACCAGTTCATCTTATGGCTGACACATAGAGACAAACAACCACTCACACTCACATTTACCCCTATGGGCAATTTAGAGTTATCAATGAACCTATTATACTGCATGTCTTTGGACTGTGGGAGGAAGCCGGAGTACCCAGAGAGAACGCACGTAGACACGAGGAGAACATTCAAACTCCGCACAGAAAGGTCGTGCCCCAAGTTTTCTTTTAGATCACGCTGTTGTCTGAAGAGATGATTATTTAAGACAAATATAAGATCAGTGCAGTGACATGAAAAAAGAACATTTTAAGATCTTCATTTGGGCTCAAATTAGTTTTGGGCTGAGACTATTTTGCAAGCTGAATTTAAGAAGCATGAAAAAAATGATCAAAGTCTCATATGGTCTTAATTTGTGCTCATTTATGCCTAGACACAATCTAGGCGAGATCTTATTTTGAACATTTTCTATTCTCTGGGTTCTCTTAAATATAATGGAACTAGATGGCTCTGGCTTGTGGAGCTCAAAGCACCAAAGAAAATACATTCTGTACAGAAATCATAACCTGATTACTCAAGATAATCCACAGACCTTGAGCAGTTTCATGTAGGAACTACTTTTTTTCTGCAGTAGACTCTACCAGAACTGCTTTATTTTCTACAACAAAGACAGTAGTTCCAACATGAAACTGCTCACAATAAGGTGTGTGGATTACCTTGTGTAACTGGGTCCTGAATTTTGGAAACAGACACTGATTTTGAATTATTCAAATGTGTCTTTTTGGTGCTTTGAGCACCAGAAGCCGGGTGCCATTTATTCGACGGATACACGGTGCTACAGGCCAGGGAAAAATCTGCATTTTTGATTTGAAATTAGATTTAAAAAATAGGAAAATATCACCCATCTTACAGGATCACAAGATATTGAAATATATTGAATCATAACCTCTGCATTTTGATTCATGTTGTGTCACCAAGTTCTTGCCAGTACACAGTCCTGCTGATCAGGTAATAGCCTGCTTACACGGATATGTTAACATAAGGTACATATGGTCCTCATGCATGCAGACATTGGCAGTGGAACCCCATGGACACGAGCAGATGAGTATATTTACATCAGTCGGACCCTTATGGCTACTCAGACTGGGGGAGCATCATTTCATAACATTAATTTACACAGTTGTGGCTTATAGTCACTCCTCCTCTACATGCAGACAGTGTCCTCTGACATCCTCATACACATTCAGCATCATAATGTACATTCAGTCAACGTAGCATATTTATTGACGTTATATAAAAGAACTTAGGATAATGTTGGCAGCACATTTGGTCTTCAATATGCTCCCTGCTGGTTGTTTGATGTGGCTACTATTCGTTGTAATGCCTGACCTCAAATTGCTCTCCCGCTTTTCACTGCCGGAAGCCGTCTAATGTTTGGGTTGTGATGGCCGGACTGCTGAAGCTCGCAGCACTTCAAAGAGGGTTGAGAGCTAATGTGGGTTCGTATGATGATGATGGCAGTGTGTGGAAGGGCAGCGTGTCCTTCATTTTGCACTAAACAACAACCTGTGAAAATGCTTTGGTACACACACACACACAAACACACACACACATACACCTTTCAAAAACACACACACACACACACACACACATAAGCCGCAAACTCTC
This sequence comes from Lutjanus erythropterus, assembly GCF_056507025.1. NCBI lineage: Eukaryota > Metazoa > Chordata > Actinopteri > Lutjaniformes > Lutjanidae > Lutjanus > Lutjanus erythropterus. The sequence goes on along the minus strand of NC_139324.1, from coordinate 3,547,186 downwards.
CCCAGCACACTGCTGGAACATGACTGAAAGCATCCGCTCCCACCACCCTCCCCTTGCTGATTCTTTCTTTCACGCCACACAAATAGCTCTGCATCCACACAAATAGGCTTATATGATAGAATGTAAAATAATGAAATACCTGCGATTACACAGATACACACAAAAATTCACACAGGCCCAGGTGCTACTGACACCAGCTTCTGAAGCAGACCCCATTCCATATATTTGCATTCATTTATCATCCTTTTATCCAGGGCCATGTGAACGGACTGGGACTGAGATTTTTGAATAACGGTGAATTTATTTTCCTGATGCAGGGGAAGCTGTAGCAGCAGGGACCCCGACAAACATGATGATAAGCATTCATCTGTGACTAAGCTGACAGAACGTAAAACGCCAAGCCGATCTCAGGGTTACTTATCAGACTGTACAAAGTCAGCTGGAGCAACTGACTCGGTAGAGGGCCCTTCACTTTATTTTGAAGTCACAGCTAAAGACTAAAGGTGAATGAATAGGCAATTTTTTAAATATAAGCCAGTCTCACAGTAAAAGTTTTGCAGTTTGATTTGTTCATAACCCCATTTACCCCAAGGTAGTTTGATACTTATGATATTGCTTTATGAAAATGCATGTTCCTCCCTTGCATTCTGAAAATTTAAGCTAATCTCCTCAACAATTAGAGTAATTTTCCAGACTTATGGCTGAGATCCATACTGGGTCACAGACATCTTTTAATTGGTTGCCAATAGGCCTTTTCATAGTAGCCATATTGTAAAGTAAACAGGTGTTACCAATAATAGGGTGGTGCTATTGTGCATGTTGGTTTAGTGGAGAGGCTCTGCTACACCAAATGGAATGGGACCTTAATTAGTATAATTAGTAACAAATGCATAATAATGCTATAATATGTGAATTCACATTTTTCTGTTGAGTTTGAAATAAGTGTGTTTTCCGAGGCGTTAATGAGCCAATTAAGGTTGTCTTAGTTTGGTAAAAGAGAGAAACTTGAATTCATAAGGTGAGTGGTTGTATTTCTCCGTTCAAAATGAAAATTAAGTGTGAGAACATGTAATTTCTAGACACTTTATTTTGTCTGGTGGATGTAGTTAACATACGCAGCATGCATAACATAGTGAATTCGCCGCTTGTGCACATCTCCCAGCTGAGACTGGAGAGGACGGGAGGAGGTGGGAGGGGGGACAACAATGTCGCCAATCGCTGATGGATGGGCTGATCATTGGAAATTTTTAACATATCACCCAACGGTAGTTTAGACAAGTAAAGTGCTTGGTCAGGTTTAGGCGAGAAAAATACTTGGTTAGGTTTAGTCATAAAAACTGCTTGGTTGTGTTTAGGCACAACAACTACTTGGGTAGGTTTACGGAAGAATCATGGTTTATGTTTAAAATTGATCCTCTCATAACATTAGAAAGGCCTTCTGGCAATCAAATGGACATGTCATCGAGACAACAAGAACTAGTCAGTCACAGAAGGGCGGGACTAGGTGGAACAGTCTTGAGGCGGGGCTGAATAATGCTGTACAGATAAGTAGCAAAGCCCAGGCACTGGTGTGTCAACTGTATTATTAGATTTGGGCAAAGATACTGCATTCTTTGCATATTTTTCGATTCTCACTAGTATTAAAGGACTTTTGGTAAACCAGGCTAAGTCTTTGCTGTTGAATTGGTGATTGTGTTGACCCGCGAATATCAATCCCCTGTTGTTCTTGCAAAGCAAATTAATGTATTCCTCTTTTACAATAAAATAAGCACTGGATTGTTTCATCAGTATTTTGCTAATCCTCTTTACAAACTGCATCTCCTGCTGTCTCCACATTGCCTGCCGTTTCTTCCATCCTCTCATCTGTCTTTCTCTAATCACTTCTCTCATGTATGGGGTCCTCTTGCTAGCTTTTTGGTGCCTGTGGGAGAGCTGTGAGCCCTTAAAGTGTTAAAGGCTCAGTTCATCCAAATCACAAGAATGCATATTTTATCATCTACCCCTCGTGGCTTCCATCCATGCGGACATATTTGGTTTTATCTGCTGCGGTTTTTTTTTATGATATCCATCTTTTGAGATTTTTTTGCTGCAAGTGCAACAAAATGTGGGTGCAGGGAACTTTGTAGTTCTAAGCGTTTTGTTATAATTCAAAATGCGTGAAACTACTGGATACAGAAGAAGCACTCTGAATGAAGATCTTTGAATTATCTTGGATAGTTTTTGTAAATGTTGCAGAGTTTTTAAAGTGTAATTTTAAATGCTTCGAGACAGGTGTAATTCCATTCTCCTCCATTATATAAGAGGAGAAGTGTTGGGGTTGGATATTTCAACACATCGGCACATTAAACCAAAATGATCTGCAGGGCCAAACACCTACTGTGAGAAAGTATGTTTGCTTTTCTTAATTTTGGTCAATCAGTGGTTCAGGTTCTTGCATTCTCCTGTCTCTGTGGCGGTTGGTTAGAGGTCTCAGTGGTGGGGCACAACCACCCCTTGTCTTTGCATGATTAATAGACAAATTAAAATCAGCAAGACGAGTTTGCACAGGAGGCAAGTCTCTGAGTCACATATTTGTGGTCTGAAAATGTGAGAGCATGCAGCTAAAATGAAGCAAGTGATGATGGAGGAACTGAGTATTTGACACATGCTGCTCTGTTTCATGTTGTGAGCTGATGACATAATTATGTTTGTGTAACGTGTGCCATCATGTACTATTTACTATATTGTTAATTTTCTTTCTGACAGAGCGGCATTATTTTTTAAATAAGCTTTAAACAGCATGTATAATCTCTATTAATGTGTGCTCAGCTTTAGTGTACGGTGGCCCTGCGGTGTAAAGTGCAATAACAGTGAGCTGAATTTCTCCACTGTTTGTGCAGCAAAGTGCTGCGACAACCACAGCGCTGGGGTAGACGAGGTGATATTCTTTTTTCTTATAGTCCAGAGGTTGCTCTCTTCTCTGTGGCTGTTTGCCATTTTTGCTACCCAGAGCTTTAATGTGACATCACTTGTTTAATTTTGGACTACTGTTAACAGTTATTCTTATTATCTTTTTGTGAATGAAATCAGAAAATATTGACAATTTTTTATCTTTCTTGTCCGACTTCAAGCCAAAAAATAAAATGTTCAACATTCAGTTTACAATGACAGCAACAAAGGTGTGGACTCTGGTCACATGACTTGGACTTGAGTCAGACTTGAGTCACAAGTTTGATGACTTCGAGTTGACAGAATCAAAGAAGACCTGCAACCCAACCTGTACTTTAACACCAATGACTCATGACTCCACTTGAACTAAGAGGCTTAAAAAATACTTGTTACTTTCCCCCAAGCTCAAAGGTTTAATAAAAAGTGTGCCATGAATCAGTTCTTTCCCTTCATTTCCTGAATAAGCTAACATTAACACACATTCCCACATTTTCAGCAAGTCAACACTTATTTCATGACAATCCCCAGGCCAAATACCTGAGCCAATCCAAATGCATCCAATCAAATTGCAGAGAGAACCATGAAGAACTAACTTGGCCAGATGCCAAAAATTATATCAAACTACATGGGGCAAAACTACATGGTGGTCAGCTAAAAACAAATTGCAGTATGCAAAATGTCCAGGTCAAAAAATACGGACGGCAACCAAACAACATCCAGCTTCATTCAGAATTTTAAGTTACATAAAGAACAGTAAGTTGATTAATATAGTTAGCATGCTAAAGCTAACTAGCTTTTCTCTTTCAATCAGTGAGGTTGAAAACTCACTAAATCTCACAAGACCTGTCAGTCTTGACTAGGGTTGCAAATTTTTGTGCATACACACAGCTAACATTAGCCACACCAGTGACAGTGATGTGACACACATATTATAAAGTGATAAAAACCCAAAAAAATGAAATAAAATGAAATTGATATTCTGCTTAAAAATGTCTGTCACAAAAACACAGTTTTCTGTTTTTGTGCCTAAAAAAAGTGGTGATACAACCAACCAACACTCAAGTGTTTATGAAAAAATAATGAATGAAGCGCGAACAAAATGTTTTTTGTGTTTTTTGTATTTTAAGATATTTATAGAATTGAGTATTCTGCGGGTGTTGAAAAATCTGTGAATTTTGTCAAAAATGCTGGCAACTTTTTTTTTAAAAACACTAGTGGGGAAAGAGTATATATATATATATATGTATATGTATATATATGTATATATATACATATATATTTAAATAGTTAAATTCTTTACAGTGATTAATCAATTAATGATTGATCATTAAAATCCCTAGTCTTGAGTCTTGCCTTAGGACTTGCGTATCTTGGAACATGGGACTTGAGTGCAGTGACTTGAGACTTATTTGGGGACGTTGGGGCAGAACAATAACTTGATCCCATCTCTGCAATATATGTATAAAAAAGAAGAAAAAAACTGCTTGAAATGTGACCTGAGTACTGTTTTTATCAGTCGACTCACTGACTAATGATCTAATGTAAAAAAAAAAAAAAAAAAAGAAAAAAAAAAACAGCGGGAGGTTCAACACGTTCTCATCCCAGCTTGTTACACGCCGATGAAATGTCGTCACTCTCTGGTGTGTGAGACTGACGCAGAGGGTACCCTTTGGCTGCTGTATCTGGCATGATCAGAAACCATTTTTAACACATGTAACACCAGGAAGCAGCCTTTTAACACATGATTAACACTGTAAAAGGGTTGCAGTTTGGTTAGATTGAAGCACTTCAACTACTTGGTCAGGTTTAGGCACAAAGAGTATTTGGTGAGGGTTAGGGTGTGGTTGTGTTTCCTGGATTGTTGCATTCTGTGATGTTGTGTGTTCTGATTGGCTTATTTGTTTTGAGAATTATCACTAGAATTTATTATTTTTAATGCCTTTCACATCTCCGGGCTGCCGCATTAGTGCACTGTACATTATCACACTAGGTTTTGATTAGCTGATTCTAATCATAACTTTTCCCTAATTAGAATGAGATGAATTAGATTAAAACAAGCAGATATGGCTAAATGTGCCCAAGGAAAGCAGCTCCTTCACACCTCAGCTCTAGCACCAAGATACACTGTACATGATATCCATTTATCAATGACAGCGGTAATTCCTATCACATTTATGATGGACTCGCCTGCTACGTTGAGACTACTAAGCGAAGGCGGAGAAGGCAGACACAGGACTCGGGGAGGAATTGTGTCGGGCGTCTCTCCTGAAAAACGGAGCATCTGTGTCAGCTCCTCTGTGGCTCTGGCTGGCCTGTCAGACACTATTACAGAGGAGCCTGTCTCCTGTGACTCGGCTGGGGAGACTCCGCGGGGACTGGCGGGATAGGCCCTAATCAAGAGAAGACTGCCAAGCGGTTAAAGAGCAGAAGCACAAGCCAGCCACCTCCCAGTCTCCCTCTATCTCTCTCCATCTTCCCGTTGTCACAGTAACTCCCGTCTCTTCTATTACTCTCTGTCTGTCTCTTTCGTTCCCTCGCTTGTCCAAATAGCTCGCCCTCCCTTGTTCCTGTCCTCTGCCGCTCTCTCTCTGTCTTTCCTTCCGTTGTAAGGACTTGACCAAGTGTTCGCAAACAGGGCAGGGCATCACGGGAGAAGAGTTTGTCACTTACCCCAACGATGCTTGACACCCCTCTGTCCAGGAGGTCTGTGGAATACAACCCAGTGTCAGGCACAGAACAGATTTGTCAGTCTGGCGGTGCTCCTCAGGGATCTATTGTTGGTTTGTTGGGGTTTTTTTTCCTGTTCACCTTCTCTGACATCAACTGCTTCGTACTGTCTGGGGTACGGTGCCGTGGCTTTGCTAAAGTTTTTCTAAAGCCAAATAAAACTTTGCAGGGCCTCTGGAAACCAGCATCTATAACTATGTCTCATTTGGTAAAAACCTCAGTGTAAACAAAGACCAATCTCTCTGGGAAACCAAGTTTGATATAATTGATTATTGACCTGACTGACATACCAACCATACCACTCCTTTTTTCCTTAGTGAGGCATCATTAGGCTTTTGGCTGTCCCTGTTTCTTACATAAAAGATCAGGCCTGCAGCATGAGGCTAATGATCTGACTAATATCTGTTTCAGACTAACAAAGTGAGACAGGATGAGCTAGATTTTCTTAGCCAATTTTGGCTTTGTGACCCCTGAAAACAGATCTCATATTTTTATAACACAGGGATAAATCCTTCTATCAGAGAAGATAATGCCTCTGACATCCAAATATTTTTGTTACTAACCACTTGACTACACTACATCTTTTCTCATAAAGGCAGCAATACAAGATGGTCAAGACACTGCTTGAATCAAGATAAATTGTGCTGGGGACTGGTAGAAGTCAACTAGAATATTTCTTGAAGGCTGACTGGGATTAAATAACGTAGGAGAGCAGAGTCAAAGGCAGCAATAATGGATTGATCATTAAAGAGGCAGTTCACTCCCACATCAAAAGTACATATTTTTTTCTCTTACCTGCAGTGCTGTTTAACAACTAGATAGTTTTGCTGCTTAGATTTGAAGATATTGGCCATATAAATGTCTGCCTTCTCTTGAAAATAACTAAACTAAATGGTACTCGCCTTGTGGCACCAATTCAGCAGAAATGTCTCTTTCCAGAAATCATGACCCAGTTACTCAAGATTATCCACAAACCTTGTTGTGAGCAGTTTCATGTGGGAAATTTTCTTTTTTTTAAGATGATTTTTTTGGTCTTTTTTGCCTTTATTTGATAGGGACAGCTGAAGATTTGACAGGAAAGACAGTAGAGAGAGAGAGGGGGGATGACATGCAGGAAATGGGCCGCAAGTCCGTGTTGAACTGGCGGCTGTTGCAGTACATGGGGCGAATGCGCTACCAACTGAGCTACAGGAATACTTTTTTTTTTTTTTTTTTTTTTTTACCAAACTAACTTTTTTACCAAGCAGAAGGAAACGTGCATCTACTAATGGATGAGAGGCCACATGAGTCTCATTACTATGAGTAGATGCACGCTTCCTTCTGTGCAGTGATAAAGTTGGCGGGCGTAGTTCAGTAGAAAGAAAATAGTTGTTACATAAAACTACTCACAACAAGATGTGTGGATTTTCTTGATAATCCAGGTCATGATTTCTGGAAAGAGACACTCCTGTTGATTTTTAGATTTTTTTATATATTCGAGATGAGGCAGACTTCCCTCCAGCTAATATCTCCAAAACTCAGCAAGTCACTTCTAAACAGTATAGATGGAGATGTAGCACTACAGGTAAGATAGTTTTATTCATGTATTTTTGATTTTGGGATGACCTCTGCATTTAAACTTTTAATTAGGGGCCGACTGATACTGGATTTTTGGGGCCAATGCCAGTAAAGAAATCAGGTAGTGTAAAATGAATTCCAATATTGATGTATTGTCCAGTATTCTTTAAATGGAATATAATATACAGAATATATGCATACAGTAAACACATTTTTGCAATAATCCATCAAAACTAATGACAAAGTTATGTAAGGGAGGCAGAATATAGAGTTTAACAATAAACTTTATTGTCCAAAATGACGTCAGGGCACTGTAATAATAGACTTTCACTGTAATGTTTTTGGGCCTCTTATGCCTTTATTCTGACAGCACAGCTGAAGATATGACAGGAAAGAGGGAGAGAGTAGGGGGACACACGTAGTAAAGGGACACAGGCTGGAACTGAACCCACAGCCACTGCACAGGATTGACAGTCCTGCACATGCTCAACCAACTTAGCCACCCCGGCACCCCGTTTCATCTGTATTTATAGAAGTTATAAATGACAATAAATAAAATACACAAATCGAGCAAAATATATGTATATATTAAACCTCAATGAATAAAAAGGATCAAATATACATAAGATGCTGAAATAAAAATAATCTGCATGTTTGTTTTAAAAAAAGTTTTTATATAGATACATATCAGAAAACATATATGTTGATACAGCTACAGACCGATAAAGCTGTGAGAAGCCAATATCAGGTGGAATAGTCGGTCAGGCTCTACTTTTAATACAAAATGCATTCAGAATTTATTTAGTGTTACTTTAAACAAAGTCCAACCCATTCTTGTATCAAGAAAGTGCCCTGAGGTGGTAGGGTGTGTCATCCTCTAACAGGCTGATTTCACCAAGCATGTTAAGTCTGCACCACGGTTCTGATCCATCCTCCACACGGCTGCAAGCCCAACCAGCAGCGCTTCAGGAGCATTTCAGCAGTGGAGCGTTTTGCCCGCCTGTTTATGTTTACTTGCTCAGATTTTGTTGATTTGGTCCTCTTTCCTTACTCTTTGTGCTTCTACCATGGATAATCAGGCTACATGGTTAAATAGTTTCTTTTTTGTCTGTCTTTATGATCGTGAGTCTGCATGGGGTCTTTTATTTTGAAAATGAATCAGATTCTCCCTGCCTTTTCTGTGTCTGATTTCCTGCCCCTTCGATCTGCTCTGTGCTAAGTGACACAACATCCATCAAAAATAAACGCGGTGCGTTTTTAAAGCGAACAGCTGGCTCTTGGACGCACCCAAGTGCTGCTGGTGGAATCACAAGCATTGCGTGGAATAGCCGCAATCAGCTCCGGCTGACGTGGCGCAGCCATAACGAGACACAGCTGCACCTGGTGAAATTTAGCTGAAAGGTTAGGGTTATTGGTTCAGTTGAAGTGTTGAAATGTTTCCTGCCCTCTTCTCTTGTGACAAAAGACTGAATTCTGATCCATTTTGACAGCATTGAAGAATAAGAGCATAACTTCATGGTCAGAGATTCAGCAAATGTGCAGTCTATTCACTGTCCTTCATGAAAAAAATCTCAGAGATAAGAGATAATACTCCATGACAGGAATATGTTAAAAGAGCACATAGACTGTGGACTGGTTTGGTATAGACACTTCTTTCATATAATCTCAATAAAAATAGTCTAATAGGAAAAATATATGGAAATAGAAAACTTAAAACTTAACCTTAACTGTATTTGGTGTACAGAGGTAAATATTTGGTATGTGTGGAGCAGAAAAGTTGATGGTGAGTGGTAATGTGATGGGACAACAGGATCTCAAGGGGTGTTTCCACCCACCTGTTTTTATGCGCATTTTCAATTTGCGCATATAAAACTGACTGAATTAGTGCCACCAACTGTTTATGTTGATGCTTCAACTCCAAATATTCACATAATAGAAGAGGATAGAAACGTGCATTCATCTGCATATTCTTTTACTAATTCACTGTTAAAATTTGTGCTAGATTTGGATGAAAACCTGCCAACAGCAGTGACAATAGCCTCATATGAATGGTTAAAACAGCATGCATTGTACTGAAAGCATTTATTAACATCAAACACAACATTTGTATGTTAAAAGACGCTACCCCTCGTTTCGGAGCTCCCTTACTCCCCCAGCCCAGCACTGGGTCGTGTCACAAACGCTGCACCAGACGTCAATCACATGACGGCAGGGCCGGCTGACGGAAAGAAAGAGGGCGCATCAGAGATGCAGAGGAATCTCGGACGAGAGCGTCTGTCTCTTGTCATGAGCCACAGGTGCTCTCTGCCACCACCGTAAGCACTGAGGGGTCTCTGTCAGGCTTGATAAAACTGCAGCTTTTGATAAGTGCGAGAAGGCAGAAGTAAAGATTGTGCCTGGGGGTCTCTGCAACTGAAGACAAGTCTTGTGGAAAGCAAATGCGGTGCTCAGATACGGGCTGAGCAGACAGAGGGTTTCATCAGAAGTAGAACGTGCTGGGCGGTGCCGTCTCCATCCTCTGAGGCTAGCCCTAGTTTCGTGGAGATGTTTATTATTGATAGAGGTGGATGATAGCCTTGGGATGAATTGCATAATCTAGAGCCGCCTCTAATGGATACAGGAAATGGATCAGGCTATCAGTCAGGTCTCTGTGGATGAAGGATGTGTCTGTATTTGTATGTCTGTCTTGTGTGTGCATGCATGTGTGTGTGTGTTTGCATTAAGGCTAAGCAATACTATAGTCAAATATGCATCAGCGCATACAGCAAATCCCTAATAATATGCACTGTGTGGATGCCATTACCTAACCTGAAATGCATCTTTTAAAAGTGCAAAAAGGGCAGTTTTTATATTCTAAAGGTTTCAACTCGCCACAATCCTGACAAAAATAATCACATCTAGGGTTCTGTTGCTTGAGTGGGAGCCTATAGCACACAATACTGAGATGTAGACAGACACAGAAAACAACCCAGCAGCCTCAGAGGAATGGTCAGGTGTGTTTATGCTTCTTTATGAGCCAAGCTCTAAATGTATTAGAAATCAGCTTCTAGCACAACTAGAAATATACTGCATGATTCGCATGAAGATATTGAAGAGAGGGTATGCTCTTAGCTAAAATATTATGCAAATAGTGGTGAGTGTGCCACATTGTGGATAACTGTGAGTTTAGTTGCACAAAGAGTAAAATAATACAAGGACACAAGGTGATTTGTTCATTATTTACACATATTGTAAAAATATTGATTGATTGATTGATTGATTGATTGATTGATTGATTGATTGATTGGAACTGATTGTAGAGATAAAGTAAAAATGAAAAAATAATATGAAATGAAAAATATAGAACAAACAAATTAATAAGGTAGAGCACTGAGGATGAATTAAACAGTCTCTCAGCGTGAGGAAAGAAGCTGCTCTTCAGTCTGGTGATACAACAGCGGATACTTCTGTATCTCTTGGTACCTTCTGTTCCTGATCATCACTGATGCTTGGTAGATAGTGATGTTCTGGGTGTTTTTAATGACACGGTAGAGTTCATGACAGGTTCTCTGTGATGTTGAGTCCCAGGAACCTAAAATTGTTCCCCTGCTCCACCTCAGCTACAGTGATACAGACAGGGATGAGCATCTTAGCCTCCCTTCTCCAAAGATCAACAATCACCTTCTTGGTTTTGCCAACATTAAGTAGTAGGTTGTTTTCTGTGCGCCACTTTGCAAGACTCTTGATTTCCTACTGATATTAAGTCTCACTGTTATTTGAAATACAGACATGGACAAAATTGTTGGTAAAGAAAAACCAACAATGGTCACTGAAATAACTTGAAACGGTCAAAAGTAATAATAAATAAAAATTTACTGAAAATTAACTAATAAAAATCAGACATTGCTTTTGAATTGTGGTTCAATAGAATCATTTTAAAAAACAAACTAATGAAACTGGCCTGGACAATAATGATGGTACCCCTAGAAAAGATTGAAAATAATTTGACCATATATATATGTTAAACTAAGGTGTGTCCTGTTATTAGCATCACAGGTCAGGTCTTCAAACTTGTAATCAGTTAGTCTGCCTATTTAAAGGGTGAAAAGTCACTGTGCTGTTTGGTACCACAATGAACATGGACCACAGAATGCTAAGGAGAGAGTTGTCTCAGGAGATTAGAAAGAAAATTATAGAGAAAAATGTTAAAGGTAACAGCTATAAGACCATCTCCAAGCATCTTGATGTTCCTGTGACTACAGTTGCACATATTATTCAGAAGTTTTAGGACCATGGGACTGTAGGGAACCTTCCTGGATGTGGCTGCAAGAGGAAAATTGATTACAAATTTAAGAGACAGATAATACGAATGGTAACCAAAGAGCCCAGAACAACTTCTGAAGAGATTAGAGGTGAACTCCAAGGTCAAGGTACATCAGTGTCAGATCATACCATCCGTCACTGTTTGAGCCAAAGTGGACTTAATGGAGATGACTGAGGAGGACACCACTGTTGAAAGCAAATCATAAAAAAGTGAGACTGGAATTTGCCAAAATGCATATTGACAAGCCACAAAGCTTCTGGGAGAATGTCCTTTGGACAGATGAGACAATGCTGGAGCTTTTTGCCAAGTCACATCAGCTCTATGTTCACAGACGCAAAAATGAAGTATACAAAGAAAAGAACACTGTACCTACTGTGAAACATGGAGGAGGCTCGGTTATGTTCTGGGGCTGCTTTGCTGCATCTACCACAGGTTGTCTTGAATGTGTGCAGGATACAATAAAATCTCAAGACTATCAAGGCATTCTGGAGCGAAATGTGCTGCCCAGTGTCAGAAAGCTTGGTCTCAGTCACAGGTCATGGGTCCTCTAACGGGATAATGACCCAAAATATACAGCTAAAACCACCCAAGAATGGCTAAAAACAAAACATTGAATTATTCTGAAGTGGCCCTCTATGAGCCCTGATCTAAATCTTATTGAACATCTGTAGAAGAAGCTGATACATGCAGTCTGGAAAAGGCACCTTCAAACCTGAAACAGCCGGAGCACTTTGCTCCAGTGGGCCAAAATACCTGTCGACAGGTGCAGAAGTCTGACTGACAGTTACAGAAACTGCTTGATTGCAGTGATTGCCTCAAAAGGTTGTACAACAAAATATTAAGTTAAGGGTACCATCATTTTTGTCAGGCCAGTTTCATTAGTTTTTTTTTTTTTAAATGATTCTGTTTAACCACAATTTAAGACAAATGTCTGATTTTCATTGGCTAATTTTCAGTAAATTTTTATTTATTATATTTGTCAGTTTCAAGTTATTTCAGTGACCATTGTGGGTTTTTCTTTCTTTAAGGGAAGGGTATGAACATTTTTGTCCACATCTGTATGTCCAGTGATGGTGGTGTCATCTGCAAACTTTAGAATAGAATATTTTCCATGTTGTTAGCTGCAGTCATGTGTGTACAGAGTGAACAGGAGGGGGCTGAACACACACCCCTATGGGCAGAGGAGGTGAGACCACCAATCCAAACTGTCTAAGGTCTGTTTTCGAGGAAGTCAAATATCCTGTTGTAGAGTGTTCAGTCAATCAGCTTCATGGGTAGGATTGAGGAACGTTTGGATTTTTTCCAATACAGGTGCTTAAAGGATGCTTTTAAACTGGTACCAATGCCTAAATGGTGCCTGAACTGATACTTTTAAAAAATGAAGTACAAAATGACAATTGCTAATGTAAATTTGAATTTAATTTGAAATGAAACACTATATTAACTGTTAACATTTTTAAGCATGCATGTTTTCTTAGGATCCGACCAGCGTTGAAATCAACACAGATGAACTTTAGACTGTTTCTTGGCATTTTATCTGTTTTTACCATGGCTATTAGCTAGTGGAAAGCTTCCTGCTGCCAGTTACTGCTGCTTTAATGTTAACTAGGCATGTTCAGTGATGTGTCTGTAACAGCCAACTGCTTCAATAGACAGCTCAGGCGAGTGGCACCGAAATGAGGCACCGTAATCTGTGTTGTCATTCGATCCAGTAGGTATTGGTAATGTGGGAACCAGGAGTCATGTTGGCACCACATTTCGATACCCAAACCATATTCATGGGGGAGACAGTGTTGAACGCTGAGCTGAAATCAACAAACAGCATTCTGATGTAGGTGTGGGTCTCTTGGTTCTGGATGCAAACCGGTGAGGGTCCAAGCTTGCTGGAACGGCATTCTTTATACGCTGGAGAACCAGAAGCATTTCATCAAAATAATGTTGGGCTGAAAGCAGTCTGTGCAACAACCTTGCAGAAATGAGCTCCCAGTTGCTGTGCGAACAGCATTGTTGTAGGTAACTATTGATTCTTCATAGATGCCATAATGCTTCCATTTTCTTCTGGCTGCTCTGCTGCTCTTTTTATGAACTTTTTCACAAACCTGCCTGATCACAGTGATGTCTTACCAAAGAATGTCTATTTTGTCCAGAGTGGAGCAATAATATCAAGTGCGCTTGCAAAGGTATCGTTGAAAGTATTGATCATTTTGTGTAGAGATTTTCCCAAGTAAGTACAAAATGTTCCGTCTCAGTTCTTGTTGTGTTTTTTTTTTCAACTGCAGACACCCATGGGTGTTTGGATAAATGAGCAGAAAATCAAGTAATGGGTAAACACCAGCAGTCAATATCCACAGCTCAGTCCAAAAGCCTGTGGATTTCTAGTCCAACAAATCTACAAATATCTAATGTCTAAAAAATATGGCACACTTAAAAATATAGGTTATGAGGATAAATTAAATGAAACGTAATATTGATCATGGTGATGGTTAGAATTTAAATCCAAAAAGGTTATTTTAAATTTAAGAAATGTTTTATTACATCAGTATTTCACCTTCACCATTCAGGTGCTCTCCCACCAAAATTCCTACAATTATAACCACTTGAAATTCACTTATATAGATGTGAAATCAGATGGACTACAACAAGGAAATCAAAAATCACATTTACAGATCATCTCAAACAGCTCATGTTTTGTTTTGCTCTGGCAGATACCTCTGGACCCCCTTCCATTCAGACAAAATTTCACCATCCTTGGATCTGGTTGGGTCATTCATAACTGCTTATTCAATATGGGATGGGGTCTATACAGTGATTGACAGAGGAGCATCACTGGTCCAGATTTGAAAAATCACATGTCACATGTTTCACTGCTCTGAACGCCTCAGGATTCCAAAACTAAGATTAAACTGTCAAACTAGGCCAGGGGTCTGAAACCTTTACTCTCAAAACAGCTATTTTCTGTCTGGAGCTGCAATTATAAAATTGTCCTCTGAGGCTTCCATAGCTAGAGTAGGAAGACCAGTAAATTTAGAGGAAAAGACACCATGTCTTGGACAAACATTTTAGGTGAAACAGTTTTAAACCATTTATTTTAATTCAGCGTGTAGGCTACACATTTTTAGAATTGGAGAATATAATATTCACTTACAACAGGCCAACAAAAATGATAATTGAAAATTAAGGTGCCTATTCCTTTCCTAAAATGTTGTCAGAAACATATTTTAGTGTTCTGTTCACCTGTAAAACAAGAAAGGTTGTACCATACTTGGAAACCTCCCAAGCACTGCTACATTACATGTTTCTTTGCTCAGATTGGTTGCAGTTCTACTCAGTTGCATCCAGAGGCATTTTGGTCCATGTATGTGATAATGGCCCTTGGAAATTGAATATACTGAGGTTCCAGATTAATTCGTCTGGTGATACCAGACTATACATATAGACAAGTTCAAGAAAATAAAAGGCTGACATAATAAAAATGTATAAACCCTAATTTCTGACACAAAGTTGGACTATTTCACAACACCTCTAGCAGTCATAGTAATGGACTGAATCATCTCACACTATTGTGGGAGTGGTCCGCTCAGTGTAAAAGGAAAAGGGAGTGAAAAGACTGAGAACTACGTAGTACGAGTTAGACTGTTAAACTGTTGTTCAGGATTTGGGCGGACCTGAAACACGGCTCGGTGACGTGCCGGAGCCATGGTGCCCCAGCACTACAAAGCCCCACAAACAAACACAGAAACAACACACCACTTCCCCTATTCCTCACCCTCTCTAGGGGTCAGTTACAAATGTAACCTCTGCAACTCTTTCAGTCCAAATCAGCCCAGCAGTTCACTTCAGCTTGCTTCAGTTCCAACACCGTCCTCTGGCTGTGGTGGCTCAAACATGTCTGGACATGTCCAATAAATCTGCCAGATGTAGCGTCCATGTTTCAGGTGATTTTCAGGTTGTAGTGGTGTTTGACAATGAGACAGCAGACAGTCCTGTGTTTCAGAGTAGGAAAATTGCTACTTTCTTCATGATTTTGAGACTTAATTTTAGATACTTGGTGATTTTTTAATCATTCAAATATTCGCATATGTGTACATGAAACTGTAAGTTGTGTTACAGTTGTATGTGTTCCTGTGCAGTTGTTGTCTTTTCCTCTTCTGTCTGTCCAGCTCTGTCCATTGTGTGTTGCTGCCTCTCAGCATGGGGCTTTGTTGTGTTAAACTTGAGTGACTTGACTTTGTGCCTTTTTTGTTCATCATGACTTCATAACTTAATTAATTTAATTTTAATTTAATTTGACCCTTAATTTTTCTTGTCTGCCATTGCGTCATACACCTGAACATCAGCTCATCTCTGGTCTTCTCATCAATGTTTTCTGTGCCTTCAACACTGGAGCCCTTCGGTTTTTCCTTCCTCCTGCTCTTCCTCTATCAGTACTCCTTCCAGAGCATTATCCAGGACTGACTTCTCCATCTGTGCCAAATCCAGCAGAGCTTTACCACACCAGGAGAAAGCCTCCCCACACTCATCTCTTCCAACAACACAAACCACCAGGCTTTACTTGTAACATTTTAGTCGTTGTTTCTTGGTCAAGCTAACATGGAGGGGGCCAACAAGTTAATCAGTACGGGCACTTGGTGACGGGGAAGGTGGTGGAGGCAGTGAGCTCCCTGCAGGAGGCCTGCGGCATGCGAGCTAAAAATATGGAGACACAGTGTGGAGAGGCCTTTTTCTGGTATGGTAAAGCTCTGCTGGATTTGGCACAGATGGAGAAGTCAGTCCTGGGTAATGCTCTCGAGGAAGTACCAGAAGAGGAGGAGCAAGAGGGAGAAAAACCCAAGGACTCCAATGGATGAAAGCAGCTGCATTTAATGTCCCACGATCATGCCCCCCTTTGGGTGAAAGGAAGCACTGCAAAAACGGCCAATAAGTATGTGTGTCAGTGGCAAACATTTAATTAATGATGTCTGTGGTCTGTAGTCTATAGTCTGTTGTCTGTAGATCAAAGTGAATCAGAAAAGAGTCTTAGTGATGGTGGAAAAAACATGGCCCAACCATAAAACAGCTAATTTTTGAATGGAATTTGGTTCAACAGTGCCCCTTAATAGCAAAATAAAGTGTCTGAACAACATAAAAGGTGACCAACATCTGAAATACTGGTGCCAAAATTGCTCACCTGACTGGCAATATGTTACCTTCCGAGGAAGCTGGATTTGCAAGATTGCATGAGAATCCATCTTGCCAGGCTTCAACAAAAGTGGTGCAGCCAGTCAGTGTCCTAGGAGGGACTATTGGCAGTTAAGGGCGTGGTTTTGAGTGTGAAGACAGTGAGAAGCGTCCATGGAAACAACTCATTAGATGTGATAGACGATGGTTCATCCAATGACCTGCTAAGGTTTTTTTTTTTTTTTTTTTTGAAAGTGCCTGCCCACAGTTTGTAAGGACGACCTCAGTGTAACAAACCATCTGGGGTGTGAAGTTTGGCCATATGATTTGGGCTCGAAATACCTAACAGTAATACATTTTTCTTATTTTATGCATTTAAACTGGCAAAGACTGGGGCGGAGCATGACGCAGGAGCAAAGTACCTGGATGGGTTACTCTCATCCATACCACCCTAACAGTTGGCATTTGTCATTGTTGTTAATGTGGTTTAATGTTTGTATGTCCCAAACACTGCAGCTATTACTAATAAATAGAACTAATTCAGCTACAAGCTAGCGTTATTTTAAACTCTGAGGTGTGCAGTTGTGTTGTTTTGCTAATATATTCTTTTGAGTACTAGACTGAACAAATTGTTAGCACTGCATCAGCATTTTAACATCTTCTTGCACATTTTCAATTATATCCTACATGGATGTTTAGCCAATAGAGGCTAGCTTATGTCAGCTATCAAGGATTCAGGGACATTTATTATCAATATACAACAGGGGTGTGCAACAAAATTAGACTTGTAGTTCCTTCATAATGCACACAAAATACAACAGAGATAATCAGTTAAATTCAGAATAGAATATAGTGAAAATGACAAAAAGAAATACAATGCATTATTTGGCAACGAGATGGTGATGATAATATGGCTGACAGCTCCACATTAAAAGTTCAACATCTGGGAAACATTCTCCATTAACTGTGACTGAATTTGAGCACAAAGTATCATAAATGTAAACAGAGTCCTCCTCCCTTCCTCCTATTGGTGCTAACAGTACATTATACTGTCCATTTATTCAAACACTGCTTATTCTACAGTATGTTGATGTGGAGAGACCAAATTCTTACTGTTTAAATATTCCTTTAGTACATAATTTTATTTTTGTTTTATATTTCTAGCACATCTTCTGCAGAAACTGGTGTAAAGTTCAGGACGAGGCTGTTTGAATATTTATCTGCAGCACACCTTTGACAGCATTCAGTGTTCCATACAAAAAGTATAAAATACTGATGCAGCTTTTTACACAACTTGCTCTCTTTTGTCAGCTCTCTAGTGCTGCTAAGTGACTGGTTCATTTTACTCACTGTCCATATATTAGATGTTTCTGTGTGTACATGTGTGTGGGTCTGTCTTCGCTTCTCTGACCTCCTGTCAGATAGTCCGCGTGCGCCCTTGTCTCTGTAAATCAGAGATTGTGAGCAGTGACTGTAAACAGAGCATTAGGCTGTGTTTTGATAGACACTTAAACGCTCTCTTACTGTCCTCACTGCGTTATCAGTCCAGACATCCTTTTCCACCTTTCGAAGAGATGGAACAAATGGAGCAGCTTTCAGCTTTGATGTAGCGTTCTGTACACAACTCACCTCTCCTCTGATGTCTCTACATCATCCATCCTAATGTGCTGCTGTCTGGATAACCAGGCTGCACTTGAGCCTCAGTCTGATAGCTACTGTGAAGTAGCCTCCTGAAGCACATGAATCTTTATTGTATTGAAGGAAAAGTTACTCCTGAAACTGTCAGAAACAGGATTTAGTTTAGTGATGCCAGTCCACCTTAAACATTAGGTTTTTCTATGCAATTGCCTTTAATTTAACAAATCGTATAGGACGACTGCATGGTTTCCTGCAAACCCTGTGGCCCACTGGACCTAAGTTGGCTCCCCACTAAGCTTAAACCTTTTATTTTAATTTCAGGGGATGTATTTATATTTCACTGTAACAACAATTACAGTGGGCCAGCTTGGATAGAAAGATATATCAATCCATCCATCCTTCCATCCATCCATCCATCTTCAACTGCTTATCTAAAGTCAGGTTGTGGAGGTAACAGTTCCAGCAGGGGACCCCAGCCATCCCTCTCCTCTGCTACATTAGCCAGCTCTGACTGGGATCCCAAGGTGTTCCTAGGCCAGGGCAAAGATATAATCCCTCCACCTAGTCCTCAGCCTGCCCTGTGGCCTCATTCCAGCTGGACATGCCTGGAACACCTTCCTAGCGAGGCGACTAGGTAGCATACTTACAAGATGCCTGATCCATAGATATAATGGTTGGAAAACTCACCAGCGACATCTGTTGGTTAAAACGTGAGTGACACACATAACATTATGTGCCTTATAACTATTAATAATGTTTTAGCTTCACATAAGACACGAACCGCGGCCTCCTGGGTGAAAGTCGTGCATTTGTTTGAGCCATCTGTCCACCTCACCTCCTACATATGTGGACTTTGCATCAACACCCCGGGGCCACAGATTGGTTTACATTAAAGTCATGTGAAATCCCAGTGCAACGCTTTCAGCTGCAAACAGTCACTGTCCATGTCTTTATGAGTCATCAAGGGGTATTGGAAAATGTCGGTATGTGATGAGCTGAGAATGAGACCGGGCTGAAACTAATATTGACAGTTTAATGGCAACAAGACAAGAACAGTGGACTTGTGTTGATGTCCAGTGTTTTGTTGGCCCATCCATCCACTGTGACCTCCGTCAACACTCACTTTAGAGCATGTATGTTTTACATGTAAACATTATTTTATGGTCTCTTTTTTGGGGCATTTGCTGAAATGTTGCTGGTGTTGTTTTTCTTGGAAGGAGACTCCCAAGAGTGACACTTTTAATTTATCTAAACTGAACGTTTTGTCTGCAACAGGATTAGAAATTGTGCTCATCATGGAGATTTCTACTGGAGGTGAAACAAAAGGACAGTTCAGTCTGATCATCAGGTGAGGGTAAGGGGGTTGAAGAGGCCAGGCTTGAAGAGTAAGGGATTACATGTAACAGGATTCTGTAATCTGGAGACAAAGAAGGTAACTGTAGTCCATTACAGTTACAGATAAAAAAAACACTACATCAGATTACAGATACTTCTAGTAAAAATGGGGATTATTAGCAGGAGTACAATTTTAAAAGAAATAATGATATATTACCATGCACACTGCACACACAGTTGCACACAAAATGCTTTACTGGGTGGAAAATTCACCATTTTTTGTCTTTAAATCAATCAATCAATAAATAAATTGCACACAACAAAGGTAGGAACATAAAACACTTGGAGCTGCAATGATTAATCTAGTATTAATCGACTGTTAAATTAATCTGCACCTATTTGAATAAGCAATTAGTCAGTTTGAGTCTTTTTTTTTTGAAAAAAGTCAAAATGTTTTACAACTAATCAATTAATTGAGAAAATAATTCATCAGTGATGGAAATCATCAGTAGTTACATCCCGCAAAACACTATATTTGGCTAAAAAAAAAAATCACCATATTTTATATTGAGGTAATCCAAAAGTAATGTCATCAAGTTACATTATTTTAACTGGACTATATATTTTAACAGGTAATTAGTAACTGTACTGGAATGCATTCTTAAAGTAGCCCTCCCAAACCTGGTAGAGGCAAGTGACAAAATGTGAGTGTAGACAATTTAACAGCAGTGTTAACCTCTGTTTCATAATCTCTGAGAGACTCTGAAGGAGTTCCCGGCAGGTGGAAGGGGAGGGCGCTAGTACCTCCTCTACTTCTTTAGGTGTACTTCATTGGCACACAAACTGTGTCAGATTTGCCTTCAAATCCATATGTTTTTGTGTTTCCCCTCAGATAGATTTGGATACACTCAGACTTTTCAAAGGAAGGATTTGAAGGCCATGTAATACATTTTTGCATTGCACCTTAGCTCCCAGCTGGGATCAGTGGGTTCCATCCTCTTGAAACAGTTTTCTGTGCCCCCAGAAAATGTCAAAGTTGTCATTGAAATTCATTCTATATGCCACACATGCTGATGAAGGGATTGCAGTGTAGTGAAGCATTTCATACCCCTGTTTTATGTTGGAGTAGTGCCTGAGATGCTCGCACAGAAAGGTTCCTAAGAGTGTCCTTCAGCTGAATGAAATCCCTTTTCAGCAGTTCTGAGCCACTGACTATGTATTTAGGAGGATACTCAGCAGGCTCACATTCATAATCATCCTCCTGAGATATGGCCATTCCAGCAAAAGTTTTTCACTTGGCCTTCTTATACTTCTTACACTTTTAGAAATAGAGTTGCTAACTAGAACCATGAAGGGTTCTTTAGTTTGTCTCCAAAAGAGAACCCATTTCAGTTCCTGGTAGAAACTTTTAAAAACGGTTCCACTTGGAACCCTTTCAGAAGGAATCCAACATCAAGGGTTATACCCAGAACCATCCAGAACCCCTATGAGAGGTTTGAGAACCCTTCTGTGGTGTAGTGGTTCTACCCTAAAGACTCTCCAGTAGAACCTTTTTATATACCAAGAGCTTTATCTAAAACACATGTAGGAGATTTTATCAAGAACCTTTTTAGATTGGAAGGGTTTTATCTTGAACACACTCAGAAGGTTCTACCAGGAACCTTTTTATATTTCAAGTGTTTTATCTAGAACACACTGAGGGGGTTCTACTGAAACCCTTTTTATATACACCAAGGGAGTTGTAAATTTAGAACCAACCAAGATGTCCGACCAAGAAGCCTTTTATGTCCCAAAAGTTTAATCTAGAACCACTTCAGGGGGTTCTACCAAGAACCCCTTTATGATACAAAGAACAAAGAACAATGAGAGTTCTTCACAGATTTCAACAATCTGTAAAGATTTTTTTTTTTCTCAGAATGAAAAGGGTTCTTTGGATGAAAAAGGTTCCTATTGGAACCCTTAGTATTATAATTGCACTTTACAAACCCTTTCTTCAAAAAGGGGTTCTTCATAAGCATATAGTTCTGGCTAGAACCTTGGCCCTTCAGGAAGAACCCTTATTTTTAAGAACGTAGAGTTGTACCATGTCTTCTTTTTTAGGCATTGTCGTTTTAAGTACATTCACTTGTGTGATTATTCCTGGGGCTAACATTAGCAGGGTTAGCATTAGTCACCTGCACTATAGGCTCCTACACTGTTTCATAACATTCAGGGCATTCAGATTTTAGAAACGGTGATGTCACGAGTTCTTGCCCTGGGGAGGGGGGGGTAGCGGTTAGCGATTCCCCCTCAAGAAAATTATAGATCTATCTATGTATATAAATCTATGCGTTTTAGAGCATTTTGAGAGTAACAATAATCACTTAGGAAACATTGTCAGTGCCAGATTAAAACTGGATCAGAATCCAACACAAGGTAAGGAACAAATCTGGCCAATTTTGAAACTTCAGTTCAGTTTCTTATTGCGTTGAAGTACCTTTCACTGTCAAACAAACTGAGGAGTGGAGCACAACTGCAGTGTCCTTCAGGTTTTGCCCTAAATTTACCTGACAGTTGTTCCAATGCTTATTCCTCAAGTTCATCCAAACAGTAAATCATATCTAAAAGCCACAATCTGAAAGGTGAGACGATACAACTGAATAGTTTTATCACACTG
The DNA here is from genome assembly GCF_056507025.1 of Lutjanus erythropterus. Taxonomy (NCBI): domain Eukaryota; kingdom Metazoa; phylum Chordata; class Actinopteri; order Lutjaniformes; family Lutjanidae; genus Lutjanus; species Lutjanus erythropterus. The sequence continues at coordinate 3,524,885 of NC_139324.1, read as the reverse complement.
TAACTTTACTTTAGCAATTTAAGCAATATATCTATTGAAAATCTGAAAAATACCAAGGACATGACCTCAGAGTCCTCAATGGGCCTGATGAAGCCTGATGAAGGGCTGTCTCAAACAAGTAATAAGAGAAATCAATAACTATAAATGAGCGGTGCTGTTTTTTTTAAAGATGATACTGATATTTATATGATTCTGATCACAATTTGTCATCTGATTTTCATTTAACATGCTGTAAATGCAAAGCAGTTTGAAGGATAAGGATCAACTTAAATTTGGTTATTAAAGACTTATGACAAATGTACTAAGCAGGAAATTTTAGAGTAAAAGAAATCAAAAATACTAATAGTAAATATACACATAAAACACTATGTTCAGACAGATAAATCAGCCAGGTTGATATATAGGCCAATATTGGCTTATTGCAGATTTATCAGTTTTGTGTATAGTGTATGTTGACTCATAAGTACAGATACAGATACAGATACAGACTCTGTCACCAGAGAGCAAGATGATTTTTACACTTTAAAATGTCCCTGTCAGTGTGTATCAGATGACCCATCATGGGATTTTTTTAAAATCTCAAGCATCAATGTCAGTATCAAACATCCAAGTCTTAAATCCAGTATCAGTCTAGCTATAGTTTAATTTAGTAGGTCTGAACTTAAAGCTACTACAGTGTAGTATATGTTACAGTTTTTACAGTACAGATCTCTATATCTCTGTATGACCTACATAAGTAAATGATTATGTAGATGATTGATACTGGCTATTTTTGTATTTCTATATAGTTATTCTTTCCTGTGTTTACATTTTCCCTGGAGAAGTTACAGTGAGTAGTACATTGACCAGATAACATAAAGCAGCAGAATACTTGTATTTAGATAATTTATTTTTGATGTTATATATTGTGGTCATTTTGGTGGAAACACTACCACTTGTGTCTACAGGGGGTCTTTGTAGTAGCTTTAACTATAAATTAAATTTATATCAATATCAACTATAGACAACAAAGATGTATTTCGGATAATAAAATTAAGACTCAAATATATATCAATTTTCAGCATATAAAACGTAAGATATACAATATTTTAAACTATACATAACTTTGTGAAGTTCAATCTCATCTCGTACTGATGAAATGTCACATGATAGTGAGGCAAAGCAAAGCTGCAGGATCTAACGCAGTCAGAAAGCTGATTTTAACACATGATCAACGCTGTGAAAGGGTCACAGTTTGGTTCAGTTTGGGCACTTGGTTAGGTTTAGTCACAAAAACTAGATGCTTGAGTTTAGGATAAATGTCTTTGTCATGTCTTTCCAGCTGAAGCAAGTCTGCTTTAGTGTTGATTTACTGAACCAGGCCCCAAAACATCCCTTTAAAAATACAGATCAGTGAAATAGGAAAACATATAAATTGGAATTATGTATTTTATTTTATTTTGGTAATATGTCCAACCCTTTGCTATATTTTCCTAAGTTGTGTTTCCATAGGATGTGTAGACAAACTCAAACTCATTAGGCTAACCTCATAGGTGGTAAGGTGTTGATCAGTATGTTGACGTATGGTTCCTGATGATGGTGATGGTTGGAATGTGCATCATGCAGTTTACATGTTTATTTATACCCACCTCATTAATACAGATTGTCAACCATCTGTGAGTCTGCTCTGGTATGAAGTAACACCCTGCAGTGAGACTACAGTGAGAACTGCAAAACAGGTTGAGAATCTCTTGGGACCTCACGATTCGATTCCGATTCAGAGGGCCATGGTGTGATTATAAAGCAATTATCGATGCATTTTGATGAATCAAAATATTAAGCTCTTGAGCCAGGAGGTGCCAGTTGCATCCATCTGCAGTTGCTCACGCTCAGCCATCCCCACCAAAACTCAGCTTGGTTTTACAAAATTGTTACAGGTGATCATAGTGTCGAAAATAATTTCTCATTGTTGATTATTATTCTGCATTGATTAATAATCTTTCTAGTACGTGTGGGGAGATTTTAAAGCTTATTCAGTGTGTTTATAGTCAGCACTGACAGACCATACTTTGCATGTGGACTCTATAAGTCAGAAAGGACTCTGAACAGATTTCTAAGCTGCAGGTCTTAGTTTGACATTAGCCCTGGGCCTGAGGCACTGGGAGTAGAGGCATTCAGCTGAGATGCCAGTCCATACCAGTAGGCTGTCGCGGGACTAAGAGACGCTGACAGAGAGGCTGCAACACGAAGTCCACTTGAGTTAAGGCCTTCTCGGGGAATGGTGTCTACCAGGCTGCCTGCATGCGCAGCAGTCCCTCTCTGTGGTAGCATAGCAGTAATTTGCCCAGCTGAGCCGCTCATATCACTAGCCTGTGATACGGTCTCTGTTGTTACTTTTGTGCAGCTGCTGTCTCAGTCTGACACAAAGCAGCCTTGTGTTTGAAGACAATCTTCAAGAGTCAAGAGCCTCATTATAGAGAAGAAAAATAGAGAAGAATGGCGTAAAAATGTCAGTTTTATTATCGAAATGGTTATATCATTTTCTAAATAACATCAGTCTTGCAATGTCTATAGTGTGTTTAAGCTCAAATCTCACATTGTAGTTATAGTAAGTCTTCTTTCAGTTATTCACAGTACTATATTACATTTTTCATTGGTAAAATACATTGCACATGTATGTACATGTATACAGATATACAGATTTCATACTGCCTCTTTTGTTACAAATGTAATTAAATAGCAGGATTTTTCAGGGCTCTCATTCACTGCTTAGTAACCTTATTTAAGTGTTAAGCAAACTACAGGTACTTAATAATTGCCCGTTAATGTAGACAGAACGGATCTAACAGCAGCTTTACAACTATGTCAGAGGTGACTGCTGAGTTGCTGGTTGACATGGTACTCAACATGGCGGTCAACATACAGACACTCGAGGGTCCATGTTTGATCTTTACTGATGATTTTTAGCCTGATATCTGACTGAATTGTCAACTCGTTGCTCTCCATTTCCATATTCAGTCTGACATTGTCTCCACTTTCCTTTGAGGAGGGGGAGATCCGATTTTCTCAGCCATGAAGTGTGTAGATGAGCTGTGAGCTAGTGCTAGCTGTGCTAGTTAGAAGGTATGAGGCTAAAGACTGTTTGAAAAAAAAGGCCTAAAATAGAGGTCTCCCAAATATGATTCAGAGCTGGTGCAGCAGGTACAGTAACAAAGGTGATCAGATGATTGATTGTGTTATCTTTTGGTCGCATACCGCAATGAAGTTAGCTCATAGCTGCTAATTAGAGTTAGCTAGCTCTGCTGCTACATAAACACTTTGCATAAATAGGAACTTTTTATTTTTTTCTGTGGCAGCAAACACAACACACTGCCTTTACATAACTGTTACACTGCAACCCGCTGATCTATCACATTTCTCTTCTTTAGTCGACTTGAACAGCCTTAATAGCAGCATCTGCAGCAGTCACCATTGTACTCATCTATGGTTCCAGCGCACAGCTTGACAAAACCTTATTTTAGAAACCACTGTTAATTGTCACAAAGCCAGACCAGAGAATCAGTCATGCTCAGTGGACTGGATAGATTTAAAGTTCTAGACCAAGGCAAGATTATTTTGTTTCTGATGTTGAATTTACCCCTGTCGAATGTGTATTGAAGGTTAAAAGCCCTTAAGAATAGAAAACAGCATGAAACTGACTGTTATTCTTTTGTCCAAAAAGCACTTAGCCAAAGTGTCTCATGCTGTATACATGAAAACTGTTGCCAAAAATTTTGGAATATTTTAAATTTCTAAAAACTACAGGCATGGGGTGCAGCGTGGTGGTTTCTCCCGTCACTGCACACAAACACAACCTTGGCTTTTTGCCTTGCTTGTCCAAAGTAAGTATCTGTGGTCTAGTATTACACACCTGGGCAATCTTTATACTCCAGCTCTGCCTTTAAATTTTCACTCATGAAATTCCAAATTGATCTTTACATATTGTGACCCCTTGTGTAATGATCAGAGACTGAAACCTCTAACAGGGCTCTTGAGGCCGACCTGCTCATCTTTATGCGTCTGTCTGTCTGTGCACTGAAAATTAGCCATGAAAGTTGGGTTCTGCCTGAGTGTGCTGCTGCTGACTTTTTCTTGTGATTAGCATAGAGCTCAGGAAGAAAGTGAGTCTGGGTGGGATGCTTTGTAGATGCAGATTCTGCAGTTGCCTTATTAAAGGAAAAAATAAACAAAAACATAATTTAAAGGAGAAATCTGTAAGAAATCAAGTAAACATGTTTATTTGAAGTACTTGCTTCTTTGACATCAATGCTGCAAAAAAATATCATATCATATCAATATAATATCAATATCATATCATCATAGAAATCATTAATAATCATGTAGAAGGCTTAGATGTTAATAACTGTTAAATTGAGCAAAATGTTAATGGTGTCTGGCAGGCAGAGAGATGAGCAGCCACTCAGTCAAGAGTGTGTATTGTCAGGATTACAGGCTCAAGTGTACATTGACAGACAATTGACAGTTATGAACAGCTGATCAGCCTACAGTGGAAGACTCGTCGTCACTCACTATTGTCAATCTACGATGTTGCGTGTGTCCGGCAGTCAGTCCAAGCGGTGGCAAACAGCTTGCTTCAACCGTACACCATTATTAATGTTGTGTCACAGAGTTTTGGAAACTCTGAAACACTTCTTCAGTCATGTCTGGAAGGGAACCCTTGATTTGTGAACCTGCTGCAAGATTTTTATGCATTGTTTCTTCACAACGTTAACATGATCACTCGATGCTCCCTCCTCTGCTTGTGTCTCTTCCATACATCTATGGTTGCTTCTTGCTACATCATCATGTAGGGCTGTTTTATCATTGGTTGTTCTCTGAAAGGTCAGCAGCAAACAAAGTCAAGGTTAAAATAATTTGAATGTTGGGCGCTGTGCGCGAATCTGAGTGGTGCGCCTTGCCAGGGGCTTAGTTGGGTGCCACCGCTTTCCATAGTAAAACAAATCTTACAGTCAGGCCAAAGCAATTTTACTGCTGATCATGTGTGAGGGCCTTTAAGGAGTAAACGCCTCAGGGTTTGGCTCAGCCGGACTGAACAAAGTTGGTGTAAACACAGATCAGACTTGACATCAGCAACTAATCAGTAAGGAGCAAGACTGAGGTCAGAAAATGTGAACCAGACATTAGGGGGAATGGTAAATGAGCAGAGCAAACTACCAGCTTGGGTGCTACGTCCATGCTCTTTAAAAGGTAGGCAGATATTGGCAAGGTACCCATGGATGCAGTGTTTATTCCATCAGCAAGTACAGGTGCGGCTGCAAGATGCCCTATTACATCTCTCGCACTACTTCTTCCTAAGTATCTGTATCTATATTGTCCCAGTTGAATAAACAGATAGTTTATAGTAGTGCGGCATTCAAAGACAAGTACATCTGTTCACAGAGTTTCTTCTAGGTCTATGGGCAGTGAGGAAAATAGCTTTTCCACCACACCAGAAGCAGACAATGCAGTGTGAGTCAGCTGTGGTGGTCAATGTTGAGGCAGAAAGAGTACACATTTCTGATAGTATTGTGAAGGTTGTCAGGTGTATTGTGGTTTTCACAAGTGACGGTCAAATGGATCATGGGATTAAATGACAGGTAGACACAGCGACTGCAGATGAAGGTTTTTTATAAACAAGTTTTTTATAAACAAGTTACATGATCTAAAGTAGGTTTTCATTGACCGTAAGGAGCCCGGGGATCTTGAGAGGACTTTGTCAGGCAGATTCCAAACATTGCTTCAGGCACTTCAGGCACTCATTCAAGTTGTCCCACTGGGTGCCTCTCTTTTAAGGTATTTAAAGTACAGTAACCTGGCATCAGACACACAGGGCAGACCGAAGCCACACTGCAGGGACAGCAGTCAGCAGGGACACCCAGCTGAAGGGGAAGCACTTTTGGATCTCCCGTGTGGAGCTTAGAGAGGAAGCTGCAAACACACCAGCCTATCAGATGGACTGCAGAGTAGACTGTTATATAGAATCTAGAACCTTTGGCTGCATTTGACGCACTCAGCAAAAGTCACACTTCCTCTTATCAGTAATAACTTGGTTAAATCTAAACATACAAAAGTCACAGAGAAAAGAACATCGGATCTTGACCCATAATCATCATGTTAGCGATCCAATATGTTCAGGTAGTTTCAACTAACAGATGAGTGAGTGGCAAGTTTGCAAACTTCCCTTAGCTTTTTTGGTCTAATAAAGAAACTAAATACAGTTTCAAGAGGTCAAAAAAGGAAATAGTCTCCTATTTACCTTATTAAGCAGAAAAATACAACCATACACCTTCAAAATTTAAATTTCTCTCCTTTACTGAGCCAAGACTAGCTGGTTTGGTCAAAATAAATCCTTAATTCACAGAGTTAGATATGAAATATTGGCTCTAAATGTTGTTTTTCCCAGGTTGCTGGCCTCTTTGGTTAGCTCATTGGACTGCCAATCACAGACAAGGGATATATTCCTCTGATGGCCAAACCCTACAGCATAACTCATTGAGCAATGGTCACACATTATGTTTCCCTCTTGCATTGTCCAAAGCATTACCTATGGGAACTGTCAGGGGCGTTTTCACACTAGATATGATTGACTCATACATATAATTGTCCCTCCTCCTCCACTGCCCCACCCATCAGCATTCACACTAATAATGTTGTAAATAAATAAACGTTGAAGAAGAGTATGCCTGCATCATCAAATAAGCAACATTTGTTTATGTCTTGACCGCAAAACAGGAAATGCCAATCACAAGATATCAGATGTCATACAACTGAGCCGACCTTCATAATTTGCCTGCTATTGTTATTGTTTTGAGACGTACAGGACGACCTTCTTGCTTGCCTTCCTGCCTCTTCCTCAATGGCATTGTGGCACAGAGGATGAGATGCGCCTGCTTCTGCCAGAGCGCGCACAAACCGGACTCAGGCACGGATCAGCAAACCATGCCCCGGCACAGTACGCAGCATTCACACGTATCAAACAAACTGGGACTTGGTGCTGGAGTGTACTCAGATCCGTGCCCGGTCCCAAGTGTCATGGTCCCCTTAGTTTCTAGTTGCATGAGGGGCAGGGCCAGAGTAGTGGTCCTAAAATCTGAGCTATTTGGTACAAATAGTTGCTATCATTGATATTATTTCATTTTGGATGTTTAAGTCCAACCAATGCTGGATTTTTGGAACAGATGTCAATACTGATATTAGGGTTCAGCGCATTTCAAAAAACATATACGACTTTACCGATATGGACCGATGTAGCTGTGAAGCCACTAGCAAGCTGGTAATATGGGCTGACTGATAGATCTGTCTGGCTTTAATTTAAAGTTGTTCATTTGGCATCCCTTTATTACACAGGATAAATAATGTAATGACTCATTACTCCATTAACAAATGTACATTCCTTGTCCATTTGTGTCCCGGTATCTGTGGACCTGTGGACATACAGACAGCGGGTTTTGCCTGGTTAAGACATGTGGTGACTCAGCTAAAAGGCTGTAAATAAAGAGACAGAAACCCATCAAAGCACTGATAAAACTCAAGGGCTTAAACGTCTGTAACTTTATCTACTGTACTAAAACTTTGGAATGCTTTTATCAGTCACATCCTCTGCTGCCCGCTGTCTCTCCTCTGCTGATATTTGATTCCACCACAATGACGACTGTTATATTTTGGGTCTTTTCAGATCAATGTGTTTTAGCAGTGCCACCAGAGAGAGAAATGTAACTCTATGAACTTTAATGTAATGGCTCTACACACTGCATGTTTACTGTTTATCAATACAAGTATATTGCTATTAGTGCAGGCCGCACAATTTGTTGAAATTAATCCAAGGCAGTAAAGACAAAATGCCCAAAGTTCAACTTGGTCATCAAATTAAAATGCTGCAGTCAAGGAGCTGCGTATTTATCAGCTTGTGCACACAAACTTTTTCACTTTAAAGATGGCTTTGCAAGATATCAAGCTATTTTGACTTGACTTATAGGTCTGATTTTTACTTTGCATCAAAATTTTTCATCAAAATGTTTTATGTAAGATGTCTTTTCTCATATAAACACTACATATATTTACTGCAGAAAGGGGTTATTATTCTGAGTGTGTTGGAACGACCAACAAGGAGAATGAACATTTATTTATTCAACACAGTATAACCTTGTTGTTCAAAACACAGGAATGAATAACTTTCAGCTTCACAAAAACACATATTCTTTGACTTATAAACACAATTTATGATGTATACTTACAAATAAACTTGCTCTGTTTGGTCTGCTGTAACACTGAATCACTGCAGATACTGTATTCCCGCTCATGAAACCAGCCTCCTTTGGTCTCGGAGGTGGTATCTCAGCCTGACAGGACTGCTAACTGAGCTAACGAGCTAACAGCACAGCTGGTGGTTACAGTGTTATGAGGAAAAAGGCTCATGTTTCAACAACCAAGGGGCTAATGACAAAGTGCAGCCCCAGAATCGACTCGAGAGTCGACTAATACTCTTATAAATGATGAACGATTTGATTTTATTAGGAAGCTGCCCACTAAATATACAGAATACAATATTCAGATATGAATATATATGAAAAGACACGTTTTTGCAATAATGCCTCAAATGTGGTTATTAAACACTTGGCAAAGATATGTAATGGAAGAAGGATATTTCCCTTTGCTTTTTGCCTTTCTTATGAAGAACAGAAGCTCTGAAGAGCAGACAGAAAAGGGGGAAGAGAGAGTGAGGGGATGAAATGCAGCAAAGGCCCACATGCCAGAGTGCACCTACCGATACATTTTATTGTCCCACATTGCATCAGAGCTTTGAAACAGTAAACAGTCACTGGTACTTTAATAATTATAAAACTATAAATTAAAAAAATACATAAATATATGAGTATATATTAACTTAAATCTGGAAAAGGACACAAAAATATATAAAATGATGCATATTAAACATTAGATCAAAATGAAAAAATGAAAAAAAAATTCCTTATCAGAACATATCTGCATGTATACATCAACAGTGATATAGACCAGTGGTGAACCATCATCATCATCGTTAGAGCTGGGACTTCAGTTTGGCCAAAACACCAAAAATGCAGCAAAAGGGCAAAAGATTTTGCTGGAATAAGCAGCAGGCAGCAGGTAGCTTGTGACAATGGCAGGTGTCTGTGTAGTTGTTGTGTCAAACCCAGTAGAAGGCAGCAAACACCCCACAATGACAGCAGAATAAGTAGTTTTTCTGGAGTTTTCTACACTTAAACTTGTATGAACCAGTAGATAATTGCCATTTACGCTACTATCCATTTGATTAAGTAATAATTAAGTTTGTTTTTGTTAATTAGAGCTTTTTATCATTCTTATTTCTCAGTTTCAGTACTGAATTGTTTTTTTTTTTTGACAGACTCGGGGACAAATATAATTTCACGCTATCACGCTAGCCACTTAGGAACCACATCTGTCTCGTCTGCCTCATCTCTTCGTCAAGCAAAGATAGCACTGGCCTTTTGGAGGGCCTGAGAGGATGATTTTTTTCTTCCCACCCACTGTAAATCAAAATGCGATTGCTTAATTCACCTGTCACTTTCTGAACAAACACAAAAGCCGTAGCCTTGTGTCCAGGTGATGAAGTCCTAACCAATGAGTGAGCCAGCACTAACCTTTCTCTGCATAGAGACAACATCACAAAAATCTGATTGGACACCTTTGTTTTAGTGTTTTCAGGACACTAGCCCATTCATTTCTCAAGCAATCTTGATAGAAAACAATAAAAATTAGAGAAAGAAAGATATTCATATATATTTAAATATAGCATTTGAACAATATAGACCACATAGCTGTGATAGGCTAATATCAACAAATAACTGATATAGCAGTTGGGCTATAATCACAATCCTAAAAAAGCATTCCATTCTGTTTACCTTCAGATCTAGTAATCCTGCAGTATTGTACAGATCTCACTTAAGTTGCTGCAGTTCTCACACACCTCAGCATGACTTCTACCTGCAGGATCTGCAATTATCTGTCTAATTGTCGCTTTGAATGATGATCATTCTTGCATATGTGGAGATTGTAGGGTTTTGGGTGGAGTGGAGCTCCATTGGACGGACGGATGAGTCATTTGTTGTCTCACTTATTGATGCTGATATCCTGTCATGTTTGCTCTCGCTGCATTTCTCAGAGCTCTACCCCTCAAATTGGCATGCTCCTCTCCCTCCACTACATAGTCACGCATTGATGCGTGCACTCGCCTTCACTTTGCATCTCTCCTCTCCTTTGTCTCCTACTCGTACAGCTTCCTCCCGTGCTGTCTCTGTTGTGCGTGTCCCTCAGCACTCCTCCACATTGTTCTCCCCGCTCCTGTCGTTCCTATCGTCCTGTCATCCTCCCGCCTCCATCACTTACACTTTTTCACCTTTCAGTCTCATCCGTCTTCCCTCCTCTGCGCCTTCACCCCGCCGGCCTCCCTGCATCTCCTCTCCTCTACTTCAAACTCCCTTCCTTCCCTCTTTTTCCTCACGTCTTCCTCTTCATACCTGCTTTTTTCCCTCTGCGCTCCCCCTCTACTCTTCTGCCTCCCCCTCCTCCTCCCACCACCTGTCTTTGTTCCACCCCTGTCAGCCGGCGGTTATGTCGGATGCTCGGTGAAGTCAGCATCGGGGGCTGCTATAGAGGCATAGAATGAATGATGATGGTTCCGCTTGTTTTGCAAGGTTGTTGTGTGTTGTGACCTGGTAAGGCGCAGATGCCTTTTTTTTGTACAAAGTGCTCTGACGGTGGATGCGTCTACTGCTGCGTGTGTGTGTCTCTCTGTGCATGTGTGTGTGTGATGCACCGATCCCAGGCAGGTAGAGAGACAACAGGTCCTGGCTGCAGTCCCAAAGCTTAGCTTTTGGAACTCAGCTGCAGAGTTGAGGGTAGGCAGAACCACAGCAGCCCCTGCAGGAGGTTTGTGGAAACTAAATTTCTAGTGACAAAAAGCAGAATGGGTGAGAAGGCATGTGGAAGAATAGAAACTTGAAAACAAGACGCTACAAATGTAAAAATGATATGATACCCATTGTCAAGAATTGGGACGTCCTACTAAAAAACTGCAACAAATATTGTTACCAACATTCTAATTCCATTTAAAAAAATTATACATAAATAATATGCCTGAAAATTTTTGGTTTGCTTGAATTTCTTTTTATTTCTAAACTTGCTCTGTTCCACCCAGTCAAGAATTCACAACTTCAAACAATTTAAAAATGTTTTAAAGCCTACAAAATCTAAAACTAACAATACCTACTGAGAACATAGGTAAAAAATGTGCTATTGCGTCCCAGATTTCTGTCAACTCTGTCAGATTTTTTTTGCAAAAACATGATTTAATCAGGCACAAAAAGGTTTAGCTATATCCTAAGGACGCCTGTCTCACTTCCTAGTTTAAAAAAAGAAAAGAATACTCTTCAAGCACTGTCAGATGTGTCTCAAACCTAACATGTCAACACCATAGTCCTTCTAAATCAAAACTAAGAATTAAGGTTTAAAAATGTGTGTTTTGAGTAACATTAAGAGAACTCAAAAAAATAAGATGTCCACTCACTATGATACTGCTGTGAAATGAAAAAAAGTAACATTCTGTCAACTCAGTGAGATGAAATATATATAGATTTCATAAAAATTTAATCACTAGGAGGTTGGCCTGTTACAAGGTTTAGGTGCATTTCGGGTCACCCACATGAAGACTCGTGCACGCTTTTCCATATTTGCTGTCACTGAGCCAGTCTCGCACAAGAGCACAAGCACACACACACACACACTCAGGACCATCGACACCTCTGATGTCGCTGTGTTCTCGGCCGGGACGCCACGCAACTGTCCAGGTTTTGTCACAGCGGAGGTGTGGGGCAATGTCTGCAACTTGTGCGAAGCCTGAGCCAGCGGGCACATAAGGCCGTGCCATATGGTCCTGGCCAATGGCCCCCGCTACCCTGTCTGCAGAGAACTGTGGAGGATCAAATTTTCTCACCTTCTGTCTCGTCCAGCCCCGTCTCATTAGCATACTTCATTTGTCATCCTCCCGAATCTTCCTTCAAATGGCCCTGTCTTTCAGACGCACATCTCAGACTTTTTTTTTTTTTTTTTTGACATGTTTGTCTTTATTCATTTACATTCAGCTGACAGCCATCGGGGCCGACTTCCAGTAAAGTGCAACAGCTGACGAAGCTTGTACTCACAGACTGCCGACATCACACGCTGCCAGTTATCAAGACGTTCAAGGATCAAAGCTGCAGCGCCCTGACAACGGCTATAACAAGGAATGCCTTTGTCTCTAATATGGTCATGTGCTGTGTAAAGAAGTGCCGTGTGAAGGAAGGCAAGCCAGTTTGAAAGTTTGAAATCCGTAACCTCGGCTCACTCTCCTCGTCGCTCACGTCAAGACAAGTCCCAGATGAATAAATAAGATGTTGGCAGATAAGTTCCAAGGTGTTTTTTTTCAACCAGGCTGGTTGAAGATCACTTGAAAGAGTCAGTCAAGGTGAAGCAGAGCAGTGTTTTATGTCTTGCCTGACTGTCTTGTGTGGCACTCTATTTCCTGTCGAAGTCATTCATTTTAGGTCTGCCTCAACTAAAATATATACGTAGAGCCTGACCGATACATTGGCCGACTGGTACTGTTGGGCCGATGTTGGTCTATTGCAGCTATATCGGTCTACTATTAGGGGGTGTCATGCTTTCTTCAAATTCAATTCGATTTTAAACTTAAACATGTTTTAGCACTGACAGCTATGCAATTGTTAGACTAATGAGTTTGGATTTGTAAAAATGAAAACATCATTTGTTTTATTTACATTTTCTTTTAAAAAAAAAGATCATGATATCAAGTGTGGTAAGATACACTGTGTCATCTTTGAAGTCTTGTTTTTTTTTCTTCATACACCAGACATAGGAGAATCGCCAATTCTGCTTTTTCAGTTTGATTATTGAAACTGAATGCAGTTATTGTCATATACTGTGTGTTCACTGATATGAAGCACAATGCAGATTTTGGTTTGGTTTGTCTTATGGGCAGCATTTTATGTATAAAACAAAGGAAACACTTCACACATCTATTAAATAAGACAGGAGTGTTGGAGAGAGAAGACCAAAAAGTTGCAAAAGGACTCCCACACACTGTCTAACTTGCAATGTATCATTTATTTGTGACGTTTCGGTACTATACCTTGCAGGCGGTTTGCCTGATGAAGGTCTAGTGTGTAAGTGTTACAAAAGTTGCACATATACACACACACATGTATGTATATGTATACATGCACGTACACTGCGGCCGTGTCTCAGTGTCAGACATCACTACAACCTGAATGCGACCCCAAACATGGATGCTTCATCAGGGAACTTTACATATCCAGACTTGTTTGAGCCATTACAGATTGAGGACAGAGAAAGTATGGGCTGGGCTGACTTGGACTGAGAGCATGGTAGAAGGTACGTTCGCAACTGACTGTTAGGGAGGGTGAGGAGAGGGGGAGGTGGTGTCGGTCATGTGTTGGTTCGTGAGGAGTTTTCAGGTCAGCCCCAAAAATCCTGAACACAGAAATCGAGAATAGATTAATGTCTAACTAAATTAAAGTACTAAATTAAGTATTACATGGTTCTCAGTGTTATAACATGTTTTCAGCACCTACATGTGTAATGTGTTCTGCAGAAAAACTCCCCTTTTTCCTTGGCACGGCCTTAAACAATTTAGGGAGTAAGAAAATTCCGACATCAGTATATCAGCCAATATTGCAGTGATCCCTCAAATGACTGAGGGATATGTAGTACACAGAGTGAATTTCACAGTTTAACAATAACTTTTTTGTCCAAAATGACATCAGGTCACTGAAACATAGAATGTTCACTGGTGTTTTTAATAATTACAAATAAATAAATAAATAAATAAAAATACATGGAAAAAAAAATGGTCTGCATTAAGCTAGTATTCCACAAGTGCATGGGGGTTTGCTTCGTCATCAGAGGGTGTGTGCAGACATCGGTGTGGCCGCCCATTCTTTGTGACCGCATGGACTCATCTGCTCAGCTTTCCGTGTTGCGCCAACCTACTGCGCATGTGTAGCGCACTTCCTCCAAGTGGACTCATCCATGGGAGCCACAGCTCACCATGTACATATCATTCAAGACTATAATAGAGGTCTTATCTCCTGTCAAAAAAAGTTTTCATATTGGCACATATTGGGCAACATATACGCCCACACCAGTATTGGCTGATTGGCTGATTCTATCTGGTTTTATTCCATTCACATGATGGGTATTGAATGAATTAGGGATAAGAAGTATCAAATGAAGTACTTAATTGGTATTGGTATCACTTTTAGGGTCCTGGTATTAGAACTGGTGTTGCAATTTTTTTTAAACAATACCCAGCCCTACCCACCTCTGATGAATATTTCTAGGTGAGCCACAACCGCACCCTCCATCATGCACCTCCTCTCAGGCAGACGGAGGTTTTGAATCTCCCATCCCCTCATCGCTCCTCTCCTTTCCGTAGGGGTGTGAGCCAAATACTGGGGAAGATCAAGAGATGGGGTGGGGGAGTTTTCACGGAAAAGAAGGCACTCTTAAAAGACACCCGCAGGGTTCTGCCGGGCAGCTTTCCCTTCCGTTGCATCACGCCTGGCATAAAGCGAGAGTCCCCAGGTTAAGAACAGCCTGAGCCAGATGGGAGAGAGTGTGAGAGTGAGGGGAAAGGAGGGAGGGGTGGGAGACAGAGGGGAAGGATAGAGGATGGCAAAAAAGCGCGGGCCCTGCAGTAAGCTATTCCAAGCGCCTTTGTGGGGTTGCCATTTTTTCATTCTCTCCCACTCTCCTTTGAGGGGATTTTCTATTCCTCTCCCTCTCTCTGTCTGTGTCCCCGTTTCTTCTCCTCATTCTTTTTTTATTTTATTTTATGATGTTCTTTTTTTTTGTGCCTTGGTTTCTTCAGGCGCTGTGGTTCTTTTTTATCGTGCCAAGTTTGTTGAGCCAGGCCTCCGACTCTCTTTCTCTCACTAGCCGTCTGCATCTCACTTCTGTATTTTTCTTTACTTTTATTAGGCCTCAATCTCCGTCTGCCTCACTCTCATCCATTCCTACTGACTTCTTCTCCCCCCTAAGCCCAATTTCTTTCTCATCAAGTTTGCCTCTCGTCTTCTCTACAGCCTCTTTCCTTCCTGCATCTCAATCCCTTTGATCAAGAGCCAGTGTGCAGTTTCTCTTTCCCCCGCTTTACTTCTCCTCCTCTCTTTTGTGTGTTTTCTGCCATCTTTTCCCCCCCTCAGCTGGTCAAAAACAATGCTCACACTTGATCGTTATGATGCTCCAGGGCTCTTGAATCGATGGCGTGGTTATTTTCGCGCTTCTCCTTGCGGCCATCAGGCAGAGTGTCTGTCTGTGTGTCTCAGATGACATCCACACCAAGCCAGCTAAATTTGAGAAGGCAGTTTAAGTGTGAAAACAGGTCCTTATTAGATCTCTGTCCCCACTGAACAACAGGAAAGTTGCCAAATCTCTTCTGCTATATCCTACAAAACTCATAACCAGCATGTGGTCAGGGTGGGACAGACAGTCAGTACCCAGCTGAGTCTCAGCTGGTGAGACCTTAGTCCCTGCTCACATTTGAACTGATACAGCACCAATACCAGTACCTGGAATTCGGTACCGTATTCAACAGTACCTTTTTTCTGTACTTTATTCTCTCTGTAATAACAAACATGTAATTCTCTTGTAAAAAAAAATACATCCACATTTCTCAGTTTCAATATTATTATTTCTTTTGAATATTTTGTTATTTATTAAGAGCATTTTACACACCACACAAAATAAAATCCGCTTCCTTTCTCCAACCTGTCTCTACAACCTGCAGCCTGTCAGTTTGTCCCCAGGGCATTTAACACTTGCTTGTGTCTCAAAGGATTTTCATATTTTGCCATTAATAGTCTTTAATTCACAAATATTAGCTCCAAACTAAGGTTTTGGACATTCTAATAAGTCTCACACACTATTGTGGTGCACTAAATATCATGCTAGAAAGGAATTTCAGACACAGTTTGTGGCTGAGTGTTGGCTAGAGCTAATGCTAGTAAAAATGCTAAGGCGGCAAACGCAGTTAAAACAGCCCAGCTATCTCCAACAACAACTTATCCATTAACCTAATTATTTACATGAAGGTGTCTCACTTCTTGTCCATAGAGGGTTTACACTGTTCGGACTAGCTGCACACACGCTAATGTTAGTGAAAATTTTAATTACACTTGCAAACACTTTTTGGCACTGCTGCCGTCACTCACCATGAACAAGCTGCTTCTCGCTCTAACATTGCTCTCTCTCTTTTGCTCTTTTTCTCTATACTGTCTATTAGTCTCTCACCCAGATGCACTCCCACGTATTGAAATTCGGCACTTGATAATAATAATAACATGAACCTGTACTCAGTTATTCCGGCGCAGTTTAATCAGTACCATTAAAAGTTCAGTACCGTGTTAGGAAGCACCTACTCTACCTTCTCACAAACCATATGTTTGGTTTATTTACCTTCTGGTGTTTTTGTTTAGAAAGAAACTGGCAAAAGGAAGATAAACAGTTTTCTCTGACACAGTTAAAGTTAACATACAACCTTTGGTTCGCTAAGGTTCACAGTTCTAATTAAGAATGTAAAGAAACCGACAGACTGTTATAAAAGACAGCCTGTTCTTTCAGAGTGTCTGTGTGGAGGCCACCTTGTGGAAAGCACATCTCAACAAAAACACTTTTATGTAAAGTATCAGTAGGCAGGTATGATGAAATTAAATTCAATACTGAAGAATGTTTTTGGTGTTTTATTAATTTTAGTAACTTAAGATATGAAAAATCTTCACCTGATACCTGATACACTTTTTCTGCTGAGTTTTTTCTGATTATTTGAACAGGGGTTGTGTGAGATACTTATCAATATTCACTGCACACAACCCCAGTTTGGAGAAGCAGAGAAGAGTACCCCCATGGAAGCTAAATGTACTGCTGTTGACAGGGTCAGCAGCAAAACACTAACCCTAACCCTAAAAACAAAACAAAAAAAAAAAAAAAAATCACTATCAGTTAAAATGTACTGTACTGGCACCACTTTACCTTAGCATCAGACATCCCTTCCTGATGTGAAGCCGCCGTTATATAAACCAATTATCGTACTCAACCAGACTCCTTTGGCAAAAACACTAATTTTACTTTGCAGGACAAAGGAGTTGATCTACTGCAGCTTCGACCTGTTTGTTTGTTTGTACTGCTACGTGACTTCGGCGAATCCAAACTAATCATTTAAAACACAGAAGTTGCACAATAACACAAACAAACCAGCAGTGTTAGACCAGCAACTCCTGTGTTCTGCAAGATAAAATTAATTATTTTGTCAATGGAGTCTGGTCGGTTTCTTATCAGAAAAAGCTGTCTGATGGCAAGATAAAGCGGTATTCCTCTCTGATTCTCCAAACTAGGGGTGTGTCAACCGCCATCTGCTTTACGTAATACACTGACTACGGATAAGTACCTCATACAACCCCACTACAAATAATACAGACTACCCCTTTAATGCCAGTGTTATGTTTTTTTCTCCTCATCTTCCCCATGCTAACTCTCAGCGCCACTTATAACAACTGCTTATAAATGCCTCTTAAAACTCTTCGACAGTCATTCCTGTCCACTAAAATGTCACTTAAATCACTTTTCAATGATCTAAATGTCTTCGAACAAATAAATATGACTACAGGTTAATGGCAACACCTGTATTGTGTGATCTGGTAAACGGACATTTTTTTATTTTTAACTGACGTAGTGTGGCCATGGATCAGCCCATGTATATTATGTCGGTGGATCATGTGCCTGTACCCATCCACACACTTGTATATGTGTTATTGCCTCTCCATTCTCACGTCCTTTTGTGAGAGATATGTAGTGTTCTTCGAGGGCACAGACAGACCCAGAAAGGACAGATTCCAGGTCAATCCATTAGAGACCAGAAGGGGAACAGAAGTGTAGACAAAGAGCCATGAGCTCCTTAGCCGCGGTCCTGTGGGGACTCTCAAGCGAGCCCCTTGTCCTTGCGATGTCACACCCAGCAGGGACACATTTTCGCACATTGCCCATTTTTCAGCACTTTAAAATTTAATCAGGTTATGGGCTGTGACTATGGAGCGACAATTTCTCTGGACCCTCTGATAGCCATTCCCTCCTGCCCAGGGAATAGAGGGGAATATTTTCTCAATTGAATAATCACGTTTGTTATTCCTGCGGTGTAGCATGGCCGAATCAATATCAAATCAAATGAATATCTCTCCTCTACGGCAACCCCCCCCCCCCCCCCCCCAAAAAAAAAGAAAGAAAACTAAGACTCGGCTCTCCTGTGCCATCAGTCATCTGAAAAATCTAGAGTTGCTCTGAAGCCAACAAACCGTGTGGGGAAATGAATGAGTAATGTTCTCCCGTACCTCGGCAGCTATTTTGCTCAGTGCCCTTGAGCAAGTCACTTAACTTGGTACTGCTCCAGTGGAGCAACAACGGAGGTGAGCAGCTGTAGATGCTGGCCATTTTTCTGAAGGCATGTGCAGCATGAAGAGGGCTGATTAAAAAGTGAGTGTAGTGCAAATTAAAAAATATATATCACCCATTCTTGAGAACTGGGACAAACCGTATTTTGAGGGGGTTTTGATTTTTAGTCATCAGTTAAAAGTCAAACTTGGTAACAGGCCAACCTCCTTGTGATAATATCTTTCATTAAATAACATCTTATGTAGCAGACAAAAACATAGTCATTGTGAGCAGCCATTTATTTTTCAAAGTGTCTCAGAGTTCTCTTAATGTTAATCAAAATACACATTTTTAAACCATTCTTATTTAGCTTTGATTTAGAAGAACTACAGAGTTGACATGATATGGTAGAGACAGACTCTGATTGCAATATTTTTTAATGAATTTGTCTAAAAAAATAAAGTTTACCAGCGCTTGAGCATTGTTCCTGCCTTTTTTAGAGCCAGGAAGTGAGGCAGGGGTCCTTAGGGTATAGCTAACCCTTTTTAATGCCTGATTTAATCATGTGTTTGTAAAACTCTGATGGAGTAGATGGAAATCTGGGACACAACAACAAATTTTATACCTGTGTCATAAAATAATGCCATTATTTTTTTTTAAACAATGGTATTGTTAGTTTTAGATTTGCAGGGTTTTAAACATATTTTTAAATGGTTTGAAGTTGTGAATTCTTGTCTGAGGCAAGGGTCTTCTGGCACAGAGCAAGTTCAGAAATGTAAAACATTAAAGCAAACTAAGAAATTTCATAAATTACAAATATGTATATACGTATGTATGTATATACAGATCTTTAAATTAAAAAAAAAGTGGAATTTTTGAAGTTCTTCAGTTGCAAAAGTAGTTACTTGTGACATTTTAGTACTATACCTTCATCGGGCAAAACCAAAACTCACACACCTGTCTCATCTAATAGATGTGCAAAGTGTTTCGTTGTTCTTTCGTTTTTGGTAGGACATGTTTTGTACCAGTTCTCAAGAATGGTTGATATATGTGTTACTAAATGAACAACGAAGAAGTACTTAAATAAGACTCAAATAAGATCATCATGTTCATGTGGACAAAGTTTTGTCAGATTTGTCATCAGCGTCTGATTCAGATATTGTTAAATCCTAATTGGTGCATGGAGGTATGTGACAACAGATGTTTCCAGTTTAGCCTCTCCCTCTTTAAACCAGTGAGAGAAGCACAGAAATAAAAATAAAACCCAACAAAAAAACAGGAATCACACTTCTGAGAAACCAAAACTGTCCTTATTTTTGGCAGAAATGAGTGTGTTCATGTATGCCATCAGACACGAGAAGCTAATTGAGAAAATGTGTTTTCGGGTTCTTTTTAAAATACAAGTAATGTGATTTTGATTATATGTCAGTTCTGCAATCAAACACAGTGCTGACGAGGCATGTGTTCAGCTGAATGTGGACTGCTAGTAATAAACAAGTGGTTCACCATTTATTTTTGCTCCTTATGAATCTGTTAAACTCCCAAATGTGCAGAGTGTTTTCATATGATCAAGTATCCTGTATATATTATTTTCTGAATAATCTAATTGCTGTATAAATTTATATCCAACAGTACTGCAGTGACTCCATGGCAATTGGTTATCCCTACTTATTTTACTATTATTAACAGTTATCATTGAACTCATCAGGAAGGCTTGGGTGGTATCTAGTTTTTCATACCTTCATACCTTCAAACGCTACATTATACATAATATTTTACATTTTTTAATTTTGTAAAACACCTTCAACTGACTTAACTCACTTTTAGTATACTTTTACTTACTTACTTAATAGCCTGGTAATACCTTTATGTTTACCCTCAGGTTCAAGTTAGTCTGGCTCACCACTGCTGTTTTAAGTCCTGCCATTGGTCACTTGCTTCAAGCAGCATCACGATGTCTTCTATTTACATTTTCCCTGAAAACAAGAACAACCTCTGCAACTGCACACAGGGCTAGGCGCTGAACACTATCTGGTTTTGCTATGCTGCAAGCCAGATTCAACAAACAAAACTTTTTGCAACAATCATATCAATCAGTGGTCTGCAGTGTTTGCAGGTTGTTTTGTTTCATCAGGACTAAGCCCAAAATATTCCCAAACAGGGGGGCAGGCTTCCTGTTCCACCAGCTGAGAGACTGACCTCTAGTGGCTTGTGCTGCTCACTGCAATGCGTCACCTCAATACATGTACATCTCCATTATCAGTCTATAAAAAAGAAGAGCTTCTGTGTCTTACTTGTCAAAATGCCATTTTGTAAATAATATATTATTGTTGTGGGGGGGGGGGGATTCATGTTCAATTTGTAACTTCACACTTTAAACCCCCCTGATCCAGTAATTTTGCAGTGAAAAGACTGATGTCTGTCATGTAGAGACTTTGAACAACAGCAGTCTTTCTGTGCATTTCCATATGCCATTTATTTCTGACACAACTAAGCGAATGGAAGGTTTATTAATTCAAATGAAAAGGCACTGACAGGATATACAGGTGTCTGTTAAAGGTTGAAACAGATGGTGTGGGTTTCAGGTAGCTGCATTTTTATTTTGATTTTCCTTTTCAAATGTGCACTTGATGTATTTATTCACTGGTCATTTATCTATTGTATTTGTCCTTGATAATATTTCATTTTGTCCCGTTTGAAAAAAAGTACTCTAGAGCGAACAGAGAAACTGGCTGGAAATGTTCAAATACGATGACATGATCGGTCTTTCACATTTGTTTTCTGAAGTGGCATTAATGAAATGGAGTTGACCCATACCAAGGCTTTGCATGCAACATTTGACTAAGCACTTACCTCTGTTAAGTAAGTACTTGCACTGTCAAGACAATGGCGTCTAGTCTGAAAATGTGACTGTGAAACGAACACAAGCTTCTATGAGGACACTCTCTCTCTCTGTCTGGTTTTTATATGACCTTCTCAGCTTTTTATACTCACCTGTTTTCTGCTGTTTTCTCCTCTCTTCTCTGCAGTGCAACAATGATTATGCCCCAGTGTGCGGCTCCAACAATCAGAACTACCAGAACGAGTGTTTCCTGCGCAGGGATGCTTGCAAGCAGCAGTCTGAAGTACTTATTATGTCAGAAGGCGCCTGTCCTGCTGGTATGTGCATTTACATTATGGCGCCCACGCAGATGTATACACAAGCAAGTGCACTCACGCAGACACACGTGGAGGAGCATTGAAACCAGGACTCCTCTGCAGTACACGCTGAACATTCACACAAACAGAAAACACTCAAGCAAGAAGTAACATTTCCTGCACACTCGTCTCGAAGCGTACAGAGGATACAAAGCAAATGCACAGCTAGGAAGCTAGAAATGTAATCCAGTTTGACAATTTACAGGCTGAAATATTATAATCATCAATACATGCAAACGCTTCCAGTGGATGGGATTCAGTAATTACAGAGTGATGCATTACTTCAAAGGAATTACCAAAAAGGCATGATGAAAAAATCGCTAGAGGTGACAGACTGACGTAATTTTCCCGAGTCTAGTGTAACAAGCACGACTACAATGACAGTGACAAGTAGTCTCATTGAGCAGACGAAGGTTTCATCATGCCAAACAATGTCCTCACAAGAAACTGGAGACAGCATTTGGCCAAGAGGCCTGTTGAGCAATGCGGAGAGTTAAACAAGTTCATTACACAGTTTATTTAAATTTGGTTTGTTAAACTGAAGGAAAGGGAAAGCTTGACAGCTATGACCTTTTGTTATGTAATGTTTAAATAAATGTCAAAAGGCATGAAATGTAAATACTTGCCAAATTGTCATAGGTAGTTACTGTAACACCAAGCCAAGAGGCACGCTCAATAAAGCAGAAAATTGAATGACTGAATCACACATCATCTTGATGGCCCTTTCGTATTTTTGTGGATTGTGTAGGCATTTTGTTTTCTTTCATCTTCTTCAAAGAGTGCTTGAATTAATTCTGTAAGGGATCCAGTGAAGCCACTTGTATTTTTTTCATACGCTTGCTGCGTGAATCATTTCTAGAATTCAAGAAAGAATAAATTTAGAAAATGATATGCTCGCAGTTTTGTATTCCCCAACAATGCATTGAATTGACGCTGTTATTAACAAAAATCATTTCACTGAATATTATCTTCCATTCATCTTCTGCCATGTGTTATACACTGTGCACAGTTGAGACGGCGAGTTTAACACTATTCCAATAAAGACACCCCAGACAGCAGCCAAAATAGAGAGACACCAGTGAATCAATGTATGACGATGAAATTACATAAATTAATTAACTTAAATTAACTCTAATTAAATTTACACTGGTTTACCACCTTATGTAATAACATTTTCATATGAAAGTAATAACGTATTTAAAAATGATTAGGACAGAATACAAACTGCAGTGAGCTTCGACAGGGAACTAACTAACATGTACCATGTTATGTACTGCATCTGCGCTTAAACACTACATACTGTTAGCTGCAGTATTAATACCAGTGGGACACACTAATTCATCATAACCATTGACATATATATAAAAATGGGTGACAAGAGAGCTCCCCTAGAGTGAAGCTGAGCTCTGCTAACTGTGTGTGCAGGAACTCGAAAGCGTGACTCAATCACCGGTCACTGCTGCGCAGACTCTGGCTCCAAATGACATCACCAGCACAAGATGGCAGCGCTGGTATCCAGCAGGGCTGCACAATTAACCGTAATCACAATAAAAATCGCAATATGGCCAAGTGCAATATTCAAATCCCAGAACCATGTCACAATTTTTTTGAAAAAGGAAAAATGTGTGAGAAACAGCATTTTAATCAGTGCTGCAGAGGTGACCTGGCCTAAAAATCTTGCTCTCCAGATAAAAGATAAAAAAATTATCACATCATTACAATTTTAATAGTTTTTTCTTCAGTGAACATTAAATTTATAATTTATAATTTATAAAACTGATCATTTCCACTAATCGTATCACATATCGCAGTTGCAACTTAAGTCAAAATAATCGCAATATTACTTTTTTTAACCGAATCATGCAGCCCTTGTACCCAGGATATTTTAGCTTCATTTTCCTACAGCAGGAGGAAGTGGAGCCATGGCGTCTGTCTTCATTTACGTCAGTGCTCGTAACATTGTGCATTGAACTTGTTCGCACATCCGTCGCAGTCCACAGTGAGAAATTTGGAGTTAAAAAGACAAAGTATGC
Organism: Lutjanus erythropterus; assembly: GCF_056507025.1. Classification (NCBI taxonomy): domain Eukaryota; kingdom Metazoa; phylum Chordata; class Actinopteri; order Lutjaniformes; family Lutjanidae; genus Lutjanus; species Lutjanus erythropterus. The sequence goes on along the minus strand of NC_139324.1, from coordinate 3,501,141 downwards.
AATTTAGATCTCTCTGTGTTCTCTCTGAGGCTCAGTCAGTGTGATGTATCTTCTTTTGAACTAAGGATTATGGGTAAGAATAGCCAGAAAAGCATACTGGCTTGCATATTGAGAAATGCAGCCAGATGAAGGAGGACATCCTGGTACTTTTGACATACTATGTATTTGGCCATACTAAATCTTGGCTTTAACACAGCTATAAATCAGTTTCCTATGCGGGCGGCCGAACAGTATCATGATGTAACCTCTGGCACTCTGTAACTGTGATGCATCAATCCAGCTGTAGTAGAAATATCTAATGACTTGGCTGATTCTGATGAGCCTTGGTTAAATCTGGACACTCTCTTTCTCTCGTTTTGTTTAACAGGTCTATTGCCTCAAAATCTGAATAAACTGCATTTGAATTTCTGAGAAGTGGCCATGGTATCAGAACAATACCTTTGCCTTATAAAACAGCATACTCCACAGAGGCATTCTGCGTGATTAGGTTTTGTCTTCCCTAATAAGTAGGGAATACTCTTTTTTAGTAAAGTTTTTTACTTAATAAAATAATAATATTGATTCCTTTACAGTACCCTTTACATTCATGGTCTCTGTTTTTTCATCTTTCCATTGGCAGCAAAGAAAAAGTGCTGTGTAATTATCCACCATAATTGGGACTACTGTTTGCTGATATAGCTTGGTGTTTAAGCTACTGAGTAGGCGTCTTGAGTCAGAAAAGGTCAGCCACTTCATTAGTGGTGTTGTGGAGACAAGTAGTGCCGCTCCGAGTACGCAGCACTATAAAGTTAAAGGATCTTGGTCATAAAAGGTTTGCGAACGGTTATAATTCACTCTTTAGGCAGCAGTAAAAAGATCCTCATAAAATGACTTCATTTTCATCCTGATGATTGAGCATAAGCTGTCTGTTTTAATTATAATAAGACACAGTCGGTTTTACCTGTGTGCAACATTTGTTATCATTTTAACAGCCAGTTTGATTTGATTTATTCATTATCTTATACAACATGCAACATTTAAAAAGTAAAATAAAATATGCATGTAGAAAAAAAACAGAAAAGGCAATAAATAATTAAAAGACGAACAACATAAATTAACATTTCATGTTTGGAAAGTAGTAGAAAGGAGCATTATGCTTGCTGATCCTTCCTGTTCTATACTAGTTCATCAATAATCAATCAATTACACAAACCCACTTTCCTCATCAGAGTCCACGATTACACAACTATTTTCATCCTCTTCATGCCTAATCAACAATACTCCATAATCAAGAATGTGAAATGAGAAAAGAAAACTGCTTTATGTTCCCTTCCTCATATCTGCACCTCAAAAAATATCTTTGTACATGCTTTAAACTGTCTAATATTTTTTATTTTGTTTGATTTCTTCCTACTATGCATTACACAAAATCACCCCACAAACTGACATGGATGTGAGGTTGGTGCAAACACACCATTGTTTCAAATTTAATTTCCCCCTTAACTTTTAACAACAGTAAATTATTTCTTGCTTTATATATAATTTGTTTTTCACATGCATCGAAATTCAGGAATCTGGTGGACTTTAAAACTAAACAGACTGTTTGTGCATTCCTGATGCCCGACATTATTTTCTGTCCTTGTTTCTCTTTCTTTGCATCATGCACGACGGTTGTTGGATGCTTTTGTAGGTGTTGCCCCGTACTTCTTCACAATAATTCAAATACGGTGATACAAGTGAACAATTCGGTGTGTGCAATGCTTTATGATCCAGTAGTTTTGCTCCAAACTACAATGCTTCTTGCCAGCTTTGCTCCTACATATGTTACATGTGGTTTCCAGCAGATTTTGTGGTCTAGTATCACACCTAGAAATTTATTTTCCTTTACTCTTTCAGTAACATTATATATCATAATTTGCACTTGTGTATTTATTCTACAATTTCCAAACAACAGGAGTTTGGTTTTGTTTAATGATAATTATCATCCAATAAATGTTAATGATATTTTACAATCAGAAGATATTTTATCATCTGCAAGTAAAACAAATGTCAACATTTTTAAACCTTTCATATGTATTTAATATAATGAACAAAATTTTCAGGCCTAATATTCACCCCTGTAGGACTCCACAAGTAATATTTAAACATGTAGATTTGTAGTCCCCTGTCTGCACAAATTGTTGGTGGTTTTGTTTGTAGCTTGTCAGCCAGTTCAACACAACTCCAGTCTTGAGGAGTAACTGATTACTTCATCTGGATGCAATACCATTACAGAAACAGACAAAAAAAAGGATGTAATCAGATTACAGATACATTTAGTAAAAGTGAGGATTATTAGTAGGATTAGTTTTGAATTTTGAAATAAAAAATAATATACACACACACAGTGTGCACACAGCTGCTGATTCATTATCATGACTTCTAGTGAAAAAATATTCAATTTCACCATTTTTGTCTCAGTCAATTAATCAATCAGTCAGTCAATTGGAAGGAACAGCTGGACAAACTGATAAATGTAACAATGAACATAAAGCATGAAACAATTACTGATTGCATATGCATCTACTTTGATAATTAAATAATTATTTTGAGTCAATTTTTATTTTTAAAAAAAAAGACAAAATTCTCTGATTTCAGCTTCTTAAATATAAATATTTCCTGGTTTCTTTAATCCTCTCTGACAGTAAACTGAATATCTTTGCGTTGTGGACAAAACAAGACATTTCAGGACGTCGTCTTGGGCTGTGGGAAACAGTGATCAACGTTTTTCACCATTTCCTGACATTTTATGAACCAAAAAACTAACTGACTGATGGAGAAAGTAATCAATAATGAACATAATCATTACAGGAAGGACTTGGTAAACAGATCCAAACATGTGGAGCACACAGAGGTACATCTACACGTGTTTCCTTTTTTTTTTTTTTCGACTAACATGATTGGTCTTTGAGTTGTGGACAAAACAAGGCATTTGAGGACGTCATCTTCAGCTTTGATCAACATTTTTCACCATCTTCTGACATCTCATGGACCAAACAACTAATAGATTACTTGAGAAAATAATCGACTGACTAATTGATGAAGAAAATATCCAATAGCTGCAGCCCTAAATACACCATATAAGGTTAAACAAATTCACAATATTCTATATTGAGGTAATCCAAAAGAAACAGAAAGTAATCAAGTTACATGACTTTAATATTGTGATACTTGGATTAGGATACTGACTACATTTTTTTAAACAGGTAATTACTAACTGTGTCAACATACATTTTTAAAGTAATCCTCCCAAATGCTTGTTTTAAATGTAGAAATACTCCTGCTGGATATTTTGTGTTCTCTATACAAGTGGTTATTTCTTGTAATTGGCTCCATCTCTTATATACCTTGCAGGTAGTCTAATCTAATGACATATTTATTACTTTTTTTCATACTTCTGCATCTTTTAATTCTGATAGCAGTCATTTAAATTTCATTACATATACAAAAGCAGGTGGTGATCCCCCCCCCCCCCCCCCCTCTGGTTCTTATTTCATTAGAACACGTGTAATCAGGTTTGGCCTATGTAATGTGTTTAATCCCATGATGACAAATCCAAACGGATGAGCGTATAACTTCAGATTCCCTGACGCCCACAAAGGAATTCTTCCCGAACCTACCAATTAGTGAGTCATGTTCTGAATAATGTGCTTAGTTGTGAACGGGTGAATCCACTGGCGAGGTGGTGCTGGCTGCTCCTGAGGCACATGTGAATCACTGCTTAAGCTAAGATAGTGTGGCTGGCTTGAGTTGAGCACTCGCTGACTCAGTTACCCTCAGTGACAGGCAGCCGGCTGAAGTCCATTAAAAGGCCCTTGAATGGGCCGAGCTCAGCAGAGGGAACATGTGGAGATTGAGGTGGAAATGTCACTGCAGTAACAGTAGTGGTGTCTGTGTGCCAGCAGGCAGAGCTGTGCAGAGTCACATGAAATGTCCAGCCGGTCTCTAAATTGCTTGTTTGTGCCTTGTGTGTGAGGTCCTTTTCAAGACATGTGATAGTGTAAGCCTGTGTGTGTGTGTGTGTGTGTGTGCGTGCAGCTTTGTGTATCTTTGGAAATAGAAAAGGATAAAGAATCTTTTCTTTGATGCAACAAGCAGCACTTTTGAGAATTTAATGCAGGGTACAAACAAGGATGTTTTTGTGGCGCAGTCTTCTGACAAACAGACCATGACAGTGGTGCTACATGTTCCAGTCAGTGTCTCTGTTACACTCAGAGCAACATTTTATTCTGACACTTGTGCAGCACGGTATAGTACAGCACAGCGGTTTTAATTTTGACCACTATTTTATAATATTCCCCTTAAATTTGTGTAGTTTTCTGAAGTGACTGCAGCGTGGTTATACTCTCGCATCTTAATGGGAAACTGATAAATTGATTGTGACACAGTGAAAACAAAATTGAACCTTGCTGAATAAAACTGAGGCAGTGACCCCTTGGGACAAAGACATAATAGACTGATGTTTTTACAGAAATTAGACAGTGTCAAATCCAATATTAATGCAGCAGTGGCCAATGAGAAATGATGATGATAATAATAATAATAATAATAATAATAATAATAATAATAATAATAATAATAATAATAATAGGAAAAAAGACTGTTCTGCTTTTAGGACTGGGTGATATGGACAAAACCAGGTGTTATGATATTTTTGACCAAATACCTCAACATTAATATGATTATTTGGAAAAATAATCATCAGTAATGTGGATGTAGTGACTGTTTGGGTAAAAGCAAATAATAAAAGAGCTAGAAGAGTCTAGTAAGTTAAAGAAAAAAATACATCACCTTTCTAATGCAGCCTTTAAAACCAGGAAAACAATAACATGTCATATCACAACATAAAACAATAAGGACACAATGGAGAGACATACAGACAGTTTAGACGTCACATGATAACATAAAGCAGTTCCACTGATGTCATGGAGGAGAGATTGGGTTGGCTTAGGGGAGAGTATGTGTGTGTGTGTGATGTATATAAGTGCGTGTGTGTGCATGTTTGTATGAGAGGCAGAGTAGTCTTGGACGAATGACATGCATGACATAGAGAAGGTAAGTCTATGTTGTTAATTTTGTAATGATTTTATATTGATAAAATAATAGTATAATATTGTCAGTATCATCATCATCATCATCATCATAGAAATAGGATAAGATATGATTTAATATAATAGAACAGAAAATGATACAATACTGATATAATATTAATATACTGCCCAGCTCTAGTTGCTGTATCTCTTTAAAAACATTGATGTGGTGGACTAACTAGCATGGGATGTAGGGATGGGTATTGAGAACCAGCACTAAACCAGCACTGGTACCAGACTGGTCAGTACAGAAATATCAATATGCTTCTGAACAAATGATGTTTTCGTTATTTATGTAATGTTACAGCTTACAGGACAAAACGCTGAGAAAAGTGGGTTCACTTTACTAAGTTTAAAGTTTAAAAACTCAACAAAACAAAACAATTGAACTTGTCACAAAATAATACAAATCTTTCTTATGTAATGTCTTTATTTTAAGCATCAATTTATAGTGAGTAGTATCAAGTCAGTATAAGTACTGGCATAGGTGTAATGCTGCCGGAGCGCACTGGAAACAACACTGTGGCCCCCCCCAGTCGCTTGTGGCTTGATTCCACAGTTGCGTTGCATTATGGCACCAGGACTGATCACGGCCAATCTACACAATGCTTGTGGTTCCACCAGACACGCTGCAGCGCCTCCCAGAAGCATCTGTCTGCTCTGCTGCACTTCAAATATTTGCCAGGTCTGTTTTTGATGGGTGCTGGGTGCATCAAGCTTGCACAGAGCAGACAGAGCAGGCAGGAAGTCAGGCACACAAACAGCAGAGAAAAGACATTCAATTTTCAAAATAAAAGACCCTGAGCAGACTCACAATTGCAAGAACTGACTAAAAAAAAGCCATTTAAGTATGCAGTAGGGTTGGGTGAACAACAAACAACAACAAAATCTGAGCAAGTCAACATAATGCAAAACAGTTCATTTCTAAAACTGAACTCTAATTCTGGTGGGGGCATGCAGCAGTGTGGAGGATGGATCAAAACCACATCACAGACGCAATGAGCCCAGTGGAATCAAGATTTTTTTTTTTTTTAAGTGCTTGAAGATCAACTAATCACTCAGTGGCCCTGATCAGACAGAGCACAGTTTTTGCACTGAGAGGCATCTTTTTCCAGTCAAAGTGAAAAGTTTGATGCAAACTTGCAGTCACAGCAGAGGGGTAGAGAGCACTCATGTGGACTGTCTGCGGGGTAATATTCTCAACATAATGAAACTATTCATGCAGCCACACAAAAATTTAACCGTGTGCTCATTTTTAGTTGAGTAACATATGTAAACTTAAATGACCTGAAGCAAGCCACAGTTTAAGTGCGCGTGTGCGTGTCATGGATGCGCTCGGGCACTTAAACACACAACATCTCTGAGTATTGATATGGATAAGCATTTCTATAAAATCAATAGTCATCCCCAAATATGGAGCTGAACTTCACAGAGGAAAGAAGGTATAAACTTCCTCCATCCCAGTTTATCTCCTGGTCAGAAATGATATTCTGCAGAGATTGCTGCTGTGTCCTAGTTCCATACTACACACTAACTATCTGCAATATACTATTCTAATTATCTTGGTATCCTGTTGTTTTCACCTGGTGCATAAATAAACTCATGCTGAACTGTTACCACTGATGCAACATGCACACTGATGCATATCAATCAAAGACACATTATTAGCAGCTCCTGTCAGCAGCTCCTCCAGTTTCCTTGGTTATTGCATTGTGGGAGAATAGCAAACAACGCATTAAAAAAAAAATCAAGCTTTTATTAGTATGTAGCATTTAATTGGCACACAGCATTAGCCTGAGGGAAACAGAGTTCCCTCAAAAAAAACAAAACAAAAAAAATCATACAGTAGATGTGGGGCTTTGTGCAGGATCATGACCTCACATTCCCTCATTTGATGTTGTTGATGTAGCATATGATTCACAACATTTTACACATTCAGTCAATTTTTGTGCACCGTGCAAAAGCATCTGCATTCATTATGTTTTTCTCAGCTCATTTCTGCTATTCAGGCTTTTCCTTTAATTTGTCAGTAATCATCTTAATATGAGCGTTATTGGGTTTCTGTTTGTGGCTGCTTCCAAAAGGTCGAAGGCAGCTGAAGCAGCTCTCCCACGAGATGTACAGGTATCAGTGCTATTTAAGAAGCACAAAAAATAAATTTAACTGAAAATTGGGACAAATCAATCCCTCTAATTCCAATTTCCTTGGTGAAAATGTATTCATAAAAGATTTATATATGTGAAATATAGGTCATTTCTAAAATATTTTGGTCTGCTTTAACTTTTAATTTCTAATCTTGCTCTTTGCCAGAAAAAAACCCGTCCCAGACAAATATTCACAATTTAAAAACGTGTTAATAGCCTTCAAAATCTAAAACTAACAATACCTGCTGATAACACAGGTTTAAAATGTTGGCCCTTTAATGTTGTGTCCCAGAATTCTGTCAACTTCAGATTTTTATTTTACAAAATCATGATTCAATCAGGCATAAAAAGGGTTAGCTATACCCTAAGGACCCCTGTCTCACATCCTGGTTTCAAAAACAGCAGGAATACTGCTCAAGCTCTGGTAAATTTTATATCATTTGACAAATTCATTGAATAATATTCCTGTCAATGTGTTTCAGCCATAACATGTCACTCTCTGTAAGTCTGTAGCACTTTTAAGTCATTTTAAATATGAATTATTGAAAAAATGTGTATTTTGATTAGCATTAAGAGAACTCTGAGTAAATTAAAAGATAAAATGGCTGCTCACTACGACTATGCTGTGAAATGAGAAAACATAACATTTTATCAACTCTATCAGATGTCAGCTCCATCAGATATTCCATTCTACGAAGTTAACAAATGCTGACTGAGGGGACATTATTCTCAGTTCTCTTTAATAATTGAATAATGTGTTTGAAATTAAAACTTTTTTAAATTTATTCAAAAAATAAATAAATAAAAATAAATCAGGGCACACTTGGGCCACAAAGACAAAAAAGTCTGGACATGCCACTGTATGTGTGTGACGTCAACTCATTATAGAGAAGTATATTTAATTTACACTCACCGGCCACTTCACCTGTTCAACTGCTTGTTAACGAAAATATCCAGTGAGCGGCTGTTCTCTGGGCGAACATGCCTCGTTGATGCCAGACGTCAGAGGAGAATGACCAGATTGGTTCGAGATGATAGAAAAGCAACAGTAACTGAAATAACCAACCAAGGTATGCAGAAGACCATCTCTGAACTCACAACACGTCAAACCTTGAAGCAGATGGACTACAGCAGCAGAAGACCACACCAGGTGCCACTACTGTCAGCTAAGAACAGGAAACTGAGGCTGCAGTTTGCACAGGCTCACTAAAATTAGACAATAGAAGATTGGAGAAACGTTGCCTGGTCTGATGAGCCTTAATTTCTGCTGCGACATTCAGATGGTCAGGTCAGAATTGGGCGTAAACAACATGAAAGCATGGATCCATCCTGCCTTGTATCAACAGTTCAGGCTGCTGCTGGTGGTGTAATGGTGTGGGGATATTTTCTTGGCACACTTTGTGCCCCTTAGTACCAACTGAGCATCATTTAAACACCACAGCCTACCTGAGTATTGTTGCTGACCATGACCATCCCTTTATGACCACAGTGTACACATCTTCTGATGGATACTTCCAGCAGGATAACACACCATGTCACAAAGCTCAGATCATCTCAAACTGGTTTCTTGAACATGACAGTGAGTTTACTGTACTCCAGTGGCCTCTACAGTCACTAGATCTCAATCCAATAGAACCTTTGGAATGTGGTGGAACAGGAGATTCACATCATGGATGTGCAGCCGACAGATCGGCAGCAACTGTGTGATGCTATCACGTCAATAAAGACCAAAATCTCTGAGGAATGTTTACAGCACCTTGTTGAATCTATGCCACAAAGAATTAAGGCAGTTCTGAAGGCAAAAGGGGTCCAACCTGGTATTAGTAAGGTGCACCTAATGAAGTGGCCAGTGAGTGTATGTTCAAGGACTTAGAAAATGTGTCTGATGGAGGTGACAAGACTTAAGTTAGCCACAAAAATTGCTATTTAATACAAAAACTTTAATCAATAGGAGGCCGGCCCTTTACAAGGTTTGATCTTCTAAAATATTTTCCCAGCATAATTGAAGAGTGAAAATCAAAACCCCTAAAAATATGTTTCTGTCCCAGTTTTTGTTCTCTAAAATGAGCAAAATACAGTTCTCATTGACGTAAGTGTCACGCTGACAAACTATTATGAGACAACAAAGTGATGTTTTTAAGTTAAATTCATTTTAATAACCACCCCGGCAACGCAGTAATAAATGAGTGGTCATATTTTTGTTAAATCAGTGCCATCTTAGAGGAAATATAATTGACACTCACTGATTAGAAAAAACGAAACCATTCTAAATATAGTCAAATCAAAATGATGAAACCTTTGATAGGACACGGATATCTAAAGGATGAGTTACAAAAGCTTGCCTTTCATTTGAAAGTTAAACACATGAGATTGCTGTGTGGGAGCTTTCTTACGTAACCAAGTGTTACACACAAACCTTTCATGTGGAAAAGTAGGCCAGGCAGCTACTTCTGAAGTGTTTCCTCTCTGCTCTCCTCACCACTTAGCCATTTAGTTGATACCCTCAGCTAAGCTAACTTGATACGAGTGCAGCAGAGGCAAACATTAAAATATCTCGAATACCTGCGACGCCAGTAACTAATACTGAGGAACGCGAGTGTCAAGACGACTTTACACAAGCCGTACCTGCGCTGCCACGGAACCTTCCTCCTCTCTCTTGTTCTCTCCATCCCTCCCTGTCCTCCTTTCCACATCCATCCTCCAAAATCCCATTAGCAGCTACAGCACACAGTGTAATGGATATATGTCAGCTCGCCTGTGCCAATACTTGTTTCCCTCGCCAGTGTGAGAAATATCATGAAACAGACGGTCTCGGGGGGGAAACCTGCTGACAGAAAGTCTAGATATAGTGTTAAATCTATTGTTCAAAATGTTACTTTGACACGTTATATTTGGATCACTGTCAAAAAACAAGTCCTTTTTATTTTCATCAGCATGCATAGTTTACATAGGTGCCATTGTAGAATTTTTTTTTAGCACTTAGGTTTAAAGGAGCAATATGTAGCCCTTGCTCTTGCTTTCCAAATAGTGAGTTGGAGTCACCGACTGTATATGAAATAGGTTGTAATCCTGTTTAACATACGAGAGTTGGAGCGAGTCGGCTCCCCCTGCCCCCTCCTTCACAGATACAGCAAAGACAGGCAGGCCGCAGGAGCCCTGCAGGACTGCAGGATGTGCCCAACCTCGTAAATTGACGATAACAAGTGACGACGGGTCGGGTCTACATCTGTCAGGTGCCTGTCAATGTAAAGTTAAGCCCGTTATCCTGAAAACAAAAGCACAGTGCTTTGAAATAAAACATTGGACTATGAGTTAAGAGGATGCCTGTGTAACTGCCTGCCAAACTCCATTAACATTTTGCTCAATTTAATAGTTAAAAACAGCTATGCCTAATACAAAATGAATAAAGGGGACCTACTATGCTTTTCCTCTTTTCTGACCTATAAATGTTGTCACAGTGTTGAATACTCGTGTTAAACAATTCCAAAGCGTCAAATATTGAGGTTCATGCATTTGGAAGCGAGCCCCGCAAGCTGTTTTGGATGGCTCTGCACGCTCTGTTTTACTGTCTGTTTTTTTAACGGTGTAGTAACATTGACGTCAATGCGTGCCAGACTTACTTATATGGTCATACCCCGGCATGTGCTCTAGGCCTGCCCGCTCCCCCGCTCTGCTTTGGAAGTTATATCGCTGCTCTGAGGGGTGTACTACAAAGTGAGATTAATGTGTTAGCGAGCTATGTTGAGTCTAAAGCCAGGATTTACAGTGTCACGAAGGTGGCTCTCTTTTAACCTGGTAACCATGGTAACTTATACTAAACACATAACCTGGTCGCGAGCAGGTTAAGTTCAGAGTTTCAAATTAAATCGTCTGTAAAACACACTGTTCTTTAACTAATTATTGTCCTTATGCTTTTAAACTGAGGGAGGACATTAACATTGAAAAATTACTGAGCTGTATGCTCGTAATATCACCAAACGAATCCATATAATGTAAAAATGTAACAGCGGCATAAACTGTGTGCATCGTGCTGTCATGATGGTAACCTCCGTTTGGTGATGCAGAGTCATTTTCCCTGTTTGCTCCAGATCATATTAACACTTTAAATTTACATGGTATATAATCCACACACTAAAATAATGATGAAGCAACTACAGACACTTTGAATACTTTTTACTGTTATCTGTTTTGTCTTGGTGATATTGCAGCTCAGATCACTGATTAGAAAATTCATCATCATTTATCACAGCCAATCTTAAATCAGTTACACTCATTTTATGTTGGTTTGGTCAAAAACTTCAGTGATGTCCACGTCTCTGTCATCATAGGACAGTGTCAGACAGACTTCATCATGTTTAAATCTGCTGTATGGAGTTTTATTGTTTAATGTGCAGTTTTCATGTTAGAATAAACGGCAGCATTAAGACCACATTTAGTCGATCAGTAGTTTTCTGACGGCATTCTTCTTCTCCTGCTTTATTTGCAGCAACAATGTTGCTTTTTGCCGTAATGTATTTGTATGTTTTCCACAGCTCATAATTATAACAACTTGATGATTTTGACTTAAGTAAGGCTTGCGATCGCTTCATTTCATGTGGAAGAAGAGTCAAATGATGCAACAGACGCCCCTTTTATGTGTACACAGAGTCTGAAGACGAAAGCCTGGATTAACAAAGTGAGTTGATAACCACCATCGTGATACCTGTTATCTCTGATTGCAGTTTTAGGCTTTGTCAATCCAGATCATGCAAAGAAAGCCTGGCTGTGTTGAGCTTCCTTCGTAGTACAGCCCCTGCTGTCTACAATGATTTCAGTGTTAGTATGTTGAGCAGTGGCTCCCAGAAAATGTTTGTTCGGGTGTGAGGGAAAGTTAACTTTGTTTAGCTTTCCTAAAGAGGCGAGAACCAGGTGGAAGTGGATAGAGTTGCTTACCTCCGTGTTTGTCTGTCTACGGCACTTCACAGGGGACTGTTTTGTTAACACGGGCCAATACGAAGCTGGATTAGCCGGTAGCCGACCTCGGTAGCGCTCGCCAACCAATCACAGTGGACTGGGCTCGGCGGGAGGCGTACATGGAGGAGGGCCGGGGGTGGAGTAAATTACACAGACCGTTTTTGCGGGATGCAGAAAATACAAGGAAGAGATGCAGCGAGAGGCACAGCGTCCTGAAGATCTACAAAGCTTTCTGTGCGGGCGATCGTGTGTAGCTGCTCTATAGGAGTCCAAAATCAAATACAAAGGCCTGAAAATGAGTATAATAGGTCCCCTTTAATGATTCCTTGTGGCTCATAAACAGATACTTACTCGTTCTGCAAAAGATCGGCATTAATTTGAAGTCTGATTAATGTGAAACAGGCATACAAAACAGTTATTCTGGTCTGGAATGGAAATTTCCAAGGGGGACAGTGCGGCTGAAGATGTGTGGTCATTTTATGATTTGTTACAATAAATATATACAGATTCCTCTCAGGCTCCTGATGTTCCACTATGTCCACCAGCCTACTTGCTAACTGTGTCCATTTGCCAAGTGGTAGGGGACCAGTAGTGTGAAGTGGGTTTTGAGACTACACTGATGAATGCGGTAAGAGGGAACCAAAAACAGTAAAACTGCTGGCTGGAAAATCAAAATATTCAGCTAAAGGCTAAAATGCTTTGAAAAAGAGTTGAGGGGAGCTGCAGAGTTGGCATTAATTCTTATAGGTTCATCATTAGAGCAACTGATTTAACATTACATGTTATTTGCTTTATTGGTGATATAAAAATTTGGATCAGTGTAGCTTTAAAGCTTTTTAACTCAGCCTTTAAGCCAACAAGAACATGAACTCCATGAAAACTATTGATGAATGTCATAAGACAAAATCTTTTCAGGTGGTCCGTCTCTCCGGGCTCAACATTAATGTTTTTTTCACTTGCTTCATCAGGCCAGTGGGTCAGAAATCTACTTCCCCAAAGTCTGTTTTTACTTGCCCTTCTGCAAATAGTTTCATTTATTAGCAATTGTCATGTGTAATGTAAGGTTGCAACAAAGAAAATGTTGAAAAATAGTGATAAATGGCCATCCTGGTTTTTCAGTGTCCAGTTCGATGTCTTGAAATATCTCTGTTTTGTCTAAAACCTAAATATATTTAGTTAAATATGAATAATACACAAAGACAAGCAGAAAATCTCCATGTTTGAGAGGCTGCAGGTTGCAGGAAGAATTACTTTAACAATTAAGTGACTGTCAAAATACAGCATTTTAATAGTTAATTCTTTATTACCACGTGCCCGGTAAGTGGCAAGTGCGTTGCCAGATTTACTTGCCCGACATGGCGTTTTACTTGCCCCGGGCAAGCAGGCAATCCTCGTTGTTGAGCCCTGTAAACTGATTCGATCTTGGCAGTCAAGGTCAAGATCAGTGTGACCTGATGTGCGTCCCATTTTCATGATCATTTCGTTACATATGGCACAAATGTCCACTGAACTCAAAAATAAACGGATTATATTTTGGTGTTCAGTGTAAAAGGCCAAAGTCATAGTGACCTTATTAAACACATTTTTGACCATAACTCAAGATTTCGTTCGCTAATTATGACAAAATTTCACACAAATATCTAACATGATGAGATGATGACATTTTACATCCAGAAGGTCAACTTCAATGTGACATCATAATGTTCAGCTGTCTGTCAGTCCTCTGTCCTCCTCTGTAAAAATAGTCCCCAAGCAAAACAGCATGTTTCTACCTGGAAATTATTCACTTTAATCGCACATCATTATCGTGATAGCTTCTGTTTTGCTAAAAATACACTTTTTCAATCAATTCCTTTAAAGTCTTCACTACATATGTTATAAAAGTCTGAACAGACATGGCTTTAAACTTCAACTCCACTGGCTGGTGGAGTAATATGAGACAGTAATTTTAGTTTTCTTATCTGCTCTTCTCAAGGTCCAGAATAATATGAACCCTTGAATTATTAATATTGTTTGCACAATGAAAATAGGACAAACTGAAGCATTTTTAAAACAATTGAACAGTCTGGAATAGATGAATGTGTATTTTCAGAGGACAGCTTGGAATTACCAAAGTAGTTTGCTTTATAATTAAAAACTTGTAGTTGTTTTTCAGATTAAATCAGCTTTTGGATATAATAGCCAGAAGTTGACACCTTCTCCAGGTGACTGCCTTGTCTTCTGTGGTTTTACAGCCACTGAGCACTGAACTGGAATCAAAACGGGTTTTAAGAGACTTGGGTGTCAATCATCTTAGCCGTAGTTTATAAGGAAGGAACGCTAGTTATTCATATTCCCCGTTTGATTCTAAATCCTGTTTCATTACCAGGTCTCTTCTTGTGTTTACTGTTCCCGACAGACCCGCAGGAACTGAAAAGCTGCCTGACAGCACAGTTTCATTTGCTCTCGTTAACCCTCTTGGATGCTTCAGAGGCCAAGAGGCCAGACGTTAGACTCTGCTGTCATTCCAAACAGTAAACAGGAGGCCTGCTGAGGTGTCAGTTTCACGCTAAGTGACGGCACTGAGGTATAGACAAACATGATTTCATACTAAAGCCGCCTATTTTCTTGTCCCTGAGGAACAGTATCACGTAATTGCTGCTGCAGAAAAGTGCGCATGTCATGCACAATATTAAAGCACAGAGGTCGCCACTTGTGATATCTCACAAAGTGGGGTATTTTAGCCCATTATTGACTTTTACAATGCAACATCTGTCAGGTGAAGAAGCAAATTTACACCTCCTTTATTCCAGCTGCAGTCCATTCCAGTCTTTATTACCTTCATGTCAGCGACAGATAAGGAAGTTCTGATTTAGAAGTCGATAGCAGGAGGAGCTCTCAGCGGTACAAAGCCAGTAAAAGCTGATTAGCACAGGATGGTACCACTTTCGTATCACATCAAGTGCTAGCCCGGTGCAGTGAGGAGCTGTTGGGCATTAGCTGAGCCCAGTGAAACAAACCAAGCAGGCTATTTCTCCCCCCAGAGGGGAGGGTTTTAAGCTAAAGTAAGCGCTAACATAGCATTTTCAGTTTACAAAGTGAACCGTGACTTCCAGGAAGGTGGGAGAAGGTTTAAATGACACATTGTTAAAATGTTGATGACATGTTTAATCACCATTTTGTCGCTCTGCAGTCCCTGAGCACTGACAGATGACAGGAGCCATATGTTTGGCTGATGATTTAAGATGCACATTCAACTGGCTTATCAGTAGACCAGAAGCTAAATGAGAATCAGTGTAATGGTGGCAGTATAATCTAACATACAGCACAAGAGAAGTCATCAATACACCACTAATTCTGTGTACAAAAAAAATCCATGTCTCGCCGTTGCTAATTAGAAGCAAATTGTATCTGAATTCAAAGTACTTTAAGTGATAATCTAATACATTATTGATCTGTAGGGAGATTTTCTCTTTGCTTACTCTCCTCCAGGGAGGTCAGAGGTACAGATGAGCTGCAGAGCATCAGCCTGGAGGGGATTCAAGGTCTTTCTCAAGGACATTTTAGGTTGGGGGCAAATCTGTCAGGCTAGAATGCCGGTGGTGGATGATTCTGCATTCTTTTTTATGTTAACTGCAGGTGTGTGACGCCTGTTCATCCCTACCAAACATTCTGCCACATAAATGGCACACTACTTCTCACTGTAAAAAGACAAAAACAGAAATTTGTTTCAACACAATTTGAAAAAACAAGTTGAGGTAATTTTGTAGTGATTCTAAACAAATAAACTTTTCTGGTCAAATAAACTTGATACTACTTCAGTTGTACTTGAGAAAACATGTTCAACAAGCTTAAGATATAAGTTCAAATAAACTGTTTTAACTTAGAAAAAAGCTTGTGTCGGGGCTGCCTTAAAATTTTAGTTTGATTAAATTTGTGAAAGGACTCCCGCACGTTGTCTAACTTGCAATACAACATTTATTTGTGACATTTCGGTACTAGACCTTCTTCAGACTATAAAAAAGAAAGGTCTCAGAAAAGTTTTAACTACTAATATGCTGATCATATTTCTTTAGAAGCTAATTTAATGAGTTGATTGAACTCACTCATTCATTCAACTAATTATTTCAAGTAAAAACACTTCAAGTTAAGAACTAATGTTCATAAATTCTGAAAATAACTACTAGAAATTAAAAGTTTAACTTGAATAAATAAAATTTCTATTACATATTATGTTGAGGAAAGATATTCTGTATTTTAGTTGCATTTACATTATACGTAGGCATAACATAAATCATGACATGCACAAAAAGCCCTTCCCAATTCCTTGGGATACTGGGTTGGTTGGGGCTTTGAACCTGAAAAGTATTCTGACAAATTATGCAAATGTGATATAAAAGGTCCACCACTTCTGAGGTTCCACTTTGGGATCTGTGTTGTACCTAAAAAGCAGTCTGGTCAGTAAGATATTAGAGATTCTTGCTGATCCACTGACCCCTGTGGTCATGAGATTAGAAACCCATGTTTCCTACTGAGTTAAAAATGTTCCTATCAAGTTGTGCTTTGATGGAACATAATTTCAAAAAAGTACAAACTTGCTGTTCATCGCCCCAGACATCGACTGCAGCCTTTAAAGCTGAAAATACTGAAGGCTTTTGTGGAAATCCAGTTCAGAATAGAAATGCAGTGTATGCACGCCACAGCTCAACATCACAAAATGTGAAGAAATAATCTGCCTTTTGTTGCTGTTTGACATATTGCACATAGGTTGTGTTTACAAGTGCATGTATTCTACGCGTGAGGCTGTGATGATAACTGCGTGACCATGATCATCACTTGATGCCTGCCCCAAGGGGTTGAGCTCATCACCGCCATTATCGCAAATTTCATTTGTAGGGGTAAGCAGAAAATGCTCAGGCAACAAAATTCTCCTGCAGGTGATTTTAGAGCAGGTTAGTTGCAGCCACTTAAGAGAGTGAAATCCAGAGTAAGAATAAAATCAAATCAGCAGGGTTTAATAACAATGACAAGTAAGAAATTGTGAAAATGTGAGCTGGAAAAGGTGTCTGAAAATCCCTCCAGTCAGGGGCAAATTATGGAGTTTTTGAGTGAGGATGACCATCGGCTGGAAGAACATTAGTCAGTGTGTGTGTGTGTTTTAGTCGCGTTCAGTTCAAGAGGGGCAGAGGTCCACCACGCTCCATGAGGCCTGGGCTAGACACCTGGAAAATATGTGGTTTAGGAAGGCTGTTACCTGGAAACATGGCTTCTCCATGTAGATTTACGTAACAAACAAAGGAAGAGAGGAAAATAGGGTGGAGGCTAAGGCTAAGGTACATCTCAGAGTCAGAATACAGGCCCCAAACAGAAACAACAACCTTCTGGGCCTCCGCATTAGGCAACAAAGAAAGGAGGTTAGGGTTAGAGTGACCTGATGGGGTCAGTCAGTGAACCTCAGACCTATATGGGCTCTCACTCCTAAAGGGTTAAGGTTAGGTCTGACTACAGCTGGTCAGGGTCAGTTAATGGTCTCTGGAGACCTGTATAAGTTGAAAGAACACCTATTCAGATTCAAGAGATTTATCTTGGGCTTGAGAAGCTGCAGCATTTTTTAACTGACACACTGTAACCTGTACTGTACATTTACTGCCAGCTGGACATTTTACTAATCCCCTGGAAACATTTTCCTCTGCTCTCCACTAGAATTAGGCGATATGTTAAAATATCATCATCAGCCCATCCATCGGCAATTGGCGAGTCTCAGCTGGGAGATGTGGGCAAGCGGCAAACTCACTATGTTACACATTCACTACATCCAATAGACAAAATTAACTCACAAAGTGTCTAGAAATGACATGTTCTCACACATATTTTCCATTTTACATACAACTATACACATCTGAATTCAAGTTTCTCTCTTTTACCAAACTAAGACGACCTTAATTGGCTTGTTAACACCTCAGAAAACACACTTAATTCAAACTTTACAGAAAGACGTAAACTCACCAAAACTGTCTTTGTTAGTCTGTCCACTCTTCCAACAATCACCAACTCTGGTTTGGTCAAAATATATGCTTAATTCACCGCATGAAAAGAGTGTAAAGAGTCTGACTCTGCAGGCTGTTGCTCAATGCACTCATGGTCGGCTGAGTGGATGTGTACTGCGCCGCTGGATGAGAGCACAGTGCGGAGCAAAGGCTGTCACTCTGCAGACTATTACGTTAGCAAAATAAAATAACAAATATCGCCCTAAAAATCAGCCAAAAAAAGCTGATGGATTCAGCCCATCGTTGTTAGGCGATATATTTGTCCAATCACCCAACCCTACACTCCAAAACCAGCTGTGTCACTCACATGCTGCACGTCAGTCAAAGTCAGAGATTGCAGAGGTGCATGGTCATCAAACATAAACAAAATACATGGCTGACCATGACAAACAGATGTTTTCTTAGGCCTCTGTCACAGAAACTCACAGCTTTTGTGTTATTTAAAAAGATAGCCATTTTAATTAAATAAAAATACATCACTTGTTAAAGCTATTCCTGTTTAGCTACATTAGTAGGTAATCTGCAGTCAGTAAATGTGGTTTTATGTTTTCACAATATTTAATATTTTATATATAATAATTTCCCAACTAACTTTTGTGCAGAGAAGATGGCTTTCACAGACTGTTTACCAGTTACCTAATAACACTGGTGACATATTGATTCAATTTACATGCAGAACATGGTTTACTGAAATGTATTGTTTTAATTAAATACAGGCAAATATACTTTGCATTGCCTTTTAGTTGATAGTTTACAAATTACGTTGTACGCTTCCATGGATGTTGCCATTGTTGTGTGACATCACACAACTGCTTCTTCATGAAGTCAGAGTCAATGGATTACAGTTTACAACTGTAGAAAAAACAAGTTGAGACAACTCAAAAAAAATAAATAAATTCAGGACAACTCACCGCAAAAGATTTTTTAAATTTGAGCTCAACTCAAACTCTGAAGTTTTGAAATAAATTAAAAACAAAAGTTGAGATAATCTATTTTTCCTCATTAGAAAATCTTAAATCTTTGAGTTTTACAAACTCAAAAAAAAAGTATTTCAAAAAAAATTGTTGAGCTGTGAAAAAAAATGTTTGAGATACAATTTTGTCGGGTTTCTAAATCTCAAAGATTCAACTTAATGCAATGAAGAAAAGTGAGTTATCTCAACAAAAGACTAATTGTTGGTAAAACTTTTAGTTTTGAGTTGGGCTCAAAACTCTAAAATCTATTGCTGTAAATTGCCTTAAAGCTTTGAGTTTCCTGAACTTTTTACAGTGTTAGGAACTCCGAGTTTGAGTGGCGCTCCATTGTACTTTTTCGAGCGAGAGGTTGGAAATTTCAGAGCTCTGAGTTGTCTGGAACAGAGTGTTAATCTGCTGCTTGCTCTGTGTCACTTGCTCAGCTACACACATTACACACTGCCCCTGTCCTTAAAAGAGCTACACTGCTCTTACGACACTATCTTACAAAAAAAAAAAAAAATACTAGGGGGCGGGGCGTTCTTGGTGGTAAAACTGCCAAATCGCGGGGAAATGGTGCAGCATACCGTCACAGCCCTGTGTATGCATTTAGCCATTTGAGGGAATGGAGGTCTTTGTGGTCTTTGTGTGTGTATCACAGAAAATCATTCACAATTGTTCACAGCAAAGATAGACTGTTAAGATATATAAGGATGTAGAAGGATTTTTTTTCCACTGTGCAGCCATGCAGAGTGTTTGTCAACATGACTGCATCCATATTATCTATTGAAGCTGAACTTTGAAGACTTATTTACAGCAGAAAGTGGAAAGTGTGTTCATGTTCAAGCAGGTAGTGTGTCTTTATCTCTGTGTGTGTGTGTGTGTGTGTGTGTTTACAGTGTGTGCGCAACGAAGTATAGCCTCTGGCACAAGGCAGCACAGTAATGTTAATAACAGCTCCCCTGAAAGGCTCCTCTCTGCCTCTTTCCTCTTCTAATCAATCGCTCCAAAACTAAAAAATCACTTCAATCATCTATTGTCAGCGGAGGTAACCATGTTTGTTTTTTTTTTGTTTTTTTTTTTCTCTTGGCGCTCTTCCTCTGCTCTCTCTCACTCTCCAGTCTGCCTCTCGCAGAATAAAATTGTGCAGCATCTCCTCTTTGTGACCCTTCATTTGGCAGACAAGCGGGCAGAAAAGTAAGCTTGTGCCTATCTCCCTTGCCATTTTGTTCTATTTTCTGATGCCAGTCTTTCTCTCCTCAAACCTTTGCCCTTGTGCAGATACTAAAGGTTTTTATTGATCTCCCATGAACCCCTTCTGACTCCAGCCTGATCCTTCAAGCTAAGCCCTTTCATGAAACACTGCACATTTAGTGTCCCTCGTGTTCCAAGGTCACTGAAATTCGGCAGATTTAAAAGGAGGTTAGACAGAGGAGGGCAGTTTTTGTAGAGGGTGTGCGTGGAGATTTTTTCCCAGCATTATAGGTGCTAGCTGGCAGTGTTCTTCACTGTGTTTGTTGCCACACATTTTTGCACATTACCAACAATCAGTCAATGAAATAGTGTTAGACTAGTGTCAGGAATTTGTATCACATCATACCTTTTGAATGGATTTGTGTTTTTGCTCATTGTGAGTTATGCATGGAGTAATTCTGAGGATACACGAAGACAGTGGCACACCATAACAAAAAATCAGAGTGTTTGTGTTGTGAAAGATCTATGCCCTACTCCTTCATTCTTTATTTTTACTCTGCATCTTGTTACTAAGAAAATTTTCAGCTTTATTTCACTGAAGGAAGGGATGAGACGCATTTTCTTCCTCGCTTAAATTGATTCGCCGCAGGGCAGAGTAGGGTTATTACTGTTTATTGTTGTTCATTTGGGTAAGTTGTTACCTTGGCAACAGCTACTCTTCCTGTGGTCCATTTGAGATAAAATGTATAATAAACAAATCTTTACTTACATTCAGTGAATAAATCAATAATATACACCATTACACCAAGTGCAATTAAAGTGCATCAAAACCAAACATATGAACATCAAGACCCGCAAACCCGTTTTAACAGGGTCCAAGCAGGTTGTGAAAAAGACATTTTTCAAGCAGGAGACCAGATGTTGATGACTCGAAAGATTAAAATTATGAAAAGTTTTGGCTCTATGCCAAGCTGTTTTTCTGAGATAGTTGCTAAAACTTAATGTTACAACATTTCCTTGAGGTCAGTTTTATTATACATGCCTGAGTAGTGGTGGGACATCCCAGTCCTCAAGCTGCCAGCACATTGTCCACTTGGGGATTTGAACCTGTGACCTTGAGGTTCAAGGTAGAACAGAGTAATATATCAATATTATATTGTATCGTGATATGAGACTAGGTGTCGCGATACATTTTGCATATTGTTATATCATGATATGGTATAAGTGTTGTCTTTTTCTGGGTTTTAAAGGCTGCATACAGTAAGGTGATGTAATTTTATGAACTTTTTCTATTTGCCTTTACCCACTTAGTCATTTTATTCACATTAATGATGATTATTTATCAAAAACATCACAAAAACTCTCATCGTACCAATAGCCATCCCTACAGTGTTGTTCCAATATTAAGGTATGTGGTCAAAAATATTGTGATATTTAGTCATTTTATCACAGTGCACAACATGTCACCAGTCACAACTTTCATAATTAATAATTATCTCTATCATGATAGATTTTCAGCTATATCACCTAAGGGTGTGTTTTTGGACCACTAGACCAGATCAGCTGACACTAAACATTAACTTAGTTCTTCAGACAGTTAATAAAGAGTTGTGTCGAAGTCAATGAGGGTGAATAATTTAATGATCTGTAACATTTAAGCATGATCAGATATTCTGCTGGTGATCAGTGCATCGTACTGATTTTTGTGAGTTATATCGGCCTCTTATATCCGGAGGCCTTACTGAACCGGGTGCAGACAGTTTCCTGATGCCCTCTCTGACTCCGCCCACTGACGGCTGAGCCCGGAAGAAGCTCACAAGCAGAGAGTCAGAGAGGGATGTCACAAACTTTAAATATTCACACAAATTTCGCTTTTAGCAGAACAATTCTGAAAACAAAACACATATCAATCTGATTCTCTTGAGTGTATACTCAAAGATTTTTGTCAAATATGCTCTAAAATGAGATATATTACAGCACAATATTAAATATCACTGTCGTCTCACTGTTTCACTTGTCTGAACACAATTTGACATATTTGATAACTACCATCTAAAGAATGTCTGTCGCATTTTAAAACTAAAACTAAAGATACAGATGAAAAATATAGAGTGAAGGAGTTCTGAATTAACCACACATTGCAGTGAGACAAACTTTTGTCACAGTTCAGCTGATGTCCTGAAGAAATTTCAGCTCTGTAGGACGTATGTGGGATTTCTTTTTTCATGTCTGAATTGTGAAATGCCTAGAATTTTAGATATGCTGCATAAGTCACGCACACTTTAATCAATAATTACTAAAATTCATGCATCAACTGAATCATGACCCGAGATCAGGCAAAAGCATTTCATTGGACACAATTTTAGTAAATACCCTCGAGTATGGGATGAGTCATAGTTTTTTTTAGCATTTCCACAGAAATAAACATTAATTTTTACTTCAGGGCAACTTTAATTTTCATTAGCATGGGTATTCTTCTTCCTTCCAAGCAACTGACTTTCAGACATGTAAGATCAGCATGCAATTAATGATCAGGTTGATGTTAACAGCTGAGTGCTAGTGGTGCTGCTCTATTCTGCACGACCTGAAGCTGCAGGACTTCAATTCTCTCTTTTTTTGTTTTTAAGCCTTTGATGAGGCATTGCCATCATTTATATAACCTGCAAGATGCAACTTGGAGTAAAACACAAGGAGCGTCCTCTTAGAATAGACAGTCCACTTCCCATGTTACAGCTGCATGTGACAGTGCAGCATATCTGCAGTGAGGCCTGGGATAAAGAATAAGGACAGTAATAGTACTTGAGAAAAAGGTGCATCATTACAACCTGTAGAATGCTACTGTTAGCCTGCTAGTCATGCTAATCAGCTCTGGTCTGACTCTGGCTATCCTCCTCATACTGTCAGCCGAGCCTCTTGTTTCAGATCAGTTTAAAATCTTTATATTCAGCTCCTCACTCCCTCACTGGATCCAATAAAGTAACCCCAGAACAGATGAGGAGAGTCTCTCATCTGTCTGCGCAGGAGCCAATCACTAATCACAAACCCCTTTTTGAGTGTAGATAGCTGCACTGTAATAATCTGCATTCAACCCCTG
This sequence comes from Lutjanus erythropterus, assembly GCF_056507025.1. NCBI lineage: Eukaryota > Metazoa > Chordata > Actinopteri > Lutjaniformes > Lutjanidae > Lutjanus > Lutjanus erythropterus. The sequence goes on along the minus strand of NC_139324.1, from coordinate 3,477,669 downwards.
AGGGGAGTATTAACACACCACCTTCCTCAACACCATCTGCATCGAGACTCCATCTTGAATTCGAGTGTTAGTAGTCAGGGCACTTAAAGGGACAACTCAGCAGTTTCTCTACTTTCTTTTTGCAGTAGAATCTACCAGAACTATTTTCTTTCTAATAGAAACAAAGTAGTTCCTAAATGAAACTGCTGCTATGGTACTGTACATTTTACTGATGTTTTAAATCCAAACATTTTAGCTCCTTAAATTTATTTGTGCAAAATCTTTACATGCTCACAGCATCTTTTATCATCCTGATGGTATTCTGATTGTAGTTTTTGTTTGTGGAAAACCAGAACTGACGATACTAGTGAGAAAGAAGTAGTTTGTGTTGCTTTCTGCCCTGCACAAGGACAAGAAAAACATGATACAAATTTGCTACTGTGCTGTGTTGCACTGATGTTGGCCATGAGAACACTGAAAAGACACATGGACAGTGTCAGTGGCACTGACGGATCAGGCCCTGTATAAGTTGAGATGGAAACAAGTGGCGACACATTACTGTCTGCCACAGTGCAGTTTTTATTCCTCCACTTCTACATCAAAGTATCAAGGTCATTTTTATATCCCTGTACAATGAAGAGTTGCACAGTTGTAGTCCCTTCATGCTACACTGTTTAAGTTTTTTTTCATTTTTGAAAATTGGGAGAACTGTCCTACCAAAGAAAGCTCCGTCAGATTTTCCATGTGACACGGTCTAATAATTTTAATATTAATAATAATTATAACATTTAATTTAAAGAACTGTACTCACTAGGAGGTTGTTACAAAGTTTAACAGCCAAGAGTTTGATCTTTTAAAATAAAATTTCCTAGCATAATTAAGTAGCAATCAAAAATCCCTCAAAACATAGTTTAGTCCCAATTCTCAAGACACACATACATGTGCACACAGGAGATAATACTGTAGTGCGTTTTCTGAATTAGCGCCCGAGAGAATGTAAACAAGCCACAACAAGATAGTGATGATAATATGAGCGACATCTGGGAAACATTAGACTCAGACGTAGAAAAAACTATAATGTCCTCTGAGAGGCAATTTGTGGTTCAGCACAGAAACATATAGACGCATTAAAAGAACATCAGACTAAAACAACAAAAGTCTGAAATCATTTGAAGCAGCTGTCATAAATACTATCACAACCCAGACAGGCATTAAAGAGCATGTAAATAACTCCGTACCAACAAATATCATAACAATAACAGTGAGTCCGCTGCACAACTCCTGTGTATTCATGTGTTTCACATCATTTAGTCCATGTATTTCCAGAGAATCACAGTGGCTACTGCATCTTGTTTAAAGAGGCAGCTCGTCCCCTTTTCCCCCGGCTTGTAGTGCTGTTTATCCATCCAGATAGTTTTGGTGTGAGCTGCAGAGTTTTGGAGATATCGATCATAGACATGTCTGCCTTCTTTCCAGTATAATGAGACTAAATGGCACTCTGCTTGCTTTGCTCAAAACACACACACAAAAAAAATACATATGAAAAATTCTAAACCAGCATCTCTTTCCAGAAATCACTACCCAGGCTAGTGAAGATAATGAGAGAATTTGTTGTGAGCGGTTTCATGTAGGAACTATTTTCTTTCTAGTAGAAAAGAAATTAGTTCTGGTAGATTCTACTGCAGAGAGAAAGCAGTTCCTACAACGAGGTCTGTGGATTGTTAGCCATTAGCCAGGATCAGCCTTAAGTCCATGCTGGGTTAGCACGGCTCTTATCCCCGCTCTTCTCCTCCTCCTCTCCTCATGTGGTGGTCACACTGCCCGCGGCGGTGCTTGATGCAGCTGATCAGGCTGGGTGGTCGAAAGATGCTGTGTGTGTTGTTGATCGTCTCAAGGTCCGCTGCTCTTTAATCCAGACCCCACGCTTCCTTCCTTTTCTTTTCTGTGAATGTATTTCTGTCACGGGTTATATGTGTTTCAGCAATAAAGCTGAACTGAACTGATCTTGTGGGTTTTGTGCTGGTTTTTCAAAGAATTTTCAGGCAGAATCAGTTTGATCCAGACATAACCAGATCAGGATTTGATCTAGATTTGATAGACCTCCATCTGTTGGTCAAAATAACTGTAATTATTTCATTTCATTACCACAGACTTAAAAATGTTAGAAATGGTGAAAATAAAGTGCAAATCAGTTTTCATATCATTAATTATATTCACTTATCTGCATTAGCACACACTGGTTATAATATATATATATTATGACCACTAGACCACCAGAATTAAAAGTGCTATATAAATGTATTCTTAATATTATTAGTAGTGATTATTATTAAATGTCTTGCTTGATTGCACTTGGAAGAATAAATGTGAAATTCAGTTTTTATTTTATTTTATTTTATTTTTTTTGTGTGTGTGGTCTAAATGATTGGTTTGCTGGTTAATTGTTAAATTTACAGTAGATATTTTTTGGCATGATCAGTTTGTGAATAATAGATAAAATGTTTAACGTGTCCTGTGTCTCTATATCTGCCGTGCAATCCACGCTGAATCCACCCTTCCAGTTGGATCAGGATTATCCTGATCTACACTAATCTGCAGTTGCAGCCTTTGCAGTCTGCAGTTTTGAAATATCCCAGTTCAAAATTTTATCTGGGTGCTTGGAAGGGTTGTGTTATTAAATCCCAAATTTATAAGATCAGGATCACATATTCCTGATTTTGAAATACCCAATTTTGGAATCTAATCCTACAGATTAGGGTTGGCCAATAAATTAAAATTTTCCAACTGGCCATCATCAACTCATCCATTGGTGACCATTTGTCCCCCCTCCCGCCTCCTCCTGTCCTCTCGAGTCTCAGCTGGGAGACATGTGCAAACAGTAAATTCACTACATTCAATAACCAAAATAAACTCCCAAAGTGTCAGAAAATTAAATATTCTCACACCTTTTTCCTTTTTAAACAGAGAAATAGAACTGTATTTCTTTACCAAACTAAGACGAGCCTCATTGGCTCGAGCTTTCACTAGCGCCTGACAGAAAAACATGTAAAACTCACCAAGACTGTCCTTGTTAGTCTGTCCACTCATCCAACAACCACCACCTCTGGTTTGGTTGAATTAAATTCTCAATTCACTGTGTGAAAAGAGTGCAAACACTCTGGTTCTACAGGCTGTTTTCCTCTCACTCCTCACCCAGCTCAGAGCACTCATGGTCCGGCTGAGTGGGTGTGTCCTGCACCGCTGGATGAGAGCGCGGTGCAAAAACAGAGGCTGTCACTCTGCAGACCATTACATTAGCAAAATAAAATGATGGATATCAGTTGGCCAAAAAGAAGGATCTGGCCCATCATCAATTGGCGATATGTTCGTCCTATCACCCAGCTCGGATAATTCTGATCTAGATTAAAGGTTTTGAAATACTGATCCCAGGCCACTCCAGATTTCCAAACCAGTTAACACTCTAACATTCAAGTTGTTCTTTCAGAAGCATTTATTCCACCAACTTTTTTAAAAAAATAAAACCGTTAACCACAACTGTGTTACTAAAGGGACTGAATTATTCAAGAAGCATTTCATTTTCTTTAATCTGTAAAACAAATGAAAAACATAATTTTCCAAAAAATACAATTTCATATTTACCAATAAAATAATTATACTTCTGTTTTGGAGGCAGTCCCATCTCAGTAATTATAGTCAGGTTTGCTTTGAGAGTCACCGTCCCCTGGTACAACAGGCCGTCTGCTGCACTGACCTCATGGTTTCACCCTGTCAGAAATGCATTTTATTGAACCAAAGCTCATGCCATTAAAGTATCAGAACAGCTTGCTGCTCAGACTCCATGTGTTTTAGGACTGCGATGGTGTGTGCACCTCTTCCTATAAAGCCGTCTCACGTGGGCATTCATATGGAGCTGAGCTATTATCCCCCTGCAGTCTTCCGAGGCCCCCCGTCTGCTCTCTGGCCCTGGGCATTTTAGCCCATCGCTTTACGCCGCAGCTCAAGTTACACGGTGCCTGTTCTTCTAAGTGCTCATCACTATCCCTTTCATAGCCATATTGTTAAACAATTCAGTGGGCTCAATGTGTTTTTTTTTTTTGGGGGGGGGGGGGGGGGGGGGGTTTACACAGATTCAGAGGGGAGAGCCACGGAGAAGGAGTGGTTGACGCACAAACACATCAGCGACTGGGAACAGAGCGCCTTCCCGCAGCTCTAGCGTGGAAAGGTCCACAGTTGGAGGTGTTATCATCAATGCACTGCTGCAGAATGGGAAAGATGCGCGATGCTCAAAGCCTCAGGGCATCCTCGCTATCATCTCCTCTCTGTTTTCCTGCATGTATTTCTTCTTTCAATTCTGACTCTCAGTATCACTCCCTTCAACATCTATAGAGAAATCTCGTCGCGGTCAAACACACCCACAAGCTCGCAGAGTGTCTTACCCTTCACACGCAAACACTCACAAGCACATAGTCACACACACTTGCATATGCAGACACACACGCTTATCCAGCTAATGTCTGTGGCGGTGTGAGCCTCTGGTTAATAACTGTTTGTTCTCCTTCGCAGATGCCGGCTCAGGATCAGGAGACGACGGTAAGATTACTCACCTCCTCCTCCTCCTCCTCTTCTGCTCAAACTCCACATGCGCTGCCTTTTAATGTGTTTCTCTGCACTTATTTTCTTTCTCCACTGAAACTATGTTTCCGACCCAGCCGCATATATACAGATGTGTGAACTGTAAGCTGGCGCCGGTTCAGTTCCTGTAAAGAATTCATGGCTGTTGACAATGAGTTCTGCATATGCTGAGCAAACAACCTTTACTTGAATGTGCTTAAAGTTCTAATTATCATTGAAAACAAACTATGAACTTAATCTGAAGGTTAGAATAATTTACATGATTTTATCCTCATACCTCTTAATGAGAGGTTGCTGTACTTTTTAATTTAACTGCATGTATACATTTCGTTGTTTAAAGAAGCAATTGCAAAAATGAGTCCAAATAGCGAGTTGGAGCCATAGATTGTATATTAATTAGGTTTTCTCCCTATTTAATAGATGATCTATGGTTGAATTGAGTTGTTTCCCCCCCAACCCCTCCTCCCCAGACATGGGGAAGCTGATGCAGGCTATAGAAACACTGCAGGAGTGCAAGATGTGCACAACATACTTAATTGACAATAAAAAGAAAGGAGGAGTCCTCCAGTGTGAGTTGATCAGATGTTTATGACTGTCAGTTGTCTGTAGGTGCAAAGTTAATCCTGTTATCCTGAAAAAAACCCACTGCTCCGAAAATACACACTCTGGAGTTTGAGTTCAGTGTCTGTCTCACTGACTGCCAAACCCCATCAACATTTTGCTCAATTTAACCGTTATAAACATCTACGCCTTATAAAAGACTATTAAGGATTTCTTACAACTTACAGACACTGGTTCATTCAGCGAACATTCAGCATTAATTTATACTCTACTTAACGTCAAATGAGCAAACGAAAACAGTTACTAAGGCCCGCAATAGAAATGTTAAGGGAGGTCATCGTGGCTGCAGCATTGTTGCCAGAGAAGTGAGTATTTCAATGTGATCTCTGATCTCTGATGACACATCTTGGTCATTTTATAATTTATTACAGTGAATATATTACAGATTTCTCCTTTAATTTAAAGCTGCTACTACAACTGAATTACTTGACTCGTTGCATGTGAAAAGGACCACTCATAGTGACGAATCCACATAGAATTATCAGCCAACTCTGCAGTTCCCAATGTCTGTTTGTCCCACAACAGGCAACTGTTTTCAACAAAAAACTCACTAAGACCTACTGTACACTACCTGCTCAGCATCAAACTACAAACACACACAGAGTTGGTGGAGACCAAAATCAGAGCTAAAAGAGAGTGAATGTTTGACTTACAACATGCCCACCCCACCCTGCCAGAACAGGTCTAATGGATCCCCAACGTGCATGTATGACCATTGGAGAGTAACAGTCATACTACATTTTATGTTTTGTAAGTCATGCGACCTTAACCCATGGTTAGCAATGTGGAACAGTCGCAGTTTGGTTGCCAAAAACGTCCTCGAATGGCCACATGAGGCTGGCTCCAAAAGTCAGTCAATCTTCATAGACCCCCACATGAAAACACCCAACATTACAGCAGAAATAATCTTGTTTACAGCCTGTTAGCAAAGAAATTGTTTTGCTCTCTATAGCTAATTTTCCCATTTACGGCTGTGGGCAAATTATCAATCAATTTAAATTAAATTAAGGCTTAAAGTTTTGTTTAATTAAGAGTGTTGCTGCTTTCAGTGACAAGTGGGTGCCTTCACAGATGGCTAGCTATTAGGTAACCACTGCTCCTCTCTGCCCATTTTTGGACACTGAACACTGAAAGCTTCACACTAGCTCTTCAACAATGTATGGGTGTCGTCATGGAGACTACATTAACGTGTTATACAGGCTACGGTTCAGCGACAGCATTGTTTCTCTTGCTATTTGTATATCAACACACATTCATTGCCTTTATTATTTTTGTTCAATTGACTTCTACGTGTGCAGAATAATTCACCAGCGAGCAGGGAGTGTTTACAAAGATAAAAAAAGAACATGTCAAAGTGGCCTTGATTGCATCATTTGAAATGATTGCACGTAGCTGTAGTGAATGATAATGTGACTGTGGCAGAAAATTATAATAATAAAAACAAAGGCTTATGATTGATTTGCTATCTCAAGCTATTTTCGTGTCTCTGCAAGATAATTTTAATAGCATCCTGGAATTTATGGCCGAAAGGCAGGAGTGCATTTGAAAAACTGAAAATATGGTGTTGAAAAATTTTCAGGAATTGCACAACTTTTGTGTCCTCGGTCCTCAGTTGTGGTTGATGTTTTTCACCAAAACATGCAACATTATTGGCGCAGTCCTATGGGATTCCTAATCTCAAGATGATTCATTTTACTAAGGATCTTTAGTTGTTGTACAACTGGGAGGCCCAAAATACAAATCCACTTCTTCAGAACATGTTCACTGCCTTTATAATTGTCATGCAAGATATGCCATCAGAAATGGACTTGGAAAGACGGTGCAAACTGCAGGCATCACCAGAACCTTGTACTCTGAAACTTTCTATTTTAAACTGTGTGTATATTATGTTCTCTTTCTCACACTGCTGAATGAAAGACGGTACAGTAATTCAGCACTCATTCTTGAGAACTGAGACAAGTGTCCAACCAAAAGAACTTTAACCCCCGTAGAGCTATATGTAAGCCATTTTAGTAGGATATTTGATTTGAACGTACTTTGCCAAAAAAGTATCAGACACAATTTATTACATCTTGCAGACCATTTTATATTGGTGAATTTTAAAAATAGATATTTTTTAAGACTATTTTATTATTAATATCACCATTCTAATTCCAATGATTAAGTGCAAAAAATATTTTTTTAAGGTTTTATCCATATTAGATATGTGCAATTTATGAAATGTTTTGGTTTGCTTTAATTTTTTACATTTCTAAACTTACTGTGTGCCAGAACACATAATTGTCCCAGACAAGAATTCACAACTTCAAATTAAAAAAAGTGTTAAAAGCTTCAAAATCTAAAACTACTAAAACGACTGATAACATAGGTGTAAGAATGTATTATTATAATCATCTTTTTTTTTTAGTTTAAAACAATAAGATGTCTATCAACTCAGAATTTTTACAAAAACATGATTTAATCAGGCATAAAAAGGCTTAACTATACCCTAAGGACCCCTGTCTCACTTCCTGGTTTTAAAAAAGGCAGGAATACTGCTCAAGGACTGGTAAACTTTATGTTTTTTAACCAATTCATGAAATAATATTACCATAAGATGTGTCTCAACCATTACATTTCAACTCTGTCACCTTTCTAAATCAAAGTCAAAGAAGAATTATTGTTTAAAAATGTGTATTTTGACTCTCTGTGCAACTTTAAAAAAATAAATTGGCTACACACTACAAATATGCTGCAAAATGAAAGAATACAAGATTTTGTCAATTCCATAAGACCTGATTTAATGAATGATGTACTCACTAGAAGTTTGGCCTGTTTAATAGCCGATGATCTTTTAAAATCTATTTTCCAGCATAATTGAAGAATAAAAAAATAAAAAATCAAAATATGGTTTTGTCCCAGTTCTCAAGAATAAACAAACTGGAAGGGTGTGATGAGGGGTATGAAGTTTATTGTAAGAAGATGGAGAAGAGCTTAAGGCTGCAAGAGACTTTTTATGAATAACTTTTGTGTGAGTTACTAATCATGTTAAAGCTCCAACTGATTTATAATGTCATTCAACTAAGACTCTCATTTGTTGCTTAATTGACTAACAACACTTCAGTGTTAATGTCGGCGCAGGGAGTCTTCAGTCAGCAGTCGAGCTCATCTGTCTAGCGCATGGTTGTACGCATGCATATATTTACTCTGGTCCGTCCCTATCTGTCCTCCTGTGTGTTTACCCATGCAGCTCCTTCATTAACTCCCATGCATGGAGCTCCACAGAGCATATATGAGAGAGAGATTGGAAAAGAGATTAAGTCCCCAAAAAAAGACGGCAGACAGACGGATGAACGAGCGGAAATGAAACTGGTGCTAGGTCAACCAGAGAGAGGGGGAGAGAGAGAAAAGGAGGGAGGGGAGACAAAGAAATAGCCTGAGGAAAGTCACAAAATAGATAAGAGAACTGAGGAAACAGAAGGCGAGTGATTCAGAGATGGAGAGAAAGAGGGCGATAAGAAGCATGAGGGAGGAGAAACAAAATGAAATATACATTTACATATGTCTTCTTGAGCACAGTATTCAGAGCATTTGCTGAGCTTTACCCTGAACCTTATAATTTGCGAGGCAGGAGGGTATGAAGCATAACCTGAACTTGCATTGTGTATTCACATGTGGGTTATAAAAACTGACATTAGCATTAGCATAGTTAATGTTTTTTATATTCCATCAAAGAATGCAACATAAGCTGGATGAAACTCTGTGCTGTGTTGTTTAGTGGCTCAAACCTCACTGAAGTGTTTTTCAGCCCTTTAAACAGATGTCAGAACGTGATCCGCTCCACCTGCACGATCCGTTCCTGCACATGTGCAAGCAGGGCGCCATCTTGGATTGCTACCTTGGCAACACCACTTGGACAAACCTCGTAGTTTGTGTTACTAGCCTATGAGCTAGCTGACCCATCCGTCCTGTACCAGGAAGTCTTTTCAAAAACTTTATTAACACAATAGCCTACAACACAGTACATTACAATACAAATAAGTACGGGTAGTATTGGAGAAGAAGTAACAAACTAATCGCAAAAATAACAAATAAAATTGTGCGACGTAAAGGATGCATAACACAGAGATTAAGAGAAAAATAAATGAATAGGCCTACAACTTAAAAAAGTAAATGAGCAATATTGCCAACCAACTTAAATCATTTGGCGATGTCGTCCACAGTGTTTCTCAAGAGACACAAACAAAACTATTCAGGAACAACAATGGTACAAGATGAATAATGTCCAGACCTGATCGGGCGGCTGGTTTTTTGGTTAATAACAGCTATGCAACTATGTGGTTTGTCCAAGTGGTGTTGCCATAGGTACCTATTCTATATGGTGGCCCGCTCACATGTGTGCAGGAACGGGTCATACAGGATCATGTACTTCATATCCCTAACATCTGGATTTTTTTTCATCAAATTTTAACACAAAACACATTGATCCAAAAAATTCTAAATGTAGAAACATAGGGAAAAAATGTATCACCACTCTTTAAGTTATTTGAACTATGCTCATGTTTTAGTTTTTGAGATCTGCTCCTTTTTTCTTTCCTTTTTTTTTGATCACAGTGCAAAGGTGTTTCAATAGTTTCATTTCATCTGTAATAGAAATATTTCCCCAGTGCCTGCATTGGTATTTTTCTTATTGTGATTCATCAATCATATTGTCATTTCCTAGATTATTTCAAATGCTTCATACCCGTAAAAGATATACAACCTAATCTTAAAACTACTGACTCAGTCCTACTCCTCTACTTCTCTCATTCTTTTTCTGATATGACCTGGAACTCCCTAAAAACTTCACCCAGATGGGCTCTGATGGCTCATCCTGTACACACATACAAGATGAGATCAATTCATTAAATGAATACTGACTATACTACTCATGTTTTTCTATAAACTGTATATTTGGTCACACACCTGTGTACATGGAAGTTGACAGTCTCTCTTGTAAGCTTGTTTGGGCTGGAACTAACTTACAGACCCCCCCATCTGAGTGGATCTTTGTGGTTGGACATGCAATGCAACTAAATGTTAATATATTTCAGCACTACTTAGTTGTACATATTTCAAGTATAAAGTTATGATGACCGATTTGACACTTGACAGTCTGCAGGGAAATAAAAGATCATCTCTGTCTGAAGTTGTATCTGGGTGCGAGGTCTCTTGTAGGTTTAATCTTGGGATTACACAGACCGACCCTGTCCCAGATTTAGGGAGTTCCGACATGAACCACTTCATACCGCCCCTGCACATTATCAGCACATTTTGTATTGCATGTAACGTTGTGATGTCATCACAAGCATGCAATGTGATGACATGAAAGACAGAAGACTTACCTTTCTGCTGCAAAATGTCTGAATGCTCCAGCTATTATGGTTTTTATTCAGATGGATTTAAGCCGAATCATGTGAGAACTGACCTCCCGCTGCCGGCCCCCCGATGGTAGTGGGAGGTCAGTTTTCATTGCTGCGGCCCTAATTTCCTTGCAACTGCAGAGAAACAAAGCATTAACAGGCTCTCTGTAAACGGTCTCTGCTTTCTCAGGGAAAAGTCGAGAACAAAAAGAGTAAGAAATGGAAAAAATGTGCAAAAAGATAAATAAAATATCATATTGCAGCATCTCATAACTAAATTATTACCACAGTAAATACCTGTGTATACATCAGACTGGCAATAAGTCATCAAGCTCCAGATGCTAAGGAGGAGGAAGGAAGGAAGATCACGGTTTCATATAATGGACAGGAAAATGCAGAAAAGCTGCTGTGTATCAGGTTATAAAACAAATAAACCTACAAATCATCATGCTGTCTGGTTCCACATCCTCCCTGGAAAGGAAATGATCCCAAAAGCACAAAATGTATGTTTTTAATAATTAATAACTAGAAACTAGAAACACATGTTTTAATAATTGTGGCTTTCACACTGAGATTTGAGGCACATTAGATACATGAATATTCCCTGTCTTTGTGTTAAATAGCTAAACATGCTGGTAACAGTTACTACTGACGGAGAGCTAACGTTAGCTTCAGTGTGAGGCTGCTGGTGGTCTGTCATAACGTTACAGCCTAGAAGCATCTGTCGTTTCTGACTAAATCTCAGCTTTACATTAACACTTGTCTTTTAACAGGTTTTGCGATTTACAGATGACACTTCGATTCAGTTCAATATCAGCAATTTTTGTCCATCTTTGGCTCACTGATGAGTTAGAAGGGGGAAGACTGAAGGGACATGACAGCTGACTGAGCAACCTTAATTTATTAAGGTATCATGAATGCTCATGTTCAAAAATGGTCACAAAATAATCATTAGACATATCTGTAAAATCAAGGTTTGGTTATCTTGACATTAATTCATACAAACTTTTGGTTTTCTATCCCCCAAAAGGGGGTGGGACCATGGCATTTTAGCAAAGTCTGCGTATGTGCCAGTCTGATTCTTACATGGCTTTGTTAAATACTCGATTCTGCCAATTCCAGCATTCTAAGGTCTGTTATTTTTGTACAACAGACCATTGTTATGAGGAACAGAGTGTCACTATGGACACAGTTCTGATCATAGACTGGAGGAGCAATAAAACCATTCTTAAATTATTTAATTAATTTGTGTCATTATGAATTTTTTGGTGCATAACCCTGTAACAAGCAGGATAATGTACAGTGAGCAGGTTATTATTGTGAAATAAGGCCAGAAAATCATTTTGAAAGTAATATTTAGTATCACATAAATGTGTGCCAAACATATATTATGTATATATATATTTTTTGGCTTCACATTGGGGTTCTGCATCACCCCGTCTGGATTTATTTCACATTAACGACCTGCTCACTGTACATTACCTCTTGCTTATTATATGGCTTTGTTAAATACCCGATTCTGATTGGTCAGTCACAGCATTCTAAGGTCTGAAGCCATTGCTATGGATGCAGTTCTGATCACAGACTCTGGAGAGGCAATAAAATGATTTTATAACACAGAAGATCATTTTAAAATTAAATATTTTGTGTCAAACTGTTGATTTTTCCAGTAGGTTATCATGTCATAAGTGGGATAATGTACAGTGAGCAGGTCATTATTGTGAAATAAAGCACTAATTTCCCAATAATGACCTACTCACTGTACATTATACCTTACATAACATACCTGCATTTGTTTGTCGTTTTGCTAACCTCTCCTTCAATCAGACCTTTTCAAATGCAATAATTAAGAGAGCAAACGTGTAAGGAGTGAACTAACAGTGTGTTTTGTGCGCTAGCGTAAGCTGCAAATGTTAACGAACATCGCATCAGGCAGAGAAAAGGTTGAAGAGTTTAGTGTCATTATGCACATTGAAATAGGCCGTTGTCCTCTAAAAACAAGTGAAATGTTTTACTCTGAATAACCCCATGAAAGCTCCTTATGGATGCTCACCTTTGGAGACCCCTGGGCACTTTAAAGTAGAAGCTTGAGAACTGTCCTGATTCTCAAGCTGTCAGATAAATGTGACGAATCGATCATTCAGGAGGAAAAGAGACAATTAAGAAAAAATAGCTCGGGGGCAGAGAGGGTATTTGCGCAGTAGAGGAGCGAGAGGCGAAAGAAGAGGGCAAGGACAGGAGGAGGAGGAACACAAACACACCCAATAAAGATAGAATCATAGCAGAGGTCGGAATAGATGGAGAGATACAGTAGGAGAGACAGGAGGCAAGGAGGAAGGGAGCCGGCAGAGGAAGAGGAGGGCTGCTGGTGTTTTATGAGCAGGGGAGAAGGTTAAAGAAAGTGGTTGTAAAAGGCATGTCAGACTCCTATTGAGGAAACCAGCAGTGGAGGGCCATCCTGGTAAAAATCAAATGTATTTTAATGGCCAATGATAAATCCACACACATAAAACTATGCTCAGCTGGGTAGTTGCCAGTTTCTTTGGCTGTGTGTGTGTGGCCAGCCCACGATGCATGCGTACATTTAGTGTCCTCTCTTTTGTGTATTCTTTTTTTTTTTTTTTATCTGATAAGCGAGAGCACAAGTCGACTGTGCAGTGAGATGCCCCGAAGACATGATTCTGGTCACATGGCCCCCTTAGTCAGAATCAGACATTTGTCCAAATTGAATTGTACAGTGGAGAAATTGAATTGCGCTCACATGATCACGGAGGGACAAAGGACTACCACAGCCTTAAAGGGCCTCAACAAGTGTATTTTTAATATTGGATTACAGAAAGAGTCTATGACCATGTGATGTGAAGCTGTACTGCTCTTTGTAAAGAAAATCAAGATTAAAAAGAAATTGTATTCTGTAAAAAAAAAAAAAAGTTCCAAGATTTGGAAAAATGTAAGCAATCCAGTCTTTATTTTTAGCCATGCTAGTGTGCTGGGGCCAGTTTCACAAAGCTAGATCTTTCTATTTTAGACTTGTCTGTAATGTTAAACTATAGATTAGTCATTGCAAGTTAGACCATTTCACAAAAATAAAGACTGACTGTTAGCCAAATTAATTAGACACCTTACTCCCAGACTAAGGCTTAAGACCCACGTTACCATGGTAACACCAACTTACCAGTAGCAACCCAACAAAAAACAGAGGTAACATGGCTCATAATTTGTGGTTTGCTAACATCAGTATGGAAAAAGCTATGATTTCTTTTGAATATATCTGATGGTCCTCTCATTAGTGGGATATGAATACTGTTTACTGTCACTGCATTTTTTTTTTCCCATAATCTGATTTTTATTTTTTATTTTATTTTATTTTTTGCATTGTTACACTCTTTGCTAAACTTTCCAAGTAAAATGTCCTTGTAGCTGTTGATTTCCCCCAAAAGAAATATTTTCTGCCGAGGCAAACAAGATTCAGTTAAATTCAGCCAATTTTTTATTTTGAAAAAGGTCACCAAGAATTAATTAACTCATTATTCATAAACTGCTTTGTGCAAGGGATAAATGATAACATCCATCTGAAGCCTTATATTGCATCTAAGCCACAGTGAAAGTCAGGGTTGGCTACTGTCATCACTATCATATGTCAAAAGTTTTTTTGTCAATTCAGCATCAATACAATTCAGAAAGAAACAGTGTGACTTTCATTCCCACTGTCTTCTCCCAACGGAGACTGGTAATGAGTTAAAGCGACAAAAAGCAAAATGTAAAGTTTGGACTGAAATAGAGTTTGTCTTTATGGATTATAATGAAGCCGAATTGACAAGAGGAATGCTAACATATGATGCCTTTCATCTTGTGCTTCTAGAGTTGTGTGTTTTTCTGGACCTGTAAAGAATTGTTAATATATCATATTTCTTAAAGGGAGTTTGGTGTAATATTTTCCCCATAGAGCACATGGAGCTTTATTTAACTCTAACTGGTAATATGTATATTTCTTAACATTTTGTAACCACTGCAGAAAAAAAATTCTGCCATACCTCACCTTGCCTGGCACTAATCTACAAATGAATGGCTCAACAACTGATGTATTGGCCATAGATTTGGGACAAGAGGGAGCAATCTTAGAATGTGTCTGAACTGTGGACGGCTGCAGGAGGGGAGGCAGAGAGAGAAAGAGGCAGATGCTGCTTTATACCACACATTTTCTGAAAGGAAAAACTCACCACTTTCTGAGAAATTTCCGTGGAACAGTCATTAGCAGAGGGCGTGTGGTTGGGAAGACCAGTCAGGTTTTAACTCATGGCTCCCACTGGCAGGAGTTGGCAACGGGGAAGAGTGGGTAGATGCATGTTCTTGTCTGACAGGACAAAAAATGTTATCAGTTCTAGAATCTAACACAGTGATAATATCTTTGCTGACGGGTATCAAACACCACCTGGACCGGTACCAGTACCACATGAAGGCAGCCCACAGTCATGATACAAAGAAAACAGCCTACACATGTCCAGACAACCTGTTCTCACTCCCAAAGTGTCACGAAACCCACCAGCTCGGTCAGGGCCCCTGTGCTTCAAACTCTGACAGTGTAGGTACCCCCTCTGGTGTCATTTCTGGAGGCGCTGGTCTAGTATTATGTCTTAATGTGCCATCGAAGTCAGGTGATGTAGTATAAAGAGTGAGGAAGTCCACATATGGAAGAGGTGGGATGGACAGATAAACACGGGACTTTCACCCAGGAGACAAGGATTCATGTATCGTGGGAAACCAAAAGTTAGCGTTGCTTCGCCTTCTTAAGTTATTTCAGTTACGTAAGTTGTCTAAAGCTGGGCTCACACTGCAGCTGTTTTAAAATCCTAACTGAAATCTGGTTGCATCACACACATTGCATTGGGGGGGTTAAGATTGGATCTGTAAACTCACATTACCAGATAATCTGGGCCAAACTTCAACCCTGACGAGGTCTGGTTCAGATTGCTCATCCGATTGGTAAATGTGCTCTCCTGTAGTGTGAGACCAGCTTACGTCAATGTATGTGAATTTGCATAACTAATTTACTTATTTAAACCAAACCATGAAACCTAACCAAGGAGTTTTTGTGTCATTATTTGAAAGTTGCATATTTATTCAATTCAATATTCATTTATTAATAATATTATTAATTCTAACTTAACTGCAGAGCAATGCACGTGCAAAACCCACTGAACAAGCTGCTGTGTTTGAGTTGGAAGTGAGATTGCGTTGGTTCAGAGCAGTCATGTCTTCAGTGTTTTCAGCAAAAGATGCAGTAGTGGTGTGACGTTTGCGAACGAGTCAACTCAAACAATAAGATTCAGCTCCTGTCTGAGAGCTGTTCTCATTTTTTCGAGCCACATCTCCGCCAACCACGTGCACTGTGTCCCTGCGGTGACTGAACATTGTGTTGGTTGATGGTGGCATTATGAGTAATTTAAACCCATTCCACCCCTGCAGAATGAAGTTATGTTGGCGGAAAGTTTGAATCAGATCCATCATTATCATAATGCTTATTTAGCAGATAAACCTGATAAACCTGATAACCCCCTGAAAGAAAAAGAAAGATGAGCTGCTCTTTTTAACAGTTCATGGAAAGTAATGCAATCATAAGATCTGGCTACATTCAAAGAGCCATACATACCATCACTAAGGTGACACTGGAGATAATTTAATTCTTATTCTTTCATAAACATTCATTGCAGCTTAAGAAGCGCTATAATATAATGGTTGGTAATTTATCATTTTTTTAGAAAACCTCAATCTCAAACTTTTCTTGTTTTCAGGAAAGCTGAACCAACAAACATTAAATATTGTGCATGGTGGTGCTACAGGAAGAATAAGGGGATCATCAAAGTGATTATGACGGATTCGGGCAGCACAGTAGTGCAGCACTTTGGCATCACAGCAAAGTCATGGGTTCGAATCCCGGTTTGGACATAGCCTTTCTGTGTGGCACTGCACACACCAGGATGGGTTAAACGCAGATAATGAATTTGACTGTGTACTTATAATTTGTATGGTTGTATATCTCACAGAAAAGTTGACCTTTAGGATTCATCCTTAGGGAACAATAAATGCCTGTACAAAGCGTGATAGCAATCCATTAATTGTTGTTTAGTCCAGACCCAAACAGTGGTCTGACCAACATTACCCTTGAGCTACACAGCTAGCATGACTAGAAAAACAACACTTGGAGTTGACCACTAAATCTCTAAAGAGAATCCACCCTGTAAAAATGTTAGTTTGCCAACCACTAACTTTACTTATTCACCATCATTTTAAAATCCCAAACTGCACTTTAGGTCGGTGCTGTCTCTGTGGCTTTTTCAATTCAATATTAAATATCTACTTTTTGAAAAAACCCTCTAGTGGACCTAAATTAGTCCCGAACAGAAGCAGCGAGAAGACCAGTCAGGAGCCAGCAGGACACTCCTTCCTCAAGCCCCAAAGTCAAAGATTTAAACTCTGTCATGCTCTGTGGGCTGCCGGCATTAAAGTGACCTAATTTAGCTGCAGTTTTCGAAGGGTAACTCTTATCTAAATTAAGTGCTTTGTCAAGGTCAAAACAGTGTCCCGTAACTTAACAGAGCCATTTTTCTGTTTGAATGGTAAAAAACGACTCCATTATGAGTCCTTAGCGGCAGGCAGAGAGCATCGGGACTGTCTGCAGTATAAATACCAGTATTTATGGGCCATTCTTCTAAGTGCCTCTCTCAGTGTTTTCAGCCACCTGATTTCCTTTGTGTCTCTCTAATTATTTGCTGAGCTTTGATTAGGCTCAGACTTTTTCGAGCACCAGCCCTTCAGCACGATGAAGAATTCCATCATTTTCCAGATAGATAACGATATCAGATCTGCATTTTGTATATTCATGTGCACAAGCCTGTCTCCATTCTTTGTTTTACATTTACTTTTCTGAGTGTTGACTAATGAAAAGATAAACACTGCACTTGGCGTAATTGAAATACAATAGTGTGATTGGGGTAATTAATCTAATGATCAGACCCACAACACTATGGATTTGCAAGCACTTCATTAATTTGAATTAAGCGCAAGGTTTCACTATGGTGCAATTATGAATTCAATTTCAATTGATCTCCCTTGGTCGGTATGCAGCAACGCACAAAAATGATTATATGAGGTAGAGCTGCACACTATTATTTTATTGACTCTGCAAATATTGTTGAGCAACATATTCAATCAAAAGCCTAATACTCTGACATTAACGATAATGATGAATAATCTGCGTGAGGCTGTCCCTGTCTCAGTCTCAGTGTGGAGGGACCGGGCGCTGAGGGAGATGACCATAAGACGACCTCATTTGCCCGCTCTGACTTTGGAAACAAGTGGAAGTCGGAAGAGAATAGAAAAGAACAGGATGGTGAGCTATTGAGGTAAAATACGGAGCTGGCTGACCTACGGTTCCCCTGGTGATTGTTTCATCCGTCCATTCCCGCTTCAGCAGCCTCCACAATGACGAGCTGCTGCCCCAGTCACACTGCTATTGCTATGGTAACCAAGTTAGAGGTTTAGGGAAGTGAGTAATCTAATCTTCCCACTTTGTGGCATAGCGATAAGGCTCGCCACAGCCAGCCCACCCGCACCCGTGTGTGTGTGTCCTATTTGGTCATTCTATGCTGCATGTCTTACTCACACACACACACACACACACACACAGAACCTATCTAGCCAATATGTTCCACCCTAATAGGCAGGTGAAAGCCGAAGGGGCAGATAGGCTTCCAGGCTTGTTGAAAAGTCTGAACCTTACTGAGGTTGACATTCCTCAACATTAAAGGAAAGCTCCACTGGTTTTATTGCAGAGGTTAGGAGAATCAAAACAGCAACGTTTGACTTGTTTCAACAGTTTCTGCAGCATCAAGTATTCAGTGCAATATTTTAGATCATATACTCCAATGAAGCTGCCGACCTACAGCTGGCATCAGGGTTGCCAGGTCTGTTTTTTCTGCGGAATTGGGCTCCTTTTAAAAAATTTTGTCCGCTGATTTGGGTGGATCTATGTTACATGCAAATTGCATTAATAATATCTATAAATACACATCCTTATTTGAAATGAAATAATTTATTTGTACAACAAACTGACCCCAGGTCAGAACATACACACAGACCTGGCACAAGGCACACACATGACCACATAAATACACAAATACAATGTGCCTGTGCTCTCGGCCTGCCGGCGCCGGTTTTATTGGGCGTTGGGGCTGGTTTTGCCACACAGAGCTGGCAACCCTGGCTAGCATGAACCAAAGTTGATTTGCTGTGTATGTTTGGGAGTTATAGGGTTTATTTTGTGCATCTGTGGCTTGCTGGTCATACCTCTGCTGAGCAGGCCCATGATAACTTATTGTGCATTTTCCTTAAACGTTGAACACGCTAACAATCGATTAATCATTAATAATAAATGAGATACTCGTTTTCTCATTTTGATTTTTTCTTGTTTTTCTTGTTTTTCTATTTTTTTCTTCTTGTTTTTCTCATTTTCTTTTTTTGTTTTTTCACATTTCTTGTTGTTATGAAAGTCCTTATTTAACAAATGGCTTAGCCAGACAAAACAATGTTAAATGAGGCATAATTATTGCCATTTTTAGACTATCAATTTAAAAAAAATATTGATTCAATACATTTTTAATCTGATAACATTTTTAAACAATTAATAATTAATACAATCACAATGTATTATTATATTAATCATTAACTTACTTAATGTGGGCACATTAGCTTATATTTTCCACAAAATGAATCATTTTATTAACTGGATTTGTTCTCTGGTTTTTCGTGCCTCAGGAGTAATAAAAACTCTTAGGAAAAAAGAAAAGCTGACTGAGGTGATTACAATTCATACATGAAAAGGTTAAAACAGTGACATTTCAGATCCAGCAGCTTTGTACATGGTACAAATAACCAAGGTTACAGTAGACATTCCTGTGCTTAAAAATATAATATTTAGGTACATAAGTCAGTTTGAATAAGAATAAACCAAATTGTACTGGCACTGTTACATTTTTATTCAGGCTTGAGGCTGGTGATCGTGGAATAAAAATAAAAGGTTTGGGACATGCTCTGGTAAACATGTTGTGTACACAAACAGCTCCATTCCATCACAGAGTACAGAACACAGCACGTGAGAAGGATGAGGTTTAGTGCACATCAAGATATTCCGCCGTTAAAACAGATCGGTCTCACGCTCTCACAGAGCATACGTTCAGGCGGCGTACATGAGAAAGGCTTGGCCGATAAGCCTTTATTTTGGCACGGGGATAACGTCGTAATGTAGACTGAGAGGGATAGGATCTGCAAATGAGATAGAAGCAAAGTCGTTAGATCCCTTCATCCACACACGCTCACACACTCCCCCTCTCCTCTTTCCATCCCTCACCTCTGCTGCTTCTGCTTTTCCTCCGTATCTCGGCGGGAATGTATCCAATCATACCACTCTGAAATTATTATTAAAATTTCCTTTGCCAGAGTGCGTGTGCGTGTGTGTGTGTGTGTGTGTGTGTGTGTGTGTGTGTGTGTGTGCAGCAGGGGCTCTGAATGAGATGAGCTGGGTGGTGGTGAGGTTCAGACGGTATCTGGTGTGAGAAGAGAGCATGAGCAGCGAGTGTCAGCCGCCGTGTGTCAGAGCTATCAGTGGAGGCGACTGAAAAGTGGGACGGAGGCTGATGAGAATAGCGGGGTCACCTCTGGGCCAGCCCTCGCTCTCGCCGGCATCAGGGATTTTATTGTCATATATTTTTTTTGTCATCCTGAAAATAATGGGACCGGGCTGAGACGGAAAGTGGCGCGGGAGGGGAGGAAGATTGCGCCAGATCGGGGGGCCACGCGGAAAGGGAGGGTACAGACAGATACTGGGATAGAGACAGAGTTTTTTTTTTCTGTGATTGGAGGATTTGACTGGGATTAAGAGAGGGAATAGGGGAATCAGGTGGGCACTTCAGGAAGGAAGTGGTTTTGTTGTGTGTGAAGGGGCAATTTTGCAGAGGGATTTTCAATGGCATGAACCTTCATATGTAACTTAAGAAAAAAATTGTGTTACACTTTGTTATAGTACACTAATAAGATGTAACAAGCTGTACTTTGTATAAATTAGACAAAACTAAAAATAATATGTTCTTTATTAGACAGTATAAGACCCTTTATTAGACCCTTATTAGACATTATTAGAAATCACATACCTGCTACTTGAGACACACCTTCTTTGGCTTGTCCCAAGCCTGACACCTACTTCAATGATCAAATCACTTCATCTGCCTACAGTATTACAATAAGTCTGTGAAGTTACCCATAGACATATCCCCCTACCTCTATAATTATGGCATTTATTTGTTGTTTTTAAATTTGGAAGTAGCTTATATACAATATGTTTTCAGTTTACAGTACAGTGAAGTTGTATTGTGTCCTTAATTACCCTCTAGTAAAGTCTAAAAGGTGTCTAACGGTGGAAAACAATACACTTTAGTTTACAGTACAGTTTTGTTGTAAGACGTCCCAAATTACCTTCTAAGAAAGTCTGATAAGGGTCCAACTGTGGGAAATAAAATATTTTAGTTTACAGTACAGTTATGATCTAATTACCCTCTGATAAATGTCTAACAGTGGAGAATAATACACTTTAGTTTACAGTACAGTTCTGTTGTAATTACTATCTAATAAGGGTCTAACAGTAGAAAACAATACACTTTGGTTTACAGTACAATTCCGTTGTAATATGCCCCAAATTACACTCTAATGAAGTCTAATAAGACTCTTACTGTGAGAAATAATACTCTTTAGTTTGCAGTACAGTTGTGTTGTAATGTGTCCCAAATTAACTGCTAAAAAAGTCAAATGAGGAAATAATACATTTAAATCTACCCTCTAATTAAGTTTAATAAGGGAAAATGAAAGGTCTGATACTATCGAATAAAGGCCATATTATTTCAAGTTTATTCTATTTTCATACAAAGTACAGTTTGTTACATCTTAGTAGTGTATAAAATAAAGTGTAAAATAAAGTCATACCAAAAACGGATAGTAAAAGCGCACACATAGTAGCAGTTCCTCATAATATCAAAATATGACAGATTGTATCTTCATCTTTCGGGGAAATCTGGCATACTATACATCAGCTCAGTGATATTCAGTTCTATTGAGCCATAACCATCTGCTGTCTTACAGTGTAGCAGTCACAGCTGTAAAGACTGTACTCAGGGAAACAGATCAGATGTCCCAGATAGATGAAGGCTCATAATCCTTCATGCAGCAGCGGTGGAGACATCCACCCGCCCTTTTGGCCCTTCCCTGGGGATTTCAGGTCATGCCTTCTTATGTAAGCCCGATAAAAAAACAAACAAACAAAAAAAAACCTTGTACAACAATGCTTGTCTCAGCTTAGTTTCTCTATTTCATGATTCAAATATAATAATATTGCCCAATTTATTCATAACATGATGGGTTTGCAGTCACCATGGTGATATGCTGGTGAGATTTTTCCTTCTAAATATTGGATTCAGCTCACTTGATGTCCTTTTTAGAGTTTCTTCTTCCCCAGATCATTTTCCACAAGTTACAGTTTGGTCAAGTCCCAGATTTCTGTAATCACGCCGGCTGTCATTTCCTTTGTCAGCAGCGAGCAAGCGCAGCTCATTAGAGACTGTGTGTGGCTGGATGATGCTAGCAAAGCAATTTGAGCCACCGGCTCACGGAGAGATGTTGGCCTCAATTCCAGGTATGGAGAAAGAAAGACGGAGAGAGGGAGAGCGAGGAAGAAAGGATGGTGAGGAGTCACATTATGGTCTCTCCTGTGGGTCATTCTACCACGGAGAAGAACATTTTCTCATTTGCTTGAAGATAATTGCAGCAGTTATTATTCTGCTGATGCTCAGTTAAGCAGTAGCCCAGAACAGGTCATTTTATATGGGACTTCTATTCACAGCTGTGGTGTAATATCTGCTGGACACCTTGTAGATATTTGTTTGTTTGTTTGTTTGTTTCACTTCTCATTGTTTACAGAAGCCATTACTGATACAGTAATTATAGTTAGCCATGATAATAGAACAGATGATTATATTACAAAAGTTAGAACAATGGCCTCCATTAGTGCATTTTTTCTATGGTTAACATTAGAAATCATTACACGGTACTGGCTTTTGGATAACAAGATATTACGCATGGCTTGATACCACTTTTTCATGTCCAATACTGCAGCCTTGAGTATCTGCTGTTAATGATACCAATCCAATACCATCTTTTCCCCTTTTCTAAAACTACTACAAGGAGTTTTTAGTCAGTTATGAAACAGTCTCGATTTATCACTGATGCTTCTATTATGACCTACATAAGCAAACAAGGCTTTCAGTGAGAAGAAACGTACATTTTTCCAGGTAAAGTTACAGTGAGTGGAACATTAGAGATTTTTATTTAGTTATTTTTATTTTTCATATTAGATTTTGAAATCTAATTTTTCAAATTAGATTTTTATTACAGTGGTAGCAATACCACTTTTGTCCACAGGGGGCTCAAAAATTAACACAATATGAAAGTTTCTTGTAGCCACTTTAAACATAGTCTATTAACCTATTAACCTAGCGATTCACACTGTGAAACAAATGTTCTACTGTGTCTGTGAATAGTTTTCAAATTAATTCATTTAAACATGATATGGAAAAATAATTTATTAGTCCCTTTTTTAAGACTTAAGTGAATAATATTTTTTTAATTTGTCTTTTTTTAGTCTAAATTACTTCATAAAAAATTCCATTCTGATATACTAATCTGTAACTCTTAATAAATATGTAAGTCTTCCTCCAAACAGTCAAGCATATGTCACCATTTGGAAACCGGATTTCTCTAATCAGAGGTACTTACATGAAGGGGTTCCTGGTATATTTTCTGTCTTGTAAGGGGTCCATGGCTGAGAAAAGACTGAAAGCTCTTCTCTAAAGACAGAAATTCACAGCCGACAGCATGACTCATTATGCAATACTGCTGCCTCTATTTATTTACACTTTTTCACACACAAAACGTTTAGCCACATTTTTGATCAGTCTGCATGATTTCAAACATTCAAAATTAAATTGCATGAATTGCAGTTGGATGTTTTGCTGTTTTCTTCCATTTTTTGGAAGCTGGGACAACAAGGTAATCTTAGTTTGATCACTGATTTGAACATCTAGACTTCTTTATATAAAGTGTCCACAATTTCGTACCGTATGCAGTATATGCCATATACTAGATTTGACCTAGTCTAGTTCTTTCCTGAGCTTAAAATACTTCAACAAAGCCCACCCTGACATCTGATCCAGAGACTTGAACCAGTATTGGGTTGCTACCGATATTGAGTATGGGATTGAGACATCCCCAATGAATTTACACGTAATGCAGGTCGTAAGGGCCTTCAAAATCATGCAAAGCAACAATAAATGGGTGTTCTGAGTTTGTCAGACCGCAGAAAGGTGTTACCAACCAATCCCAGCCAAATTTGAATAATAAAAAATATTAAGTATGTAAAATTAGTTCTCAAAATCATAAAAAATGATGAGTTTTCTCTGCTCTGAAAAGCTGTGGGTGTGTCCAGTCCATGTCTCAGAGTCAAACCACTATGACCTGAAAACGACCTGAAACATGGACATGTTTGAGCCACCAGAGCCAGAGGACGATGACAGGATGGTATTTTTTTTTTTAAAGTCACTTGATGACAGTGTGAGGATGACATAAGTCATGTATGTAACGTAAGTTTGGTTGAGTGAAAGTTTGTCTGACCCATCCATCCACCGTGGTTGGGGTCCTACCATGGACTTTCTCACTCTTCCTACTTTGGAACTGCTATGGCCACTAGAGGTCACCACCATTGGTTATAATAAGCTGCATGTACAGATGACCTATACGACTGTTTTTTTTTTCTGGTGAGGACGGGCTATGATTTTGTCTACAATGTAACATTTGATTAGTTTATTTTGGTCTCCAAAATTACATTAAAATGAACAATGTGGATAATTTTGCCTCCCAGTGATACTTCATTATACAATATTTGCCTTTGCCTCTGTCTGTAATATTTCCTTCTTCACCTAAGTACAGTCTGGATTGTCATAAAGCAGAGGCGGAAATTTCCAATTCTTCTCATTGACAGTGCAAATGAGCTTTCCGCTGCCTCTCTGGAGGCCTTCACAACGATGTGCTCCATATGTAAACATCTGACGGCTGTTTATTTGTGAGCTTCAACGCGCATCTCAGGAGGAGAGTGCGAATCCCTCGTGGCAGTAAAGTGGGTGCGTGGGTGGGGTGGGGGGAACTAAAGGCTTTGTGTTTTGAAAGCAGAACTTATAGGCTGTGCTTTGGGAATGCCCGGCGAGGCTGGCAGTTTGTTTACATTCGAGAAGCAGATCATATTGAGGGTTGGAACAGGGGCACTGGCAGTAAAGGAACAGTCGGAGTGTTTATTTACTCTCTGGAATTTCATCCACAGGAGAAAGAGCTCAGATTAAAAGGGAAGGAAATATTTATTTGTTCTGCAAAGGTCTCTAAATATTTCAGTGCATTGTGAGAAAAGGCCTTGGAAAAAAGCATTGCTGAAAAACAACAGCTTAACACACTTCATCTTACGTCCTTCTCAACATATCCAACATAGTTCTTTTAAATGGAAAATCCCCCCACGATACTCTTTAAATCGCCTTCGTTCAACTTTGTTGTTGTTGAAGACATGTCTTTGAGCTCAAGTTGTTTTTTTTTTATTTCATATTTTCCAAAATATCTTTCAATAACCTTGAGTATGTGTTTTTAACTGTAATACATTAGTGGAGATATTGATCACATCCTGTTTCAAGTTTTTGTGGCTTTGAAGCTTCAGTGAAATTTAAGTTTCAGAGAGGATGGACAACACAAGCCATCATACTTTCCTTTGCACTTATTTAACTATATACGTTTCTATTATTGGAACCATGCATCTAATGAGAACACCCAGTCTTCACCAGAAAAACATGCACGTTGGTTTGAAATCTAGGCAGCTTATAGAGTGTCTAAGTCACGCCCCATCTCCCATGGGATCTAAATGCGGAAAAAAATATGAACAAGAGACAAATTATTAGCGTGCCATAAATTACACATACGTTGCATGGCAATTTAAAACCTAATTTTACAAGTCAAGTAAGTCCGTTTGTGGTAGGTTTGTCTTAGTTTAGCTGGGTGTGAACGACATCTCGCCAGCGCCAATCTCGCTGCCCCATGAAACATTATTTTACCTGTGGCGTTATCCAGAGACTTGCGATGGTTTTATCAGTTGTGATGAGAAAGAAGGAGCAGGACCCGCTGTTGTGTGATTATATCCCAGTAGGAAAACACACAGGCATTGTAGGAGGGAGAAAATCATGACACCACTTACACAACTTCTAGGTGTGTTGTCTTTTCACAGTCTGATACTTCAACAACTGCAAACTGCAACTTTTTTGACATGTAAAACTATCTTTAAATTGACAAACGTGTGGAATTTGTGCCATTTAATTCAAACAAGATCAAAAAATTATTTGTTTCTTGCTATTTTCGCATCTTTAAATGAATTTTCTGTGGAGTCTTTTGGTGTGAACATGCCTTTACTGTCATGGAGCCTTGCAGCAGATGTCAGATGATACTTTAGTTACGGGGGTCATGTATGAATGCATGCATTTTTTGAATTTTTAAATGAGATGCTTGTTTGAAAAAATAACTTGTAGCTATTATGGTATGATTACATTCAATACATACATACAATGAACATTCAATAGCTCAGCATTGTCTTTTTTATTATTATGATCTATATTTTGGAATAAATGGTGGTTATATTTAAGTGTGTACTGGTGAAGTGTGAAATGTAATATATTTTGGAGGGAGGCTGATCACCAGCCTTCATTTTCTTTAGTTTTCTTTCCTCATAATCATTGTTTTTCAATTTTATAAACCGTTTCACCAATTAACACGTTTGAATGACAGATAAGGTAACTATACCATCAGAACTTAATAAGGGTAAAAGAAGAGGTTAATTAGTAAGTGACATGCTGATAAAGTGCATGTTTTAGTTGAGTTTTCTATTCTGCATTCACGCTTTTTCACTGATGGCCTTCTTGCAGGACAAGCTTCACAGAACAAGCTGCACAGGTGTCATGTTGTGCCTCACAGATCCAGAGAAAGGAACAGCGAGGACATGTTAACTAGCTTGTTAGGCGCTGATTGTAAGATGATTAACACTAAGATTCTTATCTTTTTAATGAACCGCTTCCGTCTATCTCTTGAACTGTGATCTGTTTATGTGGCAGCAGAAACACGCCAGCGTGTCTGAAAATATAAAATGTTCAGAACCACAAAAAGCACAAGGATTCACTTCGGTGTCTGAGCTTCTGTTCTCTGCTGGAACATTGCCCTGCCACATTTTTCCTTCCAACGCTTTTCGCTGCCATGGAAAACTCAATCCAAGAACATACTCGTCAAAATTTATTGGCAGGATTTTGCTATTTTTGCTATCAATACATTTTCTTTGTAGTTCAATCGATAATTAAACTAAACTTGAGCTTTTTTTTTTATTTTTGCTCTTTTAAGCAAATCAACAAAGTGCTTCATGAACAACTTATAACTAAATCATTATTTGAAAAAGTTATATTAATGAAAAAAATGTTAAAGAAATGCTGAATAAATTACAATAAAGTGCTTCAAGGTAAAGCCCCCCTGGAGGACCTGTGGTACATGCAGTGAGTCTGAATGTGATGAAGAACCTTTGTTGCTCAGGATCAACATTATCAGTTGGCTGCCGTCCTTCACAACAAAGACTGCATTCAGTGAAGCTACCTGTGGGAAGCTAAAAGAAATATCTTAAAAGTGTTTATGAAGTCCTCTGCTGGCTCAGTCCTTTTTGCTTGTGGTAAAGATGAACATTTTTCAGGGCTGTTAAAAGCCTTGTCTGGGCAAGGACAAGGAACTGTGTATGGGGGCCGAACTCAGATCAGCTCTCCGTGTGCTCCATGGAAACTTTTTTAGTGTCTATTTAAGACAGGGTTTCATCTTCATCCCTTTCAGACACAGCAGGCAGCTGTTTTCAGTGAAACGGCTCTGATAAACCCACTGTAAACTACCCGCTCAGCATCAGACAGCAGGCACAGACACAGTTCGCAGCTAATTTGTGAACATAGTGGAGCATTTAGCAGCTGAAGAGGCAGATATGTATCTTAGAAGAGGTAATGAAACAACAGAATACTTCTAAGTGCCCAAGGTTTTCTCTGGTCATAACACTTTAACAGAGGAATGTAAGAAACTGTAAGAAACTTTAATGTTAGTATATGAGAAATGTTACATTAATGTGCACTTCATGCCACTCCTGCATAAGTCAGAGCCTGAGTCAAAAAAGTCTGGAAACCCCCCTGCCGAGCTTCAGTTTATTGACAGGTTAATTCAGGTTTAAGCGGACTTCTTTTCATAGTAAAATGTGGGCTGCATATCATGCAGTGAGTTGTAGTAATGCACAAGCTGCTGAAAAATTACATTTTCTTTGCTATAATTTTGTTACAGTGCAGCTGTCAGATATCTTAGCCAGTGACCACCATCTCTTGCCTCTTCCCCCAACTCATATCCTCCACATCCTGATAAGGCTTTACCCTTCCTCCCTTTTCTCCGGCTCCTTCCCTCCCGCCTGGTCTGATCCCCAATCCTCTATCCCCTGTCGCCCTCTCTTTAGCCCAGGCCAATCCTCTCTGGTGGTCTTGTGCACACAGGATTAGCCATTAGCTCATAGCTTTCTCTTCCTCTTCCTCCCGTGAGACCAAACCCATGCCACCATCACCAGCCGTCCGGCTGTCCGAGGCTCCTCTCCAACACTCGGCGTCGTGCGATTGGCCCCGCGGGCTGGTGGCGAGATTAGACGTGGCACGGCGGGGCTCAGTGGGCGCAGCCAACTTGCACCGGAGGAGTTGGTGCAGACTAGAGGAGCTGCAGGCTGGAAGCTGACATTTCCTGAGATTTTCTGTCACTGATGCATAATGGAACAAGCAGGTGATGGGGACAGAAGGGGCATTGCTGTGCCAAGATCACTAAAGTGTGTGTTTGCCCAAGGACACAGGGGTCACTAGATGGGAATGTCAGTTGAAAGAGTTATTGTTATCACTCCACTTGTCTTATGGCCATGAAGCGACACCTTTGTAGCATGAGCACACAACTCTTCAGATGGGAAGCAAAAGCCACATTCCTTGTTCTGTGCACAAGAAAAGATTCTCAGAGGTTCAGTGTCAGATTCAGGGCTGCCCACTGAAACACAGAGGCCCTCATGCAAAAGCATATTCTCATTCTTCTATTCTCACTTTCTTCTGTGAGGTTTAATCTTGCATGAGTGTTCCAAGACTTGCACGTGACACATATTTGTGCAAGTTAACAAGGACCAACTGTTAACACTCCATAGCACTATTACTACACCACTGCACCACTACTAGTAATACTATTGCTGCAATGGTGTCTCTCTACGATATGTGCGTGCATGTTTGCATGCAAGCTGTCATTGCAAGTGTAATTTTTCCACTTTTACAATTACTTTTATGCAGCATTGCTTTTCACAGTAAAGTCTCGGCTGCTCCATCAGTAGCGGCAAACATCAACTTTGGGAAAAGAAAGGAATGTGAAATGCACAAACCTTTACTTTGCGAAGAGTGCTGCTGTCTCAGACCATGCACTCTACAAAGATTCACTGCGCGTTGGTCAGAAGTTGATCAAAGATTTTTCAATTATTTATTGGCTAATGCCGCAACTGTGTAAAATTTGAAAAATGTTAATACACCGTCCAAAAAGTTACCTTCATCAATTACTGAGGGCTGCTGTCTAATGCCATCGGTCCATGCTGTCACTGTCAGCAGACATGGTGGCCAGAAGGGAACCCCTGACCCACAAAAGACCTCATGAGAGCGCTCGTTTTAACCCAAACCGTGAGAAAATCCCACAGGAGTTCTGCAACTCTTGGTGTCCTTTCTAGACACGACCAGCAGACACCGAGTGACAGACGTTATGACGTGCCTCTGCAGTAACGGCAGTGCCCAAGATGGCAGAACACACAAAGCGGTTGCTGAATTTATAGCCAAGACAAAACATCCAGCAATAAACCTCCACATGACTGACAGGACAGTGATTCACTTGATTTGTGTAATTCTCACTGTTGAAGCCTTTCATCAGCTTTAGCTGAGCTTTAGAAGCTTTTTTTCTTTGCACAGTGTGAAGACTTTGGAACCTCATCTTTAACTGTGGAGTCACTCTAGTAAGGAATCTGTTCTCAGCCTACTTATAATATGGACAAGAGCAATGATTACAACAACCAATAACTCTTTCAAATGGCATGTCAGTCAGTGTTGAGGCTTGGAAAAACTTGTTAGCAGTAGTAATAAAATTCAGTCAAGTCAGAATGGAATGTCTAAAAATTGCATGGGCTGCAAACAGGAAATCAATTACAATAAAAAAAAATGTGCAAAAATAAACAAAAATCTGAAGTGTTTTCAATATAGATCTACAAAAAAAACCCAGTGTAAAATGTTTGCAGCCAATTTTATTGTGTCAATTGAATTCATCAGCTTCAGTCCCTATGTCTTTGTTTGTCATAGGATGCAACAATGGAAAAAAAAAAGATTAACAGTTAGCATTTCCTAGTTTTTCTTTGTGCTTTGTTGCTCATTTCAAGGCAATGCCTGGTGTCAGGCACTGTGCAGTCTTGTAGTCTTGTGTATAAGGTCTATAACTAAATTTGTGGTTGATGGAAGCAGAGATTTTCAGCAGAGTTACATGATATCAATCTGTTTTGTGTTGGACTTCCTCTGAAAGAGAACTCGTCTTTTCTATCTGACTGTTGAAACCAAAGCAAACAGTTTGTGTTTAGAAATGCATTCTTTTAGGAGGTGGGTTAGAAACCGCATCATTTTTTTGTTTAAAGGTGCATCAACTGATTCTGGAGAAAGATTGACTGTTGAGTTCCAGCAAGCACTTAATTTTTGGGAAGGAGATTCAACTATCAACTATCTTACCAACCTGTGATTGGCCAAAGTCTCCCGTCACAAGCTAGATGTTCTTAAAGCAGTGTTTTTCAAACTTTATGTGCAAAATGCACACCAAAAAGGCATACCTGCATCTGTTACCAATGGAGGCAATGTGGAGCCTACTAGCCAATCAGAGGCAAAGTTCCTGTAGT
This sequence comes from Lutjanus erythropterus, assembly GCF_056507025.1. Classification (NCBI taxonomy): domain Eukaryota; kingdom Metazoa; phylum Chordata; class Actinopteri; order Lutjaniformes; family Lutjanidae; genus Lutjanus; species Lutjanus erythropterus. Next base: position 3,446,874 of record NC_139324.1, on the reverse strand, counting down.
GTGGGTTGAGAAAAAAAAGTTTGGTGTCAATCATGTGTAACCTGTTGATTCCACTGAGCATGGCACATCTGCATCACAGTTTTGATCCATCCTGTGCACGGCTGCATGCCCCCATCAGCAGTGGTTCAGTGGAATTTCAGCAGCAGAGCATTTTGCCCGCCTGATTATGTTGACTGGCTCAGATTTTGTTGATTAGATCCTACTTTTTGTGCTTCTGTCATGGATACAGGGGCTAAGTAGTTAAATAGTTTCTCTTCTGTCTGTCTTTATGATCGCGAGTCTGCAAGTTGTCTTTTATTTTGAAAATTGACCAGACTAACTCTGTGTCTCTCTGTGTCTGACTTTCCTGCCCACTTGATTTGCTCTCTGCTGATCGACGCAGTGTCTTTAAAAATAGACTTGGGGCGTATTTGAAGTGGAGGGCACTGCTGTTGGAATCGCAAGCTTTGTGTAGAATGGTGCAGCCGTGCCTGGTGGAATCGAGCTGTAACTCTCCAGTAACTCCCACCATCTAGCAACTGCGTGAATGTCGGAATTTGCTTTGACAAGTTTTTTTTGAGGGGTTGGGTTTAGAATTTGCTTCTGTATTGGGAAATGAGTGAGTACAAAGTACTGATATGGTAAATTAAAAATTAATTCCTAACTTTTTGTATTTTTGTATAGTGCAATAACAATGTATGGTTGTTGCACCTGGACTTGCCTCAGGGCATACCAGTCTGCCTTGGCACACCTTTTTGGAATCACTGTTCTAAAGCTTGAAAACAGAGCAAAAGTTTTCTCTCAGACTACTTAAATTACATTTTGCTTAAAGGTTATTATGGATCTTTTGCGCAATGGCGCCAAAAATAAACTGCCTACCCCAGCAGGTTGTGCACCGTCAAGTAATGCACCTAATATATACCCTAAAAGTACATTTAAGTTTCTCATTTTCTTATCTAGGATATTTTCAAGTAAAGCTCTGCAGCTCTATCTACTAAATACCTATACCACAGATATCTTCCCCTGCACTCTGAAAGCCCTGATGAAATGCATATTTTGGATTCTTGGAGAGTTACACACAGTAAATACCTTGTGCAGTAGTGACTGAAGTGCTTTTAAATGGCTATAAGCTATAAGTATTTACATAAAAATGGAGTTTTTGAAACAACTGTCGGATACTGAAAGTCCGTATGAAGCACAAAAGCTTTTAAATAGTACCTTCCTACAAGGCAGCCGCTTCCTTTCTGGCTCGTTGTTCCTGATATCTGCCTCGGTATGAGATCAAAATTTTAAAAGATCAAGTACAGGATCCAAGATAAGAGTCGGGCCTTCAGTGATGGTGGTATTAAGTCACAGCAAATTTCTTTGAACTGGATTAATACACCAGCCAAGTAAATACAGGCCTTTTAAGGTTAGGAAAGTCAGTTTTAATTTGTTAATGAGTGGGTGTTTGAGGACTTTGATTTTTTTTTTTTTTTTTAAGTCGGCCAGGGTCATTAAGGCTCTGAAATACACACTATTACTGCCAAAGTGCCCTGAAGCATTGCATGAAATGACAATCTGCTGCAGGGCCAGTGGCAACCTTGGGCTGATATTTTCATGCAAAATGTGTAGGAGGCAGCATTGTATTTTAGAAAACTGAATAAGATACTTTTCTTATTTTTCCTGCTCTGACTTTGTCATCAGAGATCACAAGCTAGTGGACTTTGTGTTTACAAAATGCTTTCATACTGTCTGCCTTGAGCCTTTGTCTGTATGACTATGCATACAGAGCAACACATCTGAACGCAAGGACACTCATGTATTTGTATTGCTTTATCTATGAAGACTTTACCTTGAGCATGTTCACAAATGCTTGAATCAACCAACACCCAGAGGTGTGCAAAAGTACACAATATTCTTTACTCAAGTATAAGTACTGATACTTGTGTAAAAAAAAAAAAAAGACTGGTAAAACTAGAAGTACTGATTGAACTTTTTTACTCAAGTAAAAGTGAAAACGTACAGGATCTGAAATGTGCTCAGAGTATGAAAGTAAAACTTCACCCTCTGAAGTAAACTTCTACTGGCTGTTTCTGTTCAATATTTTCATCTTGTTATGTCTTTTACATTATTTATCTTATAACGTTGTCATCTTGTTACATTGTTTTTTTTTTGTCTAGTTATGTCTTTTAGGTAATTTTTGTGTGGACATTGTTTGGTATTGTCATTTTGTCTTATTGTGTCTTTTACATAGCTTTTCGTCTTGTTGAATGTCCTTCTTTGTTTTTGTCATTTTCTTTGTTTCCTCTTTTATGTTGTTTTCATATTGTTATATCCTTTATGTAGGTTTTTGTCTTGTGACGTATTTCATCCTGTTTCCTCTTTTGCAAGGTTTTCGTCTTATGTTTTTTATGTTGTTTTTCATTTTGTTACGTATCCTATGTTGTTTTCATCATTTTCGCAGTTACCTCTTTTATGTTTTCATCTTGTCTTTTTTACATCTTGCTACGTTGTTTTCGTCGTTACGTATTTACTTTATTTTCACCTGGTCAGGTCTGTCATGTGTGATATGATATGCACTGATGAATACACCAAGGACTTTTCTGTGTTATTATCCCATCCATTTAGGCTGAATTCAATGTGGATGCTGGTAACGAGGTGCAGAATGATGCAAAATAAAAATAATCAATAATTCCTCACAAATGTATTAAAACTAAAATACCAAGGGATAAGAAGAGTAGAAAGTACGGTATTGCTTTTCAAATGTAGGGAGTAAAAGTAAAAACTTACTAACTTACTAAAATACTAGAACAGATACCTGAAAAATCTACTTAAGTACAGAAACAAAGTATTTGTACTTATTTACTTCCCACCTCTGCCTAAGCCTAATGCTAAGCCAATGCTAATAATAAGAATAAAGCTCAGGCATAATCTCTCCCAAACCATACAACCAAACATAATGATAACTGTAGCATACTTGTGAAACATTGTGAAGGCATTTCACACAGATTCACACAAAAACAATAAAATAAAAGCACACGTATGTGCGCTTTGACTCGCTCTCTCTTTTTGTCTGTCTTCATCTTTCTCTCTGTCATGTTGTCATCTCTTCATCCTTCCTTGGGGACATACATAGACAGACAGATTTAAAGGATCATTTTGCTGCTTTTTAACATTAAGCGGGTAGTTCTTCTGGGGGGAAAAAAACAGACATAAAACTTTGCTCTAAAAACTTCACTGCAAACATCTGACAGCTGTCATCTTTTCCACAAGATAACACAGTTCAAAGCCGCCGGCTGAGAGTGATACACTACTTGAGCATATGGACAAAAATGACTTTTATTATATAGTGTTGTGATGATGAGCTACTCGACAGCCCGACAATGGCTACTTGTGGAGCAGTTGGAAAGCACTTGAAACATTGTCAGCAAACCCAAATTAGCTTTGAGAGCTAGCCACTAGAAGCAGCCATGCTAGCCATGTTTAGCATTAATAATGGCAGCAAATGACACAGTGTATAATGACTTTAGTGGTCAAACATAGCATTAGCTTATTAGTCAGCTGCTGTTTTGTTCGTATGCCATGTGGGCTCTCCACCTGCAGGGAGAGGAATCAGGGTTGTGGTGTTTTGCCAGCTGAATGGAAGGATCCAGATTAGCAGCAAAGCAGATTTATGTTAGTTTACAGGTGGAGCTTGACGTAGACAGCAACAACACTAGTTGAAATGACAGAAACCCTGAAGTCCAACAGAGTTTTGACATTAGCTTGTCCTCCACATAGCCGTCTTTCCACTGTGTGTTTGTACATGAAGGCATTCTTTCACTGGAAAAACTGAATCATGATACTGGGCTGTTATGTCTGTATTCTAATTGGTATCTAGTACTATGAATGTAACATTTGAACCTGATATTTTAAAACAGAAAATACACAAATTTGTTCACATTCAAGTACACCCCCTGGGAGGCTTTACTAACACCAAAGAATAGTTTGACATTTTTGGATATGCACTTATTTGCTTTCTTATTAGATGCAAAAACTGATAGACCTACCACTCTCCGGGGGGCAGTTAGCTTACAATAAAGACTGTGGGAAACAGCTAGCCTGGTCTAACTTATCATTTTTGCTTTTCATTTTGTGAACAGATTCAGATACAACACATTTAATTAATAAGTAATAAGTCTGGACAGAGCTAAGCAAGCTGTTCCCTCACTTCTAGTTTTAATGCTAAGCTACCAATTTTCTCTGCTTTAACTGAGAACTAATGAACACATGAGAGTTGTAGCAATGTTGTCATCCAACTTTCTGCAAGAATGCACATTCCCAAAATGTCAAGTTACTAGCTTTAAGCATTAACTGTATAAAATAAGTGGATGTAGCATCTGAATTGAAGTGATTGAGGAAGTGCCTTTTAACTCGTGTCTCAATTGCTAGTTTCAAGTCTTCTTCAACACAGTGTCATGTTAATTCTGTAAATTATTGTCCTCTGTAGAGTAAAATAGATGATGAAGCAGGGTATGCTTTAGGGTGTGGCTACCTTGTGACTGTTTCCATGGCAAGCTGTCAGTCAGAATAAAGTGTGTTCGCATGACACTGTAAATAACCATATAGTTGTTTTGGGGTGTTGTGCATGTTGTCGTCTTAAAACTTTGACCCTTTCACTGAGCTTTCATGTCATGAAAGTAACCTGTAATATTTTGGTGGCCAAAATGTGTCTTGGACAGCAATCGGTTGTACTAAAAGATTTAATGTTTTTGGTTGAGTAAATTTCTTGCCTGTTTTGTGCTAGCCACAATTAGCGTCTCAATTAATATTACAGTTAACTTGAATTACAGATGCACCTAACACTATTATTAGCTGATAGCTTAGCATTTGCAGTGCTAATGGTACCTGGCCCTGCCAGGCTAGGACCTGTGTTAACCGTAGACTGTCCACCCCTCGCTCCTCCTTAGCTCCACCCTCTTGTGTAAATATGGTCACCTCTGCCTCCAAAAAAGACCCAAGATGCTAATAGCCAAAATGCCATTCTCAAGGCTTTAAAACAGTAGCCCACAAACTTATGGGTAACAGCACCATAGCTACGTCCACTGATGGGCTCAAGGGGGAAACAAAGGGGGCAATTGCCCCCTCTCGTGCCCCCAAAGAAACACTGGGTAATATGGTAGATAAAACATGATTTAGTGCCCTCTAATGTGTACTTCTAGTGGACAAAATATGGTAAAGTGCTCTTTAAAGTGCCCTTCCATGGGACAAAACTTGATAAAAAATACCCCCTGGGGTGTCCCTCTAGTGAATAAAAATGTGATAAAGTACCGTCTGAAGTGCCCTTCCAGTGGACAAAGGTGCCCTTCTAGTGGAGTAAACACACTGAAATACCACACAGGCTGCCCCACATACTAGAAAATTATCTTTTCGTGCTTTTAAATAGTCATAGTTCTAGTAGTTGTTTTTCAAGTAAATTCACAAGAATTAGAACTGTTTCTCCATAAATGCATAACAAGTTTGGCCACACTGGTGCTCTGTTGTATACGGATGGTGCCCTTTTTATTTTTGTTGCTCCTGCCCCTCAAACAGCTTGAGTCTACCACTGGCTACTTCCACTTCTATACAATTGATGGCTTTAGTCACATACGGACATGTGTGAGCTGTTTTCTGGTAAAAACAAGAGCACATAAAATACAAAGATCTGATTAACTACTCAAAATACTTGTGTATGTTTGTAGAATAACCTGACTAGGAACATTTTTGTGTATAATTTTGGGGTAATTTTCAACATACAGCCACATCATAATGAAGTGTGGCTCAGAGCCTGTCCACTGATGCTCCACACTGTAGAATAGGTCAAGATGGGCTCCCTATGGCCCATTCAAGCCACATGGGACCGGGTATTTTTTACTGAAGGATCACTCGACAAATAAAGAGTGCATCACAATTTTCCACAAGGGTGAACAGAAAAAGACAGAGGCAGAGAAAGAGCTCATTCCTGTGTATTCTCCACATTGTGCTGGGGCTTGGAGAGTAAATATGCCAAGGTTAGAGAGGCCTAGCTGCTACTGCAAACTGAGGGAGAAATTAATTGAATTTCCAGCGAGCAGGCTGATGTGAGATACGGACTGGAAATTCAAAATTCTTGTGAGTCGTGTGTATGAGGACAAATAATGGAGTTAAGGAAGGAAGGAGATATATACTGAAAGAAGATGAAAGGCCAAATAATGGCGATCCGTTGCCTCTGTGGTGCTATTTGCCACGTTAATATAAAATTAAATAGACTTGAAATTAACCAGAAACAAAGGCGTGCATGATTTAGTGCTGTTGATTAAAAAAAATCCCTTTTCCAGCTTAATAGACAGTGAGTGCTGTGGGCCAGAGCTGTGGCTTTGTCATAATGCATTAGTAAAATCAAACTTAAAATAGATGGGTGTCCTCTTTAGGGAAGAAAAGCCTGCGTTGCTTTCTCCCCGTGTTGTTTGAAGTCCAATGTGACTTGCTTTAGGCTAGTTCAGCGTATTTCCGGATTAAAACAAGAATCTTGTCTGGGACACAACACAGAAAGGGACTGTTCAAAAGAAGGGCCATAGCAAATATGGAGGAAAAAGGCACAAAAGCTGATTCCACACCCTGTTGTTGGCGAAGCGGTGCACTGTGAAATGCTTTTTTGCACAATACTGAGCTGTTCCAGATTCCAGATGTTCAATATATAGCTCATAAATTGTAGTTTTATGGTAGAAATTGACATAAATGCCAATGTTTATGGTGATTATATTTCTCTTGTATACAAAGACGCATGAGTAAATGAGGAACTGTATGAAGACACAACCTCAGATAGCTCTATGATTTGGAATTCTGGCCAAAAACAGTTGTTAAAATAATTGTATTCACTGGGAAGGGTGCGTCAGTTCTTATGTCTACCAGGATGTTGAAAGCTCACTAATTTAATCCACACTTCTTTGTTATTAAGAGAGCTTTAAAGGTGTTGGTTTGGTGTATTTTTTAAAAGTGGACACAGCCAGGCCAGCTGTTTTCTGGCTGTTTCCAGCCTTTTTGCTAAACTAAACTAAGCCAATCACCTCACCCCTAGCTCCACAGATAAAGAGATAGTTTGGATTATATGAGGTACCTATCCATAGTCAGTGTATTACCTAGAGTGGATGGTGGTCGGCACGACCCGGTTTGGAGAAGCAGGAGCAATGTACTGTCATGGACAGGTTCAGCAGCAAAGCATTTATCCACCTAGAAAAGGCCCACCTAGTAAAATCAAAATGATTTTAAGTATACACTATGTTTAGAACATTTTCACTGCCTTATTTTTCCATCAAACAGTCTTATGCAACATGAAAACACTAGTATGTAAGCCAAACATAGCTCTCTCTGGACCAACCAGACTCCTTTGACAAAAATTGTAATTTTACCTTGCAGAACGTGGAATTTACTGGTCTACCACTGCCTCGATCTGTTAGCCTGCTTTTGTTATTTTGTCACGCTGGTGAATCCAAGTCCCATGTTTTACATGGTAAAATTACTGATTTTGCGTATGGAGTCTGGTTGCTGTGGAGAGAGCGATATTTGGCTTATATAACAGTGGTTTCTCAGCAGAAAAGGCTGTCTGACAGCAAGGTAAAGCAGTGAAAACACTCTGAATATACCATACCTTAAACTGATATTGATTTTTTTAGGTGACTAAAATACATTTAGAGCTGACCCTGCCAACAGCAGTACATTGCTTAGCTTCCAAACCCAGTACTCCTGTTGTTTCTCCAAACTAGGGGTGTGTCGACCACCATCTACTGTAGTTGTTACACTGACTATAGATAAGTACCTCATACAACCCCACTTCAGATAATTCAAACTATCACTTGAATGTACAGACATGACATTGATATTGATCTTCTCACATCACTCTCAGAGAGAGAAAGACTCAGCACATATCTAACCATGTTAATAAAGTATATAGTTAAGCTAATATCCTAAAATGTCACAGGTGTCCTATCTCTTTTGGCACCAGTCACAAAAAGTTTCAAGTTATCTGCAGCCCCAAACAGGACCCAATCAAAATGCCTGGGGAAGAGTAAAGTCATCAGTGTGCTAGAGCTGCAATGATCAATGGATTATTAATAATTGATAAGTTTGACAATTGTCTTATTCCAGCTTCTAAAATGTGCATAGTTTTGGTTTCTTTACTTATTTATGACAGTAAACTGACTATGTTTGGGCAAAACAAGACATTAAGGATGTCATCTTGAGCTCTCGGAAACAGTGATAGACATTTTCACCATTTTCTGACATTAGAAAATAGATTAATCAACAATAAAAATAGTAATTTGGTACAGTGTACCTCACATTCTTGTATTAAATCCATCCATGGTCACAAATGTCACACAGTCCATACTCTGTCTCACTTTTATTGAGAAAAGAAAATCAGAGTGGTTGACATGCCACTTCTCCCAAAGTTTTTCCGAGAAATCCGAGTGCATTTTTCCCGAGCTTTGGTTGACTGCAGATAGGTGACAGGATTGAAAGACAGCCACTGAGCCATTCAGGCGAGAGGGGAACAGAATGCAGGGTCTAATCCTCTCAAAGCTGGGAAAGATGAAGTTTTAAAGCCATAATTCTCCTTTTAATCCATTCAGAAAGGCTCTGACCCAGTTGGGGACCTTGTTCACGGATTCGTTAACAGCTGCACGGTCACTATGGTGGTTGTACCTGGCTACAGGTGCACCTACGTAGGCACTGTGGGATTTGGGACAGTGAGTCAGAGGTTATTGAGAATGTGTTGCACTTAAGGCTTGATTTTGGCTATCGGCTTGTCCGGGGAGCAGAGAGGATTTTAGAGAAACAAACATACAGCTGAACTTTCCCCGGTAGCTGTCTATGTTGATTTGCATCCCTCAGGTCCACCAGAGCAACGCAAGATTGTCTGCTCTTGTCCGTTCAGAACTGATGGTGTTCATTCTTAAAGGACAAATAAAAGTGGCAAATGTTCACAAAACACAACCCCAATGTAAGATTTAAAAATGAACACAAGTTGCATTAGAGATATTTAAATATTGCTGTTGCAGTCTGAACTTGTGTTGGTCTGTTTACTTGCATGTGCACAAGCTTCTGTCTAAGAAAAATAAGAAGTCCACACCGTCACAGCTGTATAATATCTTAATTATTCAAAATATAAAGCAAGTAAACATGGCAATCATAGCTTTCCTTTCAGCAACCAAAAGCTGGTGCCTGGCACCGACTTTTAAAAGTTAGTGTCAAGCCTTGGACCAGTGATACAACCACAACAACAAACAATCCAACCAATGATCCTCAAAACATCCAGTGTAAAAGCGAATGGCTCCATAACTAGCTAACATGTTGACAGGAGGTTATTTCCTCTTCTCTAGGTGCATGCAAGCAGTCAAGATTCCAGCAATACTTTATTCATCAGTTTACTTTATTGCCAAACAGAAATGTTTGGAGTTGTGGCCTTCAACAGGGTCATAGGAGTAATGTGACAGCACAAATTATTAACAGATGCTTTCAGTCTCTCACAAAGCTTGAGATTCTTCTTGCCAAAAGGATGTGATTCATGGAGCCTGGAGGCAAGTTACTTGACAAAAAGCAGGACAAAGACAGGAAGTAAACAAGAATCAGAATCTCAATCTGAAAAATTTAATTATCCATGACAGGACGATGCAAAGTCGTCTTTGACGCGGCTCTGCTGTTGCACCAAAAGCTACCCACAAAAAAGGAACCGAAGAGAGCCAACAATATTTTGTGACAGTAAGGCTGCGAGGTCACATGTGAATCATCTGTTCAGCATGCACCAGCACGCCTCAATTACAAATGATGGCTGTCATTCCTGATTGGGTCTTGCTAAAACATGAGAGCAAGTCAGTAATAAATCCAGTGCAGTGAGGACATGATCTGAGTTATGGTGTGGTCAGGCCAAACCTGGCTGCTGTGGCAAAGTGCACTCACTGCAGCCTGACAACAGCCCTCTTTCTCCTTCTCTGCTGTTTGTATTACACTGCTGTGCAGTTATAGATATGTTTTATGTTTTATATTACAGTCAATCTTTTCTGAATGAGAACTCAACCCCACCCATCCAAGAAAACAGGCCATGGCTGGGGGTGCAATGGATCACAAATCCACACTTTTACATTTCCTGTAAAGTCAGGAATTCCAGTGTGTAAAACAATGCACCTTTTGATTTTGTCTTCACTGTATTTTTTCTTCACAATTAGAAAAGAAACATGCACAAAAGTACAGGATAAAAAACAATGCACCTTTGTTATCCATGATTAGAAGCAGCTTTTTGTCTCAATAAATACATTTTTGTATTTAAAGTCTTTCTTATTCAGTTTGACTCTCCTAAATTCCATCTGCCAACACAGATCTGAGTTAAAACTTTTTAGGCAAGCAAGCAGACAGTAGTCAACAGTAAGGCTTGTCCACTTGCCCTGGACAAGTAAAAACCCATGTCAGGCAAGTGAATAAAACAAGAGTAAAACAATTTAACAACTTGGATAATCGATCAATCGTTGCAGTAATTTTTCATACAAAAATGCCAGAAATGCTGTTTTTAGGCTCACAAATCTTGATATATTTCTTTGTTTATTATCATATTAAACTGGATATCTTTGGGTTTTAAGATGTTGCAACCATAGAATAAATATGACGCTTAACTTTAGTCTTTGTTGTGAAACAATTTGTACAGATGCAAGTACAAATTTTCGGAGCTTTTCGGAAGTAGATTTTTGACCCACTTTCCCAATCCATCAAGTGAACAAACACATATAACACATAACGCTGAACCCTGACAGACATAACCAGCCATGTCAAGGGGAAAATCACAGTGTTATGATCTATTTGTATACTGACAAACATGCCCAGTTTCCCATTGAAGGCTCATTTATGCCCTCTTTATATATAAAAAAAGATATGTCTCTTTCAAACAATGGATCCTTAACTACCTACATACTTCCATGCATCCTCTCTGTTGGTGATCCATCCATTAGAGGGTGCAGCTCAGAGTCAAACCTTTGAGAAGAAGAAGAGGCAAAAGTTTCTGACAACGGTAAACATGGTGATGCTGGTGGAGATAGTAATACTCTCTGGAGAAAGAGGCAGAAGTGGTGATGGTCTCTGTGTGACCATAAAATACACTGCGACTTGTGAAGTTCTTTGTCATATCCTGTAGTTGCGTCTCACTTTAAATATTGGCTGCACTTATGCACTGCTGGAGGTACTGCTCCGCTTCGTCCATATCTGTAAGCTTTCAGACACCTTACACAAATACAGACAAAATGAATACTGAGTACAGACAGAGGGCTCTGTCCTGATACATATGTATATCTAACATACAGCATTAATGAGCCTTTCTACCAATCAGTTTTGCCAGATTGGTTTGATGTTGTTCAGCCCTATAATTGCTCAAAATCTACACAAACTGATGAAAACTCCAAAATATGATCTATAACATCTATAACATATACACATCTATAAACATTATAGTAGTATCATTACAATTTTTCAATATGGCATAAAGTAAAAAAGAAAAAAAAATGTTCACAAGTGGGCTAGAATGCAGATAGGAGGTTACATTGTACAGTGCAACTATAAAATAATTGCCTTTTCTGCCTCTGTGCCTTTAAAAGTAAAGCAAAAAATAAAGGGACAGTTTAAAAAAAAAGAAAGAAAAAGGTTTGCTCTAACTTGGTCAAGCCTGCCAAATTAAAGTGTACCCATACATACACACACGAAGAAGGTGAAAGTGAGGCTCATTAATCCCATCCTGTCAAACAGACAAAGTAATAATAATGCTGTAATTTTGCAAGCAGTTTTTGTTATGGTGTAAGTAGTGTCGCATGATTAGGTAAAAAAGTGGGATTATTTGACTCAAATTTCAGTATGCAATACTATTAGTGGAAATGATCAGTTTTGCATCACAATTTTCATGTTCACTGAAAAAAAACTATTAAAATTGTAATGATATGATATTTATTGAAGTCTGAACCAAACAAACATGTTTTCTTCAACTGGAGAACAAGATTTGTAGGTCAGTTCATCTATGGAGCACTACAGTGCTTTATAATAATACTGTTCTCTCACACATTTTTCTTTTTTCAAAAAATTGTGTTTTAGTTCTGCCTCTGTGATTTGGATATTACACTTGGCCATATTGTGATTTTATTGCAATTGTGATTAACTGAGCAGCCTTAGATGTAAGTGCAGATTTGACAGCTGCAGATCTCTTCACAGCAGAATGAATAAAAATGATTTCATACCCAAGTTGTTCTGAGTGACTCAATGTGTTCACATAACTAAGGCATAAATTTATGCATATGAACCTGCCCAAGCCTATTTTTAAGCCACACAAGCAGACACCCAGTCTGGCAACACTGTCACCAATGAAAGGGCCTAAAGTCAGCCTAGAGGATTTCACCCAATGGAGACAAAAAGTGATGGCTTTAAGTCTTTAAGTCACTTTTCCCGAACTCAATCATTGCACTTCAGAGTAAAAAACAGTGCACATCTGTCTTGGCTGTCTGTACCAGCAGCTGTAAAACTATTTAACACTATCAAGGTTAAATTTTGCAATTAATCTGCATTCTGCATGCATGCCAAACCATGGAAGAAGATCTGAGCAGATCACAGACCAACTGTGTTCCGTTACACCACAAGTCTCAGTCAAACCTCACCTTCACTCAAGTTAACAAACTCCAGCAGTCAAAACTTGATGCCTCTCTGTCAGTGTGGGTGAATAAAATCTGCTTTGTGTCCTCATTTCCAGCCTTTTAAAATATTGCTTATGTCTGTCACAGGTGAACTACTACTTGGAGAGTGTTTCGTGTTTCCCTGACAACGCCCACCAAGCGTTTTGATAGTATCATTATTTATATCTCCGTCATTATTGCCCCGTGCTTGATTCATTTTGTCATTTGCGTCACTGGAACAACCGCCCTTGGCTCACTTTTTGAGGAGCTTGGCTTCTCCGCATCGGCCTTATGGCTGACAAATGACTTTGTGAAAAGCGATACGGTCTCCTGCAGGAAAAAAAGGAATAGAAATTGAATCCTGGCCTCTGTCGGCAGTCTCATCTGTCATCTTTTCAATATTGATGTCCATTATGTTTATGGATTATTTGGCTGTCTTCTGTTCTCTGGCCCTGCTCGCCCTGTCAGATCAGCCACTTGGGGCAGCGGCCCGTTGATAATGCCACTTTGATTGATGGCTTTCATAGTTTAATTGTCAGCACGGTCTTCTCTTAATGGAGCTCCGCACACAACTGAAAGACTACGTCTCAGATGAGGCAGGGTTCAAACTGCGTGTAGCGCTCGCCGCATGATGCAGATAGAATGTGACTGTACCATAGATTCAGTATCATCATCCCGGGCCATTATCAGCTACTTGGCTCATGTTTATTGCTTCCTGTATCACCTTTCATGGATCACATGTCTGTTTGCGGGAAGAAAACAGCCCTCTGTAAGATTTATCACACCTGCCAATAGGCATAATTTGGTTTCACTGGCAGAGTGCAATTATTCTGTGGCCTGTATACAAGGCTATTGGAACACTCAGTGGAATTGAGTATTTGTGTGAGGAGTAATCTATAAAGTACACAAAGCTAATGCAGTCTAATACAACATGAAGTTGTATTATAAATGTTTAAATGTTTAATGCTTAGTGTTTTGAAAGTGTTTCACAGAGTGCTGATTCAACTTCATGGTGATTTTGGAGGCTGTAGTTTATGCTGCTGAGCAACTGTATTGTGTTATACTGAGTGCTATGTTTAATGTTTGTCTGCCTCATTTAGAAAAATGAGCTATGACAAACTGTCTACAGGGGTTTTAGGAAGTTGCTATATGATTTAATATGCATCACACTTGTAAATTGTAAGTTCTTTAATTCAACAATCTATTAAAGCGATAGTTCACCCAAAAATGAAAATTCACTCAATATCTCCTCCCCACTGTGCTGATGTGAGGATGAGTGAAGATCTCCAGTTCACAAAACACTCCTGGAGCTTCAGCGGAAAACAGTGTTTCAGCCAAATCCAGTACAATTGAAGTGAATGGTGACCAGTTTTACAATGTACCAATCAACCAATCAGTTATTTACAATTATTAGAAAACCTTAAAAACAACAATACATTGCATGCTCTCTGACAGCATTGTACAGCCTATTAATCATATGAATGCCACAATATAAAACACATATAAGTGAACATCAAATAACATGCAGAGCACACTCATAAAATGATCTAAAATGAGTAGATTGATTAAATTTACACAATCAAGCAAATTTTGAACGACCCATTAATCAGTCATAGATGAATCGTTATCATCAGCATTTATTTCCGTGTATGTGGAAGTCTGGCCCGTTCTGGCTGCTTATTCAAAAAAAATGGGCAAATATAGCTAATGACCCATGCTCTAGACCCCTTGATGCTCAAACTGTGGTACATGTGCCACTGGTGGCTCCCAAGCTCTCTTCAGTGGTACACAGAAAAAAAAAGTTTATTAAAAATTAAATGAACTATATTAGAAGCAATAAAATACTGCAAAGTTTCAAATAGAAATCTGCCAAAAAAAAAATTAATTAGGATTTCTTGTAATTTTGTTGGAGAATATTTCAAATATGAAATTAAATGGACAACAGTGAAACAGCAACTTAAGAAGTGCTGGTGAACTTTCCACAGTGCCTGGTAGCACCAACTGGCACAAAACAATAAGGTGGTACCTGGAGAGCTCAATATTTTATGAGACTGTACACGTTGTAAAAAGTTTTAGAGACACTGCTCCAATTGATAGAATAATTTAGTTGTGCACGCAGTTTAATCATTACTTTGATTAATGTAGCCCTCAACATGGAATTTCATAGATGAAGAGTAAATTTATTTGTTCACACATGATTTGATCTCATTATTAAATGCCTTGAAGTAGTTTATTTAATCAATGGTTTGATTTGATTTTTCTCTAATCACACATTGTTTGGAGAGCATTTTTCTCTCCTTGTTTTGTTTAAAGGTAAAACTGTAATAAGTGTCACAGTTGAATTTGAACGATACTTTTCTCTGTTTTGAAATGACTGACTCGACATTTTGTACTTTATAATCACACTGGGTGTATGTATGAGAAACAGAGCGGGGCCTGGATGAGTCGGTAACACTGAATTTGAAATGGTTGTTAGAGATTCCATCTGTGTCACTCCACATAATGGCCCAGAGCTTATTTGAAATTGCCCGTGTTGGTATTAGATCTGAGGGTGCTGGAGTGGCTGTGGATGGGAGGACCAATTTGGAAAATGATGTCTGCTATTCCTAATGGTTGGCCTGGTACAGTTTAGAATTACTGAAAACCCAAACCCAAAACCTTAAGTACTGCGCTAATGTGCCCCCAGGCGTTTGTTTTCTGTTCAAGTCATAGTAAGTGCTGTTGGTAAAACCATAGAGCTCCTGGTGTTCAGCAACAGTCACCATAGTTTGTCATCACTGCCACAAAACCCCTATCAATTGATTCCATTGGACAATAGGAAAAAAATGGCATTGGACTCTTTTCTGCTCTTTTATTCTGAAGCAGTCACAGTATATCTTGTATTCAGGACAATCCTGCTCTGAGCGCCTAAACCCACGGCCGTTTGCAGCCTGGAAAATGCTTTCTGCCTATAGAAAACAACTGGAAAAAGACGCCTCTTATTGCTCAAACTGTGCTCTGTCTGATTGGATGCTTTTAATTAAATCAACTTTCATCAGCATTTTTTGTTCCTCTAGGTTGCTGCTAAAGTGACCCTTAAATAGAGATGTAATCCCTATGTGTGTGGCAAGCCGAAGTTTTTTTCACCACAAAATGTTTTTGAACAGCTAAATGCCAACACATATGGATTGATGCAGCATATTTTATTTCTTTCATTCATAAAAACATTGTTATAATGTGTCAAACAAAACAACATGTCGAAGCAGAAGCTGTTCAAATGTAAGTGGAACACAAAAATCCATAAAACAAATGTTCAAGAAAGGAAACATAAATCCAAAGGGGACTGATACACAAGGGCAACAACAAACTGACACAGAAACAGAGAAACACAAGGACTAATGTTGCGTTCCAGACAATGGTGGAGGTCAGGATTTCCCAGCTGAAATTTTAGTGCCTAAAGTACACAAAAAACATGGCTGAGCGTGACAAATTGATGACACCTATGTACATTTTATTTTCTGTCACTTAATAATGTTGGGGATATATTAAGACGTCAGTTTACATGAAGAACAGGTTTTATTACATGACAGTATCTATTATTTAAGGCTTCAGTGGGTGCTGCTGTTGTTGTGTGACGTCATACAGCGACTTCTCTGTGAAGTCAGGGTAGATGGATTTGTCCCACAACTAGGAACTCTGACTCTGACTTTGAGTTATGTTCCATTGTATTTTTCTGAGTAGGAGGTTGGAAATTTACGAGTTCTGAGTTGTCTTGAATGCAGCATAGATAAACAAGGAAATTACCAGGCACAGGTGAGACAAATGGGCTAGAAAAGAGCAAAGACAGGAGGTAAACTCAAAGAAAAAGAGGAAAGGACAAAAAAAATCTACAAAATAAAACAGGAAATAACCAACAAAAACCTTGAACTTTTGGACTTTACGGCGGTCTGGAGTCATTGGAAATGTTTGGATCAGTCGGAAACAATCCTACTGCAAATGGTGTAACACTAACAATTTGAGTGTAGCCTAATCTTAATCTGCAGCTGTGCAGAAATACTGGGTTTAAACAGAATCAACAGACATGCAAAAATGCAGTACTCGTGTTAGAATTTGAGTGTCATATTATGAGCAGTACAGCCCTAATTAAATCATTATATTTTCAGTTTGATTGTGCTTAACCAGTTCTCCGTGTGTAATATCCATATCAGCCTACAGTAGGGATTTCATGCATGTAAAACGCTGCATTATGATAGGATCACACGTGGCCATCACACATGCCCATATGAACCTAACAAATCTGTGCAACACTCCGGGGAGTTTGAATAAATGGCTTTAAACATGTTTAGGCTGAGCCCAGTCTAAACCTTTTGAAGGAGGGATTCAGTAACAACAGTGAGCCATGTGGGGTTCACACCGAATCTTTTTCTGTGACCACACACACACGCACACACACAGAGCCGTGTGTAGGATGTATCAGCCCATGCCTTCTTTCTCATTCCCCTCCTCTCCGTCTCTCCCCAGTGTGTTTGGAACCAAGGTCGTAGTGGTCTTGCTCTGTTTTCCAGGGGTGTGTGGGCTTCATTCATCATCCGTATGATAGCCGCATGCTAGAGTGCCCTAAATCTCCTGTCTGTGTTTGGGTGTGTGTCTTTGTGCGTGTTTACGTTCACTCGGAGAAATACTCTCCCATTTTTCTGCGTATGCTCACTCAAATGAATGATCTCTGTCTAAAACATTGTGTTTCACTGATGTTTCTACAGGCAGAAAGGCACCATCAGTGTACTACATGTGTCCTACATATAGTAGACAATGTGCACGTATAGAACAAATACTCCAATACTGTTATATACCATAATATCCAGCAAAAGGTGAGATTAGCTGACATGCTTGCTCTGTGATTGGTACTTTTCATAAACATGGCTCAAGGTCTGTTCAGACTGAATGCAAGGTGATGTGTGATTGCAGATGAAGTCAATGCAAAATCATGTGCAGCAAACACATGAAAGAATATGAATAGAGCAACGCTTATACCAAAGCTTTAAGACTCCAGTTCATGGAAGAAAGAAAAGGAGAACAGACTGTAGGAAAATAACAGAATAAAAGAGAGTTTGGAAAGATTCGAAAAATATCCCTGATAGAGCTACCTGGAAAAGTTCAAGATCAGTGTACATCTGTACTTCTAATGGTCAAATTTGTGTAGCCAATTTGTGGAATTTGCTCCACATTCAGATATTTTTGTAATGTTCCTTTTGTCCAAACATAGTCCAAGGGTCACATTATTGTTGTTGCCGGAAAAATGACCTTCCAGATGCTTAAAGCCCCTTCACAGCATGATAGAAACAAGTGATCTCCATTCAGCTTATTCTGCAACTTTGTAACAGTCCAAGTCATTTGTGCAAGCAGCTTACAACCACCCATTTCTATGTTTATTGTTAGGTGGCGACCTCTAGTGGCCGTAGTAATTATGACAGGAGCAAAGGAGGAACTCCGCCCCTCGGAAACTCATACAGATGCGAATGGTACCCATTCAACACATTAAAGGGATGCACCAGGCTTTTTAAGTTGCAGCATTTATTACCTGGCTCACTGTCACCTGTACTGTACATTTACTGCCAGACTGACAAATTACTGCTAATTGTCCTCTGCTCCGTTAGCAGCACCATCACTCTCAGTGTGCCGCCTGTTTTCTCTCACTATCTCATCCATATACTCCATGAACACTGTACGGTTTCCTTAAAGGAGCTACACAACCCCAACGACAATATCCTTCAATAAAGTACAATGAAATGTATTTATTTGGGCTTTATTTGGGTAAATTGCAATCCTGTGAGTGTACATTGCTCTTACACACACTTATCTGAACCTTTTCCTGAACCTAACTAAGTAGTTTTGGTGCCTAAACCCAACTAAACTGCGACCATTTCACATAGTTAACCAAGTGTTGCTGTCACTTTTCAACAATTATATATATCATTTTGGGAACGGTCAAATATGTTGTTTTGGGAGTCACTGGCAAATTATTACTTATTATCTATAACTACTGTCATTTAGGTATGAGGACATGTTATAATATTCACAGTAAAAAGAGCTTGTGTGATTAATTACTTTGTGTCTCAAATTTATACTTAATTTAAATGAAGGTTAGTCAAATCTGCTACAAATTTTGTTGATTTTAGGAACCTGTCTAGACAAAAGTGGTGGTGTTTAAACTGTAATAACCACAAAATATAACATAAAAAATGAAATTGTCTTAATAAAAATCTTGTCTTGCTTCTTTTTAACTGGCTAACACACCATTCACTGTAACTTTGGCTCTGAAAATGTTAACACGGAGGAGAATCTGACCTGGTGGCAGCCATTAAGAATGACTAAATGGTCACATTAACTTATGTAGATCATGTAGAAGCGTCAGTAATAAATTGGGACTGTTTCATAACCAGTTAAAAACTCCTTGTAGTAGCTTTAAGTTAATATTTAATGTGCAAATAGCAATCTACATTCATTGCTTCCATTGTGACAACACTTTTAAATAAGATATTAAACTGAAGTTATTTGCTATATCATCACAGATATTTTACCACGCAGTCTGTCCCTGCTCCTATTTTACAACTTACAGTAGCAGAACCAGTCGACCAGTGCTTGTTCTCACCAGAGCAGCTCGGACAGCTGCTGCAGTTAAATGAGCTCCGAGCTTGTCACACTGGTTTCTTCCCTCACAGCGAACCTTCTCCCATTTTCTCCAGTGGAAAAAAGCTTGGTGAGGGCATGAGTAGCGTCACAAGAGGAGTCTCGGGTTTAAATGCACAAGTCACGGTCTTGGGATTCTGTTGTGTTTTTTGATGTGAATTTGTGTGCTTACATACATGAATAAATGTGTCTGCAGCATGGACAAGCTCCAGACACCAGTAAGGGGATTAAAGGCACTCTTTAACCCATGGATGACGGTCCACAAGACCTTTGTGGATGATCCACCGTCTTTTGATCCTCTGTTGTTTTATCTTTTAACCTGCTTAACTCCCCTTTAACTCACATTTCACTCTAATCTCTTCAACTTAGTGTGAAAGTTTTTTCTTCTTCGACTAAAGTCACACAAAAGCTACATTTGCGCAGAGAAACTCCTTGAAACAAAAGGAACAAAGGGGGAAATAAAAGATTTGGTAGAGATGAAGGTGAAGCTAGAACATGTAGTCACGGAGGAGGCCAGCTGACAGGTCTGGTCCAGGCGCGGATCGATACTGGGTGATGTAGGAGCTGGTGGGGGGTGATTGCGGGGGCAGTGGAAGGGGCTAATCATTTCAGTCATTACCCTGCCGTGTCTCCTGATTCGAAGGATTAGCAGACGCAGAAACAGGGGAGATGTTGTGTTAGTGCTACAGGAGACTCTATCAGGGATTTGAGGAGTGGAAAACACTGCCTGTCCCCAGTCGCCTTTGGTAATTGTGCCTGCAGCAGCGCGTACGGGGACCTGGGGAACAGCGTGCTTGTGTGAGTGCGAATACAAGATGCGCTCACTGTAGTGTTTGGGAGACAAGGACAGAAGAAAGAGGGAAAGGAGGCAATGTCGGCACTTGCGTTGTGCGTGCACGCGCACACTTGAAAGAAATACCACGACTCTGCGCTCCTGTGAGAGGAGAGTCGTGGGAGAGCTTACATGCCTGCCTGCCCACAAGCCTTTATGTGGAGCTGATCACTTGACAGAGTACAGAGCAGCTGGAGACACTGGCTAGCTCCGGTCCCTGTGAGAGCCCTGCGCAAATTTCACACACCGTAACATACACGACGGGTGGCAATGAGGGAAATTACATTTACGTCAGTGGTCAAATAGTCACAACTGGCTAATTCGATCTGCTGCAGTCTCAGCCTCAACAGTGCTTCAATGCTGTGATGTGAGAAAAAAAAAAACAAGTCCATATAATTGAACTGTCATGCACAGTGGAACACTTGAGAACAACACTGGCAACACGCCTTGAAAGCATATGAATGAAGACACAAAGTTTTGCAAGTGCTGCTTCCACTAGTGAGTTTTAAACACATTTTACACACCATGATCACTTTACTAGTCATGAAGAATACTCAGGCTGTGAGTACTGTGAATTGTGTAATTTCTTTTGTTGCTCAGAAGGCAATCATACAGTGGAGACAACACATCTATAACAAATGGATTGTTATAGACAAGGGCATAGAGTGCTGCAGAAAATCAGTTTGCATATTAGCACTTTTGGTTCCTTTATCTCAAAGTCAATTGTTTTTCTGAGTGGGTTTTTGGTTATAGACCTTAACCATGTAAAAACATTTAAACACTTAGACATCTTGATCATGTGAACCATTTCTGCTGATACTGACTGTATTTTTTAACCCCCACCCTAAACTATAATCTATTCTGTGCAATAAATCTTCAAGTGCAATATTTCCTCTATAAAGCATCACTTACGTGCAGTATCTACTTTATGTAACCTTTCCCTCTTTTTATATTTTATATCATATTTTGTATATTATATTGTATACAGGTGTCTCTATATTTCTTTGCATTTTGTATGGTCTTTATTCTTGAACAGGCATCTATAAGATTGCTCCAAACAACATTTCATTGTATTTGTACCGAAACAATAAAGCCATCCTATCTTATCTTAGATGCCTGTGAGATTTTCACACTTTGTTCTAGCTTTTACTTGTCTTAAAAAGGCGATTGTAGACAAGTGGCTAAATGAGACTACAGAGGTTGTCATGGATATTTAACGTCGCCACGGCAAACACTAGTCTCTTAGTGGTGGTGATGCTGAGTCATGCGGTCGTGACTCAGTAGCCTAATGTTAGCTTTTTACTTCTTCCAACTGCATTTACAAAAATCCTCAAAAACCATAAAAGTGGTGTTCATTTGTGAAGATTATCACTGAACAAAATGTGTGAACTTTTGTTCACCACAGACCTTATTTTCTGCACTAATTCAAAATCCAATGGAAAAATCCCAATGGCTTTTTGTGGAGGTAACCAGAGTGATGCTAACTTCCAGGTTGGCCTACGTCGTCCCTGCAGCTCTCTTCTTTGCCATGACAGGGAGGGTCTAATCTCTATAAGCAGATATTTGCATATGACTGCAGATGACAAGATTTTAGTATTAGAAGCGTTATGGTTTCTCTTTGTAGCAGGAAAGTAGTACTGACCAATCACTTTTGAGCGGGCTTTGGTCGTATGCAGGTAGACAGCCTGTGTGGACAGCAAAACAGACAGAACACATTGGCCATAGTGCAATCTTGGAACTCATCAGCCATCATGTGATGTTTTAGCTTTTCATTAGCTTTTTGAAAAATGTATCTGCATTCCTATATACGTGGCAATATGCAAAATACTTGTTTTTGCTCAATTTCAGCTCCGTTCTCGTCACAAGTTGCAAATCAGACCATAAATGTTGACCGTTGCACAGTACTCTGGCTACATCAGAAGCACCGAAACATTGGCTGTTGCCCCTAGAGGCTAAATCATTGTTAGACAATAACCAATGGGGTTCAAGACTGGGGAGCGTCTAATGAAAATATGCTGTTGCATCATGTCAAGTTTAAGATTCCGAGTATCTGGGGCTTGAATATTATCCTACAGTATTAGGAATTAAAAGTGCTCGAGCTGATAGAAGAAAGCAATATAATAAACACACTACTGAGTCATTACAACAGCACAGATGTGAGAAATTGAAACTAAGATAAATTTGACGGGTATGAATATGATTCATTTCTCATCAGTGATGAGTAATGAAGAATTACATGGCCATATTTTTAAATGTTATAGACATGTTAAATATGTGCATATTTGTACCGGGATGTTCTAGGAATATTTTGCAGGGCCTGAAGTGATGAAATAAATTAGAGCTTCAAATATTGTTTTATTTTTTTTAATGTTTTTTAATGTTTCAGTACTTTTTATAGATAGCATTTCCCAGCTGTGTAATTTTGATCATTCCAGTTTGTTATTTTATATGCACACTGATTTGGAACTGGTTAAATTAGCCACTTAAAGTGATTTAGCATTGCACTTCCATAACATCATGAACCAAGAGACAGATTATTAAAAAAGAAAATAAAATGTGTGTGGCAGAGAACAAGATATCCAGACTTTTAGTCCCTAATGTGTCTCATGCTCCCAAATCTCTGGATCTTACTTTTCCCACACTGAGGACATCATCAGGGTTATTTTGGGATTAGTAGTTGGCTAGCACCTTGGAAAGCTCCCTCCAGAGCTGCTGAAGACATTATACAACTGTCTCACAGGCTGATGCTCCTCGTGAGCAGTAAACTCAGCTTCATTAGTAAAATTGGCGGAGTGCCCCTTTAATGAAAAGGGTACAAAGACAGTTTTTTTTTTATACTGATGTGCGACCAAGTGTTTCCTCTCGGATTTCTGTCAGAAGCTGTAGAAAAATCAGTGAGCTCAGTGGTGAACTGAAATTTTACAGATAAAGTTTTGTTGAATAATGACAGTCAAGAGAGACAGCTGACATGGATACAACCCACCAATATGGAAAAGAAATACAAATAATTTCCAGTAGTAAATTTTTATGCTTTAAATGTATTGTAGGCCTTATAAGACTTATGTGTCTAATACGACATATTATGATTAACTCATGAAAGTGGCCCACTTTGCATTTTTGTCATACAACATAAGTCACATAAACATTATGTATGATTTTATATGCACTACTGGGGCTGCCCTTTGTTTGTAGTTTTTAACTAAATATTTAAACATCTCAGTCATAAAGACATTTGCTTTTTATGTACATTATATATTAGTTGTATGCCACATACATGTATGTATCTTATATGTCTTGTAAGGTTTTTATACAATACTTACAAACTTTCGGTTTCATTTATCTTTGCCCAACTCATGTAAGTTTGATATTACACATATCTACTAATAGTAGTTTTATAGTAGTTTCATAATTTTAGTTTCAGATAAAACAGAAACATTTGGTAACGTAGCAACATCTATATTTTTTCCATATGGGCTCGCAACTTATTATTATTAAATAACCCCACCTTTTCATTCTTATTACCTTCTGGTCTTTCTGCCTGTGCATACTTATATCCACAAGACCATGAAACTATAAGCAAAAATGCAAACTTCAATTACAGAAAAATTGGGACATTGTGTAAAACATATATAAAAACAGAATGCAATGATTTGCAAAAATCTTTGGCTTATATTCAGTTAAATACAGTACAAAGACAAGACATGTCATGTTCAAACTGATTAACTTACACACTCGTTCTGACTTTGATGCCTGCAACATCTTCCAAAATAGTTGTGACAAGAGCATGTTTGTCACTGTGATACATCACCTCTTCTTCTAACAACACTCTGTAAGCGTTTGTGAACTGAGGACGTTCTGAAAGTGGAATTTTTACTCATTTTTGCCTGATGTAAGTCTTAAGTTGCTCAACTGTGCAGTGTCTCCGTTGTCAGATTTTGTCAGTCTAGTACCCAAACTCTTTCACATGTGCAGAATGTGTCTTGGCATTGTGTCACAGGGACACCTCTGGAAAAAGACGTTGTCTGGATGGCAGCATATGTCGCTCCAAAAGCTGAATGTACCTTTCAGCATTATTGGTGCCTTCACAAATGTGATAGTTACCCATGATGCCATGGGCACTAACACACCCCCATACCATCACAGATGCTGTCTTTTGAAGTTAGAGCTGGAAACAGTCTGGATGGTCCTGTTCTTCTTTAGCCCGGAGGACACGACATCCATGATTCCTGAAAACAGTCTGAAACGTGGACTTGTAGGTCCATCTCAGATGAGATCAGGCCCGGAGAGGTTGGCAGCTTTTCTGGATGTTGTTGATAAACGGCTTTTGCTTGCATGTCTGAGTCTTAACATGCCTTTGTAGATGCAGCAACAAACTGTGTTTACTGACAGCTGTGTCCCAAAGTGTTCCAGGCCCATGGAGTATCCTTTGTGCAATTATGTGTGTTTTTAATGCAGTGCACTTCATGAGATGTCTTTATGCAAAATGTTTTATGTCTTTACTCTGCTTCCAATAATTTTATCATCAAATAGGGAACCTGTTTTTCAAGAAAATGTAAACAAACGAAGCTCCAATGGAGCTTTAAATAGATCGGATTTGAGAATAATATATGGGAATATAGATGAAATTATTTTTTCAGTCAACACTAAGATGATTTGCCGTGAAAGCTCCACTTTTGGGCTTTGTGCCAACGCAGCTTCATACCTTGTAGCCCTGTCAGTCCGGTGACCTAACGGTAAAGCCGAACCAAAGCTGTGAATACAGAATGTACATCTCACCACCTGACTGCAAATGCTCAGCATTCAGAGGACGTGTTGCCTCGTCGCCATGGCTGCCGTCCAACACCTGCAGCTTCAGACTCGGCTTGAAAAGAAAAAAAAAAAATCACACTGAAAGTAAAGGCAGGACGTTTGAAAGTAGCTTAACATCCTTAGCAAAGGAACTTTTCACTCTTGTAGGCTGCATTGTGTTTTTGGACACAGGCAAGAGAGGCGAATGAAGCTGTTGGGATAATCTGACCCAACAGCCACGAAATCCGAGCTGAGAGTTCTGGAGGAGGCAAGTCAATTGCTAACTAGATTCAACAGTGAAAGACAGCGGAGTGAAGTTAACTGACTTTGACCTTAAAATAAGAGTCAAACCCAAGTTAAGCTCGGCAGCGGAAAATCAGGTTAAACCTCTCTACCAGAGTTCTTTCCAATTCATCCAGCATGTCGCCAGGGATCACAAGAAATAACAAAAGTTTCAGAGGGGAAAATGAAAGAGGCGACACAAGGGAGCAATGCATGGCGGCGGCTTGGGCGTCTGAGTGTGTGTGTGTGTGTGTGTGTGTGTGTGTGTTTGTGTGTGTGTGTGTGTGTGTGTGTGTGTGTGTTGGGGAGATTAAAGATATGACATGGGGAAATGATGCCAAGTTCCACCTCTTCGTCTTCTTTTCCAAAGTTGTCCTCATGGGCCCCAGTAAGTTTAAAAATAGAGCTTTTCTAATGGAGAAGAGGGCCGAGGGGAAAGCAAAGAAGAGTGAAAGCATGCAGAGACTGGAAGAGTCCTCTGTGGTCGGAGAATGCAATTTGAGATTGGCCAGATTGCTTTTTTTTTTTTTTTACTTTTTTCTTCTTTTCTTCCCTCTCCCCCACCCCCCCTCGGCCGCTCATGAAGTGTGATATGCACCGGCGGGGTCCCTAAGCCGCCATAAGCCTGACGCCAGTACCCACACCACCGCCAAGGAGTCGTCGCACTCACGGTGCGAGAGAATCAGCACGATGAAATAAAAGAGGGACTCCAAAGAGATCAGCAGGGATATCTGGAGTGATAGATGAGAGTCTGGCGAGGAGTAGGAGAAGGGTGGAGAAAAAAGGGGAAGGAGTGAAAGGATGAAGGAGATAGCTTCAGTGGGATTATGGTGGGATATGACAGAAATGTAAATGTACTTGAGTCGTCCAAGGCTGATTTCTCACGGTCATATTGAATTGTGAGAGGTGCATTGTTTCAGGCTTTTTGTTACAGGTCTGAATGAATATGCCTCTTAATGTTTAAGACAAACAGAAGGTGTTGTTACAAATCTACAAATAGACTTTAAAAGTTTTCCTCTGTCTCTTTTAGGAGGAGAGGGCTCAGCCGAGGCCGGGAAGGAAACCTCCACCTGTGATATTTGCCAGTTTGGGGCTGAGTGCGATGTGGACGCAGAGGATGTTTGGTGAGTTTGATGTATATAAAGCTGGACAACATGACAGCTCCCCAAAAGTGAAGCCGAAATATCTTGATCGCCCCCTGGTGGCTGGCTGCAGTACAGGTCATAAATCCTGCCCCCTCCATGTTAGCAGAGGTGAATCAAAATACATGTGAAATAAGTTTTTCCCAAAGATTGTTTCTGGCATTTTAGGTAGCTCTTATCATGCTGCTGTCCATTTTTTCTTCTTTTGCTTTAGTTAGTTATTTGATTCTATAAAAAGGAGGATTACTCGACCTTTGACTTCCAAACTCTATTATCTCTCATTATAAATACCAGACTAAGAGAATAATGCATTTGTTCTATTAGTTTATCTTTTTTAAAAATCAAATAACACCAAAATGTAAATTTTGTCAAATTTATTTATAATAGTTATCAATATCCACACCATTGTGTGTAGTAAATGGTAATGATTGCATATATTCACCAAGTATTTTTCTGCAGGATAATAACCATCAGTGATCTAATTCAAAATTTAGATTAATCTAGAGTTATTCAGAGTGAGAAACAATTAAATGTATTTTCTAATATAAAAATGCTTTTTAAATAATATTAATAACACATTTCCTCCTAGAACACAAACAAAAGATAATCACAGCCTGTGGGAAAAGACTGTGAAAAGAAGTACAAATATAAAACCAAAAAAAGTGGGAAACATTGCTATTCATATTAAGTAAGGATACTTTGTTTCAATGTTTTCAATTTCAGTGCTTACAGCTGTCCCAGGTCTCCCCTACTTTATTTTTAATGAAGTCTAATTAATGAATTATTATTGGAAATTAAATTGGAAATTGAGAACACTTGTTAAGTTTTTATAGACAGACACAATTATAGTTTGGTCAATATGATCGCCTATGAATGATTTGCCTTTTGTGTAATTTATATAAAAGTTATGTTACATAAAAATACATTGCAATTTTTTTTCATGTGATTTGTAGTTTATGGACACTGGAAGGAAAGAGAGGTTGAGATGTAGTGAGCAAAGATGGATGATTTAATATTCCATATCTCTGAGTGAACCTAATCAAACTGACATCATTAAAAACAAAGAACAGTTCTGACTCTTCAAATGTTCTTATATCTTTTCTAGTAAAGTTCATCAATAAAGCTTACAAACATACTTTGGCTTTTATGGAGCCTTTTGCCTGTGAATTCAAATTAAACGTTTAGACATAATCCGTCAACACAGATATTAATATAGCTGATAATCACTGAGTGATATACTATGATAGACAGATATATCTGTGATCAGTTATTGGCCAATATTGGCCCTGATATATACCGTGCATCCCTGTCCACTCAAGAATGATCTAATTAGATTTTGGTGGTCAGAGGTCAGGATCACTGTGACCTCACATCCACCCCATTCTTGTGAACCTGATATGTCAGGAATGTCTGGAGGGAATTTCACTACCCCCACAGGATGAGCTGATTAGATTGTGGAGGTCAAAGGTCAGCATTTTTTGGCCATAACTCAAGAATTCATAGGCTAATTATGACAAATTCTCCAAAAAAACATCAAACAGAATACAATAATGAGGTGATGACATTTTATATTACAAAAGGTCAAAGGTCAACTGTGACATCATAATGTTCAGCTTTCTATCAGTCCTCTGTCCTCCACTGTAAAAATAGCAGAAGTGGCAGAAGTCCACACATTTTGTACTCAAGTAGAAGTACAGATACTTGTGTAAAAAAAAAAAAGACTGGTAAAAGTAGAAGAACTGATTTGATTTTGATTTTTACTCAAGTAAAAGTGAAAAAGTACAGCCTCTGACATTTCTAACAGTTGTATCTGCAAATATAATGCAACCTCAACTTTTCTCCACGGTTGAGCTTTCCTCTGTTTTGTCTTGTTACATTTTTCAGGTTGTTCTCATTGTTACATGCTTTATATCAGTTTTGTCTTCTTACATCTTTCACATCATTTTTGTTTGTTACAAATTCTCACTTAGTTTTTGTATTGTTACATCTTATTACATCCTTTTTGTGTTGTTATGCATTGGTTCATTGTTTTTGACTTATTACATCTTTTACATCATTTTCGTCTCTTATGTCATTTTCATTTTCATTGTTTTCATTTCACATTTTATGTAATTGTCTTGTTAAGTATTGTTTGTATTGTCTTTTGCATTGTTTCTGTCTTTTTACACCTTTTACAGCGTTTTTATCGTGTTGCGTCTAGTTTTTGTCTTCTATCATTTATATGGTTTTCATCTTGTTACATATTTTAAGTTGTTTTTGTCTAATTACATTTTTTATATTATTTTTGTTTTTTTACATATTCTCATGTAGTTTTCTTATTGTTACATCTCATTAGATCACTTTTGTCTTGTTATTCATTGTTACATTGTTTTCCTCTTGCTACATTGTTTTCAACTTGTTAGATCTTTTACATTATTTTTGTGTTGTTGCACCTTTTATGGCATTTTTGTCATATTGTGTCTTTTATGGAGTTTTTGTCTTCTATCTTTTATCTGGTTTTCATCTTGTTACATCTTTTCTTGTCTTGTTACGTCTTTTTATGTTGTTTCATCCTGCATTAAAACTAAAGTAGAGAGCCTGTTTTGAAAACGTAAGGAGTAGAAAGTACAGATATATAATGTATGGAATGTAGGGAGTAAAAGTAAAAATTTGTCAGGAAAATAAATACTCAAGTACAGTTCAAATACCTCAAAAATCTAGTTATGTAAAGTAACAAAGTATTTGCACTTAGTTACTTCCCATCTCCAAAAAATACAGACAGTTTCTCACTGGAAATTATTTACTGGAATCACACGTATTAATATACTGTTAACTTCCACTTTGCAAAAATATACACTTAATACCCTTATTTGAATTCCTTCAAAATCTTGACTACATATTATCTAAAAGTCTGGACAGACATGGAGGTAGACTGTTGACTGTGGTCAGTGGGTTGCACCAACAAATTGCAATCTCCTGTGAAAGCCACGCGACACCAGTGGACCTACACAGCTAGAATCAAGTCAATCTTGACACCTTTTAACACTTTCTATCCTGCTCTATTTGTCATTTGAAATATTTTAGCAAGTTTAAACACTGAGAATCAAGATTAGACTCTTCTTTATGCTGCACACCCCTGCTGCCGAACACCCACTGAGGTTTAGTGCATGGTTGACCATTTCATTTAACCTCAATTACTAGAGCAGGGCACGGAGAGAAAGGAGATTTTCGCTTATTCTGGAAATCCAATTACTATCCTTACAGGACTTGGCAATGTCAGGCCAAAAATGACTCACACAAGGAAAACTAGTTCAGTGAAGAAACAACGTTTGTCAAGAATTTAACCGTTTATTGCCGACGAGTCGAATGCAGGTAATGTGTTATCCGCTCCCCCGAATGCATTAGCGAGGAGGCAGCACTAAAAACATCCTCAGGGGTACATAATAAACATGCGGGTGCAGAGTCCAGCTAGATGAAGACTGGTGAACTGTTTCTAGCACCACACGGCAGCATCAGTGTATTTGCTTTCTGCAGCATGAGTGAAGCTTAAATGAAGCAACATTACAGGCAGGGTGTGGAACAAGGATCAGCTGCTATCAGCAAAAGGAAGGCAGCGCTTATGAGAAATCCCAGACGTACCGCTAGAAATTAGAAGTGCCCTGAGAGGATGACTCTATCAAACTGCTTGATGTAATGGAAAGATAATGTACCCTGGTGAGCAATAACCATAATGCAAAGGAACAGTTTCATGGTGCATTCTGAGCCTTGTTGCAAATACCAAACAGCTGGAGTCCACTCCTCCTGATGCCACCCACTTGCACAAATGCACCTTAATATTCTCCTAAAACACAGAAATGGATGTATTGGCAATTCCTCAATCCCCAAAGGGAGAATTCATAAGGTCACAACAGCTCAACGTTCTGTTGATGATGGGCGTGCACGAAACGGAAAAGAAAATGGCCTCGACGCAGCATAACTGGAACAATAATTAGACGATAAATATTTTAGTTTAGTTTAATTTTGTTTATTTCTGCTCATTTCAGTGTATTTTCCAGTGTCAATTTCACAAAACAGATGGTACACTAACAAAAACAACTTATACAAATTCCATAATCGAAGGTAAATCTTATTATATTACCTGCCCCTTTCTTTATAATAACATGTTTTATTCAATCATCATCCTGAGAAATAGATGAAGCACATAAGAACATTGATGAGGCATATTTTAAACATAGTCTACAACTAATTTCCACCCTATTTATTAGACCCTATTTTCAAGATGCCTGATCAGAAAAGCACTGGAACACATGATGATTTATTTCCTCACTGGAGCAAAATGCAGTTAAAACAATCACTGGAAAATGTATTTTTGCCTCAGAGTGGGATAAGGAAAATAAATGAAACCATTTACAGGCTGTAACAACAGTACAATGTATTGTTAATGATGGGCGTGCACAATACTTAATAAGTAGAAGAAAATTTGAGCCTCAAGCCTCAATGCAGCATAAGTGCAACAACAATTAGACAATAAGTAGTTTACTTTCCCTTATTTCGCTCATTTCAGTGTATTTACTGGTGTCAGTTTCACAAAACAGATGGTGCGCTAACAAAAACAACTAAAATATGTTCCATGGCCACAAAAGGAGTAGGAGGATGATAAATCTTACATATTTTATAATTATATTTTACAATATTGTCTGCACCTTTCTTAATAATAACATAACATAAATACAGATGGCCTTGTTTTCACAGATCACATACAAAAACTTCAACAATACATATTCAAATACAGTCAGTAAAAAGATTCAGCTACTCAAATACCATGAATAACAGTTATCTCAACATAAATATCAGTCAGTAAATGTATAATGTCCCTTTTTTTCTCTACAGGCTTATCATTGTGATATGATCGTTATTTTTTTTGATTATTGAAAGCCATAAGTTTAGTTTTATTCCATCTCAAGGATAATTTGATCATTTTTCATCAAACCACCTCTTAAATTTGATCATTTCACATACTATACTATATTTAACTGTCTTTGATGGAGGCCCATTGCTGCCAGTGAAAGAAAAAAATATCTCCATGGTATCATATGTAAGAGATTTTTTAAAAACAAATTAAATTATGAGATCATCATTATAACAGTAAAAAAAAAAATCTAAATTATAAGATAAAAAGTTATAATTATAAGATTAAAAAAAATCTAAATTATGAGATAAATGTATGATGAGATATGTATGAGATAAATGTCATTGATATATAAAATAAAAAGTTTGGGGCCCAAAATCAAGCCTTGTTGGACTCACATATAACTTTCATAATGAGTTATTACCAACAAACTTATCTAAATAACTTTTTATTCAGATATATACAGTTCTTCCTAGTTCCATAAGCCTGTAATTTGGACAGTTCGAGGCCATGGTCTTTTGTATCAAATGCATTTTTTAAATCAGTAAAAAAAAACACTGTATATTGCTTTCATTCAATGGCTGCTGTGATTTCTTCCATTATTTCAATCAGTGCTCAGGATTTTGATCTGTTTGTTATGAATCCATTTGATTCTCACTTATCATTTTATTCTTTCCTGTGAAATTATCCAATACGGCAGGATGAAGGAAAAGCTGGGGTCAGTCTGGATGTATCTTGTTGAAGAAGCAGTTGACACAAACAGACGTATGAATATTTCAGTGTACCTTCTTGTAAGATAGAAACTACAAGTCCTCTTTAATCTTTCAAAAGGCCCAAGGTGTTTTGATAAGGCTGTTTCTGGTGAATAATCAGGCAGGTAATTGCAACCCAACAGCAGGTAATTTTCATCAAACAGCAGCCAGCCACTGGCTTAGTGCGGGATCATTTTGATTAAAATGACAGGTTATTCCAATCAGGCCGCAGCTGATTTTAATCAAACAAACTGTCATTTAATCAAACAATGAGCAGAGAGGAGACGAGAGTAATCAAAGACCAGGTGACGGTGAAGTGATGTGTTTATAGTCAGGCATTATTCTTATTTTCATATAAACAACAGAGGGATAAATAAATGGCATTTGTTAGCCTCTGTATCATTTGTTGTGATGCTTTAAGATATGCGGGGCAAAAAGTAGCTTGATAATCAGCCTTAAGTGCCGTTTTGTTTTCACTGCATTATTCAAGTCTGACGTTTTATTCACGTCAGTCGTGTTTTGTCTGGAAGCATTTTTCATTTTGCCCAATCAGCAGTGAGTGATGTGTACGTCTCGCCACCGTTACATTCATTCATATAACATTTGTCATGCTGATACAAGAAATGTTCGGTTTGAAACAAGTCGTTTGTCATTTTGGAAAATCCGCTCATCCACTTTTTCAGAGTGAGATGAGAAGATCGATACAATGATACCTGCTAGGTAAATATTAAAGGGACAGTTCACCCCCAAATCAAAAATTCCTATTTTTCCTCTGGTTTGTAGTTCTATTTATCCTCAATACCATTTTGTTCTGAGTTGCCTAGAAGTGTTTGCCTTCCCTCCAATATAATGGAACTCAATAAAACTAGTCCTGTGGTGCTCAAAGCGCCAAAAAAGTGCCACAAAAATAATTCATACGTACAACTCAACAGCCATGTCTCTTGACCTGGTCACTCAAGATAATCCATGAACTTTGTTGTGAGCAGTTTCATGTAGGAACTACTTTCCTCCTGCGGTAGAATCTACTGCATATAAGCAGAGGTTTAGTCCTGTTTGTTTAAGTACTGGAGAACATTACATGATGTGCACATGCATGCAGAAACATGTTTAAATTGTGGTTCGTTTCAGGTCACTGACAGGCTGAGATTGGTATTCTAAGTGTCTGACAATATTATAGATCTGTACAGTGTGTCTGTACCTTTATGTTTAACCAGAAATAAACCTAATATTATATATTATATAGACACCATTAAAATGAAATTATTTCAAAAATATATTACTCAAAATGCAGCAAAATTTCAAATGAAATACCAAAATATGAGATAACTGAAATGTAAGTTAAAATACATTTTTACTTATTATATATTATTTTTGTTTCAGTATCAACCTGCTACATAGTCACGATCTTGCAGGTAGCATGCTGATTACCAGCAGTTACGAGCTAAACTGTGATGAAAAGATTGTAAGCAGAGGTAAAATGCAGTCATGGCTTCAAACAGGAACAAAGAGAAGCGCAGCTCAGGAGGAGAACATTTCAAGCTACTGTGTTGAAAACAGCTACTTAAGAAGCGTCACTGAAGTGTCAGCACAGCACCTGCTACCACCAAACGGCACGAAACACAGAGGTGGTACTTGGAGAGCTTAACATTTTCTGAGGTAGTGCACGGGAGAAAAAGTTTGAGAAACACTGACAGAGATGGTAATTTTATCATCATCTTAAAACACATTTAAATTCAATCAGAAACGAGATGAAACTCACCAAAATTGCCTTGGTTCAGCTTTCCACTGTTTCAGCAATCACAGATTCTGGCCAGGTAAAAATGAACCTTCAGTTCTTGGAGGTAGATGTGAGAATATCAGGAGAGAAGTGAGAGGGAGGTCACACATCAGATGTGCACATCACGCTTAAGTCGTGTTTCACTTCAGGTTGTTTAACCCCTGTTCATATGGCGGCAAAGTTACATACATTAGTCAGCTATAACTGAGCTCAAATGTTAGAGTGACTGTATGAGTAGTTTGATCATGTGGAAAACATATCGCAGCAGTCAGTCCTAAAGGAGCGCTCTCTGTCTTTCTCTCTGTCTCTGTCTCCGTCTGTCTGTCTGTCTGTCTCTATGCTGTGACTGCAGGTCTGCATCACACTTCTCCCATCAACCAGAGAAATATGTCTCTCACCTCGAAGACTGCGCTCTGTCTTTTTAGGGCCATTTAAGCGATGATTTGATATCCAAGCGCTTAAAAAAAAAAAAAACAGATTATGCAAACTGCCTGCATTTCTTCACTTGGTGAAAAAAGTGGTTCCTGTGCTTCCTGCAGCACAAGTAATCATTTCTTTGTAATTTTCTCATGTGGACACGCAAGTGATCTGATCATATATAACAGGACAAAAGGTTAAATGCTAATTTAACATGCCAGAATTAAATCCCCCAGCACTCCTTTCAGTACTGTGGACAGCGCCAGATGAACCAATTAATGTTGTTCTTACAAGCCCTTGTTTAATTCAGCTCTATGCACAGACAGAAAATAATCACAAGTAATTTGATTTCTATTGAATATACAGTTTTTTATTTTAGGTATTTTATGTGGTCTGTTTGGCATATTTGCCACCATTTATATTTTCTACACATAATAACCAGCAACAAAACATCATTTGCAGGCTAATGTAAACCCTGATCCCAACCAATCATAGCTTGCTGTCTTCAAGACTTGACATGACATAGTGTAAATGTGATTGGTAAGGTGCCAGAGACCCAGTTCGCTGTTTCCCCGCACAGCACCAACAATACATTCCTATTTTGTTTTGCCATGTTGACAGCCGGCCACTGGAGGAGCACTCAGTGCTTCTTTGGGTCACCATCATGGCTGATGTCGAAGAAGTTGTCAAACCTGGCGAGAAAAGGCGAAAAATAGCCTGACATGCATGTTTCATTGTTGGTTGTGCTCCACTATGATGCACTACACAGGATGAAATCTGTCATGCTGAACGCTCATTTTGTTCCTGCTGCACAGGTGATATCATGAGCTCTGAATTTTGTATAAGCTGACTCGCAACAACCTTTGCAGCTGCGATGATCCCATCAGTGCTTGTCACCATTTTTGTAGCCATTTTTCTGATGCCATTTTTCAGGCTCCACCACATGAAGATGACCTTCACAGTCTTTATCCCACCTAAAAAGCTTTGATTAGCTGATAGAGTACAACATCAACCCATTTGTGGTCTGAAACCAGGCTAGACTCAGATGACTTTAAAGGCCATTGTGCAATGAATGCATTACTTTTATATATTATGTTAGTGTGTGTGTGTGTGTGCGCGTGCATAGACAGATATATAGATATCCTTTACTTGATCACTGGTAGCATTAAACATCAAAATTAAACCTAAAAATATATTAAATATATTCCAGATTCCCTGACAGCATTACATATCCTATGAATGTATAAAGACATGAAATCCTATATATTAAACATATATACTTAGATAACGTGGGTCACATTCAAAAAGATAATCTTATAACGTTATATATATAATTATTGACCTGCATCAAGCAAAGAAAACAACTAAGGAGATTGATGAAACTACTAAAACTGAGTTAAGAACTGTCCAACACATTATTAAAACCTGGAAGGAGAGAGATGAACCATCATCTTCAAGGAAGAAATGTGGTCAGAGAAAAATCTTGAATGATCGTGATCAGAGATCAATTAAAGGTTTGGTGAAATCAAATCATAAAAATCAACAGTAGAACTCACAGCTGTGTTTAATAGTGAAAGTAAGAACATTTCCACACAATGAGAAGAGAACTCAAGGGATTTGGACTAAACAGCTGTGTAGACTTAAGAAAACCACTTATCAGTGAGACTGATCAGAAAAAAAGGCTTCAATTTTCTACGGGGCATAAAGATTGGACTGTGGATCAATAGAAAAAGGTCATGTGGTCTGATGAGTCCAGATTTACCCTGTTCCAGAGTGATGGGGGCATCAGGGTAAGAAGAGAGGCAGATGAAGTGATGCTCCCATCATGCCTAGTGCCTACAGTACAAGCCTGTGGGGACAGTGTTATGATCTGGGGTTGCTTCAGTTGCTCAGGTCGAGGTTCAGAGACGTTATGTGTCCAAAAACTGAGGTCAGCTCACTACCTGAATATACTGAATGATCAGGTTTTTACATCAATGGATGTTTTTCTTCCCTGATGACACGAACATATTCCAAGATGACAATGTCAGGATTCATGGAGCTCAGATAGTGAAAGAGTGGTTCAGGGAGCAGGAGACATCATTTTCACACCACAGAGTCCAGACCTTAACCCCACTGAGAATCTTTGGGATGTGCTGAAGAAGACTTTACACAGCAGTCTGACTCTCCCATCATCAATACAAGATCCTGGTGAAGAACTAATGTAACTCTGGACAGAAATAAATGTGATGTTGTAGAAGCTTGTTGAAATGATGCCATGGCGAATACATGCCATCATTAAAGGTAAAGGCAGTCCAACGAAATATTAGAGTCTGTGATTTTTTTTTTTTTTTTTTTTTTTGGCCAGGCAGTGTATTTCAGCTCTTTATTTGATGGTAGATCAATTAAAGTTTGCTTGATTGAGCAAATTCTTAACAACCAATTAATTGATCATTGTTTTATCATTATCATAATATATTTACAATGCTGCTGGATCCTTAAAAATGTTAACAAATGTCTTGACACTAACTGCTGATGGCATCAGCAAAATTCTGTTGCCTTGTTGAAGAATAATCCATCAGTAAGCTCTTCAGTAAAATGATGACAAGACATTTTGATTTTATTCTTCATGCTTGATTATTATTTTTATGCAATTTGACAGCATAAAGGAACGCATGCCTATTATAATGAAGGGTTATTTTCATAATGTGTTTAGAAATGATGCTCTGACTTTCACTGAGCAGTCTGGTCAGGAGGAAATTGCTGTATCATTTATTTGTCATTTTTTGACCATCTGGATTCAAACATGGAAAAGAACAATGTGCTCAGTGATCTGACTGAAATAATCTGTGTTGGTTGAATCTATATTGGCTGAACTATGCTGCATTTGACCCTGCTGAGGCAGACAGACCTGCTATCCTTGCACCACCCCTCTTTAGCTCTTTGTACTCTGGAGGCAGTCGGCAGGCAAAAAAGACCAATTTACCCCTCAAGGATCAATAGAGTGTCACGAAAACCCATTTAGATCCATTTGTGGTGTAAAACTGTAATTACGCACAAAAACCCATGCTTTCAAACCCATCAATAGCACCCATCGGTGTTGATAGAATTAAGGTAGAGGCGGAGCAGATAGCGAGCTGCTCATAGAGACGGGCTGCAGGGACACTTGCTGTGTTAACGCTGGGTTTAGACCTCCAGATAAAGGAGCTGGAGGCTTTTCAAAGCGGGCACTTGTGTCCTCATTGAAGCCCATTCTATGGAGAGCAAAAGGGAATTTCAATGAAAAGCCAGACGAGTCACAGGCCAACGGGAAGGTGGGAGACTGCTTTATTTGCCTTGAGCCTGATCCATGCACACACACACACAAATGTATTCAACA
This sequence comes from Lutjanus erythropterus, assembly GCF_056507025.1. NCBI lineage: Eukaryota > Metazoa > Chordata > Actinopteri > Lutjaniformes > Lutjanidae > Lutjanus > Lutjanus erythropterus. Next base: position 3,409,322 of record NC_139324.1, on the reverse strand, counting down.
TCCAATGGAAGCCCTTAAGATAATACGCCTTTACGACAATACCTTTATTTACACTAGGACAGAAACAAATGCAGATAAATAATGAAAGATAATAATGATATCCATGATAATTAGAAGTAGAGATGTACTGAGACACTTTCTTCAGTTTGATTGAGTTTACAAGGCTGAAACTGAACTGAGGTCTGGAAAGTTTGTGTAGTTTCTGTGATGTAACTTATGTCATAGCATCCTTTGCTCATTGTGGGGCACTGTAGGACTGTGACATTCACATGTGTAACTGAGATGACCCTCATTTGCATAATTTTCCCATGATACTTTGCTGCATTGAGAGTTGGTTTAAGGTGTTGGTAACTGCCATCCGTGTGCTGGTTTATTCTTACATCATCAGTGTAAATGAACTTTCTTGACTCCAGCTGTATTTTGATGGTGGACACTGGAATGTATTTCCTATAAATTACATTCAAATAAGAAATAAGAAATCGGCCTCCCTCTCATCCTCTCTCTCTCTCTCTCTCTCTCTCTCTCTCTCTCTCTCTCTCTCAGTCAGTTTGCCTCTCGCTCAGTTTTTCAAAGGATTACACTGAAATTTGAGGCTGAGGATTATGAAAATCAATGCTATGTTCATTTGCAATAAGGTTTGCTGCTAAGGATTTGTACACAACATGAGGCAGTCAGTGGATATGTTGGCCTCAGCTGCTCTGTGTGTGTGTGTGTGTGTGTGTGTGTGTGTGTGTGTGTGTGTGTGTGTGTGTGTGTGTGTGTGTGTGTGTGTTACAGTGTGTGTGTGAGTGTTTACATGTGTGTAAAGTGGCCTTTTCAGTTGGGAGCCAGCAGACAGTCTGGGGGCAGGGGGAGGCTGCTATGGGAGGGAAATAATCGCAGGGAACTAATCAATACGACACATCCTGCTAAGAAAGAAACCCCATGCACACATGTCACACACAATCGGATGTGTAGCGTGCACACATTCACACACATCGCTAACTTTCATTTAACACTTTTACCTCTTTAGGCATCCCAGCAGAATGTATGAAGCTATTTTCTCTGTGTGTGAGAGAGAATGACGGGAGGAAAACAAGGTTTATCACAAAGCTGTTGTCGTCTCCTTCATGTATGTGACTGTGCACGCACACCTGCAGGTGTTCGAGTGTGTGTGCGAGTAGCATTAGGATGTGTTGACGCACTGCAGTCTGGCGGTATAGTGCCTATTGTGGAGAAAGTGAGAGGCCTCATTAAAAATGTATGGAGCTCAGACATCAGCCACCGACCAACAGCGGCCTCTTGGGATGGCTGAGACTCTCAAAGATCCTCTACGATGGGAGGTTGTGGGGGGTGGGGGTGGGTTGCATGTACACATGAACATGTGTGCAGTGTTAAGCCTATACTGTTTTTTTGTTTTTTTTGACAGTGGTGTATGGAAATTTCCTCTTAGCTCAGACGCCTTTCAGATGTTTGCTTTGATTTCTAGTTCCTCACGATTCTTCTCGTTGCCTCCTTTCATGCTAAAACTATTCTCATTTAGATACTTTGCATGATAACGCAGACACTTTAATTGTAAGCCTAATCTTGTCTTGAGGGTGGCTGTTGCAAAATTAGAGTCTGCATTTTATCATCTTGAAAGGTTAACCCAAAGTACAGACTTTTTTCTCACTTGCCTCTAGTGATATCTAGCTGTGCAGATAATTTTGACTTTAACTGAAATCTCTTGTGTGATAACTGAATCCACCTTGATACAATGGAAGAATTCCTCTTAGAGGATAGTTACATAGTCTGTTATCCAGTACAAAAAAGAATAAATTTATAACAATCCATTGCCCTGTCATTTAAAGAAGCCAGTTCACTGCAGTACAATTTAGCCATCCTTGACTTGATTAATGAAAGAACTTAGCTACTGAAAAAGCTATTTGATTCAGAAAAAAAGTGACACTACCACTATACTCCTCAGAAATATAGTTAAACTAGTACCTGTAGCACTGCTACTGCCCAACAATGATGTTTAACAATGTTATAATGGCACATGCTTTGGGCTTAAGTATTTGCCCTTGAGTGTTTAGTGCCAGGCCTCACTGATTACTGCAAAAAAAACAACTTTATTCACTGATTTTGGTGAAACTTGCTCATGCTTTATGAAGGGAAAACTTTCTGGTCTTCTCTGTGATGTTTCTGGGGACTGATTACTACACAAAAGCACATAACTTTATAATTAGTCACTTAATTTGGTTGATCATATGTTATGGAGAAATATGTTCTGATTTTCTTTCTGATGTCCTCCGGCTGCTCTGCCTCAACTTTCGCTAATTTACACAACAGAGTTTTCTGGTTGCCAGAGACGTTTTACGTGTTGTTAGCAGCTATGTTAGTTGCTACTTGGCCAGTTAGCTCAGAGATAGGTCTGGCTTTGTGAGTGCTTCTGAGCACCATCTTTGCATGGAAAAGTAGTGATATGGGCCACTGAATTTGATTAGTTTCTCTTTATCAGACCACAAATGAGACAAGGATTAGGTTGGAAAAACTACAGAGGCAGCTGGAGCAGAGTGTTTTGAGGGTCTGATCGCTGTACAAAAACACACAGCTTTATAATAATTCACTTAAGGCAGTGGATCATATTTAATGGAGAAAATATTTTGTGGTTTTCCCTCTGTTGTCCTCTGGCTGTTCCGCCTCAGCTTGAGCTGACTCTTGGAGTTTCCTGATGGACAGGTGTTAATTGTTGTCTGTGGTTAGATACTTTAGCTGCTAACTGCTAGTTAACTCCATGCAGCTGACTCTGCCTGGGCTGTGAGCTCAATCACTGGCGAAGTGCACTGCTAACTAGAAGTAGCAGTTAGCTACATTAGCAACAAGTAAAGACATCTGTCCATCAGAAACTCTGTAGTTAAGCAGCCATAGGACATCAGGGACATGCTAGAAAATTAAGTCAGCTGCTACACTGACAACAGAAAGCATGGGTTTTCATCACTGTTGTTGTCTTTGTTTTGTTTTTAGTTGAAATTCTGCCAAATGGGTATTGTTTATCTCAGTACGTAAATTAGGTAATTTTAGCAGTGTTAGGCAAGCTGCTTGGAGGTGTAGTGAGCTTTACTACCAGTTACTCTACATTGCTTGGAAATATGGCCTCACTACACTGAAGCTACCCCACAGAGAAAAGTAGCAAGCTAAGCTACAGTAACATGGGACAAGTAGTTCAACTACCTAAAAGCTACTTTCTCTACATTGGATCAGCTTACATCAAACAACTGCAGGATAAAGTGTAAGTTTACTCAAAACCCAGAAACTTATCTCAGTCCATAGTGGCATAGGAATAAAGACCTCAACTCCCTCAGGATCAGTTCCTTTCCATCCTCACCCAACAAGTAAACTCAAGCTGGTGTGTCTGTAGTCCCCAGAGACACTGTAGGCATCAGCCCAATGTTTGTGATTGATGTCACCATACGTGCTTTTGCCTTTGTACACACATACGTCCATGTATGGCTGTGGCATCACTTACTGATTCTTAGCAGATTTCTTTCAGACTGCAGCAGAAAGTTCTGCTGTTCCTGAGCTTCAGAAATGCTTGGGAAAATGTAGCCTTCACTTTTGTGAACTGCGCTACTGCACGACTTGATTCATAGGGGTCATTTACACTGGGGACACGAGGGACATGTCCCCACCACCTTTTGAAATTGACGATTTTGTCCCAATCTCTTTTTAAAAACAGAATCTGATAAAATGTTCTGAAAAAAAGCTTTCACCTAGAAATGTTAACTAACAAATGGCTTCGAAAATTGTTTATTTGCACAATAAATAATTGTGAATTCTGTTTCTTGTAAAAGTGAAAGTTTGCAGCCTCAAAAAAACAACAAGGCAGTTTAACTTAACATCTAAAGCTTGATGTATTATCTTAAGCTAAAATTGTTAATGTTATTCATTTAGTTGTTTCTATTTTGTCATATTTTAGGGCCATAGGTGCTGACTTGACTTGAACATTGGGGGGATAAAAAATATCAGCCAGTATAATGTTAAGATGTGATGAGCTGAGGGGTAGGGATTAATATTTTCTCAAAAATGACACATTTTGACCACATGACCACTTAGTCTATTATCTGGTGGTACTGATAATTATTACTGAGGCAGAAGACGTCATTTCAACATTAATCAACATTATAATGAATATAATATAAACTATGCAGGTTATGTGAAGCTTGGTCTGCGCTGCAGTGGCATGCAAGGATGAAATGCCAAGTTCACTGCCTGTGATCTGTCACTGTGAACAGTGACACTGAACAGCCTCATGGAAGTGATATTTTACAATTCCTCATATTTTAAACAAATTAAATTCGTTAAAACAAGTCACATGGCGTTTTTAAAGTCATGTTATTTAGCTGAAACAGACTGCACATTCCATTTGTGTTCAGAGGCTGCTGCTGAGCGTAGTAGACGGCTCCCACCGTGTGCACTTCAGTGTTCAACTTAATTGGCTTAATAAAGTTAATGATCACTGAAAGTTAAAAAGTAAAACTCTAAAAAAGTTCTCACTGACTTGGTGTGAGGCTTTGGATGGATTCTTTGGGAGATTTTGGCATCTTTCCTCAGTGGGCGGCGCTTTTTGCCGCAGCCAGCTGCTGAGGGTAAATCCATCGGATGCTGCAGTATTTCACTCAGATGTGTTTTAGATGAAGTATGAATCCAGCGCTCTTGAAACTTTCACTTGGAATTTTTGTCTGATATTCCAAATGTCACAGAAAACCTCAGTCCAGCGCATTTTATCCCTCCAGCGCAGCGCACAATTTGCATCTGCATTGTTTAATAATTTGAAGTATTTCCACACAAAGCTGGTGGCAGATATGATGTTGTGTGTCTCGTTCAGATGGTAGACCAAAAAGTTAGTGTATTAACAGCATTAATGATCAGAGGTGTTTGAATTCATGGCACTTTGTGCTTGTTAACTAATTAATTAAAGTGTTCACTGTGCTCGACCAGTAACACATAAGAGCAAGAAAACACACACCAGCCCGCATGAAAAATAAATAGCAAGATGTCATGACTTTATTTTCCTCTCCTGTCAAATACCAATTAAATTTATTAGTGTATGGTTATTTTACAACTACATCTTTTTCCTGCTTGGCGTCAAGATTGGGAAGTTTCTGCACCCCCAACTTCAATTTTTGGGGGGCATAAAACCCAATGCCTCCCCCTTGGATGGCGCCTGTCATAGACATGCACTCTTGCTTTATTCAGTAGATGTGATATTGGTATTGTGTGAACCATTGACATGGTGTTGTAGCTGTGGATGTGATGGATCACCGTTACTTGAGCTGTTGATTGTTTTGCATTTTATGGTGAGTATTTTCATATTGTTGACAGTGTAGTAGTCAAGTCTGACGCTGTTTTAATGCGCCCTTATGCCTTTTTTTTTCAAACCCACTGTAATTATGTACTTTGACCTCATATTGATCCCCGCTTTTCAACTTAAAGTGACACCCTTCACTTGATCAATAAAAGGGCTAAGCTCCTGCAAAGCTATTTAATTTAGAAAACAACGATGCTACCACCACATTATTGAGAAATAGTAGTAGTTAAATTAGTAACGCTGCTACTTATAGAGTGGCTGCTGTCCAACAGTGATTTTTAACAATGTTGTATGGGCACATGTAACAGTTTTGGACTTTTATCATTATACTATTTGCCTTTAACTAAGAGGTTTAGGGCCCAGTGTGCTTTTGAAGGAACAGCAGCTGCTGTCAGGGTACGCATTGCTCCTCAAAATGAATATCCAGATAAACATTGGCCGCCAGTATATTGTGTGATGCCACAGTGTCTTTTACAGACCAAAAATTCAATGTTCAGCCAGCGCTATACACAGTAGAGTCTGACATTTCTTTCAGGTTAGGAGTTTGTTTTTTCAGTGAAAGGCTTGGTATAGCCCATGTGAAAATGTAGCTAGCTAGCAAGAGAGGGGGAGGAGAGACAGACACACACAAACACACACATCAGAGTGAGAGAGTGTTGAAAAGGCTGTTGTTTGACAGCCGTATAAACTTTGTTCTGCAGTTGGATCTGATGCAGCCATATCTCAGATTCTTGAAATTTTTATACCCCTGATTGGAATCGGATGGAAATTGGTGAAAAATTACATTTAAATAATTCAGCAGCAAAATATCTTCCCACAGGCAGAACCCTCACTACTCTGGATAATACATAGAACATGCTGTCAACTGCTGTTTTCTATTTCTTTATTTCCTATGAGAACTGTTGACAGTGAGGTCTTGAGGTGGATGTATCAAATCCTCAGCGAAGAAAACCAAAAGTACTTGCATGACTAGTCTGGGGCTAAGACAGCAAATCTGGAGAGTTTTTTTGTAAATTGGATGAACTGACCCTTTAAATCACGGTGTTACGGTCTCGTTGTGTAACCCTCTGCGGTGGCAGGTCATTCACAGCTGCGTCGGCTCACCTTCGGTGTCATGAGGGATTTCGGATGTTGCCTTTAAGCCGCTGTGTCTCCTGTGATGCATAACGAAGCCTTTCTTCACATCAGTCTTACTTTGCTGATCCATCATTACAACAGTAGCTGAGCGCTGCCACGCTTTGCCGCACGGCGTTTCAATCAACATCAATGTCAGCAGTACGAATCATCATGGCTGATTGTGAAGGTGTCTGTGCCCGCCTGTGTCTGTGTGTGTGTGTGTGTGTGTGTGTGTGTGTGTGTGTGTGTGTGTGTGTGTGTGTGTGGATGTTTATGTGTTGGCGGGCGCCCACGTGGGCCTGTATGCAAATGCAGCTATAAGACAGCTGAATGCCTGTGTGTTACAGAGAGGCTGGCACCAGGGGAAAATGAAAAGACCGGGAGAATAATGACAGATTTATAATTACAGAATCTAGCGTTCAGCGCTACTCAGCAGCAAATGTCTGGGGAAGGCAATCTGGGTGTAATTTCTGCTGATCAGGCCTGCCACACACTTAAGGGTCACACTACACGTATGCCAAAACACACACCAACACACATAGATGCACATGCACGCAGGTGTGTGCGCTAATTCTCTCCCTCCCTCTCTCCTTCTCCGTCGTTTGTGCAGAAGACTCGCACACGCACACGGCGAGACACACAAACACGGAACGTCTCACACTTAAATTTCACCCGAAAATTGTGGCGTGGCAGCAAATTGCCCAGTTAATTTGCGAGAGCTAAAAGCATCAAGTAAGCGGCTGATTCGCTGAGAAATGAATGCATTACAGTCTGCCACAAAAACACAGCAGCTTGAATATCAGCTTTTTGGAAGGAAGTAACTGATTCAATATACAGAGAAGACAAAACATGGCTAATTTCAAAGCGTGTGGATGTGAGCAGTTATTTGCCAAAGACAAAATAAAACATACTTTTAATTTGACTTTAACTCTGTTATGTAGAAAAAACTTTTCCAAACTTTAAATTGAACAACTTGCTTTTAAAGTAATCTTCTATTGCAGAACTTTGGTGTCTCCTCGGGAAACTTACAAAACTACATCATCTGCATTCATAAAGAGATGAAGAACACAACAAACCATGAATCTAAAACATACATGACATGTTTTCATTTCATTATCAAGTATATCACAGCAATAATCAAATTTGCTGAGTGTAGTGTTGAAGTCTAAGTGCACCCCGATGTCTGAGCCCAACTGCACCCACTGCATCATTTTGAAAAATGCCAAATAGCCACATGGTCACTCTGATCACCATTGGAAGCTGCTCTCAGACTCTTCGTGTCTGCAGAGAAACACTGGAGATACAGAGAGTCCACTGGAACTTTGACAGTCACCAGAAGCACATTTGTGGCCCTTTTTGAAAGGAGTTTGTACGTGCGTTGTAGCTAGCTAAGCTAATGCTAGCTGCTCAAAGAGGCTGAGAGGCTTTCTGGGATGTGTGTGTGTCTGCGGATGAGTGTCGGTACATAGTCGTAGCCAGTGTTGTGCTAGTTACTGAAAACTAGTAACTAGTTACTAGTTGTTAACTAGTTGTTTTGTCCCATTTGCCGTGTGACGCCCGGTATCATGCTAACTAGCTTCCTGAAAGCGGGCGACTCCACAATAGAAATTGGCTGCATGTCTTCTACAACATACCTTGCAATGGCTTTATCAACTTTTTCATGGTTAGCAGGAGCAGTCAGTCCCTCGGTTCAAATCCAGCCGCTGTTGTTTCGGTGGTGGAGGTGAAGTGGCATCAGAGTCTGTGTCTGTACTCTTAGCTACTAGCTTCGTCGCAGCATGTTGTTTCTGTAGGTGTTTCAACAGGTTTGAATTGCTATTTTGGGCCGTAGATAAGATCTTTGATCCAAGACACAACTTACATTTAACTAAAACGTTCTTGTCTTTGTGCTAGACAAAGGTCAAGTAGTGAGAATATCTCCAAGTAAAGAAACTTGACTTGGGCTCCACTGCCGATGCCATGATGATACCAGTCTTGTAAACAGACACGCCCACACGGCGTGTATTCTCCTGTCTCCCCGCTGACGCACACACACACACACACACACACACACACACACACACACACAGAGGAAGATTCAGGACTACACGGCTCTGGCTGCAGCTCAGTCTCTAGCCGAGACTACACAAAAAATAACGTAAAATTTAGTAACGTTAACTGAGTTACTGAATTTAAAAAATAATGCGTTAGATTACTAGCTACTGCAAAAAATGACGGCGTTACAGTAACGCATTACTTTGTAACGCGTTAGTCCCAACACTGGTCGTAGCCCCGCTGTTGCAGTCTAGTGGAGTTTCTACGACTAATACTAATCACATGTACTTCATGTGCTTTATTTAATGATGTTGCTACAATGTTGCTAAAATGTTGCAGCATCTCCAGAAAGTGGTGGAAATGTTGGGACAAAGTAACAAAGTTAAGTTGCAGCTATGTTCCTGCAACATACTGGCAATGTTTAGAAGAATATAGACACTCAATTTCACTCAGCAGGTTGCTACAGAGTCACCAAAGTTTTGTTGCATCTATGTTCCTCTGACAGATTTGTGTTAGTAGGGTTAGGGGAAAAAAAACAGACTCCCACTCAAAAGCGGGTCTGGAGGAGGTGGGAGGCACAACTCTGATAACAGAGCATCATTTTTTAAAAAATATAAATTTCATGATGTAGAGCAATTCCAGATGGTCAGCTCTATCTCAGCATTTGCCCTGCAGGTTTCAGGATGAAATAGACGAAGCCATTTTTTGTTGTAACTACTCACCCTGGGTCGGGTTAAGTGTTTTTAGTCCACAAAACACAGCTGGAGTTTTGCAGGAAAACAATGTTGGAGAATCTCACAAACAATAGAAGTGAATGGTGACCAGTTAACAAAAAAAACCCAACAGAATAAAAACCTAAAATACCTCATCTGGTGTAAAAATAAACCCAACCCTCAAGTGGCACGAGGGTGAGCAGATAATGACTGAATTTTCACTTTTGAGTGAGCTGTCCCTTTATCAGCACCTTTTTAAGTGCACAGTACTTCTTTAAGAATGAACGTGCACCATCCACTGAAACACCCGAAAGTTTTTAATTTGAAACAGATAGGAAGTGTTGAGTTTGTATTAAAAATAAAATGCTGCAAACTGGACCAGATCAAAACAAGGCTTTGTATATAATCGTGACAGCCTACATTTCAAATAATGTCTGGAGTGGTTTGCTAAGTAAGATGCTTTATGCTCCAAAATGCAAATGTCATCTTCTGTTAGTGTTTGTAATGGGTCTGTTCAGAACATTGAGATTTATGTTGGTAGCCCAAACATCATTTTGGTGCTAGTTTGTAATCTTAACCATCAGAGAGGCGGCTGTTACATTTCTTGAGAGGGTTGATGTCCCTGAAAGCTGCTTTCGATCTGTTGTTCTGTCACTTTTTGAGAAATCTCCAGTCCAATTTGGGTCACGACCCTAAGTTTGGGAAACACTGATCTATTGTAAGCTGTAGATCAATTCATTTTAAGATAGTTGGGCTGTCTGCAATTTTAACTTTCTTGTAAAAGGCAAGGCAAGGAAGGTTTAGTCATATAGCACCATTTAGACACAGGGCAGGTCAAGATGCTTTACAGAAGCATAGAAATACAATATTTGAGATCATAAAATCAAAAGCTAAAGGGAAGCCTGCAAATAGTTAAAACATGACAGAAAAAAAGCAACAGAATTTCCAGTTGAAGGTAATTTAAGCCACGCTTCACAGAGATCATTTTTAGAATTTCTCAGCTGAGTGGGTTTTGTTGAGGGACATTATGAAGACATGGTGTAATACCAGAAACTAGCTGTTCTGCACTCTTCTTTGACTCCTTTCACCAAGCTGTTTCACTGTGCACCATGATAGCATTAGCTTATAAGTTATTATTTTCCATTTAGACAATTTCCACTGTTATCTAAAATAAATTACACATCTGAAAGCTTGAGAACGGCGGCTGGTTTTTGTGCCACAGTTTCCTCTGCAACACTAAAATGTACGGCTTTGTTATCTACAATTCTTTCATTATTAATAGCTTCCTGCCATTGTAATGGTACATCATTTGTCAATCAAGCCCTCTGTGCAGCCCGTCTCCTTTTTTTTTTTTTTTTTTCAAAGTTAAATCCATTTGCTATTGTGTCAGATTGAATGTGCCAAAACCCAGTCTGAACAGGATTACTATGCATGGTCCAACATCCTGACTGAGTGCAAGCTGTACTGTGTTTTTTTTTTCCCCCATCTCATTTTAATCCCTGAACGAATTTCAGTCTGTGTCCCTCGCAGTCAAACACACACAAGTCTCTCCGGGATAAAGATGCTCTCCTTTTCATTAATATTTCAGAACATTATGTTATTTATTAACATAGCTAATAAATAAAATGCCAGTAGATTTACCACTTTATGTGATTTCTCGTTCTGCAGGTGTGTTTGCAACATCGACTGTTCCCACATCAGCTTCAACCCGGTGTGTGCCTCGGACGGGCGTTCCTATGACAACCCCTGCCAGGTGAAGGAGGCGTCCTGTCAGAAGCAGGAACGCATCGAGGTCAAGTACCTGGGCCACTGCCAAGGTTAGACCCACACACGCACACACTCGTTCCCTTTCTCTAAAAGACACAACAACGCCTTCACACGCTCCGAGGGGAAGCCGTCAATCTGTCTGGCAGGTGTTCACTTCAAGTCGAGGTGAGGCCATGGAGGCAAATGAGGCCGCTCGCCGAGCTAAATGCAGACAGCATGATTGTATATCTCCCTCCTGCCGCAGACCCAAACACATTTCGTGATTGCAAATATTTTCACTCCATTATATTTTTCGGAATAGTGTGCAAAGATAATCCTCAAAACCCTGCACAGCCTTCTCTGCTATGACTATTGATAATTTTACTCAATGGTAATCCGCCCCTTTTTTAGTGTAGTATCTTTTATTTGGGTGCAGCATTTGTTTGTAACGGTCCCAGGGATAAAGTTATTTTATTAATCTCTCTGGTTAAATCCCTAAACTGAGTCATATAGCTAATCCACACGGGAGAAAACAAAGGCACATAAGTATTATTCTTATATATCACTCATTCTTGAGAATTGGGACAAAACAGTATTTTGAGGGTGTTTTGATTTTTTCGCTCTTCAATTATGCTGGAAAAATATGTTTTAAAAGATCAAACTCTTGGCTTTTAAACCTTGTAACAGGCCAAACTCCTAGCGATTATGTTTTTTTAAAATTAAATGGCATTTTTTGTGGCTGAGAACTTCTGTCAGCTCTGTCAGAACACAGAAAGTCAAAGAATTTAAAGACCCCTCCAGTGTAAAATCATATTTTTAGCCTTAACATGTTCATGTGGTGCTTTTCATGTCTTACAAGACATATCAGGAGTGAAATAAGCAGTAAACACCAAGTCTGAGCATTTCTTGCTTTGAAACTGCAGTGAGGGCAGTCTCAAAAAAACGGATCCAGTCAGGCTGGGTATATGATGTCATAAATGTAAGGAACCAATCCCGTTCATGGAGAGGGTGGAGCTGTACATATCAATAGCAGCAATACTCAGCCCACCAGTAGCTAGCAGAACAGAGGAGAAGCCAGGTGCAGAAAATTAGGGGTAGGGGTGGGCTTGGGTTGTGTGGAGTGGGCGGAGCCTATTTACAAATTCACAAATCCTTGAGTACTAAATGAAGGCGAGGTGTAGAGCTGTATGTAAGCCATTTTAAATATGGTATTTGTGCTTTGTACTTCTCACAGAGCATTTTATATTGTTTGCAACATGACAGGAGGTGGACTGCAGAAAAAGTTTAATCATGTTTGTTGTTGTATTCTTATAATTCTTTATGCTCTCTCTCTCTATATATATATATATGTACACTACCAGTTAAAAGTTTTAGAACATCCCAGTTTTTCCAGTTTTTTATTGAAATTCAAGAAGTTCAAGTCCAATGAATAGCTTGAAATGGTACAAAGGTAAGTGGTGAACTGCCAGAGGTTAAAAAAATGGTAAGGCTCAGATACCAAGAAATGTGTTAACAACTTAAAGGTGTTCTGCAGCAATAGAGGTTGATTAAGCCTTGAAAGTTGGTGCTACCAATTCCTACAGGTGTCCCAACTTTTCTTGATTCCTTACAACCCTCTCTGTCTGCATAAAAGTAGTATTTGAACACACTGTGGTACCATATCCTCATGAGCATTATTTGAACAGTACTGTAGTGCAGAAAGTGGTGTGTTGCTATAAAAATGGTGAGAAAAAGGCAATTACCAATGGAAGAGAAGACCATCATAACACTTAAAAATGTAGGACTTTCCTACAGAGAAAAAGTGAAGAAAGTCAAGGTGTCAGTGAGTACAGTTTCCTTCACCATCAAAAGACACTCAGAAACTGGAGGAAACTCTGACAGGGAGAGGTCTGGCAGAACCAAAACCACAACAGAATCACAAGACAAGTTTCTGAGAGTCAACAGCTTGTGTGATAGGCGGCTCACAGGACAACAGCTTCAAGTACAGCTTAATAGTGGTCGTAGTAAACAAGTCTCAGGTTAAACTGTGAAGAGAAGACTTCAAGTTGCAGGTTTGACAGGTCGGTTGCAGCAAGAAAGCCATTGTTAAGACATCAGAATAAGAAAAAGAGGCTTGCCTGGGTCATGAAACACTGCCAACTGGAGGAAGGTGTTATGAACTGATGAATCAAAATATGAAATCTTCAAATTTTGATTCATCAAAATTTAAAATCTTCAGTTCATCAAACAGGATTTTTGTATGCTGTCGAGTAGGCGAAAGGATGGTTCCTCAGTGTGAGACATCAACTGTCGAACATGGAGGAGGAGGTGTGATGGTCTGGGGCTGTTTTTCTGGATCCAGGGTCAGTGACTTGTACAGAGTGAGAGGCACCCTGAACCAAAACAACTACCACAGCATTCTGCAGCACCATGCAGTAACCTCTGGTATGAACCTAACAGGTCAGGAATTCATCCTACAGCAAGATAATGACCCAAAACATAAGTCCAAGATATACCAGAACTACCTTAGGAAAAAAGAACAAGATGGTAAGCTTGAAAACACGGAGTGATCAACACAGTCTCTAGACTTAAACCCCATGGAGCTGGTTTGGGATGAACTGGACAGAAGAGTGAAAGCAAAGCAACTTACAAGTGTTACACATTTATGGGAACTTCTGCAACAGAGTTGGGAAGAACTTTCTGAAGAATATTTGATTTCCATTGTAGAAAAAAATGCCACAAGTGTGTTCAGCTGTTATATCTGCCAAAGGTGGCTACTTTGATGAATCAAAAGTTTAGAATACATTTTGGTTTATAAATTGATTCCATGATTTATTTTTTTAACTTCAATTGCTTATTTCTTACTTAGTACAATGAGACATTAAACTGTATAATTCTCAATAAAAAACTGGAAAAATTGGGGTGTTCTAAAACTTTTGACTGTTAGTGTATATATTTCTATTTTTGAATGGGAGCACCTGTAACATCAACTATTTCCACTGGGGAGCCATAAAGATTTCTGATTATGATTCTATGGATCAAAACACTTGGGACAGAATCACTCATATACAGATGTTGCTTAAATAATTAGCTTATAGTAATCAAGTAGTCTGTTGACTGTGAATTTTGAGTCTTTTCATCTATAACAACATGTTGAAAACATTTCTATAATCACAGAAATTCTTAACTCCCATGATACTTTACCCCATGGTAGCCCATCTCCTTCCAGCCAGCTACCTCATCTTACGACAAACTCCCAGAAACGATCCAATGAGATGCAGCAGTAGAACTTGCTGTTCCTCAGGCTGCGTTGTGTTGTCTTCTCAAACAACAAAGAAACAGTCTGCCAGAGATGGAGGCAGAAAAGTCACATCATGCCCCCTTGAGCAAGCCCTTGGTGAGGGGGAAAAATATTAATCTGCATGAGAAATAAGTTGTTCCCACAACTAGGATAAGTGACAAGAAGTGACAAGACTTTTGTCAGGGACTGTACATATATATACACATATATATATATATATATATATATATATATATATATATATATATATATATATATATATATATATATATAAACATATATATATATATATATATATATATATACATATATATGTATATATATACATATATACATATATATGTATGTATTTCCCTAAATTTTAAATATATATATTTAAAATCCTTAAAAAACTGTGTGCTGGTATTAATTTTTGAATTGTTTTATTTTTTGATTGATGATTTTTCCATTTCTCAAGAATGGGTGATAAATACACATAAATATATAGTTTAGAAATTTAAAAAAAATGAAAGCAGACCAAAATGCTTCATAAATTTCATATATATAAGTCCCTAAAGAATACATTTTTTAAAAACAGTTTTATGGAATTACATGATTTGTCCCAGTTCTCAAGAACTGGCCATTTATTATTTTATTTTCTCCTCATATCAACTGATTTTCTTTGTGCAACTGAAAGGTGGGGCTGAAACTCATCAGGTGGAAACATATCCAGGGATATGTTCAAGCCTCAGTCGTATTGTGTTATGAGTACATTTGCAAGCATTTGATCGGCTCCACGTCCACCCGGGACAAACAGGACAATTGATCGAGATGCAAGAGCCAATATGAAGGGCTTTGAGAAGTAATGGAGAGTAAAGCAATCAGGACTAAGCAGCCCTGCAACACAAATAGAAATCTGTATTACCCCATGTTACACCCTGTGGGTCAGACCACCCTGATCGATTCGATCTTGCTTCCATGCTCTCTGTTTCAATCAGGGAAAAACAAATGTCATGAAAATAAGAGATTTAGAAAGTGTGAAACAGTAAACTTCTTGTTAGCCAGGATTAAAAGTGATATCTTGATATTTACATAGCTGGTTTATAATATTTCCCTATGTGTCACTTGTCATATTATTGGATATTGTTATATTTGTTTTTCTGGAAATAGTCCTGGTTTTGTGTCCTCATATCAGTGTAAACCAATAAAACCACTGATGAATGGAATAGTGGGGTTATTTGATGTGGGGTTGTATTAGCTACAGCAGATGCCCATCACCCCCAGTTTGGAGAGGCAGAGAGGCAAGGAATCTCAACAATCATACTGCTGTGGACAGAGTCAGCAGCAAAAGGTATTTCAGGCTCTTAAAAAAAGGTATGCCCCCCCCAAAAAAAAATCAGTATCAGTTTAAGTCATATTTGGAATATTTTCATTGTTTAAACTTGCCGTCAGACAGCCTTTTCTGATGTGAAACCACTGTTATGTAAAATAAATATCACTCTCTTCAAACCAACCAAATTCCATAGGTGAAATCAGCCATTTTACTTCACAGAAAATGGGAGTCGCTGCTCTACCATGGTGTTGATCTGATTGTTTCTGTTATTGTGTGACTTTGGTGTTTTAAAAGGATAGTTCAGATTCACCAAAGTCACACATTAGAACAAGCAAACTGACAGATAGTGGCAGCAACAGATCAGTAACTCTGGTGTTCTGTGAGGTTAAATTACTAATTTTGCCAATGGTGTTTGGTTGGTTTGAAGAGAATGATATTTGGCTTTAATAACAGCAGTTTCTGTCAGAAAAAGCAGTCTGACAGCAAGGTTAAGTGGTGAAACTATTCCAAATATAGCGTACACTTATACTGACTTTTTTTTTTTTGCTTTTTTTTTTTTAGATGGATCTTTTTTAAGCAGCTAAAATAACTTTTGCTGTTAACCCTGTCCGCAGCAGCGTCCATGCTGGTGCTCCTGTCGGCTTCTCCAAACGGGGTGACCAGCTGTAGAAACCCACACCAAATAATCTGAACTATCCCTTTAAGCCCAAGATTTTTTTTTGTTTCATGTATGCACTTGCTTCACCTCAGGAGCAACAGTTAGAGTTGCTCAGTGGCCCAAGTTATGTGGGGACAATTAATATAATCAGTGAGTTGCGCAATCAGGACAGTGCTTGAAAAAGTTTAGATAAAAATAATTTTGTTTTGGGGCACCTGGGTAGATCAGTTGGTAGAGCATGCGTCCCATGTACAGAAAGTCCTCTGCAGAGGCTTTTGAATCCAGCCTGCAGCCCTTTGCTGTGTGTCATTCCCCCACTCACTCTCCCCATTTCCTGTCATATCTTCAGCTTTCCTATCAATTAAAGGCATAAAAAGCCCAAAAAATATTATTTTAGATCTTGCAACTCTCCGAGACTTTGCTCTGCTCTGCCTGTGTCTGTCTTTCCTTGCACAAATGTGATTAGTTGAGTTGCATTACAAGATGAAATGCAAGAGAACATTCATGGCTCAAGTGATCAGATCCTACCAAACCAAATATTTATAATATCTAACATCTTGATATAAAATGATAAACATTCCTATTCTACACCATAGCTCATATCATCTCTATACTTTGCCCTCTACTAGATTCAGTAGCTCACAATAGACCAGTGTTTCACAAACTTTTTCGCTGAGGACTCACTTTTTAAAAGTGACAAACAGTTGCGACCCAATTCACAATAGGCCTCATAAATAAATCTTGGGAAGAGGCTAATTTGTACATCACCTTATATTATCTTGACACATGTTATTAAAATGTACACATGATAAATACTTTATAAATGAGAAATAAATACATTTGGCTGACTTAACAGGTCATCTCATTGTTTTTATTTCTTCTCATCAGGAAAGCAATATAGGACATTTTGGCCTATGTCATAATGAGACAAAATAAGTGCATTCAGGAGGAATTGCTCTTGTTTTTTCCTCTCATCAGTAAAATATTACACAGAATTTCTTCCACAGTCTTTTACTTATTTGGCGACCCAAATAAAATCTCCTCTGACCCACCTGTGGGTCTCGACCCAGTCTTCAGGAATGACTGTAACAGACAATAGATAAGTATTTGTTGTAGCTGCGTTTCCTTTTCTTTTTGGCAGTTTCCATTATATCCCACATAAATCCTGCGTGACTTGTGACTTTGGGGTGCAGTTTTCCACGTTAGGTGGAGGGTATCAAAGATGATGACAGGTTAACCTGCACAGCCACTGGATAAAAGACAGATTTTAGAAAGTTGTCTGTCCTGTAGTGGTTTGACTTTTGAAAACTAGAGTCAATCAAAATGTCAGACATAGTCTAAACAGAGCGCCTAAGTCACACCCCTTCCAGTGTGCCCTACGGGACCTAAATTTGGAAAAAATATCAACATTAGTCTAAGGTGAGAGACAAATTTGAACTATGTTGTTTGTCAATTTAAAACATAATTACAGGTCTTAGTTTGTCGCTCAGTGAACTACATCTCTCATCTTGCACAAACCAGTCTCGCTGAGCCGCATAACATGATCTTACCTGAAGCGTTTGATCCAGTGACTCCTGGCGCTTTTATGAGCCGTGAAAATAAAGACAGAGTAAGACCCGTTGCTGGGTGAATACATCCAGCAACAAAAACACACAGGAATCGTAGCTTCAGCGGTTAACATTAGCGTAAGGAGGGAGAAAGTCATGATGCCACTCATACAGCTTCTGGGTGTGTAGTCCTAATTACGTTTCTGCACAATCTGATACTTGAACAGTTTTACAACCAACTGCAAATATCACTATGCTATACTATACTCAAACCAATTAATCAATTATCAAAATAGTTGTTGATTAATAATCAATTATTTGATCAATCGTTGCAGCTCTAATATGATGTGTATATACATATAACCAGGTCAGTGGCAAAACTGCTATTGTTGGATGCTGGAGATGCTCATAATGTCAGGTGTGTCATTAAGACCTCAAGTTGTGATCAATGTGTGGAGGTGGGAAAAATGAAAGGGGGGGGGGGGGGGGGGGGTTAGTTTTTGTAGCTGCAGTCTTGTTGAGTTCGTAGCGTCTCCCCTCTGACTTGCCTTAAAATTCATTTAGTCTCATATTTGATTTTCCTAAAGTGGATGACATACATACAAGAGTCGAGCTTCTGATCTCGCTCAAACGCTGCTTTGTTTCTTTCCTCTGATGTTCTACAAGCAAATAAATAAGAAAAATGAATTAAAAGTCCCAGATCCAGACATATTTCTTGCATGATAAACCTGGGAAATTCTCTCACAGACTCACTCTGGGGGAATAAATTCACTGACCACTGAAAAAAAAAATCAATTGCAATAAAATGATAATGATTGGAAGGACGTATTGTCTAGCCACTATGAAAAAATGAATTCAATGTAGCATCAATAAGGTGAGCAAAAATGCATTATTCCCTCTGATCTTTTTGTACCTGGCTCTGCTCCATTCTGCCCTTTATTCGTGTGTAATACATGAGGGGGGTGGGTTCCGACTTTCGAAGAGAATAGTTCACATTTATACGCATTAACCAGACAGGAGCACACTCCACATGAACCTTTTGTTGAGGCGATGATTCACATTCAACTCCTCTCTTCTGGCACTGGCGTAAGTTTGAGTGCGTGATCCGTAATGGAGAGGGGGGCGGGAGCTATAGGAGAGGTTGTGACTGCCTGCTGACCTGAGATCAGATCAGAATGGGTTTTCTTTGGCCTTTTCAGGCGACATCATAACCGGGAACAAAGAAGATGGACACTTTGCACGGACTGACCTCACAGGTGAGTAGGGCTGTGCATCTTCACTGGTCTCACCATTCAGTTCGATTACGATTATCCTGTCAACGATTCAATTCGATTCGATTCGATATCACGATGCATCACGATGCGTCACGATGGATTACATCCTCAATTTTCTATATTACTGCACATGGCTACGTTTTCACCAGTGAATACAAGCAGTCAGATAGATATGAACTCCCTTTTTTATTGTTCATAAAGTTCTTCAGAGCATAAAATAAATCGTAATATAAAATTGTGTGAAATTGTTCCATCCTCAAAAATCAAAATAATACCTCTGCAGTCTAGCTGCAGCTTCTATCAACTGTCTTCTGCTCAAAGAAAGGGCACTGAATGTCCTGAATGTGGCAAACATCACAAAAATGACTTGAGTCTGAATGCAGCAGACAACACGAGTATTTACAGCGGTAAATACTAAAATCACATCAAACTCTTAAGTAGTTTATGCAGTGCAGTGCAGTGTAATTCATTAAAGACAGTATTTAAATTAAAGCTGCAATGATTAATTGATTATTAATCCATCATTAAATTAATCACCAACTATTCTGCTAATCGTGTGATTTATTTAGTCCTCTTATGACAGTAAAATGAGCATCTTTTTGTTTTGTGTGAGTGTGAGTGTCCGATGGTGTCAGTCAAGTTCTGGAGGAGTTGTGCAGTTATTGAAGCAATGACAGACACTGTTGGATTGCTCTATTTTGACATCAGTGTGGTCGCATCCTTCATTGGCTGTAATGCACTCACAGCATCCTATGCATTTGACGCATGTGTTTCATTGAGAGTGCAGAGGTTGCTGTTCCAAGAACCTCTTGACCATGTCGTATGCACTTTTCCACCTTGCGGCAACATCAGCTTATGATTCTTCAGGCCCAGACGTTTCTCTTTCACTTTCAGATAGCGGTTCGCTGTAGTGCTGTGGTGGAAGAACGTAGATAGGCGTGGGACTCTGCCCAGAAGCCTGGAGAGCGTGGGCCTGGAGATTCAGTGTATGGGAGAAGCATTTTACATGAGGGAATTTTCCGACTTGAGCTGACATAATCATGTTAGACGCATTTTCTGTCACCAGCACTGCATCTTTTTCTGATAGCTGATATTTAACAGTGGCTGCGCCAAATGAGCTCCTGTGTGAGACTCATAAATGGCTCTCGTTTGCAGCATGTGCAACAAAATCTGCCAGTCCTCACTAACGTAATGTACAGCTATTCAGCTAGCTTGGCTCATTGACGCCATTACCTGGCCTTTGGTTGTTAGACTTGTAGAGTGCAGGTGTGAGCTTTTCTATAAAGTGGCTATGTGACTGGAGCATATACCATGGCTCCAGTGTCTTCAACAGGAGGTGAAACAACAAAATAAGGCCCTAGATCCTTAGCTATGAAAGCTGCCATAGGCTGCATGATTCTCTTCCCTTTCTCAGAGTTGGGCAGCAAAGTTGACAGTGTCTCATCAATTCTTAGCTGGGCTGGGTCCACTGTTTTCTTTATGGCGCCTGACAGACTTTACACACAGTGTGCATCTTGTCCAGTTCATGCTTCCCACTAAGTTCATAAAATCCGAAATGTGTCCACTTTCAAAATACTAGGTGCGTTTTTGTCACTTGCTCTTGATTTTCACCTCCCTCTGCCATATCATGCTTGCCCTGTTCTCCCACAGTTCAATACGACGTTGCTACAGCACTGGTTGCTATGGCGCTTGTTGCTACCAGGAAGTTATTTTGAACTTTAGAACTTTATTGTCCAGCCACTGCGAGAAATAAGAAGTAACGTCACTAGGCTATAATAATGTTCTGTCACTGCATCGATGCAGAATCTTCTACATCCACGTCATGATGCATCTTAGAAACGATTCATTTCACCACCTCTACAGGTGAG
Source organism: Lutjanus erythropterus (assembly GCF_056507025.1). Taxonomy (NCBI): domain Eukaryota; kingdom Metazoa; phylum Chordata; class Actinopteri; order Lutjaniformes; family Lutjanidae; genus Lutjanus; species Lutjanus erythropterus. The sequence goes on along the minus strand of NC_139324.1, from coordinate 3,388,445 downwards.
TGCATGTGCGCCAGCGGATTCGTCAAATAACACGTGCTGTCACTCAAAGATGCATCAGCCCTGACTCACTTCTGTTCACTTCACTTCTGTCTGTTGCTCTCAGGCTTTTCTCTCACTTCATGCATCTTTTTTACCATTTATTATTAATCTCTTCTTCTGATATCAAAGTCTTTGTCTTTCTTGTACTGCACAGTGAGGTATATGCACAGCCAGCCTCCAGCATATGTGCATCCAGTATTTATGCATTTTGTGTGTGTGTGTGTGTGTGTGTGTGTGTGTGTGTGTGTGTGTGTGTGTGTGTGTGTTTATGTAGTAGTGGAAAAAGAAGATCCGCTGGCCCGCGGCTTGCACATCCCCTGTCCAGATCGCTTCAAAAACTACTGCGTCCACGGAGAGTGTCAGTTCCCCAGTATCCTGGCTGAGCCCTCCTGCAAGTAAGACGCACGCGCACACACACACACACACACACACACACACACACACACACACACACACACACACACACAGACACACACACACACAGACACACAGTTAGATGACTCTCTTTGCAGGGACAAGGGTTGGATAAGAATAGGACAATCAGAAAATGATAGCTACAATGGAAAAAGTTCAGTTTTTGTCAAAAATTAGAATAATTTTTAAAGACATTCTGATATTCTGACAAATATCTTCTCTCAAATGTGTATTACTTTGGAGAAAACGGACTCGCAATTACAGTAACTGCAAAAATTCAACCTTTATTTTATCTGGATAGAAATATTGGAAGCTTAAAATGGCTCTACAAAAAGAAAACTTTATTGTCATTTTTCTCAGTTCTGCACTTTGGGAAGTTACTGCTTTTTCCTTTGCAGGGCAGCACAGATACACAATCAACCAAGGACAGAATAGATGGCAGTGGTGGTCAACTGGCGGGCTATGGGCCACATTCGGCCCACCAAAGCTTCCCGTCTGGCCCACAGAATAGCTGCTAGTGAAAGTCCTGGAAAAATGCAGCTTCACATTCAGTTTATTCAGCTGGAGAAACAGTAGTCTGCAATAGTCACAGGAACTGCATTGTGTTTGTCAGTGAGCTTGGTACTGACACACGCCTACAAAACAAGACAACGATCATTTGAGGTCTGAAAAATTGCAGGGAGTGATGGAACAAGAAGGAGCAGCCACAGTGAGCTGTTAGATAAAGACAGGCCGCACTCCTACAACCTTTACTCCTCCCAGCTCCTTTAACTTTTTCTGATTGCTGACTCATGACGTGTGCAGCATAAAATCAGATCACTGTTGCTCACAGAATGATGAGAAAAGGCCAATTACTGCCTGACTTCTTTATTAAAACCACAATAGTTTGTTTGGCTGCCCTCAGAATTTGTGACCTGTAGTGTGTTAACACCAGTTTGCTGGCTTGCTGTTACCACCAGTATCTACAGGTGTCAGATAGCAGAACTGGTTAAATTGGTTAAAGTTTATTTATTTATATATTTAGAAGGAACCCCATTAGCTAGTGCCTTTGACACAAGCTAATCTTCCCGGGGTCCAAATCAATTCATCATATCGATCATTAGCTCATAACATCACATTAGTGTGACATATGTACATCACGTGTGAAACAATGATTGTGCATGTAACACTTACCGTTTTCACAACCATACATTCCAAAGTACTTTCCATACTGACTCTGCTTACTCTGTGAACAGAGGTAGGTCAGGAGGAAGTTTCATCATGAATTAATGTCACCAGCCAATGTCAGAGAACACAACAAGACAAGACGTTATACTTCTAAAGTTGATCAGTATTTTCTTACAACCACATTATTCTGGAATTACAGATTCATTCATCCATCACTCCTCAGTGAACTAGGTCTAAGAGCATTTTCTAAGTTAGTATATAGTTGGATATCCAGTGTTTTCTGTTCACACTATTATAGGGTAATAGAAATAACTTAAATTTTGTAAAGAAAAGTCAAAATATGAAACAATAATAGGCTAACTGTGCCTAAATAATTAAATATGTTTTTATTTGAAAGTCCATTTCAAAGTCTATTTAAAAATTCCCTGAAAAATTTAGGTAGCCAAGCATTATTTTCAAAATTAGGTGTAATTTAAGCACAACACAGTAAGTTGGGGCTATTGATTATTAACTCATAATGAGCTGAATGGAGTTTTAATAGCAAGCAATCAATAGAATTATATTTTGTGGAAGCTAATTATGGGCTATAGCACATTGATTCCTATGTAGCAATCAATTCAACTATATTTATCTAAGCTAGTTTTGGCAACCATGTTTTTACAGTGTAACTCTGGTACTGCTATAAAAAATCCTACATGAAGCAGGAGGACTCAGACTGGCTCTATCTTGATGCTCACCCACCCTCTCCTGCTCTCATCTACTCACACCAAAAGAAAGCGTGTAATGTGAGATGGCTAATCAGTTGTAAAATTTAGCAATTGCTAGGCGAGCACTGGAGCCCATTTATGTTTTTTAATCAGGCTTGTTTATCTTGTATGAATACAAGCCAGTGTGCTGCGAGGGGGAAGTGTTAAGAGATCCCTCCTGCTGTAGTAGTGGGCCCGGCTGTTGACCAGTCAAATATGCTGCACTGCTTCAAATTAATCCCATGCTGGATTTCTCACTACTAAATGAGCATGTTGGTGTTTCCTTCCCTACACATTATGATGATTTGCTGGTGATTTCATCTTGAGAGCCCACACTTTGTCATCTGTCTGCCAACGATAATACTTGGCTGCAAACACACCATCATGCTGCTGTCAACGTCACTGATGACTGGCATCTTGAGTGTGTCATCCAGCGACTTCCCAGAAGCTATGGAATATTTTAGTATTGCTTGCAGCAGCAGAACAAATTTAACCTTAAAGTTTCATATTTTGTTGATTTTGGAGCCCCCTGTGGACAAAAGCAGATAGTGTTCCCATCGTGATAACCACAAAATATAATTTCAAACATAATATTATGTAAATAAAAATCTCTCCCTGCTTCTTTATAACTGGCTAATGTACTACTCACTAACTGTGGCTGAGAAAATGTGAACACAGGCTCTTTTCATCATTTCTCAAGAAGAATCTGACCCGGTGGCAGCTATTACAAATTATTTCTTTGCTTATGACCTTTATATAAAGGCTTCAGTATTAAATTTAGGCAGTCTCATAATCACTTAAAGCAGCTCTAACACTAATCTTAACTCCAGCCAATTTTGCATTAACAACTTTTTTCAATCTTTAGCATCTCTGAGCTCATTATTTTGGTTTTGCTACATGCAACATTACTGTTTTAATTCATCCTGAACAACAGCTCAGATACACCCACTGTAAAACTAACTAAACTGACAGACAGACAAAGTTAGCAGATAGCTGGTGAACATAATGGCGCTTTAGCAATTAAAGAGATAGTTCAAATTATTTGAAATGGGGCTGCATGAGGTACTTAGTTGATAGTCAGCATATTACCTACAATAGATGGAAGTCAACACTATACACTGTACACTATATTTAGAATATTTTCACCACTTTACTTAGTCATCAGATATCCTTTCCGCTAGGAAACTGTAGTTATATGAGATATCGTGCTCTCTTACTCAACCAGACTCCATTGACAAAAACAGTAATTTTATCATGCAGAACATGGGAGTTGCTGGTGTACCGCTGCCTCAGGCTGTCAGTTTGTTTGTGTTATTGTGAGACTTCAGTGAATCCAAACTCACCTTTTAAAACACCAAAGTCACACAATAACACAAAACAAACTAGCCCTTTGTGCCAACAGTACACCAGCAACTTCCATGTTCTGCATGATAAAATTGCTGCTTTTGTCAATGGAGTCTGGTTGAGTGAGAGAGAGGGATGTTTGGCTATATTCTGTAATATTTAATAAGTTTAAACACATTTTGCTACTGATCCCATCCACAGCAGTACTGAATTTATTGAAAGGATAGACCCTTGAGATGTAGCATCTCATTATCAAGGACACTGCACTGATTTTACTAGTACCAGACAGTGCATTGCTTAGCTTCCAACACCAGTACTCCTGCTGCTACTCCTTATGGGGCGCGTGCTGACCACCACTGTAGGTAATATACTGACTATCAATAAGTACCTCATGCACACCCACTTAAAATAATCCAAACTATTCCTTTCAGAGCCAGATATTTCCCACGGGGATTGGTAAAGGCCAAAACAGTGTTTAAACAAGATTGAATATTGGATTTTCATTCATCAGGAAGCCAGAAACACGACTTGCTTGTGTCGCTCTGTCACTGCTGAATGTGTAAACAGGCAACTGATTGCTAACACACTAGCCTTATTAAAAGTGGCGAAAAAAAAGGTAATAATGTAATATTAGTCCTAATTCTTGTCTAAAACCTAAACTATTCTCTTTAAGCAATTCTGGAGAAAGAGTTTAATGTTGAGTCTTATTCCCAGGTCATCAAATACTGATGCATTAATATTTGACTACCTGGTGAATGAGACTTGGCAGTCAGCTCCAGAACTGCTTACCCCATCTTTAAAGGATAATTACAGTTTTATTATACCTTGGATGCCCTTTTTTGTACATTTGGCCACCCTTTTTTTCTTAACAGCATATATGTGACTTGTTACTGATATCTAGAATAAACTAAAAGCATTTAAGGGCTGTAAAATGAGACTGGCATGCTCTCTGTGTGACTGTGTAAACACTGAACAACCGTTTCTGTAACTGAGACACAGTGAGTGAAGTAACAAGAAGCAGAAATGCATGCTCTCTAAGTATAATTTAAAAATAAAAGTCTCTGAACAAAAATGCCTGACCCTGAAGAATTCACAACATGAAATAAGTATTTTGTGTCTTTCAAGGGGGGCAAAAAATTGTGTCACTGAAATTATTATTGTGTTATTGTCCAGGTCTTGCATATGTTTTCTTTGTGTGAGGGAACTATGTAATCTGGTTATAAATTCTGTCACGGAGGACAGCAAAAAGTTATAATATTTTAACTTAAGTTGCTGTCATCTGGATTCTCCGCCGGCCTTGCTTCATTTTTCCATCTGCTCCCATCCACTAAAATTAGAGCCGGTTTGCCGTCTATGTGCCTGAATCCGTGTGAACGCAGCATAAACCAAAAGTTTAGTCCAAACTTGTCTGAATTAATCCATCATTGCACAGGAAACCACAAAGCCTGGAGGTCAGCCTGTGAACTGTGATGACTATTCACCTCAGTATTCCCTCCTAAGTTTAGCTAACCTGGGGCTTTGTTTCTTGCTGCGTCAGATGTTATGTTTTGTAGTGATTCCCAAACCTCAGCAGTGACTTTGGTGAAAACAGTGTTACCTGGCCGATCCATAAATACAATCCATGAATGAGGTGTATTCTAAAAAGAAGTACAGAGCAGCAAAATGGCCTCACTTTGGAGGATTTGGCCCTATTTATTCCTCACAAGTATAGAAATACGTGAAAACGCAACAAAAAACAAATGCAGACACCCTTCACACACACACTTAGAGAACAGCAGTCACACAGGTGCAAGTGACACTACACATACATACTCACATAAGCACACAAAATACACTTGAACACAAGCAGCACAGATATTTACATAAATGCAAAATGACAAATGATATTGAATCCACCACCCACCTACACACACACACACACACACACACACACACACACAGTGAATGTATATGTGCGCCACTCAGGTCTGCCATCTTTTACAGCCTGATAGTGTAGCAGCCAGGGGGTCTTGGTATCTCTCGCTCCCTCCATTTCTCTCCTTTCTTTCTAACCTCGCTCATCCCCGCTCGCTCAGCCAGACATTCTTCATGCATACAGAACAGAGTCAACACAGAGGGAGTGTGGCATGTCTCTGCTGCCCCCTGCTGGCCGCAGTGATCGGAGGTGGTACCGTAATGAGAATGGATACACTGTAGTCTCTATGGGGAGCAGTCTACGTCTGTGTGTGTGTGTGTGTGTGTGTGTGTGTGTGTGTGTGTCTGTGCGTTCATGTGTGTGGAAACAGAGCACAAACCCCAAACAGAACAAGGTTGCAATGTTCATCTTATACACTGTCAGGTCGAAGGGATAGAGAATGTGAAGGAGACTCAGTGTGTGTGTGTGTGTGTGTGTGTGTGTGGGAGACTGTGTGTGTGTGTGCATGTTGGGAGCAAACAAGGATATGCAGGTGTTGGTGGGTAACAACCTCCCCAGAGACGGGGAAAGCAGGTAAAGAAGAGTGGATGGAGAGAGAAAGAGAGATTAAAAGGGGGACCATTTTAGCTCCTCTCTGAGGACAAAGATCACCTCCATCAGTCTCTCTCTGTGTGTCTGTGTGTGTTTGTGTTAGTCTGGCTCCCTCAGACTACACAAAGCCAGCTATGTCTAAAAACACCAGTTACATGTGCACACACACTACCTGTTTTAGGTGTGTGGGGTTTTTTGTAAAGATCATCACTGATTGATCAACTACATGAAAATCTCCTTTTCTTTATCCCGTTTTTGTTGTCAGCAGACGGCAACACTGTTGATTATAGCCACCATATGTCAAGGAGGCAACATGGCTTTGTTACAATTGTGATTTAACCAGCCAAATCACAGCTTCAAGTCAGCTTCAAGATGACAAGGTACAGCCAGATAATTTTTAGTTTTAAAGGTAAAGGTCAGCTACAATCATACAGTACAATTATATAATCAGATTTAGCCTCTGCACTTAACCCATCCTAGCATCAGGAGCAGAGCCCAAAAACTAGTCTCGCATAGCCAGACCTCCACAGTGCTCAGTGCTGGACAAAGGTCTTGCTCCACACATACACATTCAATTATCGGGGAAAAAATGGCAAGCCTTGTTTGTTTGTTTGCTAAACCAATCACAATTGTCTTGGGTGGGGCTAAGCCCAGGATGCAGCGATGGTGCCGCTGCAAAATAGTGTCAGGGGGAACTTGTTTTGGTGGAACATCTGTACGTCAGGGGGTGAGTTCTGGCATTACAATGCTTACATCACTGCAAAAGAAAAGGTAATAGCTGTTAGCTTGTTCACGTTCATAACATTACTGTCCCATGCGCTAATTTGGCATTTTCAGTGTGTAGGCTGCTATCTCAGCATTTGTTTTTGTTTCCCGGAGACTTTGAAAATGCAGATTGCAGATGTGGATGTGGACTGAAACAAGTCCCCCAATGACAGGTTTATACCAGCAGAGTGCATCTAAGTCAGACTACCCACAGACCAAGTCCAGTTCTAAGCCAGTGCCTTGGCCAGGTGCACTGACTGGAGAATTAACCTAGCATAAATGGTGGTGGGGAAAACCGGAGGACCAAGAGGCCACGTCCTAACCAGGTTTCGAATCCATGATCGTCTTGCTGTGAGGTGAAATTGCTAACCACTGCGCAACAGCCTGAAAGAGACAGAAAGATGTCTTCTTAACTTTACTGCCTCACAGACTCCAAACCCGCCTATACAAGCAGAGATTTTCCAAAGCCTTATTTATTCCCATCATACACTACAACATGAGGTTGGTATCATTAAACATAGTGTTGTGCATGTTCACACTTCACAAGAGCTAGCACAGAGTTCAGTTCATGGTCCCAAAAATGAGCTACTTCACATTAATTTCTTCCATTTTTCAAATTTAATTTTAAATTGAACCTTCTCTTACAAAGGATGCTGGAGTTTTATACTACATTTACAGTACAGCAAATGGCAGACATCAACATACTGTTGAAAACTCAGAATTCCAACTTTTCAGTTCAAATGGGATGCACCATAATGCTTGACAACCACAAGGAGGTGAAAAGGGAGGTTAGATAAGGTGACAAGCACCGAAACAGAGACTCCAGTCTGTAGTGTACGTTTCATGCTGTATGATGAAATAATGTTTTTTTTTTTTTTATCCTGGTGACACTTACTCAGCATATTCATATCATATTCATGCATTCTCTCAGGTAGTTAACTTATCTGGAGTTGACAGCACTCATGTTGACATTCGTTAGTTGCAAACTGATTCGTTCATCAATCACCAAAAACATGAGCATGCTCGATCACCATACTCTTTTAGATTTATCCACTGGAATACATTGGTTTCTTTTTCAGCAGATATTTGAAGCAGTTTTGGAAAGCTCAAGTGTCATTTTAGATGTCATGGAAAAAACAATCTAGTTTGATATTTAATTTAGAGCAGTTGTTGGGGTGAAGTGTTGGGGTTGGAGTGACAGTGGGAAATTAGCACCAGTCAGCCAAATGCTGATAGAATATGCAAGTGGCTGGTAGATTTGCTTCACTCACCAGCCAAATAAACAATGGTAGTAGCAGGTAAAATTTGAACATTCATTAACCATTTGGCCAGTGGACAGAAACTTGCAATGTATATCTTTACTCTTAGCTAAAGATACTTTGCTGTAAATTACATTTTGTTGTGTTTTTACTGCCAAATAAGAGGTTACCACTGCAACCACTGTGACACACACCTTTGCAGTAGAAATAGCTTTGCTAAAAGTGTGTTACTGAAAAGGACAAGACTGGTGAGTCAACTGAATCACTTGTCTTCTCTATCAATAATATCCACTGCTGTCAGAAACCTGGCCGATGATCTTCACTAGATGTAAGCTGGGAGGGGATCATGCAATCGCTTGTGCGTGTGTGTGTGTGCACATGATCAACAGACCTACAACTTGTCTACAGCTAATCTTACATACTACTGGACCGATCAGCCAAATCTTTTTTGTGCAGTTTCATAACTGAATGCTGAAGGACCTCTGTAGTTCACAACCTTTGAAAAACTTTGAAAAACATGCCATGGCCACAGGCATTATGTTTTTTTGATCATCCCATTGTTGTCAACATGACATCTCAAGAACACCTTGTGGGTATTTCTTCAAACTCGGCACAAATGACCTGTTAGACTCAAGGATGAACTGGTTAGATTTTGGTGGTCAAAGGTCAAGGTTACAGTGACCCCACTAAACACATTTTTTGCCATCCGCTAATTATGACAAAATTACACACAAATATCTAATAGGATCAAATGATGAGGTGATCAAATATTTTATCCAGACGGTCATAGGTCAGCTTCATTGTGACATCATAATGTTCAGCTCTCCGTTAGTCATCTGTCCTCCTCTGTGAAAAATAGTCTGTCAGTGAAGACAGCATGTTTCTCACTGGAAATTATTCACCAGAATCACACATGTATAGTGAAAACTTCCATTTTGTCAGAAAATACACTAAATACTCTTTATTAAATTATGACAAAGCTACAGGTCAGTATAGTGGCAACTTCCAGACATGGATGTAAATGGCAGCTTGACTGGTTGGTGGAGACATACAACTATGTGGCAGTAATTCCTTTTTTGACTGTTTCATACGACTATTGACAGCTGACTTCTTGCAAGTGATCAACAACTGCTTCAGTTTGAAATCGAAATTGTTTGAGCCAGGGTCAACAGCAACTGTTGGTGAAACTTTGCAAATTTCCACTGGTTGCATCTGGTAATTGTGGTGGCATTACAGTAGGTGCTTCACCATCTGTTGCCTCCAGGGATCTGCACTCTTCTTGTCCCAGCTGTATTGTGGACAGAGGCCCCAAAAAAGAGAATTTCAGATTTAGCTGCTTTGTGTGAACCTGCTCCGTCCCTCATTCCCCTGTCCACTGCAGCACTTATCGGCCATGTTCATCTGAACAGTCACAGCAGAGCAAAAGCACAGTCGCTACACTGTCACTCAGATACATTGTTCAACCACAACATCTTTACCAAACAGGTGCTGATGATTCAGTTAGAAACAATAGAAATAATTAACTTGTCTCTCAGGCCTGAGAATTGACTCCCTCTTTCTCTCTCTGTCTCCTCACTTGTGTGTGTGTCTGTGTGCGCGTGTGTGTGATCTCAGCTGTCACTCGGGTTTCAGAGGTCCCCAGTGTGACATCAAAGAGTACAACGTGCTCTACGTGGTGCCAGGCTCTGGCAAACTGCACTATGTCCTCATCGCCTCTATCATTGGAGCACTCCAGGTGGTCATCATCTGTGTGGTGGTGCTCTGCATTACCAGGTGAGTCATGCCCCAACACACACAGACACACACACACACACACACACACACACACACACACACACACACACACACATTCAAACACAGCTTACTAATGAGCCTGGGAGCAGAATTTTCCATGTCGTGTGTATTTGGGAGTCATAAGGGGGGCTGTGGAGCTCCTGAGCCTGGAGGAAACAGCTGAAAGGTCACCTTGCTTGCACCACAGAGAGAACGTGCTGTCACTCTCCCTGTAGACACACACACACACACACTCATATCTGAAAACGTGCAGCATGTGCATACAAGCATAGATGCACAGAGATATCTGTGTAGGCAAGCATACACACTTGTGTTTGAAGAGGCGTTTTGTATTCACAGTAGAAACCCACCCACACATGCACACACACACACCAACACACACACACACACACACACAGAGTATACCCTGCAGCTTGTCTGCCTCCGGCTGACCTAAGCAATTTATGACATTTAATAAAAGATTTTAAAAGAGTTTGGGCTGAGACAAAACTGCTCCTCTGAGCAAAGGAAGGGAGGAGGATGAGGAGGAGGAGGATGATGAGGAGGGGGGGCAAAGTGAGAGAGCGTGCTGTTGTAAAGGGGGAGGCAGGGTGAGAGGGTAAAGAGAGAAGATAAAGAAGAAGGGAGGGAGAATTATAACAGTGAATACAGCTACAGTACCATTAATGTTTCCTGCTGCTCAGCGATATTCATTTAAAGCAAAAACTATAAAAATACTCCGCCTTGTAAAAGTTCACAATACATCACAGTCTGAGTTGCTACAGTGGAGTCTGCTGAATGAGCCGATGTGTAAACGAATGAATGAACCCATACATGTCAGTGCGGAGTGTCCTATCTCTGTAGGACAGACTGAGCTATGGCGGGGATATTGTGTTTTATAAATGCTGCTGCAGCTGTATGATTTCCACTTGTTATAACTTGACATTGACTTGACATTCACTTAAAGGACAAACAGGTGGGAGTGGAAAAGGTCATCTCTGTGCTTTGCCTCCTGTGTATGACATTCTGCCACATCTTGGAAAACTGTCTGCTCGATAAGGCTTTCACTGCATGAGATACAGTGCTGTTAACCAAATCATTCTATGTTTCAAATCCTGTCATTCAGCTTCACCGGCAGCTGTGAATGTTGCAGCGAGTTTTTGCAGGCTTTTTTGCCCTGGGTTTGGCCTCTCAGGCTACATACAGGTTGCCCTGCCTTATTGGTGGAGGTTATTGAGCGTATGCAGGCTGAGAGGATGTCTGCAAGCACTGCTCAGGGCTGAAAACCCAATTCATGTTTTTTTCAAGTAAAACAAATCATTTCATCTTTATATTTATTTATTTTTACAGCTTTGTTTGAAGGGGCGTGCAAAAGGCTGACACAACATATGAACACATCAAGCCCATTGTAAAAAGTCTTAATCAATGACATTCTAAAACAAACACTGTTTTTTTCCAGAAATGATGATGAACGTAGCTAATCAGCCATCTTGCTTTCTTCTCATCTCTGTTGAGAGTTGCTCATACACATAAAGCTAAATAGTGATTATGTCAAGTTGTCATAACAAAGACATCTCAGACAATTACAACTTATAATAGTGTCATGTCACACCCCTTGAAATTAAGTGTTAGCACAGTTGCAAATTGAACATCAATTAGAGACAAATCTGCAAAGTATACTGCAAAGAATACTATTGTATTCTTAGTAAAGATACTAATACAACATTTTCTATCATTAAGTATGAAGTCACAAAAGTGACATGATATTAAGATGGGCTATAAGAAAGATTTACATAGTGTTTCTGTCTTTGTTACAGTAATACTATACCTCACAAAAGAGAATCATTGGACCAACTTTAAAAAGTTTTTTTTTCTTTTCAAATCAAGTTAACAGGTTAGATGAAAACAATTTCTTCATGTCAGAAATACTTAATAATCAACAGTCTACACTGACGCAACTTAAATTTAAGGCAAGTCAACTTAGAAGTTTCTAGTTTTCCAACTTAATTACACGATTTAACTAATTCAGGAGGACCATATATATAACACATTACATTATTCGATCACAAAGTAGAATTTTGTCTTCCATTAGACTTACTTGATTCCAGGTCACCAAGAGAAGACTCAGCTGCAGGGGGTAAAAATCTGGCGAGGTTGTCACAATGTCACACACACAATAGTAAGAGAAATCTAACTGACTAGCTTTTACTGAAATAAGAAAAGCAGGTTAAGGGAACGGGGTGTAATTTCAAGTTGTATTAATCCACAAAAGTGGAATGGCATTACTAAAACAGAATGTAAAATACTGCCTGACTTCAACTACTACTGAAATAATTTTTTACAGTGTATTTATGTTGGTTTGTTTCACTGAAATTACAATAAAGGCCCTTTTCCACCAACATGGAACTCAATTCAAGCACCTAATTTTGAACCATTTGGAACATTTCCACCAAAAATAAACCTGAAAAGTTGGTTCCTAATTGGAACCAAAAGAAAGCAGGTTCTCCTTGGGAACCAAAGTTGGCGTGTCATATGCTACAGGTTGTTGTACAGCACCTTCTGTTGGTGACATCCTCAATTACAATGGTTCCACTTAAAACTGGTGGAAATCTGGGCTGTTTCACTACATGGCACCAAGGTTTCAAGGATTTTGAATGGAGCCAGTTCAAGAACCAGAGCTTATTTGGTGGAAAAGGGTCCAGAATAAGTTTTCACATACTCTTAATTCCAACTTGTGTTTCTTTGTACCCATCCCTCACCCTCTTCCCTGTGCAGGAAGTGCCCACGGACCAACAGGATCAACCGGCAGAAGCAGAATAATGTCCACTTCAGTTCAGAGAACACCATGCGCGCCTCCACTCGACTTATCTGAGCCCAGACACAGCGGACAGAGTCCCCCTCCACCTTACGGAGCGCTGTGGCGTTAGATGTTCCCCCTTGTAGGCCAACCCCCGAAAATTAGGATCTGCTTCCCCCCCTCACTCCTCGCCCTCTCTCCCAGTATGAACTTTAAGAATGCCCAGGGAGGATGGTGGCATAGCAGAGACAGAGCTGGCGCGTACCAGTCAGTGATGACAACGCTGTCATCAGTCGCCACCGCCGCCAATTTTCCCAGTTGCCGATGTGTCTCCTTGCACCTTGTCACTTCCGCCCAGTGTTTTTCTGAACAAACTGAACCATGAGGTGTCGGGGAGGGGGGGGGGTTGCTGAGGATACAGAATGTGTGAGTGTGTGTGTGTGCACGAGTGTGTGTGAATGTGTCTTAGACATGTGAGCTTTGGTAGAGGCGGGCTAGCCGGTGTCTGTCGTTTGTAGATGAGGGGTTAAAGCAAAATCGGGGTAGTGCAAAGCAGGGTAATGGGCTTTAAATGAGGTGTGTGTCGTCCGGTCCGGGAGGGGAGGGTGGTGGGGTGGGTGGGGATGTCAGAGGGAGGGGGGGGGTTCGGGGCTACACGTGATGCCTTGCACCTTGTGTTATAGGAGACCTTTGACAGAGGGCACAATGTTAATATAGAGCTCTCTGTTCGGTTGTGACGATGACGTCAGCTTCTGTATCTTGGGTTCTATTTCCAATAGTTATTACTACATTGTCTTGATGGGGTCATTTTTCTGTAAATGTAAATAAATAATTTATATCACGAAATGTAACATGCTGTGTCAGTCTTTGTTTGTGCAGTGCGTTGATTCAGCAATGACATGTACTTAATATTGATTACTGTCACAATCATCTGCTCTAACATACAGACAATTTCATTTCTAAATAATGAAAGTCAAGTTCTGTATGTGCTCTTATTTTATTCTGTTATATTCTATTCTATTCTGCTATATTCTATTCTATTCTGCACTGTTCTATTTTGTTCTATTCTGTTCTGTTCTATTCTATCCTGTACTATTCTCTTCTCTTCCATTCTTTTCTATTTTTCTTTGTTCTGTTCTATTCTATTCTATTCTATTCTGCACTGTTCTATTCTATTTTGTTCTATTATGTCCTATTCTATCCTGTACTATTCTATTCTATTTTGCCCTATTCTGTTCTGTTCTGTTCCATTCTGTTGTGTTCTACTTAACTCAGTTCTATTCTGTTCTATTCTATTCTACACTGTTCTGCTCTGTTGTCCTCTATTTAGTTCTATTTAACTCAGTTCTATTGTGCTCTGTTCTGTTTTCTATTCAATTCTATTCTTCATTCATTCATTCATTGTCTGTAACTGTTTGTCTTTGAACGATCATGGAGGGCTGGAGTCTACCCCAGCTGACACTGGATGAAGGACGGTGTACAACCTGGACGAGTCACCAGTTCATCACAGGGCTGAACACATAGAGACACACAAATATTCACACGTATGGACACTTTAGAGTCACCATTTAACCTATTTAGCTTCATGTCTTTAGGCTGTGGGTGGAAGCAGGAGTACGAGGAGAGAACAGGACAACTCCTATTCTAATCTATTATATTCTGTTCTATTCAGCTCAGTTCTATGCTATTCTATTCTATTTTGTTCTATTATGTTCTATTCCAAATGAAGAAGAGTTTCTGGATGAATTCAGTCATGTTTGCTTTTTCAGTGGTGAAATGGTACTACATTCATTTACTCAAGTACTTGGGTTTAGTTGCGAAGTAATTGTACATCACTTGAGTATTTCATATCTCTTAATCCTTTTTTTCCACCACATTTAAGAGAAATGTACTTTTTTTGCACTAGTTACTTTCAGAATCATTTTTTATTCATACAAAACTTATAACAGTCACTGTTAAAGGACCTTTTTTTCAGCATTGCTACTTTAACTTAAAGGTAGAATAAGTAGGATTGTTCATTTCTTTTTGTAAAAAAAACAGAAAGATAGTAGATTGTTGAGGCTCATTCCCAGGATATCAAAGACTGGGATGTCCTGAGCACAGTAAAATAATGAGAAAATTAGAAGTTGGGAGTGGAGGGTGGGGTCTCTGAAGATGCAGTACCACCACACACTTCTGGTGGGTTGTGGGTACTGACTGAGAGGGATTATTCTTGTATAAAATAATTGTACATTACTTGAGTGTTTCATCCTTTTACTCCACTGCATTTAAGAAAGAAATAGTACTTTTTTTTACAGGTTACTTAAAAAGTCAAAACAAAATGTATAATAGATTGTTGAGTTTAATCTTGAAATGCTCATTCTATGAGCTTAAGTAGTTAACATCTGATCCACCTTAACCAACTACAGAGTCAGAAGTATAACACTCATATATTAACACATCACAACACAGTAAAATTAATCTAATAATATGAAATTTAATTGCATAGCATTCACATTTTCTGTATTGAGTACATTTGCTATTGATATGCCTACTCTTACAATGCATGTTATTTTAGTAAAATATAATTTTCAGTGCAGCAATTTTCTTTTACTTTTAATTGCTACTTTCACTTAAGTAAAGGATCTCTACCACTTTGCATTTAAAATATGTCCACACACACAGGTCCTGCTGGACACACAGGATCAAAGATACTTTCAAAAAGGGCAACAACAAAACTGGTGAGTAAAATACACTTCATTCCATGTCCATTCTCGTGTACATTCATATTTTATTATCATCTTCCTTTAACAGGTTTTTTGTTGTTGTTATTTTGAATGAATGTTTGCATTTCTCACTCTTGTGCATTTGTTTCTGACTTTTACTTTGCAAAGTGTCACAACCGAACTAGGACTGAACCCAAATGCACGACTCTAGAGACGAGGTCAAATATACAATCTTTTAATATCAAAGTATCAAAGGAAAATCACTCAATCGAGGAAGATCTCAAACTAACAAAAAACACTCTGATGAGGAAAAATACTATAAACACAGAAGAAATCAAAATCACTCGAGGAAAAATAACAAGACAAAGTATCAAAATAACATAAGGCAAGTCTAAGGCAAAACAAAGTATCAAAGAATACAAAACCTGAATTGACCAGAGTCGTGTAGTAAACAGACGTGGGTTCTCTGGCACACAAGACAAGACGAACTGGCACAGGACAAAGGGAAACACAGACTATATACCCACACACGAGGTAATGGGAAACAGGTGGAAACAATCAGGGCAGGGCAGACAATCAGACCAGTGGGATCACACAAGGGGGAAGGAGCAAGTTACCTGAAACGAGAGGAGAGTTAGGTGTCAAAATAAAACAGGAAGCCACGAGACAACATAGACACAAGACAAAAACTAAACATAACTTAACCTGACTTCTTGGACATGACACAAAGACTCTGAAGTGTAGTAGAAGTGGTGGAATGTAATTAAGTGCATTTAGTCAAGTAATTAAAAAAAAGAAAATATTCTCTACATAAGACTGTTCATAACTACACTAGTAATGAAAAAGTTGATAAAATTAAAAATTTTAGTGCAGCTTGCTGCAATAGTTTTTTGAGTTTTGAGGAAAACTCATACTCTTCCGTTCTGAAAAAAGTTTTTTGATGAGATATTTTACCTTTCTTCTTCTTTTTAAACTTACACTTTTGAGTTTTAGAAACCCTCAAAAATATACTTAAAAATGACTGAGCAAACCCATTGAAATGAAAGTGAATCATATATTTTAGTAATTTTAATTGACACCCAAATAATGACAAATGAGGTTCATTGCTCTCTGTGACACAAATATTCAAGTTTACCTAAAGAATAAAAGTTAATTATCTTAACTAAAGATTAGAGGTCAACAAAGTTTATGTCCTGTCTATGCCTTGAAATGTTGAGCATTTTTTTTTTTTTTACAGTGAAGGTCAGTGAATTATCTTGAGGAACAGGTCATGATTTTTGAGAGACATTGGTGCTGAGTTTTTCAAAATTCATGTTTGTATGTATATATTTATTTATTTATTTATTTATTTTCTTATTTTTGTTGCTTTGAGTGCCAGTTGCAAAATGCCTCCTACTTTATATTGTGGAGAATGCAGACATCTCTACAGCAGACATTTTCAGAACTCACACCAAAACTATCTCAATGGATAAATAGAACGACAGGTAAGAGGAACAATATGTATTTCTGAAGCTACCCAACAGCATTTAGGAATTCAAATCAACCCTACTTTATCAGTTGCAATAATAAAGCAATACACAGTTGTGTTCTACATATTATAATTCAGTTATAATGGAATGGTCCATTCTGTACAATGAAGCTGCGTTTTACTTTTGGTACTTGTATTTCTACTTGTTTATGATTCTGAAGGCAGGACTTTAACTTGTAATAGTGTGTTCAGACTGTAGTATTGGATACTTCTTCCACCACTGTTAACGGTACCAGTTCAAGTCAAATAGGCATTCAAGAAGAAACGTAATTGAGCTACAAGCGTCCTCCGCCACTAGATGGTGCTGTGTTCACCACAGGCCGCATGAAGCCCAGTCAGCTCCCCTCCTTTGCCGGCAGAAGAGATCAATATTTAGCGGAATTACTGTGGGGGATTGTGTACAGTTTAACAACCACTTATTCTGCGACCAATATAACTGGAAATATTGCCTTTGTGATGACTCTGTACCACATTATAAGGCAGGTAGTTGTCGTGGCCGAGTGGTTAAGGCGATGGACTAGAAATCCATTGGGGTCTCCCCGCGCAGGTTCGAATCCTGCCGACAACGATTTATTTTCACCGTACCTGAACATTGTACGGCCCATGACGGTTTTATCCGGCCCGCGATGTCGAAGACAAGCCATGCAATTTTACTTATGAGACTAAACAGACGAATGAAATTATCTAAATCGGCTTTTATTTTGAAATTCTTGTGTGGCGCTAGTGCGCTTCCTCCTGCCACAACTGATCGACGTGAGTGATGTTTGCAGTCGCTGCATCTTCTGCTGAGGTGACTAAGACACGCCCATGGCAGGTTGAGCGAATGGTGATTTTCATTTTGTTCGTGGAGCACAGCTGATGGAGGAATACACTGGAGTCACCAAATGAGCACTAAAAAGCGTTTTATGTTACTTATGTCACCTTTATCACTACAGCCATATTGATATAGTGGAGTAAACACAGGTGTTAGCAATGATACTAATTAAGGAGCCTTTCCAGTGAACCAGCATGCACTAATAGCAGCACTATGACCTGAATGGAACATAAAGTTAATTAGTATCACTGGTAACACCTGTGTTTCCACAACTATTTCATGTCAAAATGGCTGCAGGAATAGGTTTTTAACCAGCCATAACATTACATTACTGTTGACATGTTATTGCATCAGTAATAACAAGACAATAATCCAATATAGCAGTCAGTATTTGTACTTGTTATCCTTATTATACACTGTAAATACAGGCTGTTAGCTTGCAGTGAAGTCATTTTATGATGTGATATTTTTAAAGCTATAATATGTTCACGTTTCTGCATCAAAATGTCTTAAAATGCTAGACCTATGTTATATATTTACTTACTTATTTAATCACAAATGTTTTGATCACACCCTGACAAAACCATAATTTATGCAAGGTAACATTACGCTTCCTACAAGCTGACAACTTCCAGGAAAACGCACCAGATACATGAGGGAGCAAGGATGAATTTGAACATGATGGTGAACATGACTAACATGAATAAAACTTAAATACATTACTTTGTCCATGAGCAGGATTTCTGCTTGAATCACGCCAGATTGATTTTCAACTGCAATGGTGGTTCTTTAGCAATTAAGACAGCAACTCCCATGACCCCATGCTACTTCAAATGTCATCAAACTACAGCTTTTATTACTGTTTTAATGTGAAAGACAACTTATTATGCATTTAATTAACTAAAAATGAATTAATTAGTGAACTAAATGTTGTTTTTCCAACACTGCTTGTTACCCATGAATAATATGACCTCTGAGCCATTCATTCACTTCATGAGTAGATCTCTCTATTTATCTACAGCCTTAAGCAAGGACAAAGTGCACATTCTGCTTGTGTTCCTCAAGACGGAATGTTTTTGAAAACATCAAAGTCACATTTCTATTAGAAACAAGTCTTTTCTAATGAGGAAAAAGATCATAGTTCATATATGAAGTTCTCAGGTGGAACTGAGGTCACTCATGGGTCATTCAGGCAGACTTCAAAATGTTCCCAGCCTGTTTTTAATGAACCTGTAGGCATGTGCTTGTTTATCTGAAGGGCAGATCCCCAGCCTTTATTAACTTCAAACGCTTAATAATGTCAGCCCAGCTTTGCTAAGTTTAACAGAGAAAATTCAGACAACAGTGCATTCACTGTCAGAGATTATACAGAAATACAAGCGTTTATATGCAAAAGCCTCAGTGTGACGAATCTGATGAATAAACAGCACCTCTTTTCTCCTTCCTGTTCTCACTTGCAGCTGCAGCCCTGCACTTGACCTCCTCAAACCTATTAGGAAGAGTCTGTGGGGCTGTTTGATTCGAAATCCCCAATGGAGAATGTCTAGTCCCACAGTCTGTACTTTCACCTTCATCTCCCTCCTCTATTCCTCCACTATATTCTAAAATAAAAAGTCTAAAATAAAGAGTCTCAGAGTACAGACTACAGTCAGGCTGCAAGGTGTCTTTGAGAAACTCATACTCTCAATTTAATCATTTGTGTGCAGGGATTAGCCTACTTAAAAGGTCAGCAAGTAAGTAAGACATTTTCACCCCCACCTCGTTTGGTCTATACTTTCAGACTTTTCAGTTTGATCCAGGGCCAAAAGTAAAACCTTCCCGGACCATGGCCCGGACCAAAGAGCCAGACTTTGGTCCAGTGAAAAGAGGTGGTCTCACTCCAGAACAAACTGGACAACTGTTTGATTTGTTTCTAATGTGATAACATTTTTTGAATGGTTCAGACTTTCAGACCAATTACAGGAAATTACAACAGAGTATCATCAGAGCCGAAAGAAGGAAAAACAACACACCAAAAATAAAATGAGCCATTGGAGCAGACATGGAAAGGAAGAGATCAGATGTTTTATTGATATCTGGTCTCTAAATTTTAGTTTAGTCCACTTGGATAATTGCAATGTGAAACCAAAACTAAATGGACAAAGTGTAGACAGTGTCTCAAAAAAAAACTTTGTGCTTCCACACTTTTGAGTGTGGAAGTACCCTAAGATTTAAGTGGATCTATGGACTGAGTATGGCAGAAATGGCATATAATATCCATAAGTATGTTTTCATTAGTGTGTAATCCTCTGAAAATAAGAATTGTTGTGTTTTCAAGTACTTAAAATTAGCCCTTTATAACTGCAGAGAGATCGGGTCATCTTCCGCAGAGGCCACCATGTCGTATTTCTACAGTTGCTCAGACTAGACAAACCAAACACTGGCAAACAGTGATTCTGCTATGGGCTTTTTCCACTGGCACTTTTGGCTGTGCTGAGCCACACCTTACCACACCAACTTGCATTTCCATTATCACTTTCAGCACACCAAGCTGCGCCAAGCCACCCCTGAGATGGACCTACTCTGGAGTGATGCCAAAGCAAGCCTGATGCTCCTGCAAGTGGGCTGTGGCGACGTCTCAACAGCTGCGGCCAACCCGTGCTGAGCCCCCTTTTTCCCCATTGAAGTGTGTTGTGATACTCAAAAGTCTCTTTATGTTCAGTTCTTAGTACTTTCGCTTTAAACAGAATCTTTATGTTTTGAAATTTAGTATCTCTCCTGTGTTGCAGTTTGAACACTCAGGTGTCTGCATTATTTTACCATTTCATATTCGCTTTCAGCTGAATAGGAGTCATGTTAGGTTACTGCTGATGAAACCCCAAATGAAAACATTTCCTGTGTATGCTGCTTCATAATAAAAGCGTTTAAATACTGGAATGATGCAGGACTTTTGTTGTGAAGAATTTAAGGATACAGCATGTTTGTCCCGGAGAGTCACATGAACGGTTTATCCACTGCTTTACAGCCGCTCGACTCGAGCCTCCTTGAGCTCATCTTCAGGTAAAAGACACACTTTCAAGGGGGTAGCTGTGTTGTAATGGAAAGGGAGGGTGAGGAGAGCTGTATTCATTTGTTTGTAATCTACAACCTCACCACCAGATGCCAGTAAATCCTGCCATTTTGAAGCCTCGGGTGTGGGGGTCACAATTCTTATTTCATTCAGCAGAGTTGGATCCTCCTGATAAAGAGAAAACTACTGTTGCAATGACCCTAAGGCAAAGTACTGTTTAAAAACTATATAACTGTCACAGTGTGGATTCAGCTCCTCTGCTTTCCCAGTAGTTTCCCCTCACCCCCCCTTGCCTCACTCCTAGTGTCAGCCACTCCCACTTGATCACCCCACTCCACTCACCTGGACTCACAGCTGCAGCTCATCAGCAATCACCCCAGTATATAAGCCTCTCCAGTTCACTCCCTTGTTGCCAGATTGTTCTCTGTTCCCATGTTAGACTTTCAAGCGTTAATCTCTGGACTGATTCCCCCTTGCTGACTCTGACTGCCTGCTTTGTCTGTCTCCTGGTAAATGCACCAGCCTTCTGGCCCAGATCACGCGATCTGCCTGAACTTCCTTGGTTCCTGTTTGTCAGTGGCTTCCCAGCGTTTCCACTCAATGACGCTGCAGTGTGAGCATTTCCACCTCCTTGCCTGTGGCTGGCTTTGGCTTTGAGACTCACATTGTCTCCCCACATGTGTTCCTGTGTGAGAGTCTTTTGTGTACCTACCTGTCAGCTCATCAATCCCTCATGTGGCCTTGACCTACCCTTGCTGGCTTGTCTGCCCTGCCCGTCTACCCACCTGGTTCTGAGTCCTCCACCTGGCCCCGACCTAACTCCTGCTTGTCCCTCGTCACCTCATCTGCTCCATTTGACTGCTCATCTGGTTCTGGACCCTCCACCTCATTGACCTTGTCCCTTGTCTGCTCCTTCCTGGTACTGTCACCCGCCGCTGAACAGAACTCTTAGGCCACTTCTGGGTTCAGCCTGGTTCGTCTTTAAATTTGAAGCCTCATAGACTCTGTGATAACTCTTTGTTTGAGTTACGGACATTTTTCTGTGTTGCATTACCTGCTCAAGTTTCTGTTCTGCTCGTGACAAAGGTCATTACCAATCGTCCTTCTGTGCCTGTGTGCTGCAATTGGTTTCAGCCAATAATCTTTTTTGCCAAGTTCATCAATGATGATAAATGATCTTAAGTCTATAGTTTATGAACACTTAGAGTCATCTATGTTGTGTTGGATTCAGTAGAAGTAGCAATTCCTTGATAGGACTGGGACATTGCAAGGTTTCCTTGATTAAATGCTCAGTATTTCTGAAGGCAAAGTCTGATGTTCTTGATGAGTTTTTGAGAATTTTGATGGTTTGTAAAATAAGAGGCTGTATTTCACTATTTTGGTACATTTGCTATAAAGTTAATATATTACACTGAGATACTGAGCGGGCTGTATTGCACGTTTTTGTTCCAAGTCAAGGGAAGGAAATTAACAAGGCTCAGGAGGATTTTTTTGCCTTTGTCTCAATAAGAGATCAAACCTCCTCCCCATTCTAACCATTTCATGCTTGACCTTACAAATAATTAATAATTAAGTTGACCCTGCATGCATAAAAATGCCAATTCTTCTTTTGTAGACACTTGTATTGTTCCTGGTGCTGTATAGAGGATAAAGGTATTTAATAATTAATAGTTAGCAGATTATTTAGTCACATGTCAACAGAGACTCAGCAAAGTGACAGAGGCTAAACTCAACATCAGGGTTGGGAGGGTTACTTTAAAAATGTATCCTGCCACCAATTATTCATTACTTTTTTATTTCCTGTTTTATTTTTGGATTATTCAGTACCAAATATGATAAAATTGTTTAGCCTAATATGTTTTATATATTCTTTTTTAGGTTTATTTTTTTCCTTTGTTTTGCATAAATGCACGTTTAGATTAATGGAGGTTATCCACAAATGTACTTTGTTAGATTTGCTATTCACACCAGTCACCACCATCACATGTATACTCCCAAAATATTTCTCAGCTGTAGTATAGCAGTGTTATTGACAGGTTGGTTCACTAACTGGATCCCTGTGTATAACACTAATGGTTGGTCTGTGCAGTTGGTCTATGTAGCTAATATTAGCGGTTGGGTTGTGTAGCTAACTTTTGCTGTTGGTCTGTTAGTTAATGTTAGCAGTTGGTCCTACCTCTAAATGTTTCTTTAAATTAGAAGTTGAGGTTTTGGATGACAACATATTCACAGCTGAAGGCAGAACTTTTTTCCACCTAATAAGTAAGTAAACATCATAACTGTAAGATTAGCTCTGGTTTCATTGGCGAGATGAGTGGTGTTGTGAGACTTGTAAGTGTTTTGATATGCATACACTGTATAGGGCAGTATATGATTCTTTGCTTAAAAATGTATTTTCAAATTGTAATCCTGATAAAAAATCACAGTTTTTACTAATAATATCTGTAATTTGAGTAGGCTGCCTCTTTTTTCTGTTACTGTAATGCAATAGAATTTTTTCTGGTATGCTAATTATATAGCTAATCCTCTTACATGTAATCCATTACTCCCCAAGTCTGCTCAACATACATGAAGGGGTGTATGTGTGTGCGTGTGTGCATGCATGCCTCCACCAACATCTGTAATGTTTATGGATGGAATGTGCGATAAACAAGCTTACATTCAGATGTTGTGTGGGAAGCAGCAGTTAACCTATGGAGCTACTGTATATTTTTCATTAAGGAGTGGCTTTGTGGTTTTGTTTGAGTGAGACAGAGCATGAAAGCAGCTGTCTCACGCCAAAAACAATATCAGGCTAAATCAAGAGCACAAATTAGTAATTTGAGAGCATGAATTATTAAATCGTGAGCACGAGTTAGTAATTTGAGATGCACGGATACGTTTTTTTCTCCATGACACCTCCCGTGCTCCATACCCTGCAGCTCATCCCCTGGGCACACCCCTATTTGTGTACACATCTGTGTGACTGCGCAGCAACCAGCAGACCCAGTCAGTGTAATCCTGTCAGTTTCCTGTCCTCTCCTGCTGGTTTCAGCTCAAATCCAGTGGGCCTGAGGCCAGGGAGGAGTAGGAAGGAAACTTCTGTGAATGTCTGAGTATCTGCTCTCATCTGAGGTCAAGGAATGTGGTGGATGCTATCAGTAGTGGACAGTGGATTTCACTTTTACTTGCTACAAGAAAAATTAAAGATGTGACATACACACAAAAGTTGCAGTCAGAGTCGGCGATAAGCTGCCAGGAACAGGAAATCCCACCTTGTTTCCAGAAATAAAGGAAGACTTCTGCCATCTGTGGCTGTACCATTTGCTGCAATTACTTGGATTTGCATGATCAAGTTTAAACAGAGTTTAGTAACAGTAACAGCTTGCAAGGGGTGGTTGGTGGAGGAGGAACATTCTGTACCAGTGTTAAAGTGACAGTTCGGACCAGATCACAAAATACTTATTTTTCATCCTGTGGTGCTATTCATTCGTCTAGATTGTTTTGGTGTGACTTGCAGAGTTTTTGAGATTTCAGCAGTGGAGAAGTTTGCCTTTTCTCCACTATAATGGATCTAGCAGTTTCTATACATTTTTCTATAAATTACTTAACCATACATTGGATGCTCAACACCTCTGCTTTAATTTGGTTATTAATACCCCTGATAAAAAAAAATAGCAAGATGAGCGTTGTTAGTTCTGTCTGTGTTTGTCACAGATTATGCAGTGAAAACTTGAGGTTTGTCACATGAATGTCACTTGATAACTTGCCAATCCGCATCATCTAAAATAAAAGATAATGTTGCTCTGTAACTGTTGGATGCGTGTAATGGGCCACTGTTTGTTAACAAGTTCGTAACTTAAGAGTGAGTGATATGTCAATGTGGTGTTTACAACTTGTTTCTGCTGCCCCCAAGTGGCCAAATTTAGTCAATTATTGCAGGTTTAAATGTCCAGTGTATAAGATTTACAGGGTTCATTGGCAGAATAGGGCAGAAATGGACAGGGCTGCCACCTTCTGGCCAGTTTGTTGATATGTTGTTATTCAACCAAATTTTGATTGGTTGGACAGTCACTGGTGTTTCTTTAATATGGAGAGAAGCACTTCTTAATCCATTATTGTCGGGAGTAGGGACATATGCAGACCTGATGTATTTTATTTTTGAGTGACAGGCTATTTACTGAACATTTACTGGCCCCAGTGTAATTGACACCATGTCAATGAACCAGCACAAATTGCTGCATCGGCCCACAGCCTCAGAGGACAGAAGAGCTGAGTGGTTACAGTTTGTGTTTTATGACAAAATGTAGGGATTTTTCTCTGCTGGACTGCTTTTTTTAATGGTCAGCCAATAACAGTTCAAGCTCAATGATATATCAATAACACTTGCCTGGAACCTGACTTCAAAATCAAAAGTTTTGCCATGTTATGTTGTTTCAGAGTTGAATCATCCTGTTGAAGTTGGCGTTAGCATGTTGGTACTAATGTGGCTGTATTACCACAGACTGTTGGACTAATGTAATATTGAGGGACAGTCAAGAAAAACCGTGTTAACATTAAGCCTCATTTGAAGCCAATTAAATAACAAAAATAGCAGGTCAGATGCAGTAACTGTTTTGTTTTGGCGGACTTGCTTTTTGTGAAAATTTATACTGCAGTGCAAACTGCGTTAGCACTGAGTTCTGTTTGTGTACAGAAGTTGGTGTGGCCTTCGTCTCCACTGTGTGTGTGTGCATGCAAGTGTACATGTTTCTGCTGTATGTAACCATAAATTTATTTAATAGTCCTGCCCTGAAGTTAACAATATAGCTAAGCGTGAAAAAGAAATGGTCAAACTGCAGAAAAGTGCTTGGCAACAGCCCCGCACTACAAGACCTCTCTCCACAGCACTCAATGCAGGAGAAAGTTATGGCTTCATGCATAGACATTCAGCTAGAAAAAGAAAAAAAAAATAAAGCAATACAAACAAGGCACAGTATTGTTTGTATTTCTTTAAACCAATCACAAACATCTTGGGGCGGCACCATGCACAGGATGCAGTGACGGTGTTGCTGCAAAATAGTGTCCAAAGGAGCTCTGGCATTAAATTGATGACATCACTGCAAAAGAAAAGTTAACAGCAGCTAGCTTGTTACCATTAGTGTCCCAAGCGCTAATTAAGGTTGTAACTAGAGGTTGTTGTTGTTTCCTGGGGACTTTGAAAGTGTAGATAGCGGACACCGTGATGCTGCTTGAAGCTAACATCCGATGGCAGGATTTATACTCGCAGTGTGCGTCTGGTGAGTCAGACTAGCAGCACGGTAACACTGATTAACACCGATTGAAGCTAACAGGAAGTACCACTCAGTGAACTGTGGCAAATTTCGTTAAGATTAAGTAGATGTTTCCATTAGTGTACAATCAGCTGAAAATAAGAGTCTTTGTTTTTTTGTTACCTTAGAGTGGCCCGTTTATAGCTACAGAGCAAGTCCTCTTCTATGGACGCCACCATGTTCCATTGCCATGTTTTTACTGTAGTCCAGAACAGACAAATCAAACACTGGATCTAGATATGGCCTTTTGTGTTTCTTGATAATTTTGTGGCTGCTTTAGGTTCTCCTATTCACTTGGAAGGGGAGGGTGAGGTAAGTCACAGTCAGTTGGTTGCCATCTAAAACCTGACCAGACACCACTAAACCCTACACACTGCTCCTTTGATGTACAAGTGAAGTACAGAGGAGTAAAGTGTGGCCATACATTGATAATCCTGTTTTTAGCACACAACAACTAGTTCACAGAAATAATTCCCCTTACATTACTCTGAGCCCAGTACCTACTGAGCCTGAACAGATAGGCACTTGGCTTTGGAATCTGACACCTATCTTAGAAATGCAACTCCTCATCCAGCTCCTTTCATTTTAGATGCCGTGTTTGAACATGCAGGCTTGTTTTCCAAGGCATTCACATGTAGATAATGTACATACCACAGAAAAATAAATTGTTTTCTATGGATACTGTGTAAAGAAATACCAGTGATGAATGAAATAGTAGCAAAATCAAACCATTTCGCTGAAGGCACACAGCTGTCTTTCAGGAATCTACACTTTGGGAACCGTCAGGCTGAAAGAGTGGCCAGGAGAGCCCTCGCATTGATTTTACAATCAACAAACTGCACGTCAACTCCTTTGGCGGGGAAGAATTGGCCCATTGGTTTGAAAATTGATGGTGTTGGACACATTAAAGCACACACACTCACATGAACAAACAAGCGTGCACACACAGTCCTCACATTTTGTTGGTGTGTAAAGCTCAACACCCCGAAAATTGGCCCATTAGCTTCACAATTGATAGCATCACAGAAATGACACGCTACAGAAAACACATACACACTCTACTACTAACGTACAAGGCCACCTTTAAGTGAGCGTGTGTCTAACACACGCTGGTCTGTGAAAAAGGGTCATTTAAAGATCCATCGCCATCTGTTTTGGTCCCAGCATGCCATTTTCCCCTCTGTGGGCGCCTTTGATTTAGTGACAAAAGGGTACCATTGCTTCCTTCTTTCCCACTGTGCGACCAGACATCCAGTCTGAGCTGGCTATACAAATCAAACACTGCCGGGCATCCATCGTATCATCATAGGTATGACCACCTGTGTGGGGCTGTTGATGGTAATCACAAGCATTAGGGGTCCCATTTAAACACTGATCAGGGAGCCTGTTTGTTGTGTCTCTTGCAGGTATCACATAACCAGAAGTGAACAAAAGTGATTATGAAATATGAGGAAGCAGGTGAATGAGTAGGTCGGAGCAAGCGGGCAATAATTATGGGGGACGCAGGAGGGATCCAGACCAGGGGTGTTTCCAGACTTTTTTGACTGGGGTGGCCGAAGTGGAGCACTGACTTACACAGTGGTGGCATTTCTCCTATCCATTTTAATTACTAACACTACAGGGTCTTACAATTTCTTACAAATAGTCAACAAACCACAACAAAACAGTGACACCATAAAAATATCATATAAAGCTTACATATTTTATTCTTTAACTACTCAGAAAAGAAATTGCGCCTCCTTTGTAGTTCTTTCCTCAGGCTTTTCTCCTCCACCCATGAAAAATACTTTTATATTTCTGATTTATTATTTAAGTAAATTAACCTTGTAAAATTTACAAATGCAAAAGAAAAGAATGCACATGTAAAAATATTTGTCAAAAAGTTGGTTCAAACTAAACCCTGCCTCTGTCTAGACCGATAACCAATCATACTTGAGGATAATGGGTGGCACTTGGGGTAACCAATCAGATTTCAGGGGTGGCCAGTCCCCCCCACTCCCAGCACCCGCTCTAGAAACACCCCTTGTCCAGATCTCCTGTCACAGAATAGACAGTTGTCACCCTCAACATATCATTTTAAACATAACAATATAATTTTACACTATAATAATATAGTCTTTAAGAATATGCACGTATAAGAACAAGAAACAGATTAAGAATAAATGAAAAACAATGCTACACAATGGTGTCATCCCCACACAAAGACCTCTATACAAGGCAAGTGTTAGTGGAGCCAACTCCACCCTTTGTTCTGGGGGACTGCTTTTGTCTAAGAAAAGACAAAAATAGACTCTCCTGTTGTTTTGAACAGCAAAGCATGCTGGTGTACAGAGATAACCATATTCTGGATAAATCATCAGTGTCAGAAAAATGCAAACAGCAAAGCTGCACAGGCCTCAGTTCTTCCTCCAAAATGCAGATTACTCAAAAGTTCCCCTTCTGGCTATGATACCTTAAAAGTTCTAGCCCTTATTCTCTGCAAAAAAGCACCCTAAATTTAGCTGAAGCTCATGTAAAGCATCAGTGGTCTGAGTCTCGTTTTGTTTCCCAGCAACAAACCTACATGCAACTACGAGAACATATCCCACCACCTATGAAAGTATTGGTCAACAGTCAGTTTTAAGGGAAGAGGAATGATTACAGCAACCAATAATAGACCTATAAGAGGGACAGTTCATCCCAAAATCAAAAATACATGTTTTTCCTCTTACCTGTAGTACTATTTACCCATCTAAATAGTTTTGGCATGAGTTACCAAGTTTTTGAGACACTTGCTGTAGAGACGTCTTCCTTCTCTCCAGTATAATGGAACCTGATGACTTTTTCCATTGGTAGTTTTTCACCAGGTCACTGTGGAACCTCCAGGCAATTTTCACTTTAAGTTGCATAAAATTATTATTATTTTTTTTTTTTAGCCTTTAGCCCTTTTCCTGTCACTGGTCAGTCCCACATTCTCAGTCCCACAGTGCTTTGCAAAGCAGTTTGCTCAAACTTCACAGAAAGTGAATAATAACTCTGTGTTGTGTGGGTCAGTGGATCTTCATGATTAGGTGCCATTCATGGGCTGCCAGTGTTTCAAAAACCAATTATGTTTAAGGCTAAATTAAGTCTGCCCTCAACTTAAATTTGTGAACTCCTTATCCTTTATGGGCCGCTGCTTGCTTGCATAAAACCACCTAAGGTATCCTTTAGGTTTTCATCGAAGGATACTTTTGATAAATTAGTTTCATTAGGATTTCAATTTCCATATTTTTCAATGAGAACAACATTCTCATCTTCTGTCCAGTTTGGCATTTATTTTTTCTCTTTGTATTCTCTTCGTTGTCCATTTTGGAGAAGCTGAGGTGTGAAGTGTAACCATGGTAACTGAAGTGCACATGTGCTGTATTATGACAGTAAGTGCTGTGACAGCCTTATTCTAAATACTTCAGCAAGGAGACAACCTAAGAGACTTTATACAACACTTTAACAATGAATCCCTTAACTCATGGAAATATTTTGCATGAGGGACCAACAAAGAGTTTTGAGTTTAGAGCCCAACTCACACTCAAGTTTTGAAATAAACTAGGAGAGAGTTTTGAGTTGAGATGGCCTAGTTTACTTTTCTTCTTTAGATAAACTTGAATTTTTTAGCTTTAGGAGCTCAAAAAATAAATTTATTTCAAAAATTGGTCAAAGTGAGCTGTGAGCTTTATTCATTATTTGGCCACACTGAAATTAAACCATTTTAATCTTTTAATTAAAAGATTAGCCATTATTCACTTTTGCTTAAATGAGTTTACTAAATGTTTTAAATGCAAATTTTTAGGTTTCTAAAATTCAAAACATTACGTAAATCTAATGAAATGTAAACCATTTCAACAGGAGATTAGTGTTAGTAGTAAGTAGCAAGTAAGATGCTTTCAAATGTTGATGTTCTGAACTTTTTTAGTTTTAGGCAGCGGTGGACAGTAAAGAAGTACATTTACTTGAGTACTGTACTTTACTTGAGTATTTGTTGTTTTGGAAACTTGTGACTTTCACTCCACTACATTTAACAGGCAAATATTATACTCCACTACATTTCTGTGAAGGTTGTTGTTACTCATTACTTTTAGTCGAAGCACATCTTTGAAGTCAGCTGTTGCTGTTTTTTTCTTTTCTAAAATGCAATTGGCCACAGTACCTGCTTTTAACTGGAACTGATGTAAAAGCAGAAATATGTCATCCAGGCACTCAACAAGTGCAAGCAAAAACTCAGTGACAGCAGGAGAAAGACAAAATTAAATCTGAAGATTCATTGTAATTAGAAAAAGAGAAATAAGTCCAGGCCGGCTTTTAATGTTGGATTGTTTTTATCAGGGTGAAAAGTACCTCATAATTCATGTATCTACTGCTCCTGAGGACAGAAAGAAATCTCAGTGGTTTCATGTGGTGATTTTAAAACAGTTACATCAGAAAATAACAACAGCTGTCCTTTTTGTTTTTGATTGTATTTCTATACTGAAGTTTTTCTATAGACTTTGTGTAGCAGAGTGGTTCTACAAACAAGTCAGTGCATCATTATGTGGTTTCAGAGAGTTACAAGTTTCTGTAAATGCATCGTGAGAACAATATAGCATGTATTGATGTATTATATTAGAAAATGTACTTTGTAATTTGTACTTTTGAATACTTAAGTATTTTTAAAAGCAAGTACTCTATTACTTGAACTCAAGTAAAATTTTGACTGAGCAACTTTCACTTGTAGTTGAGTAATATTTGACCAGGAGTATCTATACTTTGACTCAAGTAGGGGGATCGAGTACTTTGTCCACCACTGGTTTTAGGGTGTATGTAACCAGGCACAGATCGCTACTTGAAGTCGTCAGGCAGTTTTCTGGCTGCTCCTGCAACTAGACAGAGACAGAGTCTTTTCTTTCAAGGCCCTGTGATTTTGGAATATCTTGCCAGAGAAACTCAGGCTTACCTCTGCAGTGTCAACCCTCAAGTTTTCCCTTACCTATAACTTTATTTAACCAGAAAGGGTTCACACTGAGAATAAAAATCTTTTAGTGGAGTGTCCTGCATGAATAAAATAGCAGCAATACAGTGAACATAAAACTTCAAGGTTGCAAAACATGTATAATTTAACACGTTTTTACAGAAAACACATTTTCAAGTTTACAGCCTCCAGCCTGCTGTTATCTGTAGTCTTTTGATGTGCTTATTTTTCTTTGCTTTATGGCACCTTTTATCTGTATATTAGCTTATATTGTTGCTTTTATCCTTTTTTTCTCTGTAAAGCATTTGTAACGTGTTCTATACAAAGTAAGTTCATTATTATCAGTGGTGGACAAAGTACTCAACCCCAGTACTTGAGTCAAAGTACAGATACTCCTGGTCAAATAACTACAAGTGAAAGTTGCTCAGTCAAAATTTTACTTGAGTTAAAGTAATAGAGTACTTGCTTTTAAAAAATACTTGAGTAATCAAAATTACAGATTACAAAGTACATTTTCTAATATCAATACATGCTGTATTGTTTTCATGATGCATTTACAGAAGCTTGTAACTCTCTGAAACCACATAATGATGCACTGACTTGTTTGTAGAACCACTCTGCTACACAAAGTCTATAGAAACACCTATAAAAACTTCAGTATAGAAATACAATCAAAAACAAAAAGGACAGCTGTTGTTATTTTCTGATGTAACTGTATTAAAATCACCACATGAAATTAGATTGAAGTCAACTGTAAGGAGTTCTCCAAGTCTGTTAAATAACTGAGATTTCTTTCTGTCTTCAGGAGCAGGATATACATGAATTATGAGGTATTTTAAACCCTGATAAAAACAATCCAACTTTAAAAGCTACCTGGAATAATTCATAATTATAATAACATCTGAGATTTAATTTAGTCTTTCTCCTGTCGTCATCATTGTCACGTTTTGTTTGAATGAAAGAGGGAGAGCTTGTTTGTTCTTGTTACAGAGCGTCTGGATGATGTATTTCTGCTTTTACATCAATCCCAGTTGAGAGCGAGTACTGTGATTGGTTTCCTTCTGTGAGGAACACAGCGTGAGTAACAACAACCTTCCTAGAAATGTAGTGGAATCAAAAGTACAATATTTGTCTTTGAAATGTAGTAGAGTGAAAGTCACAAGTTTCCAAAACAACAAATACTCAAGTAAAGTACAGATACTCAAAAACTGTACTTCTTTACTGTCCACCACTAATTATTATTACTATTAGTATAGTTCTTCAGTTTTGTATTTTACTCCAGGATCTACAATCTGACCTCATACTGTATACTGCACTCTACACCTGTCATGTCAAAGTAACTTTAAGTAAAAATGCGGGCAGTACACTTCCATGTGTGTTTCCTCTTTGACATTATAGTGTCTCCGTCTGTGTGAGAAACCCTCATTAAAGTCCCCATGAAGTCTGCCTCAAGGTGGTTCAGTTGCATTCTTAGACAAACATGGAACCACACACAGGAGGACAGGCACCAAGCTGGTGGATGCAGTCAGCAATGACAAAGACTGTAGAACATTAAAGAGGAAACAAAGAGGAGGAAAACTATTCCATGCAGGTGATTTTATTTTTTGCAGTATATGTTTTTTCATTGAGAGAAAAATAACACACAGGTCTTTAAATGTGTCAAAAGTTATTCCCACCCAGAAGAAAATTATCTCTGTCTTTTGTATACAAAAATGCATTGTGCTGTAGTGCTTCAGGTAAAAGAAAACGGCTTAGATTGCCGTCAGGAAAGGAAACAAATGGCAAAAGATTTTAAAAATAACCCTCCTCTGCATGACATCGCAGTTCACATTCAAAGAAACTCGTTCATCAACCATTCTTGGAAAATCAGTCATCCAGCCAGGTAGTTTGCCAATAGCCAACGGTTACAGCGAGACCACACACCCCTCCCGCTGGAGGTTTTGAAGCAAGGTTTCCCAGGACACAAAGCTCAGTCATTCAATGATGCGACTTGCAGCGGCATGTTCGTTGAAATTATGGAATATGTTGATTGACGTTCCTGCTGCAGTGACTTCACCCATTATTTGTTTCTGGAGAATTTTTACAGTCAAGGATTTGATTGTGGAAATTTCTTGAGGAAAGTAAGAATATTTCAAACTCCAGTTGAGTGTAACTGGGACTCTAGCTGTTAATAAAAAGAGAAAATAAGATAATTGAAGGGAGTGAATCATCATCACCTCTAGCAGAATATGAAGGCATGCATTTTGATTGAAAATGCAGTAAAATAAAACCTCTGGGCCTTTGCACTGTTTGACAGAGGTCTAACACTCACTGACTTGACAGAATTAGGCCATGCACTTGCAATTTTTGTCCTCCAGAGGGCAAATATATCCAAGTCTTCAATCTGACTTGAAAAGATGTCCATCCACCAGGGTTTTTTTTATCTTGTGCTGTGACAGCTTGTGTGCATGACAATTGTTTTTGTAGTACATCCTATTATACATGGCTAGAGGAAGGTTAACAGCAAAAAGGACCCTTAAGAAAATAGTGAGCGTTGCCACAAAATATGGAAAGGAAAGACAACATTCCTTGACACAATACTGGGAATGTGTGAAACATGTACCAGACCATCGGGAACACTGGAAGAATTCAGGAAAGCAGAAGATAAGTTACAGAGAGAGGACTAAAACGGGGAAAGGGAGGGATGGAGAACACGGTGAGGGGGGGAGCAGAGGAGAGGATAGGATAGGAAAGGAGGGGGACAGCTGCAAGAATGGCAGGATGGGAGCGTCATTCCCTCCGCTCCATCCCGGGGGTGAAAGTGGGAAAAGTCAGAGTTCAAGAGCGAGGAACGGGAGGTCACGCTTTCATGTTGACAAAAGTGTGTGTCTCCATGGAGAAGCAGTGACAGAGAGAGAGGGGTTAGAAACACTGGGGTTTTGAGCCAGGGGAGGAAGGAAATTTGTTTTGGGCGAGTGTGTCTCTAACACTTCCACTCTACTCTGACAGCTTTGAAGCTTGTTGAGCGAATGACCTCAAGAAGAGGTGTTACTTTCTGATGTTGACATGGGAGAATCTGTCAAAAGCACTTTTGACTACATACACAGCTGCTGAAAATGTTGAGCTGAAACAGACAACAGCAAACAGACACAGCTATCATGTCAACAAAGTTCCCAGTTTTTTAAAGGAATAGATGGACAATTTGGCGAAGGCGCTTGAGATTGACATCACTCAAATATTAAGCTGCCGCCTACAGCGATTAGCTTACATATCATGATTGTTTAGTAGTTACAAAATTCGACATGTAAAAAAAAAAAGGAAGTCACTGCCAAGAAATAGTCTGGCACATAACTCCCCATAAAACCCCTTCTTTCCAAGACTTGAAGAGACTGATATCACTCTTATATTTGCTATAGCTTTGTACAAAAACATGGGGGAATGGTAAGCAAACCAAATCCACCTATCAGGGTCTCTTAAACTCCCTTATCTTGTTCATTTTGGTCATTTAAAAAACTGATGTGTAAGAAAAGGTCACTGCACTCAGCCAATAAATCTTGTCTCGCACATGACACCCCAATAAAACCCCTTCTTTCCAAGAGATGAACAGATTGATATCAGTCTTATAACTGACGATCAAATATTAAGCTGCCGCCTGCAGCCAATTAGCTTAGCTTAGCTTTACAAAAGAGATAGCCTTATATCTGAACCAAAACACATGCACTTAACAGGCTCTCTTAAACTTCCTAATTTACATATCTTGTATGTTTAGTAATTACAAAAACCAAAGTGTAAAAAAATGGAAGTCACTGCAACTGGTCAAAAAATAGTTTGGAACATAAATCCCCATAAAACCCCTTCTTACCAAGACTTGAAAAGACTGATATCGTTCTAATATCTATTGGTCAAATATGAAACTATCGCCCACAACTGGTTAGCTTAGCTTAGTACAAAAACATGGGGGAAAAGTGAGCCTAGCTGGGTCCAAAGCAACCCAAGTCCACCTATTAGTGTCTCTTAAACTCCCTAACTAATGTATCTTGTTTATTTGGTCATTTCAAATACTAAAGTGTATAAAAAGAAAGTCACTGCACCCAGTCAACAAATAGTCTCACACATGACACAATAAAACCCCTTCTTTCCAAAAGATGAAGAGATTGATATTAGTCTTATATCTGTTGGTCAAATATGAGGCTGCCGCCTGCAGCTGATTAGCATAGCTTAGCACAAAAACTGGAAACAGGGGGAAACAGCTAGTCTGGCTACAAATTAAGTAAACCAAATCCACCTCGCAGCTTTTCTCAAACTCCCTCCCTAACATATATTATTTGTTTAGTCATTACAAAAACTCTACTGTAAAATAAGGAAGTCACTTCACCCAGCCAAGATTTATTCTGGTACATGAACCACCTATAAAATCCTCAATGAGTCATTTTTACACTTCTGTTTAAATAAATGAGAGATAACATACTGATGAACAATCTTTATAGGTACTGGTGGGTGGCTGTTATACAGAAAGAGCTTGCTTGACAGAGCTGAGCTAGCTGTTTCTACCTATTAACTAAGGTAAGCTAACGGTGTCCAGGCTGAAGCTTCTTCTGGAAGTCTTATAAAATGTGAAACTATTCCTTTAAAGGTCCAGTGTGATGGATTAATTGACAGAATATGTTAGAAATGGAATCCCTTGTTCATAAGTATGTTTCATCAATGTATAATCATCTGAAAATAAGAATTGTTTGTGTTTTCATTACCTTAGAATGGGCTCTTTATGTGGCGGCTTCCATGGTGGCTGCCATGTTTACAGCACCCCAGAATGGACAAACCAAAAACAAGCCAACTTAGTTTCTCCTACACATTTGGAGGGGGAGGGTGATTACAATCTTGTAAGCTCACCACGAAATGCCACTACATCCTACACACTGGACCTTTAAAGGAATTCTTCAACATTTTGGGAAGCATTTGTTTTCTTACCAAGAGTTAGATGAAGAGATTGATATCACTCTCATATCTGTTGGTCACAGCCAGTTATAGCTTTACACAAGGACTAAAAATAGCTATCCTGGCTGTGTTGGAAGCAAATAAAATCCACCAGTGTCTCTTAATCTCACTAATTAAAGGTAAAATCAGGAGAAATTTTCCAAGCTGTTCATTAAATGCACCTAAAAGATAGTTTCCTGAACATCAATGATGGACAAATATAGATGTTTTGCTTTGGTAAAGCATTCCGAGCAAAGCAAATTTGTGACAACATAAGGAAATACAAGCAGAGGGCAGGGTCTCTGCAGATTCAATGACCACCACACACTCCTAATGGGACATAATTGATGATTGAAAGTGATTATTTTATCATTTATTGAACTATTTATATACATTTTAAGGAAAAAGCCTACCTTATGAAGTGTTAAAAAAAAAAGAAAGAAAACCCCAATGCTGTCATTTTTACAACAGGCTAGTTGTTTCCCCTTGTTTCCAGTCTTTGTGCTAAGCTAAGCTAACTGTGTAGAGGTTGTTGCTCCATTTAATTCTAAGCAAGAAAGAAAATATTCAGGGATTCGTTGATATTTGTTATTATACAAAGCAGGGTTGTATAACAAAATTATGGTTATAGTTTCTCACAAAACACAACCTATATGCAGATGATTAGTTACATTAATAATAATAATAAAACAATACAAATACATACACACGTATGCACCCAGTGTATCTAAATAGCTAAGATGTGAAAGTATTGGTTTATGTCAGCAGATCTGAGGGCAGCAAAACCTGTGAAAATCATTTCAGTGAACACTGAAATAACAACACAATTTAAAAATAAATGTTTTTATTGATGTGGTGTGGATCTGAGGAAGACTGTGGACTCCAATCCATTTTAATGTTGTTGTAAGGTGTGTCTTTCCTGTGTGTGTGCATACGAGTAGCAAGAAAGAAAGATAGAAAGACTAATCTCAGTTTAAGGGTGTGAATACTTTGTATTGATCTTAGATGAGATGGCGGCTGACCAAGCCTGCGCCCTATCAGGCAAAATCCAGTAAAACTCAGGTGTTGTCTTGAATGCTTTCCATAGTTTGTGGCGATAAAACAGATTCTTGTCATAGTTCTGATGCAGCAGGTTTCCTGCGAAGGAATCAATCACACATGCTTCACTCTGTTTAAATGCATCCCAGCTCACTTGTGGCAACACACTGACACATTCCTGTTCAACACTACATGTTTATTTGATTTTAAAGGATGCTAGATTGAAAGAGTGGTTGTGTTGCAGTGAATGAAATATTTACAGTGATGGCGACAAAGAGAAAGATTGAGAGGGGAGGCCGGGGCACAGATGAGCTCATTGTTGAAACAGGGATTTCCACATTTCCATGTCAGTGTGCCCCATGCCATGACACAGAGCTCGAAAACAAGAGGGGGAGAGGAAAGGGGCGCTCATGGGGCACGCAGCGAAACACAGGCTACATACACCAGACTTTGGCACAAGGACAATATGATTTATCTGAGGCCAGAGTGGAAACATTCAGCTCAGTTCCTGAACTGGTTTGGATTGTAGTTTTATTGTTTTGTCGGGGACACACACATCCATGCCCCCCTGGATTACAATACAGTACGGCTGCACAGTTAATCGAAATTTCAGCAAAATCACGATATGGCTTTCTGTAATTTTCAAATCACAAGAGGTGCAATATTTGTTAAAGGCAAAATGTGTCATTTGGTACAGATTCCTGCAAAAAAAATAGATAAAAAAAATCACACCCTAATCATTTAAACATGTTTTTCAATCAAATGGTGTAAAAATTATAATCACCTCTAATATCACAAATCATATCACAGTTTCAATATCAGTCATAATAATTGATATTTTTTTCGTTCAGCCCTACAGTGCAATCCAGTGCAATTTCGTACAATACAAAAACACACACCAGCAAGTGCAGTAAACAAAAGTAGCCTCCACACACACTTTGTATTTTGTGAATGCAGCCAGGCATGCACAAAGTGGAATTGTTGGCAGTCACATGAAAACACACAGTAAGCAAGCACACAAGGAAGGACACACACTCCCTCTCTCTCTCTCTCTCTCTCTCTCTCTCTCTCTCTCTCTCTACCTCACACACACACACACACACACACACACACACACACACACACACGCAGGCTCTACCTCTATTCTGTCAAAAGGGATAGGCCTGCAAGGTTTCCATAGCAACCACGCCCCTCCCTTTTGGCTTGCAGGGGAGGTGTTTTGAAAGTTCACAGCGTGTTTGTGCGTGTGTGTGGACAGAGAAAGGCAGACAGGGGTGTGGGTGCCGAATCAACTCTCAAGAAGTAAAACACTCTGCTTTCAGTCTCCTGCTGGAGCAAGTGACAGCGGCATCAAAGAGTTGGTAGAAGTACTGCTAACTGTTTGTGTTTAGGTGAATTAGCCCTTTAAAGCGGGACCACCTGTGAACCATGGAAGAAGACGCGTCCCAGCGCAGCAGCGTCTCCGGCAGCACGCACACCATCCCGCAGCAGCAGGCCGAGAACGCGGAGCTGCTCATCCCAAGCTTCACCCCGTCCTCAGTCCCGTCCTCCCCGACCCCGACCGGCACCCTGTCCCGGCTGGGCTTCAAGAGCCCCACCAGCCCGACCGCGGCCGCGCCGGGCAGCCCCGTCGACCGCGGCCAGGTGAGCGCCATCACCGTGGTGGCGCTGCTGGACAAGCTGGTCAACATGCTGGAGGCGGTGCAGGAGAACCAGCAGCGGATGGAGCAGCGGCAGGCCGACCTGGAGGGCGCCGTGCGGGTCGTGCAGGGCGACGTGACCCGCCTGTCCAAGACCCACGTCTGCACGTCCAACAGCGTGAGCAAGCTGCTGGAGCGCTCCCGCAAGGTCGGCGACCACCTGAAGGACGTGCGGGAGCGCA
Source organism: Lutjanus erythropterus (assembly GCF_056507025.1). Taxonomy (NCBI): domain Eukaryota; kingdom Metazoa; phylum Chordata; class Actinopteri; order Lutjaniformes; family Lutjanidae; genus Lutjanus; species Lutjanus erythropterus. The sequence continues at coordinate 3,349,412 of NC_139324.1, read as the reverse complement.
TGGACAAACAGGCGGTGCAGGTGAAGAAGCTGGAGGCCAACCATGCTCACCTGTTGAAGAGGAACCACTTTAAAGTGCTCATCTTCCAGGTGAGGGAACACGATAAATGAACAAGTAAAGAACCAATAGTACTCAATGTTTCAAACGTTCTTTAGTATTACAGCCAAAATCAATTTTAAAGGGACATTCCACTAATTTAACTCACCGTAACCACTACTCAGTCTATGAAAACAGTATAATCTGAAGAAATAACCCTAGTAATGTCATCAGGGTTATATTAGAGTTGCAGTATTTGTAGTTAGTAGAAGTATAGTACAAACTGAAGGTGTGAGGTTTGAAAAACGTTCGAATTAGAGAGGGGACTTGATCTCAAGTTGCATTATGGGAAATGTAGGGTCCAGTGTTTTCTGAGCTAGGCCTATATTTTCAAAAAGGTTATTTTAAAGGGGAAGTCCACTTATTTAAGATCAGTTCACTCATTATAGGGAGGACGACTTAGCCTACATAAACAGCTGTATAATTCTTAAGAACCAGTTATGTGGTTTGTCTTTATGTGTGAAAAAATAACATGATGTCACTGTGATGTCATCAGGGTTATCTTGGGCTGGGCTTGAAGTGTAGTTAACATTCGTAGGCTACTCATTACAAGCCTGTCTCACACTTTGGGGTTGTGGGGATTCGAAAAAAGTTAGAAAGCAACTTGATAGAAAATTGCATTATGGAAAATGTAGGACTCAGTTTCCAGAGTCTGTCCTATATGTTAAAAAGTAATTTTAAAGGGCACTGCACTGATTTAAGATCACTTTGCTCATTATGTATTACTCAGCCTATGAAAACAGTGCCTGAAAAATAACCCTGGTGATGTCATAGTGATGTCATCAGGGTTATCCTAGGTTGGGCTTGAGACACAATATTTCTAGTTAAAAGAAACCTGTGCTACAAACTGGAGGTGTGGGGTGTGAACAAAGTTAGCATTTAGAAGGCAACTTCAGATCAAGTTGCATTATGGAAAGTGTAGGACCCAATGTTTTCAGAGCTTGGCTCATATTAAAAAAATATACATTTGAAAGGGTCACTGTATAATTATGTGGCTTGCTCTGATGCTTGAAAAAAAAGCCTGGCAATGTCATAGTGATGTCATCAGGGTTATCTCAGGTTGGGCTTGAGACATATTCGTAGTTGGAGTACAATCTGGAGGTGTGGGCTTTAAAAAAATAGCATTCAGGTGGCAACTTGATGTAAAATTGCGTTATGGGAAATGTAGTATTGAGGGTTTTTTTTCTAAGCTTGGCCCATGGAGTTTAAAAGTCAGGATATCTCTGCTTCGACTGTTTCAATTTGACCATTTTTTTATGTTTCTGATGCGAGTCCCTCAACATTATTATGTGCCATACTAAATGGCCAGACTATCCCTTTAAGGTTTAGGCATATTATTTTCATAGGGTAGATTTGCATAATGAATTCCTCATGAGGATATGCTAGAGTGTGTGTGTGTGTGTGTGCGCGTGTGTGTAAGTCACATTTGCATTTGTATTTGACTGCAGTGCTGAGTGTGATTGGATGTGAGCATATTTCTTGTGCGCCTGCTTGGCACAGAAGGGTGGTATGCTGTGGGTTCACAGCACTTCATTAAATTTTCAACACTTAAAACTTGTTGAACAGGACTTAGGCAACTTGTTGATCTCAATTCACTAAAGATGTGTCGAGCTGTTTGCTGTTTTCTGACAGTGCAAACATATTCCAAATGCACTCCTGCTAATAGAAGTGACACTGTACAAAGTGCTGACTATGACCAAGTTTCTCTGTAAGTTAAGATCTTAACAATCTTGATACACATGCAAATAAGACTTTTTTTTCCTCTTATGCCCTATGTGCATTCGTGTGTGTGTGTGTGTGTGTTTGAGAGAGAGAGAGAGAGAGAGAGAGAGAGAGAGAGAGAGAGAGAGAGAGAGAGAGAGAGAGAAGAAGAAGGGTGTGTCTGGGAATGGAGCTACAGAGGATAATAGAGGAGGGCTCAGACACTGACTTTGACTAGATCTGTTTACACCCCACAGTCATAATTCAGACAGACAGATGGGTTTCAACTGCCGCACCACACCTGTAAGGCTAAAACTCTATACTGGCTCTGAAAAAGTGATAAACTTCCCAATATCCTCAGGAAATTACGAATGGAAAGTATGAGAAATATCCTTACATAACCCACCTCTCAGTGATCTTAAGGCATAAAAATAGTTTAAATTTATTCCATTTACACAGCAGGTAAAAGACAGACCTTAAAGGGATGGTGAGGATTATTTGAAGTATGAGGTACTTCGATCGATAGTCAGTGTAATACCAAAAGTAGGTGGCGGTTGGCATGCCTCCAGTTTGTTGAAGAAGCAGGAGTACTGCTGTGGACAGGATCAGCAGCAAAACATTTCAGCCACCTAAAAAAAGCAATATCAGTTTAGTGTCAGACAGCCTTTTTTGATGTATAAACTAAATATCGCTCGCTCTAAAGCAACCAGACTTCATTGGCGAAATCAGCGATTTTACCTTGCAAAATACGGGAGTTGCTGGTCTGCTTCTGCCTCGATATGTTAGTTCACATTCACCAAAGTCACATGATAACACAAACAACCTAATACAGCAAAGCAGCATAGTTCAGTCACCCTAAAATTGCTGTTTTTGCAAAGGGAGTCTGGTGGAGCGCGAGAACAATGTTTTCCTTATATAACTGTTCTTTCCAGTTGGAAAAGACTGTCTGATGGCAAGGTAAAGCAATGAAAGTATCCAAAACATCTAAACTGAGAGCCTGTCGACTGCCATCTACTGTAAGAAATACATGTAATGGATAAGTTACTTGTACAACCCCACTTAAAAAATCTGAACTAACCCTTTAAAAATCTGGAGTCTTGATAGGCAGATAAAAGCTGAGTTTATTTTTCATGCGGTTGCCATGCAAGATAAAAGCCACTCCATATTTGACGGATGCATTTCCACTCAGCCAAAGAGCATGTTCTTGGCATGATTTCTGAATATGGTGCGTGCATGAATAAGTGCATGGGTCTTTTTTTAAAGTGTGTGTGTGTGTGTGTGAGTGAGTCTGAGCGTGTGCGTACAAGTGAGTGCCCAGGCAGCGAAAGGGGGGGGCCATTGTTGACACAGCCAGAGCCACTGAGAGCTCTTAACCGTCGTTGTTATCTGGTTTCCCAGGTACTGAGGCTCTGTTGTTCAAATGCAACAGGTGCCAAGACCTTACCCTGTAAAAGGTGGCTCTGTGTGCGTGTGGGCGAGGCACTGCGGATCGATTTGACTGAACCCCCGGTCAGTTTTTGTTTGCTAGAAGGGAGTGTCCTCCTGCTTCAGAGATAGTGAGAGCGGTCACTGTGGTTTGCTTCCTTTTGGATTTTTCATGTTATGTTTTCCTGCAAATATCTCCCTTCTATACATCATGTGAATGTGAAAGTTTTGAACTTCATCTTTAAAGGGATAGTTCGGATTATTTGAAGAGGGATTGTCTGAAGTACTTATCCATTCAGTATATTACCTACAGTAGATTCTGGTTGACAACCCCAGTTTGTAGAAGCAGAGAGGGGCACCAGCACGGAAGCTAAGATTTACTGCTGTGGACAGGATCAGCAGCAAAACGTATTTTAGACACATCTGAAAAAAATAACTTACCAGTTTAAAGGGGCTCCAAAATCAAAAATGATGGGTTTGGTGTGACTTCCAGAGTTTTGGAGACACCAGCCGTCTTTTCTCCAATATAATGGGACAAACATAATGGCACTTAGCTTGTGGTGCTCAAAACATCAAAGAAATTCATGTGAAATATTCAAAACAAACAATTTTTACGGTCGATATCTCCAAAACTCTGAAAGTCACACCAAAATAATCTGGATGGATAAACAGCACTACAGGCCAGAGGAAAAAAAACATTCCTGATTTTGTGGTGAATTGTCCCTTTAAGTGTATGATTATATTTAGAATATTTCCATTGCATTACTTTGCTGTCAGACAGCCCTTCCTGACAGTTAATCGCTGTTCTATAAGCCAAAGATCGCTCTCTTGCTCAACCAGACTCCATTGATGAAATCAGTCATTTTACCTCACAGAACACAGGAGCTGCTAGTCTATCACTGCTTTTATCTGTTAGTTTTTTGCGTAATTGTGTGGCTTCAGTGAATCTGAAATAACCTTTTAAGACACCAAAGTCACCCAATATGACAAACAAATTAACTGATCAAGGCAGTGGTAGTCCAGTAAGTCCTGTGTTCTGTGAGGTAAAATTGCTGATTTTGCCAATGGAGTCTGGTTGAGCATGATAGAGAGTCATATTTGGCTTATATAGCAGTTTCCCTTTGGAAAAGGCTGTCTGACAGCAGGGTAAAGAGGTGAAAACCTCTTCACTTAAAGGTAGGATTTGTCCAAGCTGTTCGTGAACACCAGGATGTCAAATACTAACTTTTTTATGTTGGGAACGTGTCCCATGCACAGCAAAATAATGAGAAATACAGGCAGAGGGCAGCGTCTCTGCAGATACAACCACCACCGCACATTTCTTTCTTGTGCGTTATGCCTTTTTACTGATATTGATTTTTTTAGGTGGCTATAATATGTTTTCCTGCTGACCCTGTCCACAGCAGTACAATGCTTACCTTCCATGCAGATTTGCCTGAGGGAGATCAAAACATGATCTGCCACACCCACACGGTCTTAAGAAATGTTCAAATCAGCGAAATGACCTGTTTTTTTAAGCAGGTTTTATGTTAGACATGAACATGTATTTGTACAGTTTTTTGTGGATGCTTAATGTGACACTCAACTGTGATATCATGTATGAATTTTGACTATTTCATGACAGATTTCCAGAGGCGAGTGCATACTTTAAAGTTAACTTCATGATTGTTGCTCATAGGCTCCAGTCCAAAGCGCCGATCTGTCTTCTGTTCTGTTTAGATTTTTTCCTCTAACTCTCAGTAAAACTAAGTGCAGAGCATTTGTAGGTGTGTGAAGTGAAGTAGGACTGGGTGTGGCCTCGAGGGCGTGTGTGTACAGCATGTGTGTGCGTGCAGCCTGTCTATTGGAGGTTATGCTGATGTGTTGGGTCAGGTGTATGCAGTTACAGAGCTGGTAAATGAGACTTTGCGTGCCTGAGGCGAGCGGGAAATAAAAGAACTAAGTGTAGCCCTTGTTCCCTTTCCTCCCTGAGTCTGTGTTCACTCTTCTGGATCCATCACTTTCTGCTTCACTTCATCTCTTTTTTGCCTCCAGGATTGTGACTTTTTTCTTTATTTTCACCATCTGGTTGTGTGCTCTTTTTTGATATCTTGTGGTTTATCATTAAAGGGACAGTTCTACTTAAAATCAAAAATGCATATTTTTCCCTTTGCCTGTAGTGCTGTTTAACCGCCTAGATAATTTTGGTGTTAGTGGCAGCGTTTTGGAGCTATCAGCTGTAGAGATGTTTGCCTTTTCTCCAATATAATGGAAAAAGATTGGCATTTGGCTTGAGGTGCTCAAAACACCCAAAAATATTTTGATGGCCCACTTTCGCAAGATAATCCTCAAACCTTGTTGTGAGCAGTTTCATGTAGGAACTACTTTCTTTCTTCAGTAGAATCTACACCACCAGCACGACAGATCATTTGTTACAATCTGGGGAGTCATTCTTAAAAACTGTTTGGAAAAGGGCAAGCACTTTCAAAAGCCCATTTGGCAGGTGATTGGATGAACCATCTGTCTATCACATCTAACACAGGCTAACGTCAACCAATTAGATCAAACTCTTGCAGAAAGTAGGTTGGGAGAAGAGCGAAAATTTCTTTTCTATCAAATTCAATGTCGTCTTTTGTTCTTCTATAAATGAAGAAATACTCTCCAGTTCTGATGTAACTGATGCTATCAAAGTATCTACGCTAACCTCTTAAGGCGTTGCCATTGTTTGCTCGGGCCGAGTCACTTCCATTGACCCTGTCGTAGTTGTCCCTCCTAGGATGCTAATTGGCTGCACCACTTTTGGTGTGGACACAAACAGATAACTTGAAGCCTGGCTAGATGGATTCTCACTTGATCTTGCAAATCCAGCTGCCTCACAAGGTAAAGGAACTATCTAATCTATATGAAGAATCTTGAGTAACCAGGTTATGATTTCTGGAAAGAAACGCTGGTGTTGAATTTTACATAATGTATTTTTTTGGCGCCTTGAGCACCACAAACCGAATGCCATCTAGTTCCATTATGTTAGATGGGTAAACAATCTAGATGGGTAAATGGATGGCGCTACAGGAAAGAGGAAACAGTATTTTTGATTTTAGGGTAAACTGTCCCTTTAAATGTCGAGCCATTCCCCACTTCTCTCATTGCTCTCTCCCGCTTTTTCTTTATCTTTTAAACAAATTTCAGCTTGACCACTTTATTTTCTCTCTAGCCAAACCACCTGTCCTGATTCCCTGACACTACATGAAAGCACATGCTGCGCGCCTCACGCCACTCTTTGATAAAGCACTTTCGCAGCACGCCCCAGAGCCAAACTCCTCTATACCAGCCCTGTAGCTACTGGCTGAGGGGCCATCCTCCTCCTCCTCCTCCTCCTCCTCCTCCTCCCCCCCAGCCCCGCCTGACAAAACTGATCCAGAACACTCATCACCCTGTACGTGCCAGCTGAGGTGGAAACGCAGAGGGCTTCTGGGTAAACGCCCTCTGTGGCCTATACCAGCTCCAGGCTTTGGCCACTGTTGGTCAGAAATGACAGCACTGTGTGCCGCTCCGCTGCGTTCCTGTGCATTACAAGGACTAATGAGGACTTAATTACTGCTGCTTGGCCCTTGTTTGTTTGTTTTTGCGCACCAGTGCGTTTCCTGTCTCCACATGGCCCTCCACTCTCTGGGCCTTTTCTCTCGTACACACACACACTGACACACACACTTCCCAGAGATCTGAGAGTCCAGGGTATAGAAACTCTTTTGGTAATTACTTATTGTGTTGGATTGCAAATAACAGATATTTTCTGTTTCTATTATTTGTCACAGGTGAATTTGGAAGCTCATTACCTGAGTGTTTAAATATCAACAGTCACCCTGGAGATCTTCTAACTTATCTTATTTGCACCACAGCGGCATGCTACATGAAATACGGTGTGTATTTGGAATTCTGTTTCCTGCGACAGACGTCATTTATTTCAGAGTAGATCTTAATCTCCCCGTCTGTGTTTATTTCACAGCGGAATTTCATCACAACAAACAAGTCAGCCACCACAATAGCAAATTGAATTTGAACACCATGAGAATTTGTTCTCTCCTTGCGCACATGAGGGCCCTGACTCAGAGTTGTGCGAGATACTTAGCGGTGAGAAAGGAGCTGTGTGTGTGTGTGTGGCTCTCCTGGCGGGATGGGATGGGAAGAGGATGTTTGGTGATTGTCTGTGTTTTTGGGTTCCCTAATCACACAGTAGCAGGGAGTGACGATGGTCAGAGCACTCACACACTATCAAGAATGCTCATATCACATTGCAGGGAAAGAGAAACATGCTCCCCAGCCAAACTAAACACCATGACTGCAACAAGTGTTGTGCTGCAGGCAGTGCTGGGTGCAGTACAAAAAATCTCTGCACAAGTAAAAGTACAATTACACCCATAAAAAATTACTCAAGCAAAGTGAAAATTACCATTTGAGAAACCTACACAAGTAAAAGTAAAAAAGTACCTGGTTGAAAAACTACTCAAAGAACAAGTTACTTTCCATTTTAATATTTTTTGGGGTGTATCGCAATTATGAATGTGATATTGAAGTTTGACTTTGAAGTTAGCTTAACTGCTTTAGAAAGCACACCAATTTAAAGCCCAACAGATCACTCGCTACAAGAAAAGTTAATGTCAATAACATCAGAAATTAAAGTTAGTACAAGGAGTTTTTAGCTGCTTATGAATCAGTCTCGATTTACTACTGATGCCTTCATATGACCATCATAAGCAAACTAGACCATCAGCAAGAAGATTGGCTATTTCTGTAGTTATTCTAAGTGGCTGCCACTAGGTCAGATTCTTCTTGAAATCAGATGAGAGGAGCCTGTGTTTACATTTTTCAAGGCAAAGTTACAGTGAGTAGCCAGTTAAAAGCAAGCAGGAGATTTTTACTGGGATAATTAAATTTTTAACGTTGTATTTTGTTGTTATTATGGTGGAAACACTACCGCTTTTGTCCAGAGCGGCCTCTAAAATCAATACAATATTATAGTTCCTATAGTTCCTCCAAGCTCTAAAGTTACTAAAATTTGGCATGGCTAAGGTTAGCTAGTTAACTACATTTTCACCTACAGTTAGTACAACTTACTTCAGTGTTTTGAAAGTGGAGATCTCAGTGTTTTTCAAGAGGCATAGCAAGCACTTCATAATAGAACTGTTGTCTTTTTAAATTTTTGGTATAAACTGTGGCTAGAAGTGGCCAGGGATTGTTGCCAGAAGCTGCTTTTTGTTCTGGGTGTTGCTTCACCATCATTGCATAGAGGTCAAAAACACAGGTGGTGCTTATTTTTCTGTCAGGTAGCGGCAGTTTGTCGAGGTGTGTCTTGTACATAGGGTTGAGTACTGAAATCCGGTGTCATATTAGCACTGGTTCATTTCTGAGTAGGGCTGCATGCACTACAGTTAGTGGAAATGATCGCTTTTGTGTTACAGTTTTCATGTTTACCTTTTCTTTCATCTGGAGAACAAGATTTTTAAGCCAGGTCATCTATGGAGCACTACAGAACCACATTATAATACTGTTTTCTCATACATGTTCATCTAAAAAAAAAAAGAAAATTGGGATTTGGTTTGGCGATCTGGATATTTTTGTTTGCCATATTGATTTTATTGCAATTGTGATTAATTGTGCAGCCCTTTTCCTAAGCAGTATGTACCAGACTGAATCACAACGCAGGTTATTTTACTGTTGATTGAAATAGTTGCCCCCGGTGTAGACATTACAGACGCATCATCAAATGAGCTGAGATAACTTTACAGCAACACTAACTCTGAATGGCTCTGGCAGCTTGTAGCCTTCTGTTAGCTAATGGCTACTGTCAACACAGTTAAAATGCACAACTAAACAGTTTAAAGTGTGTCTGCATGTCGCTCGAAAGGATTCCAACAGCAGATGAATTGTCCATGAAATGTTTAAAACACAATTTCGTGCAAAGTGGGGAAGCATCTGGCGATGGACAGGATACACCTGAAACAGAGAGTACACCGTGCTGGTGTGACCCCACGCCAAACACATCAGCCTGCAGTGTGTGGGGAGCAGAGATATGAAACACTAAATGTGACAAGTCATGATGACTTGACGTGATGAGCAGACCACTGATGATGAGTTTGTAGACTACCAAGAATACTGACTCAACATTTTTTGCTGTTATTAGTACAGTAACTTAGTGTTGAATTACTGTGGTTGGATGGTTTTATTTATTGATTTATTTATTTATGTAAATGTAGGCATTTTAACAGTACTATATTATGAAGTCCAAATTCGCCTTAGCAGCCAAAAAGCAGTTCTTTAATGTAATTGATCATCATTTTGTGCTTCTTTTTTTAAAGCGTTGGTTCAAGCACTCTTTAGGCACCAGTGCTGTTATAGAAGTATTGTTGTAGCACCAGTATCATAAAAAATCTAAATGATTTCCAACCCTACTTGTGCGCTCTCCCCGTACACTCACTCCCCAAATTTAGAGCAGACTAGTTGTAACAGTATAGGTATAAATGCCAAATGTTGCAGAGTAGAAATCAGATTACTGGCTCAAAAATTCATCTGGGTAAAGAGTAGAAGTAGAGGTTTATAAAAAGGAACATGGAAACCCATCCTGGCTGCAGAAGTTCTTGTATCCTTGATTTTGTTGTTTCTAATTATCAAGTTCTACATGTATTTAAGTTCAAATGAATCACTGACTTTCAAGATTGAGAAGCTTTTCAGTCTCTCAACACATCCTGGCTCATTCAGTCCAAAAGTTGCTTACAGAGGCTTCAAGGCTTTGAGTGATTGGCTTAACTTCAGTCACTGTCATTTTGTTTGCTTTGCTGCCAATCGTCATTGTGCTTTTGTGCAGCAACACTTGACCGAAGGTTGCGACTTAATCTCAGCTTTCAGCAGCAGGAACTAAATGTTGTTTTTCCACACTCCGTTCACGCTCTAAGATGGAGGACAAACTGGTAATTCCCGGCCTCGCCCCAGGCTCTTACCTTTAGTTTAATGACACAAAGCTCAATACTCTGGAGTTGAACGAAGCTAAATAATGGTCTAATAAATAAGTAGTGTTCTGCTGTGTCAGATCCATTTGGGTCTCATCTGGTGCATACAAATCAAATGAGACACAACTGGAGCTTTACTACAAGAGAAACCCTGAAGAGGCAAAATCAAAGAAAGAACAAGCTCAGTAGTTGAGTTAAACTAGAATATAGAACACTTATTAAAGTAGCCTCGTCCCAAACAATATGCTCAGGGGTAATTAGATATTTGAGTGTAATTATAGAGCACATATTGCGTGAGTGCAGCACAGAGTCTTCCATTGTAAAATCATATCCATCTCCACAGGTTGGAGCAGGCCGCTGGCTGTAGGCTACAGCTGGGATTTGTTGTGTGCGTCCCTCGACCGGGTGATATATTGCACCGGTTTATAGCCCAAAGCAGCGCTAGCTGTTTGAGTGCATTCAAACCTGCTGGGTCCACATATTACTGCATTTTGACCCATTTAAAGCAAAAAATGTAGTTAAGTGAAACTGACAGACGAAGACGATCCACAAACCTTGAAGTCCCACACCCACAGTTGCATTAAAAACATTATGTGACAAAGTATTTGTCATTTATAACCAGCTAGGCTGTGTTATGTGATTACTTTTTCACAGCAGCAGCAAGCATTATATGGGATTAAAATTTCAAATGTACACATTACTTTGGCTCGTTTGCTGTCAGGAGTTAATGTCATTTCTGTGTCTGTTTTAAATTGAGGGACTGGAGCTGCAACGATTAATCGATCATTATTCAACCATTAAAAGAATTTCCAACTATTCTGATAATCGTTTGAGTAAATTTTCAAAGAAAAAAAAGTCAAACATTTCTGATTTCAGCCTCTTAAATGTGAAAAATTTCTTTGCTCCTCTCTGACAGTAAACTGAATATTTTTGTGCTGTGAGTAAAACGAGACATTTGAAGACGTCATCTTAGGCTTTGGGAAACAATGATTGACATTTTTCATCATTTTCTGACGTATTAGCTTTGCACAGGGGCTGGAGATGTGTATTCAGCCGCCCCGTGAGGTAAATTGTAAATGGTGGCTCACTGGAATGGCTTATTACAACACTTCCACCTATGACACATCTTCTGTAAAAAGGCCCTTTATGCTTGGTTCAGATTTTATTTAATGCTTCGTAGACCACATATAAAAACATAGAGTTTAAAGAGAATACTGCAGTTTAAAAATTAGTCAGAGATATGGCAGTTAGATATCTTCCATGAATCATTTGGCCCCACCAGTGTCTACCCCACACAAGAAGTGACTTTTCTACATTTTGTCCTGAGCGTCCTCCAGGTTGTGAATGAGAAGGAGTGCTGATGGATATAAGACTGTGAAGAGTAAAACTGGTCTCAGTGATAATAGTCTGCGCAGCCTTTAAGGCACGCTCTCTAAATGAACAATGAGGTTGTTTACAGCATGGCTTCTCGCTTTGTTATCATTCTTATTTTCCCTTTGGGGTTCATTCCTCAGATAATCCTCTGGGTTTTTAGAAAACTGAAAATAAGGAGCAGAGGACAGCGAATGCAGGGAGATAAATGTAGAGAGAAGAACAACTGGCAGAAGGAAAAAGACAAATTGACAAATGTGCTCTGTATTTGTCAACTAATGAGAATTCCATAAGAGTTAGTTTGGATAAGAGATTATGCCGAAGTTTGCTTACTGTATTGGCGAAAGACATGCATGCATGTGGATGAGGAGGCTTTTACCTTAATTGCTTGCTCCTCTGCCTGATGTCACATTCAGGTTTGACAAGTCTGCTCACCTGTTTCAGTGTCTGACACGAAGGCAGTGTTGCAACTGCAGATTCCTGGTGTGAACGTCTAGTTTTAACAGCTACAACAACACAGAAAAGTGATGATGATGTTACAAAATCTGAGCACATGACATGACATGCTAGCTCAATACAAACGTCGTCGTTTCAATTTTGTACTTTTACGACCCTGATTCCAAACAAAGCGCAATTAAAAACAGAATGCAATCATTTTTTGGACTTGTATTCAACTGAACACAGTACAAAGACAAGATATTTAATGTTCAAACTGATTAACTTTATGTTTTTTTGTAAATATACACTCATTCTGAATTAGATGCCTGCAACATGTTCCAAAGAAGTTGGGACAGGAGCGTCAAAAGACTGGGAAGGTTGTGGAATGCTCAAAAAAAACACCTGTTTGGAACATTTCACAGGTAAACCGGTTATTTCATAACAGATGAGAGTATTATGATGGGGTATGAAAGAGCTGTTTTCAAAAGCATGGATGGGGTGAGGTTCACCAGTCCAGCAGTTTAAGAACAAAGTTTGTTGACACACAATTGCAGTGAATTTAGGGATTTCACCATCTTCAATCCATAATATCGTTGAAAGATTCAGAGAACCAGCAGAAATCTCTGCATGTAAGAGGCAAGGACAAAAAGCAACAGTGAATGGCTTTAACCTTTGACTCCTCAGGTGGCACTGTATTAAAAACTTTGGTTCATCGCTGCATCTACAAATGAAAGTTGAACGTCAACAATGCAAAACAAAAGCCATATATCAGCAACATTTAAAAACGCTGCAGACGTCTCTGGGCCTGAGCTCATCTGACAAAAAGTGGAAAAGTGTGCTGTGGTCTGAAAATGCCATAATTCAGATTGTTCTAGAAATCATGGACGTTGTGTCCTCCAGGCTAAAGAGGAAAAGGACCATCCAGACTGTAACCAGCGCTAATTTCAAATCTCAGTATCTTTTATGGTAGTGGGGGTGTGTTAGTGCCCATGGCATCATGGGTAACTCTCATATCTACCTTTAAAAACAGTTAGCGTCTTCAGTATCAAATGCCCCTGACCCAACTTTTTTTGGAACATGTTGCCGGCACCAAAACTCAGAATTAGTCACTACTTACGAAAAACAAAAAAAAAGTTTATCGGTTTGAACATTAACTGTCTTGTTTTTGTGCTGCATCCAACAGAAAAGCATTAGCGAATCATTCATCAAGTGTCCCAACTCTTTTGGAATTGGGGCTGTGTTTGCCATGAACTAAAAGTTGATACAAAATGATTACCTGAACTGAAGTTTCAGAAAGCAGTATTGCCGATACCGAAAACACACAGAGCTGTCTGTACAGCTGGTAGCTTTTAACACAGCCTAGCCTCCCTGCATACCCCATGATGCACTGCACTTCTTGGTCTCCGGAACTGCCAAGAGCACATATTTAGCATGTTTTTCATTATAGCACAGGTATTCGTGAGGTAATGACAGTAAGCTATTTTGCATACTTGCACTCAAATGCTCTTTTCCACTCAAACTCTCTTTTTTCTTTTAAGCTCTTTCATTTCCATGTCACACTCGTGCAGCACGACATGTTAGATGCAGCATGTGACTCATCAAAAGGATGCAGTTATCTAAGTGGTTAAGAAAACCAGAGTTTTGGCGCTGGTATTCTTCCAAGGAAGCTCAAGGTGCTATTATACACCAAGACAGAAAACCAACTATCTTCTTTTGACTCCTCCTCTCACCTCACGTAATTTCATGTGTCACTGGACTTCATGACTCCATCTACGTTCCTGCTCCTTCTCGACTTTTCAAACCCCAGCGTCCATCCAGTCCACTTGCCAAGGCCACAACGTCCATGGCAGGAAAAGGGGAGAAAAACAATAGCCACTGTGGTTCTCAGTGTTCTTATTTCTCTGCTCTTAAATAAGAAAATACAGCACGTCTAGAGATAACATGATGGCTTTCTCTACGGACACCCGTGCCCTCTGACCTGCATACACTGTAAACACTGTCACAATTGGTGGTAGCCTTATCAAAAATGCTCATGGTATCTCTGCACAGCCCTTATCAAACAATGGTTGTGATAGGCACAGTTTGGGGATTGTGCTGCAGAAATGTGTAAAGGGGGACCTTGGGAGATTTGAACAAAAGGGCTAACAGAGATTAATAGAGAGGGAAAAAAACTGGAGCAACAAGAAGTGGAATGTGTTGTGGTGACACAGCTGAAGACATTCATCATACATGCAGAGGGGACCGTGCAAGACCAACAGGGAAAGTGCGGGTTTGGCGATTCCCAAAGTGTGGGCTGTGGCCCACTGATGGGCCTCGAGGTCGGCCTTGAGAGGTCATGATGAAAAAATAAAGCGCAAGTTTGAAATTACCACAAGAAAATAGTCAGAACTAATAAAACAAAACCATTTTTGAGTACAATTATTATTCTTCATTTATCTGACCTGGTGTTACAGGTGTTACACCGTATTTATTGACCACACTGTAAAAGGTGTATTTTAGTAGTTGAAGAAAGGTCCCATTCGGGTTTCTGCTTACGTCTATTTTTGTGGATTATAACAACTTTAAATTGCATCCCGTACACTTAACCTGCTATTCTTATTTCAGTAATGGTGTGTCAGTTTGATTTCTCCTAGTATAGCTTGTCTAATGTCATGACATCCACGTCTTTTCAAGATTTTTCCTCCTGCAGCTGGGCCGCTATTTTCTCATGGATTAAGTTTTCAAAAACTCACTCAACCAAACCAGCTGTTGTTAAGTCAGGCTAACATTAGCAATTAACAAACTGAATAAGACACTAAGGTGACTATTAAAAATGCTTTTCCTGAAATCATTCTATTAGGGTGTTAAGGAGGAGTATTTTACTTTTGGGCAAAGCAAGAAATTTAGTTCGAGAATTTGAAACTCTTAAGTTGGCCTTGAATTTAGGTTGCATTAAATCGGATTATTAAGTACATCTGACTTGATGCAGTTGTGTTCATCTTACTTGGTAACTTGATTTGGAAAAAAATGAATTCATTTGTGTGTAATCAGTTGAAGTAATTTTTTTTAAGTTGGTCCAGCAATTCTCTATTTTTCCAGTGTGGTCATGTTAACACCAGGATGTATTTTGTATCTCGTCACTGGTACAATCAGTCTCATGTAGATCAGAGTTTGGATTACAGGTTTGGGTGTGCTGCAGATTTTCAGTTTTTAAATTTGGCCGTGGCATTCTTAAGTTTGGGAATGGCTGATGTCAAGGAAGTGTGGCAAGTGACAAGGAGCGCAATGGTCCAGTCATCCATGGGATTATTATAATGAATACCACGCTGCATATGAAATTAATTATGAGCATGTATAGCAGAATATGAAACCTGTCATCATCCCAGCCACACAGGCTGCCATCCTGTGAATTATGGGTTGAGTAAAGAGACGAACAGTCCAACATCATCATTTATGTCAGCAGAAATAATCGGCGCCTCTCCGGATCGCCACAATCTTCATTCTACCAGCCCATCAGCATGACATCACGCCTGAATTGGTAATTGTGTGGTGTGATTACGCAAGTCTGTGAGGCCAGTAAACATGCCGTGTTTTCTTTTGGTGAGGCCGATATGGGAGGGGCGTGGACTGGAAAGAATGCCCTAACTTGTTATGCAAAGATTCATGGGTATTAGACCAGGAGGCATGATTGAAAATTGGCATGAGGTCGCTGATGAGATATTTATGATACTTGCAAACATGTTTGTCACAATTTGAGCATGCATGGTATGGTGTTGGCCTGACTTTTAGTTGTAGAACCTTTGTATGCACATCCATCAGTGTGAGGCAGAGTACAGTACACAGACTGAGAGTTTATCATGTTACCCTGTCCCATGACGAATAGCACGATTCCATTTCCTTTCCTTCCTTTCCTCCCTACTTCCTCTGTCCACAGATCGCTCTTCCCGCACATTGGGATAGAGGTGGAGGGGCATGATGTTATGCAACAAGCTAGGAAAAGTTGAACTGTAAAAGACCTTGCTGCACTGTAATGGGAAGGATGCAATCAAAACATATGCAGATGAAGGCACATTTGCACAATGGATGAGGCTGTGTGTGTTCGAGTGTGTGAGAGGCTGCAGGGACTAAAGGACGTGTTTTGTTTGAGCATCTTGAATGAAGGTGGGTTGTATTACAGATGAAGTGGATAGGCAAATTTAGAGAGTAAAGGGAGGGTGGGAGAAAATTAAGAGAAGAAAAAAGGGGAATATTCAGGACCAGAGATTTATCTTTAGTCCTTTGTTTGAAATGTGCATGACAAAAAAAAAACATTCTTGAAGTAGCATTCAGTTTGCCTGTCATTTCCTCTCTTTAAACAAAGCCTCCTGTCACTCTCAGTCTGTAACAAAGTAATTGCTGGAGATTGACAATAGCAAATGTGTGCACACATGCATTTGTGTGTTCATATGTGGTGGTGATGGTGTACCCTGTCAGTGGGGCAGTCCCCTGGAGGCACCTGACTCACTGTGCCAACACACCTGTACCAACCTCGCCTGTTAGGATTACGAAAAACCCCATTCATCTTCTAAAGGGCCTGGAAAACAACACCTGTTTAAACTGCTGACACACAGACGTATTAGCGCACATAACTGACTAAGCGCAAATTTGCTGATGGAGTTTTGTGGTTCACATAACGGTAAATAAGTAGCTCTCTGTCTTGTGTTGCATGTGAGAGGTGATCAGTACATTTACGAGGTGTTTTATTATTCTTTCTGCATGCATATTTAGAAACCTTATGTAGAGCACAGGTCTTTAGTTTATTTGGTCTAGCAGCTCACATTTGCCATGATTCTGACTTGTGAGCTATGGGGAAGCGCAAATGAGAGAAGACCTGAAAATATTCAGTGCAAAATATGTAGTAGGGTCCCTGTTCAATTTCTTTATCAGCTTAGGGGTCCATGTCCTGAAAAACGCCTGATCTGGAGTGGAACAGAAAGCGTAATGTAATCGAGCTGGCCCACAAATGTGAAGATATTACAAAGAAAGCTGTAGGTAGGTAGGTATAATATTTAGCATGTCATTTAATGAGACATTAGTTTTGACAGTATTTAGTCACCATAAAACACTATAACGATATTCAAAATCACAAGGTATTTAGTCATAAATCAAAATACTGGACAAAAGGAAATGCTGACTAGGTGAAAGGTCAGAGAATAGACTTATATTTTTAAGCACATTTTTAGGGCCACCGAGCCCCTGAATTTGGTAGCCAAAGTACATTTTGGGTAGCCTAAATGAGAAAAAATAAGAAAGAAAAGTACAGAAAAGGCAATTTAACTCCACTTAACACAGGCTTCTATAACTGTGACACTTGTGTTAAAGTCCACTTGCCACATGAATTGTGATGTGTTTCCTGGCGGTATTTTTTCCCAATGAAAAGTGAGCTAGACTTCTTGGCTAGCTGAGGAAACTGGCAGCACACACTGTTGTATGTCACACCCTGAGATGTGTCCTATTCCAGCCACTTTATTCACTCCTAAATTTTTACTGCCTTTTTGTATTTTCGTTGTCCACTTTTTGTGTTTCTGGTTCTTCTGCGAGGATGGCGTCTTAGCGAACCCATACTGCTGTAGCCCTGACTATTTGCAGCTAGCCAGCAATGACTACTGTTCACTGTTTTCATTGAACGCTAAACTAAAAGGTGCAAAGGGATCTTACAGGAACTGTAACGTTTCATTGGTGGAGGCTTGTATTAATCAGAATTTGGCCACCTATGTGGAATAATTAGTGGTCAAAGCCCATTGGCCCATGGTTAATGTTGAATCCTGCTTATAAATGATCCTGCAGGGGGCATGATTGTCTACATTAAATGGCAATCCATGCAATAGTTGTTGAGATTTTGTGGTGCAAAAGGAAATGTCAGGAGACTACTGAAATCATTAGGATTCATCCACTGGAAATGTCGTGGCAGTCCATCCACTAATTGTAAAGATATTTTAGTCTGGACTAAAGTGGTGGACTAACTGACAGGCTGACACTGCCATTCATAGAACCTTGTTAGCATGGCTAAAAATGTTTTTAGGTTGTAGGGCCGGTATTGCAATGAGATGTTGCATATTGCATGAGATGAGACAACATCTTAGATTTTGGACAATGTTAAATCATTCATATTGATTTTACTCATATCAGCCAGTAAAATGCAGGATATCACTGCAGATGCCTGAACACACTCATTAAACAGAGGAGAGAGAGAACAGATGCAAAAGAAACAGTACAGGGTATCATTACACATACGGTATAAACAGAGACACACACTCAGAGTAACGTGAGCCCACTGGAGCTCTTTGAATCAGTGGCGACTCCGTCCCGCCCCGCCCTGATCCCTGTCTGTTTGAATAGAGCAGAGAAGTGACTTACATAAGCTCCGGCTGAGCAACACCTAGCAAGACTTGCAATTAGATGGCAGTTCTACCACACAGCCGATAAGTGAGATCTTGAACTGCATTACGTAAGCATACAAAACATCATTTGAAGTGCGCAACCTTTAACGTACAGTAAATTTGCTGTCAGACTAAATTAACTTTGTTTTTCAGTTTGTTCCAAATGTATTTTAATTCTATTCCATGTTGCTCTCTTAAAGAGCTTTAATAGCAATAAACAATGACCGATGTCCTACATGGCTGCACACAAATACACAGTGGCACACAGATACTCAAACACGCATGTATCAAATTCTCTGGTGGATAATGAGGACTCGCTTAGAGGGGACGTTAATTAACGGGGTTCCCAAGAGAAAAGTGTCATGATGTGAGGTCCACACACACACACACACACACACACAGGACAGACCTGGGTCAAACGGTATTTAGGAAAATTTAGTTTGTTCTAGTTTGCTTGCCAAGATGGTTGGGGGTTAAACCGGGGACAAACTCATTTTACAGTATTTTACTGTTTGGGCAGAAAATCAAATAAACAGCATTTAAACCAAATAAAAGACTTAGAAAGTGAGCCAGATGAAGTCAGGGCTCCAAGGGGAAAAAGTGATGAACACTTAAGACTCTTGCTTTGGAAGTGGTATGAGAACTCTTCAGTTAAAGGTACAATCTGCAGCATTTAAAAAAAAAAAAATGTATAGACTAGGGCTGCACAATATGATTAAAAAAAAGTCATATTGTGATTATTTGTCTGAAATTGCGATTACAATATGAGATACAGTTAGTGGGAATGATCATTTTTTTAATCATAATTTTCATTTTGGCTGAAAAAAAATAAATAAAATCAGGATCATGTGACATTTTTGGGGGTCTGTACCAAACAAAAATGTTTTCTTACATCTGCAAAACAAGATATTTAGGTGAGGGCATCTCTGCAGCACTACAGTACTTCATTACACTGCTGTTTTCTTGGACATTTTTCCTTTTTCAAAAAATTATGATTTAGCTCTGTTTCTGCAATTTGGATATTACACTTGTGATTTCAATAATTTTGCAATTAATTGTGCAGCTTTAGTATACTCATTTGACATAATCCCCTTCTATCATCACTTGTGATCCACTAGAAGTGTGTGGTGGTGCAGAATCCCTGCATTCTGCCTGTTTTTCCTTATTTTATTCTCATTGTTTTGCTGGGCTCCTGAAGTTTCACAAACCCCAGACCTTGATATCCTGATGCGTTTAGGAATGATTCGGACAAATCCTACGGACTGTACCTTTTAAAACTGACAAGGGAAGCATTGTTGATAGGTTTGAGTATCCTTCACGTTTGAAACAATACAGTACCCAAACTGGTACCTGGAATTCGATAATGTGCACCTAACAGTACCTTTTTTCAGTACTTTAACATAGGGCTGCCACTAATGATTAGGTCCATCATCGATTAATCTGTTGATTATTATCTCAATTAATCAATTATTAATCTGTTAGTGGTTTGGTCCATAAAATGTCAGTAAATGTTTTCCGAAGTCTCAGCTGACGTCTTCAAATGTCTTACGTCCAAAACATAAAGATATTCAGTTTACTCTCATAATAGCACAAAAGAAACCAGGAAATATTCACATTTGAGAAGCTGAAATCAGAGAATTTGTGTCTGCGGATAAACGACCCGGAGCTAACGTTAGCTGCCAGCCTGACACACAGTGTGGCTAATGTTAGCAGTGGTAGCAACAGCTTCTTTCCTTGCATGTTAATGTCTGTGTCTGTGCTGAATGTGATCACATGTTGCTCCAGTCAAGTGATTATGTTATTCTTTCATAGTCTACATTCAACATTATTTCCGTTTTCTAGATTAAAACACGGCCAAACCACTGGTTTTATGAGCTGTCATGTGTCCTGCTGATAAAGACATCCGGGGTCCCTCACTAGTGGCAAGTGGCTGCATAACATCTTAGAGGCACCAGTAAGCTGGCATTTTGCATGAATAAAATATTGATAAATAGTTTAACTGACTAGTATTTCTGGTGCCAGCTAGCAAGGGTGGCAATGTTTAAATGTGTAGTTGGCTAATTGCACTCATCCCTACTGCTAACATTAGCAGAGGCCCCTGTGGGGGATTTAGCCTTCAGGCTATGAAAACGGTGCACTCTTTAGCTTTTCGCTGCACTGTAGTCTGTGGTTGGTTGGACATTGTTACCTCGCCAGGTTTACATGTCACATGCAGCGAGTGTTGTCAGTCGAGTTTTGAAAAGTTTAAGCACACTTGTAACCGCTTTGGGCTCACTTTTACTGACTCACTCTCTCTGACTTGAACAAGCTGCTGCTCGCTCTAACTCTGACTCACTTGCTCACTTTCTCTTCCTCCTTTTTTTTTCTATACTCCCTATTACTCTGTCACCCAGATTTACTCCCAGGTATCGAAACGTGAAATAGCACTCGGTCGAACCAGCAGACTTCGGTCAGTACCCTTAAATGTTCAATACCCCACCCTAAATGTTGGTGTTTATCACCATGAAAAACACATAAACCCATCAGTAAAACTAAATTTTAAACCGTGCTGTGGCAGCACGTCTTGTACAGTATACGGTAGGAGAGCTCAGTTTTCATTGGAGGGTGTTTGAGTTTCAGTTGCTGCCTCCCACACACTCCAGCACCCACACTGATTATATCAAACATGTTTGAACCAAATCAGAAAGTCTATGGCAAGCCCAGACTGGAGCAGAGGTGTGAAGACTGAACCTTTGGAAACCTTAACGCTGCCAAACAATCAGAGAAAGATTAATGTTTGTTATCAGGGAATGAGGGTCAGCAGAGGCCATATTGACTGGTTTTCTAATCATGACGGCTGAGATTTAGGTGGGTGCTTAACCCTTAAGTTATCTCCCACTTCATGATTAAGACTATTTGACACTATTGGACTTAGAATGTACACACAGAAAAAGGGAGATAAAGTCTGGAGTGGTGCTTTCTGCTATTTCTCTAAATTCTAACATGCCCTGTACAAGAGCCGTCGCCCACGTTGTTCCTGACTCGCAGATTTTTGATTCTGCGTGAACACAGTCAGATCCACACAGGCTCTGTGGGTGTGGCAGACCAACAGCAAACTGGGGCATCTAGATTCTGCTCATTCACATTCAGACATGACAGGAGGGAGACAACAGCAGTGAACAAAACTGAAAGAGAGGAATCACAGTTAAACCAAACCAAAGGTAGAGGTAACCAGAGCTGTTCCCCAAGGTGCTCCCTTTTGTCTTTTTTTTGGATTTCAAGTTACAAACCTGCAGTGCATCACAACTCCCAGCTCTTCAGCGATCATGACACACCTCTGGTGGTTGTTGGTGGCAAATAAAAACTCAAACTTTCAACATACAAGTAGAAGCAGTTCCTCAAAGTTTCACATTAGGCTCGGGCAGTATCAAGGTATTTAGAAATCCCGAAGGTATCATTTTCAGCACCGTCATCATGAATAAAGTTATCTGAAACATAGAGGTTGCTGTTTTTTTTATTGATGGAAAATAAAACTATAAAATGAAATGTATTTATTACAATATGAGACATGCCCAATAGGAGAATTATCTGAAAGTAGAAAAGAAATAATGGGCTTGTCATTTCTGCCCTATAGCCTGTGTCTCCTCACTAATTAATTAAATATAACAAAATATGGAATCAAAAAAATATAGCCACATATAACTTTATTTTGACATGACTTCTTCCAACTATTAAAGCAATCTATATCCACATGGTATATCTATAAAGCATCTCCATTCAGCCAAATGATGTGTTGGTATCCAACAACAAGGCAACAAGTGTCATCAGGCCCTTTAGCAAGAATGCATGGAATAAGGGCACTTATTTCCTATGTGTTGTGTAGAAGACTAGGTCCTGGTGTTACTTATAGCGAGGAACATGTGAATAATTATTCAGAATGATGTGGAACTGACACCAAAAGAGAACCAGTATATTAATTTATCAACCCTAAGTAACTGCTCCTACTGTATTATTGTATATTCTAAAGCAAAGGCAAAGGTCCCCCAAATAGCATTAGCTTATGGCCCCGGTGCCAAGATGTCTTTAAAAATCTGTTTTTGCACCTTTACTGGTTGCTTTTGTTTCAAGTGATGCTGAAGTTTAGAAGTTATTTCAGAGTTGAGAAACTGAATGAATTTGGGGCACTCATAGCCATTTTTATGTGCGTTGAAAATCCATACTTTATATATGCTGCAAAATGCATGGGAGTTTTACTTGGTCAGAAGTCCTTCAGCCTTTTTTCAGTTATGTTTTTGTTAGCTGAGTTGTTGGTCTGCTTGTCAGGTCTTTTCCTTTTCAAAAATGTCCAGTTTTGTGATTTAGCAAGAAATCTCAGGAGCAGAGCAGCTTCAGAGTAGGCGGCAGGTGGCAGTCCAGGTCAACACTGACAGCTTATAATGTGATGAATGATGTTTTGGCTGACAGGCAGCTAGAAAGATGGGCACAGCAAATAGGATTTTGATATGTTATATATTATTAGAAATTTTAATGATTTTAATATTTTTTTTACATTTTGCTGAGGCCTGTTGGCGTCCCACTGCTCTAAAGTTCTAAAACTTTGTTTTTCTTGAGAAAAAAACTGAAAAGTGCTCAGGGTTGATGCTGTGCCTCTAAGAACACACTGACAGATTTATTAGCATTAACTTGGAGATACTGAACATGCTTGGCACACACCTGAACTGTGAGTCATGCCTGCATGTCTGAGATCAAAGCGAAAGGTATCAGGCGTCTGCAAGGTGGTTAAAAAACTGGAAGGATTCTGCATGGCGTTCCACTTCTCAAGAGCTTTTTATACACTTTAAATGCAGTGCTGTGAGCTGCTGTGGATCAGACTAGGGTAAAACTGCAATTGGACATAATCAGGAATGCTCATTTCAAATTGCCTTTGGTCTCCTGTCGAGTTTATGCAATCAGGAAAGTGCAGAAGTGGGTTTGGGAATGAAACACGTGTTGATGTGTTCATGTGATGAGATAAATCATGTTTAAATATAGTACTTGACAATATTATAACAAAATTGATTGGACCTTTAAATCACTACTTTACTTAACATCATGACTTCGTGCAGTTTACACATCAGAATCAGTCTCATCGCCCTGTTTACAACACTATATCCTATAACATAATTTTCACAGATCATCTTATCTCACACGTTTCACTGACTTCATAAAAGTATCAGCAACTGCATGTCAAATGACTTGAATGGGCTTAAGTTGGCAGTGACAGATTGTGGGTGAACTGACACTGTCCTTTTCAGCAAAAACACACCATTAGAGTGATGACTGAAGAATGGACAGGAGACAGGATTCTTCCAAACCATCTGGTTGGCCCAGTCCTTAAGTATGTGTTAATGACACTCCAGAAAAAGATGCATTGCACACTCCTTCAGCAACCTATAGGCATCCAGGCATTTTACTCCCACCTATAATGTCTCGAGAGCTGCTGTGCATTCTTTGAAATGCAGTCATACTCTAATGCAGAGTCACTCTTCCAAGTATCATCTATGGAAACAGCTTGGTTGAGGTTGAACATCTCAAATGTGAGTGGCATAACTATTTATCTGTGACTTCAAATTCCACATCATAACCACAAAGCCCATATTCAGAATTTAACACCAGCTAAAACCACCCAAAGCACTGTACTACTGTAATCCTAACCTAATCAGACATTCCTTAGGAAAGATATTCGACACTACGAGCATTGTGGAGGCCTTGCATCAGTTTGAACACGACTTTCCTGGTTTTGATTTGTCATGGCCAAATCAAGGTATTCATATTAACTGCCCATACATAGGCATGATTTGTGCCTGAACTTTAAAACACAAAAATGCTTTAACTCAACTCAAAACCAAATATCCAGTGGTGATACTTTGTGCTGATGTCACTGGGAGGCTTTCTTTATGAGCGTTTCAAATGTGTAGTGGAGTATGTCAACCACTGAAGCTGCACCTTCACTCTCCACTTGCTCTTGGGTGTGAAAGGATATGGGCAATGTGGGGGGTGGGACCTCCAGCTCATAAATCCTCAGCGGAGTGGAATACTGTGTGTGTATGTGTGTGATTGCGGAATTGTGCACAGATGGATTGGCAGCAAGTAAGAGGATGGAGGAAGAGTCAGGGGAGAAACAAACTGAACCTGCTGCTCTCCATCTCACTGTGTTTATGGTCATCAGTGTGTTCAAGGATCACGGGTTAAAGGCATAGACAGATATAAAAGAGAGAAAACAAGGAGACTCCAGCAGAGAAACATGTGGAATTCCTCAGATGTCTTGAGGAGAAGACTCAGGAGGCATGCAGAGACTGGTTTTCTCAGTCCTCAGCAGGCAGGCCAACCCAACATATGTTGTGTAGTGTTTTAAACACACATGTCCATTTTCATGGCCAGAGAAACATGGCCATGGGGGTTGTGCATTTGGAAATACATCTGAAGTATCTTGACTTCGTCATAATGCTCAAGACTTCAATAGCCATTGGAGTGTGGCCCTGACCATAACTATTACAAAGTCTGACCCCGACCACCTTCAAACGAAGATATCATGAAGGTCATCACTTATCAAACTAAAGTGTGGTTCAAGCAATTGTGCCTATCCATATGTGATCCAAGTGATCATCCTTTTAACCCACTTTTTTTTCTGTTTTTCTGTTTCCCAATAGGAAGACAATGAGATTCCCACCAGCGTATCAGTCAAGGAATCCCTCAGGACCCCCGTACCAAGCCAGTATGATGCTGAATCCACCCTGCCCACTCCGTCTGTGACAGGCTCTGTTGATGGCAGCCGTGCCCAAGAGGAAGGTCTTCAGTCCATTAACCTGTCCTCCGATGAAGATGATAATCCTGCAGCACTTCCAGAGGAGGATGAGATGCTGGAGTTCGATGATGCAATGGGTTTGGGCACTTCCCGCACATATGAGAGAAGGGCTGATAAGTTCAAGCGCTCCAGCCTGAAGAAGGTCGATAGCATCAAGAAGGCATTCTCACGCCAGAGCATCGAGAAGAAGATGACCCAGATCACTACCAAGATTGTGCCACCGGAGAAGCGGGAGAAAATCAAGAGGAGCCTCACCCCTAACCACCCCAAGAGCCCAACTGCCAAGACCTCCTCTTTCAAGGTGTCTCCCATGACCTTCAACATCAAGAAGGTCAGAGACGGGGAGGTACCCAACCAAGACATGGGCTCACCCAGTGAAGAAGCCCACGTGGAGATTCCTCCTCTGGGAAGCTTAGATACGGAGATTCCCATGGCAGAGGTGCACACCCAGGAAGGCATTTTGGAGGAGATTCAGGACAAGCTGAGTCCCTCCACCCAAGACAGCTTGAAGGCGGAGCTGGCAATCAATGGAGAGGCAGCAGGCATTGAGTACGAGATCAACGGTGATCGTTGCGCTGGCCTGGCAGTCCCAGAGAATGTCGAAGATGTTGGTGAGGAGGAAGAGGAAGAGGAAGAGGAACAAATGCACACTAGCCCTGTTGAGACAGCAGCAGATACCCAGATTCCCGCAGCAGATACCCAGATTCCCGCAGCAGAAACCCAGATTCCTGCAGCAGATACCCAGATTCCCGCAGCAGATATCAAGATTCCCACAGCAACGATTGCTGTAGAGCAAGTGTCTTAACATGATTTCTTTTTTTTTTTTTTTTTTTTTTTTGGGAACATCAACTCCAGTTTCCCATTGTTTCTTTTCTCCCTCAAGTTTCTACATTTATGAACACCCAGCAGGCACAGATTATCCATCCATTGTCTTTTGTTCTTGCCCTAAACACCCATATATATGAGAAACATATTCTCGGCTTCCTAAAGTAGTCCATCCTTGGACTGTTCCAGCAGAACTAACTTTGATTATCACAAGCATATTCTGAAAACCTTCACACAAACTTCCTCAGCAGCTAGATGTCACAGTTTCCAGAATCAGAATCCAGTGCAAGTGCTTCCTACGCCCTGTAGCAGGGTTGTCCAAAGAAAGCAACATTGTAGCAATGCACCATAACTCATTCCCATCAACTGGTGCCCACCTCTTCAATAGCAGCACATCTCCATGGCGCTGGTCCGACTATCTCCCTCCTGCTGTGTTTGTCTGCCTCTGGAGCTCTTTTCCTCACTGACAGATAGTCTCTTTGTTCTCTGTGGGGATTTTTTTTTTTTTTTTGTGAAAAATAGTAAATCTTGGGGCAACAGTGGTACTGCCCACAGTCTGAGGCGGTCTGTTGCCAGGTTGTGCAAGAGTTGGAATGGGGAGTTTCTGGGTTTTCAGTGAAAAAGGTCCTGGGGTGTTTGGTAGTGAACTTGAGGTTGTTTACTAAATTCTTTGGGCCTGTGCTGAAAAAGCACAGATCTCAACTAACAGGTGACTATACTTCAGTAGCCTGAGTGGCACTGTCTTCTCCCCTGTCCTTCAGGACTTCCAGTTCGTCATTTCCGACATTGACCT
Organism: Lutjanus erythropterus; assembly: GCF_056507025.1. Lineage (NCBI taxonomy): Eukaryota > Metazoa > Chordata > Actinopteri > Lutjaniformes > Lutjanidae > Lutjanus > Lutjanus erythropterus. Next base: position 3,322,562 of record NC_139324.1, on the reverse strand, counting down.
AACGAAAACACCAGATGAGTGGCATGTGGTGCATTAAAATATTTTAGCAATTTGTGGTTGCCAATTTAGTAAATAAGAGTACACGTCCAAGTGCTGAAAATTAGAGTAGATATAACTTGAAATAGTCTAAATGTTGTTGAGAATCACACTAATCCATTCTCAGAGAATGTTAAAAAATAACATTATTTGCAAATACCAGTTAACGTTTGTGATGAGTCACATTGATGCAAATGAAGGACATCAATGCGGGATAAAAGCTGCTCTAGATGGTGAGAAAAAATACATTAGAAAGAAGCTGATAGGTTTTAACAATAACATACTAAAAGTCCATTTTGCAGCCCTTTGTCTTTTCTGTAGGGCAACTGTATGTTTCTGTACAGGCATTATTTTGTCTTTTTCTATGTGAGGCACATACTCCCTAGGTATTTACTTATAGAGCTTATATACCACAAGTTAGTAACTACACACTAAACATTTTATTGAGTTACTATATGATATTTGGGTGTTTGTAAGTCTTTTTCTTCCAGGCATCCGTAACATGCATGGTAAAAAGTTTACTCAGTTTGATATGTTAAAGATGTTATCTCATACATTTGCCAGGGCACCATTAAAAACATCTCCTCCTCCTAGATACATGCATACATACAGTATATACTCCTACAGTGCCTTTACCTTGCACAAGCTGGTATGAGCACTTGCACTCCTGAGGGGGTGGATTCCTATGTATTTGTAGATAAGAGTGAGAGTAAAACATTCCTGATTATGTTTTTCTTTCCTCTGAGGAATACAGCTATCACTTTATGGGGCATAGGCAAAGTCTGAAACCTCCTACATAAAATCTGAGAAAGTTTGAGGGCGGTGCAAATTCACTATCAACTTCACATTTGGAAGTCACGCCTGAAAGTTTCTATAAAAGTGACCTTCCTCTTGTTGCACATTGTTAATGCTTCACCAGCCCAGGTTACAGCTGTCTAATGCCATGACTCCCTAAAAATAATTTAGCAAGTGATACCAGGTGCCAAGGATCCAGATACTAGAGAGGTCACAGAAGTGGATTACGGCAGAGGATAGCATTCCTATCTTTGACGGATGACTCCTGCTCAGCCCATTTTTCATGCTCTTGGCCTGCTTGTTGAGACAGTGCAAAGAGAGAGAGAGAGGCTCGCCAGAGCCACAGGTGTTCTGCCCCTGTCGAGGCTCCTGGGCATGAGCGAGTAGTGGAAGGGGGACAAGGGTGGGTGTAAGGAAGTGTGGGGAAGGACTTCAGTTGTTGGAAAAGATGAAAAAGTTGCCTTGTGGTGAGGCATCTGCGCTGGCATGGGAAATGAAATACATTGTAGGGGGTATCATTATCTGGCCAATATCCCTCCAGATCCATTATACTTCCTCTAGATATGATATAGCAGTGGATTCCTCATGTAAAAATATGGTGCCCCAAATATTTTTATATCTTAACTATGCAAGAAAATCACTGCCATACTTCACTAAGATCTGGTAACCACCAGAGAAATAAAATAGCAGAAATATTTTTAATTATAGTTGACTTTAAAGTTGCCTTTTAAGTGTTTCATGCCTTACAAAAATTAACCTGCCAGTTTGCTCAATGGGATATTTAAGTGAATGAATAATTCAACATAAATGATTACAAATAACTTGTTATCTTAAATGTACTTAGTCTTTCTGAGGATTTTTTTTTCTTTTTAATTCTTTGTATAAATCATCTTACTGAAAAGGGATTGAACACTAGGCTTATGTGTACTTTCTGTGTACTGTAGAGGTTAAAATGTGACTGGCTTTGAGGTCTTTTCTGCTTATTCATGCAAATGTGTTGTTTTGGTGATATCTTTGTCTGCTAATATTAAATGTGTAATATTTAGATTTGCATATGTGTGCAAAAATCAGTTTTTATTTGTCTTGAAATCACTGTTTAATCTGGATATGTGTGAGAACTGTTTCTTTTTGTTAGAAAGTTCAGACACCAGATGCCTACAGCATTATCAGGTATTGATATTGTGTTTAACATCATCTTTGTTCATACAAAGTTCTTACTTTTACTCAAACCAAAGACGTTTCCCTTGCAGCAGAAGATTCCCTGCCACCTGAGTGTTTAAATTTACTCCCCCTACAGTTCTTTCAAGCATCTTGTAAACATGCAGTAATTTCCTATTCAAATTTAGTATTGTGTACTTCAATAAAAAATTTATAACATTCAAATTTTGTTTGTGGGCTTTATTTGCAGTCCTTGAGGTAAAAAGAAATGAGTAAATGTCATACATTTTCACATAAATTAGTAGAACAGAAACAATCCATGAATAGATAATTAAATTAATCATCAACTAATCTGATAATTGATTAATTGGTTTGAGTATTTTTAGGAAAAGAGTCTAAATCTTACATGTGAATATTTTCTAGCTTCTTTTTTTCATTTATGAGAGTAATTTTTTCTTTTTAGAGGTTGAGGACAAACAAAACAGAACATTTCAGGACATCATCCTGGAAAACACTGATCAATATTTTTCACTATTTTCTGACATTTTATTGGCAAACAACTATTAATCGATAAATTGACAAGGTAATCGACTGACTGATCGACCAGGAAAGCCCTATGAATTAGATAGTAGTAGATGATGTTCCATGTTATGTCATGATGCCAGTGACTTGCATGTTTGACATATAGTCAGTGTGTGATTTGGGCGTGGGGGGCGGTAAATGCACCACAAAGAAGATGAGGAGGGGGACATTTGCCTGAACAAGATTTTAATTGTGATATAGGCACAAGAATATCATGGCTTTTTCTGTGCATTTTTGGCACCAAAAATATGTTGTAGTTTCATACCAGTATTCATTTTCAATCATGTGAATCTAGCGAACATCAATACAATAACAAAAGTTATTGTATTTATAGTAACAATTACTTGACAATGACAGTTATAGGTACGGAACTGGATTTATTGTGTTACTCAAAATGTGAGGCACAGAAAATGCATTTAATTGATTAATTCTGACCAGAAACAGGGAAAACATGTATCCCTACTGAGGACAAAATATTTATGACCACTTGAGGGGGACACGCCAATCCCAACCCCCCGCCCAGCAATTCTCACCCAGTGACCATGGAAACATGTAGTTAAACTTTCTGCAGGTTTAGTGATGACTTTAGGTAATAGTGTTGTAATCTAGTGAAGGTAAATGAAAGTAAGATGGTGGAGGATTAAATTTGATGCAGGGAGTGGTTCGGTTGCTCAACCCTGATTTACATGGTGGTGCTTGTGGATTTACAGTGCTTAATATAAAATCAAGATAAAACAGTGCTGGAGTCACAATAAAGGGCTCCTTCATCCAAATAAAAAAAAATTAAACCTTTGCTTAAACCTAGAGCTATCATTCCAAACTACCTAGTTCGCCCAAGTTTTGAGATTTCCACCTCCACCCCGTTACAGTGAATGGAACTTCATTTTGAGTGTGTAAAACTACAAAAATACTATTTTAAAAAGCTAACAGCAACCTGTCTTTCCAGAAACACAATCTACTATTACCCGCAGTAATACTGTAAACTTTATTTGAACCACTACAGAATAAATAATAATCCCTGTGGAAAGTACTGGCAGAGTAAAGGGACGCTTTCGTCCCGTTAATTAATTCATTAATTGGCTTTTTTTTTTTTTTTTTTTTAAATAAGCACCATGAATCAAGTTTATTCATCCTCTTTGTGTTGGGGTAGTGGCAATTTGCATTTACGATGAGGAAGTGCTTTGTGTGAACTGATCCTTGAATGTTGTAACGTCTGCGATATGTTGCATAACTGTGAAAATAACTAGCTACTAAAATAAATGCTCCTCAAATACAGAACATATAGGAGTCAAAACAGGCACACGTCCAAGACTATAATGTCAAAACACCTACGTTACAGCAAAGAAATACATTTCTTTCCACATCCAGACACTATGAAACGATGTGTCGTGTGTGTTGTTTGCAACAGGATAAAACAGTACTGATGTATCTTATATACTCTGTGATGCCTTTCAACGTAAACTCCAAGTAGGGTTTTTTGGAAACTTCCGTGGGTGAGCCGATACGTTTTGACGGTGTTTGTCTCCCTCCTATGTCCGAACTCACGTCAGCACCCTGTGCCTTTTCCACTTCATTTTCTATTGTCATTATCGACGGCACGACTCAAATTAACGAGGAAAAACACAAATCCTCGTTCCAGCCAAGTAACGCCAACTGAAAATGTATGTGAAACATGAGCTCGATATTGCTATTATTAAGTTGAGTAATAGGGACAACAGTAGGTTGTACAGTCACGGTGGCCGAGAGGTTAAGGCGTTGGACTCGAAATCCAATGGGGTTTCCCCGCACAGGTTCGAATCCTGTTCGTGACGTCTTTTCTTTTGTCCAAGTCGTGCACTTGCTGTACAAATACGGCAAATGCAACCTAATGTAACGCTGTTGCGTGTTTTACACGTACAAAAAGCCCCTTCATGCTCTGTTTGGATGAATTTTGCGTTACAGACACTGTGACTACGCCTGTTACACTGGCTTAAATTCGATGTTGATGAAAATACAGATAACATTAATCATGATAACGTAAAATTGATGGATAATATGGCTTCTTGTAGAAATTATCACCATTGTTAGTTTCATCGATGACACCTAACTCTCACGCTGTCTTGCTCTCGCGTTGTTTGTGAATGGAATTCATTTGGTACAAACCAGCGACTTTCTGTTTTTCTGTAAACAGGTCAGCACATTGCCTGCTTATATCTGTGACTGCATTGCATGTTCAAATAAAAGCCTGACAATTGTCAGTATCTGTCGACTCGACTGTATAAGAGCACACAAAAAAGAAATTTCTACGTGTATACCCCCCCTTTCCTGTGTAGGATAATGGAACTGGCCGAGTTAGATAAAAATGACCGGCAGTAGTCGCTGACGTAGTTTTTGGGGGCATTGTTAAAGCAGGGGCAAGCGTGTAGTGAACAGCTTGTACAGATTTTAAATAGCGTTTTGGGGCTTTAGTATTGTGTAGGCATAAATATCCAGGACACTCAATACAAGGCTTTTCGACCAACTGCAACGTTTCAGGGGCCACAGTTAGATGTAGACACACCAACGTTAGTCTTAAAGCATTTGGCCAGACTGCGCGTTAGCAAAGCTAGGAGTTCATTTTACTCAAAAGAGGCTCACAAAGGAAATGCGGTCGATTTCAATATATTAACCTAATCTGGAGTTGTCTAAATGCTCGAGGGAGAGAATTATTGTTACCTCCAAATAGTTCGCAAAACAGACATCCTAAGATTTGATGTAACTATCAACCAGTGGAAGTAAAACAAAAACATCTCAGATTTGACTCGCGATTCTGGAGTTATCAGCCTATTAATACATTTTCATCTGATTTTTGACCAGCATTGCTACATCGTTCAGTGCCCCTTGGCTACATTAGTACGTTTTTTGCGTCAATTTCCGTTATGTGAAGAAGGAAGCTGCCATTATGGCGATAATCGTGAAAAGAAAGATGCACAGAGACTCACATCCTGAAATTAAAAGAAGGTAGCTAACTAGCTTACAATTCGAGCTAAGATAGCTGACGTTCAGCGAAGTGTTCCTTAGCAAGCTAACTTTGTAGCTAGCGAATTCAGTTACTCTGAGGTCAGTTAAACTGTTATATTTCAGCTCTTTCTTCCACTGTTACGGCGTTTATGGTGTGTGACTGGCCCTTGTGTTTCCCAAGAATTACGATAACGTCACAGTATCTGAAGTATGGTTTAGTTAGCTTTCGGCTAACAGGCTAATTAGTTAGCTTAGCTGAGCTAAAGCTAGCGTTGTGGATGCCCCCTACACAGTGACGACTGCTAACGTAAGCTAGCACTTATTGCTACTGAGTTTAAGTGACAGGAGGGGAACTGACTGCTTGTCTTCAAAATTAACAATGGCAGCCCCCGCAAACGAGGCCTTGTTTCTGATAAAGGACGTGAAGCCTGGGTCGAAAAATTTGAATATCGTTTTCATCGTATTGGAAATAGGTAAGTAGTTGGCCCGAGACTCTACAGCGTCTGTCTTTACATCAACTCGTGTCTGTTTTCTTAAAGGGGCCAGCGGTGTGAAATATTCCAGTAAAACTCACTGTCTTTGAGTTTTAAAATTTGCGTTGCTCAACCCATACATCTAACTTATACATGCTTCCTTCTATTAGGACGAGTTACCAAAACGAAAGATGGTCACGAGGTTCGTTCATGCAAGGTGGCAGACAAGAGCGGGAGCATCGCTATTTCTGTTTGGGACGAGCTGGGGAGCCTCATTCAGCCAGGGGACATCATCAAGCTGACCAGAGGGTAAGACTGCACTCATGCAGGGCTGCACTGTTCATTGCAATATTATCGACATTGCACTATGACCAAGTGCAATATCCAAATTGCGGAACAAGAACCAAATCACAGTTGAGCTGCAATGATAAATCGAGTAACCAATTATTAATTGATTATAAAATTAATTGGCAGCTATTTTGATAACTGAGTAATAGGTTTGACTATTTTTTTAAAGGAGGAAAAAGCAAAAATTCTCATTTCAACTTCTCAAATGTGATTTTTTTTTGTTTGTTTGTTTTCTTTACTCCTCTATGACAGTAAACTGTATCTTTCGGTTGTGGGCACATTAAGACATTTGAGGACGTCATATTGGGCTTTGGAAAACACTGATCAACATTTTATAGACAACTATAAATTGAGTAATAAAGTTTTTTTAGAGAAGGGAAATATGTGAGAAAACAGAATTATAATGCAGTATAGTAGTGCTACTGGCATGTTCTGACCCAGAAGAAATTATTATTCCCATGAAATATATTGCATACTGCAATTTCAGACAAAATAATTGCAATACGTTTTTTACCATATTGTGCAGTCCCTCTCTCATGCTTGGAAAAGGCATTTGCTCAGATGATTTTTACAGTTGTGCTGTTTGCTAACAGATCCATGAACACAAAATATACTGTGTTCAGTAACGTCATCTTAAATCTTCATTCTCATAAGTTTAACTGGTGTGATTTCTGTTTCCTTCTCTGTTAGCTATGCATCCATATGGAAAGGCTGCCTGACCCTATACACTGGAAGAGGAGGGGATCTACAGAAGATTGGAGAGTGAGTAGCAGGCCACAAATCTATTTATACTTGAGTTCAGTCATCTCTCTCCTCAAGCATCATCATCATTCAAGACCAGGGTATTTTGTGAAATTGAGCTGCAATGATTATTCAGTTACTCAATTAATCACAAACTGCTTAGATAATTGATTAATTGTTTTGAGTAACTTTTTAAGAAATGTCTAAATTCTCTGATTTCATCCTTTAAAATGTCCTTTACTCCTAGAACAAGAGGCTGAATATCCTCAGGTTGGGGGAAAACAGGATCTTATATTTATAACTATTTTCTGACTTTTTATAGACCAAATGACTATTAATTGATTTATTGAGAAAATAATCAACTCATTAATCAACTATCAGGATAAGTGTCGCTGCAGCCCTAAGAGAAGTATGTCAATTTGTTAGTTTTAAAACATGGTTGAAGAACATAATACGCCTTTCTTCTATTGCGAAAACACTTAGTTTTATAATTCAAGAGTGATCAAATTATCAGCTGTGTATTTATTAATTAATTTTTCACTGTAGAGAATATAGTTTCAGTGTTTTGACATTAGTCATGTACTACTCAGTCGATGACTTTGTTAAATTCTCATCCCAGCCAAACGATATCAAACCTGTTTTGTCTTCACAGGTTCTGCATGGTGTATTCAGAGGTGCCCAACTTCAGTGAACCAAACCCAGAGCTGCTTGCCCAAGCAAACCAGCAAAACAAGTCTGTGAGTAGTCATTTTGCAAATATAGTCATAACACTTGGATCAGACTATCCTCAAAACAAGTAATCTTGAGCCATCCAATATTAAGGATGGGTCAATACACTTATTCATGTCTGATACAGATGGAGTATCTACTGATATAAACAAATACATTTGTATGGATGCACATTGCTTGACCCAACCATCTAAAAAACAGTATGCTCAAACTGGAGAAACAAATACACTCCCATGAGGGAACAAGGAACACGCACAGGGTTTTTCAACAGCATCTGATTGGTCAGCCCCATTCAAAATGAAATTTAAACAAATTGCTTAAATTTTACTCTGCCATTTTGAACTTTTACATACTTCCACAGAGCAGAGATTGATTGAGCTGCTGCAAGATCTCACTCACACTCTAGCTGCTGCTCATGAATTTAAAACGCACTTGGCTATGATGTCCCAGCCTCTCTAGTCACCACCATATTAATGATACAACATAACACTATTATAGTTTACTTCCAGTACTCTATTATAGTTTACTATAAGACATATAATAGATGATTGTACACTATTATCATACTACATGTTGTAGTACATAGACACAGAGCTGTTCCAGTGAGTGAGCTGCAGCAGATATCGCCAAAGTTATTATAATTGTCACATCTTAAGATATGTTTCTATGGGGACAGCATGCCCAGTTAGACCTCTGAAAATGCCTGAAATTATGATTACACAGATTTCACATCATGGAGGCAAAAGCGATGGCTTTTAATTCAGTCACTTTTTTTCTTAGCAGCTGTCGTAAGTTTTTACTGCAATTCTACATTGAGATTTCAGGGGGAAAAAAGTAAACAACAACAAAAGGTAACAGTGACACTTAAACTGTATTTCACACTATGATGGTTGCATCATTCCATGTTTCACACATGGGGCCAAACTGCAATCCAGTGGTTTTTAGCAGGTATCGGACAGTGTGTTCAATCAGTGCAACCTAAGCTTATATTACAGTTTTAATTGGATAACTTCGAGTGGTAAATAGCAAGTCCTCAGTTGAGCTTAACACCAATGGCAGTAGGATCAAAAGCTGACATTCTCTTCCACCAACAGGGCAAACCAGACCAGAATCAGAGGGGAAACTCTCCACCCAATCAGAATTCAGGTACACCTGCCCCACCAGGTCAGTATGTTTTTCCTTTATGCAAATAACACCTGCTCCACCGTCACTCACTTACAGGAAACGGCAGGGTTGCGTCATGTAGAATGGCACACATTGAATTTGAAATGAAACATCACCTGATATTCCTGATGTATTTGGACAATTGACCTTTTTCACAGCAGATGTTTTGACTTGCCTTAATAGGAAAAGTAGTAGCGTTAACAATTGTGGTGTTCTAGTAAGTCATGACAGTGGGCAAGTATAAACAGTACCAGGAACAAAATCAGTTGAATGGGTTTCAGTCATCATTAATTTTAATATTTATGCCTGATTTGTCATACTGTAACATGTAAAAATGTATTTTTTCTGTGATGACTTACTTGTATTTCTCCACCCATAGGTAATGGAGCCATGCCGCCATTTGCTAACAACAACAACCCACCACCTGGGGCAGCCCGCGACCCTGCGTTTGGGGGCATGGGGCGACCCAACGGTCGGACACCCGGCAACGGAGCCCCTCCAGCTACCGTTGCAGGACCCCCAACAGCCGCAAAGTCTTCAGTTACCATTAGCAACGGCAGGGACCCACGGCGTGCCAAAAGATGAAATTGGGGTAATGGGGGTTCATGTGGGAAAACTATGGACATCCCCATTCCCCCCAGCTCCCATTTTCTTTTTTAAAACATTTCTCCTCTTCCCCATCACAGCCTGCATTGGCTCAAAATAATGAATTAAATTAGGGACTACTTGCATCATTTTTATACAGGCTAACATAGTCAGATGTGTCGTTTGTCATGCGTAGTAGCGCTCTCAGTAAGCAGCACAGTGTGATTGTGATCTACCACTCGATGCACTTGCAGGACTTCTTCTATAGTCGAGCCTTGGTGGTTGAGTCGTGGTCAGCCTTCTCAGTCCTATAAATCTTACTGCAAAGTTGCCAGTCCTGTGCCAGTGTTACCTCCCCTTCCCCATACACTGTCCCAACCCCCTTCCCCTATTATGTTCTTTCAAACTATACACCCTACTTGAACACTTGATGCACTTTCTTCTCTTAATTTATGTCTGGGCAAAGGGTTGCCTGTCATTTAAATCAGGAAATCAGTTTCTGCTTTTTTAGTGGAAAAGGCCTTAAGTTGGTGAAAATGAGTTCTTGGACTGAATGCAAGCGACATTTCTTCAAAGGGTCTTCTCTCTCTTAACCAAACTGTATCCGAAGTGACTCTGTGACAGGAAAGGTGTTAGTTTTGAATTTTTAATGGTAGGTAGATTGATATTAAAACTGTTTTTTCATACAACATGTTTTTCTTGTTTGCCATCAATTGTACCTGACCAAGGTGGGACCACTTAAATACTGGCAAAACGGTTCACCGAATAAATTTTACAGTAATTCTGCTGCCACATTTGGTTTTTTGTAGTCTGTTTGACAGGTTAAAGGGACAATCCACCCCAAAATCAAGACATATTTTCTTTTTGGCCTCTAGTGCTATTTAAATTCTAGATAGTTTTGGCATGAGTTGCAGAATTTTGTAGATATCTTCCTTCTTTCCAATATAATGGGACCAAAAGCACCTGGCCTGTGGTGGTGGCAAAAAACGTTTGAAAAACTCAACAGCAATGTCCCTTTCTAGAAATCATGTCCCAGTCACTGAAGATGATCCACAGATCTTGCGGTGAAAGGTTTTATGTAGGAACTACTTTTTGTCTATCTAATAGTAAGAAAGTAGTTCTTACATGAAAGTGCTCATAATGAGATCTGTCGGTTATCTTGGGAAACTGGGTCATAATTTTTGGATAGAGACACTGATTTTGAGTTTTTTCAAGTGTTTTGAGTAACACAAGCAGAGTGCTATGTCGTTCCATTATGTTGGAGAGGAGGAAGACATCGTTATGGCCAGTCTCCAGAACTTTGCAACTTGCACCAAAAGAACCTAGATGGATAAACAGCACTACAGGTCAGGGGAGAAATATGCATTTTTGATTTTATGGTGAACCGTCTCTTTAACAGAAGTTGTTGTTAATGTCAGAGTATGTTCATTTGGTTATACTGCACTGAAAAAAAGTTGAAAAATTCCTTGTATAGTTATAGGAAACGGCTTCATTGTTGGAGTAAAGATTTAAAAGGGAAAGGGGGTCCGTCCCAACCCTTTTTGTTGATGTACACAGCTTGCCACACATGAACAGTATACCTGCCATCTTCTGAGCTCCATGCTGGCTCCCAGCAAGTTTAAAGTCACACTCCCATCAAATTTCATGTAGTGTTTCAGTTCTACAGCACCACCTAGTGCCTACAAAAATAAACTACATTTGTTACTCAAGTAAATGTTCCAGAATATGCTCTGTACTTGTGTAGTGAGTTGTTTACCTTTTGCCATTCCCCTTCTTTTAAGCAGACAGGAAGTTAAATGATTTACAAAAAATGAGTTCCCCCACTTCTGCTTGTGACACCACTGTCTCAGACATGGTTTTATAAACTGAAAGCCTTTGCATTAAGTATACATTTTGATGCAAGGCATTGCACACAACAAAACCCCACGTTTCTTCACATCCTTTGTTGCACCAAGCACCTGAACAACATGGCCTCTGGATGTTGATGTCAGCCCATTTCACTTGTGACGCACTTGCACTTTCTTCTTGGTCAGTGTGTCAAAACTGGTGAAGTTACAAATTACAAAAGGAGTCTGTAGTCTTAACAGCTCTCTGTTGTTGGAGCAGAACAGCAAATTTTTTTAAGGAGATAAGTGGCCAACTAAGATGGAATAGAAGCAAAGCCATCTGTCGTAGTTTTTTAGATGCCACTATAGCCACAGGGACAGTTTGGACTATTTGAAGTGGGGTTGTATGAGGTATTTATGAATAGCCAGTGTCTGACCTACAGTGGATCACATGGTCAACAAACCCCCAGTTTGGAGAAGCAGAGGGGAGTACCAGCATGGAAGCTCAGCAACATACTGCTGTGGACAGAGTCAGTAACAAAATATATTATAGCTACTTACAAAAGGTCCACAGGAAGAATTTTGAATATTTTCACTGCATTACTTTCCTGTTGACAGCCTTTTCAAACAGGAAAGTGGTTATATAAGCCACAAAAATACCACGCTCAACCAAACTCCATAGGCAAAATCAGTAATAAAACCTTGCAGAACATGAGTTCCTGGTGCACTGCTCTCTCCATCAGTTAGGTTTTTTGTGTGTGTTATTGCATGACTTAAGTGAATCCGAACTGTCCTTCGAAAACACTGAAGTCACACAACACAAACCAAACTAACCAATCAAGGTGGCGGTAAACCAGCACCTTCCATATTCTGCAAAGTAAATTACTAATTTTCCCTATGGAGTTTGATGGTGGTTTCCTGTTGTTAAAGGCTGTTTGGTGGAAGAGTGATGTATTAAAATATGCAGAATATAGTGTACACTTAAACAGATTGTTTGTTTTTTTTTCAGTGGGCCTTTTTTTAAGTGGTTAAAACGCGCTTTGTTTCTGATCCTGTCCACATCAGTACATTGCTTCGCTTTCATGCTGGTGCCCCAGTCTGCTTTTCCAAACTGTGGGTGTGCCAGCTAGGAATCTACTGGAGGTGATTCATCAAATAATCCAAACTATCCCTTTAAAATTTAAGACTGAGATAGGGCTAGGAAGCTTAAAAAAAAACCAGCAATGTTCAGTAGCCCAGTTTTTTCACAGTCCCATGGGGCTTTTACCCATGTGTCCAAGACATGTTTATGTACTTCCACCTCTGATAAAATTGCAGCACTTGTGACACTGGAAGTTGAAACACATGAGAAGTGTGGCAGGAAATGTGATGCTCGTTGCTCATGTGTCAACACAGATGGATGTCATGAGCTGGGAACTTCCCTCAGCTATGGTCAATCGGCAGTGCAGTCACATCATGTGGTTATGATATTTTGAATTTCACTGCATGCTGATAAGAGGCCCTGATACAGGTTCCAGCTTGTCACCCTGATCTGGCAGTTCATGACATTAATGAAACATGGTATTCATAAGTTCATTAGTATATAGTCACCTGGGAAGACGTTAATGTTTGTGCCATGAAATATATCTGTGCGCTCCACTAGTTTTCACATGTTTGGACCTGTTTTTCAATTAGTGATCAATTTGGCAATAATTTTTTCCACTAATCGATTAGCTGTTTGGTCCATAAAATGTCAGAAAATGTTGATCAAAGTCCAAGATGTCCTCAAATGCCTTGTTTTGTCCACGGCTCAAAAATATTCAGTTTACTGTCAGAGAGTAAAGGAATGAGAAAATATTCACATTTAAGAAGCTTAAATCAGAGAACTTTGACTCTTTCTTACAAAAAATTCAATTCGATTAATCGATGCAGCTCTGTAATCATTGATTTAAAAAAGAAATTGTCTTTGAAGGGGGGCATGCCAGAAAAAGTTGGGAACCACTGTCTCTGAATGAGGCCTTCATATTTAGTTAACATGCCATCCCATTGTTTTTATTTCTTTTTATCAGGAAAACAATATAGCATATTTTAGCCTCCTTCATAAATTAAACAAAATAAGTGATTTTAGGTGTAATTAACAGGCTTTGTTTTTTTTCCTTCATCATTTAAACAATATAGGCATTTTGAATCTTAAATCTGCAGAATGTCTTTCATAGTCTCCTATTTATTTGGTGAAAATCTCCTGTGACCCAGTCTGTAGAAAATGACTGTTGTATAATATTCTTTCTCTGTATGTATTTGTTCTACAGTGTCTGTTTTACAAAGGGTTTAACCTGAGCCAGGCCATACAACTGTGGTAGCAATCATGTCACAGCCATACAAGGTTAGTAGTATACAGCTGATAATGCTGTGTTCAGGTGTCAGACTCCATATCAGAAAAGGAAAAATGGTATCAGATCATCTCTACAAGATGGTGTCTTTCATGAGCTTGGTGAGGTGTTTCCAATCCTGCTAAATGCCGTTAAATCATACGCACTGCTCCTTTAAACATTTCTTTTAAGATACTGTATTTCTTGCACATCTTGATTATTCCCCCAGTGTTTATTTTGAATTTCTAAACCTAACATGAGCCAATAGTTTCTCTTTCAGTTTTGCAGACAGTGTGACACATCTCATGACACAGATGAATCAGATACCATGGCTTGGCTTTGTTCATGGGGAAGCACTGTGGTTTAGGAATAAACAAATAATGACTATTCAAAATAACCCAGGGAGTTAAAAAACAACTTGACAAAAAAGTTGAAAGTTAGTACATAAATCAAAATGGAACTGGAAATGTACACATGTTTTAAAAATGTACTACATATACAGAAATATGACACTAGTTAAATTTGAAATTTTGAAATCATATCTTCCCTTTTTAGTGGTTAAGCACATCAAAATCTGTGTATGTGAGGCAAACAGGGTGATGGGAGGGGAGAAGACAGATACATAATTTGTTCCTTGTCTCCTTGTGACATACACAGTGCCTCCCACAAAGAAGACACCACAATGACTGGTGAGTATTTTCATCCTCATATGACAAATGGCTTATATTGATTTACATTTAATGTAATGATATTTAATAATGTTGTAAGGATTTACAATTCACTGTCCTGATGAGAATTCTGTATAAAATGTAAAGAAAAAAAATAGGTAATTATCCTTTTAATGTTTTGAGAATGTTTAAAAGAAGATGTTTTACGGTTTAATCTGTTTATTCTGTTACATGTTGACAACATTATACAGGACATGAGTGTGTGATTTGCTGTAGATGTACAGATGTGCTGTGACAACCTCTCAGGGACTTAAATTAGCACCTCAGATGTTTTCCCCCTATTTTACTGTACAAATATTATTTTTAAGAACAGGCAAGGATTAAGGTTATATGTATGGGCTACTCTACCAAATTGGTGCAACCAAAAACAAACAAACAAATTAAAAAGCATTTAAACTTAAATGTTCACTGAGATCCTTCTATTATCTAACCCAAATAAGATGTTAGATAGCAGCAGGCTCAATATATAACAAAAAATCATCATCTGTAGGGTAACTTTGAATTGAATCTCGAACCCCAACCCCTAAATTTACTCATGAAAATGATACTAAAATGATTTTCGCGGATGTTTTTAAAAATAGCTTTCTGACTTTTTTGAAAGCTAAGTTTAAAAAAAAAGATTTTGTACTTTCTTTACAAATCCTAAATCTTTTTGTAAAAAATGTCCCACATTTCCCGTTACTAACGAGAAAGTGCAAGTTTGAGTCCCCTTGCTGAGACTGATTTTAGTCACAACCCCTAAGACTTCTGGTCCGGTTTGCGATCAGCATGGTGCTGTAGATGCCATCATTTTGCAAAAGTCTGAAAATCAGGGTGTAACAACACCAACTGTCTGCAACTGAAGAAACTTTTTTGGTTGTTATTACAGAAAACTTTTTTTTATATATGTTTATATGTTTTTATATGTGTATAGCTGTTCAGAACTGTACTTGCTAAACCATGTGCTGACGAGATCTTTGAGACTGGGTGTTTCGATAGTAAAGGACAAAACGCACTAAAGGCGTCTGACGCTCGCGATGTGAAACGCCCCCATTGTTCTGAATGGCAGAACACGCACTGAAAGCATCTTGACGCGCGTCAAAGTGACTTGACGCTCGCACTGCGAACTTGTTTCGATTTTTGGAGCGTCAAATGAGGACCAGGGCTTTTTTTATCTGCAGCTGCAGTTCGAGTTTGGGGAGAGTTACATGGAATAAGTGTGCTGATGGAGTTTTAGCTCCACCTGAAACCAGGTAAAAGAAAAAAGGAAAAAAAAATGACCCGCAGGAGAGAGGGAGGGAGGGAGAGCGCGTGAATAGGGACAGATGCGCCGACTTGATATAAAAACTTTTTATGATCATGACACATAATATTGAACACTTTTGTGGCGTGTGAGTTTTTTGCTCCAAGTCCGATTTGTTTACTTTTAAATACTTAATTACTCCCTGCCGATTGATCATAACTGCGCAGGAGGACAGAGAGGGAGCGTGTGTGAAGTGCTGACTGATATAAAACTTTTTTGATGATGAATCCTGATGTTAATGTACAATTCCCTGACTAAAATATCTGTCTCAGTAACAAACAGACGCTCGTCTCCTCCATGAAAACTTTGTCACTTCGCAACATTATTTTAAATCATTATGAAGTGTCCAGATGCTGTCTCCCTCTTCATCTCCTCGGTGTGTGTCAGTGTGCAGTTTGCTGTCTGCTGTGGTCTAAAAAAAATATCCTGCTTTCTTAATACAAAAACATTAATATCGCGCACCGTTTAGTCATTATATAGACGGACCTGAAAAAAGATGAGGATTTTTTCCCTCAAATATTTTATTAAAGACATAAATTATTAATAGTTATACTAAATAAATAAACAGATGCATATAAATAACGACCTTTTCCTAAAATACTGCTGGTTTTATGGTGATGGAATGTTAAATCTGACGCCTGCAGTGCGCTATAGAAGCTTTGGCCTTAAGGAAAAGGAACATTTAATCCTTTATTTGTGCAAAAGCTTTTGGCTCTGTCATGCAAATTTAAAGTATTTTAGTCAACTCCATGTCATTTAAAATTCTTTAATGTGAAAATACCAGCAAAATATAACGCTTCTAAAACTACTATTTACTACTGATACACGGTTGTGACACGATTGTTTCGATAGTGACAAAGGAATGCTTAATCTTTTATTTGAGCGAAATAGACGAAATTTGGGCACAGTTACGTTTATCTAAAGTATTTTATATAAATTCCATGTCATTTAAAATTCTGTATTGTGACATTGTTTGAATAACAGCTGAAATACAACAAAATTGTCATTACCGAAACACTCATGACCAAAACATGTTTTGTCTAAAATGAAACATATTAAATTATCAACTAAGATGTTAGTATAGTGTCTGGTTCAGTTAAAACTAATGAATCTGTAACTTTTAAATCAGTATAATCAATTTTATACCGTTAACAAAGAAAAATAAGATTCAAAATATATTAAATCTCAAAAATTATGCTTAAAAAGTGTTATAGTTTTATTAATTAAAGCGATAGTTCACACAGAAATGATATTTCACTCAATAGCTCCTCCCCCCTGTGCTGATGTGAGGATGGATGAAGATCTCCAGTTCACAAAACACTCCTGGAGCTTCAACAGTGTTGCAGCCAAATCCAGTACAATTGAAGTTAATGGTGACCAGTTTTATAATGTCAAAAAAGAACGCAAAAAACCCACAAAATGGTGTATTCATGCGGATCAGGTCTGAGAGGCTACAGTTGACATTGACATCGACTAAAAACATGGTGTAAATGGCGTCTTTTTGGGTCAAATTTAATGTCGTGGTTTACAGACAGTTGGATTACACCACACGAGCAGTATGGAGACATTTTGTGTTTTTTTGTGGTCTTTTAAAACTGGTCACCATTCACTTCAGTTGTACTGGATTTGGCTGCAGCGCTGTTTTCTGCTGAAGCTCCAGGAGTGTTTTGATCTTCACTCATCCTCACATTAGTGAAATTTCATTTTTGGGTGAACTATTGCTTTAACCTGTGAAAACTTAAAAATATATATTTGTACAGTGTAGACATAAAGAAAATATTTATAGGTCAATATAAGCATTTCTTGGTATGATATTATCATTGTGTTTCAGTGGTGACAAATTTTGGGAAAAATATTCCCAAACTGTCTGAAAATACTAAAGGAAAATTAACTGTACAATTACTACAAATGTGTACTTAAACAATTTACATAGATATGAAGTTTGGAGAAAAAAGACACTGTTATTTTAAGATGTTTATGACGCTGACTTTGAACTAATTCTGTAGAATGGCTCATATAGTGTTTACAATTTTAAAGTGTTCAGAGTTTCAGAGATGGCAGACAAAAAAAACTGAGTGGCCAGTAGAAATGTGATGTGCCTCAATGGCAGATGAGGAAAAGAAATAATTTTGGACACTGCTTTGTATTTACAGCCTGCTGCATGTAACCAGCCTGATCTGTTAAAAAGTTTTCATTAAGCTAATTCACAGGTTTACTAATTGCATGCACTAAAATTGTATTATGATTGCTATCCTCAGATCCAAACACATCTGCTTTTGTCTTAGACTTTGGATCTATATATGAAGAACTCAATTTCACTTACAATTACACGGAGTTCGTCCTCGACCCCGACACGCAGCCCTGCCCCTCCTTCTCCCTTCCAGATGTGATGATGGTTGTCGTCAGCGTGTTTTACATTCTCATCTTTCTGTTGGCCATTCCTGGAAACCTGGTGGTGGGGGTTGTGATCGGCCTGAACAAGCAGTCGCTGTCTCCTTCTGATCTGTACCTGCTCCACCTGGCGGTCGCAGACCTCCTGCTGGCCATCACTCTCCCGTTCTGGGCCACGTCAGTCACGAAGGGCTGGGTGTTCGGAGACGCCCTGTGCAAGATCGTCACCGTCCTCCAGGAGCTGAGCTTCTACTCCAGCATTCTCTTCCTGACGTGCATCAGCGTGGACCGTTACATGGTGATTGTGCGAGCCATGGAGGCACGCAAGGCGAACAGGCAGCAGGTCAGCTGGGGAGTTTGTGCAGCTGTCTGGGGTGTTGGAGCACTTCTGTCTCTGCCAGGGCTTTTCGGTTCGGCTTTCCGTTCTGAAAACATTGGGCAGATAGTGTGTGCTGAAAAATACGATCACAGCAGCGCCGACACGTGGCGGCTGGCCACCAGGATTCTTCGCCACGCTTTGGGTTTTGTCATCCCCTTGGCCATCATGCTGCCCTGTTATGGAGTCACCATCAAGCGCCTCCTGCACATCCGCGGGGGGTTTCAGCGGCAACGAGCCATGAGAGTGATTGTGTTCGTGGTCGTCGCCTTCCTGCTGTGCTGGACGCCGTACCACATCACGGTGATGACGGACACATTTTTCAGGACAAAGATAGTGCCGTACCAGTGCCCGGCCAGGATGGCGGTGGACCAGGCCATGTTTTTCACTCAGAGCCTGGGCCTGCTTCACAGCTGCGTCAACCCGGTGCTGTACGCCTTCGTGGGAGAGAAGTTCAGGAAGAGGCTGCTGCAGATAATGAGGAAAATGGGCGTTGTGGAGAGAGTGTCAGTGTCAAGAAGCAGCAGGTCTTCACTGTCGTCAGAAATCACCTCCACGTTTATGTAAGAACGCCTAGAGACGCTTTGAACTATTCACATAAATTGATCACATTAGCTAGTATTACTGTCAGCAGTCAACAGTGCTATTTGCACCTGGGATGGAATAGCCAATGTAACTATTTACACCTACATGACAGAGACAAACCATGGACTTTCCCTGTGCCCAAACCCAACTAAACGGCAACTGAAAACTGAAAATATGAAAATTAAAAAAATCTGAGGAAAACTGCTTCTCACCGGACCAAGCTTAAAGGGACAATTCACCCAAAAGTCAATAAGCCTGTAGAGCTATTTGTCCATCTAGTAAATAGTCAAAAAGCTGCCATGTGACTATTCTCACCCAGGTGCAAATAGACTCTTCATACTTTTTATCGCAATGTGTATTTGATGGACTTTTCAAAACTCAACATTTTTTTGTAAAACAAAATCTGCCTTGTATTTTTCTACATTTGTAAATAATTTTTCATTCTTTGTTGTATTTTTTTTTTTTTTTTACATCTTATTTAACTTTGTTTCAGTCTCAGTCCAGTGCACACCAGGGTCGTGTTGCTTAAAGTTAAGCTGTCAGTTTCTTTTGTGGTTTCCTATTTAGGTGTCCTCTCTTTCCTGTCAAGTTCTCAGGAAACTGTATAAAACATGTTTGCAAAGTTTCAAATTTCAAGTGTGATGATATTTCACCACAATAATATGATGCCACAATACCAAG
This sequence comes from Lutjanus erythropterus, assembly GCF_056507025.1. Lineage (NCBI taxonomy): Eukaryota > Metazoa > Chordata > Actinopteri > Lutjaniformes > Lutjanidae > Lutjanus > Lutjanus erythropterus. The sequence continues at coordinate 3,302,755 of NC_139324.1, read as the reverse complement.
AGAAAATGATGAACACAGTGAAATGCTGCTGAAAGCTCTGGGAAAAGACAGAACTGGACTTTTTGAGTTGAAACAATTCAGTGTTAGATAGTGAAATATTCATCCCTCTTCATAAAGTATTGATTGTGAATGTGACCTAACACAATGTTTTTCTATAATTCAAATTTCTAAACTAATATCACTCCACTCAAGGTGGACTGCATCACACGCAGCAGTAACACGAAACTATCCTGTATATATATACTATCCTGTATATATATATATATATATATATATATATATATATATGTATATGTATATATGTATGTATATATATATACATTGATGTGAGTTTTTATAGAAATGTATTCAAAAAATTGTAAGTAAGACTGTCTGTTTGAATCTTATGTATATTTAGCTAAAGACGGCGGTGTCTGTATATTTGCAATCACAATTAAAGTTTATTTAAACTTGTACACTGCTCTGTGTTTCTGACTAATACCCTGCCAAGTAACCTCATATGTTACGAAAGTTATTGCATTTGGCATAAACAACTGATAAAAGACAGGACTTCCCTGTAACTCATCCAGCAAGTGGTGTTTTTTTATGTTTCGAGCCACAGTGGTTTGAAATAACAGAACTTAAGACCGCAGCAGCAACAATACAGCAAATCATTGGTGGTCAGAGAGAGAAGGTTTTCCAAAAAGAAAAAAAAAATACTCAAATATGAAATGTACTCAAAATATAAAAGTAAAAATAGCCTTTTGCAGGACATTTCTACTGACTGTTTCTTTACAAATCTAACAGAACCTCCCTTTTATCCACAGTTGAGTCTCCTTTTCCTGTTTTTTTTTGTCGTTACATTGTTTTCATCTTGACTGTCTTTTATGATGTTGTCGATTCCATTGTTTTTGTGTTGTTATGTCTTTTGTGTCCTGTAATGACTTTTTTGTGTTGTGTCTTGTTACGACTTTTTTCTGTTTTCATGTCTTGGTACATTTTTTTTGTCTTGTTAGGTCTTTTGTGTTTTTTTTTTCTTTTTCGTCTTTTAGCTTTTTTTTGTAAAGTTTCGTCATGTTACCTCTTTTATGTCTTTATCTTTTTATGTCATTTTTGTCTCGTTACATTTTTTTTTCATGGTACATTATTTTCGTCTTGTTATGACTTTTACGTTGTTTTTGTCTCATTATGACTTTTTTTTTTGCATTGTTAGCTTTTTTGTGTCTTGTTACAACTTTTTGTCATGTTGCATCTTTTTTGTCTTGTTGCCTCATTTTTGTCACGTTACAACTTTTACATCATTCTCATCTGGTTCTGTCTTTTATTATGTTATCATGTTGTTACATCTTTTACATTATTTTTTTCTTGTTACGCCTTTTGTGTCTTGTTATGACTTTGCTTGGTTACATCTTGCTGCATTTTTTTGTCTTGTTAGTTCTTTTGTGTCATTTTTATCCCATGTTGTTTTTGTCTCATGTCTTTCATGTCATTTCTTTTTTGCAATGTTAAGTTAATTATGTCTTTTATGTCCCTTTCATGGTGTTCCGTTTAAATTTAATGTCTTTTTGTCTTCTTATGTCTTTTTAGTCTTGTTATGTCATTCTTGTCTTGTTACATCTTTTTTGTCCTGCCACGTCTTTTACATCATTTTCATCTTGCTCTGTCTTTTATGTCATTCTTCTCTTGTTACATGTTTACATGTTTTTCTGGTTGTTTTGTCTTATGATGTTTTCGTGTTGTTACGTCTTCTTTGTCCCGGTATGACTTTTTTGTTTTTATAGGTCTTTTGTGTAATCTGTCTTATGTTGTTTTTGTTTTCTGTCCTTTACATCTTTTAGAATTTTTTGTAATGTGATGTTTTTATGTCATTTTCAGCATGTTATATCTCTTACATCTTGTTTGTCTTCTTACGTCTTTAACATTGTTGTCTTGTCATGTCTTTTCTGTAATTTTTGTCCTATTAACGTCTTTTACCTCATTTTCGTCTTGTTTCATCTTACATGTTGATTTCATCTTGTTTCGTCTGTTGTGTCATATGCACTGAGGGACACACCAAGGAAGTGTCTTTTTGTGTGTGTTATAGTCCATCAATTTATGTTGAAATCAGTCTTGATGTTGGGAAGAGGGTGTACAGTGATGCAAAATAAAAACAATCAAATTAATTCCCCTCAAATGCGTTAAAATTAGTAGATGACTATAGAGTAACAGGCCTGTTTTGACAATGCAAGGAGTAGAAAGTACAGATATTTGTGTTAAAATGTAGGGAATAAAAGTACAATGTTGCCAGAAAAATAAATACTTAACTAAAGTACTACTGAAATGCAGTAACAAAGTATTTGTGCTCAGTTACTTCCCAACTCTGCTGCCTTCTACAGAAGAGAATCGCTGTAGAGGGGACTGTTTGATCACAAAATGATCTCAGGGGAAGTGTAGCTGACATTAAAAAAAAAGCTGAAGAAAACATTTTCATTGGATTAGATGGTTTAATCACACAAAGTTTGCCTTTTCACAGTTGATTCAGGTTTTATGCATCCCATAAAAACAAACCAGAGCGCTGACATAGTCAGGTTTATTCAGCTGAGTCAATGTGCTTAAAGGAACCTTGGTGAATCTAACATCGGTGCGCCTCACTTATCATCGATGCAGCATGGAACTTTTTGTAAACAGAAGGAGAAATAACATGCAAAAAAAAAAAAAGATCTGAAGTACCATCAACAGTTTACAGAGAGAACAAATACCAGTAGACTGAATGAGGAGCACTATTTCATGAGTGCAGGTATCAGAAAGCAGGTGCTCTGGATCCAAGGACGTATCCTGAGAAAAAAGAAAAAAAGCGGAGCGAGAGGTTAGTAATTTGCTTTGTGATCAGTAGAGTTTTTTCACAGCAGCCATATTGATATGAAGTAGTAGCGTAAACACAGGTGTTGCCAGTGATACTAATTACTGTATTAGAGCTTTTCCAGTGCCGACATGCACAACAGCAGCACCCTCCCTGACTCTGTTAGACCCGAATGCAATAAAGTCTTAATTAGCAACACAGGTAACACCTGTGTTTACACTGCTACTGCATGTCAAAATGGCTGCTGTAAAAAAAAAAACTTTTTAAGGAGACCTTCTAACTGAAACATACCAAGGCACACTGCTTTGTGAAAATGAAAAAGCCTTAAACATATTATGTACTACTACTGTCACCACTACTACTACTGATACAGTTGTACTACTACTACTACAACAACTAGGTAAGTCTTATTTTACATTAACATTGGACCACTTTCCTCAGGTCTTGCATGTTGGACAACTTTAGCTAACTTGTTCAGAATGTGTTGTAACAGCTAGCATTAGCTTGTGGCCATCAATATGTAAGCAGTGTATGTGTAGCAATACTAAGAAAAATCACAGTAACATTATATTTATAGCTACTACATTTGACGTTAAACCAAACTGCCTCCAGCGGTGCCTTGGCTAATGTTAGTAATTAAATACGTTTTATAGTCCCTGTTCTTTCTTTTTTTTTTTATGCGTTAAGTTTCATTTTACACCATTGAACTGCATAATTTAGCTAACAGACTTGACTTGTTGGGAATGTTCATGTATATCTTAGCACTAAAAAGCTATTTACCTGTAAGGTTATGTTATAAGTTGAATGGTACAAAATCAGTATCGAGCGTAAAGTTTAGCAACTCATACATCTAGATCACCTTTCTAAACTAAGTTTGAATAATAAGTAATGGTTGATTTCATGCTTAAAACTGTTTAAAGTGTACCCGCGTGGAATTCTGGGTTATTGCAGCTGTGGACATGCACATCACCACCGTGAGGGAAAATCAACAGAAAGTTAGCTAGTGAAATGTCAAGACTGAATTGAGTGAGAAACAAGTAATATATAGATACAAAAGTAAGTTTGAGAAACCAGAATTGAAGGAGGCAGCAAAGGAAGAAAAAGCAGCTTCCAAAAATAGTTTTCGGAAAGATGAGCAGCACAGGTTGTTCCCATGAGTGTATTAAGTAGAGTATCATGGTTTGAGTTTTCTTTATTTTCTGTTTTATTTTGTAGTTCTGGTCTTCCCTCATGTTTTTTGTCTTTACTTCTTGTCTTTGTCCTTTTCCTGCTCCTTTTGATTGCCATTGCTTCACCTGTCCTGTCCACCTGTATCAAATTAGTTCTTTGTCTATTTAGTCCCTGTGCTTCTCTGTTTCTTTGTCAGTTTGTTGTTAACCATGTGTGTCATCCTGCTGTCTCCTGTTTTGCCCTCCTGGAAGCTAGAAATTTTGAAATAAAATTCTTAAAATAAATTTTAAAAATAAAATTCTTAATAAAGAGTCATAGCTGACCTTGTTTGCAGTTCAAAATGTCCTGTTAATAGTTTTACAGACATCTCTTTTATTATGGTGGCCTACAGGCGAAAATGCTTTTTGGAACAGTGGCAAACATTCTGCTGCAATACCACGAGTGGCCACTGGGGAAAATTGGTGTCAAGGCTGAGCGGCTTTATTATAGGGAACTGTACCATAAACTAAAATAAAATCACACATCTGCTACTGGAGATGCACCGTCTTTGGATGGTCCCATATTGTGCAATTGTAGCCAAGCCATAAAAAAGATATTTGTGTACATCTGTCATTTTGGCCTTTAGTTGGTAGCTTCTGCTGTTTTTTTAAATTGTGGAAGTAGCAAAATGTGATTTCACTTTAGTTTACACTACAGATCTGTTGTGATGTGTCCCAAATTACCTTCTAATAAACTTTAATAAGGGTCTAACTGTGGGAAATAATACACTATAGTTTACAGTGCAGTTCTGTTGTAATGTGTCCCTAATTACCTAATAATAAAGTCTAATATGGGGGTCTTATACTATCTATTAAAGTAAAGGGGTCTAATACTATCTTGTAAAGAACATTATTTCTAATTTTTGCCTAATTTTATCCAAAGTACAGCTTGGTATGTCTTATTAGTCTACTATAAAAAGTGCAACCGATAACAACTGTGTTTACCTTAACACTACTATTTCATATCAACATGGCTGCTGCAAAGAAGGTCTATTGCTGTAAGGTCCCGTATTAAGAATCATTTGGCTTCAATTTGATTGAAATATTTGTACTCATTAAGACACTACACAGTAGGCAAGCTTGTTTTGTTGTGTGTGTGTGTGTGTGTGTTTCAGGTGTTTACTATCAATTTTCAGTGGATATAAATCTCCAGATCTGTGTTCTTCCTCTATGGAGTCTCTGGTACCACCTCATCTTTGTAAGTAAATATAGATGATACTTAAAATAGGTCTATATCTATTATAGGGCCACAGCTGCCAGTTTGCAATGTTAATGCAGTGACAATATTTTCTTTTTCATGATATTTGACCACCTCAACACAATTGCAAGGCCAACGTCAGCCACTACATTTGACCTACAAATTTAATATCTGTCCCGTACAGACCACCCCCCTCCTCTGTGCCAAGTGTTGCACCATCTCACATGTTCTACTGACCTCAGGTTGGCTAAAAATGACAAGGGGCGGGAGCCTAGCAGTGAGTGGGCAGACGGATCACCATGCAGCTGTCATTGTAGGGCTTGCTGGGCTGTGACTGTCATTTCCCCCTTCAGACTGACTGGCAGAGGTAGGGGGAGATCATGAGTGGGGTGGTTTAGCTCATGGGGTAAGAGTTGGGGGGGGGCACCGTGCATCTTGCTGGACAGGACTTGATGCATTCAAACAGAAGCCACGCAGGAACAGATCTAAAGGCCGCTGGGAATAAAAAGGGGAACTTGCTGAAGACTCGCACCTTGTTCTGTGGAGAAGTTATGAGAAGTTGGGAAATGGTTACAAAAGGCTGAACAGTCACCGGGAAACGGAGGGGGGAATAGCAGGGCCATCACTTCCAAGAGACAAGTCAAGGGAGCCGTTAATGCAACATGATCCGGTGGGTCTTGCCCTAAAAATACCTCTGGGCAGGAGAGTGGCAGCTATCTCTATCTGCTTAATTACCTGGTAATCAACTATTTCTTTTTCTTCAGACAACAACTGAGGTCAGAGAACAGTGATTTGAAGAGAATTTATCCACAGGAGACATGTTTTTAAATATTTGAATCTGGCTTTTCAAGTAAAAGAAAGTTATAGATGTAAAATTCAAAATGTGACAACCTTGTTAATAGTAATTTATGTGTGAAGCCTGTTCATAGACTCTAATGCCCTCACTGGATTTTGGTTTTGAATACAGAGAGAGGGCCCAGTCAGTGTTATAGCCACACAATCCACACACACAGTCACAGAATCCATTGCAGGATCCAACAAATCAGTTCCACCATGAGGAAAGCCGAGGTGCAAATGACCCTGAAAAAAGGGGCAGATGAGGCAGTGGCACCCCCGAGCCCCATCATCCCCCCGAAGCGGTCCAAAGCGAGCCCGGAGCAAGTCGTCCCGGAGCCTCGAGGACCCGGTCTTCCCACCCCGACGCCGCCGGTTTTTATACGCAAAATGAGGAACGCCGCTGTGGGGACGGGCTGCGACATCCGTCTCAAGGTAACCGTGGCTGGAGACCCGCAGCCTTCATTGTACTGGTACCACAACGATGACCTCCTCAACATGGAGAACCAGGAGTACGGAGGGCTCTGGATTAGGGATTGCAAACCCACTGATGCCGGCCTCTACACCTGCATCGCCAACAATCACCTGGGAGAGGCGCGGAGCAGTGCTGTGCTTGCTGTCTTGGATCTGGGTGAAGGTAATACTCATGCATACATTTCACACTTTGATCTAGTTCAGTCAAAGTCTGTCAGTCAAAAGCATCTATCTGATACCACAAAAAAAATTCAGTCATCAAAGGCACCTTACACATTTTAAAAAATCAGCACTATCATTCTCAAGCTGACTGTAACATTAAGGTTTTAAGTAGAAAATCATTTACTTTAGTAATTTCCATGAAAACTACCCACAATGCCACAGTCATCTCAAAGCCCAGCCCAAAACTTTAACATGAGCCTGTCCAGCACCATTTTCTACATCTTTTTCACAGCAGGTTTACAGATATGAAATAGTAGGGTAAACACTGATTTTGCCATTGATACTAATTAAGGCCCCATCCCATTTAGTGTAAAGTGCCATTTAGTGTATAGTTGTGAAGTTTTTTGATGAGCTTTACCTGAGAAAATAAATGAACATCTGAAGAGTCAGAACTGTTCTTCATTTTTGTTAGGGTAATGATGTCAGAATTTATTGGTAGGGTCCATGAGAAATATGTAATTATCCACATGGTGCATCTACACTATAAAAATATTTAATGACATTCAAATAGTTCTTTACAATATATATCAAAACATTAAATACAAATAAATGTAAACAATTTGAAGTATTGCAAAATATTACAAGAGATTAATTTGTATCCCAAGACAAAAATATTGAGAAGTTGTTGTTGATGGCTTATGCTGGGTTAAGTTTTCCCAAAGCATCTGGAAAGGAGCACAAAGGCCACACTCATAAGAATCTGTTACTGTACAAAGACATCATTGTCAACAAGAAATATTTTGAATAACTTTGAGGTGAGATGAATTACCATATAATGACTCATCCATTTGGATTTTCAGTGCGTCCTTATATTAATCAAAGATAGAAAGATTAATTTCTGAGAGATGTTATACTGAAGTAACGGAAGGATATCTTTTACAGGTGACACAGAGGAGGCCTTGGTTATTTTGCAGATATAGACACTCCATTAAATTGGATTTATTTTCAAGTTCTGAATGTCCTTAAGTCAATTATCTACATGCGTTTTATGTGTTATGCTTTTGGAGATTCAAATGTGAAAACAGTATATATTTTTTTTATTTTCAATTAAAAAGGAATTGTGGGTATCACTGTTTGAAAGTAGCATATGAAGAGAAAGTTGAGTAGATTTCCATCATGCATGCAGAAACACTGAAAAGTAATCATTCATTCGCTTTTGACAAAGTCTGCCAAAGCAAACTTTTCATTGTGTATTACAGTCAGATTCGTCAATGTCAGACCAAGGATTATCAGAAGACTCAACAAAACCTCTTTTTATGCATCTTGTGATCTCGAGCACTGATCTAAATTCAGCTCACCTGAGTGCTTTGACCACCTCAGCTACTTTGAAAAATGGTATTACCAGCTGCACAAACATGCCCTTCATATTTCAGCCCCACTACTCTGTCATTGTTCTGCAGTGCTCTGCGTGAGTGTGTGGTGGAAACTCATCCTTCAGTTTAGAACTGGCTTTTCCTGCTGAGAGACTGTATGTAAGCATTGGCATGCGCAGAGATACCAAGACTAATCACTGCTGAATACACTTCAATCAGTTTAACATGACTAAAGGTCTGGCAAATGATATCATTCTCTAATGATGCAGAATAAAGGAGAGAGTGCTTACATAACCTGCTGATTTCAGTCTCCAAGCTTAGATTTGGGTACTAAAAGAGCAGTGATGTCTGCAGAGTGGACAACGTGATGACAAGGATTCCTTTTAGCATGGGTGGCAAGAATCCACATATTACATTTCCTTTACTGTATAAATATTGGATGCCTGGAGAGAGTCCACATAAGACACACCCATTGACTGTACATAAAGATGGATGATACGTCTCCGCTTCCTCCCACTGTACAAAAATGAAGCCAGAATATCCCAGATATGAGCACTGCTGTCTTACAGTTGTGACATCATTTGGAACATTTAGTGATTATAAGAGCTACCTAAAATGACAGAAACCTGATGTGTGTACTTTTGGTTTGTTTTGGTAGTTCCTCCTGCTAAAATGGAGGCATTGGGTTTATGACCTATACTGCAGCCAGCCACCAGGGGGCGATCAAGATGTTTTGGTTTCACTTTTGGTGAGCTGGCATGCTGTCCATCTTTATATATATGACATTTAATGTACCATCAAATTTGAGTACCTGAAAAATCAAAACAGGAATCCACGTGACTAATTTACAAAAATGATATTGTAGAACTGGCCGATGTCCACTGAATTGACATCTGCTGATGTCCATAGTAAAACATCATGATGGACAATGATACACAATGAATGATGGCATCATCCATTGGCCCAACTCTACGATGCTGATAACAAAACACAAGTAACTGAGCTTTCCTTCTCAAATTCAGTTGTTTTCAGCTTTATATACAGTAAGTAGGACTAACCTTGTTATGAATGAACAGACTGGAAAATGAAGACATCTCATTGAAATATAATACTAGACATTTTTCACCCTTGTGTCTAGATGGAAGCTGAGTGGGACCAAGCACCTTTTGTCCCTTAACCTAAGAAGATCTTAACCACAGCCTTGTCATATTATAAAATATAATTATTTTGTACTACATGCACAATGAAGATCAGCAGGCAGAAATGCTGTGAGAGTTTCTCAATCTAGACGAAACCCTTTTTCATGGCAGCCATATATATGTATATGAAATAGTAGGGTAAACACAGATGTTAACAATAATACTAATTGAAGGAATAATATTAAAAGAAGCAGCAGTACTAGAACGGAGGCTAACCAATTTACTGCTGTGGACAGGGTCAGCAGCAAAACATATTCAGCCACGTGGAAAAAAAGGCCCATCTAAAAAAGCCGTACATTAGTTTAACTGTATGTTATATTCATCACTTTACCTTGTCATCAGACAGCCTTTTTTCATGAGAAAGTGCCGTTATGTAAGACAAATATCGCTCGCTCACCTTTGGCAAAATTTTCATTATTACTTTTACCTCACAGACCAGTTGCTGGTCAGCTGTATCTCTATCTCACAGTTGTGTCACCTCAATATTGCATCGGGTAGCCGATCACTCAAACAACAAACACCTACTGGAGATTCCCACAGTTTTGTTTCATGTGAGATTAAATCAGTTTTATCACTGTTGGCTAGACAAGAGCATTGTTATTATTAAGGGACAATTAAACCCCAAATAAAAATGATATAATATTTCTCCTTTGCCCTGTAGTGCTGTTTATCCATCTAGTTTTTTTATGTGAATTCCTTGACTCCAGTTTAATGGGACTAAATGGCACTAACTTTGTTGTGCTTAAAGCACCAAAAATATATTTAAAATTGAAAACCAGTGTCTCTTTCCGGAAATCATGACTCAGCTACTCAAGATAATCCACAGACCTTGTTGTGACCAGGGTCGTGTTTGTTGTTCATTCTTTCTTCCTAGTAGAAAGAAAGTAGTTCCAGTAGATTCTAAAATAGTTTCTGTAGATTCTGCTGCAAAAAGAAAGCTCACAACAAGGTGTGTAGTAATGGGTTTATGAATTTGGGATTTTTGGTTTTGAATTTTTCTAGTGTATTTGTTAGCACTATGGGCACCACAAGCTGAGTGCCATTTAGTCCAATTACATTTGAGAGAGGGCAGACATCTCTACAGCTGATATCTCCCAAACTCTGCAGCTCACACCAAACAATCTAGATGGATAAATAGCACCACAGGCCAGGGGAAAATGTGTATTTTTGATTCTGGGGTGAACAGTCAGTGAAGCTCATACAAGCAGCAATCCATATGCTCCTCTTGATCCTCTTTTATCTGTTGTGGCACGCTCAGAATGATCTTAAAAAGACCGTGATTTTTATGCATCATAGGGGCCTCCAATAGTAAATACCGAAAACAGTTGGAGCTCCTCACTATTAGCCACAACTTTCTTTAAAGCTTTAAGGCAGGTTTGAAAACAAGCTCTTGGTTCAGAAATTTTCCTTTGTCTCTCCATTTTAACCTTCAGTGTGAATCAGCTCTCTACTGCTTTGCCATGTGCGTAGTCTACAGCTGTTCCATCACTCAATGATGCTGCCCAAACCCTCTCTCTCTCTCTCTTTCTCTCTCTCTCTCTCTTTGAAAATGTCTCTCTGTACCGCCCCCCTCGTCCACCGACTCTGCCTAGTTATTTATACAGTGGAATGTGCCAGGCCTTAGATTTTTGTGATGTTAGCAGGCCAACGTCTCTCCTGTTACATGGGAAGACATCACTGCTAATTTTAGGCCGGCCCTGTATGACTTTTTTTCCCTCCACTGATCAGGCAAAGGGCTGATTTTATTTCCAGAACATCTAGTAAATAAGGATGTCTGCCACATGTAGTGATGTCATTCATCTTTCATTACCCTTACCATTTTGTACTCAATAATGTCTCTATCCTCTTTTGAGCTCTGCATTAGTCATTTATTTGACAAACTGATTAAAGGACCAGTATGCAGGATTAAGTGAAATCTAGCAATGAGCTCGCAGATTGCAAACACCTCGCCTTCCCCTCCCCTTCCAACCATCCAGAAGAACCTACAGTGGCCTAAAAAGTTGTAAAACAGGCCTTCTCTAAGCTAATCTAACTGGCTGTGAGCGGTAGCTTCATATTTGACTGAAATATATTAGAGTGATATCAATCTTTTCATCTAACTCACAAACCAAATATTTCCTGAAATGTCCGACTATTCCTTCAAAGGACCAGTGTGTAGGGTTTAGTGGCATTTAGCGGTCAGCTTACAGATTGCAATCATGTTGTCTCACCCTCCCTTCCAAGCACATAGGAGAAAGTACATTGACCATGAAACTCCCACAACACACAAAAAGGCCATATTTAGAGCCAGTGTTTGGTTTATCTGCCTTGGGCTGTACTGTAGAAACATAGTGGCCTCCATGGATGACAACTTGTGTCCTCTGTGGATATAAATTTATAATTATAGAGTAATGAAAATACAGTGATTCTTATTTTCAGGTGATTATACACTAATGAAAACATACGAATGGATATTATATTGTATTTCTGTCATATTCTGCCAATAGATCCCTGTAAATCTAAAAACAAATCATGAAGTTGTTATGGTGAACGTACAAGCAAATAACTGTCAATTCCTGTTTATTTGTCAGGCATATAGAGCATTATTAGTATTTACTACGCGGTCACCTGTGTTTAGCTCTGTTTTGGTGTCCACCAACTCCTGAGAAAATGATTTGACACTTCATCAGGTAAATGCTGTGCTGTGCTCACCTCCTGGTTGCTAACTTTGCCATTTCTTGCTTGGTATATGGTGGATTTCAGCTTTTTCGCTAAAAATATGTGCAGCTGAAAGTGATGCTGATGAGAGAGTAAATCAAAACAGCAGCGTTGAGGCAGTAAAACCAAGACAATGAGCTGAAAGATGCCAAAAAGTTGCATAAAGCTAACAAAGTTTGGTGTTTAATAATAGCTCAGTAACTGCCATTAAAAAAAAAATCTTGCAGAGTAATCTTACAGTTAGGAGAGACCTGGGAAGTTAAGATGTCGCCACTGAGTGTGACGATGGCCCCTCTCCAGGGTGTTTGGATAGTTTCCTCACCATGTTGTCCTCCTCCTGGACCATGAGCGTGAGTGAACAGGTGGAGCTGCAGTTACACTGTGGAAATCCCCTACACCGCCCCGTTGCTTTAATAAATAGATTTAGTTGTGCATCAACAAAAGTTTTGTAGCAGAGGAGAAATCCTGAAGGGTAATTATGGAGAGAGCTGAACAGTTTTGAGTAGCAGATTTTGAGTTTTCAAGTGTATGAGGATTTTTTTAGTTCCCATGTTCACATTAAGTAGAAAAAATGAGTAACAGCTCATGAAAGATAGAGAAGGACATAGTGAGTGAACGTGTAAATACTGAAATCTGTCCCCACATCACACATGTGCTGAACTACTGCACATGTGCAGAACATGTCCTCCAAGCGGGCTCCACAAACAAGTAAACACAACTAATAGGTGTCCATGATGTCCCCAATTCAGTCATTACCTCACAAGTTGCACAACAACAAACCTTGCACTAAATTATGCAGTTTGCCAAGTCAGCTATGCAAAAACCATTAAAAGACTGTGTAAAAATACAAGTTTTTATGATGGAAATACTGTATTTTATTTATTGAGCTACACTAACAACAACAGCTGTTTTCAATAATAGGTAGTAGGTATTGAATCATTATGGATTTATTTCACTGCATCTCTTAAAAAGTCAGTGCAGTTGAAGGCTGGATTACAAAGCTTCTGGAGGGGTACTTGTAAAGGTACAGCACTAGTGTTAGCATTAGCATAACTTTAGCCTTCCATGCTTTGCTACTGTACATTTACTGGCAGACTGACAGCTTACTGCTAAATTTAAGTTGCTGCTCTGCTATAAGCAGTACTGACAGTCTCGTGCTGACTTTCCCCCACTTGCACACCCCATACGCTCATGTACTGCCCTATACCTTAAAGGAGCTACACTACCCTTATGACAATACGCTTGTCATATGCTATGTTGTTATATGATGCTTTGTCACCACGGTAAGAAAAAATCTAAACAATCACAGCCCTGGTTAGAACAAATCAAGGCAAAGTTAAATCCATTCCTCACACATCTTATCTTGTGCTTGTGGTACCCTCTCTAAATCCATTGAGACATTGAGTATCGTTCTTCAAGCTTGACAGGCCTGTAGTGCCTAGTTACAGTGCTAATCTATGATTGGATAGTTATTATGTGTTTCTGTTGTCCATCAGTGTGTGCTGAGATGTAAGCTAGCTTTCACTTCAGTCTGTTAGCATTAACATTATAAAATATACACAGCTCTTAAGTAACTTTAGATCTTAAAAATGCTCTTACAGAGTTCTTGTTTTAAAATCTGTCAGATGGAAACATTAAAAAGTCAGCGGGAGACAGACTTCTCAGCTCACTCAGTGTGTTCAAGCATTTGCATTAGCTTACATGAGCTATGTTAAATCTGCCACCGTTATCACTATAAACAGCATATGTGCACTATGAGAATGGGAAACGTGACAGGTGCAGCAACAGCATCTAAGGAGGGGGGGCTTAGCAAAGGGTACTGGAAGGCACACCTCACATAGGTGATATTGGCAGGATGTAGGTATGTCATGACTAGATCGTTATGCAATGTGAAACTAAACCTCATGAGATCAAATGTATAAGTTTAACAAAAACTTTCACATGTGAAAGCACCTCAAGAAATTTCTCAGAAAGGCTAATATTTCTACAGTTACAGGGAACAGACGATTATTCTGCTACAGGTTGTTATTCAAGCACACAGCCTGTGCCAACGCATGCTGCAGCTAGCACTAACACATTGTGGTATTTTTGTCACAAGACTGAGAGTCATGACAGATTTCCCCCTTTTTAAACTGATGTTGGATTCATGTATAAAAAAAAAAAGCAGAAAAGGTCCACATAAAGTGCAGCTGCCAAGGAAACAAGAATACACTTTCCATGACCTGAGATTACATAATCAGCAGACCGTGTAATTAAGCCTGTAGGTTTTTACAAATTTTCTGAACAATACACAGTTGTAGCTGCAACCATTAGATATTTAGTATGAATTATTATTTATGTACGGTGTGAAGCAAGTTAGTGCCTTTTTTAGCCTTGGTTTATTTATACCTGTTCGCTTGCACGTGTGTGTGTGTGTGTGTGTGTGTGTGTGAGTGAGTGAACTCTCAGCATGCTCACGGCGTTATTTTGTCCTGAGCACAGTCTGATGCTATGTGAATTGAAATGTCATTCCTAAGCGTAGCTGTTTCTGTTACTGATTTATACTCAGCGGTGAGATGAAATGTGTAAGCAGTGATGCCTTTTCTGTTCCCTCAGGGGAGAGAATTCTTAGAGACTGAGTCATTCAAAATGCACCATGTGATAACAGAATACTCAACAATTATTACACCAAAAGTATCAAAAAATGAGCAGCAACACCAACTGAAATCACAGTGTAGAAACATACAATAGCAGTGTTATATTTTAGGAGTGTAGCAGTGAGCGCTGCAGTTAAATCTATCATATCCCTTGTTAATAGGGTTGCTTTGTGTATTCAGTGTAAGCAGCCAGTAACACATTTGCTGTGAGAGCTAACAGTGTTCCAGCAATGCAGAGAGGAGCGAGGAGGTCCCTGTAGCGGTTGCAGTGATTCTCCCCCTTCTCTGCCGACAACACAACATCGGCTCATTACACCAGTAGCAGAATAAGACACAGACACATGGGGAGGTAGGGAAAAATGAAAAATGTCAACCAATGCTGTAGAAACACTGATCTCAAGAGGGCTGGATCACTCCCACTGGTTTTTCTGCCTATCGGTGTGCACTGCCTGTAGGGTGGAACACAGCGGGGGAAGATGCTTACACTGTCGCTGGCTATTGTGTGGACAGAGGGGCTCCCTCAGAGTGGATGATATGCATTCAACAGACATTTGCACCTGCAGATGGAGGCTCGCGTGCCGTGCTGTTCAGAAACGGATTCTCTGAGAAGAAGTGCTGACACTCCGAGGTGCAACTTGTTATATAATGGACCAAAGTGCCTTCTTTCCATTTTTCTTTGCGTTTGATTGAGAAGCTTTCACCTGCATGTTAGCAGACTTACAGTATATAACAAGTTGAATCTTTTGCATCCAAGTCAGACATTTCTTGGGGATGTCTGTAGAATATTCCCTTATTTAGGCGTGTAGTAATGGCTCGGAACCCCCAGTGTATCTTGGGGAATACCCTGCTGCTGAATGTAAGCCAAGACAAAAAATACCTGTCGAGGACATACCAACAGTGGCCATGAACAAAATCCAGACCAAAGAAAAAAATCAGGCAAGTGCTATTTTATGTTATCTTTGCCAATCATACAGCTATTTGTTTTAGTCCTGTACTGATTAAATCATTTACTGTGTGTAGAAATGTACCATTTCAAATGTTGACAGAAGCATTTTATTAACCTTAATGCTCAAAAACTGGCCACACAGTGTTTTCTGAGCTGATGCAATTACCAATGACAGCCTTAATCAGGAGGAAAAAAAGATTAGACCAGTGTTATTGTGGAATATAATTACCTCAACCAATAGAAACCAAGCTCAAGGCATCGCCATAGCGTTGAACTAACTTCAAAGAATTGCAGAGGACTTTCAGAGTTTCACTAAAATGTTGATATAGTGCGACTTTTCTCAAACTGATGTTCCTTTATGGGCTTTCTAACCCTAATATTACAGTGTGAATCTTAAATAAGCAGAATTGAAAACAGAATCACAAAGATGGTGGAAAAAGAAAAAACCTTTTCTTTCCCGCTCTTATGTCACAACAGCAGAGATGTCAAAACTGAGACACTGAGGAAGTACTCAGCCAAGTATAAATCTCATCTTGGAAGATGTAACTTGAGCTATGTAGTTTTCTGCGGGGTTGCAGTGACGGGTTTATGAGCAACACTTTGCTGGAACTATAGTAAGACGTGTACAGTAATACCCCATGCAGACGCCCAGTGCCATCATACCCCTGACTAATTAAGCTGTGTGATGGCTAATAGACTTACCTAGAACTTGCTTACTACTGAAATTGTGTTTTGAAAAGAAACCTTTTCAATGTATAAACTTTTTTCTAATTTACCTACACATGTACATACCAAAATCTAAGAGGGAGAGGCTCGGATTGTTTGATGAAAAATTTTGGTTACTGTTCGTTTCAGCAGCTTTTACAGGTGCAATGTGTAAAATGTGGTCAGATTTTTCATTTGAAACATTAAAAAAAAATGAACTGACACTGTCAACACAATGTGTTAGCAGAGATATATCAACTAAAGTTAGCATGCTAACCAGCTAGTCCCAGCCCATCCTGTTTAATAATACCACTCAGTGCCTTTAAAGGTGACATTCTGATCCCTCCATAGTTTCAGCTTGGAGGTGCAGGTGGTGAGTTCACAATGTTCTGCAAGCTCTCTTAGCTTTTTTAGTCTTGTAAATAAACAAAATGAACTATACAATTATTAAGATGTCTATGGCATCACCTGTGCATAACAAGTGTAAACAAGACCCTGCTTATAAGAATTGTGCCCTGTAGTGCCACTAGTGGTCGATGCCATGTCCAAAATCCATACTGTAGTATATGCTCCATATTCAACCATACAGTATGCTGTTTTTACACGTATAAATATTTTTTATGCTAACTAGAAATTTCACACTGTCTGGGAACCATGGATGTACACAGTTGTATACCAAACCATCTTACAATGTACAGATGTTTCATTGGATAATTGAAAACTTTCACTTTTCACCTGCTGGTCGTGCATTTGAAAAGTTGGTAAATTACCAAACATCAGGAGGATTCATCCTTTTGAGACCATGAATGTGGACAATTCAACCAATAGTTGTTGGGATATTTCTGTCTGGACCAAAGTGGTAGACTGACTGACATTGCCGTACTTTGAGCCATTTTGTCATTTTTTTCCCTGTAAAAATGACACAGGGCCACATCCTAAGATGGCTAATGTTAGCAAAATTCTTGCCAACTAGCTACCCAATGATTGATGTAGATTCGTTAGCTAGTTAGCTAGCATTTTGCTAACATAAGCTAATTTAAGATGTGAAAATGCACTTTTAAATACACTCGTGGAAAAGGGGCAGGACTTAGCAAGGATCAGTTATAATAAATATGTCAACAAAAACTGTGTCTTTTCGATTTTGTTGCTTTTTAAAAAAATGTTTTGTTTTTCAGTTTTCTCTTTCTCTCTTTTTCAAGCCCTCCCCTCTTTAGTCAGTTTTCTTTTCACGCTAAAGTTATGAAACAATTGAATCTTCAAGGCAGAATAAAGAAAGACATAAGTTTGTCGAGGCTTACAGAGCTCTTACCATTTTGGTTTATGCAAATCATTTGGATTATCAAACTTTACCTTAAAAACACTTAAATAAATTGACTTTTTATTACTTTTCTGATTTAAGAATTGATTGACTGTAAGATACGTCTGTGTCATGTTTTGCTTTGTGAACACAGCTTCATTAAAATCTGATGATCACCTCGGGGAAGGCTATATATGACTATATATGATCTATGACCTAATATGCATAAATAAAAGTTCAGCATTTGTAACTGCTTTATTTGATTATGTGCTATTCAGGGAAAAAGATTGCTTTACAAACATCCAAGGGAGTTTTATTGTGAAATCTGCAGTGCAGTCATATGACATAAATATCTTGCCAATTATTATGAATGTAGACTGAAATGCTTTGGGTAACTTCATTTGCTTGACACACACAAAATGTAAACCACTTCATTCCATCAGTTTTGCTTTTTTACTTGAGAAAAAACAGGTTGACATTGAAGAGCAATACAAATGTACCGTGTAACATTTGCTGGATTTTGTCTTTCTTCTGAATTCACACGAACATTCCCAGTATTTTTCTACCATCAGTATTACCACATTATCCTATTGTGTTCTTTTACTGCAAGGGAACAACAGCCTCTGTTTTTTATAAGTAATTCCACCTACTGTGAAGCAAACACCTCATGAGAGCTGCTGGGATGCCAGTGACTCAATAGTGCTTTCTATTTTGAGTCCTACCAATGACTGTTTTTTCTCTGTCTGAGGAAAATAGTCAAATCTTTTTAAGATGGTACAACTGGAGCAAATTTTAAGGCTTAAAAGAGATAAAATGGAAAGAAGTTGTTTTTTTCTTGAAAATAGTGAAACACCTCTGTTTATTTTTCTCTGATGTGTTATATTCCCTCCCTTAACATTAACTTGCAGATGCTGATGAGATAATTATGAGGGATAAAGACTCAGCAACAATTCAGCTGCCGCCAATTTAGTACATTTAGCTTAGCTGTGCTAATGAGACCCTGAGGGTGACAACAATCAAGTAAAACGACATTCATAATCAAATAGAGTCCAATGCAACACAGAGGGAAACTTTATTTGAATAAGATTTCATTCTCAGATATGCAATTTTTTTTTAACACTTATGATGTATTTTAGAGTAGCTTGCCTGTTTTTTCTTAAAACCTAATATTTCGTTCTAAAGAAATTAAACCATTGAAATGTGTCACCTTCAACATCAGTTTGCACTGAGAATTTTCATTTGCCTCTCACTAAACATCACCTGAATCGGATACTGTATTCTAGTGGTTCCTATAGTAACAGTGTGCCCCCTCTGTTTCTTCATCTGCCTCTATGTAAACATTCTTTCCAATTAGCCTCGCGCAGAGAGATCAAAAACTGAATAATATTCAATTGTGTCAATGAATTTGTTTTGTCAAAAAAATGTCTTTCAATTAGCAACATAAGTAACATTTCATGTGCGAAATGTCATGACATTTAACTTGATGTTGTCATTTAACACACTATTTTCCTCCTTCCTTTCCTATTTTCATCTTATGGGATCCTAGTCAGTAAAAATGATTTTTCCATTGTATTTTTGTCAGATTCCGAAACAACAGAGGATGAAGGTGAAGACCAATATGAGACCAAAGAAGACAGTGGGGATGCTGAGGACCAGGCTGTGCATACAGGTATCCATCATGTTTCTAGCTTGCAATTATTCCTTTAGACAATTTTCTTTTATTCTTGTTTTTACTGAGTTCTATTAGTTTATACATGTTAATGAGAATTTTGAAATATTCAGAAGGAAGCTTTTTCTTTTTCCTACTTTTTGAGCCTTACACACCATGGAATGAGCTGAAAACACCCCATAAAGTTGCAAAGGTATTAGTGCCCTTGCTTATGTAAAATTCCAGCAAATACAGAACAATGTTCTGGTTTATTTGGAGCATCTTTGTGTTTACCTGATGAGTGTAAGTCCAGCATTCACTCTCCCATTAGACCTGTTTTGGGAATACTGATACTTCAGTTGCCAATTGCTCCACTGTGTTTACCATTTAGTTGCTAAGAGCTTTTTCTGTGAAAATGTTTTCCTGCCTTGGCTGCATGCTGAAAATCCAAAAGAATGAACTCAGATGCACTAAAATGCTCTGCAGAGCTGACAGGTACTGCACACATGGATTTTATTTCTCTGTGGATTCTTCACAAAAAGTGACCCCTTTATAGTTTGTCATCTAGTGGTTATGGGAAAAATGATTAGTGCAGCTTTACATTTGCCTTGTTTCATATCATATCTCTTCTTTACACGTGATGCAGTGATTGACAAATGTGCAGAAGATGACAATAGAACACATGGACATGAGGATCACTCTAACACAACCAGGCAAGGAATTATTATTTGACTCAAGTTCCATACTAAAATACAATGTTATGCAGAATGTGAATTAAAAATACACCTACTGAGATTTTGCCTCACATCCTTTCAGGAGCCATTCAGAGAACTTTTCAAGAGAATCCCCTCCACAAGTCCTCCCACCCCCATCCCCAAGACTCGTCAAACGTACCTCCACCTCTCCAATGCCAAGTCGCTCCGGTTCAACTACACCTCTCAGCTTGCGCAAGAAAACTGTTGTGCCAACTGAATACCAAGACACAGTGCCTGGGGAGTTTGAAGAAAAGGTTAAGCAGCCAAAATCCGCATCCCAAAGTAACACCCAGGACTCCCGACCGCAGACTCCACTGAGCGAGTACTCGCGCAAAGAATTTACTCCTAGACCATCCCCGAAGCTTACCAGGGCGAGCTCAAAGGTGTTTGAGAAGGTACGTGGCTTAGAAGAGCGGAGACGAAGCCTTGATATTCCAGAGGGTTCCATTTCGGGAAGATCCTGGGCAGGGTTCAATCGTGCTGGATCTGTAGATTCAGATGACGGAGGAAGCCGGTTGGGCATCTCTAGAGAAAGTTCAAGGGAAGATCTAAGGGAGGCTTTGAAAGAGGATGCTGCTGAACGGAGATCTATGTTTAGACAGAGAGCTGCTTCCCTGGAGGAGAAACCTCGCTACTCCCAAAAGGTTCAGGACATTGAGAACAAGTTCACTGAGGAGCTGCAGCGTATTAAGAAGCTTGTTGGTAAACCTCATATGAAGAAGTCATTCTCAACTGAACAGCTCACTCTGAAGGGCAAGCAGCGCCAGCCTCTCAGGAAAATCGAACCTATTCCTCCTCAAGTGCTTCAAAAGCTCCAAGAAAGGGAACGAGCACAGTGGGCAAAGGAACAGAGAGAAAAGGAACTAAGTCAGCAACCAATGCAGCAAGTACCGCAAGACCAGCATAGATCCCAACCGCAAAAGACAGCAAGCACTGGTTCAACAACTGTAACAGTCAGTAGATTTGGAGAGGTTGCAGGCACCCCAGAGTCCATGCAGTTATCTGACTTACCAGGACAACGATCAGTAAGAGAATTAAGTCGAGTCAGTCCAGTTACAGAAATCATACAGAGGTCATCATCACCAGCATTATATTATCAACAAAGAGAAGAGTCGCCAAGCAGAAATGTTGCTGAGATGACATTACGCAAGGTCGAACGAAGGCCACCAAGTCCACTTGTACAAAGGGTATCTCGAATGCAAGAATCCCAGCACATTCAAGAATCTCTTGGCCAAACATCGCAAAAGGACGAGACATCGGGGAGAAAGACGCCAATAGAAGTAGTACTAAGAAAAATTGAAAACAGACCTGAAAGTCCACTGGTACAAAGACGGGGTGTCATTGTGCAAGATCTTCCTCCGCAACCCCCTCCGAAACCCTCCAGGATGTCACCAGTCATGCCAACTGAGGAAAAAATGGAAGTGGAGCTATCCAAACCAGCCTTAAAGATAAGAATCCCCGCAATTATTGTTGAAGATGAAAAAATGGAAGAAGATGGTCCTGTGGTGACAAGTGAGCCTCAGCCAATTAGTACTAGTGCCAAAGAGGGACAACAGCCGAAGACCAAAGGAAAGAAACGTCGCCCTAGACCCATGTCTCCAGAGTTAGGTTAGATTTGCTTTGCTTCTTTCATCTAGCTTTCTGTAGTAGTGAGAAGTTCAGTCTGCTTTTTTTCTCAGTTTAATCAACCAATTAGTCATTCTTTACTTGAGGGTTTGTATTTCTCTAATTTGATCACAGGAAAAAAAAAATGACTTCAGGCTTTTCTTAAACTGTGTAGATTCTTCAGATGATTCTTATGTGTCTGCTGGAGAAGACCCAATGGAGGCCCCTGTCTTTGAGTTTTCCCTCCAGGACACTGTAGCATCTGCTGGTGCAGATGTGCTACTAAAATGTATCATTGCCGGCACTCCCACTCCTGAAGGTAACATGTTGTACTTTATGTTTCAACAACAAAAACTCTGAGAAATTCTGAATTGTAAATTTAAAGGAACATTTTCATCCCAAAATCAAAACTATATACTTTTCCTTTGGCCTGTAGTGCTATATAGAGTTTTGGTGTGAGTTGCAGAGTTGTGGAGATGTGTGTCTTCTCTCTAGTGTAATGAAATGAAATGGCCCTCAGCTTGTGGTGCTCAAAGCACCAAAAAGATACATTTGAAAAACACTCAACAGCAATGTCTCTTTCCTGAAATCCTGACCTGTTTACTCAGGATAATCCATTGTAAATTTTTCAAATTACTTTAGTCCCATTATATTTGGGAGAAGGCAGACATCTCTATGGTCAGTATCCAAAACTCCGGAACCCACATCAAAACTATCTAGACGGACAGGTCACGCTACAAGCCAGTAGAAAAAATATGTATTTTTGACTTTGGGGGTGAACTGTTTCTTTAAGTGATCAACGCACAAATTATTCTTTTTGTCCTCTCTATTGAAGTTACCTGGACAAAAGACAACACTGAAATCATCGGCACTGCAAATTACACGGTCAAAGTGGAGGGCGAACGCCACAGTCTGCTCATCAAATCAGCTAGAATAAGTGACGCTGGAAAATACTGTGTGACTGCTGTTAATCAGATGGGAAGAGCATCCAGCAGTGCCACCCTTATAGTTAAAGCAGGTCAGTTTGACTTTTGGTGACAACTGTTTTGTGGTGATTTGTTTTTATTTCTGACTCTTCAAAACTTGAAACCTAATCCTAAATTATTTGATTATATTATATTATATTATATTATATTATATTATATATTAGGTTATACATTTATTATTATCTAGGAAGTGGTATTATTTTCTTGATTAGTCAGAATGGATGTATCTATAATGTAAGTCTGTGTATTGGCAAGAATAGTATGAGCAATGAGTAGCAATATGATATATATCACAGTTCAATATTAAAATGTAATTTTAGTAAAACTGTCGTAGTTTAAGGAGCACACCATTGTATACATAAAAAAGACAATCAGAACAGCAAGCATACAACTGTGGATAACAACACCTCTATCTAGCTGTCTACAGTTTAAACACAACACAAACACAAAATGAACCACTGCCACAAATCTTTGATACTGTATCACAAAACATAATATTGTAATACTCAAGTGTATGGATATTTTTACACTCCTGCTATGGTGCAGGTTTTTAATTGTGTCTAAAAAAACTGCAGTTGCTTATTTTAAACCAGAGATGACATTAACATGAGAGCACCATGCTGATATAATCAACATGTTGTTAATTGTTTTATTATCTACAGTGAAAAATATGTCTGTCCATTTCACTTGAATGTTCTCAGTTATTATCATAAGCTCAAAATGGCCATGATAGTCTGTCAAAAATTAAATAGGAAACTTCTTTTCTCCCCATAGATGAATTTAAAAAATACCTTACATAGTCAAAAACAGGCCAATATACATCACAGTATTTCTTATCTGTAAAGCTCCTAAAAAACATATTGTGGTCTCTTCCCACATTGGCATTGTGTTTCAGCTGATTTCTCTCCTGCTCCCTTGTCATTATCTCTCTGAGCAAAATGTCTGTGCCATATATTCCAGCTGAACAACCTCACTTATAGTTACCATAGCAACTCAGAGGCGAAACTGAACCTATAAATTGCCCACTGAGGCTCACTGGCTCCACCCACTGTGAATCCACTATTGTTTGGATATCACATTTGACATCTCAGACTCTAATTGTATTTTAAGGGCGACTTGTTTTTTTTTTTTTTAAATACATGAACTCCTGTGTTCTCAACTCCTCTTAGTAATGTAAAGTAAAATTAAGTCTACAGACACCAAAAGGTGCAGAAACTACAAGATGAATGTAACCTTGTTGTTTTTATAGAATCTGCACATGAGCCGAGGGGAAACCTGGGCGTGCCTATGGATATTAGTAGCCCTATTACGTCTGATGAGGAATATCTCAGTCCCCTGGAGGAAGGCATGGATTTTGGAGGGCCAGAGCCAAGGCGCAGTATTGACACACGATTCAGGCAACCCCCTGCATTCCTGGTGAGACTGTACAGAGCTAGACCTGATTAGATACCTCACTGTCTTTCCCTTTTAGAATATGACATGTATGTTTTAGTAATGACACTTACTCAACTGCATTTCTGACTGGTTGGTTGCTACATATTGCATGACAATGTTTTATCTCCAAGATGTCCTTGATTCTATCAATATTAATTTCTTGTATAAACATGTTGTCCACTGCGTGGTCATCCCATCAACATGTCTGTCAAATAAACCTTACAGGTAAAATGCATCTCTCAGCTTCTAACTTACATTACATTTCAAACAGGTAACAATGAGTGATCAAGCTGTCATTGAAGGACAGGAAGTCACCATGTCTGTCCGAATAAGTGGACAACCCAAACCCATGCTCTATTGGTAGGTCCCCTCACTTCATCCAGCTGCTTCAACTCATTACGTGCATGGGACATGGAAAAGACCTTCTCTGTATCCAGGCCATTCTCATTCCCAGGTTATCAAATACCAACATTTTGTTACACCTCTTGGAGACCAGGCTTTCACTAGCTTCAATGTAAATCCATCCACATTCACATGTGGAGGAAGTGGTGTGGATGGACGATATATACAAAACATAGCATACTTATTTTAACCCAAACAATGATCTTTTCCTGAGCCCAACCAACAAAACAAAACTCTGTGGCAGTGCCTCATACAGATGTTAAAGGTTGCCTTGTGCATCAATATGAGACACAGAGAGGCATGACTAATGCATCAGTATAAGGGTTGTACAATTAATCACAATCAAATCAAAATCTGAATACAGTAAAGTGCAATATCCAAATCGCAAAACAATTACCAAATTGCAATTTTTGTTGAAAAAGGAAAAATGTGTGAGAAAAGATGCCCCGGCCTAAATATCTTGTTCTTCAGATGAAAGAAAATATGTTTGGTCCAGATCCAAACAAATATGACATTGTCACAATTTTTAAAAAATTATTTATTTATTTATTTATTTTTCAGTAAAAGTGAAAACCATGATGCAAAAAGATCATTCCCACTATCGCATATCGCAACTGTAATTTCAGTCAGAATATTTGCAATATGAGTTTTTTACTGTATCATGCAGCCTGAGTATCATTATTATTATTATTATTATTATTATTATTATTGTTGTTGTTGTTGTTGTTGTTGTTGTTGTTGTTATTCTTTAACTGTAAATGGTTCAACACAAATCACCTTCATTTCAGCCATGCAACACCATTCATCATATTTACACAGCAGAGATTTTCCCTGGTTGTCACACTGCACACTGCCAGGGTTAGAAGCTCAAATGCTGTTATCAAAGGATAATGACATGCTGCTGTGTTCCAGGTGATAAGTCGTATAAATGTATGAAATCTGACAAATCATTACTAGTTAACCGCCTCCATTACTAGTTAACCGCCTCCAGACTAATTAGTAAATGTAAAACAATGTAATTTGCTAACCCTTTAGCTAACAGCTAATGTTAGCATTCAGCCACTTCTTAGCTAATGTTACCGTTTGATAGTGTTACATGGTATGAGAAGAAAGGCACAAATGAATTCTACCGCTGATGTTTGCTAAGAGGTGGTTAATCATTTTTCTATTTTTTAACAAAAAATGACATTGACCACAATAAAAAAAAACAAAAAAAAACATAGGTACAGAATAAAAACCTACGTCGGTACTGATGACCTGGGATGAGAGCAAGTTGGTGTGTTACAAACCAGCATGTTTGCTTGACTGCATGGTTTGTTGTAGGGCATGCTGCTTTATTGGATCTGTTAAAGGAAGTGGAAGCTTAATGTTTACTGCCTAACAATCTCCAGGCTGACGGAAAGAGGGAAGAATAACACGCTTCACCCCATTTACAATGGAGCTGCTCAGCGCCCAGAAACATAAATGTCTGGCAGAACTAATGAGCTCTTAGACGATCTGGAATTCACATGTGATGCTGAGGCCATCCAAAGAAGAACCAGACCTGACTGTATGTCTTTGCAAGGGTCAGGTCCTTTAATGTTTGTAGAATACTTCCTCATATCAGCCAGCAGTTCTTTGTTCCTGTTGTCAGCTAGGACAGCAGCTGGCAATATTCCATGTTTTTTTTGTTTTTTTTTCCTCGTACAAATCCCTAAAAAAAAACAAAGTCTGATATATCTTTTTCCTCTGTGCCATACGGCTCCGTTATTGTGGAGGAGCTACTAAATACACATCAGTGAGCCACGCTGTTAACAGTCACGTCAGGGTGATGGGATCCTTTGTTACCATGAGCATGAACCCTCTACTTGATTTTGAGTCAGTCTCACATACACCATCCTCCTGCTGTAAATACTCACAAGAGCACCATCTATGGTGATGAATTAAAAATACTTCCTCACACCTCTCAATGGTGTGAGGAAGAAGAAATGTAGGTTGCACATTATTTTACAATACAGTAATAAAATGTAATAAGCTGTACTTTGTATCAAATTAGACAAAAACTAGAAATAATATGTTATTTATTAGACAAATACAGCTGTACCCTAATTAGACACCATGCACCCAACGGTACACTAATAGAGAGGGAAAGTCACATCCCTCCCAGTGTACCCCATGGAACCTAACTTAAGAAGAAATATGAATTGTAGTCTATAGAGAGAGACAGATCATTGTTTCAATTCCAATTTGAATTGTTTCCTGAATAACACATATGATGTTTGTCAATTTAAAAGACAGTTTTACAAGGCAAGAAACTTGCAATTTGTGGTAGATTTGCTGTAGTTTAGTTAGGTTTTGTGTGAAACCTCTCAGTGAGCTACATCTCTCGTCTTGCACAATATGCGTCACCAACCCTAATCGTTCTCTCCCCTGTAATGTTACTGAACCTGAAGTGTTTTATCCAGCAACTTGTGGTGCTCTTATCATCTGGGAAGAGAACGGCTATTATGTGACAACATCCCAGTACAAAAACACACATGATTTTCCCCCTTCAAAAGCTAACATTAGCCACTGAAGCTATGATGCCTGACGTCACTCAGGCGACTTCTGGGTGTGTAGTCTTTCAAATTACGTATTTTCAAAGTCTGATACCTTAACAGTTTTACAACAAACAGCCACTTTCTTGACTTGTAAAGTTATCTTTTAAATTCACGGACATCATATTTGTGATTTGTTACGAAATTAAAATTGGAACAAAAAGTAATTTGTCTCTCGCCATAGACTAAAATTTACATTTTATCTGAAGTAAGGTCCCATGGTGGTCCACCAGGAGGGTCATGACTTCAGCTCTCTATAAAATGTCACAAGCTGTACATTGTATGAAATTAGACAGAAACTAGAATATGTTCTTTATTAGACAGTCTAATGTTCATTAATAAGAGGGAATAAGCCATACTTTTTATCAAATTAGATGAAAGCTAGGAATAATATGTTCTTTATTAGACAGTCTTAGACCCTTTGTTAGATCCTTATTAGACTTTATTAGAGGGCAATCAGGGACACATTACAACAGAACTATACTGTAAACTAAAGTGAAATCACATATCTGCTATTTAAAACGATGTGTGAACTAGACACTACAGGCTTATTGTAACACTGGGCAGAAAATGTTAATTGATCTAAGAAGTTGGGGTCCTTCTTGGCTGCTCTGCAAATTGGAACAACCAACAATTTCACATAAGTTTACAGTGTCCATAATTGCCCTCTACTAAAGTCTAATGAGGGGCTAACTGTGCAAAAAAGTTACTTAAGTTTCACAGTGCTGTTGTAATTTGTCTCAAATTACTCTCTAATAAGGTCTAAAACAGGTCTAATGGGGTCTAGTAATGTTAAATAATCAACATATTATTTCTAGTTTTTGTCTTATTTGATACAAAATATGGCTTGTATTGTACAATTAAGTGCGACCAAAATGTTTTAACACTTGGACTAACACCTTGTAGGTTTTTGGTCTTTTCATAGGATTTGTGTAATATAGAATAATGCCAGCCTCGTCCTTTAATACAGGAGACACGAATAGTCTGAGTCACTCTGGCAGGTTCTGTCATCAGAGTTAGTCATGACTCTCAAGAGTCAATAGCAGAAAAGAAAGTGCTAAACATAATATTGGCAGTCCTGGTAATAATAACATATCCCACCCCCAACCCCCTTTATACCTCCCAGAATAGAGCCTGCAGTTGAAAAAGTGTGTGCTTGGTCATCTTCCATTGCATAAATTAAATTTAAAAACACTTTTGAGCGCTGCACGAATGATTCATCTCTTGTTTTTAACAACAATTGTTCCCTTAATTCTACTCTTTTGTAGGCTGAGGGACAGAGTTACGGTGAAAACTGGCCCACGTCACATTGTACGTGAGAAAGAAGATGGCACTTTTGAAATGACCATCAAGTCAGCAGTGAGGTCAGACTCTGGGATTTACACCTGTAAGATCATTAATGAGTATGGGACAAAGCAGTGTGAAGGAAAGCTGCAGGTTCAAGGTAGGCTCTGCTCCAAATATCTCCCAAAATATGCTGGTATTTGTTGTTACTTTAAAGGGATAATTCACCCCTAAATCAAAAATACACATTATTCTCCTGGCCTGTATAATAATAGTAGTAATAGTGGATACATAGTATGCTATGTATCCATCTAGACCTTTTTGGTGTGAGTTGCAGAGTTTTGGAGATGTCAGCTGTAGATATGTCTGCCTTCTCTCCAATATAATGAGACTAAATGGCACTCTGTGGTGCTAAAAGCACAAGAAAGATACATTTAAGAAAAACAGTGTTTCTTTATCTACCAGAACTACTTTCTTTCTACTAGAAATAACACTACATGCCAGGGGAAATATATGTATTTTTGATTTTGAGGTGAACTGTCCCTATGAATCCACGTTACACTCAGTTTTTGTGAATAAAAGATCTGTTACTTTTGTCAAGCTATTTCTTATATTATGACCAAGTTATGGACACTAGTTCACTTATTACTCAGCATATACATTCATACCATAACTCCAAGTGAATAAAAACATTCCTTGTGACCTGTGAGTAGTTCACGACACCAATGCTCAGGTGTCACTTAACAGCACTCTTCAGAAAATGTCCTTTATTTACACCCAGCCCCACCAGTTGAGCCTAGCCTGGCTGTCATCCGCCCGGTCAAGGACATCACAGCCAAGGCTGGAGAGACTGTTTTGTTCGAGTGTCATGTCATCGGACCCAAGGACACTGATGTGGACTGGCTGGCAGATGGGAAACTGATCCAGCCGGCATTGCTCAACTGTAAGATGCACTTTGACGGAAGAAAGTGCCGGCTGCTGCTCAACTCTGTGCACGAGGATGACAGCGGGACGTACACATGCAAACTGAGCACAGCAAAGGGTGTGTTTGAATAATAAATATCACAAATATGTGTGATGTAAAATTAAAATGAATTTCATTGTCCTGTCTGCCTCTTGTGCTACTTCTGAATTAATATTTTCACTCTTCAGAGGAAGTGACATCATCTGGCAAACTCAAAGTCATCCCTTCAATTGAACCTCTCTTCACTCGCAAGCTGGACGTTCTAGAAGTGATCGAGGGACGTAATGCTCGGTTCGACTGCAAAGTCAGTGGGACGCCACCTCCTAAGGTCACCTGGAGTCACTTTGGTAGGATTGTATATAGATATTATTACTATACAGAGATATTCACAGTCACATGTTCATTTTAATCACCGGTTAAAGATGCTTTTAGGATTTAGATATTGTTCTTGCACCCAGGTGTATCACAGATTTCAACGTTTAAGGGGAAGATTCACCAGTTTTTATGTGGGTGTCCAGGCAATGTTGATGGTAAATGAAGGCAACTGAAGCAATACATTCCTCCATATGTTCTGTATTGACTGAGAAAACTGAGTTCTCCTGCTCACAGAGCCGTGCCGGCAGTGTTTACATGTACCAGAATTAGGGATGGGTATCCTTAGGATTTTGATGGTACTGCTCTTTCCAATATTTGTTCTTTTTCTATACTAAATATTTCCTTTTTAAAATTAAAAAAATAAAATAAATTTAGAGCAGAATTCAAACTGAATGTTTTTATAACTAAATATTGTTTCTAGAGCAGCAACAGTAGTGTTTACAACAGTAAAGTCACTATTTAAACTCAATAATATGTCACTGGGGAAAAAAAATCAAAATGTCAATGAAATAAATCATATTTCTGACATCAAAATCCTGAGTGAAGTTTAGAAAGAATGAAGAACACAGACATCAGTAAGGTATCGGTCATTCATCCTGTCCTTTCTCTGTCCTTTTGGTAGAGGACATGCTTTGTCTCAGCCAGTGGCTGAGTTTACAAAAATTTACTAAATTTAAAGATACTCAGCAAACTAGACTAAAAAGTTCAAATACACACAGACAGCTTTTGTTTCAGCTTGTTGGTAACAAATATTGTAAAAATTACAGGTGCACATAAAGTATTGTTTTTTTACTTGCAAAGGTTGTATTGCACTTAATTAGAGTAAGGACCATCGCTTATCTTTGAGTTATTCCACCGATACATCTTTGCTCTGCTGTTCAACAGCACTGTTTCATGTATTTGTTTGTGGAGGAGCTGCCTGGACACAGACAGGAGGCGAGAAACTGCAGCGTGACAATGAATTAAATAAAAAGTGCAGATAAAAGAACTGTTGAAGCTTATCACATGTTGCTGTGTCACCACCCTAGCTTAAAGATGTTACTTTTTTTGACCAAAACACAGTGTTAGGTGAAAAAAAAACTCATCTAGCCCTGGCTACCCAGAGGTGGATCCAAGCTGAAACAGCCTGACATCACTGAGATTTCACTGGATTTCACTGAAAGAACGGCAGCAGGAGCACTTAGCTTGGTCTAATATAGCAGTACTGAGGAGTTGATGGCTTCAATAGAGTACAAGAAACAGATTTCATAAAATGTGGCTTCCATACCTTTTTGAAATGACCTGTTCTTTTCTTGTTTTCAACTTTGTCTTTACCTTTAAACAGTCTCTGAGTTTGGCTGTTGATTTTTTAATTACAGTAGGCGACTAGTGTCATGTATAAAGTGATGTATAAATGCAGATTGTTTTTTTTTTCTCTTTAGACCATCCACTCACAGAAAGTGAGGACATCCGTATTCTCCAGGAGGGCGGCCGACACTCTCTCATCATTTCTCATGTGACCAATGAGGATGAGGGTTTTTTCACGGTCACGGCCTGTAACTGTCACGGAGAGGCAGAGAGCTCTGCCGAACTTTACATACAAGAACCGCGACCCGCCATCTCCTCACAGATGTAAAAGCATGCTATTCATTGGCTATTGGTTCATAGCTCTTGTGTATTTTGTGGACTTTTCCTGATTATGGGTTAAAAAAAAATCTCATGCTTATGCAGCAGTTGGAATGTCCTCCCTTCCCTTTAGGGCTAAACTGGAGAAGATGCCTTCGATCCCAGAGGAGCCAGAGGTCCCGGAGAATGAGGTGGAGCGCTTCACCATGCCTGACTTCATCAAACCCCTGTATGACCTGGATGTGATCGAGGGGAAGGAGGCTGTGCTCAAATGTAAAGTGGCTGGTCTGCCGTACCCCACCATCGTCTGGTTCCACAACGGCAAGAGGATTGAGAGCACCGAGGACAGAAAGATGACACAGTGTGAGTGTTTCAAAGTGGATTAACATTCAGAGAGTGTTCAGGCCTGTCAGAGTACTCAAGGCTGTACAAAGCTATTACACTCTGGCCAATTTATTTCAGAGTCCTCTGGTTTTAATAAGAGGAATAATTTAATCTAGTTTTAATTTTAACTTCTGTTTTAATCAAATTAAGATGAACAAAGAACTTTTTCATTTATATGTAGGAAAGAAAACCTTCTAAAATCAGATAAGTATGTACTTGCATTAAAAAAAAACTTGTTATGCCAGTACATGATGTATAATGTTCATACTAACCTGCTCTTGTTCTGAGCAAATGATCCCAATAACAAAAACAGTGCTCAAAGTTTCATTTATCACCAGTATACAGACCAGTACTGTATATTATAAACCAGTATACCTCATATCCTTTCATCTGTGCTTTCTCTTGCAGTCCGTGACGTCCACAGCCTGGTCATCCGCTCTGTGTGTCACGCACACGGCGGTGTCTACAAGAGCGTCATCTCAAACAAAATTGGCAAGGCCACCTGCTATGCTCATCTCTATGTCACAGGTGATTGTCCTTCATTTTTTCGGCATGCAGCTCAATCAAAAACACAAAGTGTCTGGTGCAAGAACCACTCGTATGAACAGATTTGTTGGGTAGTGGCACGAATTAATGATTTAAAGGAGAAAAATAACAACAGCATTTTAGCTGTGGTGTCTCCCTTTGAAATTTCTATTCTGGGCCTGAATAACTGTTTTTGTTTGCCCGTGTCGTGTTAATTAGAGTTCAAATTAATGCTGAATCTTTGCCGAATGAGTAAGAGTCTGTTTATGAGTTGTAAGAAATCATTAATAATCTTGAAGAGGGCGTAGATGTTTATAACTGTTCTGAGCAATATGTTACTAGAGTGTGGCAGGCAGTAAAACAGGCAGTTATTTAACTCAAAGTCCAGAGTGTGTATTTTCAGTGCAGTGGACTTTTGTCTTCAGGACATTGGGCTTAACTTTACATTGACAGACAACTGATAGTTATAAACAGCTGATCAATACAGTGGGTCACTTGGTATTGTCAGGTTATGATGTTACACTCGTCTTGCGCTCCTGCAGTGTTCCTGCAGTGTTCCTGCAGCCTGCCTGAGCTTCCAAGTCTGTGGAGGGTGAGGCGGGAGAAACAACTCTTTTCAACCACAGACTGTATATTAGATCGGATTTCAACCTATTTATTATAGCCTATGGCTCCAACTCACTGTTTGGACTCCTTTTTGTTTAAGCAATTGCTAAATATTTCTCCTTTAAGAGAATTTTACCTTTAACCCTAACCCTTCTCTGATAAATTAAGTAAATACACAAGACCAGCAGGTCCAGACCTGCTGTACAAGTCATGAACGGTTTGCCTTTCTTCATAGGGAGATATCACACTCATTTGACTTGAAAATGATAATGTCTCAGTCTGACTGAGTTTGGATTCATCTTCATGGCTTTACAATATACTGAGAGATTTTTTAGACTTTATCACTTTAATTTTCATATTTCAGCACAGCAGTTTATACATTTTAGTAGCTGATGGAAAAATTCACTTCAACAGCAGCCTCAGAGTTTTTTATGCAGGATTTTTTTTTTTTTTAGCTCAGAAGAAGATAGACATGAAAACATCACTTTAATAGATGCATCACTTTAATAGATGCAAAAAGAAGAAGGACAAACACGTGATTTGTACATGTAGAGCAGTTAAAACCCACAATTAACTCTATATATTGTGCAACAGAAAATAACTATATAACAAGAATAACAAGAAAGTACACAATTAAAATCCTGCACCATCATTAACTACATATTCCTGATTGTCATAAATAGCTCTTGGTTTCCTCTTATGATATAAGCCATAGCATGAACTCAAAAGGCTGTTGTCTGTTGTGTCACAGTCAACCACACTATAGCACTATATAATTCAGTCACTGGGGTGTCATACACACACCTCAAAATAATTCTAGCTGCCTTATTCTTTGCCTTTTGGAGTCTTCCTATGTCACTAATAGCTATATTGCCCCAAATGGCTGAGCAATAGCTGACCCGACTGCTAATTAAGGCTTGGGTTAACTGTTTTATTACCTTCATAGGCAAATAACTAGCTATCTGTCATATAATACATGCTATGCTAGAAATCTTTTTTGATAAGTGGCTGATATGTGGAGTTGAATACCGAAAACTAAAAACTATCCAGTATTATCCTTTGCTGCACCCGACAGTGTAACATCATCTACTGTAGGTTAATATTATCTCATCTAATATTTCTCTGACAGTCGTGTTCCCCTGAGCACCTTTCATATTAGTCATGGGCCAGTTTGCTTAAGAAAGATGTTATTAGCATCTAACTTTATGTCAAATATGTCAAGCCACTTCCTCTTTATTTTTGTCACAGTACAATGCTGTCCTTATATGTCAGTGGCAGCTGTACTATTAATGTTTCCAATTCGGTTCTTGAAATATTCTAATCAGCAAAGTAGTCCTCTCATATTACTATTGAAACTGATTTCTGACAGCAGAACTCGATGATCCGCTGTGTGAAAGTTTTCTTTTTGCTCTTTGGTAACATTTATGTGAATGAAACTTGCCTATAAACGGAGCAAAACAGGCAGACTAATGTGACAATTTTAGGGGTGTAGATTCCGCAGATGAATTCTCACGGATGAGTCACTGTTCATCGGGCTGAAATGAGCGATTTACAACAAGTTTGTGCGATTGAGAGGGTTTGTTGAATTGGAACAAGCAAACCTCACAGAAAGTGGTAGGAGTACAAAAATGCTCATGTGAGGCCCAATGATTATATAATAGTATCAATAATACATAGTAAGTTAATGTTTCAGGCAAAGACAGATCAGAAGCATTTATTGGCCTCTAATTCCACTGTCATCTTTTACAGATATCCTCCCTGATCCTCCCGATGGGACTCCAGTGATAGAATCCATCACTGGTAAAACCATCACCTTAAGCTGGAAGAAGCCAAGGAGGCTGGACCCTTCCATCGGTACGCAAGGATGACATTTAGAATTGTTTTGTCCACCAGATTAAGTAAATAAATTATATTTTTAGTAAATCTATCCTGCTGACATTAATGCACACACATTTAACAAACTGTAGGCTGGAAGACATAATGATCTTTAATAATCTTCTTTAGTAAAATGACATATTTACCTATAGACAGTAGACACAATAGTTTATCCTAGATGTGTTTTCTACACATAACGTCAAAAACAGCATATCGACACAAGATGTTAAAATTTGAAATTTAGTTTACCTCCTGTAGGCTATGTCAAGACAAAGTACTAATCTTAAGGGGTTAGTTCAGATTTTTCTATTGTATTGTACTACCTCCAGTAATACGATGCACCCCCAGTTTGAAAAAGCAGCACCAGTATCAGTGTAGGAAGCTAAGTAATGTACTGCTGTGGACAGGGTCAGCAGCAAAATGTATTTTAGCCACCTAAAAAAAATCAATATCAATTTAAGTGTCTGCTATATTTATATTTTCACTGCTTTATCCTTTTCCAACAGGAAACTGTCATTATGTAAGCCAAATGTTGCTCTCTCAGGCTTATATAATGACAGTTTCCTGTCTGAAAAGGCTGTCTGACGCCAAGGTAAAGCGGTGAAAATATTCTAAATATAACATATGCTTTAACTGATACTGATTTTTTTACATTTTGCTGCTGACCCTGTCCACGTAATATATTGCTCAGCTTCCTACAGTGATGGTCCTGCTGCTTCTTCAAACTGAGGGTGTGTCGACCGCCATCAGCTGAAGGTAATAGGCCTCATACAGTCCCACTTTAAAAAAACCCTAAGTTCTCATGAACTTAGATAACAAAAATGTTGGTTTCTAGAGGAGGGAAAGAATTATTTTCAACACAGTGGTGTCGCATTTTGCCTTAAACCCTTCTTCTGTCAGATCCCAGCTCCCTGATGTATGCCATCCAACAACAAGCCCTGGGCTCCATCCAGTGGACCATCATAGCTTCAGGCCTGAAGGAGACCATCTACACCATCACCACCCTCTCCAAAAGCGTGCGCTATGCTTTCAGGGTCCTGACCATCACCTCCAAAGCCTTCAGCAAGCCCTCACCTGCCACTGACCCAGTGCAGCTCCTGGACCGAGGTGCATTTAGGTTTTTAGAGCATCCATCCATCCATCCATCCATCCATCCATCCATCCATCCATCAATGTGCACTACCAGTTTATTTAATATTATATGTGTGTACATTTTGATTTTCTTCCAGGTGCCTATCTTCAGGAGGCTCCAGTGATTACTGATAAGCCAGAAATTGTATATGTGATGGAAAACCAGTCAGTCCCCATCACCATCACTCTCAATCACGTCAATGCTGCCGTCATCTGGAAGAGGTACCTGAGTCTCTGTTGTCAGATTTCATATTAATATGTCTTTTTATTGATTTTATGTTTAGAAACGGAGGACACGTGGAAATCTATATCAGACAGATTACACTCATCATCGATATGTTTAAAACATAAAGTAACACAATTTAAGACTGTACATAGATTGGTCTAAGGCAAGATTGGTCAAATTCACAGCCACTGTTTCAAAAAAACTAAGACAAGAACAAATATTAAGCAGATATGTGTTTCTGTTAGTGTTAGAGTAATAATGAAAATACTGAAACTTTTCGGTTGTGTTTGCTTGTATTATTGTTATGGAACAGATTTTTGGCATTCTATATGCAAGTTTGTTTGTTTTTTTTCTGACACACTAGGAATATCCATAGACCCCCTCACCATAATGTCAATTTTTGGCACAGTATGGCACAAGATCTCTGTCTCAATCAAAGCAGTAAAATGATGATGGCCTTTGCTATGTTCCTGGCTGGGAGACTAATCTATCTATCTATCTATCTATCTATCTATCTATCTATCTATCTATCTATCTATCTATCTATCTATCTATCTATCTATCTATCTAGCTGTCTAGCTGTCTGTCTGTCTGTCTGTCTGTCTGTGTATGATGAGTGAATTAGTCAAATGGTATATGGTCATTAGGTCGCCACCTAGTGGACTCAGTGTATTACAGGACAGTCGGGGTGTATGACCGACGAGCATAAATACAGTATGACAGTGCATACAGGCAGCTGTTCAGTTCTGAGTGATTATCAAAGATCCCAGGACGGTGAAAAAAGTCTATTTTTGTGCCTTAGCTTCACATTCAAAAACAAACAACAGCCAGTGATAGTCAGCTGCTCTCCTATCTATAACATTTTAATCCTGGTTGACAGTACAAACACTTGTGTACAGGAGGGGAGCTGTCTTATCCAGCAAGCCGGGCCTGTATGAGATGACAATGCCAGATGATGACCAGCACACACTGAAGCTGCTCAAAGTGAAGAGCGCTGACATCGGAGAGATGGTGTTCACGGCCTCCAACAAGTACGGCAGCGACACCTGCACCTTCAACGTGGAGATGGCAGGTAGGTAGGAGATGGATCCCACAAACCCCAATTCCAAAAAAGTTAAGATGGTGATGTAAAACGTAAATGCATACAGAAGAACAACTTTTTGACTTGTATTCAATTGAATCCAGTTCAAAGACAATACATTTAATGTTCAAACAGATTAACTTTATTGATTTTTGTAAATGTACAGTCACTTGATCCATGCATCTATCCTATCACTACAAAGCCCTGCAGTACCAAGAGCTGAGCAAAGAAAAGAGTCCCCTCACTCAGCTGTTCCTGACACTTAGTTCATGTACTAACCCTGTTTTGCCTCAGGACCAGTCTGAGAACAAATCAATAAGAGTTAGCCAAGTAATAACTCAACAGAAACAAAACTACATCACCAATTGGAACACACAGACAAAAGCACAGAGTGAAATGCAGTGCTATCTGGCCCTAAAAAAGACAGCACAGTGTGCCAGATTATCTGCCCACAGTGACTGACCATAAACAAAGAACTTTGTGAACAAAGTACTGACTCAGTGAGCACAGCCTGGCCATTGAGACGAGCTGATGCAAAAAATCATGGCTCCCCAAAGAGGAACACTCCTGCCAGCTGTGCAAAGAAAACAAAGTAGAGACAGAGCTGCACTTTCTCACAGAATGTTCAAAAATATCAGGCAATCCAGATTAAATATTTAAATACAAACATCCTGAATTTGACCAACTAAGTGATGCATAGAAACTACCAGTACTACTGGGGGGAGAACATAGAGAGAGCTGCAAGTTAGCAGCTGAATATGTCTTCTCCTGCCACTCTTTGAGGAACAGTGAGTGATGCCCCCCAACACACACACACACATACATACATACACACAAATACTGCTTAATGTTATTATTGTTATTATTTTCAGACCAATATCTATTGGCAGCACTGTACTTTATTATGGTCATGCCAATAAAGTCACTTTGAATATGAATTTGAATTTGAAAAAAAAACCCTGACATCTGTTGGTTACACTCCACAGATAAACAGGTTCATTTGTAACAGGATCGTGATTGGGGCATCCTTGAAATAGTTCACAAGCATGGTTGAAGTGAGGGTATCCACTTTGTGTGCAAATAGTCAACAGTTTAGAAACATTTCTCAACACAACTGCAGGAATTTAGGGATTTCACCATCCACAATTCATAATATCATTTAAAGATTCAGTAAATTCAGAGAAATCTCTGTACTTATGTGGCAAGGCCAAAAATCAACATTGAATGCCAGTGACCTTTGACCCCACCTTATCATGCACTGCATTAACAACCCACATAACTGTATAATGGATACAACATGGGCTCAGGAGCACTTTGGAAAACTGTTGTCAGCAAACAGTCTGTTGCTGCATCTACAAATGCAAGTTAAGACTCAACCCTGCAATATTATGCTGCCATCCAGATGACATCTTTTTCAAAGATGTTCCTGCTTATTTCTGCTGAAAGTTTTTGCAGATCATTTCATTGTTTTTATTTATTTACACAACTTTTTTGGAATTGAGGTTTGTATAAGTTTACCCATTATCCGTCTAAAATTAATGTAACTTGCTATTGTACCTTTTCGACTCTCTCCACAGCTCCACCAACATTTGAAACTATCATGGAGGACTTGGATGTTTGTTCTGGGGAGACCCCTCGCTTTGCTGTGGTTGTCGAGGGCAAACCCATTCCTGACATCCTCTGGTTCAAGGTTGGTATTCATTTTAGCGGTCAAAAATAATTTAATTAGGTTAAAGTTTTACAATGGAAATGTACCAAAACAGATTATTTTCTATCTTTGAAGACCCATTACTGAAGCTTACAATATTGGCTTTCAGAATGACATCCTGTTGTCGGAGAGCAGTCATTACACGTTTGTGTACGATGATAATGAATGTTCCCTGGTGGTACTTAACGCTCGGCCAGAAGACTCCGGGGTTTACACCTGCACTGCTAGGAACTTGGCAGGATCTGTTTCCTGTAAAGCTGAACTCACCATTCATGAAGGTAATACATCAATCTATCAGAGCCATACAAAAAAATCTAACTAGCCCTTTAAGTGAAGGAACAATAGTACTTTATTTGAAGAGATGTGCATAAGTTATTACACTGTCAGAACCATGTTATGACACCTATCATGAACATGAAAGAGTCTTTATGAATGTTTGACTGTTGTCATTGTCAAGTCGAGAGTCATTTGGTCATTTATGTAGTTTTTAATACAAAGCTGACATTTCTAGAGATGTCATTGTTATGACAACTTAACATTTATCAAGAC
This sequence comes from Lutjanus erythropterus, assembly GCF_056507025.1. Classification (NCBI taxonomy): domain Eukaryota; kingdom Metazoa; phylum Chordata; class Actinopteri; order Lutjaniformes; family Lutjanidae; genus Lutjanus; species Lutjanus erythropterus. The sequence goes on along the minus strand of NC_139324.1, from coordinate 3,263,489 downwards.
ATCATAACCTGTCATTGTCTTACACAAAACAACTTGACTTTGTCAAACATGAAGAAACTGTTTAGCTGAATGTTTTAACATTATATTATACCGTCATATGTGGTTAGCCTTGTCACTGGCTGTCATGAGACCATTATCAGTGTGTCATGAATATTTTCCTTGGGCTGAGTCAGTCAGTTAAGTGGCTAGCTCCACAGTGAACAAAGCTAACTAGCTAACAACAGCTACAAATAACAACAGACAGCAGTTAGCCTATTTTAGCAACAAGTAAGCTAGCTAACTGTTATCTTTCTACCAGCTGACTCTGTAAGCTAAATCATCCTGGTACAGTACTCTGTCATCAAACTGGCATTATAACATTTAACAACATTTTTATGAGTCCAAATTGCGACCTCTTTAGTTGAAGTCCAGGAAATTATTCATGATACCTTTACAAAAACACTGGACAGTAATAAAATTCCAAAATGTACCACTTTACTTGAGGTCAAAAAAACATATTCTTGGAATGTTCATGATAGGTGTCATAACATAGTTGACAGTCTTATGCACACCCCTTCGGTAAAAAGGTTTTCTGAAAAAGCTAACCTGAATGAATGCCTGCTCTTTCTTGTAATTATTTGTACACTTAGTCAGTTGTATATTTGTCTGTTTAATTAAAACTTGCTCATTACTTCAGCCAAAAGTAAAGAGGATCCAATGGATGATGAGGAGACTATTCTAAGGAAAATGCGCAGACTGACTGATCATTATGACATCCACAAGGAAATTGGAAGGTGAGCCAATTTTAAGCCCACATTTGAAATCCAAACACCGAAGTGCCACTGTTTGGATTGAAAGTAGTTTTTACTGAATGTTCAAAATGAGGCGTTACTCCTTCATGTCTTAATTCCTCCATGTTGTAGACTTCAGTAGTGATGAGCTCAGGTTGAAATCATGTTTTCCTCCTGATTTTTTTCCTCCAGAGGTGCATTTTCCTATGTGAAACGTGTGTCCCAGAAGGTAGGCAAAATGGAGTATGCTGCAAAGTTTATCTCCACCCGGGCCAAGAAGAAGGCGTCTGCTCTGAGAGAGCTGAGCCTGCTTTCCAAGCTGGACCACGAGAGAGTCCTTTACTTCCATGATGCCTTTGAGAAAAAGAATGCAGTCATTATCATCACTGAAATGTATCCTTATTATGCAGTTAAAGCCCATAGTAGTCTGCTGCAGAGCACACAATTAGTGAAATGATATGAATATAAAATGTTTGCTTGTTCTCTTTTCTTGTACTGTGGCTGTATACATTCTGTTGCTCTGTAAAGCATATTATAAACATCCATAAATACTGTAAATGTATTACAGACAAATAGCATGTATTGTACAATTAATCTCCCGGAAAGAAAAGCTTTAATCAATATTTAAAGATGCCATGAGGAGCTGCTTGACAGATTCACAAAGAAATCTACAATACTGGAGTCTGATGTAAGTCCTGCACAGCAAATCTTGCACTAAACATTTTAGTGCAATGTAATAACCAAATGAATATAATCTGATAAATAACAGCTATACTTGTGTTTTGGGGCTGTCAGGTACGTTCATGCATAAGACAGTTGCTTGAAGGAGTGGACTACCTTCATCATCTAAACATCATACACCTGGACATTAAGGTAGATACTCAGTCTCTCACCCTTATATGTTGAAGCTTTGTATTTAAACCATATTTTCTAAAATAATTGCTGGAACTGCTTTTGTTTTTTACATTTGGGAAATGATATGAAATTCATTCTGATGGTACAACATAAAATAAAATACTAATTTCTCATTTTTTCCTCAGCCTGACAACATCCTCATGGCAGACCCCCATGCTGATCAGATCCGAATCTGTGACTTCGGCAACGCAGTGGTGATCACACCTGATGAGGCTCAGTACTGCAAATATGGCACACCAGAATTTGTTGCACCAGAAATTGTCAATCAGACCCCTGTGTCTAAGGCATCAGACATCTGGTAGACTATCTCTTCAAACTACAACAAAACTTCTTTGTTTGTTTGTTTGTTGGCATTTTCTAATCCTCTTCTTTATTTTACCAGGTCAATCGGAGTTATTGTATATCTGTGGTGAGTAAAACTATTATTTTTATTAGAGTTATTTCAAATGTATTCCAGGATACTGAATATAAATGTCAGCTTTTGATGTTTGTGTTTGTTTCTTACATTTATCAGTCTGACTGGAGTTTCTCCATTCGCTGGAGAGAATGATCGCAGCTCATTGCTGAACATCAGGAACTATAATGTGGCCTTCGAGGAGAGCATGTTTTCTGAGCTTTGCAGAGAGGCTAAAGGGTTCATTATAAAGCTGCTGGTAGCAGACAGGCTGTGAGTAACACTACTTGATCTCTCTTTTTCAAGATTCATTTTCTGTAAAATTTTGTATAAAATACAGTACATACAATACATACATACATACAATACAAAATACATCATTTATAATTGCAACAAGGCATTCAGGAAATGACTTCTTAGTATACTAAAGTAAACTAATATGTGGTGGAAATATTTCTGTCAATCCTGATGCAGTTCTTAGTCTATATAGCACAGGTCTTATAAATAAATAAGATATCAGAATAAGCAAACTGGTGAGAACAGGTTTTGTGCTCTACCAAGTATATAAAAAGAAAGTCACTCATGTTAGTGATTTTGTTTTGATATTTGACAAGATGAACATTTGGTGTTTATATTCCAGTATGTTTAGTCTCTATCTGCAACTCTCATACTGTCTTCCTCTGGTGCTTTTCATTTAAGAAAAGACAGTGCAGTTTATTAATGTAGATAATGAAACAATTTTTTTTATAAACCTGGAAAACTGAAATATGTCATAATGTTTCTCTAGGAGACCTGATACTCAGGAATGTCTTCGACACCCCTGGTTCAAGGTAAGACAAGGCCAGTGGCACTTCACGCTATGGTGTTAATCATTCACAACCTCTTTTTATAGTAATGTCTGGGCTGGGCCTCATTACTAATTCCTTTTTATGACATATAATGTCTATTTATTGTGCAGACACTTAGCAAGGGGAAGGCCATAAGCACAGAGGCGCTGAGGAAGTTTGTATCTCGCAGAAAATGGCAGGTGAGGATTTTTTTTATTTCCTGTTCTGTTTTTCTGTGTTGCATTACTCCCAGAATGCCACAAATTTTAATATTTTTTTTCATTTTATCATATTTCTTCTTTCACAGCGTTCACTAATCAGCTATAAATCAAAAATGGTCATGAGGTCCATACCTGAGTTGTTGAACGATTCTTCCAGCCATATCTCCATTGCAGTTCCTCGGCATCTTAAAGAAGGTTCACCTTTGCCATCATCATCCTCAGATTCTGATGAGGACATTGATGAACTGCCTTTTATTCCAATGCCTCTTAACATGGAATTCTCTGGATCAAGGATGTCACTGAATGACATCCAGACCAATGAGCAGGAGACAGGAAAGCAGGATGGAACAAGTAAATGGTCTGGATCTCCTGTTCAAGCGCAGGAGGCAATGGAGTGTGATCCTACGCAAATGGATAAGGAAGGGGTCGAAATAACAGGTAAGAGCCGCCAGCGGAAAAGGTCATCACAGGACAATGACAAAGGTTCCTCAGATGAAGAATCACCCGCTGAATTACCACAGAAGTCAGAGCTGACTAGAAAACCCCTGCGAAGGGGTTCGAGCATGGAGTCAGACAAACCAGAGGGTGGACGACGAAGGGGAGAACTAAGACGGGGAGGCTCAGCCGACAGTGCATTGCTGCTCCGGATCACACCTGAGGAAGGTGCTGGAGAGGGTATCCAAGAGGATGGTAGGAGAGTTCTCAAGAAAGCTGTCTCTATGGAACTACCAAGGAGGAGCACCAGTCCAGGAACCGCCAAGATGAGTCAAGAAGACTATGCTCTGAAACTGGAGCTGATGAGACAGCGACTGCTTCGTGGTGGCTCTGTGGACAACAAGATGAGCGGACTGAGAGGGCCTCTGTTGGAAACATTGGGAATGGGAGATGAAAAACGTGCAATACCCTCGGATCGCTACTCTCGCACTGCTCGTTTGGGCCCTCCTCCTTTAACAAGGGCTGCATCCAGTGATTCTGCAAGGGACGATGTTCCCAAACCCAAAGTTTTGCGTAAAACTGCTTCTTTCAGTCAAGGTGATTCAGAGCCCATAGCTTTACACCGCCGGTCAGGAGCTCCATTGGAGATTCCCTTGGCACATGTAGAGGAGAGAAGGCTTAAGGAGGCTATATCTATGTCAGCTCTCACTGAGCAAATAAAGCTAGACTCACGTCCAGTGACTCCCAGGGAACCTTCGCCAAAACCGCCAACACCAGAGTCTGTTGTGCGGGAAAGTCCAACCAAAACAGAAAGTGAGGAATCATTCATGGAGAAAGAGATCAAGCCCGATGAGACTATAAATGAAAAGATGGATGGGCTCACTACAGATAGTAATTTTGATGAGAGATCGAGCACAAGTGGTTTCTCAGAGAAGGATATGAGCATATCAGAAGAACCAATGATTGAGTCAGAGTATATGGGCCAGCGAATTCCCACACCTCCTCTTGAGGTCCAAAGCTCTAAACCAGAAGAGAAAATGGAGGAAGAAGAAGGAGAAAAGGTGCAAGAAGTAAAAGAAGAGATTATGAAAGAAGAAGAGGAAAGGATTGTCAGTGTTGCTGAATCAGATGCTAAAGAAAATGTAGAAGTTTCTGAAGAAAAGGTGGAAGAAGAAGAAAATATGCCTGCTAAATCTTCTGACATGATCATAACCACAAGCTCAGTTATGGTGAAACCAACACACGAATATTCCCAACCCTCAGCAAATATTGTGTCAACCTATGTAACACCCTCGCTTCCTGCTCGAGTTGTTCTTCCAGATGGAAGGACTTCAGCATATGCCAGTATTATGCAGACCATAATGGTCCCTTCACTTCAGCCTTTCAGTGAGCAGCCTTTAGGCCCCTCTACACCCGTTGTTGTTCCAGCCACCTCATCACCCTCAGCACTAACTGAAACAGCTTTACCCACATACTCACCTGCCAGCATGCCCTCTGCTTTACCTGGTCCACCAAAGCCAGCCATCATGTCAACAACTGAGCACCCTGCCGTATACTCCAGGGTTGCATCACCTGAAATGATCACAAAAGAACCCAGTCCACCAAAGACTATCACACATTCCTCATCTCAACAAGAGCTCTCATCAGGAGCTGACTTTGAGGACATTAGCTCTGAAGAGGTCTTTGAGGCTCGCTTCAAAAAACGAGAGTCTTCCCTCTCAAGAAGTCTGAAATTTCTGTCACGGTCAAAGAACGACGACAAACCACAAGCAGTTTCATCTGACTCTACAGAGTTAGGTGAAGAGATATACAGACCAGGGCCAATTGGTGCACCGTTGGAATTAGCACAGAGGAGACTTGAAGAGAAATCAAAGTCAGTCCAAGACCTTCGTGAAGCTCAAAAGGACCAAGGCTTTATGAGAAGGCTCTCTATGCGCCTGAAGAGAACTCCGTCAGCTGAGCGCAAGGATGAAGCAACCAAAGAAGAAGATTCATTTGCTTCAAGACGCAGGCTTTCTTGGACTCTTGGCCGAAGAGGGTCGCAGGAAAAGAAGGAAGTAGAGATGACGCGCTTGGATGGTGGAGGTGATGCATCAGTGGAACAAGATGAAAAGGAGCTTAAGAAACCTAACGAATCACCTGTCTTGGCGATGCGTAGAAAGATCGAATCAACAGTGGCTGGCATCTCCACAAGAATTCGCAGCTACTCAGAGGAAAGGAGAGCATCAGAAGACAAAGAAACTAAGAGGACACCCATTCTTTCCATGCTTCGTCGGTCAACATCAGAGAGCCGTGCTCCAAAGGTTGTCGGTGTTCCCCAGAACCAGCTGGCAGCTCAGGCCACTAATGGTGCCTCATCAGAGTCTCTAGACTCTATGTCCAGCCTCAAGTCAGACACAGCAAAGGGTATGAAGCAATTACACAATTTAGTGAAAATTTTACTCCACATTTGATTATAGAATAGTATCAATTTCTTAAATGCATGATGATTGATTTATGGAACTGGTTGATCTTGTTTTTTGTAAAGGTTTGGAGGTTGAGCGCAGATCCCGCTGGGATCGATGGGGCCTGACCAGAGGGAGGCGAGACAAGACAGTATCACAGCCTGACATACCAACAGCAATCTCCAGAGAAAATAGTGCTCTGCGTTCACGCCAGTACTCCAAACTTGCTTCTGGTAAGTCACGAAAGAATGCATATGAAGAGATTGTAATTGCACTATGTCAAGGTAATTTGTAGACAACTTTAAGCAATAGTTAGACATTGTGGGAGATATGACTGATTGTTTTCTTCTAGATAATTAAATTAGAAGACCACTATTGTGTCTGTACATTAAATATTAGGCTGGAATGAGCAGGTTAGCTTAGCTTAGCAGGAATAGTGAAATAGGGGGCACATGGGAGAATTAACTTTTCACGGTTTTCTGCCCGAAACCCCTTTCCAGCAGAAATCTTGCAATTTTAAGCTAAACTGTGATTTTTTTTACCCCCCTAAATCTAACCAAACAGAGCTTTCTGGCAGAAAGTTTGAAAGCTAACTTCTCCCAAGCTCGATTTAGCTCTGTTGTTCTTTCCATTACTGTGATGTTAACAGGCAACCAGCTGATACTTAAGTGATTCTTCTGATCAAGAAATTGTTTGGTCCATAATCCCTCGTAAAATCAGAACATGTCATTTTTACCACTTTTCATTAGTGACCTTGAAACAGAGCCAGGTTAGATGTTTCCCCCTTTCTGGTCTTTATGCTAAGTTAAGCTAACCAGCTGCTGGCTTTAGCCTCCTATTTAACATCCATATGAGATATGTATTTGATTGCCTCATAAATGTACATGGACTGCCTTTCTATGTCTTATACATCTGGCTCTTTATAACAGTAGCATCACTGACCTTGGGTTTTAGTTTCACCTATCAATATATTGTCAGGGATGGACATAATTTATATGCTACAATGTCCTTTGCTCCCAGATTTCCCTCCAGTATTCCATATTAAACTGAGAGATCATGTCTTGCTGGAGGGTGATCCAGTCACACTCAGCTGTCTGCCAGCAGGCAGCCCCCACCCACACATCACCTGGATGAAAGGTATGGATGATGTAAAAATGTAAATAAGGGAGCACTACATAACTAGTGGTCTCACAGATGGATGGTCAGAATCACTTCACTTGCTAATTACAGTAATTTGCATAATTATTCTTGGGTGCATGAGTGCAGAGACATAATGATGGCTTACATTGTATCTAACTGTATACTAACATATGGTACCATGACAACAGATGGCGCATACAGCGCAAATAAATTGTACAAGAAATGAGATAAACAATTGAGATTCCTAATTACTATATAAAATGATTAAACAAACAGTTATGTGTGTCTGATCATTTCTTACAGAATACTTTTGAATCTTAACAGTACTTTCTTTGAAAAGTTAACACTCTCCATCTATATCATTTATAATTAGAAAGGCAAACTTAAATCTTCATCATTATGACCATATTTGCACATGTACGTTTCCTCAGATAAGAAGCCCCTGGAGATTGATGCCAGGATGAACATGATCGCCTGCCCTGATGGCCGACAGCTGCTGATGATCATGCAGACCACCAAAAAGGATGCAGGGGTCTATGAATGTGTCGCTACAAACCCCCTGGCATCTGTGTCCAGCTCTTGCACAATATCTCTTGCTCGTAAGAACTATGAAATACATCACTTTTATGTCAGTGTGTGAGGAGCAGTAAACCTGCTCCTATATCTAGTACGCGTATAAAAACATACAGTAATAAATACTTTTAAGGGCTCTGTCCACCACAGACCAGTGTATTTTTTGATTTTTTACAATGGGAGTGCTGCGTTTTTACACTATACTATGAACACCAGCAGTGTGATGAGTCACTGGACATCTATTTTGCACTGAGTGCTGCATTTGTGGCTTTTTTTTTCAGTTGCCATGAGTTGACAAATATTCACCCTAAAACGCTGTGCTTGTCAACGTCAGTTTTTACCCCACCACATCTCACTTACCCAGTGGAGAACAGGCAGGACAAATACCACAGAGATAAACCATCACATCCTATATTTAAAAGTACTGAACACAATAATGGAGGAGAAATTACTTCTTACTTTACTTCTTATTTGACTATCCAGATGTTCCAGATGGCAAAAGCTCGATCAAATGCTCTACCTTCTTCTGACATTTTTACATTCACTATTTGTTGATAACACAAACTATCTGCATAATTAGGCACTTGCAACACATGAATGGCACATTTCTACTACTGTTGTTCTGTATCATGGCACTCTCAAGCGCTCCCAGCTGGACATGTTCAGAACAGCGCCTGGTGCTTTCAGCTGGGAAAATACACTTTGGTGGATACAGCTCCTTATAGTCTGTTGGATAGACAATGGAGGGCCTGGGAAGAAAATGGAGGGAAAATAAGAACCAAAGACCAGATGATATGTATGTCATACTGATAGATGTGTTTTTTCAGGGTTGCCCAATCGTCCTGGGACCCCTGAAATACCTCAGAAGTACAACAACACAGCCTTGGTACTGTGGAGGCCTTCAGACACCATGGCCCCGTGCACATACTCTCTGGAGAGGAGAACAGAGGGTCAGTATTTACTAAAAATGATAAGTTAACGATGTTCCCCTGTTTTTTTTTATTCTCTATGAAATACGATGAAACCGAAGCCGAAGTTACAATGAGTAGAACTTAAGCCAGTTAAAAGGAAGAAGGGGGGCATTTCTATTGAGATGCTTTTATTTTTTAGATTATATTTTGTGGTTATAGCTGAAAAACTACTGCTTTTGTCCACAGGGGGCTCCAAATTCCCACACAATATGAGTGTAGCTTTAACTGAGTGGAGTTTTATTATGTGCTGAAATGTAACGTACAGTCGTGAACACACATGAGATATGAGACTGGTTTATGAATGTGTGTATTTGAATAATGACAAGTTGTGATATAATAATAATATAAACTGTCCCTTTGAAATAACACCATCATTTTCACTCCTCAGGTGAGACCAACTGGTTGATCGTGGCTACAGGGGTGGCAGACTGTTATTACAATGTGGTTGACTTGCCAGCAGGGGGCGCTTTCAGGTTCAGGGTGGCATGTGTCAATAAAGCTGGCCAGGGCCCCTACAGCAACCTCTCAGAAGTTGTAAGCCTGGATGTTTCAGGTATGTTCTATCTCAAGGAAAATCTTAGATAACTTTGTGTTTATTTCAGATAAAGCTTATATACAATACATTGATTATGCATTGATGCATGTCCTTAAAAATGTACAAGTACATGGATGAAAGTCGTAGTTTGTTAAATGTTATTGATGTTTTTGTCTGGGGTAATGTATTTTACAAATTATTTAACCTCACACTATACATTGTATCCCCTGTACCGTGATATAATTTGCCTTAGAATATATTTTATTTAGTGTGTTTATCAGAGTAAAGTAAAGAGTATTGGACACACACAAAAAATATATTTTAGCACAATATTGTGCTTAACCAAGCAGCTATAATTAGTTGTGCTAGCTATCACGTGAACAACTATTGGCTTTAGCTAAAGATTTGGCCCCACCGGGAGCCAGGACAGGAAATGGAGATTGTGTCTCAAGGTGGGTCACATGAAGATCTGACAGCATCAGCTAAGAAATGTGAGGCGCCAGGGTTTTCAACAGAGCCCCAAGCTGCCAAGAAGCTTTGGAAAGCCTGACTTTCTGCAATATAGATATTTTTCTAGGGGTCGTGAACACCAACCTGATTATTCTGTGGGGTCACGACTCAAAAGAGTTGAGAACCACTGTCCTAGTTGTAGATAAATACATTTTATGTATTGCCCATTTCATATATCAAATCAAGTCTTTGAGGTGTATCCTTCCTCTCCTTGTCTTTCATTAGAACCAGCTAAAACCAGTGCTCCTGTGGTGGTCAAAACTGTTCCTGCAACCACTCCTCCTCCCCCTGTGGTGATGATGTCATCCATGAAAGTGCCTCCCATGAAACCAGCTCCTAGTAAACCCACTACAACAACAGCAGTATCACCCACCCCTCCTGTAACTTCAGCTCCTGCTTCATCTGTGGTTAAATCTGCTTCTCCAGTGACCATCAAACCCACTGTGCAGGTCGATGCTAGCCGTCCTGCTGTCACTCCACCAGTTACTACGGCCCCCTCTGAACCAGCTCCCGTTCAGACTCCCACATCTGTTCAAGCCACGCCAGCCAAAGCCAAGACCACCATTAGCATCAGTGTCAGCAAACCCCAAACCAAACTGGCTCCTCCCCCTGTTGTCCCACCCAAACCTCGGAGTCCTGTAAATATAGTCCCCTCCATAACCACTAAACCTCCGTCTCCTGTACCACCACCTGCACCTGTCATCGGGAAACCTATTTCTTCTGTACCGATGTATGTGCCAGCTGCAACCGCTCGTGTTACTCCACCTTCTCAAGAGAGTTCCACTCCAACAACCACCACCCCTTCAGTCGCTCCTGCGACCGTCTCACCGCCCGTGGTGGTGGTGCAGAGCTTGACCCCAGTGGTGCAGGGAGGGGACAGCCGGAGCACACCGTCCGGACGGGTCACACCATCGGGACGGATCACACCTTCGGGACGCAGGACACCGCTGGGCAAGCCTGGGGAGGGTTCTCTGCGCCAGGGAGTCCCACAGAAGCCTTACACCTTCATGGATGAGAAAGCAAGGTAATGACTCCTGATGGAACCTGATGTAAATATAAAAAAAAATTTAAGCAAAACAAACTCAAATGTGAGCTGATAACTATAAATTATAACTGAAAGACTTTAATGTTGCCATAATCAATATTTTTATATTAACAATAGATTAAATGTCTACAGTGTGAGTGTTTTAACACAGAGGCTCTCATTTTTTTTTTTCTTTTATTAAGGTTAGAAAATAGAACAGGGACCCCCTGGACATGAGCATGTCCCTTAGAATAATTTGATGAAGCCTTCTACTTAGTTATTATTAAAATATTTGTGCCATGTCAACTAGAGCTGTCTCTAGATCAGATTTTAAGTGCACGAAAGGAAAGACCAAAAGAATTCACAATAATGATATTATTACGACTAGTCAGAGTTATCTTTAACTTTGTTTGTGGTGCATTTCTTCTCTTTTTTTTTTAGCAAATATATTCCTCTCAAAATACGCATGGTTGTGGAGAAACACTCTGTAAACATGGTGCAGAAAGATGAAGCGAGGACGGAAATTATTTAGGAGTCTGATTAGGAGTCTGAAGAATTATTTTAAATGATGTATAGTAAAAATAAAATATGAATATTAAAAAATAAAAAAGAACAGTATAGGCCTTGCTTGGGACTTTTCATGGACCCCAGTGGACTCTACATGAGAACCACTGCATTGTTTTATTTTATTTTATTTTATTTTTATAATAACTCACAGGCTTGGATTTACATCCCAAAACATATGGCCAGAAACACAACTCCAAATGAATACTGATTCTACTCCGTGTCTGCACAATGTGTAAATAAACAACTGTTTTCTAACAGAATTGCAGTGTCAGCTTTTTAAGTCAATAATATGTCTGGTTGTGTTAACTGCATGTTCCACTGCAAAAATCAGTTAACACAGGTTTACAGTTGTACTGTAAATTGATAGCATAGTACAGCTTTTGCCAATAAAATAATAATAATAATAAAATAAACTTATAGCAAAAAGTAAAGAGAAAAACTAAACTGGCCTTTATAAAACAAATAAGAGATATTTAATCTTTCTGAGACTAACTATTTGATAGTGTGCTCTGCTGAGCTGTCCAGGGAATATAATACATGTTGAAAATTTGCCCAGTTTTGTTCCCTCAATTTTTTTTCATTTAAGAGGACAAAAGAAAATGTTCATTATGAATGTTTTTCCAGTTCTTTGACCCTCAAACCAACAAATGTCATTTACATCAGATTTGGGATTAGTATCTGTATATAAATGCAGCTCTCCCGCAGTTAGAGCATTTGGAGAGGAAACTATTGACTTATTGTTCATCACACACACAGGGGTCGGTTTGGTGTGATCCGTGAGTGCCGGGAAAACGCCACAGGAAACCTCTTCATGGCTAAGATTGTTCCATATGAGGCGGAAAGCAAGCAGGAGGTGCTGCAGGAGTACGACATCCTCAAGTCGCTTCATCATGACCGCATCATGGCTCTGCACGAAGCTTACGTCACACCGCGCTACCTGGTGCTCATCTCTGAGTACTGCAGCGGGAAGGAGCTGCTCTTCAGCCTCACAGACAGGTGAAGCCTTTCAATTAGTCGTTAATCTGATATGAAATCATTTCACTAACAAAGACCACGCCAATGTAGATTTGCATATAAACAGTTTATTGGTAATGAGGAGAGAGGAAGAGGAGAACGTGGATGATGAAGTAGTGGTCTGGAAGGGGGTGCAGGTTGGAGGTAAGGAGGGAAGGGGGAAGGGGTTAGGGTTTGAGAGATGGTGGGATGAGGGTAAAGAGATGTGGGATGAAGGGAGAGGACGAGGGTAAAGGGATGTGGGATGGAGGGAGAGGATGAGGGTAAAGGGATGTGGGATGAGGGGTGAGAGATGGGGGGTTGTTGGATGAGTGGTGAGGGATGGGGGGTTGTTGGATGAGGGATGTATGGGATGGGAGGAAGTGGTGGAGAGGATGAGGGGTTTGAGTAGGATGGATGGATGGATGGGTTTGGTGGAGTCGGCTGGTGGCTGGAAGATGGAATGGAACCAGGCAGGGTTGAGACTGGGTGGGGTACCATCTCTCTCAGACTCATGGGGTCGGGGAGGGAGGGATGTGGAAACAGAGTCAAAGGGTGAGGAAACGGATGAGGTGTGCTTAAGTACTCGTAGTACGGAAATGAATCCATCTGAGGTGTGGTCTTTGTTCCTGAATCTTGTTATAAAACTTCATTATGTGGTTTCTCATTTAAACTGAATGAGCAGATTTTATTTAGAAAGGCATCAGTGAGTGACTGACTTAAAATCGTTCATATTTCAGGTTCCGTTACTCAGAGGATGACGTGGTGACCTACATTGTGCAGATCCTCCAGGGTCTGGACTACCTCCATACCCGACGCATCCTCCACCTGGACATCAAGCCAGAGAACATCATCGTCACCTACATGAACGTCATCAAGATCATCGACTTCGGCTGCGCTCAGAGCTACAACCCTCTCTTCCTCAAGCAGTTCAGCCCTCCTATTGGAACACTGGAGTACATGTGTAAGAGTCCCTGTTTTTTCACACACCACTGGGAATGTAAAGTCTAATCAATATTTTTTGGGCAGCACAGTATGGTTAAAAAAAAGTCATATTGTGATTATTTTGATTGGAAATTGCAATTACAATATGTGATACAATTAATTAAAATTGATCACAGTTTTGATTTTCACTGAAATTTGGGGACCTGTTGGGTTGTGTACCAAACAAATATGTTTTCTTACATCTTGAGAACATTTGTCAACCAGGACATCTCTGGAGTGCAGCAGTACTTCATTATAACAGTGTTTTCACACATTTTTACTTTATCGATTATTGATTTGATTTGATTTATTGCACTTGGCAATATTGCGATTTGGATAATATTGCAATGAATTGTGCAGCCCTAATATTTTTACATGTAATGTGAAAAGTGTCACTTAAAGTGACAAACCCACAGAGAATTATGACCCGGCTCTGCAGATTCTCTTCACCCTTAGAAACTTTTTACCTTCGTTCAGCTCTCTGGGCTTCATGCAAGAACCACTCGTACAAACAGATGTGTTCTTAGGTGGTGTGTACAAGTGATTTAAGAGAACTTGTCGCATTCACCAATTTATTTGTATTTTGAATTTTGTGTCAGATACAAATACAATTTAGGAGATGTCCAGACATGTTGCAGAGTCATGTGCAGTCAGTCAGCTGGTATCCAATCCAAGGTTTTCACTAATAACTGTATATATCATTAGTTTGAGTTTGAAAAATAAATTACTTTTATAATTATCCTTACATTACAGCAATCGCCTTTCCTGTTTTTTCCAGGTCTTTTAATTCCATTGCTGACTGTCATAAAATGACAGATTTTCCATTATGGCTCTCTGAAACCAAGACATCAAAGTCCAAACTCTTTAAGTTCTACTTTTTTCTCTTTGATGCCATTTTCATGAATGAACACTTCCTGTTATATGGGGCAGGAAGCGCAGTTGTATATGGTGTTATTTGGGTGTTAACTATCCTGATTTACAAGTCTTGTGCACATGCACTCAAATATGCACAGGTCGGTAATTTACAGAGTTATTTTAAGTTATAAGCGTTTGTTGAATCTGATCTAGTGTGTTTGTATGAGCCCTTGGTAAGAAAAAAGAGAAATTTAAGATAAGAATACGAAAATGTTCTTGCATGAGGTCCATTGTTTTGGTTTTATGTCCTCCTGACTTTACTGTTTCTGATTCAGTCTCAGTGCTTTCATCATAATTGTTTCTAGACACAGCAAGCAGTTGTTTTCACTGAAACACAGTAAACCATCTGTTAGCTACCTGCCCAGCACCAAATGACAGACAAAGTTAGCAACTAGCTGATGAGCATAGTGGTGAAGGTGAAGTAACTTTGTAATTTAATCAGAAACATCTGTAATGGTAATAAAATCTCAGGGGGCATTTTAATGAGGTGAGGGATTTAAATTTGGATAAAATGCATCAACCCTCTCAGCTTAACACTAGAAGTTTTATGGCAATAACTGTCCTGTCAGACGACTTGGGTCTTGTTGGTATTCGGAAGATATTACATCTAAGGGAAAAGGACTTCACTGTTTTTTCACATCCATATTCAAGCTATTCTAGAATAGATTACTTTCTTACATCCTGTAATTTAGCTAGTCAGGTGGAAACAAAGTATGTCAGACCTTGCACCAGTGGATTTAGTTCTCTATCCTCTAGATAAAAAACCCTGAGATGGTGATTTAATAACTGCATGCTAAACAGGGAAGATAAATTCTAACACTATCAAATTTGCAATCTTTTCTGAGGGGGTGTGTTATCCCAAAGAAAATTAAATTAAAAAAGCAGTATTTAAAGGAAAATTCAGTTATATGAAGATATTAAAAACACATGGAACAACAAGACTCAGATACATGGGGCAGACTGAAAAGATGAGTTAAATGACAAATGACTAAATAGGAAAACTGAACTTGTCTTGTTCTATAAAACGCAAACATGTTATGAAAGGTGAGAGAGCTCACAAAGTACACCCAGCAGAGTGCAGATCTCCACAGGCAACCCTGAAAGAATTTTTGGATCTAGCCCCTAATCACCAACATTTAATGACATATTTTTTCTCAGTAACTACAGCAGACTGCAAATACATTTTGTATGTAATTTAATTATGTGTAATTAGTTATTTCTAAACACTGCTAGTAGCTAAAGCTTGTTGATGACTTTAGGCCTCCTACCAGAGGAGTGAGGAGTTGGCAGTCAGTATAGGTTATATGTAGGATTTTTAAGGTTTTGCAAAACTTCTGAATTACTGCAATCACAAGAGGTCCTTGAGCATATAGTTATAAATGTGCACAATGGATTTTAGGCTAATGGGTCCAGTAGTATGCAAGATTAGTTGCAGACACGCTGCAACCCCATCGGTCACTCACACACACACACACACACAACTCATTTCAGCCAGGCAGCCGCTGTGCAGCAGCCAGGGGCCAACTCTTTGTTGATTTGGGGTACTGACTAGAGAATTTACCAAGCATACACATTTTTAGGTCACATATTTTCTTCAGCAGATATATGAGTAGAAACACAACTCCAAATGAATTGTGATATTGTTCTGTATGTGCTGGATGTGTAAATAAGCAGCTGTTTTCTAACACATTAGCCCTGTCAGCGTGTTCACAGCTTGTTACACTGCCCTCAAGTGACCAGAAAATCAGATCAACATAATTCCTGCACTGATAATTTAGTTAGTGTCAGTCAGTTTCTTGATTTACTCAGTAAATCAGTCTCCCTGTGGCTTTGACAAAAAAATATTATTAACATTTTCATTTTCATTTATTATTGTTGACATACTGTAAAAAGGTGTCACCTATACACAAAAAAAGTTTTAATATTTTGTCAACAAAAATGTGGTTCAGCA
Source organism: Lutjanus erythropterus (assembly GCF_056507025.1). NCBI lineage: Eukaryota > Metazoa > Chordata > Actinopteri > Lutjaniformes > Lutjanidae > Lutjanus > Lutjanus erythropterus. Next base: position 3,247,320 of record NC_139324.1, on the reverse strand, counting down.
GCTTTTCCTCTAAATTTTGCAGGTGGTTACTCTTTAGTCTCCTGTATGCCAGCTGTGGATGGCAAATCCAAAAAAACTGTCTCAGAGGAAAACATTGTATTTAATAGTTGCGTCTCAAGACAGACTTTTTTTTCTTGTTTTGCCAAAAATGGCTCTTTTGACAATAAAAGTTGCCAACCCCTGGTTCATGTCAATGTATTTTTAGCAGGTGTAACTATAAACTATAACACAGGTGAATTATAATCTATGCATTTGCACATTTTAAATTATTACGTTCACAGGATCAAAGGCATAAACTGTAGTTTGTGTGGTTCAAAGACAATTTTCAGATGTAATTAAAGTTCCATGTGAAATAATGAAGTCTGTGCGTTTTTCCTTTCTTCTCCTCGCAGCTCCCGAGATGTTGAAAGGGGATGTTGTGGGCCCTCCAGCTGACATCTGGAGCGTGGGCGTACTGACTTTCATCATGTGAGTCCTGCTTTCACAGTTTCCACCCAGCAAGTCCTCTTTAAATAGAAATGCTATAGTCTCTGTGTGTGAAATGAGGCTTATGATTGAACATTTGTGTGCTACATTTGCAATTCAGATTTTTTTTTTTCCATATTCTGTTATTTTACATGGTGTGGACATCTTGCTGCTCTTGTAATCCTGATTTAATTCACGACTAACCTAATGAACCATCTTTGATGTTATAGTGCGTTGTTGATATGTTTTGAGGGTTCTGCACTGTTTTGTTAGTGTCTAAACTTCCCTCTGATTTTTCCAGGTTGAGCGGCAGGTCGCCTTTCATGGAAATTGAGCCTCAGGAGACTGAAGCCAGGATCCAGGCGGCAAAGTTTGACCTCTCTAAACTCTACCAGAATGTGTCCCAAAGTGCCTCTCTATTTCTTAAAAAGATCCTCTGTAGCTACCCTTGGTAAGTTGAACAGTCTTTTTTATAATTGGCTTATTGTACAGAATTTCTGATCCTGAGTCCTGGACTCTTATTTGTTTTTGTGTGACTGATGGGGACAACACTTTTTGAAATTGGTCCAGTATTGAGCCAGAGCACTGCGGCTGGCAGAAGTGAAACTAATCCCGCACAGTCAGTCCACAAAAAGTGCTTTTTTTGTCACTGACAGGCTCAGACTGTTATTCCAAGTGTCTGACAACAGGATAGAAAGGATCTCTAAGAATAACATACATGTTGTTTAACCAGAGACAGCTGATTTATCGCTGTCACCAAACCCACCAGACTTCCTTTGGAGAATAGAGTCATTATATCAGTGCAAAACACACGCCACTCAAACTCGACAGAGAGAAAATAAAACTCACAGAAAATATCTCGGCTCATCTTGCCACTGTTCAAACAAATCACCAACTCTGGTTGTTTGGTCCAAACCTGTAATTCACTGACTTTGATGAAAAAAATATTCTGGCTGTACACTAGATTCTTCCCCCGCTGCCTCTCTTTATTTTATGGATGACCTCCCTCTCACTCCTATAGATATTTTGACATTTAATGTGGTGAACAAAGAATTCATTTCAACAGTGGAAGTTTCATTGACAATGATTACGATAAAATTATTGTTTCTGCAAATGGAGGTTGGCGAGAGCAATAAAACTGCTGCTTCAGATTAAACAAAACGTATCTCAGTCTTTAACAAAAAGGTCTTTTTTCCTTTCCATAATGTTGTCAGACACTTGAGTATGTCAATGCAAAAACACTCATATCTAGTGGACATACTTTTTTTGAACAATATTTTATTGGGGTTTTCACAACAACATGTTAATAAAATAGTCAGACAAATACAGTAAACTGTCAAATGAATGGGCAAATAAATAAAAACAGTAATTACAACAAAGGTGAAAATGCAGCTATTACAGTAATTACAATGTACAGAAATTATTGGGCTTCATTGATCATAACCAACATTTAGTTGCAAAAACTCCTTGAAGTTTCCTCAAATATTCTCAAAAACTTCCTGCGTGAATCATTTATACTTGGTTTGTCTATGTTTTTCCGTCCAGTTGATGTACTTGATGTACTGCAGTGGCCCATAAGGATTACATTGCGGTCTGTTTCACAGCTGACAGCTGCAGTGGTCTCACTCAAAACTGGACCAGTTTCAAAAATTGTTCTCGTCATTTATCACTTAGACACAAAGCATGGGAAAATTCCACATTCCACAAACATTTCCTTAGTGCCTGTCCTATCCTAAGTTTCAAAAATAGGAATAATCCTATCTTAAAGTAATTCTTAAACTCATGGCTGTGTCCTGTCCTATCTCAGACCTCATACCTTAACTAACTAGAGCTGTAAACTTGATTCTTTGATCAGTACTTGCCTGTATCCATGACAACAGATGTCTCACTTCACTTACCACTGGCTAACTTGTGAATGGACAAGAAAAGACTGGCATTAATTGTATCTTGGAGGAAAGGAAACTTCACCTTTGAGGGAAGATTTCTTGCCAAGTATCGACCCCGGGATAAGAAGAAGAAGAAGGAGGTCTTTTATTAGTCCCCCTTGGGGAACATGCAATGCAATGTCAATCAAATTCAATTCAAAATTAATGGTTTTAGCAGTCGATATATGCCCATTAATACATGATCCAGGAAATTTAAAGCATCGTCATAGGGCTTGAGTATCACCTTACAGGCCTATCAACAGTGATGCTGCTGTTTCTGTGATTCTGAATTTAAGACTGTATCTCTGCCATCCTAAGTTAGGGTTCCTAAGTTTGGAAATTCTTAAGTTAGGACACTTCTGTAATAGTTAAATGTTTGCCTAAAAGCAGTTAGGAAACAGGTTTCTGGAAAATCCAAAATCCTAAATGTCATCTTAAAACTGAGATTAAATGGGATTTCAGAGTTTCAGTAATGAGGCCTCAGGCTGAAAAACACCAAAGTTTACCTCTAACATGTATCATCGCCTACTGCTGAAACCTTACTGTAGAGAAAAACAAAGTGTTGAATAAATAAAAACAGATCAGTTACTCCACCACATCCATATACTATATGTGGCCAATTTTGCTTTTATAAATCTTTCTAAAATATTTGAATATTCAGACCCTCACTGTCTGGTGTTCAACAGGGCCCGTCCCTCCATTAAGGACTGCTTCAATAACTCCTGGCTTCAAGATGCCTACCTGATGCGCCTTCGCAGGCAGACTCTCACCTTTACAACCACCCGTCTCAAGGAATTCTTGGCCGACCAGCAGCGCAGGCGACAGGAGGTGGCCACCAAGCACAAAGTTCTCCTGCGGTCCTACCAGAGCTCGCCACAAACCCCCACCAGCCCCGCCACGCCAAATGTGCCAGCTACACCCACCACACCTGTCACCCAGTGAACACAGGCTTCCAAACAGTTGGCGGGACTTGAAAAAAAACAAGACTTCGGGCCGCGAGGTGGGGTGGCCCCTTCAGGTTTGAGATGGTCGGAAGGAAAAAGAAACCAGCAGCGGCTGTGATCTCCAGAGACGTCACTTCTTTTTCTTTTCTGGTTCTGAAATGGAATCTAAAAGAATTATTTCACAGCAAAGGGAACTCTGAGTTACAAGAGCCTGACTGCGTTTTTTTATATGGTGGACCTTGTTCATACAAGGCAGGATGTTGTCTTCAAGTTAGTACCTCAAGGTTTGTAACTTTACATATATTTTAGATAAATTACTTCCTTTCTTACTGTCAACTCTACAGTGATTAGAGGAGACATAAATTAATACATATTATTAACCCACCATGAACGGCCTAAAATTGCTATAACAGAGTTTTGATGTTAAAAATATTGTTTCATTTAAGTTATTCACAAGATTCCAAAATAATGATTACCTTACAAAACAAGAAGTGCTAAAACAGTTGCAACATCTCTACTAACTAAATTAGTCTTTAGTCTCATATTCAAATGTTTCCTGACCAGAAATTCATTCTGTGATGTCTAATTCTGTGTCCTGGATTAAGGCCAGCCTAGAACGGGAAATATTGCTCTCCATACTTACTCGATGTTGAATGAAAGCAGAGTTATTTGTGCTACAGTACCTGAGTTTTTATACTGCTGTAGCATCTCAATGATTGTCAAGATTGTAGCAGTTCTAGTTCAAGTTCTTTTTTTTTTGTTTTGAGTTTTTAAAGAGTACATTGAGTTCAGAGGATACACTGAGGAGGATTCTCTACAAGGGCTATCAGAAAATCAGCACAAAATTTCTTCCCCAATGTTACAAAACAGCATCATAACGACTCTCTCGTTCTCAAAAGCAGAATTTATTTTCTGGAATTTGTCATTAGGTCATAATTTCTGCTCCAAGCGATGGTATGGGCAGCGCAAGTGGCTCCACGCAGGCACTAGTTCCTTCACCACAAATAAGCTACCACCATCACCGCCGCACTGGCGTCCAGATCAACTAAACTCTCCCACTCACTCAGCCCGGCGCAAAAGGATCCAGTTCAGTTTGATTAGCTATGCAGAGATATTTACACTCATCCCTGAGTTTACTAAAATGAGGTTTACAGGTATGATGAGTCGGCCAGCGTGTGCATCCTGAGATTATCATTAAATGTAAGATCATTCAGGGGGTCAGTGGTGAACCCAGTCGCTGGTGATACTGGGGTGCCTCCAAGTGCCCTTAACCAGTTAGCATTAGTGAGCATAAAAAATAGCCTCCACAGTTCATTGAGAAAGGATGTTTACTGAGATGTTGTTGAGTGTATTAGTTCTTATTTTAGCTGTAATTTTCAATCGCTAACAGCTACTGCTTTGAAAAAAAGGGATGCTTTATTTGGTTTTTATAAATAAAGTTAAGTAAGAGATAAAATAGGTATAATTAGCATTATATTACACAGAAATAATTATTTATTTTATTATTTATTCCCTTAATTAAATGTCTTACACCTTTTTGGCTTCCAGCCCACTTACAAAATGATGTGCGCCGTGATCAAAATGTAAAATCATAAACATAATGCCCCTGCAGACTGCAAAAAACATGAATGTTCACATATGAGACAATCCACAAATCTCTAAGAAATATTCAATTCATTTGTAACTGAGAGACACCTCCTCTTATTCCATGTTCTCCACATGAGGTACACTGAGGTATGTACCTCTTAATAAATAAAGAAAATAGTATTTATCAAAAACTAGTCTTCATTCATCACCAAGAGAAAATGAGAGGATATGTGCCTCATAAACTTGTTGACTTTCAAACCATTACAAAATCTGCAAAATATAAATTTCATATCATTTTTTTTTTTTAAGAAACACATCACTTGTTCTTCACAGGTACCATACTGAAGACTGCAATTCAACACATACTGATTTGTGTCTCATGATTAGATTGAAAGCACAAAATGGTGGTATATTGGTGTTTAAAAGTTATTCATGTTCACATTTGAATTGTGTGATGGGTCATTGAAATGAGTAAAAAAAACTTTTGGGGTTACAGTAAAGTCTGTTTCCAAATATATTTTTTAATTCTCACCTCAGAGAAAATGCCTGATATCCTCTAGTGCCCATTTTTTCGTTTTTTAAGTCTATCCTCAGAGTCAATTCCAATACATTTGTTTTTAACAATACATTGATCATAAATCAGTGATACACTGATCATTTGATCCATACGGTTAATAACTGACTGACTTGTGTTGTTTCTTTTTGCCTTGTGGGGGCAAATTCAGTTTCAAGACCAGCATGTGAAACTTTTGCACAAAAATGTAAGTTTTATCATTTTGTCCTGACGTGTATTGTTATGAAGTACAGATTTGCACACTTAACACACAAAGTGTAATTTCTGTTACAGATTGGATTAAAGGGACAGTTCAGAGTTTTTGATGTGGAGTTGCATTAGGTATTTATCCATAGTCAGTGTATTACCTACAGGAGATGGTGGTTGAAATGCCCCCAGTTTGGAGAAGCAACAAAAATAAAGGTGCTGGAAGATAAGCAGTGTGCAGGTATGTACATAAAAGTATTTTAGGCGCCTAAAAAATTTATATAAGTGAAGGTGTATATTTTCACTGTTTTATCTTTTAAAATCTTTAAATTTCCAAGGTTATATAAGCCAAATATTGTTCTCTCCAAAGCAACCAGACTTCTTTTGTAAAAAGAGTTATTTTACCTCACACAACACAGCAGTTGCTGGTCTACCGCTGCCTCAGTCACTTTGTTTGTTTGTATTAGTGTGTGTCTCTGGTGAATCTGAACTAACCCTTTAAAGCACTGAAGTCACGCAATAACACAGACAAACCAACAGATCAAGGCAGCGGTAGACCAGCAACTCCTGTGTTCTGTGAAGTAAAATTACTGGTTTTGCCAGTGGAGTGGTTTGGTTTGGAGGAGCAGTATTTGGCTGATATAACTGTGGTTTCCAGTCTGAAAAGGCTGGTAAAGTACACTGAAACTGATAGATTTTGTGTTTTTTTTAAAATACATGTTTTGCTGCTGACCCTGTCCACAGCAGGACACTGCTTGGTTTCCTACACCGGTACTCCTGGCACTTCTCCAAAGTAGTGGCCTGCTGACCGACACCTACTGTGGGTTATACACTGACTATGAATAAGAACCTCATAAAACCACACACCAAAAAAATCAAACTATCTCTTTAATTAGAGAAAGCATCAAGAAATCACAATCAGACGCTGATGAGTCCTCTACAGTGATATCACATAAAGCTGCATCAAACATTCAGTAAAACGTTTTAATCTGTGTATTGACTGACAGAGATCGTTGGTACTTCTATGAGATTATTTTACTAGTTCTATATATTCTAATGCTACTGCTAGATAAATACTGCCCTTTTCTGCAGCTCTTTGTCTTTTTGGCTCAGTCATTTTCCTATGCAGAGTACAAGTTAATCACTGAGGGAGTTGTTTCAAACCTGAATGAAAACATGCAAGATCAGCATGAGAATGCAAAGATGCATTGAATTCTAAACGTCTGTGCAATATATTATGTTCTTTAATTATATAAAATGAGATACAAACAGGGTTTTGAAAAAGATGTTGAACGCTCCACATTTTTGTATTAAAATCCTATGCCGTATTTTGTGGAATGTGTTGCAGTGCCTCGTGATGGATATTAGACCCTCAGAGAAAATAGTCTGTTAAATGAACGACAAGTTCCTTATTTTGATTATATGAATGCGACTGCTTTGTGTGTGTTTCGCAATTTGTTTATTTATTGAGTGACTGTATTTGTTATAGCTTCTGCTTTTTATTTTGTGAAATTTCTGAATCTGGCATGGAAAAGGCATGACAGCTGTTAAGGCTATGAACAATAAAGGAAATGTGAGAAATATATGAATACAATGTAGCAATTTGTTTCTACAATGTAAGGAAATTACATATGGAAAGTGGTAGCAGAGTTACATAGTTAGTTATGTATAGAACTGTTTGGAATTTACTATTAACATTTTAATTTTCTATGTTTAAAAATTACCAGTTTCAATTTGTGGTGCCAGTAGCTGCTTAACATAAAAAAGTTGAGATGAAAAGTGTTTTCACTTTAATAAAAGATCACAGTAACACTTTACAATGAAGGTCCATTAATTACCATTGGTTAATGCAGTAATAAGTATTAATAACATGTTAATTAATGTTAACTAATGTGTCTAGTAATCATTTACTAATGATGTTCATAATAACTACTGTATTAATGCATACATTATTTAATAGTTTATAAAGATGCTATTAACATTGCTTAATATTGTAATAAGCATTAACTAACTGTTAATTAGCTCTATAATAAACATTAAGTAACACATTAACATGTTCATTAGGGTCCAAAATAATATTAGTATATGGTTGATAAATATGTTTATTAACATGTGTATCATGAAGTTCATAGTTAAGCCATTTCATTAAGAGAAAATGTTTTCATAAATATTTATTGAAGGGTAATAATTGTCCACTTACTTGTCCATCCTTTAACTTCTGACTTATTTTTGGTAAAGTTGAGATAAGAGGAAACAATCGATGGTCTACATGTAGAAGTTTGCTTGTTGCTTTATCTTCATGTCGATGTTCATTAACTTACAGCCTAACATAATTTACTGTTCATGTTATTAAGTACTACTGAACCATAATTAACCATATGTATTAATGCTCTTTGTCAACCTTTTTGTAAAGTTGAAAGCCACTATTTCTGTTCAGAGGTGTCCTGGTTATGTTTTGCACATGTAAAGACTTTGTCATGATGACATGTAAACACCTTGGGGCTTGTTTCCATATATCATTTTTATATTGTTTGTTTGTTTGTTATTGCTTGTTTGCTTTTTTGTTTGTTTGTTTGTTTGTTTGTTTGTTTTGCATTAAAGTCCTGGCATGAAATTGGGGAGTACGGTAAGAGAAAAAAAAAAAAACACTGCACATGGTTTTGACTTTGAGATTGGTGTTAGATGGGGAGCTAACTTACGGTTGACTACACAGCAAACAACCAGCTTACAATGCAGAGGGTGACAAAAACACAACACTTACCAGCAACATTCAGTGTCCGACCAATGTCCTCCCTCAAGTGGGTTTCTTTTATGATAGTATATATTTGTCACATTAAGCACAAGCTTCTCCTCCATTTTTTTGGTTACCAGGGTGACGAGTCTCCTGCTAATATATGATTGGCTGCCTGAAAAGGAGTGACAGTGATAACACCAAGGCCTTTCTGAAAAGTACTGACATTTTCAGACAGAAAGTGCTCAAAGCAATCAGATCATTAAAAAGCAGTTTTTAACTTGGCAGTCTTATGCTGCTGCGTGTGCTCTCTCTTCAATGGAAACAACTGAAAAATGATGCTGGCGCTAAGAAAAAAAAACTTACATGGACACAAAGCCTTATTCAGGTGATTTCTCCACATGAATGGCTCAGATGGAGAGAAAACACTACTAAACATGATGATCAGAACACTGTTACAATCATGTAAACAGGGATATGAATAGGTTTCTCATGATGTAAGTGAATGCTGTACCTTGAATATGATCAAACTGCTCCCTCCAAATGACCCTGACAACTAACAATCATGTCTTAATGTTCTCCAGGGACGACTCACATTTCAACCACAAACAAAACTATTAACTGATTCTCGGGAGTATTCAATATGAAGGCTTTATAAGGATGGGAAGGATTGCTGCAACATTTGTTGCGCATCTTCAATCAGTCTCGTCATGCTGAGTATTCCTAATATCCAAAGAAGGACAAGGATCCTCTGTGTGACGGCTGTTCGCCTTGATCCTTGAGGACCTAAAAGGCTCCTCCTGACCTCTTAATATAAAGCATGAAGTCTTTTAGATTAGCTGATTCTGGAGTGGATCTGAAGGAGAGTGCAGCTTCAAGAGGATCTTAGAGGTAAGAAAAGAAAGAAATTGTTGGCATGGTACTGGTGAACTAAAATCCTTGGTCAGATTGGCCTTTGTCACAAAAGACATTTTGTCATGTCACAGTTGAAAGAAAAATCTAAAATCAAATTAATAACGAATTAAATTAATGAATTTCATTTAGATGCCTCATTTCAAGGGTCCTGGAATTGTGTACGTTGTTTTAACTGACACCTGAATAGAATGCAGCCGTCACAAGTGTGCTTTTCCCTCTGACAAGTCAAACAGCTGCAGTGAAAAAGGTTCATTGGAACTTCAAAATGTTTTTAATTAATTTCCGTGTTCCTTTATTGCTAACCTGCTCTGATCACTTCAGATGTCCAAAGTGAAGGCTGCACCCCCTCCTGGGTGCACTCTGAACATCAACGATCCTCAGGTCCAGGAGGCTGCTATCAGAATCCAAGCCTCGTATCGTGGCCACAGGTACCAAAATATCCACAGTCAGCTGGCGTTGTTGTCGTTCAAGTTCCTCTTGAGCAGAGTTCAGAGTGTGTAATTGTGCAAGGCTTCAGTATGCTCCAAACAAAGTGCTTCTGGGACCATTGAACAGCATCTGAAACCTCCTTGCCTCCACATCTATCTGAGGTTGGAAGTTGGCTCCGACAACTTTTGTACCCTTTCAAAACTGAAAATTGGACTGAACAGACATATCCACTGAAAGAAGTGACTGGCCAGGTCCTTCAAGCTCCTTTTCTCCATTTTTCTACAACTACATTTGTTGTGTCTATAACACAACAAATGCTTTTGAGAAGAGACGTTTGAAATAATGTGTCATCCCTCTCTATGACAGCAGGCTTTTTAACTTGCCCTTTAGTGTAGCCATTTAGATCATGTGTTCTGGTAATGGTAATTTATATGATACTTTGAATGAATGTATTAATTTGAAGCATACTGAACACTTTTTACAGAAAGTGCCTGTGAAGTGAATTCACTGTAAAAAAAAAACAAAAAACAAAAAAAAACAAAGAAAAAGATGAAAAAGATGAAAAAGAAAAAACACTGGTATTTAATGGAATCAAACAATCTTTTTTCATTTACTAAACATATATATATATATATATATATATATATATATATATATATATATATATATATATATATATATATGCTCCCGCGACCCGGCCCTGGATAAGCGGAAGTCAATGAATAAGTTAAGTTTAGTTCATTAAACCTGAAATTTCTAGCATTTGAACTGCACTTAAACTCTTTGGACTTGAAATGGTGAGTTGGATGAATATACTCTACAGAGTTCATTTAACTCATTGAATTAATTTAATTTCAAAAGAAACATGATCAGCATAATAGCAGACTTCCCAGAACGCATTGTTTCTGAGTTAAAACTCTCCTGAGACCCTTTTTTTAAAGTTTGAAGATAACATAAATGATAATGTCTCTAATACACTTTAAGGTAAGTCATGTTTTCTTGTTTTCACAATGAAAACACTGCAAACCATGATCAGTGTTAGTATTGAATTCAGTCCCTAAGCCCTTACACTTAAAATTTAATAAATTCACTCAGAGCAGTTTCACATGTTTGTCTTTGTGCTAGAACAACGTGTGTCCAATGAGAGCAGCTGCAACTCTGGTTTGTGAGAAATGGAAACACTGACTTTTCAAACTGAGAAAATGTAAAACAAAATTCAATTTGTTTGTAATGTTTGTCAGTGTGACTGAAATTGTTGGTTGAACTTAATATCATAAGCTTATTGAATGGAGTTTCTCAAGTACACCTGAATTATAATCAAGTTTATTTTACTAGAGAAGTTCATTTTGAATCATTATAAAATTACTAATTAATCAAGTTGTCTTTTCAGATTCAGTCAACTTAAAAATTTAAGGCAGCCTGGACACCAACTTTTTCAAATTAAATCAAATTGCTTCTTTTTGCTGTGTTTCTCATTCAGGTCGCGTAAAGAGATGCGGGAGAAGGGCCCTCCCAAGATCCTGCAGGAGCTCAAAGACGTAGTTCTTGTTGAGGGCAGCGCTGCGAAGCTGGAGTGCAGGGTTAGTGCTTTCCCCGACCCGTTCATCGTCTGGTACAAGGACGGCAAAGAGCTGAAGGACGGCCCCAAGTACCGCTATGTTTTCGAAGACCCGGATTTCGTGGCGCTTGTGGTTCGAGATGGGGTCCTGGCTGATCTGGGAAAATACAGTGTCACCATTAAAAATCCATTTGGACAGACAAGTGGATCTGCCTGTATTCTAGTGGAAGGTGTGTACAGATTGTTAGCAATAGCTCAATCTAAGCTGTTTATTTAGCATGACAGGAGGAGTTTGAATTCAAGCAAACACCTTAAAAGAATAGTTCAACATTTTGTAAAATATGACATTGCTACTTTTGGACAGAGGCGGGCTTCCTCTTTGCCCAATTTCCAATCTTAATGCTAAGCTAAGCTAACTGCCTGCTGGTTGTAGACTTACGGGAAAGAGTTGCTTTAAACACCTACATTTTCTGGACAATGCAGTGAAAGATTTCTGACAGGATCATACTAGACCAGTGTTTCCCAAACATTTTCTGGCACACCCCATTTCAGAGGGAAAAAAACCCCTCATGCCTCCCCATCCCACAATTATCATCAATCATTGGGTAATCAACAACTGATCAAAAAGGTTCCAACTGGAGTTATAGTTAAATAAAGGCCAGCATGATAGCATCAACAAACTCTTGTTTGTTTATTTCCCCTACATATATCACATTCATTTAACTCTATATTTCTCCCCTTATCATTCACGCCCACCTGCAGTGGCTCTGTGCCCTCCCAGGGGTCCCACCCCTCAGTTTGGGAACCACTGTACTGGACAAGGTGGTAAACACTAACTGAAGACAAAGATGTATCTGTGGACACTAGAAATGACTTGTTGCTAATGCTTACTTCTGTTACAAACCTTCCCTCTACTCTATTCCTTTAGTTATTACTATTGTCTTTGAGGTAATATCCAGTAGCACTTAGGATCTTAAACAAATCATGTGACTGATGGAGTTTTTGCATCATGCTTCCCCAGTCCCTGCTAAGGTTTCTAAAGGTCCAGACAACCTGAAGGCCAAGCGAGGGACAACCGTGGTGCTGAAGGCCAACATAAGTGGGGAGCCTCCTCCAGATGTGGCCTGGCTCAAAGATGGAGATGACATTGAAGAAGACGACAGGTACGTTCTCTCAGAGATTCAATTTGGAGGAATACTGTATTAATTTATACTCATATGTTAATAATGCTTTGAAGTCATGTTTTTCCACAAGGAAAGAAATAACTAAAAGGAGAAATCTGTAATATATTTACTGTAATAAATGAAAAAATTATGATGATTAGTTATATTAGAGATGACTTGCTTCTCTGAAAACAGTGCAACCGCTGCAGTGTCTTCCTTGGAAATTTCTATTCTGTGGGTTATTGTTTGCTCATTTCACATTATTTAGAGTACAAATTAATTGAGAATGTCCACTGAATGAGTTAGTGGCTGTTTATGAGTCGTAAGAAATCATTAATAATCTTTCAGGAAGCCTAAAATGGTTAAATTGAGCAAAATGTTTATGGAGTTTGGCAGCCAGCAAGGCAGGCAGTCTCTGAACTCCAGCTCCAGAGTGTGTATTTAAGTATCCCTGGACTGAAATTTAGGATAACAGTCTGAGCTTTTACCATGTTCCACTCGTCTTGTGCTCCTGCAGTGTCCCTGCAGCCTGCCTGAGCTTCCTTGGGTTTTGGGGGATGGGGGGCAGGAGGAAACAACCTGCTTCAACCATAGTCTGAATATTAAATAATATTTCAACCTATTTAATATGCTGTTTATGACTTGCTATTTGGACTGAAGTAGTAATTTTTTGGATGCAGAATTGCTACATAGTGCTCCTTTAATGTATTGAATTTAATGCCAGATTTACAGGATGGCATGAATGATTGAGAATTTTGCTGTAGCTGTTTTGCAAAGTTTATTAAGTTTCTCTTCACTCAACAACTCTCAAAATTTAGCAGTTTTTGAAGGAAGTCTGGGGATATTGCAGTTGGTTACTTGGTAAGTAAAAGAGCCTGACATACAACATACCAACATAATTTAGATTACAGTGAACCAAATGGAAATCAGACAGCTGTTTCACATATATGTACAGGATGTCAGTCTTGGGTGCATTCACCTGTTTAACTGATAGGTCAGCTGAAGATATGACAGGAAATGGGGAGAGAGAGTGAGAGAATGACACACAGCAAAAGGCTGCAGGCGGGACTTGAACACACATTATCACATATAGTGATAATAAAGGTGCTCCAATTGTCTTTCAGGGTATTCTTCGATGTCGGAGACACCAACACGATCTTGACCATCAAGAATGCAAAGCTGTCTGATGCTGGCAAGTATGAGGTGTTTGTGGAGAACAATCTGGGCACAGACCAGTCCTTTGCTCGAGTCGATATCCTCTGATGCAACATCTCAGCTACACCACTGCTGACGTGTGAAGCCTTTGTTCTCTTATAGTGCAATCAACAGACAATATACTGGATTACTGCTGCGTTCCAACCTGTACATAACTTCAGTCATGCTCATAATAAAACATAGACTTTTTCTGCTGGTAGCTTTTTTGAGTGTTTCTTAATTATCCACTGCTGCTGACAGGATAAAGCATTTTTCCTGTGAGAGTAATTCAAAGTGCAATATTTGTTTAGTGAAAAAGGGAGGATTTTACCATGATAATAGATATAAGACATGCTTAACATCTTCATAATATGATGAAAGGTTTACCTAAAAGTGTTCATGTGAAAGACTTGTTTAAAATAGCATCCACAGTGGAGTTTTTATTATTGTAATAAATTAATTTAGGGTTTTTTTTGTTTCACCTGTCCTGGTTGATAGAGAGCACATGCTAAATCCTGGGCTAGCAAGTCCAGTTCAGAGATTAGAAACTCTGAGTGGAGCTGAGCTGGACTGAGTAAATAAAAACCACAAGTCAACTAAGTACAAATGAAACAAAACATACTTCCCTTTAAGTCTTAATATTGCCTTCATGGAATAAATATTATCAAGATACGCTTCTCATTAGAATAAAAACAATTAAGATCACAGCTACTCGTGGATCAACAGTTATTTTGTATTTTGAGAGACATGAATAGAATTAATCGTGCATAGTGTGTCAGCAGCATCTAGCTGTGATAAGAAGAAGTACAACTACATTCATGTACTACCAGCACACTGGCTCTACCATATTACTTGATTTCAATGCAGTAAAAACAAGCAAGGAAGGTTTTTTTTTTGTTGTAATTATAGTTAAACAGAGGTTGCACACAGTGGAACAGTCTCATTATAGGGAAAAAGATTGTTTTTATTATTTTGATTTCATCTTGTATGGATATGATATGATTGCTATCATTCCTTAAAAGAAGTAGTAGGGTCCCATCAGTGAGTAGATCCATCATTTTAGGCTGTAAGGCTCCATTTCCAGTACTGTTATTGGTGTACGACACAATACAATATACTTTATTGTGCCCATAGGGAAATTTGTTTTGGACTCAAATGCTGCACAGAATATAATAATTTGCACATAATCCACATTGCACATTACAAGATATTGCACATACAAATACATAACACATATTACACATACCCTGTGGTAAAAAAAAAAAAATAATAATATAAATAAATAAATAAATAAATAAATAAATAAAAGGAAAAAAAGAAGAACAACCTCAGTTGCATATATTAAAGGGGTAGTTCACCCCAAAATCAAATATACATATTTCTCATCTGGTCAGCACTGGTCTACATCTAGATAGTCTTGGTGTGTGTTGCAGGGAAGAGCATGACACAGGAGTGGATTTTCACTCCCACTCCCACAAAAATGCTCCTGTCCCAGTCCCATGACAGAGTTAAAAAAAAAACAAAACAAGAATGGCTCGCGGTACATCCTGTTCCTGTCAATGCACAATCATGTGCTTGCAAAAACTGACCTATTGTTATTATGATTCCTGCTCCCGCCCACTCCTGTTGACTTCTTTTCATGGAATCCCATGTCCTGGGGGATTCCTGAAAGAAAAATAAACCTCTGCTGAAGAGTTTTGAAGATATTGACCATACAGATGTCTGCCTTCTCTCCAGTATAATGGGACTAAGTGGCACTTGGCTTGTGGTGCTCAAAGCACCAAAAAAATATATTTCCAAAAATCATGACCTGGTTCAATATAATCCACACACCTTGTTGTGAGCAGTTTTATGGAGGAACTATTTTCTCCCTATTAGGGAGGAACTAGTTGTGATAGATTCTAAAATATTCTAATAGATTATACAGTAGAAAGAAAATAGTTCCTACATGAAACTTCTCACAAGGAACCAGGTCATGATTTCTGGAAAGAGACGCTGCTGTTTAATTTTTCAAATGTAATTTTGGGGCTCTTTGAGCACCACAAGCCAGGTGCCATTCTGTCTTATTATATTTCCTACAGCAGCCAGGGGTACTACTCCTGCCTGATGTCATGTCAGCTGTACTACAGAATAAAGGCATAACCCCTTGATGGATAAATAAATTATAAATAAAAAAAATAAAACATGCTGAAGGAAATTGTGAAAAAAATGTATAGCAGAAATATGTTATTTTTCATCATCATCAACAGATATATTTTCATTTAAGGCCACTTTCCCCTGTTCCCTATCAAAAGGCCTTTTATTAATGGGATGTATGGTGTACACATTATGACCAAGTTCTCTGTAAACAGTAAACATATGATTGTCTGTATCTCTGTATATCTTTTTCACAGCAGGTGTATTGATATGAAATAGAAGGATACACACAGGTGTTACCAATGGTAATCATTAAGGTCCCATTCCATTTAGAGCAGCAAAGCCAAAATGCAGCAACAGCAACACCTGGTCTGTTTGACCTGAATGGTCCAGAATCTTAATTAATATCATTGTGTGTGTTAGGTAGGGTTCTACCTATTCATGTCAGAATGGCTACTGTGAAAAGGATATATTTTTATTAAGACAGAAATAGAGAGAGAGAGAGCAAAAAAACTAGGACAAGAAAGCTGGACAAAGGTAGGTCAGATTAATGTGTAACTGTACAGATATACAAATAGATGACAAAAGTAAATAAGTTTATAAATATACTGGATGTAAAACAGTGAACAACATCATACAATGACAAACAGTTTCTGTAAAATCAAAACAAGAATGCAAGGGTTAACAGTGCAAAGAGTGCTGGAAGAAATGCTGATTATTAATGGATTTATATTTCCATGATATTGGTTTAGACAAGTTGTAATCAATACAATTGTTGCCACAACTAATTACAATTTAAAAGTCATCCTTGTTTATTTGAGGGAGGAGTCTGTCTGGAGATTCTATTTAAAAAGAAGACGTTCACTTTGATCTTCGCTGTGGGCACTTTAAAGACTGTCCCTAACTTCCTCTTTCTCTCGGCCGGTTTCAAGGCTGCCCCCGCCGTCGCACGTCAAAGTTGTGCGTGAAGAAATTTTAAAATCACGCCACGTACAAGAAACGTCTCAGTTGCCAAAACAAGATACTTAAATATTTCCACAAAAAGGCGAAACTTGTGAAAAACGTCGGTTTTATGCATGCTGTATCTCTTATATTCAGATTTAAGCTGAAAATAATATAAAAACTTAATACACCACAAAAGTATTTAAATGTCCCCACAATGTTTCCTCCAAAGGCTGTAAAGGTAAACGAGTAAACCGTTAGACGTACGGCGATATTTTGTGAAAAGCTTCACATCCTGCATTGTGGCTTTAAGAATGGGGCTTCCTTGAAACCGTCAAGTTCCATGTTAGCATGGTCAAATTGATGAACTTCTTCAACGTAACAACTTTTACAAATAACTTTTTTTAAGCATTTTTAACCTTTGAATTTTATAGACGTCTTGTCCGAAATGATTTCCTTTGTACGCATTTCCGTTGTTTAACGCGTTTCTTTATTTTTACTCTCAGTATGCGCGTTTGCAGACAGGGAGTGGCAAAATATAAATAATAGTTTTTTTGCCATAACTCCTCGAACTAATTTGACTCAATAAAATCGTCCTTGTCTTTGAGTGACGGATCTAATGGACCATTCGCCGTCGATAATCACGCAAGTAACCAGAGACGAGGAGGAAAATGCGACTTGTCGTGAGGAAGGTGAGTTTGGGAAAAGTTTGCTGAACTTTTCAGCTGCGCATGACGATGTCAGGGAGACACGGGACAGCGGTGGAGCGTTATTCAGGACGCCACCGTGTCACAAATGTCAACTGTTCTGCTCCGTGACCGACCCTTCACACTCTCGTCTCCTTCTCACAAACTTTGGTGCCCTTGAGTG
This sequence comes from Lutjanus erythropterus, assembly GCF_056507025.1. NCBI lineage: Eukaryota > Metazoa > Chordata > Actinopteri > Lutjaniformes > Lutjanidae > Lutjanus > Lutjanus erythropterus. The sequence goes on along the minus strand of NC_139324.1, from coordinate 3,229,701 downwards.
ACATTGTTGTGCTCGTTTTGATCAGCTTTGAGTAAGTTTGAAGCCGGTTGCCTTGTGGGTAGGCCGGAGCCACGAGCAGCCGCTTGGCCAGAGGTTTTTAAGCACGTGAAGGACAGGAATTTAGATTTAAATGAGCTTGTGAAGCATAAAATACACTAACTTAGTTGTGTTTGGGAGTTTTTCTGTAGTAAAACATCAGAAATAATGAGTCTGCTCAAAGGGGGCGGGGTCACTTTGACAGTTCACTGTTTTTGTTTTGGACTTTGATGTTGAGCTGCTTCAGTTTAGATCCTCAGTCTGTTCCAAAAAGGTATTTCTAACAAAATTAATACAAAATGACACTAAAATGCATACGTTATGGGCTAGTCTCAATCACGTGTGTTGCAGGTATGAGAAATGTAAAGCATGGTCCATTACTCTGTCTCAGATAGTATTGGAGTAAGTATTCAGATGCTTTAATTTCACTTAAAAAACACCAATAATATTCTGTTACAAGTAAAACTACTGCATTTGAAAATGACAATTAAGTGACAGTATGAAAGTATAATCAGGACTATGTACTTAAAGTATTAAAAATAAAAGTACTAACACCACAATGAAAATAATGTTTTACAATTAAACCTCTGCATTTAAAAATGATAATGAAGTAATAAAGTAGTATGTATGTATAAACAGGAAAATACATTTAAAGTATTATACATAGAAGTGCTAACATCACACTGTGAAAATACTCTGCTACAAGTAAAACTTATGTCTTGAAAATGTTACCTAAAAGTATGTAGTAAGGATGCACAATATGGATTTTTTTTTCAGCCAATACTGATCACCAATAATTAGCTGCTTCTTTTAGCTGATACAATCAAGATAAACAATAATTTTCCATTTTTCTGTCTTAAAAAGAAGTTAATATAACCTGGAATTAAAGCACACCTGAAGGTAAGACAGGCTTGGATGTCGTGGACAAAGATTTATAATTTAACATTCCACACCTCTGACTGAACCAAATCTAACTGACATCATTACTACAACACAAAACAATGAACTGTTCTGATTTTTCAAATGTTCATTCATTTTTTTCTTGTGAAGTTCATTAAAAAGCTTCACAAATATACTTTGGCTTTCATAGGGCATTTGCCCAAGAATTCAAATAGAATGCTTTGACATAATTTGTCAAATCAGATATTAATTTGGCCGATATTTATCAGCCAATATATGCAGATTCCAATAGACCAATAAAGCTGGATGGTTCAATATCTGCAGATAATTTATCGGCCTCAGTATTTATCGTGCATCTCTAGTATGTAGCCTGAGTATAATCAGGAAAATGTACTTAAAAGTATTAAAATTAAAAGCCCTCAGTGGAATTTGTCTAAAAGCAGATTTTAACTTTTGCAGTTGGTTTAGGTGGAGATCATATTTTAAAATTATTTGTGTAGGATTGCAGCTAATTATTATCATTATCATCATTATTATTATTATTATTATTTCCCCAAAGTATCAATGCTTGTTTTGTTCAAGAAATAATACAAAAACACTGATCTAAAATTACTAAAATAATTAAAAGTAAAAGCAGCATGCTGTCAGAAATTACTTGAATTATTGTTAAAGTAGCACAATAATTTCCTGTCAATTGACTAATTGTTTCATTACTTCTGTACTGTCCTGTACTTTTATAAACTGGAGGATAGTTTAATTTATAACAAAACACAAATTTTAAAAACTCTTCATATGTTTTTTTTTTAATGACACAATCTTAACATGTAAAGTAAATATTAAGTAAGACTGTCAGCTAAACATGGAAGGAAAAAGTACAGTATTTCCCTGTGAAATGTAGTGGAGTAGAAGTAGAAAATGTCATGAAAAGAAAAGAGTGAAGTAAAGTACATCAGATTTATATTTATATAATCCACCCTGAATAATCAGTAATACTTTTTCCAGGTATACAAATTAGTGATGTGAATGTGATTAATATTTTGTCAGTCATACCAGGTGTTTTATAGACATTATGAGTTAATCAAAAGCTCAATACACTTAAGTTGGTGTGAGCACTACCACCACATTTATGCCATGTATAAGTTGCTTTTACTTGGGTTTGCATGAAAGAATTGCATGCTTGAATTATGGAAGGAACCTTTTAGCCTCGCATAAGCCTAAACTGAACAAGCTCAGGTTTGAGAACAATATATTTGCAGCAAAGGTTCAGATGATGATTTTAAAATCACATTTAGATGTTTAGGTAGGTCTTCCATTTGCCTGCAAAATAATGTTGGTCTGCTGTCAGGGGTGACACCCGTAAACCACACAAATGCCTGTAGGGCTTCAGGCTATTCCACAATCTACGATCTATATATCTCAACATACAGATTTTCTCTAAAATAATATACTTTAAATTTGTGCATATTGTATGGCTGACTGTTGGTGCTTCCACAAAATATTAACACAATGACATTTTTGGTAAATTATCATCGGTAATGTGGATATAATGAATATATGGTTCATAATAATAAAACAAATACAGCAGTCTGCTAAGTTCTGAATATTACTTTAACTTTAAAACCAGGAAAAGATAACAATTATGTCATACCACGATATAATGATATCCAAAAACTAAAACAATATATAGTTATATATCATGATGTTGATGTTTTATTGATATATTGCCAAGCCCTAAGCTTTTCCAGACTACAGTGAGCCAAGTGATTTGTGGTTAAAAACAATAAAAGCAGTATTACTTCAGAATGTTAGGTCTGTTCCATTGTTTGGATTAGATATTCCTAATCAAAGTACTCCCAGTCATAGTAGAGAACTGCAAACTAGAGTCCGGGTGCTGCCACTGTGCATGTTGTCTAACTGGAAAGACTCTGCTTGACTAAATGGAATGGGTCCTTAGTAAGGATCATTGGTAACATCTGTGTTTACCCTGCTACTTCATATCTGTATGGTTGCAGTGAAAGGGGCTGTTATGCAAAGCATTGCCTAATATCTTCTTCTGTTTTCTTTGCACCATCATGAAGTATGCCTGAAGGCTGGCACAGTGGCAGCTTTGTGGTTGGCACTGTCTCCTTACAGAGTTCATCTGTCTGTTTTTTTGTTTTTGTTTTTTTTCTCCTCTGCCTTCCTTGAACACTCAAAGACATAAAGGTGAACATTTGGAATAGTGCTAACCTGGCATCCGAATCACAGTAGGCTGCTGGTGGCTAAAGTGCAGGGGGAAGGTGAAGAAAAAAAAAACCAACAGGGATCAGTCATGGGCATCTTTACTGTGTTAAACATAGATTCAGGACTTAACATATAGAATAACTTCAACTTCAGTATTTAAGTGACTGTAAATTCTAAATGTTTTAATGAATAATATGGCAGTTCTCAATCATTTTTGTAGTCAGTCTTGCCTCAAGTGAACTTTGCTCTAGTCAGTGTTGTATTAGGTTTGAGGTGTTGCTAGACTTGTCAGATCTTTTCCTTAAGTATATACTATTATCATGTGTATTATTAAATCACAGCCAGATGTTAAACCATCTCCGTAACTCCCAGTTTGACCAGACAGAGAATTGAAGATAGTGAAGCTTGTTTTTCCTTGTTGTTGAAAGTTGTGCCTGAAGTAGCCAATCAGTAAAGAGTGTGGTGACTGAATGAAAGAAGACCATGTAATATAAGACTGAAAGTCAGGGTACTGAATTTGTAATTAAACATGGTAACCAGGCTTCAAAGTTGATGTCTTTTACTTGCCCCAAGTCATTTTTTTACTTCCCCCTGTACAAATGTACAAATTGTTTTCTTTATTAGCAGTCATCAAAAATCACCAAAGACTAAAGTCAGTTGTCATATCTAATCCAGGGCTGCAGAGTTTACAAAATGCCAGAAAATAGTAAAAAAAAATGTCCAGCCCAGTTGTTCAGAGTACAAGGTGATGTCTTTTAATGTCCTTCTTTGTCAGTCTAAAACCCAAAGATATTCAGTTTGATCATTTTAATAATAATGTTCATTTTTACATGTAAAATTACTTTAAACATATCAAAATATTTTTTTTTGTTGTTGTTGTTGTTGTTTGGTTATACTTCATTTGAAAGAGTTTGGACAATGATACTGACATGACACTGTCTTAATTATGTCATGATACTGTCTTAATCATGTCATGACACTGTCTTGAACATAGAGGAATCTATAAATATGTGACTGTAAATCTGAATATTTATGACTGTTGTCATTAAGTGTCATTTGACTTATTTATTTATTAGGTGTCATATCATGGTTATGACAGGGTTTGGTCAGTCTTATGCCCTATAAAAATAAAAAGTTACCTTAAATTTTTTTATCATACCACCTTGTGATGTGCTTTGGTACACTGTTCTTGTGCTATGGCATTCCCGTAATCAACAGAAACTAAATGATAGATTTAATTGCGATGATTAAAATGACTTATCTTCACCCAAATAGTCCTACAAAGGGCTGCAGCATCTGGGGGAGCAAGGTGAAGGAAGAAATCCAGCCAGTGCTGAACTTAAGTCCCGTCACAAGGTGGCAGCACTGTCCAGTTTACCAGTACAAGCCAGCTCCAGCCTGCTCTTGGATTATCTCCTCCTGTCCAAGAGGTCATGAGTCCAAAACATGGCTGCTCTCCAGAGGAGAGGGGCCAGAGAGAAAGGAAAGGGGGAGCTGTCTTCAGCCTGTCTTTGGTTTCACAAGTTGCTGCAGCTAATTAGGGGCGTACTTAATCCTTATCTTATGGAAATTTTCTTTAAAAATGTCCTGCAAACTCTTTGCAAAGCTTCAACTTACTGTAGGCTATAGTTCCTATAAAATTTTATTCTATGCCCAGTGTCATATTTTCCTCAAGTCACATTTGAAATATGATGCAATATACAGTCGTATGGCCATGAAAACATTGCTATTAATGTATATTTATAGTTTATATTCTTTTTGGTGATCATTTTCTGCACCATCAAGACATATTTCCTGCTAACTGAAGTCAGCACATCAACTTCAACTGTAATAACTACACTATTTTTTTTTGTCACTGAACACTAGACAGGTGGTAAAGTGAACATTTTAAGATGCAGAAATGTTTAAACCTTGATCTGACCTGACCTAAGTCTGTCTTGCCCACCATGAGCTCGCCATACCATTTGCTCTGGAGGGGTGTGAAGCAAGTTGTCAGATTGTAACAGGATATCAGGTGTCAAAGTGGCGGAAAGTCGGTCGTGGGAGGCCTCATTCTTTCTGCGTCTGGATAGGAATAGAAGCAGCCAAGACCAGAGGCATGCCTTGCCTGAACGGGTTTCAGATAAGCCTGCTTTCAACTAAGTAGGCTAAAACATGCTGATGTGGCGTGAGGTCGTTGCTGCCCCTCGGAAATGCTGTAACCTCATTATCAGTGTCTGAGCCTCTTGGACAGGGAAGTGTGAGGAATGTTACAGTACAGTCTGCTTCTTACTCATTTCTGCTACCTAATTACACACCTGAGCCTCCACAAGGAGCTGAAGAGAGAATGAGGTGCAACCAGTGAATCTGGATACAATCACATTAGTGTGATTGGACATAAATGAAAGAAATACTCTGCTTAAGATCTGCTGTGGTGTAAAGGAGCTTACTTGCTAGAGCTCAGCCGGCTGTGGTTGTTTCTGTTCAGCTTGGCTAAACCAGGTTTGTAATCTAATTGCAGATGACTATGATAAGTGTGTACATCCTTAAAGAGGTGCTCATTTGCAGCTCTATATTTTTATTCTGGGACTGCACCAGAGTAGCTTCAATGCAGCCCCACAGTTCATCCTCTGCCTGAAACAAGCCGGTTTAGCTTCTGTCTCTTAAAGGCCCCCCTCCCTAAATCCTACTTACAACTTGTTTGCCAACTTCCTGGTAACCTGCCATGAGGCAGCACCCATCATAAATGTAATATTTAAACCTAGACAGGGCATTGCTACTCAGCCTTGCCTCTTTTTTATTTTCTAGTGGCCACTCACAGTATTACAGCAAAAAATCTCCAGCAGCCCAAAAAGCTTTTTCACCATAAGCCACCATTATAAAAGAGACATCCGTAAAACTGTTGGCAGGGCACCTCGAACCGCAAACAAACTTAATTATGACTCTCTACAAAGAATTTGTGATTCATGGATTTTTTATATTTGTAAAACTTTTGTAAAGCTGAGAAATACAAAATCTGTGACATCTATGGGCTGAGCGGGGTCTCTCGGGCGGAGGCAAGGGGGGAAAAACTACTGTGCATATTCAGTGGGTCGTATAGGAAGTAGCAGCTCAGAAGCTTGAAAATTTTTTCGTCTGATACGCCAGCTGAGCAGTTCTCACTGGACTGAATGGATGAATCTAGTTCATTATAATACATCTATGGGCAGGAGCCAGTGTTTGTGAGCACTGCCTAAACGTCTTGCCAGTTTCCTGAGTGGCAGACAACAGCTTAAGTAACTTAGCTTGAAAAATAGTCTCTGGGGGAAGGGCATCATCAGGTACTGTACAAGAGCATATAACTTGTAGAACTTATTCACTGATTTTGGTGAAATTGAGTCATTTGGATCATCATTTTATGGGGAATTTATTTTCTGGCCTACCCTTTGATATCCTCCAGCTGCTCTGACTCAACTTTCTGTAATTTATGGAGTTTCATGATAGACAGATAACTTGCTGTTAGCAGTTACCTACTTTAGCGTTCTGCGTCAGCTATTTAGCTCAGTTAGCCATGCAGCTGGCGCTTCTATCAGCTGTTTCTGCTCGGAGTGGGAGGGAGTGTTGGTGTGCACCTCTGGAGCTTTGGAGCACTGAGAGGTTTACTAGCTAATGGCAGCTAAGTTAAAGTTAGCAGGAGTTAATTTCTTGCAACATGTAAAGCTATCCGTCCATCAAGAAACTCCATAAATCACAGAGTTCAGACGGAGCAGCTGGAAGAGATCAGAGGGGAAACCAGAAGATATTTTATTAATAAAATATGATCCAGAACAGAGTTGGCTTCGGAGCTGCTGTATATCATCTCGGTATGGACTTAAAGGCTGAGCAGGTGGATGGTTTTGTCCCTGTGCTTTGTGGACATGCTATGCCTGGAGCAGATGATCAGTAAAGAAATCCATCACAAGCCAACATCATCTTGATGAGTAAAGTTGAAAATATGGTGGAGACATAGGTGCATTCAGAGCGGTGTGAAACCTGAGCGCTTTGCTCACAGGGATTACTTTGTCATTTATTTTGTCACGTTTAATATGAACATCTGACATGTAACATTATATATACTGTATATACATATATATATATATGACAGAAATGTATAGGCCGCCTTTAAATACCAGTTGAGTGTCAGTGTTAAAAGTTTGTCACTGGTCCAGCATGCCATGTAGATGATCAACCTACAGATCAGGATCCAACCTGCAGATGTAGGTTAACACATGGGGCTGCTCAGAGAAAAAACTGTTTATGCCACGTACTGCAAGACTGCAAGTATGCTCTGCATAGAGAGCATATATGATTTTCTTTAAATATGTGTAAATATTTGTAAAACTTTACTTAAACTTAATTTCATAGCATATTTGTGTTTTTAACTTGGTGCATACCATTGTGTTGAGGAAGTGGGTACGCCCACATGACAATCCCATTTTATTTTTAGTGGCGGGGCTCTAGGGACGGCAGTGTTGGTCAGTCCATCCACCACAGTGGTCCAGACTGATCACAACAATTATTGGATGGATTGGACTGCCATTATATTTGTAAATATTGCATATTGCAATTGCAAGTTGAAATAATCACAATTTTATATATACATATATATATGTATATATATATATATATATATATATATATATATATATATATATATATATATATATATATATATATGTATATGTATATATATATGTATATATATATATATATATATATATATATATATATATATATATATATGTATATGTATATGTATATATATATATATATATATATATATATATATATATATGTATATGTATATATATATATATATATATATATATATATGTGTGTATATATATATATATATATATATATGTATATATATACATGTATGTATGAAAGACCTTTTTCATGGCAGCCATGTTGTGTTGAAGTGAGGCAACATGCACAATAGAAGCCCCCTGACTCTGTTTGACCTGAATGGAATGGCGTGTTGATTAGTATCAGTGGTAAAACCTGTGTTTACACCTCATTTAATGTCAGAATGGCGGCTGTGAAAAAGGTCAATACGTAAAAGAATAAATTAATGATTTTACCTTGATAGATATGAAGTACTAGTCAGCTGTCCTTCTTTATTACTAGTTTCCTCACCATCTGCACTCATTTTCTCACTCCAGGCTGTTTCTTTTGTTGTGTCAATAGTGCAGCTGGACAACACAGCTGTTAAATGATTAAGAAATATGATAGGCTTTTTATGACTTACGTACTTTCATGGTGGTTTGCATTGAATGCATTTACGTCAGACTATTCTATTGAACAAGTTTCTCACTGCTATTGATGAAGTGTCTATTGCTGATACATATTACCATGACATGACCCCAGATACCTGCAAAAATAATGACATCTCCATAAAACCTTGGTTGTACTTTGTGTTCAGTGCTAATTAGCAAGTATTCGGATGCTAACATGCTTGACTACGGTGGTGAACATGGTTAACATTACCTGCTAAATATCAGCATGGTGTGATTGCGAGCATGTCAGCATGATGATGTTAGCATATAGCTTAAAATAACACATACAGACACAGTGAGGTCCCACTTAGCAGCCAGCATAATCCACAGTGAGACGGTGTCTGTATGAAGAGATGCTTGACTCAGTCTTTCTTAAAGGTCTTTCTTGTTTTCTGTATGTTTTCCATGAGAGAAAAGTGATTTATTGTAATTATATTGGCTAAACATTCACTGTCTCCAAGCCCATACAGTACAACTGATACTCATGAATGGTAACCATGTACTTCTTTACCACTTGCCCCACATGTTTCTTTCATCAGTCCTGAGATTCTAACCCCTGCAATAAAACCCTATCCCTTAATGCCCATGATGGTAAGGACAGTGTTTCTGAATTCATTTTGCACGTTCACATGATAATTAAATTGTCTGATCAAATTTTGAAATCATTTCAAGATGATGTATGGTAGGTCTGCACAATTAATCGCAAAATTATCGAAATTGCAATATGGCTAGGTGCAATATCTGAATCAGAGAAACTAATCGCAGTGTTTTTGAAAAAGGAAAAATGAATGCAAAAACTGCATTATAATGACATACTGCGGTCCTGCAGAGATACTCTAGGCAACAAATCTTGTTCTCCAGACGTAAGGAAACATGTTTATTTGATACAGACCCAAGCAATTGTCACATTATTCAGATTTTAACAGTTTCTTTTTTTCTTTTTCAATATATATGAAAGTTTTAATACAAAAAAATCCCACTAATCATATTGCAATTGTAATTTCAATCAAAATAATCACAATGTGACGTCTTTACCAAATCGTGCTTCGGTTTCTTATGGGTGATCCTTGTTATGATCCACTAAAGTTAGGCACAATACCAGATGGATAAATTCCTGTTTTGTTAGCTGCACCACCATCTCTGCTATGCGTCTGTGCATCTCTGCTGGTAAACAAATGAGACATGCAATCTTCAACTGAACATGATGGTGGTTACTTGGAATTAAATCCAGTTGCTGGGGGTGATCTAATCAGCTCTACACCAAAACATCAACTGTCTGAATTGCCACGATTTCCACTTGGACATGCAGGCTTGATTAAGCAACATCAAGAGTAAATTATTCAGAATTGTAGTTTTACGTGTAAGATCCAAAAATTTTGATTTATATATTTATTATATTGTTATAAAGCAACCTGGTTGCTTGTCATTTTCTACATCAATATAGACATAAATGTTCTTAAAAAGTGAAAATATTTAACTTGAAAAGCTTGTACTTATTGCCCTGTTTATTGTTTGTTTATTAAGTTTATATACAGTTAGGTGGTGAACCCAGGAAGCTCAGTTACAATACCATTACACTATTATTCTATTTATCTTAAAAAACAGACTGTACTGTACAAAAAACTAACCGTGGGCAATACAGCGGAAAAATATATCATGGTAGTGAAGTTTCATATCAGCCAGTAACAATAATTATTGTTCACATTGGCATGTCATGTACTTAAAAACTGTGGAAGCGGCTAAGGGGATGAAGTAATTTTGCTGTGTAAATGCTGGGTGACAGACAAAATCAAATCAAATATTTCTTACCAAATACCGGGATTTCAGTATTTATCGATATTGCAACAATATTGTAGGTATGACAGTCAGTGCTTTCACAAAATATTAACACAGTGAGATCAATAATCATGTAAAGTAATGTGGATATAATGAAGGAAAATAATGACCATAACATAACTGCTAGAACAGTCTGATATGTTCAAGGAAACTACATCACTTAAAGTGAAATGCAGCCTTTAAACCCACTTCTGCTGTATCACAATATAATGATATCCATCATCTAGTCTCATATCATTGTATGATATAATAAAGACATATTGCTCAATCCTAAAAATCAATTCTTTATTAAGACTTTGCAAATCCCTGCTGGTTGCGTCTGGCTGTTGTGATGGCAGTACAACTGTTGCATGAATGAGATCTGCACTCTGCTCTGTGATCTCTGCTAGTTGCAAATTTTCCCATTGACCTCCCTTTATTTTCCATCTCTCACACAGCTCTCATGCAGTTAACTTGTCTAGTTATCAAATGTTTAAATAGAAATTTTCTTATTAATGTGCAGTTTTACTGATCATCTACACAAGAAATCTATCAGAGCATTAGTTATCTTTAATGACATGATAAAGGGAAACTTAATTAGAACCAGTTAAATGGCCTTTGGTTTACAGTTTGTGACCTCTCTTTTTTTGGATTTGAGCTCTATGAGGAGCCGGTGTCATCTGTGCAAGCTGTGCAGGTTTATGTTGACAGCTGCGATATAGACATGATGGTCAGGAAGCTTTGGGAATGACGTGATGTTGCAGCATATACAGTGTCAGTGGTTTAATTTAGTTCATTTTTCTGTGCATGCACTGAAGCACTTCTGTGCAGAGTAAACACACAGCTTAGCCATTTCCTGCTGCGAATTGTAGGTGACACAACATGGTTTTGTTTGTGACTGTTTATGGCCTGGTGGGAGTATGCGACACTAAATATACACACAGAACCTCATCATTAACCGCTGTCAGCAGCTGCCCCGGCAGGCTATTTTAAGTTCTCAGATGTGTAATGTCAGAAGAGGTAATGCACTGAGCAGCGTGATGTTTTTTAACACTACAGGCTTCACCTGCCCAATTCCTTCACACGTGTTTGCACACAAACCTTTCATCTTGGGACCAAGAGAGGTATGTCCCAACAAGTGTGCCCACGCCGTAATGACCACTCCCCAGTGGCTTCGTCCACTTTCAGCCCCAGTTGAGTGAAGTGGTCAACAGGCCAAAGCCAATAACACTTGAAAGTAGGTCAGACCTGTTCAGGGATGCAGCAGGAACCAGAAAGGTTAATAAAGGTTTTAAGGGAGGCTTTTTCTTAAATTCCATATTTCTATTTTGAGATGGTCACTGATAAATATATATCAGAATTTAATCAGTGTATTAAGATTGTCCAAAGTATTGAAATATCAATATATTTTTAATACTGTGTGTTTAAAACAATACAGTATCTGTTAATTATAGTATTGGAAGTCAGCTCTAAGTGTTCATATATGTTCAGTTCAGTTCAGTCTTTATAGTCCAGCCTGAAATTTGACTTGCAGCAAAACCAGACAGTGCTCAGTGACTTTTTCTGTTTCAGCTCTATGTGCAGGCTGTTAATTAAAAAAAAGATTTGCGTGCTTAGTTCATTTTTTTTTCTTTTTGCAGATGTAATTAAAAAAGAGAGGTATAGAATGTAATTTATTTTATAATTAAATTGTATCAAAGTTGAAAAGTCAGTTAATGTTTCAGCTTTACACTGTATAATGACTTTTAAGATATTTTGTCCATATTTCATGTGTTTTTATTTTGACTTTGTATTTCAGTTTTTTTGGTTTTGTGTTTGTATTTTGTATTTAAATTGGCCACATCATAATGTGATTATGAAAATGGCGTTTGATAAATTGTTATAAAAATATATTAAATTAAAAATCAGTTTTTGTCAGACAGTAGAAATTTAAGAATTGAGAAACTGAAGGTGCTGTAAGCGACTTTGGAGAAAGATATTTGAGTTTTGAGTCTGATCGTGCGTTCATGTGGTGTTGTAAATATAGGAAAATTCACATGAACACCACCGCAAGTCAGAACAACAACTCAGAAAGTCAGAGTTGTTGTTCTGCTGATGTCATTTACACAAGATGACATGTTGGGTGAAAGTAAATATTTGGTTTATGACTTTTCATTAATTCACATATCGCATATGAATATCAATTTTGTTCACATGTGGTTTGTAATCTGGGTTAAGATTGGGACTATTAGTTGCTGTACACACAGAGTGAACTGGATTAGAAAAGGCGTTTATTAGCATTATAGTCTGACCAATAAAAGACATTTTTTGGACTGTACACTGATATGACTGTGCAAAGACACTCAGAGGGCTTGAATAAATAACTTTATTACAGATAATTCCATATTTTATTTAACATATTAAATAATTTAATATATAGATATACCAACTAATTCCAGACATGAACACTGAGAAACTAAAGAATAAATAAAAATAAACAGCTAAATAAACATTAGTGGGGGAGTATTTACACCTGCCAGAGAGCTCATAAATCTTATCCATAATGCTAAATATAAATCACCCCAAGTATTGTTTTCTGCATTATATCTCATTTAATAAATGTTTTCATAATGTAGCATATTGGTCAACACTGATACCAGTGTGTGTGTGTGTGTGTGCGTGTGTGTGTGTGTGTGTGTGTGTGTGTGTGTGTGAATAATATGTCTACTTAGCACTGACCCAGATGGATTCTGAATATCTTTCCCTACCCTCCCATACCCTTAGTAGCCTCCAGGTTTTGTCCACAAAGGACTTAAAAGGTCATGAACACACCAAAGTCTGAACAACAACTTCCTGACTCAGGAAACAGGACCATCTGAGGGGCACATGAATGCATCATAGACTCTTTGGACTGATGACTCAAAGATGGTTGATTGATAAAATGATAAAATATGTCTTTTTAAAATTTCATGAAGCCCAAAATGATGTCATCAAGTTGCCTTTTTTGCCCCACCAATAAAAGATTTGCTATCACTATCACACAAACAAATAAAAGTGCCATTTCTATGTGTTTTGCTTATAGTTTATGCACTTAGATGTTTGACCTTTTAAGTTAGTTTAGATGAGTTCAGGTCAAATCCAAGTGAGTTATATGTGCAATAATGTTCACAAGAACAGTATCACAGTGAGTTTGTACTGACCGCCCGTTGCTCCATGTGTTGTCTTCTAAACAACATATCTGTTGCCCATCAGCGCTACATTGGCAGCCATTACACATTTACACCTAAAGCAAGCTGACAGGTTCATGAAACGCCCCATACTGAGGCAGCAGATTTAGTCCTGTCTGAGCGGCATGCTAATGTCTTAGCTGACAGCTCTGACTGGCCATCAAGGCTCAACTAATTTGTCAGCGCGTTTTTTCTTTCTGCAGAAACACCGGCTCTCATCACTCTGACACCAGATGATGGGGTGTTTTCTACCACTTGCGTGTGCCAATAGTTGTTGATACATGGGTTAGTGATGTGAAATTCAGTCACAAGACAAGTGTCATGTGTATTTTCTGAATTAGTAACATTTTTGAATTCCATGCAGTCATTTAATTGTTTTGTCTGTTCTTTGTGGATATTGTAAAACACAAGCAGAGCAAGGTTTAAACTCAGACTACATTCTGTAATGTTTTTGTCCTTAAAGTCCAGATGAAATGCCATTTCAGGAGTTTCTAGCTTCCATATCATGACATATTTCCAAGTGAAACTGGATAAGCAGGCAGATATTATGCTGGCAGGAATTTGATCTGAATGTTGAAAAGTGGGAGTGTCATAACCAGACGTACCATGCTGTTGCTAGCTAATGAATGAAGCTCTGTGCTGCTAAAAGGTGAAGACTGATTCTATGTCAAGATATTATTGGTTGAAAGTGGTTGGTTCAAGTCCATGTAAGCACATGTTTTGCAGGAAGAAGACATGATTGGATTTTGATATAAGAATACAAATGAATTGATTTTTTGTATTTTCTTTGTATATTTTTTTAAATATTTTTTTAGGCATGTGTTGTTAAATGGTTGACTGCAGATGTGATCTAAAATGGTTAAAATGTTCCAGAGTGTTCCAAAACCTCTTGGCCATCATCAGTGCAAATTATTGCAGGAAATTAAGTTGTTGTGATTTGATTTTACTTCATGGTAGCATTAATTCTGCTCTTATATGTTATTTAAAATAGTGAATATCTCCCTGCTGACCCCTTTATATACTGTACATCACAACTATTTCTGTATGTCATTCTTAATATTATAATATAGCAGTATAATCAAGCAAAAAAAAAAAGATTGTTAAAGATGATACAACATCATGCGCTGTTACTTTGTAGGGGTGAGAACCTCTTGGCACCTCAAGATTCAATTTAATCGGATTCAGAAGTCTAGGATGTGGTTATAACGATTACCGATGCATCATGATGCATAAAAATCTATAATTTATGTATTTATTTTTTTATGTTCTTTTAGTTTTCTCACTATGGGACTACATGCTACTTTGAATACCTGTAATGATCCCTAACAGGTTTAGTTAGACACAGCTTGCAGACAGTGTGGATTTTCTCTAGGTTCCCTCCACTTTATAAAAGCCAAAATTCTTCCATACACCAAGGCCAGGGGATGCTGGCGGGATTGTGTGCATCTGCGTTTGCTCATGCTCAAGCTAAAATACAAAAACTCTATAACTCTATAAACACTGTTTATATCTATCTCATTTCACTGTCCTGTTGGTTCAGCCGTAAAGAACATACATCTCTGTCTTTTGTTTCTGGCCATCTTAATGTCTAAAATTGGGTTTTAAATTTCCAATTATTGACTTTTTTGCATCCATTAATAGACTTTCAAACTAGAATCACAATGCATTCAAAAATCATTTTTCCTTTCCTAGCATTGCTGTACCAGTCATGATGGACAATTGTGAGATTCATCTGCATGGTCACCCCAAAAATAATTACTTAACAACCTATACTGTACAGTATATAACAATAGAAATAATGTTGCCTATGTTTAAATTAAATTACAAGGTTACAGGGTTATTTTAATTATCATTCTACAACACAGGGTTGTACATTGAGATGTAAGATGCACACCACTCTGTGCTTCAGTGTATAAGTTTAATGTTAGTCACATACTTTATGGGAGCAAAACAACAAAATATATATTGGAAATGAAAAGGTCCAGGGTGTTTTCACCTGACTATTTTCGGGGGTGAAATGCACACGTATACGTTGTTATGTAATGTCTTATAACCTTTGGCTGCACAACTGAAATAGCCATACTCAATCAATATATGACATGACAGACACCGCAGGGGTCCAGCCGGCAGACCAGAGTGATGCACAGATCAGCTACACCAGATCAGCACCGGTGCCAATTCTTACATCATGTAAGGGATCAAGTTCTGGCCACATGTTGCTGAAACACTTACTATTTCTTAGTCATTGACAGAATGAAACTGTAACAACAGTATTACATAAAGAACAACATCAAATGAAGATATTAAATCCAAAGAGTATGTTGATAAACAGTATGACTGAATCCATATCTTCACACACTAAAGAATCATCACAATTAATTCCATTTTGCAGAGTTCACAGCTTGACATCAGCTTACTTTCTCACACTAGGGCTGCAACTAATGATAATTCTCATTATCGATAAATCTGCCCATTATTTTCATAATTAATTGTCTATAAAATGACAAAAAAGTGAAAAATGCTCATCACAATTTCCCAGAGCTGACTGACGTCTTCAGTTGCTTCTTTTGTCCCAACAACAGTAAATTCAATAAACTGGAGCCAGCATTTTTGCTTGAAAAATAGTTGAAATTATTAATTGGTTTTTGGACCAGTTGGCAACTAGTTTTCTTTCTATTGACTAATCAATTAAGCCACTAACAGTTGCAGCTCTATCTCACAGTGGAAGTACAAGTATCAGGAAAAATATAAATGGGATCTGTGCATCTTGGTCATGCTGGAACAGTGTGAGCGTCAGGCCTTATGTCTCTTTTCTCTGTCTTCCCCTTCTCCAGGTGCCAACCAGGTTTCCCCGTCAAAGAAGCCTCGCAGCAGAGGTCTTCTCCACAGTCTCTTCTGCTGTCTGTGCCACAAAGACTCAGAGCCGCCTCCACTTAAAAACAATGCCCCCCTGCTGGTTGAAGAAAACGGGACCCTCTCGAAAGTAAGTTCATCCCTCGCTCTTGCTCTTTCTGGTGATATCCGTTTCCCCGTACCCTCCCTCGTTATCGTCTTTGAGCAGCATGTGGTCAGCGTGATTGGCAGCCGCGTGATGCGTAAAACACATGTTTTCTTGGCTCAAACCTTTTCGTGTTTACAAAAGCATCTCTGCTGGGCCGGGAAGTAATGTACGGCAGTGTTGAAAAGTACTCCGTGTCCAGACATCAATCAGGATGATCAGGCGTCCCAAGAAGACACGGAAATGGTGGACAGACTGGAACATAACTGCATTGCAAAAATCCAAGAGCAGCTACTGTAGATGTGTCACGAGCAAGACGCATTACACTAGTGTGGCTTACTGCAGAAAACTGTAATATGATTTAGTATCAGGAGTAATTAAGCATATGTTTTAGTCTCTAAACCTATACTGGATTTAGAAGCATTTAATTATAGAAGCTTATAATTGAACTTATCGTTAAATGGCTTTAATTAATAAATAGAGAATTTCTGGGTAAAGCTTTTTTGAATACAAAAACTGTGAATATTAGGATGTTTACATATGCTAATACAATGTTTGGTAGTCCACCACTATTCAATTTTGGACAATTGACAACACAGCCTATGGTTTAACTACGTATATTCTTGGAAAACAACATGACTTTTGGCAGTTATGGTCTGAAGATCAAGTGGTCAAGACGTTCTCAGGTGTCAGTTTCATATTAATGCCTTAGTTCAGCCTTTTATAGAGATTTGATATTCCAGAAGTTATTTGTCACGTCTTTCCAAGCCCCCAAAATAAATTGCTTGGTCTCTGGCAAAGGAGGGGTCGAGTCAAGTGCTAGGCTCAGTTTTGGTTTGTGACAACCTGTCATGTCAACGTGCATGCTGCTCCTGTTGCTGTTACTCTCTCGGGGCATGTGGTCTCAGTGACTCCCCCCACCAGCTGGGTGACTGTCTGCTCTGAATGGACCCTACGGTTACCTGCCAGACATTTGGACTCGGGACTCTGCAGGATCTGGAACCAATGCACGGAGTAAAAAGCTCTCAACAGGTGAAAGTCAAGACAGAGAAATAATTTCCTGATGTATCTGGAAAACTCTGAGCAAAGTAAAGTGTCCGGAGAGGGGGAGCTGTCCACTGGAGTCATGCTTACTGAACAATGCCAGCTTCCAGAATTAACAGGAGCTGCAGATTTAACCAGCCCTTCAAAGGGAAGTGCAGAACTTGGCATGAAGGTCCTCATGGAATATACTGAGCAGACTGTTGTCAACAGAGAAATTGACCCTTCAATCCTTTGTGTGGAACACTGCAACATGAATAGAGATGAGACTGAATCCTGCACATGTTGCAATGGACACTCTGAGAGCTTTGAGCAAGACTCAGCAAGTGATGGATTTTTTGAACCAGACCAGACCGTTGATAAGTGTGAGGCTTCTGGGTTAAGCCAACCATTCGATGAATGTACTCAACACCGTGAGTGTTTTAAACCTTGCAAGTCCTCTGAGCACTGTGCTAATCATAGCTTAGCTTCCAAATGTAGTCCTTGCTGTGAACATTGTGCAGAACACCTCCAATTATTTCAGCAATGTAAACCCTCTGATCAACAGTTTGAATCCGAGCCAGACAAATTGGCGGAGAACTGTGACAGTTTTGAGCAGTGTGAAACGTCTGATTTCATACCTGAGTGCTCAGACAAGCTCGAGTCAGTGCAACAATACGAGCCTCCAGATCAGCAGAGTGAGTGCTTTGACTCTGAGCCAGACCCATCAACAGAGGACTCTGAGCAATGTGAAACGACCGCATTCACATCTAACATCTCTGATTCAATGGACTTATTGGACTGTGGCCCTGAACTTGACGAACTTGACAATCAAACTGAATGCACCAACGCTGATGATGAAGAGAGCTATCCAACTGAACAAGAAGATGAGCAGAATGAAACAGAGTGCTGCAGATTATCAGAGGATGTAAATTCCTTACATTTTAGTTCGCCTGCTCGTGTTTCTTTTGACCACACTGAGGATGTTACTTTTCTAAGTGAATGCTGTGAGACACACCAGCACACAGATCACTGCGAAGTGTGTGAAATTGATCACTCCGAAACAACTCAAGAATGTGCTGCTTCAGAGCCATGCAGCTCTGACAAGACCTCAGAGTTTTGCACTGAAGAAGACGGCTCCTCAGAATGCTCCTCTATTGAAACCAAATCCTTTAAGACTTGTCCCGACGGCAGTATTCCCTCATATCCCTGCTCTGATTCATCTGGAGAATCCGAGAAAGAAGCTCAGGAAGATTCAAGTGATGAGCAGACGCAGTGGGAATCTTTTGAAGATGATGAAGAAATGGAGCAAAGCAATATTAACGAGGAAAGTAATGAGGGTAAAAAGAAAACACCCACCGTGGATGTTGTTATTGAGGATTACTTCGATCTATTCGACAGAGCTGACTATTTTTGTGCATTTGCACAAAAGCGACATTACATCTCCTGTTTCGATGGGGGAGATATTCACGACCGCCTGCATCTTGAAGAAGTTCATTCTAAGGCGCAGAAACTTGCCAAAAATGCATATAAATATAAAGAAATCAATGAGGAAATGAATGTACAGGAAACTGATACATGTTTAGATGCCACAAAAGAAGAATGTGAAGATACTCATGAGGAAGATTCAAGTCCGAGGGATGATACCTCATCTGAGTCAGAGAAACAACCCGAAGACTGGATTGTAGAGTCAGAATCAAGTTTGGCAGAGGACGAAGTTGAAGATAATGAATCAGAAGGCCATGGCCTTTATGGAGAGGATTGTGAGGAAGGGGAGGATGAAGAGGACTCTTTTGAAGAAGAAGCTTGTGAGTTTGACGGCCAGGTATCTGAAATCTGTGATGAAGAAGAAGCTGAGGTCCGCCTGCCCTCTGGTATGTGTGCGCCATGTGCAGATGACATCTCCGTCGAAGGTGATGCTTATGAAGATGACACTCAGAATTATGAAGCTCTCGGTGATGACACCTCAGACACTGGTCGTGATGAGCTTAAGCCTGAGGAACTGTTTATTGCCTGTTCAGAAATGGAGCCATACTGGTCTCTTGTTGATCATGAGAAAAATGAAGAGATGCGCCAGTCAGATGTTGAGGAATACTATGCATATCAGTTTAAAAGCATCCAGTCATCTGTAAAACAAGCCCTGAATGGATTTATTATGGGAAGATTATACGATCAGATAATCCATGGAAAATTTAAAGGGGATGCTTCTGGCAACGAAAGAGAAGATGCTCTTTTATCCCTGCAAGAGACTGAGTTACAGCCACATGTCCAGAGGAGCCCAGAGGAGTCCAAAACAGTCAGATTTGAAATTACTGAAGTTGTTGACCTGAATGAAGATTTTGCCTACTGTTCTGTTGTGGTAAAAACAAGCAACGAACAGCCTCCTGAGTCGGACGATGACAGTGGATTCAGTGAAATCTCAAGGGACACAAAACCTCCCACCGATATTATTCACAGCGTTGTCTCAGAACTGGCAGAAAACGAGGAAAGGGATGCTCGCAACAAGGCCTCTGAACAAAGCAAGGATTCAGAAGAGGAGCAGAGCGACGATGAATCCTCTGAGCCTTGTGAATGCGAGTACTGCATTCCACCAATAGAGCAGGTATTATATGTCTTTGCACCTCAGCTGAGAAGTGTTGGGGTAGATTAAACTGAGTTTTCAGAACTGAGGGAGAAACTTTAAATTATCCCAGAATCAATCTATGTCAGTCTATTTTTGCATCATTAGGACTGTACTACCAAGTGTGGCAGTGAATAAGTTACAGGAGATCTCAGCTTGGCAGATTGCATGGTATCTGTGTCAAACTCCAGCTCTGCCGTTATCCTCACGTGGCACTTCACTAACACATGCATCAGTGTTACAGGCAGCCTGTTCGCCCATGCCAGCTTGTTTTTAGCATCAGAATCACATTAACAAACACTGATGCCTGGCCACTTGTTGAAGGACAAGGCACAGTCTGGTGATACTTACATGTTCCATCAACATGGCAGCAGCTGTAGCGTCCGAGGCTTCTTGTAATCCCTCACCCGAAACACCACGACACAGTTCAGACACTTAAGTGACAAGAAACACACAAACACACACACACACATACACACACACACAATGAGTCCTACAGGACAAATCGACATGGTAATTTCTCATATTAAAAGTAATGACTTGCTCGTATTGACTTTAAACTTAAAAGAGCGCTGTAGTTAGGGACAAACTTTGTGATAAATGAGGTCTTAACTCTCCTTTTGTCCTCAGGTTCCAGCCAAACCGCTGCTCCCACGGATGAAATCAAATGATGCAGGGAAGATCTGTGTTGTCATTGATTTGGATGAAACACTAGTGCATAGTTCATTTAAGGTAAGTTGGCCTGTGTGACCTACTGTCTCTTCATATGTTCCTTACTGGGATCATTGACAGATTGTCAACCACTAGCAGACATCTTTGTGTACTGTTTACTGAGATTATAATCAAAGTATTCAAAGATGTAATTTGAGGGTCAGCTTATAAAAGTAAATATATAATTCCTCTCAATGGGAGTTCTGTCCATATTGACTTTTTATTATGAAAAGAATATTTTTGTGGTAGTAGCACCATTCAAATCGTTCTGATGGTATTAGACAGTAGGCCTACTGGTGAAAATACAACCCCAATTCCAAAAACAATGGGATGTACAAATATAAAATGTGAATAAAAACAGAATGCATTGATTTGCAAATGCTTTTTGACTTATTTTCAATTGAATACATAAACTTAATTGTTTTTTGCAAATATGCACTCACTCTGAATTTGATGCCTGCAACATGTTTCAAAAAGGGACGTGTTTTTTTTTTTTTATTGTGGAATGCCTGTTTGTAACAGTCAATTTTCTTGATGAGAGGAAATAAAAGACTGAGGTGTCCTGTTAACTCCACCTAAATGCATTTATGCTTTATTTATGAAGTATTTAATGTGCATACGCATGTGTCAAGATAATATATGGTGGTGTGGAAATGACAATAACAATGGTGACGAATGTTCAATACTGCACAAATTATCTCTCCCAAGATTTGTTAATAAGGCATATTGTGAACTGAGTCATGATGATTTGTCATTCTTAAAAAGCAGGTCCCCAGAAACAAAAAGTTTGGGAAACACTGTTATAGAAGATATTACATGAGCTTAGGCACACTTTGGAAAACAGTTGTCAGTAAACACAGTTTGTCTTTGTCTCTGTATCTACAAATGCAAGTTAAGACTCTACCATGCAAAGAGAAAGACATATACCAACAACACCCAAATGTCCACATTTCATATTGTTTTCAGAAAAATGGAACCATCCAGATTGTTACCAGCGTTAACTTTAAAAGCCATCATCTGTGATGGTACGGGGGTGTGTTAGTGCTCATGGCACGGCTGACTGTCACATCTGTGAAGGCCCCATTAACGCTAAAAGGTACATACAGGTTGTGGAGCAGCATCTACTGCCATCCAGACAATGTCTTTTTCAGAGACACCACTGCCTCTGTGTCCTTTCTTCCCAAATGCTTACTGAGTATTGTTGAAAGAGATGGTGATGTATTGACTTGGTCATCACGCCCCTGTCCCAAATATTTTGCAACATGTTGCAGCATCAAATTGTATTATCTATTAAATATCTATTTACAAAAAATGTTAATCAGTTTGAACTATGAACTTTGAAATTTGAACTATTTGAATTAAATATCTTGTCTTTGTACTGTATTCAATTGAATGTAGAATCCCAACGTTTTTATAAATCATTGCATTCTGTTTGCTTTTATGTTTGACACAGGGTCCCAGCTCTTTTGGAATTGGGGTTGTATTTGTTGTATAAAGTTGTTTCCATCAGTGTATTTTTATGCATATTTTGAAATACTGTATTAGAAAAGATTGATGGAAATGTCAAAAAAAAAAAAAAAAAAAAAAAAAAGTCAGTTGATGGAAACATGCCTAAATAATATTTTATTTTTGTTCCTCATTTGCTTGAATTTGCTTGAAATTAGCAGTCCACTTTGTTTGACAGTTCGATGGAAACATGGCTGTGCTCTCAGTCCATTCCTCTTTGTGTCACAGGTCCATGTGGGTGGGGGGATGAAAGGAGAGTCAATGTTGTCAATTAGGTTTGAAGCTTTTCCCAGGATTTAAAAATATCACTTCCCAGGTCTAAATATTTTTCTTCAAAGAAAAATGTGATTTCTTTGTCATTAAAGCAGATAATTATCTAATTAAATTGTAACAATGTGAGCATTTTTAGAAAGCTGACCTGCTTATTACTAGCAGAGTGCTGTTACTAGCATAAGGCTGGTTTGTGCCAGTTGAGCGCTGTTTCCCCTCTATATAAAATGTGACCAACAGAACACCACAGTAACATCCTGGAGTTTTGTCATCATGGTGAAGTTAAACAGAGCCTGCAGGAAGTTATAGTTCCTGAGCAAGCAGCCTCCACCATAAAACCACAACTTCATTCATTTTTACACAGAATATTTTTGCACAGAATGAGCAAACTTGGAATTATGTCTTGAATAGTGAGCTATAGACAAGCTGGTGATGGTGATGTGTGTGTGTGTTGGGGGTGTATCTCAAGCAGAGTCAGGCTCCCTGTTTCCCCTTGTAGTCAGTGTTTGTGCTAAGCTAACTGGCTGCCAACTGTAGCCTCATAGACATGAGAATGATATCAATCCTCTCACCAGTTTTCCACCTTTCACTGTTGAGATGTTTACAGTACAGAAACATGTCTGCAGTTACTGTGGTACAGTGGAGCTCAATGAAAATCTGGTTTACGGTGCTAAAAGCCAATAAGTTTTCATTTTAAATTGTTTACTTTGAGTTTAAATTATGCTCTGAAATGTTACTGGATTTGACATTTAGCCCCACTGTACTGAGGCGATAGAAGGTGTCATCACAGCAACAAATTCGAGACTGAGAATCACACCTAAACTATCTGACTGGATATACAGTACAGCAGTGGTTCCCTAACTTGGGGGGGCGGGCCCCCCTGTAGGGGCGTAGAGCCACTGCAGGTGGGTGGATGACCAGAGGAGAAACATAAAGTGAAACAAAGTTAAATTAATATGATTTATTTAGGGGAAGTAAACAAACAAAGGGGGGTGAACTGTTGTTGCTGGGTAACTAATTTAAGTAAAGCTACTTTTTTTCCATTCAGAGATGAAATAGTGCAAATGTTTTGTATCAGAAAGACTTGTTTATTTGGACCAAATAGCTTTTACAGCTGTTTTTATACCCTCAGCCTTTAATTGCTTAAAATGTCATGTTTGCTACTATTTAAAAATAGCAAGGAGTCACTGAGTATCTGCTGTTAGGCTTCCATATTGACTGTCAAAGCAAACAATTTACTTGCCAAGCTAAAGTAGGCAAAAATAGCAATAGGATTTGCACTTCATCATTTTGCATATATTTAGAGGGTAGACGATTTATTTATATCTATTTTTATCGTAAAGGGCTGGGCTCATGTGCCACCTAAACATTAACCCTATATTTTATGGGTGCTCTGGTTTCATGACACATAGGCCACCTGTGCCCTAAAATCCAAGTGAGATGTAAAAAAAAGTCATTACAATCTGCTTTTGAAGAATGAAAACTGCTGCAAATGACAAATTAAGCTGTTAGCTGCAACGTAACATCAGGTTTTAGTAGATACACGTTACAAAAGTATCACCAATATTTATTTAAAAAATGGCTTGTGAAGACAATGCTAACTTTTGTCATTTATATATAAATACTGTACTTTCATGTAAGAAAAAAAACTACAGCTACACACCTTTTTAAATAGAAACTCTGCACAACATAATTTGCAAACTGTTTAATCAATCAGTTTTAACAGACTGTAAGAAAAGATTTCAGATAAAGTGCTGAGTTTTACATTGTTACCACAAATAAGTGCCTTACTTTTGATCCGTTTGATACCTTTTAAGGTAGCATTTAGCGAACAAAGTAATCAATGCCAAAGTCAAGGCTCCCATGTCACGACAAATTATGTAATGAATGCCATGTGGTGTTTAGTCCTTCTCAGGTCACAGACTGTCCTAAAGGATGTCACTGGATATCACCAGCAGCTATGTGTAAACAGGGTCATCCTCTGTGAACCTCATGTTTAACACAAGGTGGATAATAAAACTCATTATTACTTTGACACACATGCTAAAAATAGTGTTCGGTAACACAGTTTTGGAGTTAGTTGTATCATGTGATAGACAGAGGAAAGTTGGTGTGCCGGGTGACTCCTTTCTTCATCTTTTAGAATGTGAAGTATGCCTATTTAATTTCATGGCAAAAATGGATTAAATTAAACAAATGTACATATGAAATGAAGCTGCTCAGTATTACCATGAAGTCACCTCAACCCAACTGGTTCTGTAGCAGGTTAGTCAGACAAGTGCACCAAGTTTTTAAAAGCTGGCCCACTTCTTCCAGTTTGAGATGACCCATTTAGAATATTACCAATACCACTGCTGAAAATAGGCCAAACATGTCAACAGATGTTATGATATGTACTCCTGTATGTTGTAACTGTCATACAAAATTGTAACCACAAAATAAACACTGAACATACAGTACAGTGTCTTAAACAGTGTCTAATTTTCAGATTTTTCCATAATGATAAAGACAGGGAACTCATATATTTTGATTCTGCTCTTCAGTGGCATCACTCTGGACCAGAATTCAAATCATGAGTGATTTAAAAATGAATGTAGATCCAATTGTGATGAGCCTAATCATCCTTCCTGGAAAAAAATAAATATTAAAATAAAAAAAATATATATGATTATATGGTTATGATGGAAATGAATGATTTAAATAGATAGATCAGTAATAGATCACAGGACAATGGGCACTAATTTCACAGTATAGGGTATATTCAAGTTCAAGTGTTTATTTGTCATTTGCACTGACAGAGTATACAGGAACATAATTGCATGTCTCACAGCCCAAGGTGTTAACACAGACATATAGATATATAAAAAAGCAAATGTATAAAAATATAAAAGATAATAAGACATCAACAGCACACAGGAAAGGTACAATTACAATCAGAAACAGAATCCTGAACTATGAGTCATTTGCCTGTTAGCATTTTAAAGTGCAGTGTGTACACCAGTATGTTAACACAGTGACCATTAGAGCAGAATGGATGAATATTGCAAAGGAGCAGAGAGAGACGATGAGCAGAGTTTACCACTTTTATAATTTTCACTCATAGTGTTGAACGTGACAAACAAAATAAATAATATTATACAGATGAATGATGACGCTAAAAGAATATAAGCAATGTAACAGTTAATCTGGATATTATAATAATGCAGACAGGAATATGTATAAAAAAATAAAATAATGCTGTACAGATTCATTGCAATATATGTAAAATATCAGTGTAGGTGTTAAAATGTAAACAGTGTTTTGGTGCAGTATACCAGTCACTATGAATAACATTAGAATTTGAGGTGCAAATATTTATATATACTGAATTGTTAAAAACTATGACAGTGTCTATAAATATTTATTAATATTGCACATGCAACAGAAAAGCCTGGCAGAACGTTATTGATAAATTGAACTGATTTAAAGAACTAAATGCCGACCAATACTGGATTTTTGTGGTCAGAGTAAAAAAAATCAGTCACACTTTCTAGGATGCCCATGTCTCCAAGGTATTATACACATCGTTACAATTCATTATAATCTGTTTATGGCACTGTATAATTATATAAGCACTTCTAAATATTCATAATGATTTATAACAATAATAAACACATTATAAAACTTTTTTTTTTTTGTTTTTTTGTTTTTTTTTGCAAGGACCATAGTGTATTATAATACAGTAAATAAGACCAGGAGTGTATTGATGAAAGTATTGTTATTGTTTCTAATATAGTATATAATAATATATATAACTACAAGTGAAAGTTGCTCAGTCAAAATTTTACTCAAGTTAAAGTAATAGAGTACTTGCTTTTAAAAATACTCAAGTATTCAAAATTACAGATTACAAAGTACATTTTCTAATATCAATACATTACTGTATTGTTTTCATGATGCATTTACAGAAGCTTGTAACTCTCTGAAACCACATAATGATGCACTGACTTGTTTGTAGAACCACTCTGCTACACAAAGTCTATAGAAACACCTATGAAAATTTCAACATAGAAATACAATCAAAAACAAAAAGGACAGCTGATGTTATTTTCTGATGTAACTGTATTAAAATCACCACATGAAATTAGATTGAAGTCAACTGTAAGGAGTTCTCCAAGTCTGTTAAATAACTGAGATTTCTTTCTGTCAGGATATACATGAATTATGAGGTATTTTTCACCCCAATAAAAACAATCCAACATTAAAAGCTACCTGGGATTATTTCTCTTTTTTAAAATTATAATAACATCTGAGATTTAATTTAGTCTTTCTCCTGCTGTCATCATTACTGAGTTTTGTTTGAATGAAAGAGGGAGAGCTTGCTTGTTCTTGTTACAGAGCGTCTGGATGATGTGTTTCTGTTTTTACATCAATCCCAGTTGAGAGTGAGTACTGTGATTGGTTTCCTTCTGTGAAGAACACAGCGTGTGGCCAGTCACATTTTAGAAAAGAAAAAACACCAACAGCTGACTTCAAAGTTACGATTAGTCTAAAAGTAATGAGTAACAACAACCTACCTAGAAATGTAGTGGAGTCAAAAGTACAATACTCAAGTAAATGCACTTTGTTATTCTCCACCACTGATTATTTTATTCGAGAACATCATCACTTCACTTTAAGTGGCCAGTGATCAGAGTAACTCATAATCACGTTACAATGCATTACAACGGTAATTGTAATGCATTGTAACATCATGAGAATTATAATTGTTTATGATCCTTGCAAAAATGTCAGTGAGTGACCTGCAGTTATGAGGTATTAAGATGCTTAAGACATTATAACATGCTTTATGATTACTATAGACATGCCCGTCAAAGACAGTGTTACCAAAAGTTCTGATATCGATGCATTTGCTGATATTTAGTTTTTAAATATTTAGGTTAAAATAGCAGTTATAATATTTAAAGTATAAAGGAGGGAAATAGGATTAAAAAAACATTATTTGTCCTGGTGTCCCTGGTGTGGGAATTGATAAAAAAAAGAACAACAGTGAAAGAAAGACAGAGACACTGCTCACAATGAAAGCGTAGAGGTGGAGAAGCAGGGCAGAACATAAACCAGCATGAGAGTTTGGGGAGAATTACTGTGCACGCTCTGAATACATGCTCACACTTTCTGTTTACGGTTGACGTTAAGCTTGTTCTGTCTTTCCTGCATTACCTCATACTACACCAATTCAGGCCATGGTGTAATGCCTTATATAGGACACACTTGGGGCGATACTAACATTTGAGAAGCATATTTCAGGTGTGAGACCTGTCTAAATAAATCAGATATGTTTATGAGCCTTGTCACTCTCTGTAGTGGCTGTATTTCAATGATGGAAGCAACAAGAGTCATATTATTTACAGTGTTGTGTTATTTAGAAGACCTTGAGGCGCCGTCTTCATATCTATTTGACACATCTCCACTGCAGATTTGTTGCTATCACTCTCATCTCTATGACCGAGTGTCAGTTTAAAATGAAAAACGTTCTTGTCGTGTGTTTAACAGTGCTACTTTTGTCTTCAACAGCCAGTGAACAATGCTGATTTTATCATTCCAGTGGAAATTGATGGAACAGTTCACCAGGTAGGATATATCTGATATGCTGTTGTGTTGCATGTTATGTTGCTTCAATCACATCACCACAATGCCAAAGCAGAAAGCATCAAGCCATCGTGGAAGTTTCCACCAGCCTGCTTCCTGTTTCACTTCCCCCAAAGATTTGTGTAAACAGCAGGATTGATACAGAGCACCATCACTGTACTGCACCACACACCAGTAACCACAATCTGTGTTATCCACCATCTGACCTGACCAGTACGATGAACTCTAAAATTCAAAATTAAGTAAGTAAAATTCCAAAATCCTCCATACTGGCTCCAGTTTGCACTGGGAGCACTGTGCTAACGCCCTGACAGTGCTGTGGCCCGCTCTGTTGATGGCTCCAAGCAGCAGGTGGCTATTTCCATGGCCTGACGAAATGAGGAAACCCTGGCAGGCTTCTCAGAAATCACTGGCCATCAATCTCACTCCGCAGTGCATATTATGCCCCGCTCATTGGTGCTGGGGAATGGCCATGACTATTCCCTGCAGGCGTTAAATGGTAACTGCAGACTGTTGTGCTGGGCCTCCCCGAAGACAGAGGAGCTTTGTTGTCCAAAGGGCCTGGGTCTGTTTCAAGTAATCCAGGATAGGCTTGTTAAAAGTGGGGAAGGCCTATTCGGGATGACTTGGTTCAGAAACAAGGCCGCCAGCATCTTAGTGGAAATAGATAAAAACTCCTGTTGGGATGTTAACATGTAGTGTTCTTTAAATAAATATTACAGCCTTGTCTTTTCTTTTGCATTATTTGATGTCACTATAACAACATAGACTTATCAATATGAAAGACAATAATGTTAAAGCTGTAACATTTTGCTTATCTAAAATATCTTAAACATTAGACTTATGTTATATATATGTTGAGTTGTGCACTTAAATTATCCCAAATATTTCCCACAATGGTCAAAATCATAGAAATCCATAATTAATTCCAGTTAACAGTGCATTCCCTACTAGCAGCTAGCTACTAAAACTTTGAGGGAAATGAGATACATCAGATATGAGTGTGAGCAAGGAAGCCAGTGGAGGTGACTAAACGTAATGTAAATGAAACTTAAATACATTATTACTTCATGATTTCTGCCCGAGTCACATCAGATAGATTTTGGCTGCTTAACAGTTTGACAATAAATCCCATAATCCCTTGCTACTTTAAGACACGGCTGAACAATTAATCAAGATTTTCTTGAAATCTCAGTGTGTCCTACTGCTGTTTTCAAATTACAGCATCTTTATTTTGTGTATCAAAATACCATTTTGAATTAAACATTGTCAGGCTGCAGAGACGTCCTCCACATCACATTCTATAGCAGGCGTCTTCAACGTTTTTCAGGCCAAGAACCCCTGGAGCAGGGCCCCTTACTACATACATATTGTATTGAATATTTTTGGGTCTTCTCTCGTCTGTACCCTGTAGCTGCTAAGTAAGCAGCATGGCTAATGTTAGCTGTGTTAGCCTCAGCTTCTGCACTTCTACTGAGGTGGAGGGTCTGTCATAGTCTCGTCCTTGTGAAGCCAAAGCTACGCTTGGGACAGAAGTATAGATAATTGGCCAGTGTGTTTCATTAATACATAGCTAACTAGTTCACCATTAGTTACTTAGTAGGTTAGCTAGGTTTTTCATAAATGGGCTAATTTATCTTTGCTGTGTTGGATTCATGTTAATGTGTACATATTTTCAGACATATTTAAAGCTTTAAAATTTTATTTAAAAAAATTAAGGGGGGGCAGGGTCCCCCACAGTATCTATGACAACCCCCTTGGGGATCTGGACCCCCTTTAGAAATCGTCATTTCCTCTAGTATCGCAAATCATATCACAATTGCAATATCAGTTAACATAATTGCAATTCGATTAATACTTACATATTATGTCTTTAAATCTGTTCTGAGACTGTGAAACACCATAAAATGCACAAATATTATTCCTTTTTATACAATTTAACACCTTAATAATGACAAAATTGCTATGGTTTTAGACTGTTATATAATATAATGTGTGTTATATTAAAAAATCTTAAATGTGCACAGATAGATATTCTAACTTGCTCTAACAAATTAAAAATACAAAGTGCAGGTGGGGTATGTTGCAATATATTTTTGTCCTCAGAATTTCTTAACACACAGGTCATATTCTTTATTTATAGACATTCCCCCTTCATTAGTTTGTGTTCCTGATTTCATCACTAATAACTGAAGCTACTGTGGATTTCATAGAACTCATACGGAACTTTTCATGGAACTCATGTGTCTTTTGTGTCTCCACCCAGGTATATGTGTTAAAGAGACCCCACGTAGATGAATTCCTCAAGAGGATGGGAGAATTGTTCGAGTGTGTTTTGTTCACCGCAAGTTTATCCAAGGTCAGACCGCTCTCATTTACTCCAGTGATTAAAATCAGGCTCCTTACAGCAGGCTGGCGCTCTGCACGTGGACACAAACAGACTTGATGCTGAAAGTGACACCTGTTGTTTCAAAACATTATGCTCAGAATTACTGGAAGCCCAGCATGACCTGCCACATAAAGATATATTTATGATACCTGTCAGGCGGTTGCACAGACATTTTAACCTCTAACATTTACTTCAAAGTGTTTTAACCTCAGTCTTAACTTTGTGAAGCATTTGGTCAGTTAAAAGTCAGTGACTCAATCACATGAGATAAGTTAGGCTTTAGTTAAGATGTTTATCTACAGCAGCTGACAGTATCATGGGTATATTTTATGTACATTGTCTGAAAACAGATGCTGGTCTTTTGAAAATGTCCAAGCTGAAATGTCTCTATGGTTGTCACATATTGTATGTTGCCCCCAAGTGGCCAAAAGGATTTTAGTTACTGCAACTTTTACCTTTTTACCTTTTTTTGTTTATTTTCCTCATGAGGAAATACTTCAACCTGCATTGTCACTTAATTTCTTCAGTGTAGTTCAGCTGCATGTGTCTGTTTTGTTGCTTTTGAGTGTAAATATGTGTGTGGCTCTTATCAAGGGGGAAATTGGGATTTGTTATGGGAGGCTCTGTGGTTTCAAGGCTGCGATGCACATTAAAGGCAGAGTCAGCAGGATTTGTCTGAGCTGTTCGTAAATGCATCAGGATTAGTGAAACCTGAGCACTGCAAAATAATGAGATAAATATAAAGAAATCCAGGTAGAAGACAGGGTCTCTGCAGATACAGACTCCACCACACACTCAGAAGTGATGATCGAAAGGGATTATGTAATGCAAATATAGATGTTTTTTGTTTTTAAGGAAAATGTCGTAATGTCAGCATGTTGACCATTTACACCATCATCTAACAGCACAACACATCCAAACAAAGACACAAACATAAACATCATGTATTCATATAATCATCATGTTGCTCCAGGAGATATCCCACAATGGAAATGTAACACATATACAAATACACAAACACACCCTCTTAAACGCAAGACACAATGCACAAATCCAAAGACAAGAACTACATCTGCATCCATTAATGCCACAGACTGTGTATTTGACCCAGTTTAAAAAACAATGGTCTAAAGTCCACAAAATAGAGTCTGAGGATTTTTTTTCCTCCTTTCCCGTGGTTTCACATGCGCATGTAGACTTCATAAGCTGATTGATATCATTTGATAAACTGTAACTAAACTATAACAAGGTCAGGCAACCCTCTGCTCTGAGCTTAAAGTAAGTGTGTGAAGTCGAGTGTCCGCTAGCGACACAGAAGATCAGAGCCGGTCCTGACCTCTCTCAGGCTCTGAGTAAAATTCTGCTGAGTGGCCCTTCTTCCTGACCTGTGAGCCACACGGCTACACGTGACTCTCCAGTGCTCCCACTACAAACTTTCCACCTTTAAACCAGTTTGCTTTATCTGTCAGTCTAAAAATAAGTAGATCTATACAGAATGAGCTATAAACAAACAATATTTATTGAACGCAATATTTTCTATAGAATCTTAAGGTAAGAACATTAACATAAATAAGAAATTGTAGAAAATATAACATATTTTAAATTCATCATTAATTGTTAATATTGTCTTGTTTTAAAATAATCTGAGTCTACGAGGAGTGACATCATGCCCACATATTGTCTGGACTGCTGGTGTTTGTCAAACACAGTAAATAGTTGTGTTTCACTCTCACCTTTGTCAGGCACAAAGTCACAGAACAGCCAAGAGGTTCACTGCCCAGCTCAGTCAACAAGACAGTCAGACTAGAGATGGCTGCACAGCACTGTAGGCAAGAACATCAACTTAACAGTCCTGTTATTTGAGTACATCAAACCTGGAGGACAGAACACGTTTACCTGATTACTATTTCCACAATTCTTTTTTTTCTTTGTGTCTGCTTTCATGCTCAGGAGGATAGTTCCACTTCTTCCTCTTGTCAAAGTTGATATTGTCTTTGACACGATGGGTGGCTGGGGTTCTTGTGTAATTTTTGGGGTTCTATGCTACTTGTTGTTGTGAGTGTATAGGGCCCCCGGCCTCTGTAGAAGATCATAGGCATTACCAGGCCCCAGCCCAATTTGACCCCTGGTTCTTATCTCCCATACACAGTTTTCATATTTTTTCTCATCTTACTTATTTAGCATTTCCCAAATGCCCTGTTAAGTGCAGCTCTGTAGTCATAAACTGTTTTCACATATGCACTCCAAACTCCAATGTCAAGCAAATCAGTTTGGGACTTCGTCTGAATTTGCCCTTTCACACATGTAGCACACAACAGGAGATTGTCCACGTTAGTCATGTTCTTACATGTTGGAAATACTCCATATGATTTAGGAGAGGGTCGGTTCCTGCAGAGCATGCAGGATGAGGCAGAGATCTGTTATGATGACTATTTTTGCATTTATATCAATACAAACCAGGTCTCAAAATTAACCTACTGAGATGGAAGCAGGGGAGAGTGATAGATGCAGAGATCAGCTGACTCAAGTCTGCCTGCCCTGCATGAGAGATGCTGGTGTGCTGTGAATTGTCTGTCTGTAATCTGACATTCAGTAAATTGTGAACTCAAAAATATCAGACTCATGTGGGCTGATACTGATTGGTTGATAGTCTGTATGGAAACAAACTGATCAGTAAAAGAGTGGAAAGCAAACAGGCAAGCAGAAAAGAAATTAAGAGCTAAAATATTTCCAGATCATAACTCAAGATGAAACAGTTGTGGCTATCCAGAAGCAGACGACTTACTACACGTATTTTGGGTTTGTCCCAAACTTGGAAAATTTCTGGTGCTATGTTTTGATATTCTAAGTAAAGTTCTAGAGATAAAGGCACAACTGTGCCCTCTTCTGGCAATTTTTGGAGTCCCAGACAAGCCAGACGTGGTACAAAAGAGACGGACACTATCACTTTCAGCACTCTTTTGGCTCTTCATAGAATACTGCTTGTGTGTAAATCTGCTATCTCACCATCTCAGTCTGCCTGTCTAAAGGATGTGATGTTTTTCTCAGGCCTTAAAAAATTGAATATGCACTCAGTGGAACTAAGGATCATTTTACTAAGAAATTACAAACTCTCATTTTAGATTTTAACAACCTGTCTAGTCATGTGTATTAATTTACCTGGTCCTCTCTATGTCCCTTGTCTGTCTAAATGATAAAGCGCTGTAGTTTTACAGTAAAATTGTTATATGATACACTTCTGCTTATAAAGTATGCTATTGAAAAAAAATGATAAGAGAGCTCGACACACGCTCAACAATACGCTCATTCACTCACCCAAATTTAGTGATAGGGAGTTGGAGGGTTTAGTGTGGGACAACTAATGTGGACATTTTTGTTTGCACATGCAGCTGAGTAGCGTGTTGATACTGCAGAGTTGCCGTGCATGTGTGAAATGCATTATAAAAAAACATACAAATGTAGCTCAGCACTGTTTAAAGCTTATCCCTGGTTATTATTTTCCTGTTACTACAGTACGCAGATCCTGTGTCGGACCTGTTGGACAAATGGGGGGCCTTCCGGAGCCGTCTCTTCAGGGAGTCTTGTGTCTTCCACAAAGGGAACTACGTCAAAGACCTGAGCCGTTTAGGAAGAGACCTGAACAAAGTCATCATCATTGACAACTCCCCAGCCTCCTACATCTTCCATCCCGACAACGCAGTATGCTGTTCACTGTTTTCAGACAACATTAACATGATAATTGCGTAATATTTAAAAGGTCGTCTAATTCCACCTCATCTTGTGTCTTCACACCTCCAGGTTCCCGTAGCGTCCTGGTTTGATGACATGTCAGACACGGAGCTCCTCGATCTTATCCCCTTCTTTGAGAGACTTAGCAAAGTGGACGACATCTATGATTTTCTCACGCAGCAGAGGACTTCAAGTTAACAGAGGCAGGAGACTAGGATGAAAACAATCGCCAGCGGCTGTCGTCACGGGGGCCACGGAGGCTGGTGGGCCGCAGGCTCCACGCTGCTTCCAACTACAAGGACCACACTGCAAAAAAAACACCTGTCATTAAATCTCATATTCTTACAGTGTAGTGCTCAAAAAAGGTGGGAAAAAAATCTCCCAGTCAGGTTTGGCATTGAAAAGTGCACCAGTATCCAATCCCAGTGACATATTCTCTTTCTTTTTTTATAACACTAGCTAAAGACTGAATATGAGTTTCAATGACCTCTGTAGATATCTTTTGCAGTGCAGCTAGTGTGTCGTTGTTGTCGTAATGTGACAGCAGTGACCTATGTAAGTGTGCTGTAAACCTAGATTGTGTGAACAGTTGTTCAGTGCCATTCTACAAATGAACCACATCAATCATTTTCATGTCAGTACAATGTAGCATGTGTAATAGTATTTAAAGCTCACACACAGATCATAACAAGTCATTGACGACTGTCTCTTCAATCCCATTACTTTTTTTTTTTTTTTGTTAAGGCTAAATGGCCCGATGTGTAATGTAGTAAAAGACAATCATTAACTTTAGAGAATTTTGGTTTAATAATTTCTATAACATGTTGTGACACATTTCATCACTGAACACATTTTTGAAACAGTTTGTGTAAGAAATTTGGCTGCAAAAACGTATTACCAGCTGTTGCATTTAGATTGAAAAGGAACCGGAACCAGAACCGGATCCACATCTAGAAGTCTACGGTCATTAACTGTCGTCTTTGTTGATGACATTACAGATGATTGAAAAAGTTTAATCACTAAATTCTAATAGAACTAAAACTGAATTATTAATGTGTAATAACCCTTTTATATGTTTTCTTATGCCGGTCCAGTCACAGATCTTGTCATTCAGTAGTTGACCTCATACTTCAATAATAAAAAATCCTGAAAAAGCTAATAATAAGACATGTAAAATTAAAGGGACAATTCACCCCAAAATCAAAAATACATGCTTCTCATGGCCAGTGCAGGTAAGATGATCAATAATTTCATGTTTTTGTATTTAAAAAAGAGGTTCATATGACCTGTAGTTTATGTACACCTGACTGTAAAAAAACTTGTAGTGAGCAAAGATGGATGACTTATTTCCATCATTTGACCAAATTTGATCTTTACATTTTGTTCTACAACATACAGTACAGTAAATACCCCGGTGTTGAAGCTTTTACAAGTCTTAAAAGAAGGCAGTTGCTAACAAGTGAGTAAATGATTCTCCAGAGGTAGTTGTGAACATTTAACATCATCAGGCTGAACATTTGTCACTTAGCAGTGTTGACGTTGGGTCATGTGACTGTGGTGTAGCTTGTTTATGGCCTAACCTTATCTTTTTACTTCTGGTGATTGTATTTATGCTTCAAATTTCATCAAAGTGGTGTTAGGCTTATTTTCTGCTCTAATCTAAAATCCAATGGAAAAATTATTTTGGCTTTTAGTTGAAGGAGCCAGAGTGATGCTAACATCTGGACTGCCCTTCATAAATAAGTCACTCCTGCAGCACTCTATTACAACTAAAAAAAAGAGCGATTCTGACTCTTCAAATGTTCATCTATTTATTTTAGCAAAGTACATTAAAAAAAACACAAACATACTTAAGTTTTTAAGACAATTTTGCCTAACATTCAACTTTTCCCATTCAAAACTTTGTCATAATCTGTCAAATCGGCTGTATCAGCTATAATTTCATTATAAGCATAATAATATGTTTATTTTTCCAATATTTAGCCCTTAGAAAAAAATCTGTATTTTGATGTATTCATGATTTTTGGGTGAACTGTCCCTTTAAGTCTGGATCTTTTGGCCATTTCAGGATTAGCATTAAGAAAAGAAACTGACTGCACACTGACCGGACCTTTCACACCACTGCAGAAATGGTGACATTATTTTTGTACATACAGTATATCAGGATTTTAGGCAATCGTTTTGATTTGGTTTTAATGTTATTTTACCTGATGTTATTTTATCTTCTGAGTTTTTAAGATGAATCGGCCGCCACAGCGTGCGGCCCGTCAATGATGAAATACTGTATATGTGTGTCGGAGGAGGCTGTAACCTGCTACAGCGACTGAAAAAAGTTTGACCTTTGACCTGAAAGCAAACTCAGCCGCCTCCTGTCAGTGAACTTGAATCCGAGCTGTTTCACGTTAAGACATTAATACAGTCACGTGTGCTGCCTTATTGACCTGTATATTCAGTTTCAGAGGGGAAACTTGTGTCAGACATGTCAGAGCCCTGTATGACTTTGCCTCAGTCTGGAGCGAGTGCGTATATTTGTATGTGTGCGTGTGGGTTTTAGTGTGATTGCGTCAGTGTGAGGATTTAAAAAAAAAAAAAGATACTTTGAATACGTGAAAAACAATAACTTCTCTTTAAATACTTTAAAAACTTTTTTACTGTATGCAACAAGAGTATTAACGTTGTGACTCAAGTAAAGAAACTGGTTCTTGTTTAGTTTTTAAATTGCTGCTGATAAATGTTAAGATTGAAACAAACAAAAAAAAAGACAACCAGAGATATTTTTACCTTGCATCAATAAAGCATGTTTTATTGAAACAGGTCATATTTCACTACAGAACTGTTTTTTTCACATACCTAATGCTCAACACAACATGGCAGCCGTGGAAACAAATGGAAAAATGGAATATGGAACAGATTTCATATGAAAACAACTATCATTATCCGTTAAGTTCAGACACAATACCCACTCAACAATAAAACGAGCATGCCCTGATTATCAATCAAGGTGATCAAGTAAATTTTTTTAACCTATTTCTTTCCTACATTACCTGATTTTTTGGCCCAATGTATTTACATTACAAGCCCCTTGCTGCAAGACAGAACTCTCTTCATTCAAACTTGAACTTCAGGTTTCATCAAAACATTAAAAAAAAACTATACAATGAACAAACAATGAAAACAGACATGAAGTGTTAAATGTGATTAATTAGTCACTTCCTGCCTAAAGCCTGAAGCTAAATGTGAATTTGAGATAAACTGGACGCTTGTTTTCTCCACCTGATGCTGGTGTCTGAGTATGCCCACTGTCACAACAGCCACACAAAACCATGCTCTGATATATGGGGAAATTACAGCAAGTGCAAATCACGTAATACTGCATAGAAAATACCACATGTAGTCTGTAAGTTACTTCTGGTTAAGGATAAAAGTATGTTTTCTGCTTTCATTCATTCTTAAACTGCAACTAATAGACAAAAAACTCCATCAGCCAATTACTCTCAACCATCTGGAGCAAAAAAAGAGTTTTAGTTTTATAATGCTACGACCACAGGCTGGTCGAGCGGACAAGATCGGATCAGACAGTTCTACTTTTTACTTTTTTGAGTTTGTGTTTTTAATTAGAAATGGCCCTTTTAGTTTAAATGTCTCCTCACATGCCTTGTGGCTCAGCTGCATTCAAACTCACACTTCATATTGTCTCATGAATCTAATCATATCTTTTGTCAGGTATTTCTTGTCACAAATACACACTGAGCTTAAAACACAAAGCACAGTGACAGTCAGATCACTTACACGCATTATTTACATCCTAACTGCAGTTTGTATGATAGACACATTTCTCCTGGAAGCTCGTTTCTGCCAACGTGATGAGGAAAAATACTGCACTGATTCTGACAGTCAGTAGAATGAGAAACTTTCTTAACTATGAAGCTGCAAGCAGAGCTGTACGGGCTCTCACACCCCTGCACCCATTGGGGCGGGCTGTGACTGTGACCATAGCGCCAGACGGCGACTGAATTTTGATGTGCCTCAGACATGACAGGAAGAAATTTGATGACACTTCCTGTCTCCACTAGGTGGCCATGCCTATAACTCCTGATTGGCATGTAGATGTTTTCAGGCCAGGACTTTCATCAAACATGAAGTTTGGTGCAGATTGCATCATTTAATCCAAAGTTATAGCAATTTCGTGTTTCATGGCGAGACATCTGAACTCGACACCATGCCGTTTAACACCGACCAAATCATTTAATAACTTTTGATCACAAACTTGTTTAGATGGTACACACCCATTTTGAAGTCAACTGGTGTTTGTTAAAATGTAACACATGTAAATCACCAAAATTGACCATGAAATTCAAAATGGCAAAATTACTTCCTGTTGGGTTTAGCTGATGGGTCCAAGAGACTTTTTTGTGCATCTGGGCATGATACATGTGTGTGCCGATTTTTGTACTTAGCTGTGAAATATGTTGTGGGGGCTGCTGTCTAGTGGGCGTATTATACAAAAACTTTCACCGCGACTAATGCATGTGCCAAATTTCATGTGCCATCGAGCATGATTCACCCCTCAGAAATGTGACTGAAGAGGGAGAAAAAGAAAAAGAAGAAGAAGATAAAGAAGAGGAAATAAAATAATAATCTGAGCAAATCCAATAGGGTCCTCACACCGTTTGGTACTCAGACCCTAATAACAACTTAGTAGATCTAAGTGGTTATTTTGCAACACTAAGTCATTATTTTGATACTAAGTCATTATTTTGAGATAATAGTTTTGCATTAACAACCCTGAATTCCAAATCACATACATTTTCTTTTTAATTTTAGTGCGTACTGCAGCTGCCCTTACAAAGTATGTACTGTTGCATGCAGTATGCATACAACTGGGGCATACCACTTCTCATAACATGGTGCTTTGAACTTGGATCCTCTTGCTCAGAAACATATCACAAAGGATTGTGGGTCAGAATAGTTAGAAAAGCATGCTGGCTTGCATACTGCAAAATACGACCAGGACTCCCTGGTATTTTTGTCATTATGCATTTGACACACTTTGTATTGGGACATACTAAATCTTTTTCAAGCATACTAAATACTATGGTATTATGGTAGTGGAACGCACAGTGTGTCATTATTTTGAGATACTAAGTCATTATTTCAAGAAAGCTCCTCATTATAATGACTTACAGGCTCTTTTTTTTTTTTTTTTTTTTACTTTTGATCACTTTGGTAGAAAGGGGCTTCCATAACTTCTTTGCACACTGACTCTGACAAATTTTATACGAACAGAAATCTAGTTCCTTAAATGCAAGTTACTGAAAAAAATCCACTCCCTGAATTAACTGAACTACATGAAAATCCATTACAACCCTGTTTAAACCATGTTTATAGACATACTGTTTGTAAATATATAAGCAATGCCAAATCAATACAGTAATCAATCCATGTCAGTCAGGCGATGACAGATAGAAGATGTCACTCATGGATCACCTGTGAAATTGGAGAAGAGAGAGAATTAGACTGAGGGCCAGAGAGCACTGGTCCACATGTTTGACCTTATTCTGTCAAAATGGTCACCTGTCTTCTTTGACTGTGTCCATTCCACATTAGACAGTTTTACTAAAATTAAAACTGAGCACTTCTAATCAAAGCCTGTAGTCTCTAACCTTTTGGCTTGTGACTCTTTTAAAACAAATCATAGTTCAACCAAAGAGGGAACTTCCCATCTCAGATTTGTCCATTCTGAAGTATTTTTAGAGGCCTAAAGAATTGAAATTATCCAGTATTTGAGTCAGAAAAAGATTATTTATATATATATATATATATATATATGTATATATAATTTTGTGCAACATAATTATCTATTTTTCTTTCTCTGTACCTTTAATCACCTGGTAACCCCTCAAATTTATCTCGAGACCCCCAGGTAGTAGTGTACTGCTCTTGGCTTAATTAAATACTTCAACAAAAAACCTTACGCAGATTCTGACTTTTGCAAACCCGAAACTAACATGCTACAATAAACCAAAGACCTGAAACCAAACCAGCAAATTATAATCTCCAAATGTACATATATCATATGGCCTTCTTGTATCTCACTAAGTAAATGCATCTACTGTCATTAGCCAGTGTCCTTCTCTCCTAGAGATAATACTATACAGTCTATGATCAGAGGTAGAAGACGTACTCAAATCTTTAACTTTTAGAGACTTCTGTGGAGGACAGAACCTGCCCAACTGCCAACTGCCCAAATCCAGTATAAGTATATAACTGACTCAATAAATAAATTAATATACCTTCAAAAGCACCAAAATTAATATTAATAATAAATGTAGCCTAAAATGCGACAAATTGATATCTGTTTTCATTTGTATTAATTGCCCTATTTATTTACTTTCCCGATTAATGTTCCATTTAATTTGTCAATTTATTCATCTTTTCAAATACTCAGTTAATTTACATAAAATGTTAATGATGTCTGGAACCTCTCATCCATGAGTAGATGCACATTTACTTTGGAAACAGTGATACAGCTGTTTCATGAAGTTCAGAAGACAGGAAGTAGTTCCTACATGAAACAGACATTGCTGTTGAGTTTTTAGTTTAGTTTTTTTTTTACGCGTTGAGCACCACAAGCGCCTAGTGCCATCAGTTCCATTATATTAAAGAGAAGGCAGACATCTCTACGTCTGTATGGCCGCTCACACCAAAACAATCTATACTGATAAACAGCACTACAGGTAAGAGGAAAATGTGTATTTTTGAATTTGTGGTGAACTGTTCAGTATCGAAGTACAAGTACTCAAATACTGTAGAAATCCTGCATTCAGAATATTAATATTAAATTTACAAATGTATCAGCACCATCAAAACATGCATTAACTAACTAAAGTAAACTTACTTACTTATGCAGAATGACCCATAGAAAAATAATACATCACCATCATTTATTTGTTGATTATATTTTGTATTTTTAATATGAATCTGCAAAATTACTGGTAACTAAAGTTATCAACTAAATGTAGTAGAGTAAAAAGTACAACATTCTCAGGAAATAGAAATGCTCCACTTAAGGACAGGTACCTTATAATTGTTCTAGAGGACAGTACTTGAGTAAAAGTACTTTCCATGACTGCCAAAGATTTATGTATCACGCTGCGTTTAGAGTTTTCTCAGCTCAGCTGAGTTCTGGTTGTGCTGCACATCGCCCTTTCCATCCAAATGAATTCACGACAGGTTTACTACCTGCTGCCAGATGATTGAACATAATACTCTTTAGTTGTAAGCCAACATAATAAAACTAAAAATACTTCACTCCTCCTCCTACACATGCAGACAGCTCAAGAAGGTTCTGAGGGTAGGTGCTCTGTGTTGCTTGACCTACATGTTTGCAGACAGAGTCGGACCATAAACACCTTAGACCCGTTCCAGAATGCAGCAGGTCCAGGAGCCAAAACATTTACTGTATTTACTGCTCTGTGCTGCATGTGCAGAGCCAAGTCATGCAACACGCTTCACACGCTGTTTGGAAAATTCAGAGTCAGCCTGATAGATCCATGTTCTTCAAGTGCTTCTCATACAAATATGGCTTTTTTGTTGAATAATGAAAAAATATTAATATAGCTGTAGTGATCAGTCAATTAATCAATTAGCTGTCAACTGCTCAAAGTAATCTGCACTTATTGTGATAACCAATTAATCGTTTTGAGTAATGTTTTAAGAAGAAATATCAAAATTGTCTGATTTCAGCTTCTGAAATGTGAATATTTTCTGCTTTCTTTACTCCTCTATGACTCCTCGATGTAAACTGAAAATCTTTGGGTTTTTGAGGATGTCACCTTTGGCTTCATGGAACATTTTTCATAATTTCTCTGACATATTATGGACGAAACAACTAATTGAGCCAGCCTGGCAGCCCTAAATAACAACAATAATAACAACAACAACGATAATACTAATGTATTCTTCCATTACTTCCACTTCTCACTTGTGCAAAGTCAAGACTTGGTTATTAGCTCCATCTAGTGGTAGATCATTGACCTACATGACTTGGTTATATAGTGAATGTTTCACCAGCCAGTCAGCTTAATTCAGTGAAGCCATTAATGGCAACAAGGAGCCTGACTTCTCCAGCTAATACTCCCCTAAATGAGGCATGTCCAAGGGCAAAGACTCAATTATTGGCTGTTATTATGAAAAAGTAAGGTGTTATCAACTGCATATCCTGTGCTGTGATCTTTTTTTTTTTAATTCAGTACATGGTAATCACTTCTATGAATATTATGATAATAAAGTTCTATCATAATTCACTCTTGAAATCATGATTTGAAATTATGTTGGACAAATGTATAGCAACACTCTGATCACCTAAAACTCTTCATCTGTAATTCATCCCTGCAGCTTTTTATTATTTTTTAAGTATGTAGATAAATCACCCATTCTTGAGAATTAGGACAAATCATGTCCTACCAAAAAAAAAACATATATATACACACACATTTTATATATATACATATATGAAATATGTGTAATTTCTGCATTTTTTTTATGAAAATGTTGTCCCTTTAAAGTTGTGTCCCAGATTTCTGTCAACTCCATCAATTTTTTCTTAAAACATGATTTCATCAGGCATAAAAAGGGTTAGGGTTTCCTGGTTTAAAAAAGGA
The DNA here is from genome assembly GCF_056507025.1 of Lutjanus erythropterus. NCBI lineage: Eukaryota > Metazoa > Chordata > Actinopteri > Lutjaniformes > Lutjanidae > Lutjanus > Lutjanus erythropterus. The sequence goes on along the minus strand of NC_139324.1, from coordinate 3,186,711 downwards.
GGGAATACTGCTCAAACACTGGTAAGCTTTATATTTTGTGACAAAATCATCAACTAATATTGTTATCAGAAGAAAACTCTTAAAAAAAGGTTAATGGCTGCTCACCATGACTATGCTGTGAAATAAAAAACTATAACATTTTGTCAACTCTGTAAGAAGTGAACTCTGTCATCTTTCATCTTTATAACTTTTAATAGCCAAGAGTTTGATCTTTTAAAATTCCACCATAAATCAAAATCTCCTCAAAATACAGTTTTGCCCCTGTTCTCAAAACTGAGTGATATACATCAATTATCAGTAATGTCATGTAAAAATGCTCAGACTACAATAAAAAAATCCCTACAATCACTATTTCTTGGACTTACTCAGGACCCGGAGCTGGGCTCTGCTTTTTGCTTTCCCAGAGGTGAACTCCACCACTCCGCTCATGTCTGGGGAGGTTTGTCGGAGGGTCAGCCGGTGGACTGTGCCCATCTTTTCCAGGAGCACCCGAGAGCTCGACTGTAAGTTCTCCCCATTCAGGCTCCACACGGGGGCTTTGACAGGGACTGAGACCTCACATTCAAAGCAGGCTTCATCAGGGGCCAGGACTTCCACATCCTTCAGCTCTCTGACCATTAACACGGTCTGGGCTGAGTCGGGACAGGGAGAGCTGTTAGCTTACTGTACAACACTTATTTTTAACAGTAAACTTCATGTTGTAGGGTTAACTTTTCTCAACCTGAACCCTATTTTCCCATGTCTTTGTGTAAGTTCCTTATGGAAACAACAATTTCTAAAATTGAACCAGTATTGAGCGAGAGTTTAAGAAGCTTAAGCTACAACATAATCCCTCCAGGCAGCCGCACACCTTATTATGTCCACTGAAAGTGCTTGTTTTGCCACTGACAGGTTCAGATTGTAGGCTACTTTAATTATGCTCACACTTAAAGACTCAATTCAGATTCATTACTCAGATCAGATTTTTTTTTGGCTGTTTACATCTATGTCTCATATCAAATTCCAGTGAACAGGTCACACTCCTGAACTGACCTGCATGTCCAAATGAACAATAACACACAGACTTCACACACAGTGTGCTGCTGTACAAAAGTAAACATGGAGGCCACTGAAATCAGTGCTTCTGGTTTTATTTTAGAAGTTGATGTGCAGTGGAAGCCATCAAATTTTCTCAGGATGTCACAGGCCACTTCTAATTTTATCTGTCAAGTCTTTCAAGACATTTTATGCAAGTGAGTGACATAAAAGTCTCATGAATTCTGATATCACTCTTCAAACTGGTCACATTGCAAAAAGTCTGACCTTTATCTGATTTAGGGCCACATATGAAAGTGGCCCAAATGTGATGAGAAGATCAGATTCCAGTGTGATTTGTGCTGTTCACACTGTCATGAAAAATCTGATCTGAGTCACATACAAGCAAAAAATTCTGGTTTGAGTGTGAACAGAGTCTGACAACATTATGGAAAGGACCCCTACAGAGATATATACCTTTTGTAAAGAGTAAGATATGTTTTATTTAACCAGAAACCAGTAATTTTATCATCATCGTCGTCATCTTCATTCAAACTCAATTGAAGCAAAATAAAACTCACAAAAATCTCTGGTGTGGTTGAAATAAACCCTTGATTCACTGTGTTAGACGTGAAAATATTGAGAGAGGAGTGACTCTGAATATTTTCACATCTAACACGCTGAATTAAAGGTTTATTTTGACCAACCAGAGATGGTGATTGTTGGAACTGTGCAAAGACAAACCAAGATGTTTTTGTTTAGTTTTATTTTGTTACTCTCAAATTTGAATGAAATGTGTTTTACAATGATAAAGTTACTGTTCATGTAGAGGAATCTGGTGAGTTTGGTGAGAGCAATCGATCAGCTGTTTCAGATTAAACAAAACACATCTTACTCTTTATAAAAAGGTCTATCTCTGTAGGGACTCTTCCTCCATAATGTTGCCAGACACTTAAAATAACACTCTGAGCCTGTCAGTGGCAAAAACAAGCACCTTCAGTGGATGCACTTTGATGGTGCACAGTGGCCCATAAGGATTATATTGCAGCCTGTTTTGCAGCTGATGGCTGCAGCAGTCTCACTCAATACTGGACCAGTTTCAAAAACTGTTTTCCCCATTAGTCCTTTTAGACCAAACAACATGGGAACGGGGCTGAAAAATACCAAAGTTATTCTTTAAGAACAACAAACTCCTTCAACTCCAAACTCATCTTTACCCAGTTACTGAAAGATTTCTTATTACTTGTACTAAAATGTTGAGTGGTAGATCTTCACCAGGTAACCCCTTGAACCATAATCTGTTTTGCTTGTTTTTGCTTCCTTCACTTCTTGGCTTATGTCTGTGTTTCCCAAACTTTTTACACAATTACCACTTAAGAAAATGTCGGGCTCTTTAAGTACCACCAGCATGACAAACATTAAAATACAATGTGTATAAAAAGTGTAGGCCTACCCTGTTCAGCTATGGACAGTTTATGCAGGAGGAAGGTTTAGTCCTGTTAAGCTCCACTTCAACTAAATCCAAATCTGAGGTAACTCAAAGTCATACCTCCCGACTGTTTTGCACCGCTTGGTGCTGTGGACACTTCACTGGTGCTTGATGCAACCACTTACTTTCACTTGGTTCATCATCGTCCATTTTGTTTTTAATATGGCTGCTCGAAATATTCTCCCTCTGCTTCATTTTCAGTTTCTATATTTTACCTCTGCTTACTATCTCACCATCACAGTTTTACAACTGGTAATCATAGATGACATATGGACATGCCACGTGCATGATTGTGACTACATAGCAGGCTGATATTGAAACAAAAATACAGGAAATCTAACAATTATTTAAAAAAAAATTTCAATGATTTCTTCTATGTATTTACATTTGAAACTGTAGTATTTTGATTGTATTATGTAGGTTTAAGTAATTTATTTAATTTCTCATTTTTAATATTTCTGACATTACTCCTTCTACCACTAGAGGGAGCGTGCGTTTTTCACTGCAGACATTTTGACTTGTCATAGCAGGATAATCAGAGATCTTACTGATAACATTAATGATGGATTTAACAATTAAGTCATGACAGTGTGACAGTGTGACAGCATGCACAACATTGAGTCAGCTAAATGGAATTCAGCCATCATTATTATTTATTATTATACACCTTTGACTTTTTGGTTGCTCTTTATTTTACAGTACACTAATAAGACATAACAAGCTGTATGTTGTATTAAATTAGACAAAACTATAAATAATATGTTCTTTATTAGACAGTATTAGTTCCTTGTTTGACTTTATTAGAGGGAGACACAGTTCAACAGAACTGGACTGTAAACTAGAGTGAAATCACATAGAGTATCCAAGACTGATGTCCGCTTCTTTGAACAAATCACATTATCTGCCTGAAGTATCACAATCAATCTGTGCAGTCCCCCAAAGACAAAATATTCCTCTATCTCTATAATTTTGGCCTTTACTTGGTAGAGCTGATTCACATATTGTTTTTCACTTTAGTTTACAGTACATTTCTGTTGCAATGTGTCCCTAAATTACCCTTTAATTTAGTCTTAAAAGGGTCTAAGTAAATGATCTAATACTGTCTAATAAAGAACATCCTTCTATTTTTCATCTAATTTGATACAAAGTACAGCTTGTTACATTGATTAGTGTACTGTAAAATATGGTGCATCCAACTTTTCAACTGTGACATGTCAAAATGTCTTCTGTGAAAAAGGCCTATTGTTATTTTCAAGGTCAGGTTAGGTTACTTACTAATATCATCATACTGTATCTAAGTGTCATGTTCATGTGACACTTTTATGAAATGAATTATCATGAGATATTTTGTGACCGGAGGATAGAATTAGATCCACCATCAGAGTCCACTGTAACTGAGGGCTGTTTACTATAAACAGCCACATTTCAACCTAACTAGTGTTCTTAATTACAGAGGAACAATTTACTAAAAGAGTCAGAGGACAGGAAAAAAAAGAGCATCTGAAAAATTTAAAAAAATTTGTGTAAATGTCCCAGTGTTATCCCATCACAACAAGAGAAAATACATGTGTTTGCTTTGCTTTGCCAGTAGATGGAACCATGAGGTTACGTATGAGACCCTACACTTCCTCAGTTGCAGGGTTGGAGGCCTCATCCTGTTGAGGATAGTATTTTATAACACTCTTTGGGTGTGTTGTCGGGCTATGACATACTTCCATTCATACTTCATACTTTGCATTTGTCACTACTAGCTATACTTGTCATAGGCTGCTCAATATGATACACATGCCAATAACCAGTGCTGTAAAGAGTACTGACAATTTGTGCTCAAGTACAAGTACTGTTACACTGTTTAAACATTACTCAATTACAAGTAAAAAAAATACTTTGTTTGCTTAAGTAAAAGTACAAATTATTAGTTACAAAAAATCCTCACTACTCCTAACTGGAGTTGCAAATTTTGTGCAAACATTAAAAATCAATTAATCATCACAATTTCTATGAAGATTTCTTCACTTTCTTTTTTTTTTTTTGGACATTTTTTCCTCTGTCAGACTAAACCTTGTCTAATGATGCACAATTACTGTCATGAGTATTAATTAAATATCTGTCAATACATTTTACATTTTTTAATCGATTAATGATTAATCACTAACATCCTTAAGACAAATGTGAACTGCCACAGCATTTTGTTCTGTTCTCCAGTTGCATGTCTTTGTTTTCATCGGCCCATCTGTGATCAGATCATCTTATTGGCAGCTAAAATGCAGATAAAGGTTTTGGATATGAATTCAAATTGTACTCAGTACTCAACAATGATTTTAAAAGTAACTAAGTAGATTGCATCTTGTAAGTCATACTTAAGTACAAGTAAAAGTACAGACTTGAACATCTACTCATCAAAGTAAAAGTACCCAACAAAACACTTAATTACAGTAATTTGAATATTTGTAATTAGTTACTTCCACCCCTACCAATAACAAGAGCAGTGGTACAGTACATACATGTCCACCCCATAATAATATCACACTAACAACTAGCTCTCTGTAAAGCTTCGTTGTTGTCAGACAAGTACTGAGAGTCAAGTTATATTCTTTTCTGCACTGCACTGTATTGTACTACGCTATTTATATTGTACAATCAGTTAGCCAGAAACAAATGGAAAAGTTTGGCTTGTAACCATGAAGTCTCTTACCCTCCACTGTCAGTTTTGCAGAGCATGTATACTCTCCAACCTGCACACTGTAGGTGCCGTCATCATCTAGCGCCACCTGCTGGATGATCAGTTTGCGGTAGCAGCCTTCGCTGCAGATCTCAAAGCGCTCAGAGGGCAGGATGACGTTGCAGCCTTTGTACCAGCGGATGCTACATCTGGGGTTCGACACAGTGCAGTCGAGAATCACTCGGGTCTTCTCAAGGGCCGTCTTATCCTGCAGAGGTTTGACGATGCTGACAGGCAGCTCTGACAAGGACAATAGATTCAGGATTTACAGGATGAGTGGATGACTGAAGATATCGAAATAAATTCTGATTTGGTATAGGACTTTTTTTCCACATTTTGCTCAACAAGATAAGCTCCAAAAGTCAACAGATTTTTTATCCTGTTTGAGCAGTTTTAATATGAACAGAAAATTAACTACACAGCTTTACGTGGTCATAGTATGTAAACCCAGACAGTGTTTTCAGGGTGAATCAAAAAAAAATTTGCAGGTAAAACACACTGGAAATCCAACAAGTGGATCATACAATGGCTCATACACTTCATGGACGAAAAACATTCATGCTCTATAAAGACACCCTAATAAATGAGTGAATGTATAATAACAGTAACTGTATTGTTCATTTTAATAAAAGTATACAAGCTTAATTTGGAACATCTTGATATATATATTAATTAATTATACCTTCCACCTCCAAATAGGCCACAGATTCAACATTTCTGGCAATGAACTTGATCTCTCCGGAGTCCTCTGCTCGCACATTGCACATGAGAAGAAAATGTTTGGTCCCTGAAATGAGAATAAAAATGTCAAGATAAACAATAAATCAGATAATAATTGTGTCATTTCTACTGGCTAAAATAGTCCAGACATATTATTTTTCCTTTTGTATTAATGGGATATTATTTACAGGATTAAAAATGTCTCCTTTCTGTTAATATCAGAGAATTTCAGAACTTCAGTTTCATGTACAGTATTTTAAAGCTGGGGTCTTCAACATGCTTCTGCTTGAGAGACGCAGCCGAGAACCAGTGATACATGAACTGCATTGAAAATTTTCATATATTCTCTTGTTTGTGCTTATCCACAGGTGTCGAGTCTGCAGCAGTTGTAGCATGGCTAATGTTAGCTGCATTAGCCTCACCCTGGTTGTTTCTGAGGTGCAGGTTATGTCAGAAGTCTCCTCCTCATGAAGTTACAAAATGATCCATTGTGTCTGTACACTTTGGATAATAACACAGCTAATTCACCAGTATGTTTGAATAATAGGTAGCTAACTAGTTTGCCATTATGGATAAGTGCCACACAGTGATTTAGTGCAGTCGTTCCAAACTTTTTTTTTCCTTGGTGCCCCGCTTACTTGTATCTAAGGAAAGCTGAGCCTCCGTCAGCCCAAACACATGCATACATTCACCAAAAAGAATTAATGATTCATTCCAAAGTTTTACCGTCCAGGATAAAAAAGAAAAAAACATGTTTATATTAACTGATTAATCAGTTAATCAGTTGTAAGCATTTTCAACTATCAGTTAAGGAAAATTTGAACAAAATTTGCAAACCTAAAAGAAAGTCAAGTCTATTTACAGACAGGTGGCACATTTTGAAACATGAAACTTTGTTGTGTTTTCCTTTAATTTGTCACCCGTCTGTAGAATTCTATCACAAAAAATAACAGGTTGTGGTTGATAATAGCACAGTAACATCTGATTTAATGCAATGAAGGAGTGAAATCATCATTTTGTGTATAAATATGTCAGTATATTCTCATTCCTCAGCTTTAAGGTGCTGGAAAAGCTTGAAAATGCACCTTGAAAATCCTTGAAAAGTGCTTGAATTTGGCTTTGAAAAAGATGTACAAAACCTGAAACTGTGAGTTTAGTTGACATGTGCAAATTTGATTTTGAGGACCTTGGAGCAGAAAAAGTCTTGGGGACCCCCTGTGATTTCTGGCGTCCTCCTAAGGGGCACTTGGACCTCAGGGTGGGAACTAATGATTTCGTGGGTTAGCTAGTTCACATGATTGCAAGCGGATTTATGGCTTTGGCAATGTTGACTAAATGAAATGTTTTGGGTTTTTTAGTACAAATAGGCTGATTTATTTTTACTAATAATATGTTGGATTCATATTAATGAATGTTAATGTTAAAGTTTCAAAAAATGATCAAACTGTAATTTGGTGGCACCCCTGCAGTAACTCCTTGGGGTTGCAGAACCTCTGTTTAAGACCCAGTTTTCAAAGCATAACACCCTGAACAGAAGTGTGTCAGAACTATGAATCATACGTGTGTGATTCTGAAGCTGACCTTCTTGGCGGATCTTGATGGTGCTGGTGGGTTGTATCCTCTCCCCATTTTTGTACCACTCTCCTGGCACATCCTCCACTGAGATCTCACAAACAAACACTGCATTCTGATCTTCCTGGATGTCCAGGTCCTCAAGGCCCTGCAGGATCAGCAGCTCACGCTCTGAAGAGAGAATTAACATTAAAGGGGATTTAAAATTGCAATAAGCCCCTCAAATGAAAAAAAAGGAAAGAGAAAATAACAACATCCACAACAATCTCAACGCTTCTTTTTCATCTGAACAGGAAGCAGAAAGGATCAGAGGACTACCTTTCCTCTTCCTCATACTGTCTTTGACAAAGAGGAAAGGAGCTAACTGTATAATACTGTACTGTATAATAATAATAATAACAATAACAATAATAATAATAATAATAATAATAATAATAATAATAATAATAATAATAATAATACAAAGAAGAAGAAGAAATACTTCTATTTTTCATACCATAACACAATCATCATCACAATTCTTTATACTCATTATACTAATACTTTCATTAATAGTAATACAAGCTAAGAGAGGAAAAAGAACTTTCACAAACTATGAAAAAGTATTTAATATGCAGCAGGACTGTAAAACCCACGCAGGTGTTTTCTATCAGTCTGACTAATTAGGCCTCTGCTCAGGTTGAAGTTGGGCGGGGCTTTGCTGAGAATTCTGAGATTTGATTGGACCATGTGTAACAATAAGAATGTAATTTGTTCTGCCCTGACAGGTGGTTCAATAAAGTTTTCAGGAGGCAGAGTGTGTGTACAGTCACTCAGTCCTAATCAACCATAAGTGAAATCACCTGTGTGGGTGAGCCGTGGCTGTGCTGACTCTTTTATGTGAACCATGCTCAACAAATTTTATACATTTTGTGCTTCTATTAGTAATAAGCTTTTGTCCTTTCTGCTGTTCATATCTCAGCAGTTTTTTTTACTTTGAATTTGACTGTAATTGAGTAAATTAATAATAAAGTCCCCAACATTAAAGAGGAGCAGCAAAACAAGAGTAGCAAATTCCACTATATTTCTAGGAAGGTTGTTGTTACTTTTTCACTAAGCACATCTTTGAAGTCAGCTGTTGGTGTTTTTTCTTTTCTAAAATGCAGTTGGTCACACGCTGTGTTCCTCACAGAAGGAAACCAATCACAGTACTCGCTCTCAACTGGGACTGATGTAAAAACAGAAGTACATCATCCAGACGCTCTGTAACAAGAACAAACAAGCTCTCCCTCTTTCATTCAAACAAAGAGTGGTAATGATGATGACAGGAGAAAGACTAAATTAAATCTCAGATGTTATTATAATTATGAATTATTCCAGGTAGCTTTTAAAGTTGGATTGTTTTTACCGGGTTGAAAAATACCTCATAATTCATGTATATATACTGCCTCTGAAGACAGAAAGAAATCTCAGTTATTTAACAGACTTGGAGAACTCCTTACAGTTGACTTCAATCTAATTTCATGTGGTGATTTTAAAACAGTTACATCAGAAAATAACAACAGCTGTCCTTTTCGTTTTTGATTGTATTTCTATGCTGAAGTTTTTATAGGTGTTTCTATAGACTTTGTGTAGCAGAGTGGTTCTACAAACAAGTCAGTGCATCATTATGTGGCAATGAATGATATTAGAAATGTACTTTGTAATTTGTAATTTAAAACATGTCCTTTTGAATACTTCAGTATTTTTAAAAGCAAGTATTCTAGTACTTTAACTCAAGTAAAATTTTGACTGAGAAACTTTCACTTGTAGTTGAGTAATATTTGACCAGGAGTATATATACTTTGACTCGAGTACTGGGGTTGAGTACTTTGTCCACCACTGAGTAAGCTAAGTAGCTTACTTGCCTTGCTAGCAGTGTGAGTGGAAACATAGCTGGGTGTGACCCACCATAGCCCTAAAAAGATTTTTCTTTTACCTAATTTTCCCTTTTTCATAGACCTTCACAGCAGACACTTATGAAAGTAGTAAAAGTGTTTAAGTACCTACAAAAACAACATAAACAAAGGCAAAGTTATCTTGTGGTAGTCACAGTGAGCTATCATGCAGAATACAAACAAAGGTAAACTGAATCCATTCTTAAAAAATAAATAAATTATATCTGTGTTTTTCCTGTCTGCCGCCATTAAAAAATGAAAAAAAAAAAATAAAATGGCACCCCAACTGTGAATTGTGCCGCAGCCTGTATGCTGAACATTGAGTTCAGCTCTGTTACTCTTACAGTATTTGTCAGTAAAGGACAACCCCAGCTGAAGTCATGAAAATATAAAATAAATATAAAACAAATATTTACACCAAACTGTGAGGTGTAGCTGTTGTGTAGCTAACTCAACCAACAGACAAAGCTGAAGTTGGCTAAAATATGACCCCCTTGAGAAGAGAAGAGTTAACAAATTAAAAAAGAAAAAGATCATATGGAATCTGGTCAACATATCTAACCTGAAATTTGATAAATGATGTTTAATAATGATGGAAATCTTGGAACTTTTAAATTACATTACAAATAACTTGCTTGTCTTTTACACCTCTAATGTTTGGAAATTATGCTAGCATGTGATCCTACAGCAGTGGTTCCCAAACCTTTTCTGCCACACCCCCTTCAGAAGCTGAAAAAAGTTAAAGATAGAGAAAGATATTTCTCCCCCAGTCATCCATGCCCCTAGAAAGACCTACAAATATTTCAAATCTTTACAAATACATGTAAGTTTTAATGGTGCAACCTGATTTATTAATTCACTAGTCTGAAACTAGCTATTGGTTGCTTAAAGCTTCGGAAGAACTTTGTGTTCAAAATTAGTAAGCCTGATGAATTTATGAATAGCTGATGACACCAAATACTGTTACTGAGTTAGCCACATTTCTTGACAAATTACTGATTCAAAATGGTCTAAAAGAAATGAAACATACAGCTTATTAACTTACTCGTCAAATACCTCAGTGGCCCCTAATTTAGAAGAAACAGCTGCTAATGTTGCTGAAATATTAGTTAAATACAGTGCTTTGTCTTAGTCTGGGCCTCAGTTTGAGCTGTCAGAGTTTTAATACTTGTTGGTATGAATTCCCATTCATATATTGTCTATATAATATTTTTTGTGTGGTTCTGTTGAATAATATTACTCATCTCTGCTTTCATGACACAGGTCACACTGCCTGCCCGTACCACCTCATCACACCACTGTCACACTAGATGCCCTTGTGTGTAATTCCTAGTAGTTAGAACGCAGACCTTACCATAGACCTCCACAGTGCAGGATGTAGTAATATCTCCAGCATCGCAGGTGTACACCCCAGAATCGCTGACGTGACATTTCATGATCTGAAGAAACCGTTTCCTTCCCATCGCATAAATGCGCATATCCTTGCTGGGCTTCACCTCAACCCCATTCTGAAAATAATAATAATAATAACAACAATGCTAATAATAATGATAATAACAACAACCACAATAATAATAATAATAATAATAATAATAATAATAAATTATTAAGTACAATTCATCATCTCCAAACAACTAAAATTGCATTGCATATAATGCATGTCTAGTTGAGAGAAATTATGTCTTTTGTTGATCCACATTGATTAAAAGCTCCGTTGACCAAAATGTTTGTTCAAAAAGGTTTTTGGCTGTTCACAAGGTGTCTTAGGTTTGTGATCCTCTAGGTGTCCATCAGGGTTATTTAGCGTTTGGGATAAGGGCTGACCAGAATGCTTTGAAGTTTTGTAGATTGTACTGTTGCCATGGTAATCGATGTCCAAATCAGTATTTGAATGCTATGTATTTTTGCTCTGTATTTTTGGATAGACAAATGAGACATTACATGAGCAGCACCAAAAAGACACAAAGGACTGAGTGAGAAGTGGAGCTCCTCTATGCTGATTAATTTGTCTCAGAACCTGTGCATGTAAAAAGACAGGTGTGCTCACATGATATAAGCACATAGAACAATATCAGTGAGTAGAAAAGCATCCTTGCAAGGTAGTATTTCTGCTCCATGTGCACAAATCATGGATGGGTAGCACAAATACCATGAGCTCGACTCTCCCTACATACCCGCAACTAAGTGCTCAACTCTTGCTCGCTTGTTGACTTTTGACAGTTTGGAGGTGGGGATTAAAAAGACCACGGGTGATGTCTCCCCTCCTGTCATAAGGACTGCAAATTTGAGGGATGTACGCTAGCTTGTGTTGCTTTGAGTATTTGCTGGTTGTTCTTAATGAAGTGTTGAAGTCTTAAAAGTGGGAGCCTATAGATAATTTGGCCCTGGTCTTCTGTAAAAAAAATCATAAATATGGTTGGTTATGAAGAAAAACAAAAATTCATTACTTGCCTTTATCCATTTCACATCAACATTATGTCTTGACAGCTCACACTCAATAGAGATGACTGACCCATCAGGGAATTTCTGGTCTTCCAGTTTTCTGAAAATGGTCACTGGGGGCTCTGGTGGAGTAAAAGCACACTTAGTTAGGTAACAAAACAAACTTTCTCCTAAAAATGAATACAAGCATATGCATGGCCGCTCACATTCAAAGCAGCCTATACAGTCAAGTTATTTGGACTAAATCACCGCGCTGACATTTTCATTCAATTGTCATCCTCAGCTTTTCAACCCCCAGCTCAAAGGGATGATGCGTACTGAGTGACTTGGCATGGAGCGGATTATTTTACAGCATGAGGTTAAACTAGCACCTGACAGAAAGGACTGAACAGAGCTGCCGCTTCTCAATGGGTCATGCTAGGCTATTTTGTGTTTGTAACGTGAGCCTGGATAAAGGCAACAGTAGCAGAGCCGTCACTTTATTCTATTATCATGCCTCCACTGGCTGGCATTTGGTCTACTCTGAGTAGACCACTTTAGCTACCCGCCCGAGGCCACCACAAAATTAGTACAGTAAAACTTTGTTTTGGTAGTACTGCAGTGTACTGTACGTGGCTTGTGAGCTGAGAAGTTACTAAGCAGACCTTGTAGATAATTTATTGCAACACTATGCATGTTATTTGGCCTTGTAATAAGTGGACTGTCTCAAAATTACTTTTTAATTACATATTAAAGGGGCAGTTTACCCCAAAATAAAACATTTATTTATCCTCTGGTCTGTAGTGCTTTTTATCCATCTAGATAGTTTTGTTAGTTTTCAGATGACACTGAGCTTGTGGTGCTCAAAGCACCAAAAAAAGAAACCTTTTAAAAGTTCATAACCAGTGTGTCTTTCCAAAAATCATGACCCGGTTACTCAGGATAATCCACACACCTTCTTGTGAGCAGTTTCATGTAGGAACTACTTTTTTCTAGTAGAGAGAAAATAGTTACAGTAGATTCTGAAGTTGTTCTTGGTAGATTATTTTGCAGAAAAGAAAATAGTTCACAAACTGCTCACAACGAGGTATGTGGATTATCCTGAGTGACCAGGTCATGATTTTTGGAAAAAGTCATTGCTGTTGAATTTTTCCTGTGCACCCCAAGCTGAGCACCATTTAATTCCATTATGCTGGAGAAAAGCAAGGTGTCTCTACAGCTGATATCTCCAAAACTCTGCAACTCACACCAAAAAATATAGATGGATAAATAGCACTACAGGCCAGGGAAAAAAATGCTTTATTTTGGAATGAACTGCTCTTTCAAGTATGTTACTTTAAATTAAACCACATAGAATTATGTTCTTTTATACTGCTACTATGGTGAAATCAAATATTTGTATCTGATTGTTGAAACATTGGCAAAACCTCTTTTTCAATATGACCTACCCTTCACAACAAGCCTGGCAGATGTCTTCAAATTCTCCACACAGAACATGAAGGTGCCAGTGTCCTCTACTGACAGGTTAGAGATGGTGAGGCTGTGGACTTGTCCTTTGGCACTCATGCGGAAGTGATTTGTCGGCTTAAGTTGGATTCCATTTCTCGTCCAGGTGCCAGTGACATTGGGATGGGAGAGCTCCACCTCAAAAGACGCAGTTTCCCTCTCGGTGGTTTTAATGTCAGTCAGTCCTTTCTTGATTGTGATTTTTCGAGCTGTAAGGAGATTTGCAGAGCTGTGTGAAAGCAATCATTCTACAAGGAAATGTGCATTTGGCGATCTACTTTGTGGATATTTTCGCAGTACCTTTCAGTATAACAAAAACTGAATCATAGTTAATCAAAGGTTATGCTTGAAAGATTGGCAGCAGTAACAAATATTTTCATTCCACTTAAACACTAAGCAGACATGGTGTCCATTTTCTGTCACAGATAGGCTTAGAGTCTGTTCTGTACACAGAGGTCTGCAGTTAAACAATACAAGCTGGCACAAACCGACAAGCCGATATTTTAGTCATTTGAGTACAGGGCTTTACACAAAAGCCGGCTTTGAAACTGCCAACATTTTTCACTTATTCTAACACAGACGAGCATTCCCTGTGGAAAAAAGGAGTGTTTATTTTGGAGACCTGATGACAACAACCTTAGTTTTGAAGGCCAGGGTGTAAATTTAGATGCAATGAGAGGAGATCCAAATTCATAGGAGGTGCCAACAGCAGCCCGAAGTTCTGACTTTCCCCTGCCCACCCACACTAGTGTTGAAAGAACAGCCTTTAATTCACCCACTGGCCTGTGGATCATAGGACTAAGAAACATAAGAAGCATGCACAAAGAAAAACAAGCATAAGTATATCTTAATCACTACAACATGCCGCTTTTACAGTGTGTCAAGCTTGCTGCTTTCAAGAGATTTTAGTGGTGCTTGTTCATAGGAAATGTTTATTTTGTTTTCTAAATGTAATGTAATTCATTGAACACGAGCATCTTAACTTGTTGCTCATCAAGCACATTCCTTTAAACTGTAATCTGGTTTGCCTTTGACAGTAATGAAATAATCAGGGCTCTATTGATCCTGTGTCAGTACAGAAACCCTGCTCTGAAAGTCAGCTCAGGGCTGTAAGTTTATCACCTGTTGGTTGCCATCATGTTGCAGTACAAGTGCCACCCCGGTCCCCGGTCCCCAGTCACTCAAATTACTCTTACTCAGTTAATTGAGCTTTGCCTTCACAAGAAGCAGTGATGGTGCGCGAGAGGTGGAGTCACCAGCAACGGTGGTAAACAAACAACAACAGGGCATAGCGAGAACACGTGCACACTCACGCTCCACGGTGAGCTGGGACTGCGTGCGGTCGTGGAGGGTTTCGCAGCTGTAGGTACCCCGGTCAGACATGGCCAGTTTGTGGATGGTGAGGCTGTGTTTTCGGCCCTTGTGTTTTAGGGTGTACTTGGCCCCCGGGTGGATCAGCACCCCTTGCCTCATCCACTGCACCTCTCCCGAATCCAGACTCAACTCCGCCTCTAGAGTTGCCTCACTGCACTCTTCAGCTACAACTGGTGTCATTTTCTTGGTGAACAGCACCTGTTGCTCTAAAGATGAATTTAAGGAATATCTTTAGGTAACTTTATATGATTACACTGTAGGTATGAATTCTTGTTAAAGGGATAGTTTGGATAATTTCAAAGTGGGGTTGTATGATAGTTAGTGTATTGGTTACAGTAGATGTTGGTCATCACGCCCCCAGTATGGAGAAGCAGAGAAGAGTACAAAATAGCTCTCTCTCCAAACCAACCAAACTCCATAGATGAAATCAGTAATTTTATCTCACAAATCACTAGTTGCTAGTTGACTGCTACCACGATCTGTGTGTTTGTTTGTTTGTTTCTATTATTGTGTGAGTGAGATGTTTTAGAAAGAGTTTGGATTCACGAAAGTGACACAATAACACAAACTAACTATCAGATTGAAGCAGTGGTAGACCCACAACTGCTGTGTTCCTGAAAGTAAAATGACGAAATGATGTCGGTAAGGTAAAACTGTGAAAATATTGTAAACGTAGCATATCTTTCTCTTGATATTGATTTTTCTTTAAGGTGAATGTTTTCTAAAAGGACAGTTCACTTCAAAATCAAAACTCCATATTTTTTTCTATCCACCTACATTGTTTTGGTATGAGTTGCGAGAGATAAAGATGTGGTGCCGGTTGCGGGGCTCAAAGCATCAAAGATAAAGAAGGAAAAAAAAAAGAAAATGACAGAAAAATTCAAAACCTGTGTCTCTTTTCAAAAATCATGCCCGGGTAACTCAATAATCCACAGACCTTGTTGTGAGCAGTGTCATGTCTAGTAGAAAAGAAAGTAGTTCTGGTAGATTCTACTGCAGAAAGGTAGTTGTTCCGATATGAAACTGATGTTACTGTGATACTGCTATTCTTAAGTGGCTAAAAAACCCTCTTTTGCAGCCCCTGCCCACAGCAGTTCATTGCTTTTTCTCCGTGCTAATACTCGTCCATGCTTCTCTTAGCCGGGGGCGTGACAACCACCATCTACTTTAGGTAATACGCTGACTATGGCTAAGTCCCTCATACAACCCTGCATCAAATAATCCGAGCTGTCCTTTAACACATAACAACATGAAGACAAAGCCACACCCACATAAAGCTACAAAAAATATAGACTTAAAAAAATCAGCAAATCAAGTTTAAGCACAGAGAGCGAGCAAGAGGCACTGAGGAGCCTTTCCCCTGCAGCGTCACATACCCCGAAACCTCTGAGCCACTTGTCTCTGTCAGTTACCAGAGGAATTCTAACAGGAGAAGCTGCTAAGTGCCAGCTGTGAAAGCGCCTCTTTAAAAATTCAAACTTGTCTGAAAGGGTCATTATTTAACACATACAGTTTATGCTTATGTGATACTAATGGTTAACAGCCATTCAAAGTCTCTTGTTTTATGTTTGTATTTATTCTAGTATGGCTGAAAATAGCCCACAGTTGAATATACGGTGTTAACTACCAGAGAGATATGAAGATATTGAATGGTAAATTGTTGGTAAATGCTGTGACTTCATTGAGTTAAATATAATTATATTGTTAATGGATGTGGCCACAACTCACCTTGAACCTGGAGTTCTGCCTCTGATACCAGCCCCTCTGCATCAGCTGTCACTTTGCCGCTATCTGAAACCATGCAGTTGTGGATGCACAGCATGTGGCATAGTCCATTGCTTGAAATGACAGTGTGCTCATTCAGAGCTACTTGCTTGCCATTTAAGTGCCACACCAACTGAGTGTCCTCTGGTGAAACGACACACTTAAATACTGCATCCTCTCCCTCACGGACCGTGATGTTACGAAGCTCCGCTATGAACTCAACAACACGGGGAACTGAAGGCAAAGCATTCAACTGAATTAGATTCATTGTGCTCTGAATGTTGAGATGGCACATTGACTATTTTAACCTGTTTTCATGATTCATACAGACCGTTATTTATCTGACCTATCTTTAAGTTTTATGATTCAAGCTGACTTACGTTCTACAGTGAGGGTAGCTGAGGTCTGGTCATCTGTGGATTCACAGGTATACTCCCCAGCATCTTCTTCCACTAGTTGGTGGATGGTAAAACTTCGCTCTCGACCTTGTGCCCGTATTGTGTGCCTACGGCTCGGAGGGATGTCTTTGCCATCTTTTAGCCACTGGACATCTCCTTTGGGCTTGTTAATCTCACATCTTAGTGTAAGGCTGCTGCCCTTCAGAGATGTAACATTCTCCAATGGTCTCACAAATTTCACTGTCATTTCTGATGATAGGAAAAAGAAGCATAATTCCAGAGATATTAACTTTGCAAGTTACAATTCCAGTAAAAGTTTACTTGGAAATGGAGGTCACATTTTGTTTAGGAGTGCCAAATTCTTACCTTTGACTAAAAGACTGAAATACATCTCATCTGTGTTTACGTCACAGACATATTCTCCAGAATCTGACAGCTGCAGGGGATTAATGGTGAGCTTGTGGGTATTACCCTCACTGGAGATGTGAATGTTGTCCTCGTTCAGTAGTTGGCCATCTTTCAGCCACCGAACATTAGCTCTTTCTCGGCTCACAATGGCACACAGTGTGACACTCTCATTTTCATAAGATGAGATGTTCTTACTTTCTTCTTTATTCAGAAACTTGACCGGTGGCTCTGAAAAAGAAAGTGATTTACAAAGAAGTTGCTGATAAATCCCATGTTCATTTATAAAACAAGTTCCTCAAACAAAAAACACAGAAATTAAATCTAAAACATCTTTCAAAGTAATTTAAATCTTACCTTGGACCTCAACGATTGTGATCAGTTTATCATCAATGGCATCACAAATGTATTTTCCAGAGTCTGAGGGCTGAAGTCCAGAGAGAACAAGCTTCCTCACAACGTCATAGCTGTCGATTTGTACACGAGGGTCTGGTTTCAAGATCTCGCCATTACATAACCACTGAACGGTGGCGTTTGGCCGAGACACTTCACACTCCAAAATAAGGTCGTCCCCTGCTACCAGCATATGATGCTCTGGGTGGCCTGAGTTTCCAATGATCTGCACTGGTGGCTCTGAACATAAAAGACAGAACTGTTTTGCACCAGAGTGAAGGGAAAAGGAGGAACGGCAGATAACATTTGTACTGCTTGATAATATGATTACCTTTGACAGTGATATAGAAGACCATCTTATCATCCACTGCATCACAGGTGTATTCTCCCGAATCTTCAAGCCCGGCATTTAGGACAACCAGTGATCTGAAAACACCTTGCTCCTCACTACAGTACCGCTCAGTGTCATCAATTAACTGATTATCTTTGTACCAACTGACAGAGGCATTAGATCTTGATAGTTCACACACTAGAATAATGTCATCAGATACTAAGAACTGCTTTTCTGTTTTTGCATTGGTTTTTCCAAGTATTTTGACAGGCAGCTCTGAAAATGAAGAAGAACAGACAATTTTTATTGGAACAATGCATTTTAGACAAAATGCTTCATTGCATAGTAGAGAGCATCAAAGTCTGAAATCTTATGTCCAGAAGTTATCTCTCATTCTGGATGAAGCCAATGATCTGCTCTAAATTTGCATGATCTTTCTATTTGCTAAGTTTAAAGTCTGTTAAAATTTGCAGGAATTCCTGCTTAGCACACACTTCTGAATAAATTACCTTGTTCTATTACATAAATAATTTATTTGGGACATCTTTCAGGACTTTGAAGATACGTCTTTCAGTATAATTACTTACCTTGAACTTTTACATGGAAATCCATCACATCATCCTTAGCATCACAGACATATTGCCCAGCATCTTCTAGCGTTAGTGAATGAACGGTTAACTGACGCATGACACCATCCTCCAAGATGGTAATGTTTCTGGAATCTTCTACTTCTTCCCCATTCTTCTTCCAGGTGACCTCTGCATTTGATCTTGAAACCTCGCAGTCTAGAACCAGAGTCTCTCCAGCCATTTTCTCCAGTCTACTTGCCATCTTTCTTGGACGTACAAAGCGAACAGGAGGCTCTGTGCATTACGAAATAAAAATTGCACAAGAAATGGATCAACACTAACACAGTAACACATTCAGGGACCTACTTTTTCATTCTTTAGTTTTCTTTACCTGCTATGTTTACAAAGAATGTCATGGAGTCATCTGCAGTGTCACAGACATATTCGGCAGAATCTTTGACAGTAGTTTCAGGTATAATAAGCCTTCTGTAGACACCATCCACCTCTAAAATAAGGTTGTCATTCTCCTCCACTTCGAGTCCATCTCGATACCAGCGCACCACCGCGTTAGGCCGTGAGATCTCACAGCTCAGTACCATCCTCTCAGAAGTCTGCTGGCACAGTTCCATTTGGGACTGACTTGGGGACACAATCCGCACTGGAGGTTCTGGAAAGGGGCATTATCATCCAGTTCAGCCATCACTCATTAATGAATGCTACAAGAAATTTGCATTGCTATCTAGGTGTCATGTTGATGGATATTGTCCATGTGACTGTCTTTGCATTCATCATTGACCCTAGCTTCAAACAAAGTTCTTATCAGTTAACGGAATAGTGTCTGAAACCTCCTCCTGACATACAATTTGAGTGTCAAAATCGGTGGGACTGTTAGGCCTGGGTATTGTTCAAAAATTGTTGATTCTGGTACCCGATACCTTGACTTTGGTACTGGTTTCTAAACAATACTTTTTTGAAATACTGAATCCATTTAAACAATAAGAAACTACATTATAGAAGCTGTTCAGAGACCTGATTTAAAAATATCATAATAAAATTATCCCCATCTCTGAGCACAACATTAACAGTGTTTTTCCTGCATGCCTCTAAGACGTATTACATTAGACAGCATTATGAGAAACTGATGAGATTTACACCTTAGGTATCGAAATTTGGTATTGAATGATGAGGTGTTTTTTTTTGACACTCTATAGGCAATTCAGTCAGTGCCATGATGGTATCAAAGTTTGATATCCAGCTCTCGTAGCTGCATCTGAAAAATTTCTTTCAAAACTTTCTGAACCTGACGGCTTACTAAGTACACCCACTCCACCAGCAAATGGGATGAGAGACGAGTGGGATTTGACTTTCAGACTTCACATAACTATTTCCTTTACTTTTATTGCCTACAACTGAATGAAACACTATGAATGCCCTTGAAGAGAGAGTGTTTGAAAGTGTGTCCCCATTTGTACAATTTGTGGTGTCAATCCAATCATTCAGAACAGGTTTAAAAACTTTTGTTTTTAGACATGTTTAGTGTTTGTTGGAAGCATACTGATGCCTTAAATACCATAATCTACTCACAGTGCTTCTACATTGTGCTTATACTGAGATACCGGCACAGATATATATGATTTTACCTGTAATACTAAGGTGAAAGAATATTGAATCATCAGCTGTATCACAGACGTATTCTCCAGAATCTTCAACTCCACTAGAAAGAATCTTTAGTCGTCGATATGGGCCCTCAATTTTGAGCTTGATGTTCTCGCTCTCTTGCAGCTTTTGGCCATCTTTGTACCAACCGACCACACCATTTGGACGAGACAATTCGCAGCTCAGAATAATTTCCTCAGGGACATGACGTTCAAGATGGACATCTTCCTTGGGGTAGACTATCATCACTGGAGGTTCTTTGGAAGAAGAGCACATGAAACAGCTGAAACATCTGTACATTCTACTTCAGGTTATAAGACAGGTAAAGTGATTTTTGTACAGATTTTATGTGATATAATTTTCATAAGCTAACTTATTACCTCGTATGTTCACCTTGAACATTAAAATGTTGTCTCCTGCACGACATGTGTATGTGCCTGTGTCGGATAGTTGGGATGAATGTATCGTCAGATTCCTTGTGATGCCCTCTGCTTGCATTGTAATATTATCACTCGGTTGCATTTCAGTTCCGTCTTTATACCACTGGACAACACCATCAGCCCTTGATACTTCACATGACAGAACGAGCTGTTCCTGTTCCACGACACTCTTGTAAAGGTCCTCCTCCAGGATATCAGCAAATGTTAATGGTGGCGCTGCAGAAAAAAAGTACACAAAAGAAGTAAGATGTTGCTTGAAAGTAGCATCCATTTTTTTAATGCTCACACATGCAGTACCTCTAAGGTCACAGCTTAGACATGCTGATCTCAAGCCTTGCTGTTTAAACATTATAATGATAGGTGAGTGTTAATCCACTTTTGAAGCAAGATGAAATAATTAATTGAAGCAGTGCACTGATGTAATGCAACTACCGTAAATGTGTTGGGGAAAAAACAGTAGACCCAACAAAAGACATGCTAGACACTGGCCGTACAGGTGAAGCATGTATATGACAAGCGACTAAATGTTTAATGAAATTAGGGGATTTAGAATGAAACCAGCGATGATGAATATGATGATGATGATCAGGTTTTGCTTCCTTCTTAGATATTAGAGGTCAAGAAGGTGTAGACGACTCTACAATTACAACACCTTGCCTAGAAAAAGCTGAGCATATCACCTTTAACCTCCACAAAGAAATCCTCGAAATCTGAATCATCATCAGTTTTACAACTGTACACTCCAGAGCATGAAGACGTGGCCGTCTTCATAACCAGTGTCCTCTTATTGCCCTCTGAATCGATGTTCGTTCCCGATTTTGGCAAGAGTTTTATCCCATCCTCATACCAGCAGGTCTGGCTTGTGGGGTCTGAGATCTCACACTGCAGTTTGATCGGGCTGCCTGCTTCAACAGACTCGCTCCTTTCAGCCTCTGGAACAGCTGAGAATCAAACCGGTGCTATAGGAATTTCAATTCATTGAACAGTGACCAGATAGTAATCAGATTTGCTTTGCTATGCTATCTAACATACTTGGAATTACCGGCTAAAGGCTGTGAAATATACTGCTTTGCTCCATATGGAACAAATGGTGTAGAAATTGTTTGGTGTAATAAAATTTATGCCTATTCAGGTTGACAGAGAGATCACTCAGATATTTTGAAATTGCTAGAGTTGTGGACTCGCATGCAATCAGAGAGCACAGAGAACATAATGGAACATGAATCAGCCCATTTTCAAATGTTTGTCCTTTACCATCATACAGTATAGTGTACTTGACAGCAGTTTAAAAGACAAAACTTTGTTTGATTTGTTTGCTTTCAGTCTGTCGGTCTTTCACTTGTTAATACAGAACATGTAGAGCTGTAATGCCCTTTCAGACCAGGAGATCTGCAGCAACTGCAACTAATCCTTCATAAGTCTCACCACAGTCCCACAATGGTAAGCAACAGTCTGCACTGAATCCTGTGGTAAGTGGCAAAGTTTGACAAGGTCAAACATTGTGGACATTTATCACTTAAGCCACTACCATTACTACTGGGCTGGACAGTTAAATCAGCATGATTTTTTTGTTTGTTTGTTTGAATAAAGTTGTTTGTGGCCATTGATCTTTTTACCCACAGTTTGGTCTCCACCAGTCCCTAAGGATTGCCATTTGCTTCTGAGCAGGTACAGTCTATTTATCAGAACGTTTTGGCTGAAAACAGCAGCCTGTTAAGTGTGGTGAGACTTAACCAACCAGTAAAGTTTCTGGCTGTTAAACCAAAACAATGTGCTGAAAAGCACTAAAATGCTCTGAAAGGCTAACAGGAACTATGGAGTCTGGTGATAACTGTCTCTGGTTTATTACTACACGCGATCCACTGTGCAATCCTGCAGTTTTAAACTGCCACCAGGCTAAACAAGTAATGGACCACTTGCCACTTCCAGTCTGAAAGGGCTTTCAAGTATTTTGCTTCTTTGGGCAAAAATAACATTGAGCCACATGTCACTGCCATTCCTTAAACAAAATCAGCAGTAGTAAACCATCTCTAATCCTTTATGTACATTCAATGATCAATTTAAATAAGCTGCAACAACATTATTCTAGTGTGTACTTGTTAAATAATTAAAAATGTGTACAAATTATCTTAAAATATCATAGAATATATTGTTGAAGTCTAAGTTGGTCTAATAGCCAAGCATTAATTGAAATAAGTTAGTGATTCTAACAAAGCTCAAAATACTTAGATCACCTGCAACATCCACCTTGAATTCTATATGGTCATCTGCGGCCTCACAGCTGTACACCCCAGAGTGTCTGACTTCTGCTGATGGAATAACCAGCGCTCTGAGTTTTTCTATTGTTTGGAATTCATATTCACTCTTTGGAGGTACTTGCTCTCCATCCTTGTGCCAAGAGACTTTGGCAGCTGGCTCTGAGACTTCACACTGCAGCTTAATTGGGCAGCCTGCTTCAATAAATTTGTTTCTTGCGACTTCTGGGAGTGGTGAAAACCTCACAGGAGTGGCTGTGGGGGTTTACAGAGCACTGCTGTTAAGCTTTCAGAACATCATTTAACAACTAGTGTTGTGCACATCAAACATTTTGGTGATAAATTTAGCACATACAATATTAAAAGCTCTGTTCTTTTGTACAGCTCTACAAAATACAGTTACAGGTAATTTAAGAAATGCTTAAATTTTCACACGTGGTAGCTCATGAATTAAAACTGAATACAAGACAATCACCTTCGACCTCCACATGGAATGTCACAACATCATCAGTGAGGCTACAGCTGTAGAGGCCGGAGTCAGAGACCTTAGCAGAATGGATCATCAATTTTCTCAGGTTGCCATCTCTTTTCATATCAAGGCCAGTTTTGCAAAAAAGCTCCACCTCATCTTTATACCAGGAAACCTGGGCAACAGGGTCTGAGACCTCACACTGGAGAATAATTGGACAACCTATTGCAATCATCTTGTATTTTTCTGACAGTGGGATTGGCATGATCTGTGGCGATCGGCCTAAGAGAAGGGAATAACAAGAGTTTGGGATAAGAGATGAATTCACTGACAGTGGACCAAACACAGCCAGTCATACCATGTTCTCATGAACATTCAAAAACCACTCACACCATAGAACAAGATGGACGTGGTAAGTATGATGAGAAGATAGTAAGGATAGAAATAAATCACCTTTTACATCCACTTTGAATGTGATGGTGTCATCTGATGTTGAACATTCATAGGTGCCACCATGTATGATCTCAGCTGAATGGATGAGTAGTGTCCTTGTCAGACCATCTGACTGAATTTCCACATTATTTTGTGGTAGGATTTTCATCCCTTCTTTGTACCAGTCGACATGAGCGGAAGGATCGTGAGAGAGTTCACAGCTGAGGACAATGGGAGAGCCTTCTTGGACGGACTTGTGCCTGTCAGTCTCTTGAAGCTCTGAGAACTTCACAGGTAATGCTATAGGTTTCAGATATTGCAAAAAGAGTGTCTTAATAAACTTCATAAAAGTAATTTCTTGAAGTAATTAAATATCCAATCAACTGTATATTCACTTAGAAAGAGTTTCAACACAAAACAACATAATAACATACAACACGATAAAGACTACAAATTACATAACATAGACAGTAAAACAAAAAGGCAAAACAAGCAAAAGTTTAGAGAGGTCTGAGGGAACAAGAATCGAGCTGTGAAATTTCAAAATTATCCACAATTATTGAACATCGACATAAAAAGCCCAAACAAAAAGCACAAGCAAGACACCAACAAACAAAAAGCACAGGTAAGACATGAGTAAGACAGTGACAAAGCATATTCAGTTAGTACCTTCAATGTAAAAGAATTGGACATAATAAAAAGCTGCATTGTGAAGCTATATGGTTAACTCAGAGGTCACTCAGTAGAGTGCAGCTCTCCACCAGGCAACAGTTCAGCATCTGCAATATCACCACATCTGGCAGATGCATCCAGCCGAGATTTGAAAAGTTCTGAATAGAGATTGAATAGTATAGTTTGTACTCTGTTTTTTGTATGCAACATTTTTTAAAGGTGTTTTTGTATTGTGTAGTCTCAGTATTCTTTAAGATGCAGAAAATACTGTAATGATATTGTAACTTAGCATCCTGGCCATGCCAGTTTTTCTACTGCCAAAGTGTAGCCTAACTTGACTTTACTAGCATAACATGGTTGATACCAGTGGATACCATAGCTCATCTACTGTCATCTATATTTCATGTAGCTAGCTTTAAAACTGAACCTGCAGCACCCTCTCAACGATGGTTACCATGTTGTAACCCTAGTTCTGTTAGCACAGGGGAGCCCTTTACCGGCCTCTACTGGTAATAGCCCTCTCCAATCACACGCAGATATTCACCCTCTGAAAATCTGCAGGTGCGTAGCTGGCTGATCAGGACGTGCCTACTGAATGCCCACTGATCTCGACAGGCTATAGGTTAGTTGCTGCAGCCCTTCTGCTACTTTATAACTTAGACCGCAGAGAAATAGTGAGCCCAAACGAACCCAGATAACATGCATATTAACCATAGCCTAACCGCAGAGCATACAGCAGACAACCTGCTCACCTTATTTGCCAAGTCCTCCTGGTGCAGGAGAATGCAGGCCCTTATTGCCTAGGGGGTGACTCAGATGTAACACACCTGATACACACCCTGCCATTTCTTAAGTCCTGAATTGCACCCACAAGCACAGACCCAGAAAAGAAGCCTATCGTGTCCAAGAGATAGAGCAGTATGTACCGACAGGGTGGGACTATGTTGCCATACATAAGTCCTCGAAACTCATCCTACTCTCAGCAACGCCATCGACACTGCGACACTGCATGTAGAGTGTGCATGGACTGCAGTGGAAGGGTCTCTTCCTGCTTGCCTATAGGCACTGAGAAAGTCATCCAGTCAGGTACTACTTGGATGGGGCTTTTCCAGTGACACTATCTCCATAGCACATGAACAGCAAATCCTTGCACTGGATGGGACCCCTGCATTCACCATAACTTGTCAATGCAAATATTGAGCATAGCAAATGTAATTTTACCTCCTTGTGATGGGGTGTAGGAAAAAATGGCGAAGACATTTGTGTCGCCAAAACTCCTGTGACAGGAAGAAATGGCAGCTGCGTATACTTTAATTATGGCATGAGACAGCCCATTCTCCAGCAGATACTGCAAAAAAGAAAGAATAGATCCCATTGAGCAAGTCAGAGGATCTAGCCTTTACTTGCACCAGCATTGGAATCTTATCTACTTTGCCTTGTAACAGGCAATGGTGGATGGTCTGCATCACCTGTACAGACAGTCCAGCCCACATTAGCCTATCCCTCTCAGGAGCCAAGCCTGGAGGCTGGTCCAACCTGCCTATCATGCCTGCCTCCTGTATCAGAGGAAGTGCCAACATTTGGGTCACCTTCACATACCACAGTGCTCAGTTTCAATCCAGGGCTACGAGGATAACAGTTAACCACTCCTGTCTCACATTTTCCAGTGCTGGGGAAATATAACAAAGAGGAGGAAAGTAATAAATCATCCTTCTTAGCCATGCATCCAGTCCCAGGGGCAGATCTGACTTTTGTTGGTTCTGACTAGCACATGTCTACAGTGTACCAGAGGCTTGCAGTGTTGGAGGACCAGAAACACCTGAAGTTCGTGAAGGTTAATGTTATGGTTTTGGGACCTGGGGAGCAAGAGGGGTTCTGCCCTGCGTGAGCACTCTCTGCCTCACAGAGGTGCAGAGCTGCACCTCATCTCCTCTCTGGGTAGAAGAAGGAGCAAGTGGCAGATGGCAGCTCAGCAGCATCCTCGCCTCCTCCAGGCTTTTGAAGTGCTGAGTCACAGCCAAGATGGATTTGAAAAGTCCCTTAAGGTGAGCCTCAGCCACAGATGGCGAGAGCCTACTGTGGCCAGTGACATCATGCTTGCTGTGGCAGTTGTAACACACTGAATCAGGTAATTCATACGTCCCAGAAGATCAGTCTGATCTGGTCAGGGGGTGGGCATTTATCAGCGCTGTTACAGGTGAGACCCCCAACACTGCTGGCGCCAAGTTCACAGCCATCTGCAAAATCTTTGAGTTGTGGTTTCCTGCTTTCTGACTGAAAGGCCAAGTGAGGAATCAGGAGTGGGTGACGTTAAGGTAAGCTGCCTCCGTGCAGCCCTGCACTCTCAGGAAGTCTACTGGAGCCTGTGGAGCCAGTTGATCAGATTAGTTGGGATAGGTGGAAGCAGGGTGAACCCAATTTGCTCTGCTCCTTTTGGGAAATTTTGGCAAACTGAAGTTAGGAGTGGATTCACAGTCAAAGCTGATGATCCAGACCCAGATGAAAGGTTCTCATCATCATCCCACGAATGAGGTGCCAGTGCTTTCTTAGTGGAGTCTGCCAGCAGGCATGGTGGCAGCATGTCAGCAGCCAAACAAGAGTTCATCTTCAAGGGGGAAGAGATGCTCATTTAACAATTTTCAGTGGACAAACACATGCACATGATTGAAGAGAGCTATTACACATAGAGTTTCGTAGAGGGTGGAGCCTGTGTGAGATAGAACAGTCACACACACATAAACACAACCAAATGCGTGATCCTCTCTAGGCTAATGTCTGGTGGAGATACTATATTTAGACAGAGGATGTCCCATATTATTTAATTTCATGTCTGCTAAACAATAAAAAAACTGACTGAGAGTTGCTTTTCTTTAAAGTGACATAGCATAACATGCAATAACAATTCGACATAGCAAATTGAACTTTATTTAAATTTTGTTAAAATGCAGAAGTCATTATTTTAGGAGAAACACGTTACTTTACATTTTTAGGAGAGTAGTCTGGGAAAATTCCTCTGAAGTGATTAGACAAATGTGACATGATCACCTGCTGTAGCAGTTAGTTGGCCGTGCATGACAGTGAAAGCACTACAGAGTTACTGAGTATCACCTTTTACTTCCACAGCAAACTGGATGTCATCATCCTTTGACTCACAACGGTATATGCCAGTGTGAGTACGCTCTGCTAATGGGACAACTAGACTCCTCAAATTTCCTTCTGACTGGAGGTCTACTCCAATTTGAGGTAGGAGCTTTGTTCCATCCTTGTACCAACTGACTTGTCCAGTGGAGTCTGACAGCTCACATTGTAGCGCAATGGGACAGCCTGCCATGACTGTCTTTTTCTGGTCAGTCTCAGATAAAGCTGAAAACTTCAGAAGTGGAGCTACAGGATTGAATATAAAATAGAATTGGTCAATAAAACAAGTACTACTCTTCACCAAATGAAGCAAAACACAATCCTGAAACTGAAGCCAATCTACAGTATATTCAACCATTAAAAAGGTACATGCGAACATATTTCATCCTACCCAACAATTTTGATTCAGTACTTATAGCAAATTGTGTTTGTGCTCTTAAATTGTATTTTGTACAGTTGACAGACAATGAAAAACTGATATACCAAAAGTACAACAAACAAAAAAATGAACTGAATCATATAGTCAGCTTTTATGGAAAAATGGCACTTGAAAATTTAGAATCAAGCTAAACTGAAGGTTCATGTTGGTCTGTCTGCAACTACTTTAGATATTTTGCTAAACTGAATGAATTAAATCATCTATGGGCAAGCAGGGGCAGGGGACATACTGCACATGGTCTTGAGCCTTTTTTCAGTAAATCTACATTTTGTCAACTTAAGTTATTTAATGCTCTTGTTGGACTTTTGATATGACTGTGAAAACCCCCAGGAGATTAGAATTAGATTAATTAGAAACTAGCTCATCTGGCTGTGTTGTAACATGGTGTGAGTGTCAGCTCATCTATTTACTGAATGCAAGACACTGCGACTATAGAAAGCATAGATTCTGCCATCTTTTACCTTTTACCTACGTGGCCACTTTTAGCTATTTGTTCATGTTAAGTTGAAATATCTACCTTAGGTTGATTATATTCATCCAAAGTGATAAAATAGGAACATGAAAAAACTTTTGTCACCTTTAACATCCACATGAAACTGCACTGCATCATC
Source organism: Lutjanus erythropterus (assembly GCF_056507025.1). Lineage (NCBI taxonomy): Eukaryota > Metazoa > Chordata > Actinopteri > Lutjaniformes > Lutjanidae > Lutjanus > Lutjanus erythropterus. The sequence continues at coordinate 3,158,005 of NC_139324.1, read as the reverse complement.
TGTTGTCTTGCAGCTGTAAATCCCTGCATGGGAAGGCATCACTGACTGGAAAGCCAGCGTTCTTACGGAACCCTCTGCCAGCATGTCTTGCCCAGCTGCTTCATGTAGTTTTATTCCATCCTTGTACCAAGTAACTTGAGCGTTAGGATCTGATATCTCGCATCGAAGGGCTATGGGCTCACCGACTTCAACAGACTTGTTCCTCTCAGCTTCACAAAGTGTTGTAATTTTCACAGGCGGAGCTGGGGGTGTTTGAGGTAACATCAAGAGAAAATTGCATCACTATTACTGACTACAAAAAAAAGTTGCTTTCAAACAACAGAAAAGCAAAGTCACAAATCAAGATTAGTCATGCCAATAAATCTCAAAAGTTAACATATATCATACTGAAAGATATGTCTTTATTATTAGTAATCTAAAGAAGTATCTCTGGTTAGACTTGAGATAACTGGGCATTCAAGTTAGGATTTGGAGCTAATGTATTTACTCTTTCCCTTATCTTTAATATTCTTCACAGACCACCCAAGCTCAAAGTTTTACATTGACTACTTCAGTATTTTTAGTATGAACAAAATCAAGTAAGAAAATGTAGAAATTGTCAAAATGTCAAGGATTGCAAAGAGCAATCTCTTCATTTTGCACAATGTCAACATTGTGCCCGTCCATTTTTTTTCCTTTTTTGATAATGCTAACCATTTAAATCACCTTCAACAGCCACCTTATTTGCAGTGACACTGTCACTCCAGTGACTGTCACATGTCCTTGATAGATAGATCTCTTCTGATTGGAGAGTAGATGCCTGCTTGACACAGTAAGACTCTATAAACTGGGTAGGTCTTTGCCCAGTGTTAACTGGGCTGTCTACTTGGACTTCTGTGGCCTTCATGGTGTGATGACACTCTGCTTGGACTGTTGTGGCCTGCATGGACTGATACAGAACATCTGAATGGTTAGGTACTGCTTGTCCTGTGTGATAGAGGTCATCCGATGCAGACTGTTGCAAGTTGTAATGCTCCCCTTGTTGGACAGTCTCTACCTCTTTTGAATTATACAAGTCCAATGACACAAGGGATGCAGTGTTAGGGAAGTCACCACACTTTTCTGACTGGACAGTTGATGCCTGTAGTAGTCTGTTTAACTCCTCTGATTGGTCAGTTGCAGTCCACAAGGAGTAACATGGCCCCTCTGAAGGGAGAGTTTCAGTTTGTAAACAAAAAAGAGGCTTCTCTGATAGGACTGCTGGCATCTGTATGGAGCTACAGAGCTCCTCTGATTGGACAGTTGCAGTCCTTAAAGATGTAAAAGGCTCCTCTGAATGATCAGTTGCAGTATGTGAGGATTTAAAGGGCTCCTGTGATTGGACAGCTGCAGTATGTGAGGATGTAAAGGCTTCCTGTGACTGGACAGTTGCAGTATGTGAGGATGTAAAGGCTTCCTGTGATTGGACAGTTGCAGTATGTGAGGATGTAAAGGGCTCCACTAACTGCACAGTTGCAGTATGTGAGGATTTCAAGGGCTCCGCTGATTGAACACTTGCAGTATGTGAGTATGTAAAGGGCTCCTCTGACTGGACAGTTGCAGTTTGTGAGTATGTAAAGGGCTCCTCTAATTGGACAGTTGCAGTGTATGAGGATGTAAAGGGCTCCTCTGACTGCTGAGTTGCAGTTTTTAAGGGGTTACAGAACTCGCCTGTTTTGGCTGTTGAAATCTGTAAGTGGTTAGTATGGTGCTCTGACTGGGCAGTTGCAGTCTGTAGGCAGTTACCTAACTCTGACTGGACAGCTGGCATCTGTATTGAGCCACATAGCTCTTCTGATTGGACATTTAGTGTCTTGATAGTGGACTCCTCTGATTCAACATTTGCAGTTTGTAGAAAATTACAAAACTCATCAGTTTGGAAAGCTGTCTGCAGGGAACTAGAAGGCTCTTCGGATGGGGCTTCTGCATGCTGTATATAGTAAACGAATTCCTCACCTTGTGATTCTGTGGACTGTTTAGTGTGATGTTGTATATCAGACTGCATTATTGTTGCCTTTACAGAGTTATAGTAAGGTTGAGATTGAGCATTCAGTGTTCGTTGATTATCCCAGAGCTCCTTTGGCTGATTGGTTGTAATCCGGTCAGTCATACATTCATATGCTGACTGAGAATTTGGTATGTGCCTGGAATGTTCTTCGTATGTCTGTGTATCTCCTCCCTCGCCACAGAAGATGCCAGAATTGCATTTTGAGGACATGCAGTCAACTTCAACAGGATAAGCCTCTTCAGTGGACTTCTTCTTCTCTTGGTCAGAAGAGAGCCTTGGCGATGTAGCTATAAGCATTGTGATGTACACAGAGAAAGGTTTTCAGTGGTTGATGGTCTCAATACTTCTTCTCATAACAGAATTTTACATCAGTGTGGGTTAGCATGGAGTTATGGGATAATTCATTGCAAAGACAAGCAAGAAGGTCGACCAGGTTTGGTCTGAGATTGAGCTCCTATGTTTCCCCCTTCAGCTGACTCCTAATACTATCATACCATCAGTCTGTACACTACCACCTTATATCCTAAAAAGTACATTAATTTTCTTCTCTTTGATAAGAGTTCGTTGTCATTGCAACGGTGAGAGGTTCGGGGCAGCAATGTGAATGAGAGGATCTGGTGATGAATAAGACACAAGATGGACTTAAAGAGTTGTAAGCTGCTTGTTACAAGCAAAGATGGCTGTTAAAATGAAGAATTAATTGACAAACACAACATATATGTTAGTATGAAGAGCAGCTAGGCAGCTACTAAACACCCACATTTGATTAAGAGCCAAAAACTGCAGGAAATGACATGAGACCAGGATTCAATATGACAAAAAGCAACGTTCTAAAAGAAAAAAAAAAAATACAGGTGCCTCAGATGATTGAGCTAACAGTGAAATTCACCACTATTGTTAGTGGCATGTATGTGCTGGGTTAACATGGATGACTGATGTTGAAATATATCAAATCACCTTTGACATCCACAGTGTATTGGGCAGATGCATCAGCTATCTCATCAATCTCATCACCATAGTGACACTGCTCTGCTGTTTGGACAAAGCCAAAGAGAAAACAATGAGCTGGGTGATAGCTTCACGTATGTGACTAAATGCTTGATTCTGAATTGTGCAGGTACAATGTGGAACACCACCTTTCATGTCCACATTGAACTGTGCATCACCAGATGTTTCACAGCCAAATCTCCCATCTCCAGACAAGTCATGTGACTGGGGGGGCAAGGCTTGGCTGCTGCTCTGGGATTCACAGTCATTTTCCCTTTTTGGGTAGATCTGGGTTCCATCTTTGTACCAACAGGCTTTGGCAATGGGATCTGAAATCTCAAATTGCTGAACAATTGGGCTGTGCACTTCAGCAGACTTGGTCTCTTCAACATCATGACCAAGCAGATATGTTGGAGTTGGCACTACAGACAAGCATTGAGGGGACAATTTCAATGTACATTACACTAGCTTTTAGAAAAACTGACTTAAAAGAGATATTGTCACAGATATTAGCTCTGCATTGTAAAAACAAGTAAGAAGACAGACTAAAAGCTACATTAAGAGTTAGTCATAGCTAAAATAGAAAGGACGTTTACAAAACAAAATCACCTTGTTTTTTTACTATTAATTGTGCAACATCATCTGCTGTTGCACAGTAGTATGATCCAGAGTTTGAAGGATGAGTTGGTTCAATAACAAGGGTCTTCTTGATGGCTTCCATTTCAAAATCAGGCTCTCTATCAGAATCATGTTCTTTATCCCTCTGCCATGACACCTGGAAAGCAGGGTCTGTGGTTTCACATGTTGGTTCAGTTGGGCAGGTTTCTTCAAGTGACTGCGTCTCCACAATCTCCGGCGAGGGCAACAACGCCAACGTTGGAGCTAAAGATGATGATTCATGTTATAATTGCGGACTCAACAGTGCATATTCACACTATTATTAAGAAAGGGGTTATAGGTTCAGCTCTCCCAAACAGGGAACTAATCTGTTATGAGGCCAAATTGAAGGAGAAAAACTCATATTTTCAAGAATATTTTCACTTTGTCAGTAGAGATTAATTTTAACATTTAAGAAACAGTTACAACTTCACACAGAGCACCACAGACAGACACATATGCACACTGTAAATGTTAATTGCATCTAGTCTCCAGAAAGCTCTATGCTTTGCTCTAAGATTCAATAAATTTAAGATAAAATCACCTTTGATATCCACAGTGAAGTGAATAGTGTCATCAGAGGTTTGGCAGCTGTACAGCCCTGAGTGCAAGAGCTCAGCAGATGGGATAATGAGTTTCCTCAATGTGCCATTACTCTCTATATCCCAACCATTCTCCGCGAAGAGCCTTACACCATCTTTATACCAGTAGACAGGCACAGTGGAGTCTGCAACCTCACATTCCAACTCCAAAGGTTTGCCCGCTTCAAATGACTTGGTTCTCTCAACGTCAAAGATAGTAGAGCACGTCACTGGTATAGCTAGCATTGGGAATTCAGGACAGCTAAATAAAATCAAGACTGTGGAAATGGATACCTTGCAAAAATGTAACTGCTGAGTAGAAAATGAAAAGGGCTTTGGAGACTTTCAATTCAGGTCACAGCAGTCACAAAACAAATGATTAGAAGTAATAATTACCTAGTGGGTTAACAGTTCTTTAAGGTCATGTGCATGAAACAGTTCTTCATACCACATACAGAAGAAGCAGGGATTATTAGTGGCATCTAGAAAGAGGAGGTGGGGTTACAGTATTAACGCACAAGATAAAAAGTGTAAAGTCACCTTTGATCTCCACATGAAACTCCATGGTATCATCCTGTGTGGTGCATTGGTACACACCCGAGTGGGACAGCTCTGCAGACTGAATAACTAATGTCCTTGTGTTGTCCTCTGAGTGGATTTCTAATCCAGAGTTTGAAATGAGCTGCATTTCATCCTTGTACCAGCAAACGTGGGCCTCAGGATCCGACACCACACACTGGAGTACAATAGGACAGCCTGCTTCGATCGACTTGGTCCTCATTGCTTCAGGAATTGCAGAGAACTTCACAGGTGGAGCTATAGATATGTTTAGATCTCATGTCAACCTTAATTCAACCTCATGCCAGCCTTTAAGATTATTCATCATCATCTACAGACATCTAAATCACTAACATGCTGTAATGCAGTCAAAGAAAAGATGACAGCCTAGCTGCACTTCTATCAAGTGCTAAGAAGAAAGGCAACAGACAACATACAGAAGTGTCATCAGAGTTAGTTGCATTGCTGAGGAGCTTGTTAAAGTTTCACATCGCTTAAGGTAAAAAAAATCACCTTTGACGTCCACACTGAATGTGATGGTGTCACCCTTTGTCTTGCAGCAGTATAACCCAGAGTGGAAAAATTCTGCTGAATGGACAGCCAGCTTTCTCACCGAGCCATCCGTTAGAATATCTAGTCCAGTTTGAGGATGGAGCTTTGACCCATCTTTGTACCATTGCACCTGGGCAGAGGGATCTGACAGCTCGCATCGTAAAACAATGGGGTTGCCTGTTTGGATGGTTTTGTTCCTCTCAGCATCTGGAACTGCTGAAAACCTCACAGGCGGGGCTATGAATATTTAGATATTTTAATGGTTTGTTAAGTCGTAAATGTTACGTTTTGATAAGTCAAACTTTAAGAGAAGATTAGTTGCATATGTACAATAAAAGAAGTGTGTCAAATGACAATAAAGATGGTTAGTCACTGTGAGAGACACCAGTATTGTAAGAAACTCACTCCACTCACCCTCTACTTCCACATTGAACCTGATGACATCATCAATGGCATCACAGCAGTACACTCCTGAATGTGTGAACTCTGCTGATTGGATGACAATTCTTCTCATGGTGCCCTCTGATTGGATATGAAGACCCTCCATTGTTTGTAATTCCACCCCATTTTTGTACCAGTGCACTGGAGCTGCAGGGTCTGACAGCTCACAGTAGAGCACAATGGGGTTCCCAATTTCTACAAATTTATTTCGATCCATTTCTGACAGTGATGAAAACTTGACAAGAGGAGCTGCAAATTTTAGAAAAACAATAAGAACGTCTTACATCACTGTGTCTTGTCATTTAGGATAATAAACTAAAGGATATAGTATCTTAGTCGTCTGGCATTGTTCGTGCCAAATGTACCGAATTCCAGTTTGGAAGAAAACAAACTTCAAATACAACAAATCGTAGGCTGACCTCAAGCAAATTATGCCATTGATCCATACATACCTTGAATGTACAGAGCTGCAGAATCCCGGATGCCATAGGCAATAAATGTGATCTCAGCTCCATTGTCTGTATCACGTACTCCTCGTATGCGAAGGGACTGGTGTGTTCGTGTCCGACGCATGGAATAACGTTCCTCCTCCTGAAGCTGGGTACCATTTAAGAACCATGTACCGATAACTGAAGCAGACAGCTCAATAGTGAAATGGGCATCTTGCCCCTCTGGTACCAAGGCATCCTGTAAGGGAGCTTGTATTCTGGCAACTGGAACTGCAAAAGAAAATCAGTTCATACACGATTTAGGAAGCACCATCCTCAACCATTTTGAAATTTCATTAATCAAGAAAGCAAAACTTTATATGGTTGTTTTAATATTACTGAACTTGCCCAAGTGAACAGCCCTAGGGAACTCGACATTGTTGCTCTTTCCATATTTGTTTACACTGCAAATGCGAAATCGATAATCAGCTTCGCATGGTACGCTGTCACCCAGGATCTCAACAGAGGTCGCAGAGTCTGTGGTCAGGCACTGGAGCCACTCCTGTGAGCCAGTGCCCACTTCCTGGCGCTCAAGCACATATCCAGATGGAGGATTCTTTCGCGAGTCCTGAGCAGGAACCCATGAGAGAAGAGCTGCATTAGCTCGCTCTGTGTTGATCTGCACACCCACTGGACAACTGGGAGGACAATGTCTGGCCGCTGAAACAGGAGAAAACAACCATGTCTCTTTGGACTGGAATAACTGATGTAGATCATATCATATCATGCACATATTGCATTTGGAATACTATAATTAAGATGAGGGATCATACCTTTCACTCTGAGCTGAGAGGAAGTCTTGGATCTGCCTACAAGGAAAGTCACAAGGCCAGAGTCTTGGGGCATCGTGTTGACAAAAACCAGGATGTGAGTGCGACCGAAGGACTTAAGGATGGTCTGATGCGTTTCACGCAACTCCACACCATCTTTGTACCAGTGTATGTCCATTTCTTCTTTTTCCACTTCAACGCAAAATGCAGCATTTTCACCTTCCAATACATCCACTTTTCTTGGAAGCTTCCGCAAAATTGTCCCTGCAAGGAAACACACTGAAAGTGACTGACTGATTTTTCAGTTTGATCAAACTAATCACCAGAATAAGTCATTTGTAATTGCCCATCAGAACGACTGACACCTTAATCATCAGGAAAACATCATAGGTCATTTCCTTCCCAAATCATAACAAATCAGTAGTTTATTAGGTTGAAGGAAAGATGACTTTGTTTTGATTAAAATAACTACTAGTTAGGGTTATGAAATGATTGTGGTCATGGTTAAAAGAAATGCTGTTGACTGCTGGTACAAAATGCAAAGTAAACAGTGGTCTCCCATGTCAAAGTCCAATGTTTTGTTGACCCAACCAACCATCTCCTCCATTTATACTCTTTTTGGCTCTATAACAACTATAACATTTTAACAACATCACATTAAGCCTTCCCTTTATCTCTGTTTTTCTTACAACTTGTTTCCATCAGGCACAGATGTGTTGTGTTATGGCTGCACCATGTCTGCTGGAGCTGATCACTGCCAGTTCACACAATGCTTGTGATTATACCAGCGGCACTGCAGCACATCCCAGAAGCAGCTCTCCACTCTTCTCTGCTTAAAATGTGTGGCAATTTTTAATTTAAAATTTCAAAATAAAAGACCCTGTGCAGACTCGTGGTCATAAAAACAAACAAAAGCAAAACTACTTCACTATGTAGCTTACTTACCCATGGTAGAAACACAAAAAGCAGGGAAGGACCAAATCAATACAATCTGAGCAAGTCAACATAATCAGGAGGGCAAAAAGGCTCTGCTGCTGAAATGCTTCCTAAACGCTGCTGGTGGAATATGCAACGGTGTGGAGGACGGATCAAAGTCATAGTGCAGACATGGCTCGACGGGTTGGTCTTACTATGGACTAGTACTATTGAAACAAAACAACTGACGATACTATTTCTTACTAGTATGATGCCAACTGTGTGTTTCCAATGGACACCGGTAAAAACATAGATGAGAAGTAACGCCAAACAAAGGAAGAGGAAGAGGAAGAGAGAGAGAAAAAAAAGAAAAAGTATATCAAGAGGGTTTTAGTCATAGACTTTTGTCAGGCCTGTTTGTTTCAAATTCAAAAAGGAAAATAAGAAACCCTGCTGTCAGTTTGCATCTCCTTTTTATTGTGTTTTTCAAAGAAGAGCTATTTTACAGTTCATCCCGATTTACCTTTCACAGCCACCTCTGCAATGCTCCTCCCCCCATCGGGCATCTCGCAGAGGTAAATCCCATCATCGTCAACTCCAATGTCACGGATAGTTAGCCGTCGTTTTGTTCCCCACTCCTCCATTCCATATTTGGCCCCTGGCTGCAGTCGTCTATCCTCCAGATACCATGTGATGGGAACGGAGTCCTCTGGAACTTCACACTCGAGAACAGCCAAATCTCGTTCCCATACCTCTAGATCAATGAGAGGCTGCTTGAACCGCACAGGCGGCTCTGGAACCAAGAGGGAAGAACACCAGTTTGATTAAACCAATATCACCTCACCAAAGTTTAAAATATTAGCTCATGATAGTCATATCTACTTTTATCTTTCAAACGGTATCAGTGTGACTTGATTCACATAAATACTTGAGGCCAATCGACCCTGTCAAAACACAGCACATCATCTATGTTCGTGTAGTAAACACTAAATTGAAGCCTATTTGGCAGTAAATTCCAGTGAAGCAAACAAGATGAACAAAATCATGAGACAAGTAGCTCATTTAGTTGAGGAATGGAAACATCATTAACACATCGGGGTGTTAGATAGGAAATAAACTGTTTGTAACTGACACCCTCAGACAGTACCAGACAGTTGTAAACAAAAGAATGTGGACTGTATTAAGTACTCTGTGTGCAAAGCTCTTCATTTCCTTATCTTACTAATGTCTTAACAAGTCCAATTAAACACACAGACAACTGATGAAATACAATCACCTTCTACCATTTAAATCACCTTTAAATCTACCCCCTAGCTAACAATAACCATCAAGCCCATCTCAGTCTTATTTTGTGTGTCTCTGACTGGTACAGTACAATACTTTTTTTGTTGATGTCATAAGTTTGGACTTCTCTGGGCCATGTGAGAAATATGATCCCCTTTCCAAAGACTTGGACACATGGACGCCCCCCTAGACCTTTCACAAGCTAAGTGACTTTGCAGACATCATACTGCTGTTGGAATCCACCTCAAGCTGATGAACTTTGGCTGTTTAGATATCTCTCGGGTCGAATTTCAGATCATTAATACATTTCATTAATTCTCCAGTGGACCCAGGATTGAATTGCTTTTAATGCAGCTGGTGTCATATAATTTAATTACTTATTTGCAGCTCATTGGCCTGCTGACCTGCTGTTTTATGAACTCAACTGACTAATGATACAAAGCCATACACTTGGAAATTTATTTGAATTAGATCCATAAGTAGGCATTTGTGAGCAGGAACCTGTTTTGTGTGATAAGCATTAGTGTGCTATTGTACAGTTTCTGCTGTTCTATGCTTTGTAAAAGCATTGGTCACTTCATTATTTTACCACTCAGATATATTCAGATACAGATTAGAACAGAACATTATAATGTTAGGTGTTTTTATCCTGTTTTATAGTTTGTTATTAGTAGTTTGTAGTTTGTTATTTACATGATTATAAGGTTTCTCTGTGTTTAAGTATATAATTTCAGCCTATCTAAACAATATCATTGTGAAATATAAATAGATTTTTAAATTGTTTTTAAAAGGGCCAGTCTGTGGGATTCAGCAGCATCTAGAGGTGAGCTTGCTGATTGCGAAAACCTTGCCTCACTCTCCCCTTCCAAGCATGTAGAAGAACCTACAGTGCACAGGAAACTTGGTTTGTCTATTCTGGGCAATCTGGTTGCCTCACTGGAATATAGATATATGCAGATGTGGCATTGGCCTGTGGATCGTACAACTACATTGCCGCCATTTTTTTCAGGTCAAGACTGACCTATGAACAAATACGCACAATGTTTATTTCAAATGATCTCAATGAGTGATGTTCTATTCCACGGTTTATGACTAACATGGAGTAAGTTCTTTCTTACTCCATGCAGATCATGAACCCTTGAAACACGAAAATGGCAGCAACATTTACGTAATGCAGCAAAAAGAAAAGGTTGTCAGTGTAGTGTCTATGTAAAATATGTTTATGCTGTGGAAGAGTACCATGGTCTCTGTAGATATAAGGGGCTCATTCTAAGGTAATGAAAACAGAACAGTTCTCATTTTCAGGTGATTATACACTAATGAAAACATACTTATGAATATTATATTCCATAAAATGGAATATTCTGCCAATAAATTCCTGTAAATATTTCACACTGGAACTTTAAAGCATCATAATACAGTCATATGACTTTTAAGATCTCTATTTTGCCTTCCCTGTCTGGCCCTACCCCAATAAATGATCTCAGAGTATCTCTTTGAAGATAACTCACTGACATCATCCTAGCATCAAATGGATGGAAATCTGATCTAAGAACACACCACAGACTCACTCACTCCTTTAAGGCTGCAAAAAGCATCACAGGCTGCTACAGTTCACAAAATTAAAACTCTAGCCACTGTAAATGGACTTACCCTTTACGGAGAGATGTACAGCACTTAAGGTTTGCCCTGCTGTATTTGATGCAGCACAAACATAAACTCCATTATCCTTCTGCTTACAGTACAGAACTTTAAGTGTGAAGTATCCTTCTCTGTCCTCATATAACAAATAACGCCTTCCAGACAGTATCAGCCTCCCATCTTTTCTCCAAATTATTTCTGGTTTGGGTTTTCCAGTCACAAAGCAGCGGAATTTGGCATGTTTGCCCTCTGTCACTGCAAACATTTTCACTTTGGCAGACTTTGTCATGGTGTCGTCTTTGAGCCGGTTTGGCACTTGCCTTCCACTCCTCTGTTTACCCTGGTGGGCTTTCCAGTGGCCATTTGTGTAGCCATTACGATTTCCTTCATCCTCATGTCCTGGGCCTGCGTCAACAAGCAACACAGCTCCTGCCAGCGCTTCCCCAAACTCGTTCCTGGCTTTGCACGTATAAACACCACCATCTGGTGCACGAGTCTTAAAGATCTTCAGCTGGAACCATCCACCATCCTGGTAGCCCACACTGAAATGTGTGCTTTCAAATATTTCATTGAGTTTCCTGCCATCCTTTTCCCAGACAACCTCTGGTCGTGGGTTTCCCCAGAGCTTACAAGAGAAGACAGCATCTTCTCCACGACCAACACGAGTGGATAAGGGCTTGATGAGGAATCGTGGCTTATTTTCCTCTCGTAACTCCAACTCTTGTGCCTCACCTTCCACCTTCAATGTGGCTGCTGCGTACGTTTCCCCAATGCTGTTTTTTGCTTTGCATATGTACTGCCCACTATCCTCTGTGGTCACAGCTGAAATGATAAGATTGTAAACATTTCCGTCTTCAAAGACTCTGTATCGTCCCTCTGGGTCGATCTTTTCATTGTTTCGCTCCCAGATAACTGCAGGCCTTGGATCACCACCAATTTGACACTTCAGGACTGCATCAGTTCCACTTTGTACCACTACAGGTCGAGGATAGGCTAAGAAACGTGGTGCACCACCAAACACATCCATTTCTGCTTCGCTGCTTCAGCCTCACTTCACCGTAAGCAGGCCAGGAGAGTAAGAAATGGCAGTTATTCACTGGGGCAAGACACTCCAACTTCTGCACTGCAAATTTCTAAAAAAAAGAAAAGAAATGACAGAGGGATTACTTTAGTATCCAACAGAGATCTATAGCAAACCTTATATGAAATACCCCCCCCCCTCCCCACCATTCATGAGAATGGGACAAATCATGTCCTACCAAAAATATGAAATGTTTTGGTTTGCTTTAACTTTTTTAATATCAAAACTTGCTCTTTGCCAGAAAACAGGCTTGTCCCAGACAACAATTCACAACTTGAAACAATTAAATGTGTTAAAAGCTGTCAAAATCTGAAACTAACAAACTGATGTCATAGGTAGAAAAAGATGTGATTATAATCTTTTTTTTTAAGTGATTGTTTTTAATGAAAATTTTGGTCCTTTAAAATTGTGTCCACTCGATCAGATTTTTACAAAAAATGATTTAATCAGGTTTAGCTATACCCTAAACTCTCCAGTCTCACTTCCTGGTTTAAAAATGATGGGAATACCACTCAAGCCCTGGTAAACTTTCTATGTGTGATAAATTTAAATAATATTGCTATCAGAACTTAAAAAATAATACTATGCTGTGAAATGAAAAAAAAAGTAACACACAAGTAAGATAAGCTTTGCCAGACTTTCGATCTGATGGAGCTGACATCTACATTTAATAAAAAAAAAAAAAAAATCACTAGGAGGTTGGCCTGTTACAAGGTTTAATAGCCAAGAGTTTGAGCCTGTAAAATATATTTTCCCAGGATAAATGAAGAGTAAATACTAAAACCCCCTAAAATGTGTATTTATCCCAATTCTCACTAATGAGTGCTCATAAGATTCTACTTTTAACCTAAACTTTTTAGCCGTAACAACGAAATGAAGCCTTAGATTTTGGACTGGAAAATAAAACTTTGGTCACTGAAACACTCTGTGTCCGCCCCCTTTATGTGCATGTGGTTCAGCACAAAAGCATGGCATGATTATTAGGGCTAATTGAATTAGATCTGTCTGCATGAGAGAAAAACACAGGCTAGCAGCGAGAGGAGGGGGACGGGGACAGACTCGTCCTGTTGCAACAGCAGCCACAACACATAGCCAGTACAGCTGGTGCTGTATTTCAATGGGAAAGTGCTTAATATAGTATGTCCTAAATAAAGACCTGTGATGGAGTGTGTGTCAGGTATCACAAAGAAGCCTCTGAAACCCGCGTGCTCACACAAACACAGGATGAAATCATGGTCTGCCCACCCAAGAGACCTTGTAGACAAAATATGCTGAGCCTCCATCGCACCCTTTGTTGGCAGCTCTGTTAGGGAATTCCTTCTTTAAATGTCACTGTTAAAATTGTTTTTCTGTCATATTCATAAATAAATATATCAGGCAATCCTAGAAATGTTGTTTATACGAGAGTGCAATTCTCCCTCTCCCCATTTAAAATTATGCTGTCATTTTGACTATTTTTGCAATCTCACCCTTTGCCCAAAACTTTTCCTTTAGGAGCTTCTGAACTCGAAAGGGAGTATTTATCAGTAAACTGAGTTTATGTGTTTTGGAATAGCTCCCACAGAGTGTTGAAACTTTGTCCTCTTAGATGCAAGAAGCAAAGTTTCATGTCACAAAGAAAAAATCTCAGTTTTGAAGCAGCTTATTGTCTATCATAGTATTAAATATGATTTTTTAAAAGTAATTTTACTTTTACATTTGATAGCAAAACATTAAAGATAATAATCATACAAAAATATTGTTGTTGTCAAATACAAAACAACCAACCATCAAAATGAACATGAACCCATGTAAAAATGAAACCATATCATATCATATTGATGTTAAAAAGAAAGTTTGAAGAAAGTATTTTAATTTCTTTAAAAAATTAACTTAAAATTGAACCGAATGTCGATGGAAAACTGTTTTATATATTTTGTATAACCATTAAATATACGATTTGATATAATTGGGTGATTACATTAATTTTCTAAATTGTATAAAGTCTCTTTTCCACATTGAAAGTTGTTTTATTAACTCTGTTTTGACATTGCATTAAAAGTGTCTTCAATATTCCCTCCGGAGGTTTAAAGAGAGGAGATTAACCCCTGTGTTTACGTGTCTGATTTAATTGGAATGACCTCTGCCCCTTGTGAAGCTGTGCTGTGTACCCCTCACATGACCTACCTCGCTTCAGTCGCGGGGAAAGACCGTCAACATACATTCCGCACTCGCAATCTCTCGTCGAGGTAAGAAGCAGTGCCACTCGTCTCCTGAAGGCTGAGTAATGTCCCAAGTTGACTTCAGATTCAGAAGCATGCTCTCCTCAGCGGTCTACTCCAGTACATCTTTATAGACTTTTTTTTTTTTTTTTTTTTTTTACCGTCAGGAAGGATAAAAAGAAGAACTTCAATATCCACACCGACCTCCCGTTTAACAACTTCAGAGTGGTCCCCCAATATCTGTGTCGTTCAGGCCTTAGACACCCCAAGTGTCATTGTTCGTGGAATACCGTTAAATGCTTTTGCAGCTGCTGCTGTCCCCTAAAAATACTGGCTGCCTCGATGACAGCAGTGAAGATAAGTCGGGCACTTCCATTCACTTGCCAGCAGGGACTAAAGATAGTTCAGGTGGCCAGTGCAGGGCAGACTGCTTAGCTTACTTGAGGCTTTGCAATAAAAATCCAAGGAGAAGAGCGAGCTCCTGGTCTCCCAGTGTTCTAAAGATCACCTTCATTTAATCTCCAACATTTGTTTAATTCAGTTATCCACAAGTCATATAGTCTGTCATCTTTCACTGTAGACTGTGACACAGTGTGCTTACAAAGTGTTGTTTGTGACAGAAAGCATGAAGTAGTTAAACAGAAAGTTCAACCTTATGGTGCAGAACAAAAAAATCAAAAAATAAAATCCTGAGCTGATGTTGTATATATGTTGAAAATATCATGAGAAGAGTTTACACACTGATGTAAAGATATATGCAAATATATATATATATATATATAAAAAAAAAACGAATTACACAATAATGCAAAAAATTAGAAAATCAAAAATGTATTGAAATATGATTGCTGTTGGTACTTTTTCCACTTATCTCTTAGTGGAGAACAATAATTGTAATTTGAATTGAAATTAATACATTGAAATACCAATATGACCAGTAATAACCAATCATATTGGTGCAGGTGTACTCTTTCAGTATCACTTTTCTCTCGTACTCTGCTGACTCACTCACAGTGTTGGCTGCTGCTCTGTCCCCCACACCAACTTCCTCATGTGCTAAGTTTGATGTACTGCCCAGCTAGAAATTTCACGTTCCCAGAATGTTCTGAGAACATCCCCACTGGTGTAAACCATGTTGCCTATATTCCCAGGACATGATATGGAGCTCTTTAAAGGATAGGGGGACAGTATTTGGCAGACATTCATGGAACAGTTATGATGATCTAGGAATATTGGGGACTGGGGCTGCACAATTTGTAAAAAAAGTCATTTTGTGATTATTTTGACTGAAATTGTGATTGCAATATGTGATACAATTAGTGGAAAAAAATTCACAGAAAAAACAAAATACTAAAATCATGATGATGGGATATTTATTGAGGTCTGTACCAAACATACATGTTTTCTTTAACTGGAGAACAAGTTTTTTTAGGCCAGGTCATCTATGCAGCACTATATCTCATTATAATGCTGTTTTCTCACACATTTTTCTTTTTTCAAAGAATTGTGATTTGCTTCTGCAATTTGCATCCCACCTAGAAATTATATGTTCTGGGAACGCTCTGACAAAGAATGAAGCTGAGAGGATGTTTCCTCATAATGTTCCCAGACAGATGTGAGAGTCTCTGTACACTTGGCTGATTGGCTTATATGTTTGAATAATACATAGCTAACTAGTTTTCTGTCATGAATAGGTGCAGCACAGCAATTTAGCAGGTTAGCTAGGTCAAATGATTACATGAAGATTAATGGGTAGCCTTTAGTCAATCTTGTGTCCTTACTAATAATATTTTGGTTTCAAATTATGCGTATTAATATCTGACATATTTTAAGTTTTGGAGAAAACTTTTAAAGAACTTTTGAAGTTTGCCCTGTTGAAGATCTATAGTACTAGTAGTATAGGACTACTACTACTACTCTCATGTTTGCAGAACATTTAGTAACATTACAGGAATCTTTAGGGGACCTAGAAATTGTTAAATTGATATGAAATACCATCAAAACATGTTTACAAGTTAAGTTTTAAGTTATCCTTTTTAAATCCCTGTAGGGAATGATCTCTGCATTGAACCCATCCCAAGAGCAGTGGGCTAAATTGTAGGGCTGTAGTCAACCAAAGAAAATCTTGGTCAGCTGTAATTCTACCTGCTTTTTAACCAATCGATTGATTGATGGGGGAGAAATCTACATGTTATCTCTAGATTAACCTAATGAGCCACAGTGAACTGAATGAGTACCTGCAGCTTAAATGGTGCAAATCAAAGTTTTACACCATTGACAAGCGCATGAATTCCTGCAGTTTGACCATTTTCCCCCTATATGTAGCTTTATAGTCACCTTCTGAGCATGTCTGTCAAGTAAATTAGCCTTACATACAACATCAATACAAACACACACCACCACGCCACAGCTAAGGCAGCTTAGACTAGTTACAGCATACTACTGTTATTTAGTTGCTCAAATTGTTGTTCAAATGAGGCTGATATTAATGTTATTAATATTTTTTTCTCCATATTACAACATTAGTCCAACATTATCCCAACCTGCAGGTAGGTAGGTAGATAGATAGATAGACATGATGTGGATTAGTTTGGAGCTGAGTAAATGTTCACTAAATAACTTCACTCAAAAATAAAATACATCAGGTCTGCTTATGTCCCACCCTGTCAGTAATGTATTAAGAAGCTCTTCTCTCCTTATCAAAGTAACACCAGCGACTGTCTGACCAATAACCAACTAAATGATTTAACCAACCAGAGGATGTCAGCCATAATGAAGCGCCTCAAGTCACTTGAGTCAGCATCGGTTGGGTCTGAAGACTACAAATTTGAAAATGAAAAGTGTCTGGGGGTGTGGTGTTAGAAAGAAGTTAGTATTCCAGACTTGTGTTGTCTTCTCCTCATCTCTGTTTGAGGCTAGAGGATGGAGGTTACTTTAATTGCTAATAGCATAACACACCAGAATCTCTGACATTGTGGGTAATGCATACACTGTAGATTAATGTGTTGTATTGATCCAACTTTCTGTTGGATGTGTAAATGTCTTAAAGTCTATGCTTGGCACTGGAGCAAAGATCATGAGATGATCAAAGCTGATTCCAGTATGAATATTACATTATTTGTTTCACATGTTAGTATCCACCCTATCATCCAACAAACACATATGTTGAGCACGGTTATATTATTTACTTTTTCAGTATTTTCAACTGTGGGTTGATACCCAAGGCTAACATTTGTCAGTAGCAGAGAATAGAGAGCATTTCCATCCCATGAAAATACTTGATGTTTTGGAGTCTTATTGGTTGAATATAGTAAAGACCTGCATGTGTTGGGAAGCAGAATGTAGCTCATGTGTTTGTCCTTACTGAGCTGTACTCAAGTTAGTCAGATTACTTCAACCAGTGCATTTATTTACAGTGTGCAAACATATATGAATGGGTCATATGTACAACCACCACTCCAAATATTTTGTCAATATTACTCTATCCAGTATCAGTATTTTAAGGGAGCCAATAGGCAGTATTTGATCCTGTGCCTTGTGGTAATGAGGGGATTGGACAGCACGTGGGCCTGGGTTTTTCAGTGTGTGAGGCTGCTGTGTGATTATGAGACCAGGTCTCAGCATGGGCTGCAGTGTCCCTTCAGCTGTTTAGAGGCTCCACAGCCCACACTCCCTCCTCCCTGATTTCAGCTGTTGGAGTAATGTGATATAACTCAGACCCCCTGTAGCTGGTTATAAAACGCTTTGTGCTGATGACTAACTAACAACTTAAACTTTATTATGCTATCAGATCTCTCTCGCATATCCTGAAATGAAAACTATATTCAAGTATATGGTGTGTGTCCATGTTGTCAAATCCAAGTAATAGTGTTTTAAAATATATTTTGGCTATCAGAGGCTATGAGGAGCAAGGGTTTGTGTGTGAGAAAAACTGTCAAGTAATGTTTTCACACAAGAAAATATGGACAGAGGCTCTGTGGTATCATCCATAGTTTTTTGAAGACCCATTGTGAAGCTTGTGGTACGTTGACATCATCATCATCAACATCTGAGCAGTACCTGACAAAGACGTGAAGCATTGGTGGAGGTGTGGTGGCTAACTAGCAGCTAACCATTGTTGACGGTACCCACCTTTCACTCAAAGCAGACATGGCCTTTACTTTGCATAACTTAGAGCCTATCATTTAAAGTGATAGTTCACCAAAAAATGAAAGTTATTATCTACTCACACTCATGTGGATGGATGGATGAGTTTAGTTTTTTAGTCCACAAAACAGTGCTTGGGTTTCACAGGAAAACAGCATTGGAGAATCTCCCAAACAGTGAAAGTGAATGGTGACCAGTTTTCAGATGGAAAAAAACAACCAAAAAAAAAAAAAAAGAATAAAATGCCTCCATATTGCTCTTATGGTGTAATCCAAGTCCCCTAAAATGGGGCCCAGACATTAAAATAACTTCATCACTGCAAAAGAAAAGGTGACAGCTGTTAGCTTGTTTACATTTGTACCATTAGCATCCCAGGTGGTAATTTCCCATTTTCAGCATGTAGGTTGCAACTTGGAGGTTGTTGTTGTTTCCCAGGCACCTTGGAAACACAGATAGTAGATGCTGCAAGTGCTGACTGAGACAAGCTGTCCAATAGCAGGCTTATACCTGCAGAATTCATCCAGTGTATCAGACTATTTCTGCATTTGCTTCATTGTTCCCTTTGGATGTTACATGCACAAGACTGAATGTGATTGAGCAGCATCATGTTGTTGTTGGCTTGTGTCATTTATTGATGTTAGTGGACTCAGTGATGTTAGCTAGTGTTTACAGGGCAGTAGAGGAGAAGTATAAACATCACGTTTTTAATTTTCCCACAAAAAAACAGGCAAGTTGGAGATGGTCTCATTCTGTCACTTATGTTCCAGTCCGGTCACACATTGACAGTTAATTCATGCAAACTGCTTCACATAGTACCTTTGAGTTTCTCTTCTATCACAAACCTTCAAACCTACTATCTTCAGGATAGTAATTTCATTTGGTAGATTACTATGCCATGTGTTGCAAAAGTTACATTGCAGTTATGTTCCTGCAACAACTCTGTGTTTAGGGTTTCTGAGTATTATTGCTAGCACACTGTATGAAATGTCTGGTATGTTGTCCCAAAGTTTCCAGCGTTTCTGATGTTGTATAAAGTAAATGAAACATCATGCAGAGGACGTTGAACAGATGATGATGCTTTCACTTCTACTCAAATAAACTCTTCAAAATTTCAATGATGTTCGCTTTTTTAGCTAAATATTTTCTCTACAAAACTCATATGAATTAGAATTGTTAACATTAGAATCATTTTTTTTTTACATTGTTTGACACTCATTCATTACATTGTTTTCATTGATAAACACATAGAGAAGAGCTGAGGTGAAATTATGATGGAAAACAAACAGGGATCAAGCTGTCACCTAGTATCACAAGAGTGGTTTATCACTGGACGAGAAAAGAGTGTGAAGCTTTTAAATCTGAACAGTGCTGACAGGACCTGCAGAGCAACCACGTGGTTACAAACACTGTTCTGTCAATAGTGGCTCATACAGTTAGTTAATTTGGCCATGAGGATCTGCACAGTGGGTTACTCTGAACCAGGTGGTTTGGTACATGGAGTTAAGTCTGTTATTCACTCTTTGTATAGTCTGAAGGGTGGTTAGCAGGAGTGAAATGTTGCTGTGCATAAATCATCCTCGAAAGAACCAAATTCCTTAAATGCTGATGTACAACATGTTCACATGTTGGAGGGTTGAGGAACTTTCTTAAGCTGCTGTGTGTATGAAACTGTTTAAATTACAGGAGTGCCTAGGGGTTGTAGACTTCTGGAAGAAGGTCTGTGATATGTTATCCACCATATATCCAAACCAATCCTGTATTAGCCTTCTGAACATTTACTTAAAGACAGCTCTACCTTAGACTTGTCTGTCAGATAAAGGTGCCTTTGGCTGGCCGGTCTCACAGCTGCAGCTGCCTAGAGAGGGAAGTCGCTCCACTCCTCCTGCGCAGATATTACTGGTTACTAGATATTATTGATAAAACCAAGATGAAACTCTGGGCTGCTGATATGTACTGTGCATAAATCCAACAGTGTGACATGTCGGAGTCATATTGTCAATATTTTTAAGTTCTCATGAACTCATTCTGTTCATCTTTGGAGTCCTTGAGGTAGGGTTGGGTGAATGGTGGATAGGAATAAGAAGGAGATCGTGTTTGTTTTTGTTTTTGTTTTTTTGTCTGCTCTGATTCAGGCCAGAATGACAAGTCAGTCATTGTTTCCGCTTGTGATTTTTGTTAGATAATATGAGATTGCATGCTTCCTCATGTCTCTGACTTTAACCATAACCACTTTCCTGTATTTTACTGCAAATTCCAATTTAAAGTATGACATATATAAAACAAGATATCAAAGAAAGTAATTAATTCCAATGAGGATACAAGAAAGATATTTAAAAGGATGTCTTGATGGCTAAGTGACCTATCAAATATCAAATTATCCTTAGGTCGGAGTAATACTTTATGGTATAATATGACGACAACAATTCTCATTATCATATTTACCATATTTAAATTTTTAGGCTTGTTTTGAGAGCCACGCCTCCTGAACCTGTTGGCATGCAAAGGACAACCTTGTCACTGCGCTAGCTAACTCATTGGTGCTAATGTGACAGTTCAGCCAAAGAGGTCACCTTTAATGTTTACATACCACCGGTCACCAGAATGAGCCTCATGTCCATGAGTAGATGCACACGTCCTTCACGCGTTGGCAGGTGAAGTTCAGTATGAAGAAAATTGTTCCTACATGAGTGCCATCTAGTTTCAGTGTATTCAAGAGAGGGCTGACATCTCCAAAACTCAGTAACTCACACCTAAACAATCTAAACAGATTAATGGCGCTACAGGTCAGAGGAAATACATGCATATTTGAATTTGGGGTGAACTGTCCATTTAGAACCACTTGGGCTGCTGGGCTCCAAATGAATGAAACCAGTTAAGCAGATTCAAATAACTTTATATTCAAAGATAATAAATAATATATAAATAAATGAGTTATCATTTTATTTTTGAATCCTGTGCTCATGCACTGTAATTACTCTTCCAAACATTTAGCTTGACTACAACTGTGAGTCATTGCTAATTGCAGATGAAAATAATTAAAGCTGTGTTTTCATTATAGAGCTGCTGCAGACACTGCAGATATATTACTCCTTGTGGAAAGAGTCCCGCCCAGCTCTCTGTGAGGTTACACTGCAACATAGCATTTAACAGACAATTTTACCTTTCTTTTCCCTGACGTTGGAATGTGAGCAGAGCAGACATCCACAGAGCTGTGGACGTGTTCAGACAGTAGCCTGGAGGGCTGCAGATAGAGAGACTAATACAGCAGAGTCCATTACATGCACCAAGAGGCTGTTCCTCTGATAACAAACTCTCTTTATGTGCGTAAAGAAGTCATAAAGAAGGTAGTAATATGTGGTGCACGTAAAGGAGGTACCGTTAAATTGATGAAAGTTGTAAAACTGTCCAATCATATCAACAAAAGACAAAGACAAAAAAATCTGAGTCTCTGTGCTGATATGTAGCTGCATCCTTATTTTGTTTTGTACAATAGACACAAATAACATATACATTTAAATCTCATTAAAGCTTGTTGGAGTTCTACAGGAATGTAACAATCACATTTTGGAGTTTTCTGCTCTTTGTTCAGTCCAACAACCCTTCACAGATGTGGACAAGACTGTCTTTGCATCTAACACATGGGGACATGGAAAAAAAAGAAAAGAAAGGAAAAACAGCATATCACATTAAAACCAAATACAATCAGCAGTCTATACTGTGGGCTGACATCAGTGCAATGACGTATAGACCAGGAACAGATCAAATGTTTCCTCTGCAGGTTTCAAAAAGAAAACCAATTTCATCCTCTGGTGGTCGTCTTTTGTAAGTGCAACACACCACAACTCTGCTCATACCAATGATTTTCAGAGCAAATACAAAGACTGGTTAAATTTGAGTGTTAAGATGATTTAGCCTTGAGGATCAGCTACTTTGATAACACAACTTTGCAAGTTACAATTTATTTGACAGTGGAAGAAGCTGAACTACAGAAAAGCTATCCTTGTGAGAAATCTAATCTAATTTGGTTAACCAGAACTATTAATAAAATACTACTACTAACTACTTTGTTAAAAAGAACAACCAAAAAAAAGGATCAAATTAACAATGTACACCATCCATCCATCCATTTTCTGTGACCGCTTATTCCTGAAGGGTTGCGGGCTGCTGGAGTCTATCCCAGCTGACACTGGGTGAGAGGCGGAGTTCACCTTGGACAAGTTGCCAGATCATCACAGGGCAACAATGTACACGTGATGTAAAATTCTAACAAAATATAATACAAAAAGTCACATACAAGCACAAAATGAAACTCAATTAACAAAAAAAAAAAGTCTTTCCTTTCCTTTTATGACCCAAAATTATAGTTTAAAATTTTTCAAAAAATAAGAATTTGAGTCACTATGCAAATCTGAATGTAACTGAACTACCAGAAATTTAGTTAAACTACTAGTTTAAGTAAATTTAAGTTGCTTCTCTCTAACACTAGATTTATTTATTCACGCCTGCAGCAGATGTAACTGGGAATAAATTTTTATTTATTTATTTATTTTCACTGCTATAAATCTATGTAATGCTGCAGGTTTGATTTTAGAGGTACTACATGGAACTTTAATATCGTGTTGATTTTGGAGGCCCTTGCAGACCAAAGCGGTAGTGTTTCACTGTGATGAGCACAAAACATAACTTCAAAAATTAAATTGTGTAACTGGCTAACATACTATTCATTGTAACTTTGTTTAAGAAAATATAAGCACAAGCTTGTTTCATCGGATTTCATGGATGGTCTTGTTTACACATGTATGTCGTATGGAAACATCAGTAACAATCTGAGACTGATTCATTACCAGTTAAAAACTCCTTGTAGTAGCTTTAAACTGTTGTTGCATGTGAAAGTTAGCCAGTATAATCACATATATATTTAAGTTATTCTTTTGAACTCTCTAAACTAAATGGAATAGCTCACTCAGTAAGAAAATGTTGCAGAATAAAATTGTATTTCTCTGCCAAAAAAACAGTCTGTGTTCCTCATGGAGGTCTCACCTTTCTCTTACCTCCAAGCAGGATAAACCAAAGTAAATAAACCTCGACTGAAACCTCATGTGGTCATTATCTTGTCAAGTCCGTTCTTGTGAGCCCACTACAGCTCGAGAAGGTAGTGACAGTGTAAACTTTGCATGAATGACAGAAGATTTTCCGGTGGAAAACTCAGGTTTACACAGCTCATGCTGTAGTTTTTCACCTATTCACAGACACTTCAGCCACTGTCAGTCTGAGGGGACGTAACCTCGGGTTTGTTAGGTTTGTCACAGGAGAAGCAAGCTGTCTGTTCTCTCTTCATTGTTCAAGTGTGACGACAAGGGGAAGAGGAAGAGAAACACAGTTTTGCAGCCAAAAATAAATAATGAACACTTAAATATTTGTAAGTCAATTACAAAAATGTAAATTTAGTTAATATAAGGGATTGTTAATAACTTTTTGAACCCAGCAAGTCATTTTGATGCACTGTGGGAGAATGACCTGGGGGAAGAATGGAACTTTATTCTAAGTCAATTTTTCCTGTTTTATTTATTGCAAGGCAATATCTTATTCAGTTTAAAGTAGTTCACCACACTCATTGGCATAGGGAAGAATTTGTAAAGATAATCCCTGATACTGACCCTACCTGCCCTCGCTGTAAACTGGAAACAGACACTTTGTTTCACCAATTCCAGTCAAATATCTGGGGATCTGATCTCTTTGAATTTTGAGCCTCCCTCCTTACAGCTATCCTTGGGATTCTACTGGTGGGCTGTCCATCGTCATGTACTCAGTCTGATACAGAAGCATACGTCACTCTTATGTCTTGACTGGTCGTTTTTCTCAATTGAAAACTGACCTTTCTGCCCTCTTACAATCATTGGGTCAGAGACTTATCAGGCTGCCTCAAACTGAGGAAACTTCGGGGTCATTCGCACTTATGATGGTTTTCCATCTGGTCTGATTTGTGTTAACAAAGACAACACTAAAAGAGTCGATACAGGATATTGTGCATCATGAGGCATCAGGTTCTGTCTATGCCGGTGTTGATCTGGAGTGTATATCATCAGACTTTAGAGAGCTGAGAACATCTCTTAAGACAGTGGGTATCAAATAATATAATATAATATAATATATTAATAAAATGCTTCTGCAATTCGTTTGCTCGTTCACCAGAAATGAACCACTCCAGATTTCCCTTAACAGTGGTCCAGCTAGCCCTTCCAGGTGGACCAGAGTTTGAATTCAGCTTTTGGGGTAAATGCTCTAGGGTTTGGTTCAATCAGACTAAACAAGCCTGGAATGAACCCACCGTTAAATTCAGCTCCTGTGGAAAAGTGGAGTGTTTCAGATGTGTCCTGGTCCGCATTCTGGACCTAGTGGGAACACCCTGTGAACCCTTCTGATTCTACACTCTCCCACCTCAACCATCCTATATCTATAAAGCCACATATCCATGGATGTGATGTGACAGTCTCTGGTGTTTTATTTGATATATTTTGGGTTTGTAAACACTCTAAATGCTGTTGTGTATTTACTTTCTTTGCTGTTTGTTCTGTGCTCTTATGTTGATTAGTCAGGCTTGGGGAGTAATTGATTACATGTATGGGATTATGTAGTTATGTAGGATACAAAAAAGGGTAACTGTATTCCATTTCAGTTAACAGAAAAAAGAAGAATCAAATTGCAACATGTTTAGTATAAATGGCGATTATTAGCATACTTACAATTTTAAAGTCATTTTATAATAAAGAACAATACACGACACGTACAGCTGACAAGTCTCACAACAGCACAAATGAAACCATAGCTAATTTAACAGTTATACATTAATTTTCATAGCCTATAGTGACAAAATGATTTCTCTGGGTGGAAATTTCACCCTGATGTTTTTTATTTAAATCAGTAAAAGAGACAAACTAGGGCAAGTTCTGCCAGCTGTGAATTGCTGTCATCATCCAAGTACTCATTTTAAATAAACATTTACAACCAGCCAACTGCTAACATTAGCTGCACAGAAATCCAGTTAGCTAGAATAACAACAGATCATAATAATAAAGTCCATTTAAATGTGCATAATTATAGTTATTAATCTAAACATTCATTTGTGATTAAGAAAGGAAGGAAGAGTTGGACAAATACTTAATAAACCTAAGAAGGAACATGAAACATTATATTAGGCTAAACAATTTCACTATATTGGGTATTAAGGTGATCCAAAAGTAACGGAAAGGTATCAGTTTACATTACTTTATTATTGTCATACCTGGATTAGGTTTCTGACTCCATTTTTTAAACAGGTTACGAGAAAGTTTTATCAGAACACAATTTTAAAGTAACCCTCTCAACAATGTGATTAGACTACTGCCTTATTAAATAACAAACAACAACACATTTTATTTTACTTAATTTATTTTATTTTATTTTGTTTTTGTAGATTATTTTCAGATGACACGGGTTCTTCTTCATGACAAACGAATTGTAACTTGAAAGTCAGTGGAATTTGGTTCCTTTTAGGACCTGGCGGAAGTCCCTGGCGTGGACTCGTGCAGGTCACTTCTCTCGCGCTCCACACTTCTTCTTCTCCTCCTCTGTTTCCAGCAGAGCGCCGCGTCTCCATCAGCTGTTGTAGCCGCATGCAGCAGCAGCAGCAGCAGCAGCGGTGCAGGACCAGCGACACTGTGAACACTTTTTACTCCCCTTCTCCCCGCCAACAGTCCATGTAGATTTCCCACTCGACACCAGTGGAAGAAGACATGAAGATGAGGTACTTTTTGATAGTTTGCTTTTAGAATGAAACTTTTTTTTTTTTTTTTTTTGCAGCTCTCAGTAAAGCGGTGAAGTTGTGAATGTGATTGCTTGCTACCTCTGCAGGTGTTCCTCGTGGCTGGAGCGCCTTCTCTGCTGCGTTCTGATCCTCGTCTGTCCGGCTGCATCGCAGTGGCCAGGTAAGAACTAACACTGAAAATATGGATGTAACCTTTGCAACGTTCATAACGCTCTGTAGCGTCCCGCTGATGTGTACCAGTGAACTCCTGTGCATTCATGATAGTCTTTAGTGGATAAATCTTTTACTACAGCAACTTTTCCTTCAAAATAAAAGTTTAACTGGCACACACTGACAAATGTACCTGTTGGGAAAGCTGCTGGAAATGATCTGCCCAATTTAGCACACATCTGAATGGACTAACTGTAGCAGATGACCAGTTTGAGTTGTGGGAACTTCATGAATATTTGATGAGTGATGAGTTGATGTTTGAACTGCAGCATACTGGTCAGTTTAAACTAGGGCTGCAATGTTCATTGCTGATTAATCTTTTGATTATTTTCTCAATTAATCAATTACTTGTTTTGTCTATAAAATATCAGAAAATGGTGAAAAAAGTCCAAGGTGACGTCCTCAAATGTCTTGTTTTGTCCAGATATTAAGTTTAATGTTATTAGGGTGACCAGATCTCACACTGAATGTGGGACAAAGAGTATGTTTGTGTGGGATATGTTACCAATGATGAGAGGTCTAAAACTTTGTGTCCACCTTAAAAAAATTAACATTTCTATCTCTCACTTTGTCGACACAATAGACAACAAATAAGTATTTTTCCAGTCTTTGTTGTAGCTGTATTTCCTTTTCTTCATGTCAGTATGTGGGATGGGGGGACAAGTGGAAAAATGCTGTGCAGTCCCACATAAAGTGGAACACCTGGTCACCCTAACTTTAGAGGAGTAATGAAGTCAGAAAATGTTCACATTTAAGAAACTGGAATCAGAGATTTTGACTTTCTTTTCTTCAAAAAATAATGATTAATCAGTTATTGTATAGTTGATTTAGGCAAACAGTTGACAACTAATCGATTAATCAGTGAATCATTGCAGCTCTAGTTTGAATAGGATATTTTACAAAATCTATCCTGACAAAGTTGCAGTACCACTTGGTCAGTTGTGATGCTTAAAGCCTACCATCTGTGTGTGACATTTGCTCGCTGCTGTATTTTCTTTGGCTTGGATTGTGTTTGTCCACAGCTTATTCTTTGCTCTTTTAACACACTTCTACAACACCCTTCTCTGGATCATCTAACTGACTGAGTGACTAGCACGGCTGCTCCAAAGCTGTGATGACACATTGTTATGATTCAGTGATAAAACACAGCGGTTTGTCCATTCTGACAAGGTCAAAGTGGCTTTGGGGACTGTTTACTAGTTTTTTTTCTCTCAAGTCCAAAGTCTGCAGAAACCTACATTCCTTCTTTATTTGTCCTGTGTCTTGCTCTGTGTCTGACCACACACTCTTGCTTCTAGCACCTACATCCAAGCACTGAAAGATGCTTTTTTTTTTGCCCCCCTCTGTTTCCTTACTGTGTCATGACCTGTTCGCAGAATACTGTAAGCACAGTCAGGATTCTTCTTGGATCTATCCAGCTGTCGATACATTTGAACAAAGAGGCAATTTTCTTTTACCCTCACACAATAGTAATGGTGTTAAAGGGCTATATGAGCCACTGAATGAAAGAACTCTCTTCTGCTGCTGAATAATTTATCTCTGGACCTCACTAATGTCCTTCATTTAATTTAGTAAACGTTGAGTTGTAGCTGTCAGATGATAGGGAGAGGAAACTGAGAGGACATCAATTAATATTTGATTGACCGTGGTCACCACCAGCTAGATGCAACATTTTAGGGGCTTTGGGAGAAGACTCTTCTTTGTATGTCAAACTGACTGAACCCCTTCTAGTACTGGCTGTATTGTCTTTTGTAACCAACCCAACCCGTCTCATGCTATGAATGGGTTTGCTCAAACATTGTTTGCATTTTGCATCCATTCATCTGCCTCCTTTTTTGTTTGCTGTTATATTAACATGCCAGATCTTGATCTGTCTTTAACCTCAGCGGAGATCAGAACAAGTTAAAAAAAAAAAAAAAAAAAAAAAAAAATGCTCACAAACAGTTCATCCCAAAATCTAAAAGACATATTTGCTCCCTGGACTTTTAGTGGTGTTTATCCATCTAGAGTTTAAGTTTTGGAGACATTGGCCATAGAAAGCCATAGTGTTCTCTACAATATAATGGGACTAAATGGCAGTCCAAACATTTGAAAAAGTCAAAGCCTCTTTTTAGTAGAAAAGACAGTAGTTCTGGTAGATTCCGCTGCAGAAAGAACGGAACTGCTCACAACAATGTCTGTGGATTATCTTGAGTAACTGGGTCGTGATTTTTGGAAAGAGACGCTGGTGTTATATTTTTCAAATGTATCTTTTTCATGCTTTGAGCACCACAAGTCGTGTGCCATTTGATCCCATTATATTGGAGAGAAGGCAGACAAAACTCTGCAGCTCACACCCAAAAAAATCTTGATGGATAAACGGCACCACAGACCAGGGGAAAACGTGTGTTTGATTTTGGTGTGAACTGTCACTTTAAAGGGTAAAACATAGTGCAAGTAACAGTGAAACAATGTGACATTCTCACAGGAATGCTGTCCTGTCTGTGTGTGTCCAGGTTGAAAAGGCCGGCCGCTCTGTCTCAGGAGCAGTGCCTTTGGCCGCTTGCGACATGCTTGAATTAGGTCTGATTCAATCCCGGTCCCTGGCTGGGTCAGGAATCCCTATTGTCATGTGATCTTTGACATGCACCCAGCATGGTTTTTGCCTGAGGGGAGCAGGACGAGGGCGGGGGGGAGGGGAGGGGAAACGGCTGTAGGGGGACACCCCGCCGTGCCTTTTAATGGCTGAATTAGATGCCACATTAAAAATCACAGCTGGCTTGGGGGTTCTCTCCCTTTCAGTGTGGGGACATGGTGACAGGCTTTCAGTGAGCTGGGAAAGAGTAACAAAACATTTTTTTAAATCCCTACATTACTGTATTTGCCCTAAAGCATTAAGCACATCCTTCATTTGAGCATTAAATACATTTTACTCAGATTAGTTGCAAGCTTTTTGACAGCGCTCATGTTTGGAGTGATTCTGCAGCTTCCATCTGATGATCTGGAGCCCTGTTGGTTATAATGATATATGATGGAATAGCAGGTCTGAAGCAGACCACCGTTTGACAAGCATGTGTTGACACGTCACGTATAGTTGCAGCTTTTGCAGGAAAACATCTGCTTCCATCCCTCAGATGTGTCCCGAGAATGACAATCTGAACTTTCCTGCTTTTTCCTCCTTTTCTCTGCATGGCTGCAAAAATCAGTTTCTGTCTTTAGCAACCTTTGAAGATCAATTTAGCTGATTACTGGATTTTCTTGACATATTTGCATCTTTCTCTCATTTTAATGTCAGGTTGCAACGAATCATTATTTGCATTATTGATTAATCTGCTGACGATGATTTTTTTCTCACAGTTACTCAGTTAATGGTTTTGTCTATAAAATGTCAAAATCACATCACATCTTCAAATTGCTTCTTTTGTTCAACCAACCATCCAAAACCCAAAAGACTCTTCATTTACTTTCAATAAATGACAAAAAAGCAGCAAATCCTCACATTTAAGAAGTTGGAACCAGCAAATGTTTGACACTTTGCTTTAAAAGATGAGAACAGTTTATCATTTATTTGAAAAATTGGCAAAAAAAATCCTTTCCATCCGCTAATTATCAGCTAATTGTTGCAGCTGTATTTTCATGACCACGCGTACTTTAAACTCCAGCAAAAATTTTGTTTGCTGTGTGAATGGGTTGTTTTAAACTTTGTGGTTTTCTCGAGACGTCAGTTAAGGAAAGACACTTGAATGTTTATCGGTGTTAAGAATAAGCATGGTAATATGAAGAAGCAGCAGCTTTATCTACTTCCTGAATTAATTTGCAGTGTATTTGTAGTCTTCATGTCATTTTGCCTTTATTTGACAGTAGAAAGACTAACAGGACATTTGAGGGCAGAGAAGGAGGGAAGAGACGGCCCTTGACTGAGTTCAAAGCTGACACATTGTGGTGACACGTACATGATGTGCCTTGGTCTGCTGTGCCGACAGGATGCCCCACCTGTGTCCTATTATTTTTAGTCATAGTCCAAGTTGTAGCCAGTAAATATAAACTATTTAATGACCACAAAGCTAATTCAGGTCTACATTTTCTGAACTTTGTCAAGACAAAAGAATAGAACTGGAAGATAAAGTGAAGAGGAGGCAGTATCATTAAGACTTATAATGTATTTGAATGTAATATTTAACTTCAGCTGTAAAGTATAGAGTCTAAAAACCAAGTGGAACCAAGTCACTGTTTTGCAAGTCAGAAGTCAAGATGGCAAGTTCTAGGTCAAGAGTGACAAAGCCTCTTGTCCTAAACTTTGGGTTTTGGTCCCTAAACATGTAATAATGATCTCTTTATAATGCCATTTAACAACAGGCTCCTATGATATTCTTTAGTTTTTGTTTCATTTGTTTCTGTAGACAAATGAAATCATCTTTGGTATATTTTTTTTACAACTGGAGCTGAGTAATGTAACGTTAGTTCTTCGTGGTTCTTGTTTGAATACTGTTGGATTGGTTCAAAACAAAGTAGATGATGACCGAATTGATTTGTGGTGCTCATTTTTACAAAACATACTTATTCGTCTTTGGGCTCAGTGTGAAATGTCAAGTATTCCCAGCTGAAAAGGCTCAGGTCTAAGGGAAGTCAAGTCACAAGTCTTTTTCTGATTTCGTGAAGTCGTGTCTAAACTCATCAAATGTGTGACTTGAGTCTGATTTGAGTCCAAGGCATGTGACACATTTTCATGGATTTAGACATCCAAGATGCAGCACTAGACATGTGTAGGACAAATTCCACAATAAACTGTGCATGCACAAAATTCTTCCCAAAATTGTTTTGCTTGTGGGATAGATGATGTCTTTCCCTTTAATATCCTGTATATGAATTTGACCATGTTTGTATTCATATATTCAAATGAAAGGGCATTTAAGGATAATTTACAGTTTTATAATGTATTAATATGTAAAGCACAGGTATGACAATTTGTAAAATACACTTGCATACAAATTCTGCACTTAGTGTTATTTATAAACTCACATAAACAACAACAGATTCTCAATGGAGGACATGGACGAACATTGAATTCCTAGAAAGACACCATTGTTGAAACCCCACCCCTTACAGTGTGTACTCTGATTTGTAAAAGTCCGGTTTCGGTGGTAAAAGACTATTAGATTGCCTCTCTTAGGATCATTGTTACTCTCAAATGAAATAAATGGAGCGACTGTGCACAGATTCTGTTGACTCAGTGAACCTTGTGATGTCTAATCCCTGGATTTTCTAGTCAGTAAACCTTCTTATTCATGATCCCCGTCTCTGGAGGTGCCTCATATCAAGGCTTTGGAAGTTCCGCCTGGCATTGTTTAGTTACATTGTGTCGGCCACCGGCATTTAAAAGGTCATTAAACCTCTGCTAGGACGATGGTTTACATGTTTGAGCGTCACAAACAGCGTCTCCACACTCAGTGTTGGCTTACATGTGTGCCAGGTTGTGGGTGGGGGTCATTCAGAATGTCAAGTGGATGTCTGTACCTCCGTGTCTAGCCCCCCCTTTTTTAAACAACTGACACAGGGGATTGACACTTTCTTTATGCATTTATGCTTTTTACTCGTGCCAGTACGGCAACTGTCTTTTGTCTGTCACTCAACAAGATACAAGCTCTCTGCTGAAGTTTCAGATGCTTCAATAATGGACTGAACACGCCTTTAAAATCCCATTTGATGCTTTCCTGTAAAAACACTTACAGATTCCATATGTAGGTGTTTTTTTTCATTTAGACTGTCACAACAGTGTTGATCATTTCAGCCCCCCTCTTAAAGGGACAAGTCACCTCAAAATTAAAAAAAACAAAATTTTTCCTCTGACCTGTAGTTTTGTCTGTCCATGAGTTGCAGAGTTCTGGGGTTATCGGCTGTAGCGATGCCTGTCTAAAGTATTCTAAAGTAGTTCTGGTAGATTCAGATGTGGACAAAAGTAGTTTTTACATGAAACTGCTCACAACTTAATTTCTCAAATGTATTTTTTGGCACTTTGAACACCACAAAGCAAGTGTCATCAATATTTCAAAAACTCTGCAATTCACACCAAAAAATCTAGATCAGTGTTTCTCAATCCTGATCCTGAGGGACCACTGCCCTGCATGTTTTAGATGTTTCCCTGCTCCAACACATCTGATTCAAATGATCAAGCCTCTGCAGAAGCCAGATAACAGTCTGATCATTTGAATCAGGTGTGTTATAGCAGGGAAACATCTCAAACATGCAGGGCAGTGAGCTCTGAGGACCAGGGTTGAGAAACACTGAAATAGCACTACAGGCCTGGAGTGAAATATGTAATTTTGATTTTGAGGTGAACTGTCCCTTTAAAACCCATACAGCCTAGCAGGACCACACTCCAACACAGCACAGCTGGCCAAGACTGAGACAAAAAAAAATTGTCTCTGTATGAGTCCCTCACTGACTGAGGAGACTGAAAAGGAAATCTAGATACGGTGTAAGTTTACTTTAATGTGGATGTGTTTTTGTAAGAAAACCACGGTGGTCACATCCTGCTTTGATTACTTAATTCAACCCATCTGGATCCTGTAGGGAATCTGAAGAGTTGTATATCTGTGCTGGACAATGAAAAACATGTCCCAGTTTGAAGTCAGTCCTGCGTCACCAGGCGAACTGTTTGAATTACGGTGTATACGTCGGAAAGATGAAGTAGAAGTGATTGTCACTTTGTTTTTCATATTATTTTCCATGATTCTTACGTACCAATTAATTATTGTGTATTTTCTAACATTCTGGTGCATTTAGACCACTTCTACAAAAGCTATTAACATCTTAGACTCTTAAGATTTTACCAGAGATTACCTTTACAGATTTTATTTCACCCCACACACCCAAGCTCACACACACACTCTGTAACTTTATGCACACCCTAGATAAACCTACCTGGATGTGTCACGTTTGACCTACATGTAACAATGTGTGACCTGTGACAACATCCTTTACCTGTCGCCTTTGAATCAACTAAAGAAAGAGCTACACCCATGTGATCCTAGATCTCCTGAGTTCATAATTGTTTGGTTGTGTGTCAAAGAAGAGAGGAAGTGAATTTGGCCAGAGTCCCGGGATAACTTTAGTCTTGGCAGACACCTGATCAAAGTGAAGGAAAACATAGAGGGTTAATGTTGGATTTATTATAATAAAGCAGGCTTCTGCTTGCTCTATTCATTTGAAATGCACTAGCTTGACTGATCCACAGCATGAATAATTGAAAAGGACAATTAAGGACTTTTCATGGTTAGTATTTGTTTTAATGTAATTCTGAAGGTGAGATACTATGAAGTGCATGTAGCCTCATGTATGACCTTGTAAGCGTTTGAATTAGAATCAAACAAAAATCTGATTGCAGTCAAAAGAGTGACATGAAATAGAATTTTTTTAGCATTGCCATGTGTGAAGAAATACACTCGCAGTCTCTGCATTTGCTCTCTATCTGCAATCCCCTATCATCTACCTTTTCAGGGCAGAGCATCCTTTTGAATGTTGCTGACAGCTGTTATTTGTATTTTTATGTGCTCCCACCGCTCGGCGTTTCAGGTGCGCTCGGCTGCTCTCTCATGCCGTCCCTGATGTCAAAATGCGGGGTTTGACAGCGGCAAAATACAGAGGGACACCATAATTACTGCTTGTGTTCCAAGAGAAGAGGACTTGTAGGGCCACTTGCTCGGTACACCCGGCCATCTCCACCACTAATGGCACACTGAGTGCCCTCTTACCTCTCAGCACCTCTTTCCTGTTTGCGGTGAAACCCTCACTTATTTGCTTGTGTTTCCCAGCCATAATCAAGGTAACACTTAGTAGGAGGTGTGAAGCCTGGCTCTGCAAATGACAGGACTACAGTATATAAAGGTTTTGTTTTAAAGATCTGAACACGGCAAGATGGGAAAACTTAATTATCACCAACACTTTAGTAAAACTGAGCCTTGTCCTTCTCTCTAACTAGAGTTTTGTAACGTACAAAATAGTTAAAACCAGATTTTCAGAAATATTTCTAAAGTCAGAATCGTTGGAACATGTAACCTGATCGTGTTAGGTGTGCCACAACACTATCTTCTTTTCAAACTAAACTGAAAACGTTCATAGCATTGCAAAGCAACACTCCTTTTATCTTATTTTTTCTCCCTTTTAAATGGTTGATCGCGGGCCTTATTTTATTTTGTATCTCAGTCGGTTTTTCAGTATTTTTTTTATGCATCTGTTCTTGTGGCTGCAACTTTATGGCTCACTCTCTGTGCAGCACATTGTGCATCCACTTGAATGAAATATGTTTTGTTTTGCTTTGCTGTAGTTATGCATAGTTGAAGATATTCTCTGAACCCATCGGCTGTTGTCTGATGATGAGCTTTTAGGGGCAATGGCATAGCTAGAAAATATCCAGATAATGGATTTCCCTGCCGAGACTTCTTTATGAATGCTGCTAAGTTTTAAAAAAGAAGCTAATAAATGGCTAAATTGTCTTCAGATGATGGCTGATGGGTTCAGAGATTGCATTTTGGCCAAAACGTTCTGCCTCTTTAGCGCTACACAGACAGTTTATCTGCGTGCAACCAAAGCTCACTCAGACACGGTTTGTCATGGTATTACTCAGACTACAAAGAGAATCCAGCATACTTTTGATACCAAAATCTCAACCCTTGGCTACAGATTGTGCATTTAAATGCAGATATCTGTTTCTAGAGATTCATTTGAAGATACTGCTGAAATGTATTTACTTGGGGAAACATTTCTAGACATATGGACAAAATTAATTGTGCTTGCATTATACATCATAATACAAAAGGGAGATACGCGCTGTAGTAAGAAAGCTGTACAAAGCTGATTTTGATTCCAATAACTTTGGAGCACTAACAGACTACAGCATGTTGGAGCAAGCTACCAAGCTCAAGCTGTGAAAACCCCCCACATTGAAATCTGTCACAGGTTGACACAGTGTGTAGTGTACTCTAACCTCAAAACTTCATTTTGTTATAGACACCAAAAGGTATTTAGCCTCTGTAGAAACCATTACATTTTAAGCCAGGCTCACTTCCACTCTCTGTGGTCAGTTTGTCAGCACTGTAGGCTGCGGCCTTGGTGAACCCTGGTTTCCATGGCCACCAGGTGCAGATTTTTCCACCACAAAGCCGTATTTGGTTGTTGCAAAGGAAACCGGATCCGTCTACCTGGCACTTTGTCCCTGTCTCCAGCTTTAGGGAGTGTTCGCTTGTCCTCACTGACAGCCTGCGGAACACAGAGAGGCATGAAACTAGAGACCCTCCCTCCACCCATTTACATTCTCTTGTCCTAAGAAATCTATACCATAAGCTTTTCACTCTCCATGTAGTAGGACTGATGCAGAGTGACCAAGAATGTTAAGACCTCTTCATGTGTCCGGTTAGAGATGTGACAGATGTGATCCTCTGACATTATTTCTAAGGTGCTCTGCAGATTCAGACCTGAAATAAGCATATCTCAACTGTCAAGATGCGAACACTGTTAACACAGCACCGGCTACCACCCAAGGCATTTTTTAATGAATGAATAGACCATTCAGCATTTCATGAGGCCCCTCTCGGGAATGCCATTGTGCGTTTGAACCTCACTTTGTCGTTATATCCCCCTTTCGCACTCCACGTCTTCTTATCTTCTGATTGACTCTCATGATGTTCAGGCTGCTTTTCAGGGCATCCTTGAATTCCACTCATTCACCCGTCCTTCAAGAGCGTCCATGTCTGTAGGCACTTACCCCCTCACAAATCTCACACCATGGGGGTGTGAACTGAGGAGAATCCCATGGGACGGGGAGATTACCATCAAGCCTAGAGCTCCTGTGACAAAAGAGGGATTTGCTGAGTCCTGTACCTCTGTCTACCACTTTCGTATGCTCTCGCTGGAAGTAGACTTTGGGTGAGGTATGAGATTCGATGACATGGCCTGTCTTCACTGTACCTGTCAGAAACTGAGACGTGGACTTTCCAGGTGCACTCGGTATTGGATGTTATCTCATGAAGTTGACTTAAATATAAAAAGAGGCAGAGAAAGAATCAAAGAAAGGGAAACCAACAGTATCTGTCGTCACCTGCCACTGTTTTTGGTCCATTCAGTTTACAAATGTCTTATAAATTTGTCTTTGCCTTGAAGTTAACTGCCTCTTAACATCAACTTCCATGCATTGCTGAGAATCTTAGGGCTTTTTCACATGTGAAAGTCTGGGCCATGGTTCATGTTTTGGTTGCATTGTGCCCATTTGATCTGGTTAGTTTTGGTTTCACATTGCTATGATGGGAACACACTAAAGAACTATACATGACATTCCCCCATCTTGTTGTCATCACTTATTTGAGTGTGTCTCCTTTCCAGCAATTAACTGGTCTGTAGATGGTTTTGCCTCTGATGCTGACATGTTTTCAATTCGGTACAATTTCTCTTTCTTGGAAAATAACTGAAACAGGTCAGAAATTCTTTTCCAGGGGACTCTTCATAAAGCCGATAGACGAAATGTCAACTTAACATTTCTTTTCCTCCTCTCCCTGTGTCCAACTGCGGCTCATTTTGTTGTGTTGCATTGTTTTTCCTTTCTGATGACAGCCTATCAAAACTTTGAAGTCAGAGCCATCCAAAAAAAAATTTATGCTAGAAATTAACCAAACCATAGTTAAATTTGATTTGGGCCAAGACCATCTCTTTCAGGCGGACCTAAGTTCGACTGTATGGTCTGGACCCCGTGGCACCCCTCTATCCCCTTTTGTACATTACAGCTTGACAGTAAATGAGGACCAGCGGTGTAAGAGGTACTTAAATCCTTTACATAAGTAAAAGTACTCAATTGCTACTGAAAGTTCTGAAATCAAACTTCTACTGAAGTTAAAGTATTCTAAGCTAAAGTATCAAAGTATAAGTGCTTGTTTTGCAGAAAATTTGCCATTGTCCATTGTGTGGTGACAAGACCGGATCCTTTTGGACTGGGCAATATTGTCGTCCATTGTGATAATTCACATTAACAAATAACGTCAATATTTATGCATCAATATGTAAGTGGCCTTTCATGCTGTAGCTGCCTGAGGTTGAGCTAGTTTAAACTACTTTATATATAGTTTGGAAGTTTAGTCCAGTGGCTCTAGACCTGGTGGTTTTTGCCACTCTAAAGAGTCACATGATGAATCTAGGGAGCTGTGAGATTATTAAGGAGGGAGGGAAAAAAAGTTTGGTAAATGTATTTAGTCAGATTCCACCCCTGCAGAAGACCCTTGTGAGATCATGTGCTGAGCCTGGATTTTTACAAAGTGAATGCCTCGGCTGCTTGTAACTTGGAAGCTGCTAATTGTTGTGTGAATCATGAGCTCGCAGGCAACGAAGGGTGCCCTCTATTCACTCGCTGGTTGTTATGGGCCAGGTGGCACAGTGCCATCCATTGAGAGGTTTAGAGAGCAGGAACATAGGCCAACCATGGGGACGTTAAATATTTAGAGGTCCAGTGAAAGATTTGTGGGGCCATTCGTCTGCTGATACAGTGGCATCATCAGACGGGGAGATGGGCTGAAAGGTCTGCAGTAAAACTCCTCCCTCTGTGGCCACTTGACTTGCTGAAACATCCCATGAAATGTAGTGTCATGTTCAACAGAACCCTGTGGTTTCACAAGTCCTGTTTACAACCTTATTATTTGGGCTTGGTAATAGACTTGGCTGTGTAAAGTTTTTGTAACCTTGAGTTTCCTGTCTTGAATGTGTCCGCCTGAGTGAAAAGCAGAATAGAAGGTAAGAATGTAAGAGGATAATTGCTGTGCAATACTGTGAAGTGGTAAAGATGTCTGTGCTGTACTGGACTGATCTTTTTCTCACACGTTTCATCTGCATTTTACAGTCGCACCTGAGAGAACAGATCTGCTTCTATTTTAATCAATACAGTTGTCTACATACAGTAGGTCACGTAATGGCTTGTGTTTCATTTGCTCTACGCATGTACAAACCAGACCCAGAGAGCCTTTTTTTTTTTTAAC
This sequence comes from Lutjanus erythropterus, assembly GCF_056507025.1. NCBI lineage: Eukaryota > Metazoa > Chordata > Actinopteri > Lutjaniformes > Lutjanidae > Lutjanus > Lutjanus erythropterus. Next base: position 3,119,673 of record NC_139324.1, on the reverse strand, counting down.
TGAAGTCCTATTTCCTCACGTTTTACACAGTACAGAGCACTACACAGGCTGTGCTGACATTTTGTAACATGTAAAAGTAACAATTTTATTTATGAAGCTTGGTGGGAGCACTACATATGGATGAGGGACCATGGTCAGCTTCTTAGTTGTAGGCCTGTACCATCCAAGTATCATCAACAGGTCACATACAACTTAATGCACTAAAAGTCATACCTGCAAATTTGTTGCTTATAGGCAAAATTTGGGTGGGGGGACTGGAGTGAGAACAGAGACCATTTCAGAAAGCTGTTTTCATGTCACGATCTTCTTTGCAATAAAACATCTTTGTTGAGACGTTACAAGTCTTTTGGCCAAACATGATCAAAATAACGGCATCGTCGTCTTTTCCCTCTTAAACATGAATGTGTACAATGGACACTAGTTTTGAGCAGAGCAGAGTAATATGCTGTTTAATAAACTTAACGTTATCCGAATAGGTGCCTAAAATAACTTTATCCTGCCAAATCAAGTTGAATGGTGTCTTAATGTAGCCTATCAGAGCTTTCCCAATCTGTTTATAATGGAAAGCATGCCAGCTTGTTAGCTTGTTGCTAACATTACCTCCAGAGAATTGTGTATTAACTTACAATACCAGCGTTACAGTTGACAATCATTTTGCTGAGTTAAGGCTGACTCCCGCTGCATCCGTATTGTTGTCCGGTTTTAACATCCATCACTGTCTTAAGTTACGAGGGAAATAAAAACAAACGCGTAATGAAACAAGACCCACCGGTGTTCCGGTTTAATGAGTGAGCGTGTTAACTGGTGTCTCAGCAAAATAAGTCGAGTGACTGTGTTACAGCGCATCTGGTGACCCATCAGATTCTGTGACCTGCAGTGGTGGAAAAAGTACTCAGATCCTTTTGCTTAAATATTTATCTGTGTGTATACAATCAGAAGGCTTGAAAATGAAGGGTGAGGGTTTAGCTTGTTGACTGCAGAAATGTACATAAACTATGCACCTGAGTGAGAGAGGATAATAATAATAAGTCTGTTTATCTTAGCAATACATGAATCAACAGTACCCACTGTTGAATTGGTGTGTCAGGACCCTCCAACAAGCACATGCTAGCCTCGGGCCTTGGAGGGTCCTGTGCTTGTTTTCACTCAGGATCTTGTTTCCTCCCTCCTTCTCTTTCTCTCTGTGAAACTCTGAAAGCGTGATAAGGTCACCGCTCTACAAACGCCTTCGGGTGAGAATAACTGTAGATTTCTGGTTTGGCACAGGCTGACTATTCATACAGTGCATCAGATCAGAAGGAGCGGTCGCCTTTCAGAATAAATTCTCCAAACTTAGTTTATATTTGATCTTTATCTGTGTCATTTTGTGTGTCTGCATTCTGCAGAGCTTTGTCTGAGTTTAGACTGGCAAAGAGACTTAAAACTGATACAAGCATTATGGAGATTGATCTGTCTTAGCTCTGATGTTGGTTATCATTTTTGTAATACCTAGATAAATTTGAGAAAGTCACACATCTCTGCTGTAGGGGCATCATATTTTTTTTTAGCCGGTTCATTAAGTTCACTTGTTTTAAATCAAGTTGGTGCACCCGCTCACCAAAGCCCTGTCACGTGGATTATAACATGCCTTTGCCTGGCTTAAGCTGAAACAGAGGAAGAGCATGACCTGTGGGCTTTTTGTGCTAAAGTGCCCAGTGGGGGGAACAGTGAACACTGGCACCCTGGACCCTAGTCTGGCCTGTACTAATTGAGGGCCCTGATATTGTCTTGTCAATGAAAGCCCTCTTTGTCCGACTTATTTCTCGTCATCTACTGTATCCCCCCGGGCCTCTGATATGGCCATAGGCATAACGTCATTCCCTTCCAGCCATTGTCTCCATTCATTACAGGGGATTAAAGTGTCAGTTGAAGGTGAAGTATAAGCTAGCCTACATTATTCACTGCGGGTTGATTGAAGGCGTTGAGCCTCGTAAGCTAAAAGTTTGTGCCCCCCTCAACACCCCTCTTACTGTAAAGGGATGCCACAGTGACAAAATTTTCCCACTGGTTAATAAACTCACCACTGGTGTTACTGATTACACCGATATTTTATCAGGAAAATATTCTTCTCACGCTCAGTATCTGTGACTTTAGAGTGCTTACTTTGATCTTTTGCGATAGATCTTTAGATCTGCCCCTTGTTTCGAACAGGTTGGTTCATAAGTTTTGCCTCGTCTGTCTGACCCCAACAATTGACGTCCACAGAGGAATTGTGAAGAAACGCTAACATTAGCGGAGAAATCTGTAATATATTTACTGTAATAAATCAGAAAATGACCATGATATGTCATCAGAGATCAAGGAAATGTGTTATGTTGAAATACTCGCTTCTCTGAAAACGAAGCGGCGTCCCCCTTGAAATGTCTATTCCAGGCCATAATGACTGTTTTTCTTTGGCTGTTTCATGTTAATTAGAGCTTAAATTAATGCCAAATGTTCACTGAATGAGTAAGTGTCTGGCAGTGGCAGGCATTGAGCGACTTAACTCAAAGTTTTTTTTAGGAAAACTGGCTTAACTTCACATCGACAGACAATTAAAAGTTATAAACAGCTGATCAACTTACAGTGGAAGACTTGTCCCACTTGTTATTGTCAATTTACCATGGTACACTTGTCTTGCACTCCTGCAGTGTTCCTGCAACCTGCAGAGCTTCCCCATGTCTAGGGAGAAGGAGACAGGATGTAACAACTCTCCTCAACTATTGATTGTATATTAAATAGGATCTCAACCAATTTAACATACAATCTTTTGTTCCAACTTGCTATTTGGACTGCTGTACTTATTTTTGCTCACAAAATTGCTACTTATTTTTACACGGCGGTTGTAGTGTTAGCTCCTTGCTCTTTGGCTTAATGCCTTCATGATAATGTACTGAACATCAGAATACTCACTTTTATGTCTGTCTGCACCCCATGATGGTTTAATGATGCTGGGGCTCCATATAATTGCATTGCATTAGAAATCTGACTCCTAATTTGTGCTGCGACTCTGCTGCTGCTGTACGGAGAAGACACTTTCAGTTAATAATTGTTACACCCATCATTTGACAAAGTATTTATAACATGCTTAGTATTTTACAGATTACAGTTTTTTTTTTTTAATTTAATGAATGTGAACACTGATACACAAAAATGAATAGGAAGAGGAAGCATGGGAAGGTTATGTAAGTGTGTATGCCTGAACCCATTGTAAGGTGGGTGATCTGGAGGAGATCAACTGAGGGAGAGGTCAAAGTCTGTACTTATTAATCTATGTGAATAAGTTGTGATTGGTGCTCAGTAGCTGAGTAACAAGGATTAAGACCGAAGTAATGGCTAGTGAGCTTTTAAATATGGTGACAACTCTGAGCATCAGTTCAACCAACTCAGTGATTTGTCCACTTAAAACACATTTACATATGTACTTGTGGAGTGCAGGGTAGATGAGTGGGGAAGCCCACAGCTCCTGCTTTCATCTCATTTGTTGTAGTGGTTTCCTCACTGGAATTTGTTTCAGTCTGCTGCAAATGTCAAGGGTTTGAGCCTATGATTCCCTACCAAAGAGGAAGCTTAATGACAAAAAAAGAAGTGTTTTACCCCCCCTCCCTTTTCATGGTCGGATTTACTGTCAAAGTGTTGATCTCCATTGACAAGTTCTTGAAGTGCTGTGCAAAGCTGAAACTCAACACTTAAAGTGAGGCCCAGCAGGTTCAAAGAACCAGCAAAAGGACAAGGAGATGGGACTGGCCAACAATCTGCTCTTTGCACAACCTGGCTAACGCAGAAATGAGATCTGCATGCACATTCTTTCCACATGAAGCCCACGTCTTCAGTGGAGGATGTTATTTACTTATGCATTCAGGAGAAACAACAGGGATGGAAGGAAATTGATTCTTGGCTTATGCTGACTGCTGAAAGGATGTGCATATACATTTGCACCATTGCCAACATTTTTAGCTGCTTGGTGAATCTCAGACCTGTGTAGGCAGGTAGAAACTGTGCATTCATGGTGAATGTGAGGATCTGATGGGCCATGAAAAGAAATGGATGTGTGAGGGAGTTGAAATGGAATGATGCAGTTATAAATATCACATTTTCAAAGCGCCTTTTGAAACATTTACTTTCCATCTCTAGAGAGGATGAAACTCACAGGAAGGAGGCCTTATAATTCAAAGTTTCAAAGCTTTTTAACATTGTGTGGTATAATCTAACCAAGATTGTGTCAAACAACTGTTTTGAACTCGCTGTAAGTAGAGGAGACCAGAATTTGTGGCGTAGAAAAGGTTCTAATCTGAGAAAACTCCAAATGATGAAAAAGGGAGGAAATTAGAGGTTTAAATCAGACAGCAGCCCAGAAATAAGTCATCTGACATTTAATCATCAGTGCATTGAGACATACAGCAGCCTGTTCCCACTCCAAGGTATCAGATACAGCAGCTTGTTAAGGTACCTCTCTAGAACACACAGGACTTTCACCAGGAGTGCAGTGTAAAAACAGTAATTCTTTTCCTTCTTTTGAACTCACGTTGCATTACATTGCGTACGTGAACCCATAACTTATGAACTTATTTTAACCCAAACCCTTCCTAAACCTAACCAAGTACTTTGTCTGTCTGTTATGTCCTGGTCTAGTGGAACCATTGATATAAAAAGTAGTTTTTGGTCTTTTATTTTGAAAGTCTACCTGCATGTTGCATATTTATTATTACAAGTTAAAGTTCTAGACACACAAAAATTTTTTCTTGTTATTTTATCACCAGCCTGCACACAAATCTGGTCTGTAAAAAGTCCATGAACACTGCTTGGTTTTGCTGCAAGCCAAATTTCAGACAGGACAGTAAAAATTGAGCTGACCCAAATGCTTGAATCATTTTTTATAACAGCTTCAGCACTTTCAGTACTATCAAATATTGGTATGGTATTGTTTTGTGGTTTCAATCCTTACTGCAGTGTCATAATTTAAAGCATAGGGCCACTGAAGAAGCTGCTGGCTTTGATGAGTTAAGAGTAAGAAGGTGTTAAATACAGCTGCCCCAACATACTGTAATTTTGTTCTCTGTACTGTCAATATTCAGTATGGACATAGCATGTCAGCGTCAGGTATTGCAAAATGAAGCTTTGATATCATTGAAATACATGTCAACAGTCTATGTGATAACTTCATCTCAAATAGGTCTATACATTTTAAATTCTTTTAACAGAAATTGTGCTGTTTTTACTTCACATTTTTCCTTAATCACTTGAGCATCAGTATTGTTGATAGTTTATTCATGGTCTATCAGGCCCAAACCATTCAAGATCTTCTTCAGGCACTGATGAAAAAATCAAGATAAAATCAAGCCTGCAAGCACTACCTTCAATAATGTTTGGGAAGTGCTTGAGCAATCCATGTCTAGGCACATGCCCAGACGCAGGCTTTACAATTTGTAGCTCATAATCCAGACTTCTTTCTAAGAATGTCTAATCTTTGAGATCTTGCCTTTCAGGGTGATGAAGACTAACCTACTCCAGCCAAACCACCTTGTCAGTGTTATGGAGCAGCTTGTTGTTGACATACTGTTACTGTACAACAAGCTTTGATGCGAGCGTGCATAACAGAAAAAACTATGAACCTTGAATTTTCAGTGTTGAAACATCAAGGTTGTTAGATGGCCAGTCAATAAATTGTCCTGTGTGACTGGCAGGAGAATCTTAAGAATGCTGATAACCTGGGAAGTTTGTCAGTGGACAGTCTGCACGCCAAAGAGGTGGGCCTCTATTTTATTAGATATGAGCACGTCTTGGAATGTGACCATAATGTACCTTTTGACTCTTTGAGCCAACAAGCAACAGCAAGTTGTTGAGTTTTTCGACTCCTTTGAGCTCCTTAGTGTTCGACAGGTTTTGTCAAAAACTCTAATTTCTGACTTCTTTGTCATATTTTTGAAGCAGTTTATTAAGTACCTTTAAAACTGGCAAGTTCTTGCTGTCTGATTTACAAAGTGAGATATAAGATTAACATTTCATTTTGTTCACGCTGCTATCGGCACAAGGGTTTTCCTTTGGCTGGTAGGAAACAGCGCTAGTCTCAGAAAGCAGGTGGATTCACTGATGGTGTAAAGTCGATGCAGACTTGATACTTTCTGCAGCTACTTCACAATAAAAGCCCTCATTCAAGAGCTGGAAATCTGCGCTGATCTCCAGATTCAATTCAATTTCAGTTCAGTCCAGTTGATTTGATTCGCTGTGATCTGATTCTTTTTAATTCAGTTACATCAGATAAATACCAGTGTCACTTCTCAGAATTTATCCTGGAAACTTGCAGCTCACAGCATGGACTAAATTGAGGGAAATGCATTTCCCGTTTATAAACCTGTCGGCCAGGGATTTATTTTCTTTGGTGAAAGCAAAACCACTGAACCGCAAAACCACTGAACCGCAAAACTTCTCTATTTATTTAGGCCTACATGTGGAACAGTTGAACAAGAATAATATGAGACCTGCAGCACTTGCATGTTGCATATATTCAGGTTTAAAAAGATACATGCTATCCTGTACAGGTAGACATGGACCGTCGCTACCCAATGCTTCAACTAAGCACAGTACATCCACTGTAATGATCACTTTGAGCACAGGCAGGGCAGAAAATTAAAGTCTGCTCACTAATCCATCTGCACTGTTTGTGTTGACAAGACATCAGCTTGATTATCTGCAGACAGCTGGCTAGTTAGCATCAACTACCCAGCAGGGACAGACTCATTGACTTCCACAGCTTGACATATCACAGCCAGAGATGATGTCTGGTCAACAAACACAGACTGAGAGCTGTGCAGTCTTTTTTTTTTTCAGTCTGTTCCTCTTGAGGACGCGACCTTTAGGTCAGGTGTGAGCAGGCTCAAATGGAATCTGTGGACTTTTTTTCTTTTCTTCTTTTGCAGTTTTCAGCTGTGTTCAAGAACTAAAAATCCACAGAATTCTGCAGAAAGTTTTCTTTTTTTGCTTGTAATGTGATAGATAATCATTTAAGATAAAAAAAAAAAAAGATTAATTTTATATTAAGTTAATATAAAGGCACAACATTTCCTAAAAACAATGCAAAGATTCATATGAACATAATCCCTTTGCGTTGTGACTGCGCTCGGCCTGTATTTAATATTTTGTCTTGTTATTTTTCTGTGCTTGGGACGTGTCCCCGACCCAAAACGTTCTGGTGTGTTTACGAACAGCTCAGACAAATCTTGAACAGATAAAAAGAATAGGTAATATTCATTTAAGATAAAAAAAAAAGACATATTTTTTAAAGCAAAAATAAATATAAAATACATTAAAACAATCAAAAAATACCTCAAACAGCTGAAAGAGATGTTTAGTAGATTTTAGTAGAACCTTCAAATCATCAACAGAAAGTGTGAACATTTGCTGGAAATGTAGGACACAGCCAAATGACAGGATTCAATGTGGAGCAGAGAGAGCAAAAATTAATTTGTGAAACCATAACCATCAATCATTCATCTCTCAGCAATTACCACTTCAACACATTACAAACAAATACTTTAAAATCCACCTCGTCATGTTTTAAACAATATAAATTGCTCTGCAAGAAGTAATAAATGGTGTCTTTTTTAAAAAAAATTATTTTGCTCCTGATATGTCTTGTAACACAGGAAAAACACCACACGGAATAATTTAAAAATAATTCTAATAAATAGTCATAAATGAAGAACTTTGGTAAATCTGTAGAAAAGTAGAAAAAGTAGAAAAAGAATTCAGCACATTTACTTGATTGTCTGCCTTCTGAGTGCGTGAATGTATTCACTAATATTGCCTTAAGAAATTCCCCAGATGGAACAAAATAAGTGCCCATTTGTGCACAATCCTGCAATGAAATGCTCCATTTCATAGACGAGAAAATTAGCATCACCAATTTACTGCTCGCTGAGCAAACATTTACAGTTATATAGGGAGTAGTGAGTGAGCGAGTGGTTTTGGACCAGAGTCAGCTAACCATCCTGAGTCTGACAGTCTAGACTGTAACTTTTCATGTCAGAGTTTCTGGGATTATCATGACTCAGGGTGGTTTATATAACCAGATATCATCGCGATTGCTTTGTGACTTAAAACAACCAAAGTAGACATTTAATACATCTTGCAGCTGTAACTGAACCATCTAAATAACAAGTAATCACTGCCCACACATGGCAGTGAGCGCAGCCTAAACTCATTTTCCAGTTGAAGGTGTAAATTATGCCGGAGGGGACGTATTCAGACACAACTGCGGTGAGTCAGAGCAAGGCTTTACAGTCACCTGGGGAAAAAGGGTTTGGGTTTCTTTGATTTGAAGCAAAACGTTGATTGATGAGCTGAATCAGTATTTTTTTTAATGTGTCTCTGTTGCTGGATAATTCTGTCCTGAGTTCAGCTGCAGACACTCAGTATCATTTGGGAGAAAACCTCCAACATTCATTAAACCAACTGTAATGACTGAAATATCTAACCAGCGTGACACATTGGTGAGTTCTGGTCCTAAATCTGCCGGGAGTATCAACTTCCACATTTTTTTTTATTTTGTTTTTACACAAACAGGTGAAAATGGAAAGTCTAAAGCATTAAGTCATTTATCAACATTCTTTCAAATGCTTTAAAAAGTGATTACAGACATTTTAGTGCTTCTGCTAAAACCTCAGACTGCCAGAACAGAGTCAAACTGAATTCCTCTCTTCCACCACTCCCTTGTTGTTTTGTTCATGGCATTTTTTTTTTCAAACTGGGGTATGAAGCTGCTGCTAAAATGAATCAAGTGGGAAGATTAGACAACACAAGCACTCGGATGTGTGAACCCTACGGTCTGCGGTTTGGACCCACGTTGTTTACTGATTTATCTTGTAAAATCCGTTTCTGATTAGACTGAGTGCAATTTGTTTCCTCTCTATTTGTGCATGAAAATAATGTTATGCTTCTCCCCATCATTTATTACAGTTCAGGCCGGCCTTAGAAAAGCTGAATTGAGTTCTTTGTTGTTTTTAGTTAATGAAATCTGGCATGTCCTCATAGCACAAGTTCACGCTGATGTCAGAGGATTGCATATATGCAGTCAAAAAACAGTCTGCTTTATCTCACTGAATGCTTACTTTAGGGATAACTCTTAGGCAAGAATGTTTAATAGAAAAAATGAGTTATATACGTATTTTCATCTGTTTAGCCTTCTAACTTGATAGCACATGGCTATTAATGTGATTTTTAGCTTTAGAAAATATGAATTTACCAAATTACTTATTTCGTTTGTTCAAGTTTTGAGAGGATGTCTAAGCATTGGCTTATTTCTATTTCTGTGGTTTTCTGACAGTGTTTTTTTAGTGGGACAGGGACATTTCACCCCCAAATCAAAATAACAACCAATAATTACAAGAAGGGTTTGGCCTCTGATCTCTATCCAGTGGGGCTTAACATATTGCTAATACAGTTCATGGTACTTTTTTCATAAATAATACTTTTTTGAAACAAACTACCTACCCATTTGAACCCTTTAAAGGGGCATTTCACCCCAAAATCAATAATACAAATTTTGTCTTACCAGTAGTGTATCCATCTAGATTATTTTGGTGTGAGTTGCTGAGTTTTGGAGATTTCATCACCTGGTTATTCAAGATAATCCACAGACTTGTATCACTGTGTAGAAGGAAGAGTGCATCTGCTCATGGTGTTAATGGGTGTAGTTCAGTAGAACTGCTCGTGAAACTGCTCACAACCAGAAGGTTACAGTGCTTGAAATTGTAATTGCATTAGTTTTATAATAAATTGCTTTCTGACTGAATAGGCTAGGTCACTTATTAGAAGAAGTAACATAAGTCTGAAAGAGCCTTAATTACTTTTTTCACTCAAAATGGAAGAAGATCAATTTGGTTTAAAAAAAAAAGGATTTCATTGAAATTGAAGTTACTTGTCCAGTAATTATGTAATTGAGTGTTCGTTATATTGGCTCGGCAAGGTTATATCAGATGCCAAGTGTGCTTACAGACAGGTTACACATGCAGGAACGTCAAACTTTGTTGTCCTTTCATTTGTCCCCCTTCTGTAGAATTCTAACATGAAACATCATTTCTGTTGTTTATAGAAATATAAAATCTGATTTAATCCAATGATGCAATGAAATGAAATAGGGCCTAACCATTTTTGGGCATATATTTAAAGCATATATAAATATGACATGTGCCTCGTTCAGCTGCTGGAAAAGCTTGAAAATGCACCTTGAAATTGTGTAGGTGTAGGAACCTTAAAAACAATCTAAATGGCTAAATGGCACTACAGGTTAGAGGAAAATATGTATTTTGATTGTAAAAAGTATGATTTATGGAAAAGTACCAAGAATTGTATAAGAAAAATGTTGAGGTCGCACCTTACCAAACCTAATCATTGCTTGTAAAGCCTCATAATGTAGCGCTGTGGCAGAAAGGCAGGTTCTAATCTAATTCTGACACCTGATATTGGGTTGACCTAGATCAGATTCCAGTGTTCTGGGCTCAACACAATGAACAACAGGAACTGATGCGGCATCAGTTTTAAAGGAACACATCCCACCTCTGTAATTTTACAGGCTTCAACTCGCTCATGGCTCCTAAAAAGCTACTAAAAGACTCCTGCTGGCTGACGTACTTTGCTGTTTGTGGTCTGGAACTGTATGCTTTTAAAATCTCTCTTCAGCCACAAGATGAGATTATGTTGATGATTTCTGAGTCATAACAGTTAAAGTGTGTAAATGTTGTTTTATTGATGAGGATCCAGTCAGAGTGAACTTGGTGTTTGTGAGTAAAGACCAGCTGAAGTTGATGTATTGTGCAGTGAACCACAGAGGCAGCATCCATTAAGCATTCAGACAGGTTTTCTCAGTATCTACTATAAAGTCGCAGAATTTGATGTGGTAACTGCTGTAACTCTGCAGTGATGAATGGGTTTTCTTATATCCAACACCACTGCAGTATGTGCAGCCTGAAGGCAAGTCTAACCTCTCACTTCCCCACCCTCTAAAACCCAAGTGTTGCCTCAGGCCTCCTGACTGTGTCTCAGGCCGGGGCTGGTGAGGTGTGTCTGTGCGAGTGGGGGGGGGGGCAGGGTGTCCACGGGGGCCTTGCTTTAAGAGGCTGGCCACTTTCCAGGACTTTAATACATCACTGGAAATTCACAATGGGGTGAAAAGTCCACTGGCAACAAATGACTCCATGATAAACTCGAGGGAGAGCTGAGCTGATGGTGGAAGGATTTTTCAAAGTATATAGGAAGATCTGTGGGTGTTTAACGGCTTCAGTGTTCAAGACAAAAAAGCCTGTTGACTCACATGAGGCGTGTATTTGCCTCCACTTCCTGCTCCTTACCTTCCTATACGCCCTTTTCCTCCTGCCACCGCTCAGGTATTTGGACACATTCCGACCATGCATACCGCCACTCGGCCCATACAGCGGAGCAGCGCTATTGGGTTACTGCAGCGTTACCTAATAGGTCTGATCTGGGCTCAAAAGCGGCATAGTTGTAAGATTGGCCTCCTTATTAAGTTGCGGAGCAGAAAAGTCTGCACCTCTTACCTTTTTTGCAGGCTAAAATGGCAGAGCCAAAACTTTTCACCCACTGTACCTGCAAAATAAATGCTTACATTGTTTTTTTTCCCCCAAGTGAAACCAGAGAGCTGTATGATTTACTTCCAAATAAAAGATGAAGTTGATTCCCTGAAGATCAACTGAGTAAAAGCCCAGAGCCGCCCCAGGGGTTGTTAAATGCCTATGAACACTTATCACATACTAACAAGCTGTGAATAATAGTTTCCTAGACTTTTATTATGAAGGTGGGATTATACTTCTGCTTTTCTTTCAGAAGGAGGGGGTTGGAAATGTCTTTGCCACTCATCTCGAGCTGTTCAAGCAGTTAGTCCTGGCAAATATATTCTCATCTTACACTTGGTAGTAAATATTAAAGGGGAAATCTATAATATATTAACTGCAATAAATCATACAGTGACCATGATGTGTCATCATGACTTCAAGGAAACATGTTAAGTTGAATTACTTAATACTCTGACATCAGCGCTACAGCCGCTGTGAAATTTCTATTCTGAGCTAGAATGACTGTTTTAGTTTGCCCATTTCACATTAATTAGAGTTCAAATTAATGCTGAATGTTCGCAGAATGAGTAAGTATCTGTTTATGAGTCGTAAGAAATCATAAATAATTTTTAAGAAGGCGTAGATGTTTATAATTGTTAAATTGAGTAAAATGTGAATGGAGTTTGGCAGGCAGTGAGACAGGCAGTCACTTGTATGGTTTTCAGAGCAGTTGGCTTTTGTTTTCAGGATAACAGGTTTATCTTTACTTTGAAAGACAATTACCAGTTATAAACAGATGATTAACTCACAGTGTCTGACTCATTGTCTCATGTTATTGTCAATTTACAATGTTGCGCTTGTCTTGCATTTCTGCAGAGCTCCTGCAGCCTGCCTGAGCTTCCCCAAGTCGAGGAGTAGGGGGCAGGGGGGAGACAACTTCATTCAACCACAGATCGTGTATTAAATAGGATTTCAATCTATTCAATATACAATCTGTGTCTACAAGTCACTATTTGAACTGCTGTGAAAAATTTTGCAAGCACATTTCCTATATGTTGCTTCTATAGCTTTAAAATAAATTAGAAAAACGGAAAGTCAAAGTCCAAGTCATCCTGCTTCTATCAAATCATTCAGCTATCTCGATACATATCTCTCATGTGCATGAATATTCTTCCTGTAACATTTTTTTGTAGCTTTTGTTGCATTTTTTCTCCAGTTGAATGGTGCATTGTTTGTTAGAAAGAAGAAAATGAGGCCACACACACACATCCACCTCCTCCTCCTCCCAACTGGAGTTCACCTTCCTCTGCTGCCAGAAATGCCATGGTGTTAAGCTTAGCATGTGTGAAGCTCCAAATTCTGGTGTGTGTGTGTGTTCGTTAGGTTAAGGATTTCTGTCACTCCCAACAAAATGGTCCCGTACCCCCTCCCTCACCCCGTCTCTAAATCCTGACTTCATTTCATCTCTGCTCCCCCTCAGTGAGTCCAAATGGCCACAAGCTCAGTGGCTAAAGTCGAAGTGAGGGGTCAGCATGCTCTCTCTGTCTCACGCACACACAGTGAAGTCGCCTTGGTGAATAGTCGCAGCTTGTGGGGAATGTCTCAGAGCAGACAATAGCCATGTATTCTTACTTACTTCTCCCACCATCCAACTGATCTAGTCTGTTCCCTCCTTAGCTCAGTGTCCCAGGCTGACTGGTTTTCCTCTTGTGACACACATCTGTGTGATTAAGTAGGTCTATATTGTGCGTTTGTTAACCACTGAGAACAGACAACTGCTGCTGAGACCGTTTCAGAAATGCATTTGAAATTTCAATCTCAAATTTAACTTGTAACTGAAGAAGTATATGTTTGGCATGTGGCAGTAATGGTAGCCTGAATTCACCTGTCTGCATTGTTTTCCTCTGTGACAGCAAACACAACACAAAACCTTCCAATAAGAAGTATTGTATGCTTATCTAGCCACCTTAGAACTGCAGCAATGTGCTCCAGCAATTTGAAAGAAGAATTTGAAAATGTAAATGACAATTGTCAAGGCATAAAAGCAATGATCTGTTGATCTTTACAAAACAATATTATAACAATGGCATAAGTGTGAGTGCTGGGAAAAAAAAAAGTTTCAATTAAAAATTGGATGGAATCGTGCCCTCAAAATCGAGTTGTGGATTTGGAGAATCAGAAAAGTGCAAAAGTGAACAGTCAGTCACTTAAAATGTACTCTGAAAGAATGTTATTGCATTACTGTCCTTTTTTTTAAAGAATGGTAATGCATGCAACTTGAAATACAGCAAAGGACAGTACTTAAGATTTAAAAAGTACAAGTACACAAAAAATGGCTTTGTTACAGTAACAAGATGTAAATCATCATCTCCCCTGGTGAGCTCATATTTGTATCGGATATTAGGAAGAGTCTTCAACCATGCTAGCACCACTGAGAAGCTGCTAAAAACATCTCAACACATTTTCATACCTAAATGACAGAATAGGTTGATTGCCAATGACTCCCTAAATGACATATATGACCGCTGGAGAGAATCAGTGCCAGGCCCAAGTTTAGGAGAATGGGTGGTACCCAGTCTCCTGGGTAAAAGTCTTTTTTTGACCATCCATCAAGCCCAATCTCCTCCCTACTGTATGTGAACTGTGATGAGTGGAATATCAGCACGCTAACATTAGCAGGACTGATGACTAGTAGGTAATGTTTTTTCATGCTCACCATCTTAACTTAGGATCGTAGTATGCTAACATTTGCTAATTAGCTCTTAACATTATATAGCTGAGGATGATGGGAATTTTCCAGATATTTTATCACAAATCAAAGTATACAAATTTAAATTTTGGTCTGATTGGTGTAATTGCAATTCATCCTGAGAGGACACGAATGTGGGCCAAATTTGATGTCAGTCTTTCCCCTTATTGTAGAGATGGGACACTAAAAACCACAAATGCAACCTAATTTGTGGCACTAGAAGAAAAGTCGGGATGACCAGAGTCAGTAGGATTCATCCTCTGGACACCATGGATATCTGCACTAACTTTCATGCTAACTGCAAAAATATAGAAAAGACAGTTGAGACATTCAGTAGAAAGACAGAGAAGGATCATAGAGTTACAAACATTGACAGTTACAGTGCATGATGTCAACCACAGTACAAGGACAACAGACCATTATGTAGCAGCGGGGACAGTTCTCTTGTGTGTGAGAGCGGTGGAATGTTTTAGTTGTTCAGCTCTGTACTTGTGGGTCTGGGTTTGCCCCCTCAGCCCTGTCAAATCTTTGATGTCTAGGGATGAAAGGATGCAGCCTTCCCAATGTTGTCTTTCGTCTTCAAGGACAGTCTTGTGTACATTTAAGTGTCCTCCACACCCATTGCGTTTCTGCTCGGACTGGGTCATAAAAGTTAACTTGCAGGGGACAGACGGAGAGAAGGCACAAGTAAAGAGAGCAGGTATTGAGATGTACACCCCACCCAGAGTTTAAAAGGCAGCATTGTGTCTAGATGACACAATCATTTAGGACTCTTCCTGTTTTTTTTCTTTGCTGCCTTGTAAGTTTTTGCTGATGTTTGATTTGAGTTTTACTGTATGTTTAGCTGCCCTTGAAGCACCACTTTAAGGTTAAATCTCCCTTTCACAAGTAGAGCTGTATAAATCTTTAGGTATGTAATGTCTCTAGCATCGTCAAGTATTGAAAGTTGGCGTCAAACACTTTGAGATTCTTAGTCTTATTTACATATGCTTTAACTGTTTCCTTATTTTAACAAGTTTGGGCAGAATGAGAGAAACTGTGTTTAAATGCTTGATGCTGTGCCAGGCCTAGACTGCAGCCAGCTTTACTTCTTGTGAAAATGTTTCTGGGGGCTTTTGCTTTCCATCTGGTTTTTAGTAAATAAAACACATGCTCATTGGATTGAGGTCAGGTGATTGACCATGGATAGTTGAGGCCAACTGAGGACTTTCAGTGTTCCTTGTGTGTATGTTTAGGGTCATTGTCCTGCTGCATTGTCCTTAAATTACAGGGTTAGAGGGGCCATGAGTCTTTCATTGCTAGCCCAAAATAATTCAAGAAATTATGATATAGTATTTTTAAAATACGTTATTAATTTTTTTGCCTTATTTAAAATATGCATATAGTAATTTTGGAACATTTTAGGAGGTAGGAGGTTTGGTTGGGTACTAGTTGGGTACTAGTCAGATTTGAACTGGCATGGTACTGGTACTTTATTGTCTAACAAATGTAGTTTCAGTTGTACAAATAAGTCCAAACTGACTTCACTACTGCTGGTTTTAAATGAAACTTGACCCCACTTGAAGGCAGTATACCGCAGAGCTAGCATATTTCCCCATAAATAGTATACAATTCATGCACTGTTGCTTTCAAACTAAGGTTTCAGACATTCTAAAAAATCTCACATGCTGTTTTAGTGTACTAAATAATATGTTGATTAGGTATTACGCTCATTAAAATGCAAAGCTAACATCAACCAAGACCGTGGAAAAAAACAAGAAAACATTATCTCCCATTGCAACTTGTCCAACAAGCTAATTAATTACTTGAAGACGTTAGTGAAGTTGCTGATGCCTCACTTAAAGTTTTGTTGTCCACGGAGTGTTAAACTTCTTCAGGCATGCTAATGTTAGCTGCTATGCAGTCTTTATCTTTTAGATATATTTTGAGTTTGATCAGGTGTTTTCTCAAGTTAGACATCTTTCCCTGGCCAGCTTTGCATTTGAACTTACATATATTGCAGCGAATTTTGAAAAGTGACGCCACCAAGTGCGTCCTTAGGTACCGGAATTTTGCCCAGATTGATTAAATGTGAATCGGTATTAGAGACACTAATGATTGATCATTAATCGATTAACAGCCATTAAGAATTTGACTGCTTAAAATGTATCAATCAATAATTAATCAGTAGTCTAGCAATTGCAATATTACCCCCTTATTTGACATTGTTGTCTGTGCATTTTAGCATTTTCAACTATCAGTTAAGGAAATTGCGCAAAAGTTGCAACCCTAATTGGCATTCAGTAATTCTGACATAATTTGGTCAGTACCCTGTACTGAATTCGGTAACTCACTGTAAAAAAAAAAAAGACATTGCTGCAGCTTCCTGTAGTGATTCAGTAACATGACTAATACAAAGCAATGATGAAGGAAGTCCCTGTGCATCTGTTTAAATGATTGAGGCCCAGTCATCCAGTTGCCGTGTTGGAGTTTGTGGCAGTTCGTGCCGTCTTCCAGACATCTCTCTTTCTGCCTCCCCCTCCTCCCACACTGTCAGCTATATTTTTCCTGGTGCTTCACGAAAATGTTACGGATGTGAAGTAAATCACATGTGGTTTGAGAACACCTCCATCTTTTTCCCCTCTCCCAAATCCCTCAGATCATTTAGACATGCTTTACCAATCACTGACACTTGACTCTGCGACTCCCCCGCTGCAGGAGTTTGCTCCGCAAAATAAAGATTCATCATTTGCAGTGGTTTTTCCTTCTTATAGGAAGTAGGAGGCGTTTGTGATGACTAATGCCTTTCTGATATTCTCATCTTATGATTCAGGGTTGTAGTTTTTGGAAACTACTTTTATTTCGTGTTTGACGACCAAATATATATGAGGTTCGAGGGATTGGGAAGTGGTACAAAAGGTTGTAGCACTGTTCTGCAACTGTTTCCTAGATTGCCATTTATGCTAAGTTTCTTTAAGGACAAACAAAGGTATTTTCTGACTGACAGCTGAGCTGTCTTGTTTTCAGGAGGCTGTAGGTGGTGGAAAACTCCACCCTCTCTTACTGACCACACAAAACCACAGCCCAGGGGCGATACTTTTGGTGTGCCTGCCTGCCGGTCCTCTTTCACATGCAGTATTTTGGTATTGCAAAGCCTGAACCAACATGATTGGAATGCTTCTTTTGCCTCTTTTGTCCCCTTTTTTTGTAGAGAGGCTCTTTTGTTCTAATGGGATAATTTAAGTAGGAATGTTTTCACTTCGGGGTTTGGAGCTGGGGGGTCGGGGACTGGTTAGGGCTGTGAGTGAAGATTGAAAAGATGGACACTGCAGAAAGACCTTTGTTGGTTGGAGGTGCTCTGTCACTATCACTGTGATGAGTTGATTCAGTCCAGTCCCAGTGGAGTTATTACTGAGTTGAGTTTACTCAATTACCACACTGATTGATGCACAAATTTAGTCCTGTTTAAAGTCAGTTTCTCAGTCATGGTTAGTACTCGTTATCCTGTGAAAACAAGTTCGAGAAATTAACCCTGATGATGTCAACTTTGTAACATGATGAGCAAACCTGTTTCACAAACTAAGGACACATGTTTTGAAAGATGTGGGTATTTATGAAAGTCTCATAATGGGAAATGTAGTATCCAGTGTTGGGTGACCCTATAGGCCCAGAAAGTCAGGATAGCTCAGCCTCTGAAAGACAGATTTAGACCATTATGTGTTTTCAATCTGTCTCCTGTGGGTCAACCAACTTAAAGGGACAGTTCACTACAAAATTAAAAAAACAGACTTTTTTTGGTCTTATCTGTGGTGCTATTTATCCATCTAGACTGCAGTGACATGAGTTGCTTAGTTTTGGAGATATTGGCAATGTCTCCAGTTAAAAACAATCTAGATAGATAAATAGCACAACAGGTAAGAGGAACATTTTTGGAGGACTGTCCCTTTAATGGTCGTAGATGGCTGGAGGAAAATGTTTACTACCACTTTTACTAACATTTTTCCCAGTCTAAGACAAATTTTACAAGGTTTTTTCTAAAATAAAGAATGTAGATGGTCAACCATAATAACAGTATTTTCTTTTTAGAACAGGAAGGCTAAAGCCCACAACAGTGTCTTGTGGTGGCTTTGTTTTGTCTGCTGGCTTGACAGGGGTGTGATTAAGGGAAGGTGAGTCCTGCAGTAACTAAAGGGAATGTCATCCACAGCATTAGTTGCGAGAATAAAACACAACATAGGAACGGTCTGTCTGGTTGTCCAGGGATGTTCCCAAATATTTGAGATGAAATGAAACTGTGATTTGAATTTCAGACAGTTACATATATACGGTAGCCTGATGTTTTCGTTTGCATGGCATTCAAGTTGGGCTTTCATTCTTCTTTCATTCAGTTACTTTTACAGAGGGCCCTCTGGTTGTTTGGAATTACGTGGTAGTAACTGAGTTCCTAAAGTACGGCAAAAAAAAAAAAGAAAGAAAGGAAAAAAGTGATTTTAATTGTACTGCATTCTTGCAACAGCTGTCGTTGTCATTATAGCAAAAAAAAAGTATTAATTACAATTATGAAAACACAATCAGAGTAATTGCTTTGGTGGTTCTTCCCAACATTGATGTATAAAGAAAATATCCCTCCTGAGGTGCTTCAACTGCGTTTAGCTCATCCGTCAGCCTGGTTTTTGTGGCTGGGGTTAGTCTGCTGTCTTCTAATAATGAGTCAGCAGTATTCTGGGGTTTTATTACCACTGTCTTTGCATGCTTGTATTGTCTTGTCTTGCATGAAGGCTTTCATCTGCAAACAGTTTCTTTGCTTACAGTAGATTATGGAGATGAAGTTCCACTGAGCATGCAAAACCACAGAATTTCCGCTTCTTTTTTTAATCCCAGTTCTTCCCTCACGGCTCGAATTTAGAGCAGATCTGCGGTACTAATGGAACAATTCCTTTTGATATCCCTTTATTGGCAAATGTGTGTTAGGTGTGTTGGCTTTGCTTGTGAATATGTATGGTGAATGCTTTGTGCACCTCAGGGCTCTGTGCTGAACCTCCTGACATTGCATGTGTATTGAAACCATCATTGATACTGAGATTGCTTGTCGATCATTATTGATACTCTTATTAATACTACTCATCATGTGTTGGTGCAAAAAATGAAGACGATGCAACACTTATTTTATTATTTTTACAGAAGTAGGGCTGCAACCAATGTTTATTTTCATTGTTGATCTATCTGTTGATCTATCTGTTGATTATTTTCCCTAATCAATAAATTGTTTGGTCCAGAAAATGGCATAAATGTTGATCAGTGTTTCCCAAAGCCCAAGATGACGTCATCAACTGTCCTGTTTTATCCACATCCCAAAGATATTCAATTCACTGTCATAGAGATCTAGGGAAACCAGGATATGTTGACATTTAAAAAGCTGCAATCAGAGAATTTTGCTCTTTCTCTCTTAAAAAAAATACTTTATATGATTAATTGAATATCAAAATAGTTAGCAATTAATTTGAAAGTTGACAACTAATGGCAGAGCTATGCAAAGATACAATTGTTTCTTGGGTTGTTGCGTTTCAGTTTTTGGCATTTTCATTAAATTCAGTAAAGTGAACACTTTTTTAATGTTTTGCCTGCCAACTGTTTTTGAAATGTTATGTAACTTTACATAAATATCAATAGCAGCGACATTTGTCCAGAATTTTATCCTTATGCTGGGACTGACCAGTCAGGAACTGGTACCAATTAAGTACCAGCTCTCAACACCCATTCTTAACTGCGGTAAAGACACAGTGGAAAAAGATCTATTAAAGCATCCTTAGAAACATTTGCCTTCCAGCAAAATCTACTTCTGTGTTTAATAAATTCCAAACATTTTTTTTTGCTGACACATGGTTTAAACTGCTCTCTCAGCCATCACACACACACCACCCTGCAAAGTTCAATTGGAGGTGTGTGTGTGTGTTGGTTTACACACGTTCAGAAATCTGATCATAAATCTGTTTTGTTTTATGGCCTATTAATTCTTGGATAAGTAAGTTTTAAGACGACTAATAGAGTCATTTCATTATGAATGTCAGCAGATAATGATGGCATCAGATCGATTGCACAATCATTTTACAATTTTCTGAGTGAGCCACACTACCATGTACTACTGTTAGACTTCTGCAGTATTTTGGTTTGTTTTTATATTTTGGTGCATTTAGGTTGCACTTTTTAATCACTGTGCCTGTTCTATGTCAGACACACTTTTAGAGTGTATGTTTATGAGCAGGTTCGCCTAAAAAGACTAATAATTTCAGGGTGATGTGGTGGTTTCATTTATTTTGTGTTTAGTTCAATTCAGTTGTTTCTAATAGACCAATTGAGGCCACTTAATGCTTGGTCTGCTGAGTAAAGCTTCTGGAAGTGACTCTCTTTCATTGGCATGGTCACAGAAGAATGCTTCTCTCACGGCCACAGTCCCAGGACCTTTTGATGTTTAAACACATGCTTCACTCATTTTGGGATTAAGAGGCTGAGGAAATGGCCTGGCTGGAATTACCCAATGATTTGTGAAGTCCGAGGCTTAATTCGTGCTTTAGCGTCGAGCTGGAACTCTCTGACTCTCTGACTTGCGTAGGGACCGCGGTACGGATGCGCCTTAATACGCACACATATACCGAACCTAAACATGTTCCCTAAACAGCAGACGTACTCTTTTGTTGGAAATTAGCACCTGGATGGTTCCCACTCACTATCTGCTGCAATGTTATTAGATTTAGAGACTGGACCCCTCTTGCAGGACAAAGTCATTGTTTCATCTCTACAAATCAGGCCTTATACACATTTTCCATTTCTAAATTCCAGACTTAAAATTCCAGACTTCTCTATAAATTATTTCAGACTATATTTGACATTGAGCTTTCTTTTTCCATTTTGAATCCTTCCTCAATCCTTCCTGGATTTTCAAGCCAGTCCCTGAAAAACACACGAGGAAGCAAACTAGCCAGTCCTACCTATACTTTATACTTAACATATGAAATAAATAGAGGGTTAGTGGGGGCTGACTCATTAGAACTTTGGTAATTCACTTATTCTTGAGAACTGGAACTAAACTGTATTTCAAGGGGGTTTTGATTTCTACTCTTCAATTATGCTGGAAAATATATTGTAAATGATCAAATTCCTGGCTATTAAAACTTTTGACAGGCCAACCTGATAGTGATTCCATTTTTAATCAAATGTAAATCTGAAATATGCGAGTTAAAAATTATTTCACAGCAGAGTTGTAGTGAGCAGCCATTTATTTTTTTAGTGTCTGAGTTCTCTTAATGTTAATCAAAATACACATTCTTATTTAGCTTTGATTTAGAAGGGCTACAGAGTTGACATGTTATGTTGAGACACATCTAAAGCCAATATTATTTAATGAATTTGTTGAAAAAGAGAAAGCAGTATTCCACCTTTTTTAAACCAGGAAGTGGGTCCTTAGAGTATAGCTAACCCTGTTTGTGCCTGATTAAATCATGTTTTTGTAAGATTTGATAGAGTGACACAACTTTAAAGGGCCAATATTTTCATTAAATAAATGAATTAATAAATAAATACATATATAAAACAAAGATTATTAGAATAAAGCAAACCAAAACATTTGATTAAAAAATTGGAGTGAAAGTTATTGATAATTTTTTAAATTTGTTTTTTGTAGGACATGATTTGTCCCAGTTCTTAAGAATGGATGAAATAGAAAAGATTAAAAATAAAATGTTCTGAGTAGTTTGCACAGCTGGTCCAAAGGCCAAAAAAAAAACAAAGTATGAGGCTCACAGATCTGTTACTTTGACAACATTGTTTGCACCAGATGCCCTCCAAGTGCCATGAAAAACATTCTGCTTATATAATCAGCTTTTTTTTTTTTTTTTTTTTTTTTTTTAATCAGAGTTTTATATTTTAGAAAACAGCAGGGACAGTAGAATCAAATTCCATTTCCATACTGCTTAGGAACCCTGCTTAAAGCTGAACAGACTGAACAGTCAGTGTGTTGTCCACCGCAGGAACCTTCGTGGACACGGCCTAAATGTTTTTGTGGGTATAAATGTTTGCAAATCCTTGTCGCACGAAAGGCCAGTCCTGGTGTTATTGACCGTCTGGTAATAGAGACGTCTGGATTTCCCCTCCATCTGTTAGTAAGCAGGAGAAATTTCCAGTTTTCCTCTGCTTCTCCTGACTCATGCTCTTTAGCAGCAGAGCAAAGTTTTACTCATTTTGCTGTGAGTCAGGCAGCGGAAATAAACAACGTCTGAGACTCCGAGACTGAGATATCATCTGTAATGAATCCAAAATGCTTTGTTTTGAATGTTTTGAATGTACCATCCATGACACATGAACTGACTTTTTACTGCATCACTGGCTTTATAGATAAACCTCTTCTCCTCTGAGAGTGGCAGCAGCAAGACTTTGACAGCACTTGTGTGTGTGTGTTTGTGTCTGTGTATGTTACGCATGAGCCAGTTTTATAAATTAGCCAAAGAGTTTGTGGTGGGATGATTATAAATAGCCGCACATGATGTTTCAGATCTCTGTAAGGAATGAAAAAAAAGAAACACTCCTGTAAATTCATGTCTCAGCTCATCACCGTCTCGATCTGTTCCTGGCAAAGAGAGGATGGTTGGTTTGTTCTGAGGCCAAGTTTACCAGCCTGTCTGCCGTGCATGCCCGCACATTTTATCACACGGGTGAGAAACATTAAAGAGATCACCGTAAAAAAAAACAGCCAAAACCTTTCAATATGTGTGCCGGGAAATTCTCAAATAATGTGGGTAGACGGCACAATTACCCGTTTCGTTTCGAGGAATTGTTACAAAAGTTAAACATGAAGTCAAATCCCACATGAAAGAGAACCTGGTCACAACAGGGAGATTCTTTTGGTTATCGTCTTAATGGTGCCTTTCATGCCGTATCGAACAAAGTGAACCCAGACAAACAACCAATCTCTCTCCTGTTCACACGAGAGTTTAATCTTATAGTCAGGTTACCTTTAAAGAATCTGGCACTTTTAACCACGTTTTAAAGATTTAACTAGCTGATAAAAGCATAAACGTATGCAAAGATGGAAGAAAGGCTCAGAGGTGCAGTTGGAAGTCCACTCACTGCATCGTATTGAGAAAGTGGGGCTGGGGAGGGGGTGCACAGGACAACCACTGTAGGGGGCGTGGCCTCATACCTACATAGTGTGTGACGCGGGAGGTAACAGCAGCATTGTGTTTCATCACAGTATAGTACTAATAATTACTGTAGTGGTAATAAAATTTTTGAGTCTCTAAATCAAAATTAAATATTATCTAGGGCTGTACCAGACAGCTGGAAGTTTTGTTCGTAACACTGACATTTGTAGATTTAGATTTAGATTGTACTATTTGTAATTTTATGGTGTAATTAGATTCCAGTGGTGGCTGTGTAGGATTACTTCAGACTTGAGTGATCTAAACATTTCCAGTATCTCTAGATGGCTGTTAAATGCAAACGTCAAAATCTAGTGAAAAAAGATATAATCATTATCAAAATTCATAACATGTTTTTATCCAACAGAATGTTCTGCTTCAATCCATATCTCACCATAGGAAAAAAATTAGAGGCTACTCAAAATTTCCAGGGCAACTTCTTGCAATACACTTTAAAACTTTAAACTTTATAAACTTCTTGACTTTTAAACTTAAATCTTTCAGTTTTAGAAACTCAAAGCTGCAGCTCACTGTGACCAATTTTTGAAATAAAAAAAAAAAAATTTGCCATTATTTTTGATTACCTGAAAATCAAATAGCTTCAATTGGAAATATTAAAATATTAATCAGTGTTCACTGTCACTTTTAATGAGTTTACTGAATAACTTTTGAAATGCATTTTTTTTGGGATTTCTAAAACTCAACGATTTAAGTTTAACTAAAAAAGAAAAATAAATTATCACAACAAAACATAACTTGGTAAGACTTGTTAGAAACTGAAGTTTGTGTTGTAGTAAGTTTAAATTTAGAATTTTCTCAACTTTTTCATTTTTGCAGTGTCGCTGGTGTTTTTCAAAAACATAATTTTGACTGCCATCAAAAAACTAGTTGCATTTATTGGGGTTTTTGATTGTGTATTTCTAGGGTGGATTTTTAGGGTGATGTTATAAAATATGGCAACAGCCATTCAGGTCTTCATTCGACAACCTCAGTAGAAACTTTGAATATACAAAAAAGACATTCAGTACAGCCCTAGTATTACCCTTTGTCAATGGCTGCATACGCTGATACACTGTACAGGGAAATTCTCACATAGCCCATAGTGATTGTGCATCTGGGAAAGAATAAAAACAACCACCCACGCAAAAATAAATATGTGCAGGAACAAATCCTCAGGGGACAAATCCAGTGTATATATTAGTCAGGACATGCCAAAGAAGAACAGATAGTCTTTTTGAGAGAAAACACAAAGGTCAAAGGATTATTTAAAGATGTCAGTTGTGTTTTCCGTTTCTCTGCAGTCACTTACACATGCCTCTCAAAGAAGTATCTGGATAATTTGTTCTCTTTCTGCCCATCCGGTTATGGATCCTAATCCCCAAAGTCAACACTCCTAATGCCGGACTTCCGATCTGCACGTTGTTTCATCTCTGTGGGAAGTGAGAATGACAGTGTTGTCATCCACCAGCTGGCCGACTCCTCCCCAAACACAATGCTGTGGCTGATCAGGTAGCAACCGTCAGGATTTCTCTTTGATTGGTGATGAGCTGCTATTACAAAACCTGAAATTATTCGCCCTCCGATGCTCAGCCGGTGGTTTAAAAGAAGTGGCAGCAAAGTATCTGCTGTTGTTTTTACACAGCATTTTAAAGATGGTTTTTGTAAACCCAACTTTGGTTGGAATCGGACATTTTATAAGGAGGTGTAAAAATATGGCTTTGCATTTGGCCCCAAATTGGACCCCTTGGCCTCTTTGATGTGTGTCAGATGTCTGCAGAAGGAAAAGTTCAGACTTGCTGTGCACTGTCCTGGTAGGTAGTCCCAGGGAAACAGGTGGTATGTGCAATTCCTCTCCTCACCTTTCCACCTCCAGACTCACCTCAACTGGTGTTTAACAGTGGAAAGCTGAGATATGAACCATTTCCCTCTCTAATTTCCTCAACGGGCTGTTAATGTGGTTATGCACGGAAACAAGTTAGGCTGCATTTGATCAGCCTGAACATAAGCAGAATTAAGAGACATTTCATCCCACAATCAAAAATACATATTTTTCTCCTGGCATCTAGTGCTGTTTATCCATCTAAAGTTTTGTTGACAGTTGACAGTTGGACTAAATGTCACTCTGCTTGTGGTACTCAAAGCACCAAAAAAATCCATTTGAAAAATTCAAAACTAGTGTCTCTTTCTCTCTTGTGAACAGTTTCACAAAGGAACCACTTTCTTTCTGCAGTAGATATGATTTTCTCATGTCTTTTTGCACTTTTAGTTGTTCAATAAATAAAAAAAGCATGTCTGAGATGCCTTCTATCGAGACAGAACTTTATTAGATGACATATATCACATATCAAAGTGCAGGACTTAAACTTAAAAACCTGTTGTAACAAAAAAGTTACAATTTTATTTTGTTTTTTTGTTACAAAAATTAACCTAAATGCTGCTGAACATAAAAAAAGAATGTTGATGCACTGTATAATGTTTGTGTGATTGAGGTTTGTGTGGAGTGATGGTTGAGGTTTTGTAATGGGATTTGTTTGACCTACTGGAGTGAATGAATGTCATCATTTAGAAATGAGACCACATCTGTGTATGAATCAACATCACACTTTTTCTATGGTTAATTGTTCAGCCCTATTTAGAATCAAGTGGAACTACTTTCTTTTCTACTAGAAAGGAAGTAGTCAAACTGCAACTTCTAGAATCTAGATGGATAAATAGCACTACATGACAGAGGAAACAGTTTTGATTTTGTGGTGAACTGTCCCTTTAAGTAGGATTACTCAATCCGTGTGGCCTGCACACAGCTGATTTGCTGGGGGGTTTTAGATCGTCAAAGCCATTCGATGCACAAATATCTAAAAGTTGAAGGCATAAATTAAACTAAACTAGAGGCAACTGGTTGACCTGCTCACAACCTGGTAACGATCCTGACAGTCATTTATCATCAGCCAGTGAGCGGCTCCAATTGGAGGTTAAGTGCCTTGCTTAAGGACATCTTGGTGCCAGTTTGTCAAAGCAAAATGACAGTCACTCATTTATTCCCCCCAATCCAGATTTTCCCAGCTGGTCTTGGGAGTCAAACTCATAACCCTGCAGCCAAAAAGCCCAATTCTCTGACCTGTAGCCACCTGGATCCTGCTAATGACCCCATTCTCCACCACTAAGACTAGAAAAACCTTACTGATTTCTTCAAAGTTAGATTTTTAAACACACCACTACCATATTCAATGCCTTTTCTCTAGCCGCTTAATGTTCATAGTTAGAATGGCTTTGCTTTTATGTTTTATCCGAGTGATCAGACACAGATATCCTGTGGTAAATATGTAGCTGACCTGAATGGGCTGTTTTCAGCTCTGTGACCCTCTAACCCTGCCCACTTTAGACAAGCAGAGTGTCTGGATTCCAGGTGTGGGAGAGTCCCTCTCCATTCTTTTCAGGTCTAGAAAGCAGGTAGATGATTTGTCAGAGTGGGATGACCCTTCACTTCAAGTTCACCCAAAGACTCGCTGGGCCGTCCTTTGAAGAAAGAGTTAACTCTTACATGCACATAATGAAAAGATTGTAATAAAAATTAGGTACAAAATAGGTTTCAGATTATTGATGTTGTCCAGTAGTTGATAATTAGTCTTGGTAGAGCTGGACTTGATTGTAATGTACTTCTTTCTCTGCATTATATTGTGTTCCTTTACTGTGTTGGAAACAAGGCAAATAACTATTTTAGGCAGTTCAGTCAGTTGCTTGCTGGCTCGAGAGAGGATGAAAGGATGAATCAAGGGTGACATTAATGCTTGAACTGAATGAAGTATTTTCCAATCAGTCAGGTTTCTAACGCTGATCACAAGTAAAAGGCAGAACCATGATTCAGACAAATATATGAACGTGTATTAGAGCCAGGCATAGGGGGAAAAAATGATAAGACAAAGAAGTTTTTTGTTTTTTTTTTAATTTTGCATTTTGAGAAAAAAGTCAAAATGACTTTATTCTTGACAACTTAAATTGACTTTATTCTCAACATTTCAACTTTATTCTTGGTATTTCAAGTTTACTCGAAATTCCAACTACTTTTGACATTTCAATCTTATTTTCAACTTTTTGACTTCATTCTTGGCATTTTGACTTTATTGCCCAGCACTAATACTCTAACTTACAAATATGTTTCAGCAGTGGGTGGGACTTTTTGCACTAGAGCTGCAACGATTAAACAATTGTTAAATTAATCGCCAACTTTGTTGATAATCGATTAATCAGCTTGAGTAATTTTTTAAAAGAAAAAAGTCAAAATTCTGTGATCCCATCTTCTTAAATGTGAAAATCTGCTGGTTTCTTTACCCCTTCATGACAGTCAACTGAATATCTTTAGGTTGTGGACAAAGCAAGACATTTGAGGACGTCACCTTGGACCAAACAAGAAATCACTTAAACAAGAAAATGACAGATTAATAGATGATGAAGATAGTAGTTAGTTGCAGCCCTATTTTACACATTTTTACTTTGACTCAGACTTATTTAAGTTTGGAGGCAGTCACACACGTGACCAAGTTAGGGATTTATTATTTGATTATTATTTTCTAAAGATTATACAAATGAGCATCATTAGTATAAGTTTAAGTGGGAATACAAATATTACAAAATTTTACAGTGGTGTCTTTTTGCAGCGTAATCTGGTAGTACAGTGTATGTGTTGCTGGATATGGCATTGTATTTGTATTGCATTTAATTTTGCTATGATCTTATAAAATGGTGTGTGGTCCCTTTTTGGTTTCTAATAATTTGGTATTATAGTGTCTAATACAGTGGCTATTTCTGGTGTGTAATTTAGGCTGTAACTGTGTTTGTTTACTGTCTAATAAAGAACATATTTCAAGTTTTTTTTTCCTTTTAATTTGAAACAAAAGTACATCTTATTAGTTTTCCTTAAAATAAAGAATGACCTGTGTTGTGAGAGTAACCTCTGCAGGTGATGTTACTCATCCTAAACGTCTGTCTACAACCTGGCAATTCGCCGCAGGTTACTGTAACTAAATATTTAGGCTGTGTTTCCTCAGTCGACCTGGGTGGACTTTGTCATCCTGTTTGTCTGCCCCGCCTGTCTCTGATTTGAAAATCGTGTGTCTTGAGCATGTGTGTGCATGCCGATGACAATCCTGTGACCTCAGTGCTTTGGACCGTAATGAGGTCAGTGTCCCATTGAACCCCGTCATAAACCTCCCAGTGTCGTAGTCTCCCTCTGCTGATGGAAGCAGTCAACAGCACGAGCGAAACCAGGAGAATTGGTTACATTAACAAAAGCCTCCCTGTGCCTTTGATGAGAATATGAAGGTTATGTTGGTATTCTGCGTATTTTTGGCGCAAAATTTTCTTTTGCATCAGTGATTCATATGTTTTCTTGCAAGTCATCTCATGTGCTATTAAATGTCGCAGAGTCGACTCCTTTAAGATGTCATCCTGGAGTCCCATCATCCAGGAAACATGATAACTATGATTACGTGTTTGTGGTTGTTTCTTTGTGCGGTGACATCAACAGTACAGGTGTGTGGGGAGTTTTGCCGGAGGCGCGGCCACCACATCGGTGCAGCTGATGAAAATAAACACCTTGTAATGAGATTATTATCTTAGTGTGCATCACATTAAACAGGGGTTGTGTATAAAGCAGTCACTTCCTCTTGACGTCCAGCTACACACAATCGTGTACAAGCGAACAACTGAACACTTTTCAGAACTTTTTTTTTTTTTTCATATCAGTTTTTCCTCAGCGCCTCGACCATGCCTTATCTACTGTGAGGTGCTGTTTGCTGTTGACAGGCCGTGTGGATACTGTGTTTGATTTTGCACAGGTGTGTTTTTGTTAGGGGAGCACCACCTGTCGGGTAAAGTTTGCTTTTTGTCATTTGGCGCGGCCTGCAGCAGTGAGGATGTGGGACAGCATGTCAAAGAGTAACAATATTTCCTGATCATCATGAACATCTCATTCTTCATGAGACATAACAGCCATTCTGAGAGTTAACAGTTCATATTCGGCCACTCAGTGGGATGAAGACTGCTTTCCATTCTACTGTGGCTGCATTTTAAATGTAGGTTAAGATTAATCCGTTTATAATAAGCAACTGAGGCAAAGCTGTGTGATTACAAGTCAGCCCTTTGTGTGTTTTACTGCACTGACTGTGGCTCGCCCTGTGGACAGTAGAGGGAGTCGTTTCCCCACAGCTGCGTCTCACCGCTGTGGGATGTGAAGTGATACTGCAGGCAGACATGCACAATCAGACTTTCCTAAACTGCTGCTTGTTATCTGTTATGCAGCTGTAGTTGTCTGCGTAGCATGTGTTAGTCTGTTTATCCCAAGAGCTCTGCAGAACAGTGGGAGTATTCTTCCTGTCCAACACTACGAGCAAACACAGCCAACACGCTATAAAAAAAGAAAGCTGAGAAAATTCATAATTCAGAACTCCAACTTTTTGAAATAAACTTGAAAACAGCTTTGCCAGCCTGTAATCTTTTGTTGAGATAATTAATTTTCTTCTTTAAAAACTTCTTTAGAAAAATTGCTCATGTTCACAGTGAGCTGTGAACCCATTTTGTAATTGTTTGGTCAATTATTAACCGTTCTTCACTTTAATGAGTTTTGAAATCCAGATTTTTTTCTAAAAGTCAAACATTCCAGTTTTTCTAAACAAACCTTGTAAATTATCTCAAAAGATTATAGTTTGACAAAACTTTCAAGTTTATTTCAAAACTTAATAGGACCCAATAATCAAAAATACTTATGATTCCTCTTAGCTGTTATGCTATTTATCCATCTGGATAGCTGTGAGCTGCAGAGTTCTGGAAATATTGGCCATAGACATGTTTGCCTTCTGTTGGATGTAATGGAAGTAGATGGCACTCAAAATGCTAAACAAATACATTTGAAATATTCTGAGCATACTCAACAGCATTGTCCCTGTTCAGAAATAATGACCTGCTTACTAAAGATAAGCCAATGGCCTTGTTGTGAGCAGTTTCATGTAGGAACTATTTTGTTTTTTCTACAGAAAGAAAGTAATCTTGATGGATAAATAGCAATATAGGTCAGAGGAAACATGCATTTTTGATTCTGGGGTGAACTGTCCCTTTAAAACTCCAAAATTTAATAAGGACATTTGCCTAGAGTATTTTTTATTTTTTTACAGTGAACAGTCAGTAATGATACCATGATTGTATGTAAACTCTTACAAAACATCTGTAAACCAGCCAAACCACTTTTAAATGTCTTTGTGTAAAAAGGCAGTCTTTATGAGCCAACACACATTCATGTGGTAATCGTCTATTAGAGTAATGAGCTCTGCAGCTCGTCTCGCCGTGTACCGCAGTCTGAAGTTTTGTTCCAGGCAGAGGAATCAGTAACGTGTCTGTCATTAGCTGAGCCAACACCTCCCAGGCATTGAGAGCCAATTACAGTCAAGACTTCACCGGAAGCTCTGAGTTGACAGCACACTAACTGGTGGAGTCATTACAGGTACCAGGACTGGAGTGGACTGGACTGGACTGGGAATTGTTTGGAGGACGACTGTTATCAATTATTTTAGATTGTTTGGTCGTTTCCTGTATCACACTTCCAGTTATAACACGTACTAAGATACATCCTGAGAATGATGATAAAGCTGAGTGAAGCTGAAACTGAAAAGGACAATTCACCCCAAAATAAAAAAATAAAAAAATTTGAAAATGGAATAATCGGTTTGAGTAATTTTTTAAAGAAAAAAAGTCAAAATTCTCTGATTCCAGCTTCCATCCCCCTGATTCAAACAAGCCAGGGACGAGCATAAAGGGAAGAACGAGAAGAGGAGGATTTTTTTTTTTTTTTTTTTTTTAATTTTGCATTTTGAGAAAAAAGTCAAAATGACTTGACAATTTTAATCAGCTTTATTCTCAACATTTCAATTTTATTCTTGGCATTTCAAATTCACTCTAAATTCTAACTTTACTCTTGACATTTTGACTTTATTTTCAACTTTTTGACGTTATTCTTGGCATTTTGGCATTTTTGACTTTAGCATACACATATGTTTCAATACTGAGTTGGTGGGACTATTTGCGCTGGAGCTGCAACGATTAATCAATTATTTATTGATTGTTGAAGTAATCCCCAACTGTTTTGACAATCGATTAATCGGTTTGAGTACATTAAGAAAAAAAAGTCAAAATTCTCTGATTTCAGCTTCTTAAATGTGAATATTTTCTGGTTTATTTACTCCTCTATGACAGTTAATGGAATATCTTTAAAGTTGTGGGCAAAACAAGACATCTGACATTTTATAGAACAAACAACTAATCAGTTAATCAGGAAAATAACTGACAGATGAATCGACAATGAAAATGATTAATTGTAGCCATAGTTCTGATAGATTCTACTGCAGAAAGGAGTAGTTTGTACATGAAACTGCTCAAGCTCTGTGAATGATCTCGAGTCACTGGGTCATGATTTCTGGAAAGAGATACTGGTTTTGAATTTTTTTCATATGTATTTTTTGATGCTTTGAGCACCACAAGCCATCTACAGTCGTGTCTTTACACTTGAGAGAAGGGAGACATCTCTACTGCCACTATCTCCAAAACTCTGCAACTCACACCAACAAGCTAGATGGATAAATAGCACTACAGGGTATATTCTTGCTTTTTGCGTGAACTGTTCATTTAAATAAACTGATGTAAAGACTTGTGAGTCTGTTTGCTGGTGCATGGGTAGCAGTTCCCAAAACATACATGTTTCATGGGGTTTGATTAAATCTCATGCCAAAGAATCAACAAAGGAACCAGCGACTCATTGGTCACCAGGAACTTCATGGCATTTAAAACTAAGTGGAACGTATAGTTGCTATATTCTCAGGGTGCATTAATGTACAGGACAACAGTATAGCTTTGATCTGCTCTGCCAGATAAGTGATGGTGTTTACTGAGAAAATTACAACACATTAAAGATGGTAAAACATGAGTGCCTTCCCCTCTATCCCATATGCAGCACACCCTCTGCCTCTTTCCTATACTGTAACTGTTGTTCAGGCACCACAGGCTACATATTCTCCTGTTGTTATGGAATGTGTCTTATTCAGAGTGACAGCTAAGCTGTTTCTGCTTGCCTGAGCAGGACTGTGAGGAACCCTGCAGGGCTCCGTCTGACTGTCTGTCCGTCTGTCTCTTTCTGCAGGATACTGGATTGTTCTGTTCAAACACTTGACAGATGCAGCCTAGTCTGTAAAGCGATCATTTTTTACAACTTTGCAACAAAAAGCTTATCTTAAATTCAGAATCTGATGACAGTTCTGTGCTTACTTTGCCATTTGTTTGGCTTTTTGGCTTTAAAATGTTCTTTCTTTTGGAGGAAGACAATTTCTATCATTGATGGAGAAAAAGCATACATTTGTTCCCCTTGAAAGGGGAACACCACTTCCTTACCCTGGAAATTAAGCCTTCAATACTTGTTAGAGTGAACATAGATCTCCAAACACAAAAAACAGAAGACTAATGGTGCATCTGGACTGCCACTGGCACTGGGGCAAAAACGTACTGTAGGCTTCCTCATTCGTTTCAGTGGCGGTAATGGGGCTGTCACTTTTTCCAAAAAATCAACTTGGAAGAAATTCAAAGTGACAGCTAATTCATTCAGATTAATTTAGTCTAAACTACGGCGTTAAGTTTAACATTAATTAAGTGTTCCATTCACTGAAGGTGCCTCTGCTGTTTTATTTGAGTGACAAGCTGATGTTTCAGAAAGGTGTTCAATGCATTTTATCCAAAATGCTTCCTCACTTTACTTCTCTGATCATTCACTGAGCAGTACTCACTGACTGTCTGCATTTTGCTTTAGCAAAATTTACTCATAGGGCAACAAGGCTGAACACAGATTTCAAAAAGAAGTCTATTTGTATGCAAGCTAATGAGAAAATGACCCAACTTCTCACTTTATTTATTACCTCTGTAAACCATTTCCTCCTGAGTTTATGGTCTCGATCATTAGCCTCAAGTTTTCTTCAATACAGCATTGTGTTTATTTTGTAAATTATGGTCACATTTAGAGTAAAATAAGACTGTAAAGCAAGACCTTCTCAGTGAGTGTCCAGTACAACACACCAGGCTCACAAAATTCATATCTAACTATCAAACCAGGTAGCATTGATGAAATATGGATCAATATTCTCTTACTGCGTTTCTCACCTTAAATGATGACAGATGACATATTTTAGTGCAGGCAATCCCCGAGACTGGGTCATGACCCACAGGAGATTTTATTTGGGTCACCGGAAGTAATTCTGCAAATTTAACATTTATATCTGTATGTGTATCTTTAAGAAAACATTTAAAATGTCCTATATTGTTCATCTGAACAATGAGCTGGCCTGTCAGCTAAGCCTAAATGCATTAATTTCTCATTTATAAAGTATTTAACGTATATATTTTTTCAAGAACAGGTGTCCAGGTAATGTAAGGTGATGGAAAAATGGTCAGGGGTGTTCATTTACATATAGCTTGCAATGCTTTGTCCCTTTTAAGAAGTGGGTTCCTCGAGAAAAACGTTCGGGAGACGCTGTTTTAGTGTGCTGTTAAACTGTAATATGAGAAACTTAGTTGCCAGGCAGGCAGCCATTTCTTCCCCACTAAATGGACGAGCCAAAGCCAAACACTGCCCAAGTCACAGTACATCGTTCACCAGCTCCATGGTCTTGTACGTACTGAGAAACCAAGATGGAGACCCCCATAACGCTTCAAAACAGTAGTCCACAAACCAGTGGGAGATGCCACGGTTGGTTCAGACTTGGGTTGAGGGAAAGTGGATTTTAGAAGTCCATTTTTAAAGTACAGGAAACAGTTTGTAGTACTAATAAACTGAGACTAAACTGAGATCTGTTCCAGATCCATGTACAAATTATAGCTCGATCAGGTAGTCGTGGTGTGACCATAAAGGGCTGGAGGAAAAAGGGTAGACAAACAGAAAAGTTGACTCTGGCTCCTTGCCGC
Organism: Lutjanus erythropterus; assembly: GCF_056507025.1. Taxonomy (NCBI): domain Eukaryota; kingdom Metazoa; phylum Chordata; class Actinopteri; order Lutjaniformes; family Lutjanidae; genus Lutjanus; species Lutjanus erythropterus. The sequence continues at coordinate 3,085,183 of NC_139324.1, read as the reverse complement.
AGCACAGTCTGATTTTAGCCTGCATTGCACAAACATATTTTTCATTGCATTGTGTTATTTCCTGTTTTTCCTGCAAGCATCAAAATGAAGAATTCCATAATCCTGCATCAAAGGATTGCAAAACCGCTGTGCAATCCTCTAGCTTTTGTTACTGACTCCTTGATTCACATCAGTACTTTTCACTTGCACACTGCTGCAGCCCTTTGTGTTGTCAGCACTCCTCCGTAGACAATGAATTTAAGAAACTTCAACAGTTTGGGTTTTACAACAGTCATCATGTCTGAATGAGAGGAAGGTCCCTCACTCACAACCTGTTCCTTCAGGCCACCCCAGGACTGCGATAAGTCTCCATTTGTGGGAAACAGGACCCCTTTCCCTCCTAATCTGATAGCTGTGACCTCCTGACCCCGACTCTGTTAGCCAACCCCCCACCCACCTCTCATTCTCTGGCTGTCTCACGCAGTCAGTGACACACATTCACTGGCTGGAGATCTTAGAGATGTGGGAGAGGATGTCATTTGAATTAGGGTCTTTGGTTCAGACGTGGACTTTGTCCTGTGTGGTGTGGCAGTATAGAAGCACTGTATACGTTTCAGACCACAGGCTGCTGCTGCCAAGTTGAATTAAGTTTATAACATTGTTTTTCTGAGTCTGACACAAATGCACTTTTCCAGTCTCAGAACTGGATCTGTGTTGGACTATTTTACTATCTGTTTGCAATCTGGCAAGATAAACTTTTACTCAAAAGACAGTGAAGTTTACATTATGGCTGGATGATATGGCTTAGAGATAATATCGAAATTTTTAGGATATTCTGCAATATACAATATATGTATTGATGACAAAATACTTTTGATACTGCAGAATTATTGTAGGGATGACTGTTGGTGCTGTCACAAATTATTAAAACAATGAGGTAAGATTTTCCACAAATAATCATCAGTTCATCACCTGAACTTTTGTGCTGCCGCCTAGGGCTGCAGCTAACAATCATTTTCATTGTCAGTCAATCTGTTGATTATTTTCTTGATTAATCGATTAGTTCTTTGGTCCCTAAAATGTCACAAAATTGTGAAAAATGTCAATCAGTGTTTCTCAGAGCCAAAGATGACATCCTCAAATGTCTTGTTTTGTCCACAACCCAAAAAAATGTCAGTTTGCTCTCATAAAAAGTAAAGAAAACAGAAAATATTCACATGTAAGATGCTGAAAACAGTAATTTTTTGGAATAAAAAGGCAAAATTCTCTAACACATTTATTGATTAGATTAGATTAAATAGGCTATAGGCTATTAATATAATAATCGATTAATAATCAGTCAGTTGATTAATCATTGCACCTCTGCTACTGCCAATATGCATCCTACTTGAAATTAATAAAACATCACAATTTTTGTACTAATCATGCCTTTGGCACAGATCATACTGCTTGCTTTATACTACAACTATATTTACTTATGTCTGTCATGTTTATAGCTCCATTTGCACAAATATACTCCATGGTTCAGACATATACTTCCTCAGTCAATACAACTCAGCTAATTTTTGATCAATCATATTTTATTTTATTTGTATGCATGTATGTCCCCTATGTCCCTCACCCTGCACTGTTTCAGTGAAGCTGCAACCCTTATTTTTGTTTACATATGTACCTGCACATCGTTTTAATGACATTATAGTTGAATTGAATTGTAATGTGGATATAATGACCAAGTGGGTGAAGGCAAATACTAGAACAACAAGAACAGTTTAGTGAGTTCAGAAAATTCCACCACTTTACTGTGATGCAACCATTAAAACTTATATCACGATATGTAATACAGTGATGTTACAACAACAAGAGTACTTGGGCACACATTGCTGATCGTGCCTTTAAAAGAGGGGATGAGATAACTGAACGCACTCCGTTTTCAAGATTCACAACAAGCTTTAAATGTTGCCTGAAAGCCAGTGAATAGTCCCTCTGCAGTTCAGTGATTCAGTGTGTTGAGACCCGTTGCTCGGGGATACAGGGGTCAGATGAGACAAGTCTTTTTTTCAGCACGTACAGTTAAAGAGAGTGTTGGGGATGATCAGGTGATGGTATTACAGGCATTTTCTCATGTGTTTTTATTCCTGCAGATGATTCAATTTGAGATTTGTTTACACTGCTGCTCAGCTGTGACCTGCTGTATGGCTGCAGCTCAGGCAGGGGAGACCTCTGTGTGTGTGTGTGTGTGTGTGTGTGTGTGTGTGTGTGTGTGTGTGTGTGTGTGTGTGTGTGTGTGTGTGTGTGTGTGTGTGTGTGTGTGTGTGTGTGTGTGTGTGTGTGTGTGTTCAGCCATATGTTCACTTGAGTTTATGTCTGTTTGTGTCTCACTGTTTACACTGCGGCTCAGCTGTGACATGCTGTGTGACTACAGCCCAAGTTTGTTTGTGTGTGTGTGTGTGTGTCTGCCGCATATGCATTTGAGCCATACGTGCACTCGTTTGTGAGTGTCTGCGGATATCCTAACTTGTGTGTGTGTGTTATTCAAGACTCCCCAACTATAGGAGTGCCTCGGCGCTTCATGCTTGTGTAACTGCAGAGATGGTGACTGCACTATGACTCACAGTGAGAGGTCAACGACCCCCACTTGCTGAAATAACATCAGTGAAGGTGTAGGGAGGGCTGCCAAAAGGCCCTCGAGTCGCTCTGCTACGGCCTGCAGAGAATAGACCCTCATGTTTTTGTATCGTCAACCTGTGGTGTAACGTGCGTCCGGTTTCATGTCTCTCTGTTTGTACACCAGTTACACTGCACGTCAAAACGTGTTGCCTTTGCAGTACTTTCAGCTAACTGCATATTAAAGGGACAGTTCACCAAAATACATATTTTTCCCCTGGTGTGAGTTGCAGAGTTTCAGCCAATGAGATGCCTTCTCTCCAATATAGCGGGACTAAATGGCACTTGGCTTACGGCGCTTAAAGCACCAAAGAAAAGCATTTATTTTAAATTCAAAACCAGTGTCTCTCCAAAAATCATGACCTGGTTACTCAAGATAATCCGCAGACATTGTTTGGAGCAGTTTCATTTAGAAACTACTTTCTCTCTCTATTAGAAAATTATGTAGTTGCAGTAGATTCTACTGCAGAAAGAAAGTAGTTCCTACATGAAACTACTCACAGCAGGGTCTGTGAATTGTCTTGAGCAATCGGGTCATGGTGTCTGAAAAGAGACGTTGTTGCTGAGTTTTTCAAATGTATTTTTCTGGTGCTTTGAATACAACAGGACAACTGCCTGGATGGATAGATGGATAAACAGCACGACAGGCCAGTGGAAATATGCATACTTTCTCTCTTTCCAGTGCCACTTGTGTTACATACCCGCGTATTCTTAAATTATTCACAAAAGCTATATTTAGCACTAGTGAAATTGGCACTTTGCATATGAAATCTGATATCTGGATGACAGTCAGTATGACATAAAATACTGCTGACAGATAATTGGACGCCTTTGGCCCCCTCGTGGATTATGTTCAGCAGGTTTTGTTGGTGTTGTAATTAGTTGATCATTCATCCTCCCATTGACGGTCTCAGCCCTCCGACTCATTCCTGGTCTTAGGTTTCACGCCTTTGTCCGTGTATTGTGAGGACAGACACTGGGGAGGCCTGGAATTTCAGTTCATCCCCTGCTCAAACACCTCAGGACACACACACAACAGAAATGTGTAAGGAGTACCACTTTCTTATAGCTACACAGTTGTGTAAAGAAGGCTTTTCTGAAAGAGAGAAAAATGTCCAGTATTCAGTATTAATAGCAAAACCTTAGCAGTCAAAAACAAACCAGTAAATGCAATAATCAGTATGTTTTTAGTATGTTTCTATGTTAACATCTCCATAGCCAAAGATTTATTACATTAGTGTCAGAATTATGATGTGATAATGACTTAACCTCTTGTTATGGTTTTAAGTTAAAGGACCAGTATGTAGTATTTAGTGGGGATGTTCTTGGCGACTAATTTCCCTGTCGATTAAACATGAAATTTAATTTAGACTAGTCGACCAGTCTAACACTAAGAAAACACTCAGAAAACAGTTAAAATTTAGCAGAATTTATTCATTTATAATGTTAAATACTGTCAGTAAAAAATACTGTGTGTATTAAGAGTCATTTGAAGACATTAATCACAGTCTACAATTGGCACATTGTTCTTTAAATCCCGCTGAAATGTGTGGTACTTTGCACTGTGCAATACAAACATTACATATTAACGTACAAAACATGACAACAATTCACTGAACACTTCACCTTTTCAGACCGAAGAGGGGCACAGAGCTAACGTTAGCTGCCAGCCTGACACACAGTGTGGTTAACGTTAGCAGTGCTAGCAGCAGCAGCAGCTGCTCTGCTTGTAGGTTTATGTCTGTGTCTGTGCTTAATGTGTGCACATGTTTCTCCAGTTGAGTGAATATTTATCAGCTTATGCTATCACAGTCTAATATTTAGTGGCCTCTGGTGCTGAGCTTGCAGTTTGCTTTGGCAAGAACCTATGGTGCCCACAAAAGTCGTGCTAAGTGCAAAAGGCCGTATCTAGAGCCAGTGTCTCTTGGCTATTCTGGGCTGCTGTAGCAACATTGTGGTGAAACTAGGGGTGGTTAAACTGTCTGATTTCCCGATCCGATTCGATTACGATTATTGAGGTCCCGGTTCGATTACCAACCGATTTTTGATTATTAATGATTCTCAATTAGCGATTATTGATTTTCCATTTGAAAACAGTAACCCAAAATGCACCACAAAGTTATTGCACCATTAAAAAAACTTAACTCTTTTATTGATTAACAACTCAAAGCACTTCCTGTGTAGTGCAAAAAAGAAAAAAGTGGTGGGATTAGGGTTAAATTATTTTAAAAATGCACTTGTCTTTGATCTTTGTCTGTCTGTAATTATCACCATAGTTATGTAATGTAATAATAATGATAATAGTAATGATAATGGTAATATATTAAAAACTTGAAACTTATACAGTGTTGTATGTACATATATTAGATCATTATACACTGTACAGTATAATACACAACTACGCTCTGTAGTCTGGCTCAATGTCCCACCTACAGCAGCACATCTGATTGGTTAGAAGTCATGATCAATCAGCAGACACACTGTGTCACAGACGGGGTGAGACAGAGCTGCACCGGTGAGCAGAGAGGAGCTGTGTAGAAGTTAAGACAGCTGATATCACCAAAGTTTCAATGAACACCACAGTTTTATGATCTGTTTCTTTGGTGATAGCATAGTTACATCAGTGAAAAAAGTTATGGTCTGGATTTCACTCAAGGTGATGTGACGACTTTTAAATCAGTCGCTCTTCACAGAGATGAGCTGCACACAGCAGCATCCGTCCTGTCTGTTCACTGCAACTCTGCATTGAGATTTCTGGTATTATAACTTATACAAAAATAACAGTGACAGTAAAACTATGATGCTCACATGTGGTCCGCGGATCACATGCGTACCGATCCGTAGAGGGCGATCCGTACGGTACACGGATCAACTGCGATCCATTGCACCCCTAGTTGGTTGCTCGTTGCTGGTTGATCCTCGTCCATTTTACACACCTGCTCGTACGGCTCACTCGCTCTGACCGCTGCACGCACTTGCCAATTGGAACTGGGCGCGCTCGCGTGACATTCAACTTCCGTTGACCGCGGGATAACATTTTTGCAAAATAAAAAAATGCAAAAAGTAATCGATTTTTGAAAATTTAGTAATCGATTCATACTCATCCATAACATAATCGCGATAAATTAATAATCATTTTTTTTCACCACCCCTAGGTGAAACATGGCTGCCTCTGTGAAAAAGGACCCACACCATCTGCACATGTATACAGCTCATTCTAAGGTGACAAAAACACAATTGTTCTTATTTTCATGTGATTATACACTAATGAAAACATATGAATATTATATTCCACTTCTTTCATATTCTGCCAATAAATCCCAGTATATCTTACACTGGGTAGAGGAGGAATATGTGAGTCTAGAGAAAGATAATCGATTGTTGAGTCTCATTCCCAGTTCATCAAATACTTTGGGCTGGTGGCACAGAGAATAATGAGTAGTATATTCCATTTTGGTGATTTCATACCACTAAATCTCCCTTTAATCATCTCACAAAATTTTAATTAGTTCCTGTGTAACACATGAATTTTGTGCCTCTAGTTGCGGATTCATGGGGTCACTTCAGCAAGATCATTAAAAAACATCTTTTGGTGTCAAGCCATGGAGATAGTTTTGGTTTTCTGCCACCACCCAAATACACTGGAAGTGAATGGAATTCCATTAGTGGTGTGAAAAGAACTTAAAATCTTGAACTGACCCTTTACATTACTAGCGATCCCTGCTGAGATTATGGCCCTCTGTCAGCAGGCAGAGGTTTGACGGCAGGTGACCAGCATGTGAACAGAGCTACAGCAAAGTTTTTAAACCCATATAAAAGACAGTTGGGAGTCTCCACAATAAGAACCACTCTGTTTTTAAAGCAAAACAAAAACACAAGAAGATGATTTTAATTTACTGATCAAATGAAATATTCTGTCCAATTTTATCCATTGCAAATAGGGCGGCAACTTGATTGTTTTCACGATTAATCTATTAATCATTTCATCCAGTGGTTCACAACCTTTTTGAGTCTTGAGTCTGGGGGTGTCCAGAAATCTCACAACCAGAGAACCACTGGTTTAGCCTATTAGACAAACCACTGGTTTAGCCTATTAGACATCAAAAAAAGTTTAGAAATTCTCATCACAGTTTCCCAGAGCCCAAAGTGACATCTTTAAATAGATTTTTCTGTCAAACCAACAGTCCAAAATCCAATAATTCTTCATTTACTGTCATAAATGCCAAAGCCGCAAATTCTTCAATTTAAGGAAGTGTCCATGTAAAAAAAAAATGACTGAAACGATAAATCAGTTATCACAATAGTTGACAACTAATTTTATATTGATGGACTAATTGATTGATCCAAAAATTGTTGCTCTAGTTACAAATGTCAAGTGCATTTTGAACATAGTCATGGTGCTCAGTACTTGAAATTGACAATTTTCCAGTTGTTTTCTGTCAAATGATAATAGGAAAATTCCAATTTTCTAGTCCCACCAAGAAATAATCTTTTGCGCTGTCTGAAATGACACATTAACATCAACAAGTCGAGGGGGTGTGTTCCTTTGTTCAGTCTCCTTTCTGTCTTCAGCATGCAGCGCAGTGCAAACTTTTCAACCATTCTTACTGTAATTACCTGCTCCAATTACAAATGCCACTCTTGAAAACAGGAAATCTTCTGGCTGTGTTGTCATTATATCTCACAGCCTCTGCTCTGTAGAGGCAGTAATGGAGATCAAAGAGATGTTGAAAAGAGGAACAGACTTTTGACAAGTTCAAGGTTTGTTGATAGTGAGATAAGTGCAGATTACCTGTGCTGAAAAAAAACTGTCACTCCAAAGGTGCAAACGTACTGCGTTCATTAAGCGCAATGCTGTCTTTTAGTTGTCAGGTTTTTCCATAAATAAGCAGACCATTTCCTAGTTAAGGTGTCGGTGTGTATGCATGGCCACCCATGTCTTTTGGCAAGTTTCCCAAATTTCAAGTGTGTGTGGAAAAAAAAAAATCCAAACTGTGTAAAATCTCTCATTTTTCACTGTCATACAAAAACAGCTTCAGGCTACGTTATTGTCATCTTTGGGATAATAACACTCTCCTAATGATGCATTCTTTTACAATTTCTTCTTTATACCTGGATTATGTGTGTCATTAGGATTTAGAATGTCTTGTAGTGAAAAGACCGGAAAAGGGTCAAAGACTCCCCACAGGAGATGGAACGCATACAAACCCTGAAGGCTTTTTGATCACTGCTTGATCAAGGATTTCTCAACATTATAACTTATTCCATCATTAAGTTAAAGTGATCTAGTCTGAATGACCCCCCTGAAATTTCGTCCTGATTTTCCTCTAAGAAAGGGCCTATTTTGCTCTGAACACAGTGAACCAATGAGTCCATAGAGGGTCGAGCTGATGTTTAATCATTACCTGTCACAAGACAGAGTTTATTACCTAAAGGTTTATTAACCAAGTCCCCACTCTAAATATTGTGTTGATTTTGGTTTACAGACTGACTTATGTGGCTTTGATCACTGAATTTGTCCACTGACCACAGACAAATTGGCTTGTGGCTGCTTTTGTGTGACTCTCACAATTTGCGATGGTCCCTTTCTTGCACAACATTGCTTGAAAGTCTTTGAAAATGAGTTACTTTTCTCAAAGAAAGTTATAATTCTGCTTTATTTAAATTGTTTTAGAGTGAACTAGAGGAGTGCACTCACTAGTATGCAGGTCTACGCTAGGCTTGTGAAAAGAATATTTGGATTTAACACCTTCGTAATCACAAACATTTTGATAAGTCTTGAGATCATGTTCACAAGAACAGGATAACCCAAAATCCAAATGCCTCTGGCTATGGATGCTGCTGTCGTGGAGCTGTAAAAAAAAAAAAAAAAAAGGTTTCTCAAAAATTGTGAATCACAGGTTCTTCAGTTTATAGTCAAAAAAAAATTTAGACTGATAGGTCCAGTCATATGCGAGATCCATGTTTGTTGACTACATACACATGTAGGAAATCACATGATCTCTCCAGGCTTACAGTGGGCAGAAAGATGACAATTACTTGGTTAAGATAACTCCTTCTCACCCATGTGGTCAACTAATCCGCATTTTCTCCAATAATGCTACAATCAGCCTCTCAGAACTGTGTGACCAAACTGAGGATAAAAAGCCTTAGCTCGTCCAGTCTTGATGTAGCATTCTTCATCAATTATTTCAGTGGCAAACAGACCGTTTCATACGTTTTTTACTTCCTGAAGAAATAACTGTTCTTATGAATAGAAGTCTGTCAGACATCAGCTAAAGACAATCACAAGTCCCTTAGTCGTGTTTGGCCAAAAGGAAGCCACTTTTCATATGACTACACACAATATTTTTCTTTCATTGAATATTTAAACGGGGCAAAAAGTGCAAAAATAGCTTTGCCTTGTGATAGCTACACTGTATTAGTCCTTTAATAGGTCACAGTCACCTAGTCAGCACTTAATTAGTGAAGGCTGTATTGTTTGCAACTTTGAAATTTTGCAAGTTGTCAATATTTTCTGCCTTCTTCAGTGCTCCCCCTCTCCCTTTGTTAGACCAGACAAACATAATCCTGCAGACTGGGGTCAGTAGGATCATCAGTGACCCCAGGCCATGACAGAGAGCTACAGGATAAAGTTGTCAAGCTCGTGTCAAGACGCGTATGCATCTCAGTGTAAGCACCTGGAACCTTTATAAGGACGGCGGCAGTTCGTTTCTATCAGCAACTGAGGTTATGCGCGCAACATGCCTGCCTTTATTTTAAACCCTGGTGCGATTAAAGAGACACTTGCTCAAACCTCCTGTTCCTTTTATCACTGAGCTCCCATTAGCAGATGTCGAGGGTCTCTGTCAACTGATCACATAGGCAGTATGAGAAAACCAGTCTGGGCAAGAATGTGAGGCCCGGATTACTGTGTAACCACAGAACACTGAAAACGAGGGTCTTAACTGAAGTGAACAATAAATGGCACCATGTAGAGCAGAGACAATGCATGCAAGGACATTTGGTTTACATTCAATGGGTTTGCATTGTATTTTTATCTTTTTATCCCTTAAAAAAATTCAATTGCAGCAATAAGATGTCATTGTTAGATTATATTTAAACATATTAACATTAACATTAACAACATCTTTGCTCAGTAATTTGTTGCAGTACTCCAGTGGAATGGAAACCTTCACCACAACATAGCATTAAGTTCTTTCTGTTGAAAACATAAATCAGCCACAATATTCCCACTGTAGTTTCTCACATTTTGCATTTTTTTTAAAAAGCTAAATATCTGTAGTTTTCTTATTATCATGTTTTAACAATGAGAACAAGTCAAGAGGAACAAATTGCCCTTCTCTGTAAAACACTGAAAGCATCAGTATTGTACACTGAAAGGCAAGGCTGCCGTAATTCTAAGGTATCAGTCAGCAGGAGAGATCGCTTTTCACTGCTCTGACAAAAGGAGAGGGGGGAGGGAGGAGGAGTTAGGAGAGGAAATATTGCCAGGGCAGCCAATACAGAGCACACCTCCTCCTGCTCTCCCCCTTTACTCTTTTGAATGGGGCACTCCTCTTCACTTTTCCTCTCTGCCTAGTGGAGTGTGTGTGGAGACAGAGCTGCAAAGTGTGTGTGTGAGGAGTGTAGTGGCTGTGTGGACATGTCATAGTTCACTCTGGGAGCTTGATCAAGCGGGTGGACGTGGTCAAGACTTTATATTATGCCCAAGATGAGGAGTCAGTTTGGAGTTTTGTTTTTGTTGGCCCTGTGGGTGGTCTACTCTGATGCTTGGTTCTGGTCCTGGACTGGTACTACGACCGTGCCCCCGACCGTGGACCATGAGGGATCTGGCAGTCCAGCAGGTAGTGGAGAATCACCATCAGCAAGTGGAGTGGAGATCATTGATGAGGGACACGGGATCCAAAAAGTTGTTCAGACTTGGCGTGAGACCACTGAGGCTCCTAGACTGACCACTGCTAGACAACCAGAGTACGAACGTCCACCAGACAGGGGAAGAGCTGGGATTTCGTCACACATACGTAAACCTGGTAATGGCACATCTTCACTAGAGGGTATGGGGTCTGGAGGATCTGATCATATTAGGTTTACAGAAAATGTTTCAGGACTTGGATCTGGGCTTGAGTCTGAATTGGCAACAGACACTGGGTCAGGTCTTTGGTCTGGCTCTGGGTTCAGGTCTGAATCTGGATCCGGATCTGCAACAGGACCCGAAACGAGCTGGGGATCTGGCTTTGAAACACAGGGGTTTTCTGGGGAAAACCAACCAGGAGAAGTCATGCTCACTGATCACAGTGGGTTAGATAGTGGAGGCAGTGGAGAGTCCCAGACAAATGAGCTAAATTTGGAGTTTCCAGCAGGTGAATCAACAGCTAAGCCAGAAGATTTGCCTAGCCATGTGTTACAGACTACACAAGCTTCATTTGCTAGCGTGCCACTTTCTACAACCCATACACCAACTAGTACCCCAACAATGTTAATTACCCAACTACAAACTGCTAGTGAGAAACCAGACCCTACCCAGCTAACTAAGGACAACCAACTAGAGGAAGTTACTCCTTTACTTGCTGGTGAATTAACAGCTAAGCAGACAGATTTACCGAGCCAAGTGTTACAAACTACACAAACTTCATTTGCCAGCCAGGTATTTTCTACAACCCATATGCCAACTGCTACTACAACAATGTCAATCACTGAACAACAAACAGCTAGCAAGAAATCAGACACTACCCTGCTAAGTAAGGACAACCAACTAGTGGAGGTTACTCCGTTACCGGGGTTTTCTGAGGCAAGCCAACAAAGAGAAGGCATGGCCATTGACCTTAGTGGGTCAGGCAGTGGAGGCAGTGCAGATGGTGAATCAGCAGCTAAGCAGGGCGCTTTACTTATTCAAGTGTTGCAGACTACAGAAGCTTCATTTGCTAGCCAGCCAAGTTATACAACCTATACAACCACTAATATCCCAACAATGTCAATTACCCAACTAGAAACAGCTATGAAGAAACCAGACCCAACTTCAATATCAGAAACTATCCAGAAAGTAGCCAGCCAAACTGGTGACATTTTAGATGCTAATCAAATAACAGTAAGTGAGCAGGAGCCCAGCCAAGCAACCTTAATTACCCAGACAGCTGTAGGCAGCTGGACACCAGCTGAAAGCCGCACAGAAGTAGCTACCCCAACACTGGTCATAGGATCCCCACAGTGTTTATTGTTAGATAGGGCTCTACCTTTCTGCTCCTCCATGGTTGGGGAACACTTCATTGTGCCCAATTACCTCAACCAGAGCAGTGTGGAGGAAGTCCAGTTACTTCTTAATGATTGGGCATGGCTGTTGAGGTCACATTGCCACCATAGTTTGGAGTGGTTTTTCTGCCTTCTCTTGCTACCAAAGTGCAGCTCTCTGGTCCCGCTGCCGGTGTTGCCTTGCCGGAGTTTCTGTGAAGTCTTGAAGGACAGTTGCTGGACACTCCTTGATGAGGGACGCCTCCCTGTGGAGTGCCACACTCTACCAGACGAGGATGGGTACCCGTGCTTGTCAGTTAGTAACCAGAAAGGTAATCACTGGTTCAAATGAATCGTCGTTTTGAGATTCATTTTCAACCAGTTTTCAATATCCCCACTCCCGAGTTTGTCTGGTGTTACCACCCACTACCCACCCAAAAATTTGACATTTGTCCCTGTCAGCCCAAGCCATTAACAGTGTATTGGTTCCCATGTACAGCAAAAAATCATTTAGAATGAAAAATAAGCATGCCTCAAGTTTGTCAGTCTTGTTGCTTAAAGGAAATTATGGCTACAGTCTAACAAGCATGGTGCCAGTGTCCCCTACAGTGTTGCATGTATGTGTTTCTCTTATCCTTTGGATCGCATGTACTTTAACTACTTGAAGGTCATTATAACACACACACACACACACACACATATGGTTCAATGAGTTTGTGGTCCATTTCAAAGCCAACTGATGTGCATTCCTTCAGTTCTGTATTTCTTATCTTGTAGTACAGTCGCTGCATCAACAGATATACAATAGGAAGTGTCAAGAAGTATCAAACTTCAAGCATGACATACCACAAAAATGTGTATTGAAAGAACCTCTGCAAAGTTGCAGATTGTAGTAATATCAGAAGACACAACCATTCAAAAAGCTTTGTTTCCAATACTATTAATAATTATTTATATACAATAAAGTATTAATTAAATGGTATTTTCTTTGTGCCTTAGATGTAATTGTTTTTCTTTTTTGTACTGAGGAAAACTGTAGCTGGGCTTGCTTGTTCTTTTAGCCTTAACACATCTGAAATAGCAGACGCCCTCCTTCTGTAAACAATTAGTGCATGGAATACTGTACAAAATTTGGCATGTGGAGTTGCATGTCTCTTTTGACAGCGAGTGGCTTGATGGCAGCTTGATGTGCATTTGTCTGTCCATGAATGGACAGATTAGGTTGTCATGCATGGGAAAAAGTCATTTTTGCATCAGTGGTTTTTGGTGGGATGTCAATTTCAAGGCAAAAGGCAAAAGTATTTATGACAGCTGGACCAGCTACTGTCCTCAGGTGACACATTTTAACAGGTGAAAATCTGAAGGTAAAAGAAGTGAATCACAATTCAAGGCGCGTGTTTCTATCAGATCTGGATGTGGATAATCTTGGTTTTTGTAGTTTAATTCAGTTAAGCAGCAGAGAATTCTTAGATCTCACGAGCTTGTAATTACTGTGTCAAAAATGCATTTAGATTCAGGGAATATGACATCTCAAACACCAGAGCACTTCATTGTTGTCTCAAATGGAACTGTGAAACAGCAATTTTCAAGCCAAGGAGTTCTACATTTCACCAAGATTGTGCAAAATATTCTAGTAGTTGTCTGTTAGTTTATGATCAAATTGGTTGTGATATATAACAAATAATTCTAGAAATGAAGGACCAGTTTATATTTGAGTATCTTCTGGACTAGCAAGTACAATTTGTGACCCTAGTTACTAAAAAAAAGATGGAGAAAATGAGTCAGATGTTCGTTATTAGTGAGTGCTGATTCATGTGAGAACATCCGGCTTTCTTATTTCTGTATCAAAGAATCTAACAGGAGAAAATCTATTTCTGTGATCAAGCTGCACCTGAAATTATGAACCCCTTTAAAGCTTAATCTCCTTGTTACTGGGCTGCTGTCCTGCCCTGCACTCTCAGTTCATATCACTGGGAGCTGGAAGACTGTGTCCCTTTTACAGCCTAGCTATCTTTCTAGCAGCTTGCTTCATTGACAGACATGAGTGGACAAGATGTCTCTGGTTCCAGGACTAAGAGACACATCTGGGCCCAAATAGATTTGTGTTTGAATTATTTTTAAGGAGAAATCTGTCATACATTTACTGTAGTTTATCATAAAATGGTGATTGATATGCATCAGAGATTAAGAAAACATGCTTGAAGTTGAAAAACTCACTTCTCTGACAACGCTACAGCCACAGTGTCCTCCATTAGTATTTCTGTCCAGAATAACTATTGTAGTTTGCCCATTTTACATTAATTACAGTTCAAATTTATGCAGAATGTTTGACAAATTGGTGTCTGTTTTTGAGTTGTAAGATACCATTAATAATCTTGTAGAAGGCGAAGATGTTTGTATAACGGTTAAATTGAGCAAAATGTTAATGAAGTCTGAACTCCAAATGTAGAGTGTGTGTTTTTGAAGCAGTGGGCTTTTGTTTTCAGGATAAAAGGCTTAACTTTACATTGATAGACACCTGGCAGTTATGAACAACTGATCAACTTACAGTGGAGGACTCATCCTCACATTTTATTGTAAAATTACAACTTTGCACTTGTCTTGTGCTCCTGCAGTGTTCCTGCAGCCTGCCTGAGCTTCCTCAAGTCTGGGAGGGGGATGTAGGAGGAAACAAGTCGCTTAAAGCATAGATCATATATTAAATAGGACCTATTTAATATGCTGTCTGTGGCTCCAACTCACTATTTGGAGTGCTGCATTCATTTTTGGATGCACAATTGCTGCATATTGCTCCTTTAACTTTGTATGTGCTGGTGTGGGATGGTATTAGTTTCTACATCAGGGAGGGCTAGGATTAACATGTTGTCTAGTTGTAAATGACACAAAAGTGTAGAGTTAGCTTTTCTGGTCTTTATTGTAAAACTTCACACTTCAGTTGTTTGGTTTAAGTGTTAAGTGAGGTGTAAGGAGTTTTTAAATGTTCCATATTTGTGTTTGAAAAAGCTTAAAAAAAGGTGCTACTTTGAGATATATGTTATGACTTCTAGACATAGCAGTCCTCGCATTGTAAATAGACCTTAGGCAAATGAAAAAGTATGATCTTATTGCCATCTTTACACCCAGAGGACAACTTTTATAGTTTTTCCAGAAGCTGGTTCACCACCAAGAAATGCACGTAGTGTATTACCTGTTTGAGTAGCCTAAAGGCACCACTGAAGTGCTTTCAGTCACTCTAAATCAGTCTTGGATCGACAGAAGATCACTGCAGTCAAGACCATCTGGTATCACTCAGCGATCTTAAAACTCTACCAATGGACACTGCTTGTTAAAGTGATGGTTGAGATGGAAGCTTGAGGCTGAATGGACTTGATGAAACAAATTACTTTGCTATTGAATTACTACTGACCCTGTGAGGTCTCGCTGCCCCCAAATCCTCAAGGTGACTGATAAACTATAGTCAATTAGATGTTTCCTACAAGCATTCTGACCCCACATGCTTTCTGTTAACAAAATACCTCATGCACCAGTGCCAATGACTGCAGCAGCCAGTGGTCATAATGGTAAATTTATAACAGTGGTTAACAGGTTGGTGGGCTTTGGCTTAAAGCTGAATGAGATCATGCATAAATGGCTGAGATAATGTGTCAGACAGCTCTGTAAATGCATGCCCTGGAGTCAAAAATGCCCAATTTCATTATTTTAATAGTCCAATAACTTTGTCTTTGGCTGTTTCCTACTGTGTCTGCCCACTCACGAGTCCTTTGACCTCCTAAATTCGCTGACCAGAGCCCCTACTATGCAGTGTCTGGGAAGCCTCAGACGCTTTTCACTCTCTGCAGCTCTGATTGCCTGACGTGTGGGAGGAGGGCACTCATACGAGGGCCTTAATACCACCCGACTCCTATATCATCTAACTATGACCTGTCATTCAAGAATGTCTCAAGATATATAGTTACGTCTTTTGGGTTGGTATTTTGGATGAAATTAAAATGGGTCTTCAGCATGGGAAAGGAAACACAATGTCTATAGACGAAAATATTTGCATGTAGCCTAAAGACGTGTATGTATGTGGGAGATTACTGTGGGAAGATTGCAGAGATATCGGTGTGTGCATGGAAACTTTGTAAGAAATCTGTCAGATGTGATCCTTTTACCACGGGGGGGCTACCCTGTGGTAAGACAGGATTGTTAGGGCACAATAGGCCTTTTAATGATGTTTTTCCATGGTTACCAGCCTCCTGCTTGAAAGATGAGCAGTCATTCATATCAGGGTCTAGAGGTCAACTGCAATTCATTTTGGTCAGCTCTTGAAGGTAAAACTATATCCTGTATGAGAAACTCCAGCACCGTCTCTCAGTTTTTGCTATTTCATTGAACAAAATCAAATTCTACCCCTTGCTACATCTTTGGTGGTCTAAAAACATGAAAATGATTTTTTCCTGTTAAGATATACACTGTTCTTTTGTTGGTGTCTGAATGTCTGTGTACATGTAGTCTGTGTTTTGTTGCGTGTACTCCCTTTTGGTGGTCTGACACTGATTTGTAGCACCATGGTTCCATTGAGCCGAGATTGATATTGTATCTCATGACAGGAAGGCCCGAAGCTGGCTCCAGTTCTCCAGCTTGCTCCTTGCCAGGGAGTCATTTTGGGTTGGCTCTCAGGGGTGTTCCAATTATGGGCACAGTGTAGTCTGACTTTGCTGCTGCCAGAAATTCGCTGCCCCCTCTGGTTTGTGTTGCATTAGTAGAACACGAGAACTGATGAGGCAGTGTTGCAAAACACAGGACTGAGGCACAGGGATGTCTTGTGCTGGATAGTAGCCCAATTGTGACACTGTTAATACCTTTTTAACACTTACTGAAGGACAGTGCTGCTGGCTCAGAGGTTTGAATGAGCTCTGAACCTACTTAGAGGCAATTCCGTTGTGCCTCAAGCAGAATGATATCCACAGAGTTCCAGAAAGTCATATTTATGAACTTAACAGTATGTAGCAAGGGGTTTGTGTACATCCTGCATGTTGCATCAAAAGTTAGTCCCTCAGAGGTAGAGAACTTGAAGAGTATCATATAACTCCTTCCCCAAAAAGTGAAGCGCACAGCTTGTGGCAGACCCATCTTTCCTTTTTGTGGTTTGGGAATTACAGCTCAGTCTTCAGGGCAAGCCAACATGAAATCTCCTTCCTGGACTGTGATGTGGTTTTTGGTTTAATATCTTTTTCCGAGCACCACCAGGTTAAAGATGCTGCAAAATTTGTCCGGAGGTTCACAGAACATCCTTTGCAGAAAGAAAGAGGACCATTTATTCAGTGTGTTGAGAGACTTCATATTCAAATCATTCCATGTTCATTGATGTTCATTTTATACAGTATTCTACTCAGACAGATAAAATTGATTTTGCTAAGTGGTTAGCATGGATTTAAGCGTTACGAATGACTTTCTTTAACCCTGTAATTAGCTAAACATACATGAAACCACAAGATCAAATATGGGGTCAAATATGCAGAAAGTGAAGACAACTACCATATTTATTAGAAAAGGTCATGTATATTTTTATCTCTTCCAGACTTGACTATTGCAATTTGTTTATACTGGTATCAGCAGGTGTAACATCACAAGACTGCAGTTTCATTCAAAACTCTTTTGCCAGGATTTAACCAGGACACATCCTAAGAGAGGCAGCACACCAGTCCTTGCTGACCTTCACAGGTTACCTGTGAGGTTTAGGATGGATTTTAAGATTTTACTGCTTGTTTTTAAAGCTTGAATGGTCATGCTTGTGCTCATGTCTTTGATCTACCAACTTGGGTTTGAGACGATGAACGATATTATCTGGCAGGAACGTGAGACAAAGATAAAAGGATATCATCAATATCATGATAGTTATATTGTCCTTTGCTAATTCAGTAGATATTCCCCAACCCTACTGCCATCTCCCTATGAGCCTTGTCACTACCAATGGCCCCAAAATCTGAACTTGTCACTAAAGGTTACTGGGATTTTTCTGTCTGGGCCCCTCAGCCGTGGAGCGCCATGTCTGGGAATCTCTGGCAGGACTCAGTATCCTCTTTTAAAACTCCCCTTATTGTGAGCAGTTTCGTGTAGAAACTTATTTCTTCCATAGAGAAACATAGGCATAATGCTGGCAGTGTGTTTTAGATAGTATAGCGGCAGTTTGAAAGCTAAAGAGGCATCCCATCACGCTGGTCCTATGCTGCTGGCTCAACAGTGGACTAACACCCCCATTTCTGTGTTCACATGTTGTCTTCAGAACAGTGAGGCAGAATAATGTAAAATGTAATGTAATGTAAAATGGACCAAATTTATGTTTTGATAGTAATTTTCATGTCTGCAGAAGTGAACTCTGACACTCCAAACACACGTCAGACCACTGACCAGCTTTATTGCAGAGTGAGAGGAGAGATTATTGCCCTTGTCAGCAGGCCTCAAGGGATGTTTTAAATGGTGATGGAGTGTGGTCAGTGAAACCACAATGTTGTCTGGGACAGTCCAGCTGTTCCAATGTTTTCCCATGGATTATACAGGATCCTGTACTTCCCAAAGCTGTATATACAGTCTCACACTGTATATACAGCTTTATCAACAGGGTATCACAAACTCTGGTACCCCGTCCTGGAATGTTAGGAAATGAAAAAGAGCAGCATTCCCGGTCAGTAAGCAGCCTTCTTGACAAGACAAACTAGTACCATAAACCCAGCACCGCTCCATTCATCAACAGTGCTTTTCTATGGCAGACCGGCCTTGAAGCTGTCATTGGTTAACAAAAGCTATTTGAAAAACCTGAATTGAGATTGCACTTAAAATGCTAATGGCGAACCTTTTGTACACCCTACAATTTTTGATCTCTGAGAAGGAATGACTGGCTGGCCCTTTGCTGACAATGCAGATTGAACAGGCTTCAGAAAATGCATTCCTTTGCAAGCGCAAAACAGGTTGAACCTTTTCATCTGCTTTAGATCCGGTAATTGTCTTTATTTATACTTCTAAGCTTCCTTTTTTCTGGCATCTGGCACAATTATATCTGGGTACTTCTTTTTTAGATTTATAGTAAAAAAAAAAAAAAAAAAAAAAAAAAGGATTAGTGTTTGTTCATGGTCTGGTTCACACGGATGTGGCTTCTTTTTGGTAAAAGAGTCCAAAAGAGTACACATCTGGCCAGCATGAGTGATGACTAATAGAGATGTTTCCTAATGGTGGGTTTGGGAGGCTTGCGACATGAGTGCACGTTTGAGGATGTCTGCTGTTCGTTTGGCAAATGCTTAAGCAAATCAGATGTTTGAATTGTAAAGAGATGGTCATACTTGACAGACAATCAGGCGCTGTTTGAAAGATGCGCCTCACATTCCTGCTCATTACAGGCCTTGAAGTTTAATCTGCACACAAATCAGGTAATTTTTATGACCAGCTGCTAATTATGCTTAACAAATTGCATGTTTCTTGGAAATTATCAAAGAAAGTGAATTGCAGCTAGTAGAGATGCTTTTAGTATAAATGTCATTACTTTTTTCTGCAAATAGCATTATAATACATGCTCAGTTATGGAGTGTTTCTGCTTGCTTCTGCATGGCAGCTTCATTGCCTATAACAGGGGAATCACAAATTAAAATGGTGTGCTTTCCACATGATAGATTTCAGCACTGAATTACTGCAGGTTTTTTTTTTTGCCTTTCTCAACTCACCCCGGCGGAGATTGTGCTCATAAGTGAGAGCCAGGTTCAGACTTGTGAGCACAGGCCCACTGCAGAGACCCCTGAGGTTTCTCATTCTGACGTTATCAGAGTAAACATCTGTTTGGCTGGGCGCAAATGATGCACAGCAGTCAAGGAATCATAGTCTACCTGAGGTTTTCTCATCCTGGGTCTGTGTCTGTCATTTACCGTTACAAACATTTTCTAATTTAGATTGTACATGTCTGTTTCATGCTAAGGTCTTGTTTGTTTCAGGAGAGGAGCTGCAAGGATTAATCAGTTAATTAATTAGTGACTCGAAAGAAAATTTGTTGCTACTTACTTTGAGTGATTGTTTCATTGGAGTTGCTGCTTTTCTTTGCCATTGATGATAGAAAATGAGGCGTCTTTGGATTCTGTTTGTTGGATAAAATAAGAAATTTGAAGACGGGGTTGGGAAATTGTAACAAGCATATTTCAAGTTTTTTGAGAATTTGTAGACTAAATGAGAGGTTCCCAAACTTGTGAAGGACCCCCACAATAGATGAACATTAGACCATGGCTCCCGAATTTTAAGATGATTTATCATGTAGTAATTTTACTTTTAGGTTTGAGGACAATAAAGTCTTCATCATCATTCAATGATCAAACTAGGATCACCATAAATTTGGGCAGCAAGTATCAATTATTTTCGATTAGTTGTTTAATCTATAAAATGCCAAAAAATGGTGAAAACTGTTGATCAGTGTGTCCCAAAGCTCAAGGTGAGGCCATTACATGTCTTGTTTTGTCCACAGCCAGTTTACTGTCATAGAGGAGTAATGAAACCAGAAAGTATTCACATTTAAGAGGCTGTAATCAGAGAATTTTGACTTTTTTTCTTTAAAAAAAAAATTACTCAGACTGATCAATTGATTACCAATTAGTTGCAGATTAATTTAATAAGCGATTGATGAAGTAATTTTGGCAGCTCTACTCTAAATTAGAATCAGTCAAAACAGCCAACCCTATGTCTTCACTTCTTGTTCCTACTTCCAAAAAATGTGATTAAAGTTAAAATTTTCTATTCCTCCTTTTGCTGTTTGAAAACCACTCGGCTAAACAATAAATTGATCGATCGTGAAAATAATTGTCACATCAACAGATAATGAAAATAATGACCAGATGCAGCCAAACTCATGAGTTTTAAAGGTCAAGAGAATGATTAAATGAAATATGTCACAAGAATCAGGCAGTCATGTCTTTTTATAGACAGCTATCCAGCTATAATTATCACTTATCTGTCGTCCTTTAATCTGCCTTTTAGCCTGCTAGTACATGCTATATTAGATATACTCTATGTATATCGACTGATGTAGGGCATCTCACAAAAGACTTTAACTTTATACATTTGTGCCACTCATCATCTAAATGTGCTTTTCCAGATATGGTTATTTCTGGCACATGATTATTATCTTATAGATATATATATATACATATATATATATATATATATATTCTGGGGTCATGTATATGGTTCAATAAGGACATTAATCGTTTAGTGATGAAGCTTCAGCCATGTCTGTCTGAGTGGTGCAGAGGAAAACTCCATAATTAATACTGGAAAGTATTTTTATGGAAAGTATCCTGTTACAGCTTGACTGGCTCCTCTGTTAGCTCCGACTCAGAATGAAAGCATCTTTAGTTCTCAGAATATTCAGACTTTATGTTTGTGGCTGTGCAACACAGAGCAGGACCTCGGGTTCAGCTAAACACCTCATGTGTTTAAGCTCTCAACAAAGCCGACTGCAGACCCTACTGATCTCCAGCACTCGGCGCAGCGGGGAGGCTTTGAACCGAGCAATAGAGCCCACACATTAGTCACCAGGTGGTGAACCAAAGCATTTCTTCAAAGCGCCAGAAACTACGTTGAGAGTTCTCCCAAAACATTATTTCTGATCAAAGCGGGACAGTTTAGTCCCAAGTTTGCTGAGTAAAAGTAAATGATAAGCTACCCACCATCTGAATGAGTACACATCGTTCTTTGTGGTCCTTGTATTTCCTAAACATGCTGATTATCATGCACTGGCCTCACCAGAGTCACCCAGGGTGATGGAAGAGAGAGCAGAGATATGCAGGAGGCCCAGCTGTTGGTCCGTGTGCCCCGGAGCAGTGACATTTAGCAGATGTCATACAAGTCGGAAGAGCTTTTCGCTTTGTTTTTTAGTGTCTTCAGGACTGTGATGCATTTTCATTTTCTATTTCTGCCTCTTACAACGTATTTTTTAAGACCCCTTTTGAACCAGACAGATATATTGGTCAGATGATATTATCGGCCTGATGTTGGCCCATATTAGTGTATCTTGTTTTTTAGTTTTAGAGGCCAAAAATCCACTGTCTGATCAGGCTCTAGACCTTCTGTCACTACATTGAATAATAAGGCTTAAAGGACAAATCTGTAATATATTTACTGTAATAAGATGTGTCATCAGAGATCAAGGAAACCTGTTAAGTTGAAATACTCACTTCACTCAACATGAATGTTACAGACATGGTTCCCCCCTTAGAAATGTCCAGACCATAACTGTTTTGTATATCTAAGTCGTAAAAAATCAACAATAATCTTGTACAAGCTAGAAATGTTTATAACTGTTAAATTGAGCAAAATGTTAATTGAGTTTGGCAGGCGGTGACACAGGCCGCCACTTAACCCACCGTCCACAGTGTTTTATTTCAGAGCAGTGGGCTTTTGTTTTCAGGATAACAGGATTAACTTTACATTGACAGACAGATGACGGTTATAAACAGCTGATCAACTTACAGCGGAGGACTTGTTTTTGCTTGCTATTGCCAATTTACGCGGTTGCGCACATCCTGTGCTGTTGCAGCCTGCCTGTCTCTACCATGCTTAGGAAGGAGGGGGGCAGGTGAAACAACTCCCTTGAACCATGGATTGTATATTAAACAGGATTACAACCTATTTAATATATAGTCTATGGCTCCAACTCACTATTTGGACTTTTTATGTACAACACAGCAGATATATAAAGATCTTCTTTCTTGACACACATGGGCTCATATTTAAGTGTGAACCTGTTCTGACTCTCGCCCTGTACTGTATCTTCTGGACAGTCCCTTTACGTCTCCCTTCAGTTTAGTAGAAGTTGGCTGGAGTACACAGGCCTTTCGATGTCTGCTAAAGTGATCATCTTTTCTTAGTCTCATGTGGCCTATCCTTTGCCTTTTTAGGGGATGTCAGTCTGTTCCATATTTTGGTCTAGAGGTTACAAAATGGTTTGTTTGTTTATGGTCCTTGGGGCAGAGTCGCTTTGGCAAAGCTTCTCCAAGAAGCTCATGGTTTGTTTTAAGGCAGTTGCATTACCTTTGCATCTGCATTTAATGGAATGTGTTGATGCACTTTTTATTACTGTTGAAAGGGAAGACAGCAACAGTAAAGACCTGTGTAAGTAACAGCAGTTGTTCCTGCATCCATCAGGCACATTCACTCTAAGTCAACTCCCAGCAGCCTAATAGAGCCTGGTCTAACATTCCCCTGCCATGCAGCCCTCCTCTCTAATCTCCAGTAGATTTCATGTGTATTGTGGCCTCACATCCTTTTTCTCTCGTCCTCTAGAAGACAGCGGGGTCTCCCTGCTGCAGCTGATTGGGGATCCTCCTCCAAGTGAGATTGTCCAGGTCTACGGACCCGACAACAGCCCTGGCTACGTCTTTGGCCCTGATGCCAACACGGGCCAGCTGGCCCGCGCCCACCTGCCGAGCCCATTCTACAGAGACTTCGCCCTCATCTTCAACCTGAAACCCACCTCTAACAGGGGCGGCGTCATCTTCTCCGTCACAGACGCCTCACAGCAGATCATGTACGTGGGTGTCAAACTGACAGATGTGCAGGGCGGCAAGCAGAACGTCATCCTGTACTACACAGAGCCTGACTCCCAGCAGTCATACGAGGCGGCCAGGTTCCTTGTACCCTCCATGAGGGATACCTGGACTCGTTTTGCCATCGCTGTGAGAGATGAGAAGGTGATGTTCTACCTCAACTGTGACACAGACCCTCAGGTGATGCGCATCGAGAGGTCCCCAGACGAGATGGAGCTGGAGGCCGGTGCTGGGGTGTTTGTCGGCCAAGCTGGAGGAGCTGATCCTGACAAGTTTCTGGTGCGTATACAAGCTTAATCTGTTCTGAACAAAACAATATTCAAACCCATGAAATCAGGAAATTAAAGGCACAGTTCACTTTCTTACTGGTACAAAGAAAGCAACTCCAGTAGATTCTACTATAGAAAGAAAATAGTTCCTATATGAAACTGCTCACAATAAACTCTGTGGATTATCTTGAGCAACCAGGTCATGATTTCTGAAAAGAGACGTTGCTGTTGAGCTTTTCAAATGTATTTTTTTGGTCATTTGAACACCAAAAGCTAAGTGACCTTCATTATACTTAAGAGAAGACAGACATCTCTACGGCTGATATCTCCAAAATACTGCAGCTCACACTTAACCTACAGGCAGTGGAAAAAATATGTATTTTTGATTTGGGGGTGAACTGTCTCTTTTAAGTAATTTAAGGGCTATATGACATAGAAAGATGTACTGTGTTTATTTTAAAGCATTCAAAGTAAAGACATATTTTCAAGTTGCCTCTGTACTGAATGAATCAGACTAATTCTTGTCTTGGAGTCAGCAGTGTGCACATGTGACATTCCCAAACTTCTTCTCTCTAGAACCAACACAAAGTGCGATGAGACAGGACTGCTGCTGTGTGACGTTTTGGAAAAGTGCAGTATAGTGTTTTGATTCCATAGTCAGTCATGTGAAACATCTTGGCTCACTAACTCTCATATGATTTGATTGCTAAAATTGGCGACTCTAAACCATAATATAAATGTCGACATCACCTCTCCCCCTTCTTGAGGGTTAGTCTGCAAATAATTGGCAGCCCTCACAGTTGGGATGTAATTAACCTGAGTCATTTGACTGCTGTAAATCCCAGCAGTTGACCGCAACAACTGTTGACCTTAGCTGTTAAAGGGTTGCAGTAGTTCGCCCCTGACTACCTGCATGGACAAAACATGCAACTATTCATCCTACTTCTGTGCATGCATTTAATTATTTTCAAAGATAAACCATGGGCTGTAAGTGCAGGACGCGTTTCTCACACAAATCAAAAAAGAGCCTTGAATATTGTAAATGGATTTTAAACAGTATTATATGACACTCTATTGCTTTATTGCATCAGTAGTGACATTGTTTTATGTCCTGTGTAATTCACTAAGAATATGGGAGGAAATTACTCTCTGGACTCAATTAATAGTTTGACAATTATTATCCCAAATATAAAAGATAGATTTTTTATTTATGTTACTTAATTTCTTTTGGAGTGACACCTGAAAACATACACTGTAAAAAAGTTGAGAAAACTCGTAATTACAAGGCGAATCTTTGATAGAAACTCACTCTTAAGTATTGAAAAAAATTTTGAGAAAAAAAAGACTTTAATCTTTGAATTTTAGATTTTATCTTTTATCTGAGTTTTAGAAACAAGCAAAATGAACAAACAAACAAAAAAAAAATCAAAACTTGTTCACTGCAAGCTGTAAACCAGATTTATCATTATTTGGGTGCTCGCAAATTCGTCGTCTGTAGATCGCAGGGTCAGCGGTTTGATCCCCACCTCCCCCTGGCCACATGTCGAATGGTCCTTGGGAAAGACACTGTAACGTGGTTCCCCAGCCACCGGGGATGAACAAGCTGGTGCATTCCCAAACTGCCAGTCCCAAGCCCACATAAATTGGCAGGGTTGCGTCAGAAATGGCATCCGGCATAAATAGCCTATGCCAAGTCAAATATGCAGATCCATATGGGGTTGGGTGGGGCCTGGCCTGACAGTGAGCAGATGATCTGCTATGTCGACCCTGAATGACCCCTAAATTTAATTCTAAACGAGAAAACAAAAAACTTATATGTTGGCAAAACTTACTATAGTTTTTTTCAAAACTTGAAGAGTGGAGTTTTATTTAAAACTTGAAACATTAATGAGGACTTAAAATAAGTTGCCTTTTCTTTTACACTTTACAACCCAAGTCTCATGGGGTCTAGGAGATCTTAAATTCATGCTAATCCTCTTAATTTAAGACACTCAAGAGACTTTTACTGTGTTAGCTGGAAGCTATTCAACGTCTGGCTTTTATCTGCATTCAGTGGTTTTATTTTCATTGCACGTCTTCCTACATGACCTTGTTGTCTTTTCTCCTTTGAGTTACACTTTAACATGACGATGAGGCTTTTCTTTTGTTTTCACTGTTCGGTGTTGCTGAGTGCTCAGTCTTGTGGCTTAGATGGAAACAAATGACCTCCCTGTTCTGGTAATAAGGCTGAATTGAGCCTTAGAGGTTGAAGCACTTTTGACCAACTTTACAGGCGAGTCAGAAAAAGTTGGATATTCCCTGTTTTAATAACAACAAAGACAAAGAAATAAGACATACTTTCACTACTAAATATGTCACAATTCCAGTGAGTTCTGTGCTTCCACAGACTTGAAATAAATAGTTTTGAGTGTTTGCTCAGCTGAAAAATCATCTCTCCCTTCCTCTCTCAGCTGTAACACTTGTTTCACTCTTTTTATTGCCATGTTTGAAGACAGCCACTTCTTTTGTTGTAAACCACTTTGTAACTCTGCTACACAGTTCAACGTTTTTCTGTTTTTAGCACACCTCTAAGTTATTTCCTTGCGGTTGGATATTTTATCAGAACCCTCTTTTGAAAAACTGCTTATTTGGCAAAATATGAACCTTCTTTTTCTCAGGAATTGTTGACCATGTGCTGTTTGTTGAGCATTGCATGGCCCTTTGCTAGAGAGGTCTTGTGAATTTAATTTCTCTAATCAAATCAAGACTTGGCAAGCTCCGTTGGCATCTAAATATTTACATTATGTATTTATAAAGTGGACATTCCATTTTGAAATAGGATTTGTTTAGTACATGTCCCTTTTTCTTATTATCCATCATTTGCAAAAACAAGCTGCAGTCACAGTTTAGTCTTTCTTGTGAACTGGATCTATGATTTGTTGTGACGATCTAAAGCAGTTAGAAAAAAGACCAGGACACGTCGACTAAACATTGTGCAAGTTACAAAAAAAGTTCAACCATTAAAAGCCTGTGTAGAGACGGGGTTTAAATGTCAAAAAGCCTTTGCCATTTATCTTCAAAGCTCTCTTAAAACATCCATTTGACTTTTTTTTTTCCTCTCAGGACATAAATGTGTCCCTAAGAGTCAACTTCAAATAACTGAGGAGCAGAGAAAGCGCCTCTTCATACAGAGCTAATGGCCCTTTGATAGGCAGGCAGATAGCATTCATGCTATCTGTGTGAGTATCCTGTGTGGGAACATGTATCAGATAGTGTGTGTGTGTGGGGGGGGCAGAGATAGTGGCACTTCACAGGCTAAAACTGGAGACTTCAATAGCCCCTCTGATTTTGTGGGAAGGGGGAATTCCCTGAGAAATATCACAAAACCCCCCAGTAACACGTTGCTCTGCCATTATTATATGTATCATCAAACAGCTCAAAATACCTTGTCCTTGTTTTGCATCAGGGGGTGATTGGTGAGCTGAGGGTGGTGGGAGACCCCCGTGCTGCTGAGAGACACTGTGAAGAAGACGAAGATGACTCAGATATGGTGAGTGACGATCACATTTTGAAGATAACTGACTACATGTGATAGAAATGTTGTAGTGACCGCAGGGGAATAGAAACACTGTCTGTCAGAAAGATAAAATGGTACGTGATGATGTAAGTGTGACCGCATTTCAGTCTGACTGACTGAAAAACCCCTCCCCCGATCACTAATTGTCCAATTGTAGCTCAGCAACAGTAATGAGGTGCTACAGGCCTGTTAAGTCCAGAGTAAAGAAATAATTACATTTTATTTGCTCTAACAGAAGCTCCAATAGATCTTTCACGGCAGATATTTTGACACGAAGTAGTGTAAACACAGGTGTTGCTCGTGATGCTAATTAAGGTTTCATTCCATTTTGTGTCAGGGTGCTGCTCTTGAGCATGTTAGCTCACTGGAAAGGCTCTGCTACACTAAATGGGATCTTAATTAGCGTCACTGGTAACATCTGGGCTTCCTCTAGTATTTCATATCAATATGGCTGCCGTGAAAAAAGGTCCACTGGCTAATTTGTTTAATGCTACTACAAAAGGTGACTTAAAACAGCATGCAACATTACTACCACCGCTCAATGAGCATTCACTAGGTCACAGTAGTTTGTGTCTCACATGTAGGACTTCCACTGTGTAGTATTTCTCCACTCTGTGAAGCCAGTCCAGAGGCTATCAAGAGTTTAGGCTAATGTTAACGGCTCTGCCGTCCTCGATAGTGTGTAATGGGAAAGTTTATACTCCTCTAAGCACAGCCAAGCTCTTTTGCCAAACACATCGGTTAGTCCTTTTCCTAAAAATGTTTTTCTAGAAGCTAAGTAGCCAAAAGGGGTTATATGTCAGAATTAAACAACAGTCTGATCTCATATTTTATACCTAGTTTACTTGGACTAAGTAGCTCTACACTACAGTACATGATCATCAGCTGGTGAGAATGTTGATTTCTGTTGCCTGGAACATCCAGTTTTAGCTTCAGCATATTATGAGATTATTATTTTAAAACAAGTTTATGTTTTCCTTGTTAAAATGTCATCATTTTATTAGTAGGTAGTTTGAACTCAGGCTATTGTAAACAGAAGCAATTTAGGAGTCAAACTGGATGAAAAAAGATGTTAAATTCAACACTGTGTTTATTAAAACAATGAGCTACTTCTAATCTAGGATTATAAAGGTGCATTGTTTTTTTTCTTTTGGTACATCATTTTTCTTTTCTAATTGTGGAAATAGTAAAAGTAGAGAAAAAATAAAAAGGCAAACTGTTTCACACATTAAGATTCCTAATTTTACAGGTCAGACATAGGAAATGTAAACGTCTGGTCCCTTGGCACTTCAAATCTGGCCCTTCCAAAAAATAGGAATGAATTGACTGTATTTAGGGGGTTTTATTGCAGAATATGGAAGAATGGAATATAATATACATAAGTATTTCTTCATTAGTATATATTCAACTGAAATAAGAACTACTGTGTTTTTGTTGACTTAGAATTATCAGTCTATACTTATGGAAAAAGTGGGTCTACTTACATGGAGGCTGCCATGTTTTTACAGAAGCCAAGAACAGGCATACCGAACACTGGCTCTAGATTGGGCCTTTCACACTTTTTGCTGGTTTCAGGGCCATCAAAGGTTCTCCCACACGTTGGGAATGGGGTATGAGGGGAGATATTTACAATCTGTGAGCTCACTGTTGGATGTCACCAAATCCAACACACTGGTCCATTAAACTGTAATAATTTAACTAGTAGAGAAAACAATAATTAACTGAAAGTTTCAGCCAATCTGTAAATTGGCGGAAATGGTTAAATTAGGGCAGAGATGCCCCAAAGTAACACAATGACATTTATTCCACTTTGCTGATTCCAACATGTTGCATCACTTCTTAACACCAGTAACAGATAAGAGTGACAGCGCTGACCCTGACCACCCACACACAAACACAGGTGTTTCACTGCAGCCCACCAGCAGCCTTTACTGTTATTTAGTAAAACACTGCCTCCACAGCTGTTCTCCTCACACAGACCACCAAATCCTCATACTGACAGAATCAGGTTCAACATTTTACCCCTTGTTGTCATCAAATCTTTAGATGCTGCTCAGATTAGACGGGAAAATCACATTCCACATGGAAATGACAGGTTTCCAATTTCAGGATGTGCCTTTTATCTCAAATGATAACCTCACACACAGCTGTTTTCCTGAATAGAGCACACATTCAAGGTATTGAATTACCAGCAAGCTTTGAAGCACAGAGATCTACTTACTGTATTGTACATTGACTGGTATAACAAATATACCAGCATTTAGCTTAATGACATCAGTGCAGAGACACAGAGTACTGACATTTAGATAGTTCACTATTAAATTACACCTTAATTTAACAAAGTAAAAGGCTCATTAAGATGTTTTTTTTTTTTCAATAGGGACATGGCCAAGAAAGTGGCATGAAAAACACATTTACTGCAATAAAGAAAACACAGATGACTGAAAACAGGAGCAATAATTCTGTCACACAGAGCTCAATAGCATAGAGATTATATAGTTAACATATACTGTATGTACTGTACATGTAGCCCATTCAATATAAACACTGCCCTAAGTAGCTAAATTCCTTTACAGCTGACTTGAATTTAACAAAGAATCCAAGTAGAGTTCATGAACTGACACACATGATGCAACACGCAGTTCAAAGATTATTTTTAGGTATCTCAACATACTGAGATATTATATTTGACTTTATTGAGGGGATGGAAAAACTCAAAGGTGCCCTCTTATCAGGAGTGGTTTGTGAAAGGTGGCGTCATATGAACAACTTTTCTATTGAAAGATTGAACTTAAAACAAGGAAAATAACACATTTATCTCCAAGAATGAATGATGCTGTATTTTTTTGTACCTTTAACATCAGAGGTGTTATGTTCCTCCAAATTCACGATTTGATTTGACTTACAATTTTCAGGTCTCGCTTTGTTTTTTTCTTTTTATTTTATTTAAACATTTTCCTTTTTGCGCTGATGGCTGTACCAGTGTTTGACTGATGAGTTGTGGTTTGTGAAGATCAGTAGATCCTTGGTTTAGAGCCCTGACTATTGTTATTTATATTGTCAGATTCTTTTTTTAAAGAGATGGTCTGTGTGGCATCTTTTGTTTTTTCTTGAGGTACGCTCTGAATGTTGCATGTGGATAGCATCGGAGAGTTGCCAGTTCTGCCTTTTATTCAGACTGTGAAATTGAAAGCTCTTTTTCATTGATTTGCAATTTAGTATTGAAATTGTGACAGCCATGTTTAACATCATGTGCTTCTCTAAGTACCTTTCATGTGTGTTTTAATGAATTATAATTGCTTCAGTATTTATTTATGAATTTAGTTATTTTATTATTTTCTTTATATTTTACTTTTTTATTCCTTAATTTATTTGTCTTGTTTAATTTTGGTGTATGTTATATCTATTCCGATTATCATTAACTGTATTTTTATTCTATTTGTTATTATTTATCAGAACTGTACAGTGCTGGGTCCTATGTGTGTTAAAATAGAAATATGGCAAAAAAGATATTTGTAAGATTTTTTTTTATTAGATTGTATTTAGATTTCTGATTATATACAATAAAGACTTAACAAAATATCAAAACAAAGATCGACTTGATCTAAAAACAGAACAAGTCAAAAACCAACCAAACTGTCGGATCAGCTTCATCTACTCAAATCTTCCCCAATGAAATGATCTTTCAGGTTGTGACCAAGAACGGAAAATATATAAATAAATAAAACAAAACCTCAAATCAGGTTCAAGTACATCAACCACTATTTTTCTCCTTTTCTTTATGCACACAAATGTTTATTTGTAATATCCAATCACTAAATAAAACTAAACTTTTTAACTGTATGATTGGTCTCCTCAGGCTTCAGGTGAAGGAAGTGGCTATGTGGAAAGCAGACCCCCAAAGCCAGCCGTGGAGACGCATAGATGGACGGTAAGGAAGAACTGTAGTTTATTATTGAGCTTGTTTACTTATTGTGAAGGTTCAGCAATATTCACCTGCTGCTTTTTCTTTCTCCTCATCATTTAAACTTGGTTAAATGATGATTCATTAATGGTACTGTTCTTTGCATCCATTTAGCTATCTTTAGTTTTCCTGGTTAGAAATATTATGGCTTTTCTCACTAGAAATTGCTCTGGAACAATAAAGCTTTGATGCAAAATGTAAATCAGGAATGCTTTGTTACCAACAGGAGATTTAAACATCTGATTGAGCCTGACATATGTACCTGACTGACTATATTAACAGCAGACTGTGCTTCTGCAAACTGAGTCATCCCTGTTAGATATACCACTGATGTCTCAAGTTACTCGCTATAAGTGAATGAACACTCATCCCTAAAGACAGATTAAAAACTGCTGAGTTGATGGCAGGAAATTGAGCTGCTTCTGTCTTATACATTTAGGGACAAAGACTTTTTACATAGAACCTTTCCTCTTGTTTGACAAGAGAAGAAACGACCTTGGAGATTTAAAACTGGATCTTTGCAACGTTTAGGGTTTAATAAAAAAAAAAAGAATCCATCCAAAATTTTATTATTTCCGCCCAGAGTGGATCCTGCATGACTGCATGCTCAAGTGTTTTAGTTGCAGTGATTCACAGTTTCTGAAAAACCTTCTGTTGACTGCTCTGTTTTATGCCAACAGCTGACCCCTTACTCCTCTTAACCAGCCAGTAGTGGCTGCAAATCATCAACAACTGCTGGGCTAAAAACAAGGCTTACCTAGTCTGCTGCAGGCCAAATTGATATTTACAGTTTTGCTTCACCTTGAACCTAAGCATCTGCAGATTAATTATGTCAGATTTATTATACCTAGTATGTTATGATCCACTAGAGTTAGGCACGATACAAGAAAAATAAATCAGCTATGTGTCTGCCATTTATGGAGAGTGGTCCGCCAGTGAACATTAGAATAATGCGGACCCAACTACAAAATAGTGAGTATAACTCACTCATTTCTGAACTGATCTTTATGAAATTCGGTTTCATACAAACATGAGAATTAAACACGAAACTAGTTACTTGTTGGAATTAAATTAATTAGGTAACTAGGGGCGATCTAATCAGCTCTGTGTCAAAACATAGCTCCGATCTATGAATAGGCAACATCAAATTTAAATTATTTAGAATTTCATTTTTTGCAAGTTTCTCCCAAGATTAGAAGTTTAAACTTATTTTTGTAAAGCAGTCTGGTTGCTTGTAATGTTTTAACTAGATAAGAAAATTTTCTAAATAAAGAATAATTTTTAAATTGAGAAGTCTGGACATATCATCCCGTATATTGTTTCTTTATTAAGTTTATACAGGTAGGTTACCATACCATTACACTATTCTATACAGAAAACTGAGACTGTAGAACAGTTAATTCAAAACTTTGCAAATCTCTGCTAGCTGCATCTGGCAGTTGCGGTGGCTTTGCAGTAGGTGTTTCACCATCTGTTGCCAGGTGAAGATCAGCACACTACTAAGTGAACTCTTCTAGTTGTTGTTTTCTTTGCTTATAGCTGCCCAAATAGAAAGTGAAGAAGTTTGAGCTTTGGAATGTTAGTGTAGATCTTCAGCATAAACTGTACACGCTCAAAGGAGAAATCAGTGATATATTTAATGTTTTAAATCATAAAATGACCATGATATGTCCTCAGAAATTTAGCATAGATAGTTATAAACAGCTGATTAACTTACACTGGAAGACTTGTCATTGCTTGTTATTGTCGCCACAGACTGTTTATTAAATAGGATTTCAGCCTATTTAACTTACAGCCTGTGGCTCCAACCTACTATTTGGACTGCTGTACTCATTTTTGGACGCATAATTGTTACATATTGCTTCTTTTAACAGCAGGAGATTTGGTGGGTGTCAGGTGAGGTGTGTCTGCTCTGAATAGCAGACTTATCACCTGGATGAAGGCCTAACACAACAATAATCGCAACAAGGCTGATAGATAATAGTCTCTTACAGACTGTGCACATTTGCACTGCCCAACTCACACTGTCACGTTCATGCTATTGTTCCCGTTATCTGTAAGCAGTCACTCGTGCACATTCTGTAAATCATTGCATGTATCGTTTGGTGCCTTCTCTCTATCTGCCCCATTTGTCCTTCTGTCTTCCTCTCTCTGCTTTCCATCTCTCTCACACTCACACACAATCAGATTCCACAGACACCCACTCACATCTTCCCACCCCTCAGAGATAGCCACGCAGACTGAAATATAGCGCTACCTCCGCCCTGCGCCGCCACCTCCGTGTGTGCGTGCACTCCCACTCACAATTATAGTGGAGAGTTAGAAAAACCAGATGTCAATTTGGGCTCGATCTGATCCAAGTCAGAGGCCCCCCGCCTCCAGGCTTTGTTATTCGGACTGGTTTCTCAATCAACTGTGTACAGGCACTGACAGAGGTGGAAAAAAGTCCAAGAGGGAGATGGGGAGGGCAGGGTTGCGTACCTTAAGTCGGAAGTCTCTTCATCATTACTGCCTCATATTCTGCCTTGATGCCCTGCGACTTTTACAAGGGGGCTTTTCCATCTGTTCAGTAGGCATTTATTAGCATCGTGTAATATGTAATGTAAAGTAAAAGACAAACAGCTGGCATCTAATTCCTACCTGCCGCTGTTTTTCCATCTGATGTCTGTTCACACAAAGTAGAAGCTACACTCCACGCAATTGTCCAACTGGTGCAATTAAGGCAAGTCTGGGCAGAGATGAGTTGGAGAGGGAGAGTTGTAGAAGTGAAACTTTCCATTTTGTCATCCTGGAATTCATGGTGATAGATGGCAGAGCAGGTCGGTCATCCTTAACAGTGTCACTGCTGGAATCCAAGTGTCCCCCTGAGCATGAAGCCTGAAGAAGAAACGTTTCAAGGGCAGAGTTCTGACTGGATGCGATTCAAATGATGGTTTCAGGTAGATTATAGACGCTTGTTATTAGCAATCATCTGTAATGTCCGTCATGTTAACAAAGACTTACAGATCACATGAAATCGTATTTTCTCAGATTAATTAAAATATATTGCATTGAACTATCTTATTTACAACTCTGATCTCCACCTGGACTCATCTGCTATAAGACTCGACTCGACTTGAGAGCAAAAAGCTGAGGAAACTTGACTTGGTGACCTGTAAATAATAAAACCTGATCCACTGAATGTAGCTGTAGATGCACCTTGTGGAGTGCTGCCAAACTGTCATAAAGAATTAATAACATCACCAGGATGTGTGCAACGTCTCCATAATCTAATGCCCACTTTCAGTAGCAGCTGCCTGCATAAAATGGAGAACACTCTAAATTCAGATTAAAGACATTAGCTTTTCATCATAAAATTAATTACTCTACACACATAAATGAGTAGCTTAATAGTTTCTCCTCCTCTTCAGCATATTGCCTATTTTCCTCCCAGCGGCTGTGAAAATTATTCTGACACACTAATCATTCATTTAAAAACTAGTTCCTGCTTTTAGTTATTAAAAGCCCCTTTTTGTTGCAGCAATATGTAATAATTACCAGCTGCCCAAATAGCAAGTTGGAGCCATTAAATAGGTTGAAATTTTATTTAATATACAATCTGTGGTTGAAGTGAGTTATTTGCCCCACCCCCTCCTCTCCAGACTTGCAGAGGCTCACGCAGGCTGCAGGAACACTGTAGGAGCACAAGATGAGCAAAATGTTGTAATCAGACAATAACAAGTGATCCAACACTGTGAGTTGATCAGCTGTTTAGAACTGTCAACCAGTTATCCTAAAAACAAAAGCCCACTGCTCTGAAAAAATTCAATAACTGCCTGTCTCACTGCCTGCCAAACTCCATTAACATATTGCTCAAATTAACCATTATAAACATCTACTCCTTCTACAAAATTATAAATGATTTCCTATGACTCATAAACAGACACTTACTCATTCGCTGATTATTCAGCATTTATTTGAAATGTAATTAATGTGAAACGGGCAAACAATAACAAGTTACAGGCCAGGATAATAATTTCAAAGGGGGACGCCACAGATGTCGCACTGTTGTCAGAGAAGCAGCTATTTGAAACGAACATGTTTCATTGATCTCTGATGACACATCAGGGTAATTTTATCATTTATTACAGTAAAATATTACAGATTTCACCTTTATATATGATTATCCATGCTTTTCCACATACTAACTTCCTTAC
Source organism: Lutjanus erythropterus (assembly GCF_056507025.1). Lineage (NCBI taxonomy): Eukaryota > Metazoa > Chordata > Actinopteri > Lutjaniformes > Lutjanidae > Lutjanus > Lutjanus erythropterus. Next base: position 3,049,766 of record NC_139324.1, on the reverse strand, counting down.
TGATTATTAGAAATAACATGCTGAACACATCATGTGAAGGGAAAATTAATTATTATGAATTCTTTCAAGACTTAATGCATGAAAATGCATGAATTCATTCATGTTGTGCTATCAAGAATGTACAGGAATTAACAGTATCACCAATTTAGTTGAAGAGCTACAAACATAATGAAGTCACGAAGACATAATGCTTGATTATTAATTATACAGTATTTGTGCACTGGTCAGTTTTTTGTCCTGTCCTTTTAGCTGCAGACTTACCTATGAAGAAGACATGAACACCATTGATCACTCAGAAATCATGACTGAAACATTGCAGTTGTTGCATTAATTAACATACAATTTTTGCATGAAGTCTTGCATGAGATCCTGTAAATTCTTGCACATTACTTGTAGTTCATAAAGTACTACATGAATGAATGAATGCTCTTTCATGTATGAATACATGATCATTCATGTACCCTTGCCATAAAGTGTAACCAATAACATGTTTTTTATGCCTCCTACCCTGCTTTAAACAAGATGCTGAATCGTGCATCTTGTAAGCCTTAACGAAACTCATTAGTGTTCACAGAAAAAGGGAAAATACGAAAAACTATTTCCACTTTATTATCAAATAAAGTGAGTCAAACCTTGTTTTCTGCATTTTTGAACCCTTAGAAAAAAAAACAAAAAAATGTGCAAATTCCAATAAGCTTCCTCTGTGATATTTAATGGGGCATGCAGTAAAAAAAACACTGCCGCAGACTCAGAGGTGGAATATGTTCATTGCCGAGGGAGCTGCATACCTGCTCTTGGATTCGGGGGGTTGTGTGGTTCAAATCCATCAACGCCGTGTTCTAAAGATGGGAGCCTCCCACCCGTCATCCCCTGCTATGATGGATAGGTGGAGGAGTGAACAAGAAGAGTATTCTTTATCACATTAACACATATATCAACTTAAAACAGTCAACAGCCGTCCGGCCAAATTCTTAGCATAGCCAGCGCCGTGCAACGCAGCGGGGAGAAAAGTTTCCCAGAGAGGAAACTGGTTAATCATCAACGCTGGCTTCACTTGCCCCTTCAGCTGCCCCCTGTCTGACATTCTTTATCCCGATCCTCTCTAGAATTCCACAGGTGACAATTCGAGGTGTGTCACCGGTGAAGAATGGGCTACAGACGGGGGCGGGTGTTTGCATTATTCCCTCCCCCTCTCTCTTTTTTTACCCAAAGGCGGTTTGGAAGCAGAAGTGACCCCATCTCCCACCCCCCAACCCCCCAACCCCCCAACCTTCAATTACTCCTGTTGCTTCTGTCAGTCCTGCTGTGGTTTTTAGTGATGGGAGATTGTCCGTAGACTGGAGGTTGACCTTTCTTTCCTTTGTCCATAAACCCATTTAGATAGATGTTCTTGTTTTTAAGCCACACAAGCCATCAAGCCTCTGACATTGGTGGCCAAAGTAGATTTGATTTGGTGGTCCAAATGGAAAAACAATTCAGAAAAGGCAATTCAATGCAACTTAACAAAACCTCCCTTAACTATGACACTTGTATTATTCACCTTTCCCCTGAATCAAGATGTGGTGTTTCTTAAAGGCAATGTGCCTCATGCAAGAACATGCACACACTTATTTTAAATTTCATATGGTGGGCTTGTATGACTTTGCCATGTCAGATTCAACAAAAACTCTGTGTGTCTGTGCAGGTTCACGAGACTTTTGTTAACATAATTAACTTCCTAATAATACCATATAAGGCTACACATCCTGCCCCCATAAGTCAGGAAGAGTTCATTCATGAAAATAGGGAGAAAAAAAACAAAAACAGAACACAACGAATTTGGCGATGAAGTCCTGCTTTCGGAGATCCAAAAAGGAAAGTGTAGAATTTTAACAGGGTCAGCGGTAGAATTAAGGGAGCCAAGAAACGAGCTGGACTTCACAGCTTGTTGAGAAAATTGGCGGCATACACTGCAGTACATTATGACCTTAAATGTGGTCTATTCTAGATGCTTCATTCCACCTTTTGTGTTTCTGGTTCCTCTGTAAGGATTGCATTAGCAGGAGAATGGCTTATTAAACCCATACCTAAACCCATACAAGTAGCCCCAACATATCAGTAGCTAGCCAATGATGAGTACTGTTTGCCCTTTTTATATAGTGTTGAACTAAAAGGCACAAAGGAATCAGGCTATTTGTTGAACTGTAACATTGTGATTAATGAAAGCTCATAGTAAGAAGAAAAAACAAAAAGACTAACTTTTTGTGGCTACAGCCCATTGGGTCATAGTTAATGTCAAACCCTGTATTATATGTGGTGTGCAAAATTTCAAATACATTAAGCTATTTTGACAACATGTAGTAAATTCACCCCTTTTTATTTGATCATGGGGTTTTGTGGCAGCAATGACATGACCACACACACACATTCACAAAAAATAAATGTACAGTGCATTCCAAAATCAGCATTAACTGTGGTGCTATCTATCCATTTAGATTTTTTTGGTGTGAGTTGCTGAGTTTTTGAGATCAGCCATAGAGATGTCTGCCTTCTCTCAAATGTACTGGAACAGTGCCACCACGGTTGTGGTGATCTTTTTCCAGATATCATGGCCTGGTTACTCAAGATAATTCACAGACCTTGTGAGCAGTTTGGTGTAGGAACTATTTTTCTTTCTAATGAACTAAACCAACCAACTATATCACAGAAGATGGAGAACAGCATTAATCCAGTACTGTCATGAGCATGAGCCTCTCGTCCATGAGCAGATGCACACTTCCATCTGCACAGTGATATGGTTGACGTGTAGTCCGATAGAAAGAAAATAGTTCCTATATGAAACTGCTCAAAATCTTGAGTAACTGGGTCATAGTTTTTCAAATGTATCTTTTGGCATTTTGAGCACCACAAGCCAAGTGCCATTTAGTTCTGTTATATTTTGAGAGAAAGCAGACATCTTCATGGACAATATCTAAATAGGGCTAGAGGCCAGAAGAAATATGTTTTTTTGAATTTGGGGTGTCACTTCAATACCCATGCAGGTTAGTTTATGTTATTTGTATTGTAAATAAACTCTGAGTGATGACATTTTGCAGCTAAGAGCAGGAGCTGTGTTCTCTGACAGCCTTCATAATGTTCTCTGACAGCCTTCATAATGTCCTCATAAAGAGCAGTTTTGCAGTTGGCTTGAGATGTCTGACAGTGATTAACACATAAACTGCAATTACTGACAGCAGTAACGATTTACTTTAGAGAGGAAAAAAAGGAAGGACAAGGTCTTGTTCTATCCGTGTTTCACCACGCACATGTTGACTCAATCATGAGCTGGGAAACCATCTCGTAAGTTAGGAAGAGAGCTTTGGCTGCACAGACTATAAACAGTAGTGTAAGTGAATGGAGGGCTTAGACATGAATCGTTTTCTTTGGGATTGTTTGGGATTAATGTTAACAAGTCTGACTTTTTCCCATGAAGCGGCATGTTTCTTTCACTGTTTTTAAAGGCTCTTCAGTGTGTGGGGGGGATACAAGTGGAAACAGAGCCATAAAATCTACAGCAGACTCACAGGCTTCCAGTAAATGTCACCCGTTGCCCTTTTTAAATATGTATCTCTCTCTGTTGCATGATGACTTATCTGCAGACGACTCCTCCATCTTCTCGGCCCATTCAGCAGCCGCCACTGACCAGGAAGGAGGAGGTGTCAATTGCAAGAGAAACAGGTGAGTTTACCTGGACACAGTCCTGAAAATAGACAAAACTTTATTTGCTTTGACCAGTTTGACCATTTCTACGTCTTATTTCTGTACAGAAGAGAGAGGAAGACTTTGTCAGTCAAAACGTTTAGCATACTTTTTTCTTTTTTTTTTTTTTTTTTTACATAAGCCATCTTCAAAGTGTTTTCACAGATGCCTCTGGATGTGCCACTTGCTGTTTTTGCACATACCCATCTTTCATAGATTCATAAATTTACCTTGAAAGATGGAAAGGTAAATGTGGTACTTCTACATGCTGACACGTGACCCAGCTCACCTGTTGGGTGCATAGAGAGGAATGTTTATGACGGCACGTGGTGCTGCAGAGTTCATACTCCTCGAACATGCATGGCTGAGCTCATCAGAGCTCGCGGCAAACACATTCACTGACACATGTCTCCATCTAGTGGACACAAGGATTAATGCAGTACAGGGGTTGGGAGTTGTGATGAGCACTGAAGTGTTATTCTAGCTGTTCCATGCTGAGTACATTACTTCAAAATTAGGGATGTTTGATGATTACTCATTAATTACTGGTAAGAATTTAACAGATTAAAAAAAGTATTAATTGATAGTCTAGAAATGTCAGTAATTGTGCCATTGGACATTTGTTTGTCTAGCAGAGGCATTTGTTGACCAAGGAAATTTAAACTTTAGCTTAAAATGAGAAAAAAGTGTTCTCATTAATTACTAATGAATTGATCATTAGTATTTTCAACATCAGTTCATCAGTTAAGGAAAATGCTCACTGCTGCAGTTTTTATTTGTAGAAGAACACTTTCCTTGTGTTCTATCATCCAGGGTTATAGATGACTTGAGAAGACTTTCTGTCTGTCTTAGTGATTGATTAACCCGCTGACAGTGTGATTTTTTTTTTCTTCTGCTCTGTACTGTATTTTCTGCGTTTCGCAAGGTATTCCAGTGGGGAATGTGTCAAATTGGTGTCATGCCACTTTGTTTGTGCTTAAAAAATGCCTTTCTTTGGCACCATCTGATGGCAGTGGCATGTGTGACACATACTGTATCAAAAATTAATAAGTCCCTAGTTTGACCTACTGTGGCACAGTGCTTGTGCTTAGAATCTTGACGTTGCAATATAAAGTGTATCTAAGTGTAAAGATATAAGACTTTTGGAACACTTTTAGTAGTCATGATGGGATTGAGTCATGAACAGGTCCAGTTTCACTAGATTCACTAGTCAGTCTCTAAATGCTGCACTCGAAAGAGACAATCTCCCAGCTTTGGGTACTAAAGCTGAGTGAAAACAAATACAGTTTAAAAAAAACCTTCATTGCTGAATCAATCCAAAGTCTTCACAGCAGCCCTTTATTGGCGTTGTGGCATCATGTGCTTATGACTGACAAGAATGGGGCCACAATGTTTCTGGTGAGGTCTATTCTTGAAAAAATGTAAGCGGTGTAGGTTTGTTAGCAGCCGTTCAAGCAACTACCCAGCATTTAGAAATCCCCAGACAATCAGTAGGTAGGGAGATCTCTGATTGTCTAGTATCATGAGTGTACAGTTCTGCAAACAGTGATCTTCAGGTCAAATCCTGACCCGACTACACACTCACTCACTTGTGTTCTTGGAAAAGTATCTGTCCGTTGTTGCAGTTTCTATGCTCCTGTAACACATTTTGGCACTTTATACAAGCAGTGAAGCCACTGAGAACATTATGCTTACAGTCTCTGATCACATTAATAACACCAATACTCCCATATGTCTGACTTGTATTGTCCTTGATTTGGTGTTCACCACTGGCTATTTTTGCCTTTATGTCAGCCATTTTGATGCACTTCCTACCAGCTAGCCCACGTTACTGTAGGATCAGTGACGTTCCATTATTTGACTGGATATATATTTAGGGGTCAAAGGTTCTGTTGTTTATAAAAAAGAAATCCTGGCAGATGATTAGCCTTGAAAATATTAGTTGATTTAAATGTTTAAAATACTGCATTGTCATATTCATGTCTGAGTTCTCAACAAAAACTACAATATAAACACATTCATATACTTTTACCTGTGTCTGTGAATTTATATAAATGTATTTTTTTTATCCGTTACACACTATTTGTGGGTTACCTGGCAGGTACGCAACCTGGTTCAGGACTGGTGTGTGATGGGATGCTGATATCAGTTCATGACTGAGAAAAAGCTATTTTTTGTCTTAAACTGACAAACTATCATGAGCAGTGTATCTTTAAAAAGTCTCATTTCGATTTGAAACTGAAACTGGGAAGATTAGAAAAGAGTCTATCAGTTGTAGAGGAAAGACACAACATGTTGGCTGTGTCAGCCAGTTTCAATTCCATAAAATGTTACTTATAGTGATTACTTACCTGTACTTTTAATTGTACAGTATTTATATGTTATTTGCAGTTACAAAGTTTGAGATTTAATCCACCCAACATGACATATATTCATCAGTATTCTGTTGCTACTGAATCCAGATTTGACTTTAGATGTATTTTTAAGTTGTGGCTTGATACTACAGCAGTAATTACAGTGAAGAACTTAAAAACTTAATTAAAAGTGTTAAAGTTCCTTGTTGTTCAGAAAAGCATTGGCAAGAACTGACTCAAACAAGAAAAAAATGATCATGACCGAATGAACAAAATCTCAAAACAGCTTACCTCACATCCTGCAGCATCCATGCAACTGTCCTGGAAACAGCATTAATCTGGAGAGTTAATTTAACACTGTCTTTTGCGTTGTGTTCAGCGAGCGATTCCCAGCACGTTTCAGTTTCTGTGGCGTCCAGGCCCGGACTTCCTGGGTCACCAGGTGGGTCCAGAGCGGGTTTGAAAACACAGAGACATGCATCCAGATCTCCTGTGTTTTATTACTTCTTTGTTCTGTGGTCTCATATTCAGCCGACTTCATGTGTACTCCTCATGCAGGACGTCACATGGATCTCAACAGCACACGAGCACAAGAATGCATGAGTCTGTCTACTTTATGGTTTTGAATTCATTGACATGTTTGTATATAAGCCAGAGAAGATAGAAAATTGGGCCGTTCAAGCTGTAATCCCCTGGAAAAATAGATGCAAAGACAGAAAAGAGAAGAGCTCAATTGAGAGAGGACAATAGGAAAAGAGAGAAAAAGTGAAAATGACAGGAAAACTATTTCAGCAAATCTTCACATAGATTTTTATTCCTTAAAAATAACAAGGATTGGACAAAGACAACTAGTAGGACATATCGTTTTAGGCTAGTAATGCTATGATACATGTTTTTTCTTTTGTTTTTTTTGCCAAATATTAAATGCTTATGTATCTGTTCAGAAGCATGGGATGTATTTTTCCATCACTGCACTTTAACCCCTTAACTGAAATATTGAAAAGCCTGCTTGACGCTGACATCATTTCGCTGTGCATGTCAGCAGTTTTTGGAGATGGACGACTTCTACACAACTGATGAAGTGGCCAGATTTCATACAAGCTCCACTGAAAGTGACACATTCAGTGGGAAGAGTTTAAAGGGATAGTTGGGATTTGTGTATTACTTATAGCAGATGCTGGTCGACATGTCCCCAGTTTGGAGAAACATAGAAGAGTACCAGCATGGAAGCTAAGCAATATACAGCTGTGGACAGGGTCATCAGCTCAACATATTTTAACCCACCTTAAAAAAAAAAAAAATATCAGTTTCAGTGTACACTACATTTAGAATAGTTTCACTGCTTTACCTTGATGTCAGACAGTCTTCTTTTCTATGAGAAACCTACCATTGTATAAGACAAATATTGCTCTTTCTTGGTCAATTTTGCTTAATTTAACAGAGCACAGAGTTGCTACTACCACTGACTATTTTGCACTGTATGCAGCACGGCGGTGATATATATCCTGCACATCTGAAGCAGCACATCAAGCTGCATGTCCTTTTAAATGAACTTAGTTCAGAACCAACTTCATGCATGAGGCCACCAACCACCGTACAACAAGTAGACATAAAGCCTGCCCTGCAGGTCATAGAACTTTTAATGTTTCTCAACCTCTTTTTCCTTGTCTGCTTCTACAAACTGGGGCCGTTACGACCGTCATCTACTGAAGCTCATACTACATACTCATACAACCCCACTTCAACTATTTTTTTTAAAGTCAGTTTAGCTTGCAGCAGGAAATAAATCTCAGGATGGAAGTGCATGCAGGTGTCTTCAGTCACCACAAAATCTTCACATGGCCTTTTAAATTACAGCAGTGCACACTGGGATTCTCGCTCCATCAAGCCAAAAGTCATTTCCTTTTCCTCTTTTCTGCTCTTCTTTTGGGTGCAGGAAATATCCTGTTTATTGTTTGGGATGTGGGATGCAATCATTAATCATTTTTGAAAGGTCTTTTCATCAGGGTATTAATGACTTTATCCTCTGTCGCTGTTTTCAGGGCCAGCTGGGGCGAAAGGAGAAAAGGGTGACCGAGGGGACAGAGGAGAGAAAGGAGACCGGGGTCCACTTGGGCCGAAGGGAGAGTCTGGCTCCAGCTCACGGGGTGGAGCCCGTGGAGAGAAGGTCTGGACCTTTTTTTTAATATTCTTGTCTGAGAGCGGATGGAGGTCTTGCATTAGACGAGTCGTCTTTGTCATGCAGTTTGAGAGCTGGGAATGCACTGGTGATGCAAGAAAACATTTTTTGTACTCTAGTTTGTCCTTCTGAAGTTTGCGAGGGGCAGTGAGTTAAAGTTAGTTGTTCAAATCATGAGCAAGGACAAGAGCAGTGATGTGAGCTGTGGTGTATTATTCCAACTGACCACTAGAGGGAGCTGCAAGTCCTAATCTTATGCAAACATATGCATTATAATGTCAAGCCATTTTTATGTTACCTTGCCATACATTCTGGATTGTATTTATTTTCTTACATATTGTACATTTGAAGAAAAAAGAAAATGTTGGCACTGACATGGCACTGCTTCTTCTTTTCATTTTCAGGGAGAACCAGGGGAAAAGGGATCAAAGGTGAGTTAGACATCATCTCATTACTGGGCAACCTTTGGCTCTTTGACTTGAGTCACCTAGAAGCAGAGTTACAGACATGTATAAGTTATATAAGGTCTCCTGTACAAACAGAACTGCAGTCTTCTGGTGTTGCTCAGCTTGTCGTCATGATCCTTGATGAGGAGAGGACTGCTACAACATTAAGACAATTTAGTGTTTTTTTTTTTCATTTCATTGTTTAAACAAACAGGTCCACCTTGAGCAGATGCAGAAAATCTTACATTTTCAATTCCCATGCCTTTCCACAAGAAAATAAAAAAAACAGCCTGTTGGTTGTAAAAGCCCTAATTTGGTGGCCTCTGGTAGACTCTAATGCCACTATTCCATCATATACACTAATCACAGTAAGCACTTCTGAACTTTCTCTTTGGACTCCATGACATGATAATCAAACATGTAGACTAAGGTTGAACAATAAAGAGGAGGCAAAATTGTGATATGACCCCCCTGTCTCAAATGTGTCTCAAAATATCATTTTGAATTAAATGTTGTCATGCTGTAGAGATGTTCTGTCCTACACGTCATAATCTAAAGACTTTCATTATCACTGCCTGTTTTAGTCTGTTTGCTCTGCATCTTAGAGAGGCTCTGCTGCTAAAAGTGCAATGTACATTTAGATAATTCATTTATTTCTTCATTCACTAAAGGTCCACTGAGTAGGATTTATGGGAATTTATTTTCAGAATATGTCAGAAATGGGATATAATATTCATAAGTGCTTTCAGGGACCTTTTCAATGGTTACTTTGTCAAGTTGCTGCTACCTGTGTTTTGTTGTATGTTGCATGTGGGGGGCGGGCTGATACACACCGATAGGCAGTAGTGGAAAAAGTATTCAGATCCTTTATTCATATTACTATTACATTAATGTGTGTCTTTAATTTTACTGCTGTAGATGTTTAATTTTAACAACTTTATTTCCTATTGGCTTGTTTAATCTACAGCAATGCATCATATTCTATAGGATCATTAAGTAAGGGATAATGTACAGAGTACATGTACATTATTCTGCTTATTACATGGATATTTATTAAACAAACAACAACAAACAACAGCAACTAAATATTAATTTAAAAATGTTTTTATTGCTCACCCACAGTCTATGATCAGAACTGCGTCTGTAGCAATGGTCTGTTCTTCACAGCAATGGTCTGCAGTATATATAGAATGCAATAATTGACCAATCAGAATCAAGTATATAACAAAGCCATGGAATAAATGTTTGTAGTGTGGCTGTCCTGGGTCCCGTGTCCCATGAAAGCTCATAAAAACAGTCCTGTTTTCAGCTTTGTGAGAACATATTTTCCAGCTAATCCAAGAGGTTTTTTAAAAGAGTTTATTTAGCTCAGGATGTAGCAAACATCATGCTCACCTTGCTTAGAAGTGGAGGCTTGTGGTGATAAAATGTCCACATACCGGATCACAAATTGTTAGAGTCCAAAATCAATATAATAAAGTAGGGTGGACTTGAACGAGTAGTGTGTAGGTTGGCCGGCCACTGGCGCTGATGGAAAGCTGTGATGTCCTCCTGTTAAATCTCTGCCTCAGTAACACTGATGCCTCTTTATCTCCAGGGCAGTGCAGGCTTTGGCTACCAAGGATCGAAGGGAGAACCCGGCCCTCCTGGGCCCGCCGGTCCCCCCGGCCCTCCAGGACCCGCCACTGAGTATTCGGTTGGCAGCGACGGCTCAGTTAATTCAAGAGTCCCTGGACCCCGAGGACCAGCTGGACCGCAGGGTTCCCCGGGCCCCCAGGGACCACGAGGAACTGATGGAGAGCCTGTTAGTAGACTAGAATTTAATTTTTTATATGGAAACACAATATGCAACAGACTGTGATTGTTGAATCAAGATCAGCTGGATTTGTCACAGCATATATAGACATTTATATATATATCACCCATTCTTGAAAACTGGGACAAATCATGTCCTACCAATAAAAAAAGAGAAAAAAAACTTGATTGATACCAACACTCTAATTCCAATTTTTTGGTGAAAATTTATTCTTTAATGATTTATATATATTGAAATATATGTAATTTATGAAACATTTTGGTATGATTTAATTCTTTTCATTTCTAAACTTGCTCTAAAAATATGTTAAAAGCCTTCAGAATCTAAAACTATCTACTGATAACATAGGTGTACAATTGTGCTATTATGAATATCTGTTGACCCTTTAAAATTGTGTCCCAGATTTCCGTCAACTCTGTCATACTTTTACAAAAACACGATTTAATCAGACATAAAAAGGAAAGAATGTAACATTTTATCAACTCTAAGATCTCAGCTCCCTCAGAGGGAAAATCTGACAAAGCTGACATCTACATCTAATAACAAATTTGATCACTCAGAGGTTGACTTGTTACAAAGTTTAATAGCCCAGAATTTGATCTTTTGAAATATATTTTCCAGCATAATGTAAGAGTAGTAATCAATCCCCCCTCAAAATACACATTTGTCCCAATTCTCAAGAATGATTTTTTTTTTAAGTCAGTGCAGTCGACAGTTTGATCCCAAAGTTTCAAATTTGAACTGTTTTACAAGGTGTCATAAGAAGTTAAAACCTATACTAAGTGTGTCTCAGAGGATTTATATTTCTCTATTTCAATCTCAAAGGGTGATCCTGGCGAGGATGGAAAAACTGTAAGTTATCTTTTTTTTTTCCTGCAATATACCAAGAGCACTACTGAACGTCTTTAACTCTTATTAACTGTCAAAAGGTTCTGTGGTGATGGATTGTTAAAGCAGAAACCTGTTCCTTTACAGCTTAGCTTTTCCTCACATTAACACCATGACCACCTCATGTTTCCTTAACACAGGGTCCTGAGGGACCTCCAGGCTTCCCAGGAACCCCAGGAGACCCTGGATCTAAAGGAGAGAAGGTAAGACGCTCAGTTACATTAACAGAGTAACAGAAAAAACATCACCACAACAGCATGTGTGAAGTGGAAACTGTCTTGAATGAGTCTCATGTGTACAGGGAGACCGTGGAGAGGGTCAGCCTGGCCCCAGGGGACCCCCAGGACCTCCAGGACCTCCAGGACCAGGACTCAGATCTGTGAGTTAGTCTTGGCCTCAGTCACATGCTGTATTGTACACCACAAGACTGACTGCTTCATGAATCCTTTGTTGAATAAAACTGATTTGAATGTGTTTCAGACTTTTGTGGACATGGAAGGCTCAGGGTTTCCGGATCTGGAATCTGTTCGGGTGAGAAAAACTGGAATTTTATATACATCCCTCAACAGTAACAAAGTCTACAGTAGAGGACATAATCTTGTTGTTGTTGGACTGGTTTGATTATAAGCTATCAGCATGTATATAGAGAAAGGTACTCCACGTGTAAGGCATCAGCACAACTGACTGATGATTTGGCATGAACAACAGGAGGCTGGTAAGAGCGGTGATGTTGGATTTAGCGTTGCTTTTGATATTACTGATCATTGTCTATTGGTTGGAAAACTCAAATATTATGGTTTTAAAATCACTGCTTCATCATGGATGGACAGTTCCTGGTCCGGAAAAGAAGACAGAGAGTGTTCTGCAATGCTAGCTTTTCTGATCGCAAAAGAGTTACAATGTGGAGTTCCTCAGGTTCTGCTCTGTTCTATACTTACAAATGATCTCCCATCAGTATTAAGTAAATCAATAATGGTTATGTATGTGAATGATTCAACTATGTACAGTACAGCATTTTTAAAACAAAATGTATGGTGTATAGACCTAAACATATGCTGGACAGTAATACGAAAGACCAAGCTACTTGGCATTATCTTGGATGCTAGCATCATGGATGGAGCACATTGCTAATATTGTAAATAAAATGTGGAAGTTTTAACAATAAGCATTGCTGTTGCCAGGAAATGTTCCAGTAATGCAACATCAAACACTCTGAACTGAGTGATTCAGGCTTGAGTTTTGTCTCGACTACTGTCAACTACTGGTCATCCAGAGCTGAGAAAGATCTCAAGAAACTCCAACCCGCTCAAACAAAAACCCAGCCAGATTAGCTCTTCGCTATTCAGTGCACACTAATAGTAATCAAATCTGCCAAAATCATTTTCTCCAAAACTGTGGAGAAAAGATTACAATGCAGTCTTCTGATCTTCTTCAGCAATTTGTTAAATGACAACAAACCACAATACTGTTCTGTTTACATCACATGAAGATCTGACTAGACAGGGACACAAGGAGTATGAAATATAATTAGACTAATGAAAGACTTGCTCTGTAAAATTGAATATGTTATAATGTAATGTTTAAAATTTTTGTAAACCTCGGGATGACTAGCTAACATCATGGTGTTAGCTAATGGGGATCCTGATAAACTAATAAACTGTAACCAGCACATGTAAAGATCATACATGATTGAAAACTTGGTGTATGCGATTTCTTTTGCTGTTGTTATAGGGACTGCCAGGCTTACCTGGTCCCCCTGGTCCTCCTGGTCCTCCTGGTCTCCCTGGTCCTTCTACAGCAGGCACAGGATCGAGCTCTGGGGCATTCGGACCACCAGGAAAGGACGGGGCACCTGGCCAACCTGTAGGTGTCAGTGTATTTGTCTCTTAGTGCCACTAGCCAAATAATTCTCTAAACCCTCAAACTATCTGAATATTGACTGAAGTGACTGTACAGTCTAACCAAATCAATAACTCCTGTAAACCAAATCTTTTGGACTCTAGGGCTTGCCTGGTTTGCCGGGCACTGATGGCCTCCCAGGAGCTCCTGGTCCCAAGGGAGAAAAGGTAATCACTTTGAAAATGATCATTTCTTCTGTAGAGACTCATAAAATCAAAATTTTACCATCCTTAGAGTTTAAGCCACAGTGCAAATATGAAATGTATCTATTTTAAGTAAAATACAGGAATTAAAATTCAGTTCTGGTAAAGAAGTTAGTGCATACATCCTTGGTGTTTGTTAACAGTGTTAATATCATTTCAAGTCCAACAACCATACAGGCAATCAACCAGCTGGGGGCCGATGTCAGCTGTTGCTTTGAGATCAGAATTAGTCTGTGTTGCAATTTGAGTCACTGGGGAATGTATGGAGTGCTGAGGTGACACGACTACTCTGTGCTATGACATTTGACATTAAAGGGATAGTTCACCCCAAAAAATCTGTCATTATCTACTCACACTAAACCTAACCTTCGGTCGGCATGAGGATGAGGAGGTAATGGCTGAATTTTCATTTTTGGATGAACTATCCCTATAACATCTGGTCGTTAGCTTCCACCACAACTGGATCCGTGAACAAGAGACATTTATGCTAGCTTGACCCCTGCGCCTGTACTATAATGCAGTTTAAACTTTGTGAGTGGGGGCTGCCAATGACTTAGCATATTGTAAAAGTTATAAACAAAAGTCATGTCTAGTGGGAATTAGTGCTAACATTAGCAATCTAGGCTAACTAGCTCCCACTTTCCAAGAGAAAGTCAGTTAGCACTGCTTGCTGGCTTCCAAATGGGAAAAACTAAGTCAGCCATTCCACTCAAATGTTAAATGTTGTTAAGCCGACTATAGACCGTATAATAAATAGTGGACAGAGCTTGTGGGTCTGCATTGTGAAGCCAATGCAGAAATGCTTTAATCCTGCATTCTTTCTAGTGGTCAGCAGGGGATGACTCCACTGGTTGCAAAAAGAAGTCCATCTGTATGTACCCTTATGGTAAAATGAGCCTACTTGTCACTTGATTATGACCTCAGTAAACAATGTCCTGGTCTCAATCGGACAATAAAGCAAGGTATGCTTTAGGGCGGGGCTACTGTTTGATTGTAAAGTCATTCTCAGTGATCTCTGTGATTTGTCCAGTGAAATGCACAGGGCTCACGAAACTCACATCAAACTGTCCAGCCAGACAGCAGTGACCAAAATTGGACTACATTGCCTATTTATTGTCTCAAATATTTTCAGAGACACATTTTAGTATACTGTTTCTTTCTCGATAATAAATGAAAGATTGTGACCAGGCGGCTGCCATTGTGTTTCTGGTTTCCAATGGAGCCTCGCAAAATTCATATCAAACTATCAAACTAGTCAGTGTAGATCAAATATGGATCAGGATTCTGCTTATACATTGGCCTTTTCTTGCCAAGAATATTTTCAAGAACATATTTTAGTGTACTGTTTAGCTGTAATACGAGAACGGTTGTAACCAAAAAGGGTGCCATTATTTCCTAATGTTCGTTCCAGGATGGTGAAGGCATGACACTCCATCCTCTGACTCTGATTGGTTTACCCTGATCTGACCTTACCCAGTCTCACTCCTCATGCCACCCTAAACCAATAAAGGTGACAAGTACTTCCAATCAGAGTCAGCATGGGGCAGGTCTTAACTTTGCCATGCTGGGGGGGAAAAGATTTGGGCTTCATATGTATTGTTCCAGTCAGTAGCACATGGTATTCAACACATCATCAGATGTCTGTCAGCTGCTGCCATGGAAACTATCCACACACAGGCTTTAAGCTCAACAAATATGTCCATATTTTTTGTCTTTAACTGTTGTGTTGGTTGACATGTTTTGTTCTACTCTTATTCTTACACCAGGGTGATTCAGGCGAGCTGGGTCTTCCAGGAGCAGTTGGAGAGAAGGTGCGGATTTAATTTTACCTTAAAGTAGCTGCAGCTTTACAGTGAGACCTACACTCCAAAACACAACCAAATACAAATTTATTAGACATAATCCTGAGGAGAAAGTATAGTCAAGTGTAAATTGGTGGCTTGCGTTCGATAACTAGAATGACATGTCAACTTTCAACTATTTCTGAAGCTTTTCTCATCCCTTTCGTTTCTCCAGCCAAGCTCCTACCTTTCCTTTCTCACCAATCTGCTGCCTCACTTTTCATCCTCCTCCTACTTTCCTAAGCCTTCCCATCTGCAGGTAACCGGGGCTCCAGCATGTCAGCCATCAAAGGGGATTTGTGTCTTCTAACTATATGCAAATATTTGTCAAATATTGTCAGACGTGACTTACAGTTTAATCTGAGTGCTGGCTATGGTTTGGTTTGACGCCTTCTGACGTCTGAGTCCCAGAACAATGAGCATGGGTGCTCGTGCAGTTACATTAGCCTATGTGCTTAACTAGTCCTGATAAATAAATGCTGCATGAGACAGGTGTTCCTGACAATGAATTCCAAAAATCCACACTACTTTACCACGGTTAGATGCACTCCACTTAAGATGAAATGTATTCATTTATTTATTCTGAACACTGATTTTCCTCCTGACATTCCATCTGCAGGGAGCTCAAGGACCATCGGGTTTACCTGGACCTCCAGGAGAGGCCGGACTGGCTGGTCTGCCTGGACCCATGGGACCTGTCGGACCACCCGGACCTCCCGGGCCTCCCGGACCAAGTTATCGTGTTGGATTTGTATGTTTTCCATTTGTTTTAGTGAAGATACCTTTTGTTAGATTGGACTAAATCTCAGTGACAGATGCAAATGCAAAATTCTATCTCTGTAATTTGGCTGTTTGTTCTAAATTCTTTGCTGGTGTTTGAAGGATGATATGGAGGGTTCTGGTGTCACCAATGGACTTCCTGGTGCCACAGGACCAGAAGGAAGACAGGTTGGTAATGTGTATTATCTAAATTTCATTACAAACCAAGTTTAAAATAAGCAACAATTTCCTCTTGTGCTAATATTCATTGACTATTATTTAGTCCTCCTATTGCAAGACAGAGTCCAACCTTAGATCAGAGTTCCGTATTTGTCAAGGACACTCTTACAAGAAAGAGATATACTGCGAACCTATTATGTATGTCCCTTGAAATAACTTGACATAACCTATTTTTTATACTTCTATAGTCGTAGTTTTGTAAAAGAGCAACAAAACAGAAATAAATTAGATTAATTTTTAGTAGAAAGATTGAAATACATGAGAAAGACACACACAAGCTTGCAAATAACCAGGACAAATATGTTTTCTTTCAGGGTTCTCCTGGCTTGCCGGGACTTCCGGTAAGTAACTGAATTTTTCATTAACCTGTCAAAAGGTGATCTCTCTCCATGTCACATGGTTTTTATACTTTTAAAGCAAACTATTAGATCAAAAATGGTCCGTTTTTGAGTTTGTGAAATTAATGGAAACACAAAGAAGCCTGTGGCACAGCTGCCTGGAACTGAGGTTACATCTCTGAGGTAACAGGCCACTGTTTAGCCCTTGTGCTCCCTGTCATGTCGGAAAGAGTTTCATTCAGGTTTGATTATTGGCGGTAGACTTATCTTTGTTACTCTCTCAGCTGTCCTTTTACCCTCATGGTGGGGAGAAATAAGATGCAGCTTATGATTGCTAAGAGGAAATATGGTCCATGTGCTGTCTAAAGAAACAGACACAGGAAGATTGAAATAATACAAGCATACAAACAGAAAAGAAAGCAGAAAATATAGAGGGCAGAGAGGAAAATTTATAGCAAAACAGCAAGAGTTTGTCCCCAAGTTAGCATGTTAGGTGAAATTTGTCTGTGCGCTTGCACATCCAGCTGAAACAGCAACATCACAAATCCATTTTTCAGTGGTGTCTGGTTTGGTTCACCACTGCATGATGGTGGTGGACCAAAACCAAAGCAATGAGCAGAAAGTAACTGAAAGCTGCAGAGTTGGGTGTTGATTTTCAATGTGATAATAAGCAAACTTTTCTCATGACGGCCAGCATTGTAGTAGCTTTCTTTTTGTGTTTCACTGAATTTTGTTTTGACTCTAATTTGAATGCACCTCTGCAGGGTAAACCTGGGTTCCCTGGTCTACCAGGTCAGAAGGGCATTGAAGGTTCTGTAGGAAGAGATGGGCAGCCAGGGTTGGATGGCTTCCCCGGACCTCAGGTAAAACAATCATCTTCCTCTGGACCTGACATTCTTATGAAACGTCATAAAACTAACAAATTTTATGTTGAGTTCAGACTACATGATATATTGGTCTACACAGTGCTCACTGTGTCAGATTACACAAGGCAGACTATGTTCCCAACCAGATGTCCTACATCTGCTGGATCGGGCTTTAGTCAGGCTGATATCGTGTTGTCTGAACCTGATATTAGATATTTGAATCTTGTGCAATAGCCCAGAGCATTAGGTTAACTAAAGACAAGGCAAGCTGCCAAAATAAGAATACTTGACTTTAAAGGACAGACTGAAACAGACCGCCTCTCACTGTTTCATCTACTTTTTTCTCTTGGGATTGTGTTATCTAGCAGCCTTCACAATAAAATCATTATTGAAACTAACAAGGCATTTGCAATCTCAAATATCTGTGAAATACCTATTGTGGCCAAATGGTCCATAAAAGTAAGGCCTTTATATTTAATATACTCTGGCATAAAAATTATGGTTTTGGTTTTTGGGGAAAACAGCTGAGTCTGCAGCCTGGAGTCATACAAACATTGGTACAATGCAGTAACAGCAGAAAAAACAAATCCCTGTGTCAACTGATCTTGTAAAAAAGTAAATGCAACTGAGGAAATGAAACAAACAAAGAGGGGGGAAAACAGAATCATCGTCATCTTTGACCCATCCTGCTGATTCTGCTGCTGTTTGCAGCACTGCAGAAGTTAAAGTCCTTAAAAATATTTCATGGTATTGTCATCTATTACAAGTTCTACCCAATATAAACACAAAAGTTCATTGGAAATAGTTTAACTCAGGGTCTACTTACTGTCTTTCCCATCTTCCCGTCTTTATTAGTGCATTTTGCTCGGTTGTCATGGAGATGACAAGTCCATAATTGGGTCACGTGATGTCAACTGGACAAACACAATCCAAGACAGTGAGACGCAGTTATATAACAGGCATAATGTGGCTGTGTGTAGTAGCTGACAGTTTTGAATGGACTGATTAATTGACCAATAATATCTAATCTTTTGTTAGCATTTCTTAAACTTTTTGTGACAAATGAAGGGACGTGATTTTCCTGTTTGATATTTAAAAACACTCATTTTTACCTGAAGCAAGATGGTGAACTGCTTCAGTAAGAATAAATTCCAATGAGCAGGTTTATCATCCAATAACATAATGGAACATAACATAATGTGTGCTTGTAGTATCTTCAGTTTTTAATGATAGGGAAGGTTGTTCCTTTCGTCCTTTGTCAGTCCTTTATAAAAATTTGGACATACAGTGCTTTATTACCCCCCTTCTGGTCCATTTACACTGGCCTCCTGTTCGCTTCAGAATTCAGTTCAAGCATCTAACCCAATACTCTGCACCACGATTACTCAGATGTGCTGACCGACTGCTCTTACATGTCCCACGGCCCAGGATCAAAACAAAAGGGGACCGTGTGGACCGTGTTTTTACTGTTTTAGCTCCAACACTACGGAAGTGCCTCCCATTCACTGTCAGGTAGCTGAGTGTGAACCACATTGTAAAACTGTTAAAAACCTGCCTCTCTCCAGGCTGGCGTTTTTATCGGTTTGCTACCTGCAATCCCAACCGGCTTTATTTGTCTTTTGTTTTGTTTGCCACTCCGCTTTAATTGTCGAGTATCTGCGTCCGTTTTATAAAAAGTATTTTTACTTACTGTTTTCATGCTGTCTACTACTATGCTTCTCTGTGTACCAGCACTGTTTTGCTTGTTAGATTGCTTTTTGTTATTGAGTCTCTAAATTGTACTTTACTTGCTTTATTAACCTTGAAGCATTTTGTACCTACTGTTTTGAAAAGTAATATATAAATCAAGGATGCACAATATTGGATTTTTGAAGATATGCTATACGCTTATATTTTACAACTAATTTTGGCCAATGCCGATGTATGCAACTTTGCTATCAGTTTTTATTTCTTTCGGGCAAAAACCGATCAGGGATGTGACAGTATATTAAATATTGCAATTTAAAAAATGTCTTGATAGTGTACAGGACTGTAATGATATCTACCATGATATTATATGGTTAGTTATTTTATTTCATTGTTTTTGTTTTATTTTTATAAAAGGGCTGCTACTGACTGCTGTATTGATTTGCAGTTGTACAAACACAATTCAAACATTCATGTCCAAGGACAGTCCATGCAAGTTTTTTGCACGTAGGTTATGGCTCGCTACTTTTATTTTATTTTATTAAAGAAGGGAAAGAGGAGCACTTAAAGTTAAATGGAAAAACAAATTTTATATGAACAAAAATGCTGTACACATTACATTTACTATTAAATAAAAGTAATAATTTCTCTTTGTTTTTTTTAAATACCGCAGTGATTTATGGTGCCTTGAGTTTTTTAGAATTGTTCCATCCCTTATACAGATATTTAATCTTAACGCCGTCATCAGCTGATACAGATGATGTACTGATCTTATTGTGCATCCTTAATATAAATAAAGCTTACTTACTCACTTTCACCACCTGAGTTTGGTGCCTTTTCACTCCTGACATGCTGGTACTGACATGTTAGGAGTAAAAGGGTTGAAGTATCTTTTGTCTCATTCTTCTTTCATTTTACAGGGACCAAAGGGTGACAGAGGTGACAAGGGAGAGAGGGTGAATATCACTTTTAATCCTAAATATTCATTTTTGTTCACTACAAAGCAATTATCTGTGAGATGTTGATCCAGTGTTGTACTCAAAAAACGTGTCAAATTATTTCTTTTTATTTCTTTTGTAGTTACAGTTAATTATTCTCTGGAGTTGCTGATGTTTTTTGTTTTTTTTGTGTGTGTGTGCTGTGGTTTTAGGGTGACCCGGGTCGAGATGGAACTGGACTCCCAGGTCCACCCGGCCCTCCTGGACCACCAGGACAGATCATCTACCGGACAACTGGCGATGTAAGTTGATAAAAAGCACACACTAACCCAAACCACATTGACAGTATGGATGATAGATACCACTCTCTCATGTCCGATACGACAACCTTCAACATCTGCCAGTACAGATCCCAATCCGGTACCGTCCCTTTTCTCTTTTTTAAACAACTAAGCTCTTAATAATACATTTTGTATGGATGCTCTTTGATTTTTTTATATTGCTAGGTTAAGTAACCTGTGAAACAAATATTCTACTCTTATGAAGGAAGAAAAACACACAGCCCACAACATGACCCAGTTATGCAATAGTGCTGCTTTCTTTGATTTAAACCTTTTCTCACACAGACCTTATAGCAGCATTTTTGATCGGTCAGCAACATTCAGACATTCCAAAATGAAATTTTAAATAAATCACATAAATTGCACTGCACTGTTTTGCTTTTTTTTCCTTCTGTGAGTTTAAAATAACTCCTGCTCACTCACATTCTAGCTACTGTTCACATGATACATGATGCTCATCTGTGTAAAGGTCCATCCACGCTAGGAACCATAAATATAACTATAAAATATTGTTTTAAAAATTGCTGTAGCTCAAATGGATTCAGGAGTGCACACCACAACTGTAAAACTGCCCTTCAGATGTCACCATACACTGGAGTGATTTTTAAGATGATATTTTTATAGTTGTAGTTATCGTACTTGGTGTGGACAGATGTTTACTTGTGACTCATCTCTCTTTACAGCATGTCGCTTAAAATATTAAAAGTTTACATGAGAGTTCAGGCTAATAGATTGTATTGGATTATACATTTTTTTCTTCTAATATCTGACTCAGTATCTGTACTGAGTATCAGAGCAGCACAACCCTAATGCAAAGAAGTACTAGTAAGCACTGCTGTTTGAATTTATACCAATCAATTTTGTCGAGACTGAAATCTAAAACTAAATCTAAACAGTCTACAACTCAACTTTATTCTCTGTGTTTCACTACAGTTTGATGGTGTTGTTGGCAGCATCGGGCCTGAGGTTTGTATTCATGTTTCTTAGTCCTGAGATTGTGTTTGATAATGTGTGAAATTTTTGCACGTGTGTGTCTGCACAGGGACACAGAGTTTTTGTGTTCACACAAATGTCTCATCATTTTCAAAAGTTCACACCGGTACCACAGTGTTTGACTTCACACTGAGCTCTAGATGCATTCGGTGTGATTATAAAATTTATTTATTTGTCTTTGTATATTTCACTGAGCTTTTTACAACACACATAAAGTTGATTGTGCACTTGAAATTATAAGCACAGAGCGTGCTGTCAGCTGAGACATGACATGATATTATACCACACGTTCAAACATACAATTAACTCTTCCTTTTCTGTGTTTTGTGCAATTATGGAGCCACTATTCAAAAGACACATCAGTGCCAACAGCGTGTGATGTTTTCAAAGATGATGAGCGTATAGGATTGTTGTCATTACTGTCTGACCTTTTGTCAAATATAACCACAAAACAACAAAACATCTTTTTTCATTCAAACATATGACAGTTGTCAAGCACCATTCATCTACACTGAGTGAAGCTGCACACATTTCATTTTAGCATGAGCTCAGACCAGTCCTGGCCAGAATAAGCTGTGTGTGGATTTGCGTGAACATTTGTTATTTATAGAATTGTCAGTAGAAACACGTTTGCATGATAACCAAACACTGTTCTGATGAAGCTAAATGTAAAAACACGTTGTGTTCTCCTGCACAGGGAGGACCTGGTGTGCCTGGTCAAGCTGGATTCCCTGTAAGTCTCCCTGTGTTTAATAATTAATGCACCTTGCCCTTATTAGCACCATAAATGTGAAGTGTGTTTACCTGCACATGCATAATTGAGGAGTTTGTCTTTCTGGCATTCTGTGGGATTATCAACAGGTGATAATTAAAAATACAGGATTGTTGTCTAACTGTTGTTAATATATGTCTTTTATAGTAAAGAAATCGCGTGAAAAGACCAAAACCAACAACAACAACAACAACAACAACATCTGGGGCACTCAGCCTCAAGAACACTCACTTGTACTAAAAATGCTAATCTTAAAAAACAGGTGACAAATATAAAGTTTCAGAGGTGGTTCAGAGAGGACATGGTCCACAGTCATTTCCTGTATCTGGAGTTTAGCAGCAGGTCCTGAGTCTATTCAAACAAATGGGTGAAGTGAACACTGTGGCTGATCCTTTCACCCCGTAGTCACCAGTAAATATTGGGCCCATTTTTCACAAGCCACATGATGTTATCTTCCAAACACTCAGACACTCAAATGGTATTTTGCAGACAGGTGAATCAGGAGTAAGTAAAAACTTTGTTTGAGACCAGTCTCTGTCTTAACACACTCTGATGAGATCTGGCAACACAGATAACTCTTCCAAAGATGCCCTATAACAATATTAAGCACATTAAAGCCACTACAAGGAGTTTTTAACTGCTTATGAAACAGTTCTGGATTATTACTGATGCCTCATTATAACCTACATGAGCAAATGAGACCATCTTGATTTCTGCCACTGAGGCAGATTTTTCTTGAAATTAGATTAAATGAGCATGTGTTTACACTTTCCCAAAGTTACAGTGAGAAGTACATAAGCAATACAAAAGGAAGGAAGAGGAGAATTTTTTATTCATATATATATTTTTTTCACATAATTGTATTTTTGACATTATTCTGTGGTTATTAAGGTGGAAACACTACTTTGTCCACAGGGGTCTCCAAAATCAACACAGTTGCAAAGTTTCTTGTAGTAGCTTTAAGAAAGCAGATGAAAACAAGGGCAAAATGAGCCACAAATGAGCCAAAAACTTTATACTGTATCTAGTGTTGTACTGATCTGGACAAGCAATAGTCCAGCAGCAATAGTTTTATTAGAAATGCCCAAACCTTGGACGAGCAATAGGCTGTAATATCAGTAACATCTGTCTTTTCTTTTCCAAAGTATGCAGACAGGTAAGTAATATGTAGTGTAATGTAATGTAATGTAATGGAGTAATAATATACAACATTTCATACCACTGGCACACTAGCTAATGTATCATCTTGTTATCGAGCATCCTTTAATTCATTCTTAAAGTAAATTAAAGGGTGTGAAAACCTTTTTTTTTTATATTAGCTTCCTACTATAGGTGATGGGTTCCTACTAAGTAACATTTAATCAATCTACCATCAAATAAAGATCTGAAATATATATGTGTATGTATGTATATATATATATATATATATATAGAATTTATTCATTTATAATATTAAACACTGTCCAAAAAAAAATACTGTGTATTAAGAGCCATCTGAAGACGTTAATCAGTCTACAATCACCAAATCGTACTTTAAATGCCACTGAAATGTGCACTACTTTGCACTGTGCAATACAAACATTACACATTAATGTACAAAACATGACAACTCAATAAACGCTTCACCTTTTTAGACCGAAGACAGTCACAGTGTGTGCAGGTAAAGGACCCAGAGCGAACGTTAGCAGAGCTAGCAGCAACCCTGGGCGAGAGAGGCTGCCGTCTGACAGCACCACAGCCCCAACTAGTGGAGGGCAGCTGCATAAAATCTTAGAGGCAACATTTAACTGGCATCGTGCATGAATGAAATATTGATAAATATTTTAAATGACTAGTATCTCTGGTGCCAACTAGCGAGGGTGGGGGCGTTTAATCCTATAGTCCACCTATCGCATGCATCCCTAGTTTGAAGTGCGTAGTGCTCAGTTTAAAAATGGTGATTTCAGTGCACCAATCAGGATTAAACATTTGAATTAAAAAGTGATGAGCGTTGTTGGAGTGTTGTTCTGACTGAACCACACCCACACAGTCATGATGAAGTGGATGAACCACATTTTTAAGAGTTGAACTCTTGATAAATATTAACCAAGAATGATTTTTTTCCCCTCTAAACTCTCACTAAATTGACTTGGACTTTTAGTAATTAATATTTAATGTTACGGAGAGATACTTAAGATTTGAAATCACTTCATCAGGGGCTTTAAGTAAAAATTTCCTTAAACAGTAGGGCACACTAAAAAGATTTCTCAAACAAGAGTAAATCTGTTGGCATAGAATAATAACCTGTGTCTCTCATACACAGACAGTACTTGTTAAAGGATCAATTCACTGGTTTTGGTGGTTTCATTGAATTATTGGTTTAAATTCTATGTGCATCTCATCTGCTAATATCTACAGTCAATATCTAAACAGTGGTCCACTCAGCAAATCAGAGGCTGTACTGTATAGACAGAGACTAATAGATCATGTGGGCTTGAATTGATCCTGGGGGAACAAAGACTTTCCTGCTGCCAAGCTGTTACTTATTATTTAACAGAGCCTATATCTTTATCCTGCAGGGTCCTATTGGACCAAAGGGTGAAAGAGGAGACCCAGGCCCTCCAGGCTATGGAGTCAAGGTAAGTACCTTTTGATTGTTGTTAATTTTGCCACTCATCATCGAGACACGGCCATAACTGATCTGTGTTGTCTTGTTGCTGCTGTACAGGGAGAGAAAGGTGAGCCAGGCTTAGTGATCGGACCTGATGGAAATCTGCTGTCTCTGGAGGGACTAACAGGTGTGAAGGTGAGTCTCACTGTCTGACTGTCTGCATGTACCTCTCCTCTGCAGTACATGTTGATATGTTTCATGTCTAAATTTGCTGCCTGTTTTGATCTGCTGTTTGCTCTGTATTCAAGCTTTTGTGTGTGTGTGTGTGTGTGTGTGTTCATTCGTTAAAGTTGTATTTTGCTATTGAAACTATTTTGCTTCCTTCCCATGCCTGTAGGGAGACAGAGGACCACCTGGACCTGTTGGACCCCCTGTAAGTGTTTGAGCATTCCCATCTAAGATACCTACACTCCTGCACCCAAACAGTTTTGAACCAAAGGGGTATTTTTATTTTCACATCATCTTTAACTTCATGATTTAATCTTTGTAGGGTCAGTATGGACCTCCTGGATTAAAGGGTGAAATTGGAATGCCTGGAAGACCCGTAAGTACCTCTACCTCCTGTCCTTCCTGCCTTATGCTGTTATATTTGAATAAAATAGTGTGTCTATTCTAAATACCATATCTTTATTTTGCTGACCTAATTATATATTGCTGTAGTTACATTTACCATTTAACAATACCATTCTTTCTGTTTTTCTCCCCTCAGGGTCGCCCCGGTGTAAATGGATACAAGGGTGAGAAAGGAGAGCCAGGAGGCGGTTCTGGCTATGGTTATCCAGTAAGTGTTAATATTATTACCAACCCTTATACAGGTGATTTTTCAGTGGCAATAGACTGTATTAATAGTGGATGGATCTTCTGAAAAGTGAAGCCATTGCAGAAGGTGCTTAAACCTGCATTCTTTCTAACAGCCAGCAGGGAGCGACACTGCTGGCTACAAAAAGAAGCCAATAAGAAAATGACCCTACTTCTCACTTGATTTATAACCTCAGTGAACAGTCCTGTTTAGAGTAAAATACAAGATAAAGCAGGTTATTCTAAAGGGTCTGACAACCTGGTGCTGCCATGGTGATCTACCCACTCTCTGCTCCACTCTCTCCTCCAAAGACCCCAGAAGGTGACCTTAATGCCAAACTTGAGGCTTTAAGACGTAGGCCAAAACAACAGTGGGTGACATCTCAATTGCTACATCCACTTCTTTTATACTATCTGTGAATGAGATCTGTCTGTGACCGGCTTTCTATCAGAAATGGTTTAGCCCGCCACAGGTGACACATGTCATGAACTTCACAAACTCGATGAGTCTTTGAGCATCAAATACTGATCGGCATTTTTATACGCTTATTTTCATTAAGCCTCATGTAAGCAGGAAAGCCTCTCATTTAGATCTGTTTTCAAGTGACAGTAATTGGCTCGCTATTTAAATATTTTGTATACATTATTTATGAAATAATTTATTTTGATGTGGTACAGTACCACTAACATAACATAAATCTTCTGTTTAATCTAACTAATGTCAGCTGCTCTGCTGTGTATTTCTGTCTCGTCAGAAAAAACACAGTATGTGTGCTACCGTTCATTTTGAATTTAGATGAGCTGTTGTTTCTGAATTAGTGAGTGCCACTGTGATAAATGTTGATAGACATCAACATGTATGTAGATGCACCGTTTCTCAATGAATGGATTCTTACAGTGAGAGTCCTTAATCCTAATCAAAGCTGTGCATTTGTCAGTCATTGTTTGCTAGAAGAATGTCCTAATAAGGCTGCACAAGATGTCAGGGTTTTTTTTTTAATTAGATTTTATTTTAAACATGTTCAAAGAAAAGAAAATATACAAGTACAAAAGAAAACAAAAGCAACAAATGAACTACACAGCAAATTTTCGATAGGAATAATTGAATGTCTGAAAAGGAGTAGGAAAAAGTAAATATTGACCAAGTCCTACCCTAAAACAAGAAGCCATGCAGCATTCAAAATTTGAGTTAGAATTATAATGCCAACGTTATGAAGAATTGGTGCAGCACTATATAGTAATGTTTGCATCAGTGCTAACAATCAATCTGTCCAAAAATGCTGTCTACGTTATCAATGGTGTGTCAGTAATGTCAACACAACCTAATGGGAAACATTCTGTCTACACACTGAACAGTTAAAGGGAGTGAATAACTTTGTTACTGTTTTCATCAGGGAGTCCCAGGCCCACCAGGCCCACCAGGACCACCTGGACCGGCCTTCCCTGTTGATCGCTTCAATGTGAGTACACAAGATCCCAAATCTCGTTCTGCGAGCTATTATAAAAGGACAATTTCACAGAACTGGATGGCACCACTGCTTGTGGTGCTCAAGGCTCCAAAACAAATTTGGAAAAACTCAGCAGCAATGTCTCTTTCTTTGAGCAGCTTCATGTTAGAACTATCGTCTTTCTACAAAGCTACACCCATCGACTGAATCACTGTGCAGAAGGAAGTGTGCATCTACTCATGGACAAGAGGCTCATGACAAAGTGTGACATAAATGTTCACGGCATCCTCGGCTGAGCTGTAACCTCTTGACTCATGCTTCCTTCTGCACAGATTTGGCTGGTGAATATAGTTTGGTAAAGAGAAAATAGTTCCTACATGAAGCTGCTCACAGCAAGGTCTGTGGATTTTGTTGAGTCATCATTTTTGGAAAGAGATATTGCTACTGAGTTTTTCAAATGTACTTTCTAGGGCTTCGAACACCACAAACTGAGTGTCATGTAGTCCTGTTATATTGGAGAGAGGTCAGACATCTCTATGATTGATATCTCCAAAAATCCGCAACTCATACCAAAACTATCTAGATAAATAAACAGACAAATAGCTCAACATGTAAGCAGAAAACTCAGCCTTTAAACAATCATTATCTGGTACTTTTGTTGCGTTGTTTTTGCCTTGTTGGAAAACTACTGACTCAGTCGCTAATTGGACAATTAAGCATTAACCCTAGAGAAATCTTGCCTCTATTGTTTCTGCTGTTGGGAATTGCTTAATTGAGCATTTTCTTCTATTTGTTCACAGCGCTATGATGAGACTTCAAGGAATTACCCAGGTATGACCTCCAGCACTCACATCGTTTGTAGTTTCAGCACCAATACATAATACTGTAAGATAGAAGGATCAGGATGGAGAAGTTAAGTAAACGTGCGAGTCAGGGAAGAGAGATTTAGAGAGCTTTAAAGTGTCTGCAGAGATAAACACTTCTATCTTAATTTCAGTTTGATCCAGCTGCCTCAGCCTGAAGGGGATATACACTCTATTGTCAGGAGATTAAGCTGTCAAGTCTTACTTTTTTGAAGAATGACTTGATAAAACACAGAGGACATCACTATGAAAGATGCGGTGCCTATGGTGCCAATGTGAGATACACCTGTGGGATATCATGTCTAACTCACCAATGTTAAATTATCTTCTGCTGTAGCAATTAAAGGGGAGAAAGGAGAGCGTGGTGATCGAGGACTTCCAGGAATCCCAGGTAAATCCTAGTTAGCATAAAATTTACATTCCATACCACTGCACTAGAGAACTGTGTGAAGTGAATCGTTGGTATTTAATTACTAAAACATCTTTGTTTTTTTCCAGGAACAGCCTCTAATTTCGATATTTACACTTTTAAGGTAAACTAACTTATCATTACACCACCAGTCAGTTTCATTAGAAAGCTGGATTTACTGTTAGAAGAAAAATCTTCATAATGTTCAACTGTTCCTACCAGAATGAAATGAAGGGAGAGCGTGGAGACACAGGTGTCAAGGGAGAAAAGGGAGAGCCTGGTGGTGGATATTATGACCCACGTTTTGGAGGGGCACAAGGTCCACCAGGGTCTCCTGGCAAACCAGGCCTGCAGGTGAGAAAAATGCCATTATTACTCAAGGTACGATAATACCATGATAAAAAAAAGTAAAAAGTAATAATAAAAAGTCCATTATAACAATATTTATTGTGATATTAAAAAGAAAGAAAAATGATGACT
The DNA here is from genome assembly GCF_056507025.1 of Lutjanus erythropterus. NCBI lineage: Eukaryota > Metazoa > Chordata > Actinopteri > Lutjaniformes > Lutjanidae > Lutjanus > Lutjanus erythropterus. The sequence continues at coordinate 3,020,842 of NC_139324.1, read as the reverse complement.
CGAAAAATCAGATATAAATCTGACGTACAGCAAATCCGTTGTTCCTTTTGACTTAAAGCTACTACAAGGAACTTTCATATTTGTTGATTTTGGAGACACCTATGGACACAAGTGGTTTCACTGTAATAACCACAAAATAAACATCAAAAACTCTCCTCCTGCTTCTTCTTAACTGGCTAACATACTACTCACTTTAACTTTGGCTGGAAAATGTAAACACATTTGTTTCATCTGATATCATGAAAAATCTGACTGATGGTGGAGGACATTAAGATAACTATATAGAAATAGTCCGTCTTCTCACTGATGGTCATACAGAGGCATCGGTATTAAATTGACTGTTTCATAACCAGTTAATAACTCCCCGTAGTAGCTTTAAAGTGCTTTTGCTTTCCTTCTTTAATAAAATAAAATGAAAGTCAGCAATGACTCAAGCATGTGGAAAGAAGTCAGAAGTAGTAGTAGTCAGTTTTATAAATATAATAATGTAATATCATATATTGTCACAGACTAGTGCAGTACTGAGACTTTTTTATTGCAATATATCAGTATATTGTTACATTTTTGTAAACAATAGACATTTTAAAAATGTGATGTTCCAGTCATTTTGATTTTTTTCTTTCATGTTAGGGTCCAAAGGGAGATTCCATAAGGGGCCCTCCTGGACCCCAGGGGCCACCAGGGTCACCAGGGGTTGGTTACGATGGGCCTCCAGGTCCTCCAGGCCCACCTGGACCTCCAGGACCCCAGGGATTCCCCTCATTTCCTGGAGCATATCGGCCCAATCACCGTAAGTGTAGAATATTCTGAATGTGATACAATGTACACGCCTCGGGACGTTCTGAAGACTAAATGAAATACAGGTTGTAATCTTGAGACGTTAAGAGCCATATTTTGCCTCCTTTTGCACATTCCTCCACTGGAGCTGTTCATAAACCAAATCATTAATCAGCTTTTGTTTTCATTTGAAGCTGTCAGTATCCCTGGACCTCCTGGTCCTCCTGGTCCACCTGGAAGTCCTGGTCTCTCCTCTGGGGTAAGTGACATCACTGCATTTTAATAATCCTCCAACTGTGACTATGTGATTGTTAAGAGTTGTCCACACCAAGAACAATAACTATAACAAAAACTATAATTGAATGGAGGCTGTAACGACATCGCAATCACTGAACAGTAGAAACACTGACAGCCAATCAGAATCCACCTAAACTTACAGGGTATTGCCTACAACTTCTTAAACACTTACATCATGTAATATTAGGCTGCAAATTACGCATAAAAAAAACTTATTTGGATTCTGATTCCTGATTCCTCTGGTCTTTGAAGAATTTCATAAACACATGTCCGTCTGGTATTCTTTTTGTTTCTTTGCTCAATGCACAGCAGTAACAAGTCATCAGTATCCATTTTCCTGAGCTGCTGACACAGCTGGAGCGTGCAGCACATGCTTCACACCACTGTTTAACATTCATCAGTGTGGATGATCACATTATTGTTCTTTATTGTTCTTGGTTTGCATGGCCCTTTCGGCTCATGCTGAAAATAAGTTCTTGGTAATGATCGTTTCTGTTCAACAAAAAGCTAATTAGCATGTGTATTTGTTTTCCACAGGTTACAGTTCTGAGGTCATATGACACGATGCTTGCTACAGCCAGACGGCAGGCAGAGGGCAGCCTCATCTACATCATAGACAAAGCAGACCTCTATTTGAGAGTTCGTGATGGGCTGCGGCAAGTCATGGTACAGTAACGTAATTTTCACCCAAGAAAATGCAGTGCTTTGACTTTTTAGACCTCAAAACAGGCATAAACCATACTATGGAGTTTTATTACTGCTGGTGTAATATTTTTTTTAGCCACTAGGGGCCAAAAACACATTAAAACAAGTTTACCCAGCTGCTGTCGCATCCCTGGTTTATGGAATAAGTATGGCTCACATTCGTGCTAGATGTGCAAAAAGAGCAGCAATCAATGGAAAGTGTATATTTGACTTGACATTATTCTCAGTTCAAATTATATAGATTTTTTAAAGCATTTATATGTCTAGTTATTCAAAATAACTTCAAATGGTGCTTACAGATACTGTAACATTTTATTGTTTACTTTTATCAAAAAGTTTGCTCAAGAAATTGATTAAATGTTACTATAGAGACAATATACATTAGCTGTTATGTAATACAGTTCAAAACATCTGATTAATTCATTCTATGTTGAGTGTTTGCTAACCAGCTTTCTTTCTCCTCTCAGCTTGGAGATTACAGTCCCTTCTACAGAGAGCTGGTAAGAAGAAAAATAGAAAAAAAATGTTTTGCCTTTTGACATTGACACTGACTGTTTTATAATCTTTTCATGTCTTTAATTTCATTTAAAGGAGAATGAGGTGGCAGAGGTCCAGCCTCCGCCTGTGATTCTGTACCCGCAGTCTCAAGACCAGTCCCACAACAACGGAGCTGGCCATTACTCCCAGGGTGGCTCTTCCATACGACCCATCGAGCCTCCGCCACAGCCGCCTGTAGAGCCCAGATACCCTCCACAGTACGATCCCAGGTTCCCAGACCCGAGGCACACAGGTCAGACAGATGGAAGACTAGTCACGCAGCACACTGACAACAGATACCCCGTCACTCCTCAGCGGAGACCCAGCCCACCTGTAGCACAGCCTGTTGGCCATGTGGACACATCAGGATCAGGAGTGAGTATTTTTTATTTGTTACTTATCATCGGACATACTGTATCTAAGCTAAGCTAACATTTGCTGATACAGTGCCCAGCATATTTAGTGGTCAAGCACTGCCATATTCTCTGGACAGAGTAAAGGGCTGTCCACACCAAGGACTATGACTATAAAAGCTACAAATCTAAAAATCATTTTAACTTAAGTGGTTGGCTGAGTGTGGACCACACCTTTATAGTTATGGTGTAGACTACAACAAGTTATAACAATTTTTAGAATGATATTTTTATAGTTAATGTTCTTGGTGTGAATGTCCTGTAAGGGTTGCACAATGCCAGACAAAGAAACATATTGTGTACATATTAGGAAGGATCTAAAAGTATTAGAAATGAGCTTTTATCCAAAATCAAAATGTTGTCATCTTTTTGAACACTGTTCTAATAATTGGGCTTGAACTCGGCGTGCTTATTTCTGGACATTTATTATGAAATCCACATCAAACCTCTCTGCTCTGCCATAATCTGCCTCTTTGACTCTGAGGCAGACCAACAGTGGGGAAATTAAGCCGTTCTTCATTTTAGCTTGCAGAACAGAGTTGCTGGTCTACCAGTGGCTCAATCCACAGCAAGTAACATTAGTTCAGACCCAGAGTAACTTATTAAAACACCAAAGTCACACAATAACAAACAAATCAACTCAAGGCAGCAGTGGATCAGCAACTTCTGCATTCTGTGAGGTAAAATTTCTGTTTCTGATCAGAGCATAGATTGCCGTTTCAGTTTCTCATCAGAAAACTCTGACAGCAAAGCAAAGCGGTGAAAATAATGTAGAAATAGCAAGCATTTAAACTGAAATTTATGTAGGAGGTTAAAATACATTTTGCTGCTGATGGTGCAGTAAAATACTTACCATTTGTGCAGGCCCTCCTGAGGGAGATACCATACAAACATGTGCTACACTTGCAAATAGAAATGGTCTAAACAGCAAAATGAGTTGTTTTTAATAGTTATTAATGTTTATTTTCACTCATATTTTTGTGGATGCTCAAAGATACAGTCAACTTGGATATCAATAAATGCATTTTTTGTATTTCAAGCCAGATTTCCAGAGGCTGTAACATAAACCTGTCCTCCTCCTCAGCTACATCTCATCGCCTTGAACACCCCTCAAACCGGCAACATGCGAGGAATCCGTGGCGCAGACTTCCTGTGCTTCCAGCAGGCCCGTGCTGTCGGTCTGAAGGGGACCTACAGAGCTTTCCTGTCCTCAAAGCTTCAGGACCTCCACACCATCGTCCGCAGGTCGGACAGGGACAGCTTCCCCATCGTGAACCTCAAGGTGAGATGATACTGCTGGGGAAATTTCAATATTGCCACAGGACCAAGACCAGTGGATGTGGTTCATCAACAACACCAACATGAAACCAGCGTATTTCAGTTCAAGCACGTCATTTTGAACCATTCTGAGCATTTCCACCAAAAACAAAACTGGTTCAGAACCTGAAAAGTTGGTTCTCTGCTGAAACCAAAAAATTGTATTTTTTTTTTTCTTGGGAATCAGAGTGTCTGTTGTGCACTACACAACATCCTCTGTTGCTCAGATCCTTGATTACAATGGTTCCACTCAAAACTGCTGGAAATGCAGGTTAGTTTACCAGGTAGAACCAAGGTTCCAAGAATCATGAACAGACCCGGTTCAAAAACCAGAACTAATCTGGTGGAAAAGGGCTTTCATTAATTTGGATTCTGTCTTAATGCTTGTGGTTGACTGCTGTTGTCTCAATCGTTATTCTGTGCTTTACCAACAACACATCATGTCGGAGAAATTAAATTCAAGGCCTCATCGTCTCTCCCTTGCAGGACCAAGTGTTGTTCAGCAGCTGGGAGTCTATCTTTGGTGACGACGCGAGCAAAATGAGAGAGAATGTACCAATCTACTCCTTCGATGGTAGAGATATCCTCAGGGACAGTGCATGGTGAGTCTTTTGTTAACTGGGCGTCATGTTGATTGTGAAATAATCTCACATTAAAGGAGAAATCTGTAATATATTTACTGTAAGTTATAATAAAATGAGCAGCAGAGATTGAGGAAACATGCTAAGTACAGCTGCATTGTCCCCATTTGAAATTTCTATTCTGGGCCAGAATAACTGTTTTAGTTTGTCTGCTCCATGTTCAAATTAATGCTGAATGTTCACTGAATGACTAAGTGTCTGTTTAAGTCATAAGAAATCATTAATAATCTTCTAGAAGTAGTAGATGGTTGCAACAGTTAAATTTAGCAAAATGTTAATGGATAGGGACAAATAGGGATTTAAGTTATTTAACATACTCTCTGTGGCTCCAACTCCCTATTTGGACCATAGTACTGATTTTTGGACACACATCTGCTTCATATTGCTCCTTAAAATGCAGCACTAATATGTAGCTGTTTCAGTAGTAGTAGCTTTTGTTTCCTTTGCTGGTTTTCTACTTGTGCACATACAGCACTACTACCATACACATTCTGACCTGTGTGCTTGTTCTTGCTTCCCTCCAGGCCAGAGAAAATGGTCTGGCACGGATCGAGCAACAAAGGCCACAGGCAAACGGACCACTACTGCGAAACATGGCGAGCGGGCGACCGTGCCGTGACTGGCCTGGCATCATCGCTACAGAGCGGCCACCTCCTGCAGCAGACCTCCAGCAGCTGCTCCGGCTCCTACATCGTCCTCTGCATTGAGAACGCCTTCACATCACACTCCAAAAAATAAATCCCGTCCATCCTTTTTTTTTTTGTTTGTTTGTTTTTTTTTTTTTTTTATGTTTTTTGTTGTGGGCCCTTGTTAAACAGTTTTAATTCCCTGATAAGACGCCTTTTGAACATGTGGCGTATGATGAACTGGCCCCGTGGCTCTTTGCCTGGCAGAGACGCTTTGCATTGTCTGCTCCTCCCCTCCATAAACGCCAAAGAGATGGGTCGAACAGAGGGGTGTTGGTCCTTTTTCTCGGGGGCATTGGCACATATTTTCTCCAAGGGGTGACACGAGAGCGGAGAAGCTAAATGCGTTCTCAAATCGTATCCATTTTTTAAAAAATTCTGTATATTTTACCTGTTTGTCATTTGTGATTTCTTTTTTTTTGTTTATTTTTTGATGTTATCAATGTTTTACCTTTTGAAATGTTTATAATAATGCTATATCCATACTGTTATTGTTTTTTTTTTTTATTTTAGGTATTGATCATTTCCACATTTTTTTCCAATTTCATTTTAGATTTGTGGTTTATGACGGGGTACAGCAAACTTTTAAAGACTATTTTAAATTTAAAGAAGATAATAGATATTTATTTTTAAATGAAGTTATGTAAGGAACAAAAAAATGATTTGGAAAAATAAAAAAAGTGTTAAATACCCTAATTTTTACTCTACACAGCACAGACCATTTAATTCTGTTTCTAAAGAGCTTCTGATCAGAAACTGTGCCTTATTACACAACCAGGACTGCTTTACAGAATAAGCTGATATATTGGACCACTTCTTTTGTATTCATTATTCTACAAACATGTAAATGTTACAGCTGTTTTTTTTTTATTATTATTTTTGCTCGAGTGCATTCAGATGCTTTTACTTCACACTAAATTTAAATGACCTTGTTGGACACAGACGCCACTGTAATGAATAATCCCACATCCAGAGGGCAAGATTCCTTCTAGCTGAAATTGAGCCTTCTGAATTGAAAAAAGAAGATGATTTTCCATTTTATCACTTTATAAAAACCTATCAGTGAGTAAGCTGGAAGTGATTAGTTCGCTGCTAATCTTTGTTGGAGTGATTGCTGTCACGGGTGTTGGACAGGAAAACCAGTATTTACCAGTTAAAGAGACAGTTTCCACAGTAGCCTTGCATTGAATTTCAGACACTAACCTGGACCTTAGTGCTACTGATGTCTTGACTGAACCTGTGGATATCCATTTTTATAACAAAATGTGCTGTACTGTTTCTCCCAGGCACTGAATAAAAGTCTTTTTCAACTATGACAATACTGTGACGTACCTCCGACAGCACTGTGACCTTCATACGTTTCACTCAGCAGCCCCGACCAGCAGTTTCATGTCCTACTCAAGGACATGTCACTGCTGGTGGCATTGACTCCACCACAATCAGTGTCTCCAGTGGCCACAAGAGGCTCAACACACCAGTCATCCATCAGGTATTTACCTTCACAGTTAATCTAAACCCGTAAATTGATTCACTTTAATTTAACCATGAAATCATGACGATAGAATTGATCACATCTATTTATTCTATTCAACTGTCACTGGAGGTCAACTAAATGACCTCATACATCAGTATAACCTCTCCTAGTATGTTAGGTCATGAACTTCATACAACCGTAATACCTGTTCATAGCTGTTAACTAGTGATCCAGAATGCTCTGCTGATGAAGCAGGATGTTGTGGTGGCATTCATGAACGTGAACTTTTCCTCTGCATCAGCGAACCCAACACACAACCTTCCAGCTGCAATATGAGCATCTAGTCCCTCTCACAGTGACAGCGCTGCAGCAAATGTTCTACTGCCCTTCTGCAGAAAGGAGATTACCTGAACATGCCAAGCGTGTTTTATTGGCACCTTTTAGTGACGCTTTACTACCATGCACTGGTAAAAACAAAGGATTTTTTTTTTTTTAGTACGATAATCACATACACAATTTGATTTTACAGAATTTAATGACTATGAAAAGCACAAGTCAGCCCTAAAATTTTAAATATCTTCATTGCTTTTCTTTATTGTCAGACAGACTTTTACACCGGGAAACAAACGTTATAGAAGCCAAATATTGCTCACTCCACAGCCACCAGACTCGGGTAAAAACATTCATTTCACCTTGCAGAACACAAGAGACAGCGGTTTACTGCTGCCTCGATCAGTTACTGTGTTTTTGTGACTGTAACTTTGGTGAATCTGAACTAACCCTTTAACACACAGAAGTCACACAATAACAAAAACTAACAAATTGAGGCCATAGTAAATGAGCAACTCCTGTGTTCTGTGAGATAAAATTACTGTTTGTGCCAGAGGAACCTGATGAAGAGAGCAATATTTGTCTTAACCCTTTATATCAGCAGTATTCCATCTGAAAAGACCATCTGAAATTAGGTTCTAGAGAAGCACAGACTCCAATTTCCGATTTTGTCCAATAAGAACTATATTTCACAGTATTCACAAACATTTTTGCAACTTTTCTTGTAAAATTTAATTGGATGTTCACAATGAAACACTGACTATTAAATAACTTATACACCTTCTCAAAAGTGCTCCAGATTACAGCCAGGGCTTATTATATTATTATACTGATATTATGTACCAGAGGGAACACAGTCTCATGTGGAAGCAGCTGTAGTAAAACTTTTCAGTGAGAAAAACAGAAGCAGAGGTTAAACGAGTCTGGATGAGAAAATGTTTGAGGAGACACGTCAGTGCAGGTTGTTTATTTTTCAGCCATAACTGTCAGTCTGCTGCTGGCTAACATGAAGCATGAAGGGCTGGAAAGTTTACCGCTGTTTTGCGACGCTGTCAGCTGCTCTGTCTCGTTGTAGACTGTCTGTCTTCTCTTTATCTTGTTCTTGGAATCTATCGCTAACACCGACTTCATGTGAGCAGTGTGTGCTGCTGTGATCAGCGCTGTTGTGGGTGTGACATCACGGTCAGTGTCTGCTGTGCACATGACGTGACCATCGTGCAGAACGTGTACAAATACAACTGGCACAATATCAGACTTGACGCTAACCGGCTGGTCACTGGTCAGAACCACTCACACAGAAAACCAGCCAGTTCCAGACTCTGGTCAGTCAATTGGTGCGTCCCTTTTAGCTTTCCACTCTGGTGCTCCTGCTGCCACCCCAAACTGAGGGTGTGACGACCGCCATCTACTGTAAGTACCTCACACAACCCTGCTTCAAAAAAAAATCTGAACTATCCCTTTAAGTAAAACTACTGTTGGGAGGTGGGTTGCATTGTTGACTAATTAGGACACTGGTCCAACAGTCAGAAGTTGCCTGAACATGTCAAGTTTGACAGTTTTTAAAACAGAAATTACCAAGCAATCATGAATACATTGGCTGTAGGTCTACAAGTAAAGTGGATTTTGAAAGAGAACTGAATTAGGTCACCAGTCATTGGCGATGGCTTATGAAATCCCCTTAAATCTCTTCTTTAAAGTTAGGAGGCGTTTCAAGATGATATTTGATTAAGAAGATTAATTTGAATTATTCAGAGTTGGCCTAATTTGGTAGTCACTTTAAAATGATATTCCCACCATAAGAGACTTTTTACATTCAGGTGGTTATGGTGGACAGAGCCTTATTTATCTCTCCACACGGAGCCCAAAACATTAATGCAACTATAGATAAAGCTGGCATGTTGTTACCATGTGACACAGCTAGTGAAATAACACAGATGTTTGTAGAATAAGATAAATCACAGCATTCAGCTGAATAACATGGTTCATCAGTCGATCCTGCTCAACAAAGCACAGAGATCTATTTCAAGTCAGCCATTGTGAGGGAGATATTCCTCTGCATCTAGATATAGAGTATGTCTTCATAGAGACAATGTGCTGCAAGAAGCACATTTTATAGCAATCAAATGTGGCCTTTGTACACTCATCTCTGCATTATAACAACCTGAAATTTGCCTGTAATATAACAGACCAGTAACAGGGTTTTCCTGACCCACTAACTGACTTGCCGGGTGACCTTCTTTTGCCCTTCATTGGTTGAGATTCAGTCCTGGCAGTTCTAGAAGTCGAGGCCCAGGGGTCCAGGTACAGAGACTCCCTCAAGCTTTGTGCTTCTGTAAAAGAACAGAACAGGGAAATGTACTCATTTGCTTACTTGCCATGTAAGCTGAAGCTACAAGGAGTTTTTAACTGCTCTGTGAAATCAAAAGAAACAAGCCTGTGTTTACATTTTCCAGGCCAAAGTTACTGGAGAGATCTGCCAGCCAGTTAAAGAGAAACAGGAGATTTGTATTCAGATGACTTTATTTTTCACATTATATTTTAGGGCTACGGTGGAGGACACACTACCGCTTTTGTCCACAGAGGCCTCCAAAATCAACCCATCAGAAAAATTCCTTAAGATTAAATGTTTATTAGATATAAAGCAAGCAGCATTGTTAGCTTAGCATTAAGACTGGAAAGAGCTGGTGTCCAAATCCACCTACCAACATCTCTAGCACTCATTAAGAAACACAATTTGTGTATTTAGTTTAACTCAGTGGTTTCCGAACTTTTTCTAGCATGCCCCCATTCAGAAGCCCCCCCCCACACACACAATTATGATCAATCTTTACCAATAATTAGGCAATTAATTGATTTTAAAAAAGGATAAAGGTTGAATTTTTGTGATACAAAGGTTAGTGTGATAGCATCAGCAAACATTTACTCCATTTAACTTTGTCTCCCCTGATCATCCATATTTTTTTTCTGTATTAATTAAGTATTTTGCCTCATAGCGCAGGCACCATGGGATTGTGGAGATGTGTTCATGTTGTGAATGCATGCTGACTGGAATGAGTTAGAGCACCTGCACAGCATGCTTTTTCTGTTCTCCTATTTTAACACATCCAAATGACAAAAATAGAGTAAGGTAAACACTGAATATCAAATGGCGAAGAAAAAAAAAGACAGCCACAGGTAAGTCTGGAGTTGCAAACTTAAAAAAGTTGCTCTGCAGACAACAGGAAAGTCTGGAGAGCAGCTGTGTGAGTTATTCAGTTGTAGCAAGTCTAAAATCAACAGGAGGCACACATATAAAAACAAGCATACAATTACCCAGCATACTTATCAGTACATACTGCTGAATAAATAGGTTTCCTAAAATAATTAAACACACACACACACACATATCAGTAACAGGTAAATTACTGTGGGAAAAACTAATTGGAATACTGAACTTGCAATCGTGTCATCACAACTGGTTCTGCAACTTTTGACAGTGTTCACATTTGCTAACTAGAGACCATCTTACAGTGGGATCACACCAGCTGCCTGCCAACATGTTCATGTTCCCATACATGGAAACTCAGCAGGGTTACAGATTTTGTGCATTTTCCCAGTAGTTGAAAACGCTCAACAATCAACAATAATCAAAAGGATACAAACACATTTTTTTTCTCATTTTCATTTCATTCTTGTTTTTTCCTTGTTTTAAGTTTAATTTCATGTTTCCTTATCCAATAAATGGCCTCACCAAACAAAGTCAAATGAGGCACAATTAATGAATTTCTTGACTATCGCTTAAAGCAATAATTCACTCAAAAATGAAATTTCACTCAATATCTCCTCCTCCCTGTGCTGATGTGAGGATGAGTGAAGATCTCCACTTCACAAAACACTCCCGGAGCTTCAGTGGAAAACAGTGTTGCAGCCAAATCCAGTACAATTAAAGTGAGTGGTGACCAGTATTACAACGTAAAAAAAAAGAAGAACACAAAAAAACACAATATGTCTCCAAACTGCTTGTGTGGTGTAATCCAAGTGTCTATAAGCCGCAACATTAAAATTTGTCCCAAAAAGACGCCATTTACACCATGTTTTTAGCCTAAATGTCAACTGTAGCCTCTCAGACTGGATCCTTGTGCACACGCCTGATGTGGGTACACAGGCTCTTGCCCAAGCTGCGCGACACGAGATATATGATCTTGCAATACCTTCACATCTGTGTTTACATGCTACCTGGAAGTGACTCAGACAACAGAGAGAGATCTGCTCAGAAATAATGACTTGTTATGCGCACAGCTGACTTCGCAAAGTTTCAACAAAGAAGAAAATGTCCAAGGATTTCGACATAGAAGAGGAACATCATTTTTTTTTGCTGCAGCTGCGCCACTTGGAGTGAGAGCTTGTGTACCTGCTTTGGGTGTGTAAATGCAGATCAGGTCTGTGAGGCTACAGTTGACATTTAAACTAAAAATATGGTGTTACTGGTGTCTTTTTTCATCAAATTTGAATGTTGCAGCTTACAGACATTTGCATTACTCCACATAAGCAGTATGGAGACATGTTGTGTTTTTTTGTGTTCTTTTTTCACTCCTACAAGCGCTCGAAACAAACTGATAATGAGTTATTAAAAGGGCGTGGCTAGGTGTGGAAGTTATGCACCATCTTGCACTAGACCAATCCCACTGCCATGCACCCTTTAGAGCTGCTGGTCAATAAAACTCAACAGAACCATCTTGGTTCATCTTTCCACTATTCCAGTGATCACCAAGTGTGGTTTGATCTGAAAAAAACAAACAAACAAACAAACAAACAAAAAAAAACACTTGAATGTGTTGTCTTGACAATTAAATAACTACTAGAATGGCTGTAAGAGGTCATCTTGACCTTTTACTTCCATTCTGTTCCATTCTGCTTCTATTATCTCTCATGATAAATACCAGACTAAGAGAATAAATCTTTTAAAAATGAAATAACACCAAAATATGCATGCCATCTCTTGTAGTAAACCAGAATGATTGCATATACTCACAACGGTATTTTTCTGTAGGATAATAACCATCAGTGATCCGATTAAAATTTTAGATGAATCTAGAATTACTCAGAGTGAGAAACAGTTAAATTTATTTTCTAAAATTATGAACATGTCATTTCAATGTTAATAATTTTAACAAATTTCCACCTAGAACCAACGTAAAAAAAATAATCATTGCCCGTGGAAAAAGGCTGGAAATTAGTACAAAATTAAATAAAAAAAATATTGGAAACATTCCTTTAATTCAGTAAACCTATTATACATCTATTTATTTATTTATTTATTTAACTGCACAGTGCTCATTCATCACATGGACAAATACAATCCGGGTTGAAAAATAAAGAAGTTACCCTTTAACTTTGGGATGCACAGTATAATTTCCTGGATGTCTACTAAACAAGCCTGCACTTCTATATATAGGGCTAGTGAACATTGTAAAAACTTTTCTGGTCAGCTTATTTTAAGTTTCACATTTCAATAAACTCATGCTGAAGTTGGTATTACATCCTGGGAGTCTGAAGGCATCATCTTAAGTGGCATGTCATTTGAGAATCAAGCGTGGGGTATGCGCCCACCCGGTAATAAAAGGCGAGCATTCCCTAAAAATAATCAGTAAATACAGTCACTTCCCACTCGATTCAATCAAATCTGTCTCTTAAGCATCTCAGCCCGCTGAGCAGCCTTATGAGAGCTATAAGGCTTATATTAATTGACTGGCCGGGGGGGGTGGGAGGGAGGGGGCCTCGGTGCCGCTGCAGTGTCCCTGGCTGAAAGAAAAATAAACTAGCATCATAACTCCCGTCTATTTCCTCAATGTCCTTGGTTAAGAAATCCTAAAGGAGGAAAAGTAACTTAGAGAGTGGCGTATTATCCATTTAAGTCTTCTTGACTGAGTGAGGTTAGAGTGGGTGGGGGGTGGTCGGGATGTAATAACCCACAGCTGGCTTTGCTGCAAAGTGCTATCACAGAGGCTGCCTGGGGAAAGCTATATTTAGTGGGCGCTAAGTAATAACTAAGTACAGTGAAATGATCCAGCTACGGTAATGATACAACAAGGTGACAACCAGATATTGGGGGACCTAATTACATTCGGGGCGGGACAGAAAGCCACACTTGTCAGATCTCTGCTCTGTGTTTATTCGACGCTGGTGACTCGCTGTCACGTTAACCCAAATCTAACAATATCTTAACGCTGTGCACTTACACAGCCAATTTGTTTTGTGACCTTCTAATGTGTTCTATCTGAGAGAGGAGCAACCTTATTTTAGTGTAACACCAACATCAGCATATTAACAGGGATATAAGTGTGTGTGTAAAAAGACCACTTGCCTTAAATCATTAGTAAATGTCTTCAAGTATCACCGTTTTAATGCATTCTGCCTCTAACTAGACCACCATGTTTCCCCATCAAATGAAAGGGTAATAAGGAGGCCTAAAGCAACATTTGTGTAGTGTCTGAAGTACTTAAGGCCTACTGCATGGCTTTCACATTTCACTGACATTTAGATAGATAATGAGTAACAGTCTCCCAGTCTTTAAATCCCCTTGTGAATCTTCTGGCATTTAAGTCTATTTTTTTCCCTCCTGTCTTTAAATATTTGATGAGCAGGATGTTATCTGGAGCGGATATTCCTGGCATTGTGAAGATAGGCTCTGACCACTTCATCATACCTGCTCTCACCTTTACACTGACACAGGTGTGTTGCTCTGCAGCCTTTTATCACCTTTACATTTAAATTTGTCTCGCGAGGTATCATTCAAAGTCGAGGCAGAGCCGCATCTTCGAAAAGAGTCCTCGGGGACGTGATGTTTTCTGTGGATCCTACCACACTGGCCAACAGGACTGGGCTGACACACTAATATCCTGATACAGTCACGATACCTGGATGCCAGTTCAATATGTATTACAATTCTACAAGTACTGTGATTCAGTATTGTTATTTACTGCTATTTCTGATTGCTTTTTTAACACTAGAACATGGGAAAAAGTTGAATCATACACTTGTCAAAACTGTGTACCATGAGCCATATTTCTGAAAACAAAGCGCAGCACATGTCAGTCAGTATTTCTGGGTATTATTTCAGTAGCAAAATGCTACATTTAGCTGTTCCTGCTCAAGTTAGTGCCATCAGAAAATAATCAAATAAGGTGTTGAGCTAGATGGCACTTATAGTGCAGTTTCATGTAGGAACTATCTTTCTTGTAAAGAGAAACTAGTTGTGGTGGTTTCTATAAGACAAAGAAAGTTAAAATGCAGACAGGAAGGTCTGTAGATTAGCTTGAGTGACTGGGTCATGATTCCACAAAAGAAACATTGCTGTTCGGGTTTTCAAATCTGTTGTTTTGGTGCTTTGAGCACCGCAAGAGTGTCATCTCGTCTCATTATATTTGATATATCTGTGCTCACCAAAACTCAGCAATTTGCACCAAAACAATCTAGATGAATGAACACTACAGTTAAGTAAAGTTAAAATATGTGTGTTTGTTGTGTTTTGGGGTAAACGGCCCCATTAAATTTATATTCCTTCATGTAAAAGCAATAGGAAGCTAGCAACTATTAGTTTTCAAAGAGCAGAGGGAATATATAGCTTAAGGTATAAGCACATATGTCGTATAATGTTCAGCATGTGAAGTGAAAAGTTTGTTTGTTAAGACAATGTTACTGCAATCGTGATGCTAATTTCCAAAAGCGTCCTAATGGTAATTCCCATTATGTGTTAGCATCGAGCAAACAGACTAAGGTCTAGGTATTTATTTTTACAATCTCTGAATCGATTTTATATATCTATAAACAAAGAATCACAACACTTAAAGGAGAAATACAGTATGTTGCAATTGTGCATCTAAAAGTTCAGCAGTCCAAATAGTGAGCTGCAGCCATAGACTGTATACTAAATAGATTGAAATCCTATTTAATATGCGATCTATGGTTGAAGCTGCATGAACACTGCAAGAGCACAAGAGGAGCGCAGTGTTGTAGTTTGTCAATAACAAGCAATGATGAGTCGTATCATGTAAACTGATCAACTGTTTATAACTGTCAGTTGTCAGTCAAAGAAAGGCTGAGCCTGTTATCCTGAAAACAAAAGCTTCCTGCTCTAAAAATACACACTGTGAAGTTTCATGACTGCCTGCCAGATCCCATTAACATAATGCTCACTTTACGTGTTATAAACGTCTACTCCTTCTACAAGATTATTAATGATTTCTTACAACTAAGAAAAACTGGCAATAATTTGAACTCTAATTAATGTGAAATGGGCGAACAAGAACAGTTATTCAATCTGGAATAGAAATTTTAAAGGACAATGTGGCTATAATGTTGTCAGAAGTTAGTATTTCACTTTATTTCCTTAATCTCTGATAACATATCATGCTCATTTTATGATAAATTAAAGTAAATAACATTTAAAAATCATGACCTATCTCTAGTAAATATAATTTCTCCTTTAAGAGAATTTATTTATCTCCCACCCCTACTTGCCAATACTATTTATATTACTGTTTGCCTTTTCCAAAATTGACATAATTTAATTAATGTAATTTGTGCCTGTGCATTGGGTTTAATGCATATTTTATGTATTGTTTTATGAAATGATTAAAAACAGAAAGAAAAATCATTCTTCAGCTCATGCCAAAATTCTGAGCCAAAACGTAGCAGCTCCTTGGATACGGAGCTGCTGTTTGTTACCTACAGGCAGAGCTTGTCAGACCTTTTATGATCAACTACCAAATAGCCACTAAAAACAAATGTCTGCTGATATTTATCTTGCCTTTTGCATCTCCTTCTCGATGAGACCTCCATGATGGCGTCATTTAGAATTCCCACAGGTCGGCTCCGCAGAGCCGGTTCACAGCTACCTCACCAGGCTTACACAGCTCACTACCCGTGGTCATCACTGCAGCTGGCTACATATTCGATGTGACATCTCCTTCCATCTTCTAATGAATTTTTTATGTCTCTTCCTCTCTCACTCGCACGCAGACAGGGGCTCGTATCAGCCCTGTTCTGTAAATCTATGCTACTGTAAATTACAGTGTTGCCTTTGGAATCTGTGACCCTTCTGTCCTCTTATTACTATAGATTGCTCCAGTATAGGATCCATAATCAGACATTGTGAAGCATTGTGGGCACATTCATAAGATAATCACAATCATTGTGTAGTCAAGATACAAATTTTGCATCCATGGAAGGGGAAAATCATGCTGAATATTATAAATGTCCATGAAATTATTTTTCTGATTATGAATCGAGCCGGTATGTCCAATTTTAGATGACATTACACAAGCAAGACTGGAGAATTATTTTTTCTCCTGCATCCCCCATCTGGTGATATCGATTTTGGAGAAAAGACAAACTTCTGGACTTTCCTCTCTGCTAAACTGACAGTTTGATGCAACACTTGTGCTGTGCATATCCGACCATGTTATAATGCTCTTGCGTATTGACAGACGCATTGATTTTTTAGAGCCCCCGCAAAAGATCATTCAGAAGGGAGTAATGCGATCATGTGCAGGCCATACACATGCAGCAGTTTTACCATGATGCTAAAGTAACATACACTGCAGTATGTACTGTATAAAATATTTTTTTAATTCTAATATTTAGTATGGTGGTATGAAATAATATGAAATAATAAAAACCTCAAATTGTTCTATGTTGAACAGAAGGGATGCATTTTATGCCAATGTAAAAGTAGAAAAAAATAATCTTCTGGACTAAAAAGTTTTAGCCATTACTGTTACTGTACTGCACTTCCATGCAAAAACACAATGCCAATTTTTTACATGTTGGTCTCAATAAGTGACTGAGTCACTGCATGTAAAGACGTTTACACTGAATAGTGTCAGAGTTATGTAAAGGCTGCTGCAGCACTAAGTCCAATAAGCAGAGATATCGAATGCATGTCTTATATCAAGAGTTCTGCAACAAGTTTGTCACTTAATTACAACTAAAATGATTAAGTGATAAGTCGGTAGAGAGACAAATTACTGGCAGCTATTTTGATTATCAATTAACTAACTGTCTTGACCAGGACCCCCTGGAAGAAGAGATCTTCAGTAGTATTTCAGTGGGGCCTTTCTGGCTAAATAAAAGATAGATTTTTCGAACAAAAGTGCCACATGGCCCCTTGTTCCAGTGTCTCAGTTCTGAGCATTTACTGCTTCTCCATGGTGATAATCCTCAGGTTTTTGACCGTTGGTTGGACAATAGAAGCAATTCTCTGATGTGACGTTGAGCTTTAGGAAATTGTGGTTTCACTTTTTTTCTATTTAGCCCTACACTTAATTCTAATTTCTTATGAAGAAAAAAAAAAAACAGGATTAAAATGTCTCAAAATTGATGCCTTTTTGATTAGAAGCCTGAAATGAAGTCTGGGGGTTAAAAGATTTTCATGTTTTGATATACAAAATAGAATAGATCAGTAAATACCACACTCATGAATTCTGAAGCTCGTAAGGCAGCTGCTAACAAGTGGCTACAGGGCCGTCCACACCAAGAACTAGAGCTGTTAAAGTATTGCTGTAAAAATCACTCTAACTTAAGTGGATGGCAGAGTCCGCACCACAACCATAAAGCTGCAGTCCAGACTCCTCCATCCACTTGAGTTAGATATTTATTATATTTACTCTTTTACACGATATTTTTATAGTTATAGTTATGGGTGTGAGCAGCTCTTACATGAGACTACAGAGGTTGTTGGGGACAAGACATGTCATCACACAGAAAAGTGTTCATTTAGTAACGCAGACCCTCAGTCATGTCTGAATAAAGCCTGAATGAGCCATTTATGAAGACCTGTGCTTGAAAGCCATGAAGGCAGCAATTTTTTTAAATGAAAATGAGAAATGGTTTTAAACATCGTCAAGCCTATTTACAAAGGAAGCAAGGTAAAAAAAAAACATTTTATTTTTTAATTACAAGCATTGTGTGGAAACCCACTGGTTGGCTGTTGTCAGTTTGTACATATGCCCATATCTCAAACACATGCAGGTTAAGTGAACTGGAAACACTCAAGTGCCCACATGTGTGAATGTAAGTGAGTCCGGGGCTTACTCCTGCCTCTTGTCTAATGCATGCTGGGATAGGCTCTAGCCCTCCCCCTGCCACCACCACCCTGAGCAGCTGTTTAGAAATAGGTGGATAATTTTCCTTGGGGACTTTTACTTTTCACAGTGAAGCCAAGTTATTGTTGGAGCTTGTGAACATCATGGAGAAAACCCAGAGTTTCACAGCGGTGTATAAAAACCCTGAATACCCCCACAGCTGGCTGCCCAGGAGAATTCCCTCCATCCCTTAGAAAATCTACCTTTCAGCAAGTCGCCGAGCTGTGTTTGCTGACAAAAAGAGCAACGGAAAAGTACTGCTTCTTTGCACTGGTTTTGATGCAACATTATAACTGGTGTTTCCTTCACTTCCCTGGTGCAGGGTGAGGAGTGGGACGGTGACAAGCCTTTCATTCCTCAACCTGACAGTTCACCATTGATCATTTATCAAGCTGGGTGCTTGCCAGAGCCATCGATTGAGTGGAGAGGGGGGAAATAAAATGAGACTTGTGGAAGTGAAGTATGCTCCTTAGTGAACACACGAGCACCTGCGGACGCCTGATGAAATTTAAGAAGCAATATGTAGCAATTGCACAGCAGTCCAAATAGCAAGTTGGAGCCATAGACGGTATATTAAATAGGTTGGAATTCTTTTTAATATACGATCTATGGTTGAAGCAAGTTGTTCCCTCCTCCCCCTCCCTTCCTCCCCAATCTAGAGGAAGCTCAGGCAGGCAGCAGAAACACTGTAGGAGCACAGGACACATTGTAAACTGACAATAAAAAGAGATGACCAGTCCTACACTGCATGTTGGTCAGCTGTTTCTGTCAGTTGTCTGTCAGTGCAAAGTTAAGCCTGTTATCCTGAAAACAAAAGCCCACTGCTCTGAAAATACACACTCTGGTGAGCTCATTGACCGCCTAGCTCTCTGCCTGCCAGACTCCATTAACATATTGCTCAGTTTAACTGTTGCAAACCTCTAGTCCTGCTAAAAGATTGGTTAATTACTGAATCAATGATTTCTTACGACTCTATTGGGACAGTTCACCCCAGTATCAAAAATACACATTTTTCCTCTGGCTTGTAGTCCCATTTATCCATCTAGATCATTTTTGTGTGAGTTGCAAAGCTTTGAAGATATCAGCCCGAGATGTCTGCGCTACAGGTAAGAGGAAAAATATGTATTTTTGATTTTGGGGTGAACGATTCCTTTAATTCTAATTAACATAAAACAGTCATTCCTCAAATAGAAGTTTAAAAGGGGGTGACTGTGGCTGCAGCGTTGTTGTCAGAAAAGCCAGTCTCGCAACTTAACATGTTCCCTTGATCGTTTTACAGTAAATACATCACAGTTTCCTCCTTCAATACATTGTTCTTATTCTCTTCTCAGCACTGTTGATATACGCTGTATGCGGGGTGTAAATGTGGCAGATGATTGATCATGTGACTATGTGTGAATGTGAACACATGCCTGTGTGTGTCATCATGTGTGCCCGCCTTGTTCGACCGTACATGAGTAATTCTCAAACTCCAGCTGACTGAATTCCCTCTTGCTGTCTGGAAGCAGGGTTCCTGCCAGGTCTGCAGGGGGGGGAGCGTGCACTGATATTGTGCTGGGTTAAGTGGCCCAGAATCTAATCACTCTAATGTCTGTCGCAGCCCTAAATCACACTCACTGGCTGGAGTGCAACGCTCGGTCTGTCCTTCAAAAAGGGAAGCTTTTCACGACTCCTTCTATATTGTAATTATTTCAACTGGATATGAGCTATTGCACTTATTGGCTGGGGCAAGGCACCGGCTGCCTCCACTCTCATTGGCTGCCTGGACACCTCTGTGCCGCCTGCCATTGGCTGCCTGGAGGAGAGTGGGAGGAGAGCTCACCCCGTCCTCCCCCCCCTGTGGCAGAGCGTGTAAATGTAAAGACTCTTTCTCTGCCTATTATCTGAGTGACTCGGGGTTTTGGTGTCTGCCTCAGAGCGGGAGTGTGTGTGTGTGTGTGTGTATGTTGGAGGGAGAAAGAGATAAAGAGAGAGAGAGTAAGGGAGGGAGAGCCAAGCAGCGTTTCTTCTCCCCCCTTTAGCCTCCCCGTCTCCCTGCTCCCTGTCACTCCATCCTTCCTCCCCTCTCCTGGACCACCCTCCAGCCCTGCTTCGAGCCAGACCGAGACCCCCCCACCCACCCACCCTACCACCCAGACCACCCCGGGACCCTTTGACTCTCCTCACTTCTCCGTCCCACCAACCACAACATCTGAGCAGGTAAGACTCAGCTTTAAAAAGTACTTCCAGCCTCTCCTCTGCTCTCCCCTCTGCTTCTTCTCCTCTTGTTTTTGTTTTCTTTGCACTCACTTGTCTCAGTCCTCTCTTGTCTTTACTGTACGCATGTTTTAAGTTTCGCCTGCAGCACTTCCGTCCCTCTCAGAAAAAGTGACACAGTTACAGGAGATGATATCAGCGAGGTCACTGTATTTTTCTTCTTCCTCTGATATTCTGCCCTGATATCAACTCTCCCCCTCCCCTCTCTGCCCCACAATCTCTTCATCTCCTCATGTCTTTTGCAATCTCATACCCTCTGGCTCTCAGCGTGTGCAAATTCAATATGAAAGTGAGTCAAGTCTTTTTATTTTTAAGTCCGCCCTGAGCGCAAGTTTACAAGGACAACATGCTGTATTTTTGGTTATGGAAGATGTATCCCTAATTGATTTTTTAAAAGTGTTTACGTTAGTTGGAGATAGCTATTTATAGGTGCTGACGTGCCAGGCGCACGTGCTTTTTTTTTGCTATGCCACTTCCCCTAATGCCGGGACAGAACGCAGGACCGTCCACTGGCTGCAGAACGCATGACATTGCACAAAGTGTAATGACTTTACAAGGCAGTGACTTGCTTGATTGAATCAAGCAATCTTTCCAGCAGGAGAACTCCAATATTCACATGGCCCATAAAGCATTCCTGGCAACAGCAGAGGAGGAAAAAAAAAACTGCTTAGTTCTCCATCCGCACATCCTGTACTTTACCAGGAAGGGGAAGTGGAGTGTGTGTGTGTGTGTGTGTGTGTGCATGTGTGTATTTGTGAGGGAGACAGAGATACTGCTAAAGTGCTTTAGACATCAATACCGGCAGCCTGGAGTTTTTAAAGCCACTCCATCATATCTGAAAATTGGACCTTACAACAATGTCAACAGCTGAGGAAATGCGTCTCCTGATGTGGTGTTTTGTTTCTGTGGAGGGTTTTTTTCCTGAGAAGGTGGGTGTTTAAATATGACTGAGGAGCAAAGGTGGAGGAAAACCAGAGGGGTTGAATCACATGTTACTATTTTATCATATTTACATTTGTAAATAAATTCCAGAAGCTGTGAGTGTCCATGTTGTCCTTCTTTTAGTCGTCAGATAACTCAATTTAAAAGCATAAGTTAATTATAATCTAAGGATCCATATTCTAAAAACTTAGCACAGTCAAACATTTAATTTCAGCCGATACTGATAGCCTAATTATTGATCATTTTTAATGACCTATTTTAATAAATATTTGCTTTGAATTTAACCACCATACTTTGCTTCTTTTTTCTCTTGTTGTGTCACATGTCAATGGTGCATCTGAACAACATACCTGTTAAATGACTGGCTGTTTGTGTGTCATTTGCAGCACACTCCATCAAGGGATCTGATAGGTTGTTTATGAGCAAAGTCACATCTGCCTTCACGGCACTTAAATGCACTTAAGTGAAACTATTGGATGCTTTATTGAACAATTTCCTTATTGTTATTGATGAAGCATATATTGCCGATACACATCGCTTTTATTTTAATGCGGAGGCCTGTTACATTTGAGGTCTCCTGCTTGACTTAAGCTATCTTCATTTGCATGTTTACAGTATTTTTGCCTCTGACTTTCAACTTTTAAAAAGCAGGCTTTCTCTATCAGACACTTTGACCTTTCTTTCTGTGATTATCATTTTCCAATTTAGAGAAAAAGAGCATCTGAGACAAAGCGTCTTGGGAACGAGGGTCTTCCCAATAGGACTGCCTCGAGGGAGAGCAGCTTCCTGCTGAAAGCTTCTCTTATTCTGACAGTTGGTGTGGAAAAAGTAATGCCTGACACTTAAAATTTTATTCTTAACTTTGATTTAGCATATTTATGATGTTTTGACCATAAATATGACAGTGAAGAGCATATTTATGATGTTGTTGGCAGCGTTCAGGTGTTGGGTTGTGAGTTTATTAGGACGTGTAAATTGGGTGTCTTCACTTCTTGAGGAAACATGCAGGTGTTTGTCTGCTCTACCCCTCAGACGCTCAGCTGGCTCGAAGCCAAACGCTAAAGCAAAGTCACAACAGCTCTTCCTCCACATATTCATTCTCTCATTTTCATGTATCATCACGAGCACGTTGACAGGAGGCCTTTAAAGGAACAATGCAACCAAAATCAAAAATACATATTTTTCTTCTTACCTGTAGTGCTGTTTGTCTGTCTCGAGTTCTTTAGCGTGAGTTGCAGAGCTTTGGAGACATTGACCATAGAGACATCTATACCACAGAAAGAAAATAGTTCCTACATGAAACTGCTCACAAAAAGGTCTGAGGATTATCTTGACTAACCAGGTCATGATTTGTGGAAACATACATTGCTGTGGAGCTTCAGTTCTTTTTTTTTTTCTTTTTGGGGGGTTCTTTGAGCAACACAAGTCAAGCGCCATCTAGTTCCATAACATCTTTACAGCCAATATATTTAAAACTCAGCAGCTCAAACCAAGGAAATGAATGGATAAAGAGCACTACAGGCCAGAGGAAAAAATGGGCTCTGTGGTTTTCAGTAAGCATTACTCATAGAGGTGTATAATTTGTTGGTTTGAGCTCCACAAATCGAGTGTCACCTTGCTACACTGAATTTGAGAGAAAGCAGAGATTTCTAAGTTTATTATCCCCACAAATCGGCAACTCAGACCAAATCTAGATGAATAAATAGCACCATGGTTAAGAGGAAAAATGTGTATTTTTTACTTTGGGGTGAACTGTCCCTTAAATGTAATAATTCCCCCTAAATTTAAGTTCCATCCTGACAAATTAAAATTTGGTTAATTGTAATTTGTCTTTTCTCAAATATAATGAAATTCGATGACACCAGCTTAGTTGTGTTACATTAAAGAGAGGGCGGACATACAAACGATATCTCCAAAACTCTGTTACTCACATCAAAAATATCTAGATAGACAAACAGTAGCACAGGCAACAGGAAAAAAATATATTTTTGATTTTGGGGTGAACTGTCCCTTTAAACCTTAGTGGAGTCGAGGCTGGGTGTAAAATTTTGCTGCTCGTTAAACAAAATAAACTTGAAAATATAAATGCCATCAAAAAAAGAAAACGTGGCAGATTGATTTTATTTTATTTTTTTTATGTTAAGCACTATTTAGTGAACTACTACTGAGTATTTTCATGAATGTTGTGATGACATTTCACAGTACTCAACTTGTGGCCCTGGGCCCAAATCTGGCACCCAGTAGGATGGCGGGTGGCCCTCCACCCATTTTCTAATGTAGTATCTGTTGTTCCATTAGTTGTGCATGTATAGATGTGTATCTTAGAAGAAGTTAAGATTGAGTATATGTGTGACCATGTTGGAATGTTAAAAGGTTAAAGGTTAAAAGGGTGGAAGTGAATTAGGTATAGGAGAGGGTTCAGTCGTAGGTTTATAGGGGTCCTGTTTACAGGGGGCAATATATCTGTAATTCCTTTGTTTGGAGAAAGAGATGCTCTGGAATTGACAGAGACCATATGCTAAGAGAAGCCCTGTTGTTTATGCAATTATATGTTAAAGAGATGTATGCATACTCCTATAAAGGTTGGTTGAAACCACAGTTCTGGGAGAGAGACTCATCCTGGCTTTAAGTCATCTCCCAGGCAAACCATGGTGCCTGTATGATAACTGGTCTTTTTGTAATAAACCTATTTTATACAAAGCCAGTGTCAGCGAGGTTCCTTCATCATCTGCACATCATCAAGGTTGAGAAACAACACTAACTCCCAATAAAAATAAAATCATTCACATTTTTATGCAGGAAGGAGGGACAGATATGGTCGTGTTGCATGAAGTAAATGAGTTAATAAAAGAGAAGGGTGATCTTTGTGTGATGACCTCTCAGGCTGTGCAAAGTAGAGTGTGATCAGATGGTGAGCTCTGCAGGACAAGATAACTATTGGTTGACATGTGTGTGTGTGTGTTTCATATATCTTTGCAAAATGTACAAAAATATGGAAATGTCACTGACTTTTGTGTAACTGCACATTTTTTTGATATGCATATTTATCTTATTTCTAGACTTGCATTTTTACGATTGATTTTATGATAATATAAAGCACAGAGTGTTGCCCTGTATGTGAAATGAGCTGTACAAATACAGGTTGAGTTGAGGAGCAGCAAAAGTTCATCAGAATTTAGGATTCCATAAATGTGTATTTCATACTATATGAGCTTAAATATGCTGATCATTCTGTCCATGGCAGGAGCACTTTGTGTTTGATTATGAATCATACCAACATCTCAGTGAGAGCATGATGGAAGAGGTTCCAGCTATGTTTAATGTTGTATAAACTGAAATGTCACCAAAGCATTTGCAACGAAAATGCAGTTGCAGTTATTAAATGCAGTAAAGTATGTGATTTATCTGTCAATCCTGAATGGAGCTAATAAGTTAATATGTAGTTAGTTGAAAATAATTCAAAAAGAAAGATGAGTTATGGGCATTTTAATATTTATTCATTTTATCTGATCGTTGGTGTTAAAGGTAGAATCTGCAGGATTTGTCCGAGCTGTAAAAAAACAGTGTTTTAGGTTGGTGAAGCATCCTGAGCACGGCAAAGTAATGAGAAAAATAAGGAAACAGACATCAGCAAATACATATCGCAAGTCGTAAGTGATGATTGAAAGGGATTATTTATATTTCAGTCTAAGGCTCTGACGAATGATTATTTTCATGGTTGATTTATCAGTTGATCATTTTCTTAATTAGTTGATTAATAGTAGTTTGTTTTAAAATGTCAGAAAGTGGTGAAACATGTCAATCAGCCTAAGATGATGTCCTGAAATGTCTTATTTTACTCACAATCCAAAGATATTCAGTTTACTGTCTGAGAGGAGTAAAGAAAAAAATATAAACATTCATGAAGCTGAGAATTTTGACTTTTTTTTCTTTAAAAAAATACTCAAACCAATAAATCAATTAATTGTTGCAGCTATATATGCGTCTATACATTTTTTTCAGTAAAATGTTGCATATTATACATTAATACTTGTTTACTAACCACCAGTCATTTTATAAAAGTGGCTCCCGGGCAAAACAAGCTCAGTATCCCTGATGTATGGTCTCAACAGACAATTATTTAGTTTTTGAGGATGTTTCTTTCCCATAAACAGTTAAAAATTATTTAATCTTCAGCATCTTAAAAAATGTACTATTTTTTTGTAAATCACCATAAGTCAAAGAGTCCAGCTTTAGTCATGGATTATCACTGTAGATGAAAACTGGCTGAGAGCACTAAAGAACTATGAAAGAAAATAAATTGGCCTTGCTTTCCAAACACAACTCATTTTTCCCCCTCACCAGCAGCTCTTTTGCAGCCACAGTTAATGCACTTACTGCACATCGACTCTTTCAGCGTAAGCTCTCATAAGAATGCATGCGTACAATCCCTTGTAGAACGAGATATTTATGAGCCTCGTGATGTGTTTGCACACTCCTGCATGCCTTCATAAGCCGCTGCTTTAAGCTTTAAGTTGAGCTGCGCGCAGTTAATACAGACAATGAGCGTGGCTCACCGTGTCAGAGCGGTTTTACACTTTCATGTCACATAATGCCACAGATGTCAGTCCAGGGGCACTAGGTGTTTGGGGAGGTTTGGGAATTGATTTGAGGTTCTGAAGTGGCAGCATGTGAAATGTGAGGAGACGGGCTTTTGTTTTGCAGATGATGTCATTGAAGAAAGATGGCACATGACTCACCAGTTGATCATGGGATATTTGATCGTGATCACTCAAGTGAATCCTGGGTAATTATATTAATATGTATATTTTCTATAAACTTCTTCCTCACGATTTATTTTCAGTGTGTTCCTGTTCTCAACACTAATTTTCCATTTGGAACAAGCACACTATAAAAAGATGGATCACATGTATCCAGTATATTCAGTAAGCCCTGCTTCCTTCTATGTAAAGCCAATGCTCTGCAAGCAGCTGGCCCTTTGTGCCTTGGCCCTTTCGAGCCTTTCCGGATCTCCCGCTGGCCTGGCTCAGGGCACAGAGTGTGCCGGGAGTTGCCGGGGTAGGGACTGGCTCAGTGTGAACGAGGCCACTGACACTGACTGGCTGCTGTCTTGGTGGCTGTCGGAGAGTGATGGAGGGCAAATGGACGTAGACAAAAGGGCTGCAGAGGAATTAGTGTGTTTGGTCTGTTGGGCGCTGGCCCCAAGAGTTAATATAATGGAAAACTACTGTAGGCTGGCAGCTCCTTTTTCAACAGTGTTTTACAGAATGCATACAATAACTTAAAGGGACAGTTTAAAAAAAAATTAAATATACTTTTTCCTCCTGCCTGTAGTGCTATTAATCCATCTAGATTATTTTGGTGTGAGCTGCAAAGTTTTGGAGATATCAGCCTTCTCTTGAATATAACGAACTTAAGTAAGTGCCATCTGGTCCCATTACATTAGAGAGACGGCAGAAATTTCTATAGTCGATATCACCCAAACTCTGCAACTCAGACTAGGTTTGCAAACTTAGTGCATTTTCCTGAAACTATGGTTGATAATGCTAACAATCGATTAGTCATTAATAATTCTACAAAATATACAAAACAAATACTTTTATTACATGTTTCATTTATTTTCTATCTCGTACTCTCATTTTGAATTTTAGTTCTCTCATTCATCAGTTAGCTCTGCCACACAAACTAATATCGTTTCAGCCATTAATACACATTTTTGAACAGTTAAATTCTTAATGTTGATTAAGCGACTAATGATTAATCATTCACATTTCTAGCTCAAACAAAACTAGTTAAGAGGAAAATGTGTATTTTTTCATTTTGGGGTGTACTGTCCCTTTAATGGGCTAAATTTAAGATGATAATTTGGTGAACTGTAATTTGTAACACTTTCAGCATAAACCTTTGGCACAGTTATCACACGTAAATTGTGCACACTGCAGGGTTTTATTCAAAGACTGATGGTAAAAGATGATGACCACAGTGTGGTCATAAATAATCTCACACAAGTTTTATCCCACAATGTTTTAAAAATATGAACATGGTTCAGAAAAGAACAGCATAAAAACATTGTCATTTGTATTGAGGCAAGAAAAGATGATGATATATAGCACAAGTTTTCTTCAGGGTTGATTATTTTTGCACAAAATAATTACAAAAATCTAGGAATGCATCATTTTTTTATTTTGAATATCAGAACATTTCAAAATTTGATTGGAGTAAAGAAAACACATCTACTTTAAATTTTTTATTACTTTTTAAATTACTTTATGAGAGTTTGCTGCTCTGTTTGCATCCCCAGTGAGTCATTCAACAATTTTTGCACTCAGTCTTGATCATTAATATTTTCTTTATTATATTATGGATCAGACGCTGGACTTTTTGAAACTTCTTTCATTTCAGTAACGTTGTGTGCATCTGCCAGACATTTCTATGAGTATTGTCAAATAACTCATGATAACTGATAACAGTAGGTTCTGTAGCCACTTTGAGCTGATTTCTGTCTCTATTTGCTTTTATCCCTCGTCAGTTCTTTCAGTATAAAATGTATTACACGAACAACTTCACATAGTTTAACACATGAAAGAAATTAAAGACTGAATCTGTTGGATCTGTAAATTTCTGCAGTGTGGAAAAATAAACCCGGGCTTTGTGAATGGACTGACTCAGGAAAGATTTAGTCAACGTTTAGTCTGTCTTTATCTCAACCCACTTAATGTTTGAGATACTGTAGTCTGTTTTAGACTTATTATTTCATATGAGGGCTACTGCAAGAAATGAAGAGGGGTTAAACTATCTGCAGGCACGGCTGGATTCAGACCTCAGTAGAACCTCTGGATGAGGTCAAAGTTGCCCAACCCACTTTCAACAGCAGTGCAGAAGCTTATTATTATAAGACTGTTCAGCAGTAAAACAAAGGTGTTTCAGGGCTCAGCGTTAGTCTTGTCTTGTTTTTCAAGTAACCTATTTGCTCAGAGTCAATATTTACATGCCTCTGTAGAAATTTGATGAAAAGTTTTATTCATTAGCAGCTATCAAATAACAACAAAGACTAAAGCTGATGTTTAATCTATGGCTGGAACATCTAAAATGTAAGAAAATAGTGAAAACTGTACATCCCAGTCTTTCAAAGTCAAAGTTGATATCTTTAAAACTCCAGTAGGCAACGCTGTTTTGGTGTAATTGAGAAAAAAAATCATAAAAACCTTTCAGCATATTGTAAATCAGGTGTTCTGAGACAGATCTATACTTCTGTTCTGCTCCTCCCCTATGGCTCTGTTTCTAGCATTTAGAGAATCTGCTCCGTGACGGTAGACTTAAACCAATCAGAGGTCTTTTAGGACCTACTGCAGGAAAAGTCACTATGATCCCACATTATTAAAACGAGAAAAGAGCCTAATGAGCAACATGCTCAACCCAGGAGTTTGTCAGCTCACTTACTTTTGAGTTCACCTTCAGTTGAGAGGACCGAGCGGAGCTGAGACACAGCCGACAAACAGCTGCTCAGAGCCAGGGAGCTCTGCAGAGGAGGGCCTGCAGCAGACTGCCGTTTCTGGAGGAAAAAAAAACAGGAAAGGATCTCAGAGTGTATATGTCAAACTTTTGGGATTAAAAAGAGGATTTATCTTCACTCCTGCTTCAACCTTCTGCAGCAACAAGGAAGAAGTCATGGAGCCGCGGACCAGCCAGCGTTTGTTTTTGAAACTTTTGAGACGAAAAAGTGGATTTATTTTTACTCCTGCCTCCAGCAGCGGTTCATGAAACAAATTTGGATGTGCTGACCGGCCAGATGAGAGCTCAGTTTGTTTTTTAAACTTTTGAGACGACACCTGACATGACATTTTTTAGGCCTAGGCAAGTGAGCAGTCCTTATTGAATCATTACTGAACCCTGATATTTACCTTTAGTTGCGTCTTTGCAAACTACATTATCAAATGTTTGAAATCCACCCTTACTAGATTTGCCCCTGCTGCCATCTCTGTTCTTTCAGTGACTTATCACTGTAGCTCAGTGCTAGCACTTGTTGAACGTGTCAGCTTTTCCTGCCATCACATTGATCTATCTCCACTCTCTTTGCTCAAGATTGCTAGAATGATATATTCACTAATTTGCTTTTCCTTTTATTGTAGACCTGCTGGGTGAACACTCACCTTTCATTAAAATGGGGAAAAAAAGATTATTGGAGAGTGATAGCTCTATGTCAGGCAGTGACCATGCTCAGCAGGGCCGGACCTCCACATCTGGGGGCCCTGAGTAGGATGACAGTGCCTCATTGTGGATGACACTGAGAAATTCATACGAACAGCTACCGTATGCAGGTATAATCCGTCTGCATTTTATTGTACCTCTGTCAACATGATGGGCAGCAGTTCTTTTACTGCTAATTAGGCACACTCTCTCAAACTCACTAAAAAGCTGACTGACTGCATGCACCATTTTTTAAAGACACTGTGGCAACAAACAAGAAACCTATCAAGTGTATCAGTGGAAGGGAAAAAGACAAATGGATGTATCAAACGAAAACATTAAGATAAGTTGTTTTCTGAATTGTGAAGTCTAAAGCATTGTCTCAATCATTATAACTGAATCATACAAATGGGCAGTTTGCTGCAAACAAATACAATCATTTACAAACATACAGTAACATAGTTATTGTTGTCACAATACTGGAATTTCTAACTTTGTTTCAAGAGTTTAAAAAAAACAAAACAACAACATTTTCAATGCCAGAGTGAAAAACAGGCAACCTTAATTTTAGATTTGTAATTAAGATAAATTCAGCATTTCCCTTACCATTACAAAAGATATATCATGTCTGTTGTGCATTTGTCACCTTCAGATGTTTATGTTGGCCTTCATTTTGAAATTCTATTTTGAAATTACGGGTGTGTTTCAGTTTCTGTCAATCTCACATACACTGTATACAAAGATCATTGGTACACGATGTAGCTTGTTTTACAGCTATATTACAGCTGTCACACAGCTATCCAGCAGTACTCTGTCTCAGTTTTCACAGTGCTGTACTGTCTAGTTGATATTGAGTGTCTGTTGTAATGCTGTAATCAGTGGTGGACAAAGTACTCAACCCCAGTACTTGAGTCAAAGTATAGATACTCCTGGTCAAATATTACTCAACTACAAGTGAAAGTTGCTCAGTCAAAATTTTACTTGAGTTAAAGTACTAGAGTACTTGGTTTTAAAAATACTTAAGTATTCAAAAGTACATGTTTTTAAAAATACTTAAGTATTCAAAAGTACAAATTACAAAGTACATTTTCTAATATCAATACATGCTCTATTGTTTTCATGATGCATTTACAGAAGCTTGTAACTCTGAAACCATCTAATGATGCACTGATGTTTGTAGAACCACTCTGCTACACAAAGTCTATAGAAACACCTATAAAAACTTAGAAACTTAGAAGCATAGAAATACAATCAAAAACAAAAATGATTTTCTGATGTAGCTGCATTAAAATCACTGCATAAAAGCAGATTGAAGTTAACTGTAAGAAGTTCTCCAAGTCTGTTAAATAACTGAGATTTCTTTCTGTCTTCAGGAGCAGGATATACATGAATTATGATGTATTTTTCACCCCAATAAAAACAATCCAACTTTAAAAGCTACCTGGAATAATGAATAATTATAATAACATCTTGAGATTTAATTTTGTCTTTCTCCTGCCGTCACCATTACCACTTTTTGTTTGAATGAAAGAGGCAGAGTTTGCTTGTTCTTGTTACAGAGCGCCTGGACGTATTTCTGCTTTTACATCAGTCCCATTTGAGAGCGAGTACTGTGATTGGTTTCTTTCTGTGAGGAACACAGTGTGTGACCAACTGTATTTTAGAAAAGAAAAAACAGCAACAGCTGACTTCAAAGCTCAGTCGAAAAGTAACAACAACCTTCCTAGAAATGTAGTGGAGTCAAAAGTACAATATTTATCTTTGAAATGTAGTGGAGTGAAAGTCAGAAGTTTCCAAAAAAACAAATACTCAAGTAAAGTACAGATACTCAAAAAATGTACTTAAGTACAGTACTCAAGTAAATGTACTTCGTTACTGTCCACCACTGGCTGTAATGACAGTAAAAACTTGTTTCATTAGCCTCACTAAGAGTTAAACTAAGTTCATCCTGTTGTATTGATATCAGTGTTGTGAAGTTATTTTAGTACTCATTTTCCACAATATCCAGTGTTTCCTCTATCCTGGTCCTCAGAGCTCACTGCCCTGCATGTTTTAGATGTTTCCCTGCTCGAACACACCTGATTCAAATGATCAGCTTGTTATCAGGCTTCAGGCTGTCAGGCAGAGGCTTCATGATGATCTGATCATCACTGCCTGGCCACCACCTGGATTTAACTAAGCAAATAGGTGAGAGCCTTCCATTGATAATCCCTGCAGTGATTAATATGTTTCAGCTGGTAACAAGTTATTTAAATCTAAGAAATGAGAAGCTGCTCACAGCATCAGTTAAACAACCATGTCAGAAGACATATCCTGTGGTCGTGGAAAAGATGTTACTCTGTTTCGAAAGGCTGAAATTACTGTCTGCATCAAGCAAAGAAAACAACTGAGGAGATTGATGAAACTACTAAAATTGGAGGATAGTGGTGAACCATCATCTTCAAGGAAGAAATGTGGTTAGAGAAAAAACTTGAATATCATGATCCGAGATCACTTAAAGGTTTGGTGAAATCAAATCATAAAAAATCAACAGTAGAACTCACAGCTGTGTTTAATAGTGAAAGTAAGAACATTTCCACACAATGAGAAGAGAACTCAAGGGATTGGGACTAAACAGCTGCGTAGGACTGTGGATCAATGGAAAAAGTTCATGTGGTCTGATGAGTCCAGATTTACCCTGTTCCAGAGTGATGGGGGCATCAGGGTAAGAAGAGAGGCAGATGAAGTGATGCTCCCATCATGCCTAGTGCCTACAGTACAAGCCTGTGGGGGCAGTGTTATGATCTGGGGTTGCTTCAGTTGCTCAGGTCGAGGTTCAGAGACGTTATGTGTCCAAAAACTGAGGTCAGCTCACTACCTGAATATACTGAATGAACAGGTTTTTACATCAATGGATGTTTTTCTTCCCTGATGACACGAACATATTCCAAGATGACAATGTCAGGATTCATGGAGCTCAGATAGTGAAAGAGTGGTTCAGGGAGCAGGAGACATCATTTTCACACCACAGAGTCCAGACCTTAACCCCACTGACAATCTTTGGGATGTGCTGCAGAAGACTTTACACACCACAAGATCTTGGCGAAAAATTAATACAACTCTGGACCAAAATAAATGCTGTGACGCTGAATAAGCTCATCAAAACAATGCCATGGCAAATGCGTGCCGTATTCAGAGCTTAAGGTGGTCCAACGAAATATTAGAGTGAGTGACATTTTTTGGCCAGACCATGTATTAAGTATTATCAATACAATAGTATTAAGCATTGATATGTATTGAAAAATTACTACACTACTTACCATGTACATTATCTGTATTCTTGTCCTCTACACTTGAACCAGGAGTTGCAGTAGAGTCATCGTCAGTAGCTGTGTGGGACAATTACCATATAGTCATAAGTAAAACGTGCATAACATGCAGAGCAGACAAAACAAGAAAAATCATACAAGGTCATATACAAGAGCAAGAGGACAACACAGGTTGGAACGTGTTACAAACATCACTGGGTGCACATGTTGGATCAAATGAATGTGACAATCCTCACTTGTCCTTACCTTATTATGGAAGAGTGGCAGAAGCTAACATTACATTAGGAACAACAAGTGCCAAGTCACTGTAGATACATAGGGATGCCAGGTCAGACAGTCAGTCAGTTCAGCCAATGATGCATGAATTTGTGGTTGCGGAGCCCTCAGTATCCAGTTTGTTAGCTTATATTCTATATTTATATTTATGTATTTCAATTTCTATCATTTTTTTATTCTATATTTCAATTACTATAAACTATTTTCCTGTATTTTGCATGTACAGGGTCAAGAATTTTTGGAATTGGTCCAGTCGTGAGCCAGAGCATTGCTCAGATTGTTATTTTATGTCTAACAATAGAATTGCTACACAGAGACTGAAAAAGTAAGATCTTTTTTACGTATCAGAAACAAATTGCTACATCGCTCTGTTCAAAGCCACCAGACTATTGACAAAAATATGAATTTTACCTCTCTGGTCTAATGCTGCTGCTACTACTCTGGTCTTCTACCACGATCATTTAGTTTGTTTGTGTTATTATGTGACTTTTGTTTTTTTTTAAAAAGTGTTAAAAACTAGGGATGTACAATAACAGACGGTCCTCACCAGAGAAACAAGCATCTAGGTCAAATGTGAAAGCAACTTATCCAACTCCTATTTCAATTTATTATTAGGTGGCGATCTGTAGTGGGCATAATAAGTAGAGACCCAGATAGCACACACACGTCTTGACTGGAAAGACGTGCCAGAAACAACTGGAATCTCTTGTGTTTTCCAGAGACGCTGCACTAAACTCAGACACACCTACGTGAAGTGGATATTAACTTCACTTACAGTGCAAACACAGCCCGTAACCAGTACCAAACTATGAGAAAATGTTACACCGAGCCATCTTTACAAATAGAGCAGAGCAGAGCTTCCCTTCGTTAGCTGCCAGTTAACCGCTAAAGTTAACTCCGCAGCTGTAAAAACACCGAAGCCCACCAGCCAGATGGAGATTGTTCATGTGCTGGAAAGACTTATGGCTACCTAGCAATGGCTAAATTAAGTTGATACATTTGCTGGTCAGGTCTGTGACTTATAAGCAACTAATGTTTGCTAAGCTAGCTAGCCTGTTAGGAGTCAGCACCTGGGCTCTTTACCTGTGCTAGCATACCCAGTCAGGGTATTAACAACTTACATTGCTAACCCTGCATGTCATATTTATAAAACAGCTATTTTTTATATATTTACTTTAAGTGAGCTTACCTGAAGACCAGTCCTGGCTGACATGAAGTAGCCTCTCTGTCTCCAACACCTGCTGTCAGTTCCGTTGGCACCAATTGGATAACGTGCAATGTATCGATCCATAGTCGACCTATCTCCGACTTTGAAATGGAGCACATAATCCCGCCCTCTGGCAAACCATGTTCCTGCTATGGGCCGATGCTTCTCAGATGCATTTACAGACGTCAGGAATAGAATGCCGACGCACGAACTGAGGCCGACGTTGGCGAGACGTATGCGTGCTATCTGGGGATGCACCGATTTCAATTTTCTTGGCCAATTCTGATTTCTGATTTTTTTAAAGGGTCTGACATGCTGATTTTGATTTTGGCCAATTCAGATACTCAGTCTTTCTAATTGACAGCATTCACAAACATTTTTGCAACTTTTCTTGTAAAAATTAAATTGGATGTTCATAATAAGACACTAACTTAAATATTCATTATTATTATTATTATTATAATTATTATTATTATCATTATTATTATTATTATTATTCAGGCCTTATTATAGTTTTATATTAAGATTATGAATTGGGGGAATGCGATCTTGCAAGGTCATGGAATCTCATGGGATTTCGTGGTGATCCCCTGTGAAAGCAGATGTAAACAAACCAGAGACTGACGCTGTGCAACAGTTTTCTGCAGTAAACAGGAGAACAGGCCAGAGGAAAAATATGTATTTTGATTTTGGGGTGAACTGTTCCTTAAAATAGTTCAGGTCCAGTATGACCTGCTGCTGCTACTCTACACTAGTCATATATGTTGTTTTGGGAGTCATTTGCAATCAACCTATTCCCTTGTGTTAGTGTAAGGATTTGTTGCACGACAAAAGTTAAGGCTAATAAATTAAGGCTGATAATGCGAAATTTATATTATTTGTATTATTCCATTTGTGAAATTGTGGCTGATAAATGTCAAATCAGAACCTGTCTTTGTTTTTGTTTTAGTGATGTCAGATTTACAACTCAACCTTTCTTACCCGTTTCTTCTATTTAAAAACTAAAAATGTGAAATTAGCAGTTATGTTATTGGTATTGACCATGAAGGAGGTAATTATTGTTATCAGTATCACCTGAAAAAAATAATATTGTGCATCCCTATTAAAAATCATTCTAGGCAGCAGGAGACCAAAGAGGTAAAATTTCTGTTTTGGAGTATACTGACTTTGAACAGTGATATAGTTTCTGATTAAAAGAGGATCTTAGTCTTTATAAAAAGGTCTATCTCTGTAGGGACTGTTTCCATAATGTTGTCAGACACTTGAAATAACAGTTTGAGTCTGTCAGTGGCAAAAACAAACACCTTTAGTGGACATACTTTGACAGCGTGCAGTCTGGAGAGATTACATTGCAACCTGTTTCATGGCTGACAACTGTAGCAGTCTCGCTCAGTTCTGGACCAGTTTCAAAAAGTCTTGTCCCCATTAGACACAAAAAAATGGCAAAACAGGTTGAAAATTTAAAGTCAAGAGTAAATGTGTGTGTACAGTTATGCACAGATATCAGACACAGGGTCAACACACAGCTGATCAGACATAGCAAAACGCACAAACAATCCACTGGGCAATCCTGCGGCCATAGACTGTTTTTTACCTCTTGCTCCCTCCTTCACACTCACTTGATTGGTAAGCAGTTCTCTGTCACTGAGCTGGGCTGTAAACTTAAAAAACAATCTATCCTGTGTCATAATTCATAACAGAATACGAGAGTTTGGGGGAGGGGTGAGGCATTGCTGGAGGCTGAAATTGAACATGGCACCTTTTAGAAGTTGAAGCTATTGGAGAGAATTATGATCTGTGAAAGCTGCAAGCCTTTTTGTCTCTGCACAGAGCCACCGCCTGATGTAATTTAAGCCAGTGAAGGGTTGCAAGATCAATCCCAAGATGAAGAGTTGGGAAGGAAAATATGAAAGAGGCTGTGGGGTTACGGAGGGAAGGGTGGAGCAGGAATAGAGCTTTAGCCTTCCCTGCTGCTTTCCTTGCATCGCTCTGGGTGGTGAAGCATGGTCATAAATAGGCAGCCCCTCTGCCCCCTGTGTTAGTGCTATTTTTATACTCGCTAATACGTGGGGTTTGGAGAACCAGATCAAGTGGTGAAGTGACAAGAAAATATTATTGTTGGCTCAGAGTAAGAGAGAGCTGTAGTGATCAAAGCACTATGCACATACCCGTGGAGGAGCACTGTGGCAGAATTAGCCTTGTGTTGTTATTTTTTTTATTAGATTAGAGCCCGAATGTGCTCATTTAGGACTCTGGCTGGGCTCCAATCTGACATGTATTGAAGCATTTGTATATTGGCTCCATTTCCAGATGGTGATGGTGTCTTGATTTCGATGTCATCGAGTCAAAAGTTCAACGATGTGTCCGCGTTACCGTCTACATGATTCATCCTACTGGAGATCACAGTTGATGTTGTGTGGGGAAGCTCTTTGCTTGGGTAAAACAGCAGGAAAGTGTGACAGGTTCCAACGAATTCTGTGAAAACAGCATGGTGTTTCTGATGTGTGTTCATGGAAAATTAATTAACTGAGTTTCCTAACAAGAAAATGATTTAATGAAATATGTGTCACAAGAATCAGGCACTAGTCTGACTTTGATAAGCACAATGGGAAGAAAGGCTCACAGAATTCAGGCAGTGCTCGAGCAGATATTGGCCTTGACCTCAGATGATATGGGCTAAAGTTTCAACCCATGCCATGAATTATTCTATTGTCACTTAGGTTTTATTTTTTTTAAGCAAAATATCTCTTTTGATGTTGTTTTCTAAGAGACTGGAGAGCTTTTATTTTAACTTGAAACCTTTTCATGTGACGAGCAGGTGAAAATGGGATCCAAATAATGTTGTTTTACTGTTTGTGATTGCGATGCATTATGCACACCTTAGCTGTGTTTGCAACATGCAATGTAATTAATTATTTACAGGCCAGCGTGGGACTGTTTTTAAATCCTGCACCCACCTGCGCACTCAGAATTTCAGACCACTCCCACCCATCCCTGCAGAGATTCAATCCTGCAATAATGTTTGACAAATCTGTCTGCACAATCCTTCATGCAAAATAAGACTCAGGAGACCCTGCAGAGTTTTATATACATCCTGCTGGTGTATACAACGCTTCATGTAGACATGCAATTATGCAATTTAGTTATTTTTTTTTTTTTCTATTAATTACCATTGTTCCTCTGTTTATGGCTTTCGTAATATGGACTAAATGATGAATGGGAGTATTTTGACCCTGAGTCAACATTGGGATTCCCCTTAGTGTATTTGTCAATTTCACCGTCCTTTGTTGGGTACTATCAATGTTTGTGGTTTTTCTAAATGGGCACACAGGAACGTGGAGTGAAAAGCCACCCATCAGAGAGAGGTGGAGACGTGATATTTTTTAAATACGGTAATGATGACATTTTTCTGTGTTGCACTCAACTGTTCACATGAAAAGTGAAATAAATACTTGTATTAAGACTGAAAATGGAGGACTATATCATTTCACCAAAATACACGTTTTTTAAACACAGCTAAACTTGTTAAAAATAGGCAATTGACCATTTTCCCATTGCCAGTAGATCCGTTTGCCTTTCTGTTTTTTTCTGATGTGCGCTGGAAAGCCAAGACTAAACTCATGTCTGTGCAGAGAGAAAGAGGTTTTTAAGTGTCAGTGTGTTCAGCACTCAGTACTTTTGTAGCTTCTGACTGAATCTCTGCAGTCTGATGTTGAGTTTCCCTCCTTTGCTGCTGTTTGTACTTTCAGGTATCCACCTTATTTTACTGTTTCATGTTGGCTTGTAGGTTTCATAAAGTTACAGAAATGTTGGAACATAACCCCTGAGACCAACATCTGTAAAGGGAAGTTGTGGCTATTTAGAAGGTTAATGTTGTGGCATGGAGCTGATTATATCACCCCCAGAAAAAGGATTGAATTTCAACAAGTAACTGTCATGTTCAATTTCTCAGTTTAGAATTAAGTATAATTTTGACTGTAGTATTGTATTTGTTTACTAGTGGACCTTATTGATATTGCAGGGATCAATGAGGTACAGTTAAGATGATGCCAAACATTAAAAAACAGGGATTAAATCATCTTGTATGGAACAGATCTGCAGATGCTCCGGTTCAAGATATGAACCTTTGTTATGCATGTCATATTTGAGTCATATCAATCACTAAAGATTTTTCAAAAATTGTTAATCACTGGTTCAGTAGTATGTGAGATTAGCTGAAGACAGATATAACATGGACACACACACGACCAACTGCATGATCCCCTGGAGGCTTACACCTTATCTTACAAAGATTAACAATTCTGGCAGAGTATAATATTTAAACCATGAAGAGTCAACAGCCAAGATAACATCTCTTTGAGGGTATACTTTAGCAAAGCAGTGCTTTGTGCTAAATACTAACAGACGCATGCAAACATGATCACTAAGACAGCGCTAACATGTTGATCAGCTTAGCAGATATTCAATAATGTTAACCATCTTAATTTAGTAGTTTATGTTAGCATGCTAACATTTGCAAAATTTTAAGAAACTGCATCCAGTTGTACATTTAATTTAAAAACAAAAGTGTCACCCTGATCGTGGCGCAACATGAAAAGCCAAGGGGTCAACAGTGTATCCAAAATATACTGTTTATCTGACAGTTGTTTTGCACTGCACTTACAAACCAGAGTCTGGCACATTAGATACATTGGAGTGCAGAGAATCAGCTGGAACACAGCACTCCATTTATAGGCTGGCCTCACTTAGAGTCATTTACTTGAGCTGTACAACTGCACATGAATGCACCATTTGTGGAGAACTTTTCAGTCAAGTTTTCAACAGCGCTTTCAAGCAGGTTTCTGGATGGAATAAATGATACTTGCAAAAATATAATAGCTAAGGGCAAATGATAGAACATTCTGCAACTGCAGAAAACAGTAGAAGCATAAGTCTATATTTTCTCCAAGCCAAGGCAGAACATGAAGCCGACATCCTTGATTTTGTAATCAATGTTCATTAACAAAATCAGACTCTGTGACAGTTGAGCAATGCTGGCAGCTGCTGCTGACAGTAGGGTCTCACATGTAGTGCAGTGGGCCATGACAACAAGTTACATGCACAGTAGGCTGGATTTTACCAAAACAATGTAGATTACACATTCATTCACAGTCGATCTATTTGTGGAAACTGCAGAGAATTGTCGTACTGTGAGTTAGTTTCACTGAATATGATGATTCACATTAAATACGGGCATGAAGAAAATTCACTGTGTCCTCTTTAAAGAAAAAAAACAGACATGTCTGCAGCTTACAGTGAAAATGCACGTCTGGTGATGTCAGGAGAAAGTGTAACAGATATTCTAAAGCTCATCTCTTAGCCTGGGCTCTTGGCACTCGCCACTGCCTCTCAGCGTTTTTGCTTGATTAAAAAGCGCCCAGGAGTTTGTAAGCGCGTGGTAGGTGCGAGCGCACACCCTGACAGCTTAACATACTGATTATTCAAGCCTCTTAGGCTAAGCCACGGCACTCGAGTGATGAACGTCAACTCCCCTCCCTCCTTCACACAGTCTCGATTTCTCCCTCTCTCCCTTTTATTCTTCATTTGAAAGAGTGGAAAGCCAGTGACAGCTTGCAGAAGGCGAACCTGTTGTCTGGGAAGCAGAGGGGATCAGTGACACAGTGATTCATACACTGCCGGGGCTTTATTTAGACATAATCCACCCTACGTAGGGTCCTAGCTTGCAACTTCTTGTATGGATCTGGCTAGCAGTAGCCAGGCTGTGTATTGTCCTACACTGTGGACCACAGGGAAGGTCCCTCCAGTGGGATTTAATGCATTAGTGGTTGTCTGATGTCCTCCTGGAAGGGGTCAAAATATCACATGCACACAACAGTGCTGTTTTGTCATCATCAGCAGATCAAAACCTGTTTCTTGACATGGTTGGTGAACACTCGATGTATAGGCAGCTGTCATCAAAATGGTCTTTCACCAGCCCTGCTCTGTTACTGCACAACGGCCCGACACACTGTGCTGGCATTATAGTTTCTGCATCACTGAGTCTGTTCATTTACTTTCCATCTATTCAGACACTCAAGAACATTTGTGTTTCCTTTTTAAATGTCATTCTAGCTATATACAAACATTTCCATAATAGAAACAATGGATTGCCGCAAAGATATGTTGTATCCATTTCGTGTTATTGGTTGCACTGCAGTGTGAGCTGCCCTCTCTGGATCTGGGCTGTGTGCACTCCCAGCTTGCTGGCGAGGCCTTGGCTACTACCACTGAGCCACACCTGACCAACAGATTGGTCCCAGCTGGAGGCTGAGGCAGGAACAGACACAGCAGACGCTTACCAAGTGATACCAAGTGATTCAGCTGCTATTGTGGACATGTACAATGAAAGAGTGCATAATGTGCTTTATTGTCAACAAATCCCATTGAAAGATCAAAACCAACCATACAGTTCATCTCTCTATACTTTCCCATTGTCTCCAACGCCTTAATGAACAGAAAAACAAAGGAAATGTGTTTCTTTTTTATTTTTATAATGGGCATTTCACCCCGAAGTCAAAAAATGTATTTTTCCTCTGGTAAATTAGATTTACCCATTTAATTTGTTTTGGTGTGAGATGCCTAGTTTTGGAGATATCTGCTGTAGAGATGTCTGCCTTCTCTCCAATATAATGGAACTAAATGGCACTCTGTTTGTGGTGCTCAGCCAGTTAATCGCTGTTAAGAATTTAAGTAATTACAAATGTTTTAATTAATAGTCTAGAAATGGCAGTAATTGCACTTCATTTGCCAGTGTTTTGTCTGGAAAGGCCATTTATTAAATAAGGAAACTGACAAATAAAAGGAGAAAAGAAGAAAATGAGAAAAAAATTATGGAAAAAAGTACATTCTGTAGCTCATACATTATTAATGATGAACTGAGTGTTAACATTTTGAACTATCTCTTAAGGAAAATTTGGGATGGCCACTTTTTCACATCCAATACAGATATCAATACAGCAACCTTAAGTATCTGCCAATAAAAATACAGATCTGATAGTGTATTTTTAACTCTCTTAAACAACTAAGCTGTATATTATACATTTGTATGAATGCATTTGCTTTCCATAACCAACTAAAAACATCGAACTGTGAAATATATTACTGTCACATGAAGGGTGTAGGATACATAGTCCACAGTGTGACTCAGATAAGTAACACTGCCACTTCTTTTTATTTAAAAACTTTTTCCTTGCACTGAAAATTAGCAGCTTTAATGCAATAATTTCAGCTAAGGATAACCAATGCAGTAATTTTGGCTAGTATCAGACCAATACTGATACTGGCTATCAGATCAACTCATCCCTAAGGAAAATTAGGGAAACAAAGGAAAACAAAATTTGCAGCCCTTTTTCTATTTAGGAAATTGTTTTTGGATTATTTTTTGGTGCTTCAAGCACCAAAAGCTGAGTGCCATCTAGTTCCATCATACAGTATCTTTACATCAGATAACTGTCATAAACTCAGCAACTCACATCAAAATAAACTGGATCTATAACTACCACTACAGGCCAGAAGAAAATGGGGTATGAACCATCTCTTTAAAGCTAAAAAATGTCTCAAAACAGCTGGGTAGTGTGCAAACATTATTCAAACAGGAGTATAGTTTGTTGGTGGGGGACTATTTTCAGCCATGGATTTGGTACAAAGTATTTGAAGCAGCAGGATGGTGAATGTGGGATTGACTCAAAATAAACTACATTGTGTGTGTTCATGTTCACAATCAAATACTATGTCACTCAGCACAATAATGTGGCACACTGATGGCACACTGAAAAATTAACAAATCAGGCTTTGACTACATGAGAAAAACCTGTTGATCAATTCAGTGTTTCCTCTTGTGGGATTTGTCAAAGAAAAATATTGCCAGACTTGTCCTGTGTGTGCTCAGCAAATATATTTTGAAAGTGCCATCTTTGTCTTGGCTTTTATTTTATTTGATTTTGGACTTATGCAGGGAACTGAAACATATCAAATTATATTTGCACAGCACTTTAAAACACTTTTACAAAATGCCTTACAGGCATAAAACAATATTTAAGTGTCAATAATTGAAGAAAATCAACCTCTACGCAATCACATTCCAGAGATGTATTACAGAGAAAAGCTAAACTTTGCAGAAAAATATTTAAGCAACTGCAGCAGGACAGCTGGCAGGAATTCAGCAGAGTACCAAATTAGATCTACATTTCTTACTTCCTGTTGTTAGGTCATTAGGCCGGGGATTCACTACACTGGCAACAAGTCCGTTAGCCCTGCTGTGAACCTCTAAGAATGTCTTTTTCCATTTCTCCATGTTCACACTCTTATGTGTCTCTTCTTTCTAATTTCATCCTCCTGTCTTAGAGGACAAAGAATGGTATAGCTGTGCTTTCTCTTTCCCTGACACACTTTTCCACTCTTGTCTTTATTTTTTTATTTTTATATATACATTTTTTTTTGGTGCAGCTCCCGAAGCATCCATAGAGGAGGCTGCTAAGTCAGCGAGAACTCAGCCGAGTGTGCTTAAGCAGATGTAGAAAAGGAGGCGAGCGCTTCAGGAGCTTGAGAAAACACTTCCCCGGGTTGCTGCCGCTGGCGTGTGCTCAGCGTCTTAGGTAGTGGGTTTGATGGGGAGAGCAGCCGTAATGAAACGGGGCAGGACTGGAAAAAAGTAGAGCTTAAAATCCCATTAGCCCGCGCTGCGCTATTCCACCTCCCCATATGTACAACCTAATTCATTAATCACTAAAAATTTCAGAGACCTCCCCACCCCCAGGGGACACATTTAAGAATTCTATCATGTGCTATTATGAGTAACATTTAAATCAATGGATGCATCAAAATGATGCTCAAAGTGTGCATTAATTTCAGTTAAATGTTCCAGGAATGTCACTTTACAGTTGTGCCTTGTTGTACGCCCCCTTTTCCCTGTCTTTGCTTTCTTTCCACATTAGGAAAGAGGAAATGCTCTTAACCCTCCCTTCTTCCTCCATTATTCATTTAATGGAATACTGAAACTGTGTCAGAGCTACTGCTCAGATATTGTACCAGACCTGGTGTTCAACAGTGGCTCTCCCTCTCCCTCTTGCATTGTAGTCTTTGCTGTCTTGTTTGCATGCCATTACCTTGTCCCCTTATCTCCTCTCTGTCATGTATTGTCACCTGATGACATTAGAGACGTGACATTTCGCAGGCCTGTTTCGGTCCCACACCATCTGTTTCAGATCAGTGCTGTACAGTAATTGAGACAGCGAAAACCAAGCATTGTCCTCTTGTTGAAAGAAACAGGTATACATTTGCTTTAAATTAGCAGAGACCAAACTTTTATAATAATGTACACAATAATGTACTAATTTTTGAGAACTGGGAGAAAACTGTAGTTTTATTCTTCAATTATGTTAGGAAAGTATGTTTTAAAAGATGAAACTCTTGGATATTTAATGTTGTATTATTTTATCAAACCATAATTCTTATTTAGCTTTCATTTAGAAGGGCTTGAGTAGTATTCCTGCCTTTTATTAAACCAGGAAGTGAGGCGGGAGTCCTTAGGGTTTATAGCTAAACATTTTTATACCTGATTAAATCATGTTTTTGCAAAAATCTGACAGACTGGACAGAAATCTAGGACACAACTTGAAACATTTTATTAAAATAAATCAATCTTAAAACAAAGATGATTATAATAGAGCATTTTTGTACCTATGTTATCAGTAGATATTGTTAGTAAGATTCTGAAGGCTTTAAAAGCATTTTTAAATTGTTTCATGTAAATTGTTGTCTGGGACAAGGGTGTTTTCTGGCACAAGGCAAGTTAAGAAATTTATGAAAATTAAAGCAAACCAAACCATTTCATAAATTACATGTGTTTCATACATA
This sequence comes from Lutjanus erythropterus, assembly GCF_056507025.1. Lineage (NCBI taxonomy): Eukaryota > Metazoa > Chordata > Actinopteri > Lutjaniformes > Lutjanidae > Lutjanus > Lutjanus erythropterus. The sequence goes on along the minus strand of NC_139324.1, from coordinate 2,976,472 downwards.
TAAATCCCTAAAGAAAAAAATTTCACGATAAATTGGAATTAGAGTGTTGGTATTGATATATTTTGGTAGGACATGGTTTGTCCCAGTTCTCTCTGTGTACTGACATTGTGAAGCACAATAACTGCAAAAATGTCCTCTTGATTTTTTTGACATTTTGCAGAGCTCGTCGCGAGCTGAGCTGCAATCTGTTTCCCTGCAGGCGAATCAGAAGTGGAAGCAGATTATTTAACCAGCGTGGTGTGATCTCCACGCGCCCAGATTTGATGGAACTTGATCCATCGGCTAATTCGCTTTTGTGGTTCTGCAAGAGGGAGAGCCGTATGACATCATGATTACCCCCCACAGTCACTTCGCCACACACGAGCATATTGCTGGTGTCATGTGCAAACCTTGTAACTCCCAAATGTTGGGGGTAATTTCAGTGCATTTACTTGATGGGCTGCATTAAGCTCTGCTGGTTGAGTAAATTCTTGGGGAAGCCTTTGAAATCTCCATGCGATAAATCACAAATGCATGGATGTCAAGCTACAAAAGCACGACATACATGTTTCTATACATGTCAAAAATATACATGGGTGTGTGTGTTTATGTGTACAATGTGCAGAGAGTGGAAAACTACAAAAACGACATTCAGATGTAGGAGGTTCTTAAATTTTTCCCCCTCTCTTTGGGATTAAGTGGTTAAAGACTCTGGAACATCAAAGAGTTTCAGTGTCGTCTCCATGTTAAGGAAAGGCTCTTTGCTGAAGGTGTGAAGATGTCAAATGCTACTTAACGATGCAGGATATTAGGCTTCCCCTGACACACACACACACACACACACACACACACACACACACACACACACACACACACACACACACACACACACACACACACAGACAAACGCACACATATTCATATAAAATGCAAACAGGCACGTTTTCACCACAAAACATTAAGGCTATACTGTATATCAAATACGACTGGCTATGAATCGACACACTGAAGTGTCCACATCCCACGTAGCTACAGTATTTGTAAATCTGCACATTAACCTAATATCCATTCATTGGTGCGACGTACATGAAGCATGAAGGTTTTGGGGATTTGGACAATTCTACCTTTGATGTGGAGCTCCATTCATTTGCATGTACATCAGAGCGCCTGTGCTGTCAAAAGGTCTTCTTAGCCGCTGACCTCATTAATGTGGTTAGATCAAACAGTCTTTTATCATATTTTATCTACCATTTAGCAATGGGGTGCTCAACTGTGGGGTCAGAACGCCACAGGGGGCTGCAAGACAATTTTGGAGGTCGTGGCTTTATTTGTGGGTTACCAAAAACGCTTTACAGTAGGGCTGGATGTTATGGCTTAAAAATTATATCTCAACATTTTTAGGCTAGTCCGCGATATACAATATATATCTTGATGTACACTTTTTCTCTAAAATAACATACTGTAAATTCTCTAATTGTGCAAACATATGATGATCTTATAAAATATGGTGCATTGTTGTAAGTGGCTAAAATGAGCTCAACCTTAAACATCTACAACAGTAAAATGCAACATATACATTAATGCAGCAGTAATATTAAACCTAAAAACATCAGATATAAAAGTAAAGCACTGACATTCATTTTTACTGCAGGATGAGTAATGATATATTTATTTTTGACACTCTCAGTAAATGTTTCTATTCCAGCTATAATACTGACATACATTTACTTTAGTTGAATTTAGAATGCAAAAATTTTACTCATAGTGGAGTATTTTCAATGTGGAGAATACTTTTTCATAAGTAATAGACTTGCATTACACATCCACTGTACCTGTGTTATTGGACAAGCCTTCCCCTTAAAGAAAGGTGGGCTTGTGGGTAACCTGTGTGACAGAGGTTAGGGGGGTTTGTTGTGAAAGTGAGATAGCTAGTTAGCTGCTATGAGTCAAACTGAAGACAATTAAAATAGCCTAAAACTTGAGGTCTTCCAGATTCAGAATAGAGCTGGAAGCCGCAGGTAGAGCAGCAAACACAATCAGATGATTGACTACTTTTTCTCATGTAAGATTTTTTTTTCTCCCCATGGGAATAGAAAAAAAAATCACAATTAGGCCCACTTGTAGCTGCTAACTAGCCATGTAACCCCTTCATGGGACAGCTCTGCTGTGAAGAGTACAGGAAGACGCAGAGTAACGTCACATAAACAGACACTTTTCATTTTTCTTTTGTGGCAGCAAACACAACCCACAGCCTTTCAGGAACTATTATACTGCTTTATGAAAAGTAAAGTAACTGCCCCTCAGCAGCAACCAGTGGAAACACAAAAAAGTCAGATATGACAATATGGTCATTTGCTATATCGTGCATAAATCACACTTAAATCTAACAAATATAATCGATATATCTCTCAGCCCTAGTTTACAGTGTTCTGGTTTTTGTTTGTAGTCCAAGTGATATTGACCAATCACATTTGAACAGGATTTGGTTGCCTGCAGGTGAAGAATCCCAGAGAGCAAAAGAGGAGGAATGCATTGGCTGAAATGCAGTCTCGGGACCCAGTGTCTGCTGAGGGCTTTATAATTTTTTTGCATTGATAGGCAGATATCTGTTTATAAAGAGTAGGGGGACACTGATGAGCCTGAAGTTAATTGGACTGTAAACGATGACTGGCACATAGAAGATGAAGTCTTGGGTATCCGTTGGCTACACTGGAAGTTCTAAAGTTTGGACATTGGCACTAGAGGCTACATTGTCATCAAACAGTAACCAGTGGGTTTGGAGATAGATAAACAGATATGCTGGTATTTCTGTAGTCATTGAGTTAAAGGTACTCTGTGGAGTTTCTGACCACTACTAGTGGTGTGACACAATGTTTTTAATTGCAACTAATTGTGTTCATTTTCAGTCAGTTCTACATGGACCCATTGATTAAAATGCCCAACTTTACAGCAGAAATAAACATTTTACAGCCTCAAAACTCAAAACTGTGATACATTGTACGCCTAACATATATACATACATATATCTATACAACTATACAACTACAGTCTGTGTGTGTGTGTGTTTGTAAGCTGAAAACATTGGAAAAGAATGGTCTTGCACAGCTTTTTCTGTGAGTTGCCACTCTGCATGAATGAATGAGGCATCTTCTCTGTTCGCTCTTGCCACATCCAATATGGCAACGACGTCGACGTATGATTCAGCGCTCAATGTGGCGTCTACGTATATATGTCTATGGGTAAAGGACCCAGAGCTAATGTTAGCTGCCAGCCTGACACACAGTGTGGCTAACGTTAGCAGTGCTAGCAGCAGCAGCAGCAGCATGCAGTTCCACTTGCAGGTTTATGTCCGTGTCTGTGCTTAATGTGGTCACATGTTTATCCAGTCGAGTGAATATATATCAACTTATTCTGTCACAGTCTACATTCGCCAATCGGTTCATACGTGCTAGGCGAGATGGGCTGCCGTCTGACAGAGCCGCAGCCCCGAATAGTGGCGGGTGGCTGCATAAAAGCTTAGAGGCAACAGGTAACTGGCATCATGCATGAATTAAATATTGATAAATATTTTAAATGACTAGTATTTCTGGTGCCAACTAGCGTGGGATTTAAAGCCAATCAACTGTAGTAATTCTTTTCTCATTAGAAGAAAATGTAGGTAAGAACACTCTTGCATAAAAAAAAATACAGTCAAATACTGTGAAAAGGATATGATTTTTAAAAAAACTGTGATATGAAAATTTTGTCATACCACCCAGCCCTAAGCCACAGCCTACAGGTTTATGTTTACACTGTATAGCCAAAGCTAACTGTATGATATTGTGAGGACTGACTAATTACTGGACGGCAGAGCCAAAGTTCAGTTTTCATGTTTTCTATAATTTCTTATTTATAGTAGTGTTCATATTCTTAGCTTAGAATTTGATAGAGAATATTCTATTCAGTTCTTATTGTATGATTATACATTGTTCTTTTCTGGATAGGTCTACTTATTCTGAGACATACAGATGGTGAAAACAGTTTTAAAGGAGGGAGGATTGTAGTGAGGGCACAGGGGTGTCAGGTGAGACTGTGTGGCAGTGGCAGGTTTACAGCGGTCAGGTAGAAGAGTCCCTAAACAGAATTTTGCTTCAGACCCAGAGGATGTCAGGACCTGCTCTGTTGGTGGTTTTAATGTTATTCTACTGTTTGAGACAGTCACAGGAATGTTGCAGTGCACCATCAAAGGCACGGAGGAAGAAGACAAGCTAGTAAATATGGACGTACAAAATGCTGGATTATAAATATTCAACATGTTGTTAGACCTCAAGGCTCTACACAGTGCGTTTGGGGCAGAAACACTTAATGCAAACATAACTTGTTGCCATGTAAAGATAATTCGAGGTAGTTTAGAAATAGTGTTTCTATTTGTCCATCAGAGAGTACTAAAAAGTCCTGTCACAGTTCTTTAAAGGAACAGTTCACCCCCAAATTGAAAATATGTGTTTTTCCTCCTACCTGTAGCACTGTTTATCCATCCATATCCATATAATGGAACTAGATGGGACTCGGCTTATGGTGCTCAAAGAGCAAAATAAAACCAACCAAACAAACAAAAAGACACATCTGAAAAATTCAACACCAGTGTCTCTTTCCAGAAATCATGACCCTAAACGGTACAGTAGAATCTACTGGAACTACTTTCTTTACATTAGAAAGAAAGTAGTTCCCACATGAAACTGCTCACAACAAGGTCTGTGGATTATCTTGAGCAACCAGGTCATGATTTATACATATAAATCTAAATTTTGAAAATGTTTTGGTGCTTTGTGCACCACAAACCAAGTTCCATTTTGTGCCATTATATTCTAGAGAACACAAAATTGTCTATAAACAATATCTACAAAACTTGGCAACTCAGGATGGGCAATTATTTTTCATGGGGGGCCACAAGAGAAATTGATCAGGCTGCTGTGGGTCAGACACAAATAATATATGATGTTAAAACTGCCAATTCTCTAATAATGACATGGTCAGAAGTGTTGTATATAGAGCACTTCTACTGTTGGTCATCCTTTCAAAATTTCCATGTGATGACTCTTGGGATATTATTTTGTTGACAATGTCCAAAACTTGATGTTTTACAGTGTAACATGTATGATGCATACAGGCTTCAACAATAGTAGCAGCAAAAGTAGAAGAACAACAACATAAAGAACATGGATTGAACAAAGAAAGTTAATTTAATATAAAATGTACAGTTCATTATCATTTCCAATGAACACAGCACTGAGCCCTTTCAGAATCAACTGATAATGGTTGAATCTAGATGGATAAATAGCTCTATAAGTAAGAAGAAAAATATGTATTTTTGATTTTGGGGCCAACTGTCTCTTTAAGAACCTCACCTTATTTCTCTATTAGACTGATCTTGTTGTCATGTTTTTTTTCTTATTAATGTGTTGACCCTTATGATTCCACTATATTGTGAGCTGCTGTTACCATATTTGTTTCTTATTTCTCTTCAATGACTGAACAGCGTTGAGCTTTTGTTATGCACAGCAAAACCTCAATAAAAAGATTTAGATTTTTTAAAAAGACACTACACTGCAGATGACAGAGTGTGAGATATATTTGGATTCTTTCAGAAATCATGACTCTGTCCAGAAAAAAAGTTTGTTTTAAGGGATAACAAGCCACAGAGGCCACTCTCTAATCGTTGGTCCGGTGAGCATATGAGCCGGTAATCACAGCTGTTAATGTAGCTTCTCTATAATAATGGCTCCTTTGTGTGCATCTGTTTACGTGAGAGAGACAAAAGGAGGGAAAACTAAACTGAGCGACCTGCTGCCTTCACGTGAGCAAATGCACCTGAGACGGAAGAAAGCTGAGCTAGTTCAACATCATTAAATGTGTAACTCACCACCTTGGGGAGCAATCAAGCTCCATTTGCAGTATGTCTCGACAGAAAGGAGGAAATCAGGTAACACGCTCTGTCAGGAAAATTGACTGGTCAACAATTTGCAACTGGTAATTTATCAGATTTATTAAAGCTGGCACTTTTCATCTGCAGAAAAAAAATGTACAAGTAAGGGGAAAAACAGCTGTGCAGTTTCCATGCACATATAGGAGGGGGGGTGTCTCATGATGCATGAAACTCATTTGGCTGACTGTGTATTTAAATAGAATTGGGATGTTAGGCAGCCTAATAAAGCACATTATGGAATTCTACTCTCTTTAATCAGAAATATGAAACTGAGATATGAATAGTTAGCCTGGACAATAGCAATGAAGCAGCAATGAAAAAGTTGCTTCTTTCCTACTGGACATGTCTGCAGGATTAATAAGGCTCATATCCTCCATTGCAGGCATTACATTAATGTTACTCATTTGGCAATGAGGAATAAGCTAAACTATAATTAGAGTGACATAATGGGGAAAATATTGATAATGTCTCTTCATGAATTACATTATTTCGTGCCTTAGTCTTTACTAAAGACAAGAAAAACTCTTTCTTGAGCTTTATATATTCAGATAGTTGTTTGGGTGGAGGAGATTGAAGATCAGCTCTGTTCTTGTATCAGCATGCAAAAACAGATGGTATGTGATGAATAAACCCTGCAAATGAAAGAAACAGAACAGATAAAAAAGCAAATATCAATTAGAAATCTGTTCATAAACTGAGCATCGTGCTTGCAGGATACATATGATGCCAGTAAGGAACACACTTGTGCCTGTAAATCTAAGAAATGCTCATAAAATTGATTTAGCAGGCCGTGATTGACTGCCTATCTTAGAATAAATTGGTGGTGAAACCTTATTTATTGAATGAGCTGCTTGTCACAGCTGATAACACAAAATGCCTCCATGCAGCTCACAAACAACAGTAAGCTGTGGGTGACCCCCAACTGTAGGCAGGGGATACTGCACTCACTTTTAAAACTGAGAGGGTGAGATGTGATGACTAACTCCACACCAGAGAATCTGCATCCTCAATCGCTGTGATTGGAAACATACTAAAACACAGAGGATGTAGGGACACTCAAAGACAAAAGCGTCCTGCAAAAACATGTAGGTAATTGTCTTTGACATACTGACACCTCTCTAATCACTTTTGTCCAATCAGGTCAGAGGAACACAAACAAAATAATATTCACAGTTTTTTGAGAAAATGTGTGATTTGTATTCAGAGCTCTGTGTCTCAGGGCTCATTCACACAGATGTCACCAAGGATGAACTGATCTGAATAACCAGTGTGAAATGTGATTTATCAGACACAGCAACCTAACAGCCCAGAAAATTATCCTGACAGCCGCTGGTTTGGTCAAACATTTATATCCGCATTTGTCCTTTGCTTGGGTTGACTTGGACTTTATTCAGTGGACATTCAAGTCACACTTGCTCAGCGTTAAACATTCACAATGTAGATATTACTATTATGGATGTAACAATATTTTGAATATTGCAATAAAGAAATGTACCTGTGATGACATCTACTGTGATATACGACATGGTCAGTTATTTTATTATTTTTATTTTATGAAAGGACTGCTGCATTGTTTTTGTTTTGCAGTTGTACATACACAATTCAAACATTCACTGCCAAAAACAATTCACTTCAATTTTTTGCACATGCTTTTTTTAATCAAAGAAGGAAAGCAGAAGTGCTTTATGCTAAAAGGAAAAGTAAATGTTATACAAACAAAAATGCTGCATACCATTTAATAACAAGCATTGTTTCAAGTTAATCATTTTTCATTTTTCGTCATTTTTTTGATATTGCAACAAATATGTTGTGGAAATTTTATTGTGGTATTATCATAGCTTGATTTTTTGGTATTCTTACATCCCTAATTACTATAGTATAAAAACATACTGTTGCAAATTAATCATTAAGGAGCAACTCAACACCATGGTTTGCCCGGAGCATGCCTCTTTCACAGATTCGCAAAAATCATTCCGAGCCCTCAGTCTCTCAAAATCGGCTATCGTCTGACAGTAATTTATCTTCTGGGGGCAATGGCCAGTTTCTAAAGGCTTCAGATGCAGCCAGGATATCCAGATGTTGAATAACAGATATCCAGACCAAGATGACTTATTCCATACGCTGATCATAGGTTACAGCGTTATTATCAATTTAATACGCAAGAATGAAGACAAAGTAGAATTTTGGCTAATCTCTAAAAGGAGATATCTGCACATTAATGAAAATAAATAAAAAACAATATTAAAAAGCTAAATTGTCATCAGACAATAACTGATGGGTTTCAGCTGATGCATTCTGCCTCTTTTATTCTTCACATTGACTGTTCACATGCATGCAAGCAAAGCTCACTCAAATGTGATTGGTCAGTACCGCTTGGACTATAAACAGATACAAGAATGCTTCCGATACCAACCATCTGCCTACAGATTCTGCATATGCAGAAATTTGTTTATGGAGATTAGAACACTGACACACACCTCCCAGAGCATGACAGATTTTTGGGGTTACAGATTAGGGATGTTACAACCTACAAAAATAGAAAATTGATTAAAAATAGATTTCAAATTCAAGAATTGAAGGCAGAATTGGCAATTATGTCAATGTTTTTTGTTCTTTCCAACCCTGCCTATTTTCAGTGTGTATCCAAAGGAAAAAAGAACAGTTGAAAGACAACACAGCATAGTTTACCAGCCATTTTATCACCATGTATTAATATCATATCTATTTAATGAAGAATTTGAAATGTAAATGACAGTTGTCAGGACATGAAACCAATGATCTGCTGATCTTTACAAATGAATATTGACTAAGAATGGAGAGTGGTGACAGCAAAAGAATGTTTAAATTGAAAATTCAAACTGAATAGTCACCTTATGAAAAGTTGTATTAAATCATGGATTTGGAGAAACGTGACACCCCTACTTGCCATGCAAGTTTTATTTTGGTACAGAACTTGGTCTTTCTGTCTTTACACAGACTGCAGTGTAGCAGAGAGGTGCTTTGTCTCTACCTCTTTCTTTTGGCAGAACTGACACAGTCTGTTGCCAGACTTTTCTGCATCCACCAGCATCGATGGCCAGACTGTGGTCACTCAGTCTATGTGTAGATCTTCAGTTCTGTTGGGAGGCTTTGCAAAAGTCACGTCATCTATCCTGGTGAGGGTCGTGCAAACAAAAAGGGAGGGAACTGGGAGGTGGCCTTGAAGTACAGAAGAAACTCGAGAAAAATGGTCGTATTGGAAGTTGTGGTTTCTGGTTGCTCACAGTGCCGAGATAATATGTCACTGTTCAGTGCTGAAAGGCACTGGAATTTACTAAGGATGAGGATCAGTTGGCTGAGGAGACTGTTCTCCATCTTCTTCTTTTGGCAGGTTTGGGTTAGTTGGCAGGTCTATAGATTTTATTCAGATTATAGAAAGTCCTTCATTTGTAATGTATGCAGCATAGTGTGGTATATCATAATGTGCAAACCATTTATCTCATTTACATCCTGCATTGATTACTTAGATTGTAAATCTTGTACAACATGCTTTGGTAATACTCATCTTCTGATAATGCTAATAAAGAAAATCTGAATTTCATATTAATGATATAGTTTTTGTCTCTTCTCAAACTGCGCACAGACATACACTACATACAGTATGCACATGCACTGGGTCCCGTCTTATCAACACATGCACAACACACGGCACAAACAGACCTCGCACACACACACAGTTCACCACCTGACAGTAGCTGTGATGAGCAGGCAGAAAGGCGAACCTCTCTGGGCATAAATATGTCCAGTGTCAAGATATACAACTGGCAATTCCATCTCCAGTTGAAGCCTCGCCGATTGCTTTTTGGCCCTTCCCTGCAACTCATGCAGGGGTGGAATACACACAGATGAAAACACGGCCTTGCACGCGTGCATGCACAGCACAGGCACATGATACACAGATTGAGGAGGGTTAAAGAGGGGATATCTAACTAAATGAAAACCACCTCCCAGTTGAAATGAGAATTATGCAAATACATCTATATGTCATACACTGATGCTTTGTGCAGTGGAGCTGCAGCCTACAACCAAAGAAGCAGTCTTTGTGATAACTTTGATACTCATTATAAAATCTTTCAATTAATGCTTATTATCCCTGCCAGGGGATCATGGGATTGCTTGTGTGTGTGTACATGTGCATATTCATGACTGTATACTGAAGCACCTCTGTGCTTTACAATTTTTGAAAAACCTTGCATTTTTTATGATTTTTATGCATTTATGTTTTTATGGCCTAAGGCATTATGTTTCACGTCATCCCATTCTTATGAATGCAATGACAAAAGAACCCCCAGAGGGAATTTTTTCAAACTTGACACAAACGACTGCTTGGATTCAAGGATGAACTGATCAGATTTTGGTGGTCAAAGGTCAAAGTTACAGTGACCTCATGTCCATCCCGGTCTCATGAAGGTCATATTTCAGGAACAATTGACGGGAATTTCTTTTCTTTTTTTTTTTTTTTTTTTTTTAAGCATCCACTTGGACTGATTAAATTGGAGGTGGTTAAAGGTCACACGGGTCAACATTTTTGGTCATAACTCAAGATTTCATGACAAAATTTTATACAAATATCTAATGGGATAACTGATGAACTGATGACATTTTATATTGAGAAGGTCAAAGGTCAGCTTCACTGTGACTTTATAATGTTCACCTCTCTATCAGTCTTCTATACTCCTCTTTAAAAATAGTCTCTAAGTGAAGATGGCATGTTTCATGTTTGAAATTATTCAAGCAGAATCACACATGTATAATTTTGGCCAAAGACTACACTTAATACCTTTTATGAAATTCCTTCTAAGATACAGGTCAATATTAGGGATGCGCGGGATTAGTCGACTATATGATTAAGAAAATACTAGTCATTTAAAATATTTATCAATATTTCATTCATGCATGATGCCAGTTATCTGTTGCCTCTAAGATATTATGCAGCTGCCCTCCACTATTCGGGGCTGCAGCTCTGTCCAATGGCAGCCCGACTCGCCTAGCGCATATGAACCGATTGCCATGGCAACCCCGGATGTTTATATCTGCAAAGTTGGACAGATGAATGTAGACTGTGACAGAATAAGCTGATATATATTCACTTGACTGGAGAAACATGACCACATTAAGCACAGACACAGACATAAACCTACAAGCAGAGCAGCTGCTGCTGCTGCTGCACTGCTAACATTAGCCACACTGTGTGTCAGGCTGGCAGCTAACGTTAGCTCTGTGTTCTCTACCTGCAGACACTGTGACTCTCTTCAGTCTGAAAAGGTGAAGCGTTCAGTGAGTTGTTGTCATGTTTTGTACATTAACGTGTAAGGCTTGTATAGCACAGCACAACATAGCGCACATTTCAGCAGCATTTAAAGTACGATTTGGCAATTGTAGACATGTGATTAACGGCTTCAAATGGCTCTTAATACACACAGTATTTTTTAGACAGTGTTTAACATTATAAATTAATAAATCCTGCTAAAAATTAACTGCTTTCTAGTTGTTTTCATAGTGTAAATTTTGCGTTTAATTGACATGGAAATTAGTTGTCAGGAACATCTTTAGTCAATATAAGTAAGGTAAGGTAATTTTCATATTCAGTTCCTTGAGAGTCTTCACTACAGAAATCATATAAGTCTGGACAGACATGGAGGTAAACTGTAACTTGACTGGTTGGTAGAGACATACAGCTGCAAGGCAGTAATTCTATTTTTTGACTGCTGTTTCATGCAAACATTGACAGCTGACTTCTTGCAAGTGATCAGCAGATGCTTCAGTCTGAAGTCTTGTTTCAGCTCATGACAATGTATGTGGGTGTCATGTTAATGTTAGCACAGTTTTGAAAATCTCTGCTGGTTACATCTGGCAGTCATGGTGGCATTGCAGTAGGTGCTTCATCATCTATTACCTGATGGGAATCTGCACTCCCCTGCGTGACCTCTTCTAGTTGTTGTAGTTTTTTTTTTGACAAAAGTAACATTATTACATATGTGACTCTAGATCAAATGTTAAATCTTTGAAATATTTTACAATACACAAGATATTAGAATATGACCTGATCATCTGCTTCTGATACCACCAGGAAGCAGCTGATCATTTAACCTTGCAACCAAGCAGCCTCACTGAGGTTTTAAATCATCTTTCAAGGCAAGACTAATCCTAAACAGAAGTGAATCATGATGGATGGCAGGGTGGTTCTATGAACTGTGCAACATTTGATTAAATACAAAGGTCAGTTTCTCTCTTTGTAATTTCCTGAATCTAGGTACCTTTCCATTTGATTCAATTTCAATTCAGAGTGTTACGATCCATTTAGGAGTAAATGGACAAGTGGAAAATTAAAGCCTTCGTAGCCTAATATTTGACTGGTAGGCTGTCCAGGGTGTACCCTGGTCATGACCCTGCAAAGGATAAGCAGTTAAAAATAATGGATCCATGAATCCATTGTGCCAAAATAGACAAAGCAACCAAAACATGTCAATGTACTTTCATTCACTGATTACAGCATTTATTAAGTATAATCATAAGCCACATAAGCCAGAAGGGGACATGAAAACATTCTTTTCAGTCTGAACACCTGGGAATTACTCCAGGTTTTGTTTTTTTTCTGAATAATTATGAATCAAATTATTTTGCATATAAAACCATTGGCATAGATCTGGGTGATGTCTACTGAATAGGCATTTGATAATGTCCACAGTGAAACATCATGATGGACGACAGCATCCTTGCTGGATCTAAAAGGGTCCTTTTTACCACATAACATGTCAACCACAACTTGTTTGTCTTTGATTAAAAAAGTAAAATGGTATGGGACATGGAGAGGTAGTGGAATGAACAGCAGCAAAGGCTTTTTTCTCTCCCACCTGTCAAAAACAAAACTTGTGTAACAACTCTATGGCAACTTTGAGAGGACACACTACCTCAAATACAGAAGGCCTATCAATCATGATGTTACAATGATAGATGGCTCAGTGGTAAATGACTGTCAGCCATCGTCCATTGGCCCAATCCTACTCCTTATCACAGGTTAATTACTAGTAGCTGTAGCTGATTGTGGTGCAATAGTCAAGTGCATCTTATACCGTTCCTTCATTTGGACAGAAGAATAATGTTTTCTATGCTAGAGGTCCATGAGCTCAAACTTGATTGACCTCGGTCCATTTCTATGCTTGCTAATGGTTATGAGATAAAGCATTCCATTTCACAGAATAGAGGCTCTGTGTGTAATCTAAAGCCAGCCTCCAGTACAGGCTTCTTTTTAACTGAATGAATTCAGGGGTCATCTGATATATTATTATTATTTTTTTTAAGGTCAACTATATTCGGACAACCACACATAGTACAATTAGGAGCAGTGGGCAGCTGCTGCGGTACTCAGGGACTATTTACCCCTTTGTCAGGGCCACTGACAGGAGAAGTGACCTTGCAAACATGTTTTTGATGGTGGGAGAAAACTGGATGACTTGGGAGAATCTGACACAGGCACGGGAAGAACATGTAAACCGAGATTCAAACCCACAACCAACAATACCTATGATCAGTGATCAAGGAAACTCATAACCGACATTTGGAACTGATATATATTTGCAGTAAAAATGAAGATCCTGCTGTGTAGACTAACACAAAGTGGTAGTCTCAGAGAGCTCAGATGATAGTAAATTAGCAATGCTAATGTTAGCAGCCATGGCAATGAAGGAGCAACCATAATTACAGGTCAGAAGGGCAAACAGTCAAAGTTATCTTGTGACAGCAAGTGGACTTTTAAGCTAAAATAACCCATGTTGTGTCAGTTAGCTTGGGCTTTTATACAGGACTGCTGAAGTGCAGACAGGAAAGGGGGAAAGAGAGTAGGGTCATGACTTGCAGCAAAGGGCTATAGGCGTAAGTCAGACCAATGGCAGCTGCAGAGGACACAGGAACACAGCCTCAGTACTACCAACTGAGCCACCAGGAACCAACTTTATTGTCAGGGAGGCAGCATTTCTCAGATCTGCCTGCATCCAGGTCCCAGTTTTCAAATAATAGATTGTCTGGTTTGGTTCTACATTTCCTGGCCTTTTGGGATTTGGGGACAAATTCTGGTACTTGTTAAGACTTTTAACATAAACTCCAACTCAAAACCTCAATCCTCTGTGTCTGTTTGTGGCACAGAAGGCTTCAGCGTTGATAGGCTATTACTCATGATGTGAATAAAATGAGATAGTATCATGGGTGGGACACTGAGGAAGACCACAGGCTTCTTTGACTACAGGCAGAGAAGTAGCACATTTTATCTACAATCAAATTTTTTAAATACAATTATCCCAACAGTTGTAAACATGCTGAATATTGAGTCGATAATCAAGTGACCTAAAATATAACGATGCTCTCTGTATTAGAAGGGATGTTCCACAAAAATCTTCCACTTGTCAACTTTATCACTAGCTTCTCTAATTTATATGTTCTTATGTCCATTTTGAAAAAAAAAAATCAAAAACTGTCAGGTTCCACTTTCCACCAGGGAATGTGCATGCTGCATTGATAAATGGAGTCACTACATGCTTAAATAAAACATATATAGTAAATTATACATTATTCTACTGTAATTACTATAATTGGGCAAGGAGATATATGTAGTTTCAGAATGATTGTACTTTTGACATTCACTTCAGCTGTGTTTATTTGTGTCTATTGCGGGGCTTTTCCATAATGGACTGGGGTGGAGCTAAGCACAGAGCCGACACACAGCTGCTGTAAGCTGGAGAGCTCTGTGGAAGAGGGCCAGTGACGAACTAGAGACTGAAGAGTCCCACTGATTTTGCTCTGACTCTGACACCTTTACTAGCGAGAGGAAAACTCAGAGCTTGTTTCAAACTTTTGGGATTAAAATGCCGATTTATCTTCGCTCTCACTTCTCAACCTATCCAGCCAACCATGCTCAGCTGTTTACAGTAAACTAATTAGTCTCTCTCTCTGTATTAACTGCTGACCAGCAGAATAATGTATTTGTCTCACACTCACCAATTCTTTCCATTTTGTCCCTCCTGTCTCAATTCCTTCCCCCCTCTTTATTTCACACAGACACGGTTACCTTGCTAACTGTTTGTGCGTGCATGAAACACATGCACCTGCATATGCTCTTCTGGCAGAGGGGGCCTAGGGCGGAGAAAATGAAACCTAACTCACATCTGGGAGATGAGACTCAGCAATCAACTGTTTTTTTTCCTAGGCTTTCTACCCTCTGCAGCTTTTAGTTAGAGTTACTCCAGGTCCACAACTAACCAGATCCTGGTGGTAGGCGATTCTTTGCTTTATAACTCCTGGGAGAGCAGAACCCCTCAATGATGATGTGACTCAGCAAGCGCACATCAAAGATTGAGAAACTTGAACTCTCTATGAAGGTGCAACTTAACCATTGTGTCATAGTTGTAGAGTTTGCTCGATGCTGAAGTTTTCACATGTTGTTCCCTTACAGTGTCAGTGTTTGGCAACTCTGACAAAAACACCTCTGAAGCAAAAATCCCTAACAAATGCAGCAGTCAAGAAAGCTGATGTGCACTCTCCAATAAACATAGCATGACTAATCCCTCCTCACAAATGACAAGGCCTAGTCATCAAACACACAATGAATGGTCTCCCTCTAAATGACTTCAAAGTGAAGCCACAACACAGACGTGAGTGATGGAGCTACATTTCTGTCAGTAGCACACAGGGTTAACTAAACAAGCAATTTCAGCACCGCTGCATTTGCTAAAAAGCTTGATGGGACTAGCTAAGCTCCTGTGATTGGCCTTTGTGTGTGAAAGTGACCACTTAAGTGCTATGCAGCCCCTCCTGAGTGTGTTTGTAGGCATAAGCATTTCCTCTGACTTTTTGCCAGCTTGCACTGTGTTCGTGTGTGTGCGTGTCATTGGGAGTGTGCTGGTGTGTGTGTGTGTGCATTTGTGGTAGTTTTGTGTGTTCATGTGTGCGAGGGAATACATTTGTGGTTTTAACTGTCCTGCTTCATGGTGCTAGTTAGTGTTTTTGTATCATTTTAAACAAGATTTTAATGCCCCATGTAAAAACTGAATTAGTGCAGTGAAGCAGCTTGTAAGGACAAAATTCAATACAAACTTTGTCAGACTTACAAAGGGATCCACAGCAATAAAATAGACAAAAAACATTCATTTAACCAATTTGCAGAGATAGATGCTAATATTTTGAAGCACTGGCCTCACATGCCACCAAGCCCCTAAATTTGGGGGCCAAAGTACGTTTCTGGTGTCCCCAGTGTAAAAAACACTACAGAAAAGGACATTTAACTCAACTTAACACAGCCTTCTTTAACTGTGACACCTGTGTTGCCCACTTTTCCCATAAATAGTGATGCAGTGTTTCTGGAAGGCATTTGGCCTCATTGCAAGAACATTTTCGTATTCTTATCCTAAATTTCTCCTTTTTTATACAAAGAGCTCATGCGCCACATCAGATTCAGCAAATGATCATAACTTCAGATAACTATTTGTAACTATCTGTATTAGAGTGCACATACATGAGACTTGCAAATTGGCATAATTAATGCCCCAATAATACCACATATGGCTTAGCCTCATATGTCAGGAAGTGAAAAAAAAGCACCAGAAAGGAAAAAGAAGAACTTTATGAGTTCAGGGTTTGAAGTTCTGCTTTTAGAGATCCATAAAGGAAAATCTGTCATTGTAACAGCGTCTGCAGTGGTATTAAAAGGCCTGCTAAAACAAAGAAACAGGAAAAGCAAATGCTGTAATGCTGGCTGATGGGGTTGGACTGTCAGTGAAATAAAGAAACGCCTCGATATGAAAATGACTAAAGAGGGAAAAAAAACGAGTCACCACAGCCACAGTAAGGGGCAATCAATACCTGCAGTTGGAGGAGGGGGCTCAGGGGAAGTTTTCATCATGGAGACAGAGGACGGAATAAGTGAGGATGTTTACCTGGACAGAGACTTCATTACCTGCATGTGCAGATATACAATACACCTGACAGCAGGTGCCATTTATATGTAAATTTATAATTTAGCAATTTGGTAATTAGAATTTGAAAAAGTTATTAAGTTTAATTTATTTTTCACAGTCAAAATGTCTTCAAACTAATGAAATATACAGTCATTAGTGGAAAACCCTGGTTTGGATAACAGCTGACTGACTGCACAGGACTCTACGACAGGTCTGGACCACTTGTGAATTGTGTTCATATCTGAAAAAGATTTCAGAATATGAGTGAATGCAACAAATTCTGCTAAATCACTCGTACGGACCACTTAAGAACAAATCTGTTTGTAGGAGTGGTTCTTCCATGAAGTCTGCTGTTGATGTTCCTGGCGACTAATTTCCCTGTCAATTAAACACAAAATTTTATTTAGACTAGTTTACTAGTCTCACACTAAGAAAACACTCAGAAAGCAGTTAAAATTGAGCAGAATTTATTAATTTAATATGTTAAACACTGTCCAAAAAAATACTGTGTGTATTAAGAGCCATTTGAAGCCGTTATTCACAATCAACAATCACCAAATCGTACTTTAAATGCAGCTGAAATGCGCGGTACTTTGCACTGTGCAATATAAGCCTTACACATTAATGTACAAAACATGATAACAACTCGGAAATGCTTCACCTTTTCAGACTGAAGAGAGTCACAGTGTCTGCAGGTAGAGGACACAGAGCTAACGTTAGCTGCCAGCCTGACACACAGTGTGGCTAATGTTAGCAGTGCAGCAGCAGCAGCTGCTCTGCTTGTAGGTTTATGTCTATGTCTGTGCTTAATGTGGTCATGTTTCTCCAGTCGAGTGAATATATATCAGCTTATTCTGTCACAGTCTACATTCATCTGTCCAACTTTGCAGATATAAACATCCGGGGTTGCCATGGCGATCGGTTCATACGCGCTAGGCGAGTCGGGCTGCCATTGGACAGAGCTGCAGCCCCAAATAGTGGAGGGCAGCTGCATAATATCTTAGAGGCAACGGATAACTGGCATCATGCATGAATGAAATATTGATAAATATTTTAAATGACTAGTATTTCTGGTGCCGACTAACTTGGGTTGGGACATTTAACCCTGTAAAACCCAAATATAAAAAAACACTAAAAAAATTTTTTTCAACCATTAAGATGTTGTTGTAGGAGGCCTTTGATGCTAAAAATGAGGTGTTTTTTTAAAAAAAAAATGTTTTTGTAAGTTTTTACAGAAATGTTGTAATATTGCAACATTGGGCTCAATGGGGAGCAGAATCTCCTGTATTTGTACTCATTGTCTGAACAACAATACAGAACTAAGGATTCATTTGCAGGGTTTTGCTTTTGTCCCAGAACAGTATAACATGAAAAATAATCTCAGTCATGTTGTTATGAACAGTCATTTATTGCAACAACTAGAACTTTGACATTTATTTACAGTGATAGTCCCAGAAACAGTTCTTGTCCTCATCATCACATCACACTTGCTGCTCAGTATTGGGACTGATATCTGTCAGGGGGCTTGATGTGTTCATTTGATTGGGGCTCAATGTCCACATTGGCTGGGCAATCAGGTTCTTGGTTTTCTTTGTCCACACAGGCATCATTATCCGAGTCCTCGTCACTCGCATCAGTGTCGTCGAACTCTATGTCCACATCACTCTCTCCATTTTGGACAATCCCAATCACATCCTGCACATTGTACCGAAGATCTCTCCTTGCTGGTGGCATTCTGAAATGGAAAAAATAAGATTGAAACAAATGTATATATAAACAGCACACATTCTTATTAGATTCTAGATAACCTGCAGAAAAAGAGGGGATGGTGGGGAGATTGATTTCAATATGAAGCGTTTACACATTGCACTGAAGTAACCTGTTCACACATTTAACTGGTCACACAATAGTGTATAGCTGACCAATTGTAAACTTTGATTATCATACTAATAGGTATGCAGGTAGCCTCCAATTTACAACAACACCTTACATTCCTGAACATCAACACCTGTTCCAGAACAATGGAAAAATGCCCTCCCCCAAACATCCCCCACAACTGCTTTGACTATGAATTGATAGGAACATTTTCTTATCGATAGCCAAGACAAAGGGCAGACATGCACAAACAGAATTTCTTTGTTAGAAAGTGCTGCTTTCTGTGATAAGGGGAAAATACTGAGTGTTGAAGGTGGTTAGAAATCATTATAAGTAAAAGAAAATGATTAGATATGGAAATATATCTTTGCACATTAGTTTCTAATACTAATATGTAATCTAATATCAGGCTAGAATGCGTAAATCATGTGTAGTTTAAAGTTATATTGGGAAAATTTAAATTGAAGTTTCTCTCAAGACGTTCCTCTCAAAACAGGGTTTCTTTGACTACCACATTCACCCAATGTTGTAATATTGCAACAATTACAAAACAAGCTCTAAATAAAATGTAAGGCACATTTTCCACAATGACTACATATGGACATGTTCTAGACACTGTAATAAACACAAAAAAAATATATTTAAAGCATTTTACTTACTTCAATCAGATAAATCCAGTCCAGTAAATCGAGGGGATGATGCTCTCTCAAAAATCTGGAGGTTGTGTGACTTCTTGACCCGATGGCAGGCCTTATATACAAATGTATGACCCAATAGCATTCTGAGACCGAACAATAGGACCAAACGAGTATGTTCATGTGGTTGAACCAAAAAAAAAAAAAAAAGGGGGGGTTTTGGGGAATAACAAAAATTGTTGTAATTCTGCAACAGTGGGTCTTACAGGGTTAATCATATAGCCAACTAATCACGCGCATCCCTAGTTGAAAAATTAGGAAAAATGAGCTAGACTTCTCAGCTTGTTGACCAAACTGGAAACTTAAACACTTAAACTCCTGCCTCCACTCACACCTGTTTGTTGTTGTTTTCTTTTTTCACAGGCTGCCTTTTGTGCTTCTGGGTCTTCTGTAAGGATCATGTTTGAGCGGGCTTAGTAAACCCATACTTTAATAGGCTCATCATATTGGTAGCTAGCTGCCATCCAGTGCTGTTCACTGTTCTGTTAGAATTCTGAATAAAAAGGCACAGATCAGGATGTTAGAGGAACTGTAATATGGCCTTGCCATATTGGGATAAACCTTGGAATCCACAGGGGGGCACCTATATGGAATATTTGGTGGCCACATACTAACTCTTTGTGGCCACAGGCCATGGTTAATCTTGAACCCAGGTTTATATATGTGGGCCATCTCACCAGTGTTTACTAAACCTAGATGAGTACTGAGAGCAGCTCTTCATTGGGCTGGTTGAATCATCTCTGACTTATCTAAGAAACATAAAATTGTACATAAGATGTCTTAGAAGTGCCTCACAACACCAATAAACAAATAAACTTGACTGGCACTATCTGAACACTATCTGGAAACCTGAAACAAGAACCTCTATGCATCATTGTAAGCTACTATGAGCCTCCACATGCTACTTAGCTGTATGTATAGATACATTATGAAAATATTCTAAATATAGCATACCCTTCAACTAAATTTTGTTGCTAACCCTATCCACAGCAGTGCGTCGATTAATGTCCATGCTTGTGCTCCTCTCGGCTTCAACAAACTGGGGGTGAGTCAACCACCATTTACTGTTGGTAATATACCAACTATGAATAAGCACCTCATACAACCCCACCTCAAATAATCCTAACTAACCCTTTAAGACACTGTAGAATCAACAGTAGCTTTTTACACTTTAACATAAGCTTACTGCAGCAAATGAATGTGAGTTCCCAATTTAAGAATACAATTTGACTGACAGTCTCTGCTGGCAAATAGTGATGAACACGGCAATCTTATGCAGGTCTTTGTAGCTGTGGTGCCTTCCAGCAAAAAATGAAAGCTGCTCAACCAGTATATATGCCCCCATATCAGCTGCTTCTTTCTAGGATTGGGCAATATGTCAGTATTATATCAATATGAGACAAAATATTGTCTTATATTTTGGATATCATTATATCATTATATAAGCATCGTCTTTTCCTGTAAAGTGATCTAATGTTCTGAACTCAGCAGACTGTTCTAGCTGTTCTTTTATTTGCCTTTACCCACTTGGTCATTATATCCACATTAGTTATGATTTATCAAAAATTTCATCATGTCATCCATACAATATTTTACATGCATTTATCGAGATATATATTTAATATCGTGGAATAGCCTAAAAATAGTGAGGTATTATTTTAATTAAGCCAAATCACCCAGCCCTTCTTCCTTCTCATAAGTCATCCACGTTAGTGTCTCTGTCTAGGTGAGTTTTCACACACATGAATGGCACAAAATGTAGGCTACTTTAATATTGATATTTGTGGTTTACAAATTGATATCAGATCTAATGTTCAAATTATGATAAGTCAGTCTCTGCACATGTAATCAATGCATTTTGTTGTTATTGCCACTGGTGGCCCATTAGTCTATTATTTTTACATGAATCCTCTATCACACACAAGACACTGGACTGTAATGTAATAATAATAATAATAATGATATGTGCATGGATAGAGTTATGTTTCTATGCACTTGGTATAAACCCAAAGATCATTTTTTGTGTGTACACAAGGTGTTATTTTACATATTCCAGTATATGGTCCTCTGCTGCCTCCCCTTGACACATCTCAAATGCTTCAGTGCATTAATCTTGTGTGTGCAAGTGTGAGACAGAGGGGGAGAGAGGGAGAGATGTGCATTTAGCATCAGTGAAGGGCGAGTCCTTCAGCAGACGGGGTCAGCGCTCTAATCTGAGGAGGTGATGATATTGTGAGGATATTTAATGAGAGGATAAAAGCAAAAGCGAAAGGGGGGGATGAGTATTAGCCTTTTTAGATATCATTAAACATTAATACTGTCAGGGGACTGGAGCACACTGGGGTCCTTTTCATTGACTTTCATGCTGCGTGCTAATAGAGTTTCACCTCTGGGGACCTCAGCACCCCCCACCCAGCCCTCAGCACATCGCTAAAGCTGAGGGAAAATCAGATCGCCACCCCGCTTCTGAGGATAAGATTAGTGGGTCTGTCTCTCTCTGTGTGTGTGCATGTGTGTGTATGTTAATTGTAGCTTATGTGAGGTCACGCACTCGCTCTTGCTTCCTTCCTGTCTTTTACTCATGCTGTATGATATACGCATATTAGAACTATTCTAAAACTATTAAAGGCCCTCAGAGACTTGCATATATTAATTCAATATTTAATCCAGAGAAGCACTTCAAATACTTGTCCATATGAAGTTATTTTTGTGTTTCCAGAGTAATGCTTAAGTATTAGCAAAGTACTTCTGCTCTGTTTTAAACTAAGAAATGGTCGAGACTTCAAGGTCTCTCATTACTTGTTATATTCTGTATCAGTGCATCATTTGCTAATTTGTCTGATTTTGTGTGGATCTGTCAGTGATTTTATGCAAATGATGTTGTTTTCTTTATACTATGACAGTTTTCCTAATATTAGATTTAAAAAATAGCAATTTAACACATTGCTTCACCACTGTATGGTTTTCCTGATGTGTGTTCCCTAAATAATAAAATATATAAAAATAAATATAACAAAAATAATATAACATAAAGTAATATAAAATTAATACAATAAATAATAAATAGAATAATTGAATTTGAGTGATGCAGTTCAGCAGGGCTGCAACAATTATAATGCTAAATTAATTTGCTGATCATTTTAAATCATCGTTTCATCTTTAAACAGTCAGAAAACAGTAAAAAGTGTCCATTACATTTCATAAAGCCCAAGGTGATGTCATAAAACTGCTCATTCTACACTTTGGAGAGTAAAATATTCAGCTTCCTTATTAATAAGATATACTAATGCAGGAAATCCTCACAGGAATGAGGGGACTGTTGGCATTTTTGTGACAAAGAAGAACTTAATGGACACATGCATTTATGGCATCACCAACATTCAAAATGTTTTTCTTTGCACTATTTTTTATTTATTTGTTGGCATTTTACATAAACACCTGACTTGTATAAAGCCATCATATTTTGTTGGTCACTGATGCTTTTCATATTGTATCTATATACCTATATTTTTTTCTGTGTGTATGTAAATAAGACTTTTGTTTATTTGTTCCTCTCTGTGTTGTCTTTGTTTTTAGCTTCATGTCTATTTCTATTGACATTAGAGCTGCAATGATTTATTGCTTGATCAATTATTATTTGATTATTACATTACTTGTCAACTATTTTGCCATTTGATTAACCTGTTAACATTTATTGTTATTATTATTGTTTTTTTTTTTTTTTGGAAAAAAAGTCAACATTCTCTGATTCCAGCATCTTAAATGTGAAAACTTTCTAGTTTCTTTACCTCAAAATAAATGACAACAAATGAAATCAATTAAATGAGAAAATAATCGACAGATTAATCAACAATGAAAATAATCATTAGTTGCAGCCATAATTTGTGTGCAACTGTGTGTAAATTCCATGTTCACATAGTCGACCAATAAAGTCGACCCTTTTTACGGCAACCATGTTGATATAAATATAAAATAATAAGGTAACAAGAGGTGTTACCAAGATACTAATTAAGGGTCCAGTTCCATTTAATGCAGAGTAATACCTGTGTTTACGTACTGTTAAAATATCATGATATTAATATTATTTTTTTTGTCATTAAACAAATCATTACAGATTAATTAGTTCAGCTTCACTCTTCACAGGTTGTTCATATGCAGTTACACTCACCGTCATCACTAAGAACAAATATAACCACAGTAGAAGTATTTATCCTGTTAGTATTCTTATATGACTATTTGTAAATGGTGTTATTCTTAGATTAATATGTTTTCATTTGTTCAAAATCAAAGTTAAGTTTTAACTTGAGACTGTTTGTCATGTAAAGCACCAACAGAGGGCAGTCATCCTCTTCTAAAGGAGGAACTCAAACCCTGTGTGTATATGTGTCTGAGTGTGTGTGTGTGTGTGTGTGTGTGTGTGTGTGTGTGTGTGTGTGTGTGTGTACTGTACAGCTGGGTGTGGCTTCTGATTACTCGCGGTACAGGTAGATGGCAAAGGAGGGAGCTGTTACTGTATGAATTTGAAGTCACAATTAAAGCAAAATTCATTTGTTTATCTCATTAACAGGAATTCCTCTCCTCTCCTCCCCTGGAGTGCTATCTGTCTGTCAACAACAACTCAACTGCACAAAGTAAGAAACAAACGTAACAACTGATGAATCATTAATTTTGGCTATATTCATAAACAAACCAGTGTGATGATGCACTAATTCATTCTAACAGCAGAGGAGTGCGGTGTGTACTTTCACATATTCAGTGCTGCCCGTTTCCCTTTCTTTGACAGATCTGCTGAAACCACTCCCACAACTCATTTGACATTAACACACTTCTGCTCGCCAGGCGCAGCAAAGTAAGTGATCATATTAAATTTGATTTATCTGAGCACAAACAGTAAAAGGTGTAATGTTTATCCTCACATCAAAAGAGTCCACATTTGTCAAAAGTTATAGAGCCTGTGTCACAATCCTTCTACCACTCACTTATCACTTTCATGCTCTTCACACTTGTGGAAATTTTAAGAAGCAGCACTTTTAATGCATATGTTAAAAGTAATGCAGGCCCTCTGATTTATCAAGCACATTTATCTAGTAGCATTAAGCCCCAGCCACAGATTTTTACAGGCTAATTAGAATTTACAATGAGAAACTGTATAAACTGTTATGAATTACATGGGCATTACAAACACATTAAAGTGCAATTATTTTTATTTCAGTGATATGAAAAATTCTCATTCCTCATAATTAATTTAGCAGATACTTGGTGAGGCTGAATATTAATAATAGAGAGGTTTTATCTAAAATATAGACGTATTTTTTGCTAAAGACTTTTTATCTATGAACCCATTCATGTACAGAAGGTCTCCAGAAAAGAAAATATCCAAAGTAATTAATTATGATACATAAGTTTGCAGTGTTACTACACTGAACAAAATAATAAACACAACACTTCTGTTTTTGCTCCCCACTTTTCACAAGTTGAAGTAAGAGATCTAAGACCTCTTCTGTTCAGAGAAAAGGCTTATTTCTCTCAAATCTTGAGAGTAAAATTTGTTTAAATTATTGTTAGTGAGCAGTGTTCCTTAAGATAATTCATCCACCTGACACGTGTGGTATTTCAAGATGATGAACAGCATGGATTTTACACAGGTGTGCCTTGGGCTGGTCACATCACAGGTCACTCTAAAATGTGCAGTTTTCTGTTCTCAGTCGGAATGGGTATCAAGAACCAACACTTAACTGGTACTGGTTCCTGACTGGTCAGAACCGAAATATGGATAAGCTCTTGGACAAACAATATTATATACTATTGGTTATTATGTAATGGTCCGTAAACAACTGACAGGATTAGACAGGTGTGGATTCACTTTACAAAATTTGATGAAAAAGCAGCTAAATGCAACAACTCAGGAAGCAGTTTGACTTGTTATTTCAGCAAAAAGAAATGAGAAAATAGCAGACGTTTTTCACACTTTTTGTGACATATCTATTTTTTTGTGTAAAATTATGGTGAGCTGTTTCAACAAGAATATCTAGATCAGTATCTATAAGCAGTATCAGCATTGATATTGGTCAAATCCTAATGACACCTATCTAAAGTGCTCAGTGCTCACTAACACTGATTTAATGAATTTGTGGGAAAAAAAATACAGAAATTAGCTTTTTGTGTACATAGAAAAATTAAAAATGGCAAAAACCATAGTGTTGCATTTATATTTGTGTTCAATAGACTCAAGTGTTCAATTCTACTAAATTCACAAGCTACTTAGTTGTTTGCATTTTATGCATCTTTATAACTCAACTATCACTGGTGGCACAGGTAATTTTTTATCCCAAGTCCAAAGTCAAGTCTCAAGTCTTTGAGCTCAAGTCCAAGTCAAGTCTGAAGCCTCTGAGGGGCAAGTCCAAGTCAAGTCTCAAGTCTTTGGTTTAGTTTAGTTTGGCTGTCGAAAGAATGGTGCCAACTTGTTTTTCCAGAGGGGCTGCAAATTGTAAGCACCTCCCTTAATCGAATTGTGAAAAGACACCAATTCACCATGTTTTCATCCGTGATGTGTTTAGGTGTATCGACCCCACGTCCAGTCTCCCCGTTCTGCTGGAAGGCTGCCAGCCACAGGTCACATGACCTGGAAGAAAAAACCTAGGAGACTTTTCGGATCCCTCTTCGGTCAGACACACCATCTTATTGTGATTGCTTGCACACACACCATGCGCAACATGAGAGATGGGTTCATCTATTCTGATTGAACGCAGAAACAAACTTGCAATAACAGTCTTTACCACAAAAAATGTGTTATACATTAATATCAACTTCAAGACAGTAATATTTATTTACAAAAAATACATGAAAGTACATAGCTAGTAAAAAAAAAACATTATCTGGATGAACACAAACCTGATAAAGACATTACTTAACCTCACTTTTCATGTCTATTATTTTTCACTGGGCTTTAGCATGGGCTGGCTATCAACCTGAAGGGAAGTCCAAAGGCTGATGAACTGATCTGTGTCTGCGTGAGACCACATTGCTCTGGTGTCCTATATGCCCTGAGAACACCCAGCGCAAACCTGGTGAGTAACGACACTCATTTTGATCTGTCAGTGGTAAATTGATGTGTGTCTTTCCCGTCTATGCAAGCAGGTGTCCTTGCTATGAAGTTTTATGCTGGATGATGGTGACAATGAGTCAGACCATTTTGAATAAGCCTGGCCATTTAATCATATAATTTTATTTGCTTGGAAGGCACAGGCTAATATTCATGATACAGTGTGGAAAATGTGTAGTTGCTCATAAACGAAGAGATGTTTAATATTTGGGACAACACACCAAATAATCAAATGACTGCACACCTTTTTCTCATATTCTCCTTCCTCTTTCTTTATCTCTTTTTTTTTTGCCTCTCTCAGTCTGTCTAAATACCTGTCTCAGTGTTCTTGTACTGTTAGATAAAGTAACAAGGCATAGACTTCATCTCCTTTCTGTTCCACTCTCTGTAACACAGTATCTTTTCACACTGAGGGTTTAAACAAAATCTCCCATGAGCTTTCAGGGTTTAGGGTTCTTTCCCACTGGCAGTTTAGACTTGATCTGGTAGGGGGTTGGATTAAATATTTAGTCATGTGAGCACTTTTTCCCAAACTTATTTGCACACCATAACTCCCCTTCCACAAATGCACTGCAACTCTATACATTACCCCAGAGGAGATCTAAGTGTGAAAGCAAATGACCGAGTCAGTTGTCCCAGTCATAACCTTGCCAGCTCCCTCGTCAAAAGTCCTGTGAGCCACATGTGTGAATAGAAGAGGTCACTGTCCAGAGTGAGCAGTGTGGGTAGCTGCTTTGTCTCTTTTCTGCTTGCCTGTTTCCTTTCCACGCTATGGTTCCGTTTCCATAAAGACTATCTGCTGATCATCTGTGTCTATCACCCTTCTCCACTTCTATCCCTGTTAGTTAATTTTGAGACTCAGTGTGTATTGAAATCAATGCCAAACCCTGTCATTATGGTTGAGTCCTCCTCCTCCTGTTCATTCGTTGTAGCCTCTGTCCCGACCTGATTCTCAGGACTTTGTCTGGAGTGCAAATGTGAGAATGGCTTAAGAAACCACAACCCAAATCAAGCTTACAGAGTGGCCTGTACTTTGTGAGTGATGATTTTTGTTTTAAGTGTATTTATTGTCTATTTACAAGCTGCCCGATAGCCATGGGGTCCTTAAATTAGCTCTGTAGCTAATTAGCTGTAGTTAAGTTACTTTGCAGAGATTTTTGCTAGTAGTAGGCACTGCAGTAAGTTCACACTCTTCCACTGACTGGTTGAAGTTGAAGTTGGAGCTGTGTATTGGCAAGAATCTGGTGACACCATATGTATCACGATACAAAGGTTACGATTCAATATATTGTGATATTGTGATCTGACGCTCAAGATACATAAACTCCCTCAGTTGGGGTAAGGACTCATACCCTACTCAGAGTAGACGATCCACTGGTTTCCTGCTGAGAACCAGAGAACCTCAGATTTAGAGGTGCTGATCTCCATCCCAGCTGCTTCACACTCAGTGAAATGTGTGAAACGATCCAGTGAGTGCTGGAGGTCACAGACCACTGATGCCATCAGAACCACATCATCTGTAAAAAGCAGCAATGCCATCCTCAGCCTGACTATGTGTTTTAAGGAAAGGATAGAGAACAATTATTGGTGGCAGAATCAGGGAAATGCTATATTTGTAGGGAAATTAATAGTATTCAATCGAAGACATCTTGATTGCAAACCATATGGTTTTAATCAAATAGGAAGTGATTATTATTAACTGACAACCCTGGCCAATGAGCTGTTGCATTGTGTCATACTGTCTGGCAAAAAAGGTCCTGAGTACTATGAATATGTATTTTGTAATTACCTAAATTATATAACCCACAGTAGTGAACTACTGAAAAAGCTACTCAGATTTTATTCTACTTCTTTTAAATGTGTCAAAAAACAGTTGCTGAAATCAAATAAAAACACTGAGAACTATGTAATACTGAACTGTGGAGTTAGACCGTTAAACTACTGTTCACCATTTCTGCATTCAGGACCTGATCTATGGCTCAGTGACATGCTGGAACCAGATTCCCCCAGCACTATATAAGCCCCACAAATGACACCACCCACCCTCCCCTCACTCTCCCTAACAGTCTGTTACAAACATACCTGAAGCAACTCTCTCAGTCCAAATCAGTCCAGCAGTTCACATCAGCTCACTTCAGTTCCAACAACCCAACACAGTAGAAAAAGACGTCACTGTCCTCTGGTGGCTCAAACATGTCTGGACATGTCCAATAAAACTGCTAGATGGAGAGTCCATGTTTCAGGTTGTTTACAGGTCGTAGTGGTGTTTGACACTGAAACAGCGGAGCAGACACACTCCAGTGATTCAACATTCAATTTCATAATTTAAATTTTTAATAAGAGCAGCATGGTGGTGCAGTGGTTAGCATTGCCGCCTCACAGCAAGAAGGTCCTGAGTTTGATCCCCCGGCTTGCTGGGGCAGGGCCTTTCTGTGCGGAGTTTGCAAGTTCCTCCCCGTGGCTGTGTGGGTTCTCTCTGGGTTCTCCAGCTTTCTCCCACAGTCCAAAGACATGCATGCTAGGTTAACAGGTGATTCTAAATTGCCCATAGGTGCGAATGTGAGTGTGAGTGGTTGTCTGTCTATGTGTCAGCCCTGCGATGAACTGGCGACTTGTCCAGGGTGAACCCCGCCTCTTGCCCAATGTCAGCTGGGATAGACTCCAGCAGCCCACGACCCTTACAGAATAAGCGGTTACAGAAAATGAATGAATGAATGAATTTTTAATGAAATGCAAATTTAACTGTGAAATTAATGACATGTTTCTGTGCTGTGAAAAACTCAGAATACACATTTATTGTTGCTTTACATGATCTTTAAACTACCACCACAAATTGTATTTTGATCAGTCATTGAACTAGATGTAGTTAACTACATCCTACACTGGGTACCACCTGTGACAGTCAGCATCTTTTAAGTCTACCAGCTACAATAGCCTCTTTTGTAAGTGGCAAGTCTGCTATACATTCATCAGCAGGCAAAGACTCAGTAGTTTCCAGTCCCTCTGGATGGCAGGAAACAGAAAAAGATCTTTCTCTCAGTCTTCTGCCTCTATGACAGAGACATAATTACTCCCTGCTGTATCAAAGTGAAAGAAGCTGCTTGTAACTGAAGTGAGTAGCTTAGAGGTCGCGTTCACAGCAACCATTCAGTCACTACAAGTGCCACAAGGCTACTACAAGACATCTTTCCCACAGGTAATTGTTGCTTGAACACTAGAAGACATATCTTTTCAGCCCAATGTGCCATCAAAATCAAAATACCCCATTCTTGGGAAGAAAACTGTGTTGATGAATGAATGCCAGTGGTGAAATCAATCACATACATGAATTACAAGCATGGACTTCCAGATTCAGCCCTTGAGATAATTTTATGACACGTCTATCAACACAATGGGCCTATTTTGAAGTAAAAGTCTACTTTACCCCTTTAGAGTGAAAGAATTCCTTAAGGCAGATTTTGCCCTTTGTCACTGTAACAACTTTTGCGATTTTACCAGCAGTCAGGGGTCACTGAGGAAAGGCACTACTGACAGGTTTGAAAATAGCACACTCAACACCAAGCCCTAATAAAGACACAAAAAGCCATGGGGTAAAAAAGAAAGACACACACACACTTACAGAAACAAATTTGAACATCCATTGTGTACAACTGTTAGCAGTTGGAAGAACCAAGGCAAGTTGGCTCTACCTGCAGTTTCCGCTCTAAATAAAACCATGTATCCTCTGCGACCAAAACTAAGGTCCAATTCCGATCCAGCCTCTAGACATTCTGACTATACAACTTTGTGTGGCGTCACACTCACAGTATGGAGGGTTTTGTAAATAAGGGGGAGGGTGTAAATACACCGGCAAGGTTTGGGATGCCCTCGCCTTTTTGACAGAAAGAGGAGCAGTCATGATGGATGTTGTAATTAAATAAATATTAAAATTATAATCTTATGAACAACATTGACAAAGATTTAAGTGGCAATGACATGACACACTAATTACATCTATGACCTGGTGAGCTTGTGAAAGGAAAAATGATTAGATACATAAAAACCTCACTCCCACGCTTCTTTGGCCACACCTCTGTTTTGTTGGACGTGTTTTTCATCATGTCATTCCATTGATATGTGCACGAAAAATGTCTATCAAATGTCTGTTTGAGGTAAAGTAACTTATTACTTATCCATTGGAAATAACCATACTGTCAGGGGTGTTCTTAGGACCCAAAAGCAGCACTCTGGAAATCTGGGACAGTTGGTAAAGACCTTTATTAGCACACAAGCAGAACAGCAACTTGAACAGATGAAGAAACACAGGAAACAATTTGTTCTTCAGGCTCGGAGCCAACACAAAGTCTCTGGGTTTCAGGATCGGGGATTGGGTTGAGCTGAACCTGGACGTGGTACTGAGGGGGAGGACGTGAACCCTCAGACCCATACAGTTCCGTTCAACAGCAGACAGGAGTGACAGAGAGGGGCTTACAGGAGATGAGGTCAATGAGGCAAGGAATCCAGAACCAGAAGAGCAGACTAGAGATGAGCAGCAGGGAAGTTGGGACCAGGCGGAGAAGTCAGGACCAGGTGAGCAGACAGAAACCAGAGACACTGAGGCAGAAGTCGTGGTTGGGGACAGAAGGCTGGTGAGTTTACCGGGAGACAGGCGATGCAGGCAGGTCAGAGGCAGACAGGTTCGGCTGGTGAGGCTTATATGCAGGGCTGATTGGGGATGAGCTGCAGCTGAGCTTGCAGGTGAGTGGAGTTGAGCTGATGAGTTGGGAGTGGCTGACAGGTAGAGTGGAGCAGAGGCAGGGAGAGGAAAATTACTGATGCAGAGGGACAGGAGGGAAACTGGGAGAATGGAGCTGTGACACATACCTTGCACGGAACTAACTGTTGTGGCGTTTCCTCCATCCCAGATACAAAAAAAGGTGCTGCACCTGAGAGGAGTTTAGTTTGTGAGCCAGTGTCAATGCAGACTCACTGTTGGAGAGCTTTATAATTTGGTTTGGCGTGACACCAAGTGTGGTGGATCTATGTGAACGTGCAAAAGGAGTGAGAGTGGGTAGAGGGAGTGTATAGGGGCTGGACTGAAATTAGCCTAAAAATGTATTTGTGCTCCCCCTTGTACAAGTTACACTTGTACTTTGCTTTGTGATCAACAAGTACGCGGTGGAGGTGTGTGTCCCTGTTGGTCAGTTGGCACCCCTGACCTCCTCATTTCATCCTCTCCACCTCCACCTCTCCAGGCAGGTCTCTCGAAGTGCAATGTCTGTCATCACCCCTTCCACATCTGTTGCCCTCCAGCCTGCAGGTCTGCATTTGCCTTTGCCCTGTGGGCATCGTGTTTAACCCATTTGTCTGAGCCTCATTCTAACTGGACACCTCTGTCCCAACCTCCCTCTCCACTGTGCTATGCCCCAGCTCAGCTAAGCACTCGCAGAGCATTGGGGTCCTAGCCAGGTGACACTGGGCCTGGCCAACCCTTTTCGAAACATTAAACTAAGTGCAGTGCAGTGGTTTTGCCCTGGTTGCCCTCGGCATGCCTCCAGGTACCCAATTCTCCTCTGTCCTTGAGGGCATATATGTCTTCTATGGGTTAGGCATGAAATAACACAGGGAATGAATACAGGTCATTTTGACCCATGCAGGCATTAGTGGGATAGTGATGCAAAAATAATTCTTATTCCAAAAGAGAGAAAGAACAAAGGAAATTAGGATTTGGATTAACCAGAGGTGAATACCTGGAATACTGAATGATAAAAATATTTTTTTGCAAAGATAGAGAAAATAAAAACTCAGTCAGGTCACTTTTGACCCATGTTGTACATCAAAGGGCTAATTATGTGCACACCCACTATCTTGACTGCACCCAGTGCTACTCTGATCACCTGGCAGCTGACACCAGCCTCAGTATATCTGTGAGCTGCCATTTACTGCTGAGCGTAGGCACTAAGCCCATTTATTGAAGGCTTTTTTTTAATTTTCACTAAGCAGAGTACCAAAAGTCTAACCTCTAACCTCCTTTTTGGTCTCATGATATGTCCTTGGAACCAAAAAGCGCGCCTGTTTTTTGATAGCTGCATTCATGAAGCAGCACTCCTCAGCCAATCCATTGGCATTTGCCCTAAAAAAAAAGGTTTATTGCCAAGTTTCATTCAAACATCAAACAAAATATTAAAAAACAGTGCTAAAATTAAGCAAATTCGCTGATGACAAGGATGTGGTGGATATGACACAAAATATCACGAGAAAGCCTGAACCCTCAAGCAAGCAACCCGAGCATGACACATTAAGAGTATGTAAATTTGAGAAAATGAAAGCAGTATATGTCAAACATATTTGGTGGAGTGATCGGGAAAGGACAACCTCGTTGGCCGTAATCACATATTCAGCTTCGATATATAGACTTTCAAGCAACTCTTGAAAAGGAACACAGTTTGTTTTTCATCTTGTCTGAGAGACTTACCCATGTGATTAAAATGTTAAGTCAGCTAACTGCAAGGATCAAAAGCCCATCAGCAATAACAACAGAGGCCTGTTCAGCTGAGTACAGCTGTGTACAAAACTTAACTGTTCTTATTCTCAATCGCTCTTCCAACATCTGCCACATGTTTCATTTTATCTCCAAATCACTTTTTACTCAGACTGTGCTGACTTGTTTTGAGGGACTGGACATTAATCCCAGATGACTTGCAAGACATAGAAGCACTTCCTACACTCTTATAACCTTTATCGAAGGAGAAAGGTCAGATATACTACAAGGAGTTTTTAACTGGTTATGAAACTGTCTCAATTTAATGCTGATGCCTCTATATGACTCACACAAGCAATCAGGACCATCAGAGACCATCAGACGGAAGATCGACTATTTCTGTGTAGGTTCTATATATAGCCAGGCACCGGGTCGGATTCTCCTTGAAATCAAGTGAAACCAGCCTGTGTTTATAATTTCCCAGGCACAGTTACAGTGAGTCGTACATTAGCCAGATGAAATTAACCAAGAGGACAATTTTTGTTATTTACTTGTATTTTTGACATTATATTTTGTGGTTATGGCAGTGCACACTGCTGCTTTCATCCAGATGGACCTGTTCTGAAGAGGAAATTTGGGCATCACTTTAAAATTATTTGATGTAATGCCTGCAAGGTCTGTAAACAGGATTTACAGTACTAATACCAATGCAGAGGAGCTGCTCACTAAAACTGTCCTGCAGTGTTGGTCACTCAGTAATCCACTCACTAAGACAATCTGAAAATCAGTGCACTTCTTGCTCATTTGCAATTTAGTGTTCCTGCCCATGACTTGCCCACATTACACTGGAGTCTGTATGTGTTGCTATGACTGATATTGCCTGAATGCAAAGTGCACAAGTCTGACTGCCTGCTTGTATTCAAAACCTCTGAGCATGTTTGTACATGTTTGTACGCGTATGTGTGATTTGACTATTAAATTCTTGCATCAAAGCTTAGCTTTATAGATTGATCCTCTGAAAGAATATCTAAACTAACTCCCAGAACACTGTGCCTCTGCTACCTCTGGCCATAATACCATAATACAGTAGCATATGCTATGTAGACGGATTAACTAGACACATTGGAGATTTAATACACTTGCACATATGGTTCAGACAACTTTCCTTTGAAAACCTCCACCATATAAACTCTGCTGGCCAAATTAATAAGCTCACAGCAAAAAACAAAAAACACACCAATGCCTAAATAAAACCAGACACGCTATTCACTAGTTTGAATAATTGTTCATCAAATTAAAAACACATCACACAATCTAGTGTCAGTAGGTCAATGTGACACTGTACACAGTACATTAGATCTATAAATGATCTGACTGAAAGAAGTTCCTCTGCAGATTCAAACAGGTGAGCTGATCAGCGTAGTTTGTTTAGGACAGTACGACAGGACCAACAATTTGATAAGCATTTTGCTTTTTGCTCTTTTGATATTCAGCGAAATAGTCGGGGGAAAGGTGAGCAGTGAAGTTGTCATTCTGGAAGAATATATACAGAGATCATGCTGTAAGTTTACAGTTTAGGTTTGAGTTTGTCATAATTTAAGGCTGCCCAAGCCTAAGGATAGTGCCCAAGCCTACAGTCAAACAGAGATAAGAGAAAAAGGCTTGTCTTATAAAACATCCCTATACTGAGCACTCTAGGATTTCTGCTGGGTCTTCAATTACATCGGATTAATAATTAGAAATACAATTTTGGCAGATTCCATTTTTTCTAATAAGTATATACATGTATGCAAGTATGTATGACTGTATGTATGTATGTTTATTAGAGGCGGGGCCATTCATCAACGTAATTGATTATGTAAACACGTCAATTTGCATATTGTGCATAGGCGTGTCGTAATGCGCACAGTCAGAGCATGAATTCTCTCAGAGAACAGGCTGCAGACAGCAAGCCTCACCATGATTACCTTAAGTGTGGGAGTATTTTAAACCGAGACACAACAGTTTGGCTCTCTTTAGCTCCACAAAATGGACGTGACTTATCACAGCAGGACAGCTGCTCCACATGAGCGCTGGAAGTGAAGCAGCGGTGAAGAACCGAGCAACCTGTCCTCCTGCAACAGCACTGTCAGCACCCAAATGCGACATATGAGGATTATCAACACGTGGAATATGTTTCTGTTTGTAGATGTCACTTTAAATAGATTTTCTAGAATTTCTGCATGACCCCCAGCCCCCCCCCCCCCCCGCACCGCTGCTGTTACCTTTACGCCATGAGTCATGTAAAGGTGTTGTCTAACGGTTGTCTTTCTGCTCACTTTATCAGCCACATATAAGACAGAAATAGCTAAAAATAACATTACAGACTGTCTGTACTTCATTTCAGTTGGCAGAAAAACGTCAAAAAGCATTTTCTTTGGCTCACACTGATGCAAAAATACATCTGATCATCTTACCTGCATATGACTTCAGTTATGAAATAACTCCATTTCATAACCAATTTAAGTTTCAAGTCAAATTGTTACAGTTCAGTGAAGGGTTGACAGTGACTAGTGATTAAATTTACATGCATCACAGCTCCTTTTGATTTGAGGTCTAGTATTTTCTGATCAAGAATCTGACATGGAATCTATTAAATAGGGTGGAAATTAGACTAACTAAATAAATAAATATGTTACTATTATCATTATTCTCATGTGCTTGCTGTGTCTATTTTTTAGGATTATGACTGAATAAAATGTTGAAATATTAATGAGACAAATTTTTGATGTGCATTTTTGGTAAATTAATTGTTATATACACTGCCTGGCCAAAAAAAGTCACCACCTAGATTTAACTAAGCAAATAGTTAAGAGCCTTTCATTGGATAATTACTGCACTTATTAATATATTTCAGCTGACAACAAGTTATTTAACCTTAAATGATGCAGTGAGTAGATTCTCATTTCTTAAACAACACTAACTACAACATTTAAATGGTGCATCACATACTATTGGACGTCAATAAGATGATCTGACCAGAGGGAACATGATCTCACGTGATCTCAGGGGAACACAATGTCATGTGATCTCACTGGGAAGCATGTAAACAAGGACTGACGTGGTGCAACAGCTTGCTGTAGTAATGCAGAAGGTAAACTTGCCTGGATAAGAAACTGTTTGGGGGGATGCAGTCAGTGCAGATTGTCTATTCTTCAGTGAAAAATGAAGGTGAGACTTTA
Source organism: Lutjanus erythropterus (assembly GCF_056507025.1). Lineage (NCBI taxonomy): Eukaryota > Metazoa > Chordata > Actinopteri > Lutjaniformes > Lutjanidae > Lutjanus > Lutjanus erythropterus. Next base: position 2,940,190 of record NC_139324.1, on the reverse strand, counting down.
ACTGTCAATGTTAATATCTGTCACCAGTAAAATTTTCTAACAAGGTCTGCCCCTGGACAGCTGAAGATTCCATTGATTGCAGATCCCTGAGTTGACTGAGATTCTTCTTGTTGGACATTTATATTTTTTCCTTTGTCAGTCACTTCTCATTACAGTTACAGGATGAAATGGATAGAATTTATAGTAATGCACAGGGAGAACATTTCAAAGAGGAATTATAAATAAGAGGAATCATGAACATATTTTATATTAGCTGGTACACTTATTTAAAAAAATCTTTTGGACAACATGTGCTGGTTAATTGATGAGAGAGGATGAGAGGAGTGGTTGGTAAAAAAAAAAGTTTCAGGTCTTATCTTCGTTTTTGCCAAAAACACACTTAATTCCTTTCATTAAATTCAACTTGACAACTTGACTGATGGGGCTTTGTTGATGGAGACATACAACTGCAGGACAGTAATTAAATATTTTCACTGCTCCGTTCATACAACACTTGACAGCTGACTTTTCAGTCCTCGTACATGGCCACTAGGGGCCGCAACTTCAGCAACTGCTTCAGTTTGAAATCTTGTTTCAGCTCAGGGGATCATATTAATGTTGGCGGAACTTTACAATGCTGACAGTTGTGGTGGCATTGCAGCAGGTGCTTCACCATCTGTTGCCTGTCAAAAATCTGCACTCTACTGAGTGACCTCTTTTAGTTTTAAGGTGATTCACTGGGTTATATACTCTCTCAGAAATTTCATGCTTCACTTTGATACACTTGCTTACATTGTAACCTTAATTGCCCAGTATAACTGTGGTGGTTTGTAGTTCTAGCAGGACCACTGGGGAATACTAGGGGAACAGCATAGACGAGGACACAGAGAAAGATTTTGTGTGTTTTGTTGATGGAGTGGAAGGTTCACCGTCTTTTTCCCAGATGTCTTTTAACTGATCATCAAAATTACAACCCCACATAGATTTCATTATAAATCAGACAAGTACATCCATAGAGTATAAGGATGGTGCAATGAAAGCAATTACATGTGGAACACACACAGCTCACGGAGACCTAATGAATCTACACACCACAGTAGCAGACACAGTCTTAAACAACTTTTTATGAACAATTTCATACTGCACCCTGCCCTCATTATTCTGCTGTAACTTTTATTTTGCCCTCTCCAACACTCCCTCTAAACTGGCCAAGGAGGGGCACTAAAGCCACCTCTGTAGAAATGCACTCTAGTCAAATACTAATGAACTTGTTGAAATTAGCTTTCAAAACATGATCCCGGAGACTCATTATTTAACTCTCAAATCTTGCAGGGGGATTTCCCCAAGCACCAAATGCGATTTAAACAGCCGTTTACTCACCTCTGTCTGACTGGCTGCTTTTACAAATTAAGGACTTTGTCAGAAATTCAGTTGCTTCACTTGTAAATTAACGTCACAACTCAGTCCTGGCTTTAGAGAGAGAAAGCGACACAGGTGGATTTCCACCTGCAGCGGGTGATGCAAATAATGGATACAGCAGTGTTCAACATGTTACTGTTAGATGTAGCCACTGTGTCCCTCAGTACTATGGCTGTTAAAGGCATCAGTCCTTGTACCAAGAAACAGTTTAAATCAGAGATATGCTTTGTTCCTGCTTTAAAAGGCACTTTCATTTAAGATGATGGGCTAATTCTAATTATTAGTTTGCAGACAATTTACAACTGGACAAAAACTTATCCGCTTACACTGTAATATTTAAAACTGAAAACTCAGCAAACTCTTGAAATGAGGATCAGATTGTCTGCAATTATTCATTAAAATCTTTAGAAAACACATTAAAGGTTGAACCCTCAATTAGAATGGTGCTGGGTTACTAACATACAATGAGAGAAGACAACTACGGTCATCAAAGAAAGTTCAGGGACAGCACTAATTGAATACATGGAAAAAACAAGGTAAAATTTACAATGTTAAAAGGTAAAGGTGCATTAAATGATGACAAGACAAACAATAAGATCAATAATTAAATCCTGGAATTGGTATTAATGAAGTCATCCTAAAGTTTTCTTGAAGCAAATTCCAAGTTTGTGTGGCACAGTAACAGAAAGCAGATTTTCTTAAATCTCCTACAGATGTGATTTAGTATTATCTACTTAAAGGCCACTGTTGTCTCTGGTAACAAAGCTTAACCCACATCATTTGACGGGTGTCAAATGATGCACATAACACTGACTGGATGTGTCATACAGACAGAAAAAGTAATCAAGGTGGGATGTGCCACCTCATTTCTTAAGAGCTGGCAGACGCCACCGGTGTGGGCGACCATGGAAAACAATGGACTGTAGATGTTTCAACTGATGCCATAGCCAAAATATCTAACATGGCATCATGGCAGTGATCTGTAGCTTTGAGAGGATACAACTCATCAGTCCACATATTGTAGATTTTTTTTAGATTTTTTAGTATAGTTGCATCTCAGCTACGGAACTTTTTTTTAGATTATATAAATATTATATTTTACAACCATTTGTGGAGAATTTTGTTCTATTTTGTTTTTAAAATCATAATTATAGTATGTCAGTTACTATTGTCAGCAATCATTACTATTAAATTCTATATTTTCCTCAGAGATTGTTCTTTTTTTGGATTTGGCATCCACAGCTAGCTCACAAAATATTAAACTATTCTTTTAACTTAAGTGTATAGGCTACACCAGGGGTGTACCTTTACGATCAAAAGAGACATTCTTGGCCAAAAAAGTGGAAAACTCAAGAAGACGAGCCACTCTCATAATTTAGAAGAAAAGACACCGAGCCGTAGACACAGTCTTTGATATTTTAGTTGAAGAAATATTAACCTTTAGTTGAGATAATTTACTATTCTTCCTAGATACATTTATAGTAAAAGTTAAAGTTAGAGAAACTCAAAAAAGAAAAAAAAAACATTTTTCAGAATTTGGTCACAGTTAACTGTGAACCTGATTAAATGGTTTACGCCAGGGGTGTCAAACTCATTTTTGGTTCAGGGGCCACATACAACCCAATTTGATCTCAAATGGGCCGGACCAGTAAAATTAAAGCATAATCTATCAATTATTCTGGCGATTTATCAAGTAATCGGATAAAAAATACTGCGTGTTCTGCATTTTTTTCTATTACATTACCTGCTTTATTTAAGAACAATGGTAATATACAAAAAAGAAGATAAGACAGGTCTATTAAATGAACAACTATAAATTGCTAAAGTAAACATACTCAGTAAAGTAACTTTACTTTTACTGTAGATTTACTTTTAATGTTTTTACTTTACTTTCTACTTTTTTTTCAAGTACAAAGGTAAAAGTAAAGGTAGTAATGTCTGCAGAAACCACAAACAGAAGAGTGAACTAACTCTTTTAACTGAAACAGTCACCAGAATGTTTTGTTCACATGTTAAAATCACAACATTTTTCTTCTGGAGCAGGACAGATGCTCCCAGACCCCCAGGGGACAGGGGACTGCAGGCATTCTTTTCCTGTTTGAAAACTGGGCACAATTCACTTCCACTGTTTGGGAGATTCTGCAATGCTCTTTTCCTGTAAAACTCCAGCAAAGTTTTGTGGACTAAAAAACTAAACCTGACCTTCAATCAGCAGGAGATTGAGTAGATAATGACTGATCTTTCAATTTTGGGGGAACCATCCCTTTAAATTTTGGGCTGGTTCTCCTAAAATTTTCAGAAGGGAACACCAGTTCCCTGCTACTACTATTACTGCAAGTTGAAAAGTTTAGTCTGAACCCCTGGCTCTAACTGCACACAATCTGCACATTTTGAGCAGAATAAACTTTTCCTATTCTTTAACAAGCTGTTTCTTTGTCATCATTTGCTGCTCCTCTTCTTTTCTTTTTTTTGGTTGTCTTAAACTGTGACTGTCAACTCAGCTGTCACACTGACACGATGACTGGATGTCATCACATACAAACTGGACAAGACGCAGCAAAAAGACTGTCCACAGTCTGGACTGCTGCTGACAGGTTGGTTTGAGTCAGATAAAGCAGCTGTAGGCTCCACACCATGCCCTGCTTAAATTAAACTAAAGATTGTGCAGCTGCCTTCCCTTCACTTTTTTCCCCTTTCTATTCAGTTTCACAGCTGCATGGAATGATTTAGTTTGATACTATATTTGATTAAAGGATACCATCCTTAACACAGCAACAGCTGAGACACACTATAATCACACAATTACCAAAATGAGAAGTCTGACTCTGGGGTATATACACTTGCACAGAGTGATGAACTGAATTTAATATTTAAATGCAAACTGTCTCGTTGTCTCCAAACACCCCACCAAGAAACTAAAAGAGGATACTCAGTAGAGTGCAGATCTCTACCAGGCAACAGACGGTGAAGTACCTACTGCAAAGCCACCACAACTGCCAGATGCAGCCAGCAGAGATTTGTGTTTTTGTATACTGTAGGCTCAGTTAAGACTTGTATAGAATAATGTCATGGTATTGTAACCAATAGAGGTTGTAGAAAAAAAAGGATTCTCTTAAGTATTGTGTGTGTATATATGTATATATATTCAACTAGTATATGTATATATGTATACATACATACATACATGCATACATACATGCGGTTTATATAGCTGATATATAGTATCTCAGAAAAGTGAGTACACCCCTCACATTTCTGCAAATATTTAATTATATCTTTTCATGGAACAACACTGAAGAAATGACACTTTGATACAATGTAAAGTAGTCAGTGTACAGCTTGTATAACAGTGTAAATTTACTGTCCCCTCAAAAAAAAACTCAACACACAGTCATTAACGTCTAAATCACTGGCAACAAAAGTGAGTACACCCCTAGGTGAAAATGTCCAAATTGGGCCCAATTAGCCATTTTCCCTCCCTGGTGTCATGTGACTCGTTAGTGTTACAAGGTCTCAGGTGTGAATGGGGAGCAGGTCTGTTAAATTTGGTGTTATCGCTCTCACACTCTCTCATACTGGTCACTGGAAGTTCAACATGGCACCTCATGGCAAAGAACTCTCTGTTGTTGCTCTACATAAAGATGGCCTCGGCTATAAGAAGATTGCTAACACCCTGAAACTGAGCTGCAGCATGGTGACCAAGACCATACAGCGGTTTAACAGGACAGGTTCCACTCAGAACAGGCCTCACCATGGTCGACCAAAGAAGATGAGTGCACGTGCTCAGTGTCATATCCAGAGGTTGTCTTTGGAAAATAGACATATGAGTGCTGCCAGCATTGCTGCAGAGGTTGAAGGGGTGGGGGGTCAGCCTGTCAGTGCTCAGACCATACACCACACACTGCATCATATTGGTCTGCATGGCTGTCGTCCCAGAAGGAAGCCTCTTCTAAAGATGATGCTCATGAAAGCCCACAAACAGTTTGCTAAAGACAAGCAGACTAAGGACATGGATTACTGGAACCATGTCCTGTGATTTGATGAGACCAAGATAAACTTATTTGGTTCAGATGGTGTCAAGCGTGTGTGGCGGCAACCAGGCGAGGAGTACAAAGACAAGTGTGTCAAGCATGGTGGTGGGAGTGTCATGGTCTGGGGCTGCATGAGTGCTGCCAGCACTGGGGAGCTACAGTTCATTGAGGGAACCATGAATGCCAACATGCACAGTGACATACTGAAGCAGAACATGATCCCCTCCCTTCAGAAACTGGGCTGCAGGGCAGTATTCCAACATGATAATGACCCCAAACACACCTCCAAGATGACAACTGCCTTGCTAAAGAAGCTGAGGGTAAAGGTGATGGACTGGCCAAGCATGTCTCCAGACCTAAACCTTATTGAGCATCTGTGGGACATCCTCAAACTGAAGGTGGAGGAGCGCAAGGTCTCTAACATCCACCAGCCCCGTGATGTCATCATGGAGGAGTGGAAGAAGATTCCAGTAACAACCTGTGAAGTTCTGGTGAACTCCATGACCAAGAGGGTTGAGGCAGTGCTGGAAAATAATGGTGGCCACAAAATATTGACACTTTGGGCCCAATTTGGACATTTTCACCTAGGGGTGTATTCACTTTTGTTCATCACAGAGCCATGTTTCAGGTCCACCCAAAAAATCCTGAACACAGAAATCGTGAACAACAGGACAAACTTCCCAATTGAAACATCATTCATTATTTAGTGTTTCCCTCTTAGAAGGGTGAAAAGGAGGTGGGGGTGTTGGTACATGATGAACAGTGTGAAAAGAAAACTAAAGATAAACAACAAAATAGCTGCTTATATTAAACAAATTTTGGCGTGTATAATATTTGCATTTACACACTTGTTCAAATAATTTGAACTTTGAGCACATCGGTCAGTGGCAGATCCGAGCGGTGCACTACGCTGTGGGTAGCAGTGCTGTTTGGTTGGGCGACACCGCTCTCTCCATAGGAACACAATGGGACAGCCAGCGCAAAGTGTTTTTACCACTGATCATGTGTTGGGGCCTTAATAAATGTTTTACGGCATTTGAAATTTCTTTACAGCTTTAACAAAGAGCCAAGTGTTGGCGCCTAACTTAGCTTACCAAGGGTGCTTATTGGAGGAATTACATCATGCCACCGTACGTGTATCATGGAGGTTTTGTGAGGACAGTGAAAGTCGATCTTTCAGGTGTACAGGTGATAGGCTAATCTGACTGACTATGAACTATATGAGTGAGCAGTCATTTCAGCAATCTAACGTTATGTCTAATCTATGATGTTAACAAAGACTTGCCCACTGTATAGCCACAAAAAGCAATAAACCAACAAAGGCATTTCAGCAGCTTAGATAACTGAATGTTTTAAAACAGGACCTAAAACATGTTATTTCACCTGGATAGGCTTGGTTTTGTAGGACGCAGCAGTGTGCACTTTGGCAAGCTCTGTGACCATCTCAGCCCAAGTACACACATACATGTGGGATCAGTATATTTAATTCATGTCAAATATAGAGGCATACAGAATATAATGTGTTTTCTTATATTTTGTATATTTGTTCATATACCTATGTACCTGGACATTTCTTTTCTCTTTCTTGTAAGTCTGTTTGGGCATCTGTTGATGCAAGATATTAACTTATATTTATATCAGAATACAGATACACATCTTAGAAGAGTTTTGTTGTTAGACATAATTTAGTCCATTTCAACACTATTTAGTTGTACATATTGCATGCAATATTATGATGGACAACTTGAGAACTTATCAGCAGTCAGGTGAAAGTCATCTGACAATCTGAAGTTAGTTTAATCCTGTGGTTAAAACCTTTAAGAGCTTTAAGGGATAGTTTATAAAAAAAAAAAAAACGAAAATTCAGTCATTATCTACTGCCCCTCATGCCGATTGAAGGTCAGGTTTAGATTTTTAGTCTGCAAAACGCTGCTGAAGTTTCACCAGAAAACAGCATTGCAGAACCTCATCATAAGAATCCAGTCAGGACAGTCGTAACGGACAAAAATGAAATTCTCCTTTTTATATTAGGCAGTACGACAAGAATGAAATGTGATTTTGATCTCCAAAGGAAAACAACATTCAACCAGTTGGGCGAGGCCATGAAAAAGACATGCTCTGATCACACACTGATGTAATCTGAACACATGATTTGGTTTCTCTCACATATCCTACATACACACATGTACACATAAAATCTAATTCTGTGACCTTGTTAGTCAATATTGATTATCTAATTATAAATTTAGATTTTCACAGCCTTGAGCTGGAGGAGCAGTCATATTTCCATTGAAAACATTTGATCAGGGTGAACAAGGTGAGCAAAGTCCATATTAAGTGAATAAATGATAAAACCAATATTTATGCCAGTTTACTTTCACATTATCAGTTGCCAGGAAATACTGCACCCAGAGAAAGCTTGTTTTTTTCTTTCTTCTTTCCTTTAGTTTCCTTTCATATGAAGCATCACAACCAGCAAACATGATGTGACATGGTTCAGGATTTTGAAGTTAAAATTCAAAGTTAAATACATTTACCTACTGCTGCCATCTGGAGCTGCAAACCTAGCTTTAAAATGCATACTGCAAAGGGCAAAGGCTGTCACTTTTGAGCACTCTATCACCAAAAGCAACTTTTTTTTTTCCAACGAATCATTGGAAAGAAAAAAAAAATGAAAGCAGCATCTGCCAGATGAAAGCTGTATATTTATTCTTGTTAGGATTCATTTGGTAGTAAAGCAATAAATAAAGCTACAGAACGAGACCCTAAAAATCAGCATGTCCTTTAATGTCTGTATTTAAAGATAATGATGATGTGTATGGTGTGAGAGTTTGTGTGTGTGGTATTTGCATGCGAGTCTGCCAGTGTGTATGTGATTTGTTAACCACAAAAATGCTTTGCTCAATGAGTAAACTAGTAAATAATCAGCTAGAAGCAGTCGTCATCAGCTTAAAGCATCCTCTCAAGACTCTGTAGAAAACATACTTTCTTTCTATTTTTTATGTCTTAAATCTATTTACACACACATAAATACGACATGACATGGAAAATTCATGATTTTATTTAAATATATGGCACTGTGCCCTTAGTCCATTTTCTCTCTAGTTTCTTTGTCTGTAAAATTGATTTTGTTCATGATTTTTGTGAATGGCACTCAAAAGAAATCCAGGAAAAAACGTTGATACAGAGTAGGCAATACAAATTTTTGATTTCTTATTAAAGAAAATTAGAAATGGACAAATACCTATGTAAAATTAGGGCAATTCATTAATTTGCTGTTGCAACTAGTTTCCCATATGATCTCTCAGTTAAACAGTTACGTCAAGAGTTTTTTATTCAGAATTAACTGACTTCCAGCAAATGTTAGATTCATATTTGGTGCAGACAACAATTTTTTCCTATGTGAATTGTTTGGACAGCTGCTGCTGTAAATAGGAGGAAAGCACTCGCCCCTTTTTTACTATTAAAGAGAATCACCAGGAGGAGGTGAATTTGGTTGCATCCCACCAACCAGTGCAGGAAACAATAAGGTGCTTTTTATCAGCTGGCTGCAGAGCTGTGGTTTGAAGTTGAGTTTCTCCGCAGCAGATACTTCAGGACGCCACCACAGCAAATGGACCATGTCCTCCCAATTATAGGCACAGAACTTCAGAGGCATAATACGAACTTCAGGGAATCAATTGAACCTAAACAATCGCTTGCTGTTGCATTGCGGTAACTGCCTTATTTTGAAAGTTTTTAGGTTCATGACTACACCAAGATGTCTGGCCTGGTTAGTGGTCTTAAACAGACAGGACAATCTGGATTGTTTCTGGTGGAGCTGCTGAGTTTTGGAGATGTCTGCTCTCTCCAGTATAATGGGACTAAATGGCGCTCAGCTTGTGGTGCCATGTAGGAACTACTGTCTTTCTACTCCAGTAGATACTTCTGCAGAAATTAAGTGCCTACTACATGACACTGCTCATAACAAGGTCTGTGGATTATCTTGAGTGACTGGGTCATGATTTTTGGAAAGAGACGCTGCTTATGAGTTTCTCAAATGTATTTCTTGGCACTCTGTGAACCACAAGCCGGGTGCCATTTACTTCCATCAAGAGAAGGCAGACATCTCTACAATAAATATCTCCAAAGATCAGCAATGCACATCAAAACAATCTAGATGGATAAATAGTACTACAGCCATGATTAAAAATATGCATGCATTTTTGATTTGGGGATGAACTGTCCCTTTAAAGGGAAAATTCACTTTTTATCCAGATGCCCAGTCAGTGTTGATGGTAAATATATATAACTGAAGACATAGGTTCCTCTGTGCATCCTATATTGACCAAGAAAGTTGAGTTTTGCTTGCGAAGCCATGCCAGCAGTGCCTACGTGTACCAGGATGCATTTTACACGAGCTGCTGACGCACATGTTGCCATGTATCACCACTCAAGCCTATAGCTGTTTGCTGCTTTGCTTGTCAAAACACAGCATGACAAAAAAATTCATTCAGCATGCCCACTGGCTACTCAGAGGTAGAGACTGGAAATCTAATCTGAGACAGCCTGTAGTTGTTCTTTATCGCTGCATGGAGAGCAACAGATTTTGTAGCACTCAGCTACACTCAGCACTTTGTAGAACTTAGCTTTTTTCGGTCGATATAGGACAACCTGAGGAATTTCTTCAACTGACAACATTTACCATCCGCACTGATTGGATATCTACATAAAAAGCAGAGAATCGTCCCTTTAACCTCAGCAATTGGACGCAGGCACTAACTTTTATTTGTTCTTATTTGGGTCACATATATGGCGCATCCAATCAGTTTATGGCCATGTCCCACACTCTTTTTGTTGCAAATCACTGTATCCTTGCAAATACTCTTGCACCCTTTGCACTGACTCTGTGCAGGCTTACATCTCAGTTGTATGTCACGGGTGTAGCCACAAGCTGAAGCATTTATTTCTGTTTAATGTCTATTTTTTCAAATGATGCCCAATAAAAAGGCAATGAATAATATATTTCTCCATGTTTTGCTGCCAAAGTGAAGCAGAGCAGTGTGCTGCTTTCTGGTGCTCTGCTTCAGTTTGTAATGTAGGTTAAAATGTTACAGCACTGCCCCACATTTGCCATCATGCAATGCTAGACTACCTTTGCTAGATAAATCCTGCTTTCATGTGGTGTCCAGGATTCCCACAGATCCTTAAAAAGTCTTAAAAGGCATGAATTAATAAATCTAAAGATAAGGCCTTTATTTGTATTAAAATGTGCTAGATCAACCCCTCAAAAGTCTTAAAATGCAAAGACATGGGAAGTAGGATTTTATAAATTGTATTTTCTTACACTAAAATTTTAAATTTATTTTTAAATAATAAATTACCAAATGCCTCACACAGTAATATCTTAAGTGTTTTAAACTCAGCATGATGTGTTTACAGGCAGTAGAGTCCCACATGTAAAGTGAAAAACACAAGACTGCCCAGTCAAACTGCAAACAGACAGCAGGTATTGACTGTCCTCGTCAGACCTGTCTCTCTGCTCTGTTCCTTTCATTGTCACTTATAATGCCCGCTCGCTCGTTCTCGCTAATCAACTCAAACCACATGTGCACACACGCCCTGTCTCTTAAAGCAGCCTCGCTACTCTTATAACACTACCCCCACTCTGTATGGAAACTATACCATAATTCCAATCCAGCACAATAACATACATCAACATGAATATACCTACAGATATACAGTCCTCATTTTCATTCAGTCAATTAAAGAGGATTTCAGTATAACCAGCAGATTTCCAGTCCACTGTAAGTGGGGCGTTAGCAAAAATTGCAGCTTCTAGTGCAAATGTGTCATTTGTTGAGTGTGCACATATTACAGTGAGCAAAACAAACCTGACAAGGCATTTAAAATACCCATCATACGGGTTCATGCAGAACTTTTCTTTTCTCAGCTCCTCCATTTTAAGTTCATGTAAATTTGGTCTTAAATCTTGTTCCAAGAGGCATTAAAAAAGTCTCAAAAAGTATTACATCAAACTTGCCTTAAGCTATAGGAACCCTGGGCATCTGAATATTGGAATAATGAGTTCTTAAATGGCAAACTTCAAAAGGAAACCCCCTCTTGTTGGAACAAGACTCAGAAAGCCTGGGAAAATTTTGTTACATGACTTGAGTTGTCTGTTGACTTCATGATATGCAGAAACATCATGGACCAAAATAATTTTAAAAATTATTTTATGCATTACATATCAATTTTTTGCTCACATGTAAATCTGTAATATAGTATTAGGTTGTAACCATTAATTGCTGTCCACACAGAGTGACCTCAATTAGTCTGAGAACTTCTTCATTAGCATTAACCCTGCCGACATGTCAGATAAAGCAAAATCTCTCATGTCCATATTCTTTCCACATTATGATTTAAAAGCTTGTGAACATACTGAAGTGGGAAGAATGACTTCTAAGGTGGAAAATGGGACCATCCAATTAGGACATGAATGCAGATGTTTTTGTTCCAAAATGCAAATATAACCTTTTGTTGGCGTTACTAAATTCTGCTCATAGCATGGGGGTTTCTGCTGACCTCTGTCACAACCCTAATAAAAAGCCCAATCCAGTTTTTGTTTCACCCCAGCCTACTACTTTTGTAGCATGCTCTCACTCACCACAGCTGGTCTCACTGTGATCATTTCGTAAAGCTCTGTATGAAGGGGAAAATGTGGAGTTAGTAAATGTGGAAAAAGTATTTGGTCACACCAGTGATCGACTCTTCTGACACGCTGGTTGGAAAAATACATGGATTTTCTAAGCTTAGACAGTGAGGAATCCGTTCCTTCTCTCCCTTTCTTATAAACAGAGAGCAGTGTATATAACAATATGGTAGAAGTTTTTCATTCATTGCTAGCACTGACCATTACAATCACAACACAGGGGAGTTTTACAACAGCCAATCACAGTAGACAGGGATTTTACAACAGCCAATCGCAAAACGGGGGATTCTGCAACAGCAAAACACAACACAGGGGAATTTTACAACAGCCAATGAAAGCACGGGTGGTGTTTACAACAGCCACTCACAGCAAACTGGGATTTTACAACAGCCAATTACAACACAGGGGGATTTTACATTAGTCAATCACAACACAGATGGACTTTGCAATAGCCAGTCACAGCACAGGTGGCTTTCACAACAGCCAATTACAAGACATGGGGATTTTACAATAGCCAATCACAACACAGATGGATTTTACAACAGCCAATCACAGGACAGACTGATTTAACAACAGCCACTCACAGCCCATGGGGGTTTTACAACAGCCAATCACAACACAGTGGGTTTTTACAACTGCTAATCTCTGCACAGGTAGGGTTTACAACAACCAATCACAGCAAACAGGGATTTTACAACAGCCAATCACAAAACGGGGGATTCTACAACAGCAAAACACAACACAGGGGAGTTTTACATCAGCCAATCATAACACAGGGGAGTTTTACAACAGTCAGTCTCAAAACAGGTGCAATTTTGCTCAACCAATCACAACAAAGGGGAAATTTAAATCAGCCAATCACCGCATTGGTGGTGTTTACAACAGCCAATCATAGCAAACTGGGATTTTGCAACAGCCAATCACAACACAGATGGATTTTCCAACAGCTAGTCACAGCACAGGTGGCTTTTACAACAGCCAATCACACGACAGGTTAATTTAACAACAGCCAGTCAGAAGACATGGGGGTTTTACAACAGCTAATCACAAAACAGGGCAGTTTTACAGCAGCCAATCACAGCACAGGGGGCATTTACAACAGCCAATCACAAATGTTTGGCTCTTGTATCAATTGAAATGAGTGATGAGAAAAAGATATCACTGTGGATAACTAAGAGGAGGTGGTACTATGTAGGCATTGCAGCCGCTTGTGTCAGCCAGCTGTAGAAAAGAAAAGAGAACGAGAAAGTGCAGCTAGTATCATACTGTGAAAAAAAAGCATTGAAACCACTTCAAATATTCAGTATTTATCTATCTACTTCAAGTCCATTTACATTTCTATCAGATGAAAATCTGACCTTCAAATCTGTCAAAAACTTTTCGTTAAGGAGCTCCAGAATGTAAAGTTAAGTCCAAACAACACATGAGGTGTGGTCTTGAAAAACAGTTGCTAAAAAATGAACTGCTGGCAATAGATGCAGGATTTAATAGGCCTATGAGAGAGTTCACACAGTAGTGTGGGCACTTGAGCTGAGAGGGATGTTGCTCTTGGGGAAAGTAATATTATTTTGGGCTTGGGCACTTGTGCAGTGTGTTGGCCTTTGTTCTTTCAGTTGATATTATCTATTATATGTAAACTCACCATTTGATTTCGGCGGTTCATCTCTGAATATGAAGTCATGAAAAAAAAAGCCTTATTGTGAATGAAATTAGATTCACTGCCTCGGGGTACTTTGTTATCCACTGAACAATACCTTTCCTGTTAAGTGAATTGTCCCACTTACTTGTAAAGCCTTATCACATCTGATAAAAGACCTCAGTTCAGGCTTTTAATAGACTTTAATGCTGCTTCTTTTTGGATACAGATATGATGGTGGATCCATGTGCAGACTAATGGTGTTTTTTGTTTGTGAGTGAGCTATGCCTATTCAGCCACACTTTAGAAATCTGATATTAAACAAGAATAATCCTTTTCACAGGAAAAAAATGATACATAATTACATGGACTCTTTGCCCTTCTTTTTTCACTCAAGCCTTTGCACTGGTTTTAGACAAATAACTTGTTAAAATAACCTTTTTTTTTTTAAAGAGGAAAAAAATCCTAGATATATCTCACTGTGTTAACAAGGTTGTCTTCCTCTCTGAAAGGGTCAAGGTTCAGGGAGATAGTGTATACCCTATGTGGAAAGATAATAGCTTAAACCTGAGAGGCCATTAAGAGCTATAGGACCATGAAACAGCAACACGTGGAGGTTGTGTCTGAGTGTTGATGTGATATTATACTGGTATTATGCTGGTTAACAGAAATTGGTCTATTGATACGATTATATGCTTTTTTAGTAAAATAACACATATATTTTTCTCTCATACTCTTGTTTACTATTTGTGTCTTACAGAGCTTGCCACGGGGCTATTATTCAAGCTCTGGCATTAACGCTGCCAAACACCGCTAAAAAGCCCATGAGCAAGAGCACAAAGGTGTGGAAAGAAAAGCCGCTTTTTGTGTCTGCATGTTAATTTATTACACAACCGCAGCCAGCAGTTTTTTTCCTGTGGAGGTCGTGGATAATTTATTATACAAACAAAACACGCTATGGCCAATTCTAACAGGTCATTTTACATTTCAGACTGAGTAGAGGTCCACATGTGGGGTCAGGCACGATTTTGCATTTGTGTGTCATGATAGAATTTTGGCTGCACAAGGTTTCAGGGTGCACTAAACACAACGTGACCTCCTTTTCTTAAGACAGATCATTTGAGCCCAGAGCATTCCAATATTTTCAACCTGCGACATTGCTTTAGTGTCTTAATAATTTTGTTAATATACATGAAAGACTAATGCACTTATGTGTTTCGAGCTTAAATTCTCATGCACATGTGTATAAGTATTTCTGGACCTCCCTATACTATATTGCTCTCATAACAACATTGCATTAAATACAGCCTGAGCTAAACCATTCATTCATTTAATCTTAATATTATATTTGCAAATTCTGCTAAATTGGCTCAAAGTTCATCACAACTAGTGCTTGGAGCAGGCCCACGCTTACATTTTAGATGTAACTTTTAAAATATGTATGGGTGATTTTTACTGCACCACACCTGGCCCAGTTACAGAGTAAATCATTTAACTATAATTAACTTATAATTGATTTTTCTTCACCCAGACTTTATTAATAGACTTGTTTATCTTAACTGTATGCAATGTCCATTAGCCTTAAATTTCTCCAGTATGGCAATCAAATCAGGAAATGTGGAAAATGGGTGACAGGTGCTAGTTATTGGATAACACAGTAGAAAATAAAAAAACCCAAAATACACAAAATTCGATACATTTAACCAAAGTGCAAGAGCATATAAATGAATAAAGAGTGAGTTATCTACTTTTAGCTGTTCCTGCAGTCAGCTGAAGAAGTTTACAGTGTTGATGTCATGAATTAGATTGTGGTAAAACTGTTATTTCATGGTTCTGCCTTCAATAAACTTTGTTTGACAGATTCATTGATAAATGATAAACACACACAAAAACAAACAAAACACTATTAATTTTGCATGCAGAGTCAGGTTGAGGATGGTTACATCACAAGACATATCTATGTCTTACAGACACTGACAGGAGCGAGTGTTATCAGAATGGAGGGAAATTAATAAAACAAACATAAAAGCGGCACAATAAGATAAGAATAAGGTCTGCAAGTGGCATTATTGACCTGGAAAGTAATTGCAAATGTGTTATCAGTCAATCAAAAAAAAAAAAAAAACATGCTGGAGAATGTCTGGGAGAGAATCCTTAGAGAAATTAAATAGTTTAATTTAAGAGTTGATTAATACTCTTTCTGTTTTCTTGTGGCAAAAGAGTGGCACAAGAATCACAACTGTGTCGTCATTTTTATTTCTATGTAGCAAAAGTAACCTGATTGAGGCAGCAGAATCAGAATCAGGTTTATATCATTTGCTTTGGTGATTCTGACACATAACAAACATTGTAGCAACAAAGTAATGCTCATTAGGGCTGTGCCAAGTAGCTTATAAATAATATCTCAATATTTTTAGGCTATGCCACGATAAACAATATGTATCTACACTATATACTAGTGATGCACCTATACTGATACCAGCATTGGGAATCGGTCCGATACTATCCTCCTGCACTCGTACTCATAAATCTTTTTTGGTCGCACTGTCATGGTCTTGAGAGACCTCAACATTATCCACTAATGACTGCACCAACTTTGGAAAGTGTCCGTAAAAATTGCAAGTACATGTAAAACTGAAATAAATGCACAGAATGCAGCTGTAGACTGCAGCCAGCCGCTGTCCATTAATCCAAAGACAAAGAAAAAACACCACTGCCACCAGTCTGCCACAACTTCTCCTTGTGTACTTATTCTTCACCAAAACGTCCTGACAGCACATTACACACAACTTCACTCTTTGGGGTTTCTCAGCAGGATAAATAAAACTGTTATACACATGGCGCCACACTCATACCTGTCCCCCCTAAACAATGACAGGTAGGAACTAATTAGCTCTTAGACAAGAGGGACATGAAGAAGAAACTTAAATAAATGTAAATGTGTAATTAAAATACTAGTTGAAGTGCTGTAAATCATAATGAAATAATTATCATATATAACAGTAAACTTAATTCTGCATGTCCATAATAATGTTGTGAAATTATTATACTCAAATATATACAGTAAACTACACAGCTTAATAAGGAACACAAAATCAGTAAAGTAACTTACTACAAATAATCCAGAAATGTAATGTGTACAGTAAATGAAGCTCAGCGTAAGTTCAATCAGGAAGACCTTGTATTACGCTGCTTCATTCACAACTTCCTTTACTCCATCTCTCTCCTCCTATTCCCTCTAATCAGCTGTTTGTGGGCGTTCACCTTCGTATTCACTATCCAATCACATTTTGCCACGGTCGCTGTAGCCAGTCAATTTGCTGCTGCCAAACCTTAAATAGTCTCTGTCTTTGCCCCATCAGTTGTCATTCAGTCAGTCGCACGCCCCTCCTCCACCCCTCTCTCCTCCAGTTACTGGACCCAGGTAGCAGAAGATGTTCACCTCGATCCTCCCTGACACCCTCTCCTCCAGTCTTCAGGTCCAGGCAGCAGGAGTCTGGAGCCATTCACTTCACCAGTCTCTGCTTTGCACCTCATCACCACCACCACCAGTGTCTAGACCCTGGGGGCGTCTCTTCACTACAGCTTCATCACCCCCATTTATATATGTGCATATTGTTTCACCTCAATGGGGTCTAACCGCCAAAGACTTTTCATGTTTCATATCTCATGCACGTGTCAATAAACCATTTTCTTTATTCTTAGTTTCTTTATTCTGATTGAACTATAGTTACACTTGTAGCAGGAAACAGCAACAATGATTTGTTACATTTAGAAAGTGAGCATCTAATGAAAATAAAACATATTTTAACAGTGATTGTAACAACTTCAATGGCATTTTTAAGTACTCGTATCGGTACTTGGTATCGGCAAGTACCCAAATGTAGGTATTTGTACTCAGTCTGAAAAAAGTGGCATCGGTGCATCCCTACTATATACTACACATATTTTCTCTAAAATAGAGTAACATACCATAAAATCTCAATTAGTGGCAGAGAAAAGATATTTTTGACCAAAGTCCTCAATATTGATATTGCAGAGACCTTTGATAAATAATAATCAGTCATGTTGATATAAAGACTAACGTCACGCCACATCACCATATACCAATATCCAGAGTCTAAAATGACATCTAGTCCTGATATTGACATAATATCTTTATATTGCCCAGCCCTAATTCTCATGTTTACTAGTCATTGCAAGTAACAAAACAGAAACACAGAGTGGCAGTGCAGAGGCCGAATTTAGCAACAAGCCGACAGTAGTATCAAGCTACCATGTTTGATGGCTTGGCTGACATGTCACTCAGAATATCCAGGCAGCCATTTAAATTGTGTGCCACTTCTGACCCCCCCACCCCGCAGACCCCTAGGGGCATCCTAATCTGGGGCACCCATCATGTCTTCTGCCCACGTAGATGAGAACAGTCGCCCATGCAATGGTTAAAGCATGACGAAACGGCTAGACGGGCTGTAGCACTTGTCTAAACCGGGGGACTATTTTCAGGATACACGGCAAAAGGTGATGTCACAAGTAGTGATGCATGGCTCATGTGACTCCAAGTGTTGGCCAATGACTTGCCAGCATTTTATCTCGTCTTAGCATCGGGGGGGATATAATAATTCAATTCCTTTTTGCTAATCTTTTGTTAAGAGCTGAAGTGGTGATCAACTGGTAGGAGCTGCATAAAAGGTAAATACTTTCTAAATAATTCTAAACACGTGTATTGAATATTGAATATTTTTGTGGTCAACTGTTGTGATTCGCATAGTAAAGATATTATTCCAGTGCTCTTCGGTTTGTCGACTACTAGTGAGTGCATTCAGTGTAACATCTTAGGGAGCAAAAAAATAATCAGAGCAGATAACAAATTTAAACTTTTCCAGTGAATCGCCCTGATTGGATAGATTATATCATGTCATGTTAGCTTCTGACATTTCCTAATATAGCTATGGATTCATTACTCGATAGATTAAAAAGCAAGACCATCTTAGTTTAAGTTATTGCAGGCAATAACCTAAACAAATGTGGTGCTATAATAAAATCATTTCAGTTAAGACAAGAACTATTAAATTACTTGCTTATATTACTTGTATTATACAGGCAGTTATGTGTGTTCAGTTTTCAAGTGTGGGTGTGTGCTGCAGAGTGGCAGATTTACCTTGAATGATGGTCTTATTGTGTGGAATTTCAATTCATGATGCAACTGAAAAACTGAAATATTTCTATTTAAATGGAAACATGGAGGCTGTGTTAGCCATGTCTATATCAGTAACTTGTGAGTCAGTATGGGATAGGTTTTATTTAGCCATTAGTGATCACCATCGGCACAGCAAGCCTTGTCTTTGTAGTTTTTGGCTAAAAAAGAAAAAAAAAACCCTGTCAGCTAGCATGGCTTATTAGCAGACACGCACCAATGAACTACGTTAGCCTCCCCGAGCTAATGCTAGGTGGCAGAGGAACAATGCAACGGGGCCGTCAGCTTGTGATTGTAATTTGGGCTGAGGTCTCAGCCAGGCCAGATGATTGGAGATGACAGGTTTACAGACCGCTTTTGGGGCAGATAGGTCTGGCAGGGTGGCTGTGTAGAGGACTGACGTGCTGCAACAAAAGGCTGCTCAGCGTGTGCATCTACAGATATATTCAACCTTCCCATTCTGCTCGCTACAAGTCATTCTGCCAAATGCATGGACGCTGTTTGGGGCTGAATGACTGCTTTTCAAATCTTAGAAAGTGCTCTGCCACAGGGGGAAGTGCCGATAGGCCACAGTAGCTAGCAGGTGATGTTTAACCCAAACAAAGGGATGGCACTTCTTGCTCAAGGTTATCGTCTCAAAAGATGTTCCTGGCAAGCAAAGGCACTTAATTGGTCCTCTGCTATATTTGGAAAGATAACATGTTCTGGTGATTCGCACTACAGGAAGCAGAAAAGCCAAGTGCTCATTGAAATGCTTGAAATACTATAATTTTCTACCAAAACATTTCAGCTAGGGTAAATACATTTTTTAGTATTGCCAGTATCATAACTGTTCATCTGCAGAGGCTGCCTGAGTTCATGTGGTGGCAAAAATACTAGTCTAAAACAATTAGGATGTGTCAACTGTACAAAAGTCTCATTGTTTTACTGGTGGAGGGACCCATACGATTAAAACTGCACAGATAAGATGGAGGGATTCACTCATGATGGATGCTTTTCATCCAGATGTCCGCTTTGTGAACTGCTTTGTGATGGTTCATTAGTGACTGACAGTGGTAATACTGCCTTTCTATGTACAGTCATGTGCAGCGTTTTAACTCGGCGCAAATGGGGGGGAGTTTGACAGCTGGCTTTCCATACACAACAAATTAAGGATCAGAAACAGACCGAGCTTTTATAGAGCCAATACAATCTATTGTGTGCTTGATGGTGCATATTTGATGATGCAGTTGTGCGTATTATTGTTGCGCAGATGTAACGTTCACAGTACAGTCTGACATTTCTTCCAGTATGCCATTTTTTATGCCATGCTTTGACTAACAAAAAAACTACACAACAAAAACAATAAGTTATTGTCTTTTCAGCAGGCAAGTCATCGTCAGTGTTGTGACATTCACATGTGTTCTGTTTGGCACCATAATGTGAGGGTTTTTATTTATTCCTATTTCTGCCTGTCATCACCGTTTAGGCCTAAGCTTTATGTTGCTGTGCCTTCATTGCATGCCAAGGAATATTGAATCCCATGGTTGTCCTTGGAAACACCATGAATGGATGCTGGGAACGAGACTCTGGACACCCAGTACTCAATCTGAACTGTGAACACCTCAGACACTTAACAGTTAAAGCCTATATAAAAAATCTTTTCAAAAGATATTCACAAGATCATTTGTGATAGAAATTAATGTCAATAACATACAAAGAAAGCAACTAACATTGACAGGACAAACAAATAATATAAAACACAGCAAATGAAATGAAGAAACTGATTGCAGGTCCAATTTTTTTTTGCCAAGCTGGGTTATAACGTGACATCATTGAGCTTTCCAGGAAACACAATTTGACTCTCTGCTCCTAGGGATCACAATGATTAATCGATGATTGATTAATCGATTTTGAAGAATTTAATCAATCTACTATCAAATACAGATCTGAAATATAACAGATCTGTATGACCCTGCTCCACATGTTATATGATATTCTACTTTGTATGTTTAGTAGTGGGCCTCTTCCTCTTTAAATGGTTAACAGGCCATGTAATGCTCTCAGAGAATATGCAGTATGTTGCTGTAGAAATAAAGCTTTGGTTGAGGAGGGAAAAAATGCATTTGGTAGTGCTTGGTATTTGAAGTGGGAATCTCTAGGTACCGTACGGTTCAGTTTCGATTCAGAGGGCACCGATTCAATGATAAAAAGATTATTGATGCATCTTGCTGCATCTCGATGCATCAAAATCAACTATTAAGCCATAAGGTGCCAGTTGGACTAAAAAAAACTCAAGAAGTAGCCTAGTTTTTAAGTAAATGTGATGCACATGATAAATTTAGGGGTGGAATCTTTTTGTCTGATTGGATTCAGAATCTATTTTTGACCGAATAGAAAGGGAGGGGGGGGGCAATTTTCAGTCTCTTGCAAAAGTTTCCCCGAAATAAAATATGAAACATAATTGGCAATTAAATGGTCTGCAGCCTTTTGTATTTTTAAAGAGTTTATAGCATTAATTAATGAATTAATCAAACTGAAAGAATCTTACAGTCCCCTGGCAGTATGATAAAAGCAAAATGAGGTGGGGGCAGAGTGTTCGGCTGTGTGTCGTGTTATACACACTTTACGTGGATAAAAGCCTCTCTGCTGCCCCATCAGCTCTGAGGAAAGACTTGATGAAAGATGTCCAGCGTGTACAGCAGGTACAGAGTTTTAATGGTGAAACTGACTGAGTAGAGTGATTTTCTTCACCACAAAGTTGGCTGAAGTTGTTAAATGCCACTGTGTGTGTTGCTCAGCCACTCTTGTTTGTTTCAGCTTATCGCTGCTCCGCTCCATGAACGAATTAAGGTCTCTGGTAAACAGTATTCACAATATTCTTCACCTTCATCTCGCAAATGTAATTATTTAGACACTAAATTAAAACATGATTGCAACCACTGCCTATTGAGAAGGTGAAGTGCATCTCCCTGTCTAGTGTTTGCACACTGTTGACTGCCCCCGTGCTGCGCTGCCCTCGTCTTTTTCGCTCCGTCGACAAGAATCAAATTTCCCCACCCCTACTTGGTATGAGCAATCTTTGATGATTTTTCTAATAATTGATTAATTGATCATTAATAATACCAGTGATGGATTAAAGAAAGTGCTTGCAATTTGCAACCCTTGATCCTACTTCTACCCTTAACACACTCCACAGTGGGATTTTTTTGTCTGCTCTGTTTACATTTATAGTTAAAAAAAAAAAAAAAAAAAAAAAAAAAAAAAAAAAAAAAGAATAGAAAATCATTGATGCCCTGGTGTGCTTTTGTTAAAATTGTTAACAACTGTAAACTATACCTGTCAAAGACAACAAATGCTACAACAAATAGTTACAACTGTCTGTCCTTTTTCTGAAGAAACCAGCAAATTCTGTCGAGAAGAAACAAATGAATTATGATTAGAATGTCAATACCTCAATGCATCAGTACCAAAGGGCCACATAATAATAAGTACTACCATCTTTAAGTGTGTCTTTGCTAGATTTATTCTAGAGAAGGTGCCCTAATTTCTCTGTTTCACCTCTCAGCCATTATGGTTGCTGAAAAGAATTTCTGATACACTGAATTAGATGAGTGATAAAAGTCATATCTGTGTACTAGCAGTTGGACAGTTTTGGGCAACATTATATTTTTAAATTTCACTTTGCTCCTAATATAAATTATCTGCAATGTTTTCAGTTAATTGAATTGTGTAAAAGTAAAGCCTCAGTTCTTACCTCTCTAAGTGAATACTGATTAAATTTTTAACTTTAGCTTTGTCTTTGTCAGAGTTGACAAAAGGACGCAGTTATTCAGCCGTGCGTTTGTCCTGAATCTGCCAGCCTTGTCTTGTCACTGTAAACATTGAGTGCTACTAATTTTATTGGGATACTAAAATGTTCATGAATGAAAACTTCAGTGCTGTCAACACATCCAGGCCCATACTTCTGTCCTTCAAGAGCTCTCTATTAGCTAGTAAGTTCCTAAAATATCCGAAATGTGTCCAGATGTCAGCTTTAAAAATACTGGGTGTCTTTTTTTTCTTTTTTCTCTGCCTCTCTCCGATGCATCTCCAAACAAATAAGTAATAGGAGAAAGGTCTGCCTCCACACATTGATATTCTGCTATAAAGGAAAGAATGCCCTCCTTGGTTTGTATTTCTCTAAACCAATCACAATCATTTTGAGGAGAGCTACGCCCTGCAAAATAGCACCATGGGAAACTTTGGGAACATTTGCACTTGGGGAGGCGAGCCATTGAAATGTCTAAATCCCCACGAAAGAAAAAGTAACAGCTGCTAGTTAGTTTAGGTTTGTACTATTAGCAACCCAGGTGCTAATCTGTCATTTTCAGAGTATAGGTTGCTATCTCGGACATTGTTGTTATTTCCTAGGGGCTTTAAAAACACAGCTAGTGGATGACGCTGAAACCAAGCAATCAATGGCAGGCTTATACTCACATACTCACAGTGTGAATCCTGTGAGTCAGACTACATAAGTAATAATAGCCTCTCACAATTCAATGCATAAGGGTGATGCTGCTTTCATTTTAACCAGAATGAAATCTGTTAATAACAAATTAATGGTAGGGACGGGGTTGTTTATTTCATGTAGGCCTTTTTATCCAAACTCTCAATTATATGGATACCGATCAGATCAAAGTTAGTAAGGTATAATTTTATGTATGCTGTGATTTTAATCACAATGAAATCAATCTGATGATTACAATGAAATCTCTTAATTACAAATCAGTGGTAGGGTCAGTTTTCTTTTGTATAAAGGTGACTGTTGGTAGTTTCAAGGGTGGTTATAGGGATGCGCCTATACCAATACCAACGTTGGGTATTGGTCTGATACTGTCCTCACATACTCATACTTGTACTCATAAAACTACTCTGATAACCCACACCCAGTACCACATCACAAATAGTAGCTTTAAAAGTAGCTAAAGAGCCAACACAATGTAGAGTTCAAGAAGTTTACCAATTTACCCTCTTTTTTGATCGCGATCATAGCAAGAGACTTGCTGTCCTCAACATCATCCACTAATGACCGCAGCTACTTTGGCAAATGTTTGTAAAAATTCATGTAAGTTCATATAAAATTGAAACAACCTCACAGAGTCCACCTGTAGACTACAGCCAGCTGCTGGCCAATAAGTCCCAGCACGTGTAAACAAGTTGAATGCCTCGGCTAATTAATCTGAAGTTGAAGAAAAAAACACCACTGTCACCGGTCTGTAACCCTCTTTTCTTGGTAATAAGCTGCTACAACTTCGCTTTGGTGTACTCTTCTTTATTCTCCTGTTAATCTTCACCAAAATGGCCTGCCAGCACAGTACATTCACTCTTTGAGGTTCACAGCAGGGTAAACAAAAGTGTTGCACATGGTACCACACTCATACCTGTCCTCCCTAAACAATGACAGGTAGGAACTAATTAGCTCTTACACAAGAGGGACATGGACAAGCAACTTAAAGACTACACATGTGAATATGTAATTAAAATACTAGTTGAAGTGCTGTAAATCATAATGAAATAATTATCATATGTAACACAGTTTGTACCAGTAAACTTAGTTCTGCAACTCCATAATAAAGTTATGTAATTATTATACTGAAATATATCATGTACACAGTAAACTTAATATGCTTAATAAAGAACACAAAATTAAACAAGTAAGTAATAAAAAAGTAGTCCTACAAATAATCCAAAAATGTACTATCTACAGTAACTATGATTACACTAACAGCTGGAAACAGAAAAGTAAGGAACATCTGATGAAAATAAAACATGTTTGTAAAGTTAGAGTAAGAATTGTAATGGTATTATTAAGTACTTGTATCAGTATTCAATATCAGCTAGTGCCTAAAGATAAGCACCTGTACTTGTACTCGGTTTTGAAAAAAATATGGTATCAGTGCATTCCTAGATGGCTATGTTACAGACTATTTCTTGGCTGGGGGCAGAGGCTTCCTTCATCAGCACTAAGTTGCCAAGCAACCAGTGGAGAAAAGATGATGTCATTGGTCACCATTTTCACAAAATGGCTATTCCTACTCCTGAATTGTTCCTTTAAGCTTCATGAGCATATGAAAACACATGTTCTCATGGCCCTGAGTATGAGTATAAAAGTACATCCAGACCAAAGAGGGCAGGGGCTGAGCTGAAAATGAGCAAATATTGAAATGCATGAATTGTGCACTGCAAGGCTCCAATGTCGTTTTGTCTTGAGCACAACTGCTCTTCATCATGACAAGCAGCTGTGCTCAAAACGTCACCTTGGTGCAATAAATAAGTGGACATTGGAGTCCTGCAGGGGGCGAGTTGTGTATTTGTTTATTTCTTTTAGGACAAGGACATATTTTTCAAAAAGCACAAATACCATTATATTGGTTTGGTGCATCGCAGAAGCCACAGCAAAAGGCTTATTGTGACATAAATTAAATATCAAGATAAACATAATCCAGCGATAAGATTCAGCAAACAATAATCAACAAACAGGATATGACTTCAGCCTCCCCTGCACAGCAGTCCACGGCGAACATGCACACAAATGCTTCCAACAAGACCAACTGAGCAGTTGTTCAGGTTTTCTTCATAGTGAAATGAGCAGATCCATTGGTGGGCAGAGTCCAAATGTTTACCTGACACATCAGCTTGTTAGCACCTTCACATACTACACACGTCCTGCTGTCTGCCACCTTTTAACAAAGCAAGTAGGACAAATATGAATAGATGGTGTTTTTCCCTTTTTTTCCCTGATTTTTCCAAGTCAGCACATCATTTTTCACTGCTCTTTAGGTGTTGCTAGTTGGTTTGAAAAAAATAACATCACCAGGAGGTGCAAAAAGCCTCGCTACAAGCAACAAGTTGCCAGTTTTGTTAATGAGTAATTTGTTTTGACACCACATCTATCACTTTGCAGTAACCAAACAAATTTGAACTAAAAGTAAAGTTAGCAGCAGGTGTGTCCCTGCCATGTGCCAAATATCAATCAAGCAAATTTATTAAATACATTATTGCCTTGTCCATGCGCCAGTGATTTCAGTCACTTTGGCTGATTACATTTGTGTCAAACCAAAAGTCAAATTTGTAAGGAATCAGACAAGGACACCCACAGTGCAAAGTAATTCACAAAAATGCTTCCAGCACACATCCTGGCATCGCAGGAGATCATAAGATAACAGAGCAGCCAAATATTAACTATGTAAGTGGTAAGTATTCTCTGAACTGACAAAAAGTCAGATGAAAATGTACTCATGTATACAGCTGAAACACAACTGTACCTCCTATGTTGATGTGTTTCCTAGGCAGAAGGAGATGGCACAAGAAAGCCTAAATCTTATTTCCTAAATGCTGTTTGATGTGAGATGTTAAAAGATACCCAGTGTTACAACTTGGATGTGTGATGTCATCAGGTGAAATTAAGATTCAGTATGTGTGATAGGCAAAGCCGGTTGTGGTTCTGGCCCATTTAAACCACAGAGGCAGGACTGGGGCCATCTGTTCTGTATGATGGGAAGCTAAATCAACCTTCACACTCAAAATCATTTTAGCAACAGCCTGGCAAAATGTGTTAGAAAGCCTCGTCTGATGATTCCACTGTCACAAAAAAAACACACCACTACAAGTAAGCCATGCATTCAAATCCTCACTTAAGTTAGTTAAGTATATGAATATTATCAGCAAAATGTACTTAAAGTATCAAAAGTAAAAGTACTCATTCTGCCTTGAAATGGTTACTATTGCATTAATCTGTGTGTTATATTTTACTGTTGTAGATATTTTAAGTTAAGTTTAAGTAAGTTAATTTCAACAACTATAGAGCCCAAACGAAACTGGATTTTTGAGGCTGGTGTTGGAAAAATTGTGATATTGCTAAATGGGCTAATATTCTTTATACAGAAGATAATATGAAGAATATATAACAAAAAAATTGTAATGATCCCTGAAAAGTGGACACACTTCTTCATGAAGTTATGTAATGGAGGCAGGATATTTATGTTTAAAAATAATTGTTATTATTCAAAACACCATCAGGGCAATGAAACAGTACTAAGCTTTCATTTTGATTTTTATTAATTAGAAATAACAAAAAACACAAATAGAGCAAATACAAATATACAGAAATATACATAAAATGCTGCCTATAAACCTAACCTTGCATTATGTTATACCTGTATTATTATGGTAATATATATAATATATATCATGTATTATAGTTTAATCTACAGCAATGCATAATATTCTACATGTTTGTAGTGTGTCTGTCATGTGAGAAAGATAATCTATCAAAAGTTAAATTTTCATGAGCTCAGAAAAACTGGATACAAAGCATATTCAAGTATGAAAAGGTGTAATCATTGAATGGTAATAGTAACATACAGCTGTGCCATAATAATCCACAGAACATTTAAATCCTACCATCACATTAAAATCTGTGTGAGAATCAGTGCATGTACCAAATACATGTCTTACAGACCTCACTTATCAATATGTCTGGCATACAAAATAGCCTACAGCAGCACTCCTTTAGTGATTGGGATACTTTTATTAATAGAATATGTAACACTGTTTGTACCAACCATTGAAAGCCCCTCTCTGCTCAGTCCAACAAACAAGAGACATAGAGAGTCAATGAAGACAGCGAGTGGCGTTAATGAGAACGAAGCAGAGAATCAGAGAAATAAAATGTTATTTTCTTATTGTTTCACAGCAGTGGTGTTCAAAAGCACGACTAAGTGGGCCCACACCTCCACATAAAGGCAGATTTTATGTGATGCAGCCTTACGTTATCCTCAGTATGGGTATATATGTAACTGTTGGTCACAAGAAATGATGCACAATAAATATCTTGACCGATAAATTCTCAGCCAGTATTGGCTTATCACAGCTATATCTCTCTATACTGATATCAATGTATATTATCAGATAAATATCAGCTATAATATCTAAATTGACAGATTATAACAAAGCATTTATTAAAATTCTTCAGCAAACATCTATAAAAAGTATGTTTGTGAAGTCTTTTGATTTAGAACAAAGTAACATTTCACACATCTATTAGATGAGACAGGTGTGTAGGAGAGGGGCAAGTAGACAAAAAGTTGCAAACCACACAATCTAACTTGCAATATAACATTTATATGTCACATTTCTGTACTAGACCTTCATCAAACCGTTGCTGACCTTGCCTGATGAAGGTCTAGGTCTGAAATATCACAAATAAATGTTAAATTACAAGTTAGACAGTGTGCAGGAGTGATTTTGCAGCTTGCAACTTTTGAAGCCTGAGCTGCACCGATTCTAATTTTCTTGGCTGATTCTGATTTTTAAAGAGTCTGACCTGCTGATTAAGATTTTAGCCAAGTCCGATTTTCAGTCTTTCTAAGAACTATGATTGACAGCATTTTTGCAACTTGTCCTGTAAAACTAAATCGTGTTTTCATAATAAAACACTGACAATTAAATAACTTATACATTTTCTCCAAAAGTGCTCAAGATTAGAGCCAGGCCTTATTATATTAAGATTATGTACTAGAGGGAACACAATCTTGTGAGATTTTGCTGGATGTGATTTCACTTGATCTCATGAGGTCGCAGGTGTAAACAAACAAGACACTGATGTGGTGCAACAGTTTGCTGTAGTAAATCTTTGCTGTGAGAAAAACAAGCAGAAGTTAAAGGAGTCTGTATGAGAAAATGTTTGAGGAGACACATCAACACAGGTTGTTTTTTCTTCAACCAGAATAGGAGGTGAGATTTGAACTGTTAGTCTGTGAACAGCAGTCTGCTGCTGGCTAACATTAGCATGAAGGGCTAGAAAGTTTGCCGCTGTTTGACAGCTGCCCTGTCTTATTGTAGACTGTCTGTCTTATCTTTATCCTGTTCTTGGAGTGTCTCGCTAAAACTGACTGTCTTTATGCAAGCATGTGTTTGTGTGTCTGTGATCAGCGTTGTGGTGGGTGTGACATTAACCTCAGTGTCTGCTGTGCGCATGGAGGGACCATTGTGCAGAGCATGTGTGCAAATGTGACCAGAATAGGATATGTGGCGCTGACCCCAGGTCACCGGTCAGGGCCTGTCACGCAGGCAACTGGTCATTTCCAGTCTCTGGCTGGTCCATTGTTGCATCCCTCATAAAATTCTTACACAGAGTAAAATATGAGAAAATAAAAAAATGAATGAAGGTCATTTTCTGGTTCTTTGTGGAGGCCAGCTGGTTAATATCCATGTTTGCACTGGTTAGTGTCCCACTGTTGTTGCTGAAGTTGTTTTTCGCCGAAGTCCATTGGTGCTAGCTAGCACAAAAAGTTAGCTGTCACACCTGTTAGCTTACTTAGATAGTTGTTATATTTCCAACCTGCTGTGTTGTATCATAGCTGGCTACATTTCCCATTTGCAGTTTGGCAGCAGGATGAAAGTGGTCATATTCAGCTGATAATTAAGTAATTTTACAGCCAGCTCCACCTGGCTCCCCACCAGCCTGCAGCACAGTCGAATGATTGTTTTATCCAGGACTGTTATACCATCTTAGGGGGCGCTGTTTTACCAAAATATTAAATCCTTTTTCTTCTTTTTTCATAAGAGCAGCTTTACAACCACAACTACTACTACAAATGTCTCATTAAAGGAAAAAATATTCAAGTGCAAACATTGCCTGAAGTATATATTTTGAGATACAGAGGGGGTGACTTTTTCTTTGTATGAGCACAAAAACAAACAATAGCCTGAGGTTGTGTCTGGCAGAAAATTAGAATTTGCTTGCGGACGTGAATCTGTAGCTAAACAAGCCACCAAAAATATCAGAACAGTCCAGTTTTAGTGAGAATTCACAGGAGCTGTCTGGTATCTTAAGAAAATTAAACAGTAAGGATGTGCGTGTGCAGTGATAATGGCAGGAAGTCAGCAGGGTGGAGGAGGACAGCAGGTAGAGCATCTGCTGATGACTTGAAATTAACATTTGGATCATGCTGTCTTTGTGAAATGACAATAGCCAAATGGTTAGAGAACATTTGTGACCAAAGGGAGCAGTTCAAAGCCACTCTGGGTTTAAAAAAGGGCAAATTCACTTTCTTTTTCACATGGCGCAGGAGATAACAGCAGAGAAAAAATATAACTTAAGAAATTTCTATTTAATGTTCCAATGTGTAAGATATAAGGGAATCTATTGTCAAAATAGAATTCACAAGTGTGTTTTCATTAGTTTATAGCCACCTGAAAATAAGAGCTGTTGTGTTTTCATTACCTTAGAATGAGCCCTTTATAGAAACAGAGGGGACAGGTCCTCTTCCATGGAGGCTGCCATGTTGCACCGTCATGTTTCAACAGTAGCCCAGAATGGACAAACCAAACAGTAGCTTTAGATTCAGCTTTTTGAGAGTTTTGTCGCCATAGTATGTTCTTCTATACCAGGGGTCAATTATCATGACGTCACATTCTTACATTCTCCAATTGTAAAAATGTGTAGCCTATACACTAAAATGTGTGTCACATCCTGCGTCTACAGCTTAGCGTCTTTTCCTCTAAATTTTGCTGTTGGCTAGTCTTAAGTCTCACTTGCTGTGGATATCAAATAAAAGAAAAGAAAAGCCTCCATGAAAAAATCTGTGGCTCCAGACATATCTATTTTTTAATCTGCAGTCACACTAGATGCCACTAAATCTGACAGCCTACCAATAGATCCCCGTAAGTCTTAAACACTGGACCTTTGAGTAAATGCAACTTCTGTTCTAAGAAAAGTTCAGCAGTGCTGCAACCAAACTGAAAATGTCTAGCATGAACATGCTCACTTCATAAATCACAACGATTTTGAGTTATTGGCAAAATATTTTCATGTGCAGTGTGATATGCAACCTTTCTAATGAGCTGTGAGCATTATAAAGCCATTCATGGAAGCTTTACACTATAAATCACTGGTTGTCAAACTGTGGGGCGGGACCCCCTAGTTGGGCATAGAGCCACTTGGGGGCTGTGGAATGAGTATGATTTATGTAGTGAAAATAAACCAACAACAGTTTGCTGATGTTATTAGCATATTTGTCTCACATGCTCTCATTGTATGAGTCAGCGTGGCCCCTCAGGTCCTCAGTGTCAAGTCTGTTAGTTGTTTCAAAGTGCAGAACTAAAATCTTTGGTAAAGAAACTTTTAGCTTGCGTGCTCTGGAACAGTCCACCTGAGGATCTGAGGGCAGCTGGAAGTGCTGAAATCTTTAAAGGCAAACTTAAAACCCACCTCTTCATTTTAAGAATGGATATAGACATTTTAACTTTATTTTATTCAGGTATTTTAGTGTGTTTATGTTGTATAATTACAATTAGAATTTGCTTGATTTTATTTAACTTTGTCATTTTATGATTATCAGAACTGTTTTAATCTGTTATTGATTTTTGTTTAATTTCTTTTTTGCCTTCTTAATCTGTTCTGTGTAAGTTTTATTTAACTATTTTATTATTATTATCATTGCATTTAAATGTATTTCATTGTACGTAATCCTTATAATTTTTAGCCTTTGTTTTTTCCTTTTACTCTATTTTGTGCAGTTTTTATTTGTATTACAGTCTACATTTGTTCTGCCTTATTACGGGTTTGTCAGTCATCTGTTAAGTACTTTAAATTGCACTAGCCTGTATGAAAGGTGTTATACAAACAGTTTTATTGATGGATTGATATCATGCTGACCTTCTCCCAGATAAACACTAGGAAATCCATGGGTTCTGATTGAATGGATGGGAATACTCTACAGAAGTGTTCTGAGCAGTTAGCTAGGCTCTGTATTTACTAAACTTTTTCAAGCATCACTGGAATCATAAAAAGAAAAAAAAAAATCAAAAAAGGTGATGGAAAATAATCCCACTACCTAAAGACACAAATCCCTATGAATTAAACTATTTCAGACCACACAATTTTAGACTGGAGTTATCTTTAACTCAAAGAACAAAGAGGGGTGTGGAGGAACAGTAACTCCTCTGAATCAACTAGACAAAAACCTTAAAGGCCCATCATCTTATGTGTGCATACTGTTTGCTGATTTCCCATCTGCCTGCAACACTGTCCAGCAGACAATTGGACTCGAGTCATAGAGACTCGGACTCGAGTCGACTCGAGTCGCAAATTTGACGACTTGCAACTCGACTTGGACTTGGAGGGTCAGAGACTCGAGACTCGACTCGACTTGAGACAAGATAACTCCCCTCGATTTGAGACAAGATTGATGACTCCCCTCGACTTGAGACACGACAAACGAGCCCCTCCCGCATCACTCTTTCACCTGACTGCTGCTCTCTCCTCTCTCTCCTCCCCCCGCGCGCGCCCGCTTCACCACGGTGCAATGAGCCCCTCCTTCACCTGACCGCAGCGCTCTGCTCTCCTCCTCTCTCTGCCTCCTCTCTGACAGTCAGTCAGCTGTTCCCGTCAAAAACATGACTTTATGGTCATCACCTTTTTAAAAAATATTTAATAAATCTCTAAAGCCTCTATTTTCTTCTTCTCTTCTTCTCTTTTATTTTCTTCTCTGTGCATTGGACTTCTACCGACCGCACATAGAGCATACTGAACAAAAAAAAGACAATGTCAAAGTTTGATGGCCAAACCATTTGTGTGTGTTTTGGGGGGGGGGGGTCTTCACTATATTAAGAACAACTAGGGGGGGAAGCTATTATGATTACTCAAATATTAGATTTTTTTTCCACAAATAGGCCTGTTTTGAAATATTTTTAATAATTACTCCATAATTTAATGAGGTCCCACCCATAGATATAGAAATAGAAGTATATAGTTTCTTTATCTATGGTCCTGGCACCCCCTGCACCCTCCAATCTGGGCCCAGGACAACAGACCTGACTACTGTTAGTCTCCCCCCTTCAGCAGGAATCATGGCAACGGCGAGTGTCCCAAAAGTGGTCAACTTTGGATACAAAAACTACAAGTTTGTTTGAAACATGTCACATCTTTATTGGAATGTAGCCTTTCCCCATCTACCTTGGTCTAAATGATCAAACATGTAATGTAAGAATAGATAAAATTATAAAAAAATTAAATTTACTTGATACTTGCTTGGGACTCGGATTGGAGGGACTTGTGCAATTGTCTGCTGTCCAGGTAGATCTACTGACAGTGAAGCTGGGTAGCATGGATACAAATCCTCCCCTCATAAGATGGATACACAACTTCTTTACTGAAAGACAGCAGCATGTCAGTGCATGGAGGACAGCCATCCACCCTCCCCTCCACCTTCTGACTCACAGTCCACCTTGTAGGTGTGTTTATTAGTGGGTGTTTGTGTGAGGGGTGGGTTTGCCTGTTAACATCTAACATATAAGCTGTGTTCATTCATTTAACCCTTCTTTTTTCCACTGGTGAAAGGTTCCTTAGAGATCGGGGTCACCTGTAAAAACTGACGTATCATTCAGAGTATTTTGTTGTCTTTTCACACATTTTTCCCATTTTTTTTGACCGGCTATTTTCTGAACAGCATCCCAAAGGCGTATCATCAAGGTGAGTATTCTAGTGGCCTCATACTCTTCTTTACCTTACAAAGAAAGAAGTATACTTCAAGTTAATTTATTTAGTGCATTTAAGTGATTTAATCAGTGATCAATGAGAGCGGGAAAACAGACAAAGACAGGAAGTAAACAAAGACACAGATGGGAAGACATACCAAAATAAAACAAATACAAAATAAAACTTATGTGTATACTGTTTACTAGGTCACCAGTTATATACTTCCCACTTTTTAGTTTATAAAAGTACATTTTCAATTATACTCAGCAAATGACTCGTTTGAAAGATGTAAGAGAACATCATTCTTATTATTTACTATTTATATATTTTTGCACTTTTAAAGTATACTATTAATGTATTGGTTTTAGTTTTGAAATATACAGACAATATTTATAAGTATATCTTGATAGAAGGATTAAGTACAAGTATAAGTCAAATATACTTTGGCTTTTCAGTCTAAGCCAATTATGTTTAAGTGTAATTTTATCAAGTATACCTCTGATGAGTACATACAAAGTAAACTGAAAGTATACTATACTAAGTTTACTAATAACACACTTGAATAAACGTATTTTATTGTTTAGTGTTTTTTTCTGATAATCCTACTTTAGTAAAACTGTATTTTTATCAATGTTCTTAAAAATTTTATCCCCCAGGTGTCTGCAGCTGTTGTAAAAACCTGGTAGATATGTAACGTTCCTCACACCAATACCAAAGGTTAGTATAATACTTTATAATTTAAATATAATACTTTTATTGATGTTTTAATCAATTATGCTTTTTCCTTTGGTTGATAGTATTGCTTTTTTCTGACAGAACCATCTACCAGATGTACGGAATTATCTGTGCAGAATAACAGCTCAATCACCAATCAAACAGTGGGTAACATACATAGTGATGGTAAATTCTATCTGATAATTAATACAACTACTTATTATAATTAAACTCAGTATGTTTGTCCTTTTAAGGTCTGCAATAACCACAGGTGTGAAAGACTGCTTTCTCTGAAAGTGATTAGGGCTGAAATGAAAAAAGTTTTGAGGAGACACTGCAAGCTGACTGTGTTATTTGTATATTAATGAAGCCATTTTCCTAACTTTTAGGCTGGCATGGCCCCTTCAAAAAAATTTTTCAAACGTAGGCACGGGTCCCGCTCAGCCGCTGGCATTAATGATTTGGATGATGATGATGTCGTCAGTGACGCATTGGATGCATGGATGGCTAAGAGTGAGCAATATGATTCAATGGAAAGGTCTGGTGGGAGGTAATTATTCCTTCTTGCAGCATTGGTCGAACATACAATATAAAAGAATCCTGTTACTGGGAAGAAAGGTGGAACCGATGTTTAAACGTCGTGCTGCTGCTGCTATAAAGCCTGATAGTGTAGATAAGAACAGTGAAGCCACCAGTGCCTCAAGTGTCATACACAGTAGGGATGAGTATGATCGTGCAGGTAACTCTAGTTCACTAACCATCCACAACATCCCTACTGGGTGTGATATGGCAAATCACTCTGATTCTTGTGCCATTCACAGCACCCCTATTGTGATCAGCGAACAAAGGGCGGGGTGTGATATGGCCGGTAACTGTGACACTGAACAGGACAGGACAAAAGAGGGAGCTAGGTCTGTCATACATGATAGGGCTGTGGTAGATCAAGGATCTGGGCAGTCTCAATGTCAGATTCCATTCTAATGATGATACTAAAACAGACCTGCTTCTAGAAGTGCCAAGTCATGCCTAAAAGAAGCGGGAATACATTTTGTAGTCAATGAAGAGTTTGATTATCTTGGACAGAACAGAGGGGAGTCAACCGGTCAGCATCACAAAGTTTCAGACCCTTGGGATGGGAACTGTTTTTAAGACTTTGGCGAGGTCTATTGCAGAATATAAAGGGGGTGATGACACAGTTTTGACAAATCAAACACAAGAAAAAACAGAAAACTTGACTGGTTCAGACAGGTTTAGCAGACCTCCTAAAGTCACCTGGATTGAAGGAGTTAAAGTCACTTGGATTGGACACTACTGATTGGTTAGATTTTTTATTTCTATGTACCTTTGGAATGTTTATTTTTTAGTATTCCAATATATTATTACTATGCTTGCTAATGCTGTAGCAATGACAAAATGAGTGTATTTCTCTGTATTATTATATAAGATACACCAAATTTATCATTTACAAAATGATTTGATTTTTATTATACTTGTGTTGATGACAGAATGTATTTTTTCTATGTATTTTATTCATCATTTATTGTTCAGTTGCCTATTGAAATTGTTTAGAAAATTTGAAATAAATGCAAGTATCAATAAAATAATGTTTTCCATTGTTTTTATTTGCAATCATTGTTGTTTTGCAAATTGTATCTCTAGATTGTACATCATTTTCCAGATTGTCCACATATAAAATTATGTCAGGCATGTTATATTTTGTTAACAAATCAACAAACCACAGCGTCACTACAAACAATATTAGTTTCATACGTATCTATCAACTGTGTATCCCTTTTTGTAAATGACATAGAAAAGAGTACGTGAGGCTGACCACAGGTTCTAGCATGAATGTCTTGAACTTGTCTTCTAGAAGAAGATACATTTTCACAATCTTCACTGCTTGAAATAAAGTGAAATAACCAAAAATAAAAGTACAAATAAAAAACACTTAAACCCATACACTCAGGATAACACCCAAAATAATAAGATCGGTGTGTCTACACATTTGAACAGAATGCAATTCACTTACTAAACAGGAAAAAAGAGACAAAAAACAAAAATAAAATAAAATTCTAACCTCCATCTACACTTCCCTTGATCATGAATTTGACTTTTCACACTCTTCACCCTAAAGCTCCCCCACTTCCTCTCCTCTGTGGCCTGAGTTCTTGGTTCTTTTGGGATATAAAGTTATATTTGTGTCTTACACGGTTATTAAATTATTATATATTCTCATTCATTGTGGTTTAGAAGTTTTTTAACTACTTGTCTCTTGTTTGATATCTCAATAACTGAATTAAAAACAGAATAACATATTAGATTAACTGTGTGGGGCAGAGGTGCACTGAAGCGTACCTCTAACCTCACGTTGCCTGTTTTTATTAGCGACACAGTCCCTGAACATCCCTTGTCGGGCTCCAAATTGAAACAGAATAAGGTATAGACGCTATACCAAAATCTTGATCTGTGATCTGTCTTTAAAGGGATAGGTCTCCCAAAAACGACAATTCAGTCTTTATCTACCCACCCTCACATTGACTGAAGGCTGGGTTTAGTTTTTTAGTCCATGAAACACTGCTGGAGTTTCACAGTAAAACAGCATTGTGGAATCGACAAATTCAACAATAACAAATTTGGGGATCTGCCTGAGATTTTCTTAGATAACAGGTGAATCAGTACACAGTATTACTTTCATGCCAGACTGTTTTACCATGAGTTTGGCTCACAAGATCATGGCAGACCCACTGCACCCTCTATGGCCTGAATATGTACTTATATCTTCAGGACAAAAGTACAGCATGTCCAGTATGTAGACTCACATCAGAGGCATCGCATCCTTTGTTCTAGCAGCATTCAGCTGCTTAACAAGCTGATCACATGGTGGATTTAGCACTTCATTGCTACACCTTATATCCTGAATTTCCCAGATGAGTTTTGATGATGCTTTTCATTATGTATTTTATGATGCTTATGTTTTATGTTATATTATGCGCTGTCATGTGTGGTCGTTGATGTCTTTTTATGCTCCTTGTGCTTCTTGGGGCAATAAAGGTTTCATTCATTCATTCATTATTTTACTATCCACTTGGATCCTATTTTCTCATTTACGTTTTTATTGATAGTTTCAACATTTACATGCATATGAAAAGAAAAAGAGCAATGTTTGGGAGTTTCATTTTCAGCAGTTAATCTGAATAATGTCCATTTCTCCCACTTTTCCTCTAGCTGTGTTTCTTGTAGTGTCAGGCGATGTGTCAGTTCTTCTATTGTGTGGATTTCCACCGCTATCCCCATTCACTGTTACCTATCCCTGTAGCTACCCATCATTCTTACACTCTTAAAATTACAAAGGTACAGTGCCATGTAGCTCATAGGGACATCATATCCCAGTATCTTATCTATAGTGTCTTGTATAATTTTCCAACACTTCAATCTTTTGTGGCATTTCCAAAATTTGTTTGAGTGGTCGGCATCCGTTTCTCCACACTGTCTCCAACATGGAATAAAACTCTTGAACCAACCAAAGATTTTGGGGCTTTTCCTCAGCATTGGCACATTAATACTTTTAAATGTACTTTTGACCTTGTGCGTAATTAAAAAATGAGAATTCCCTCCATATCTGTGAACTGGTGGATGTCTGATGGGTTTTCCACACATCTTGCAAATCATCATCTGAAATTTTTGTTAAACTTTAATTTCTATTTTTCTTGTAAATATTTAGTTTAGAATGTTTGTTTGTCATCAGTTTTTGATATGAAGCAGATATAATTCTATTTTTGAATCATTGCATGAATTGATTATAATTTGGATTACACCAACCACTTTCACAGAGGGCCATGGATCCTTTTTTAATAATTGCTGTCCCTATCATGATTAATAATTTTTAAAACATTGTGGGGTTAGGCAGAGGCATGAAAAAGCCGTTATGCTAACATAACGGTCTCTTGGCAACCATACAGAAACTTTCTTTATTCAGTCTTCCGTGGATTCTCTGTGATATACATAATATCGGCTTGGCAAGATACATGCACATTACAACGAACAGAACAATAGGTAATTTCTTATATAACTTATTCTAGACAAAAAGTAAGTTTCACTTTTTGGCACAGCCGTCCATGCATACAGACTGTCCTGTTTGCCTTTGCCTTAGTAGCAAAGGCAAAGAGGGGCAAAGTAATTTGACTCACTGTAATGAGGGCACTGGGGAAAAACTTTAATGTCTGACTCACAGAAAAAAGCCTTTCACTGTTTAAACCTTTGCCACTAAGGAATCTGCAAGTCATCATGCTGCACTGTCAAGTGAACATTATTACAGCGAGAAATTAATTTTCAGAAGTTTAGTCGAGTTTTATCTTCTGGCACAGTCCTTTGAGAAAAGCAAACAGTTTTGATCTTATAGTGGTCAGTGTTATGATTTGTAAACCACTTTAGCATCCCCAAAGTAGCTGTACATTTACCATTAAATATTTAGGTTGGCTGAAGTGCCCCCTCTTGTGATATGAACTGTGGTGTCCAATTAAAAACAAAACATTTGAGAATCACATAGACCCAGGGGAGGCAAATCTAATTACACATGGTTATCTCCTGATCTTCTCTTCAAAATTATGCAGCATTCATGGAGCAAATATTGTGCAGGGACCTCATAAAAGTGATGTCTAGCTGTGCTGTATTTGCAGACTAAACTAGTGTTTTATTTTTAGCCCACATTTTTGTCTAAGTTATCATCTGCAGCATGAGGTGTGTGGTGACTTGTAAGGTAACACGACTGAACAGAAGTTTGTACACTCTTAGAAATAAAAGTGCTAACTAGAAACATATAGGGTTCTTTGGTCTGTCCCCATTGGTTCCTTGTGGTTCCACCTGGGTCGCCCCTCAAAAAAACTAAATAAAGGATTATACCTAGCACCATCTGTGAAAGGTTTCATCCAGAACCCCCTATGAGAGGTTTCACCGAGAACCTCTCTATGTTGTAATTGTTTCACACATAACCCCCTCTAAGGGTTCTATTCAGAACCTTTCTATGTTCTAAAGGTGCTAACAAGAATCCACCCAGGGGGTTCTATAAAGAACCTTTTATATTACAAGGGTTTTATCTAGAGCACACCGAGGAGGTTTGACTGAAAACCCATTTCAAGGATTTTAACTAGAACCCACCCTGTGAGTTCTACTGAGAACCTCTATATATTCCAAGGGTTTGATGTAGAACCCAGCCAGTGAGTGCTACTGAGAATCTTTTTATACTACAAGGGTTTTATTTAGAAACCAACCAGGAGGTTCTGCCAAGAACTTTTCTATATTTCAAGGGTTTTATATAAAACCCACCCAAGGACTTCTTCTGAGAACTTTTTCATATTCCAAGGGTTTTATCTAGAAAGCAATCTGGGGGTCCTACTGAGATCCTTTTTATATTACATGGTTCTTATCTAGAACCATTTTTGTATTACAAGGATTTTATCTAGAACCCAACCAGAGGGTTTTGCCAACAACCTTTCTATACTATGGCACAAAGAGCCCACTGGCAAAGCCTTAACAAAAGAGTTCTTCAAGAATTTCAACAATCTTCAAACAACTCTTTCTTCTAAAATGGGTTCTTTGGATGAAAAGGGTTCTTAAAGGAACCTTTAGTCTTACGAAGGACCCTTGATGAACCTCTACTTTAAAAAGTCGTTTTCAGAAACAAATGGTTCTGGATAGACCCTTAGCCCTTTAGGAAGAACCTTCTGGAACCTTAATTTCAAAGAGGGTATCATCTAATATTTATGCTCTGTCTGATAGGAACGTACACAATTTAATAATGTAAAAATGTATTTTTGTATGATGTTGTGTTTGCAGGTGACTGGCTGGCTGGAATACCACCCCACTCCTTCTCCTTCTGAGGACATCCCACTCCAGGACGGTGCTTTGGTCTCACCTCCCCCACAGCATGGAGCCCACCAAAGTCCAGTCAGAGGGTGGTCTCAATGTCACCCTCACCATCCGCCTCCTCATGCATGGAAAAGTAAGCAGACAGACTTTTGTACTGACTGTGGTGAAAAGTAAAACGTGTAGGGAATTTATTCTTTTTTGATGAGGTCCTCTTATTTTATTATTTATTACCTTTAAAAATTTCGTAAGCATACCCTCAGACCTATTATCTGCTTGCAGTACAGAAGCCTCAATACCTTAAGAGTCACTCTGCTGATTTTACACTTATATAAGTCTTGGAGTTATCTATTCAGCCCATAAAAACGGTTGTATAACTTCTTGTGTGGCTCTGGAGGAACTTTGTTGAATCATCTGGTTTATGTCCGCTAGGACTTGGAGGACCAAGTGGTAAGCTCTGCTCAAGGACTGAAAAATAAAGCCGTTGCAGATGTGCCAAAAACTGCAGTTCTTTGAACGGCCACTTGAGGCTGACCCCAAAAGCGAGTCAATCCCATTAGGCCCCTGAATTAAAAAGCCAAACATCATAGCAGAAATAAGCATGTTTACATCCTGGAACAAAAAAACATGGCTTTGGTCTGTACAGCTAATTTCCCCCTTCAAGACAACTATGATGCTAAAACTTGCATAATTAAGAGTGTGCCCAGTGTTTCCCGTATCCTGGTCCCCAGGGCCTGTTTTAGATGTTTCCCTGCTCCAACACCCCTGATTCACATGATCAGCTTGTTATCAGGCTTCAGGCTGTCAGGCAGAGGCTTCATGACGAGCTGATCATTTGAATCAGGTGTGTTTGAGCAGGGAAACATCAAAACATGCGGGGCAGTGAGCTCTGAGGACCAGGATAGAGGAAACACTGGTGCCTGCTTTGAGTGACAGGTGGGTTCTGTCACAGGTAGCTAGCTGTTAGGTAACCACTTCATTTGC
The DNA here is from genome assembly GCF_056507025.1 of Lutjanus erythropterus. Lineage (NCBI taxonomy): Eukaryota > Metazoa > Chordata > Actinopteri > Lutjaniformes > Lutjanidae > Lutjanus > Lutjanus erythropterus. Next base: position 2,899,174 of record NC_139324.1, on the reverse strand, counting down.
GCCCACAGTGGCACTTCTAGACCAATTTTACTTTGAGGTCAGTTGGGGCCAGTTGTTTTGTAAGAGGGGCTCATTTGGCCTGTAACCAGAGGGGAACCCTGAAGGTCTTCTAAGCTTCCAGAGAAGTCCTAACATGTCGGTATTAATTTTTTTTTTTTTTATAATATTTGATTTATGTCATTTAATTATTAGGCTATTCTTTTCTGATTCTATCCTTCTATCCTATCACATTTGCTTCAGAAATTAAGGGTTACTGTCGTGAAAACTGCAAAATAGAGTTATCCAATCAGGTTTTTTGTTGTTCTCTCTAGGCGGAGAAAGGTTAGATCTGGCTCACTCACTGGTTAGGGCTTCATCACTGGAACAGAAGGCCACAGGCTGTGTGTGTTTGTTTGGAAAGTGACAGGTGAAGTAATTAGTCACATTTGATTTACAGTGGATGTGACAAAAAAAATCCCCTAAGAGCTTCTTGAAGGACAGAGATATCTTTCTCAGACAAAGCAGTCGAGACCAATGCTGTTGCGAGGTGGCTAACTTGATAGCGCTGCCTTTTTCACGGCAGACTTCAGCTGTCGAGAAAGATCTGCAAAGGCCTGTTATTTAGGAGACTTAAATTGCACTCGTCCCTTAGTCTGTTAGAAAAGATTTTCAGATGCTTGAATTTTCTGTTTTTTTAAAGCTGTTTTCAACAGTGCATTGCAGCAGACAGAGCTGTGTTGACAGACAGATATAATATCACTGGAGGCCTACAGTATGTTACATGTAACTGTGTGCGTGGTATTGAAACAGAGAAATAAGAATGATAAAAAGAAATTCAGAATGATTCATGTAGATTATTACAATAGTAACAGAGTCAATGGCAATCATCTACTGTTTAACACAAGCTTAAGTAAAGAAAACTCAAGAAAAAACATTTCTTAATCTGCTATCATTGTGTGGTGTTTGCTGCCACCTACTGGGATTTTTTGTACATGGCACTTACACACTATAAAGACGAGATGTCTAGATGTCACAGTCTGCCTGGCTGCCTGCTGCTTATTCCAGCACAATCTATTTCCATTTTGCTGCATTTTTGGTGTCTGGCTAAGTTTTGCCCAAACTGAAGTCCTGGCTCTAATAGTCACGGTTTTTGAAAATTTTAAAACCAGTGTCTCTTTGCAGAAATCATTCTCCAGTTGTGAGCAGTTTCATGTGGGAACTACTTTCTTGGTGTGGTAGAATCCACTGGAACTACTAGTTCCTTCGTGAAATTGCTCAGAACAATGTTTGTGGATTATCCTGAGTAACCGGGTCATAATTTCTGTGAAGAGACGTTGTCGCTGAATTTTTTAAATGTATTATTTTTTCCTTTTGGTGCTTTGAGAACCAAAATCCGAGTGCCATTTAGTCCCTTTATGCTGGCGAGAAGCAGACGTCTCTATCTAAATCTAAATGGATAAATAGCACTACAGGTAAGAGGGATATTGTTTTTGGTGGTGAACTTTCCCTTTAACAGAGAGCCCAAGTTATGAGCTGGAGGCAAGGAGCTTGAAAGATATTTATCAGATTGGGGGGTTTAATTAAAATTTGCCATTAGCTGCATTGTGGGAAGTATATCGATTCAGGAGTTTCTGAATTCTGACTCATAGTAGAAACAAAAAGTCAGGATAGCTCATCTTTGATTTGGAACATTCTTTTCTAAATCTGTTCCTTGTAATTGCTGATTTTTCATCTGCAGTCACCTCCATATGGACAAATCTAAGCTGCACTCAAAATTAAATCATTATGCAACAATAGCTCTACTTTTCTGCAACAGCAGTCCAATAAACTGGTTTCGCTGATTCATATTCACATCAGGAGTCTGCACCAGCTGTACACCTGTTACATCCTAACCTGGTACTCACTTTTATTCTGAAAGATCAGTGTGAAGAATGAGACATATGGCTTCATCTTATCTCCTCGCTGTGATGCTGCCCCTCCTGCCCCAGACTCACCATGACAGGTCTAGGCTCTGTGACGTCTGCCTGGGAATAAAACATGACCTTTGGTGTGAAAGGCAAACTATGTAGGATTTTCGTCCCAAAACAATATAAGAGACTCATACAAAAATAATCCCTCTCAGCCATCACCCACGACCCACCAGAAAGTGTGAGGCAGTGTCTACATCTGCAGAGACCCTGCCCTCTGTCTGCACCTCTTTATTTCCTAATTATTTTGCTGTGCTCTGGGTAGTCTGTATTTGACGTCCTGGGAATGAGACTCAACAATCAAGTATTACCTTCTGGTCCATTTACAAAGAGGAACTGACAAGTCCTGCACATTCTGACTCAGTGCTGAATTAATCCAAATATTATCAAAATCTCAATATGGCCAATTGCATTATCCAACTCATACAGGCTGCAATTTTGTAATTTAGGAAATATGTGTGACAAAACACCATAATAATGAGGGACTGCAGAGATACTCTGGCTGACAAATTTCCAAATGTAAGATGTTTGGTACAGACCCCAACAAATGTAACATCATCCTGATATTACTATTTTTTTGAAATTGTGATGCAATAATAAGTCCCACTAATCATGAATCATATAACAGTATCTGTCAAAATAATCACAACATGGTAATTTTTGTTACCGTGTCTGGCCCATAGCTTTTAGCTCTGATGGTCCCCCTATAAAGTTTAGAGGCTCTCTGACCATTTTCTAATTCACAGTGAAAATAAATTCATTCATACTGGAAGGAGGAACAGTTTTGTATGATGAGATAAATGAGGCTGTTGGTAAAAGAAGGCTGATCTTTGTGTGATAGCCTCTCAGGCTGTGCAAAGACCACTAGGATGATGAGCTCTGCCAGAGAAGACAATAAGGATAATAAGGATAATTCTGATCTCATAAATGTATTTTTCACACTAACAGAGCTTAAGATATTTATTCTGTCCCTGACAGGACCATTTTGTGTTCATTTTGAAGAATCAATATTACAAATGGCCAACTCCACTGCGCCCTGCCAGAGCATCCCTCTTCCATTAGTCATGGCTGGGAAATCGTGACTTGGAAATGAAAACCAGTATGTCATAACCAACCTCCCTTCGCCTCAGCAGCTCACACTTCATGACTGTTCACATGAGAGTAGTAGCAATGATTAAAGGACGAAATGCAGAGAATCAGCAGATTCAGATGAAGAGTAGTGGCCCATTAGTTAAATATATAAACATTTTAAAGTTTTGAATTCAGGTTCGATAGTACGTCCATGAAGTGGATATTGATGTATAAACGAACGCCGCTGTATTCCATGAAACATCAAACTTTATCATTCAATTCCATTGAATTCATCCATAAATTAGTTGGGTTATCTCCGGGAAATCTGTAATAATGGTGAAGGTTTGTTTCCTGCATACACTGACCTTTGCGACTTCTGAGATGACATTTGTGTTTTTGTTTTATTGTTTATAACTCAACTCAGCACGAGCAGAGCTTTCATGAAGGGTCTACAGAGCTGAAAATAGGTAGCCATCTTGGTTTTGAAGGACAAAAACAGGTAGAATCTTTAGAAACAAGTCAGTTATGACCCTAAAAGTCCCAGAAACCAGGTACTGTGCAGCACTTTAGCCCAAACCATTGAAAAACAAATTTCCAACATGGCTGATGGCAGCCATTTTGGATTTGGGGCTCTAAAAATGTTTGCCAGTATTTTTGCAATGGGCATGGGGGCTAAAATTGTGTTTGGTCCTAAGATATAGAGTACAATAAAAGCCACAGAAAAGCACAACACATACAACATACAAACTAAACAACACAATCCTTAAAGCCAAAGACACATCACCACTAGGTTCAGCTAGAAACATCCCAGCAGCTGTCTTCTGTCTTCAAGTGCCACTGTCAATCTCTCTGCACTAGCTTGATCTCAGGCCGAGCCTCTGGAATCAAGATGGCTGATTAGCCTTTTCCAAATAGAAACTCCTCTCCCAGACGTAAAGAGTGACAGGCTTCTGCCGACTCCGATCAGTCTTGTCAGCCCTTTAGTGTTTTCACGTTTCCCAGGACACAGCATGTAACCTGTAAGTGGACAACAACATCGGCACTTGCGTGTAGTGTGCTCTCTCTCCCCTGCCACTCTTTAAGAGTCAGAGTTGCAGTGTGTGCGTGGGTGTGTGGGTTGGCTCATTTGTGTAAGATCATTCATGCTTGGTTAACATGGCCTCTCCTGTTGCTCTCATGTCCATACTGCAGTAAAGTGCTAAAGAGGGACTTTATATCAAATAGGTTGAAATCCCATTTAATATAACATCAGTGGTTGAAGTGAATTCTCCAGACTCAGTGAGGCTTAGGCAGACAGCAGGAACACTGCAGGGCTGCAAGACCAGTGTAACATTGCAATTTGACAATAACAACCAACAACAAATCATGCACTGTAAGTTGATCGGCTGTTTATAACTGTCTATTGATGTAAACCTAAGCCTGTTATCCTGAAAAGCCCACTGCTCTGAAAATACACACACTGGAGTTTGAGTTCAGTGACGGTTCTTCTTCTGCAGGATACTGCAACTGCCGGATGTAACCAGTGGAGATCTGCACCAACATTAACATGAAGATTTCAAACTTAGGCAGTTGTTGATCACTTGTGGCCCCTAGTGGCTGGTTAAAAAAAGTGAAGTCAGCTGCCAATGGTCGTACAAAACAGAGCAGTCAAAAAATAGACTTACTGCCTCCCAGTAAAAGTTATGTAATATGTTAAAATTTTCCAAACGACCATCATCAGCCCATCCATTGGCGACTGATGATATCTTCATCCCCCTCATACCTCCTCCAGGCATGTGCACAAGCAGTGAATTCACTGTTACATGTTGTTTATGTACTATGTTTTCCATTTTAAATGGAGAAATACAACTGTACACCTTCTGAACTCAAGTTTCTCTCTTACCAAACTAAGACAACCTTAACTGGCTCGTTAACACCATGGAAAACACATTCAATTCAAATTTGACAGAAAAACATGTAAAAGAAACCAAAACCGTCCTTGTTAGTCTGTCCAGTCTTTCAACAATCACCAACTCGAAAAAAAACTCAAAATAAATCCTTAATTCACCATGTGAAAAGAGTGTAAAGAGTCTGACTCTGCAGGCTGTTTTCTTCTCACTCATCTCCCAGCTCTTTTGGATATAAAATGTCATCACCTCGTCATTTTATCCAATTCGATATTTGTGTGTAATTTGTCATAATTAGCATAGGACTTCTAGAGTTAGCCAAAAGATGCATAGTGAGGTCACAGTGACCTTTATCCTCATGACAGTGACCTTTATCGTCCAAGTGAACATTCCCTCAAAACACTCTTGATATGGTGTTCACAAGAATGGGACTACCTTAAAATATAATACCTGTGGCCATAAATTTTTTTTTTCCTTCAGTAAGCAGTCATGAATGTGCAAAAAAATTAGGCTGATTGATCCAGTACTACTTTAGATTAGCTGCAGACAAGCTGTAGGTCCAGTGATCACATACACACACACTCATTGACACATGTACACACAGAGGCGATTACGTGATCCCCTCCACTTTACACCTGGCAGGGATAATTAACATGAAACTAGCAAACAATAACACAATTATGGGCTGGAATAGAAGCTTCAAAGGAGAACATGTTGGCCGTAGTGCTGTTACAGAGAAGAAAACAATTCAACTTGGTATGTTTCCTTAATCTCTGATGACGTAACGTGTTCATGTTATTTATCACTAAGGGTGTATATCTCACTGGCTGAGACCGATTCGATATGTATTTCAATACGTCTTCAATGATAAGATACAACTTAAAATTTTTAAATGGCCAACAATTTGGTTTGATGTGATTCAGCTCTGTCTCGATATGATACAATATGATGCAATACAAGACAATGCAATGTGTGAATCTTTACATTTTCATTCAATTAATGCTACATTTGTAGAGTGCTGTTAGTTACAAAAAGAAATCCTGATAGTTTTACTAAATCCAGTGACAGGAGAGGGTGGTTTTGAGTAGTGTGGAGGAACAATGATGCTAGGTGTTACCTGCTCTCACAGTGACATGACGTCTCTGTGGGTCAGACTCGTGTCTCTGTTGTCCGCTGTCCAACACGTTTTACATAAATGATCTGCAGCAGTGTTTCTCATCTTTCTTATAAAACAAAACTTATTCCACACTTGCACGTTATGAAAGTTTGGCGATACGACGCGGTACAATGTCTCTTCTATTGCTGTTTTCAGCGCGGCCTGTTTTGAGTAAATGACGAGGAGACACAGGAGAGGGAGGAGGGAGCGCTTGTTTTGTGTGAAAACAGAGGAAAGTTACAGTGGCAGCTCCCTGATGCCAAAAATGAAATAAATGCACGTCCTAATGAGACGTATCGATACACCAGTGCTGCATCGATTTGTTTCCGATTCATGTTCCCCTTTTTACCGATAGAGGCCGTCTGAACTGATGCACTCATATCTTACACATTAAAGTCTGATGCATCGGATGCATGAGTGAATTGTTACACCCCTATTTATTACACTAAATATATTACAGATTTCTCCTTTAAGTTCTTTAAGAGTGAAGGTAATGAGTCACATTGTTTCAATGCCTAAATCTCTAAGACCCAGACTGCACACCCCCACTGAGCTGGCCATGTTGGTGGGCAGTGCATCACAAAGACTCAGAGCCAAACTCTTGCCCTTGCTTTGTGTGCCAAGCAGTCTCCAGCCCCAGAACTCACCCACTGCACGGCTGCTCATGCAGCAGCTCCAGACACCAGTGACCTGGTGACAGTCTGAATAACCCTGCAGCCAGACAGGCCCAGCCAGGACCTGCCAGAAGATGTATGACTGCGATGGGGGACATTGGCAGCATGACCAAAGTCTGGCTCTGTCACCCACAGCAAAGGAAGGGGTCTTTCCCTCAGCATATTTATTTTAACCCAAATCAAAATCTTTTCTTAAACCTAACCAAACTACTTTCACATTAACCACAACTTATGCCATGTGACTTGTGTAACGTACTTGAGTTGCGGTGCGCTTACCACTGGAACTTATTTCTGTCCACAAGAATATTTGAGGGCAACAACAAAGTATCTCTCCTCAATGACTCTACATAATGTTTGACAAATATAAATGAATTCTTGGGGAAGAATCTGACACTATGCAGCCTCTGGCCTGAAGGTTTAATGCCGCAATGATGTAACCGTCGCAGTCAACGAGGAGAGGTCAGGGAGTGTTGACGCTCGCAGCCAGCGCTGCCCCTCTGCCCTTTCCCCACCATGCCACCACCAAACTCATGATGAGTGATTACATGCACATGGAAAGTGTGGCCCCCAACACGGCTCCACAGCTGTGTACGCAGCTATGTAACCTCTGCATGCCCCTGTTTGCAAGTTGTTCAGGAAAAACAACAAGCAGTTTTAGTACTGTACATTTCTTCATAAGATTCTATTATTAAACATAGAAAAAAATCAATATTTTTCTCTTCTTTTTATTGCAGGAGGTTGGAAGTATAATTGGAAAGGTATGTTATTTTTGTTACATCACACGTTTGTACTCCAGGAAAAAATGGAAGTTTGTTTTTAATTATTTTTTGATTTTAAATTCTTGATTCCTTTGTTTTTTACAGAAAGGGGAAACAGTAAAAAAGATGCGAGAAGAGGTGGGTTCAGTCTCAACAAAGCACAGTTTAAATACTCTCAATTAATTATTAACACTTCTCCCATGCAAGTTGCAGCTACTAAATCTTGTAAATATATATACCTTGTATAGGGCCTTCATTCTGTTAGTGTTGAGTAGATTTAGGTCTCACATCAAATACTCTGAGTCCATTGACAGTATGTGTGTGTTGTTTTTACAGAGTGGAGCACGAATCAATATTTCTGAGGGCAACTGTCCAGAGAGGATTGTCACCATCACTGGACCAACAGACACCATCTTCAAGGCTTTTGCTATGATTGCCTACAAATTTGAAGAGGTATATAAGATTGTGAATTCTATCTAAAGTGAAAGCGCAGAGCTCACCGGCCACATGCACTGATCAGATCAAATGAGAGCTCATGTCCGTTTGCCCTCCTAATGCGCACACAAAGCACCTGTCTGCCAGGGGTTTATTAGTGTCACTTTAGATTAGTGTTAAATCTCACAGTTCCTGTATCTCAATCTGAGGCTGCTCACACAAGCTGATCACATGGAGAAGCATTAGGTCCAGGCATGAGGGAAAAAATAAAGAGGTAGATTTTTCTTAAATCTTGCATTTTGAGAATAAAATCGAAATAGCAAGAATAAAGTTGAAACGTAATTTTGAATTTACTGTAAATACTTAAACTTTTTTCTTGACATTTTGACTTAATTGTCCAAAGCCTTATTTTAATTATTTATTTTCATGATTTCTAATGTATTTTATCTTATGCCTGACACTAATACTTAAACTTCCACCTTTTCTCTGGACATTTTGACTTTATTCGTGACTTCTCCACATTTAGATTTTATTTTTGACATTTTGTCCTCCTTTGAATGAGCGTGGTCCGTCAAAGGACCCCATTACCAGGATTACAGAGCATTTGGACCTGAATAAACAGTTAACACTGATTTGTGTTCACATTTTTTATTTTAGCAGTGCAACACTGTTTTTATTAATTTATTCATTAATTTATTTATTTATGCATCCATCCATCCATCCATCCATCCATCCATCCATCCATCCATCCATCCATCCATCCATCCATCCATCCATCAGTCTTGGTGTTATGGGTGGGCCTAACGGGCCTGGGCCCACCCACTTATACAACTAGCCCACCTTAAATGACTGGGAGAACATATATTTTAACTTTAACTAACTTAACTTTTATTTTTAATTATTAAAATCTGCATTTTAATACAGCCTTAAGACAAAAAAGTTTGACAAAATTTGACAAAAAGACAACATTTATTCAGCTATTATCACATGTGAGGTCTGGACCAATCACAATGGGCCATAATTCGTCGCACCAGATATGTTACGCTTGTACATGCATGTCACACTATGGCGGTTGTTCAGCAGAAGTGATGATCGGTGTACTGAGGAAAGCTTATCATTGTTTTATTTTATACCTGCAGATGCATTTTTCATCAAAACTAGAACGTCAATAAAATGTAGACAATACAGGAGGTAGAGCTGAATATTGCTGCTTGACTTGATGTCTTCAGATGACAGATAGTTAAGTTTATGAATGAACAGCGCATCACACAACGCTCTCTCTCCTGTTAAAAGTCATTGTAGCTCACCCATTATTCTGGTCGCTTCGTTTCTCCCTCTCCTTACAATCAGTGAATTGATGTACTGATCTACTTGATCCATAGTGAAAACATAGATAAGGAGATATCCTGTGCCATCTGAAATAAATATAAACTGCAGACTGAAACTGTTCAAAAGATTTTAAAAGTGTCATAATCAACTGGAAGTGCTCGTCGCCATCCACAGTATGATATCAGTCATTTTTGTTAAAGTGAGATTATCAGTTGGAAACAGTGTTAACTTTTGTAATTAAAAGGCCCAACCGAAGTTACCGTGGCCCACCCAAAATTAAAATTAAAATTTGACTCTGAAGTTGCACAAATTAGAGTTAGGCCCTTTTGATTAAAATAAAAATTAAATAATGGAATAAAAAAAAATTCTACAACTTGAATTTCTGGGTGGGCTTCCTGTTGGCAGGTCAGGGGCATCTGTTGGGGGGTGTGGGGTGCCCTCCCAAATAAACTATAACGGAAACATTACAATGTTTCAACTTTATTCTCGAAATTTGAAGTTTTCTTATGATTTATTTTGATTATTTCTTATTTATTTTATCCTATGCCTGGCACTAATACTGAAAATTCCTCTCTGTTCTTGAAATTTCGACTTTATTCTCAATATTTTAGACTTTATTCTTGCAAGTTTGATTTAATTGTCAACATTTTGACTTAATTGCCAACATTTTGACTAACAGCCATTCTCTAAACCCCTTCTTTAATGATTTATTTAGATTATTTATATATTTTTTATTTTTATCTCACACTTGGCACTAATGCTGAATGTTTCATGTTATTCTTGACATTTTTACTTAATTCTCAAAATAAAAAGTAAAAACATTCTTCCTCCTCTCATTTGTTTCAGCATATGCCCGGCCCGAACACTCCATAATGGACCACAACTTAGTTTTCATAATGTTTCCATTTCACACATGCAAAGTTGTAGGAAATAAAAACTTTTTAAAGACTTTTCATATATAGTAGATGTGTATAAGGTGCACAATCATCTTCATTGTGGTAGATATTTGTATCCCATGGCTGTAATAGCTGAATTATAATTGTCTCCTCTCAGCTATCTGTTCCTCTGATCCTGTCTTTGATGTCACTCATCTAATTGATACATTCAAAGCACTGTGACTGAATCTTGTGAGAGGAGACCTACTGCTGTGCCCTCACAGAGGACAAAGAGCAGTCCTCATTCAGCAGGCAGAAAAGATCTAACAGAATGATTGAAACACATGTAGTTTTTGCAGCTCATTTGTCCTGACTTTGAAGTTTGTAAAGTGATTCATATGGGTAGTCATTACCAGAAAAATTTATATCACTTTGAGAAAATATTACTGCTAAAAAAATGAGATACATATTCTTGTTTTGTAGGACATCATCAACTCCATGAGCAACAGCCCAGCAACCAGCAAGCCCCCAGTCACCTTAAGGCTTGTAGTGCCAGCCAGCCAGTGTGGCTCCCTCATAGGGAAAGGAGGCTCCAAAATCAAAGAAATGAGAGAGGTAGGATATGGAACATTTTTTATGGCTAACTTAGAAAATTCTATCCAAATCTATGAGTCAGGCCAAATGTAGAGCCGCTGAATAGTTTTGTCTCTCCGCTTGTGTTAGCAACATTTCATAAAATTTACATTCTCCATGAGTACTATAATAGGATGACTATTTGTTTGATTGAATTATTAGATTTCCCCAACTGTCTTTATTGTTTGTTTTCATTTGATAATGCAGTATGTAGGAATTTGATTTGATAATAATTTAATTTAATCAGATAATATAATGACTTTCAGCACAAATTTCTGACCTTGGAAACAACAGCATTGCAGCTCCAGTTTAGAAAGCACATGCAGAGCCCTGTAACACGTCTTTGTGTTCAGCTCATCGGGGCAGCACACTGAACTTTTGACGTGTTTGTTCACCCAATCAGGACAGACTCACCTGCAGTGAAGGTATATAAATGCTTGCTCTAAGTGAATTGCTATCCACTATGTCAGGGTCTTGAGGGGTGACCCCTGCTAGAGCTCCACCTTTGGTCATGCAGCATGAGTAGGGCTACGACCTCCATTTCACACAAGCATTGTCCTCTTATGGGGTCAACAAGCTTACAAGTTTAGGCCAGCAAAGTCAGATGATTGGCCCAGTTGTGGGAGGTTTTGGGGGATTGAAGGGGCACAAAACAAGCCGAGAATTAATACATAAACAAGTGTGGCTCCACGTTCTATGAGAATTTAGCAAAACTAGGTTTAAAATGAGTAAGTCCAGATTTGAAATTAGGCAGAGCTGTGTTGCAAAATTAAAAACCAATCTCAGTTTAGTAAACCTGAGATTAACGATTTAAAAAGTTAAAAAGAGTTCAATCAATATGAAAATGCTTGCTTACCAATATTAAAAGCAATCAGTCAATCAATCAATCAATCAATCAATTAATCAATCAATCAATCAATCAATCAATCAATCAATCAATCAATCAATCAATTTTAGTGCTGTCAGGACTAGTAAGAGCAAGGAAAACTCTTTCAGCTATGACTAAAAAAAAAAAACTTTGAGCTGCTCTATATTCCTTTTCAAATATTAATTTGTTTGTTATCCAGCTCAAAAGTTATAAAATGCTACATTTTTGGTAACTAGATAAAATGTCAAAAATACAAAAAAACAAAAACAACAGAAAACAAAAACAAAATGTTATATTTTTTGCTAGCTAGATAAAAAGTCAACAGAACAAAAAAAACAAAACAAAACATTTTATTGTTTGCTAGCTAGCTAAAAAGGTAACAAAACATTACATTGCAAGCTCTAATTTCTCCTTCATTTGAGACATTCCTTTTGGCTGCTTTATCAACTGGAGTGAAAGAAAAATGTAGCCCCCAACATGTAGCCCTTTCAGTGACCACACTCCTTTAGTGAAACATGCACAACACTAATGACCACTGTGAATATACAGATCTACAGTGTCTATAAACTCCACATCCCAGAATGCATCCCAATATTTTATCTGTGCACAGTAGAAAGTATTCACCAGACTGTCAGTAGACACTAGATAGTGTGTATGTTCCAGCAGTCAGCAGTGGCAAAATGGCCTCATATCATTTAAGCAAATATACATTTTGGAAAATTTAGAATTTTACCTTATGTTGATTACACAAACTGAAACAACTCTTACTGTTATTTTGACTTAATTTCTTATACTACTTGGTATATTTTCTGAAAAATGTGTAATCATTGTACACTTGCCATTATTTTCCTTGAACTCCTTCAGAGCTAGTTATTTCTAGTTATTACTTAAACAGATGATAATCGACTTTAAAGGCAATTATGTCACATGATAAAAAAAAAAAAATAGATACATTTATATAGTTTTACATTTACAGCTGGCCATTTGAATGCAGCCATAAAACTGATTTAGCCAGTATGAAATTAATTTGACACCCCTGCCAGAAGAAGACGTGGAGCCTAAAGCAAAGGCACATTGCTGTAGTCCTAAAGGCATATGGACCTTTATAGCTAGCATGGCACATGTCACAGCTCAGGGCAAGAGCAGCAGTGTTACATCAAACAAGTGACCAGGCTAAACAACTTATTTATCCTGGTGCTCTTTTAAATATTGATACAGGGGTAGAGTTCAAACAGCATTTATACAGCCTGCACCAGGTGGGGTTTCTTGATAGAGGATGACTGACAGAATAAGTAAATTCAAATTTTAGTGTGCTGCCCTACAGAAGCGAGCATGTCCAACTCTTCAGAGTGCTGCACAGCCTGTGACATAGAAATGAATCTTGTCAACATTGTCGAGTCCCTCAAAGTCCCTTACTCTACTCCAGTCCACAGGAGCCCAGGTTCAGGTGGCGGGGGACATGCTGCCCAACTCCACAGAACGTGCAGTGACAATCTCTGGGACCCCAGAAGCCATCATCCAGTGTGTCAAACAAATCTGTGTGGTCATGCTGGAGGTAGAGTATGTCGACATTTAACGAAAGAGCTCTTAAGTGCAGGGGTCGTGTCTACCACCACTGATAAACTATTGATCGAAGTACATCTGAAAACCTCACTTAAAATAATCCAAACTTTCATTTTAAGAAAGCTAGTATTAAATAGTGAGAGGCTAAAAAGGTTGTGCTATATCTCCAGCTAGACATTCATGCACCATGTTTCCGTTTGTATACACTGCTTGTGGTGGTAAAACACATTTTCTCTTCGGATGTTTCAAATGTGCTTCACAGAAAAAGAAAATGCCACCATGACAGACAAGCTAAGCTATGTCTGAGTCAGAAACACCTGGCTTTAACTGTCCATAAATGTCAACCTGACAAGCAATCTGCAGAGGGCAATTTATAATGAGCTACAATACTGCATATACTACCTTAAAGGGATAGTTTTGATTATTTGAAGTGGGGTTGTATGAGGTACTTCTCAATAGTCAGTGTATTAAGGGTATTAACCCCCCCCCCCCCCCAGTTTGGAGAAGCAGCAGCATGGAAGCTAAGCAATGCTAAGCAATAAGTTTAAGTGTATGCTATATTTGTAATATTTTCACCTATTTACCCTGGCGTCAGACACCCTTTTCAGATGGGAAACCACTGTTATAAAAATCAAATATTGCGCTCTCTCACTCAACCAGACTCCATTGGTGAAATCAGTCATTTTACCCTGCAGAACATGGGATTTGCTGGGTTGCCACTGCCTTGATTGGTTAGTTAGTTGTCTTAGTGTGTGAATTTGGTGTTTTAAAAGTTTAGTTCAGATGTTCAGATTCACCAAAGTCACACAATAACACAAACTAACTAACTACCAAACGAGGCAGCGGTAGACCAGCAACTCCTGTGTGCTGTGAGGTAAAATGACTGATTTTGTCAGTGGAGTCTGGTTGAACAAGAGAAAGGGATATTTGGCGTATTTAAAGGTGGTTTCTAGTTAGAATATTTTTAACCACTTAACCTACGAGAAACCACTGTTATATAAGCCAAATATCACTCTCTCTCAAATGAATGATTTCCCCAATGGAGTCTGGTTGAGTGAGAGAGAGCAATATTTGGCTTATATAATGGTGGTTTCCCCTCAGAAACAATATGATGGCAAGGTAAAGCACTGAAAATACTCTAAATCATAGGACTTCAACAGAGGTTCTGGGACCCCTAGTGGGACCTCAGAGTTACTACAATTAGGTGGTTTATTATTTTGTAAACCACCTGATTGTTTTTTTTTTTTTTTATTTTAAGTGTACAGACACTCCTTGTGAACCACAATGGATCATTTTGTAACTTGACTTGTACTTGACCCTCCACCTCATAAACCACTGATAAAAGTGCAGAGGGTGAAGCTAACACAGCTCATGTTAGCCATGCTGCTGACTCAGAAGCTACGGGTAAGAACAAACACAAAAATATTCAATGTAATATTTGTAGTAGGGGTCCCTGCTGCATCTTTCTATTAACTATGTGCTCCCTGGCCTGTTCTAAATATGATGTACACAGCAGTACATTGCTTAGCTTCCATGCTGGTGCATGCATGGTGGTGGTAGGTATATGTCAACCACCATTTTTAATACACTGGCTGTGGATAAGTACCTCATACAACCACTATAATTATCCTTTCAGAATAATGAGTAAAATCATCATCTCATTAAAGTTTAGAGGAGGCACTTGACCATTTTTGAATAATCATTTCGAATAACTATCCAGCTGAACTGTCAGGAGAACCCAGGCCTGTCTGTGTAACATTAAGCACACCATCGCTGGTATGTGATATTGTACATACCAAAGTGGATACTCCTCCCTCGACAGCGTGGAGGAAATCTGATTAAGCCCTCTCCACTGTCTTGAGCAGCCTCGTTGCTGCGACACAGCATGAATCAATAACTGTGTGTCATTATAGTAAGTTTGCAACCTGGACCTGCTCTGCCTTTTCATCTCGTCAGCCACCTCCCTGCTGTCTGAGCAGAAAAGCTTGCACCATTGAAAGGAAAAATTACAGACCTGGAGATGCATTTAATCTTTGATCATCAGGTTTCACACATGTCAGGCCTTTGTATTTTTTATCATCTCCATGAATAGAGACCTCCATGGCTCCTTTTTGTTGTTATCAATAACATACATCAGTTCTTTCAAAAACAGCAGCACATTAAAACATTTCTCACAATAAGAACACCAAGTTACCAAGACACAACATTGCCTCAGAGGGGTTTTTCTGCTGTTGCATTACCAAGTGGATGAATATGTTTCCTTGTAGTTACCTTATGGAAAACTGAATAGTCATGTGTGTTATTATACATTTCCTGCGCTACATACATTAAATCACACTCAGTAATTCACCAGATAGAAAAACACAGGAGCATTACAATATTTTAAAGAAATAATTCAACATTTTGTTGATTACTCTTATCAGTTTTCTTGCTGAGAGTTAGATAAGACCATCAATACCTTTCTCATATCTGTTCTAGACCATCCATCCATCCATTATCTTCTGCTTATCCGGGGCTGGGTCGCGGGGGCAGCAGTCTGAGCAGGGACACCCAGACTTCCCTCTCCCTGGACACTTCCTCCAGGTGTTCCGGAGGGATCCCAAGGTGTTCCCAGGCCAGCCGAGTGACATAGTCACTCCAGCGTGTCCTGGGTCTTCCCCGGGGCCTCCTCCCAGTGGGGCATGCCCAGAACACCTCCCCAGGGAGGCGCACAGGAGGCATCCGATATAGATGCCCAAGCCACCTCAGCTGACTCCTCTCGACGTGGAGGAGCAGCGGCTCTACTCCGAGCTCCTCCCGGGTGACAGAGCTCCTCATCCTATCTCTAAGGGAGCACTCCGCCACTCTGCGGAGGAAACTCATTTCAGCCGCTTGTATCTGAGATCTTGTTCTTTCGGTCATGACCCAAAGTTCATGACCAGAGGTGAGGGTAGGAATGTAGATTGACCGGAAAATTGAGAGCTTCGCCTTTCGGTTCAACTCCTTTCCCACGACAGACTGGCGCAAGACTGCATTACTGCTGCCGCTGCACCAATCCATCTGTCAATCTCGCGTTCCATCCTCCCCTCACTCGTAAACAAGACCCCAAGATACTTGAACTCCTCCACTTGAAGCAGGGACTCTTCTCCGACCCAGAGGGAACAAGCCACCTTTTTCCGGTCGGGAACCATGGCCTCGGACTTGGAGGTGCTGATTCTCATCCCAGCCGCTTCACACTTGGCTGCAAACCACCCCAGTACATGCTGAAGGTCCTGGTTCGAAGGAGCCAACAGGACAACATCATCTGCAAAAAGCAGAGATGAAATCCTGTGGTCCCCGAACCAGACTCCCTCTGGCCCCTGGCTGCACCTAGAAATTCTGTCCATAAAAATAATGAACAGAACCGGTGACAAAGGGCAGCCCTGCCGGAGTCCAACATGCACCGGGAACAGGTCTGACTTACTGCCGGCAATGCGAACCAAGCTCCTGCTCCAGTCATACAGAGACCATACGGCCCTTAGCAGAGGGCCCCGAACTCCATACTCCCGAAGCACTTCCCACAGAATGCCACGAGGGACACGGTTGAATGCCTTCTCCAAGTCCACAAAACACATGTGGACTGGTTTGGCAAACTCCCATGAACCCTCAAGCACCCTGTGGAGGGTATAGAGCTGGTCCAGTGTTCCACGACCAGGACGAAAACCGCATTGTTCCTCCTGGATCCGAGGATCCCTGGAATAGACTTTACCAGGGAGGCTGAGGAGTGTGATCCCCCTGTAGTTGGAGCACACCCTCCAGTCCCCCTTCTTAAATAGAGGGACCACCACTCCGGTCTGCCAGTCCGGAGGCACTGTCCCCAACTGCCACACGACGTTGCAGAGGCGTGTCAACCAAGACAGCCCTACAACATCCAAAGACTTGAGGTACTCAGGGCGGATCTCATCCACCCCCGGTGCCTTGCCACTGAGGAGCTTCCGAACTACCTCAGTGACTTCAGCCTGGGTGATGAATGAGTCAACCTCTGGGTCCCCAGCCTCTGCTTCCTCTACGGAAGGCGTGTCAGTGGGATTGAGGAGATCCTCGAAGTATTCCTTCCACCGTCTAACAATATCCCCAGTCGAAGTCAACAGCTCCCCACCACCACTGTAAACAGTGTTGGCAGGGTACTGCTTCCCCCTCCTGAGGCGCCGGATGGTTTGCCAGAATCTCCTCGAGGCCGACCGGTAGACCTCCTCCATGGCCTGCCTGAACTTTTCCCATGCCCAGGTTTTTGCTTCCACAACCACCCGGGCCGCAGCACGCTTTAAAAAGAGGGTTTCTTTAATTCTTTTATGACAGTTAAATGAAAATCTTTGCTATTTTCCAGTTCACAAGCTGATATCCTCAAATGTCTTGTTATGTCCAAAACACAGTCCCATTTTTCACCAAACCACTAATCGATTTAGTAATCGATTAATTGAGAAAATAATTGTCAGATTAATTGATAATGAAATTAATCATCAGCTGCAACCCCAATCTGTTCAGTGGATAGGTTAGCTTAGCATACAGACAGGAAACTGGAGAAACTGCTAGACTGGCGCTGTCTAAAGGTAAGAAAATCTGCCCAACAGCTCTTATTAACATGAAGTCATTGCTTCTGGCCAAGAAATAGTCTGACCAGTGGTGTAGTGCAGGGTAAATGCAGGTATATGGAGTATATTTTTAGTCGGTTTAGTCAATCTAAATCTCCTCTGATTCGCTTTGCTCAGTAATGTGATGCAAACCAATTGTTTTCCCTAAGATGGCAAAGACATGACCTTTTCTGGCTCTGATTGGCTATTTCTCATTGCCTTCGTTGGTAAAGTTTAGGCATGAAGAGACTGGTTAGAGTTACAGTAAGAGTAAGGCAGCTCATGCCTTTGCTTCACCATTGTAGAAAAAAAGCCTGAAAAATAAACTAATCTCTGACTGAAACAGGGTGTTTCAGCCTCATCTTGAATAAATCGTCTCCTCATGCATTAGTCCTGTGTAGCAGCAGTAATACTTGCCAACTGGCCCTTAACCAATTAAAAAGTTAATTTTGTAATGGTGGCTCACTCTGGCCAACCCTATCTGTTGTAAATCAGCTTCTCCTAGACACAGCTTACAAAAGAAACTACTGGCCCATAGACTATTTGCAAAGTAAGAGAATAGTTGTCCAGCACAGTTGTCCAATTTTCATGTGTGGGTGGACTAAGGAAAAAGTAATAGTTCACTAAATATGCCTAATTATGTAATGGACTTACCCTATAGTCTGTGGGCCAGTATTGTGAGAATTTGCACATCTGTGGCTGATGTTAAGTTCATAATGATCATTACTCCCTGAATCCAAGCAGCAGAAGTTCAGTGACAATGTGCAAATACTACTAATATGCAAAAGTGGTCTTACAAGTCACTACAGAACACAGGGCTTTTTTTTACTTTGCTGGACAGGCCCCTTTTAAAAACATCTGGTGGCATAAATTAGGGCATACTCACTTCTCCAGGTACCACTATACCACTGAGTACAGTATAATACCCCTTAAAAAATCACAAACCTAAGCTAACATATTTGCTATGCAGATGTGAGAGTGGTGTTGACCTTCTTATCTAACTCTTAGCAAAACAGAAACTGTTGAACTATTCCTTTAAACCAGGAGTAGTTTGCTGAACTTGAACTCATGTTCAAAAGGTAAGCACATGCTGACTCTGCCTCTCTTCTGTCTTCCTTTTCTCTTAGTCTCCACCAAAAGGTGCCACGATCCCTTATCGCCCAAAGCCCGCCTCCACCCCAGTCATTTTTTCTGGTGGCCAGGTAAGAGCTGAGCTAGCTCCAGCTTGTTAGTTTGAGCCTACAGCCAGCCTGAGACTTTTACTGCAGCATCAGCTGCTGCCTGGTACTGCGAGCCTTACTACCGTCATAAACCTTTTTACAAACCAGGCTGTCCTCGTTAGAAAAACTACAGCATCAGTCGTTCCTTCAAACACTACAGTGACCTGTGATTTTCATTTTACTGACAAGCAACCTCCTGTAGTCGTGCAAATGTGCCTGTCACTCATTCTTGAGACTTGGGACAAACTTTATTTTGAGAGGGTTTTGATTTTTTCAATTATGCTGGTAAGATCGATTTTAAAAGATCAAATTCTTGGCTAGTAAACCTTGCTAGTGATTGCATTTTTTAGTAAATGTAGATGTTAACTACATCAGCATCTCCATCTGTTTATGTCTTATGGAGCTGTCAAAATTTTACATTTTTTTCCTTTTACAGCATAGTCGTAGTGCGTAGCCGTTTTATTTTTTAAAGTTGCCCAGAGTTCTCTTAAAGCTAATCAAAATACACAATTTTAAACCATAATCCATACTTTTAATACAAGCTTTGATTTAGAAGGGGTATGGAGTTGACAGGTTGTGGTTAATGCACAATGTGATAGCAATATTATTCAATAAATTTGTTGAAAAATAGAAAGTTTACCAGCGCTTGAGCAGTATTCTTACCTTTTTTAAACCAAGAAGTGAGACAGGGGTCCTTAGGGTATAGTTAACCCTCTTTTATGCCTGATTAAATCATGTTTTTGTGAAAATTTGATAGAGTTGACAAAAATCTGGGACACAACTTTGAAGGGCCAACATTTTCATTTTTTTTTTGTCATACCTATGTTATCAGCTGGTATTGTTAGTTTTAAATGTTGAACTCTTTCAACACATTTTTAAATTGAAGTGATGAATTCTTGTCCAGGACAGGGGTGTTTTCTGGTACAGAGCAAGTTTAGAAATGAAAAAAAAAAAAAAAAAAAATCACTGAAAATTGGAATTAGAGTCCTGTCATTAATAATTTTTAAAGATATTTTGGTAGGACATGATTTAACCCAGTACTCGAGAATGGGTGCTGTCCACTCTCAGCAGCAAAGGTCAAAGTAGTGTGACATTAAAGTGCTACAAAAGACCATCCAGGCTTGGTTCAATCTATGTATACAACATGTGACTTGTTGTGGGCACGCAGGAACGTGAAGGAGGGAGGGTGAACTATAAGTTACACCATAAAGTGTGATTCAACAACAACAACATTAGTGTCAGCTGGCAATTTGCACGACAAATTCAAATATCTGTTCAGCTAATGTGGGTAATTTACAAGCAGATTTGGTCTAAAAGCTGTAAAGGATGCATTTGAAAAGTTAGCAAACAAAAGAGAGAGATTTGAGAAACACAGCACATAACTACTTGTAATGGCTCCAATTTGGGGGCGTTTTATCTGGAAATTGTACCCAGTGGGCATTAAAGCCCTTAGACAACCTAATACTCAAGCCTTTTTTCCCTTGCTTTTAAAGAGTGAACACACTCACACAGGAGTACACAGAAACATGCAAGCACCTGTGCAATATAGGGCTGCCAAATGCAAAACACCTGCAGAAATACTACCTTTGTAAAGATTATAGAGTTCAGCTTTATTAAGACAGTTTCCAATGTATTATTTATAGTGGAAATAGCTTATGGTGATCACGCTTGTCCAAGTCAGACTGATCATTTCTTATTCTTTATTTTCTATACACAGTCTTGTTTTGCTCCCCCAGTCCAGTAGGTAGTGGACAAACTTCCCCTTGTTCTACATATGTCAGTAAAACTTAATGAACCAATATGGTTGGGCTTGATATGAAAACCTCCTCTGCTCTGAATGACCAAGCACATATATCCCCTTCAATAAACATGAACTTGTCAGTGTGATTTAAGTAGCCTTTTTACTTACAGCCAGAAACCACCAAACATTAAAGCCGTTGTGTAAGTGGACATTAAACAAAATGCTTGTTATAGCACACTGGAGCAAGTTATGCTAAAGCTAATGTGGTTAGCTGCTTATTTAGCTAAATTAACCCTCCAGCCATTTGTACACTGAAAAGCAATATCTGTTGTGTTGACTTTTTTTGTGTCATCGTGTGTCATTTCAATGCAGCAACAGCCTCAGGTAGCCAGCTGGAAGCAGATGGGTCACCACGAGGCAAAGTACAGGCTCATGAGAGTAAAGTAATACAAATAAAAAATATAGAATTACCATATTGTTTTCCCCCCATATGTTGTCATGTAGGACAGTGATTCCCAAACTGTGGGCTGTGAAAGTTCTGCAGGCGAGCCTTGAAAAGTCACAAAAAATCAATAAATAAAACACTTTTAAGTTGCAATTTTTGTTTGAAATTACATAAAATAATTATGAATTCTTTTTAAAAAGTAATCATAATTAATAAAGCAAAACCATGGGATTTAAATGAGGCATTATTCTTCATGTATCTGACCTAGTTTAACAGGTGTTATACATTCCAATGTCAGTGTCACAAGTCACCAAATACAGTGTCTTATATCTTGTCATTAGCACAATAAGTCTTGTGTGTTGATCACAGGTGTGATTAAAGGTTTGGGTGGGCTGTAGAAGATTTTCAGATTTCAAACTGAGCCTTGGCATTCTTAAATTTGGGAATGGCTGATGTAGGAAGAGACCCAAAATAAACACTGTAAGCGGACAACCTGATTACTCCAAGTGAATTATTTAGCATTTATATAGGAATGATTCTGTCCCAACATTTGTGATTAAGTGGTTGATAACTGTAACCATGATCACTTTAAGCGGTTTCCACTCTATGATTGCTTTTAAAATTGCAGTTGCTGATGGTGTCACTTTGGATCACACCATGTTGTGCAAGTGGTCCTGTTAATGTGTTCAATCCAGTCATATGTAACTTAGATGTGATGCATATGTTCACAATCTGCTATTAATCAAACTTTACTACTAGTCTTTAGATACTAGGCATTGAAAACATCTGAGAGGATGTGCCCTAATCCTTCTAGACAATCCTTATTGGTCTGGATTAATTGTCTGGATTATCATGGCTGACAGTTTGACGTAAACTTGATAGTAAATCAGAAATCAATGAGAAAAGATTAGTTGATTCTACAAGAATTCATGTGGGAGTTTTTACAATGTTAGTGACTTAGTGACACGAAAACATGGGAAAATAGGGTCCAGGTTGAAAAATACAGATGCTACCCTTTAAATTTACATTGTTGTATCATATAATTTGTAAGGCTTGCATGTACAAGGTCGCATTGCACTGCACAGTCATCTACATATCATATGCTTTTGATGTCACTGCTTTGAACATGGTATGAATAAGCAGATCATTCACTGTAATATCACTGTTTTTGAAAATCAAAATAAATTTGGAGCAACAGCTTACTATGGGTACTTGAGCTAAAAGTCTAAATAAGGTTTATGAAGAGGTCAGACTGTTTTATGGGGTGATTTTTGCTAAAATCTGCTATCTGTTATGTTTTTCATCTTTCCAGGCCTACACAATTCAGGGACAATACGCCATACCGCACCCAGATGTGAGTTCTTGGTCTCCTTCTAATTTAATCAAGAATTATGACCTGTATCTTAATCATATAGAATTAAAATAGTAGCAGACATTTGATTACATGGACCCGCCAGCTCCAAGAAGCAAGTCATAAATCATGACTTCCAAAAATCTCTGTCCTTGTTAAGGGAGGACTGTGGCTCAACCACCGGAAAGATCTTTTTCCAGATGTGGCCGATAGCAAAACAGTGGCTCCATGCGATAATGATAAAGGCAAAGACAGTAATGGCAGTTTTGATGTAGACACCCTTTTAATTCCAGCGGACCATATAGTCTCCATTAATAATCTGCCTTCATCTGTCCTTGTCGTGAGAGCATCTGAGGAGCTACCTTGTGTCAGATCCACTAATTCAAAGTAGGGCTGTGATTGATGCCACTGGAGGTGGTGGTTGACGGTACAATCACTCAAGTGCGGGCTTGACACCCTCTTCCACCCTCATTAAAACTCCTCTTAAAAGGAGAAGAAGGCTTGAAAGCATCTGTCTTCCCCCTGTTCCTGATGGAAATGATACACAGCAGGGGATGGACATCCTGTGACCATGTCGGGGGGAGCAAGCGGCTGCTCTGACAGGCATGTAAAACCAAAAGGTTCTCCGGTTCTGAGTCATAAGTGCAAACTAGAAGGACACACGGTAATTGACGGGGCAAATGATCGCCCCCTCCCCCCTGCATTTGGTCAGTGTGCTCATGAACAGGAGTTGTTTGCCTCTCCATTTTTGTAAATTGAAAAGAAATGACATTGGAGTGTGTGAAAATTACAAGGAAATAGAAGGCAGAAAAGTAAATAGCATCAAATTACCGAGCAATTTGCAACTCAATGACAGACAATCATCCTCTCTCAGTATCTCTTCTTCTTACTTTTTTGTCCTCCACCACCCTGTGTCATGGCCTCCTTTCTCCTCACTGTTTCTTCACTCTAGTTTTGGTTGACTTCATTTCTTGGTGTGACCTGTGTAACAGTAACCTCTTAGTTCTACTTTCCCTCCTAACCCTTCAGCAGTTGACCAAGCTCCACCAGTTGGCTATGCAGCAAACCCCCTTTACCCCTCTCGGACAGACCACCCCTGCTTTCCCTGGTACGTACCCACGAGGCCCTTTAGATAATTCCTTCTCTTTGCATCCAGAGAAACATTTTTTTCTCTTTCCCTACCTTCCACCTTATCTCTCTTTTGGCACAGCATGACTTGGCCCCCTGTGGTTTCTCTCCTTCTTTGATTTTCTCATGTATATATTTTTCTCTCGGCTCTGTCGGATATTACGCCAATGAAAACCAAAAAAAAAAAAAAAAAAAAAAAAAAAGAGTCACTGGGCTTCACTTTAAATTATGTATTCAAAGTGGCATTATCACCTGGCAACAGCATACGTGCTTCCTCATACACATTTTTAGGTTGTTTTACTTTCAATTAAAGATGAAAAGCCCCAGTTCAAAAGTGTAGGCACATTGTACTAGAATAGCCAACTGACTCACCCCCCACATCTTGAATTGAAGTGTTTCACACGGACGTCATACGTGGCAAAAGGCCGACTGAAGATCTCATGAATAAATACAGTCATGTTTGATTCTTCTTTTCACCAGTTTTCTAAAAGGATGCGGCAGTTACCATTACACATGGAATGATTTATTGAATCAACATGGGTTCTTCAAAAAATGCATTTCAGCCAACTTTTCTCAGACTCATCACACAATATTCAATAAGCTGAAACTATTGAAACTACAGTTAAATGTTCCACTGATAAATATGCTAAAGGAACCTTTTGATATTTTGGGTCACTTTCTTGACAGGCATTAAGTGAGAATATTGACACAACACTAATGCAAGTTAGTGTCTCCAGTCTTTGTTTAGCTAAGCTAATGACACAGTGGGATGGTGATGGTGTGCATTCGTAAGAAAATCTATATGTGCCAAAATTTGTCACAGCTGTGGACAGTGACTTTACAGGAAATATTAAACCATTTCTACTGTGGAGTTGTGCTGACCCAAAACAGCATGCAGGAAAAAATGGGTGAACAAATAAAATCATTTATTTTATCTTTTCAGAAAGTTAGAAGCAGAGTGGAACCTCAAGTTAAAAGTCAAAGTCTCTTAAGAGGAGTAAAATACCACTGAGTAAAAAGTCTTTGGGTTAAAAGTTAAAAGAGTCCATGCAGGGTCAAGCCTGGGTAAAAGCAATCCTATTTTAGATTCTGGCTTCCGCCCATGATGTCTCCAGTCCCCCGACCCTTTGTGGTATCTTCAACTGGCAAATACAGAGGATGGCATATATCAGCATATTTATTGCAGTCCCTCAGTGCATCAAGAATTTATATGAAAAGGTGGAATAATAAAGCTATATTAACTAATAGGTTGTTATTTCCTTCTGCTTTTTGTTTGCTTTTTGATTTATTTGCATGTATATTTAGTTTGTTTTGATTGCAGTGTTTAACAAATTATTTTGGCTCAAACCTATTAGTTAATGTAGCTTTAATTTTCTACCTTTTCATATAAACCATTGATGCACTGAGAGGCTGTGATAAATCTGCTGAATTATGTCGTCCTCTGCATTCACCAGTTGAAGACGCCATGAAGCAGCAGAGGGCTGGAGACCTCACGGACTGCTGCCAAAAGCTAAAATATGACCGCTTTTACATGGTCTAGACCCTGCATGGACTTTTAACCCAGAGCCCCTTTACTCTCTGGTATTTTACTCCTCCTACAGGACTTTTCAGTTTTAAATCTGCTTAACTTATCAAAAAGCTAATATAAATTATTTTATTTGTTCGCACAGTTTTTGTCTGCAAGCTGTTTTGGGTCAGTACGACTCCCTTGTGACACTGTCAGTAGGATCAGCCATCACACACACACACACACACATACACGCACTATCACCATCACCATCACCCTGTGTCATTAGCTTAGCTAAACAAAAAGACTGGAGACAGTAGGAAAATGGCTATACTGGCTGGCTGCAAAATGTTCCTACTGAGTAAAGTAAATTGATACACCCTTCTTATCTGTATATTACAGAGGTGTGGACTTGAGTCACATGACTTGGACTTGAGTTAGACTCAAGTCACAAGTTTGATGACTTTAGCCTTGACTTGTCAAAATATAAAAATAGACTTGCAACTCAACTTTAACACCAATTTAACACTTTTTACCTTCCCCAAAACTCAAAGATTAAAAAGTATAAGGTCCAGTTTGTAAGAGTTATGAGGATTGGTAGAAATGGAATATGACATTCATAAGTATGTTTCAGTTTATTATTACCTGAAAATAAGAATCATGTTTTCATTATCTTAGAATGAGCCGTTAAAGTCTACAGATGGGAGCGAGTCTGTCATGTTGCACCGCCATGTTTCTACAGTAGGCCAGAAGGGACAAACAAAACACTGGCTCTAGACAGGGCCTTCAGTGTTTTGCACACATTTTGCGTTCTCTATAGGTTCTCTACACGCTTGGAAGAGGAGAGTAAGATGATGGGTTTGCAATCTGTAAGCTCACTGCTAGATGCCACTAAATCCTGCACACTGGTGAACACCTGAATCAGCAAACTGTTAATGCTATTCATCCTCAGCAAACCGACTTAATGTCCCATGCCAACTTTGTCTTGAACCAGTCTGACGGCATCCAATCAGGTTGCAGGAGAGAACCATGAAGAAGTAATGTTACATTCCTGAGCCACAGTTAGAAAGAATGATACAAAAGATAATTTTGTTCACATACAAAACTATGTGGTGGTCAACAAAAAACAAACTACAGTATTCAACATTTGAAGAAGTGAATGGTAAGTCAAGGCTCTGATGTTAAATTGACATTACAGCATTTGGTGAAGAGCACAGTATGAGTGGTTTAGGACTCACCACTTGAAGTTTAGGACTCAGGACTTGCCTGTCTTGACTTGGGACTTGAGTGTTAAGACTTGAGACTTACAAAACACCCACCTCCCACCTCTGTTACATACCAAGCTGGAGCCAGGAGACTGCTGGCAGCTTTCTTGCTGGTCGGCAGATTTTGTCAACAAAGCCAAGCTAGCTGTTTCCACCTGTTTCCAGTCTTTGCGCAAAGCTAAGCTAACTATCTGCTGGCTGTAGCTTTATATGCAACATACAAACAGAGACGTGTTGATGTTCTCATTTAATTCTTGGCAAAAAGCATATAAGCATGTTTCTCGAAAGGTCCTTTAAGAGGTTTCAACTCCGTTAAAGTGACTTCTGAAAGTCACATTTTCTTTCTTATCCCATTGCTCCCCATTTCAGGTTTGGATGCCAGTCCACCAGCCAGCACCCATGAACTCACCATTCCAAATGATGTGAGTAACGCTTTCATGAAACAGAGTGACTTGAGTGATACATGTTCCAAAATTCTGTACTCTCCAAATTGCGTATTTTTCAATCATAAATTCAAAGGCTGTAGAGAGGATATGTCATAATCTAATACAAGGCTCATCAAGAATATTTGGCACAAATTTTTTAAGAAGATGTTGTGGGGGCCTAATTAGGGATAAGAGCTAAGCTAACTTAGCTTAGACCTAAGAGAGCTAGTGTAAGAGGTGTGTGTTGTCGTTGGCCCACTTTTATTCTGCATCAGCCCCCATCCTCCTCCTCAAACCTCCCACATAACAGATCCCAATTTAAGCCTGGGAATAGACTATGAGTTTGGCAAGTGCAGTGGTATCTAACACAAGTTTGGCTGGAGGTAGAGTTAGTCAGGTAGACATGCTAATGCTCTCAGCTTACGGTAGATCAGATAAAGACAGTTGAAGTTTAAGTTTGATCCATTACCCTCATGTGTGCTCTTGTGTTTTACATCTCTGAAAGATGACAAAAAAATGACACCACCATCCACACTTATGAAGCACTGAGTATTGCTCATCTTAGAGCCCCATGCACACCATTTCAACATGTAGGGAACACAAAGCTTGACAAATCTGCAGCACTTAGTCACAAATTACTCCCTGCAATATTTCAAACGGATCTGCTGTGAAAAAAATGCCAAAAATTACTGTTATCTTGTTTTGTGGATGCATTTTTGATGAACGATAGTGCTTATCTCACTGGCAAACACATTGCATTTCCTGTGACTACCTGAAAATAATGCCAACTCATATTTCACCAGTTAAATGCTTTTAATGTGAAGTTGCAGCAGTGTGAAATGGTTTGCATTTGCAGTAACAGAATTTCGCCCAGTTCATAAAACTGCAAATTCATTAACATTGCAATACATTCATCAGATGAGAAGCTTTGATGGCCCGCAGGCCACCAGTAGTCGATCACTGGTTTATTGCCTAAAGTTATGCAGACCTTTGTCATCGAGCACAATGTTAATGTTAATTAACTGAAATTTTAAGGACAGGTGGCAGCTTTCATTGTTAATTAACTGATAAGGAAAAGTTTTGCAATTAGAAAAGTACACTGACATAATCATATTCTTTCTCAACTTATCAATGTCATAAGAACAAATGATCAACAACATTACCAACAATGATCCTGTGAACTTCATTTCTTACTTTTGGCACAGCAGAACACCCCCAGTGAGCTGATCTATTGACCATACTATCATTAATCAAGCTTAATTTCCTGAATGATGGAATTTCAATTAAACCCCCATCATTTCATAACTCATTAAACTTCCTTTCTAACGTCGAATGTGTTACTGTAGGTATTTAGTATGAATGCACTGAGACAAAACAGAGAGTTCCTTGCTTCACGTTCAAAGACTTCTGCTTTTTCTCCAGTTAATAGGCTGCATTATTGGACGCCAGGGAACCAAAATAAATGAGATTCGACAGATGTCTGGGGCGCAGATCAAAATTGCCAACGCCATGGAGGGCTCGTCAGAGCGCCAGATCACCATCACAGGGACCCCTGCTAACATCAGCCTGGCCCAGTATCTCATCAATGCCAGGTAACCTTTTAACTCTAACAGCTGGGCTCCAGCACATAGCGAAGATCTGAGAAAAACTGCTATCTCTGATTGTGCTGTTTGACAAAAAAAAAAAAAAAAAACTTGCTTGTTTAGTTTCAACATTCACAACACTGACACTTTTGATGAGTTGCTAGAAAATGCATGATATCTGTCAGGTCTTGACAAGAGACAGATAAGCCCATGAATAATGTGGCTATTCATGCTTTTTTCTTGGTTGTTCCTGTCCACTTTTGTTCCTTATTTTCATCCAAGTATAGATATTAAAATGCATTAAGTTTCAGCCAGCACACACTGTGCAAGTAAGTGGCTCATGGGACCAATGCCAACTACTGAGACAAGTAAGCTGTGTCCTAGAACAGAACCTGCAGATTAGTAAATGAGATGATCAATAATCAAATGTTCACTGCCTGCTTCAGTTTGGAGAGTTCATGGCCAAATTCTTCACAATAAAAGTGTAATACATTATAATGGTTGGGCATCAGCAACTAATTACAAATAAGAATCAATCCAAATAAGAATTGATTCCAGAATTACGATTCCAAAGGAATCATGAAGAAATTTAAATTTCATTTGTGCTAGTTTCAAATCAAAAATTGTACTGTAAACCTGGCTAACTTTCTGCACATATAGACACACAAGTTGCATGCATTCAAGCTCAGCTAACTTACTGAGCTGTTGCTAAGTTGCTCAGTGTGCTGGTGAATTGCACAAATTTTGTGGGTCTTGTACAAAATGCTTCACAAATACTCTCTTGTTAGAGTAAAGTAGCCTGAGTAAACACCCAGATATTCACGAAACCAGAAAATAGACTACCGTCATTAAGGTTACCTGGTTAACGTTATCTTAACTCTGTGTTCGTTAAGAACTGGTATCAATAAGCAGAATCAGAAATGGAATCAGAATCATTGAAATCCAAATGATACCCAACTCTAGCCTCAAAAAAGCCTAATATAGCTGATATAAATAAGACCTAACCCTGATGTATTTGCACATGAGCCATTTATGTTATTAAATGAGCAAATTAATCCAAGACTAAATCTGTGGAGGCTGACAAGAAATAAACAGGGGCTGGTCAGTGAGATACTGTATACACAGTAGTAAAAATACTGAGGAACATACAGTCTCTGTCTCTGTCTCTGTTTCCCTTCTGTCCACTGAAACTGATTCATTATCAGCAGAGAAAATAAATGCATTATCCACAATTCTGAGAAAACTGGACGTCACTGATGTCCACAAGCTACCTGCAACTCAAAGCCAAATGTTATCAGCGTTAGAACAGGAGAACGCACACACTCAACAAACAGGACTTCATGTCTTCGACTTCTTAAGGAGAGGACAGCCGTCCGCTGAGAAACTAATGGCTATTACTTTCCCACAACTCCGATGGCAGGTTCAGGGACGTGGCTGCCATGTGGAATGACCCCTCGTCCATGACTACATCCTGAAGTCACCCCAAATCTGGTTCTGTTTGCAGAAGCTAACATCAAAAGCATCACCTCACAATTAACCTCTATGTGTTATCCCATGGAACTTCCCTTAGACTCCCTTGGTTGTGCATAACACTTAAGCATTAGCCTGTGGGACACCTATAGTAAAAGTCACACTCACAACAATGGGATTTGTTTTAAGTGGATGTAGCCAGTGTATTGTTAAAGGAATATTCAGACATTTCGGGAAATATATAAGAAGATCCATACCACTCTCATCTCTATCAGTTAAAATATGAAGATAGATCCAGATGATTATTAGCCAAGCTTAGCAAGGGCAGGAAATAAGGGGAAACAGCTAACCTGGCCTTGCTCAGAGATAAAAGGCCAACACATACTCATTCTTAGACAACAGAACAGGTTGCCAATGACTTCCACAATGACATATATGAGCACTGGAGAGTACCAGTGAGAGGCATACTATACCTTAAGTGTGTTGCATGAGTCACAAAATATTAAGTGCATGGTTAATAATGTGAAAAAGATGCAGTTTGGATAGGTTTAGGCACCAAAACTACATTGCACTTTGAAGGTTTAGGAAAAGAGCGTGGCTGAAATTAGTATGTTACATGATGGAGGTGAAGTCACATATATAACACACAGCAACGCAACACAAAACCCAACCAACTCCTCACAGAGACTTTCTAACTATTTACATTACGTCACTTGACTTCCTCCTTTGCTCTTGTCATAATTGAGATGGCCTCCAAAAGATGCCTAACAACGTTACAATGCAATGCAATGCAACGCAGTGCAATGTAACACAACATAATGTGATGTGATGTAACTTAACATGATGTAAGATAAGGTAAGGTGATGTAAAACCCAACAAACTCCTTGTAAAGGAGTTTCTCACCATTTGCACTACATCACTTAACTTCCTCCTGTCATAATTACACAGCCTCTAGAAGCCACCTAACAATGTTAGCAATGGTAGAAACATAATGCAACACAATGCAAGGTAACACAATGCAATGTGACCTAATTTGACATAACATGATGTGATGTAACGTAACTGACCTAACTTAACCTGACATAGCTTGACCTGACCTGACGCGATGTAACATAACGTAACATGAAACCAAACCACCTCCTTACGTGGGTTTTCTTAACCACAATAAGACAAGACGCGAGGAAGTCACTGTTCCAGTTTGGCATGTAACTCCCTGTTAAACCATAACTTCTCATTTTTACACTGTAGTTTATATCTGAATGGAACAAACAAGCTCTAGTACGTCAGTTAGAGAGTTTCATAGCTACCACTTGGCAGACTTGGCTAACTTCAAACTGAACTTGTCTAGCTGTTTTCCCCATGTTTCCAGTCTATGCTAATCCAGGAAATCTATTTCCCAGCATTAACATAAAGACATGAGAGTGGCACCGATCTTCTCATCTCACTTTCTGCAAAAAAGTAAATAAGCATGTTTCCCAAAATGTCCAACTGTTCCTTGAAGTATTTATTTAGCATGCCTCATTCCAAGAATAATATTGTATTTCTTTTTGTCTTCACTATATTAGATGAATTTGCCTATTAAGTCCTATTGTGTCATTGTCTGGAAAGAGTAAAATTAATAAAAAAATGTAAAATGAACAAAAAAGCAAAGAAAAAAAGAACACACGACTGCCACTTGAGCAATGCTGTTAGAAAGAAGAGTGATGTGATGCCTCTGTCAGGGAAATACAGCAAACTTGTACATTGGACATTTCATGACACTGCCATTCTTTTCTGTCCACTGCATGGCTTCACAAGGGGGTTAGTACTGCATGGTTGTGTTACCATATTTTTAGATGTTAAGATGTCTTATGTGAAAAGGTATGATGAAAATATGGTATCAAATCTGTTAAAAAAAAAAAAGGGTTCAGAAAAAAAGGAGCCTAAAGCCAGCCATTGCAGCATAACTTTCACTTTCAAGCGAAAGTTCTTCTTTCACAGCTGTTTTATTTTCTCTGTCTTATCCCCTCTCCTCCTCCCCCTCCCTCCTCCCCCCGCCTTTTTCCCCTGAACTGTTCTAGGCTGACGTCTGAAGTCACTGGAATGGGCACACTCTAATTTCTACCCATCTTCCCTCAGTGCATCACATGACCCTTGAGCAAATGGCATTGCACCTAGTTTATTTATCTCTCTGTATTTGACTGTCCTGATATTTAAGTGACTTTAACTTTTATAATTTCTAGTAATTTACTGTAAACATGTCAATCTGCACTGTTACTAGGACTCCTCACGCCTATCTGACAACCCTGCTGTTTCTGTTTCTGAAAGGTCGCTTTACTTTTTTGACACTCTAGTACCTTTCATGGCATTACACGCACTGCACCGCTTTGTTTTCCCTCATGTTTTAACACGTCACTGTACTTCTCTTTTGTTTTTTGTACTGCAGGCACCTGAAAGTCAATGCAAAGTAAACCTAAAGACTGATATAACAGTTTAAACCCAGGTTGCCCTACACTTTAATATATTGGCACGTTTTTTATTCCATACTTAAACTACTGAGTATCTGTGTCAATACATTACTAGACACAAAAGTCCAATAAGCAACTCCAGAGCAGATATTTTATTCCAGTTTATTTCTGTGCGCCTGTTTGTCTCAGTGTTGTATGTACACCATAGATTGATCTGCATGACACACTGCATTTGCAATTTATTTTAAAATCAAACAGGTAGAAAATCGACTGAATGGTGAAAGGGAACGGAACAAGCCTTGAATGGTCTATTCATGATCTGGATGTATCACGCCAATTTGAAATGACCTCGTCAGTACAGGCCAATAAGCATCCACTGTAATGCACAAATATCAGTCCTCCCGAGACTCGGAGTGGGGAAGATAAATGAATATAAGCCAAGCAAATGGCTGCAGCGAAAGTGAGCTCCAAATGCATGCTATAAATAAACCATACATTATTCACCTATACTACACAGACATGCAATCATGTTATTCATGCTGCCATCTCATTATGTATTAGAGGCACGGGTCATATAGAAAGGTCTGAGAACTGTCTGGTGTAAATTCGCACTCACATGTTGTTTTTCAGTGTATGTCAAAAGGGCTGAAAAGCTCCTGGGAAGCAAGACTCTGTTAGTCAATCATGTCTGTTTTTCAGTTCCTTCCTCACAGATGCTCGGTAGGGAACAGGCTACACATTACATGTATGAAATATCGGAGTATTTTTTAACATATGTATCTACAATAAACCACATGTTGGTTTTACAAGTTATGTCAGCCAATCAAGCTGTCTTTCTTCCAAATGCACAGACAGCCAACATGTGTCCGTGTTTCAAACTAAAGCTGAATGTATTTCCAAATATGTTTTAATTGCTAACATTTACTTGTCATATACTCGATTAAAGGTGCAATATGTAATCATTTAAAACATTCAAAAATTTACTAAAAGTATGAACAGAATGTGGAGAAACAATGTACAGTATGGTTATGTGCAGTAGGTTGTTGTGTCGCAGAGATATCTACTATAGTTAGCATGCTAACCAGCTAGCCCCAGCCTGTCCTGGTTCATAACACGACTTTGTACCTCAAGAGGCGATAGTCTGATAGAGTAGCTCTGGTAACCCCCCCTAAATTTCAGCTGGGAGGTGTGTGTGAGCACCAAGTTTGTGTGTGACACAAGCTCTCTTAGATTTTTAATCTAGTCTAATAAACATTGTAAACTTTTTAACAAAATGTCAAAGAAGGAAATATTCTTATACGTATTTTCCCAGAAAAATTCAACCATACACCATCTTAAGTCACCTAATATTAGCAAAATATTAGCTAATTAGCTATCTAGTTGGCTTGGATTTTACTATCATTAGCTAATCTAAATTGTGATCATCAAATCATCGTAAATCATGTTTACAGAAGAAGGAGAAAGTTGACTGAGGTACCAAGTTTCCAACTCTTATTGGAGCACAGAGCAAAACAAGGTGGGACTTTGGAGGGGTTTTTGGCATTCTCCACTGGATCCCCAACGTCCCAGGTCTGAAAACCTCCTCAAGGCGGTCCAAAGCTCCAGTGCCAGAGGTTCAAACACTTTTCTGGTGCCCAGGCTCCCAATCTGAGCAGAGTCAGCTGACAGGATTGCTACTAGCTGCATGGCTAACTGAGCTAACTAAGCTAATGGCAGCTACAGTACACTCTGCTGATATGCTGCCCCCTCTTTGTTTGGAGCATGATTTCAATAGGTGGCCAAAATGCAATTCTTACATATTGCACCTTTATAACACCTATACGGGTGTCTTTTTAATCAGGCGCTAGAATAAATATAATAGAATATGATGCAGACTGATGAATATAGTAGAGTTGAAATGCTTATATATCAAAATGTTTTGAATTTTATAAGGTGGGGCAGATTACTCTCAAAATGATGTCAGATTACGTATTTAAAACTGTAATCTACAGTTTATTACACTATTTACATGCAATGTCATGTAATCTGACTATTTATTATACTAAATATAAAAGATAAACTCAAACCAAGACTTTCCTGTATTTTCTACAAACATATGAATGGATGGCCTCATTAGTGTCTGCAGCTCTCATTTCAACATGTAGGCTATAAGATTTAAAATATATATATATCTATATTCATCACTCCACAGTCAAACATGACACTCCAGCAGCAATATGACAGCTGTGCGTTATTGACTGCAGGTAGCTACTATTTTTAATCCACCTCACTTCAATACAATAACACATTTCATTCTCAAAGTCTGGATATGCATTACTCTGCTGGTAAATATAGAAATGATGGAATATTATTTGCGTCATTACAGTTCAGGCTCAGGTACTTGGCTTTTTGGTAGAACTGATTACATAATAGGTAGGTTGTGAGTCAGTAATATGCTGAAAAAAAGCTGCTTTACATGAATACATTTACATTACGAATGTAAATCTGTACATTAGCGCTCATCTGGCTGCATCCAGATGTGTTTCAAACAAACAAACTGAGGAATAGGTGATCGAGGGCTAACCAGTTTTTAATGTGCCATTTAAAAACTTTTAATCATCCGCATCATTTCATCATTAAAATATCATCATATTTTCTGTAAAGTGCACATTAATGGTTGTGTTTGAGGTTCAAAGTATCTGCTGGTTGCAGTCATGCTACTTTACAAACATCTCAGTTGCCTTTTTGATTGTCAAACTTCTGCCTGTCATAATCATGGCATCGCTCACGTGCTCATCCACCCACAAGTCAAACACTTCCCGTGTTGCTTTTGTCATTTTTCTGATACATGAACACTCTTTTGTTACTGTGCTAGAGCAGCAAAAAATTAAAGGTTAGCGCTGTACAATGCTGTTTGAGGGAATGTGTCATGTTTATGTTTGATCATTTGCTTCTTGAAGGTCTGTATTGGATTTATTGGATTTATTTATTGAGATTGATTCTGAAATGTTTTGTAAAAAGAAGAGAATAAAGTTTGTGTTTTTTCCCTTGACTTGGACCTTTCTCATATTTTTTCCAGTTTGTACTTATTGTAAATTGTGTTGGATATGTGTCTTCATTATTATATAAGCTCCAAAATGTTATGTTCAATTTGCCAGTGAAGCGCTGACACCCCTTGTCCAATGAAGCAAGGTACAGACTAGATTATTTTTGAGATATTGAATGTGCTGAAATATTTAGCTTCACTACACATCGTTTTTCAAAATAAAAATGAAACATTTATCAATACACATGGTGTAGAGTTCATTTTTCAAAAGAAAATTGAAATGTTTGAGGGAAAACATCTGAAAACTTCAAACCTTCTGCCTGAGGGTAAGTTGAGTCAACATAAGTTTAAGCGTAATATCACCTAGAGAGTCTCACACACACAAAGACAATATGATGTTACTGTTATTTAAGTTAAAGTTAAGTTTATTATGCTCTTTTACAGCTCTTTATTGTATAGATTTGAATGATTCACAGTTTAGAAACATCCTTATTTATCTTGTACTGGCCCTTTATGCAGCCCCTCTGTTCACTCTCTATCTGAAACAAACTGTTTTAATTCCTGTCACTTTAAGGCCCCAGAAGCCTACCGAAGGGCAGGAACTCTGCTCATGAGCATTTGAGCATTGCTTCACATCGACAGACACAAGTATTGACTGCTAATCCTCACTGATTTCTGTAGAAAACACAACACAAGAAGATAACATTTTCTGGTCTTTCCTGTGATGTCCTCTGGCTGCTCTGCCTCAACTTTCAGTGATTTATGCTACAGAGTTTTCTGATTGCCAGAAAAGTGTTGTTAGCAGCTACTTTAGCTGCTAATTGGCTAATTTGCACAGAGACAGGTCTGGCTTTGGGAGACTACAGCACCCAGTGCTACTAAGCTCCCTCTTAGCATGGAAAATAGGGATATGAGGCCTTGAATGTAATTAATTTATTGTTTGTCGGATCACAAATAAGACGAAATTGGGTTGGAACAATTAGTGTTAATAGGAATGGATTACTGTACACAAGCACACAACTTTATAACTTTATTCACTGATTTTGGTGAAACTGAATCATTCAATCAGTTTTATGGAGGAAATATTTTCTGTGATGTCCTCAACTTTTGGTGATTTTATGGACTTTGGTGATGGACAAAGTTTTATTTATTGTTAGTGGTTAGCTACATCAGCCACTACCTGCTAGTTAGCTCGGTTAGCCTACATGCAGCTAAATCTGCCTGGACTCGGGGCTCAAAACGCTGGGGGGAGTCCACAGCTAACAAGGTGTAGCAGGCAACATGTTAAGATCTTTCCATCAGAAAATCTCTAAAAAAGTTAAGCAAATGAAAAAGCACTTTCTGCGAGATATACTGAATACACACATAGCAGAGTGGTTGGAGTGAAGACAGATGAAGTGGGTGGAAATGCTGTGCACACTGTGTGAATATCCAACACTGTAACATTATATCCAGTAAATGTGAGAAAATAAGGATATGCATTATAGGTCCCCTTTATTATTCTAAATTTCAAATACATGTCAGCTGAACATTTATGGAGCCAGTGAAAGTAGGAGGAACCATAGCACAGAAAAAAATATTCAATTTAATCTTATAGATTTAGAGGTCCTGCCTTCTGATGTTGCAGTACGCAGCAAAGGCTGTACCCTAAAACACTTTTTGTCCTCCTCCACTCAAAAATGTGTTTTTGCCGTTTCTTCACTATGATAAATGATGTCTGTGCAGAGTTTAATGCTAGAAGGCTGTTTTCACATTACGTAATCTGCTCAAGTTTCTCTGTGCACAATTTGAAGCAGATAGGGATATTAGGTGATTTTTAGATGAGATGCCATTTTTATTGGGTCACACTTTATCTTGCAGTACACTAACGTAACAAGTCGACCTTTGGATCATATGAGATGAAAACAAAAAATAATATGCTCTGTATTAGACAGTATTAAACCCTTAATTAGACCCTTATTATACCTTATTAGATAGTAAACAGCAACATATTACACCACAACCGTATTACAAACTAAAATGTATTGTCTCCCTTATAAGATTTTATTAGAGGATCATTTTAAAGCACATTACAGGTACTCTACTGCAAACTAGTAAAACAAGTAAAATCACATATCTGCTACTTCCCATTTAAAGACAATATGTGAACCGCATCTAGTAATAGAGGTGGAGGAATATGTCTTTGAGTGACTTCACAGACTTATTGTGAAAATGTGGTTTTATCAAAGAAGTAAGCATCAGTATCAGCCAGTCTGCCAATTATCAGCAAAAGAAGGTGTGTCTCAAGTAGCAGATGTGTGATTTCACTTTAGTTTACAGTATAGGTCTATTGTAAAGTGTCGCTAATTATCCTCTAATGAAGTCTAATCTGTTCTTTATTAGACCGTAATGGTCTAATACTGTCTAGTAAAGAACATATTATTTCTAAGCCAAACTATGGCTTGTTACATCTTATTAATATACAGTTGGTTGGTTACTTCTCGTTAGTGTTCTGCAAATTATAGTTTACACCCCTGTTGTTATCTAAATTACCAAAACGCACATCCCCTTTGTTAAGCTGCCCCCCCCGCCCCCCGTGCTGTGCTGTGTTGTGCTGTGTTGTGCTGTCGCTGTCTGTGGTGCTGAAGTTGCAGATGGATTTTTAATCCATCCCCTTCCCGCCCCCCTTTTTGCAGAACCTCGGTCAACTTCCTCTTTCCTTGTTTCTAATACTTGGATATGCTATGTGCTAGACTAAACCTTATTTGAAAATGATTAAAAGTTGTTGGGTAAAAGTGATATGGGCTACCAGTCACGTGAAGTTAGCTAATGTTAGCAAAATTCTAGCTAGTTAATCAACATAAATCTTTAGCTGCATCTCATAGCTACTATCAGCAAAACACTAGCTAACAAGCTAATCTAAATCAGATGTTACCTGGCTTGTTAGCTACTTTAGCTAATATAAGCTAACTTAACATGTGACTACAGTATATAAATGTCACAGGTCCTCCCAATAGCATCTTTTAATAATCTTTAAAACTTAATTGTCTTTAACATAGATGAGTCCAGCACATAACAAATACATACAGGGAACAGGAAAGGAGAAAGTTGACCGAGGTTCTTTAGAATACAGTGCTCGCCCAATTGTTATTGGAGCAAAGAGCAAAAAGGGGAGGAACTTAGGAAGGAGCTATTCCAATTTTTTTTTTATCAGAGTACTGCTTCTGTCAGTTTCATCTTGGATCCATAATATTCTCTTTTCAGAACCAAAACAGTTGTTCATCAGTTGGTACCCTGGTTGCAGGAAGGAAAGAAACTGGGTTTGATTAGATTAGATAAAATTTTAATTTGAACATTTTAAAGAAATTAAAATAGAATATCTACATACAAAAAAAGACATCCAATTTTTGGGACTCTGTGAGACTTGTATTATGCCAGACGACCAGTATAGAGGTATTAAATGTTTTTTTTTTTAAGTTGTTTTTCCATTTGAAAACAGGTCACCACTAACCCCCATTGTTTGGGACATTCTGCAACTGTGCTGTTTTCCTGTCAAACTTGAGCAGTGGACTAAAAAAGTAAACTTGACCTTCAACCAGCATGAGGGTGAGTAGATACTGACTGAATTTTCATTTTTGGGTAAACTATCCCTTTAAGGCAGAAGGATGACTGGCTTTGGCTTATTGCTAACTAATGCAAAGACATCAGGATAGACGAAATCTGATGGCAATTCCTCAGTTTTAAAGGCACTCAGGGAGCTGCTTTTTTGACCAAATGATTGTCGCTGTCATGGACAGATCAGAGGATCAGGGGAGTGCATTACACTTTTCCGTTCTGGATGTTATAAAAGCATCTACAGAAGACTTTGGTGTCCTTGTAGAAAAAAGATGATTTGGCACCATTTATGCTTAAAAGTAGAAGAGGGATCAAAAACTCTTTCCAAAGTCCTGACTGAGTAACATTCAAATCCATTACCAGTCTAATGCAACAATATGTGATTCACTCTGATTCCTGCTGCTTTGCTCTTACCCCCCCCCCCCCACACACACACAGGGAGAGTCACATTCAGCCAAGGAACTGTGCCCTTGCTGAAGTCTTGCTCCAGGACACTAGAGCAGCATGGCATCACATGAGCAGTGTAGACCTGGGTCTGTGACGATTTTCTCATCTAATCCAAGTCTGTCTCCCAATAAGTAGATCTTTACTACTGGGTGTAACTGATTCCAAATAAGACCAAGACAACCCTGCATGGGGTCACTTAGTTCATATTTATGCACAACCTAATGGCCATGAAGTGGAGAAAATAGCCACAGTAAGTCTCTGAAATGTAAGTTACACACAAACTTTATGGCAATAAAGAGAATATCTGAGTTGTAACTTAATTAATCGATTCTGCAGAGGCTTCCAACAGTGCCAAATGTTCATCCAAACAATGAAAATGAGTTACAACTGATGGGAAAGGTAGTTCTCTTGTATTCTCATAAGGCTTTTCACAGTATTATTGTCAGGCTCTATGAAGGGTTTTGGTTTGTGCTCCATCAGTGCTGAAATTTAGCCACTGTGTTTTGACTGAAAGCTCGTGCGCTTGTCTCGATCTGTTTTCCTCGCCCTTACTTCAGAATCTATAACAACAGACTGGAATGTGCGGGGGGTGGACAAAATACCAGAAACACCTTGCAATATGATGCAATCAATTGCAACATCCCTGCAAAGAATCCTAAATGTATGAAGTTCATAATGCTGAGTTTGTCTTGAGACTGTCAGTGTCAGGTTTGGATTTAAGTATTTGAGGTATGTTTTTATGCCATTTAAGCACATGCTAATTGGGCCTGCTATTCTCTGTCCAGACTACAGTTAACTGTTAATAGTTTTGACTGAAAACAACATCACAAGTTCTCTTTCTTTGCTTTCTCCTTGAGCTCATATAGAGACCCTATACATTAAGGTATATTAATTCAAGCCTGTTTAAAGTACTTATGAAACAGAAATCAGTGTAATTGTTTCTGCATACCGACTTATTTCCTGTAAAAATGGGCTGCAAAGGAGGGGCTTGTAGCAATAGCCAGTCGCACTGAATGAATGCAGCAGTCCATTAAACCGAGCCACCAGTGGACACAGCAAGACTGTACAGAAGCTCCTAACAGAGCTAATATCAGTTAGTGGTTAGCTACTTTAGCAACAAATAAAGTTATCAGGGTGCTCAGGAAAGCATAAAAAAGGTTGGTTAATGACCTCCACTGTTATGTGTGCTGAGTAAACCATTAAAACAAAGAGCGGACCCAAAATGCAGACTGGAACAGAGGAAGCAGAGTTCAAAAGGGTTTTAATTGCAAACAAAAGGGTAACAAAAGCTCAGGCTTACTTTAACGATATGGGTGTCCAAAATACAAAATAAAGGTTGCCAAATTCCAAGACAGGGTAGAAAAATAAAAAAAACCACGAAGAAACACAGACAGGGCTCAGGACCTCAACACAGGAGACAACAAACGAACTCACAAAGACACAGAGAAACCCAGGGACTAAATAGACTGAACTAATGAGACACGGGTGGGCAAACAGGTGAAACACATGACAATCAAAAAGAGCAGGAAAAGAACAAAGACAGGAAGTAAAGACTAGACACGTTGGTCTCAGAGGCCGTGTTTGGTCCCAGCCATTCACTGGGAGGCCGCTGAGCACGGTTCAGTTGCAGCTACTGGCGGCTAATTTAGCAGAAACTGTGACCCAGGTTTGAAGCTGAGCAGCTGGAGGACATCGGAGGGAAAACCCAAAAGCATTTGCTCCATAAAATATGATCCAGTATCAGCTAAATCAGTGAATAAAGTAATTTGTACACAAACACAATGTAATGACCCCAGGGCCCCTAACCTTATGTTCCATGTAGGTAACATTAGTTAGGTGCTGAAGGAGTGCACTGTTAAAAATGTTTCATGCATAGTCTACTGTCACAGATACCGCTTTCTTCAAAGTGAATAAATTCTATCCAGCAAACCTGTACCCACAGTATTTTGGTGAAGCAGAACGGATGGTGAACATCTTATAAGAGTGTACCATACTGTTGCTAGCTATAACCAGTAATCTGCCTCAGCTCTGTCTGTCACTAAAAATATGTATTATGTTAAATAGGTGCACGATATGACTGGAGATCTAAGAGGGTTAAGCAGGCATTTTCTTTAAATCTACACTTAAAGTCTGTAAAGGGGAGTTTTTCTTCTAAACACATTACTCATATTACAAAATAGTTGCTGAAAACATGTGGCAAGACTGACAACTATGTAGTACTGCATTGTGAAGTTAAACTGTTTTCACAATTTCTGTTCTCAGGAATTTTTGGGCCGACCTGAAACATGGCTTGATGACGCTCCAGAACCATGGTCCCCTAACACTATATAAGCCCCACAAACTGACACACAAATGACACCGTCCTCGTCAACCCCCACCCTCCCTAACGGTCAGTTACAAATGTACTTTCAGTACGTTTCTCACTCTCAGTTCACCCAGCAGCTCACTTCAGTTCACTTCAGGTTCAACATTCCGGCATAGTAGGAAAAGACATACCATCCTGTCACCGTCCTCTGGCTCTGGTGGCTCAAACATTTCTGGACATGTCCAATAAAGCTGCTAGACAGAGCATCCATGTTTCAGGTTGTTTTCAGGGCGTAGTGGTGTTTGACACAGAGACAGCAGAGTGGACATTCCCCCAGCATTTTAGACCAGAGAAAACAGCTAATTTTTTACATGATTTTTCCATATATTTTTTTTAATCATTCAAATTAGTCTTGGTGGCCAATATCATGTTTCTGTGGTGTGACAAACTCAGATCACATATTTGTTGTTATTTTACACAACTTTAATATTACCACAATTCTCAAAAGTGACCACTGTCCTAATGAAAAACAGATGTAAGGTAAAAAGGCTCTATAATTTCTCCTACAGTAAGTGTTGGTTTCATCTTAAAGAGTCCCTGCTGGTAATTGGACGCCGCTTTGCTACGGTCTGACATTCAGCTGGACTGTGCACAGGGGACCGAGCCACAGGGGACGCCTTTGTCCACAGGCATGTTACAAATTAACATCGTCGCTCTTCGGGGGCGACATAAGGTCACCTTGTACACAGCTTGGCCATCAGTCCACACCAAATCTTTCATGCCTGTTAAATGTGCCCAGTTTCAAGTAGCTCTTGATTGTGCTCCCAAAGTCCCTGATTGCATTTAGTAGAACATTTACCAAGTCTAAATACGGGGAGATAATCCCCGTGCTAAACAATTGACAACCTTGCCAGGACAAGCGGAAGCTCGCTGTGATTTCGCAACATTCGATAACTTCATCATGACTCCTTTGTCATTTCCTCTTAAGGAAGAGATGGTACCTCACATTTAGATGAGCTGTCCTTTTAAGATCGCTCAGGATATTTCAGGAGATATGAGGTACTTAAAACATAACAAACCAATGGTTGTATGGCCTTAGTGATGGGAATTTTAAGATTTTATTGGTACCAATGCCATTGTGGACTCTGTTTATCAGTCCAATTCTCTGCTGCGTTATTGATTCTCGATCAATTTGTGGAACAATATAGGTGAAGCAGGTTTTCAGCATCAATGCAACTGTTTTATTTTTATCGTCTCTGAGTCTGATACAGTGTAGACACACATTCACCATGTCCTTGCTCATTTTCCCTGCCTTTGCAGTGAACATAAGGTTTTTGCTGAGAGCTGATGGACGATTTTTGTTTGGATGTTCACACTATTCCTAAAATGTGACCAAAATCAAATTACAGTGTGAACAGCTCACAGTCCTGAAATGACCCACACACACAAAAGAGCAATAACAAAGACTTCACATGCAGTACGCTGTCATGCGAAAGTAAATAAAGCTGACGTCAGACATATTTTTAATTATGGCTTTCTGTGGAGCAATGGCTGCTACCTCTGCAGAGAGGTGTGTTTGGATGCCAAATCAGAACCGGGAGTGATGTGTTTGTGGCATGAATGGCTTCCCGGTACAGATTTCATCCAGTAGTTAAGGCTGTCAAGGGGCTACTTTTAGCCTGACATCTGTCAGTGCTTCTCCATAAGAGTTTTGCAGCAAGAAACTCCAGGCATAAAAGTCACATGAAATCTGATATTACTGTTCATACTGAGATCACATTGAAAGAATAATCAGATTGATATTTGATCTAGGACCACTTATGAAAGTGGCCCAAACTGAAACTGATTTGAGTCACATTTGAGCAAAAAGATCAAATTTGGCCACGTTGGTCTGCAAAATGATCGTAGCTTTAGAAAGCATTTGCACAGAATTCTTTCTTATTTAGGTTTTCTTAGTCAAAGAAAAATTCTTTTAAGCCTGCTTGCATTGCACTAATTTTATAACATGGGTTATTTACCCTAATAGACAAATGGGATTCAACGGGGAAGCGACACTTGTGTGTCAAATAGATGGAATTCCTGAAATTTGAGCCCATGTTGTGTAGAAAGATGTTTCAGCATATTGCCGGTGTTTCCTCTTTAATTGGACATTACAACTAGAACTGTTGTAATCTTTCTTTGTGAAATGAAGCCATGCTTTAGACAGTTTCCTCTTCTCTGCCATAACTCCTTCTTGCTGTAAGTTTTCAGCAGTGTAGACACATGAGTTTGATGTCGTTGTTTTGCAACACACAGCCTTGCATCAGTAAAAGGACTTGACAAGCTCAGAGGCATTCGATTTCAATAGATCAGACAATCAAGTGGAACAGGTTGTCGATTGTTACTCCTAACATCCCTCTGCAATAAACCCCACAAATCTAGTAACTAGCAGGTTATTGAACACTAT
Organism: Lutjanus erythropterus; assembly: GCF_056507025.1. NCBI lineage: Eukaryota > Metazoa > Chordata > Actinopteri > Lutjaniformes > Lutjanidae > Lutjanus > Lutjanus erythropterus. The sequence goes on along the minus strand of NC_139324.1, from coordinate 2,854,992 downwards.
GAATATACACTCAACGGTCACATAATTAGGTACACCATACTAGTACCAGGTTGGACCCCTTTTTCCTTCAGAGCTGTCTTAATTCTATGTGGCATAGATTCAACAAGGTGCTGGAAACATTCCTCAGAGATTTTGGTCTTTATTGACATGATACCATCACGCAGTTGTTGCAGATCTGTCGGCTGCACATCCATGATGTGAATCTCCTGTTCCACCACATTCTAAAGGTTCTCTATTGGATTGAGATCTAGTGACTGTAGAGGCCACTGGAGTACAGTGAACTCACTGTCATGTTCAAGAAACCAGTTTGAGATGATTTGAGCTTTGTGACATGGTGTGTTATCCTGCTGGAAGTAGCCATCAGAACATGTGTACACTGTGGTCATAAAGGGATGGTCATAGTCAGCAACAATACTCAGGCAGGCTGTCGCATTTAAACAAGGCTCAGTTGGTACTGAGGGGCCAAAAGTGTGCCAAGAAAATATCCCCACACCATTACACCACCACCAGCAGCAGCCAGAACTGTTGATACAAGGCAGGATGGATCCATGCTTTCATGTTGTTTATGCCAAACTCTGATGTAACACCATGTAGCTCTACAGCAGGGGTGCCCACACTTTTTCGGCTTGCGAGCTACTTTTAAAATGACCAAGTCAAAATGATCTACCTACATTAAAAATGAGGAGGCAGACTCACAGCCCAGTCCACCCACCCCGAAAATGATCAAGACAGCAGCAGCACCCCCAGATTGTGACCCCCGGGACCGGGACATCAGCTGTGCACCTGCAACTCAAGCTAACGTCCCAGGTCAAAATGCTAGTATTTCAGAGGCACCGCATCAAACAACTAGCTTCACATTTCCGGGAAGGTCATTTGGTAAAGAAACGTTTTGTCGGTCATTCAGTGCGAGCTGGTTTAGCAAATGGAGATGGCTCCATTATATTGAGGACGGCGATCGCGTTGTTTGTTTCATGTTCATGGAGATGTTTTGGACAGTCTGGACATTGGCAGCCTAATGAGGAGCTTCATCAGCGCCAACCCGGAGAGGAAAGCCACATTTGGAGTTATGTGACGCCGGTCAGACACTTTTCTTTTCTAATGCTGCCGCCGCGCAGCACACGGCGCCTTTACACACAGGGTTCAGCACCACAGTGACATGGACAGCAGCCATGACAAATTGTTTATGGTTGACAAGGTGATCGGCACCATGGACAGTTATACAGACAGATTTTTGCAGTCTTAATTACTGTGCGGGTATTTTTTAATCATTATTATCAATGCAGGGAGTTGCGAGTGCTGAGAATATGTTCCTGCGGCTATGTCTCACACTGGCTGCCCTGTACGTCAGTCAAGTGGCAAATGCCATACTGGGTATGGATGATAGGCTAACATCTAATTTTCTTGTTGAATGACATGCGATCTACCCACACTCCCTTTGCGATCGACCAGTCGATCGCGATCGACGTATTGGGCACCCCTGGTTTACAGTGACAGGATGGTATTTTTTTTCCTTCTCTGTCGGGTTGTTGGTGAGCTGAAGTGAACTACTGGGTTGATTTGGACTAGGAGAGTCACTGCTGGGTGTTTGCAATTGACTATTAGGGATGGTGAGTGGAGGGGGAGGCAATTATGTTGTTTGTACTTATACAGTGTTGGGGGACCATGGCTCCACCACATCAACAAGCCATGTTTCAGGTCAGCCCAAAAAATCCTGAACACAGAAATCAACTCCACAATTCAGAACCAGTTCTCAGTCTTCTCACATGTTTTCAGCAAATATTTTCCTACATGTATTATGTGTTCAGAGAAAACTCTCAGAATTCCCTTTTCACAGACTTTAAGAAAAAGTTTGAGTGAGTCCACGCTCAGAAAAACTTAAAAAAAGACAAAACAAAGAGATTGACAGAAAGATACCAGTAAGAAGCCAGATGGGGGTCAGACAACAGGGCTGCAAACAGAATCAGGCAGGCAGAAATTTAGAACGGCAAGCTGGGTGGATGCAAATTAGACAATTTGGCAGGGAATGAGTGGAGCTGGGCTGGTATATGTGCTGTGAGGCTGGGAGATGAGAGACAGGTGAGTGGGCGGGGCAGGTCAGGTGATGGAATGGTGGGAAGGAGGTTACCGCAGGGCAGGATGGAGTAGCTGGATTTGAAATGAGAGGAAAATTAGTCTATGGCAAGAAAAACACAGAGCAGATAACAGAATGAACAGAACTGGCTGTGACACCCATGGGTCATAGAGCACCTGACTCGTCTCCAGTTGAATCAGTTGAGGGCTCAACAAAAGATCATACATGTTCAAAGCACGTAGCAGAGATCCAAAATAGATTCAAATTTAGCAATAATATTTCTTTCTTAAAATGGCAGATAGATACTTAGTTAAAAAAATATAAACAACATTGCACAAAGTTTTAGCTACATATCAAAAATTACATAATACCAGGCCCATGGGTTTGCAATGTAAAGCAAAAGACACAAGAGACAGGTGCATCTTACCACAATAAGGGTAACGGTACTAAATGAAAAAGCTCAAAAAACCCCCCTCAAAATTTCAAGTCAACTTACATCAAAAGATTTTTGAGTTTTCAGCCCAACTGAAACTTTTCAGTATCAGTATCAGAAAAAGTATCCCGAAGATAGAGATTAACTTGTCTACTGCATTTATTGGCAAAAAATTACAACTGGTCAAAATAACAAAAAAGATGCTGTGTTGCCTCAAATAATGCAAAGGAAAACACATTCATATTCATTTTTAAACAACACAGCACTAATATTTTAATTTAGAAGAGTTTAGAAATCAATATTGGTGGGATAATCTCAGTCTTTAATCACAGCAGTGGTTTTTATAATCTTCCTCATAAAATAAGATTTGGTTCAGGTGAACATCTAATCAGTGTCTCATTAAGTAGAATGAGGAGGCTTGTTTTGGAATCCAACAAACACTGGAATGGACTGGCTGTCATAAATGTAGAGATGCTGATTTAAGAAGCACTTGTGAGAGTAGTCTCTTAATTTTTTTCCAGAGCTGTAATTTCACAGCTCACTGTGATCAAGTTGAAAAAAAATGAAAATTCAGCCTAAATCTTCACTCTACATCTTTAGCTTGAACTGAGTGTGTGTGGTGTAGTGGTGTGCAGATGCAAGTGAAGGGCATGATGGGACTTTGGGAGACTTGAATTACACCAGATGAGCAGTATGGCAGCATTTTATAGCGTGAAACTTTTCTGAGCTAAAAACTAAACCTGGCATGAGGATGAATAGAAAATGACTAAATTTTCTCAGTTTTCTCAACTTTTTTTTAAATACAGTGCTGAGGAGGGGAGGGTCTTAAAGAGACACAACTTGTGTGAACACCCTACACAACCCAAGAGACGCCCTCTGTGCTACAGTATGGGATCAATGAAGGGACATCACCACCACCACCACCAGGTGATTTCAGCCCACACCCACAACCCACAGGCCCACAGCTCCTGTCCTGGCAGACAGTTAACAGAGAGGAGCAGGGTGGAGGGCACACAACGAATACTGATGTCTAATTAGTTAAAGGCCACTTATCTGTTCCAGCCGATAAGTACACCAGTGTTGCACTCCAACCCCCCCAACACCAGATAATGTCACTACAATGGTCAACTGTGACAAGCAAATACAGATGGAAACATACAGTTGACCAAATGGAGGAACAAAAATGAGGGAAAACCTAAAAATATAAGCATAAAAGGAACATAAATCAGTCAAAGTAAAAGGAACCCCGGCCCCCCCAAAAAAGAAGAAAAAAGAAAGCATGCACTATAACATTAAAGGGTAACCCACAATCTTCACAGTATCCAAAATGGGCAGCTTTAATTCACTGTCAGCCAAGGCAAGTGTGGACAGAGCTGCAGAGCTGAACCAGCTGGGGGGACAGCAGAAAGAACAAAGTCATAAAAGTAAAACCCATCGATGTAGGGACAGTGAAGTGGAGACAAAACACGTGGAGACAAAACAGCAGCAGCACCAGGGAGTGGAGGCTGAAATGTCCATCCACCGTGGTGCACAGTCTGGCCTGCAAGTGCCTGCAAAATACATGAAGACACATTCACACTGCAGGCAAAAGTAGCAGGGTGAGCAAGAGCAAATCACATGGAATCTTATCTTTTAAATTCTGAACAATAAATTCAAATTGAGCACTAAGGCTTGCGGTGAGAGTGTTTCGTAACAAGACGAAAGAAACAGGGAGACTAGACCATAGAGAAAATCTTAGGTTCAGAGTGCTTTGCACAGAAACGGCCAGCAGAAATGTCCATCAGAGAGCCACTTTTTACCTTTACACCTTTATATGATTTTTCAGAGCCTGTACGTCTTCACTTTTACTTGAGTAAAAAAGTTGAATCAGTACTTCTACTTTTACCTGTCATTTTTTACACAAGTACCTGTACTTCTACTTCACAGAATGTGTGTACTTTTCACTTCTCTTGTTGTCAAATTACAATATTGTGCTTGTCCTGTGCTCCTGCAGTATTACTGCAGCCTGCCTGAGCTTCACTGAGTCAGGGGAGGAGGGGACAGGGGTAAACAATTCGCATCAACCATAGGTTGTATATTAAATCAGATTTCAACCTATTAAATATACCTTGTATGGCTCACCAGCCACCTGAAGTTGAGCGAGCCCGATTGGCTGATTGGTCCAATAGTATGTGAGATAGCTCCGGACAACATGCAGATCCTTTGATTGCATACACACATTCATGCTCATGCACAGGAAGCAGTGATTGCATAATCCCCTCCCACCTTCGCCTGGCGGGGTAACGATCATGTCTACAAATCAGCCGAAACACAGGATTTTGTATTAATTTTAGTGTACACAGTTGAATCTCCCTGACACTTCACATGGTTTATAAAAATCAAGGCCTGAACATATGATATGACTTTTGTCTGTGGGTGCAGCCAAATGGTTTGGCTATGCCCTTTAAACAGCAGGCTAAACAATTTCACCACATTGTATATTGAGGCAATCCAAAAGTAATGGAAAGTCATCAAATTGCATTACTTTAATATTGTGACACTTACATTAGGTTATGGACTACATTTTTAGCAGGTAATTAGCAACTTGGAGTACATTTTTAAAGTAACCCTCCCAAAACCTGTAGATATGCCTGCAGAAAGAAAACAGTTCCTACATGAAACTGGAGAAAAAGACATTACTTACTTTTTTTTTTCCACAAGTCAAATGCCATTTAGTTTATTATATTTGAGAGAAGACGTGTTTTCAAAACTCTGCAACTCACACAAACTGTCTAGATGGATAAACAGATGGAAGGAAAAAAATGGATTTGGGGATGAATGTCCCTTTAAACAGATTAACACCAGTAATTTTACCATTTTGGTTCATTTCTGTACATGGTTGGAGATGCAGAGAATATTTTGCTGCTCAGTGGTATCTTTAAAAAAGGGGGCTAAAGGTTTGATGACCACAGCTATACATGCTAACAGCCATGCTAACAGTCACACTAACAGCCACACATGCTAAGATCCATGCTAACAGCCATTCACACTTGCCTGCACAGGTTCATTTAATCTGCAGTCAAAGACATCCAAACAATTCACATGACACAGTTTTTTTGATATAAATCTTGTTAATTTGCTTGTGTCCTCACTCTGTTTAAATGGAGTGAACACATTCTGACTCTGTGGCCTTTAACAGGCTTTTTTCTGTTTTATTAACCATGTGTTTCTTTGTCTTTGACTTACTGTGGTTGTTGGGGGGGCTGTTCACTTCCTGGTTGAGCAAAGGTGAGTCTTCTTCTTCTTCTTCTTCTTCTTCTTCTTCTTGGTGTTTTATGGCGGTTGGCAAACAACTTTATGGTGCATTACCGCCACCAACTGGTATGGAGTGTGGATCGGGAATCTAACTTAACTCTACTAGCCCCGAATAATTAAAAAAAAAAAAAAGTTAGACAATTAAATTACACACAGTTATATTCTCTTTATCAGGTTTGTTCATCTAAGGTACTGTAATAGTGCTTGATAACATTTCTCACTTGAACTTCTCTGTAAAATATCTCTTATGTCCAAATTCAACCTCATTTCTTTGAGGTTTGATATAAGTTCCAAAGGTGAGTCTGAGGGGTGCCATCCATCCGTCCATTGTCTTCCGCTTATCCGGGGCTGGGTCGCGGGGGCAGCAGTCTGAGCAGGGACGCCCAGACTTCCCTCTCCCTGGACACTTCCTCCAGGTGGTCTGGAGGGACCCCAAGGCGTTCCCAGGCCAGCCAAGTGACATAGTCACTCCAGTGTGTCCTGGGTCTTCCCCGGGGCCTCCTCCCAGTGGGACATGCCCGGAACACCTCCCCAGGGAGGCGTCCAGGAGGCATCCGATATAGATGCCCAAGCCACCTCAGCTGACTCCTCTCGACGTGGAGGAGCAGCGGCTCTACTCCGAGCTTCTCCCGGGTGACAGAGCTCCTCATCCTATCTCTAAGGGAGCACCCCGCCACCCTGCGGAGGAAACTAATTTCAGCCGCTTGTATCTGAGATCTTGTTCTTTCGGTCATGACCCAAAGGTGAGGGTAGGAACGTAGACTGACCGGAAAATTGAGAGCTTCGCCTTTTGGTTCAACTCCTTCTTTCCCCAACAGACTGGCGCAACGACCGCATTACTGCTGCCGCCGCACCAATCCGTCTGTCAATCTCGCGTTCCATCCTCCCCTCACTTGTAAACAAGACCCCAAGATACTTGAACTCCTCCACTTGAGGGAGGGACTCTTCTCCGACCTGGAGGGAACAAGCCCCCTTTTTCCGGTCGAGAACCAGGGCCTCGGACTTGGAGGTGCTGATTCTCATCCCAGCCGCTTCGCACTTGGCTGCAAACCGCAGAAAAAAAAGCAGAGATGAAATCCTGTGGTCCCCGAACCGGACTCCCTCTGGCCCCTGGCTGCACCTAGAAATTCTGTCCATAAAAATAATGAACAGAACCTGTGACAAAGGGGCAGCCCTGCCGGAGTCCAACATTCACCGGGAACAGGTCTGACTTACTTACCAAGCTCCTGCTCCGGTCATACAGAGACCGTACGGCCCTTAGCAGAGGGCCCCGAACTCCATACTCCCGAAGCACCTCCCACAGAATGCCACGAGGGACACGGTTGAATGCCTTCTCCAAGTCCACAAAACACATGTGGACTGGTTGGGCAAACTCCAATGAACCCTCAAGCACCCTGCGGAGAGTATAGAGCTGGTCCAGTGTTCCACAGCCAGGACGAAAACCGCATTGTTCCTCCTGGATCCGAGGTTCGACTATTGGCCGAATTCTCCTCTCCAGTACCCTAGAGTAGACTTTACCAGGGAGGCTGAGGAGTGTGATCCCCCTGTAGTTGGAGCACACCCTCCGGTCCCTCTTGTTAAATAGAGGGATCACCACCCCGGTCTGCCAGTCCAGGGGCACTGTCCCCAACTGCCACACAATATTGCAGAGGCGTGTCAACCAAGACAGCCCTACAACATCCAAAGCCTTGAGGTAATCAGGGCGAATCTCATCCACCCCCGGTGCCTTGCCACTGAGGAGCTTCTGAACTACCTCAGTGACTTCAGCTTGGGTGATGAATGGGTCAACATCTGGGTCCCCAGCCTCTGCTTCCTCTACGGAAGGTGTGTCAGTGGGATTGAGGAGATCCTTGAAGTATTCCTTCCACCATCCAACAATGTCCCAAGTCAAAGTCAACAGCTCCCCACCACCACTGTAAACAGTGTTGGCAGGGTACTGCTTTCCCCTTCTGAGGCGCCGGACGGTTTGCCAGAATCTCCTCAAGGCCGACCGGTAGTCCTCCTCCATGGCCTCCCCAAACTTTTGCTTCCACAACCACCCAGGCCGCAGCGCGCTTGGCCTGCTGGTACCCGTCAACTGCCTCAGGAGTCCCACGAGCCAACCAAGCTCGATAAGACTCCTTCTTCAGCCTGATGGCATCCCTTACCTCCGGTGTCCACCACCGGGTTCAGGGATTGCCGCCGTGACAGGCACCGGAGACCTTACGGCCACAGCTCAGAATGGCCGCGTCAACAATGGAGGCAGGGAACATGGTCCATTCAGATGTCTCCAGCCTCCCTCAGGATCTGGTCAAAGCTCTCCTGGAGGTGAGAGCTGAAGACCCCTCTGATGGATGGTTCCACCAGATGTTCCCACCAGACCCTCACAGTATGTTTGGGCCTGCCAAGTCTGTCCAGCTTCCTCCCCTGCCAGCGGATCCAACTCACCACCAGGTGGTGATCAGTTGACAGCACAGCCCCTCTCTTCACCCGAGTGTCCAAGACATACGGCCGGAGGTCAGTTGACACGACCACAAAGTCGATCATTGACCTCCGACCTAGGGCGTCCCCGTGCCACGTGCACTGGTGGACACCCTTATGCTTGAACATGGTGTTCGTTATGGACAAACTGTGACTAGCACAGAAGTCCAACTACAGAACACCACTCGGGTTCCTCCCAATCACGCCCCTCCAGGTAACACTGTCGCCACCCATGTGAGCGTTGAAGTCCCCCAGCAGAACGACGGAGACCCCAGTCGGAGCACATTCCAGCACCCCTCCCAAGGTCTCCAAGAAGGCCGGGTACTCTGCACTGCCATTCGGCCCATAGGCCGAAACGACAGTGAGGCACCTACCCCCGACCTGAAGGCGCAGGGCGGCGACCCTCTCGTTCACCGGGGAAAACTCCAACACATGGCGGCTGAGCTGGGGGGCTATAAGCAAGCCTGGTCCCGTGGGCAAAGACCCGGCCACCAGGCGCTCACCTGCGAGCCCCAATCCCAGGCCTGGCTCCAGGGTGGGGCCCCAGTAATGCCAATCCGGGCGACGTAAACAATCCTGGTGTTGAACGCTTCATTAGGGGCTTTGGAACCACTCTTAGTCTGACCCATCACCTAGGACCTGTTTGCCTTGGGATACCCTACCAGGGGCAACAAGCCCCCGAACACATAGCTCCTAAGATCATTTAGGTTCTCAAACCCCTCCACCACGATAAGGTGGCGGTTCAAGGAGGGGTGGAGGCTCTTAAATCTGAAAGCCAGCTCATCAGACCAAACCATGTGCTGCCAAGTCAGAGGGGGGGTCAGGCTTTAGTTAATTTTTGTCTTGTATTAGTTGTAGTTGGCGTCCATCTTGTTTTCCCTTTGTGGGTTATTTGGTTTGACTCAGGCACTATATCTGTTCACTCCTGCCTCCACAACAGTTTTGTGTCAGAAACAGGAATCAGTAGAACATGTAATTCTTCACTGCCAAAAGTATTCCAGAGAGCGAGAAACACGGAAGAGGGAAGTCATGAAACAGGCATAGGAGAGCTAAGCTTAAAAAATATTGTGAAAGAAACAAATCTGATTAAAAGAATCTTGTTTTTTTTCTTTCCTCCTTCTACCTCTGGTCCACACTCCAACATAATAGGTGGCGGTAACGCACCTAAAAGCTGGTTGCCACCCACCATAAAACGAAAAAGAAGAAGAAGAACAACAGGTTTGTTCCTTCCTCAGCCAAAGAGACAGCTGCTCCATGAAAGAGGCGTTTATGGACTCACAGGTACGTTCAAGAATTAATTAATTTATTGTATGAAAAATTTATGAGTGATAATGTTAGAGGTGACAAATGGAGGATAACCTCTTTTACTTTTGTAGCTTTCCAAATGTTATTGGGACTCTGGCCTGAACTCATGTGTGTATTTAAAACTTTTGTCCAGTCTGCATAAGACAGACCTCATCACACTCTAATGTCTATACTCTATGTTATTTAATTTATTTGAAGTGTAGTTTTAAGTGTCTCATGTTTATCTTGGGCAGTATAAAATTAGGTTTTTTCTGTAGTTCACAATGTCCACATCACCTGTAGCAGGATTACTGATTAATGTCCTCCTTTCTACTTCTACTGATTTCTCTTGTGTCTCCTTCTTTCCTTTGAATGCTGTAGTAAATTAAGAAGACTGAGGTAAATGTGTGAGACAGATTCAGCAAATTTAACTGTTTTAAAAGACGCTGCTGTAAACATAAAATTGCTAATAGTTAACCCTAAACACTGTAAATTTATCTTTAGCAAATTAACTCAGTTTATAACTTCATTTGTGAGTCTTGAGTCACATATAATTAAATGAAATTTGGGAAAGTGGGAAATTTTTTTAAAGCCTTCGTATAACAACTGGAATATAACTGTAATCAAAATTATTTAACACTGCCTGTTTCATTGACATAAAAAATGGCTCCAAACTTATGTGAGTTGCTGTGAAAAGAGGTCTGAAAGATTCTGGAGTGAAGAACTGAGCCTGGTGGTCATGTTGGAAGTAGCCAATTATGTAGACATCATAATGTTCAGCTCTCAGTCAGTCGCTGCACTCCTCTGTTAAAAGTTAAAGAAGATTTAGCTGTTGTTGAAGGACATCACTGTGGCATGCCATCAAGTTGTTCTAACTTTGTACTTCATGGTCAAATCCATCGTGCCCACTACAATATTTCAATGAAGCTGCCCATGTGGTACATTTCATCTACACGTACAACAATCAGTAGGCACATGTATCACATCCAGGTGCACAAAAAGCCTCTTGGAACCGCAGCCTAAAACCCAACAGGAAGTCAGGCATTTTTTGAATTTTGATGTTTTCCATGTGTTGTTTTTTAACAATCTCCTCCCAGAGAAATATTTAGGTTGACTTCAAAATTGGTATTGGACGTGGCATAGCGTAGAGTTTCGATGTCTCGCCATGACACAGGAAGGTACTGTAATTTGAGTATTATGATCCAATCAGCCCCTTCACATGTTTGATAAAAGTCCCTTCATGATCACATTTACATCCTATCAGGAGTTATACTCATTGTGCCACCTACTGGCAACAGTGTTGTCTACACTTAATATACTAGAACATAACATAATTAGTGGCTGTTAGTGGAGAAAGGAAGTGGCATTAAACTCCTTCAGGTGTCCAAAGCACAAGACAATTCAGAGCCCTGGTGATGGGGTCATGGCGGGCACATGCCATGATGGGTGCGACAGCCCGTTCAATGCTGCTTGCAGCTTCAATATTGTTATTGTTGTCATTGCTGTTTTCATGTCAGGAATAACATTGGGACATCTTTGTAATATTACAGCAGCAGCGAAGGAACACAAAGCCTTTTTTAAACCTCTGTCAATAACCAATGCAATGTTGGTTTATTGGCACTAAAAGGAACGTAGCTATAAGACTGTTATTTGTGCAGTGGGTGGGTCAATTTTCTTTCCCGCCGTGGAATCAAGTTCTATTGATGAAACAAATCATTTACAAATGAGAAGACAAACATCATCATTACAATGACTGTGATGTGAAAACAGAGCTGGAACGAGTGAGGATGATCATCGCAGAGGAAACTCCCCATCATCTGTGACAGAAGTGTACACTCAGACACTGATCAGTGCAAATGTGACAATCAAAATAACTTCAATGAGAAGATCTTTCTGTGTTAATTTGCTTATCTCATTCTCCCCCCATAAACAGAAGGACTTGCTCCCATTTCCTCCCTCACTGGTTTATGTTTTCCAAGAGGTGGAATTGAGCCAAGTGTCACATCAGCAATCTAATTTCTTGTTTGCTCAGCCACCAGGCCCTGTCATCTTCCTGGAGTAATCACCAGTTCTTGAGAAATGGGACAGATAATTTCCTACTAAAAAAACTAAATATTTTTTTATTACTAACACTCTAATTACATTTTTTGGGAGGACATTAATATATATATATATATGAAACATACGTGATGTATAAAATGTTTTGGTCTGCTTAAACTTGTCCTAGACAAGAATTCACAACTTCTTTGTGTCCCAGATTTCCCTCAATTCTGTCAAATTTTTACAAAAACATGATTTAATCAGACATAAAAATGGTTAGTTGTACCCTTAGCTCCCCTGTTTCCCTTCCTGGTTTATAAAAGCACTGGTAAGCTTTCTATTTTTTTTTTTTTTTTTTGACAAACTCAGAAGTTATATTGCTATCAGATTTTAAAATGTGTATTTTGATTAGAATTAAGAGAACTCTGATCAGCTTTGAAAAATAAAATGGCTGCTCACTGCGACTTTCCTGTGAAATGACTTCTCGTCAACTCCATAAGACATCAACTCTGTCAGATTTTCCTTTTTACAGAGTTGACGGCTACGTATGTTGATGGAGGTGACGTCGCTCTCAGTTCTCTTTAATAATTGAATGAATTGAATTGTTTGAAATGAGTACTTTAAAAAATGTAATAATAAAATAAATACATATGTTTCTAAAAAATCAGTAATATTTCATCTGGACACACCTCCATACGTGATGTCAGCTGGCTGTCATAGAGAAATCAGAAGTTTCAATTCAAAATAATTCATGATAAACCTTGTGTGGTCTTTGTGCTATGAATGATTGTGTGTCTGACAGAGTTGACGCAATTTAACAAGAAATTAAATCATAAGAAGGTTGGTCCATTACAAAGTTTAACCAGCAAGACTTTGATCTTTTTAAAAAAATTCCCAGCATAATTGAAGAATAAATATCTAAACTCTCTAAGAATACTGTTCTGTCCTGTTTCCCAAGAATGAGTGAAATACTGCAGAGTGGTTATTCAGGGCAGTGTCTTGCTTATTGAATACAAAAGTTTTAATTTAACTGGTGACTTTTCAGCTCAAACTTTCTCGAACTGACTTGAATGTAACATCAGCCTCAGTCAGAAAATCCACAGAGAACCTTTCAGGTTTAAATATACATATACAAATTAAATTTGACATTTATGAATGTTTGTAATTTGCCAGATAAGTGGAAATCCCCCACCCAACACAAGAAGAACCTCAAACAGTCTGTCAGTTTGATGAGAAATAAAAACTACAACAGAGATTGGTCTCTGGCACAGTCAGTTCCTGCAGTTATCTTTCAGCGTGTGTTGGCATTAAATTCCTCCCATTTTATCTTGACTTGGCTAACACCCAGTACAAACAAGCTCGTGTGGCTATAAATCCTGAACGGCACATTATCAACAGGTTTGCAGGTTTCATTTTCATTGTCCCTGTGCTGGAATGCAGAATACCCACCGGAGCTATTTAAAGTGATTTTTAGACAAAAGGACAGTTCGCCCCAAAATCAAAAATACACATTTCCCCCCTGGCATGTGATGCTGTTTATCTATCTAGATTTTTTTGGTGAAAGCTGCAGAGTTTTGGAGATATCAGCCATTACTCAAGATAATCCACAAACCTTGTTGTGAGCAGTTTCATTTTGTTTACCAAAACTACTTTCTGTTCATTTACTGCCCAATCTACATTATCCCACTTATTATGTGGTTACTTACCAAAATAAATGAATAAATTGACCCAAAATATTGATTTTAAAAAGAATTTAGAAATGATTTTTTGCTCCACCAGTCTATGGTCGCAACTGCGTCCATAGCAACGGCCTGTTCTTCAAAACAACGGTCTGTTGTACATAGCAATGTACTCGGTCTGCTTTAAAGAAGTAACAGATCTTAGAATATGGCTACTGACCAATCAGAAACAAGTATTTAACAAAGCAATGCAGTCAAACATTTATCTGAGGAGCTGGTTTGAATTTAATGAATTTTGTTTGTGCTATAGTATATTCTTGTCACTAGTTTATACTGAATGAAACTTAAATTTTCATTAGTGGTGAGTTTATGTACGTTGTAAACATTCCTTCCATTTATTTATTTTGTTTTGTTTGCATCTGCCATACCGAGATCTTTATTCCATTTCTTATATAGATTTCAAAATTCATTTATTCCTACCTCCATTAAACTTTTAAATAGTGCTGTTTGAGGCTGCAGGGACTGTGCAATAGTTTCATGGTGTTTTTTTACCACATGGTATGTGTAATATGTGTTATGTATTTGTATGTGCAATATCTTGTAATGTGCAATGTGGATTATGTGCAATTTATTATGTTTGTTTTATTATTGTGGAGGCATGTTGTGTGCAGCATTTGAGTCCAAAACAAATTTCCCTATGGGGACAATAAAGTATATTGTATCATATATTTTGCAGCAGTTCTTCATTGTTCCCAGCTTTGGGAAGAATATTGTACACAGTGCCTTCTTATTGTCTCTTTATTGCTGTTATTTAGAATTCCATCTATCTCAGTTTCCACGGTCAAATTTTTTTGTCATCCAATTTTACTGCTGCAAATAATTTTAAAAAATCTGTCTTTTAGTTTATTTGTTCTTTAGTTCCTTAAATGAAATTACTGAGTTATGGCTTATAATCTCTGATAGTTTCTGAATTCAAGCGTTTATCAACATCTCCCAGTGTAGTTGGGAATTTTGGTGGGTTGTTCCAAATTTGTATCGGTTTGGAAATTTCTATTTCTTGACATGGTATTTTGTTTTTTCATTTTTTTTCAAGCAGTTAAAGTGCCACTAATTACAAAATGTACTGATTTTATTTATTTATTTTTAAGAGAGATTAGCTAGAAGGAAGCTATTAGACTGTAACTGATTATTTTCTTCTATCCGCAGTTCGTCATTTATCATTAAAGTAAATGATAAAGTGGATCCTAGAGGGCAAAGTTCAGTGGGACTGGCATGACTTTCCCTTGAGTCATCTTTAACGTGATGTGAAAATGACAATGTGTGACCCCATTTGCACCTGGTATTAAAATGTGATCTGTATCTTTATCCAGATAAGGAAAACTCATGTTAATGCAAGGTGTAAATGCTTCACGATCAGATGTGTATCGAGTGATGTGTACAATGACCATCTACATCTCATGTGTGCGTCACATTTCATGGGTGCACCTTATCAATGCCATGCACCCACGTGATGTTTAGAGCAAGGACAAATCGCGCCCTTCCTGTAAAACATGTCACCAACTAATCCCTCATTCAGCCTACAACTGCATTATGCAACAACAGCAACAACAGGATCTCTTCCCCTCCCAAGGTTTCTTCCCTTTTGCCTTCACATTGAAGCATTTGAGGATATTTTCCTTGTCCTCACTGAGGGTGTGAGGGTGTCATTAGCAGCCCAGTGGTTAGTACTGTAACCTCACAGTCCTGTTGCATGGAGTTTGCATGTTCTCCTCATGTCTGCTTTGGTTTACTCTGGGTGCTCTGGTTTCATCCCACAGTACAAAGACATGCAGGTTATGTTAACTGAAAAAACACAAAGAAATGTTTACAAAGAGATTATTTGAGTTGCTGACTTCTTATCTTTGCATATCAGTTATTTTATTAATTAATCAGTGTGTCATTTATCAAGAAAATAAAGGATGAAATACGGAATATCTGCAGCTTCAATCTGCTTTATATAATAGTAAACTGCATATCAGGGTTTCTCACAGCATTGTTTTAGTGCAGGCAAAGTGTGTCTGCTATTTTCAGAAAAATTAGAATAAAAAACAAAACATCTTCTCACCTCCACTCACTATTTTCCTGGAAGAAACTTTGTTTGGGTTTTGCACTGTTGGTTTGGCAAATTTCAAACTGCCATTATCTTTTTATAGCATCAAATAACTAATTAAAACCAAATTTATTAGAAGAATTACTTGAAATACAAATTTGCATGAAAAGAATTACCTAAAACGTCAGACACCAACTCCAGTTTAGCCCATGTCCTATCTGCTAAAATGGAGGGGGGGTGGTTTATGACCTGTACTGCAGCCAGCCACCAGGGGGGCAGCAGGATGTTTTGGCTTCACAGTTTTTGGAGCCCTCATGTCATCCATCTTTTATTTATCAGTGGTTAAAACACAAAGTGGTGTCCTCCCTCCAAAAGCAGCCTGGAGCAGGGCAATCAATCCAAGGATTCGGAAGCTTATCATTATTTCAGCTGCAAAGAAAGTTAAGTTTTGGTTCATTTTGTTTGTTTGTTCGTAGGATTACTGAAAGCTACAGGCCCAGTTTTCATGAAACTTGAAGACTTTAGTATGGGCCAAAAAAAGAACCGAATGCCTTTAGTTAGACGTGTTGACCAGTGAATAGAAGATAGTAGAGACATGGATTTCATCTGACATAAGTAATAAACTGATCTTTTTCCATTATTCTTACCTTTGTTTTGTATCCTGATTAGGTAATCCTGTACCACCAGTGGATTATTATTATTTTTGAACAGCTGTATACTAGCAACCCTGTATGAATGTAATGTGATTAACATACTTGTATGGCCAGGCTCAGGTTAAAATAAGTTGATGTACAGGATGCTGTTGGAATCGACAACATAGACTTGTTTACTCGCATACACGTGATCCAGCATTTTAGGTCGTATCTGAGGCATTGTGATACTTATCAGTATCAGAACAACCCTAATCCTAAATGAGTCCATATCGTTGGAAATGAATGTTGCTTTTAAGTACAAACAATGAACATCCCTCAGGATACCAGCAATTTATGGAGGAAAATTATTTGAAACTTTAATTTAAGATACTAATTGACAGCTTATGTGACACAATCTGCTGTGCTGTGGTGTGTGGGGTCCCCTCCATCTGGTACTCCATGTGGGGTAAAATCGTCTCTGTGGTTGGTTTTGCAGCTTAGTGAAATCAGATGCTCAGCATACTCTAAGCAGCCTGCTGGATATTGTTTAAGACAAACTCATTTACAAGCCACAGATAAACACTTGAAACCTCTGTCAGCTCACATAAATCCAAAAGAAGAAATGACCTTGGTAAATTAATTTTTATACAGTGGAATATGCATGGTGCTCTCCAGGTAGAGGACACTTTCATGGATGATGGATCATAACACAATAAACAAACTTGCTAAAATGCAAAAGCCCCAATGAATTCTCTCAACAGACTTTCTAAATTTACGGAAAGATCAACTGATTAATAATTCGCCATAGCCAATGTGCTTTTGAGACAAGAAGACACGTTTTTTCCACAATAGAAGACATAACTGCATATAGACTTGCAGAATTTACAAGTAGACTCAAATAATTCAGAATTTGTTATAGACACTCTCTCACAAACTTTATAAAGTTTCTCCTCACTCAACAACTGTCAAAATAGCATGATTTGTTAATGGAGTCTGGGGTTACCCTTGTCTTCACAAACTTCTGCTGCAGGCAAAAGCTCAAACACGTAATCTGCATTACAATGAAACAAATAATGTGCCAGGTGGTCTTTCAATGTGGGCCAGGACACATTTATGTTTATGCTGCTGAAAGAATCTGGTCATGTGCGACTCAGACCACCTCTGAATGTGGTCTGAGAGACTGGATTTCAAACGTGTCCTGAGAGTGTTCAGACCTGTACTTAGAGCTGTCCACTTGTGACTGAATCACACAGGATGCTAATACTGTGGAAGCCCGTTTCCGCCACTGAAAGAAAAAAAATATCCTCAAGGTAAGTCATAATTATGAGATAAGAAGTCAAAATTATGAGATAAAAAGTCAAAATAATGTTTTATCTCAAAATTTCGACTTTTTATCTCATAATTTCAACTTTTTTATCTCATTATTTTGACATTTTATCTCATAATTTCGACTTTTTAACTCATAATTATGACTTTTTTTCTCACAATTTCGACTTTTTATCTCATAATTTCGACTTTTTTATCTCATAATTTCGACTTTTTATCTCATAATTTCGACTTTTTTATCTCATAATTATGACTTTTTATCTCATAATTTCGACTTTTTATCACAAAATATTTACTGTCATAAATTTTAAAATGGCCATTGAAATACTGACTTCTCTGCTACGGCCAGCACGTTCTTGTTTGAAATGTTCATTCTGGTGTAGAATGTCTGTCGATGTTCATCCATTTGACATCTATTAGTTAAAAGTAATGTTATCTGGCAGTGTCTGTTTATGAGTTGTAAGAAATCATTAATGTAGGAGTAAGATTAGTAGGAGCAGATGTTTATAATAGCAATAATTTGATGGAATCTGACAGGCAGTCACTGAACTCCAACTCCAGGGTGTTTATTTTCAACACAGTGGGCTTTTGCGTCAGGATAACAGGCTTAACTTTATACTGACAGGCTTTGGACAGAGTTACAGTGTAGGGCTCATAGTCACTCGTCACTCTAGATTGTAGATTAAGTAGGGAATTCAAACTATTTAATATTCCTGTTTCCTAAATTAAACATTTAGTATTATCTGAGTGAACACCAGCCTTGTTTCCATCCAAATGTGTCACAAATGTAACAGAATTTTGAGTAAATGAGCAAAAAATGCAAAAGTTTGTTACAATTATTAAGAGTTGGTTCATCAAGATATGCAATAAGGTCGATAGACCTTTTTCGTAACAACTATACTGATAAGAAACAGCAGGGTAAACACAGGTGTTACCAGTGACAATAGTTCAGGTCCTGTTCCATTTGGTGTAGCAAAGTCTTTCCAATGAACCAACATAAACAGTTGCAGCAATTTAACCAACAGAACATTAATCCTTTCACCATCATTGATGAGATTATCCATCAGTTGCTGTTTTCACTCCTTAGAAATGTTTTTTTTTTTTTTTTTTTGTCACAAAGAGTTTTCTCATTTTTTTGTTTTGTTTTGATTTTGTGATGCTTCCAGCCAGCATTCAAGTTCTTATAAAAAAAAGAATGACTAAAGCTAGAACAAAACTGTTTTTTGTGTGTCTGAAAGTATCAGATCTGTTCCTTCTTTTGATATGTTCCAGTTTAACATATTCATAGACCTGAATGTTCTGTGGGTGTTGAAAAATCTGAATTTTGTTTAACACTGCCGTGAGCTGGCAACTTAAAAAAAAGAGTTAACTAGTACTATTGGTAACACCTGTGTTTACTACTTCAGGTCAAAATGGCTGCTATGAAAAAGGTCTACAGTCCTGTGAAAATTTATACTAGAAAATTTTGCCCCCTTACAGATTTCTTCTGTTTTTGCTTTTTTGTTACACTTACATCTTTCAGATCATCAAACAAATTTTAATATCAGACAAAAATAACCTGAGTAAATACAAAATGCAGTTTTTAAATGATTTCATTTATTAAAGGGAATAAGCTATCCAAACCAACCTGGCCCTATGTGAAAAAGTAATTGCCCCCTAAACCTAATAAGTGGTTGTGCCACCCTTGGCGGCAACAACTGCAATCAAGTGTTTGCGATAATTGGCAATGAGTCTTTCACATCATTTTGGAGGGATTTTTGCCCACTCTTCTTTGCAGAATTGATTTAATTCAGCCACATTGGAGGGTTTTTGAGCATGAACGGCCTGTTTAAGGTCATGTGACAGTATCTCAATCAGATTTAAGTCCAGACTTTGACTAGGCCATTCCAAAACCTTCATTTTTTTTTTCTTTAGCCATTCAGAGGTGGACTTGCTGGTGTGCTTTGGATCATTGTCCTGCTGTAGAACCCAAGTACGGTTGACCTTAAGGTCACAAACACACAGGTCTGGTTCGCTGGAGTCTCAAAACCTTAGAAATTGCCTTGGAACCCTTTCCAGACTAATAGATGTTAGTGACTTTGTTTCTCATTTGTTCTTTAATTTCTTTAGATTGGGGCATGATGTGTTGCTTTTTGAGATCTTTTAGCCTATTTCATGTTGTCAGACAGATTCTATTTAAGGGATTTCTTGATTCTACAGGTCTGACAGTAATCAGGCCTGGGTGTGGCTAGTGAAATTGAACACAGCTTAATACATATCTGTAAGAGGGCAAATACTTTTTCACAGAATTGTATTTTTCAGTTGGAAAACCATTTCACTATTGCAGAAGAAGAGGGCGCAACAAGGTGACTAAATCAAACACGATGGAAATATGACATATCTGTTTGTTTCATGAATTTGGAAATGGTTCCATCAGATCTGTGTGGAGCCATCATGGATCATGTCATCTTCATCACAGAGCATGGGAGCGGTGAGGAGATTATCAGAGCAGAAACAGCTGATCTGTCATGAGCTAAATGTTCGCTACGTCAGAAAACATCCATCTCCCATTAAGCGCATGAGGGTTTTTTTTTTTTTTTTTTTGAAAAAGATGAAAACCACTTCAAGTGAGTGGGAAGTTTTTTTCAGATTTGACTGTTTCCATGAACCTTTTCTGATGTGATATTTAAAAATGTGCATAAAAATACCTTCATGGAAGCACGGCTACTAATGCTCTCATCATATTACTTCTCCTTAGAGTTTAAACATGAGCACCAATTTCCATTGACATTTGACGGCTTCTTTCGACCCATTCTTCATTAAAAACACACTGAAATCAATAGCTTTGCTAGGATTAGGGTTATGCTGGTGGCAGCGTCATTACAGCATGATGTCAATACAACAGGTCAGACAGAAGGCCAGATTAGCCTGTCATCAGACAGAGGAGGACGCTGAGGATGTTATTTATTTTTTATTCTATATGAAAACCGAAAAAAAAACCCAAACATCTGTGTCATGAATCTGTCATGCTGCATTACGAGTCTGAATGCAGGCGGTGGTCCACATTCAGAAGATTTCAGGGTCAAACTGTGGAATTACTCATCTCATTTAGAGTGAATTTCTTTCACCACATCACATTTCTCTTTCTTTGCTGTTTCTATCCCTTAACAGAGATGCAGCTCTTCTAAGTAGTCTCAGAGCAAATTGCAAGGCATGCTGGGTAGGAAATGAATCCACCCTTGGGTTTAGATTAGTTCTTACCAAAAAAACTTCTTAAATCTACATCTATGCAATTAGGTAATTTATTTTATGAATAATTCATGGTCTTACATGCGGCTTTGGGGCAACAAAAGTCTCTTCTGTGTGAGTGATGCTGCTGAGTCTTATGTACAACTAATTATACTTAATCTAACCAGAACATTCACCCTCCCATTAAGGGTTTATTTCTAACTGAGTGAAAGTTGAAGTTGACCTGTGCTGCAACATGTGAATTAGTCAGTTAAATAATTTATAATTACTTAACATCCTTCAATCATCAAATCATCTCCTTGGAATTATAACTATAATTATATCTGTGTTCTGAGTGGTTTTGAGATATTTGCTTTTCGCATTCCAAATAGAAAAAATTACTCTTTCACACATGCAAATGTCAGACACCCTAGATGTATTCTAAATGTGCAATATCAAAATCTTATCTAATTTGTAATTTTTGGAACAGGGCGCATGCAGATAAACCTTCTTATCCTAAGAACTCATTTTCTGCTTGTAATTATAGGGTTCTACCTGCAAAATGTGAAAAAGAATTCTTTTCAAGGCACAAAAACAGTTTAGTCTTAATTTGTTTTAAACCATAAAAGTTAGTGTTGTGACAGAGTGTCTATATGTATATAAAGTTACATTTATTGCTGTATATGACATTTTTATGAGGTTTTGTTTTATATCAGAAATGTTGATTCTGATACACCGAGTATGCATCTTGTTTTGGGGGGAAGAAAAGAAAAAAATGATGGATGAATTGTGATTAAGACCTTACTATTTAGTGAAATGTAAGGCTTAATATTCATTAAATTTAAGGCATTTTAAGACTTTTTAAAAAACTGCAAGGAGACGGCGAATATTTCAGTAAATACATTTTTAAACTCCTGAGTTAACATTTGAGTTCTAAACTTGTGAAGGACAACAGTGACGCAATGCAACTTCAGTCTTTTTAATCATTTTAGATTTTGCTGGGAGTTTATTTTCATTGTCAACTATGATGCTTGCCAGCTAACATTAGCTTCCTAATCTTAGTGTGGCAGGCATGCTGGGAAATTAAATGTGATCTACCAGCCACTGACAGATAAAATGTTGAAATTCAGCAGCCACTGAAATGTAAATTGTTATTTTGTGTCTGGAATCTAGCAGCCACTTATTTTACCAGCATGTGGCTGGTAGCTAATGCAAATACCTTAACTTACCTGTTAGCATTAGCAGACTAACATCAGGAAGCTAGCTGGCTTACTGGTAGCAAGCTAATTTTTAATTATAAAAACAAAACAAAACGGAACTTTCCTGGCTTTGGTACTCAGTGAAATCTTCTATGTTCAGGTTCCTTATAAACATTGCATTGTTTTTTTGTTGTCACTGAGCAATGTGGCAACATGACAAAGAAGCTGAACCTGATTGGTCCTCTTGTGCGTCTTGTGCTGATTGGCTTATGCATGGTTTCAACCTTATGAAACCAAATAAGAGTTTGACTTTAGTGATTTTGTTTTCCAATTTAAAAGCCCAAAATCACATATAACTTAAAACGAAGTCTAACATATTGTTAATAAGTGGTCACAGAATAAAAATGTGTGAATATCTCAGTTTTGACAAAAATGTCAGATAGAACCTTCTAATTCCAAGGGGATGAAAGATGTATTCTTGAAGTTTGGATAAATAAGGCATGTTGCCTGTTCTGCTGCTTATCATTTATGAGAGAAACCTTACAAGTGGTGTCAGCACAGCAGTTTTTCTGACACAAATGACTTTCAGCCATAAAGCTGCTATTCAGCGAGCAAAGACAGCGAAATAACCTTGACATCCCTGTGGGAGTCTTTTTGATTGGCAACACTTGCAGCCCACACAAATGATGCTCTAATTTCGAGGACTGACTGGACATCTTGGTGCCTACGTCAGTCTAAGCTTCTGTTGCTCAGCCTTGTTTTACTTCCAGCTTATCTTGGAAACTGTCTGGCAACATTTGTTTTCTTTGTGCCATAATAACGGAAATATCTGTCTGATCGGGCTCAGATTTCTTTTAATTGCCAAGTTGAAAGTATAATTTGTCCATGTAATGTCTGCAGAAAGAAGACAGAAAAAATCTTTAAAAAAGCTTTTTACAGAAAATTGTCTTTATATTGATAAAAACTGTAAATGTGTTTTTTGTAATTCTAGCAATTTGAAATTATTTATTTAACTATCTATTTATTCTTGTAATCTTTCTATGCTTTAGTAAAGTTGGGGCTGAAGTTAGCACTGGTGGCTTGTTGAGATTGTTCTTCATTTGCCATCTGCTGTGACATGTGCAAGAGAGAAAACATTCCATGAGTCTAATATTCTGTAACCAAATACAAATCTTTTTGTGTGTATGTGTGTGTACAAGAAATGTTTTCCTTATTTGCTTTCAAAAATGAATCAGAAATCAGATTCTACAAATTATCATAAAATTGCTAAACGAATCATATCAGAGCTTTTACTTGAGCATATTGCACATGAAAACATTGAAAACAGATTTTGAGTATTAACTTTGCTTTAGATCCTGCTTTTTATATACACTCCCTGATAATATGACGGATAGGGATTTGATTTCTTTATTGAGAACTCTGCTCTCAATAGCTAAGAAAATAGTAAGAGTTTCCTGGTTGAAGCCGCAGTCCCCCAACATATCGCAATGGAGAGACAGTAAAAAAGGTCTTTATCATGGAGAGAATCACAGTGAGATTATGATAGAAAACAGACAGGGTGGTTGAAAGATTGTTACCTTTAATACAGCTGATGTCAGATCTCTTTGGCCCCCTTTTCTTTTTCTCTCTTTTTTCTATTTTTACATGTATTTATTTCATTTTTTAATCTTTATTTGATTTTTATTATGAGTACACTTGTCTTTTTTAAAATTTTATTTAGTTAAACTCCAGTGAGAAGCCACAAAGTATGTTAAGTGAATAGTATAATTATTATATTATTAATTCAAGGTTGCTGCTGCCTGTACCAAAAAAGTTATTACTGCCAGTGCAGAAGAATAATTTCATAACAATGCTCAGAACAGACATGAAAAGAATATCAGCCTAATAACAAATGTATGTGTCTAAGTTGTTCCACAAGTTCTAAAAAGAAAGAGAACATGCAAACATTGTACATACAATACATCAAGTTAACAGACAGTAATTGAATGTACTAATGTAAAACACGATTGTCAAGTTGACAGAGTCATGTAGTTTAAGAAACAGAAGTTCAGTAAATTGAACATAATTAAATAATTTAAGATTTTCAACAGATGTACATATTTTTCAGTGAATATTAATTTAATGACTGAAAAAGACCATGAAAATGGAATGGAAAACAGAGTTTTGTGGTACAAAGACAAAAGCTCATGTCAATACCAATAGGATAAATTTATTGTTAGTTTTGGGTAATCGTTGATAATATTAAAGAGAGAATGGAACCAGCCATATCCTTTAAATTTGACTGTTTTCAGCCATGAAATTGTTGTCCAGATGGAGTCAGCCACAAGGAAGATATCCACAAAGGTGTAGAAAAATGATTCCCAGGCTACACAGTCCATTAGCAGTGCTGTGCTGGCAAGACTGCTGGACAAAATGCTTCATGTTTTCTCTCAGCTGGGCCATAAATTATCACTATTGATTAGGCTCATGGTAAAAACTGAAAACCCACACTGAAAATCAACCCACATAATTTCATTCATCCACAGCAACTGATTAAAAAAAAAAGTTGTGACACTGTAAAAAAAACAAAAAACAAATGCAATGGTTTGAAAATCCTTCATGACTTGTTTTTCCTCTTTGATTTACTAACTCTCAGGCACCGGAGTAATGGATTATTTAATCTGGATAGTTAGAGATAAAAAAAAGACATAATCAGATGACAGATACATTTAGTGATACAATTTTTTTGTCTTTAAATCCATCAGTCGATTAATGAATTATGCACAACAAAGGCAGGAACAGCTGGAGAAACTAATAAACCTAACAACATACGTAAAACACACAGAGCTGCAATGATTTATCTATTATTAATTGACTATTAAATATCTGCATCTATTTTGATAATCAATTAAGCATTTTGAGTTCTCTTTTTTAATTAAAAGTCAAGCTTCTCTGACTTCAGCTTTGCAAATAAAAGAATAAATATTTTCTGGTTTCTTTAATCCTCTCTGACAGTAAACTGAATATCTTTCAGTTAAAGGAGAAAACACGACATTTGAGGACGTCATCTTGGACTTCAGGAAGCACTGATCAACATTTTTCACAATTTCCTGATATTTAATGGACCAAATGACTAATTGATTAATGGAGAAAATGGTTGACAGATTAACGGTGAATGAAAATTCCATTGTATTACAGGGAAGACTTATAAAATAGAGTCCTAAGCCCAAACTCTCTGATTTCAGCTTCTTAAATGTGAATATTTTCTGGTTTCTTTACTTTTCTTTGACAGTAAAATTAATATTTTTAAGTTACAAAACAAGACATTTGAGTGTACACCTCATCTTGAGCTTTTATCAACACTTAAAAAAACAACTAATCAATTAATTGAGAAAATAATTGACACATTAATTGTTGATGAAAACAATCATAAACACCATAAAAAGCAAAAGAATGTCACCATATTTGGTACTGAGGTAATCCAAAAGTAATGGAAAGTAATCAAGTTACATTACCTTAATATTGTGATACTTGCATTAGGTTACTGACTATTGTTTTAAAGGGGTAATACGTAACCCTGCCAACCCTGTGCCTCACATAGAGGCCACTTGGAGAGCAGAGGGAAAGTGAGTGGGGGAGGAATGATTAGTGGGGAACTTTAATGAAACGCAGTTGCCCTTGCATACTTTCAAGCCAAAGTAACATGCATCCATGATCACCAGAAATACTTGGTGGCTTGGTAGCTCAGTTGGAGTGTACGCCCCATGTTCCGAGTCAGTAAGTCCTCTACAGCTACATGTCATCCACCCATTCTTTCTCCCTCTTTCTTGTCCTCATCTCACCTGTCCTATCGAATAAAGGCTCAAAAAGCTCCACAAAAACCTGCAGACTCATTTCAATGAGGCAAAAGCGTTGTCTGTACTTGGTCGTAACATCGCTGAACAGTTCAACTCTAAGAAAATATTAAGTACAATAAAAATGTCAATAAGACTTTAACTAGATGTACTCATGTAATTCTACCTTTACAGACCTATGAGACAGATCAAAATAAACTGGGAACTGAAAAGAAAAAATCATCTCTAATGAAGCTCAGCGTAAGTTCAATCAGGAAGACCGTCTATTACACTGCCTTCATTCATAACTTTCCTTTACTCTGTCTCTCTCCTCCTATTCCCTCTAATCAGCTGTTTGTGGGCGTTCACCTTCGTCTTTACTATCCAATCATATTTTGCCACGGTCGCGATAGCCAGTCAATTTGCTGCCACCACATTTACACTGAGGTGTGAACTGAGATGTTAATTAATATGCATTGTTCCTTTAAATAAATTGACAAATTAAGTGTTTCATGTCCATTACTGCCACTTAACAATGGATATATTTTTGCACCAAATTCATGATTCCTAGAAGTGCCCACTCTTGACCTCAGCCTTCCAAGTATCTCTCCCCCAAGTTCACTTCAGTGTTTCACACAAATAGAACAACACTTATGATGGCGTGATCCCCCTAGGGCAAGTGCCAAGGGAAGTCAACAAGGGCATGTTGAACGACAAAATTTGTCCACAGATAGACATATAAACTCTTGTACTCAAATCTGCCTCTGTGGCAGCTCCTGCCACAGTTTTACCCAAATTCTCTTCACACTTGACTTGGTTTGGCTTGGCACATCAGCCCAGCACTGCAGGGATTTGTCTTTTACCTGAAGATGAGCTTAGCTTGAGTCAACCGGCTGTAGAATGGTGAATAAACACCTTAATTTTTCACAATAAAAGTCCCACGTTATTTCATTATTCAAAAGCTTTTATTATGAAGCAGCAAAACCAGGACATATTGGATTTTCATCAATGATAACTTCATATGATTATTACCAATCTGAAAGTGAACATGAAACTATATCTGAATGTAAAAAGATGAGCACAGGACAGGACCTAAACTTCAGCCCTCAGTACTTTTGTAACTTCCAACTGAATCTCTGTGGTTTGAACACAAACTTTTCTCTCTCTGGGCTCCTGCACAGGCATGAGTTCACTCTCGCAACATGTGCCAGGGGGGAAGAAGGGGGACTGTCACAGGTTGGCCACAGTCGGTGATTCACAACTGCAGCCCGGGTGCGCTTTGACCATACTCCTGAGAAGGTCCATCTCTGGCGCCTCATATCACAGCTTGGCATGTTAAAAGTGGTAATGGAAATGCAAATCAGTGTGGCACAGTTTGACTCGGCGCAGCCAACAGTGATAATGGAAATACCCCACTGGTGTGTGCGCTTTTGGTGGAGAACTCTGCAGATTAAGGTAAAAGTGAGATGAAAAACCACCATGAAAAAATGCTGTAGAGAAAAGGAGGCTTCAAGAGAACCAGATCAGCTCTTACTTTGTCTGACCTCTGAGGACAGATGAAATGATCTGCCTTATCTGCAAACAGGTGAATTCTGTGTTGAAGGCATTTAATGTTAAACTCTATTATGAGACCAATCACAAACCCTGCAACATGTTCATGTTTTTTTCTGTGCAGCCCTTAATCATATTCTGCCTGAAGTGCCACTCAGTCATCAAAACTTTCAGAACCCCTGCTGTGAAGTGTATATGAGTGTCTGTAAACAGTTTATCCTTCATTAGACCCTAGGCTTAATTTGAGGAGTATTCCCTACCATTCATGTTGAAACACTGTAGAAAAACATGAGTTGAAACTGAGGTCATTCTCCCTGCTGAAAACTGCATGTTGCTGAATAAAATATTATTTACACACTGACATTAAAACTCTGCAGTGTTCCCTGATACCATGTTTACTAGGCACTGACTGATATGATTTGTATTTATTGGATATGATATGCAGAAGGAATGAAGTTTGGAAAAAATGTCAAACCAAATATCATCCAATGTAAGTTTTTACATTAATCTAAAAATGCAAAGTCACTATAAAAGCACAAGTTACTCATCTAACATTTCATGATCATGTGCAATAGCATTTTTTAATAGGTTTAACATTTTAATATCATGTACAATATTACTTCTCAATATCACAGCCTACGTTACGTTCATTATGTAATTTTTCTATCACAACCAAAGTTATTTTTTAATACCATGTGTTAAGTTAAAAAAATTGTATCATTATATACAATTACATTCAATATCATGTGCTATTTTACCTTCATTAACTTGTGCAATACAATTCTTTTTTTTTTTTAACCTCTCAGTATGAAAGCCAATATTATTTTTTAATGTAACTGCCATCACTACTTTTTCTATTGTAGCTGACATTTGTACTTAACCTGTCTTACGTCTTTTGTTATTCTGTTTCTTTGCATTCACTCCTTGTATACTTTATATTTTAGATTTTATGCTCTATCTTATCTAATTCTATTTCTTCTTGTCTTCAGGTAATGTCCTCACAGCAGTGGTGTAGCTAGTCAGTGCTGGGCCCCTATGCAAGATTGTCTCACCGGGCCCTGTCAGTGTACAATAACACAGATGAAAATGTAATCACTGAGGACATACCTGTACATTGACAACATTATTCATGTTGCAGCACAGCCATTAGCCTATAAATATACAACACGTCTGTGGGTTGATTATTAGTCAAATAAATAGTAAATTAATTCTACTTAGATTATAGGTGCACTTTCCGGGCCTTTTGCTGTATGAAGTTGTCTGTTAAATCCTTTAGATCCAGCTGGCAGGCATGGACATTCTTGACTGACAAATAAACAGGTCCGTCCCATTGTGCTGCTCAGATAAGATTTTATAAGTTTCAGTTTGGAAAAGCCCAATTTGGACATTTTCACCTAGGGGTGTACTCACTTTTGTTGCCAGCAGTTTAGACATTAATGGCTGTGTGTTAAGTTATTTTGAGGGGACAGTAAATTTACACTGTTATACAAGCTGTACACTGACTACTTTACATTGTATCAAAGTGTCATTTCAATAGACAATTAAAACTCCAACTTTTTGGAGGATTTGTTTTTTTTTTTTTTGGAAACGTCTGATTTTCACTCCACTACATTTCAAAGAATGTATTGTTGTTATTACTTTTCGACTAAGCTTTGAAGTCAGCTGTTGGTGTTTTTTCTTTTCTAAAATGCAATTGGTCACATGCTGTGTTCCTCACAGAAGGAAACCAATCACAGTACTCGCTCTCAACTGGGATTGATGTAAAAGCAGAAATACATCATCCAGACGCTCTGTAACAAGAACAAACAAGCTCTCCCTCTTTCATTTAAACAAAAAGTGGTAATGATGACGGCAGGAGAAAGACTAAATTAAATCTCAGATGTTATTATAATTATGAATTATTCCAGGTAGCTTTTAAAGTTGGATTTTTTTTTTACCATGGTGAAAAATACCACATAATTTCTGTACATACTGCCTCTGAAGACAGAAAGAAATCTCAGTTATTTAACAGACTTGGAGAACTCCTTACAGTTGACTTCAATCTAATTTTATGTGGTGATTTTAAAACAGTTACATCAGAAAATAACAACAGCTGTCCTTTTAGTTTTTGATTGTATTTCTATACTGAAGTTTTTATAGGTGTTTCTATAGACTTTGTGTAGCAGAGTGGTTCTACAAACAAGTCAGTGCATCATTATGTGGTTTCAGAGAGTTACAAGCTTCTGTAAATGCATCATGAAAACAAAACAGCAATGTAGTGATATTAGAAAATGTTCTTTGTAATTTGTACTTCTGAATACTGAATAATACTTGAATAATAATATAAGTATTTTTAAAAAACATGTACTCTAGTACTTTAACTCAAGTAAAATTTTGACTGAGAAACTTTCACTTGTAGTTGAGTAATATTTGACCAGGAGTATCTATACTTTGATTCAAGTACTGCGGTTAACTATTTTGTCCACCACTGGTAAGCAACCATATAATTGTCACTGCAACCATGCTAACCCACAACAAATTACACTTGCTGAAATATGAAGAGAACAAAGGCTAACTTAGCTTGACCAGTTTGTTTACCCACTGTAAATATCTATTTTTTGTAAACAATTGTAGTTAACATTAAAGAGGCCATTTTCTCATGATTTTCCTACTGCAACACTCCATATTATCATATGGAATTAGTGGATTTGAAATTCAATAATTGTGACAAAAATAAGAATTGATCAACCTCCATCAGAGGTTGTTATTATATTGGTCACCAACATATTGTGCATCCTTTACTACTATGGACATTTTGGTATGTTACCTTAGCCCTTAAGGTATAGGGTTACAGTTTTTTTTTTAAGTCTGTCTTAAATAAATAGTCAGGCACCATATAAACATTAAAACAGGGTTTTCTTGCTATAATAGGTCCTGTTCATCCTGGCCACGAAGAAATCCCTTTCTAATGCAACTTCACTGTTAGTGATGGCAAACAAAATCCACAGTCCTAGTTCTGTGCAAAAATATGTTCCAGTGTGTGCCGTGAACTTACTCGAGGCTCCAGCTGTTGGAGTGAGACAAATGAAGTGTTTCATCTAAAATTACAGCATTTTAATTTCCTCTTTGTGTTACTATCAGTTTGTAGTTTATCAAGGAAATGCTGTGTGGAAACACAACAAGGGAATTTTGTGATGAAAGGACTACAAATTTGGAAAACATCCAAACATAGGTTGTTGAAGCATTATATGAGTTAACTTTTAAATTTACCTTTGAGGAATGCAGATTTTGTGCCTCATCACTTACGTACATTAGAGGTGTTTATGGAGTTGATTGATGTTTAGTGTTATCATGTTGTTGCTAATGTGGCTGTTCCCACAGGCTGGGGTGATGTTGGGCTAATGCTGTAATATTGAGGGACAAAAAAGAGAAACTGTGAATGTTAAGCCTCATTTGAGGCCAGCTGAATAACAGTTGTAGGTTTGATGCCTGTTACTGCTTCTTCATGCTGCTTTTTGTGGTTTATACTGCAGTTTTGTTGTTTTTGGAAGTCAGTTCTGTTTGTCAGTTTGTGTTGCTGCTGTATGTGTGTGCTGTAATTTTGATTAGCACCCATTTAGGCTACCAGGTAGAGCCACTCAGTTCAAGTTAGTTAATGTGCAGGTTTTTTCCCCATGTGCCAACCAACTGGTTGAAGAATAAGTAGAGTTTCAATTAAAAGGCTACATTCCTTTACTCACCTGCCTTTGTAGATAAACTTCTGTCCTTGAACCCTTGCCAGTAAGGATCCAACATTCATCTATAATAATTTTTTTGAGAATGCAACATAAAAATACTTTAAAGCCACTGGAAGCTGCTGGAGGCCTCCATTGACATAAGCAGTAGTGTTTCCTTCACCATAACCACAAAATATAAAATAAAATCTAAATAAATCTTTTTAATGGGATAACATACTACTCAGTGTAACTGTGCCATGGAAAATGTATTTTTATGTATTGCATTGTGTATTGTATTGTACTGTATTGTGTTATGTATTTTTTTTTTTTATTTCATTTTATTTCATTTCAAGAAGACTTCGACCTGGTGGCAGCCATTAAGAATAACTAGAAACAGCCAGTCTTCTCAAGGATGGTCTTGTTTGGTCATGTAGGTCAAGCACCAATAATAAACAGAGACTGTTTCATAACCAGTGAAAAACTCCTTTTAGTAGCTTTAAGAATTCTTTGGGAAAAAGACTCGGGCGGCCCTTTTTCTGAGGATATGTGGAAGGCAACAGTAGAACAAATGCACAAATCATACCCACGGTGTAGACGTGGTCTTATCCAGATGGAAATAGTCCATTTCTTGCCTTTCTAAAACTTAACTGTCAAGAATATATCCAAATATTGACTCCTTTTAAAGTGGTGAGAGGAGTGGTACAAAGTGCAAAGTGGCTCCATTCACTCGGTTTCATATGTTCTGGGCCTGGCCCCAGCCTTTGTGCTTAATAGGAGGCTGTGTTTGGATCTCTGTGTGAAGCATATGGTATCACTATTGATGTACAACCCATTACTGCCTTGTTTGGTGTGTGAATGCAAAATGGTAGCCTAATATGCATAATGTGATAGCATTTACAACACTTTTGGCACGCTGCCTTATTCTGTGAAATTGGAAAGGGTCTAGACCCCCCTTGTCATGCCAGATGGTTGAAGGATGTACTGTTTCACTTGCAAATTGGTTAAAATTAAATACTTCCTGCAAGAAATTAACTCCAAATTCTATGAGATACAGTACATGGACCCTCTTAAAATTATTTTGATGTATATATGTATATTTGTATTTTTGTTTAATTGTCTTTTTCTCTTTTTGTAATCACAACGGGATGTCTGAAATGTCAATAAAAAATTAAAGTCAAGAAGATATGAAAAATGTCTTTTTTTTTACCCCTTTATCAAGCCCTGTAATATTGTGCATCCACCTGTCAATCTGTCTTCAACATTTTGTGCTGCAGGCAAAACTAAGGCTAAGATATGGTACTTAAGTGTTCACATATGCACTCCAAACTATGCCCTGAGAATCAGGTTGGGACATTGTCTGTGTCATGTGTCCTTTCACACATGCAGCATGTTTTAGACATGTTTACACGTTGGAAATACTTCATATGGTTAAGGCGAGTGGTGGTGCCATACAGGTTGTGTAGCAGGAGGAGAACTCATCTGTAACAATGACTACTTTTGGGTTGATAATCAGTGTTGGGCAAGTAACTGAAGATTAGTACTTAGTTACAGTTACTAGTTCCTGCTCGCAAAAAGTGACTGAATTACTAACTGAGTAACTGCATTATAAAAGTAACTAGTTATTAGGCAAAGTAACTTATGCATTAGTATCAGTAAAAACTGCTAATTTAGCAATCAAAGCTAATCTTTAGCTAAATGATTCACCTATTGTGTTGTTTATAGTTGCCTAGAAACAGGGGCTGGGTCAACTTACCCACTGATTCATCTTACCCCACTCTCCACTATCTAAGAAATTCAAAGCATATCCTGTATTGTATCACTCTTTTATCTATAAGCAACAGTATCAGCAGTGAGTAGTTGTTTGTATGATCACTTTAAACAGGTAATTGCAGTGCAATATGAAATCATACCACAGTGTCATGCATAGTGACACAGCACAGAACCTCATATGCGCTCAGGCCGTGCAGCTCAGTACAACATCAAACGTTCTCAATGAGTGGATGAAGACTGGGAGAAAATAAAGCCGACAGCTTTGAGACCGCGTAGGCCAAAGTTAAGCACTGTCACAGTTCAGCGAAGAGCAGAGTATGAAGATGGAGAAAGATGAAGATGAAATTATTTTACAGTCATGGCAAAGCAGCACAGGTGCACACAGGTGTGCCAAACCAACAAACACTCGGTCAACTCTGCAAAATATCAAACTAATATCACATAGTTGATCATGCTGAGCGCAACAAGTTGGCTAACCAGCCACAGGTGTGCCCTTTTAAGTTTCAGTAAATGTAATAGTGTTATTGAATTTGAAAAGTAACTAAATACACTACTAGTTACTGCAAAAAGTAATGGAGTTACAATACAAACTAAGTCTCACTGTGAATTACCTGTGATAGAAGCAGAGAAGGGTGATGGACAGAGACACCAGGCTACTTGAGTCTGGTTGCCTGGCAGGAGCTTCATGGTGCACTGGGATTTGCATGACTTTCTCTGACTTTAATCTGTTAATCTTTTCACATCTCAGAGGACAAGGAAAGACCACTACAATGAGAGCTAAAAAACATACTCATGTAGGCTGGTATTGATTGGCGAATACTCCATATGAAAATGAAATGATCAGTGACATAGTGGAAAGCAACATACAGGCTGGCAGAGAGGAGATGAAGCAGCTACACATGGTGCAACATCATCAACACATCCACTTGTTCACTCTGATATGTTCACACATGTGGCTCACCAGGACTTTGTATTAGGGACCTGGCAGGCCTAAGTCCAGGCCAACATTTGCGTTCACACATAAAATAACTCAGT
Organism: Lutjanus erythropterus; assembly: GCF_056507025.1. Taxonomy (NCBI): domain Eukaryota; kingdom Metazoa; phylum Chordata; class Actinopteri; order Lutjaniformes; family Lutjanidae; genus Lutjanus; species Lutjanus erythropterus. The sequence goes on along the minus strand of NC_139324.1, from coordinate 2,821,415 downwards.
GACTCTATTCACAGATTTAGGTACAACTGGATAATTTAAAATGCTCTCCCTCTGTATGTCCCTCGCTGTCTGGCGTTAACCACTTGATTCCACCAAGCACAGCATGCCCATGGTCTGTCCTCCGCACAGCTGCAGCGCCCACCAGCAGTGTTTCAGAAGCATTTCAGCAGTAAAGCATTTTAAACGCCTGGTTATGTGTACTCTTCTACTATGGATAAGCAGGTTATATGGTGAAATAGTTTCTTTTCTGTCTGTCTTTATGATCATGAGTCTGTCCTTCCTGCCCGTTTGATCTACTCTGTGCTTAGTGGCGTGGCATCCGTCAAAAATGGACTCGGCGTGTATTTGACGCAGAGAGCCACTTCTGGGACGTGCCGCAACGCTTCTGCTGGAATCGCAAGCATTCTCTAGAATGGCTGCGGATTGCTCTGGCTGCCGTGGTGTGGAATCAACATGATGCGGCTGCGCCTGGTGGAAATTGTGGGTAAGCCTCCAAGATAATAAAGAGGTGAGGTGCCCCATGCAACTTTACTCCAGAAAAAATATGAATGGTCTTTGTTGAGAATCTTTGTCAATTTAGAATATAATTTAATAAGACAGGAAAGTTGCAATTTGTGTTTGGTTCAGGCAGTTTAGTTTTGTGTGAAACTGCTCAGTGAACTACATCTCTCGTCTCACACAATATATGTCATCAACATGAATATCACTGTCTCTTGTAATGTTATCTTATGTGAAATGTTTTATTCAGTGACTCCTGATCCTTTCATTAGCTGTGGAAAAAAAATGACTGAGACCCGCTATTGCGTGACCACACCCTGCTACGTAAACACACAGGCATCACAGCCTCAGTGGCTAAGGCAGAAAGTTACGATGTCACTCATATGACCCCTGAGTGTGTAGTCTCTCTACTTGCCTATCTTCACAGTCTGGTGCTTAAACAGTTTTATGACAAACAGCAATTTCCTTGACCTGTAAAATCATCTTTCAAATTGACAAACAACATATGTGTGATTCGTGGCACAATTCAAACAGTCTCCCACCTTAGACTATAGTTTATATTTTTTCCCTGTGGTCCACCAGAAGGGGTGTGACTTTGCCTCTGTATGTGGTACCGAGGTCATTTATGGAGTTTCCTGAAGGAGAGATAGCTTTACTTGCTTTACTAACTGTTGTCAGTTTGGTTAGCTGTGTAGATAAATCAGCTGACCCATCCCTGGGGTGCCAGGGAATGAAACCTCCTTTGAACTGTATTCCTCAAACCTCTGCTGGTCTTAGAGGCGGTGTGTGAGAGCAAATATCACTCTGCTTCCTGTTTCATGTGGGGAAGATGCGTGCGTGTGTGGTTGGGTAATCTATATACGTACACAGGTTCAACATCAGTCATAACACATTAAACATGTTCTGCCAATTTACGTGGTGCCACACATCAGTGGAATCTGTTTTATTACACGTCATCCTGTCACACACAAACAGCTCTAGATGTATTACAGCAGCTCATCATACAGTTACACCCCATGTCCTTGCCAGTGAATGCCATTAGCTGCTAATGCTCTGCTCCCTTGGATGCTGCTACAGTTAAGTGTGTAATTGTGATGAATTGTTCCAAACTAGAGGCTCCACTCATCAGCATCTTGACCCCCTTCAAAAAAAAGATGAATTTACTTTGTCAAAGGGAATCTAACATGATACACTTGAATAAGTAAGTAGGCGACAGGAGGTTGAACTGACTGGAAGCGTTGGACGTGGGTAATTTGTCTCTTCTAAAGCATTTCGAGATCTATTAAGGCACAGGTGAACAGGAAGATGATGGCAAAGGCCTCCTGGTGACAACTGGACGAGAGGTTTTTGCCTGCTGAGCAAATTCTACCAATGCCAGCACACACACACACACACACACACACACACACACACACACACACACACACACACACACACACCAAACCACACATCAGTCTTTTATCTTCACTGTCACAACCAACTGGTCATATATCAGCGGCCCATCTCCTCTGGCTCTTGGCGGAGTTGAATGAATGTGTTTTGTGTTCAGAGCTGTTATTAGTTGTCCCAGGGGCGATTACAGGCAGGGACTAGTCGAATTTTCCTAAACTGTGCATAATATAAATAGATGGTGATCATTAGAAACACTTCACCGGGGCGTTAATCATGGGACGAATGTGGAATAACGGCATCTTATTCAGTGTCCCACTAACCAGCCTCACAAGGCATTTGGGACAAAACCATTTTCTGCAGGGGAAAAAAAGTCCTGACATAGAGGAAATTCCACTGTGGCTACATTAATCACGATAAATTGATATGGAGGTTAACGTGGCGCTGTTGTTCATCTAGATGAATAGCCACTTACCCATACCCCCCTCCTACCTCTGTGTTTCTCTGCATGCCTCCTTATAGTGATTGAAGAAGGTTAGCCCAAGCCCCTGATGTGGAAAACCTGCTGCATCTCTCTGGCAGCAAATGCGTGGTATTTCTGCCATTGACAAAACAGCTGTGCTCCAAATTCCCGACCTTGGCTTTTCTTTTATCTGACTGCCCCAAACCTCCCATTTTCTGTCCCAGCAAATGTGTGTGTTTTGACAGAATGAAACCACCAGTGAGCCCCATTATGGCCCTTTATCTAATCAGACAAAGGGTGAAATTTGTGTCTGAATGTCTGTGTATGCTTGCGTAAGAACCATCAAGCTCAGCAGATATATCTGAAGATAAAAATCCCTCCTCTAGTGGCTTGTATTGTCTTGGAGTAATGCTTTTGTATTCAACTTATATATATCTTTGGACTCATTTGTTCTATTTTAACATATTTATAGCTGCTGGAGTCTTTCTTTGTTGGGACTAAGAGAATGATGGATGATGATTTGCGGCTGTGTGTGTTATATAAAAGGAGGAAACGGATGAAAATAAAGCTGTCTGGCAGTCTGAAGCAGTAAACTCTGGATGTAAGTGATTTTGGCTCTCTGAATTACTGTTTCTGCCTGGACTTATCCTGCTGCCCAGCACGATGACTCCCACTTTAGCTTGCCACCACTCTGTGGGTGTTTTTATTGGTCTAGGCAGTACCTCGAGTGGTTTTACAGTATTACTTAATACTGTATTTTTATTTATTTACCCTTGGGCTGATAGGGTTTAGCCTCTTTAAAGGGTAACATAGGTATTTTTCAACCTGGACCTAATTAACCCGAAGTGTGTTTAAGCATTTAAGGCATGGCTAACATGCAGGTTTGGAGCAACATATACTGCCATCCACATGACGTCTGCTTATTTCAGCAAGACAATGCCAAGACACATTCTGCATGGGTTCTTAGTAAAAGAGTTTGGGTACTAGACTGACTGTCCTGCATTTCAGTCTTGTCTCCCTTCAAGAATGGTGGTGCATTATGGGGTGCAAAATGCGCCAACAGCGCAGTTGTATGTCAAGCAAGAATAGAAAAGAATTTCACTTTCAAACCTTCAACAATTAATGTCCTCACTTCCCAATTTTGTGTCTAAGTGACTAATGGAAACAATATATTTTAAATTGGTCCACAACTGAGGGAGAGTGCTGCAGCCAGCAGAAACTAAGCTACAACTTAATATCTGTGGGCAACTGCACCATCAAATTAAGTCAGCTAAAAGTGCTTGTTTTTGCCAGTGACACCCTCAGATTGTTATTGAGGGTCTGACAACATAATGGAGAGGATTCGTACAGAAATACACCTTTTTTAGGTCTTATATTGCTCTCGCCAAACTAACCAGACTCCCTTTGCAAAACTGTAATTTTAACATTGTCATCTTCTTTTAAACTCGACAGAAACAAAATAAATCTCACCTAAAATGTCTCACCTCATCCTTCCACTGTTCCAACAATCATTAACTCTGGCTGGTGGTCGAAATAAACCTTAAATTCACAGCCTCAGATGTGAAAATATTGGAAGAGGAACGAGAGGGAGACATCAGAGAGGCCCAAAACTAACATTAAATGCCCATGACCCACTGCATTAAAAACCCTCACAGCTGCATAATGGATACTAAATGGGCTCGGGAACACTTTGAAAACTGTTGACAGTAAACACTGTTTCTTGCTGCATCTACAGATGCATGTTCAGACTCTACCATGCAAAGAGAAATCCATGTATCAACAACATCCAGAAATGCTGCAGATTTCTCTGGGCCTGAGCTCATCTGAGATGGATTGACGCAAAGCTGGAAAGTATTCTGTGGTCTGACGAGTCCACATTTTAAATTGTTTTTGGAAATCATGGATGTTGTGACCTCTTTACTAAAGAGCAGAAGGACCATCCAGATTTTTGGCAACGCTAACTTCAGAAGCCAGCAGCTGTGATGGTATGGGCAGTGTTGGGGCTAGTTACTCAAAAAAGTAATAAATTACATATTACATATTACTCAAAAATAGTAATGCCTTACTTTATTACTCCCTGGAGAAAGCAACTAGTTATATTACTAGTTACATTTTTTTTTCTTAATTACTCTATAATTGCCTGAGATGCATCAGATGGAGGGAGAACAGACAAAGGAGGAGTGTTCTTTAGGGTCTTTATTACACCAAACAACTGTACTTGTGCAATCAAGTCCTCAATGATTAACAAACACCATCTGGTGCAAACAATCAATCAATTTGATTGTCAATTTATAACAAGTCCAAACATATATTAACTTCCTCAATGTTTAACAAACACTGTCTAGTGCAAACAATCAATTTGTCAATTTATAACAAGTACAAGACAATATTAACTTCCTCAATGTTTAACAAAAACCATCTAGTACAAACAATCAATTTGATTGTCGATTAACAAGTACAAACAAAAAATATTAACTTCCTCAAAAAATATATCCATAAATAAAAAAGACTGGTCTTACCAGCACTGTGTAGAGGAGAGGTAAATTGTTAAAAAGCAAAACACAGTGCAGAGGAGAGGTAGGTTGTTGAAATGAGTTAAAGCAAATACAATAGACTCAAAGTAAATAAATGAAAAATACAGTTGGCATTTACTGTAGTGCATTTTTCTGGTGCAAAATATGAGCTTCTGAATGTGTCACCTTATTTGTCAAAGTAGTGGTTATACCTCATAAGGAGGAGTCTCTCAAAGTGCTTGTCTCCCAGCCTGTTCCTCCTTGGAGTGAGAACAAGGCTTCCCAGGCTGAATAGCCTCTCCACTGGAGCACTGGATGCTGGTGCTGTATTGTATTTTAAAGACCCCCATCTCTGACCCAGACTTCAGGTACTCCATCACCTCCCTGTCAGGACCAAAAGATCCTGAATCCTGCTCTTCCTCAAACACAAAAAAGTCATCCTCACTACTGCTGGATGCTGGACTAATCTGTGGAGGCCTGACCTCATGCTCCTCATTGTGGGGGGCAGCCAGGGGTGAAGCACGACACTGTGTTATCAGCGGAGTCTTTAGGGCCTCTCTCCTGGTCTCTTCCCTCAGCCACCTTACCTTGAACTTCGGCAGAGTGACAGCAGCCAGGAGAGCCTCCCTACTGTCCAAAACAGAGGCAAAGCATGTTTTGATGGCCTGTAAGAAAGAGATTTTTAAAATTAGATATTTCTCTTAAAGAGGCAAAGCATACCTTCCTGTGAAAGGAGTTGACATGTAAATGATGCAACAGGCATATTGACTATACCAGGTCTTCAGAAACACAGTACCAGTATACAATTCTTACATTCTCTAAGAGCCTATTTCAGTGTGAAATTTAGAAGACTGTGATAATGGAAGCATCCGTGATAGTGGAGGGATGTGCAGTTGTGCATATGACAGGTTTCTCTCATATCACACAAAGTTACAGTCAGTAAGTCTTAAATACACACTCACAGCCTACCTGCACTATGACATCAGGCAGATTTGCCATCATCTCGGAGAGGCTGGGATGCAATACCAAGGTCTTTGACATCAGAAACTCCAGTGTCGGTAATAGATTGCCATAATAACAATCATTTTCCCCTGGAATGAATGAATATGAATCAATTAATGAATTACTTGTTTGATTCAAATGTTTAACATTCAAAAAAAGGAAAGGCAAGAAGCCACAGGTTTACATTAACCTCTACTTTATCTCACCTTGTAAATGGTCCAAAGCTTTTGTAAGTGGTTTTGTGACTGTGCAATACTCTACAAGGAATTTGTACTCTCGCTCAGAAAAGGCTCGTACACCAAACTGACTGCAGAGAGTTGTTAACTGTGGTATGGATATCTCAGTTATTCGTGCAACTGCATTGTGGAAAGAGTTCCATCTCGTCACTGTAGGCACCATGAGCTTTTTTCCACAAAGGCTTTCCACTAGCTCTGCAGCTACTGTAGACCGGCTGGCCTTAGTCCAGAGGGCAGAGCACTTTGCAGTGGCACTTCTGTAAATTGTTTTGTCACTGTCAACCCATTTTCAATAACAACAGTTGATATCAGATTAAGTGTATGCGAGGCACATCTTAAGTGAGGGGGGAGAGTAAAGTGTCCTGGGCCTTCTTGTTCCGTGGAGAGCACTTCTTGTACATCAGAAAATGTCACTTCTTCATCCTCCCCTGATCCCTCGTCCTCTGAATCGGATGCTGCTGCTGCTGCTGGCTTGGGCTCATACTCCCTGAATGTGAGAAGTGAAAGAAGCAAAAAAAACTATAATGTGCGGCCTATTCAATTAAAATGTAATCATATCATGTGTGTTCTTGATTAATGCAATCAAATTAAACAATTCATTAACTTATACATTTGCAAATAAGTACAAGTAAGTAAACTATTATTCAACTGACCTGAAAGCCTTAACAAAATTCGATCCATTGTCTATGACTGTTGCTGTGACCTTCTCTGACAGTCCATAAGATGAGTGAACCTGCTCAATTTCAGTGGCCACAATGTCATATGTGTGTCGTCCTTTGATTCTTTTGCAGGCAAGGGCTGCTTTTTCACGATGGAAGTTGCTTGGATCAATCCAATGTGCAATCATGCCTATGTAGCTTTTGTTGTGACAAGTCCAGATGTCAGCGGCCGTTGACACATACTCAATGCTCTCAAACATTTTCTTCAGCTCACTTTCCATCATGGCGTAAAATTTATCTAAGTACATTGTGAAGGTTTTCCTGTCAGAAAACGGCTGGTCTCCCCCTGCTATCGGTATTTTGCCGATTATCTTTCGAAAAGACAGCGATTCGACGGTAGAAAGAGGTAACATTTCTTCTACTACGTACGAGGCAACAAGCTTATTTATCTCGGATTTTGATGTTGGTAGTACTTTATGTTCAAATGAAAGTTTTTGCTACTTGCAGGGCTGCTCGTTCATGTCACTCCGTCGCTTCGCAACGAGCTTGATGTGTCTGTGCTGTCGCTCCAGGTGCTTCTTCAAGTTGGAGGTAGAGTTACAAGCGGTGGAGAGCAGCTTTCTCCCCGGGCAGAGTGTGCACTTCACCATCAAGTTATTTTCCTTCCGTTGAACAATATGAACAATAATGACTGAATCTCCACCCGTCGAAACTAGCTTTCTGCTGCTGGGAACCTTCCTCTGAAAAAGAGCTTGCCGTTGCTGACGCTTCCATTTTTTCCCATCTGTCTTTGCGGGTGCCGCTCTGCTGCTGGCTGCTGGCTGTCGACCAATCGGTGACGGTAAATGATACCTCGTGCCAAACCCAGACCAATCACTGTTCCATTCACGCCCCCCTCCCCTTCCCTTCTGTTCTCTGTGTTGTGTGCGTTGTGTGTGATGAAGGTGCTACTGGCAAATGTAATGCAAGTAACTAGCTTGGGAAAACTGTAATAATATTACCATTTTCAGACGAGTAATGCCTTACACTACTAGTTACTGAAAAAAGTAATGTTATTACAGTACCACTCTGTACTTTTGTACAGCTCGGACCAAAAAGTACAGAGTGGACTGGTAGCTGGAGAAGTGCCAGTTCACCTCCTGGGTCCTGTCAGTGTAGCCTTGATTACCAATGGAATGAAAAATTGAATTTCCTTCAAGGGGGACTAGTAAAGGACGTAAACAAAAAACAATAAAGTTAATCAGTTGGAACATTAATATCTTGTCTTTGTACTATATTTACTTGAATACAAGGTGAAAAGTTTTTGCAAATCATTGCATTCTGTTTTTATTTGTTTTACGCCATATTTCAACATTTTTCTTTTTTCTTTCTTTTTTTTTTATCAATAATTGAATGTTTAAAGTCAAACTTGCTCCAGTGACACTACCTGAGTGCAGGGATTACACCTTTTCTGTCTTTAAACTCTCTGTAAGGCATCATCTCGAGGAATTTTAGGAAACTTCATTATCCAAACGTGGAAATTCATTTTTCACACTGCATGACAATCAGGCCGTACCTCTGCTGTATAGAGCAGATAGGTAAATTTACAAATGAACACCTTCTTATCTAAGCACCCGCATTCTCACTCCAACAACATGACAAAACGCAAAGAATGGGAAGAAGATAGTATCTTCCTTCAGCCACACTATCTACACTGCCATAGGCTGACTCCTCTTTGTCAGTGGCGGGTTCATTCTTTAGATGTCCTGTGCCTTGCCTGAAGACTCAAAAAATGTAGAAAAATGCTTGAGAAATCTAATCAAAAGGGAAGATATTATCATCAGAGCTTATATCTTAATTGAGATCCATGTTTGACAGTTATCTGTCTCTGCCTTGCGGATTTGTTTACATTTGGGCATCTTTTGCAGAGAACTGATTTTCTAGTAGACTTCCATGATAACAGCTGTCACACCCTGGTATTAGATTGGTGTTTCAAGGCCTCCCGTCAGTGTTTTATTGGGCCATTGAAAAGCTGCACACTTTATTTTTCCTTCACTTGCCTTTTCAGCTAATAAAACTTACCAGATGAAGACAGGAAGGCTTAGAACAGTACGTGAACAATTGATAGGAACAGCTGATGCACACAGTGATGATGTGTGGTGATCTTGGAGTTACAATGTTCACTTTAACGTCAAAATGAAGTTGGTCTGCAAGGTCTTTCTTTTTTCAAAATATTCCAGCTATGTTGAATGCTGAAAACTGCCAAGACTGGTGCACAAGCTGACAGAACACTGAGATTCTCGCGACTTGTTGTTTTTCTCCATAATGCTAAGTTTTTGTTGATTGTATGACCAGTTCATTAACCCTGCGTTAAACTAGTTTTTGGCCATTTGGGGGCAGCGTAACATGCTGCGCTGTCCTCCTAACTGTCCTGTATGTCTGTGTCACATTAATTAGAAATCAAATTAATGACAAAATGGCTGATTATGAAATTATTAATAATCTTGTAAAAGGCATAGATATTTATAATTGTTAAATTGAGCAAAATGTTAATGGAGTTTGGCAGGCAGTGAGACAAACAGCCACTTAACTCGTTATCCTGAAAACAAAAGCCCACTGCTCTGAAACTACACACTCAGGAAAACAGGCTTAACTTTGCATTGACAGACGTAAACAGCTGATCAATTTACAGTGTAGGACTTGTCGTCACTTTATGAGATTGCACAGAGCCTGTGCTCCCGTAAAGCTCCTGCAGCCTGCCTGTGTCTGCTGTGTCTGGGGAGGAGGGGATGGGGGTAACCAACTCCCTTCAACCATAGATCATATATTAAACAGGATTACAGCCTATTTAATATACAGTCTATGGCTCCAAAGTCGCTTTTTGCATGCACAGTGGCTTCTTTACAAACGGTTTCCCACTCCAGTTTCATTCTGCAACTAATCCACCAAGGGAGGTATTACCGGAGCCATAACAGAGCTGAGCCAATGTCTGTGCAAAAGGGTAAGCCACCATGGTGGTTTAGGATGCTGTTGAGTTGTTTTTGATTGTGTTCTTGAAATTATGAACTTATTCCAAGTATTTGTCAGCTGTTTTAGGTAGAGGGGGAGAGAGATGAGAAGACTTTTTACAGCATTAACACAGTGCTGCATGCACATAAAACAAACACAGACAGACAGGAGGAGAGAAACTTCTTCCCACAGATCATCTGATGCAGAAGAAGCAGCTGTCTGTTTATACAGAAACACATAAAAAGCTTTATATCACAGACTTATGAGGTTATCGGCTGTATATATGATTAGAAAAAAGCAGACAGGCAGAATCACTTGTTGATTGGTGTGGTGTTGTGCTGTGTCATGCCTCTTTTAATGTGTAAATACACAAAGCCACCTTCAAGGTGAGCCATCATCGTGGCAAAATTGTCGGATCTTGGTGTTAAAAGGGCAATTGAATTCTTTTTAAGGCATCCATAACATTATGGTGCATACTTACGTGTGTTTTGCATGTGAATTTGCATCAGAAACATAGTTATTTTAACCCAAACTATGAAACATAACCAACATTTTGAAAGATGGTGCATATTTATTATTGTTAGCTTGACCATGGAGCCCTAACCTGACACACCAGATGGTTTGTTCCACAGAATCATCTGGGAAGTTGTCCTTAGAAACTGTTTGGAAAAGGGCAGACACTTGGCAGGTGATTAGATGAGCCATGTAGCCTAACTTCAACCAATCAGATCAAACTCTTGCAGAAGATGGTCAGGGGAAGAGTGAAAACATATTTTCTATCAAGAAAAGCCTTCTTTGCTCTTCTTTCTCCAGTTCTGTTATTACTGATGCTATCACAGTATCTGCACTTCTTCCACCATGTCTTGTTTGAGACAAGTCATGCCATGGACACCTCTTGCTGGCCACTTTTTGTGCGGACACAAACAGATTATCCTGAAGCCTGGCAAGATGGATTCTCGTGTGATCGTGTGATCATGTGATCTCACAAGTACGGCTGTCTTGCAAGGTAAATGGAGCCCTGCACCTGCAAACTGGTGCTAGAGGGATACAGACAAGGTCATTGTTTGAAGCACAAAGCCACTGACCAAACTGGGAGTGAGAACGTGTTAACCTGTTCACACATCCAGCAGACATAGAGCAGCTTCAGCATTCATTCGGAGCCACCCTGTCAATTCAAGTCCAATATTCAATCTTCTTTTAGCTTTGTTTGATCTCCACCAGTTCTTGAGGGAAATAGCTGGCTCTTTATAGCTGCTAAATGCTCCATTATGTTTATTGTCACAGCTGGGTGCTATGGCAGGAAATTTATGAGTGCTGAGAACCACAACCAAAACAGTCAAGTTGTGGGCCATAAAACTGGCTGAAAGATGCTAAAAATGCTCTGTTAAGCTGAGGGGAACTACAGAGATTGATGATAATTGTCTGTGGGCTTGTCACTTTTCACATTGCACACAGTCATTTGATCCATCGCTAATGTAAAAATATGGATTAGTGCTGCTTTAAGATGTCATTATGACCAGCCAGCTCCACACAATTTGCCATTCAGTAAATGAAATAAATCACAGTAAGGTCATTATGAGACAATTACATGGCTGATTACAAATATAATGTCATGTAAACTAAAGAGCTTTAGATTCTTGTATTGAACATATTACATGACTAACAGCCCCACAGTTACCCCAAATGCAATATAGTGCATTATAGTGTACCATATTACATCAAGTTGAAGAGCTCAGTAGTTAATATAGAGCAATTCATCATGCCTGCTGGCACAAACACAAGTTTGAGACTGTGGCAGGACTGGCCCCCTTGAAAAACGTGCTCTCCTCCATGGCTCAAATGACACCTGGAGCAACGGGACCGGCTGACCTACATTGGAATCACACGGGAGGAGTGCAAATGGGATTTAAGTGGTTGGTTAAACTCACTTTTCTAAATTAATATTTGCAGTTTTTTGTGCTCTTGTCAAGGTCATCTGGAAGATTGGCATTTTTTTTTTTTTTATATAACTTGCACTAAATTGTAACCGCAGTAACAACTGTATGATTTAGGCTCAGTGCACTTGTAAGTTAGCTCAACACTGTTTGAGTTACACTAATGAAAACAACAATTTTGGATGTTCAACTGCATGCACTGTCAGATACAATCAATCTTTTAAATGGATTGTTCACCCCCAAATCAAAAATGCATATTTTTCCCTGGCCAGTAATGTTATTTATCCTAGATTTCGATGTCTGCCTTCTCTCAAATATAATGGGACTAAGTGGCACTCAGCTTGTGGTGCTCAAAGCACCAAAAATTACATTTGAAAAAAACAGTTTCATGTGGGAAATACTTTATTTCTAGTAGAAAGAAAGTGGATCTGGTAGATTCTAAAACAGTTTTTGTAGATTCTACTGCAGAAAGAAAGTAGTTTTTACATGAAACTCCTCACAACAAGGTATCTGGATTATCTTGAGTACAATGGTCATGATTTTTGGAAAGAGACACTGGTTTTGTGTTTTCAAAATGTATATTTGTTTTGGTGCTTTGAGCACATAAGCCATGTGGCATTTAGTCCCATTATATTGCAGAGAAGGTAGACATTTTTTCAACTGATATTTACAAAACTCTGCAACTTACACCAACTAAATCTAGATGGACACAGAGCTCTACAGGCCAGGGAAAAATATGTATCTTTGATTTGGGGGCAAACAGTCCCTTGAAGGTTACACTGGATCTGAAACTATTTACCATAATTATGCAGTTACACTCATCGTGTTGTTGACACTCCTCCAGCATGAGGTGGAAAAAAGTTTGCTTCTATAATAAGTAAAATGCTGCATAACACTTTGAAGACATAATTTTAATGAAACACCAGTAATAGCCTAGAGTGTTTCCATTTGGTGTTAGATGATACAGACATGCATGGTGCTCGATTCAGTCACAGAGAGTCATGTAGCATTAAGTAAAAAACATATAGCATACTCTGCATGCAGTTTGAGGGGGGAATAAGCCTCTGCGGTCTGAAAAGGGCAATTAGCACGAGAATATGGTGCAGAACTCAAAGCTGACATCTTGATCCACCACCGTGCAGCCCAAATCCCTAACACCCCAGCTCTGTGGTTGTCTGTTTGATACAGCACTTGGCTTGATTAAATTCATCAGTATATCACAATGTGATGTGGACAAGGTCTGGAGGTTGGATGTTTTACATGAGAATTGATTCAGAGTGTTTTAGTAACTTCTGTTTCACTGAAAAACAGGAGGAAGTTTAAATTAATGTTGAACTTCAATATGACAGTACATTGAAATTTGTTTAAAAGAAGAAAAATACAATGTTTTTATTTCATTTTTGGCTTTGTGCAGAGTAGATGTGTGTATTTTCTTGTCTTAGCAAGGGCCTTGCAGCAGAACCATGCACAGACATTTTGAGGGGCTGTTGCTCTGATCTCTGGATCTTCAGCAGGGGCTCTGCAACCCCTAGCAGGTCCTCAGAGCCTGATGGCATCCCTTATCTCCGGTGTTCACTACCGGGTTTGGGGATTGCCACCGTGGCAGGCACCGGAGACCTTACGGCCAAGCTCCGAATGGCCGCGTCAACAATGGAGGTGCAGAACATGGTCCATTTGGACTCAATATCTCCAGCGTCCCTCAGGATCTGTCAAAGCTCTCCCGGAGGTGAGAGTTGAAGACCCCTATGACAGAGGGTTCCACCAGATGTTCCCAACAGACCCTCACAATACATTTGGGCCTGCCAAGTCTGTCCAGCTTCCTCCTCCGCCAGCGGATCCAACTCACCACCAGGTGGTGATCAGTTGACAGCTCAGCCCCTCTCTTCACCCAAGTGTCCAAGACAGATGGCCGAAGGTCAGCTGACACGACTACATAGTCGATCATTGACCTCTGACCTAGGGCGTCCCTGTGCCACATGCACTGATGGACGCCCTTACGCTTGAACATGGTGTTTGTTATGGACAAAGTGTGACTAGCACATAAGTCCAATAACAGAACACCACTCAGGTTCAGATCGGGGGTGCCGTTCCTCCCAATCACGCCCCTCCAGGTAACACTGTCGCCACCCACATGGGCATTGAAGTCTCCCAACAGAACGATTGAGTCCCCAGTCGGAGCACTTTCCAGCACCCCTCCCAAGGTCTCCAGGAAAGCCGGGTACTCTGCACTGCCGTTCGGCCCATAGGCCAAAACAACAGTGAGGCACCTATCCCCAACCCGAAGGCGCAGGGCAACCACTCTCTCGTTCACCAGGGAAAACTGGGGGGCTATAAGCAAGCCCAAACCATCTCTCTGCCTCTCACCATGGGCAACTCCAGAGTAGAAAAGAGTCCAGCCTCTCTCAAGGAGTTGGGTTCCAGAGCCCAGACTGTGTGGTGGTGAGCCTGACTATCTCTAGCTGGTACTGCTCAAACCACCCCCGCCCCCCCCCCCCCCCCCCCCCCCCAGCTCAGTTGTGACTCTTTGTACTCCATCTCTTTATAAACTAAAGGGTCCATATTCTGAATATTTAAGAGCCCTGATCTAACCTGAAAAAAATAGCCCTCACCCTGTTGTCTATAAGTTAGCCAGATAGCTAGCTAGGTAAGATTGGCTCATGTGTTAGCTTAATATTAGATCATATTGAATTTTTTGATTCACAGGGCATCCAATTCGTCATTAGTCATTTCCATAACTTCCAAAGACTCACATGGAGCTCTCGCTCAACCAAGTTCCAAGTTTGGATGCTACATTGTCACATGTCAGGGCAGACAGGGTAATGCTTTACACCATGTGTTTTTATTTTTTTTATATGGCTCTGGACTGGCTGCACATGGGAGAGGCTTGCCTCCAGGGCTGAACCATTTCCCTAACCTTATCCTTTCTGGCAATAAGCTCGAAAGGCAAACTTCTCCCACAAGCAGGCTGCCCCATCTCTGTGTCCCATGGAGACAAAGTAATAATAGTTTGGATGATATAGTGATTTAATTAGGTTAAACTTTAGCAATTATGGGTTACTCAACCACAACAACAAGAATATTTTATTTTTTTTTTTCCTCTAGAGGGGCAGCTTAGCCAAAGAGAGCAAATGGGCTTTTGCTTGGGCAACTTTAGCCTGGCTTTGTGCAGAGGAAGTGCATTTAATAAAGTGCCCTCTTGAGTGTCCTTCCTGTGGAGAAAACATGGTGAACTGCCCTCTAGAATGCCCTCCCAATAGGCTGCCCTACATGCTAGACACTTAATTGGCCTCTATGTGCATCTAAATGGTTAAATAGTTCACAGTTATTACAGATGTAGTGCATGTTGTTGTCCTCGAGTCACAAAATAAAATGATTTTGATCGAAACCAGGGTTTGGAACGGCACATAAATGCATCACGAGTTTCCATGCACTGCTGCCCTGACACAGCTTGTGCTGTTTTTATTTTTTCACCCTTGCTTCTCAGACAGCCTGAGTTTACACTGTGCCCACTCTTGCCTTACAGAGACAACTGACCTTTGTGTTACTCAGCATGGTTTGATTGACAAACTGAACGTACAATGAGGGCAACTAACTACACAAATCACCCAATAAAATATCCTGAGCAGGAAGACACAAGAAAAAAAAATGCTAAATGTTCCTGTCATTGTGTTTCTTCCCCAACAACCATTGTGTCACAGAGGGCATTCTAGTGACCTTTTCAGTTTACCAGCCACAACACCACAACCTGAAAAACCTTCAAAAAACAGACTGTTCAGAAAACAGGTTCTCAATTTTTCTCAGCCAAGGACCCCTTAAGAGATAGAAAATTTACAGATGACCACTCACGGACTCAGGTTGTCTGAGGGGCAGGGGTGAAAAAAATAAAAAGGACACCAGCTGTATGTGGTAGGGCACCAGCATGCCAAAAGTCCTGATGCACTACATCAAATTTGTCCACTGGGAGGACATATTTTATCTACTATAGGATAATCGAAAAAATTGCACTTTTACTGTATTTTTTTCAAACATGGGGGCACCAGGGAGGGCAATTGCATCCACCCCCCCTCATATATGTCCCTTGGATGTTTTGGAAAATAAGGCAGATATCTTTGCATACTCTTACTGTAAATATTTTGTTCTATTATCAATTATTGCTGTTTTGTCTCAGTATATATATATATATATATATATATATATATATATATATATATATATATATATATATGTATGGTAGTAGACTGTACATATTTTTACACACATTTTTTATATTTTCTTCTAATTGAGCTATGCTATATATTTTCGATTACTGAATGGGAGCATCTGTAATGTGAACAATGTCCCCCGTGATCAATAAAGTATTTCTGATTAGACAGAGCCAGTTTCCACCATTAATAGATGATGTGTGTTTGACTGGTGGAATGAAGGTTTATATTTATTAAGAGTGATATAGATTATTAAAATAGAATGTAATCTGTGAATTATTTTAGATTTAAAAGTTAAAATATTTTTTGTTGAACTATGAAGCCTTTTTAACTCAATAAATAAACAAATTAATGAATAAATAAGTAAATAAAGAACTTTTTGATTGCATGATAATTCAAATGAGTGAATCTGAAAAGTTTCCACTGACCCCTTTGCAGAGCGCCACAGACTGCTATGAACAACATTCCTCCAGTTGCATAGAACTGTACAGGCACAGATATTTTATATATTTAAAATAAACTTGGCTAATTTGGCCAAGACTCACTGAAGTTGAGCATTGCGGAGAGTGCAGAATGACTGAATAGCATTTAAACCCAAGTGCTTGCTGTTATCTATTTTTAACCTACTTGTTTTGTTTTTACATTCTAAGTAACCATAATTAAAACTCTGTATCCTGTCTAACAGTGTGTTCATAGAGGTCTAACCATTTTAAATCCGGTACTAAAAAAACAGCTTCAGCTCATACTGTAGGATACCCTCTAACAAATCATGCATTTCAACTGCATAATCATCAGTACTATGAAAATACTGCAATGACTGGGCTTCGTCTTTATTTATTAGACACTTAAACTTTCAACAAAACCTAACAAGCTATTTAACGCAAGATTATCTTCTGTGACTTTAGTATTTCATCAAAACCTTATCTTTAAGTTTTCTCTGTAGAAAAGAGCTAAAAGATGTACATTCATTAGCATGAAGTTCAATTTTGGTGGGAGTTTTTTTTTTTAAGTAAAATAAATACATCCAAGTTTGTGAAATGTGTTTTTAGAATCTAATGGGTTAGCTGTTTCAAAATCGTCATAGTAGAGCAAACTTTGCAGAGCATACCTATGTTGTGAGAACAGAGGATGGCTTTGGAAAAATGACCCATCATTAATGTCTTTGTATACCCCTTTTTTACTGTGTTTCTCTTGCAAGAAGCATTCTCTTATCTCAGTGTTTTTGAAAATGGTACATACATGTACTTGCCTGTAACAGGAATCTGACTATAGACACCGGTAGTTCTGTCTCTTTGTATATCAAATTTCACACCAAGGACACATTCTATTGGCTCAACCATTTCCCATTTTCCATCATAATATTTTTGTTTCTTTGTCTCTGTGTTTAATGTTGAAAAATGATTATCTAATTGATTTAAACTGTGCTCTATTTTCTTATAAATTTCTGACTCCTTAGTTTCAGGGGAAAACATTTGGTGAACTGCTTGTTATACCTGAATTTGAACATCATTTACAACTTCCTCCATTGAACAAACTGTTTGGACCATGCTTTCAGAAAGACCAGAAGTTTGTAAGTATGCAACAACAGAACTGCACATTCTATCCAGTGAGTTCTGTGTTAACGGGGGGAACCTACAACATAGATGCAGAAGTTGATGGCTGATCACTTGTAATTCAACCTCAAAATGTCTTTGCATGTCTGCTTCCTGGTTAGCATCAACATGTTCATCACAGGAATAACTATGTGCAGTGTTAAGGTGCTTTCTGAAGCCATTATATGTACAAAAAGTTGAAGGACATCCTTGCTCTCCATGCTTTAAACTTAAGTTTTTGGCTGGATACAAACCATGTAGAAACTTTAAATGTTGGCAAAGAAGTGAATCATTTTTGTGGCACATTTTACAAACAAAACACATGAAGATACTCACTGAACAGTTTTTTTTTTTTACCATGCTCTGACCTTTGTGCAATGGTGGCATTTTAATGCTCTTGCAGCAGTCATGCTCTCAGCTCCTTGACTTGTTGGCTTTCTTTTGTGTTTCCAACATTGATGTGGTAGATTGTGGTTTGAATGAAAGTGTAGAAATTGGAAAGAGCTTCATCATAAGACAAGCTGAAAACATAGTGAGCTTTGAACAGCCCATCAGAGGCAGCCACTGATGTCAAAGCATTGCATGGGAGAGCCTTCTGGTCCACTGGCTTCTTGCTGTAGTTTGAATGACACAAATGCATATATATAGTATATTTAGTATAACATACTAGATAAGCAGATTCCCCCCTTAGTCCTACATCAACCTGTATCTCACACTTCTTTACATACAACTGCAGCATAGAATAATTCTGATTTTGGTACTATAAAAAATGATGGTACATACCTTAACAAATCTTAGAAGATGGTTGGCTGCCTGTGCTGAGCTAATCTTGGCTGTTTTCTTATGGCTTCTTGATGTAGGGGGCAGGAGGTGCAACAGCAACAAGAGAGCTGATATATCACTATCCCAGCCTTTAAGACAAAAATGGTATTGAACACAGAATAGGGAAAAGAATTGGAAAACAATGATTACTTATTTCTTAATACTACTGCCATTTAACTTAAAACAACAGCCCTGTGGCATTTTGATAATAACGCTAAAATTAAGTTCAACCTGTTTTAAATAGCTGTAAGTTCAACTTCTAAGTCATTTTTAAGCTGCAGTAAATATTCAAATGACCATATTTCAGTACTGCTAATTTAAATTTATTTTACTGTTTACTCCAAACATCATGGAAAAATCCTGGTCAATATTTAAATCGACACAAAATATCCATATTTAGGTTGCTATCAAATAATATATAGACATCATTACCATCCAAGTTATGTCAAGAAAATGCACATACACACACGAAAACACAATCACAGCTATGAAAAATATAAGGCAGAAATATGGACGAATGACACAACTACTAAAGCAACAGTTTTTAGATTTCAAAGACACATTAAAACTTACATATCCATGTATGGATCTTGGAGATATGGGAAAGGGGTCACAATTCCCAGCGCACAACTGGTCCGCACACTTGTGGGTGGAATCTTCCTTTTGAAACAAAACATTCATTACATTTGTGTCTAATTTATGTGTTGGTCATTTGAAGCGATTTCTTACCCATAGGATTCTGTCATTTCTGCAACTAGAATGTTGATCATCTGTCTACGTGTTGCATCTGACAGTGTCTTAGTTTTGTCATACTCTTTGAAGATTTCTTCACCCTTTGGATTGGACCTTAGAACAGTATCAACCTTCTGCAAAAAATAGTGTGTTTTCAAAGCATTAACTTCACATTTCAGCAAATTACATTGAATTTGGACAGCAAGCTTTGTCTGATTTAAATTTGGTGTACTAAAAGAAAGTGGTATGAGTTGCATGATAATAGTTCATGTGCTGCTAATCTGATATTTATAATCTAATACATTTGTAGACAGTTTCTAGGTTTACTTGTCTTGCTTCGTTGAGATCAAGCTCTGTTGTGCCTCTCTGCCTGTTATTTGTAGATGGGAGAATTATAGTTGAAGCAGATGAAATAGAAGAAGCGGATGATGCTGAGGGGTCTGGCAATACCGATAACTGTAATTCGTTTTCCACTAATTTAATGTCAAAATCTGAAGATTGGTCAAAAGGGGAATGAAAAAAACATACATACTCACATATACTGACTGGTGGAAACAACTTTTTTTTAAAATTATTTTTAATCTAATTACCACATTAAATAAATCATAGTTTAAGCCATCAACATCATGGAAGACACATGAAACTGATATGGTAACTTATTTAAAACCATTCCCTAAAAATAATTTTGTATGAAGAAGTAGTAGGTGAATTTTAGGAGAAATACTGACACATGCATATCAGACCAAGACTGAGTAAATACTTTTAAATATTTATTTAATAGCCTTACCTGTTACTGGGCACTGGGGGTATCCAACCTTAAAGTAATAAGCATACTTTGAAGGCACCTGAATCTTCAGCAAAATACCACTGAAACACTGAGGAGATAAATTCTTCATAGACATGTTTTTATACATCTGAAGTCGCATACAGGTTGAGTTTTGTGTGGCAATTCCCAACGACATACATTAATTTACCGGCATTGCTTATATAAAACAAAGTTTATATTTTTGTCTGACACATCAAAAAGAGAACTTACAGTATCGATGTGGTCAGCATGAGAAAAGCAGCCTACAGCTTTACCCTATCATGGTGTCCTGAGCCAAAACAACGTCGACAAGCAAGACAGATGTGACAGTGCCTGTTGATACTGAGTGCTCACTCATTGTCTTAGGTCACCATACAGATTATGCTTATGCGACACAGTTAGTCTTTAACTAACATAATGATAACACTAACTTAATGCTAAAAGCCCACAATCGATATGCTGCTTAATTAAGACTTGCTTAGCCAAGTTAACAACACAAGAATATGGCCCAAAGCCTTTATCATAGCCATCAAATTTCAAGTTTTAGTGCACCGAATGATGGACTAAAATTATCACTGCTTAGCGTGGCTAATGTGGTGGCATAACTTTGCCATGAACAGTGGCTCGCAATGGAAGTCAGACCAGGTGCCATAGGAGTAATGTAAATATCAAAATCTAACGTGAACAAAAAGTTGCTCATTTCACTTAACTTACTTACCAAACAATGTCGTCAAAAAGCCTGTCATCGGAGTCAAAATTCATTGTTGTCAAAAACAGCCAGCAGCATGTTGTCACAGCCAAAATTCATCGTCGTCAAAAACGACACCCGGCGGCCTGTAAATTCATTGTCGTCAAAAACGACGGTCCTGTCCAAAGAGCTCTTTACACATAGGAGTATGGACAACATTACACTTGATCGATTTATAAATGTTGCTCAATTTTACTGCTTTTCAATTGTTTTCTTACCATTAGATTTGTCTAAATTTGATTTGCGTTTAATCCACTAGGAGATTAGACACCAGGAACTTCCACTGCTTTTATAACGACCTCACTGAACCCTCAGATTCCCCTATGTGCCGCTTCTGTTGGTTTTGGGGGATTCTTCAATATGAGTGTCAGATATCTGGCAAACTGAAATTCAATTCCTTGATCAATCCTGCTCTTCACAAGCTTTACCCAGTTGTCATTGCTTGTTCTCTCTGGGGTAACAGATGAACCAAGAACAGATTATGGTGTTTTGTGACAGTGTAGCTACATCTAAATAAATAATTAAGGCAGCTCAACATGCTAATAATAAATACCTCATGTGACAATTGACTTGGTCATGTATTGAACAACTTCTTTAAACAAGCTCTTCCATCCCTGGTCATTAACTAGAGTAGTTATACTCTCTCATGCTTCAATTTCAGTAGTATAACCTATGTTCCTCTAGCCCTACCTTGTATTCAGTCAGGTGATCTGGACTCAAGCCGCTGTAGGATCTGTCGTTCGCTGCATTCAAATGCATGAGATTTGATTTATCCAAAGTGCAAATTAAGCCGCTGATTCCACTTGGGTTTTCAACTATCCTTCTGCACCAACCTCCTCCACAGTCCTCTGCCTGTAGACTTCTGTGCAGTTGTGCTCTTATTGTATTTTTATTGCAAAGTATCAAGCCATGCTAGTGGGAATTTGATTTCTCATTTGATGCCAACCTCTTCATTCGTTTGCTCCTCAGTGTCCTAAAGGTTCTCCCTTCAGGCAACGATAGACTGCTTCTCGCTATTCCACTGGTGCTTATTTGGTGTCCAGCTCAAGTTAAGGTTATTTCTCATTATAGTGATATTATGCTGGAAGCAGCTCTGTTGATGTTTTCTATGGGTTTCCCAGGTTTGGTAACTACAGTTTCTCTCCTTTAACCCTCACCATCATCTCACCTACTCTGATTTACTTCAGAAGAGCACTTGCTTTCAATTTCCTCAAACACTTAAGGGCTGATAAATCTTGCCAAGGGACTCAATTATCTTTGTAAAGACTAACACCATTTTCTTTCCTTTCTTTTCCATGATGAAATTCCTCCGTCATCGATCCCTGACACTTCCACTGGCATCCCCTTTTTCATCGCTGATGGTGGCAAACCCATGACAAGACTACCCAAATAGCACACATACGTCTCGCCTCAGATCGTGCGTCTGCATTCTCCTCCTGACGTCTGTAAATGCATCTGAGAAGCATCGGCCCATAGCAGGGACATGGTTTGCCAGAGGGCGAGGTTATGTGCTCCATTTCAAAGTCGGCAATAGGTCGGCTATGGAGCGATACATTGTCAACGGAACTGAGGGCAGGCGTTGGAGACAGAGAGGCTACTTCACGTCAGCCATGACTGGTCTTCAGGTAAGCTCACTTAAAGTAAATATATAAAATAGCTGTTTTATAAATATGACATGCAGGGTTAGCAAGATAAGTTGGGATTTAGCAACATAAGTTGTTAAGCCCTAACTGGGTATGCTAGCACAGGTGAAGAGCCCAGATGCCGACTCCTAACAGGCTAGCTAACTAGCTTAGCAAATGTTTGTTCAGAAGAGTGCCATACTATACTAAGACACATAACATCATGCTATACTATGGCATACCATAATATTACACTATAACACATTATAATGTCATATTATAGTATGACTTTACATCATACTATGCGATGAAACATTCTAACATCATACTATACTATGACAGGTTAAAACATCATACTATACTATAACACATTACAACATCATACCCTACTATGGCATAACATAATATTATACTGTAACACATTATACAATCATACTATACTATGACACATTATAACATTATACTATGACACATTATAACATCATACTTGACACACTGTAATGTCATACTATACTGTGACATTAAATCGTACTATACTATGAAACACTATAACATCATACTATACTCTGACACATTATAACATCATATTATACTATGAAATAACATCATACTATACTATGAGACATTAAAACATCATACTATACTATGACACGCTATAACATACTATACTATGACACATTATAATATCAGTCTATAGTATGGCATTACATAATATTATACTATAACACATTATAACATCTTACTATACTATGACACATTATATTACCATACTATACTATGGCATAACATAATATTATAAAATTACACATTATATAAGTCATATTATACTATGACATTACATAATACTATACTATGATGCATTATAATCAATGCTATGAGATGTTATAACATCATACTATACTATGAAACATTATGACATCATACTATTCTATGACACATTATAACAGCATCCTATACTATGACACATTATGACGTCACACTAGTATGACATAATGTAACATCATACTTAAGTATGAGACATTATAATGTCATACTATACTATTACACATTATAACGTCATACTATACTATGAAATTGCCTTAAACTGTACTTTGACACATTATACTATGACGTAACAGAACATCATCCTATACTATGACACATTATAACATCATACTATATTATGTCACATTATAATATCATACTATATTATGACAATGAATTTTGGTTCTGATGGGTGTCGGTTTTGATGACAATGAATTTTGGATCAGACGACAGCCCTCCGGGTGTTGTTTTTGATGTCGGGATGACCTTTGGCTGCGTTTGGAGCCGTTTATGGTTACGTTGAGTGTTGGTGACGTTATGACAATTAATTTTGGTGCCGATTGGTGTCGTTTTTGATGATGATGAATGTTGGCTCCGACGACAGCCCTCAGGGTGCCATTTTTGATGACAATGATTTTTGGGCTCCAATTGGTGTCATTTTTGATAATGATGAATTTTGGCTCTGATTGGTGTATATTTTGACAACAATGAATTCTGGCTCCCATGACAGCCCGTTGAGTGTCATTTTTGACGAAAGATGAATTTTGGCACCGAGGACTCTTCGCTGGGTGTCATTTTTGACAATGATGTAATTTGCTCCAACGACAGATCGCGGGCGGTCGCTTTTGATGACGATTAATTTTGGCTCCAATGAGACTTTGCCAGTTGTCCAACGACAGGCAGATTGTCATCGGAGCCAAAATTCATTGTCATCAAAAACGACACCCACCGGTCTGTTGTCAGAGCAACAATTCATCGTCGCCGACCACAACAACCGGCGGCCTGTGGTCGAAACTAAATTCATTGTCATCAAAAATGTCACCTGGCGGAGTGTCGCCTGAGCCAAAATTTATCGTTGTCAAAAACGACACCAGGTGGCCTGTTGTTGGAGCCAAAATTCATTGTCATCAAAAACAACACCCGGCAACCTGTCATTGGAGCCAAAATTTGTCACCTTTCATTAGAGCCAACATTCATCAGCATCAAAAACGATACCCAGCGGCCTGTTGTCTGAGCCATAATGCATTGTCTCCGACCAAGACACCCAGCCGACTGTCGTTGGAGCCAAAATTGTTTGTCATTAAAAACCACACCCTGCAGCCTATCCATCCATTCATCCATTTTCTGTAACCGCTTATTCCCAAGGGGTCGCGGAGAGCTGGAGTCTATCCCAGCTGACATTCGGCGAGAGGCGGGGTACACCCTGGACAAGTCTGTTGACTTGTCCACCAGTTCATCACAGGGCTGACACGTAGAGACAGACAACCACTCACACTCACATTTACACCTACGGGCAATTTCGAGTCACCAATTAACCTAGCATGCATGTCTTTGGACTGTGGGAAGAAGCTGAATTCATTGTTATTAATAGCGACACCCGACTGCATGTCTTCTGAACCAAAATTTTTTTTTTCTTTTATTGCAATGATTAATCCAGACAGTTGTTTCTTTCATGTATGTCACAAATTTATAGGGGTGGGGGTGGAGTTCAGGGTGCCTATCTACGCCAGATCTCAGGTTCTATTAATATAATTAAAAAATCTATCAAGTCTGTCTTTAGGGTGTATCTTATTCTTTTGTTGTATGTCATCTCTAATCTGTTTTATTGTTGTTACCCATGATTCTACTTTGGGGTGGATTTTTCTATTTCCATATCCTTGTCACCTGCTTCATGGCTGTTACATGTAGTATGTTAAAAAGATGCATGTCGGTGGTATTTATTGTCCCTTGCAAATTTGTACCTAAATAATTTTCTGGTTTCAGAGGTTCATTTAACTTAAAGATATTCATTGTGGTTTTCTCAACCTCTGCCCAGAAAGATTTTAACACTAGGCACTTAAAAAATGTGTGTGTATAGTTTGCATTTAGTTCTCCACATCCTCTCCAACAACTAGTCCCTACTAATGTGTATAGTGATGGGGAATTTGGCTCTTTTTAGAGAGCCGGTTCTTTTGGCTCGGCTCACTAAAAAGAGCCGGCTTTTTCGGCTCCCAAGTGGCTCCTCAGATTATTTATTGCTTAAATTAATTTATTACCAAAACTAAAAATTATATACAAAATGAATTACTAATGTAAAATACATACATTGTATCAAATATTTATTATTTATATGACTTTTTTATATACTCAACATACTCAACATCGAGCAGAGTGCAACAAAACATAAATTATAAAGCACAAAAACAAAGACCCGTCTCAATTAGACAAAAAGGTCCAATCTCTGACTGTATGTATACCTATACAGGTTGTTTGTGGAGCCTGCTCCATATTTCACCTTGCACAGTCTACACTCTGCCTTTGAACTGTCTATGACAGGGGTCCCCAACCCCCGGGCCGCAGACTGGTACCAGGCCATGGACCATTTGGTACCGGGACGCAACGAAAGAATAAAACTGTTTAAAACGTATGTATGTATTTTATTTTCAGTAGTTTTCCGGGTATTTTATTTTGAAAAATTGCCACATCCACCTGTGCCTCACTTCCGCTCGACTCCCTGGTGTTTTCCATGCCTCATAAAGTCGGCAACCTAACCCTTGCAAAAATGGGCCGCAAACAGTTGTCACTGGAGAGTTTCTTTGATAAGGGAGAAGGAGCCAACGATGAGACACCAGAAGGATCTCAGAGAGACTGCAAAAAGAAAGCTGCATTTAAAAGAAAATATCAAGAGACCTACTTAAATTACGGTTTCATCGCAACAGGTGATTCACACGCTCCACACCTGCTCTGTGTAATATGCGGTGACCGGCTAGCTAATGAAGCCATGAAACTGTCAAAACTACTTCGCCACAGAGAGACAAAACACCCTGCATTAAAAAACAAGCCTTTGGGATTTTTTTAAAGAAAAAAAACATGAACACGAAGAACAGCAGAAATTATTAACAGCCACAACATCAGCAAATGTTTCTGCGCTGAAAGCATCATTCTTAGTGGCTAACCGGATTGCTAAAGTGAAAAAGCCTTTCACTATTGGTGAAGAGTTGATTTTGCCTGCTGCTTAGGACATTTGCGGTGAACTTTATGGAGACGCTGCAGCTAAAAAGGTAGCAAATGTTCCTCTTTCTGCTTCCACCATAACAAGAAGAATTGATGAAATAGCGAAGGATGTCGAGGCACAGTTGTTAGAGAGGATTAATGAGTCACTGTGGTACACTATTTAGGTGGATGAATCTACTGATATTGACAACAAGGCAATATTGCTCATTTTTGTGTGCTATATTTTTCAGGAAGATGTGAACGAGGATTTGTTATGTGCACTGTTTTTGTGAACAAACACCACAGCTGCAGAACTATTCAAGTCTTTGTACGATTACATATCAGGTTGGCACGGATGGAGCAGCGGCGATGACTGGACGGCTTTCTGGTCTCACAACACGGATCAAGGAGGTTGCTTCTGAATGTGAGTCAACGCACTGTGTCATTCACAGAGAAATGCTGGTGAGCCGAAAAATGTCACCTGAGCTAAACAGCGTTTTGCAAGATGTGATTAAAGTTATCAACCACATCAAGGTGCATGCTTTTAACTCGCGTCAGTTCGAGCAGCTCTGAGGAGATGGATGCAGAGCACAAACGTCTTCTCTTGTACACAGAAGTGAGATGGCTTTCTGAAGGCAGGTCGCTGGCTAGAGTTTTTGAGTTACGAGCGCCACTCCAGACATTTCTTTCAGAAAAACAGTCACCCCTGGCAGCGCAATTCAGTGACACAAAATGGGTCACGAAACTTGCTTACCTGTGTGACATACTCCATCTGCTCAACGAACTCAATCTCTCACTTCAGGGGGAAATGACCACTGACTCAAGTCGGCAGATAAGATTGCTGCATTCAAAGACAAACTGGAATTATTGGGAAGGCGAGTGAACACAGGGATTTTTGACATGTTTCACACATTGGCAGGGATAATGGAAGAGACTGAGCTTGGGCCTACATTCACTGGTTTCACTTAGCTGGTGCAGGATCACCTATGTTTGCTTTCAAAAGAGTTTGAGCATTACTTCCCAACCAAAAAGGATCCACGGACTGGAAGGAATGGATCCGCAACCCGTTTGTGAACAAGCCAGGTGAATCAACTTTAATCTTGGTAGAAGAAGATCAGCTGGTTGAGATTGCAAATGATGGTGGCCTTAAAAGTATGTTTGAAACAACTGCAAACCTCTTTGCATTCTGGGTTAGAGTCAAGGCAGAATACCCTGACATCGCTACAAAAGCACTGAAGGCTCTGCTTCCTTTTCCTACATCAGACCTTTGTGAGGCGGGGTTTTCTGCAGTGACAGCAATGAAAACAAGATTACAGAGTAGACTGGACATCACCCCCAGATTGGACCGTCTCATTGCAGAGAAACAAGCGCAGGACTCCCACTGGTTGTGTATTATGGTGAGTAGATAATTGTGTGATAATCATTTAATATTTATTAAAAGTGCATAATATAAAGTGTAGTGGTTACATTTACATTCCTCTTTCTTTTTTAAAATTTTTAAAATTCAAAAAAAAAAAAAAAAAAAGACACCCGGTCTGCGGACAATTTCTCCTGCATGCAAGTGGTCCATGACCTGAACAAGGTTGGAGACCCCTGGTCTATGACACTGATATGCGTCCAAATTTTACTGTGTTTGCTGCTGTCACTCAATAGGTGCATTTGAGATGAGCCAGGCCTGTGCAGAATCGATCAGCAGTGATCTTCGTACAGTGCATGCCAGTTAGATTTGTGTCCGACTTGATCCCGACTTGCTCTGACATCATGCACATGTGGGCAACGATAACCTCACGAGATCAAGACGGCCGCAGTTTTTGGAGCCAGGCGCCACAACTGCTCTCTACTGACTGTGACCTGGCTGTCACCTGATCATTGAGCTGACAGGCTCTGATTGGCTCTAAATTTTGACAACAAACACCAAGTGTTGTATAAAATACTAATTTTTATGTTTAATTGTAATATTTAACACTGGATACATTTGTGAACAAGCAGATATTTTGTCTGATAATAAAAAAAGTTATTTATATGACTTATCAGAATAATAGTAACAAAATGCTTTACAAGGCAGATAAAAGAACAGATGTTACATGTGACAGAAAGGGGATCTCTTCTATTTTAACTTCAATCAGCGACCAAGAACGTACTTTACTTTACTTCAGCTATGAGCGCAGTCTGGAGACTACAGGTAACCTACAGGTGATCTAACAGGATGTTAGTGTCTCTTCCTCTACACTCTCTTAAGTCTGTTGAAAACTGTCTGACTTAACTGCAGCTTTTTGTCTTTACCTCCTGCTGCGGCCGCCTGATCTCGTCTATTTTCCAGGCGAAGTGCAGTTCATCTCAAACTAGCCTATTTTCTCACCTTTCCAGCGTGTTGTCTCTGTCTGCAGCGCATGTTCTCTCTCTCACCTCCCTCCCTCCTGTTCTTGTGCTCATTGTGTTGTGTGTCTGTAACCCCTCCCCTCCCCCTTCTACTCAGTGTGGACACAATTACGCCACTACACATCTTGACCAATCACGTGTGGCTTCAGCAGAAAAAAGGGAGGAAAAAAAAAACCAACCACAAATCGGCTCCCAATCAGGAGCCGGCTCTGGCTCCCATTGTTCACTTCAGAGAGCCGGATCATTCATGACCGACACGTCACTAAAAGGGTAACATTTAACACTTTCCAGGAAAATTCTCTCCAGTATTTGGATTGTGATATCTTAAGATTTCCATTCAAGGAGCCTTTCCAGTTGTCTGTTGATATATTAATTTCTAATTATTTTTCCCATTTTTCGTTTATGCTATTATCTACAGTGCTATGCTTTTGCAATATTTTATAAGTACTTGAAAGATTTTCTTTAGCTTTATTTCTATTTTGAACTCATTTGTTAGTGTATCCACTTCTAAATCTTTCAGAAAATAACTTCTCACCTGTAAATACTTCTAACTCATACTTTGGAGCAACAATTTCAAATGAATCTATTTTACTTTATGTAGCTGTGAGCAGGTTAATAATTTCTTCCTAGCCCAGCCATAAAATCCGGGTCATGCACCATTTCTCTAAAATACACACATTCACTGTTTATTTTTAATATTTTGCAAATATGCTTTCAGTTTTT
Source organism: Lutjanus erythropterus (assembly GCF_056507025.1). Classification (NCBI taxonomy): domain Eukaryota; kingdom Metazoa; phylum Chordata; class Actinopteri; order Lutjaniformes; family Lutjanidae; genus Lutjanus; species Lutjanus erythropterus. The sequence goes on along the minus strand of NC_139324.1, from coordinate 2,792,112 downwards.
TACAGTATCTAAAGTGCATTGGCTCTGCCCTGTAAGTGTTTTCCATGCTCATTTTCTTATAAATGGTAATGTACAAAGTGATATCCTTGCAGTTTTTTTTCTATATTGATCCATTTAGCTTCTGTTTCTCCTTTCATCCACTTCAATATTGTAAGGATTTGTGGCCTAAAAGTAGTTCTGTATTCATATAAATTTGAAATATCTTTATTCCATTTATTAAAATCTGCTCTTGATCTTGGTATTGATAATGTCTGGAATAAAAATAAAAATTGTGGAAGTACTATCATTTTTACTGTTTCTGCTTTGCTTAGTATTCCTTCTGATATTAATCTTCATCATTTCAGATCCTGCCTTATCTTACTTTCCAGAACACCGTAATTATTCTCATACAGTTCATCTAAATTCTGAGTGATACTGATGCCAAGGTATTTAATTTTCTTTGTGTCCCATTTAAGTTTATATTCATCTTTAAGGGCTTGGCTAACTTCTATTTCCTAAAACTTTACTATAATCTTCAATCATTTTCAGTTTATACACCAACTTCAAAATTCATTGTCGCCAACCACAACACTCGGCTGCCTGTCATCGGAGCCAAAATTCACCGTCTCCGATCACAACACCTGCTTGACGAGAGGCGCCTCAGTTGGTGTGTCGCTCCTGTCCCTGTGTGGCACGGTGGGGGCGGGGTAAAATTTACACCTTGTGTCACATCTAGGTGTAGAGTTAAAAGTTAAATAGTTAATGTTACTACCATGACACTCAAAGATTTGATTTTGAAGAAACTTCGTTTTGACACTCTGGTTTGACACCAACTATTTGTAAGGTTAGAGTTACAGATAAGGGATTTGATTTTATTCAGAGTAGAATTAATACTGCTTTTGCTTAGATTTCACCAACACCAGAAATATAATTCTTCTCAATTTGCTGTGTACATGCAACATGTGTTACACACATATGTAAAGTAAAATGCAAATTCTGATTATCTTTTTTATAATGTAGAATAAAAATAATATAAAATATAAAATATGCCTAATAAAAACCACAAAAATAACAATAATAAGCCTAGTCTGGAACTTGAATATGACAGAGGTCTAGTTTCCAGCGTTGTTGGGTCACGTGTGGTTCACATGTGTTTTTCTAGTGGGAGGAATATATATTAATTAAGAGTTAAAAATCTGTGCAATTCATGAATGATTTTAGATTTAAAACGTAAAATATTGCTTGTTGAACTATGAAGCCATTTGTAAATAAACATATGTATGGAAATAAATATTTTCTTAATATCATGATAATTTTTCATGGACCTTCTTGGAAAATGCCACGGCCCCTGGGGGTTCCCGCAGCCCCATGTGAGAAACGCTGTCTTGGAGCACAGAGCAGAGTTCAGAGGAGAGGCGCAGGAGATGTAGTCAGGGAAGAGCACAAACAGACAGAGAGACAGACGGACGGACAGACAGACCGGCGAAGGGGACTGGAGGACGAGGAGAGCTGCCAGCAGAACAGCAGTCCACTCCACGCGCAGCCGGGACTCCTTCTGGCCATGCGCGCGCGGTTCGGACAGGGAGGCGCATGATGAGTCGGACCGGCTCCTCGAGACCTTTCCGGACCACAACCACCACCATCATCATCATCATCATCAACAAGTGTGACTGCCGTGTTGAGCTGCACGAGGAGACGTACAGAGAGCCTCGTTTGGAGATTTGAATGATCTCACGCGGAGACTTGAGAACTTCCCCGCGTGCAGCTGAGGAACTTCACCCTTTTCGCTGTTTCTTCCCTCGCGGAGATGTGGACGCGTTCAAATCCCTGACTGTGCTTTTTCAATCTCTTTTTTAAAATATGTTTTGAAAGAATGCTGTGTGTGTTTTTACAGAGGTTCAGTTTTCTTTCAGCGATGATACAGATGTGGTAAAGAGCACGATATTTCCCCTTTGTCACAATACTACATTTTATCCACAGAGGCTGGATTAAAAACGTTACAAAATAAAACTATTTTCCGGTAAGTACCTTTACAAGAACTATATTATAGTCCAGTTATTAATCAATGTATATTTATTTTTATTTTTTGTTACATTTATATGTAATTCTATGGTAGAAAAATATTAAAATGTCTATCATTTAAAACGTGATTTAAAAATGTCAATGTGTTTTTTGCCACTACGGGTTCATCTAATATTCTTATTTAGAATACATACGTTGAAAACTAAATTTTGTGATTTAACACTGATTTTATTGCTAAACTGAAGGAAACATCTGTTGATGAGGTTGTTTAAGAGCCAATTTGCCCCCAGATTTCAATTTACCACTAAAGTATGATGGAAAACAGAGCTCAGATAAACTACAGCACAGTGTGCATGCGTAACCCCTGAATTATACTATTTTACTTAATGGTTTGGTGGTGTCATAACCTCGGGGTGTATTAGCCGCCCTTCTGAGTGTAGATGCCACATCTTGTCCACATCTCCTGCTGAGCTCAGACTGATTAGAACGTGAAGGGCTTATTTAAGACTCAGTTGTGTGACAGTGAGTGTGAGAGATTGTGTGTGTGTGTGTGTGTGTGTGTGTGTGGCCCTAATCTGTGAAGCCCTTGCCAAAGACAAATTGAAAAAGAAAAGAAAAATGTGCAGAAGACGTGGCTCCATGGGGCGAATGACCTCGAACGCAGCGAGGGGTTCATTGTGTGTGATCACTTTAGCCCAGCAGAGGGTGCACAGTCCTAAAGTGATGATCCTCCTGCAGGACAGATGGAGTCATTTTAGAGCCCGCAGCTATTCTTATCATGCACCTGTGAATGAGAGACGGCAGTCCTTGAAACAAGGGAGCTGTGCGAAAAGACAAGCTTTTCCTCACTGCTGGAGTCAAAGGGAGATGAGCTGTTTTTGTCCTTCTCTGTCAAGCTATGAAGTAATGTAATTAATATTGATATGCACTTTAGTGCTGTGGCATCAGAAAATGATTTAATGTAATGTTTATAGAAGACAATGCAGAACAAAATTCTGTTTTCCCTAATTGAATGAGAAAATGCTGGCGATGACCCATGAGTGTGACTGCTGCTTTATGAGATTTGCTAAAGTGAAATGGATTTTTCTCAATAATCACATTATCCATTTGTAAACATTGTGGGGATCACATTTACTCACCTCAATTTGGGAAGACAAAGACAACAGCCTGTGCACTTAGAAAATGACTGATCTTAGCAGGAGTCTGGATGAGTTTGATCCTTCACTGACAGCAACCTTATACCTTAACCTAAAAATGTCTTTTTCTGTCCAAGAATAATACCATCCTTTGTTTCTTTCAGTGCACGACGTGACGTGTTGATTCCAGTGTCGCTCCCCTCCCGCTCCTAACTCTCTGAAGCTTTCAACATCCTCACAATAGGACCTGAGATTACACTTCTCTGCTGGAATATGCTCGGTGAGCAGCTCAATGTTTGGATGAGCTCCTTTGAAATCTATTTCAAAAGATTATGAAACCTCTATCAAATCAATTCTGAAGGATTCTCTCAAGATAGGCCCTTATGTTTGTATGAGTAAACATAATTAAACCGCAATTTGATGCTGAGAAACAGGTGAAACTATGATTGCTTTGACCTGACAGGACTTGTGGGAGGTCGCTGCTGAATATGCAGGATACAGCGGGGCCTGATATGCCCAGGAAAACCTCCATCTTTGATGGCTTTGCCCTCTTTTGGGGCTTGCTCATTGGATTATTTGTGGCAAATACACCAGTGATGGGTTGTCCCATGAGTTGTCACTGCATAGAGAAGAGTGGCATGACCGTGGTACAATGTATGTCTCGCAACTTGGAGAGGATCCCGTCAGATCTTCCCAGAAATACTGTTGTCCTACTTTTGGCATCTAACCACATCACCCACATCCCCAACCACGCCTTCAAAGAGCTGCACTACCTTCAGGAGCTGGACCTGTCCAACAACGACATAGAGACTGTGGATGTCGGAGCTTTTCAAGGTGTCTCCGACAGCCTCCTCGTCCTGGATCTATCAAACAATCGCATCCAAAGCGTCCCCAAAGAGGCATTTGCCCGGCTACGAGCAAAAATCAGCCTCTCGAACAACCCGTGGCACTGTGAGTGTACGCTGCAGGAGGTCCTGCGGGAGCTGCGGCTGGACCCCGAGACAGTGAACGAGGTGATCTGCCACACAGCGGTGCAGGAGGAGTACGCAGGCAAGCCGGTCATCCAGGTGCTGGACTCAGGGATCAACTTCTGCAACTTTCACCACAAGACCACCGACGTAGCCATGTTCGTCACCATGTTCGGATGGTTCACAATGGTGATCGCGTATGTCATCTACTACGTGAGACACAATCAGGAGGATGCCAGGAGGCACCTGGAGTACCTCAAGTCACTGCCCAGCAGCTCTCAGATCAGCAAGGACTTTGACACCATCAGCACTGTTCTCTAGCAGAGGACATGGCGTGTGTGTGTGTGTGACTGTAAATACATGAGTAAATGTGTGGTTATGTACAAAATGACTGAAAAGCTGTTGCAACACAGAATAAGCAGTGTTTTTGAGCACATTATTTGAGGTCTTTCAGTGACTTAAACGGGGTCATTCAGATTTTTTTCAGCCTCACAAATCTGAAAAAAAATCTTTTATAATATTTCAAAACATTTATTTTTAATTTATTTATTTATTATTTGAGTAAATCTGACTCTACAACCAGACAGGGCAACAGTGATAGCACAAAATAAACAGAATTAAATTCAACTCACAGGGATAAGAAATCTAGACTGGAGAGATAAATGTTCCCAACCCCGGTGTCGATCCACAGTGTGATTGAATTTAGACTGAGACGAATGAGAAGAACGACTGTGTCTCCCAGTTACTTTGTATTGATTGATGCGTGTTCTCCACGTCACACCGTCACAGTTAAAGACATTTTTATGAGACTTAGACCGGATAATATATGAAATAGGGCAAGGTGTTAACATTCAGTTTGCATAACTCATACGTAACAGCCCTGCCTCTGTGAAACCTTACACAGCAACTGACCCAGGAAATAAGGTTATTCTGTGCAATCATTGCATCATGTCATGTGAAAGACTAACTGTAGTCAAACAAGAAAAAGTTGCCATGCACTTGCAGCTCTAATGTGGTTTTGAAAAATGATTTCTTCAAGCAGTTCAGTATCCCATGCCATAAATGTTAACATGTCTCCTTTCTTACCTGGTGTTATTACAGCTTTGAAGGCTGTAGACTGAGATCTGCATACTGTAATATTTGATGATATGGGGGTAGGGCTGAATGTAACAAGAAAAATTTAAACACCACAATTTATTACATCCCTTATCCTGCAGTAGATGGCTATCTACATGCCCCCACTTTAGAGAAGCAGCAGGAGTTCCAGTGAAAGAAGCTCAGCAATGTACTGCTATGGACAGAGTCAGCAGCAAAATGTATTTTAGCCACATAAAAAATCAATATCAGTTTAAATCTATGCTGTATTTATAATATTCATTGCTTTACCTCTCACTTTACCATCATTTCCTATGTAGATATCTCTTGTAAACTATGGTTACACATGGTGTAAATTATGCACAAAGGGTGCACATTATTCAAGGTAGACTTTGTTATTAATACCAGTTTATGTGCAGGAAAAGGTCTACACACTTTTTTGTTCATCATTTGAACAGCTAGTCCCTGATATTACCTAAATCAGCCATTTCCAAACTTAAGATTGCCACAGCCCAATTTGAAATCTGAGAATTTTCTGCGGCCCACCCAAACCTTAAATCATAACTGTGATCAGCACACAAGACTAAGGGCCGCAGCACATGACCAGCGGTAAAAACGCTTTGCGCTGGCTGTCCCATTGTTTTCCTATGGAGAGAGTGGTGGCACTCGACCAAGCAGCACTGCTACCCTCAGCATGGTGCACTGCTTGGATCTGCCGCTGACCGCTGCACGCAAATTTCAAATTATTTGAACTTTGACGTCGTTTGTCACCAATGAGATAACAGCTGAATGTGATGACGCAGGCAGAAGAGACCGCAGATGTGTTCAAGTAACACAAGCAGAGGAGACAGTGACTAATGACCGGGTCTTGAAGGGAACCCTAGATCTGCGGAAGATCTCAAGAGAGTGATGATTTTAACATCACAATGAAGGAACAACATGCAAAAATCTTGCGAGAGTTTTGCAAATCAAGGGTTCCCTTCTAGACATGACCGAAGTAAAAAAGTTTCAGGGTTCCCCAAACTCTATAACACATCAAAAACAGATTATGGTCTCGCCAGTAAACGTAATGCCTGGCAAAATGTAAACAGTCAGCTTGGGTTATACAATTTGTAAATCATATATTTTACAAACTTAGCTAAATCCAGAGCTAAAGTTAGCTCAGCCATTTGTATACCCGGCAGACAGGACGTAGCAGTTGCAGCGCTGTGCTTTGCCTCTCTGCACTCTACCTTGCAGTGAGTGTTTCTTATCATGTGAAGGCCCCTTAATCGTAACACTGATGAGACACAAGATGTGTTCTGGTCAGGGTGTCCAGGTGGTTCTGACAAAATCAGCCCAAAACCATGGCAATAACCAATAAGGAGCACATAGGTGCATTGTTTTTGTGTGTGCTTATGGCAGTGTGCATGTGATGTGTGCCAGATCCAGGTGTGTAATACATATCTGGAGTCAGTTTGGTAGGATTTGGGAATAAATAAATGATTTCATTTAAAATACAGGTATGTATTTATAGATATTATTAATGTCATTTGAATGTAAAATAGCAGCTCAAAAATTCATCCACAGTAACCCACTTCTGCAGAAAAAATGCGGACCTGGCAACCCTGGTTCTGGTGTTAATGTGACAGGTCACCAAGCACAGTGTAACAGATAAACACATAATCTAATTTTTGAAATTAAGCAACTACCTAAAATAACAAAGCTGTGGGATTTAATCATACATATTTTATAATAATATAATATTTTGTAATTGCAAACTTATAAAATTGAAACTAAAATTGTTTTATTAAATTATTTTCATGACCTGTCATGGCCCACCTACCGCTGCCCACACTTTGGGAATCGCTGCCCTAAATGTTTGATTTAAAACTTCAGTTCAATTCAATCTACCATCATCAGGCTGCTGGCTTATTTTATGTGTACAATACAACATGCCAAACATTACAGCAGTCAAAAAAAATGTAAAAACATAAATAAAAATTAAAAAAGAAAAGTAGCAATTAAATTGAAGTTACACAATGACACAAACAAACTAAGCCACTGAGGCAGCAGTAGACCAGAAACTCCTTTGTTCTGTGAGGCAAAATTACAGTTGCAAAAGGAGTCTGGTTGTTTTGTAGAGAGAGCATTGGTTAAGACTGTCTGACGGCAAGGTAAAGTGGGGAAAATAGTATAAATATAGTGTACACTTAGACTGATATTGATCTTCTGAGGTGGCTAAAATACATTTTGCTGTTGATCTTGTCTACAGCAGTACGTTGCTTACCTTCCATGCCGGTGCTCCTGTCTGTTTCTTCAAACTGTGGATGTGCCGACCACCATCTACTGTAGGTAATACATGGACTATGGATAAGTACCTCATACAGACCCACTTCAAATAATCTAAAGTATCCCTTTAATTTCTGTAGATCTCACAGATCTTTTAATTTCACATCAGTTTGTCATGGTTAACGCACAAGCAAACAACTGCCTAATTACAAACAACAAACATGCAGCAAAATAATCATCTCACTGAAGTTTGTGTGGCCAACTGATGACTGTAAACCCACCTTTCACTATCCATTTAATTGCATTTTCATTCATGTGGTCATGTTGTTCATGCAAAATGACTGGCTGAGGCAATGTATTGAAAAACCTCTGTGCATGTTTGCCTACATGCAGCCTGGAGAACCATCATTCCAGCCTCACCGTGGCACCTGTAAAAACTAAATTAATGAGCTTAAAAGTAAGGATAACTTAATACCACTTTTTCATGTCTCATACAAATACTGCAAGCTAGAGTATCTGCCGATACTGATACAAATCCACTGTCTTTTACCCCCTCTTAAACAGCTGAACTGTTCATAAAGGTGTGTGTATACTTTGCTTAACCTAACCATGTAAAAATCATAACACTCAAGCTGAGACAAATATATAACACACGACATGACTCAGTTATGCAGTATTGCTGCTGCTTTTTATTTCAACCTTTTCACACACAGCAGCATTTTTTATCTGTCAGCATCATTCATATATTCAAAATGAAATTTAAATAAATCACATAAATAGCACTCTGCTGTTCTGAGCTAAATTAACTCCACACAGCAGACATGATGACAGCGTTGCTGACAGTTCTCACTCACGTTCTAGCTACTGTTCATGTGACACATGCTGCTCAGCTGTTTGTCATGACACATCTCTGGTTATAGCCTCATGCTCAAAGTTTAGGTAAGGAGTTAATTAATCCTCAGTTCACTTTTCTTCAAGCTGAAAACCAGTGTATATGAGCTTTTACTGGCATTGATTGATTCAGGTTCAAGTGTTGGCATTGTAGTGCAAAGTATTTGAATTACACATATTGTGTCATAAATGTGCATAGTAACGCCCTCAACTGGTTGAAACCCGGACATTGCAATTGAATTTTATTGTTTGCTGATCTGGGGGCAGTTGACATATGTGGTCGCCGCTTTCGTGTAACTGACCAACTCCATCTCCCTCAAACATCTCCCAACGCTGACCTCTCATCAGTTGTGCGGCCCACCACCCCTTACCTCCTGCTCTTATGTGCTGTGAGTCTGTGCTCACTTTCATATCTGTGCTGATCTTGACTCATCATTCACCGGAGTTTGCACTGTTTTTTGCTAACTCTCTAATCCGTGTTTCTCAATTTTGGTGTGTCTGTTCTTTCCCTTGATTGATGATCTCACAATAAACAGCAGCACTATGGCACCACAGTGAAGTTAGTTTTAAGCTGGATATTCAACAGGCAGAACCAGGGGCATATTCTGGATTATTCAACTAAAAACTCACTTCACAGCGGTGGCTACAGCTACATACTGACACTGCCTCACTGACACTGGAGAGCCTCGCTCTTAGCCTCTCTGAGCTTCCAACGGTTAGCTCAACTACAACATTTTTACAAATGCCATGAATTTGCTTTACGTTGAGTTCAGCAGACTCTCTGTGTTTCCAGCTTGGACTTGGACAATCTTATAGCAGCTGATCATGGCTAGTTAGCTCTGACTAACCATACAGATGGAAAATATGAATTAGACAGGGCTTTGCTGCTCAGGATGGGGGCCAGTTTCGTTCAAGTGAGCACTCGTGGTATTGCAGCGAAAAATTCCTCACCAGCCCAAAAAGCATTTTCGCCCATGGACCAGACATGACACTGAAATGCAAACAAGATCACCTGTAAAAAAAAATTGAGCTGACAAGCCATATAAAAATCTGTGACATCACCACATAACCAGGAAGTAAACCTGGTAGCTCATTGGACTGAATAGGTGTCATCTTTGCCGCCACTATCCAGTTCATTATAAATATCTACGGACTACTAGCTATCTTGTCTCAAATGCTACATAGCCACTACAGTCGTTGTCATGTGCACCCCCACTCTGCTTTCTTGAGTTAGGCTCAGACCTGGGGATAAAATTACACTTTAAGCATTTATGTGACAGGTTACACTAATGATTGTATCAGATTCTACTTGTTTTCTTGATATCAGTTCCAGTGATTTTGGTCAGTATCAGATGAGGTTAAGGAGGCGAAAAAGCTCATAGTTGAGTGATAACTTGAACCAGTCTTTTAATTCAGTATTTAAGACCTATGTGATTGCCTGATACAGTTGTGGTACCCTGGGAACAAGTTTAAAAATCACTTGCAGTCTGTTGTAATTTCATGGTGGTGTGAGAAACATGCAAAAACATATATAACAATACTGTTTTTTAAGTAGCTCAGACTTAGCAATTTTGGGGGTCCAAATTTCCTGTATGTATGAATGTATTTATGTTGAATGTGAACATTCAGAAATGTCAAACACCACACAGTTTATGTTATCAGTGAACCACAAGAACAAACCACAAAAAGCTGAATTACAATGCCATATTGATCTGATTGTAGCATAACACTGTTAGTTTGGACACAAACTGAAAATATTTTTTAATTATGGGTTACTTTGCTGGTCAGGAGTTGATTGTGTCCAAGTGCCTACTCTCGGGGACTTCTACGCCATAGCACTGTGCACTAAGTTGGACAACCGAGTGTCAAGTCCTCTCCTTGTCTGCCATTACAGGACTCAGTCATTTACAGCGAATGCCTGGCCAGTGTCCGTGCAGGGCTGAGGGCCTGAGTCGTAAAAGTGTAAAAACCCAATTCTCCAGATGGGTGAATTAAAAAAACAAAGGACAAGGACGAGTGCCAGAAGACAATGACAGAAAAGTTTTTGAAAGTTAATGTTACACGCTTTTCTGTGATTGACAACTTGCTGTACCTGTCCTCGTGTGGTGAATCCCACTCATCTAGTAGTCCAAGCAGGTTAAAATAAACACAAATAATTATTTGCAATTAATACTTGACCTACTCTAGATAGAGATTTTAATTTTGCATCTGACAAAAAACTCATTTTTTATACTACTGTAGGTTCATGTGTTACAGAAGTGTCTATCTGTGTGTGAGGTTTTGACCTGTCATATGTTTGTGTCGGCCAATGTGTACACATCTTTTACAACCTAAAGGAATGCACATGCCATCTGTGTTGTTATTTTGTAAAACCTGTCTTCAGCTAAACCCATATCAAAGTGTTTTGATGTCTTTAAGAGCTTGTAATTGGTCAATGTCTTTTCTTCATCAACAGAAGAATTGGTTTATGAGCTGTGTATTTCAGTGATGGAAATGAAAGGGCTCTAATAATTTTGTTTGTGATGATCATATCAATTTTTTTATCGGTTTCAGTAATTGCTGTGGGTTTGTTTTTGTGCTCTGGATTTCAATGGACACCTTACCAGCATTTGAAAATAAAAACTCTTTTCCAAGACAGTTCACTCTTGCTTGTTTTTGCAGTTTGGCTCCACAAACAATGAATGGCCAGATATCGTCTGACTCAAGCCAGCTTTCGCCTTCACAAGTGTATCAGTTGGACCCTCTTTCTTTCACATTTTTCTCAGTTAATTCATTCACACACTGGTTTCATCAAACAACCAAGCTGCTGAATGAAAGGAGCTGATCTATGATGTAAAATATCAGTGCCACTGAAATGATCTATTCTTATCTGGACAAACGAAAAACAAAACAATATGGAACACAAAAAGTAAAACATAGAAGATAAATGCATATTTGCCAACTTTAAGACCTCAAAAATTGTGAGGATTTAAATCCCAAAAAACTGAGTTCTTTGTTTCAGGCATTCTGGTGATTTTTCCAGAATGAAAAATCTTAGCAGCTGCATCTTTATGTTGAATACTTTTAATTTTATTTGAATTATCAGAAAATAGTACAGAATAAATTGTCCATCTAGTGTGAACTGTCTGTAAATCTCTTGCATAAACTTTGTCTTTCTTTTTTTGCCCAGCCCCTTAAAAGAAAATTGACACAGAAGAATTTACAAAATGCATGTCCCTTTAAAACTTCCCTTAAAGGAATAGTTCACCCAAAACTGATCATTCAGTCGTTATCTGCTCACCCTCAAGCTGATTGAAGGTCAGGTTTAGTTTTTCAGTCCACAAAACACTGCTGGGGTCTTACAGGAAAGCAGTGTTGCAGAATCTCCCAAACAGTTGAAGTAAAATAGTGGGCAGTTTTCAAACAGAAAAAAACAACCAAAAAAAGAACCATAAAATGCCTCCAAACTGCTCGCCTGGTGCAATCACCTGCATGGCACACACTCTCACACCACACACCTAGTTCAGATAGTGTGCATGCACATGTGAACGTGTCTCCAAGTCAAGGGTGAACAGTGACGATTCAGGCTAAAGACATGGTGTAAATGATGTCTTTCAAGTCAACTTTGCCATGTTGGGGCTTTAGAAGACTTGGAATACACCAGACAAGCAGTTTTGAGACATTTTCTGTTTTTTCTTTCGGATATTTTTTCCAGCTTGGTCACCATTCAATTATATTGTTTGGTAAGTTTTTCTGTGAAACTCCAGCAGTGTTTTGTGGACTAAACCTGACCCTCAATCGGCATGAGGATGAGAAGATATTTTTTTTCTTTTTCATTTCTGGTTGAACTGTCGCAGGTATAACAGATATTCTTCTAAGGCAGTCCGGTTTGGTGTAGCTGTATTGTCCATGACAATTTGTCTGTAAGTGGGAGAAATACAGGAGAATTGTGACCCCAAGGGAAATAGGGAGAAGGTTGGCAAGTATACATAAACATAAAGTGCAAAACAAAAAATAATAATAATTTTAAACATGTAAATTTAAAGTCCACCTCCATGTTTTAAACAATATAAAATTCTTTTCAAGAAGTAATAAATTGTGTCTGGTATGTTTATTAATTCCTTTTAATAAAACCTTGTTAACATGGTTTATTATTACATATAACTCTACACCTTGCCTCCATATACTATTCAAGGATTCACTAATATGCAAAGAGTCCCTGTCCTCTCCATACACTCCACACACCCAAACCCAGAAAAGCAGCTGCACCTGGCTTCTCCTGTCTTTTGCGGGCTAATCACAGAAACTAACATCTGGCTTCTCCTGTGGACTGAGCATCACTGCTAATGATATGTGTCGCACCAGACCTTTGATTAACAGAATTGGTTCTTTAGGATTATGACATCATATATCCAGCCTGACTGAATCTGTTTGTTTTTTTAGGCTGCCCTTGCTCACTGCAGTTTCAAAGCAAGAAATGCTCAGACATGGTGATCACGACCTATTTTGCTCCTAATATGTCTCATAACAAATGCAAAAACAACATGGACATGTTAACAAGGTTAAAAACCTTATTTTCACTGGAGAGGCTCTTTAATTTTCATTTCTTTTGGTGAATTATCAGCAAGTTAATGACTTTGGCTAATTTCTTTGTTGTGGGGAGGTTTTATGTCAGAACAGAGTGAGGTGGCACTGCCGTGATAAATATAAGTTTTTTAATCTTATGAGAAGTGGCACCTCACAGCACTGGATGTCCAGACAAGTCTGTTCTCTTGTAAGTGACAAAAGCTTTTGTCTTATCCAGACAGTAGTTCGAGAGAACTGTGTGGAGATCGATAAGAGACTCATTACTGAAAGAAACTTGTGTCTGCTCCATCGGTTTGAAAGGCCAGTGTCACTAAAGCTCTGTGACACTCTGTAGCAGTTATTTGTATCGGTGTTTCCCAAACCTTTAGCACCGCATTATTTGTTGCAAAGTTTTTTCGTTCTTGTTTGCTTTTTTTGCAGGACACTGTAGTATCACCTAATGTCTTCTTTGTCATTCAGCATTTCTGCTAATGAATCTGAGATGCAGTAAGATTATTTTAAAAAACAAAGGTGTGTGGGTGCACTGCCTGAACCTGGAATGTGAGCAAGTCAAGCAGTGACTCAACAAAAGATGCCAATCCATTTAGTCTTCTAATGCTGTTATCTGCAGAGCTATACTTAGTCATCACAATATAATTTGATTTGAAACGTTGCAAATGCAGAGACAAAGGTTGAACATCTATCCATCTTCTTCCACTTATCAGTTTCCCGGTCACGGCTGAGTCCACATACAGTAGCTGAGATGTACCTCTACCCAGCCAGCCCATTCTCACTCCCAACGTGTCAATTACAGCAGCTTAAAGGGACAGTTCACCTCAAAAACTAAAATCCATATTTTCCCCTGGCATGTAGTACTATTTATCCATGCAATCCTTTGGTGTGAGTTGCAGAGTTTGGGAGATACTGTGCATAGAGATGTCTTGCCTTCTAATATAATGGACTAAATAGCATTCTGCTTGTGGTGCTCAAAGCACCAAAAACTACACAGAACGATTCAAAACCAATGTCTGTTTCCAAAGATCATGACCCAGTTACTTATAGGAACTACTTTCTTCCTGCAGTAGAATTGACAGCCCTACTTGAGAATCAACCAGAGCTACTGTCTTTCTACTAGAAAGAGAACTATAAGAAACTGCTCACAAAAAGGTCTGTGGATTTTCTTGAGTAACAATGTCATGATTTTTGGGAAGAGACACTTTTTTTGGTGCTTTGAGTACCACAAACTGAGTCAAGTGCCATTTAGCTAATGTTGGGTTTTCGTCATCAGTAACTTAATATGAGTCCTCTGGAACTGAGAGCAAACATGAGACAATAAATAAGGTACACATCAGAAAGTGCAAACTGCGACAAAGGAGAGGAAAACTTCAAAAGTATTGAGAGCTCAACACAGAGACTTAAAAGAAAATTCTCTCTGCATTTCTGTCTCACGTCTATGAGCAAACGCGTCCACATGCAATGGGAAAAGGGTCAGTCACCTATTTTTAGCGGGTTACACAACCCTCATATATGCGTTGTGGTTGCCATTGTTAATGGCGGAAACCACCATTTCACCACTGGATTCATACTGCTGTCACACGTGAGGGATTCACAGGAAATCAAGTATTCAACTGGCAAAACATGGGGTGGCAAACTGTGAGGTAACTGTGGTTAGCTCTGAAATCAAGTGTGCCTACAAGAACAGACAGCAGTGACTTTCTATATTTTCTGGTCTGTGGATCAGTTTTAAGACTTGAACTGCCAGGGGTCTCTGCATACCTAAAACTGCCAGTGAAATGTATCCAATTAGAGTGCACTGATTTTCAGGATACGACCAGAGGGATGGCCCAATGTGCAGCCCCTCAGTCAAGGCAGGCCTAACCCAGGTCGATCAAAGTCTGTGTGTGTGTCTCATGGTTGGCTTCTAGGTGGTCACTAAGGAGCCCAGCTGGGATCTATTTTTCTTCAGTTGTAGTCATGTTATATGTCTCTGATGGTGGAGCTCAGCATATTGCTCAAATTACAGTTTTATTTGTACATTGCCACTGATTACAGTACTAGTTACAACTGCAAGCATAACTTATGTAGTACAATTTACAATTAAAGCAACACTATAAAACAGTATAGCCACATCAGGAGCAACAGTCACATCTGGGCATCTTCTGTTTGTGACTCAGATTTTGAAGGTATAAACTTTAATCCAAATGATGTAACTGTAGCAGCAGATTGTGGTGCGGTCAGTGCAGGTTCATTTCCTCAGAAGCATTAATTGCATCTCTCCCAGGTTACATTACACCAAATATCTAAAGTAAAAACCCAAAGGGAGTATCCTTGACAGGGGGCACCACCTTGCTCCCAACCAGAAGGAGGCAATATTTTTTTAGTTTTTAGTATCATGCCCTGAGAGCTGAAGGTGTTTACGTTCATCCCAAACATCCCAGTGCAGGGAATAAGGGAATGCTTGGCTAGTTGTAATAATTGCCATTCTTGTTTTTCTGTTGTTTTTTTGTTTTTGTTTTTTTTATTTTGTCTCAGTCCTCCCCCTGATTATTTACTTGGCTTGCTACATCACTGTCCTTTTTTTGTTTCTTCCATTGAAAACATGATCTATTGTCCTCATCTTGTGATTAACATGTAGAACGGCACACTTGGCTGGAATAAGACCCACTCTTTCGGCCTCCTGTGTTTGTTCATCCTGACTGTTTGCCCTTTGCGCCATCTGTTCATTGAAACATCATTAACATTTTCAGGAAAGACCCTGACTCTTCCTTACGAGGAAGACAAGACAATGTGGATGTCATGTTCAGAGGCTCTGGAGTGTTACTGCCAAAACATCCTCCACCTTTTCAGGAATATTGATGCCCAAATGCAAATCTTATATGTGACGAATGAAACTCTTTTTGCATTTTTTAATCCATTTTGTAGCCTTTACTGATCATTTGTAATTGCACAAAAAGATTTCCATTAAAATTGGGTATAATAAGAGTTGTGTGAACACATATTATGTATAACATACTTTTTTTTTTTTAGAAATCTAAGTTTCCTAAAGTTTGTGTTAAGCAATCATAAATGTGTGTCATACAAAAACATGTTTTATTAACCACCCAGCTAAATTTATATGGTTAAAAAATCTCCAAGAATATAAAATTAAATCTCAAAATCATACAAAAAAAAACATGTCACTGAGCCATGTTTCAAGTCCGCCCAAAAAGTATTGAACACAGAAATCTTGCGCAACAGTTTAACGGTCCAACTCCATAATTTAGTATGACATAGTTCCCAGTCTTTTTTCAGCAACTATTTTATAACATGGTTAATGTATTGAGAAGAAAAACTTCTTTTTTGCTTCACATTTTTGTTACTTCAAAAACAAAGAAACCCTCACAAACTTTCAAACTGAAAAGAAACCAAAGACAATTTAAAAGTATAGCTCCTTAATACTTCACTGACCCACAGGTGGGGCAGTGAGTGCTCAAGCTGTGCAGCCCAGCTTGCTTCAAACCCACAGAACTTTATTTTAAGTTCCAGTGGAAATCATAGTTTCCAAAGATACCAAATATGTAATTTGAATAAATTGATGCAGATGATTTTAATAATCTTAACACTCCTTAAGAGGAAACTAAAGTTTGGGGCTAGAAATCTATACAAATAATAAAATAAACAATAAATAATAAATGCACATTAAACATTGGACTGCGTGTAAAAGAATAAAAATAATCATCCCCATGAAAACTTCTCATAGTGAGGGCTATTTCCCAGAGTAGCAGTTTTTCTGAAGATATACTGCTGCAGAATTTTTAAGAAGTAATTTTTCAGTGCTATGAGCACAATAAACTTTTTATATTCATATATTCATCTCCCTTAAATTGAAATGGAGGCAAAAATCTCAGACAGGATGGAAACAGACATCTTAAAACTTGGGCAAGTAAATTCAAAACCATCTGCAAGACTAGATACCCAACAAGTCTCTTCAATGTGCGTACAAATAACATAACTTTATGCTTTTAAATCACACTGAGGTTCATTTTAGCTTGCTGGTTAAACACAAATCCTTCCCATATACTTCTGTGGGGAGCACATCGATAGTCAGGTGACCTTTGTCATTATCCACAGTCAGGTGACCTTTTTCGTCATGGTTACAAAAATAAACATGCGGTCACAGTTGTGAAACAGTTGGAGTTTAGGCAGAGG
Source organism: Lutjanus erythropterus (assembly GCF_056507025.1). Taxonomy (NCBI): domain Eukaryota; kingdom Metazoa; phylum Chordata; class Actinopteri; order Lutjaniformes; family Lutjanidae; genus Lutjanus; species Lutjanus erythropterus. Next base: position 2,775,017 of record NC_139324.1, on the reverse strand, counting down.
CAGTTGACCCTATATGTGCTTTATGCAAGTTTTTCCTGAAATCTGAGTGGCCACCCCATTATCCTCAAGTATGACTGGCTAGCGTGAGTATTTTTAAATGTGCATTGTTTTCTTATATGTAGTCTATACTTTTTTTTCAAGTTAATTTACTTAAATAATAAATCTTATTTTTCAGAATGGAGTGTGGAAGATGAATTTTGAGATACAAATTCTTTTTGAGCACTTGGAGAATGAAGTATGGAAGCTTTATATTATATTTCTATGTTACCAAAATGGATATGAGAAATGGTGCATTAACGTACACGTGTCGGCATAAGTACTTCATGCCACTCCTGCATAAGTCAATGCCCCACTTGGGCCATCCCAGTCTAGATAGTCTGGAAACACCCTTGGTAATGTGACACAACTCATAATGTGATGTTATGTAACTTCAAAATGTAAACAATGCTGATTTTTGGTTTCCACATGGGAGAAAAAGCCTGGTCTCTTGAGTGAAAGACCTGTGTTTGTGTGACCCAACCATCCAACCCACCTCCTCCATATGTGGACTCTTGATCTTTACACCTGACATTTTTTTAGAGGGACGGCCTGGCGTCTCACCTGCATGCAAAATTGGACTCTGGCGTATACATTGCACACAATTTCAAAGTCTAAACTCATTAAGTCAAGTCAAATTTTATTTATATAGCCCAATATCACAATTACAATCCGTATCCTGTGAGACACCCCCTGTCCTTTAGAATCTTGATTGGGTAAGGAGAAAGTCCCTCCAAAAACCCCATTTAACAGAGAAAAATAGAACAAACCTCAGGGGGAACCACAGGAGAAAGATTGTGTTATTTCTATGCAGATTGAAGAGACTGGGCTGAACTACCACAACGGTGAAAGAAAATATGTTTTTGTGATTGGGGTAAGCTAAACTTTTTAGGATATTGGGTGTTACTGGATTACCAACAAGACAAATCGGATAACTGCCCCAAGGCCAAAGACCCTTAGGCGCCTGGAAGACACCAGGTTCACTGTATAATAATTGTTTGATACCAATTTGATTCATTTCAAGTTTCTATGCACCACAAAACACCAAATAAATTGAGAAGACAGGGGCCTTAAAATATAGCTCCTGTATTTTTAACTATTCTTGAGGCCCTGTTGTGTGGATGAGCCCTGTGTCAAAACTGCATTGTGAGACCTCTGTCAGTTGATATGATTCTTGTTGTGCATATTCTTAAATAAGTTTCTAAATCTCAGACCAACTTGGAAAGGAATGAGGGGCTTCAGATACTAAGGAGATTTGTTGTGTTCTGTGTATGTGAGTAAAATAAGGCCCATTAACAGCCTTAGTAGCGACTCCAAAAGAAACCCTACATTTTCAAGGATTGTAATTTATTAAGGGTCAGAACCTATCCCATGTCTCCTGTGCATCATTTCAGGTGAAGTTATTCTAAACAAAGTCAAACCAGTCAACTGTGGTTAAAGAAACTACATGTCAGAATTTTAGTTTTAAACATTTGAAAATTGGTGCTCTGGTGGTTCAGCTGGTAGAGTGCACATCCCATATACAGAGGTTAAGAGTCTTCAGCAGCAGCCATGGGTTCGAAACGATTTTAAATCTCTACAATGTAAAGTCTCTGGGCTGTGCGGGAACTCACAGGCAGGGGAAGGGGGGAAACACCGCTGTGCATATTCAGTGGACTGCATAACCAAGAAGTAAAGCCGAAAGTTAGAAAACGTTTTCAGCTTATGTGCTAGGTGAGCAACTATCATTGACCTGAGTGGCAACATTTTTGCATTCCCTATCTAGTGAGTTATAATATATCTATGGTAAGAAACCATAACCAGTGGCAAAGAGAGAATAGACAGAAATAGAAGCAAAACAGTTAACATTGTCATTGATGTTCCACCGCTGGAGACGCTCTTGTTTGAATAAAGGGATGAAGTTTTATTCTCAACTTGCAACCTTTTTTCTAGACTACTACTAGTCTACTAGCTACTTAGCAATTGCTTCTAAAGGTAGCTAATTGTATACCATTACTGAGAGAATTAAAATGTTCGCTAAATTAGCAGTTTGTCAAAAGAAAGACCTATGAGAGAGATTGTGCATTTCCTGGTTTCTTACAGTGGACACCCAAACTTTTTGGTGATTGCTGCTCTTTGGAGTACAAATTTGATGGATGGCTAATTCTTACATGGCTCCTTTCATTTGGTTGCCTTCAGTAAGCTGTACCTGGATGCAAATCTATGTCAACTTAGTAATTTAGTCAGTATTCAGTTGTGATTTTTGATGTCTGTGTATTATTTCTTATTTCTTTCAACATCTGTCAGAGTGCAGTTTTTTTTGTTTTTGTCATTCTCTTTAAAATGGCATCTCAAAAATCCAAATGTAATTCCATCTGCTGACAGTATACACTTTGTTTTCACTTCAAATCTTCTCAGAGTGATTACCATTTATTCCAGGCCAGGATTTCTAATGGATACAATTTGTCTAAAACATTACAAGATGTCTGAAATGTGTTTTTAAAGGGCCAATTTTTGCTATCTTGTTTTGTGCAATGAGTTTCTGCTCTGGCGATGGGAGATACATGGGAAAGTAGTCTAAAGTATACTGGAACACATGGACTGAAGACAGCAAACTTTATTCAGTGACTAACATTTGAGTGCAAGATGCATCTTCATCAGAGTCAAACAGAACAGAGACTCACATTTTCTCTTATATAACCTCCTCTAATTAGAAACTCATTCAGCACAGGCCGGGAGGGCCCCCCAAAAAAACTGCATTCACACAGTGTTCACACTTATACAATATCTGAAAAGACAAAAGGAAAAGTACCTAACTTAACAGCCATTCATGAATAATTGTTTTGATATTTAATTTTCCAATGCAGTTTGTTGGGCTTCTCCTTTTTTTTTTTCAGCATTTGCTGAATGAGTTTCTAATTAGAGGTGGTTATATAAGAGAAAATATGAGTCTCTGTTCTGTTTGACTTTGATGAAGATGCATCTCGCACTCAAACGATAGTGAGAGCACTGGACAGCCCTGCAATTCATTGTGAGTCAGTTGAAGTGCCTTTAAAGATCATGTAAAGCAACTGTGTTCTGAGTTTGTCACACCGCAGAGACGTGTGTTATTAACCACCACATCTGAATGGCTGAAAAAAATCCCTAAGTGTATAAAATTAGGTCTCAGAATCATGAAAAAATTGGCAGTTTTCTCTGCTCTGAAAGATGTGGGCGTGACCGCTCCACTGCCAAGGTGTCAAACACCACTATGACTTGAAATATGGACGCTCTGTCTAGCAGCTTTATTGGACATGTCCAGAGAGCCACCAGAGCCAGAGGACAGCAACAAGATGGTATTTCATGCAGGGCTGGTGAAACTCAACTGAGCTGAAGTGAACTGCGGGGCTGGTTTGAACTAATGAAGTTCAATCAGGAAGACCGTCTATTACACTGCCTTCATTCATAACTTTCCTTTACTCCGTCTCTCTCCTCCTATTCCCTCTAATCAGCTGTTTGTGGGCGTTCACCTTCGTCTTTACTATCCAATCAGATTTTGCCACGGTCGCTGTAGCCAGTCAGTTTGCTGCTGCCAAAACTTTAAATCGCCTCTGTCTTTGCTCCATCAGTTGTCATTCAGTCAGTCGCGCGCCCTCCTCAACCCCTCTCTCCTCCAGTCATTGGACCCAGGTAGCCAGAAGATGTTCACCTTGATCCTCCCTGAAGCCCTCTCCTCCAGTCTTCAGGTCCAGGCAGCAGGAGTCTAGAACCACTTCACCTCACCAGTCTCTGCTTTGCACCTCTTCACCACCACCACCAGTGTCTGGACCCCGGGGGGTTCTCTTCACTACAGCTTCATCACCCCCATTTATATATGTGCATATTGTTTCACCTCAATGGGGTCTAACCGCCAAAGACTTTTCATGTTTCATATCTCATGCACGTGCCAATAAACCATTTCTCTTTTACTCTTAGTCTCTCCTGATTGAAATAGAGTTGGTGAAGATACATTTGTTTGGGACCATGGCTCTGACACGTCACTGAGCCATGTTTCAGGTCCGCCCAAAAAATGGTGAACACAGTGGAGTACTACATAGTTCTTTAGTCTTTTCACGTTTCATCAACTATGTTCTAACATGTACAGTGTGTTTTGAAGAAAAACTCCCTTTTTCTTTTATACAAGCTTTAACCTCTTCCTTCAGCTGCTTTGTGCTTGATATTCACTTTGTACTTGTAGAAGACACTAAAAGGACACTCAGCATAATAGAATGAAGATTGATAACTCAACTTTACAACAGCCATAAAAAATACTATTTTCAATTAACACCTGATAACGCAGTATAAGCTCTGAAGGGTGATCATAGTGTAAAATGAATGGAAATGGAGGCACTTTACAGACATGGCTGTCATACTCAATAGTTTGGATTAATTTTCTTTTCTTTTATGGCCATTTGGGGTACAAATATATAGGGTACAGTCAATTTATCAGAGTTTTGATAAAAACAGCTGCCTGCTGCACAAAAACAAGGTTCATGACAGCAGTAAATTAAACAATAAGTGAGTTGGGTGGTAAAATTCTTGAGCTGCCTACTGAAAGTGAAGGATTCAAATCATCAGTTGAAGGGAGACCCCCCCAGTTTTTGTTGTTGTTGTTGTCAGTCTGTGTGCAGTTTACATCAGGCTACACTTTGGTCCCCAAAAGTAGCTGCAGCTTCCCTTTTTTTTTCTCCGGTGTAAAATCATTCTATGTCAGGGTGGCTGTGGCTCAGTGGTAGAGTAGGGTCAGCTACTAATCAGAAGATCGACAGGTCAATCCCTGGCTTTCATGAGTCTGCATGTTTAAGTATCCTTGAGCAAGATACAGAACCCCAGGCTTCCCCCAAAGGAATAGCCCTTGGTGTGAGACTGTGTGCAAATGGTTAGTTTGTGAGGAGCAGAGGCATCTTGCATGGCAGCCTCTGCCGTTAGTATATGAATGAATGGGTGTAAAGTGCTTTCAGTAGTCAGAAGACTAAAAAGAAGCACAATATAAATGCAGCTGTTTTACCATTTTAAATGGTCCTACACTCAGTGAAGATGTCTGCGACAGTAGTAAAAGAGACTGAGGCAGCCTGGAGGAAGAGAGGCCTGTCCGGTCAGACTCCAAGGTAACATTATCTTATGCTTTCTGTTTAAAAGTAGTGAATTTTTTAAATTTGATATCTACTATTGCAAAAAATGTTGTTGCGCATTTCAGATCCATATTGTTAGTGTGCATTAGCTTGGGAGTATAATCCAGACTTTAACTTGAGTTGTTTAATGTGACCATCTCTGACCATCCTGCCAAATCCCATTCAAAATTCTAGCAGTTCAATAAAGTGCTGCTTGATCAGTCTACATAAAAAAAAAAGTTCAGTTGAATATTTGTATTGAACAGCCAGATCTGATTCAGCTGACAACATGAATCGGGTGCAGCCCTATAACATTCTCCATGGGTTTGTCATTACATGTGATCCAGTTCACATTACAACTAGCCATTTTGATCAATTGTCATTAAAAATATTGACTGGTGCAGCTTTAAAGTTCCCATGAAACTCCCTGGTGGAGTGCTTATTACTTGAATCTGCATTATGCCTTTGTTCAGTCCCAATCTGGCTGTGTTCACTGGGTGGCTGCTACACCCAGTTTCCTTGAACGCTGTTACCAGTTACGGTAAGCTACTGGAGCAACAAGCAAGCATAAACCTTTCTGTCCATGGGGAAACTCTATATTTAAATCACTGAGAGTTGAGGCTGAGTAGCTGGAGAACATCAGAGGGAAAACTGGGAAATATTTTCACAAGAAAGTAAGATCCAGTTAAAGTTGTGTTTTTATCGCAAATTCAAGAGTTGCTCTTTTGCACAGTAAGGCCCAGCCTCCAAAAAAATTCTGCTCCGGCGCAGGGATGTGTTCTCCTTTTCATCCAAACTCCAAACTCCAAAAGCTGGATGATTCATCAACATTTTTGTTTCACTGTTTCCCTACAAAATCCCCAACTCTAAAGTACAATTAAAATACCTAAAAAACAACTTTTTGTCATTGCTGGGCTAGATGCTGGCGTATAGATTATATATAACATGAGGGAAATGTGAGTTTGACCTCCTTCCTTCCTTCCACCTTCAGGTTTACACTTGACAAAAAACAGCAACTTTTATGCAACTTTCCACTCTAAAAAACCTCTAAAACTTTACACTGGCCTTAAATGACAACACCATTTTTATATGACAGTTTGGGTCATCCTGAATCACTTCTAGCTGTAACCCCTCCTGCAGTTCAAACTCACAAGTCTCATGGATATGGACAGTCGGTACCATTTGGAGGGCATGGGTAGCAGGTGGCACAGAGGCTGCCAAGGAAGGTCACAGTTAGAATCTCGGAAATGGCGAACGTGTCAAGCCACATCAAAGTGTCCTTGAGCAAAGCGATATCCAGCCACCAGCCAAAATCTCTCCAACTTCATATGGATGCTGAATCATTTCAGACATCTACTGTGCTACCATTTTAAGAACTTATGTTACTACCTTGACAGTTGAAAAAGGAGCTAGTGCAGCTTTAGAAAATATGGAAGACTCTGCATTTTAACTTATTTTCATGGCTCACATACCTTAAAGAGATAGTTCACCCCCATATCTAACATGTTTAGATCTGAATGAATGGTCTGAATGAATATTTGGTTCTGATTAGCTGCAGGGTGTCCATTAATTCCTGCACTGTAAAAGGTGAAAAACTCAAAATTTCAAGGTAACGAACTACAATAGATTTTTAAGTTTTGAGCCCAACTCAAATATTTAAGTTTTGAAAAAGTTTTAACCAACTACTAATCTTTTATTTGGATAATATACTTCTCTCTACTCTTCTTTAGATAAACTTAAATCTTTGAATTTTAGAAAATACAAAAATTGTATTAAAAAAAAAAAAGGGGGGGGGGGGGGGTAATTCATTGAAGTGAAAGTGAATGATGGTCAAAATTTTAATAATTTTTAATTAAGACCATTGAATTTCCAGGCACTAAAGTGATGACAACGCAGGTTCACCACTCATTGTAACAAACTTTTGAAATATAGTTTTTTGAGTTCCTAAAACTCAAAGATTCAAGTATGTCAAAAGAAGAAAATTAAATTATCTAAAAAACTCAAAAATCTATTATAATCAGTATGCCTTGAAATTTAGATTTAGAGTGTCATATTGGACACCTGCTTAGAAATTTTAGTGAAACTGTCTGCTCAACATTCTAAATTAAAACACAGCCTATTTAATATAAGTAACCATAGCAACAGGGAAGCAGTCAAAACTTCAGTTTACAATATATTGCTGCACTTTAACAAGCTATACCTATTTAGTACACTGAGTGCCTGATCCTCTGAACACCACAAGAGACACCTGATAACACACAAGCTACAAGCAGCACACTGCCCCTCCCTAGAGTATTTTTTTTAATTTGGGCAGTGACCATGGTGTGAGCGGGATTATGTCCTTTGAGGTGTCCATAATCAGGAATAAATGGACTCCACAGAGGCAGCCGTCCCCAGCTGCGCATTGACCAGCTCTGGCCTCCACGTTGTCAATTAATTCCTGATAATGGACAACTCGGCAGGCATTGTCCTTAACATATTTCACAGCTCAGCCGAGGAGGACACCATTGATGTTTAAATTCCAACTGTCACGAGCACGGGCCCTGTGAGTGGATGGCATGTGTAGTTCGGTAGAAAGAAAATGGTTCCTATATCAAGCTCTGTGGATTATCTTGAGTAGTCAAATCATGATTTCTGGAAAGAGACACTGCTGTTGTCTGTGAAGACTCCCAGTCATACAAGTCAAGGTATTTGCTTGGAGCTGTTGTAGGCAACTGGACTTTGCTTGAAGTTTCTTGAGGATGTTTAACCTCTCACCCAAGAGGCTTCTTCAGTTCTAACTGACTAATGGGGAGACACCTTTAAGGCCCCTACACATGATCAGTGGTAAAAACACTTCGCGCTGGCTGTCCCATTATTTTCCTATGGAGAGAGCGGTGGCGCCCGACCTAGCGGCACCGCTACCCTCAGCGTGGCGCACCGCTTGGATCTGCCGCTCACCGCTGCGCCCAGAGTTTTTAAATTATTTGAACTTTGACCTTGTTTGCCGCTGACCTTTCAAAGCACAACCAATGAGATAACAGCTGAATGTGACATAGCCAGAAGCGACACATACAAACAGAGGAGGGAGAGAAAATGGAAGAAAAACTCTTTCTTTGTGTGTCCGAGTTCCTCAAACTGTAAAACACCACATTAAAATCACACCACGATCTCGGCAGGAAGAGTATTGCTTGGTGAAATGTCAGTAGTCAGATCGGGCTACCAGGCTTGTGATTAGGCAGAGTTTACGAGCTACCGTTAAGCTAAATACAATGCTAACATTAGTTTAGCTGTTTGTGTACGTTTGTTATTCCAGGCAGACACAGTGACAGGATCAGTGCTTCGTAGCTAATATAAACTGTCCTTTAGCTCAACAACAGTAAATCCTATCATGTTGTTACACAGAGCTGTGGTTTGTTTTTGCAGAAGGGGAGTCTGCTTTTTCCTCCTCGTCCTTTTTCTTTCCGGAGTGACAAGTAGTGTTTGGTCTTGCCTAGCAACGGTGAATAGCTTGCACTTGTTGATGACGTATACCTGAGCTCCAGCGCATCTGCTCGGCGTCTCTGTGCTCTACCTGGCAGTGAGCGAAGAGCAAATTTCTTGTCATGTGAAGGCCCCTTTACTGTGCCCCTCGTGATTCATGTGATGGCGGGGTGCGTCAACACCTCACATGACTCTCAAGATGTTGAAGGTATTGAATGAAATGACCCATTATGAAGTAGTGTTGAAACTTCTCCAAGAAAACGATGTCTGCATTAAATCGTTTTGGTACCCAGATCTAGAAAAAAATGACCATTTACTAATACTGGCTTTGCTTGAAGCCAACCACCACAAGCGTTCTTCATAAAGAAGAACCTTTAAAAAAGGTGTCAGATCAAGTACTGTATTTTCTCTTTAAGGGTACTGGTATTGGTACTAATATCATAATTTTAGAAATAATACCAGCCCTAATTAAGAGGTTAAATACCAGAACTTCCCATTAGTCAGTTAGAACCCTCTTGGATTAGAGGTGAAACATCTTCAAGAACCTCAGCACGGTACAACATGGCGGCCTCTATGAATGAGGACCTGCTCCCTCTGTAGATAAAAACAGCTCCTTCTCAGGTAACCAGAACACAATGATTCCGTGGCAACTGCAGAGGATTAACAGCCCCAGTACTGAGCTATAGGCCCTTGTTTCAGTGTTAACTTTGGAAGTTATTGTTCATGGGGCTTAAATAGTGTTGGGGACCATGGCTCTGGCACGTCACCAAGCCACATTTCAGGTCCGCCCAAAACATCTAAATGGTTAAAGAGTCTAATTCCACAATTCAGTACTACATAGTTCTCAGTCTTTTCATGTTTTCAGCAACTATTTTCTGACATGTTTAATGTGTTTAGAAGAAAAACTCCATTTTTCCCTTACACAGACTTATTTAATCTAGAGATAACATAGTTTTCTTGCCATCGACCAATCAATTGGTTGAAGAGTGGGTAGAATTTCAGTCAACCAAGATTTTCAGTGGTTGACTACAGCTCTACTTATTTTCAGGTGATTATACATTAATGAAAACATAATAATGATTATTTTATTTCACTTCTGCTATATTCTGCCAATAACTCCCTGCAAATCTCACACACTGGACCTTGGAAACACAAAGCAGTGGGTAATTTTGAATTCAAAGTATAGTCATCTGCACTTCCAATAAGATCTTCTGACACCACACCATCAGCAGGCTATTTGTAAGCGAGGCGGGAGTTTCTGCATTGTTTCTCATTAATTACATTTAGATGCGAAAGCACTTTGTTTTCCCGCAGGATCAGGAGGAGTTCATCGTTGCACATCTCTGAAAACCACAATCATCATGTCGACTCCACAGGTGCTGTGTTCAATTAACCCCCCACCACATTTCACGGTCGACACAGTGGCTACCACTGCTTTGGTTCCAGCTCAGGCTCAGGCAGTCTCCCACACACACAATCACAATTTCCACTTCTGTGGATGGTAGTTAGGGAGCAAGCGGGCGCCTTAGTACCGTTTCTCTGACTTGATTATACCCAACTTTATGAGAAGTGATATTCCTATTTGTGTATAGTAATGGCTTTTGAAGAGTCTGTATGTTTCCAGCTGCATGAAGGGTATTGATTTAGATACTCAGAGAAGCGTGCTTTTTCTGCCAAGACAGGCAATTTCCACCAAGAAAGATGAAAGAAAATGGCACTTTAACACAAATTATTTACTTGTGCACTCTCAAAGACTCCAAATCCCTGGCTCCAAGCACTCCCTTTCTCCAAGCAGAGATTAATGGCAGGCTATTAAGTGTGTGTAAATGTTATCCATACATGACTGCAGGATTTGGAGGGCACTAGACCTAAATCAATACCCGACTTTCAATAACATGATGTCAGAAACTGACAAGCGGTGCAGTGTAGTAAATCAGATTTTCAGTGTAGCCAATAAAGGAGGTGACCTGCTTCAGAGCAAATGGATTTTTAAAATGGGGACATCCAGAGCTGTGGTGAATGCCAGGCCATGAGATGCATGGAGAGACCAAAGTATATAGGTGTAGAGACTGAAGGAGCATCAATCACTTCACAACAGTAAGCCTTTCTCCTATAAAATATGTTTATCATTTTCACTGGCAATTCTTTATGGAGGAATAAGAAATCCCTTATGTTCACTGGCACCTATATGTTCCAAAGCGAGATGTTTTTTTTTTAATAAAGAGAAGTTGGAGAGAAGTTGGTGAGGGTGTTTTAAGCAGGTTTGGGGAGTAACAAATTACATGTAATGGGATTACATAACTAGGACACAATCTATTACAGTTACAGAAAACAGAGGTAATCTGACCACTGATACATTTAGTAAAAATGGGGATTACTAAAATGGTTAGATTTATAATGATATATTATTATGTGCAGTACACACATATTAGTCTCATAATACCATTCTGGTCTCAATGAAACCAGCTAATCAGATAGTCAACTCATTATCATGGCCTGTTGTGAAAAATACTTTCACTGGGTGGAAAATTCAACATTATTTTGTCCTTAAATCAGAAAAGGGAAACAGCATCACAGTACTGCAACAGTTCTGCCCTCAGCTGTAAAAAAACAATAAAATGTACAGGTTAGACCAATTGCTAATGTTAGCTACACAGAACAACTGCTAACATTAGCTACACTGACCAACAGCTAACATTAGCTACACAGAACAACCCTTAATGTTAGCTACACAAACCAAACACTAACTTTAGCTACACAGAACAACTGCTAACATTAGCTATACAGACAACATCTAACATTAGCGGCACACACCAACCGCTAACATTAGCTTCACAGATTTACCGCAAATGTTAGGCACACACACCAACAGCCAACATTAGCTACACAAACCAGATACTAATATTAGCTACACAGAAATCCAGTTAGCTGGGTTGAAACCACTTTTTAGAAAATCTTTAGTTTAGAAATTCTTTTAAAATTGTTAAAAACAGAAGGATCAACATTTGGTTTCCTTACAAAAGATTGGATCACAGCATGTATAAAAGAAGATGGAAAAATTCCTTTTGGTAAAGAGCTGTTAATAATCAATAAAATACTGGGTCCAACTGTGTTGATTTGAGAAATGAAGTCAGCTTTGAAATCAGCTGTCAATCGTCATGAAAAAGAAAGCAGTCAAAAAAGTAGAATTGCCTTGCAGTTGTAAGTCAAGTTGCAGTTTACATTCATGTCTCGCCAGACTCATATAATGAATATAGTGAAGACTTTGAAGGAATTTAATATGGAACTTATGACTATATTGGCTAGTAATTTTTGAGTTTTTTTCTGGTAAAATTTAAGTTATATACATATACATGTATACATGTATGATTCCAGTGAATTATTTCCAGTGAGAAACATGCTGTCTTCACTTAGAGGCTATTTTTACAAAGAAGGACAGAGGACTGATAGAGAGCTGAACATTATGATGTCACAGTGAAGTTGACCTTCAACCACCAAAGTCTAATCAGTTCTTCCTTGAATCAAAGTGGTCATTTGTGCCAAGTTTGAATAAATTCCCTCAAGGCTTGAATGTACACAAAAAGAATTAGGCTGATCGGTCCAGTGGTATTTGAGATAACCTGTGGACAAGCTGCAGGTCCACTGATCACACACACACACACTCACAGTAATTAATACAGTCTTTACTGAATGCAAATACATGGAATGGCGATTCCAGAAGAAAATGCTGATCATAAATAATATCAAAGGTCTGATTTCATGTAAATCTTTAGGATTATATCTTTAAATGCTTTAGTCCTTCAGTGTTTCTCTATTCCATCAATTATTAATGTCCAAATAAGCTGCAATCACAGTTAAAGTTTAGCAAAACATCCTCAGTTATTATTATTTAAGCGTCCATCCCTCATAGTAAGAAGCTGATTGAAACCAAAATGGGTTTCAGGGCTTTTAGGTTCTTGCTGTATCATCATGCACTCATAATTAGGAAAAAAACAATTCATTTGTATACAGTCTTTTTAACTAGAGAGCAGAGAGGATAAGAACAGCCAGATGAATATGGAAATTATTTCCTTTCAGCTTGCAGCTGTTTTAATATTCATCTGTTTGACCAATTTATTGATTATATGCTTTTACTGGACCACTCAAACTGGTTTGTGTCTTTTTATTTCCTCAAAATAAGTTTGTCTCGAGGGATGTAAAAAGAACACACAATTTGACAGACAAGATTTGGGCTGACAGATAAGATTGCACCTTACCCAGATTCAGGGTTGCTCAAGGCGCACTCTTATTATTCTTGGGATGACATTGCACCATCTCATCCATGACACAAGAATGTATCTTTCCCCTCAATTATGTATTTCTGTCCAGCCCAAGGCCATTTGTGGATAGTATGGGCTTGGACTGTCCGTATGTCTCAAACATATGTCCCTGTGTCGAGCACTTGGAGTATTAACTTAATAATTGTGGCCTTCGCTGTGGAAGAACACCTTTACTGTAGCATTAAAACCATATTGCAATACACAGAGGATGTATTAATGACTTTGCATTCGTGTCCCATTTCCTTTCACCTTCATCTGAATGATATCTGGCAGAAATGAGAAATAAATTGTTTATCACATCTTTATATAGCTGTTTTTGTATGCATGGTCAGGACCTGGCAACAACTTTGCAAGGAGCTGCCAAAGGAACTATACTTAGGAAGCTTTTAACAGCAACCTCATTTCCATAGACTTTTATTTGTTATTGCTTTCAAGTTCCAAAGAGTTTTTCTTTTTTGTTAGTTTGTTTGCAGTTTTGTTGATTTGTCCATTGGGAGTCCAATGCACTCTAGTTTCCAGAATTTGTGGCTCGCATGGGCCCTCTGAGTGCAGTACCTACCTACCTAAAGCATTTGTCCTCTAACTTGGTCATTTCAGCACCATGGCAACATGTATCTCCACACATCTATCATATATTCATTATTGCATGTACCATATGGTATGTTTCAGCATATAATTAGCCATGGAGACGATGCAGTGTTCAAAGGATGTATGGATCTATAAGGGTCTCAGATAGGTAATGTTATTCTTTCCTGTCTCTGACGTCATAGCATCTAATCAGGCCTTTAAAACCATCTTTTGTATACAGGACAAAACAATTTGGTCTCCAGCAGGCATGCAATTCAGCATGCTCCTTTAACATGAAGAAAAGCAAGGTCACAGGACCTATCACTATCCAATAAGCAGAGTCCATCTCGGTTGAAGTGTCCTCGTGCAAAACATCTGACAGGACCAGTTGGGAAGCAATTTGATTGAATCACAGCGGAGCACAGCGAAGAGCTGCAGCACAGAGAAGCTTTCTGTTCCTGCTAATGCAGACCTGCTAAGCACATCTGAAACTTTGCTGCTGGGTTCTACATACACAAGAAATCCACAGCGTTGCCCTAAGTGTGTGCATCATTGCAAGGGAGTTGGTTTCACCAATTAGACGCATAGATGCTTCCTTAGTGTAGCACATTACACACACACACACACACACACACACACACACACACACACACACACACGTAAAATCCACATAATAATTATTCATTTTTGTGATTTTTTCCAAGTGTAGTTTTAAAGGTGAAATCTCTAATATGTAGACTGTAATTTATCATAAAATAAAATGTCAGAAATTATGGAAAAATGTTAAGTTTAAATACTCACTTGTCTGCCATCAATGCTAAAGCCACATTATCCTCCTTTGACATTTCTATTCCAGGCTGAAATAACTATTTTAGTTTGCCCATTTCACATTAATTACGATGATTAAGATGTTTATAACAGTTGAATTGAGCATGGCACCACCATCATCTTTTGTGGATCGTCTCTGGTAAATGTGTGTCCATCTACAGCTGGGAGACTGATCATCTGGTGACCTAGTGCAGGCCGAACAGCATTTTCATCTTTCTTTATATTTTCTCATAATATGTTAATTGTTATGCACCAGTATATGAAGGCAAATTTTGTTATGCTAAAACCTACTGGGCAATAAAAATGATTAACAGTTGCAGTTTGAGCTTAATGCTAATGATAGTGCGCTAATGTGCTCACAGACAGTAAACTGGCATTTCCTCAGTAGAAAGTAGCTCAAAACTACTGCTGAATGAAAACTGTAGAGCCTCATGTACAACTGGGACTAGAAAGATTAGTTACTGTTGAGTTTTTGACATGTCATTTCCAATACTCTGTGCAACTTGAATGAAATTCCATTCACCTCCATTGCATTTGAGTGGCAGAGACAGATATCTCAAATCCTCATGAGGCATATCTGAATCTGCATGACTTGATACCACTGTAGGTAAGAGAAAAAATGTTTTTTTTTTTACAATCTGTGTGAACTGACCCTTTAAAACATACATTTCATGACTGTTTTCAGTGCCAGCACATATAGTATTGAGGGATCTGTGCATGTGGTCCCTATTTTCAGCGACGTTAAACTGGTTGAGTGCTAACCTGGGCCAGACAATGTTCCATTTTATAATCAAATTATCATCTGATTGCAATCTATCTGAACAGCTGTTGGCCTCTCAGAGGCACCCTTGAAGATTCGAAGGCACTGCGCCTGCTTTGTATCACGCCAGTGTTCATCAAATTAAGGCCGTGGCAGAAGTCACATCCCTCCCTCCACCACTGTCGACACACTGTGTTAGTGGTAGATCATAGTCAAAGCAGTGTCTGGAAATTACATTTGAGGGGAAGGGTGGTCACCTGCTATCTGTGTAGTCCATTCCCAGTCAAGCATATCTTATTATACTATGGCCAACCGAACACACTCTTTATGAGACAGAATTGATTAGAGCTTTTGCTTCAATGCTCCTCAACACAGCTTGTGATTGTAAAGATGTCATTGCACCATTAGATTATCCTGCGTCTGTATGCAAATTGGCAAGTGGAAGACAGTTGAAGAGAATAGCATTACATCTGTTGGGACCAGGTTTGATTCACTTTAACTTGGATGCACCAGCTGTGTAACAGTCATTCATTTATTTATTTTGATTCACACCAGTGCTGTGGTTGCAGGGATGGTGATGCCGGTCTGTCGGCAGGTTGGTCTGCCACATTTTTACACAAAAGATCAGTCCTACTGACTTTGCTGGACAACTGAGATTTCTTGCAAGAGAATCTGGATTCGATCACAAGGTGTTGATCGCAGTGTTGGGATAGTCTTCAGGGCTGAAGATTAGGACCTCAGTTTTACTCTGGTTTAGCTGTAGGGAGCTTTTTGCCATATTTGATTTTACAGCCTCAGTGTGGTTTAGAGTTGCAACAGCATAAATCACCAGGTTCAAGGAGGTATAGCTGGGTGTCATCTGCATAACAATGGGAATTATTAGATTTTCCAAAAACAGACTACAAAGGAGGCATATATGGGGGGAAATGAAATAGGGTTTAATATGGAACCTTACTGTGCTCCACAGGAGATGGGTTCACAGGAAAGGGACACATTATCAGTTCTAACAGGCTGATCTGTCTTAGAGGTAATAGGCAAACCACCAAAGGGACTGTCTTTGAATGTCAACAAAGCTCCAAGAGGATGGAGTGATTGATCATGCTGAGAGATCAAAAAGAAATTGTTTCACTTCCTGAGTTTCAAGAAAAGAATGAACCATTAGTCACCATCAGGAGAGCAGACTGTGCTGGTGCATTCTAAAATCTAACTGAAATTTGTCCAAGATGCTGAATTTGTCCAAAGAGGAGATGTACTGGATAAAAATGAGAACTTTGAGATTAGTCTGTAATTATTAGGTTCATTTTTATCAGAGGGTGTGTGATGGTATGTTTGAAGACAAAGATCTTGCAAAAAATGAATATTTTGGTGCTCTAATAAGTCAAAAGGTCTGCTGTGCAGCCAGTCCACTGATCAGTGAAAAAGTAGAAGACAATAAACAGAAAAGCAGACAAGCAGCCAATCACTGCTCACCAAGCCTCATTTATGCTTCCTTTATGTCTGAAAATAGATATTTATGTCTTCAACAGTCCAATTGTCACTGCCCACATACATCCATTTGTCTTTTATGTTGGCATGGCAATACTTCTACCAGAGGGTGCTGCTTAGAATCAAAAGTTTCCCCAAAGAAGAAGAGTCAAAGGTGTCTGACAACAACAAATATGCTGGAGGAGGCAGCGTTGTTGTCTGTCTGTCGATTAAATACGTTCTGACATGTGAACGGAGTATTACTTACACTATTTGTCAACAAACATCAATACATTTGGATTTTTAAAGCTTCTTCGTTATGTTCTGTGGTTGTCTCACACTTTGACTGTTGACTACACATTTACACTAACCCACTGTTTCCTGTCCTCAGAGCCCACTGCCTGCATGTTTTCTATGTTTCCTTGCTCCATCACACCTGATTCAAATGATCAGCTCGTCATCAAACCTCTACAGAGGCCGAGTGTTAAAAAAAAATGCTGCAAAAGTGTCCCCTTGGTTGCCCCTAAGCTAAATAAAACATGATAAAGCATGCTCTATGGTGCCCTTTCAGTGGGTAAAATGTGATAAAGTCCTTTCTTGGGTGCCCTTCCAGTGGGTAAAACATGACAGAGTGCCCTCTAGAGTGCCCTTTAGTAGAAAGAAATGTGTTAAAGTGCCTGTTATGGTGTCCTTATAGTGGATAAAATGCAATGCAGCATTGTGTAGGCTGCCCTTCATGCTAGTTGGCCTCTTGGTGCTTGTAAATACTTTAATAGTTAATATTTCCATGTGTTGTTATTACAGAGAGATTAAGTTTAGGTGTTGTATTATAAATCAAATGATAAACCAAGGATTGGAACTGTTTCACCATAAATGCATCACAATTTGTGGCTCATTGGTGCAGCTGGTGCCCTTTTTATTTTTTTGCCCCCTGCCCCTCAGACTGCCTGAGTCCACCACTGTTCCTTTTCATCCTCAAGTTTTCAGAAAACTGCAGAAATATAGATGAAATGAACACAGAGTACAGACAGAAGGCTCCATCCGTATCCATATGTGTATCTAAAGTTCTAGAGGATAAATAAGCCTCTGTGAGGGGGGTTAAGTCTTGGGGAACTAATGTGAACATTTGTGTTCACACATACAGCTCCTCTGGGTAATTTGTAGGTTAGTGCAGAGTTGTAGTGCATGTGTGTAAGAGGCTTAGGTTTCATTTTAAATCACTAATTGGTTTTGCTAATAATCATAATAAGGCCGAGTGCACTGAAACACACCACAGACTGGCCTTTTCCCTTTCCTCTTTCTCTCTCGTCGAAGACACTAAACTATCCATTGTGATGCCTTCCGCCTGTTTCTTATCACCAGTTAAAAAGAACTACAGCCCAGAGAGGCATACATACACACTTCAATACTTCACTCTATTGAACCAGCTGCTTGGAGAGGAGGACGACCATCCCCAGCGAATAATGACAAAGATTTGGTCTTCCTGCTTCTCATCCTCCGTAGTGATTACTCCTAAGTGTTGCTGTGACAGTGGTATTGATTTACCCTGATATTCATCATCCAATCACCTCTCTGCTTCATGCTAGCTGGACCAGCTCACCTCCTTTAAGGATGTTAATAAAGCAGGGAGTAGAGCTATTTTTAGATGGCCTGCTTGCACAGCTAAAGGGCATCTAAAGGACATACAGAACAATTTTTAAGATCACTTATATATGTCTAGTTCTTTATGCTCGCGTATTTTACACTTTAAGCTAATTCTAGAGCTTGCTTTCACTAAATATGCTCATAAAAGTCCACATATTCTGACAAAAGTCTTTTACTGGCCACTTTACTGAGAAATATCTCCACAGCAACGAAACCATGGAGCAGAAAATTGAAAGCAAAGTGCAATTTTGGACATGTAGTGCAACAAAGCACCGTGAGGTGATTACATGTAATGTTTGTCACATCATGTGCGGTCGCTGCACTCTAATATATGGCCGAATGACCACCCAGAATTTCCAATACTTCAAATATTAAGTACTTTATATAAGTCCACCTCTGCTGGGGGCCAGATTATCAGCTCTGGAGAAGATGATTGTCACTAGATACTTGAAATTGCATTACCTGGAAGGAGTGCTCTCGAAATACTGATTCAATCTGAAAGGCTACCATCTGTAATGCATCCCTTGGTGTCATGCCTGCTAGGAACTCTTAAGTATGTATAGTAGATTGAAAACAGATGTACACAATTGTTCCCCACATAGAGGGAAAAAAACTTAAGAGTGGTACAGCCTATTGAGATATAGCTCATGAAAAAATAATGTTGAGAGCACATATCAGCAAGAATATCAACTGCAGGGTTGGACAAGATTACTTGTATTTCTTCTTCCAAAAATACAATGCAAGTTGTGTATTTTTTAACAGTAGCATCATTTTGTAAAATGTTTATATGTACAGTACACAAAAGGCAAAGAAAATGTGATCAGTTATACCTGTTTCAGCCATAGGTGGTCATATTGACCACACAGAAACTGCTGCTGTTAAGTTCTGTCTTTTTGTACAGTTGGAAATGCATCTTGGTTGCTTAGCAACTATTGCTGTCTCTGTCAATAAAACTTCACCAGTTGTCTCAATTTCCAATTTGCTGACACTAAAATCCAAATAATTATTTAATTAGACTCAATTAAAAATAAAGTAGGGGAAACCAGGGATGGCTGTAACATGTTTTGTCTCAGCACCTGCAACTCACTGGGTTTTTGTGTTAAAGCTCTAAAATTTTGATACAGTAAGTGCCCCTACATTCTCCCCATCCACACCCCTCTACATATTTTACAGCTTATTGTATCAGAAATTTTGTTATCAAATTTTTGTTGTTTTGTGGTCTCTTCCAGGTCTCCAGGTGGAGAGGTCGTACATGACTCACATTCTTCACTTATATATTATACTTCTATGCATTACAAACTCTGTCTTCAGATACAATTTTTTACTTGACTTTTTTTTGTTTGTAATTTTTCTACTCTGTATATGCAACATTTATTGCTCATCTGTCCATCCTGTGAGGTGTCAGGCCTGGTTAGTACAGAAAAATATTACAATATTATTTTTTGCATCATGACTACAAGTGTGCAACTGCCTTTTTCCAACATATTATTCCTCTGTGTTATTGTTATCCAAAAACTGGACACATCGGTGAGAAACCATGTTGCACCGGGTGACACGTTCCTTCATTAGTTTGAACACAAACTATTTTCTTTAATCCCACATACGCTGCCCTGCTGCAGTAAATACTCAACAGATCTTGGAGTGAGTATCAATCTGTGGCTGAAAATCATCCCTAACAAATGTGTTATTTACTCTTGACTGAGTGAGGTCTAACAACTAAACATTTGTGTCTTGTTTTTAAAGATTTTGCTCTTCAGCAGGAACCAGTAGGTTTGATCCTGTGGGCACAGAGGGGAAGGGAAGTCAGAAAGTAATGAGAGGTAAACTGACACACTAGTTTTACAGTAGTTGTTTCATGTTGACATGAGATGGAATAACTACAGTCTTACACTTTGAAGATGCACTTACTAATATGTATATATATATTTTTTTTACAACAGATCAAATGAATACATGTAATGTGAGAGCATCAACAAACATGTTCCCCACAGCTTTGTCAAGCTTCTTTAGTGTCTTTCAAGTCTTTGATTTGGTTTTCTGGCCCACAACTTAATTGTTAAGGTTAATTTCAACTCCTCTCATCAAATCAGATAGCAGCCATAACAGACAGCTGTTTTTTACCAATACAATCTTTTATAAACTGACTGTACCAGCACCAAATGGCATACACACAAACAAGTGACTAGCTGGTCCACCAGCTAGCAGCTAAAGAGCCAAATATTTAATTCAAGAGTTAATGGAGACCAAAAGACAGTGACTATGGGCTGTCTTTATTGTCATCTCCTTCATATCACTGTAAACACTTATTTGCTCACAGAACTTAAAACTTTATTGGAAACAGATTGCACACAAACATTTTTGTTTGTGTATGTGCAGGAAATAATTTTGAGCTGGTTCAAAATGTACGTTAATTGAACTAACAAACACCCATGCCGTATCTTAAAATGTAGTAGAGACACAGAATGTGTACATCATGTATGTTTTCTTCAAGCTATAAAAAAGTACCTGTCTCAAGAGAGTTATAACTCTCACACAATGCATGCTGGGAATTCTGTTAATGTGCTGGTCCTGCATTCAGAAATAAACTTTTCTTTGAATCATTTTTACTAAATTGTGTAGAAGAAAATAAAATGTTTTACTTTTTCTCAGTTCCCTCAATTATCAAAAATATAAGAGCACAAAGTATGTGTTGGTAATTGGTCCTGAGCTAATTGAATTATATCAGCTGTATAAAATCTAGTAAAATGAACTTATTTTGCAGTACTGACCTGCTCACTGCATATTATCCTTTATATTACATCATTACATTTTTATTACTTACCTACGTATGTTTTAATTCTAAAATTTTATGTCTTTATTTTGCATTAATGACCTGCTCACTGTACATTATCCTGCTTCTTACATGGTTATGTAGCCCCTCCAAAAAATAATTTGACACAAAATATTAATTTTAAAATGATTTTTGTGATTTTACAATGATTTTATTATTCCTCCAGACTCTATCAGATCTGTGACCGTAGCAACGGTCTGTTAAACAGAAATAACAGACCTTAGAATGTTGTAATTCACCAATAAGAATTGGGTATTTAACAAAGCCATTTCATACATTTTGAACTACACACAAAAATGTTGTGTCATGGATTAATTACAGCTAGTCAGTGAAATGAAACAATGTTCCTCCAGGACCATGGTGCTAAATAGAACAACAGGAGATGTGGGGGGGGGGGGGTGTCAGTCTGGTCACTGGGCATTAAGGAGTCTCATGGCTTGGGGGAAGAAATTGTTCCACAGTCTAACTGTGAGGCCAGAATGTTTCGGTACCTGGAGGGTGAGGAGTTAATGTGTGGGGTCATCCACTATGCTGGTGGCTTTGGGGATGCAGCGTGTGGTGTAAATGTCTGTTATGGAGGGAACAGAGACACTCTGATGATCTTCTAAGCTCTCCTCTCTGTCCACTGCAATTGGAGATGGTGCAATTTCCACCCCCAGCAGTGATGCAGCTCCTCGGGGTGCTACTGATCGTCCCTGTGTAGAATATTGATGATGGGAGTGGGAGAATGGCTTTTCTTGGCCTTCACAGAAAGCAGAGACACTGTTGGGCTTTACTGACTATGAAGCTGTTGCTGAAGGTCGAGGTGAGATTCTCTGCCAGGTGAACACTAACAAATTTGGTGATTTGTGCTCTCCTGAGGTTAACAGCTCTCTCTTTTGTTTCATCCATGTTCAGAGACAGGTTGCTGTCTCTGCACCAGTCCGTTAGCCGCTGCACCTCCTCTCTGCATGCTGACTCGTCAGTCTTGTTGATGAGACCCACCGCGGTCATGCCATCAGCAAAGTTGATGATGTGGTTCGAGCTGTGCCTTGCTGCACAGTCGAGAGTCAGCAGAGCGAACAGCAGTGGAGTGAGCACAGAGCCCTGGGGGGCTCCACCGCTCAGTGTGGCGGCATTGAATATTGAATATTGTTGAATATTGGACTTACATTCATCATGTCACCAGACGCATGACTCCAGATGAATACTAATGTTTCTCTGTGACTGCTGAATGTGAGTAAACTGTTGAACATGTTTGCCACAACAGCTTTATAAGGTGGTACATGTCTGTTTTTTTTAACTAATGCTTCTTTAAATTGTGTTTTTTCAGTTAAGCTCTGCACTGTAATAATAATAATAATAATAATAATAATAATAATAATAATAATAATAATAATAATAATTGTATTTATAAAGAACCTTTAAAAACTGAGTTTACAAAGTGCTTTGACGGACAAAACAAAAAAACAGGATACCTTAGAGGCAAAAACAACAGAAGGCCAACACAATAAGGCCAAACAGGAACAAGAAAAAATTAAGCTAAAATTGAAGAAAACAGAGGCACTGATAAATACTAGTCAGTTAAACTATTTATCAATATTTCATTCACAATGCCAGTTATTCAGCCGCCTGCCACTAGTCAGGGCTGCGGCCCTTCTTGCTGTACACTGTAAGTGTATATGTCCTGATGACCCAGGCAACCAAGATGTTTTTATCACTAAAATCGGGCATATGACAGCTTGTAAAATCAGTGCGGTTTGGTAGTGTTTTAATTTAGAAAAGGGAATGACATTGAATGTAGACCGTGACAGAATAAACTGATATATAATCATTCAACTGGAGCAACATGTGACCACATTCAGCACAGACATGAACATTAACCTCCAAGCAGAGCAGCTGCTGCTGCTAGCACTGCTAACGTTAGCCACACTGTGTAGCAGGCTGACAGCCAATGTCAGTTCTGGGTCGTTTACCTGCAGACACTGTGATCCTCTTCGGTCTAAAAAGTTGAAGCAGTTAGTGAGTTCTCGTGCTTTGTAGATTAATGTATAATGTTTGTATTGCAGCACAAAGTGACACTCATTTCAGCTGCCTTTTAAATACGTTTTGGTGATTGTAGACTGTGATTAACGACTTAAAATGGCTCTTAATACGCACAGTATTTTTTTTTTTGACAGTGTTTAACATTATCAGTTCAGAAATTGTGCTCAGTTTTAAATGACTAATCGACTCATCTAAATTAAAATTTCTGTGAATCGACTGGAAAATTATTCACCAGGAACATCCTTAGTTTCTTTCCCCCTCTCTGACAGCAATGTTGAGTTGTGGACAAAACAAGACATTTGAGGATGTCATCTTGGATTTTGATCAACATTTTTTACCATTTTCTGACACTGAGTGGACCAAACAACTTAATTTATTAACTGAGTTAATAATCAACAGATTAATCAATGATGAAAATAAGCACCAGTTTCAGCACTAAAAACACTATAATAGGTTAAACAATTTCACCATATTTTATATTGAGGTAATCCAAAAGTAACGTAAAGTAGTACAGTTGTGTTACTTTAATATTGTGATACTTTGTTATGTTATGTGGCTACATTTTTTAACAGGTAATTTGTAAAGAAAACACCTAGCAGAAAACATTTTTAAAATAACCCTTCCAGTTCTGGGTTGTGCAGATCGGTTGGGAGAACCTGAGCACATTAGGAAGGCAGATAATCAATGTTATTCAGGAATGTCTTCATATCAGATGTTGGAAGCATGACATGTGCACCATCTGTGCTGAAAAACTGTTGAAAAAGGGCCATTTGGGCCTCTGTTTGTGCATCCATTATGTGCCCGAGCTGTCAGCTGGCACCTATTGATTCAATATGACCCCATGTTAGCCACAACAGGAGTGAAAATACATTTTTAATGACAGCATGTCCACTCATTTTGCAATCTAATTAAAGCATGTGATGCATAACGAGGGCCTCGGAACAATTCCATCCTGGTTAGCACCTGGGAATGACCCATTTCCCTGCCCCATTTGGCATATCGCCTATCATTTCAAAAGAGTGAAACCAAAAGATTTGTGTCACGACAAAACGGCCGTGGTGTTTCTTGATAAAAGGGAGATCAATCTTATAATACACGCAGGAGGTTTTATTGAGCTGGCCCCTCAGCCTTGAAATGATAAACAGAGGGACGTGCACTTCCCTAGCGCCAAGTTCTAACCAATAAAGAAGTGAGGCAGGAAAGAGGAGATATGTCTGCCCTGTTTTCCCTCTGGGAAGATGAGCAGCTTGTGATACCTGCATATGTCAGCCATTGGCCCCTGCTGTGTCTGTGCAGATTGTTCAGCACTGAGTGGAATTAATCACACCTGCAGTATCTGACTTTGACTCTATTTTGGGACAGGAGACCAAAAAAAAAAACAGAAAGGAAAAAGGAGAAAAGATCCTGCGGTAAGTCTTTTTATTCATTTCATTTGCTTTCTTATTGAGTGAAAAAATTATGAGAGTATGGGGAACTTTTCAGGATGTTTCACTTAATAAGTCTGTATTGTTGCAATGGATAAGCCTCTTTACACCATCCAAATATAGAAAAGTACAAAACAAGATAACAGTACTTCTGGATTACTGAGCACTGTAGCCTACAATGCATTGTGAAATAAACACGACAAACTTATTTCAGAATGAGGTGAACATATCACAATAAATATTGTGGCCTTTGAAGACAACATGAATCATAAAACTTCTATTGAGAACATTTGGGAAGCTTAATGTCCCTTTGTACCTACCCTGGAAAAATATACACACTGTTGTCCTGCTTACTGATGCTATAAACAGTCCAATCTCCATGTGGAATTAATTGTAGTGCTTGTATTGTCTGTATTAAGGCAAGACCAAATTCAAAAATTCTGAAAAATATTAAACTTAAAAAGATGCATTAAGTTCAGCCAATCATGATATGAGGCAGCGGCAGTCTTAGAGTAGAAGTTTGTGATAAATTTACTGCAATAAATCATAAAATGACCAAAATGTGTCATCAGAGATCAAGCAACATGTTGAGTTGAAGTAATCGCTTCACTTGACATGAATGCTTCTTTGAAATTTCCAGTCTAACCTTGAATGTTTTGTATGTCTGTTTCAAATTAATGCAGAATTTTTGCCAAATGAGTAAGTGTCTGTTTATGAGTCTTAAGAAATCCTTCATAATCTTGAAGAAAGAGTAGATGTTTATAACTGTTAAGTTGAGCAAAATGTTAATGGAGTTGCAGGTGGTGAGACAGGCAGCCACTTAACTCACTGTCCAGAGTGTGTATTTCAGAGTAGTGAGTTTTTGTTTTCAGGATAACAGGACTAACTTTACATTAACAGACACCTGACAGTTATAAACAGCTGATCAACTTACAGTATTAGACTCGTTGGTGCTTGTAATTGTACATTTTCAAGGCTATGTGTATCCTGTGCTCTTGTGGCGCTCCTGCATCCTGCCTGTCTCTGCCTTCTCTTCAACCTTAGACTGTATATTAAACAGAATTACATCCTATTTCATATATAGTTCATGGCTCCAACTTGCTATTTGGACTGCAGTACTCATTTTTGCACATTCATAGCTACATTAATCGGCCAAAGTGAGTTTCTTCCAGAGTTATGAAGGTATCAAATTAATTTGTTGTAGTTTAGAGTTGTAGTCCCTTCATGCTAAGCATGCATAACAGATAATTAAACTGAGAATAAAACAGGATAAAATAAAATATCTAATAAAATGAAACAAAAACATGTACACACAACTCATATCAAGGTTTGTAGAAGGCAACTGGACTTGATAGAGTTCTTGAAGACGTTTCGCCTCTCATCCAAGAGGCTTCTTCAGTTCTGCCTTACTGGTTTGGGAGTTCAGGTATTAAACCTAATGGGGTTGTTAACACCTAGGGGGGAATGTGACTCATGTGCCCACCCCTCCATTGTGTGACTCGTGAGTTTCACTTGGGGGGAGGTGTGAATGAGAGTCGTTAAGGAGACTGCTGTCATGTGACTTGTTAGGGTCACATGATTTCAGGTGGATATCCAACTGCCTGGGGAGTGATCTTAAGACTGCATTGTATGTGGCAGATAAAATGTGCCTCAGACCTCCTCCTCTGTTGAGAGATGGCCGTTCCAGGTTAACAAAAATGGACATTGTCATCCTCAAAGGAGTGTCCTGTGGCTTTTAGATGTGGATGGACTGCTGAGTCCTGACCTGAGGAACTGGCTCTCCTGTGTTGTGCCATGCGCCTATTCAGTGATTGTTTTGTCTCCCCATGTGGTAATGACCCCATTAGGTTTAATACCTGAACTCCCAAACCAGTCAGGCAGAACTGAAGAAGCCTCTTGGCGTAACGTCTTCAAGAACTCTATCAAGTCCAGTTGCCTACTACAAACCTTGATATGAATACCATGACCTGGATTATTGAGAATGTTCACAGACATGTACACACAACGCATTCCCATCTCAACTCATCACATAGTGATACTGAAGAACAAGGTGCCCTTTGGAGGCTGTATCTGATCCAGCCAGAAAGCAATGAAGAAAGCAAAGAAAGAAAGAATTAGCAATGAATATGTTGCATATTGTTTCATTTGATGTTTGCATTCAGCTGGCACAGGGTTCATTTTGTTTCATCTTTTATGTGATTGAAGAAGAATAAAAGAAAAAAGGAAAGCAACGTTTTGAATGTAGGGAAATCAACTTAGATGACTAAAGCTCCAGCTCATCCATAATATGTAATTCTCCTACATCCATTAATTTATGCAGTTACCTTTTTAAAATAAAAAGGCTGTGGAACACTGGTGCAAGAGATTGAGGCGACATCTACACTTGTACATTTTCATCTTAAAACAGGTTTTAAAGCAAAAATGATCCCCCTCCAGATGGCCATTTTAGTAGTTTTAGAAATATTCTTCACTAATATGTCTAAAAATGAATATTACATGATCTTTCATGTACACTGGACCTGCCTGCACTGGTGTAAACAGGAAGCAGTCAGATGACAGGACAAAAATGATGAGGCGGGGAAATATGACTGCTTCTCTCATAATCCTCCCAGTTTCCAGCTTTCAACTGGGATTGATGTAAAAGCAGAAATACATCATCCAGAAGAAAAACAAGCTCTCCCTCTTTAATTCAAACAAAACTCAGTAATGATGGCAGCAGGAGAAAGACAAAATTAAATCTTAAGATGTTATTATAATTAGAAAAAGAGAAATAATAATAAGGTAGCTTTTAATGTTGGATTGTTTTTATCAGGGTGAAAAGTACCTCATAATTCATGTACCTACTGCTCCTGAGGACAGAAAGAAATCTCAGTTATTTAACAGACTTGGAGAACTTCTTACAGCTGACTTCAATCTAATTTCATGAGGTGATTTTAAAACAGTTACATCAGAAAATAACATCAGCTGTCCTTTTTGTTTTTGATTGTATTTCTGTGCTAAAGTTTTTATAGGTGTTTCTATAGACTTTGTGTAGCAGAGTGGTTCTACAAACAAGTCAGTGCATCATTATGTGGTTTCAGAGAGTTACAAGCTTCTGTAAATGCATCATGAAAACAATACAGCAATGTATTGATATTAGAAAATGTTCTTTGTAATTTGAATACTTAAGTATTTATAAAAGTAAGTATTCTAGTACTTTAACTTGAGTAAAATTTTGACTAAGAAACTTTAACTTGTAGTTGAGTAATATTTGACCAGGAGTATCTATACTTTGCCTCAAGTACTGGGGTTGAATACTTTGTCCACCACTGTGCATGATAATATAGCAGGCTGATATTAAAACAATACATTTTATTTTAAATTACATGTCAGTGATCTCATATTTTTTGATATCTGATATTTTCATTTGTATTACTTTGGCATTGCTATATGTTTTAAAATGCATTTCATTTTTAAAATGAAAAATTAATTAATAATACACCACCGCCAGTGGTACGTGTACCACTCTAGGATATAGAATATCTTTATGCTAAGTTTTAATCAAGGTTCAACACTATCACTAAATCCTAAATTTCCTGTACAGCTCAGCTGGATCATTTATCACCACCAAAGTTTATCCTGATCCTAGGTGGGGCAGAGAGTCTTTCTAGGATTCATGCTATTGTTAATGGGCTGATGGCAGATTCCTGTTAATTGCTAATGACGTAGGCAAATAATGCATTGGACCCTATCCCACAGTGGTGTGTTCAATGGCAGCTCACTCCACGAGACTCTAGAATTGTTCATCTTTTGAACTGTGTTTAGTGTTTATAATGCTTATAATTTTCTATGCATTTATCTCTTGTTGACAGTTACAGAAATTGCTTAAAGTTCATGTAATGCAAAAATAAATGTGGGCTTGTCATACCACAGAGAAATGTGATATTGACCACCCAGCCAATTTTAAATTATTAGAAAAATTACTAAGTACTGTATAGAAAATTAGGTTTGAAAATCATGAAAAAGGAGCAGTTTTCTCTGCTCTGAAACACTGGGGGCATGTCCACTCCACTGTCTCAGTGTCAAACACCACTAAGAACTGAAAACAACCTGACATATGGAGCCACCAGAGCCAGAGGACTTTGACGATGTTTTTTTTTTCTTCTGTGTCAGGTTGTTGGAACTGAAGTGAGCTGAAGTGAACTGCTGGGCTGATCTGGATTGAGAGAATCACTGAAGGTATGTTCATAACTGAACGTTCGGGAGGGTGAGGGGAGGACGCTCTTGTTCATGTGTTGGTTTATGGGGCTTCTACAGTGTTGAGGGACAGTGGCTCTGGCATGTCACTGAGCCCTGTTTCAGGTCTGCTTAAAAATCCTCTTCACAGAAATCATGAAAAGTTTAATAGTCTAACTCTACACAGTTGTCAGTCTTTTCACACTTTCAGCACACATTTATAACGTGTTTTTAGAGGAAAAATTCCCTTTTCCTTTTACACAGACTGTAAAGTTGGTAACTAGTCCGGCTATCACATGCTAATACTTTTCTAAGTGTCACTGTAGGACACTGAGATGGTTACACTACCCATTATAATTAAATTAGCACTGAAGAGACAGTAAAAGTGGAATGAGCACAATGCCGATGCTTGAGCAAGCCATGTGATTGCAAAGTAGGTGACCTGAAAAATCTTTACAGTATGCTGGTGATAAGTATAAATCAAAAAGGGGAAAGGTTGGATAAAGTAAAGATAATACCAATACCATATATAATGGATAATGTGAGCATGAACCACTGTGTACCATTCTGACAATTACATTGTGGCTTTATTGTGGATTATTGAAATATCACAAGAAAATCAATACTCAAAATATACCTGTAAAGTAGTTCCTCAGGAGACAATGGTTGTCAGCTTGCCTCCCAAAGCCCTAAGTACTCTTCTCTGACTACAAGAACAAGTTTTTAATCTAAGTTTGTTATTGCCATAGTTTTTTAAAGACTCCAGTGAATAGGTGGGATGGATTGTAGTTATGACTGTTTGAACAATTTATTCACTACACAGTCTGTTCTCATTCCCAACACGTCAAATACCCACAGGGAGATGTCTGTATTTGGAGGAGGAGGGGTGGATGGATGACTTTCACCCACAAGACTGGGGTTTAAGTCCCATGTGGAAGCATAATGTTATTCAAAGTTGTAAGGTACATAACATGACTTGTGTCATGTTACTTCCATCTTGCCCTTCACTTCAGTGACGTCAGTAATGATATCCTGAACCTACCCAAGCATTTTTGTTCCTAAATCTCCCTAAACTGTGTGCCACGGATCAATTAATTTTCCTTCATTTCCCCAATCAACCTTCTTTTTGACCGTATTTATTATCATCAAGCTGACATTTAATTATCCAAATTCACTTTGTTTGAACCAATTTGACAGGATCCAATCAAGTTGCAGAACAGAACATTTGAACAGAACAAATTATTTTGTTTGCACACAAAAACAGCAAGCAACAAAAAAAATGGATTGCAGAATGGCAAATGTGCAGATTGAAAGTCGCGACAGAGATTCAAAAACTTTGTTTGACATTCAAACTTTCACAAACAACGGAAGGTCGAGGGTCTGCTGTTAAAATGGCATTACATTGAAGTGAAGAGCACATTTGTTTAAAACTCAGAACTCAGATTTGTTTAAGACTCAGAACTCAGTCATAAACAAAGTAATAGACTTGAAACTTGACATCGGACTTCCCTGTCTTGACTTGGGACTTCAATGCAAAGACTTGAGACTTACTTGTGACATGCAAAACAATGACTTGGTCCCAGCTCTGGTATGCGGGAGGCCAGTGAGGGATCACATCCTCAGTGCTGCACTTGCAACTTCCCCTAGTTGGTCAGGGTGCCTGCACAGAGAACAGATACGACATATAGCATCATGTAGGGTTTCATGCACTGCTAAGTGTCCTAAGAAACCGTTGGGCTGGAATGTAGAGCAGGGTGCTATTTTAGAAAGGAGGCTAAGAAAAGCTGGACTTTAAAAGAATTTCTAAATACTGCATCCATCCATTCTCCAAACCACTTATCTTGCTCAGGGTCACTGGGGGACTGGATCCTGCCCAGTCTACCACAGGGCTAACACAGAGATCCAAATATTAAGATCCAAAAATAAGTGAAATGAAACAATAACAGAGTATCTGTTTGTACCCAAGTATAAATAGGCACACAGCAGCTATTGAGCTGTTCACACCTGACCCACTTATTTTAGCTAAAAAGAGTGACATATTCACATTAAAGAGAGGCTATGATGGATGACTGGCTTTAGAGTGGGCTGTGAGTTCTGCCTTGGACAACTGCAACTTGACTGTAGTGTGAAATTACACATCAGTGGTAAAATTATTTACTTAAAAAAATATATTTTCATTTTTTAGTCATAGATTGGTTAGATTTAGGGGAAAAAATAGTATAGGTAAAAATTGCATTGTTGGCTACAGACACTTGCTTCTGACATGCTAAGCTACATAGACTACATATGAGTGTAAAAAGCCACATTGGCTATTCCACCCCATGTGCAAATAGCCGATGTGGCTATTCCAGCTCAGGTGCAGATAGCATCTGCAAAACAGTAAATGGAAGCAAAAATAAAATTCAACACTTGGAAACAAAAAAAAACATTAAAAACAAACAAAAATGTTCCAGAACAGCAATGTAAAAGGAACACAAGGGAATATAAAAAGATATTTCAAAGCAAGCAAGTCATCAACAACTGCTAGACTAAAAACAAGTCTTACCTAATCTGTTGCAGCACAAGTTTTGTCCTTTGTTGTGGCTCCATAGAAAGGTTTCCTTTCATTTTCAACCTGAGCATCTCCAGGTTAATTCCATACCTGTTAGGATGTCAACAAAGTTGAATGTAAACTGATTTTTCATAAAATTTGGTTTGAGAAACTGAACATATTACTGTTTAACTTGTTGGAATTAAATTTGGAAACTGGGGGTGATCTAATCAGCTCTATGCTAAAACATTATCTCTCTGAATAGCCACAACTTCCACTGGGACATGCAGGCTCCAAATTTTTTTTTTCTATCTTTCTATATATTTCTTTCTATAGCTATTATCTATTCTCTATAGCATTTTTGCTCACTTTGGCATATTTACATCATGTATTACACACTGATGTTCATTAATATGCTTCATCCCTGTTAAATAACTAAATACATTATAACATTGTAAAGCTGAATTGGTTGTTTGTAATGTTATAAATTAATAACCACATGTTCTAAATAAATAATGTTTAACCCTCTCGGGGTGGGAGGCCTTTTTCCCCATTTTTCGCCTGTTAACCTGGTCTCCTAAAGTAAAAATACTTGTAAAACCTCAATCCTGTAATGCACAATCACATTCTAAACATCTTTTTTTTTCAGGTCAGCCTGGGTTATCAGAATATGTAAGCTGCAGTGATACCTTCACGTTGCCTGCAGTCACACCCCGTGCCTGCGTTGAGACAGAGGGCCACATCACACTCCTTACACTTCCAGGGGGCAGACTGACTGGCCTGCCTCGTGTGCTTGCAGCGTACAGAGGTCTTGTGTCCATCTGAGGCTCCCCTGCTCATGTCAGTCTGAGCAGAGATGGGTACGTGGTCACTGCGTGCCGTGGCAGAAGGGACCACAGCTGTAACAGCGCACAGCTGGGCTGTCAGCTCCTTCATGAAGGCCCTGTGGTTCATGGGACCAGCTTAATGTCCTGCAGCAGAGGTGCCGGCTGCTTCACCACTATAAAGCACATAAAAGAAATTTAAAAATATGACAACATATTTATATATCAAACAAGTGAATGTTTTTGTATTCTCATCTCATCTCACTGAAACGT
Organism: Lutjanus erythropterus; assembly: GCF_056507025.1. Lineage (NCBI taxonomy): Eukaryota > Metazoa > Chordata > Actinopteri > Lutjaniformes > Lutjanidae > Lutjanus > Lutjanus erythropterus. Next base: position 2,742,708 of record NC_139324.1, on the reverse strand, counting down.
GCATACCTACTCTGCACACTCTGTATGCTGAGCAAAGCTTACAGAGCAATAGCAAATCATCCTGTGTTCACACACTTATCTGAGAACAATAGCTCCCCATCCCCCAAATGTGAAAAAAAAACCTTTGTGCTGGTATGTGTATGTGTGTTCATTTTCCTCCTTTTGGATATTTGCACAAATAAGCACCAAATATACAAATAAGTGGAGAACTAGACATGTACATATTTTCATTTCTTCATATTCACTTCATTCATTTCATTTCACATACACTGGATCAAGTCCCTCTTGGTTAGCCAACTCATCATCTAGGCGAATGTTGTTTTCTCCTCACTCCTCATCATCACCATCACTTTCAAGCATAAGGGGGGAGGGTTATTTTCTGTAGAAATTTGCCATGATGAAGATGCCATTTTTGATTGTGTGCTCTTCCTCTGTTCTGGGCAAAATGACGCAGATGCTCTCTTGAAGTAGGTCAACAAAGCTGACTTTCTCACATCACTTCCAGTCCACATAAACAAAACAATTGTGTATCCATGAAATATTCCACACGTCCTGAGCACACGCCTATCCATGCTATCCAAATGCATGTTATTCCATTGCACACAACGTTTGGAGACCTGGGGCCTCATTTATAAAACTGTACGTAGGATTCATCTTAAAGGATGGAATACAGATGAAACACAGAAAGTGCTTACACACAAAAATATTCAGATTTATAAAACAAGGCATAGACACGTCCTACGCTGGTTTTCCTTTATAAATCACAATCAACGGAAAATGTGGCGCACCTTTTACAGATGTCATGTAACACCCATAATTGCCTATAAATGGTCAATGAAACGCCCCAAATTAATATTCATTCACACTGAATGCAGGAGGACAATCATGGCGAATGCTGCAGGAAAGGCTATAAAAGGATTGTCACACAATGAAAACAACATTTGTGTTATGGAGGTTGAGACAAGGAAAATATGTTATATGGTGGACACACTGTGGACAGGCATCAGAGTGGCAGTGTGTGGCAGATGCTGAGAATACTGCTGCCTCACACATACAACACTCGCTGAGACCAATTAAAAAATAAGTAGTTCGACAGAAAAGTATAAACCAGACAGTGCAGAGCCAGAGGCCGTGCCAGTGTGTGTATTTGTACCACGGATAGCGGAAAGACACCTCGTTCTTTTCATGAGAAACTTACTGTCAGAGAATCCTACCAGAGCAGAGGAGTGTTGAAGACAGAGGGGGACGCAGAGTGAGCCAGATGCACAGGATGATTCAGTAGCCTGCGTAATGGATAATGTGTATTCTCTTGTTTGAGTTGAGAGTAAACCAAATACACCAAAACGTTTATGTACAAAAATAATCAGGGCTTTTTTCATATAAACAGTTTCTGTTTCTTTTATTTGTTGAGTTGCAGCAGGTCAAAGGTGCTGCAGCTGTGCGTCCTGCACCTCCACTGCACCTTGGCTGTGCGTCTTTACCCTCCAGCAGCGGCCGCGTCCTTATAGAAACAATCGACTCCACGCATTTAAACGGAGATAAAGCAAACTGAAAGCCATTAAAAAAAACAAAAAAAAAAACACTGTATATCTGCTCAACTGGAAATCTGAAAACGACATCAGTACAAAATGAATGCTGGTTTTCTGTGCCTGAAAAACTTTGCGGGAGGTCTACAGATGGTCGAAAGTATGCGTAGGAATGCGTACTCCTTATAACCTTTATAAATGAGCCCACTGGAGCTGCCTGTTCCGCACATGTCACATGATGACTATGGCCACTCTGATTAGTTGACAGACATGCAAAGCAGTATGGGTAAGATATGGCAGAGCAAACAGCGGAGCTAAGGACAACAAGGACTATTTTCGGCATGGAAAATAATTTCAAACAATGTTCATTATCTATATGGATTCATTGTACAAAGACTCCATAATGACACTGAAGTTCAGAGTTGGATTACAAAGCTTCTGAAAGGGACATGATTGCAAGTCGACACCCCTTTGAAACGGCACAGCTGTGAGCTTTCAGGATCTTTAAAGGGAGTCTCTAGCACATTACAGAGTTATAATACAATCAGTAATCAGAGAACTCATGATCACAAACCACGTTTAGACTTATGGTTATGGTGATTGTTTTAATATTAAGTTCATACTTGGTGATATGAGGTGAACCCCGAACGGTTTTCTTTAGGATGCACAAAAATAATAGTTAATTAGCGTAATGGTATTCTAACTGAGACAATGAAAAATGCTTCGTTAAAAACTTTGCAAATCTCCACTGGTTGCATCTGGCAGTTGTGTTGACATCATCGTATATACTTTACCATCTGGTGTCTGGCAGAGATCTGCACTCTTCTGAGTGCACTCATCTAGTGTTTGGGTGTTTTTCAGTAGCACTTGACCACATGACTGGGCAGTACATGTGACAGACCATGTGACCAAACAACATGAAATAGTCTTTTAGGGGAGCCAGTTAAATTAACTCTGGAGCTATTGTGGTGGCAAAAGAGAGATCCAGGCATTTTGTCACATTGTCAGTGTGAAAGTGTGTGAAATTGTCTGAAGTTTAGTCCGAATTTTGGTACAGCAGCTCCAGAGGGGAAAATTCAGGGTCTGTTCTGGATTTTTAGTTTTCACCAGCCACTTTTCTGCTCTTTGTCATTTGGTAACTTGAAGTGGGCACTCAGGTGGTATACAGGGCTTTTCTGAGGTTTGTGTTGGGAGGCTGGCCATGGATTTATAGCAGAGTTGGTGAGAGGCAGTGGGATTCAACCACACAGAGCAGAAAGGCACAAAATGAGCTGAAAGCCTCAAATTGAGCATCAACCTCGACTGGTAATTCTCAGTGGGACCAGCAAACCTTTCACATTACAAGCAGGCATTTCTTCCAATGCTACAAATATCCAACACATTGCTTAGTGTTGATGTATACTCAGCTGACCATTTAGCAGATTGTGCAGGTTGTTATGTTCAAATTTCGATTTCTTTATTGTCATTTGCGCAACAATTATAGTAAGCATTCCTTTTGGATGTCAAAAAGCCACTGAGGAGTTATACGCACAGTAACTTCAGTCTGATGCAAATGACAGGACATGTAATGTAGCTTAAAAAACCTTTACTGAAGAAAAAGTTCAAAATTACATTTTGTCTTACCTGACACAGCTCTCTGCTCTGCTCCACTCTACTGCACGGCACACCACTCGATAAATTAAAGAGAGTATATGCAGTTTTCTGTCAATATACAAGAATAGGGATTATAACATCTTCTACACTGCCAATATCTTATAAAATGAATAGAAATGACAAACTATGAATTTGCATTATTTTGAAATTAACTTTAACTATTCTGATATTGTGGCTCTTACATACCCAGCCCCTAATGGTTAAGCCGGAAGATTAAGCCATTACCAGATAACTCAAATACTAAAAGCCATCAAACTAAAACAAGTATTACACAAAGCTCTTACAATGCCATTGCGCATGCGTATGTGTGTGTGTGTGCGTGTGTGTGTGCGCGTGTGTGTGCATGTGTGTGCGTGTGTGTGTGTGTGTGTGTGTGTGTGTGCATGTGTGTGCATGATCAATGGATCTGCAGCTTGTCCTCAGTTAATCTCAAATACCACTGGACAGATGAGCATATTTTTTGCGCATTCATGACTGTATGCTGAAGGACATCTGTGAGTCATTATTTTTGAAAAACCTTGAAAAACCTTTTTTATGGCCCTACACAATGTCACCAGCCATGGCCTCAGGCATTCCGTTTTTAGGCCATCCCATTCTTGTGAGCACAATATCTCAAGAACAATTGGAGGGATTTTTATTGAAACATGACACAAAGGGCCACTTGTACTCAAAGATGAACTAATCAGATTTTGGTAGTCAGACGTCAGTGGTCAGGGTCACCATGACGTCAGTAAACATACATTTGGCCATAACTCAAGAACAGTATGTTTTTCACTGGGAAATAGTCACTGGAATCACACGTGTGGTGAGAACTTGGGATGTTCCTGGCATCTAATTTCCCTGTTGAGTCAACACAAAATTTAATTTAGACTAGTGGACTGGTCTAACAGTAAGAAAACACTCAGAAAGCAGTTAAAATTGAGCACAAATTATTAATTGATCATATTATACACTGTCCGAAAAAATACCATGTGTATTAAGAGCCATTTGAAGCTATTAATCATAGTATACAATCACCAAATTGTATTTTAAATGACGTTGAAATGTGTGCCAATTTGTGCTGTGGAATACACATTATACATTAACCTACAAAACATGACAACTCATCAAATGCTTCACCTTTTCAGACAGAAAAGGATCAAAGTGTCTCTGGGTAAACGACCTGGAGCTAGTTGCTGTTAGCTGCCAGCCTGCTTCACAGTATGGCTAACGTTAGCATTGCTGGCAGCAGCAGCTTCTCTGCTTGCAGGTTAACATCCGTGTCTGTGCTTAATGTGGTCACATGTTGCTCCAGTGAAGTGATTATATGCCAGTTTATTCTGTCACTCTCTACATTCAACGTTATTTACATTTTCTTTATCAAAACACTGCCAAAGCTGACATCTCTCCGACTTTGCTGATAAAAACATCCCAGGTGGGCCATCACAGCATATGTGCTTACAGCATACAGTGAGAGGGGCTGCCATCAGGTGGTTTTATATGACCACTGACAGCTGACTTCTCACTCTTCTTAACTGGCCACTAGGGGCCGCAAGTGATCAGCAACTGGTTCAGTTTGAAATCTTGTTTCAGCTAGAGACAATGTATGTCAGGGTCATGTTACTGGTGACAGAGCTTTGCAAATCTCAGCTGGATGCATCTGGTAGTTGTGGTGGCATTGCAGTAGGTGCTTCACCATCTGTTGCTTGGTGGGGATCTGCACTTTACTGAGTGCAGTCATCTAGTTAGAAATGAACCTCAGACAAGATCTCTTTCTATTTTGAATTTTTGATCTGTAGAGGTTTTACATTTGTAAAACTTTCCTTAAGCCAAGAAAAGCAATTTCTGTGATGTCATCACAATGTAAAGTCTAAGGGGAACTCATGGGCAGGACCGTCAGAAAAAACACTACTATGCATATTCAATGGACCGCATACTGCAAAAATAAACCTTTGATTTTGAAAACATATGTGACAGGTGAGTGGTTCTCATTGGGCAGAATGGGTAATCACATTTGGGTGCCATCTCATCTCATTGGATGTTTGTTTTTTTTACTTGGGTGGCATCTCTGCATCTCGTATCCAATTCTTGATAGTATATTCATGAAGAGGACCTGCGCCCTCTGTAGATATAAAAGGCTCATCCTAAGGTGACAGCAACACTTCTTTTCAGATGATTATAAACATACAACATACAAAATGTACCTTTGAAAATTATATTCCATTTCTGCCTTATTCTTCCAAATATTCTCCCTGAATCTTACAGACTGGACTGTTAGAGCATAGTGAACTGACTGCAGTGTACTTTCAGAGAGTAGATTTACTTTGATTTGAACAGAACATTTCATGCAAATATATTATTTTTTACTTCTTCTATTAGTCAGAAACAGACAGACAGGCATACAAATGGTCAGAAGTGAGAACATGCTTTTTTGCAAAGGTAATACTTTTTGAAAACAAAATCAGGTCTTGGTCAGTTACAGATTAAATAAAAGATGTGGGGGGAAAACAGGCCCTGACCTCTCCTGCAAAAGACTTTATGGAAATGAGGCAGCTGTCCTTGATAATGTAATTGGATGAGATTCTGCATGCTGCTCTTGGGAAGTCAGCCCTGATAGTTTGCTGCTGCATCGTGCCCGTCTGGAGCATCGCACTGTAGCTGATGCTCTCCACACCAACTCTATCAATCATTCAGAAAGCACATCAGCTCCAAACCCTGTTATTACGGTTGCTGAACAGGGGGTCAGCATTAGCACAGATGTAAATGGACTGGTGGAGCAGCGGCATCGACAATATAATAAGGTAATAAACAACATCAATTAATGTCCTGTTCTGCCCGTCCTCATCTTCTCTGCTAATCTCCAAATCCAGTTCATTTCAGAGAACAAATACAACACGTAAAAGATTTAGCATTCACCTCGTCTGGGATAAAAAATAAAGTTGTTTAACAAACAATCAACAAGCATTTTAATCAGCAAAAGTCTTTTGGGGATAGATTCAGTGTCTCAGGGTGGGTAAATCTTTATATATCAAGCTCCACTGAAGCCTAGTGCAAATTTGCCCACTTTTAGAGATTGCAGTCAAAGTATTAGCTAATGTAAGGAGGGATGCTGAGTATCTGTAATGAAATTTGTGTGCTGAATTCTCGATGTTCTGCAGGATGGAGATATCCAATCATTTTGTGCTGTGCTGTTTAAATTCCCCTTATTCAACATACACTCAATTAACCTGACTTTCTGCAACGCACCCATCATGTAGAGTTTCTTTCAGCAAAATGCTTCAATCCAATTTGAAGTAGGACAATAAATTATAAATCAACCCTCAGATTGAGTAAGAGATGGACGAGGCATCCCTCCCTGCCCCACCTTTCCACCCTGAAGCTGACTGGCCTCACGTCCGTCTGCCACGATTTTATTAAGTCGCGTCACGTCTGGTGTTACAGAACAGGAACCGTGATGGTTACTGCTGGAGGAGCTCAGTTTTTCACATCAGGTAACACCAGCTCGTTGGCAGCGTAATTGCAGTGTCAGGAAAACTTTCCTCCATGCTCATCCACTATCTGAGCTCAGGGGAGCAAACAGACGTGTGTAGGACATCATCACAAGGCAATATGTCATCACTGACAGTGGGCAGTGGATGACTTTGACAGACCATCAGCTCAGCTGGACAAATGGCTTCTCTTTAATGATCAATTATATGATACTAAATTGACCTGAGCTAGCTGGTTCTGTGAGGCTGTACTCATCCTCAGATCAGTTATCATAGTCATCAGCTTCAGACTAAATAAACAGATCATCCTATAAAGCCATTTGCATCATATTTGATATGTGAGTTTCTGAGACCTCTATAACATCAATATTATTAATACTCAGGTTAAAGTATGGACCTAAGCAGAGCAGCTAAGTGTGTGGTGTATGAACAACAGGCCCAATCCACTTGACCCTTGTCCAGTGACATGTGCGCTAGCAAGTCATAAATGTTTTCCATCTCTACATCTACACAATGAGCATGCTAACATGCTCACGAAATAATGTTTGTTTACCATCATTCCCATCTTAGTTTAGCCTGTTAGCATGCTAACATCTGCAAGCAGACATAGAGATATTTCACTAGATAATTCAAAACTTTGTGCTACATTAGAAATAATAGAATTCAACCTGGTAATTGCAAAAAAAAACTTTGCACTATTGCAGTCTATCCAGTTGTTGTTGACCTATTGAGGAAAAGTGTGTATTTATCATGATTTCTGAAAAGGCTTGGGATTACAAGAGAACAAAACACCTCTTTGCTTGCAAAGCCTAAAGGCAACAGGTGCCAGTACTCAGTATGCTTTCCAATATCCCTTTTCTCAATCCGCAAGAATTTCCATGGATACGTTTTGCATTTAAAGCCACAAGACTTCCAAAAGTTGTACAAAGTTTTATCCTAAGCTTTTGCACCAGATTTCTTACTTTTTACTTTCAAATAAAATCATCAGTGTAGTTTTACAGAGTCCTGATGCAATGTCCTGCAATATCTCCCTATACAGAGGAACACAATGACTGGCTTTCTTCACAACTTTCTAAACTTTTCCTGAAGTCTTTATTATCTCCCAATAATATTCCACGGCATGTCAGTATACCTCAGCAAGGCTTGCAGATCTTTATTAATGGCCAGTCATGCACCTGTCTCTCCGGGCAAGGGCTTATTCACTGTGTGACATTGTCTATCACTTTGTCATGTTTATTGTCTTGCACCCTCACGTCAGTTTGTTGCCTCTGGTTCATCTCTGGTATTTTGAAAGAGATCACAGCTGCAAAGCCGTACATTTAATGTGTTCCACCAGCTGAGGACGTCACCTGGCAGCCTGTCCTCTCTGCCAAAATGGTTTTACACCAATTAGCAGAAAATTTGTCATAATAATTTAAAATAGTTTAAAAGAGTAATCCATTGCTCATGCAAAAATGAGTATTGCAGTCCAAAGAGCGATTTGGAGTCATAGACTGTATATTAAATAGGTTGTGATCCTATTTAACATACAATCTATGGTTTAAGTTAGTTGTTTGTCCCCACTCCCTCCTCCCTAAACATACACAGCAGAGACAGGCAGCGCTACAGGAGCTCCGCAGGAGTGCAGGATGTGTGCAACCTCATAAACTGACAATAACAAACAACGACAAGCCCTCCACTGTAAGTTGATCAGGTGTTCATAATTCTCAATTGTCTGTCAATGTAAAGTTAAGCCACTTATCCTGAAAACAAAAGCCCACTTCTATGAAATAACACACTGGGCGATGAGTTAAGTGGCTGCCTGTCTCACTGCCTGCCAAACTCCATTAACATTTTGCTCAATTTAACAGTGACATCTGCGCCTTGTACGAGATTTTTAATGATTTCTTATGACTCATAAACAGACAGTTACACCATCCATCCATCCAGCTGACATTGGGTGAGAGGCAGGGTACACCCAGGACAAGTCGCCAGTTCATCACAGGGCTGACACAGACAGACAACCACTCACACTCACACTCACACCTACGGGCAATTTAGAGTCACCAATTAACCTAGCATGCATGTCTTTGGACTGTGGGAGGAAGCCAGAGAACCCGGAGAGAACCCACCCTGTGTAGCCTCCACACAGAAAGGCCCTGCCCCTGTGGGATTCGAACACAGGACCTTCTTGCGCTGAGGCCGCAGTGCTAACCACTACACCACCGTGCCTTTAACACTTTCCCTTGACTTATTGTGGCCAGTTTATCATTTATTACAATATATATATATAGTACAGATCCTCTGAGTTACATACTTATGGTCTAATTAAAAAAATGAGATAAATTCATAATTTACTTTAAAGGGACTTTAAAGACTTTATAAATCAAAGACTTTAAAGGAGTTTTGTAGTACAAGACATCAGAAGAATCTTTTATTGCTTTAATGGATTTTATAGCACTGAATTACACTTAACCTGTGTGGGATTTTGAAAAGTGACACTGATACTTTTATCTCCACCATATATTATATTTCATCCAGTATCTGTCTTTTCAACTACCTATTAAGCTTTGACCCACAGACTTAGATGATTTATGTCTCAACTGGCAAGAAATGTTGACTTCATATCTATGTTCAAGGAAGAAAGTATTGATTTCCCATTGAGAGATACCATCAGACATGATAAGGCGGAGGTCTACTCTATCAAGTGTTTTTATATACGTTTGAAGACACCTACAGATAATATATTAAAGGGATTGGACTATTTGAAGTAAGGTTGTGTGAGGTACTTGTTGATGTCAGTGAATTACCTACAGTAGATGCTGATTGATAGTTCCTCGATTTGGAGAAGCAGTGAGGTTCCAGAAGGGAAAATCTGATTTATATTCTAAATACAAGGTGTAGATTATTAACCTTAGTGTCACAGCCATTCAAGATAGAGTAACCACGAGCTCTGAGACTGTGAAACGATGGTATATGTTCCTGTAGAAGCCACAAGTAAATAAGGTGCTTGTTGCTGTCAGCTGGAACTAATCACAGCTCTATGCAACACTTGTGATTCCACCGCCATCCCAGAAGCGACTCTTCGCTCTGCCCTGCTTCAAATATGCGTCAAGTCTACTTTTGATGGATGCTGCGTCAGTTAGCACAGATCAGATCCAATGGGCAGGAAGTCAAACACAGAAAAGGCACAGAGAATTAAGTTAATTTTCAAAATAAAAGACCCTGTGCAGACTCACAATCATAAAGACAGACAGAAAAGAAACTATTTAACTGTGTAGCCTGATTATGCATGGTAGAAGCACAAAAAGCAAGGAAAGAGGACCTAATCAACAAAATCTGAGCAAGTAAACATAATCAGGTGGGCAAAACGCTCCACTGCTGACATGCTTCTGAAACGCTGCTGGTGGGACCTGCAGCCATGCGGAGGATGGAATGGGGGCACCGCCTGACAGTAAACTGACATATCAGTCAGAATAAGCTGCTTGCACTTTCGACCAACTCGCACATTTATACTGGTGGGGATGGACCGAAAAATCCAAACTATCCCTTTAATGCTTTTATTAGTCCTCATTAATTCAAATAATTTTCATGTCAGTGTTTATTAGCATTCATCCCTTTTAAGAAAGAGAAAACTGTTTATTTCACAGGTAATGGACAGTTTATTTTTCTTGGTTGCCACTGACCAGAAATTTACATAAATGGAAAAGATGTCAAGACTGAGTAAAAAATGACAAACATTTCCACACTGTGGAACAGAATACTCTCTTTGCTTTATTAACAGAAACTAATAAACCAGGCAGCGGTGTGTGCAAAAAAACAAAGAGAAAGTCTATCTGTGCTCTGATAAGATTAATAGAAGAAAGCAGCCAGGGATGGAGCAGAGAGCCGGCGCAGATTTCCAGAGTGAAAGAGAGCAGATTTCCAAAATAGTCCCTGTAGATGCAGCTATTTATGTGGAGAAATGAACCATTACTGTATCTAATTTGTGGCAAATTGATCCTGGAGACTGAGGCTGTCATCCATCCTCCTGCTTGTGTGTTTAGACTGCAATTTATACTTTGTCAGAGGGGAATAAAGCTGGGAGGACAAATGTGTCAGCTCACTGCCTCTCTGAGGCCCCTGTCAAAGAAGAGCTATGATGGTGAAGAAGCTGGCCAAGGAAGGATTCACTCATGTTTTGGGGAGAGGACAGGAAGCGCTGCAGGCGGACATCACGGAGCAAGCCAACCTGCGGGTGCAACTTGAAGGATATAAAGTGAAACAGGGCGTGATTCCCAGGCTAGGAAAAAATGGGTAATCTATTGGTGAGCAGAGACAAGAGACAAGAAATTAGACACTTCAACTTCAAACTATACTTTTCGATCAAACATAATACTAATTTGTTATACAATTTCATCTGATTATGTCAGCAGGGTGCACTACAGTCACTACATACATGGCCAAACAGAGCAGGGGCTTCATTTATATAAATGATCTTAGTTTTGTACTTAGTCTTAAGATTGTTTCCGACAGTGTGCTCTTATGTTTGATTCATAAAATATATAATAAACCTTGCACAAGCAAGTTCTAAGAAAAAAAAGTAACTTAAGCACCTGTAATTTATAAATCTTAACTTATTCTCAGCAATTTTCCCTTATATTATGAAGCACAAATGAGGGTTTCATCAGATACACTGTTTAAAAAAAATAAAGTTGAGAAAACTCATTTCATCTCAAGGCAGATGTCTTCACTAAATTTCAGTTTTGTATCAAACCCAACTCTTATGCTTTGAAATAAGCTGAAAAATGTTTTTCCAAAACCATAATCTTTTGTTGACATAATTTACTACACTGTTAACCCAAATAAGTTAGCAATACTTAAAAAATAAAAATAAAATAAAAAACACTAAAAATCAGTTGCCACAAATGTTTTGGAGCTGATAAACTTAATAGTTGGAAGTTATCAGAGCTAGAATTTAGTGTTATATGTTATCTTTGATTACAGTTAAATTAAAATATTTTCAATAAATGCACCAAGTTTTTATTGACCCATTGCAGCAAGTTAACACACTGGAGAAACAAAGAAATTGAGGAAAAATAAAATTTCAAGGCAGCTTAAGTTTTACCAACTAATAATGTTTTGTTGAGAAAAAAAATCATTTTATTTTCAAGCATCCAAATAAGACAAATCAGGTTCATAGTTCACTGTGAACAATTTTTAAAATACATTTTTTGGGTAGTTTCTGAAACTCACAAGATTCAATCTTATCTAAAGAGGAAGAGCAAATTATCTCACCAAAATATTATAGATTGTCAAAACTTTGGTTCTGAACTTTCTCAAAGTTTTGAGAGTTTGAGTTTGATTGAAAACTTGAAAATCTAGTGAAGGCAACTGCCTTGAAATTCTGAGTTTTCTCGGCTCCTTTTACAGGACAGAACTAATTCATTTTTCGTATAAAAAACAATCATTTCATGTTCAGTAAAGTTTAAACATAAAAGTTTAAGTTTTAAGTGTTTGCCACTTATTACTATTATTTAATGTGAAACAAAACCTTTTGTATTTCAAAATATGTTAAGTAAACTCATTGAAGTGAAAGTGAATAATGGTTAATAACGTCATATTTTCAATACTCTCATTTGCAACTTTCAAGCACCCAAATAATGGTACATAGGGTGAACAATTTTTGAAATGCTGAATTCTTTGGATCTCTAAAACTCAAAGATTCAAGTTAGTAGGAGAATTTAGTAAAGAAGAAAGTCAGTTATTAAATTAATAAAAGCTTATAGGTCGGCAAAACTTTTTTGAGCTCATTTCACTTGAGTTTGACTTAAAACTCAAACATTTAGTGAAGACAGTTGCCTGGAAATTACACCCTTCCTTCTTTCCTGCCCTTCTTTCTCACAGTGAATAGTCACGGAACAAACGAGAAAAATGAACTGTTTGGAGGACGAGATCACAGCAATGGTAGAGACTGAAGCCACACAACATGTATTATTCTGTGGACTAACTAGTGGGGTGACAAACAAAGCCAAACGCAAAGCTTAGGAGTATGTCGCTATTAATTTGTCACACCTTGAACTGATCATTCCTACAATGTTGTTCACAAGCTGACACAAAGATCACCACAGACTTGGCCACATTTCTTCCCAAACTGCAAGACCCCTAAATAACCAGCAGGAAAATCATTTTTCTGACTTTTTTCCTGAAGGGCAAGTCAGACCATAGAAATGTGATTAATGCTCCTGAAGACATCAGGGGTTAAGGGTCACCTACCTGGTTATAATGCCAATGATATGTGTGCATAATACATTCTTACCTTAAGGAATACATGACCAGACTGGTCATAAATTAAAAGAAAAACTTACATAAATGAATAGAGAATGTTCTGACTCCCAACTCATCAAATATGATAATGAATGCGGTTGCTGGACGTGGACGGGGGACAGAGGGGTCACCGAGTGGTTTGATGAGAAAATGATGTGAATCACAGTCACCAGATCTCAAGATCAATCTCACAGTTGAATTACCCATGGGAAATTCTATAGCTCACCATCAAAACAACAAATTAAGAAATGTCTTTTGGAAGGACTGGGTTCATCCAGAAGAGTATATGTGCAGTCCATAAAAATATAAATGCAACACTTCTTTTGCTCCCTTTTTTTAAAAATAACTTTAAAGGGAATTTTTCTTCTAAACACATTATACATGTTAGAACATAGTTGATGGCAACATGAAAACACAGAGAACTATGTAGTACTGAATTGTGGAGTTAGACTGTTAAACAGTTGCTCATGATTTCTGTGTTAAGGATTCTTTGGTGGACCTGAAACTCGGCTTGGTGATGTGCCAGAACCATGGTCCCTCAACACTATATAAGCTTTACACTCAGTTACAAACGTACCTTCAGTGACTCTCTCAGTCCACATCAGCCCAGCAGTTCACTTCAGTTCACTTCAGTTCCAAGAATCCGACACTGAAGAAAAAAAAAAACATCTTGTCACCATCCTCTGGCTCTGGTGGCTCAAACATGTCTGGACATGTCCAATAAAGCTGCTAGACAGAGCGTATTTTGAATTTATCTCAACTTTTTAATTGTATCATAAGTATGAAACTTTAGCAGAACAGAACTGAAGAAGTCACTTGAATGAGAGGTGAAATGTCTTCAAGATACTAAACAAATCCAGTTACCTGTGATAAAGCCCTGTTCCTAAAGCCCTGACATGCTGTTCACACCAAATACTCCCAGTTCAGACAGTGTGCATGTGCATGTGAACGTGGCTCTACAGTGAAGGTTTAGGCTAAAAGCTTATAGGGGACTTGGATTATACCAGACAAACAGAACGGAGGCATTTAAGTTTTTATTCTGTTGGCTTTTTTTTTTTTTTTTTTAATGTTTGAAAACTGGTCACCATTCACTTCCATTGTTTGGGAGATTCTGCAACGCTGTTTTCATGTGAAACCCCAGCAGTGTTTTGTGGACTAAAAACCTAAACCAGACCTTCAATCAGCATGACTTTGAGTAGATAATGACTGAATTTTCATTTCTTTGTGAACTCTCCCTTTAACAGTAGTTGGCAACCATGGTAGTAGGTGCATTACCACCATCTTCTGCTCCCGAGTGTAAATCAGAGATTAAATTCTGGTGATTAATCCAGTCCGTCTGATAAACTCACTCCACTGCTCAGCCCACTCTGCAAATTGATCAAAGTTTTAATATTAATATCCTGCTCTCCAGTCTGTCTAAGTTCCTCCTTCATGTGCTGTCTGTCTTGGAGCATTCTATGATTGTGTGTTTTCCTATTGTGAAGAGCATACTGTTTAAATTGTAATGACCTAATTTTATCCTGTTCCAAATGACTTCTTTTCTCATCCTTCTTATATTCCTCACTGTTGAATTTACATTACTGATTAAATGATATAAAACCTCCCCCTCGCTTCGTTTTTCAACCTCCCTTGCCATTCTTTAATTGGTTTATTAAAAATTATTGCCTTGATTTCCGCTTTGCTTCATGGGATGTGTACATTTATGGTGTTTTGTTTGTTTGTTTGTTTGTTTTTTTATGAAGCTTGTTTTGCAGATTTATCCACTTCCTCATTATCATGCAGACCTGCATGTGCTGGAACCCACATACAGCAACCAATGTTAAGGTTTGAGTGTGAACTAGAGTTTTAAAAAAAGATTCTTTTGACCAACTCCTCAGTGTGCCCACTTCTTGCAGTTTTAAATAAAGGTGTTGTCCTGTGTTTCCGTTGTCCCATTGCATTATTGCCTTCAAGCAAACCCAGTGCTCCCTGTATGAGGATCCTTGCATCCATCAGTATGTACTGAAGCAAATGTTTGATATAGTTTGGAACCTGTCTTCAATCAATACTGCAGTTCTTCCAAAACCCTAATGGATCTTCATTGTTTTCCATAATATAAAACTTGACTGTCTGTAGACACTGGTAGTCAGTGTAGGGATATATCTTATTTCACTCAGTGTCATGTTTCCGGCTACTTTCTCACTGGTCCACTCTTCCGTTTGGCTGTCTCTCTCTCATCATTGTAGAAGTACCTTTACTGTTTGTTGTCGATCTTCAGAATCCCCTCATCATTAACTGCTTGCATCTGATATGCAGTGGCATTTCACCCACCTCCACCTGTAGAGCAAACACAGGAGAGAAGCATCACCTCCAACTTCTTTATTGAGCTTTTGGCTGCAAAACAATAGGCAATATATCCATAATCCAACACTGTTCTCATCAGGACTACATATATATTGTTAAATGCACATCTACTTGTTCCCCATTTCATTACAGCTGCGTCTGCATCTCCAGTGTGTTAATAAGCACCCAGCACTCTCATGCACGAACCTGAACCTGCACTGTTCTTAAAGTGACAGTGTCCTTCAGCAAGAAAGGGGCTCAGCAACCTGCAGCTCCAGAGCAGCATGCGCCACCGTAGCCTTTCTCCAGAAGCTCTCTGAAAGTTGTTGAAATATTATATGGAAATGAATGATGGTTATTTCTTTAACATTTTAATTTTCACTTATCATTCTTATAGATCTATGAAAAAAGTAAAGAGGCAATGTAATAATAATAATATTAATAATTCATTATACTTATATAGCGCTTTTCAAAATACTCAAAGATGTTTGACAAAAAAAAAGAAAAGAGAAAGGAAGAAACAACATACAACAATATAGCAAACAACAAAAAGAAAAACAAACAAGCAAGGGATGTGGAGAAGAAACTGTCAATGGTTGAAAGCAGTGTTGAACAGGTGAGTCTTGAGTGATTTTTTGAATATGGGGAGAGAGGGCGCGTCTCAGATGGCTTTGGGCTAATGAGTTCCAGAGGGTGGGAGCAGCGATGGAGAAGGCCCTGTCCCCCCAGGATTTGTGCTTGGTCTGGATGGGTGGGGACAGGAGGTTAGCATCAGCAGAGCAGAGTGCACAGGTGTGAGTGTGTTGATGAAGGAGTTCAGACAGGTAGGGTGGGGCCAGGTTATTTAGGGCTTTGTATGTGATGAGGAGGATTTTGTAATTAATTCTCTGGGGGATGGGGAGCCAGTGAAGTTTATGGAGGACGGGGGTGATGTGGACATTGGTGTGAGAGTGTGTGAGTAGTCGGGCAGCAGAGTTCTGGGTGTACTGGAGCTGATCAAGAGGTTTTGATGGTGAGCCATAGAGGAGACTGTTGCAGGAGTCCAGACAGGAGGTGATGAAGGTGTGGATGAGGGTTTCTGCAGCTGTGGAGGAGAGGGATGGACGGGCGATGTTCTCGAGGTGAAAGAAAGCTGTTTTGGTGAGTTGTCTGATGTGCTGGTTAAAGGAGAGGGTTTGATCGAAAAAGACGCCAAGATTACAGATGTGAGGGGAGGTTGGTACTAAGGAGCCGTCGATGTTGAGAGTGAAGTTATGGGTGGATTTGGTGAGTGCTTTTGGTCCAATGATGATTATTTGAGATTTGTCACAGTTTAGCTTGAGGAAACTGATTTGAAGCCAGGATTTTATTTCAGTGATGCAGTTAGTCAGGGTAGAGTGGGTGGCAGTGGAGACTGTCTTGGTGGAGATGAGGAGCTGGATATCATCAGCGAAGCAGTGGAATGTGACCAAGAGGGAACAGGTACAGAATGAAGAGGAGGGGGCTGAGAACTGAACCTTGGGGGAGGGGAGCAGTGGGGGATTTGCAGTTGTTGATGGAGATGATGTACTGCAATAGATTTTTGAATTTTCAAACTTTTCAGTTTTGAAAAAGTTTTACCAGTTACTAATCTCTTGTTGAGATAATTTACTTTTCTTCTTCTTATAAACTTAAATCTTTGAGTTTTGAAAATTGAGAAATTATATTTAATAAAACAATATAGAGTAAATTCATTCAAGTGAAAGTGAGTAATGGGTAATTTTTTTGCATTTTCAATTAGAGCCATTTAATTTTCAGCCACCCACAACAATGACAATGAAGGTTCACTGTGACTAAATTTTGAAAGAATTTTTTTCTACAACTGAAAGATTCCAGTTTATCTGAAGAAGAATAGTTAATTATCTCAACTAAACATTATAGGTTGGCTAAACTTTTTAAAGTTTATTTGAAAAAAGAAGAGCAACTTAAAAATTATTATGTTGCCTTGAAAATTTGAGTTGTTTCAGCTATTTTTCTTTACAGTGTGAAGTGATTCTTACATTTACCAACTGCAAAAATATGTAGCCTATACACCAAATAAAAGTTTTAAAGTTTTACAAATGTACAATGCTCTGAGCCTTTTCCTCTAAATTGTGATTGCTGCCATACTCTTCTCGAGTCTCCATAAGATAGCTATGGTTGCCAAATAAAAAAATAAAAAAAACAGTCACCCAACTCATCATTTCAAGACAAATAACTTCAACTTAGGTAAAAACTCATTTATAAGTTCTGAAAATAAATTCTAGAAACTTTTAATTAACTTTAATTAATAAAACTTAGCTTAATGTTAATTTAATGAGAAAAGATTAATTGATTCCACTAAATTCCCATATGTTTTTTTTACAGCGTAGTCTCAGATGATGTCACAGGTGAGGAAACTGGATGTGGCCAACCACGTGGTGTCACGTGGTCTGTGGTTGTGAGACCAGCTGGATGTACTGACAGATCCTCTGGGGGACACTGCAGCAGCGAGCATACCACTTGCACACTCCCTCAAAATTTGTGACATCTGTGGCTCTGTACTGTGGGATAAAAGTGCATATTTTAGAGGGGCCTTTGATATGCCACACCTGTGTTAACTTGGGAAAAAAGAACACATATTTTGACAAATTTGTGAAGAAAAATCTGAGAGAAATAAGGTACAGAAAATGTCCTAGATATTTTACTTCAACTCATGAAAAATGTGTCTTTTTGTTGAGTTACGTGGACATGGTGGTGTAAGAATGATGGTGTTTCTATTCCAGCCTTCTCTTGGCACTGGAGATCACTTTAAGACAAAAACATCTAAAGAAAAGTAGAAGATACTGGAAACAGGTACTGGAACAGACAGAAGCGTAGCTCCGCTGACACAACACTCTGTTAATTCTCCAGTCTGTATTCCTCTGTTTTTATAGTCATTTTCACTCCACAAAACCACACAGAGAACAACAACAAAAAAAGTCCTGACTGAGAAAATGCACCAGTTTCCTCCAAAGTTCAGCGGCCTTTGGCGAGCAGCTCCGTACTGCAGGTGTGAAGACTGCAGTGTGGACAGATTGTGAGTCAGTGATTTAAACACTAGAGCAAAGTAAAAAGAGAGCTTTATAAAAAAAAAAAAATACAGAATTAATGTTTAATATTTAATGGATGCATTTATTAGACCTGGAAAGTCCCATAAATGCAAATGTGGGGGATACTGGGGATGGTTGCATTTCTCTCAGAGACTATTTGAACGAGACTACACAAATGTTTATTTGTTTTAAACTTACATCTGTCTGCTAATTATCCATACCATTTAAAAATGATTACATATGACATCTCATCCAATGGAAGAAGTCAGAAATTGCAACTGACTCCAACCCTGGGGATGGTTGCAACATGTTAAAAATACACAGTTTCACAATTTAACTTTTGCCATTTATCTCAGTAAACATAGTATTCTGAATATATGCATTGTTTTACATTTATAGTACTCATTCTTGAAGAGAACTTGTATTTTGAGTGTTTTTTTTTATTTTACTCTTCAATTATGTTGAGAAATTATATTTTAAAAAATCAAACTCTTAAACCTTGTAACGGACCAACCTCCTGGTGATTAAATTAGATGTAGATGTCAACTCTGTGAGACGTCTTACAGAGTTGAGAAAATGTTTGATTTTTCATTTCGCAGCACAGTCATAGTGAGTAGTCATTTTATTTTTTAAAGTGTCTGAGTTCTCTTAATGTTAATCAAAATTCACATTTTTAAACCATAATTCTTATTTAGCTTTGATTTAGAAGGGCTACAGAGTTGACACATGGTTGAGACACTTCTTATAGCAATATTATTTAATAAATTTATTGAAAAATAGAAAGTTTAGTTTAGCTTGAGCTGTATTCCCTCCTTTTTTAAATCAGGAAGTGAGACGGGGTCTTTAGGGTATAGCTAATTCTTTTTATGCCTGATGAAATCATGTTTTTGTATGAGGCTGATGTAGCTGATGAAAATCTGGGACACAACATTAAAGGGTCTACATTTCCCTAAAAAATAGATTTCAAAACAAAGATTTTAATAGCACATTTTTATGCCTATGTGATTGGTAAGTATGATTAGTTTTAGATGTTGAAAGCTTTTAATACATTTTTAAATTGTTTGAAGTTGTGAATTCTTGTCTGGGACAACGGTGTTTTCTGGCACAAAGCAAATTTAGACATGTAGAAAAATTGAAGCAAAAAAAAATCCTTCAAGAATTGTTTCACCAAATAACTGAAAAAAACATTCTAAAGAATGGGTGATAATATTATTATAGAACTATTAGCAGTGCAACTTTATTAAACATGTATTTATTGTACAAAACTGCGCCAATGACTAGTTTATGTTGAAAAATACTGTTACCTGTCCCTATCAGCCATAACAGAACATCATGCACCTGTGAGATCCACCTAGACAAATGCTAACCATGTCACTGAGAAGTCAACAAAACAAGGATTCAACAAGGATCGATTAATTCATACTAAAGGACAGGGAAATATAATTTCAAAAAGCAGATGTTGAATGAGTCTTCTGTTCTCCTGGTGAGTAGAAGGTCTAACTGAGCGTGTGCAGTAAGAGTACCATCACTCTAGCATGTTTCTGATTAGAGAAATAAGACTTGTTGCCACTGTCCCATGGTGAAAACATCCCCCGTCTACTCCTAAATAAGTACAAAATGGAGTCACAACAGAAGTCCTGTTTAAAAGTTAAATACCAATATTAAAATTACAACTGATAGCACTAACTTTAATACCAGAACTACCCTTTCTACTATTATAACCACCACTGCTGCTTCATTCACTGTTACCACTACTGATCATACAAGTTCAGGTTCATGTACGAGTCAAACTCTTCAAGGATAAACTTTGAAGTCAGAGTTCTTATCAATACGTTAATCAGCTACGTGAATAATGGGATAATTGCAGTAATGGCTACCTGAAAGTTTAGTTTCTGTTGGTTATATTGCATTATCACCATCTAGTGGCTAAAAACAGTTAATGCAAGTGTTTAGTTGTAAAACTGCAGTATACTGTAGTCCTGCTATAAGAGTATTGTTCACAGTTGACAGAATCATTTTGAAGCATCTCAGTTCTATGTCATTAAAAGTTTCTGCACATTTATCTGACAGTTATCAGTTACTTTGCAGATGCAAAAATAATGTATTCTTTGAAAAAAAAAACATCCTTCTTATCAAGTAACTTCAGTCTAATAAAATAAGTATTCATAGAAGAAAATATGCCAGAGCAGTGAGAATATTCCAACATTTTTCAATGCAAATCAGCTTGTTTCAACTATTTTATAAAATCAAGGTTCAGGTATGTAACTCTGTGTTGACTTTTTCTTTTTCTTGTCTTATGATTTCACAATTATGGACAGAAATGTCAGTATTACATCGTTTTGTTTTGTTTTTTTTGCACAGTATTCAACAATATATAAAGTAGTTACAATCAGTTCCTGCTCAAATAAGTTCATTACAATATTAAAGTGCTACCCTTTATTTACAGTCAAGAGCACGTTTTAAAAACTACAATAAGTTTACAAAAGGCCCCACAGACATAAAAACAGAAAATACAGTTACAAATTAGAATAAATACACCCTAGTCAAGGACAAAGAGGAAAAATAAATGCAATACACATAAAAATATAAAATATAGGACTAAGAAGAATCAATAGAAAAAAAAGTCAGAAAAATTAATCTTTACAGTAAATGCAACACAAATAATAATCTAGTCCTCACACTATGAAGGGGATCATTCTTCATAATAAGTACTTGAACTTTTTTATAGTCTTCTTTAAGTACATTTGTGGTACAACACACATACTGTGCTTTGGACAGCATCTTTCTTGGATTATTATCTTGCACAAATACTCCCACACTGCATATCGTACAGTTTACTACGGACTATCTTTATTGTTATGCACCAAAACACTAAGGCAGATTCCTCATATGTGTAAACCTAATTTTAGAATAATGATGATTATATTGTTATGGTTATTATTATAAGTAGTAGTAGTAGTAGTAGTAGTAGTAGTAGTAGCAGCAACAGTAGTAGTAGTATTGATATTTTTATTATTGCATGATGAGATTTATTTTGCAGATTATGTTATTTTTCTCAGATTTTTTAATATAATTTCTAGCATTAATACATGGTTCATATATATTTGTTGTATTCCTGAATTTAGATCAGGAACTACGTGATATGGTGCATGGATTGACAGACTGACAGCGTGATATGATGTAAGAAGTGATGTGTCTCCAGACTTTTGACTGGGGTGGCCAAAGTGGGGCACTGACTTATGCAGGGGTGGCCTGACATACATGTGTGCCTTCATGGGCATGTACGCACATTGATGTACTATTTCTAATATCTAATTTAATTACTAGCATTACAGTATTTTACAATTTCTTAAATTCCTGTGTTAATGTAATTATATATAATATATTATATATAATAACAGAGAAGATTATTTTATTTATAATTTATGTATAAATAGAATATAAAGCTTCAATACTTTATTCTTTAAGGCCTCAAAAATGAATTGTACCTCCATTGTGCCTCTTTCCTCTGGTTGTGAGAGAGTCATCCTCCACACTCCATCATAAAAAAATACTTTTATTTTTATGATAAAAATAAAAATAGGCTGCATACAAAAGAAAGCAATGCCAAGTTAAAAAAACAAAAACAAAAAACTCATGCAGTTGGTTTAAACTAAGATCCCACCTGGGTGAATACCCAATCATTCTTCAAGATGATGGAGTGTCACTTGGGGTGGCCAACCAGATTTCAGGGGTGGCCAGTGCCCCCCCCCCCCCCCTGCAGGTCTGTCCAGTGGAAACGCCCCTGGACGTTTGCAGCCTCCCACCAAAATATTCAAATCGGGATTTTATTATTATATATTTCTGTATTTTTCTTTATAGCATATATATAATGCATATAGTCATGTACCACTGACATGCTGATTGTATCATCCTCAGAAAATCTAAGATAATATTTGCTTTTATGATCCCTAAAGGTATATTTTAAATGCTGCCGCATGTTTGTAAGTGAGGTCCTGTTGAATAAAGATTTATAAAAGAATGGATGGATGGATGGATGGATGGATGGATGGATGGATGGATGGATGGATGGAGCAGCTCTGTGTGGAGCGGATTAAAGGGGAGGAGTTATCACGGCAGACTGGTTGCTGACAGGAGGAGAGCGGTTGTGATGGCAGCGCAGCGGGCATCATCTCTGCCCGTGTTGAAGTTGTAGATGAAACCCGGAGCCGTGTCGAGTAAAAAGTGACAGCGATTATTAACTGTTAGTGTTTGTGAAAGCCATGCGCCCGCTGCCGCCGCTGCTCTGTCTGCTGTCCGCGCTGGTTTTCTGTGAGGATGGGAGAGCGACTGGAGAGTTCACTCCGACCGGACACCCCCTGCATATCAATGACGGAAACTTTTCAGAGTGGGATCACATGAAACAAGAGGCTGTTCAGCACCAACAACAAGTGCTCGCTGCATTGTCAGGTCTGTACAGGCTTCATGTGTCACAGCAGGGAAACTTCAGCTACAGTCAAACTTCAAAATACTTTTTGAAGACTTTGTTGTGTGCGTAAAATGTTGGATTTTAGCTGAAATGAGTTGGCTGGACAATGTTGGTACTTTGACCTCGTTCTTATTCCATCAACCATATTAGAGGTCTTTTTTTCCAGCAGATTATACATGTCCTCATTTAGTCCGCCTCGACCATCTGTATCAGGATTTGCTCACAAATCTACTGATCTGGTTGGTGAGTAATAAGTGGTGTGGGAGCTGTGTGGTCACCTCATGAGTAACGGTTTGTCCATCTGTCCCTTTTTTGTACTGCATCACCACCAACAAGGCAGAAATATATCACTCTGTTATTTTAGATTATAACAATACATGGATTTTAAAAGTCCAGTGTGTAAGATTTAGGGGGATCTATTGGATTAATTTGGCAAAAATGGAATAAAATATTTGTAATTACAATTTCATTACTGTGCAATCATTTGAAAATAAGAGTAATTTTGTTTTCGTTACTTTAGAATGAGCCTTATACTGAGGCGAAGTCACACCTCTTCCTGTTTGGACTACCATGGGACCCAGCCAGTGTGGGGCAAGTTGTTCAGAAAGCGTGATGAATAATATCACTTAACATATTAGTTGGTATCAACAGAGTTAGTTACATTGCTAGTTATACTAATGTATTGTGTACCTTGTTGGAGACCTTGTTCCACCACAACATTGAACTGTTCTCACCCAGAAAGCTTTTGTTGTTAGCTGTCCAGACGTCGACTGTGGTGGAAACAAAATCGACCCCTCTGACTGTGGCCCTCAGATTAGATTCCATCACCACGTGTTCTCTTCTTCTCTCTGGAGGAAAAAGAACAAACTCAAAGTAATGACAGTGCTTCCCCCTGTGGAAGGTTTGCCTGTCTCCTGCTCCTTCACCCTCCATCCTTTGTTTTGTTTAGTTTTTTGCCAAGCAGCTGATGTGACCTGCCCTGACCTGCCGCACGTACACGTCATCATAAGACTACCTAGCACATCTATAAAGATGGATGCCTGGTAACATGTATAGAAACAGTATTGCCCTGTGAAATATTGC
This sequence comes from Lutjanus erythropterus, assembly GCF_056507025.1. Classification (NCBI taxonomy): domain Eukaryota; kingdom Metazoa; phylum Chordata; class Actinopteri; order Lutjaniformes; family Lutjanidae; genus Lutjanus; species Lutjanus erythropterus. Next base: position 2,718,836 of record NC_139324.1, on the reverse strand, counting down.
AATACTGTGATGTATTGATTCCCCCCACCCCCACCCCTACAATGTATCAGGGTCCTTGCAGACCCCGGTCAAAAGCACCAAATGCCAATCCCTCCTATATGCAGTTTTAATAGATGGAACTATTAACTGAGTCCATGTTTGCCGTGGGTCCTAATTTAAAGTACCGCACACTATCAGGGGACACTGTGTGGGTGATTCTGAAGAAGACAGACAAAGATGCAGCAGACACAGATTTCCTCATGTGTTCTGTCTATTTTGTTTTAAACAATATGCAAAATAACAAAATTTACAAAAAAAAAAAATAATAATAGTAATAATGTTTTTTTCAGATGACATTAGTGACACAACTAATAATGTTTTGAAGAAGAAGTAAGTGAACATTTTGATGTGATGTTTGTTTCTGACAGTAGTTAATTCTTGAGGTCACTATGGGACCTCAGTCTGTAGTGTTGGTCAGATGAAGGTTAATATGACTCACTCTGTATTCATTCAAATCCTGCCTTTACATTACAGCAGACTCATTCTTCTTTTCAACTTCTGCGCTTTGTGTCCCGCTGGCTATTTTAATTTTCATAGTGGATCTATGCTCTCCCTCTGTCTCCAGAAGCACTTCTCTCTGCTTCACTCACTCACACACAGATGCACACACTCGTCATGACAATCTCCTTGTTTACAGCAGAGCAGTGGAGAGGAGCTGAAAGAGGGATTTGTGGCCCCGTTCACTTATCAACTCCTTCATGACTAATTCATGCTGCTGTAGGAGTACATTACCATCCGTCATCACATGATCCTCCAGTCTGTGTTGTCAACTGAAACACTTGGAAATGTACCCAAGCATGCTGTTGTCTTGAGCACCCCCACACACACACACACACCCCTAGTGCCAGGATGTGTAGTGTCCTGCCAAACCTTCTCCTTGTAGCCTTCCTGACCGTTCTGTACAGAGTGAATTCTGACGGGGTCTCAAACTCTAATTGGCCTGGGGCCACTGATAGCACTAATATCTTGTATGGGGGCCACTTCAGTGCTCAAATACTGCAAATATGTGCAAAATTTCTGAAACTTTACGGCATTCAAAAAGCAGTTTCTACAGACCCTTTTACAGCCGATGTTATCTAAAAGCTGCATGTGCATTTTGGCAAAGGAAGTAGCAGTCTCCCGAAGTCATCTAGATGATTTGGCAAACTGCAAATGTTGAATTAAAACATTTTACTAGCACTAAAATTCCCAGAATGCATGGCTGTTGCATATACAACACATTGGAATTGATATTCCACTGGTTAACTTAAGTTGTTCAGAAGTCAGACAGTATCACAACCGTTTCAGAGCAATTGGTGGCGTTTATGGCTGCAAGCTATTAAATGGGTTGACTGGACGCAGTCAAAGCTGCTCATGTTTTCGGTGGGCCGTTGACAAACTGTTGTGGTCTACTGTACTTGCCATAATGTGTGTGCAGCTACAAAATGTAGAAGGGTCTATGCATTTTTATATATATTATTTGTTCCTGCATTGGACACAAACTCAGCAACTCCTCTGTCATTAATACCCCTGTTGAAAAAGGGTTGCTGATCATTGTTGATTTTGTCTGTGCTTTTGTCAAAGACCACAGAATGTGTGTCATAAATGATCATAACTATCTCTTCTCACACTGTGATACACTCTTAGAGATAAGGGTTACAGTTTGTAACAACAGAGACAGGCTTTGACACTTATTTTAGGTACATTTTTTTATTTAATCAAATAAAAAAGATTAATCAGAAAACATACTCATAGCCAGATATTTATGCCCAGAGCCATGTAGAGAGGGTTCAGGTTAACAAGTGTTTGTACCTGGCAAGGCATCAGCTAAGTAAGAGATAATCAATGAGTAGGTGTGCGTTAAACAGTTTGAATGCATGATGTGGACGCGAAGAATTACCCTACACAAAGCGGAGACTTCAAACCATTTAACACACACCTACAAGGTGATTATTCTGTTTATACTGTTGTCATTTACTGACAATATGAAAGAAAAGCATTTCCAGATTTTTGAGTGAAAGTTTTGCAGTTGAAATTGAAATTTATGACGCAAGAGCTTACTGTAGTCATGACAAAGACTAATTCTAGTCCTACAACCAAACTCAGCCAGCAGTTGATAAAGTGCTTCCTAACTAGAAGCTGTGTGAGCAAACAACTTTCCATATAAACAAGATTCCTTAAGATTCCTCCCTCTGTAGACAATTAAATCAGGTATCTGAGTTATTTATTCCCAACTAGCATACATTTCTTAAATCAGTCTTGTTTCTGTAAAGTTTGAGGGAGGTTTACTCCAAAAAGTTCCCCTTTTTCCACTAAAGTCCCATCCTTTTTGAGGATATTCCTATAAAAAGGCTGCTGTGGATCATATAAAAGCTGTCGCTTCTTCTCAACCTCATTAATTAGTCTCTCATCCTCCGTTTTGACTGCATTGATGAGGGGAAGCAAGGATGTCAAGGATGTCACATCAATTTTAACCCGATAAAATAGGTTGGAAGTGCATGAAACTTTGCAATTTTTCAAGCTCAGCCTGTTCACTGACACACAGAGCAGGTTAGGACATCCTCAATTTGGAAAACTGAAGCCCGCACATTCACATCACTTCCTGTTAGGAAGTGGTGTGAGCTTTGACAGCTGTGGTCTTAAATGTGACTGTGGTTATTAGTTGGGTAAGCAGATGAATTTCGAATTGTGATAAAACTGGAGCCAAACTACATGTGTGTTACACTGTGTGTGTGGGTGGTATCTATTTTTTCATTCCTTCATACCCTCCTGACATTTTAGTGAGGTATACAGTATTAGGCTGTATTTCTGTAAAGCTTGTCCTCGTCTCTGTTGTACTGTAGTACTGTCTTAACATAGGCAGAGCTGCAAAAAGGAACACCAGAGACGAAGAAGTCGGCACATTTTGAACGGGCACTGCACTAGTACTAAATAAAAAGAGAAAATCTAGAAATACAAATGCACAACAGCCACTTCCTCTCATGAACCAGATGGTCAGTTTTCCCATGCTGAGATCAACATCATCATTGTTGCGCCTTCATAGTGGCTAAAGCAGCAGACTTAAAGATTTAATCATTTGTCCCAGGGGAGGATTGTAATTATTAGACCACAGGACTGCTGGTTGTTAGGACATTAAGTCTTTGTGCCCCCCCTCTTAACCCAGCTCCACCCTAAGCATCCTTTGTCTCACTTGGATTTGATATTGCTGACTCGTGCTCGAGGACGACCTGGCCCACATATCAAAGGGTGCGCTTGTGTTTTCCTCCGTCAGTGGAATGTATGGCCTAATTCCAGCACACAAACAAGCATGTTTGCATGGGGAGGGTGGGGGGGGTTCACCAGAGATAAGTCCCTGTTGGACCATCTGTTTGTGCTGATCTCACAGAAATGACCAGTCAACATGTTTATGCTCCTCCTCCCTGTGGATCTGAATTTGATCGTAGTCTGTGGTGAAATGATAATAATGTCACACTGCTGATATGTCAGCAAAAGCACATTTCAAAGCTTTCAGCCACAAACATGTTGTTTGTAATTAATTATAACTTGTCATTCTAATACTGCCTCCATTTCTGAAGTTCTACCTAGAACCATTTTCTTATGAAGAACCCTTTTGTGATGAAAGTTTTTATCAAAGGTTCTTTGTAAGACTGAGGGTTCTGCTGAGAACCCTTTTTGGAAGAAAGAGGTTTTCAAGGACTGTTGAAATCCTTTAAGAATTCTTCATCAAGGCTTCTTTGTACCATCATGTAAAAGGGTTCTCAATGGAACCCCCTGGGTAGGTTCTAGCTTAAACCCTTGGAATACAAAAAGGTGCTAAGTAGAACCCCCCTGGGTGTGTTTTAGATAAAATCATAAGAATATACATATTATTTACTGGTAGAACTCCCAATGTGTGTTCTAGATAAACCCTTAGAATATAAAAAGGTTCTCTGTAGAATCCCCTTGGCGGGTTCTTGTGAGCACCCAGAAAAGGATAGAAACCCCAGAGAAGGTTCTTAATGGAACCATTACACTATAGGAGGATTCTCGGGAGAACGCCCTGGGTAGGTTCTAACTAAAATCCTTGAAATATTAAAAGGTTCTCCATAGAACCCCCTCAGTGTCTTCTGGATAAAACCCTTGAAATATGAAAAAGTTCTTAGTATAGCCCCTTGAATGGGTTCTAGATAAAACCCTTGAAATATAAAAAGGTTCTCTGTAGAGCCCCTTTGGTGGGTTACTCACCCTTAAAAGGTGGAAGGGTTCTGGATAGAAACCCAGAGAGGATTCTGGGTGGAACCATTACACCAGAGGGATTCTCGAGTGAAGCCCCTGGGTGGGTTCTAGATAAAAACCTTGGAATATAAAATGGTTCTCGGTAGAATGCCCTTGCTGTTTTCAAGATAAAATCTTTGAAATATCAAAAAGTTCTCGGTAGAACTCAGTGGGTGTGTTCTTGTTAAAATCTGTTGAATATCAAAAAGCTCTCATTACAGTTCCACTGAGTGGGTTCCAGATAAAACCTTTAAAGCCTTCAAATATAAGTAGGTTCTCTGCAGAACCCCCTCGGTGGGTTCTTATTAGCATCCGTAAAATGTGGAAAGGTTCTGGATAGAAACCTCAGGGAGGGCTTTGGGTGGAACCATTACACTATAGAGGGATTCTCGATAAAAACCCTTGTAACATAAAAAGATTTTCGATAGAACCCCCAGAGAGATTTCGAATGGAACATTACACAGTGTAAGGGTTCTGAACCTTTTAACCCATTATTTTGGGTTCTAGGTAGAACTCCCTGAAAGGGTTCCAAATGGACCTTTTAGAGAAGGTTTTACCATGAGGACAAGCTGAAGAACCCTTTATGGTTCTAGTTAGCACCTTTATTTCTAAGAGTGTAGCTTTTTAATTAAACATTTGATCAGTGAAAATGTGTTCCTGGTGATACAAATGAAATTGTTTTTGAAAAAGTTCATGTCCATAAAAACGTGTGCTCGCCTTCAGTGGAAACAGTCTTTTAATTGGACACCAGTTCTCTCATGTGCCTGATAATAACAGCATTCAACCCACATCATCACACACTCGACATGGGATCTATTTCTCATCTGCCTCAGCGGCCTCAGACGGCCCATTTCAATCCACTTCATAAACCTCTTTGTGGCACGCTTCACTTCGCCAAATGGGGAGATTACAGTAATCTGGCACGAAACACCTCCACTTCAGATGTAGTGACCCCCTTCTGTTCTGTTTGGCCACTGAGGCAGGACACACGTAAAGTGGGAAGCTGCCTCTCCCAAAACAAGCCTCCTCTTGTCCATCTGCACTGGTGTATGCATCCCAGTGGGTTGACACGAACGCTGCCAAGTGTAGATGTTTGTTTCATATTGTGGCTGAAAATGCAGGCAGCTCTGGGCCTTTGTCTGTCTCTGATCAAAGAGAATTGTTATGGGCAATGATATGGGATGATCTGGTTATCTGCTTTTGGCACTTGCTGAAATATTGTGAAAGCTGGTGGCATAAGGCATGGCTTCATGAGTTTTCAGTAAAGCTTTGGCAGATCTTTCAGCAGCAGGATTACAAGCAATCAGACCAACAACAATTTCAACCACTACAGCTGTCGGTGTTGAATTGCCACCATTAGAAAAAGATGCTTACTAAATTGTGACTAGTGAGATTGCTTCTATAGTGATAATGGAGCACTTAGTTGCTAATAAAAAGTGCAATAAGGACCTTTTTGTGGCCTCCGTCCAGCACAGAATAACTATTCTATACTGTAACTGTGGTGGGTTGATGATGAACCAGCTGCTGAGATTTATGGCTCCCGAAACTCACTTTCCAGCCCAGACTGCAACTGCAGAGTTCAGTGGAGAATATTTATAGCAAGGCAGTAGGTGAAGGAAGATAGCTGGGCACTGGCCAGATCTGGCAGAGTTTCACAGCTGCACGCAGGACTCGTGGTGCTGAGCAGTTTCTCAGAAACATTGTTCAGTGGCTTTATCAGTAGTCATGGGGCACATGTTGCTCAGATTTTGGCAGCTGGTCTGTCCAAATAATATGTCTGATTTTTTTCAGTCCTTTTCTTTCCTTATGCTATGCAGCCTTCATAGTTGTTCACATCAAGATGTTTGCAATTTTTTTTAACCCAACAGTAAAACTTTTTTTAAACATGGGGCAGAATAAGCTGTAAATGCATCATTGACAAAAAATCACCTTGTAAAGTTGTTATGCTGAACATCTCACATAATTACATGTCTAACATTTAACCTGGCTATGGTTCCCCTTAAGGTCCCTGTAAAGGAAAAAGGGAATTTATTCTCTACACACATAATACATGTTAGAACATAGTTGCTGAAAACATACTGAATTCTTGAGTCAGACCAGTAGACTGTTTTTCACAGTTTTTTTGTACAGAATTATTTGGGCAGACCTAAAATATAGCACGGTGATGTGCCGGAGCCATGGTCCCCCAACAGTATATAAGTTCCACAAACCAGTGCACAAACGGCACTGCCTCCTCCTTCCCTCACCCTCCCTAACAGTCAGTTACAAACATACCTTTCTCTCTCTCAGTCCAAGTCAGCCCAGCAGCTCACTTCACCTCACTTCACTTCCAACAACCTGACACAGAAGAAAAAAAAACATCCCATCATTGTCCTCTGGCTCTGGTGGTTCAAACATGTCTGGACATGTCCAATAGAGCTGCTGGAGGGAGCTCCTACGATTGAGATCGTGTTCAGGTCGTACAGCAGAGCAGACCTGCCCCAGCAGAACAGAACAAATTTAGCTCGTTTAATCATTATTTTGCGTAAATGTAAACGCAAGTTTGCATAAAATCATCCTAGAGGGTCCTTAGTGACCATTTTCCCAGGAAACTGTAAGGGACCCAACAATTTCTTAAAAGTCGAATAATTTGTGTAATTTGTAAATGAGAAAATGGCTGAATTTATGGTATTACACTTTCAAAATAAAGCAGTTTAGTCAACACAACTACTTCGTTATGTTTAGGAAAACATTGGATTAAAATGGCTGCTTCCTTAAAACAGTCAATTGTTACTGTTTATAGTGTGATGCAATGATAAAGTATTTTTGTTGGCCAACTCCACTCCACAAAAAGCCAGTGGACCATGGTCACGACTCACCACCAGCACCACTGAGTGACTATTGTTTGGCATGATGATGTTTAATGTCCCCAACAACATTTGCAATTTCATTTAGAATACATGAAAAGACTTAAAAATTCAGAAGTGGGGTATTTACTGACGTATTTTATGTCATAGAACAGCAATCTCTCATGTTAACCGCAGACCTTTTTACTTGATTTCTAATGAAAATTACATTCAAAAAACCCACTCACTTCATGATGAGGGAAGTCCTAATTTTCCAAACTTGGGATTTCAGTACTCATTCCTGCAGTACTCTACACCATGTTCGTCCTTGTTACTTTGAAGGTTGTGCTGATGGTCACAAAAAATCGCCAGTTTTTGTCCATCTACATGAATCTAGCTATAGATTAACTTTTTGACAAAATGCTGCCATACTGGCCAGCTAAAAAGAGGCTCGATGAGAGCAGGGAGTTAAACTGAACCACATGGTAAAATTGTGTCCATAAAACCAAAACAACCAGTGAAAGGAAAAATCTGAAATATATTTACAGTTATCAGTCATAAAATGACCATGATATGTCATCAGAGATGAAGGAAAATCATCAATTTAAAATACTTGCCGCATTGTCCTTTGAAATTTCTAATCAAGTCCGTAACATATTATTGCTCACCCTTTCAGGTTAATTAGAGTACAAATTAATGCCAAAAGGTTGTCAAATGAGGAGGATTAGGATTTCAACCTATTTTATATCCCAACCATGGCTCAAACTTTCAGTTTGGACTAGAGTACTCCTTTTTTGGGGTGTGCAGTTGTTACATACTGCTCCTCTAAAGAGGCTCCGTCGAGCTGAGGGGAACTGCAGACTTGTTAATAATTCCCTGTGGATTTGTCACTTTGAGTGACCCCCTTCCACATTAATTGTCATTTGATCCACTCTAAAAATATTGTTTAATGCAGCATTAATGCTTTGTTTGTGTCCCTCAGGCATTGTATTGAGATGTACTGAGCATTTCTACATTGTTATGCAACACTATACCTCTGACAAATAAAATACTGCTGTCAAGATCTTGATATTGGGTGTTTGTGCACAGTGTGAAAGTGGTTAATTGAGTTTGTGGTCTTACATTATCAGTAGGCCCTAATAAGGATTCTCTTTGAACTCCCTGTTAACATGTAATGATTATGGCTACTCATAAGAGTCACATTATTGGAAATATGTACTGTCCTTAGCAGTCTGCATGCTAATGTAACATAATGCTGTCTTGAATGCATGCTTTGCTGAACTAATTGGCCGGTTTTACCATTTGTATTTGTGTCCACCTCTATAAAATCTGCTGGGATTAATTGATTGATATCCCCGAGGGATTCTGCAAATTACTTTTCCTGTTCTGTTGTCAATAAGGTTCCATCTAGGTTAATTGGAAATTGCAGCCAACTCCACTCTGCTGAAGCATTAAAGCATATGGTCATTCAGCATAAAAATCATGGACAAAATAAGAGGAACACCTTTCAGTACTTTCTAATGCAGTCAACCTGCAACAAATACTACCTTTGTGGAGATTATAACGCCACATTTCGCGAAGAGTGTGCAGGAGGCCCTGTTTACACCCGGCATTAACATGCGTCCTGGGTGATCTGATCACAACTGAGCGGCTCTAAGTAGGTCAGTTCACACCTGGCATTAGAATGTGTCTCCACGTACAACTCGAGAGACCACTCGTGATTGGATCTCACTTCCCCGCTTTATGTGCAATAAACAAGTAGCTATATCAGCTGAGTTTGGGACAAACAGACACAGTGTTTTTTATACAAAGAAAGCAATAACTTGGCTGAATTTACAAGAAGGCCCAAATAATAAAGAACTGATCACAGACAGTATTTTACAAAGTTTATAAAGGTTCTCTTAACTTAACAACTCATAAAATTGCACTATTTTTTAAAACAAATTCTGGGTACTGTAACCACAGGTGACAAAGTAGCCTAGTCCTGTAATGGTTACTGTTCACTATATTTGTAAAATTTGAAATGTTTACATCTTTCATAAATTTAACCCATTCTTGAGAATTTGGTCAAATCATGTTCTACGAAAAAGAAAACATTAAAAAATACCAACACTTTAATTCCATTTTTTTGGTTAAAATGTATTCTTTAAGGATTTATAAATATGAAATGTATATAATTTATAGAATGGTTTCCTTTGAATTTTTTTTTTTTTCTAAATTTGTTCTGCCAGAAAACACCCTAGTCCCAGACAAGAATTCACCACTTCAAACAATTTAAAAATGTATTGAAAGCCTTTGAAATCTAATACTAATGACAGCTTCTGATAACATAGGTGTAAAAATGTGCTATTATAATCATCTTTGTTTTAAAATAATTTTTTATGGAAATGTTGGAACTTTAAAGTTGTCTCTCAGATTTTTATTAAGTCCATAAATTGTTGTTTTGTTTTTCTAAAAGTAGTTCCGTTGCACTGTCCTCCCATCTTTGTCTAACCCCAACCTTTATTTGTTCTCCAGGTTCTGCGCTAAACCTAAAGGTCCAGGTCAACGACGGCCTGAATCGTCAGCAGCTGAGCCAGGCAGTGGTGGAGGTCTACGTCAACTACACCAGGACCAACACGGCTCTTACTGGGGAGGACGGCGGTGTTTTGCTTCGTGTACCCTACCAACCTGGGACGCCTATGACAATTGTGGCCAGCAAGGATGGATACATTTACAGTCTGCTGCCTTGTAAAACCAACAGAATGCCAAGTAAGATATTTAAAGTGGTATTTTGGATTACTTGAAGTGAGGTTGTCTGAGATACTTATCCACAGTCAGTGTATTACCTACAGTAGATACAGGATTGGGAGGGTTATTACCTGTTAAAAATGTAGCCAGAAACCTATAGTGTTGTAGGTTTATTAATGGTTGTCCAGATATTCTGTCTTCTGTTATGCAAATGCATGTTTTGATTAATAGTGGTAATTCTGCACATTTAAATGTTCATTGTTAAGTAACATTACACTAATCACTTACAGTCCCAAAATATTTTTCAATAGTATAGTAGTAGTGTTCACAGGTTAGCTAGCTTGCTGTATTTCTGTTAGTGGCTGTTCTTTGTAACATTAACAGTTGATCTCTGTAACTAAAGTTAGTGGTTAATGTTAGCTCTTGGTATGTTTTGCCAATGTTGGCAGTTGGCTTGAGTAGCTACTTTTACCTTTTGGTCTTTGTAGCTATTAATAGCAGGTTGCTTATATAGCTAACATTAGCAGTTGGTCTGTGTAGCTAATGTTAGTGGTTGTTCTGTATAGCTAAAGATAGCAGGTTGTCTATGTAGCTAATGTTAGCTGTTGTTCTGTGTAGCTAAAGTTAGCAGTTGTTCTGTGTAGCTAACATTACCAGTTGTCTGAGTGGGTAATGTAAGCTCTTGGTGTGTGTGCCTAATGATAGCAGGCTGTCTGTGTAGCTAATGTTAGCAGTTGGTCTCTGTAGCTAGCATTAGCAGTTGGTCTGTATAGGTATAATGTTAGCAGCTTGTCTGTGAAGCTACTTTTAGCAGCTGGTCTGTGCAGGTAACATTAGCGGTTGACCTTGCCTGTAAATGTTTACAAAAATTAGCTAGATGTTGAGAAAAGATCATGGCAAAATTTCCACCCGATGAAAGCAATTTTTTTAAGAGATAATAAATTGGGTGGTATTGTGAGACTCTTCAAGTGTTATCATGTGTACGCACTGTACTATATCGTTCCTTATTTCAAAATAAATTTTCATTGAAATGTTAATAATCTTCAATTTATTATGTAACCAATCTGATTATGTCTTATTTTTTGTAACTGTAATGGAATAGTTATATATATATATTTTCTTTTTTTTTTTAAATCCAAATTGAGTAAATTAAACATGTAATCATTACTTCCTAAACCTGACTATGGATGACTACCTCATACAACCCCACTTTAAATAATATGAACTTTCCCTTTAGTGAAGACGTTTAGCTGAAGCACCACTGATAATGAGCTTTATCAAGTGGAGACGTATAAGAAAGACAGTGTCATTTTTATTCATCATTAGCTTTAATGATCAGTGAGCACATCCAGACTGTTTTTGGAGCAGAGTGGCTGAAAGTTTCCCACCGTGTGGCAGAAGTGCTAGACTTCATTATGATAGCTGCTTTCTTTTTCTGTCAGCTGAGGGAATCTATTGCTCCACGGCATCAACAGGCTTTTTTTTAATCAGGACATGTCAAATGATGTCATGTAAATGCAATCTCAGAAAATACTGAGTCTCATATACTTCAGTGGTTTCTAAACTTTCTGGTTGTAATTGCGAGGCCAAACTTTACTCCACACCACTGCATTTGACACCTAATTAGTCACAGCACCCGAGCAAAACTATTTGGGATCCTTCTGTAACCCACATCTGGGATTTGTGTCTTCTGTCTCTGACATCTATCTGTCATCTACTGTGCTGTACATTTCTAATGACAACAAAAATGAATCTTGAACTATTATTTTTATATTCCCCAATTTCTTGCCACTGTATTTAAAGGTTTAAATACACAACTTGGTATAACATAATGTTATGCTGCCATCTGGTGGAAAAACAGCTCATTTTTAATTGAAGTACTCCGCTAATTTTGCATCCTCTTCTCTCCTCTCTTCTCTTTGTAGTATTTTCATCCGTGACCATGTCACTGATTGGTCTAAATCAGGGTAACATCTGGCTCTTTGAGGATTCTGTCCTGATCACTGGCAAAACCTCTGGTACTGTACACGTTTATTTTGTCTTTCTTCCTTGCTCATGCTCTATCTGCCTCTCTTTGATCAGTACAAGCATTAATTTAAGGATATATATCTTATATGTAAAGTACATGTATTTCACCCATTCCTGAGAACTGGCACAGAGCGTTACCTATAAAAAAACAAAAAACAAACAAACAAAAACTTTATTTGTTAATACCAACACTTTAATTCCAATTTTTTTGGTGAAAATGTATTCTTTAAGGATTTATTAATATGAAATTTATGAAATGTATTGATTTGCTTTATTTATTTATTTATTTGCTTATTTTTATTTTTAAACTTGCTCTGCACAGGAAAACACCCTTATTCCAGACAAGATTTTTACATCTCGAAACAATTAGAAAATGTGTTAAAAGCCTTCAAAGTCTAAAACGAACAATACCTGCTGATTAAACAGGCCTGAAAATGTGCTATTACAATCAACTTTGTTTTGAAATGTATTTATTAATTTATGAAAATGCTGACCCTTTAAATTGTGTCCCAGATTTCCATCAACTCCATCTGATTAGAAAAACCTGATTTAATCAGGCATAAAAAGGTTTAGCTATACCCAAAGGACCCTGTCTCACTTCCTGCTTTTTAAAAAAAGGCAGGAATGCTGCTCGGGCACTGGTAAACTTTATTCATTTATTTTTTTTATTTTTTTCACAAATTGATTAAATAATATTGCTATCAAATGTGTCTCAACAATAGCATGTCAACTAAATAAGAATTATGGTTTAAAAATGCATATTTTGATTAGCATTAACTCTGAGACACTTTAATAACTTAAATTGATGCTCACTATGAATATGCTGTAAAATTAAAAAATGTTTAATTTTGTTAACTTAAGACGAACTTAAGACATCAACTCCATCTGAGTTGATGTCTTCATTTAATAAAAAGTTGCCCATTGCTATTGCTAAAAACTCGAAATATGGTTTTGTCCCAATTCTCAAGAATGGCTGATGTTCTAAACATATTTTCAACTGTTATTTATCATGTTTGCTGTTATCTGTAGATGCTTCATCGTGGCCTGTTGTCCAGTTTCCCAAGAGGCTGCTGAACCTGACAGATGGCAGTAATGTCACCTCTATTAAAGCGTACCTGACTGTTCCCAAACTGCCGTCAGACGAGGAAAACTTTCAGAACACTGTGGGCATCATGAGCAGTAAATCAGGTACAGACTGACTATTTTTTTTCCCCAGAAAATTGAAACAAAGCACTACAGACAGTATTTATCACTCACCTTGTAACAGACCAACCTCCTAGTGATTACATTTTTCAGTGAGCAGCCATTTAATTTTTTAAAGTGTCTCAGAGTTCTCTTAATGTTAATCAAAATACACATTTTTAAACCATAATTTTTATTTAGCTTTGATTTAGGAGGGCTACAGAGTTGACATGTCATGGTTGAGACACATCTGATAGTAATATTATTTTATGAATTTGTCAAAAAATTGAAAGTTTAACAGTGCTTGAGCAGTACTCCAACCTTTTAGTAAACCAGGAAGTGAGATGGGGTCCTAAAACTTTTTATGCCTGATTAAATCATGTTTTTGAAAGCATTTTCATGAAAATAATAATAATAATAATAATAATAATAATAATAATAATAATAATAATAATAATAATAATACAAAGATAATTAGAATAACTCAGTTTTACTTGTTGTTCTACTTTCTCATGGTAGTTTTTAGATTTCAAAGAGCTTTCAACACATTTTTTATTGTTTTAAGTTGTGAATTCTTGTCTTTCATTTCATAAATTTCATATAAATTCTTAAAGAATACATTTTCACCAAAAAACTGGAACTAGAGTGTCTGTATTAATCATTTTGTAAAGTTTCCTTTTGGTAGGACATGATTCGTCCCTGTTTTACCTGCATTGTAGATTGCAGATGAGTAAAGTGAAAAAACAAACGAACAAACAAAAGCTGTGCGTAAGATTGAATTTTTTGTCCTATGGTGCCATCTAGTGATAGCATGAAGAACAACAACACATAGACCACACAAGTTTTTGCTGGAGACCTAATTTTTCTACCAGAAAATCCCCAAAACGCTGTAACAAACTGATTCAAAATATAAACTTTTAAACTTGTGCCACTTAGCTCAGGTGTTAATTTATGAACATTTAATTCAGGACAACTTCCTCCACATACTCTCTAAAGCATTACCTCCCTTGTGTTTCCAGGGTACGTCAGTGTGGAGTTAAGTCCGATGGCGGCTGTCAGCGTGCAGCTTTTCTCTGGAGACACAGAGTTACATGTGAGTGGGCCGATACAGATCAGCCTGAGCCTCCCTGACAGCTCTGGACTTGACACGTCAAATGTTGTTCCAGCTTGGTTCTTTAACCAGACCACTGGTGAGTCTGAAATCTAGCCTGTTCTGATCTTTTAAAGGGGAAATCTGTAATATATGTACTGTACTAAATCATAAAATGACTGATATGTCATCAGAGATTAAGGAAACATGTTAAGTTGAAATATTGGCTTCTCTGACAACAACACTACAGACAGCATGTTCACTTTTGAAATTTCCATTCTGGTGCAGAACGTCTGCTTTTATTTTGGCCTGTGTGATTGTTTATTTACTTTAAAAGGAGCTAAAATCAATTATGTTAAATGTTCACTTGAATGAGTTAATATCTGTTGATGAGTCATAAGAAGATGCCACAGAACAGTTGTAAATGTTTAGAACGGTTATATTGAGCGATATAAACAGCTGATCAACTTACAGCGTAGAACTCGTTGTCGCTTGTTGTTGTCAAAGTATAATGTTACACACATATTGCACGTGTGTAGGTTCACTATTCCTGCAGCCTGCCTGAGCTTCTTCCAGTCTGGGAAGGAGGGGGCAGGGAGGAACAACTCTCTTAAACCAGATCGTATATTAAATAGGGTTAAACCTATTTATACAGTCTATGGCACGTGACTCAAACTCAAGGCCACCACACCTCCATTTACGTGGCCCTTGAGAGCTTGCAGACTATAATTTAAATAAATTTCTTATAGTTTTGGGTCATTTTGGGTCTACAGAACTGTCAAAAAAATCAAAAGTAGCAAACTTAAATATGGGAGATAAATTAGGCTAATTAATTTTTTTTTTTTTATTATTTATCGTACTTTTCAGAACCCTTCTCATTAATCTCAACTGTCTTTGGAAGAAAATGAGCACATTTATTTTAAGATCTGACAGGATTGTGGGTGATGTGGGAAATTCAAGTCAGTTTCATGCAAACAATGTCAATGTGTTTGTTTTACCTGCTGCAGGTGGGTGGATGAGAAAAGGACTGGGGACGGTGGAGTCAGTGGAGGGAAAACTTGTGTGGACATTCACAGCTCCTCACCTCGGTTACTGGATAGCAGCCCCTCTGTCATCCACCAGAGGCAAGTGCTCAGCCTCAACATGTTAAAATACTGTAAATCAGGGGTGCTCGGTGTTTTTCAGGCCATGGACTCCTCAGTTGATAGAGAGACAGAGCAGAGACCCCCTACTACATATATTGCATATAATATTTTCGGGTCTTCTCTAATTTGTGCTTACTTCTAGCTGCAGCAGTTGTAGCATGGCTAATGTTAGCAGCATTAGCTTCACCCTCTGGACTTTTGCAGGTGGTTTCTGAGGTGGAGGGTATGTCAGAGTCTCTTGCTCCCGAAGGTAGAAAATGATCCACTGTGACTCACAGGAGTGTCTATTCACTTGAAAGAATAATACAGCTAACTGGCTGATATGTTATGATAATACATACCATAATATGTATTTAAATAGTTAGCTATTATGAATAGGTTCTGCAGTAATTTAGTAGGTTAGCAAGCTCACATGATTGCACGAAGATTCACAGCTAGCCTTTTGTCAGTGTTTTTTGTGATTTGGGGGACCTCATGCATTAAATCTCAGGGCCCCTTAGGGGCCCCTGGACCACCTGTTGAAGACGTGCTGTAAATGCAATGCTCTACACTTCTTGATACTACCATTGTTAGTATGTTCAGCGGTAACATGGGACTATGATGGTGATCAATATATATGTATCAGATGGAACATGTCTGTTTTGGTGATGGTTGTTGTAAACCTACTGTTTAATAGAATTGTTCTGATTGTGCTAATTTATTTTTTCTAACCTTCGAAGCTGCAGAAAGAAAAAACAATTACTATTAGGAAACACAATTTAAAAATATGTTTCATAATCCATTAATCCAGTGACCTGGAACTGGCAAAAGATGTGTTAGATAAATAAAAAATACCAAATAAAAAAATATATAGGGTCCATTCTACTTAACTGGTTCAAGGTTAGCATTGTAAACATCTTAAAATAAAAGTCTCCTTTTCCCCAGATTTTGTATGTATGTAAATTGAATAAGATCCAAGGTACATGCTTCTAGTAATTGTACAGTTAATTCATACTTTGTATTTTCAGACAGGTTTTCAGACAGTTACAGAATATTTGTCACTAGTGAAACACACTAAGAAATATTTATAGTAAGAGGGCTTATACTGTTATACTGACTTATTAAAATTTTTGTTTACACCTACATTGAAAATATAGTTTGAATATTTTTTGTAAGTTTTCACAGGTTAAAGAATTAAAACTAATTTAAATTTTAACTTTTTTTAAGCGTAATTCTTGAGATTCATTGTACTTTAATTAATTAATTTTTCTTTGTAAAGGGCAAAAAAAAAGATCATACTGATTTAAAAGTCAAGGATTCATTACTTTAATATACACTGAACCAAACACTGTAATAACAACTTAGTTGATAATTTTAATATGTTTTATTTTTGGTGAAACATTCCATGTTTTGGTAGTGACAATTTTATGTTATATTTTAGATGCATGTGTTTCTTTCAATTTCACTTTCAACAACATCAAAAAAAAAACTTTTTAAAAACAAAATAAAAAGATTAGCAAAAATCATTGTAGTATCATTTTAAATAAGTTAAAATGTAGAACTTAGGGTCTGGGACAGCCTACTCCCAATTCAAAGTGCTTTTATGTATTTTAAAATGACTCAAATATTATTTTGGATTACAATTGTTAATAGGAGGATTTTAGTGAATATGTTAGATTTGCACACTTAAATCTACATATTTTGTTGTTGTTTTTTAGTTGTGGGACAGCACTAATAATAAATAAAATATAATGATACAACAACAATTGCTAATGTTTTTAGAAACAAAATGCACCTGGTTCATTTCATCTACAGAGATTTTCATTATATGTTTATTTTTATCTTCTCCCTCTTACCATGTCTATACTTTAGGTTTCTTCAGACTTGCCATCGCCATCGACTTCATCTTGCACCATTCATCTTATCTGATGGTTATCCTTGGAGGAATGCTTATTATTGTCATCTGTCTTCTGTTTGGGTTATTATTTTATCGCAGGTAACAAAGGCTTTAATCTCATACTGGTTCATGTATACTATAAATTGTGGGGATGTTAATATGATTACTGGTAAGGTTTCTCAGGGGTCCAAAAATTTGCACCTGAACCCAAGACGGCACAGAAATTAGGGATGTGTGATATATTGTTATAATTTTTTCAGGATTTAAAACAATAATATCCTGGTACTGGCAGTATTACAATATAAATTCATGTTGTGAAAATGTGTATGGTGGAGGAGTTAGTTCCAGAAACAGAAGGGCCTTCAACAGTGTGGAAGTGGTTTGGTTTCAAAAGATCAGATGTACCATAGAAACCACAGTAATGTAAGAAGTACAAGAAGACTGTAACGGCAAAGGAGCAACACAACAAACTAATTTCACCACGTCAAGCAGACGCATTTATTGTCAGTACTGGTATGTTGTGGCACCCTTATTAACAAGTAAACATTCATTTACAAGTTGTCACAACAAAACGTTGAGTTTTAACTAATGTAATGTTAGTAGCCTTCTCCCCTCCATCGTCCTGTCAAGAAAGTTGGTAAAAGACATTGTGGTTTTCTGTGATTTACTATAATATCTACTCTCTATCTCTATCTAATATCTAGATTTACTATAAATCTACTATAATAGAAATTGCTCATATGTAGCCATGGCTGCAAACATTAGCATTGCTAATTTGTCATCATCTGTGCTGTCTGGGAGGAGTCTGACATCTGCTGTCTGACGCATCACCTCCTGAGCAGGGGCACTCACTTGAGTCACGCAGGTCATTTGGTTGTTTAGCACACTCTGTACCTGGACGGACCTTGGTTAACTTTCTCCTTTCCTGTTTCCTGGACTGAATTATGCTATGTGCTTGGCTTGGCTGTGTTGAAAGGAAAACATTTTGACGACCATTAAAAGATTCTTCTAATGGGGGACCTCTAAAAGAGACATATACATACCTAGTCATATTTTAAGTTAGCTAATGTTAGCAAAACACTAGGCAACTAGCTAGCTAATGATTTACGCAGATAGACTTGCTAGTTTAACTAGCATTTTCCTACAGAGCAAAACACTAGGCAGCTGTTGGCTAACAATTGATGTAGGTCTAGAGCAGCTAGTTAGTTAGCAAGTGTTCTGTTAACACTTACTAATTTAAGCTGTGGTTATCTGTAGCGGTAGCTTCTACAGGTCCCGACACATAGCACATGGCATATGTAAGTGCAGGAAACAGGAAAGGAGAACGTTTGCGGAGGTTCCAAAAGGGGTGGAATTTAGGAAGGTCAATTGTTGTACTTCAGATGTGCTTTTAAACAAGAAGAATGAACTTTGATGCTCAGTTTCATGCCACTGTTTAAGGCTAATGTTCTTCTGTCTTGTCTACAGACGTTCACTCAGTGAAACTAAAAGAAAGAGGATCCTACCAGTGATGAGAAAGGACCAAACCACCTCCACGTGTGACGATGATGTCTTTGAACTCTCTTCAGGGGACTTCTCTCATCCACAGGATGGACTGAACCAATCATTCACAGAAAGGGGGGATAATAGACTCAATGCCTCTGTTATTTCTATGCACAATGGCAATGTAATAGCCAACCCCAGTGCTGTGGCTATTGCAGTGGAGTGCAACGAACTGGAGCTTAACAGTGACATGAAAACTGCAGAGCAGATCAGAGTTCCAGCCTCTCTCAAAGACAACTTGTTTTTCTATAACCAGCCTGTTGCCATTCTTCATGCTCCAGCATTCTTCCATTTAGAGGAGCAGCCAGAGGAGCCCCAGTGGAGCAAGTCGGCCACCCTTCCCCGTGCAGGGGCTTCAAACAGCACTGCGACTGAGCCGCCGAGTAAAGACAGCTTCACACAAACCTCCGGTCCCTCTGCCACTCAGAACCAGGCAGAGAAAACTGAGGACCAGCCTGAGGTTTTAGAGGGCTCTCAGGCAGCAACCTCCAGCAACACATCCAGCAGTCACTTCAGCCTCCCAGAGTCAGTTTCTGTCCCAGGGACATTAAATAAAATCGGGGGCAGCAGACACTCTGTGCATGCCTTGGCAGAACTTTCTAAAATCCCCTCGCTTCAGCCTCCTCGGGCCTGGTTTGTATCACTGGAGGGCAAACCCGCAGCAGAGATCCATTATGCTGTGTCAGAGCAGCAGAGGAGACGGAGGCCAGTCGAGAGTCGAGAAACCAGCTTAGATTCTGGAGTGGATATGAGCGAACTGAACCAGACATCTGGAAGGAGGACTGTAACACTGGAGCGCAATGCTACTTTTGTCAAAAGCACATCCAGCAGTAAACATGCTCCTCCACAGTAAACACTCTTAATGCCTCCACGCCTACAGCCCTCTAACTGTGAATCAACAGCACCAGTTCTGTACAGTACAGTATGACAACTTATTTACCTTAGCCCATCATTTTTTACTTATTAATGTTTAAGTGCCAATCCAAGTTGGGGTGATGGGGATTTGCACCATCAGGTTCCACACAGTTGCAACTAGTGTGCATGTAGGAAAGAAACTAATCCAAAGCAGAGCATGTGGACTTCACAACTGAACTATGTCTCATATTCGTCCCGCTTTTTAACAGCATGTCTTATTTCTCATCTCCTGCCTCATGCATCTGAACTCGTATAATCATGGGGTAAACATTTGGGTGAGGAGAAGGGATTAATATTTTTCCCCATAAACTTTCTATCTGCTACTTTCTATCTTGAGTACAGAAGCACACTATCCAGGGAAATGCACTTTTTTAAGGTATAATTTTGGCTATCATCAAAAAATGTACAGTCATATTTCAGGCAAATATGTAACAAGGGAAGAAAAAATGAAAGAAGAAATGTAGGTTAAAATGCTGACCACTTTAGTGTATTATCTGATGGTAATAATAATCACTGATGTAGAAGAACACCGTTTCAACATTAATCAACATTATAATCAACTTAATATAAACTTGTGAAGCAGTTTGAACTTCGCTACAGCTGCAAGGATGAAATGGCAAGTTAAGCCTGTGATCTGTCACTGCGAATGAACAGCTTATGGAAGTGAAATGTTACCATTCTGCGTGTTATAAACTAACAAAATGAATTCAAACAAGTTATTTGGTGTTTTCAAAGTCATTCTAGCTAGTCATTCAGCTGAGACAGATTTCATATTCTGTTCACGTTCAGGGGCTGCTGCATGCAGCAGAAGTTAGATAACATTAGATAAAGTCGGTGTAATAAAGTCAGTGATTTAAAAGTGAGTTAAAAAGCAGAGTTCTAAAAAAAATCTCTTACTCACTTGGTGTGAGATTTTGTCCATCTTTCCTCATGTGAGGGGCACATTTTGCCACAGGCAATATATGCTGCATCTCTGCCACCATTTCAGCCATAGGTGTTTTAGATAAAGTATAAATCTAGTGTTCTTGCACGCTTTGGGCTTTCACTTGGAATTTTGCCTCAGATTCCAAATGTGACAGCTAACCTCAGTAGAGTGCAGCGCACACTTTGCATCTTCCTTGTTTAATCTTTTGAGGTATTTCCACACAAAGCTGGTGGCAGAAATTATGTTGTGTTAGCCTAATTTAGATGTTAGCAAGCTACTATACTAACTACATTAATGGTTGAAGGTGTTTAAATTTAAGGCGCTTTGTGCTTGTAAATCAGTTAATTAAAGTGCTCGGTGTGCTCAGCTGGTAACACATAAGAACAACAAAACACATGCATAAAGCATATGCTAACTTTATTTATGGTCCTTGAAAACACCAATGAAATTTAGCAGTCTATAGCGGTGTTACAACTGCATTTTCTCCTGGTTTGCCTCATGATTGGGGGAGCATTGAACCCCCATCTTAAACTTTGGCACTAACCCTTCCTCCTTTTTAACAGTTTGTCTTATCTCTTATCTCCTGCCTCAAAAGTGTCTTAATCAGAAATATGTTGCAAATTGTCATAAAACATTTCACAGTGATTGTTTACATAGAGGTCAAACACCTCCATAATGAAAAGCCAGCTTTTATCCCCTCAAGATGAATGTACAGACTCTCAACCCTAACTTAACATGACTGAATATTTGGTATTTTAACAATGGTATTTGATTTGTTCATGCATGGTTTTCTGTATATTGTCATGAAGTGAATCATTTCATTATATTTTAATACAGAAAAACCCTTTGTGAAGAGCATTTTTGGTAGCCTACTATGTGTATACAATTGTATAAATACTATTGCTACTTGTTCATTATGATAATCAAAATGCAAGCAAGGACACATACGAGTCTGTTCATATTTTAAACATAAACTTAAAATTCAAATTAAATTAAATTTGTACTTTTACTTTTATGCGGTATTTTTTAACACCAGTAGTTTTACTTGTAGTTGAGTACTACATTTGGTCACAGACTTCTGGTGTTCTATCCACCACTGTTTGTTAGATGATCTGACAGACTTCACACTACACATTAACATACATATTACCCAGCAATTTTTATGTAGTTCACGTATATAATTTTAATAGGTTATATAGAGTAAGCATGTCATTTATTAGATTGCCAGGGGAGATTGGGGACGATCGCACCAAATCTTTTAATCTTAAATTTACGTCTGCCTGCTAATTATCCATACCATCTAAATATAATTATACATGACATATCATTCACAATATTTATTTGAAAGGAAGAAGTCAGATGTTGCAGCTGACCGGTAACCCTGAGGATGTTGCAACATGTTCACGGATCAGTTGCAAACATATTAGAAAGTACATTAAATGTCATTAATTATCTTTTGCTTTTTGTCTCAATAAGCATGATATTCTGAAAATATTAATTGTTTACAATAATATTATAGTATTTATTTATTCAGTAATATTTATCAAGTAACAGTTATTGAGTTTTAGTATTTCTATCACTACTACCCTTGTTACTACTATTTCTGCAATTCAGCAGCAACTAGCATGCAATGCTAGCATTTTTCCAATTGGAGGTATAAGAAATTATGTGCTAGCTAGACATATTGATCTAGACACATGCTTACCTTGTTTCTTACAAGTTAGCAAAACAAGGTTTCAAAGTCAATATAATAATAATTCATTTAAAAAAAAAATTGAGGACAGTGTGACAGAAATACAGCTCATGAAAAAAATATTTTCATACCTCCAAAACAAGTTTATTTCAATAAATGCAGCAGCAGATGATGAATATTTCATCTATCCTCCTGTTGGGAGGAGGGTTCAAGTATAGAACTCAATACAACGCTATTACAGCTACAGCTGATAGCACTAAGATTAATACCACCACCACTACCCTCGCTAGTACTACGACTACCACTGCTGCAACTCAGCAGCAATTAGCAATTAGCATGCAATTCTAGCATGGTGCTGATTGGAGGAGTAAGATTTGTTGCAACTGTCCCGTCGAAAGTGTCCCCAGTCTACCCTACTGAGTATTTTACCAAAAATAAAAAGAAAGAAAGAAAGAAAGAAAGAAAGAAAGAAAGAAAGAAAGAAAGAAAGAAAGGCCAGGTTGGAAAGTCTTTGATTTGAGTTTTTCATGTGCAACAGGGGACAGTCTGAATTACTCCCCTCCACCCCTCTTGCCACCTCCACGGGCCCGTGGGGCGGCCCTAGTGTAATGACCAGTGCTGTATACCGCCTGTTTATCTCGCCCTCTACTGTGGGTCTGGTTTCACTTCTGAGTGAGGAAGTACAATACATCCTGTACTCTCGTGTCCTGTAAACTTTTCTGAGAAAGAGGGAAACTGCGAACTGCTGCTGTCTGTCAACTATAAGACTGAAACTTTGTATTTTTCACATCCTGAGATTAATCGCCGCACTTGCAGTTTTTTTGTTCGACCACTGCACGACAAGCTACACCAAAGAAAGGTAGGTTATGTGTTGTGTTATAAAGAGACTCAACAAGTTTTTACTGCATAGTGGAATGCGCGGCTGGCACAGCAAAGACAAAATGATCTGGTGATAGTCATATCAACTTCATACCCGCAACATGACACCTTTAACTACAGTTTCCATGTCAGTATCTGTAAAATATGTTACAGATATGAAAAAGTGAATTGAAGGAAAGCTCACTGGAGAAACGCGCAGCTAGAGGCAGTCGGCCGTGTGGTTAAGTCTACGCGTGATTGACATTTATTCTTACGTATGCATTAGGAAATGCTTTACCTGTATTTAATACACAGTGCTTTGTAAATATTTTTCATCACTTAAGATAATTTCAGCTGAAATATTTATGCAAGCAGCTGAT
This sequence comes from Lutjanus erythropterus, assembly GCF_056507025.1. NCBI lineage: Eukaryota > Metazoa > Chordata > Actinopteri > Lutjaniformes > Lutjanidae > Lutjanus > Lutjanus erythropterus. Next base: position 2,695,375 of record NC_139324.1, on the reverse strand, counting down.
AATCACGTAAAAGTGTCAATTACTATCTAATTTGTACTATCACGTGGTGAAAACAAACGAAAACAGGAGAAAAATTAAAGGTAAAAACATGTATTTTATACCAGCAGTCATTTCTTATATAATGTTATTTCCAGACAGCCTTGTGGTAGGGGAGACCAGGGATGAAAGTAACACTTTTTCTTTGACCATCACTAACTCAGCAACTGTTTTCTCTCTGAGTTTGATACAAGGTACGTTTATTTTTGACTGCTACAAATAAAAGCCACTTGGACGTCTACTTCACAATCACAGATTATGTGAATTAATGTCATACGAAGACGCTCTTTGTTACAACTGACCCCACTACTGAGGTGAGTTGTAACACTACAATGAGAGGTAATTTGATTAAAATTATCAGAGAAGTTATTTGAAGAATAAAGAATGAACAGTTTGAATGGAGTCAACAAATTAAAGCGACCAAAAAACACTAATTTCTTTCAGATTGTTAAAGGGACAGTTCACTGTACAATCAGAAATATATATTTTCCCCCTGGCTTGTAGTGCTATTTATCCACCTAGATTTTTCTGTTGTGAGTTTTGGAGATATTGGCTGTAGAGATGTCTGCCTTCTCTCCAATATAATTGGCCTAAATAGCACTGAGCTTGAGGTTCTCAAAGCACCAAAAGAAACAACACCATCGTCTGTCTCCAGAAATCAGGACCCAGTTACTCAAAATAATCCACAGACCTTGTTGTGTGTTTTATGTGAGAACTGGTTTTCTGGTTGAAAAAAACTCAGAAAGTAAATAGGAGTGTATGACATGCAACCCGGTGTTACATCATACAGTTCTTAAACTTTGAGTGCAGATGATTTACAGATCTGACTGCTAAAAAAATGGAATAAATACTGTATATTATTCATGTGTTGACTGAGTAACTTAACAATATTTCTCCAAGTGGCCTAAGTCACTTTTGTATTGTACATTATCAGTGAATACAACATATGAAACATATCCAGAGTCGATGGATTAATGGTTAAAAGTAATTTTTACAGGAGGGTCATAGTCACGTCATGACTCTATTTTGTCTTTCATTGCAGATCAAGGACAACAAGATGTCAGACAGACTTCCATCACAGCTTTCAGGTGATCCTTATTACAACAAAAGAGTATGAAGGCCAGAGAATATAAAAAAAACATGTGAGGACGGAGAATTCTTTTTATTCTGCATCTCGAAAATAAAGTCAAATTGTCAAAAGTAAAGTTAAAATATCATGATTAAAGTTGAAATGTTGACAATTACGTTGAAAAAAGTTTTTTAAAAAGCAGAATAAAGTCAAAATGTCCACAATAAATTTGAAATATTGAGTGTCGAAATGTCCAGAATAAAGTCAAAATGTTAAGAAAGGGGGCGGCTGTTTAGCTCAGTTGTTGGAGCGTCCGCCCCATGTATAGAGGCTGTCAGTCCTTTGCAGCGGCAACTGGTTTGACTTCTGCCTGCGGCCCTTTGCTGCATGTCATCCCCTCTCTCTTCACCCCCGTTCCTGTCTACTCTTCAGCTGTACTATCAAATAAAGGCAAGAAAAGCCCAAAAATATAACAAAAAAAAAATGTTAAGAAAGTTGCAATGTGGAGAAAAAAGTCAAAATATTGAAAACACAGTCAAAATGAGAATAAATTTAAAGATGAAATCTCAAGATTAAAGTCGAAATGTTAAGAATGAAGCTGAAATGTTGATCTTAAAGTTGAAATGTTAAGAAAAACTTCAAAATGTTGCGATAAAAAATGTCGAAATGTCAAGAATGAAGATGAAACGTTCATTGTAAAGTTGAAATGTGGAGAATGAAGTCAAAAGTCCCAACATGACTTCGACCTTATTCCCAAAAGGCAAAGTCTTCCTCCTCTTGTTTTTTTTTTTTTTTTTTTTTTTAGGCCCTAATACTCTTCAATACATTACATTCTGGATCAGTGTAGGAATATTTTTTATCTCTGAGTGAATTCCTACAGAGTCAAGGTAATGAATAGCTACTGAAAATAATGACTCAAAATGAAGTAGATCCATGTCAGAGCTGGACACTGAGTGGTCTACTTGCTGTCAGAAAGCCAGAAATGCTGAGTGCCCCAAAGTTTTATCTTTGAAATATACAGTTTAGGTCCCCATCGTTTAACAGTTGGGTGCTAACTTGCATATTTTAGGCATGATTAGCATGGTTTTTAGCAACATTGGAGTGGTTTTTGGGAGGTTCTTGAGGTTGCTCGATCCATTTCAAGGTGCTTTTCTTGAACGTTTTCCACTTGTGCTGCACTGATTGTAACTAGTGCACATAGTTTGGGTATAGTTCTGTTTAAAAACCTGTTCCAGGACAAACAATTTTTACTTATACCATCCTTTTTGAGGATATGATTGTGATTTGAGTGATTGTGTTCATATCCTACAATCTCAAACAAAGTTGAAGTTGTTCATATTATTTTAAATATATTAGTTATGTGTTCAGTACAATCAAGCGTCCTCTAAAACTTAAAACTGATTAAAACTTCATTAAAAATCAGCTCACCAGGATTTGAAATAGGGCCACCTCAGCTTCAAATGTCCCTTTTGAAAATTGCCAGAAATGGCTTTTGCATGGTCAAGAACCCCCCAGACCACTCCAATATTGTCCAAATTGGCCAATCAGCATTAAAATATTGTCCATATATATATATATATATATACACACACACACACATGATTATGCTAATTATGTAAATTGCCCAATAAAATTCTAAATGCTGGGGACCTATGGGGCTCTATGTGCTGGCAAATAGACTAGATGGTGAAGCTCAGGCTGTAAAATTCCTGTACAGCTCATGTCTGTATTATATATATTGTAGGTAAGCCTCGACATGTATTTAGGTTAAATTAAGCCAGAAATTCAAGTTTCTCTTTTTTAGTGAATGTAATCAAAGTTTCTGAAGTACAGTGTCACGCAGGTTATGATGATTGTCATTGATATTTTACAGGGCCACCAACAGTGTTTGCTGGTGATGGCAGTCATGTTAGTGCCAGAGACCTAAAAGACTTAAAAGGAAAAGGCCTCGTGATGAATTTCAAAGGAGTGTGTGGTCCTGGAGCTGGTCCATCAGGTAACAATGTGTTCTTTCTTTCTTTCTTCCTTCTTTAAATTTGCCCTCTGCTAGAAAACCTCTTTTTGAAAACTTCTTTGTTAAAAGATGTAAACGCACTATTAAAATCATTCTTGGTTTAAAATATTTCGTTTTGATAACACCGTCAGCCCTTTAAAGTTGTGTCCCAGATTTTTGTCAACTCTGGACCCCTGTCTCACTTCCTGGTTTCAAATAAAGGCGAGAATACTGCTCAAGCGCTTGCTAAACTGTATTTTGTGTCTCAACCATAACACACATCTCTGTAGCTCTTCTAAATCAAAGCTAAAATATTCTGTCAAATGTTGTTGCTGATTGCTGTTTAATTAAAAAATTAAATCAGTAGGAGGTTGGCCAGTTACAAGGTTTAATAGCCAAGAGTTTTTATCTTTTAAAATATATTTTCTAGTATAACTGAAAAGTAAAACTCAAACTTCCCTAAAAATATAGTTTTGTTTTCAAGTTTTCCCTTTAGTATGAAATAATGAAATCTACACTGTTAAGTAAAGTGCTGACCTTAAAAAAAGCCATGTGAGTGTTCTCATTTCGAAGGTGAAACCTGTTGTACAACATTGTTTTAGTTTGAGCTTTTGGAAAACAGATTTTGATGGGAACGTGTTTTTTTTTTCACTTGTTCAGAGAATGCTGTTGGACAGGCTCCCCAAGCATGTTACACTGCAACTGGTGGCAGTGTGATATGTGTTGACAAAATATCCAACGTCGATATTGATGGTGTTATTGATTTGTCAGTGACGATCACACCATCTCAAGCAAGTGCAGGTAACATTTTTCAACTTCTTACAACTTCTTATCTGTTAGATATTTGTATGATATCAATATGTGTGCGCTCTCTCTGCGTGTTGTAAATGAAAGCACTTCATCATGAAACCAGCGTGTTCTAACACAGCTTTCCTCTCAGGAGGAGTAAATGAAACACTCCCTTCCTCTAAGGTACAATATACATGCACACACACACACACACACACGTAAAAGACATAACAAGACAAAACAAGAGAGGGAGACTCGACTGTGGAAAGAAACTGAGGTTCAGTTAGCTTTGCACAGAAAGAGAAAGTAGAAATGTCCCGCAGAGGACAACTTTTTTTTTTTACACTTTGAGTACATTTCAGAGCCTGTACCTTTTCACTTTTACTTGAGTAAAGAAGTAGAATCAGTACTTGTACTTTTACCAGAGTAGTTTTTTTTATCTAGTATCTGTACTTCTACTTGAGTACAGAATGTATGTACTTAATACATTAATGTCTATTTGTAGCACACACATTTAGGTACTTCCTACACAGTCATACCTTTATTTAGTAGTGTAGACTTTAGTTAAGTTTAACTCAAAGGAAAAAATGGAATATGTTTACTGTAATAAATCCTCCTGCAGAGCTCCTGCAGCCTGCAGAGCTTTCCCTTAGTCTGGGGAAGAGGGGAAGGGAGGAAACAATTTGCTTCAACTGTAGAGGTTATATTAAATAGGATTTCAACCTATTTAATGTACAGTGTAAGCACTGTCTCGCAGTCACACTCAGACAGGCATTTAGACAACTGGCAAGCTCCACATGCATGCCTATAAACTGCATATTGAAGCATAAAGAGTTTGTCCCACAGTATGAAAACTCCCAAAAGCAAATTATTCTTTTCAAACGAAAAAAAAAATCCTTAAACCCTTATTCATTCCAGATTGATAATCAAAACCTTCTGTCTTTATAGGGCCCCGCTGTGGAAATGATCACTAAGCACAAGGTGAAACTCATCGAGTACCTGATGGCGGATCACTCCTTCATTCTGCAGCATGTGCATGCCAAACAAATCGTCTCAGACAAACAATATCAGAATATGATGCATATCTCACTGCCAGAACAAACTATCATCAACCTGATCGATCATGTGATTTTTAATGGTCAAGAATCATGCTCTCGTTTTCTTGAGGTTCTCAAAGAGGCTGATGTTGTGAGGACCTATCCACAGCTCAAACAAATTACATGGTGCTAATGCATAAGCTTTGAATTGTAATGTGACTGAAAAACAGACAACTGTTGGCTAAATTTGCCGAGTGCACATATGGTGAGCAAACAACACAAGTGATATTATTTGTCTGTGTACTTCTTTATGTACCTGCTAATTTTTGTTACTAAAAAAATATTAAATAACATTTTTATAATCTATTGTTATCATTTTAGATGCACGCTAAAAAGATCATACTAAATAGTATTTTATTTTGAACAATTGGAAATGGCTATCTGCTGAAAATTAATGTTTAAAATTATGGAAAAATAAAATTCCCAGTTTTGGTAAAATTACAGTCTGAAGGCCTCATCTGTTATCTGTGATATAGTGTCATGTTGATCAATTCTGATTGGATTCTCCTACATGAATAGACTAAAGCACATAGTATTTCAAAACAGCCTGCTGCACATTTTTTACAAAACTAAAGGTCACAACTGACACTTCCTTACTAAGACCTGCCCCCTTTTTGCTCTGTGCTCCAACAACAGTTGCGCAAACTTGGTACCTCGGTCAAATTTACCCTTTTTCTTGTAAACGAAACATAGATCACACACATCTTAAAGTTTTGGAGAATTTTGGAGATGTCTGCCTTCTCTCTAATAAAATGGGACAAAAAAGCACTTGGTTTGTCCTGCTCAAAGCTCTAAATAAATAAATAAAATTGAAAACTTCAAAATCAGTGTCTCTTTCTATTCACTAATGACCCAGTTACTCAAAATGATCCACAGGCCTTGTTGTGAGCAGTTTAATGTAGGAACTACTTTCTGGTTTGGGAATTATCTTGAGTAACCATAACATAATTTTTGAAAAGAGACATTACTCTTGAGTTTTATTTAGTTCCATTCAATTGGATAGATGGCAGATATATCTGCAACCTATATCTCCAAAATTCTGCAACTCACACCAAAAAGATGAATAAACAACACTACAGGCCAGGGGAAAATATATTTTTGACTTTGGGTGAACCATTTATTAAGCAGGCTAACCTATAATGCAAATTTTCACAAGGAAATGTGGAAAATAGAGATAAAACAATTTAATTTAAAAAAGGAAATTGTTTCCTGTCTGACAATCAGATTGACAGCCATGTTTCTCTGCCTTTCTCTTTTGGAAATAAAAATATCATGCTTCAAGAGCTTCTTTTAGTAAACCTGTTAGAAAGGAGGGGGCATACTTTTGATTTTTGAATAGTTTGGTGTGTACAAAAGAAGTCTGTGTATTTCTGCAAGAGCTTGGGAGAGGCATATGATCAGGGCCGGCTCTAGCCATTTTTACAACCTATAGGTGAGATTAGGCTCTGGTGTGGAACTGGGCTGCAAAGTGTATTCCTATTGTATTTATTAAGGTATTTTTCTCTTTTCAATTCATGCAGGACATCCAATTCTTGTGAACAGTATATCTCAAGAAAGCTGTGAGAGAATTTCTTCAAACCTGACACAAATGTTCACTTGGACTCAAAGGTGAACTGATTAAATTTTGGTTGTCGAAGGTCTAAGGTCAAGGTCACAAGTCCAGAATTCATATGCTAATTACAACATAATTACACACAAATATCAAATAGGATAAAATGATGAGGTGATGAAATTTTATATCCACATTTTGGATATAAAAGGTCACCTGCAAAACAGCATGTCATACATCCACCAGGAAGCTGTGGAGGACAGATAAGCTACAAGTAAGCTGTGGTAGACAAGCTACTCAGGAAGTGTAATAAGTTATGTTTAGCTTAATACTCTTTTAAAAAGTAAAACAAAACTTTCTGTTAAGACCCAGAAAACTCTGTGTGGCTTTCAGATTAGAGTCCATCACCACCTATTCTGTCTCAAGGTAGCCAAACAAACTCAAAATACTGACAATACTTACAGCTGCTCTCCCTCATCCTACATCCTTTGTTTAGGTTTTTGGTTAGCAGCTGACGTGACCTGCCCCGACCTGCTGCATGTACATGTCATCATAAAATAGTCTTCCAAGGTCAAAAAGTAACTCAGTGACTCAGAGGTACTTGGTGATTAACTGTAATACAATTACAGCTTTGGAAAATGTAATCCCTTATGCTACTCGTTACTGTAAAAAGTAATAATTTTACAGTAATATTACTAGGTAATATATTATTGCTCAACAGTATTGGTGAATCCTTAATCCAGCCCAGTACAGGCCCAAATTCAATTATTATTTTTGATACTTCTGATGGTTTATTTTTCTGTGTTTCTACTATCTGCAGAATGTGAAATAAACAAGCAAAACATCAAGGAAGGTGTTCATGTGATTTTAGGGGTATGTGCCTGGGCACTACCGCCAAGTAATGCTAACACAACCAGCTGAGCCACTACACCTGACCTGGCAACTTTCATTTAAACCACAAAAATGCCAACCTTGTAGAAACGCCCCAAAGCTCGTTTAGTGACAAATGAAAATTCCAAGGAGTGGCAGAGTAGTCTAGTTTGACAACGGAATGATGAGATTGCATTACACAGCACACGGTGTACAGGCGTCTAAGTTTGGCAAGCTTCGAAAGTAATTACTTGGTCCAAACCTTGGATTTCTTGATGATTTGGGCATAAACTTTGACTTAAACTTTAAGCACAACTATATGACCAAAATCATTGCTGAGCTTGAGTAAATATCGCCCATAATGACCGACAAGGGGACAGAGACGCCGACTGCCAGCGTGCCCTCCGACACTTGTACTGAGATTGATCAAGTTCAAGACACCAATCCAGAAGAAAGATCACTGGATAATTCACCTTCAGCAGAGGGAAATCACCATGTGTTGGCTTCCATTGATGCCAGGCTCCAAAAGCTGGATATATTGGACGTGCTGCGGCAAGATGTGCAGCAAGTAAAACAGACATCTGAGTCCACATGTGCTACACTGGATGAATATAAAAAGAAAACAGATACATTGGAGACCGCAGTCGCCAAATTAGAATCGACGGTGAAGGAGATGAAAACTGAAAATGGCCAGATGAAAGAAGAAATGCTGGAGATGAAATGCAGATCCATGAAGAACAACCTCGCTCTCTCCGGGCTCAAAGAAACTCCAGATGAAGACGCAGAGAAAATGCTGAGGCAGTTTTTCATCAAGGAGTTACACATGGATGCAGGGACTGTGGAAAAAATCCAGTTTGAGCGTGTGCACAGAATCCCACACAGCCGAGGAAACCAAGGAAAACCTTGTTTGCTGTTGGCGAAGTTTGTGTGCTACAAGGATAAAGCTCTCGTTAAAAGTTTCACCAAACACCTGGCGGGTAAGCCATATAGACTGAATGACCAGTTCCCACCAGAAATTCTGGCAAGAAGGAGAAAGCTGATGCCCAAACTGAAAGAGCATCGTGAAAAGAAAGATAGGGCAATACTTGTCCGGGATAAACTTTACATAAACGGCATACTATTTGAGGACAAAGAAATCACACCATGGCTGTTCAATTCCAGATAGATCATCAAGATGGCAATTAATCATAGATTAATAGACATTAATCTATGGGCATCTCAACGATTTACTATTTTCATTTGCCCATGTAATTGTGATGGCCTCTGATGTGAATATGATAACAGTTGATTTATGAATGGGCTGCAGGGGTGAGTGATGATCCAATATCAGCATTTATGTTGAGATATAAAGGTTAAATGATGCACAATTGGTTGATGTAACTCTTAATCCTGATCTACCCTGTTCTGATTGTGCAATTGATTTATATTGTTGCTACAAGTCCTTTTTTCCTCTGTGTACAAAAAGGACAAGGGGGAGAAAAATGTAAAGAAAATAGCACTAAAAATAAATGTAAAAAATAGAAAAAGAAGGGTGTTAGAAGGTGGGGGAAAATGAATGTCTATGAAAAAAGGTGGAATATATGAAGGCCAAGTTTAGAAGAAGAATGATAATGATGATCACTATTTAGCTGTTTTTTGTGGGGTTTTCTGTGTCTCTGATGGTTTTTTGTATGTGTTAACAGGGTTCTTTGCTTGTTATTTGTTTGTTGGTGTATGTTTATGTAACTGGTTTGTGATGTGCTATTCTTTAAATAAAAAAGACAATGTGTCTATTTTTGTTGATGCTGGCATAGTGTTGTGTGTTTATGTTTAGCCCACAGACCACTTTCTTTTTCTGTTTCGATACTGTAAAACTACTGATAACTATATTATTCTCACCTTTTTTATGTCTATTAGATGTTTTAATTGTAACCTAGATGAGTGCACATCATGAAAGCAAACATTGTGATATTATATTTTTGTTTTTGTGACCCTCAAAGGACCAGAAAATAGCCGTACCAACAAACCCCGGTCTCCCCTAGACTTAGAAAAGTTTTTTTTACCTGGGAAGAAAAAGGTAGACATGCTTCTGCCAGGGCCTGATGCTGGTTGGATATATATCTGCTGGATAACCCATGCATAACCAGCTAGACTGGTTCAGGCAACCACCTACATGCCCTGAGCCGGCCCTGAATATGACAGAATTTAAGTCTCCACTTTCGATCATTTTAATTAATTGCATGATTTTGTTTAATTGCACATTGTTTAGAAAAAGTCTATGATTCCTCAAATGAGATAGAATGACTGGTCATCCTGCCTTCAGATGGATGTAGAAATGTAGTCAAAAGAAAGCTGCCATGCATCCAGTGTTGGGCAAGCTAATCAGTAAGTGTAATAAGTTATGGTTTACTTCCAGGCCCAAATTCAATTCAATTCATGGCCTATTTTTTGGCATTTCTACTGTCTGGAGAATGTAAAATAAGCAAGAAGATGTTTGTGCCTTGGTGCTACCGTCGAGTGGTGCTTGGAAAATCCTACACAACCAGCTGAGCCACTACACCTGACCTGACAAGTTTCATTTCAACCACAAAAATGCCAATCTGGTGTAAACGTCCCAAAGCTTGGGTAGTGACGAATTAAATTTGCAAGGAGTGGCACAGTAGTCTAGTTCTGACAATGTGTTTATTTTGTTGATACTGGTATAGTGTTGTGTTTTTAATGTTTAGTCCACGGAGCACTTTCTTTTTCACTTTTGATGCTGTAAAAATACAGTGTTATTTTCACCTTATTTGGTGAGTAAGTGTGTATCAGATGTTTTTATTGTAACCTAGATGAGTACACTCATGAAAACATGTAGATAAAAAAACAAAACAAAACATATAACTGATCAGTAAAGATTTTTTTTACCATGGTGGAAAGTAGTATTTACATGAAACAATTTAATTTTAAATATCTTATTGTGATTTTATTCACTCATTTCACGTTTCTGAACACTGAGGCCACAGGACAGGAATAAAAGTGGTGTTTGGACCCATAAAATACTTCATAAATGTTATTAAATCACATTTTTTAGTAATTATTAAGATTATTAAAAACACAATGCATTTGTATTTATAAAAATAATATCATATAATAATATATATGTTATCATATTACAGAAAAGAACAGAAAAGAAAAGAGTGCACGGAGAAAAGAGTAAAAGCGAAACTAAAATGAACTATGTCATGTTACGTAACCACAGAAATGAACTTAAAGCAGTCCCACCCGCGCTGCGTGTGTTGTGTCTAGAAGAAAACTCAAAGATCTCGCGATAGTTATCATTTTCCCAAACTATGATTTTTCTCTAAGGTGTTTCATGTCCCTTAACCTACCCAGACATACCTTCCCATAATAAACCACAACCTAGTTAAATGATCCAGAATTCACAATAATTAAACAACTTCTAAAGCCCCGCCAGATATTCACATATCTAGAGTTCCTTTCCAAAACAACGGATGTAAGTGCGAGGGTATACATCCTGTTTCAGTAGCCACACCTCAAAGAGCAGTCAAAGACAGAGATTTGTCCTCTTTTCCTCTGAGTTCGTCTGACAAATTGCGTCAGGGCTGTTTTGGATCACGGTAAGTGAAGTAAATTTATTAAAGCCGTATTTTGTTTTGCTTCACGTGCCACTCCTGATTATCTAACAGAGAATTCACTTCTTTGACGTGACAAACTTCAGGATGTGTTGGAGTTCATGTGTTATTTGCAAACCCTTAAGTGTACCGCGCGAGCTTACGCAACATGAATCTTCATCGGGATATATTAAAATTATATATGGGCCATTCAGGATGCATTCAAGATGCAGGAGGCAGTGTTGATCTCAGGTCTGTCTGGTAAAAATATGTACAACACAAAGACATCAGTCCACAGTGTGTGTGTTTGTGTCTGCTTAGCTCCCCCCTCTCTCAGTTAGAAAGAGTTTTGTTTTTTTTAATTACAGTTACAAAATAAATACAACCACTGGACACAATCAAGCTCAATTTCAGACATGACACCAAAAATCAGCAAAACCTGGCAGCTACCACCATGAGTAACAACAAGACATTACAAGATTGACTGGCATATAAATAAATAATTAATTATAATAAATCATATAGTACAAAAAGTGACCAAAACATTCATATTGAATCGTTTCATCAAGTATAAACGCAGAATAGAAGGCTTAAGGTTGACATATACTTGCTTTTCACGTAGTTAAGAGCAAGTATATCCCTGGCCTTAGGAGAACAAGAACCGAAGTAAATCGAAAATAAATGAAAAATATTATTGATAGTTGCAATTTTAGCAACTATTAGGCAAGAAATAAGGGAAATCTTTGAGCCACGACATTATTTGGCTTTCAGCACAGATGTGGTCTAATCAATTAATTAATGCAAACAAAAGGTGGCTTAGGAAAACAATATAATTTGAAAAAATACATGTAAATATTACAACTAAGCAGAAAAAAAATCTGAATAAACTATAGATTATGTTGGCCTAACTGCTGAAATTATATAAATGTTTGTTTAAAATTGTACATTATTGATTTTTAGGAACATCAAAATGTGTTTTTGTACATTTTAAAGGAGAAAAAATGAATAACATTAAACAACAACATTCAAATATGTGCATTTAACACAACCACACAACCTGAAAACATTCTTAGTCTCATATCTGAATCTCACATGTAGTTTGGTTTGTTATTGATGGGCTCAACACGGCTCCACTATGATTATAATTGTGTACTTGTTGTACACCACTGTTGAAGCTAAGTCATTAACATTTATTATTTCTGTTGAGTAACCAGCTTTCGGGTCCAGTACAAACATTTACTTCATGCATTCTGAATATTTCTTTAAATTTCACTCAGGCATCATGGCTCATGATGCTGCTGTTGCTCAAGATGATTCAGACTTATTTGTGAATTAAATATCCAAATTCAGTCTCTCAGCAGAAACAACTATCCCCCTCTTCACATTGAGAAGTGCTCTCCCAGAGCACTGCTTTTATTGTTATATATTATTCTTGTTCCAATAACCTTCACCATGGAAAAGATAATGTTTAAGAGTTCAGGGAAAGTTCACCCCTCAATCAAGAGCACATTTTTCATCTGGCCTGTAGTGTGATGAAGTGAGTTGCAGAGTTTTGGAGACATCTCCAAAACCCTGCTACTCCCTCCACAACTATTTAATTGTATAAACACTTCTGCTGAACCATTTTAACAGCACTTATTGAATATGATATAGAAAACAACTTGAAATCAAATAAATCTTGTGTTCTTTATAAAAAGTGAAATATTTAAAAAACAGTTAGTGAAATCTCACCTCTGGCAGTAGCACATCAATGATTGATGCCAGCTGATCAGCAAGCCTCCTGTCTGTCTGTGTTTTTTCCAAAACTCCTGACTAGAACAACACTTGATCCACTTGGACCCTGTCCTCCTTTTTGTTGCCAAGGAGACAACTTTTCTTGTGATGACTGCTTACAAAAATAGTTTGGCAGGATGCCATATGTCAATGTACAGTCTAATAACGCAAAAATGTTGTTACAATTTAATGAATCTTTGTATTAGGTGATGTACTGTAGGATAGGGCAGACCGGGGACAGTTGCAAAAGGGGACAGTTACAACAAGGCTTATTCCTCAGTCAGAAACACGTTAGAGTGATCCCGATTCAAACAAACAAATAAATGGGAATGATTTTGGTGGAATTCATAAAATAAGTCTACAATAATCTGTTACACATGGTACACATTTTAAATAACTGAAACACTAGTTAATTCTCATTGTGTGTTTTCAGACAGTTTCAGAATATTTTTCCTCTCCCAAAATTTGTCACTACTGAAACACAATAATAAATATCATTATAAGAGAGCATACATTTACCTATTCAATTTTTGATTACACCTACATTGTAAAAATATGTTTCAAGTTTAAAAATGTAATATAAAATTTTCACAGGATAATTAATAAAAATTACAATCATGAAAAATGCTTAAATTTGATCATATTTATTAAAAAATTAAACACACTGAACCAAACACTATAACATCTTTGTTGATAATTTCATTTAATATATGTTATTTTTCAAAACATGCCGTGTTTTGATAGTCACTGTTTGGGTAGTGATGATTTTTAAAAATGTTATATTTCAGCTGGTATTCAAACAGCGTCACATTACAGAATTTTAGCTGACATGGAGTAAATGCTAAAATACTAAAGTACTTTTTCACAACTGAAATTCAGTCATTATCTCCTCACCCTCATGTTGAATGAATGTATTTTGTTAGTCCACACAGCACTGCTGGAGTTTCACAGGAAAACAGTGCTGCAGAATCTCCCAAACAATGGAAGTGAATAGTGACCAGATTTCAAACATAAAAAACAACAACAAAAAAAAAAAAAGTAAAACGCCTCCATATTTTAAGTCTGGCTTCAATGAGTCTGGTTGGTTTGAGAAAGTGATATTTGGCTTATAGAAAAACCATTGCAATATTTTCTGTCTCCTTGCAGATCATGGCCTTGGAATGGCTGCGGTCAGAATGGCTGTGGTCACTTCTGTCGAGATTTTGGTCATTGTTTCAAGGTGAGCCTGATTACATTCTTAATTAGTTGTAGAAGTATCTCTGAATTTGTAGAGGTACAGAAGCATGCAGTACATTAAACAAGATGAGAGTGCTTTTGAAAATAATTCAGAATGGAGGGGATGTTTTAGAGCTGAAAACTGCAGGTGAAGGGTCAGTGTACTTGGCGGCCATTGGATTTCCATTTTAAAATAAAAAAAAAATAAAAAAAATAGAAAACAAGCTGGCTATTTACTGCTTCCTATTTAGAAATAGCGAAACAAAAAAACAGGAACGATCTGTTTCTTACTTTCGTTTTGATGATAAATAAAAAGGAAACCCAAAAAAGGAAAGAAAACAGTTCCTGTTTTTTGATTAGAAAGTGCACTCAGTGGACAGATTTCTGTTTCAAAATGAGAAAACCTAAATCGGAAAACAAGCTGTTTACTCAATCCCATGTAGAAATAGGGAAACAAAAACTGGAAAGTGGATTTTTTTTTGCTTTGTTATTAAAAAAACACAAAATTAAAAAAATGACCCGATATCTGTTTTTCTTCAATGTGCTTCTGAATGCAAATTGAAAATTAAAATAGACTCACATGCATTGGTCCAAAAAAAACAAAAAAAAAAAATGATAATGCAAGTTTCCTTTTCTTTTGGATAGCAGTAAAAGTTTTTGAGGGACAGTGCCACATGAGTAACGATGATTGTCATCAGCATTTACAGGACCTCCCAGACCAGTGATTACTGATGGTACCGGTGTTGTTAGCACCAGAGAAATAAAAGATCTAAAAGCAAAGAAGTTCATCATGAAGACTGAAGGAGTGAGAGGTCCTGGAGGAGGTTCATCTGGTGAGCGGTCATTTTTTTCAAGTATTCCCTGTAGTATATAAAATGATAATCATGCTCAGTAAACTGTGTAGCTGTTCTCATTTTAAAAGTACAACCTGTAGTCAGAGGTGAGGAGAGTAGCCAAAATGTGCAAAAGAAGCCGGATGAATGCATTTTTTTTTTTTTTTTTTTTTGCATTTTGCATTTTGCATTTTGATGTGTTTTTTGATATGTTATTTATTTTCTTTTGGTTTTTCAGAGAAAGCTGTTGCACAGGCTCCCCAAGCACATTACACTGCAACTGATGGCGGTGTGATTTGTGCTGACAAAATATCCAACCTCGATATTGACGGTGATATTGATTTGTCAGTGACAATCAAACAATCACAAGTGCGTGCAGAACATTTTGCTAACTTCTTACAATCTTTGTGTGTATGTGTGTGTACGTGTCTGTGTGTGTATGCTGCATCAGTCTCATTCATAAAGCAAATCATTTTAAGGGTCAGTTCACCCCAAAATACATATTTTATCACAGATAGAGATGTCTGCCTTCTCTTCAGTATAATGGGAATAAATGGCACTTGGCCTGTAGTGCTCAAAGCACCAAAAAAAGAACATCTGATCAAATTCATAACCAGTGTCTCTCCAAAAAATCATGACCCGGTTACTCTAGATAATTCAGACAGGTTCAGGTAGATTCTACAGCAAGAAGAAAATACTTCCGACATGAAGCTGCTCACAAAAAGTTCTGTGGGTTAACTTTAGTAACCAGGTCATGATTTTTGCAAAGAGACACTGGTTTTGAATTTTTCAAATGTATGTTTTTGGTGTTTTGAGCTCCATAAGCCGAGTGCCATTTAGTTCCATTATATTGGAGAGGCAGGCGTCTCTATTGCTATCCTCAAAACTCTGCAACTCACATAAAAAAAAAATAATCTAGATGGATAAATAGCACTTTAGAGGAAAAATATGCATTTTTGACTTTTGGATGAACTGTCCCTGTAATAATAAAACAACTTTATTTGAGGTTAAATTGAGTAAATTTTAATATTGTTTTCTTTCAGACCAAGTAGACGAGACACTGCCTTCCTCTAAGGTACAGTACATAAAATATACACATGCTAGTGGTATAAACCCTTACACATTAAGATGCACATGGATGGGTTAGTTTGGTTTTTGGGACAAACTAAAAGATGATTTTCTTTACACCTCTGCAATATGGGGTGACACTAAAAGAAACTGACCTCTATCATTTAAAAAATGATGATACCAGTACACTGATACTGATGCTGAAAAACACAGGGACTCACATGAGATTCTGCTCCGATCTGATGTTCTGAACTTCATGAATATACAGAGTGGAGAGGGAAAAAATGTGAGAAGTGAGACTGGAGGGAAATGTCAGATGGAAGTGTCTGACTGCAGAGTTCAGCCAGAAGTCGAACTGACGACAGACACACAGCTCTGGCACTGCACGAAGCAAAAATTCATGTGTAAACAACCAAATGATGACTAACAACATGTACCAAACCTTGAGAAATTAACCGTTTTTAACAAAAGTATCAAAAAGTACCTATTTTCAGTGTATTGTGCAACACTACCATATACACTAGTTTCAGCTTTTGAGGGTTGTGCTCGGTCAAATCTACGGTCAGTAACCCTGACCGAGGTGCTGACTTACATCTGGGGTCCCCAGGCGCTGGACACTGGTTCCTAGTACAAGGATGGGTTAAACTATGTGGTTGTAATATTGCAATAAAGTTGGTCTTTACCTTTACCTTTAGTTACTCTTTAGCTGCGTTTCCACCACAAAAACTCTTGCCGGGGACTAGAACCTTTGGAGGAAGTCCCTACTCAGGGTGTAGTATGTAACATAACTACAGGAATTTTGCGGGTGGGGCTTGCAGCACTTTGTTTCAACTACCATTTTTAAAAATTTTCAGCTGCAAAGCAGTTTGTTGTTTGTTCACTGTTCTTCAACACATCAGTATAAAGTTACAGATGAATGGATATGGCAAATGTACCAATGATGAAGTCCAGGCCTTATTTAGCATTTATTCTCAGGATGACGTGCTATAATGTAAAAACAGCTGTCGTTTTTTAATACACCAGATAAATTTGCCCAATTTTCATGAGTGTTTAGACCTTGGCAGAAATGCAAACAAAGGGCTGAGGGAACCTTTTGGTTCCTTGAAAACTAGTTCCCCTGACTAAAAGTTCCAGGCACTTTGGGTTGACATGTGGCCCATGTTGATGTGTTGCAGCACAATGAACAAAAACAAACTGTTTTGCGGTTGCTGATATCTTAAAATAGTGGATGAAATAAAGTGCTGTGTGTACTCGACCAATCAGAAGTGTTCAATCTTGCTGACCTGATCACCAAAGTTCCTGTCCTGTAAAGTACTGTAAAGGTGTTTTTTTGGTATTAACATAATGTCCTTGGATCTTAATTTAGGCCCTGGTCCCTGCAGTGGAAATGCACTGAGGTCCTCCAAAGGTTCCTGGTCCTTGGGGAAGTTCCTGTGATGGAAACACAGCTTTTAATGGTTCATTTAGTTTGACCTTTTGACCTTATGTACATAAGAGTCACATTGCACATAGATCAGCTAGCAGATACTTCATTACACAGCTACTATTTCATATATTATACCCATTGCTTACTTAGCATTGTTGGCAACAGATAAGTTTAATTTTGTAATTCTTGTGCACATGTAGTTATTTTGTGTACAGTCGCACCTAGGGATGGGAATTGAAAACCGGTTCTTGTTGAGAACCGGTTCCCAGTGTTTCAGTTCCTTGGAATCGTTTGCCAATTTTGCAAACGATTCCCTTATCGATTCCAGTGGGCGCGAATGACATCACCAAGCACGTTGCAAATACAACCAATATGTAGAAACATTTTCACACACAGCATGCGATAACTTTGAATGAATGTCGCGTTTTCGATCCGCTCCGGAGTGAATCTCAACCCAGCAGCAGCGGCAACGTTAGCACGTCCTCTGCTGTTAACACTAGGGGTGCAACGGATCACAGTTGATCTGCATCCTGTATGGATCGCCCTCTACGGTTCGACATGCATGTGATCCGCGGACCACATGTGAGCATCATAGTTTTACTGTCACTGTTATTTTTGTATAAGTCATAATACCCAAAATCTCAATGCAGAGTTGCAGTGAACAGACAGGACAGATGCTGCTGTGTGCAGCTCATCTCTGTGAAGAGTGACTGATTTAAAAGCCGTCACATCGCCTTGAGTGAAATCTAGACCATAACTTTTTTCACTGATGTAACTCTGCTATCACCAAAGAAACAGATCATAAAACTATGATGTTCATTGAAACTTTGGTGATATCAGCTGTCTTAACTTCTACACAGCTCCTCTCTGCTCACCGGTGCAGCTCTGTCTCGCCCCGTCTGTGACACAGTGTGTCTGCTGATTGATTGATTGATCATGACTTCTAACCAATCAGATGTGCTGCTGTAGGCGGGACATTGAGCCAGACTACAGAGCGTAGTTGTGTATTATACTGTACAGTGTATAATGATCTAATATATGTATAGTATATACATAGTACAGCACTGTATAAGTTTGAAGTTTTTAATATATTACCATTATCATTACTATTATCATTATTATTACATTACATAACTATGGTGATAATTAGAGACAGACAAAGATCAAAGACAAGTGCATTTTTTAAATAATTTAACCCTAATCCCACCACTTTTTTCTTTTTTGCTGAGCCGAAAAATGATCCGATCCGTGACTCAAAACTGACACGATCCAAAACGTGAGTTTTTTTTATCTGTTGCACCCCTAGTTAATACTGCAGGTAACTAACTAACACTGCCTATCATGTTAGCGCTATTTGCCTCATTGTAAAACCTGCTATTACTAACTGTTAACTGTTAAGGTTAAGGTTAAATGAATGCATTACATTTAGATGACTATAACGAGAGACAGAGTCTGACTGGCTCAGAGGCTGGCAGTACTCGCTCCAGTTCATGTCTAGCTTCCTGTTTGTTCTCCTTTTTTCCAAATGAGAATCAATAAGAGAATCGATAAAGAACCGAATCGTTAAGCAGAATCGAAAATGGAATCGGAATCGTAAAAATCTTATCAATTCCCATCCCTAGTCGCACCATAGTTTAGCAGTGTGTGGCTGTTGGAGGGACATCACATCTGTGAGCCCAATTACAGGGTACAACACTAAGATATTTTTTCTTTGGGTAAGTAGGTAAGAATTACTTGCCCAAAGTCTATTTTTACTTGCCCTTGTACAAAGTGTTTTGTCTAGTAGTGGTTATCTTACCTTGTGAAGCAGCTGGATTCCCAAGATCACAAGATCATGCGAGATTTCATCTTGCCAGGGTCTATGCTATCTGTTGGTGGCCTGGTTTCTGGTGGCCATGGATACGACTCTTCTCAAACAAACAATGGTGGCTACTGAAGACGTTAGCATAGATACTGCGATATCATTAATGATATCAGAACTGGAGAGTATTTCTTCATCAAAAGAAGAGCAAAGAAGGGCAGTGAAGGCTTTTGTCAATGGAAAAGTTTTCGCTCTGCCAGAGTGCTCGCCCTTTTCCAAACAGTTTCTAAGCATGGCTTCCCAGATGGTTCTGTTTGCCAAACCATCCAGAATGTCAGGTTAGTGGTTATCATTCTGTGACAAAGACTAAAGTAAATTTTCAAGTTTAGTGCTGCATTGTAGATAAAATGTCAAATCTTGAAAAATGTTTGTCCCGGTCCAAGGTGATGACTTTCACTGTCTTGTTTTTCAGTTTAAAAGAAAGATATTCAGTTTAATATGATAATAAATGGTTAAAAGCAGGAAATCACCATATTTGAGATGGCATTTTCTGCCATTTTTGCAAGAAAAATTTTACTTTAATTTTAATAATTTCATCCTTTTTGTTGCACCCTGAATTAGTTGCTAATTTAAATCACTGTGATACGAAATGAAACATGCTTTCTTTGTCTGCCCACTGTGTGTTAACCTAATTGTGATTTTCCCTTTTTCTTCCAGTGTCATTGTGGTTGTTGGCAATCTGGGCTGAAGATGAGAGGGAAGGCCTGGCAGTGTCTGCCTCTCTCTGTGGCGGAGCATAAATTCATCCTCCTGGGAAGAGTTTATTAGAGTTGACATTTTTGGTTAATAAAACGGTGGCCTTGTAATAAAACTTGTGCCTTCTGAGCTATTCTTCAATTCATCTTTTTTTTTCTTTTACTCAACTTCAGTGCAGGACAGCTACATTAAAGTCCTTCATCTCTGTAGAATTAGTGACAATAATGCTACATCCATCCTTCCTTTCTCAGATGCACACAACTACAATAGCGTTTTCCTTTGAATGGTCATAACTAACATACTTGGAAAGGGTAGTTATCTTTGCAATTATGGAACACAAATATCCCAGTTTTATGATTGATCAGTGTGGTAAAAATGCAGACTGAAGGCCGGATCTGTTGTCCACTGGGTGTCATAATTTTAAATTCTGACTAAACTACTTTTGTTCAAAGTATGCACATAATCTACTGAGCCACTAGAGGTCACAGTTGTACAAGTTTTGTTTTTCATTTTTAGGTTTGCCATGGAAATGAAATTCAACAGTGTACTTAAAATGTATGATTCTATATTACATCAATTTAGTGAATTATATGTTCTTACTCAGATATGTACATTTGCACTCATTGCATGCATTCTTGAGAATCTGGATGATTCATGTCCTAATTCTGATTGTCTGATTCCATTTCTTTGGAGAAAATTGATTTTTCAAGGATTTGCATATATATGAAATATATGTAATTTATAAAATGTTTTGGTTTGCTTTATTTTGTTTTTAATTTCTAAACTTGCTCTGTGCCAGAAAACACCTTTGACCCAGAAAAGAATGCACAACTTCAAACAATTTAAAAATGTGTTAAAATCCTTCAAAATCTGAAACTAACAACGCCTACTGGTAACAAAGGTGTAGGACTTTGCTATTAGAGTCATCTTTGTTTTAAATTCTTTTTTTAATGAAATGGCTCTTTAGAGATGTGTCGCAGAGGTCAGCTCCATCAGATTTGAGGAAAAACATGATTTAATCAGGCATAAGGTTTAGATATACCCTAAGGACCCTTGTCTCACTTCCTGGTTTAAAAAAGCAGGAATACTGCTCAAGCACTGGCAAACTTTGTATTTTTTTTTTTTTTTTTTGACAAATTCATGAAATAATATTGCTATCAGATGTGTCTCAACCATAACATGTAGCCCTCCAACTCTGTAGCCCTTCTAAATCAAAGCTAAATAAGAATTCTGGTTTGAAAATGTGTATTTTTATTAGCATTAAGAGAACTCTGAGCATTTACCATTTTGTCAGCTGTGTATAACAGATGCATTTAAGAAAAAAAAAACTTAATTACTAGGAGGATGGCTCATTACAAGGTTTAACAGGCAAGAGTTTGATCCTTTAAAACATATGTATATATATATATATATATATATATATATATATATATATATATATATATATATATATATATATAATATTTTCTTGGTTTTGTCAAAATTCTCAAGAATGAGTGTTTGTTGTGGTCAAATCAGCTCCTCCACTGTACTTCAGTGTCTCTCTCCAGTGGGAAAGTACAACAGGTACTTTTTATTTAATTGGGAAATAAGTTAGTTTAGCCTGTAATTGGTTCTGGCTCAGGGTTTACTCAATTGCATTTAATGGATAAACATTCATGGTTGGATCACATCCAACTGCTTCTGTTGCTACATACAGTAGAAATACTGACAAGTGAAAGTGGTTATTTTGACTTTACCTACACCCCTCCTCTCTGTCCTGGAAAGAGGCCTTGAGTACCTGGCTCTGGACCAAGGAGCTCTGGACGTGTGGAGTAAGAGTGCCGAGGCATGGCGGCTCGAGGGTCCGCTTGGAATGGAAACAGTCTGACGCACTTGGTAGATCATAAAACGGCAGCAGGATTAGCGCTGGTCTATGGGGGACAGTGAATGACAAACACACTCCTACACCTCATTTGAACTGTTCACTCACCATATTACCATAAATTTCTACAACATTTTTATGCATCTTACCTCTTTTGGGACAAACGTACCCTAAATGTACATTATCTGTTGGGGGAACTGATAGAATCACATGGCAGGCTTTTTGCATACATGCAAGAGATTTACATTGAACCACATTTGGCATGTTTGTACCAAATTGGTGCAAACTACTGTCCCACAACCAAAAGACACAAATATGTTTAAGTGTACAAATCATAGATGGTCACTCAGATCCTACTACAATTTTAACATATAAAAGCTTCATTTGTAGGGTACTTTGAATTGGGAGGTGGCTGTACTGAATCTCAACACCTAAATTTAAATTCATGAAAATGATACTAAAGTGATTTTTGCAAATTTTTCTATTGTTGTTTTTTAAAACATCTTGATGGTGAGCAGATGAGCGCCATCATTTTGAAGTTGTTCAAAATGTCTGAAAATCAGGGTGTAACTTCTAAAATTGTCACAACTAAAACATAATGACGTTTCAGTGATTGTCCCAGCTTTGTCAGTCAAACGTGTTTTACTGTAAACTGGGCACTGAAACATGAGAAGTTTTGTCAAAAATAAAGCATTAAATTATCAACTAAGATATTATGAAAGTGATTGGTTCACTGTATATTAAAACTAATGAATCTAACTTTTTAATGAGTACGATCACCTTTTACAATGAAAAATTGGATTCAAAATACAATGAATCTAAAAACATGTACTTAAAAATATATTATAATTATTATTATTTTTTAAATCAGATTTCACACAGCTCCCTCTGGAGCCACAAAAGCCTTTTAAAGGTGGCTATATGTCCTTATCAAGACTGAGGGATCTAAAGCACAAATTGAAAGTGCAAGGCACAATGGATTTAATTTAATGGATGTGTGTCCAAATCCACCTTTGCCATTTTGCGCCAGGGGCACAAAGTTGTCCTGCCCTGTCCTATTCCTTGGACATTTTGTGGTTATTACAGTAGAAACATGAGTGCTTTTGGGGGCCAAAACCAACAAAATATGAAAGTTCCTTGATGTGGCTCTCAAACAAACAAACAGAGGCCTTAAGTCTTCCTGATACATGCAGACCCCCTGTTTTTTCACATGCTCACAGACTGTGACGTGTAAAGTGAGTGGTCTTCCTCTTTATTATAAGAATTCAGATGATACATAACAAAACTAAAATAATTCAAACTTGTCTGTGACTTTGGTAAAACTGACTCCAAACACTCTTAAACAAACAAGCGAGGCTTGTGCAATGTAACATTCTTCATTCATCTCTGGGCAGGACATAGGAGTAGCCTAATATTTTCCACAGTTGTCTTAAAGATTTACTGCCTTTAGTCATTTGTCATTTTCCATTAAATGTCTGGGTGGTAGAAGCTGTAAATAAGGAGTTTTCCCAGCCCATATGATCACATTTTACTGTTGATGAGCTGGGAATAAATTCTCAGAATTTTAAATCACAGCCTGACAGCAAAACCTCCTTCAACATCAGTTAAAATAAATGTTATAGTACCTGTCATCCTACGCACTGATAAAGCATTTTGAATTGGTGGGACCAAACATCAGAATACATTAATGTGGCCTATTGTTCTACTTTTCTGCCGCCGTCCTAACATGGGGGACATTTTTCACATGCCACTGCACTGCCAAGCTTTCGAAACGTGACCCCCCGCCAGGCCAGACAGCGAACACAAGCCAGCAGTGAAACGGGGGTATCTGTTACACAGGCAAGAGGCCAGCCCAACAGTATTTGTTTTAACAGCAGGCTATTAGCAGGCATGCTTGTCTTGTGTATTTACAAGAATTTCCAATCATGTCAAAAATCCTCCTCAGTAGTAAAAATAAGAGGCTGTTAGTGATTTCATTCAGGCTGACTCAAAACTGAAGCAAGGTCTGATATCACTGCTTTGAGAGCTACAGTAAAGGTGTCATTTTTATTGCACAACCTCCCATTGTGATCTTATTAAAGACCACTGTAACAGGAATTAAACTGATAAATATAATAACATCCAGTAGTATACACTAAATCGACTGTTGTAGAAATGAAAAAGTTGAGAAAACTCAAAATTTCAAGGTAATTTAATGCAATAGATTTTTGAGTTTTGAGCCCAACTTAAACTCTTAAATATTGAAAAAGTGTTACCAACTATTTGGTTGTTATAATTTACTTTTCTTCTTTAGATAAACTTAAATATTTGAGTTTTAGTCACAAAAAATAGATTAGAGTTCTGCAAAACTTTTTAAAAATGTTTATTTCAAAATGTAAAAGTTTGAGTTGTACAAAACTTCTCCATCTCCTCAAAAGCACATGTAAAAGCAAATATTTTACATATGCGTCAAGGTCAGTTCCAGTATTTTTAAACCTGGGCCCAGTTTTTACATATTGTGGGGTCAATAACTACCCGGTACAAAAAGTATTTGAGTTGATTTCATTGGCCATTAAACAAGCTGTAATGTCTACAGCGTAATTCTAGGGGGTGAATGTACCTCCAAATTATGTAAAAAATGCGTATAAAAATAGGGCCCTGGTTTACAAGTACTAGAATTACCCTTCAAGTTAGACAGTCTAAGGTCTAATCTTAGCATTGCATTTACAGTGCAGAAATGACTGCACTTACAATAGTCCCCCATAATGCTTATCTGCTGTAATCAATACTTTTTACATTAAAGTGGCACTCGAGTACTGCATGGATGATAGATATTTGTAGGCCACCCCAAAAGTTAGCATCACTCTGGCTGCCTCCACAAAAACTCAGTGGGATTCCTCCAGTGGATCTTAGATTTAAAAAAGCTCTGTGGTGAACAAAAGTTTATGAACTTGTTACATGTTTTGTTCAGCAAGATAATGAACACAAATTGTATGATTTTTGAAGCATGAATGTCAATGCTGGAAGAAAAAGCTAATGTTAGACGATTAACAAACTACACCAGCATTACATCGTCACCACCATTGAAGACAAGTGTTCAGCGTGATGACATTCAGTGTCTCTGACAACCTCTGTAGTGTCATTTAGTGGTGGAAAGAGTAATGAGAATCTGTGCTCAAGTACAAGTACTGTTACATTACTAAAATATTACTCAATTACAAGTAAAAGTACTGGTGTTAGAAAAATATTTGAGTAAAAGTGCAAAGTACTCATCACAAAAACTACTTGGAGTATTAGTTACTTTGGTCCCATAATGTCATGGTAAATAGGTAATAATTACCAAATAATATATTTGAAATTTCTTAGAAATAACCCCCAGATTACACCCAAATTAACTTCAGAGTTCATGGTTAATTTTGTGATAATTAGCAAGGACCATTTTCATGTAGTGCGTGGTAATAACCAAGTAATGTATTAAATTTGCAGTTAATTTCAAGGAAAGTTCAAATATGTGAAATGGTAATTACCACCTACTTGCATAAAAACAACACTTGCAAATTATCACATACTTACCATGAAATTTGGGGGTAATTTTTAAGAAATTTCAAATATATGACTTGGTAATTACCATGTATTTACCATGAAATTATGGGGCCTGTAAATTGAAGCATTATCTTGCTTTTTAACCATTGATGTTTAATACATTATCAATAGAAGACATTCTTTTGTGAGGTAGTTTCACTATTCATCAGATGATTCCACCAGATAAAACAATGTTGAATGACATGCAATACATCCATATGTCCTTGTTTTCATTGGCCCATTTGCAGTCAGATCACCTGATTGGCTACAAAAATGCAGATGAAAGGTTTGGACATTAAATCAACTTGTACTCAGTATGATGATGATTTTGAAAGTCGATTACATGGTGTAATAAATACTTAAGCACAGGTAAAAGTACAGACTTGTACCCAAAAAAAAAAAAAAAAAAAACTCAATTACAGTAACTTGAGTATTTGTAATTAGTTACTTCCACCCCTGCTTTTTAGCAGCCGCCTTTTTGTAAGACACATAAAGGCTGGTGGCTGTGTTTGGAGACACTAAATTAGATTGACAGGTTTCACCACCTGTATGTATAAAGCAATCTGTCACATTATAACATTTAGTAACATTTTTTTTTCATCCCTCAAAGATACTTTAATATAACCCCCCTTGCTTTGCACACCCTTACACACAAAGCACACCAGTCCCCAAGTTGTCCCAGAATAGAACCGCTTGGCGTAAATGGGCTCAAAAATAGCCTGGAGTTGAAAAGGGGTGGACATGGATACCCTGAGAGTTTGGCGGGTCTAAAGTGTCATATCACTTCCTTCATTTTGTTTGTCACAGATACATATGGAACTGCTGAGCATATAGGTTCTCATTCCAAACCAAAGGTGTGGAATTAGGTAGGAATGATAGGGACATGTCCCAATTAATTTCCAGGGATTACTGAATTGCAATAGTAATCATGTTCATCAAAAAAAATAAAATATAACAACTGGTGTCTGTCATTGGCTAGTCATTGTTAGGTAATGAGATTTGGAATTGTGATAACATGCCAGTGTTAATTAAAGATGCAGCACCATACGTTTTTAAGTTTTGTGTGCTCCCCTCATCACACCTCACATTGGTTTAGTCCACTGCCTACTTACTACCTGGGTTTTTTTTCTTTACCATCAAAATATATGATATATGAATTAAGGAACTAGTGAAAAATCTATCAGGGGGGAAATATAAATATATACAAATCTGTTATTTTATCATATATTCCCATACCGTAATCTTAGTCAGCACTCCTCTAGCAGCACTGCAGTGTCTCTCCGTCACCCTTGTATGTTTATTGTCTCCACCAACCGTGGAATGATGTAGGTTTCCACTTAAAAGGCAAGCATATTGGCCCATCCCTTCCTGAGGGACAAACAGAAGAGATGGGTTAGAAACCACTTCATATACATTTGTGTAAAATATACACAGGACATCCTACAGTTTAATTGCATCATTCATTATATGTCATCTGTATCACCAGTGTTTCTTGCTGTCTTAACTTTGACTTTGCTTACCTTATCAGCACCATCTTGGTATCGATTTTTAAAATATTAAACGATGCAGTGACAAGGTTATTTATTAAAGGGACAGTTCACCCCAAAGTCAAAACTACATATTTTTTCCCTAATACATGTAGCACTGTTTATCCATCAAGATTTATTTGGTGTGAGTTGCAGAGCTTCTGAGATATCAGCTGCAGAGATGTCTGCCTTTTCCTGAATATAATGTGACCACATGGCACTTGGCTTGTGGTACTCAAAGAACCAAAAGAAAAAAACTCATCAGCAATGTCTCTTTCCAGAAATCATGACCCAGCTGCTCAAAATAATACACAGACCTTGTTGTGAGCAGTTTAATGTAGTAACAACTTTCTTTCTGCAATAGAATCTACTGGGACTACTTTCTGTCTAATATAAAAAATTATTTATGGAAACAGACACTGGTTTTGAAATTTTCAAATTCATTTTTTTTTGGTGCTCTGAGCTCCACAAGCCGAGTACCGTTTAGTCCCATTATACTGGAGAGAATGCAGACATCATTAAGGCCAAAAACCCTGCAACTCACACCAAAATAATCTAGATGGAAAAACAGGTTATTACTACAGACCAGGGGAAAAATATGCATTTTTAATTTGAGCGTGAACTGTCTCTTTACAGTAATTTAAAAAAATGAAAATGAAATGAAAAGTTTATAGAAAGCCAAATTGCATGAAGTAAAATTAAATACTCATGAGGGATAATAATAAACTTTGGGATGTGATTCATGATTCAATACTTGATGCTACAGTTGGTTCAACATGTGATCAAGGCTTTGGGGTCAAGATGCTGGAATCTGAGGTCACAGTCTGTTGGCCTACAGTATATGTACAGGAAATATGAAGCCTCTGCTGGCTTAACACAAATAGGAGGCAACCTGACGAACTCACAGTAACTGATCTGAACAGAAAAATCTCACTGACAGCGAAAAGCACCAGCGTGTCACCAGATTGCAATGCAACATAATGAAAAGTACACTTTCAACAAGATACTTTATCTTTGTTAAAAAATGGAGAGAAAATGCAGCGATATCATATAAGCTGCTGACTGTCAGGGCTGCTCAATGCAGTTTTTCATAAAAATGATCAGATGGTGGCACTAGAGGAAAAGTAAGGGATCATCAGAGTTATTCAACACATCTTCATACCTAAACAACAAAACAGGTTGCCAGTGACACATGAAATTACATGTATGCCAGGTGTACTGGACCTTAAGTTCATGTAAAGCAACAATAAAATGTTTTGTTGAGTTTGTCACACCATAGACGTGTTATTAACCACAGAGCCTAATTTATTGAAGATATAAACATAAGGTCTCAAAATCATGAGAGGTTTTCTCTGCTCTGAAATGCTGGGGGAGTGATGTGAAATATGGACACTACTTCTGTATTTTACATGTCTAGGTCAAGGGTGGTGACAGGATGTTTTTTTTTTCTGTGTCGGGTTGTTGGAGCTGAAATGAGCTGAAGTGAACTACTGGGCTGATTTTGACTGACAGTTGTTTAGGGTACATACATGGCTGACCATCTGGGGTGGGGGAGTGTCTTTTGCGTGTCGCTTCATGTAATTCCAGCATGTCACCAAGCCATATTTCAAGTCCACCCAAAAAATCCTGAAACAAATTGTGAACAACAGCCACACCAAATCCATTGATGTACATCAAGTTGATGGATCCAATACATTAATTTCTCATTGGAGAAGAGCAGATACAGCTGCACAGTGCATGATGGGTACAGCGCGAAAAATTGACCCTTCTTTGTTCTCTGACTTCTACGCAAATAAGGTCCATCGAATGCAGTGTAGTAGATTCATGAAAGTCCAATCAAACTGTCAAACTGCTAATCAAATATGAAACAAAACACTGATACTGCATTGCCTATTTCTCAACTAAAATGTTTTCAGAAGCATATTTTTTCGTGTACTGTTTACCTGAAAAATGATAACGTTTGTGACCCCACCACCACGTTGAAAAGTTTGAGCCAAAATCAAGCACCACCCACTTGCTGGAACATAGGGTGTTCTGTTGCGTTGAGATCCATCATTGCCTGATTTGGTGTGTCTGCACCGAAATTCCACAATTCAGTACTGCATAGTTCTCTGTGCTTTCACATGTTTTCAGTGACTATTTTCTAATGTATATTGTTTTTAGAAGAAAAACTCCTTTTCCTTTCCTGGGTGAAAGCCCTGTGTTTGTTTGTCCTCCTTAGGTAGACTTAATCACACTGTATATTTATCCAGTCATAATTACTACAGCCACTAGAGGTCGCTGCCTAACAATGTACATATGGGTCATAATCATGGATGTACTCAGGAGAACTGGATTCAGAGTTGGAGGCAGGCCTGTAAAACTTATGCTTCTGTATCGTGTGGCCCATACTCAAACACACTACAGACTTCCACTGGCTGAGGGGCTAACTTCTGGTTTAGCCATCCGCTATCTGGAATGGGGATGAAAGTGACTTTATCATGCAACTCTTCTAGATTTTCCAAATGTTATTTGAGAAATTAGATCAAATCCTGATAGTGAAACAGGTCATTTCACTGGGGTTTGTATCCAGAGCTACTTTCTCAATGTAAGCTTATGGGAAAAAAGTCTTTTTGGGCAGCTGTGCATCATGTGGCCCGCCCTCGATGAAAAATTGACTTCAAAGCCTGGCACTCTTCCTGGTCGGAATATGCTGTTTATACAGACAACTTATACTCCCATTTCTGGGGAGGACAGGGGGAAGTTATTACAGCTCTTCCTCTGTGAACCTTTAACTTCTGTATCATATTTTAAGGCATCCATCCACCAGTTATTGAGTGATTTCACACAACACCAAACCATTTTAACCTCATGGACATGACACAGTCTTTAGGATTCATCATTTGGTGATCATGAATGCCTGTACAAAACTTTCTGGCAGTCCATCCAGCATGTGTTGAGGTTATTTCAGACTGGATCAACGTTTGAACTGACTGACCAACCAATGCTGCCACCTAAGACACCCACTGCAGCGTGGCTAAAAACTTGTACAACATGACAGAACATTAATTTCAATTAAATATTTATGTAACTGCACAACGCCGGCTTCCATTAGTACTGATTTCAACATCTTAATTTCAAAAGACAAAGGGACTCTGATCTGCTCTGAACAATAGAAAATGGGACATGTGCTCTGCAGACAGGGTGGATCAAAGATGGCTGTTGATAGCTTTAAAGCCTCAAAAAAACACCAAATTGATTTATGATGGTGGATTTCTGTTTCAGTCTTTTACAGCTGACTGAATTAAAAACAAACGCGGGTAGAGGGCCAGCGTTGCTTCTAATGTTTTGCTGGAACGTGTTTCAGTATTTATTTGGCTTGAGGAGCAAATGCAGAGCAGCTGTTTCTCATGCTGTTCTGGGTCCAATGTATGTCACAAGAAGTGCTCGGTAAAGACACCGGGTTTCGCTCCGTCTGTGGTCTGTTGTGCTTAAAATGCTCAACAGACGTCCCGTTATGTGAGATCAGCTTTGATGATGAGGATGTTTCTTGACATTGGCTTGTTTTTCATGTTCCACTTCATTTCAGTCACATATTTGACAGATGGTGGCTGATCCCTGTGTGTGTGTCTGGAGTATTTGTGCTCGGTAGTCTTCGAAAGAAAGTGGCTACATTTTATTCCAACATGTATTGTTGAGAACTGGGACAAATCATATTAATATCAACACTCTAATCTCAATTTTTGGGTGAAATTTTATTCTTGAAGGTTTTCATGTATGAAATATATTCAATTTATGAAGTGTGTTGGTTTGCTCTGTGCCAGAAAATACCCTAAAACTAACAATACTCAATGTAACATAGGTATGAAATTGTGTGATTGTAATCTTCATTTTAAAATATATTATTTATGAAAATGTTGGCCCTATAAAGTTGTGTCCCAAATTTCCATCAACTCCATCAGATTTTTATAAAAACATGATTTAATCAGGCATAAATGAAGTTGACTATGGCCTTCCCAAAGGACCCCTGTCTCACTTCCTGGTTTAAAAAAGGCGGGATTACTGCTCAAGCACCGGTAAGATTTCTATTTCAGTTCATTAAGTAATCAAAGCTAAGTAAGAATTATGGTTTAAAATGTGTATTTTGATTTGCATTAAGAGAACTCTGAGACACTTAAAATAAATTAGCTACTTTACGACTATGCTGTGAAATTAAAAATCATTTTGTCAGCCACATAAGATGTTAACTCTCGCTCACTCAGAGGCAGTGATGGAAAGAGTACTGAAAATCTGTACTCAAGTACAAGTACTGTTACATTGCTAAAATATTACTCAGTCACAAAAATACTGGTGTTAGATATATACTTACTGTAAATAAAAGTACAAAGTATTCATCTCAAAAACTATTTGTTACTTCCACCCCTGCTTGGAGGCTGGTTCATCAAAATCAAAAATCAAAACCCCCTCAAAATACAGCTTTGTCCCACTTCTGAAGAATGAGTGCCAAATTAAAATACATCACTCTCAACTGCTATACATCATTTGATGGACAGTTGACAATAAAACTGAATTTGAATGTCTTTGAATACCTAACCAGGCATCCAAAATCAACATGTGTCTCAGGACACGATCAGACAGATCTACACAAAATGGTGGCCGCTTGGTTACAGTCTTTTTCATATTACAGCTGAAGTGTACACTAAAATATGCTTCTGCAAACATTTTAGGCGAAAAATGGCCAATGTAGTAACAGAATTTTGATCCATATCTGATCAGCACTGTCTAGTTTCAGGTGTCTTTGTAAAATTATAGGCCGATGTCTTTTGTTAGCTGATTTGAGACGTTCCTTGCTTTGCTGATAAAAGAAGAATCTTCTGTGAGAGAGGTGAGTTTGGAGTCATGGGAAATGTTTCTGTATGTGTGAGCATCCATTAGCTGAGTCTGAAAATCAAACAGCCCAAAGCACTTTGTAAAAGATATGATTGAATGGAAGCGGAACCAGTCAAACCACAGACATGCATGTTTATTTTACTTGACTTCCTCATGGTTGTCTGGCTGCAAAGGTCACTCATCTGTTTGGTAATGCAAGTGCATCATCGGTGCCTTTCAACCAAGGCG
Organism: Lutjanus erythropterus; assembly: GCF_056507025.1. Classification (NCBI taxonomy): domain Eukaryota; kingdom Metazoa; phylum Chordata; class Actinopteri; order Lutjaniformes; family Lutjanidae; genus Lutjanus; species Lutjanus erythropterus. The sequence continues at coordinate 2,663,459 of NC_139324.1, read as the reverse complement.
ACCGGGGCTTCAGCTGTACAAATAAAAAGAAGCAGGCTCCATTCTGGGATGATGCATTTGAGTTGCCATGTTTGTGGTCTGACACCTGTATGGAGGGAGATAAGGGGTCAGAAAAGGGCCTGATCATAAGAACAGTGGTTGGTTCCTGGATGTGAACTCTTTAACACATCTGCTTTACAACTCTTTTTTTTCAAATGATAGGAGGAAATGATAAAGCACCAATGATGAAAGCTTGGATAAAATTGCTTGAACATTAAACAGCCTTTTGAGGGTGAGACAGCCCCGGTTTATCGGCAAAACAATAAGCAGACAGGCAGCGTTTGGCTTTGAAAATAATGGAAATAAATCATTCCTCCCAGCTAAGGCGATAGGGCTGAATCGCAAATTGGTGGCTGCACACAGATGATTGTGTGTACGTGCAGTGGCTCAAAACGGGATAATATGAGACTGAGGCAAAGTTGAAAATGTCAGTTTAATTGAGCCAAATAATGTTGTTAGGGGCCGCGCTGAGAGGTCAGGAAGATGAGGCTATCTATAGCAGCCAAGTGGGAGATATGATAAGAATAAATCCTTTGGTAACCTCACTTTACCCTTTTGTGCAATGGAGAATTGACCTTTCGATGTACTGTAAGAGGCCACAAGGCATACATATTGACAATATGTGGAACAGGTGCACAATCCTTCTCAGCAGGACTGAGTCTGCTGCTCCACAATTAGATTAAGTTCTGATAAATCATGGGGCATGTGCTATACGTTCTTTGGTAATGATGCTGTCATGTGGCTCTTCAGGCACTAAAACCTGTTTAATGATCCCAGTTTGACCACAGTATGTTCTATTCTTAATTTTCTGAAAAGCATCCTTACATATGTAGCCTCTTTGTGCACAAATGCTTGTTAAGATGTTTGAGACACGGCAGCAGCTGCACCAGCAAAAAACGAGAGACTGCTGAGGTGTGTATTTTTACTTATGTTCAGGAAAATACTCCATAATCATTGATAAAAAGAAAAACAGAAATAATCACCAGCGCCAGTAGATGAGAGTGTAATGAAGTTGTCAGACTGAAGATGATGAGTGATAATTTTGGATTCTTGCTGATTGCAGCAGATTTGTAAAATGTTTTGGCTGTGAGATATCACCACCACATTGAGGGAAAGACTGAACTGTTGTCTGGCGTAAGTTCTGATAAAGTACACTTATGAACATAATAATATCTTACTTGTGTACACTGACTATTTGGATAAAGTGTGTATATGTTGTATGCTTTTGCCTAACCCAAAGAGGAGCCAGAAAGCTATGTTGTGGTCCAGGTTTCTGTGTCTTTGTGCTCAGGCTTCACCCTGGAGTGAGAGTGAGTTCATTATCTTATGAGAATTTTGGAGTTCATGTAAAAATGTTTATGAAATATATGTTCATGAATGCACTGTAAAAGAACATCTAGACAGAATTTGAACAGCCTTGTTTAATGTTCAACATCATCTGCAAAATGTGGCCAGAATACAGGCAGTGAAACTTTTTTTTTTCAACCTGCTGGCTGCTCCTTTTAGTTTAGGTCACTCTGGTTTATGTGTTTGCAGCATTTAAAAGTTTCATAGCGTCTGCAGAGAGAGCTTAATAAGGAGTTTTTGGCAGTGTGCCGACCCAGAGCCTCATTTATCAACAGTTTGTATGCACAGATTTCTGCATTAAGCGTGCATACTCATTTCCACCCACAGAATGTGATTTATTAACTTCCTCTTGCGTGCGACAGTGTGTGTTAATTTAGAAGCACTCCTGACCATGTGTCTGCAGAAACCCTTCTGTATGTTATTGATGAGGGGCCACTGGCGGGACTGATTGTACATAATTACAAGGGTTTTTTTTTTCATCATCAGCTGAAATTGAAACTTGGCTCTCTACTGTGGTCTTTTTTTCACTTCATTTGTTGCACATGCCAAAGCAATATCCTATCTTTTTCTTTGACAGTCTGCTTTATCTTGTTCTAAGTAAAGTCTCTCTGCATGCTGCCATCAAGAACAAGTCACTGGAACATTCTGAAGAGGAGTTTTTATCATAGTCGAGGCAATTCATGCATGAGCAGAGCATAGGATTTATTATTGTTGATAACACACAGATTTGCATACACTATGCATATGTATGTAAGTGATAAATACCAATTATATTGTGCACACCGGAAGTTCTTACACACAGATGTAGACCTCCTGTGTGCGAATTGATAATTGGAGCCCCTGGGTTGTACTGGACAGTGCCTTATGTGGAGCTCAACAGTGACCGCCCACTTTCTCAGCAGCTCCAGTTCCAGCTCCAGTGCTTTTCCCAACACATTCACTGCTGTGATTGAGAATGGTGTCAGGTGCTCAGATATTTCCACATTTTAACAGTACAATTAAAAAGTGTTCACCTTTATCATGGGACTATGTCATTGGTTTGGCCAGCACGTCAAGTGACAAGGCAGTAATTTTTTAAATTTTGTTGTTCAAATACGATGGCAGTGAGTGATGCTTCAAAGCATTTGGTATAGCCCTACAAGTTACAGGTTTCATTTATTTACATCAATTTACTATTGCTCATTCAACTGTTAGCTAGTTTGCATCAAAAATGACAGTCCAAACATTTTTATTGTTTATTTTATTTATTAGTTTTTTGTCAGGGACAATGCAAGAAACATTGTAGCAGGATACAATAACAAGAAACAAATGTATCACATGTAAGATTTCTAGCCAAGGCTAATTTGCAACCCGAGTCCTGCACCAGGTCAGGTACCCAGCGTGACCCAACTGTTATAATGGGTAAAAAAATGTATTTATATAAATTCAGGGGTGCAGACACAGGTATAAAATAACTACTTGTGTGACTTTTTAACATTTGTTTTCATTCACACAGTAATATCATGCCAAATTAGTTGCCAGGGTTTTATTGTGAAAGTCTGCAACACAACCTTTGACCCCACATCCTGCCAAACAATGGAACGTCACTGCTTCATGAGACAGCGATGAAGGATAGCTGATAGCAAAAACTGATGACAAAGATGGCAAAACATAAGTATGAGGAACTAAACTGTGGACATCAACATCATCGATGTGCGTTCAAAGACTGTGAGATTAAAATTGTCAGTGGCTTTCCTGGTGTAAAAAAGTTTCAGAAAGTATTAGCTTTTGATAGCTGCAAGCAAGTCATCACTATGGAAATGAATAACTTAATATTATTCAACAAAGTACACTCAAATTTGCATAATTATTGTGTTAATCTACCTGTGCATTTGTGCACAACAATTTCATCATATTTATTATAGAGGTAATCCAAAAGTAATGGGAAGTAAATCGAGTAACTTTACTTTAATAGTGATGTGTAGATAAGGACTAGATTTTTGAACAGATAATAAATAATTATATTGTAATACATTGTAACCCTCTTAACCCTGACAATTGTGTGGTCCTCAGGGTTGAAACTTTTTCGGCTTCTGAAGGGGGCATGCCAGATAAAGATTGTGAACCACTGACTTAAATTATTGATGAAAGGAAGAATCAATCCATTCATCCAATGGGAGCATGTGAAATTGTGAAGTTGAAACACATTGCCACATCCTAGAAGAAGCCACTCAGCCTTTAACATAATATTTAGTGTTTCATTTAAACGGAGATTAATTGGAAATGACGTGGCTGTCTAAAGTGGAAGCCAAGGCCTCGTCTTAAAACAAGAACATGAGCACTGAAAGTAAAGTCCACTGAAGTTACAAGGATTGAGACAATAATGGTACTTGACATGATCCCTGTAGGAGCTGAATGTGGTGGAGCACAGTAAAAAAAAGAAAAAAGTGTTTACTTGTATTTGTAACACTTCCCTTCCTAAGCATTTATTTCCCCAAAGACAAGAGGTGATGTGTGTTATTGGCCTGGCTACACTGCTCATTTCACAATCTGAATCCCCTCTCCTGTCTGGTATCATCATCGAAACACTTGGTGTAGAAATGGTTGTTCTTATGTAACTCTAACGTTAGCCAATGGTCCATGGTCATAAAGCATGTCAGCCTCACAATGATCTCATTCAGTCCTACCAGCCTTTCCCTCAATGCAGCTTTAATGCAGTCTAGCAGAAACTGACCTGTGTTGCAAAAGAACAACTTGGGGTGAAATTACAGCCACTGTCATAAGGGAAATATACAGGTGAGCCAGTATAATACAATATTCACAAAACAGCCGCTATGCTGACTGTACTGGGGGAAATTTTGCAATCCTGGATTTTTTCTCCAGCCTCTGTCGCCCCATGACATTGCCGACTCCCAGACTGAACTGAACCGCTGTTATCTCTAGACCGCAGGGGGTTGCTAAGAGGCGAAAAGACAAAAAAAAAAGATACAATCTGAGTATAAGTAAACCTCAACTTGAGTATTTTTTGTACTGTCCTTTGGCTCCTTTTGTTTGCCTGCCAAAGCCAATTTTGTTTTGGGATAGCTGCAGCTGTCTTGCAGGAGCCCCTGTGGATTTGGGACATAATGCAGCAATGAAGAGATACTTAACTTAGTCACAAAAGGCCTTCTGAATTTAATGAAGCAGAAAAAGGCCAGCATTCAAGAGATGACGCCTTCTCATATTCCACATGTACAACATCACTGTTAAATGCTGTTTATCTGCCTTTTTTTTTAACCACTTTATTGCAACAATAACAGTTGCAAGGTTGGGAATGAAGGCCTGTCTACTGCAAATCTTGGGTTTGATTAATAACATTCTACTAAGTCAACCCTTAGTGTACATCTTATTCATTTTTTGTCTGTCATCACTAATTGTGTATGTATTTTTTGTGTCTAAATTTGTTCTATTGTTGTTAATCACAGTTTTAGTTTTGGTGGATTTAGCTGTTTCCATGTTCTCGTCACCTTCTGCATGGCTGTCAACCTCAGCCCTGTTCGTCAACCTGTTTTTACACTGAACATATTTTTTTTTCCCCCACTGATGACAGTTCTCAGTTGTTCTTGTACACGCAGGCATTTAAAAATGAATGGCTTCTGCTCATTTCTTCCTTTAGGTGGCACATTGAGCCTGACTTTGGAGTAAGTTCATCTACCAGCACTAATGTGAATGACTCTAGGCATTTTAAATTTCATAATAAAGGCTAAAATTACACGTAACACTCTGCAAAATTGTTCAAGGTATTAAAATATTCAATTGACCTTCCCAAACCTCTGACTAATTTAACAGAAATGGACAAGAAAGAGTCGCTTAGGTGTAGTTACTCTTTAATGCCTCTGAATTTAATAATGAGAACTTAATGTAAATTCAGAGGTCAGTTAATGACCAAGAGAAAGTGGGTAAAATCATCAACAAAGTGAGTAATTCAAAGCAAAAGGATACGTTTGGTTTGGATCCTCCACTTATTAAAACACACAGCTCGATGATGGTCAAACCTGTAACACATCTGATAAAACTCTCCATTAGAGCTGCTAAATTCCCACAAAGCTGGAAGCCGGAGCAGCAGACCGAGTAGGCAATTATAGACCAATTTCTATTCTACTTATTTAACTGGAAAAGGTTATTATAGAACAATCAGCTGACCACCCTGAAAGAAAAAACTCATTTGTCCTAAACAATTCTGATTTAGGCCACAGCACTCAGCAGAAATGGTTACCTCATTGAAAAAACCAGCAGCTCATTAGACATGGGTAATGTAGTGAGAACAGTTTTAGAGTTATGACATTGTGACTCATGTCACACTTTTAAACAAACTTAATAACGTTCAGTTTTCAGGCCGATTTACATCATGTCTCAAGTGTAGAGAGCAACATGTTAAAATCAATAAAAAAATATGATATTCCCTAATGATCCAGAATGGGTATTCCACAAGGCTCCATCTCAGGGACTTTTTAGCGTACACACAAATAATTTACCATCATGCTGTGATCGATCTGGTTGTCAAATCTACACTGATGATACAATCATTTATCTATCAGCTAAAACCCTTTGTATAACAGCAGAGACTAGATTGAAACATTTTCAATTTAAGTGGACTGCCTTCTCCTGAAGACGGTCGTGCTGCCAAGGATAAATTTGCATCTTCTCACACATCTGCACTGATTTTACATGCAGTTGTTCTGCCTTAAAAATTCTTTCACTGCCTCCAGTACAACAAAACCTTTGAGCCAGCTGCAGTTTGTTATCACAAATCTTTGCCTTTCCACAATATCCCAATTTAGTCACCAAATACCAGTCCCACCACTGTCATACATTGCAAAGAAGTATAGGCTAACTTGACATGGAGCTCCTAAAAAAAAATCTCAGTTTTTACAAAAATTAATTTCATGGTGAAACTAAACTTTATAATTTCACCTGTTTTTCTGAATGCATATAGAAATTGCTAACAATTTTTATATCATCAAATAATTTCCAGAAAATAATACATCCACAGAGCTTTTAGTAAAGTGCAGAAAGAAAGTATTACGTATCCTAAAATAAAATAAATAAATAAAATGAAAATAATTGTGAATGAATCATTTTGAAAACTTTGACAGGTCCAAAATGCACTGGAATGGGGAGTGTGACCTCTTGTGGCTGAATGTTATCAATGTTATTGATAGAAAATCTTCATTTAATCAAATTATTGTATGGACAATAATTATGTGTTTGGCATAGAGCACCTAAAACATTTATTTTGCGAAATAGTAGTATTTTGTATACATCATATTAGGTGTCAAATGATTTACTTGTTTGATTAAAAACCATCAGAAAAGTATGTTTGTCATTAAGCACTTCATACATGAGATGTGGTCCAGAGGGAACCTTTGGGACTTCTTTTACCTGTGATTTGGGAGATCTTTTCATGCAGGTTTAGACCAACAATGACTATTTGTGTTAGAACATTTGTCTTTAAATGTCAAGATTTATTTGGTTTACAATGAAATTCATTTTTGAGCTTGCTCAAAGTGGCAAGCAAATTTCATCTCAGTCAAATTTCATTGGGGGTTTGTGGGCGTTCTGTGTGGGAGGCGTAGTGCTGTGTGGGTATCTGACTTGCATGTGTAAAGACCACCAGCCTGCACATTGATTGCTGGACTGTTGGACTCTTTGGACGCTGGAGACCTTTCTGCCTAGATTGTTCTCTGGTGAATAAAGAGCACTTTTGCAGCACCAGTTAAGTGTGGCAGCGTACGTATGAATGGCAAAAGCATGTGGCATCCACAGGGGCAGGACAAGCCAACTGATGTAAGGGGCAAAACTTTGTTTGTAGGCCTTCTTCCTCTGTCACTGAATAATTTAATCCATAATAATGCTAATAAACACAGAAGAAAAATACTGAAACATCTGATCACTACTTATATACAAAATTACTTCAATATTCCTATCACATGTCCTTATACCTGAACGACACAACAGATCAATTGCCAATGATGCCTAAATATGACTGATGAAGAGTACCAGCAGCGACAGGTGTACAGGACATAAAGTATGAAGTCACATGACATATGTCTTGCAACCTTATGTGATTAATATTGTGCAAAAGTTGCACTTTGGTTTGGTTTACACCTCGGCCACACTAGCTGCATATACCTGTGTGCGGCGACCAACAGTGGAAAGAGTATTGAAAATCTGTACTCAAGTACAAGTACAGTTACATTACTGTAATATTACTCCATTACAAATTAAAGTAATGGTGTTAGAAAGGATTTCTGTTCCTCCAGATCTTCAGTCTACTTTACCTTCCTCTTGTTTTGCTCAGTGGTCACAGTCTCCAATACACAAACTAGGGTTACAAATTTTCAATCGATTAATCATTAATAAGATAAAAGAAACTTGGTCAGGTTTAGAAGAAGATCATGGTTTGTGTTCAGGGAAGTATGTAACATAAACAGTGATGTAACATACACACATTATGTAAATTTGACTTTTGGTTTCACCCGGGACACAAAGCCCAGTCTCCTGGCAGAAACTTCTGTCTTTTCTTTATACTTCTCCAGTCATTATTACTACACCCACTAGAGGTCGCCACCTAACAAAAAACGTAAATACGTCTTATAATGAACTTGTTGCACAGATGACATATGGCCATTCTTCTGGTGAGGACAGGCTGCATAATTCTTTTTCTTTTTTTGGGGGGGGATTTTTATACTTTCAATGGACAGGGCAGCTGAAGTGAGGACAGGAAAGAGGGAGAGAGAGAGTGGGAGGATGACTTGCAGCAAAGTGCCACAGGCTGGAGTCAAATGCATGGCGGCGGCAGAGGACTCACAGCCTCAGTACATGGGGTGAATGCTCTGCCAACTGAGCCACCATGCTCAACCACAAGGCTACATAATTCTGTATGGACTATACGAACGTGTGTGGTCAAGTTTAGTAGCTTACAATGTATTGATACCATATTAGTTAAAATACCGCATTGTAGCATGTCATTTCTGATATTCATATAATAAATCATGATTTTGCTGCTGTATTTACACCTCTTATGATTTTGTCATATGACAGCAGTATAATATTAAATGATAGGGGCTGTCAGTCTGTGTCCTGTTCAGGGTCTCTTTAGATAACATTGAGGAGATTTGTCCTCTATTTACAGCAGCTGCTGCAGAATATTCAGCCGCACAGCTGCATCAGGATCATCACAGCCAGCCGGGTGATACTGGTCTTAAACACTAGTCTACCATTGTGAAATGTCAGACAGGTCACGCAAGGCAGTAATCCTCCTGACAAACAGCATTAACATCAGCATCACCTTGGTATTGAGGATAGTGAGCTCCAGGGATCATCCTCACTGACCCCAACATGAATAAAATCAACAATATTGATTTTTTTTTCAGACATGACTTATTTATGTTGTTTATTAGGATTTTTCTTTTTTTTCTTTTTTTTAATTAGTTACTAGAGAAGCACACACACAAAATGATATTTTTCTGACTTGCCTCACTCTTTGTTTCTCAAAGATGACTGGTTCAACTGCATGGAATGAATTATTCACTTAAATAAAAAGCCTAGACAGGTTAATGTCCAGTTTTACATGTCCATCTTTCTGCATTTTATACCAAAAACCCGCCAATGATCGGGAAAGGAAAAGTTTGAAAAACACACATCATTTTTTTTTATTTTGCAGTGGGGTAGAACTGTAAACTGTGGCAAAGTATCAATGAAAAAAGGTATGTAAGGCTAATTGTGCATTAAGGCGAAGGGCATTGTGCTTATTGATCTGCTGTGATGTCACCCCGGTTGATCCTGGAGGATTGATTGTGCAGATGCATTTAACAGGGTATCTTGGTGCAATCATTAGGAACATGTTCCTAATGATGGCAGTCCTCCATAGATCTGAAGATGCTGGTGGTTGCACAAGGAAATCTGTCTTCTTGAAGTAAAAATCATTCAACATGCAAGATTGTTAATTTTAAAAATAACACTGGAAGAGCAGTATGAACACTGTATAAATCCCTTTATCGCCATCATCACTGTATCCTCTGAAATTTCTTTTCTGGACTATAACTTATGGTTATTGTTTCACAATAATTAGAGTTAAAACGAACGCTAAATGTTTGCAGAATAAGAAAGTGTCTGTTTATGAGCTGAAAGAAATCATTAATAATCTTATAGAAGTTGTAGGTGTTAATAATGGTTAAATTGAGCAATATGTTAATTGAGTCTGGCAGGCAACAAGACAGGCAGCCACCTACTTCCAAGTCCAGAGTGTGTATTTTCAGGGCAGTAGGTTTTTGTTTTCAGGATAACAGGCTAAACTTGGCATTTACAGACAACTGACAGTTAGAAACAGCTGACCAGCTTACAGTGGAGGATTCATCCACAATTGTCAAATTAAATTTCTGCGCTTGTCTTCGGCTCCAAGACTCTGCTACTCACACCAGTTACCTTAAGTACTAATTGTAACCCACACCCCACACAACTAGAAAGATCACCTCAGACATTTACACACCGTTATGATTTCACGTTGCTGTGAGAATTTGTCATATATACATGTAGTCTTTCCATGGTCAGCAAGGGTGATAAGACAAAACTAAACTTGCATCAATATAATCTTTTCGCTAAATCATTTTCACTCATGTTCAAGCTTATAATGCAATACCACATCAATACAACAACACTAATAATTAACAACTTTCAAAATAGTACACAATAGATTAATCCCTCTGTGAGTGTCACAGTCGGCATAATGATTTGTTATGAATTACTGTGTTTTTGTGGTTTGAGTTATTCCAATTTAATATCTCAAAATGATTTATAAGTCCTTCATTGTGAGAGTCTCTTTCTTGTCATGATTGTGTTTTCTTCCATGTGTAAAAAAAACAGATTTGATTGTTCACAGTCATTTCTTGTTACAGTAAATTCTGTGCAGGATCTTTCCCTCTTAATACTGTGCAGGCCATGCAGAGCCTGCAGTGTGTAATATGTTCCCTCCCCAACCCAAAGGCCTCACAGGAAGAACCATGACAAAGGTTCAACCAACATATGCGCTCAGGTCATCAGTTGTCTGGGTAACTTTGCTCTGAGGCAGAGCCCGCTAGCAGTGCTTTTGGTTGTCAAGGTTTCAGGTGCTGACATTTATTTACACTCTGTGCATTTGCTATCCAGTTTTAGAAAATGCTTGAGAATGATCATGTATCTTAAATCGTGTCATGTAGTCCTGCAACAGCACTGAAAAGCTGAGCTGACAAAAGGATTTCTCTGAAAAACAGAAAAAGAAAATAGCTGTCCTCTTCTTAGTACTAGTTCGTTGTCATGTTTCTCCCATAAGGGTATATATTATTTATGCTCTGTCCCTATATGGTCTTGTTTTTTTCATCTTGTGATTTTTTTTCTGTGAGAATTTTCTGGGATAACATCTGGAATGCATTTCATGGAGTTTGGGTTTGAAGACTGGACCTGCTGCTGATGGAGATGAACAGCAAATTCTCTAGTGAAAGATCAAATCCTTGAAAGATGGGAAACATTCTTTACAATGCAGCCCCTTGGAATTAAGCTATACTGACATTCTTCTTTTGTGTATCCATGTTTACATTTTGACCTATTAGGCAAGAAATGTCTAGGAAAAAAAAACATATGCTTAAACAGAATTTAAGCAAAATGCATATCATACCTGATTTTAGGGAAAAATAAATAAAGAGGATATGTTATTAGTGGTCCCAGTGTGTATCTGTGACACAGGTCCAAATGTATTGTCCAGATGTGAAACGGGTGTAGCATTGTCCAAATGTAGCCATTCAGTTAACTCCATTGGTCTAAAAATCAGAAATGTAGTTGTAGTTGTAACTGAAAAGTCTAGCCTTCTACAAGAAAAGCAAGTGTAGCAGTTCTGCAGCGATCGCGTGTGCGCAACCAGCCTCTTATAATCCTTTAATATAAGGCAGTACCTTGTACTGTCGTCAAACTGCATCAAATGCATCTTCCAGCCTTGGTGTATAAAAATGTGAAAAAGTCAGGAAAACTTTTTTTTTTTATTCTTGCACTCGCAAAACATCAACTATTCTCCTCAACAGCCACAGAGTAATCCAGGAACAACATGATGTGATGGTTCATCCATGTCACCTTCCCCTTGTCCCAGGCCACATTTCTGATCTTCTCTTTATCTAAATGCCTCAAAAAGCACACAATAAAAGGGTGAGGGGGCTTTTCATCGGTTCTGGGCTGGGCTGCAGATCTGTGTGCCCGCTCTGTCTCAAGCCCAACACTTAACACCACTTCCAGAATTTTGAGCAGCATGGTTGGTTAGAAACCCAGCTGGAAATGTTAATGCAAATGTTAACGTTGACTAATTTAAAGTTTTACTTTTTTTTTTAGTTTCATTATGTACGTAACTTAAATCATATCACTTGCATTGTGTGATGTTGTGGTAACACTTGGATATTATCCATTTTTTCATACATTTATAGCCTGACATTTTATATGTGATATATGGTTTTCGGACGGTATTTGTGTAAAACTGGTTTGAAACCGCTCATGTCCACCGGCGTCCACTGTACTTAATACACTGTCAATGTAGGCGGAGCTTATTGTAGCACTGTTCCCACAACTAGGAAACAATGCACGCAAACACAGGAGCTCCACTTCGGTTTTAAGAAGATGCAGCCTTTACTCACAGAAAAAGTCGAACCTAAATTGTAAATTTATAGTGCAGTCTCTGTACGTATTCTTTCAGAATGACAACTTCACTGCTCACCGTGCATTCACTACTAACTGTCACCAACAGTCTGCCCCTCACCCTCTGTAATGCTCGCTAAAGTTACACACTCATGACAAAACGCTACTCTGACCAGTCAGTAGTCTGCAGTGTTTGTTAGCTTACTTTTATCATCTGGACTTGATTCAACATAATCCAAAACAGGGGCAGAGGCATTTCACTTCTTTTTATCTGTATAGTCCTGTACCTTCATCCCCAAGACGCCATGTTTCTTCTTCTTATGAGAGCTATGTTTGTCTGCTCAGCTGTGCTGTCGTGCAGAGACTGACCCGTGGTGGTGTACGTGGCATTTCCCCACACGTTTAATAGAAAGAGGAGTGTCTGTATATATGATGGTATTGAAAATCATTCTGTTGAGATTTCTTCACCCTCTGGTATACTGTAATTAACATCCAAGCCTAGTTGAGAGAAATATATTAATTTCCTTTCTTACTGGAGTTAGAGTAGGTTGACACAACTCTCATGTCTTACTTACACTTTACATTAGGTAAGTAACATACGTATTTTATACCTGATTTTTGAGTAAACCTACCCAAGTAGTTTTTTCCTAAACCTAACCCAAAAAAGTGGATCACATCACTTCACCTCTGAGGTCTTTGCACTCACTTCCTTCCTGCCAAAGATTTGATTTTAAAATACTGCTTTTGGGTTTATGAAGCACTTAATGGTTTTGGGACAAAATTGATTTCTGATCTGCTGCTACATTATGAACCATCAAGAGCTCTCCAGTCATCTGGGACAGGTCAACTTTCTGTCCCCAAAGTCAGAACTAAACATGGAGAAGCAGCGTTTAGTTTTTATGCACAACATATCAGGAACAAAGTCCGAGAAACTTACAGGTCTGACATAACTTTCAGTTCTTTTAAGTCAAGGCTGAAGACTTTTCATTAAACCAAATCTGAGGCTTTTGATTAATATCTTAAGTTGCATTGTAAGTTTTATTTTTAAGTTTTATCTTTTTTCTATTTTTGATTTAACCCTTTTGACTATATTGGAATGCTTTTTATATTGCCTTGTGATTCTTTTACATTTTGTCTTGATGCATTTTGAATTGCCTTGTTGTTGAAATGTGCTACACAAATAAACTTTCCTTGCCTAGAGAATGTGGACACTTATTATGGTGGAATGATAATGATGGATATGTTGTCTAGGCCTATTTGAGTGTTTAATGCAACAGAAAAAAAAAATCCTCTAAACCTGTCCTCCACCCTGTTTGAGTATCTCTTGCCTTTCAAGCCAGTCAGCAGACAGCCGGCACCATGACCACTTCCTTCCTCTATTCACTCCTTCTCTTTCTTCAGTCTCCTGACTGATGTTGTCTGCAATAACAAGACCATTCTGTTTGCCCATCTTCAAAGTGGGAAACATGCTGAAGTTCAGTCTGGTGAGCTGACACTGTCTGTCTTTCTAGAACACAAAATGTATGACCATTTCCTTCTTTTTCCCTCAGTTTCCTGTATTTTTGAAAGGACAGAGTGTGGGCCCTCAACACCCCCAACCACATTTCCCACTGAAAAAAAAACAATTTCTCTTTCATATACTCTCTCACTCAAGGAGGGGACAAAAGAAGGACAGGAATAACTTCCACAGCTTCTGTCTCTATTGTTCTGTCTTGTTTTTGCTTTTGACTAGTTGGGAAGAAGCCTGGTCATTCATAATACAAGCATCACCCTGAGCAGTGGCCGTCCTCTGCCCCAGCAACAGGATGCTTTAATAGTTAGTGAGAATTAGGAAAGACTGTTGCAATGGGTGTCATGAATACCTGGAGACATTTTAATTTAAAAAGGTTTTGGTGGCTTCATATTTAAAGGGCAGTTCACCCAAAAATACAGATTTTCCCCCTGGCCTGTAGTGCTCTTTATTCATCCAGATTTTTTTTGGTGTGTGTTGCAGAGTTTTGGAGATTAAGTAATCAGGTTATGATTTTTAGACTGCCACTGATTTTGATTTCTTCCAATGTACTTTTTTTTTTTTTTTTTTTTTTTTTTTTTTGGCGCTTTGAGCATCATAAGCTGAGTGCCATTTAGAAGACAGACATCTCTATGGCTGATATCTCCAAAACTCTGAAACTCTCACCAAAGAAATCTAGATAGATAACATTATTATATGCTACAGGCCAGGATTAAAATATGAACTTTTATATATGTTTTCTCATATGAAAAGATGACTGGAATATTTCAAGAATTCCATGACTTATGAAGGAAAAAATAAAAAATGCTACAACTGCCCCTGGTTTCCCCTATCATAAAGATATTAAGTTAATAAATAATTAGAAACGTTCTCAAAATAATGACTTACATGCATAAGTTGTTTTGTGAAAGGTTCTCATTATTTTAAGATACTAACTTATTATTTTGAAATACTAACTCAATATTTTTAAATATGAAGTGTTTTAAAATATATTTTCCCAGCATAATTGAGGGGTACAAACCTAAACCTCCCTAAACACAGTTTTAAAACATCAAACTATTGGCTATTAAACCTTGTAACGGGCCAAAGCTTATCAGTGCTTACACAGTATTCCTTCCTTTTTTAAAAGACAGGGGTCCTTAAGGTACAACTAACCCTTTTTATGCCTGATTAAATCATGTTTTATAAAAATCTGACATTGTTGATAGAAATCTGATTTATAACAAAGATGATTATCATAGCACAATTTCGCACCTATGTTATGAAGGCTTGTAACACATTTTAAAATTATTTTAAGTTATGAATTCTTCTTCTTCTGCAGTGTTATTGTCAAAAACATTTAATAATTTACATATATATTTTTTTTTACTTTAGATTCACCTAGGATTAAAATCAGAGATGACCTTTTACAGATTTTACAGATCATCACAAATTAGCAGAGGTCCCCAGGTAATACTAGTCCCACACAAATAGAGCTTCAAATGCCATTTCCTGTCTTTATAATAATTCTAAGTGCAGTCCTCAATATTTACTTATTCATGCCAGGTCCCTTTCAGCATACAAATCACTTCTTCTTAATAAGACAGAATTATGCATGCACTTTCATTACTATATTTTAATGTGTTTCCTGCACAACTCAATTCAAATTCAAATTATTGTTATTCTTATAAGGCACTTTTAATAAACTGTTATTTGTTGGACCAAAATTTCTGTTTGTTTCTGTATGTCGTCAGTCACAATTTAGGGTACAGGCATTTCACAACAATGTGCTTCAGAAAAGTTTGACCAAAAGAATCCATTCATATTTGAGATGGCCATGTGAAATTAGCTATGATAGCTCAACAAAACAATAACAGCTGTAAGAATATTTGTCAGAGCAATGAGAGGTCACTGCTGCACGAGAGCTGACATGAGCCAACTGCACACATCTGGGGGATCCTCAGCTCTGAGGTCAGAGGTCACAGGGTGTACGGCCCAGCACGGAGGAAAAAAAAGGCTTTCTCAAATACACATAGACAATATAATACAATCAAACAATGCTACTTGAGATTGGAGAAAACTTTCTACAATGAAAAGGGCTTTGCCATTCACTAACTCTGTCCACATTTGGTGGCCTTGTCAATTTCTATTACGAGCTGCAGACTGTTGGAGATTTTGCCTGAAGAGATGTCTGTCTTCTCTCCAGTATAATGGGACTAAATGGTATTCAGCTTGTGGTGCTCAAAGTACCAAAAAGAAATACATTTGAAAAATTGAAAACCAGTGTCTGTTTCCAAGAATCATGATGTGATTGCTCAAGATAATCCACAGACCTTGTTGTTTCATGTAGGAACTCCTTTTTTTTTTTTTTTTTTTCTATGTTGAGTGACCCGGTCATGATTTTTGGAAAGAGACACTGGTTTTCAATTTTTCAAATACATTTTTTTCATGCTTTGTACACCACAAGCCAAGTGCCATTTAGTCCCATTATACTGAAGGAGAAGGCAGATATATCTATGGGTGATATCTCCAAATGTCTGCAACTCACACCACAAAAATCTAGATGTATAAACAGCACTACAGGCCAGGGGGGAAATATGTACTTTTGATTTTGGGGTGAACTGTCCCTTTAACTATCAGAAACAAAATAAAGACCATTCTAAAACTCACAGGCCACTAATGAAACGCAGCAAGGATTACTGTATCATCAAGTTCAGTTAAAGCCAATAAGTATTTTTGCTAGACAACAGACAGATAAGCAATGGGTCTCAGCTGCAGCAAACACAGCATGTTGCACAACTGGTGTCAGACCATTCTTTATTACCCAGGAGACAAACACAAATTTGTCGCTGACACCGAAAGAATTGGTTTTCATTCAGGAAATATTGACACTAAATGAACATTGATGACAACAGTGGAAAGGAAACTCCAAATACTAATTACATGAAATCCCCTGACAGTCATTGTTCAGATAGACATACGGGGAGATGAGTAGCACAATTAGATGAAGAGAATCATACTGTCAATACACGGATTATTATGTGAATCATTATCGTGTATTTGGTTAGTGTTATTACACTATACATTTTGTTTTTAATTGGTTGTCATTAACCCATAAAGCATAGAGTGCACCACATGGCAGATGTATTTATGGTCAGTGTGCATAAATTCTTATCCACTACCAGGTTTGAGGACAAATGGATTACATGTAACTTGATTATGTAATTAGTATACAAAAACTGCACACTTACAAAAAGAGATTACAGTTATGAAAATGGGAGTTACTAGCGGGGTTACAATTTTACAATATATTTTAAAATAAAGAAAGATATACTACCATTTTAGCACTTCATGAGTCTCAACGCCACTCTGGCTGCAGTGAAACCAGCTAATCTTACAGTTACCAATTCATTATTCTTTGAAAAAAATTTCACGAGGTGTAAATCTCCCTATTATCTTGTCTCAAACATTTACAAGTAAGATCAACCGCTAACACTTGCTGCACAGACCAACTACCAACCTTAGCTACATAGACCAACCAGTAATGTTAGCTACACAGAACAACCACTAACATTAGATGTAATCCAAAAACAGCTGAAAATAAAGTTACAATACTTTAATACTGTGATAGGTGAAGATAAGGTTATCGCTCACATTTTTAACAGTAATTAGTGACTGAATCTGAATACATTTTTAAAGTAGCGCTCCAAATCCTGTCCAATACCCTCTCAAATTTTGGGCAGTCTCCCAGCTCCAGCATACCATTATCCCTCTTAAAAATCCATAACTAAAATTCTCGACTTATGGCCACAGGGGTACAAGAAAGGTACATAAAGTTGTCCAGAGCACAGACAAAGATAGTGCTCAGCTCAGAGCTGGTCTGGCAACACTGAGTGCACGTTATGCAATAACCCTCCCACAGGAAGTCACTTCATGTCTCGTGTGAAGTGGGAATTCCTGCACAAGAAAGAAGACCGTGGCAAATGGCCTGTTATCACTCTGTCAGATTCCACAGCTTCTCTCGTACTTGCACATTACAGCTGTGGCAATGAATTTCCCACATCTGTGCACTGATACCACTCATACCATGATCATTAACTGGATTAAAACTGACCAACTGACTGAACTGAAATAAAACAAAACAGTGGAATTTACCACATCCTCAGTCGCAAATAAGTTTCATTTATTTCCACAGTCAGTAAACATGACACTCCATTAAAACTGCATCAGCAAAAAGTATAGGAAAGAAAAACAACAGTCCCACTGAGAGGGATCTGTCCACAGGGTCAGCCTTTTTGTTAACATCACAGTTCATTGAACTTTGCTTATCTTGTCTAGTGCTCATATCCTGAGAATTTACTGAATTAAACCTAGGATAGGTATGTATTTCAGAAGCATTTTCAATCAATAAATCAAATACTCTGACAATAAAAGAAAGAAAAGAAAAGATGAGATGGTATCTTGTGGCTGTCACAGGCCTGTAATAAGCTCATCCATCTATCATTTCATTTGGCCCGAAACTGAAATTTACAATATCTATAGAAATTTTGAAAAGATGCTACCAAATCCATCTTTCATCAGTTTCATATATGATCACCTAAAAATGAAAATTCAGTCATTTATCTTCTCACAAAAATGCTGATTAAAGGTCGGGTTTAGTTTCTTTATTCCACAAAACACTGCTGGAGCAACAAAATCGCCTTGAAGGACATGAAAACCATCAATTACACTAGGCCTAAATTTTCACTGTAGATCCTTAGTTTGGAGCCACGTTCACATGTACACCGTCTGAACTGGGGACATGTGGCGTGATGGTGTGCATGTGCAAGTGAACAGCATGCTGGTGCTTTAGGAGACTTGGATTATGGCAGATGAGCAGTTTGAAGGCTTTTTTTTGTTGTTGTTGTTGTTGTTTTTCCATGATCACCATTCACTTGAATTGTTTGGGAAAATGAATGAAACTGAATTTTTTTATTTTTGGGCAGACTATCCCTTTAAGCATCCCTCTACATTCAGTCTGAATATACTTCAGAATACAGCTGAGTATCTCATTTGCCATCTTAAACCATTTTTAACCTTAACCACACAGTAGATAAAAAGTAACAAAAGACTGTCACTGAGTGTAATTTGGGGTTTTACATAAATATCCAATATCTAGGTTCTTGGAGCAGCTGCACCCCCCACTATTAGACTCAAGGGAGCGCCCTCTTTTTGATAATGTAACTTTGCTATTTTTAAACATTTGTGCTAATGTGGATCAAAAATAATTCATAATCATAATACAATCAATCATATTTAATATTATCGGAGGGGAGATGTGCTCACACCAGCACCAAACAGGAATCAGCAAACTGGGTAATTACTTAGGTAACAACCTAAAAATACCTTCAAATACTTGAACATACATGATGGACAGTGAATGAATAGTGTTATGAGTCTGTGTATAAGCTGGCATGTATCTGATCTACCAACCAGCACTCATTTTAGTCAGAAATCTTAATTTTTTAAGAAGTTCCCACTGTCTTCTCCCACTAAAATAGCACAGCTAACCAACAGAGGATGGAAACAAATTGAGGCAACAAAATCCAAAATGTACAGATATACAGTTTATCTTTATAGATTATATTGATGCTGAATTGACAAAAGGACTGCTGACATGTGACACACTTCATCTTGTGATTCTAAAATTATGTGGTTTTCCGGACATGTAAGAAATTGTTAATATGTCATATTTCTTAAATGAAGTTTGGCGTAATATTTTCCCAGGAAAGTACATGGAGCTTTAGTTAACTCAACCTGGTAATATGTTTATTTTTTTAAACATTTTGTCATCCCTGCAGGAAAAAAATCCCAGCCACACCTCTCCTTGCTGGCTCCAATCTTGCACCCCCACTTTTAACTCACATGTCATAGAAGGCAGATTTGCAGAAATGCTCACTGGCACAAAACCTGCTTACACTCTCACTCATTCAACAAAGCAGGCTTCCAAAACAGAAGTTCAAGGAAACTACAGGAAGCCACTGTTCTATGAAAAGGAGAAAGCGGGGGCTAACTAATATTGCTGGGTCCATATCAAGGGCACAGGAACTTTTTCAACACATGCAGGAAGTTTCCGCAGGCCATCCCCAGTGCATGCACACCACTTAGGCTGTTAATTCCATTTAATACCACCACCAACTCCCATTTCCTTTCAACAGTTGCTGTGAGTTTGTTTAAGAGGTTGGGTTGGTTCACTGTATCGTGTTTCACATGACACTCCAACACCACTCGATGAGCACTTTGGGATGCAGTTAATCTCTGGGATGGATGTTGCGAAAAGTCCTGGAGTGTGGCTGAATGGAAGATATCAGAACATTTTGTTTCAGCGTCGACTGTGAGAGGGAACCTGTGTGGACCAGTCAACTGCACTGGCACACATTTTCTAGACAATGCAATAAGTGCTTTAAACAGTCACAGGAGGACTTTGGCAGTATTCTGCATAGCGTTCTGTCACTCAGAGGTGGCAAAAGTACACACATTCTTTACTCACATAGAAGTACATATAGTTGTGTAGCTCTGTTTGTTTCTGTGCAAAGCTAACTGAACCTCACAGTTACTATGGGGGCAAGTCTCCCTCTGTTTTTCACAGTTTTCATCCCGTTACATCTTTTATGTCTTTGTCTCGTAATGTTTTGTTATGTAACTTTCATTTTGTTACGCTTCTGACGTGTTATGTCATTTTTATCTTGTTACGTCTTTCTCCTCTTATCATGTGTTTTACATTGTTTTTGTATTGTCACATCTTTTTTACTTTGTTTTCATCTTCGTCTTGTAACGTTTTGTTACATCACTTTCATCTTGTTATGTTGCTTTTGTCTTGTTACATATTATACCTTGTTCTCTTCTTGCTATGTCTTTTCTGTTGTTTTCGTCTTGTTATCACTTGCAGGATGTTTTTGTCTTGTTACATATTTCACCTTTCATGGTCTTTCTCCTCTTGTTATGTTGTTTTCGTCTTGTTACATCTTTTCCACAGCTTTCGTCTTTTTACTTCTTTTATGTCTTTGCCTTGTAATGTTTTTCTTATGCCATTTTTATCTCATTATGTTGTTACATATTTTACATTATTTTTGTATTGTTTCATCTTTTTACTTTCTTTTCATCTGGTTACGTCTTTGTCTTGTAATGTTTTGTTACATCACTTTCATCTCATTTTGTTGTTTTTATCTAATCTTTTCTGTCGTTTTTGTCTTGTTATCACTTGTACAACATTTTTGTCCTGTTACATATTTCACCTTGTTTTCTTCTTGTTATGTCTTTCCATCTTACTCTGTGTTTTATCTTGTTTTCAACTTGTTAAGTCTGTTGTGAGTGATATGCATTGATGCATAGGAGTCATCTTTTATATCTTTAGGTTAAAATCAGTCTTGATTTTGGGAAGGCGGCACAGAATGATGCAAAATAAAAATAATAATTCTCCTCAAATGCATTAAAACTAAAATAACAGGCCTGTTTAGAAAATTTCAGGAGTGCAGATATTGTATTAAAATGGGAGTAAAAATAACAGGTTGTCAAAGAAATAAATGCTCAACTGTATGGAAGTATTTGTTCTTAGTTACTTCCCTCTTCTGCTGTCACTGATACTTAATTGAGTGACACACAATGCACTGCACAACACACACTGTGTGATACAACAATCAGGTTAAGGAGGATTTTGGTTCTAGCACAGATTTGACCTCATGATGTTCATTTCTTTCCGTATCAGTGTCTCTTAGTTTGTCTTAGCTCCACCTTATCCTTCCTGCCCATCCTACCAAGCGCCTTGAGGACACAAAACATTCTCATCTTCACTCACCACACCTACATTTCACAGCCAAAGAGCATTCATCTTTCAAGAGCCTCTGTGCTGCAGCACTGTTAATATTTTCCAGTTCAGGCTCACCCATATTATTATTTTGAAGTCATTCAGTTCATGAGTCTTTTACCTCCTCCACGTTTTTGCCCATGAAAGTACACAGGCAGAAAGGATGATTTAGGATATTTTGGGTTCTCTCTCACATTGAAAATAACAAAATACTGTACATTACGTCTGTTTGATGACACTGAAGTGGCATGGGATCATGGGAGTTGATGAAAATGATTAGTTCACGAAATTAACACTGAAATGGATAATGTTCCTGGACTAGGTTATGTATTTAAGTTTTATTAATGTAATATTTAGTCATATTTGTCAACTTCCTTCCTCACTCTCAGATTTATCCGACTTATCCTGTAATTTCACAGAAGTTACAGCAACCACTGTTGGAAACATTTGGGATAACGTAAGTACACAGCTCAGCAAAATGTATAACATATGTTAAGTTGTTTTTAGACATTTTAATACAGACATGATGCATATTACTGTATAGCTTTAAAGAGAGAGCTTGAAAATTCAATTCAGTTCAGTCCTCTACAGTATAACTGAGACAGGAATGAGAATGGTATAGCAGTGGTGTACTCAGACTGTGTGAGGGGCAGGGGGAACCAGCTGTGTGTGGTGGGGCAGCGGCATGCTGAAAGTCATGATGCATTTATGGAGAACCAGCTTCAATCTCTGGTTTAATTAAAATTGTTTTGCTGTGTGACTTTAAGTACAAGAACTACTACACCTCTGTATTTAACACTTAAGAAGCATATGGAAGCCAATTACTTTATCAGCTTGTAGCACAACCTATATGGCACTGTATCGCACTTGCTCCACTGGAAGGGCACCCTGGAGGGCGCTCTCTATGTTTTTTTCCCATGAAGGACACCCTAGACGGCACTTCATCACATTGGGCCTCGTGCAAAAGCTTTTTTTTTCCATATGAAGGGTTCATATAAACACACACCATCAGATTCAACAAATGCTCGTAACTTCAGATAACTTTGTGAATTATCCACCTGTGTGTATTTTAGTGCGTGTGCATGACACTTGTAAAGCATTATTAATGCCCCCAAAATACCATATATGGACCCCCTTCCTGTCCCATATGTCAGGAAGTGGCATCAAAGAGAAAAAAAGAAGAACTTAAAGAGTTTGGAGTTTGACATCTTGCTTTCAGACATCCATGAAGGAAAATCTGTCATTTTAACAGCGTCGGCAGTGGAATTAAAAGACCTGCTAAAGCAAAGAAACAGGAAAAGCGAGTGCTGTTAACGTTGTGTTACTAGAGTGTCAGACTGTCATTGAAATAAAGAGGACAAGTCTCAATAAAATTACTTCATAGGAAAAAAAAATGACTTGCCACAGCCGCAGTAAGGGCTATAGATAGATAGATGATAGATAGCTGCAGTGAGAGGAAAAGGTTAAGAGGAAGTTTTCATCACAGAGATTGAAAATGTAATAATTGAGGATGTTCACCTGGACAGAGACTTCATAAACCTGCTTGTGCAGATATACAGCCAAGACACCTGGAGCAGGTAATAATAGATCATTGAATGAATGATGAGAGGCTTTATATGTAAATCTACAATTATATTATAATTTGAAATATAGTCAAACAGCATAATTATGAAGTGTAATTTATCTCAATCTTCTATCTTATAACTCAAAATGTCTTCAAACTAATGAAATATACAGACATTAGTGAAAAAACTTGCTTGACTTGACTCTACGACAGGTCTGGACCACTCGTGAATTGTGTTTGTATCCGAAAGAAAATTCAAAATACAAGAAAATTGGTGAATGCGACAAATTCCCCTAAATCACTCATACTTCATACACACTGCTTAAGAACAAATCTGTACGAGTGGTTCTTGCATGAGGTTCATCATCTTGGTCACTGGGCCATCCTATAGAGCTCTTTATCATATTTTATCCACTGAAAAGGCATCCTAGAGGGCATTTTATCATATTTGTCCATTGGAAAGGCACCCAATATGGCACTTTATCATGTTTTATCTCCCTCCCTATCTCCCCCCAGCACCCCGAGTCTACCCGTGTGGTATAGGGTAACCTTGAGGACCTTGGGGCACTGTTTCAAAGATGCCTGTCCTCTATTCTGTTGCTTTTATCTGCTCTGCTATTTAAAGCTCTCATTATGAAATGCTTAGATGAAACCTTCCAGCTGTGCATGTACAGAGTGACACATGTTTAAAATAGGCAGTGTGGCAGGTGGTCATTAAAATAATTTACTGAAAAGAAGGATATACATGAAATACTGTAAATGGTTTAGAGAGGCTAGACTTTTAAAAATATACTAAATGAGATTGAAACAGATATGTCAAAATATGATAAGATATAAAAAAACATTGTCAACATAAATCTTATGAATGCGTGTAAATACACAATATAAATTGAAAAAAATACACTAAACTTAAACTTTTAGCATTTGCAGAACCATAAAATTTATCATTAACATACAAACAATCATTGTACTGTATTGGAAAATGCAGATATTAAATCCACACAGAACACATTATTTCTCAAATGCAGCGTACTCGCTGTAACTGTCAGATCAAGATTGTCACAATATCAGCAAATTGCAGAGGCAGGAAACAGATTGTGACAAACACAATGAAGCTTATTGTAAATCTTATCGTAGTAATTATTTGTGGCAGAAAAAGGCATGAATAGGCTCATTGTCTTTTGTATGGGGTCGAGTTTAGATGAACGTGCCCCACTCTGCTGCCAAGACCACAGTTGATGTAATCAGAGTGGGATGAGATGGAATGCATTGCCCTGTGAATTTTTGCTGCTCAGTGACAATGACACTCCAAATGTCCCACAATGCCATCTGACAGAGGTTACAATAACCTCATGTCCTCAGACATAAACAACAAAGTAGGTCTTTTGTCCACCAGTGACCCGTTTGACCTGCTCCTATTAGCATTTTCTGAGCTGCTGCTCCTACCGTGCAGTTAGTGATTGTGTGAAGCAATTAAATGTGCTGGTTGTCACACCAAAGAGTGTGTTATTAACCACCCAGCCACATTTAAATGATTAAAAAAGCTTGGACATTTCCAGACATGTTTGAGCCACCAGAGTCAGAGGACAGTGACAGGATGGTATTTATTTTTTCTTCAGTGTCGGGTTGTTGGAACTGAAGTGAACTGCTGGGCTGATTTGGACTGAGAGAGTCACTTAAGGTACAAGGGGAGGAGGTGGTGGTGCCATTCATGTGTCGGCTCACGGGGCCTATATACTACAGGGGGACCATGGCTCCTGGATGTCATCGAGCTATGTCTTAAATTCTCCCAAAAAATCCTGAACACAGAAATCCATCTAATGGTCTAACTTCCCTTTTACTTTACACAGACTTTACTACTGTTCTTATCTATATTTTTATATTTACAATAGATTAAATGACCGAGTGTGTTGTGACTTGTAGTTATTGTTGTTGTTATTGTTTTGCTTAAACTTTAATGTAATTTCCAGACACACTAGACAACCATTTTCAGCATAACACCCTTCAACCCCATCCTGTTCTCACCTCAGGTCATGTGTAAGAGGCTGCCATACAGCTTTTTTTAAACATGGTTAGTATTCACAATTTGGTTAGGTTTACGCATCAGCACTACTTGGATAGGTTTAGGGAAAAATCATGGTTTGGGTTAAAACTTAACCTAGCTTAAAACTTGAGATACTGCTAACTTTTGGTTTCACAAGGAACACAAATGCTGGACTCCTGGGTGAAAGTCCTGTGTTTGTTTGAGCCATCCATGTATACAGAAGAGAGGGTCCCAGAGTAAAATTTTGTTTCTCACGTTCATCTTTGTCTTGTGAAGAATAAATGAGATTTTTATTTTGAGCTTACTGAAGTTTCATCTGTTTCTCCTGAGACAAAAAAAGAACATTTTAAGATCATCAGTTTGGCTCAAATTCGTCTCCAGCTCAGATGAGACAAAGGCCATTTCTCAGAGTAAGTAAAAATTAACATAGTACACTTGCTGAGTAATTTGCCCAACACTGAATGCTACGCATTTAAAGTCTACATCATCTCTTCTGAAATATCTTCTGTAAATTAGCAAATGTTACCATGCTAACACAAGTTAAAAGTAAGATTGTATTATATGGAAACCAACATACATGCTCACAAAGCCACCAGCTTGGCTGTAGGCCAGAGGTGGAACTACTCAAGTATAACTACTACTAATTTTACTTGTACTTAGGTTTGTATCACAATATGTAAACCACCTAGTTAAAATGATAATTGAGTACTGAGCACAATTTGAATTAGTATGCAAACCTTTCATCTGAATTTTTGGAGTTCATCAGACTATTTGATAACAAATGGGCCAAGGAAAACAGTGGCATACGGACAAAATAAAACCCAAAATGCTGTAACAGTCAGAGGTTTGGAGAGGTGAGCGTGAGCACTGAACAGAACAGGGCAGGAGATGGAAGCAATTTGGACTAAAGATGTGGAGAAAAAGAAACCTCTTTCATTTGAATGCCTGTGATTCATAATGCATACGGTTATAAAGTAACCAATATTCTGAGTACTTTTTGAGAAGCAGTACTTTTTTGACACCAGTAGCTTTACTTGTAACTGACATCTCAGTAATGTGACAGTGCTTCTATTTAAGTACAGAATATGAGAAAACTTTTGTTGATATTCTCACATCTGTATCCTCACATCTGAGTGGCATGAAGCAGATGCTAAATTCACCAATGCCCCAGGGCAGCTCTGCAAAAAAAGGCACTTCCTTTTAAAGTTAAACAGCAGTGTCATCTGATGTGGCAGCTGGTTAAACTCCAGATGAGCTCAACTGTAGCCTCAGGTCCTCCAGCAGTTTATTGTTAGCGGTTTTACTGGCGGTAGATTAAAGACAAATGATCTAGCCCCTGCCATCAGGGCTTGTCGACTTTAAAACAACTTGCATGAGGAGCTCTCAGGCTAACTCAGTTGTCTTTCACTTCTTAAAGCCTGAGTAAAAGGGAGTTTTTTCCTCTAAACACATTATACATGTTAAATAGTTTCTGAAAAAACTGAGGATGTAGTACTGAATTGTAGAGTTAAACTATTGTTTATGATTTCTGCATTCAGGATGTTTTTGAGCAGATCTGAAATAAGAAAGAACCACAGTCCTTCCAACACTGTATAGAGCCTGCAAACGGACACACGAACACAGGTGCAATGCCAAGTTTACTGCCTGTGATCTGTCACTGTCTAACAGCCTCATGGAAGAGATATTTTACATCCATCCATTGTCCGTAACTGCTTATCCTGATGGGTCACGGGAGGGAGCTGGACTCAATCCCAGCTGAGAGGCGGGGTACACCCTGGACAAGCTGCCAATTCATTGTGGGGCTGACACAAGCAGAAAAACAAGCACTCACATTCACACCTAAAGGCGATTTAGAGTTACCAATTAACCTATTATGCTGCATGTCTTTGGACTGTGGAGGGAAGCTGGAATACCCAGAGACAATCCATGCAGACAAGATGAGAACATGCAAACTCTGCACAGAAAGGTCCTGCCCCAGCCACAAACTCCCCAGCCCTGCAGCCAACTGGGGGATTCAAAATCAGGACCTGCTGTGAGGTGACAGTGCTAACCACAGCACCACCTTCATATTATAAACTAACAAAATGTGTTAAAACAAGTCATTCTGTGTTTTTAAAGTCATTCTATTAACCTGAAACAGATCCCCATATTCTGTTGCCATTCAGAAGCTGTCTCCAGCACAAGGTGCGCACAGTGTGCAGTGCGCCGTTCAATAGTCGGCTCAGTAAAGTCAGTGATCACTCAAAGTTAAAAAGCAAAACTCTAACAAAGCTCTCACTCACTCGGTGTGAGATTTCAGATGGATTCTTCAGGAGATTTTGACATGTTTCTTCAGTAAGGGCCGCATTCTACCTCAGCCGACTGTTGAAGGTAAATCCATCATATGCTGCTATCTCTGCTGGTATTTCAGCCAGAAGTTTTTTGGATAAAGTGTGAATCCACTGTTTTGCACGCTTTGGGCTTCTCTTGGACATTTGCCTGAGATTTCAAATGTTGCAGCAAACCAGTTGTTGATCCGCAGTCCATTCGATCCTTTGTTCAGACAGCGCAGCCACACTTCAAATCCTCATTGTATCGGTGACAATCGTGCAACTGTTTTGTGACATGGCATATGTTAAAACCCTAAGACTCTGTATTTAAATATACTTAAGTATATTTTAGCCTCCAGTATTTAGCCTAGACATATTTTATTTGAGTGTGTAAGATGGTGAGAGTAAGACCGTGTGAAGGTTCTGTCCTCAGACATGTTGCATGTAAATTTTTCTTTTTTTTTTTCATTACGGTTAAAGGTCCTTTTTTATAAATAAAGAACATTAAATTTAATCACTTGTGCTACAATGTATAGAGGGCAGCTTGTTAAGCAAGATGTTGGGCTGTAATGGGGTTTGGGCTGAAATATGCTAATGAGGCTCGAGTTTGGATCGTTTTGGACAGAATTTTGTTGGGCTTGGGCCTTCCCAGGCTCAAATTTCCAGGCCCGATTGAAGCTCTGGCTCTGGTGGATCAAACATGTGGACATGTCTAATAAAGCTGCTAGACAGAACGTCCATGTTTCAGGTCATTTTCAGGTCACAGAGGTGTTTGACACTGAGACAGCAGAGCGGACTTGTCCCCAGCATTTCTGAGCAGAGGAAACAACTAATTTTTTCCTGATTTTGCGATTTGGCCCTAGTGTTTAATGAACAAGAAAAGGAAAAGGGGCTCCTGTTCAAAAGATGTCTTCCTCAGAGGAAGAGCCAATAGCTCAAAATGTCATGCTAATAATTTTTTTTCAAATGGGAGCTCTTTTGGTGTGCAGATTTTGTTGTGCGGTTTAGATATTTTGTGACTCAGCACCCAACCCACTGGGCTCAGGGATGTGCGTGTCTTTTTCACATTGTTTTTCTGATGGTTAATGGTGCATATTTCTGTAGTGTAACAAACTCAAATGTCACATTTATTCTTGCTTTAAATATCCTTTAAATTCTAGTTTGTTGCTTTTTTACCCTTACACACACACACCCATTTATAATTATTTCCTTATCCAGCTTTTTCTGCTTTACTAATCCGCATTTTCTATTGTTTCTAAAGTGCTTTGTAACTGTGTTGTTATGTGCTGCTACACAAGTGAAGACAACAGTGATGACTAAGGTAATGATTATAAATTGCAAATCTATGCAAATATAATAAAGTTCAAAAAACACCACATCAGTAAGCCAATACTTGAGCAGGGAGAGGCATCAGAACAGTTGAACTAATGACATACCACTTATTATTCCTCCTGCGTGTCATTTTGTCTCCTGACTGATACCAACACGCCTAACTTCACAGTGCAGAATTGATCATGTACATCCACTGATACCAAACACAAAAATCAATTAAGGACATGACTTCATATTTTGTGCATGAGCATTGAGTGGGGGTGGCTGCACTATTCCTGAAACCCATCAGAACCTGTGTGTTGAGTGCTCGAAATCGTGGGTGAGCTGCATTGCCTTTTTTCCATAATGCAACAGTGTGAGAGCAAATTCTATTTTCCGTGAGTTGACTGTCACTTTAAGTGGGCTCACAGGTCACGTTAGTCATTGTTATGATGAGTCATTCATGCTGCAGTGCTGGAACTAACGGGACAAGAGCACTGCGTCAGATACAGTGGAATTTATTTTCTACAAACACTACAGTAGATATCTATTTTTGATAGCATTTATATCCTCAGTCTAACATTCAGACGCCCTAAAATATAAAGTATCCAGTTTAGCCATTTGTTTCAGTTTCATGCCACGTTACTCAAACTCAAATTCTAGCTTTTCAGAGCTTTCAGTCATATCTCATGGTCTTCATCAGTACTTCATCAGAGTTTGATCAGTTGCAGTTTTGTCAAACGTCTACAGAGGACTAGGAATGAGCTTTCATGCATGACAAGTCTGATTTCAGAATAATGGAGGAAGATTAGGGCCGCATGTAAAAAATGTGGAAATTTGTTTGTATATTCTCACAGTTTTAAGAATAAAAATCAGAATTGAGTGTCAATTCAAAATTCTGATTAAAAAAAAAGTAAAAATTTTGAGATTAAAGCCAGAATGGAGCCATGTGAAAAATGTATTCAAGAGTTTAAAGTGAGAATTTTGAGATTTAAGTGTGGCTCAGTTGGTGGGGCGTGTGCACCGTGTGTTGGGGCTGTCGGTCCTCTGCAGCGGCTGCCAGTTCGATTCCCGCCTGCAGCACATTTGCTGCATGTCATCCTCTCTCTCTGCCCCGTTCCTGTCATAGCTTCAGCTGTCCTATCTAAATAAAGGCAAAAAGCCCAAAAAATAATTAAAAAAAAAAAAATCTGAGAATAAAATTAGAACTCAGAAGAAAAAAGGCAGAATTCTGAGTTTAAATTCAGGGAATAAAGTCAGAATTTGCAGATTACAGTCAGATTTATGAGAAGGACCCACATGTTTAAAGTCAGAATTCTGAGATAAAAAAAATTTGACTTTTGGGTTTAAAATCAGAATTCTGAGATAAAGCCGTAATTCTGAGGGGAAAGAGTCAGAATTTTGAGGGGGAAAAAAAGCAGAATTGTGAGTTTAAAGTCAAAACTCTGAGATTAAAGTTGAAATTCTGATTTAAATCTCAGAATTACAACTTTATTCTGAGAATTCTGACTTTATCTCAGAATTCTGACTTTAAACTCAGAGCTCAAATAAATTTGGCTTGATATATGGCCCTACTTGTTTTCTGTATGGAATCGCTCTTTTAATCTTTTAGTCTTAATTTCTAAACACAAAAATAAAGTCAAACACACTTGTTATTCAGGATATCAATCATTTGTTTTAACAATAATTTAACTTTATGAATTGGAGAAAAAAAAACACTTCATAACCAGTAATATCCTTATTTATTACTGTCAGCCACAGACCTGGAATTATAAACCCCAAACTCATGCATTGCAGAAAAAATATGTTAATGTGTTTTCCCGATGTAAACAAAGTGTTTTAAAGTGGTGCCAGAAGAGAGGACCACTTAGGATGAAAGCTGCTTTGGCAGGAAGTTCTAACAGTGTTTAGAAAGATAAAAACTGCTGCTTAAAGTACTTGAGAAATCAAAGCAGGGACACTAGGTTGTGTTTAGTTGTCGAGGTTACTAAAAGGTTGTGGTTTCTGGTTTTTGTTCTGTCTTTGTCCATTTGCTTAAATACAAAGATGTACTTGTCAGGCTTAAGTAAAACTGAATCTGCTTATAACCAGTGTTAGGCTTGTATCTCTCTTACTCCTTACCTGACATCATCCACATTATTTAAAGTGAGTTAAGCCAACTTCTTGTCTGAGGTTTTAAAGCAGGGGTTCTCAAAGGGAGCCAGTATGTAATTTAGGGCCACACAGGAAAACTCATTTACTTGTTGAATGATTTGTCATTAGTTTGATACTTGTTGAGAATTAAATTCCTTGGACACCTACTGTCTGTAGAAACAGTAGGCAATTTATTGATTTTTAACAGTTTTTAACATTTTGATCATTCACAACGAGCGAACCAACTCATGAAAGATTCTTATCTAACAGAAGGAGAGGACTCGAAATGTAGTTATATATGTTACTTATTCCCGTGTTTTGAACAACAAGGTCATACTGTGTTGAAATGAATTAATAACATGCTCAGTTTCCTTGCTGGTTGCTCTCAGACATTTAATCACTACCACTTTTGCAGTCAGCAAACCGCATTACAAAACATATAGATTCTGTTAGAAGTTACAAAAGTGCTGAGAACTTATAATAAAGAGACTTTAAAAAACAACCCTTGCTTGTTCAAGGGGGAGAAAGGTGGCTCATCAAGGGGTTGGTCATGGCTGGTGAGACATCACCGCAGCCTGCTTGGAGGCGGGTCGGGTTCACTTTGGCCCACTCCAAAGTAGGTCCATCCCGGGCACAGCTCGGCACGCTGAAAGTGATAATGGAAATGCAAGTGCAATATGGTTTGGCTCGGCGTGGCCAAAAGCGCCAGTGGAAAAAGCCCATTGCATAGTTTTTTTTCAGTCTTTCCTCTAACAAAGCCTGGCAGCACTCCAACACTGCAGTCAACATTTATTCAATATCATTTCCCTAATTGCATTCAATTACGAGCAAAGGGCAAAATGCGGGCGCGGGGATTTAGTAAACAATCCATCCTGTGTTTACAGACATTTCTTATCTGGGGATGTGCAGGAGATTAAAATTAAGCTTGATTTGTTTTGTTTGGGACTCAAAAAGGGGAAACGACTGCAACTCACTAAACCAGTGGGTATTATCATAATCATGACATTTTAACCGTGGATTCTAACACTATTAAACCCTGACATCAGTTCTTCTAGAGTGAACACATTTCTTTATCACATTTATTGATGTTTACATTGAGTGCTCTCATTGTATTTTTTCATGTCTCCATTGAAAACATTTTTAGCGGTTACATTTGGGATTTACATCTCGTGCTCTGCCTGAAACTCAATGACAGTGGTTCTCGATCTGGGGGTCGCGTGTTTGCAAGATAAATCTCAATGGGTTGCAACATGATGACAAGACGAAACATCACTGAGGCAACATAATTCATGTTTATTATTTCTGGCTTTTCTCAATCTCTGCTCCTTTTCTAATAGAATACTGGAGAGATTCACTCGCTCAGGACTGTAAAACCTAATAATCTAATATGTAATATTGATTTTTAAATCAGGTGTATTATCATTTCAATGTGCAATTTCAGTATTCCCTCTGTGCAATGGTGTAAAATCAACTGTTGAGACTGTTTATTAATTGTTTATCCTTCCTCTAATTCCTTGTTTATATTGCTTGTTTACTTATTTATTATTTATCGATGCTTCTTTATATTTTTGCTGTCCACTATGCTGCTGTAAAACTGCAAATTTCCCAATTGTGGACTAACAAAATATGATCTTTTCTCATCTTAAAAAAAATGAAACAACCAGAGAAGAAGGGTCACATGCAGACATTGCCTAGATACAAAGTGTCATAGGCCTAAAAAGATTGTGAACCTGTGCATTACAGTGAATAAATATCTGCATTTAACCTTCTACCATCTTGCCCTGTGCTGACGCACAGCACATCTGAAGGGATGAAATAAACGCCCCTGCAAAATCTATTTTTATTTCATGGTCTCTGTTCCTCAGATGCTTTAATATATTTTATGGACAATTTGGAAATATTTGACTCTTTGTTTAGCAGCTTAGTGCTGTTGCATATATATCTCCTGTACTATAAAGAAAAACTACAGTATGCACACTGTATTATTTATTAAGAGTACCTATATGAGCTGGTCTTAGTGCATGCATTCATGTGAAATACATGTTACAAGGTGCAGTGCTCATTCAGCTGATTGCTGCAGACCCATCACACTTCATTACCATGACATGGTGTATTCACAGCACATGACCTGCTCTTACACTGGATCTTGCAAGACCTGCAGCACACAGTCTGCTGCTTGGTAAGATCATCTCTAAAGCCGTTTGCTTATACTGGTATGCTGCTTATTTCTACCTGCAGTGAGCTGCTGTCATGGGCTGCTCGGAGATCTTGCCCGGAGTCAAATGAAGGGTTTCTGAAGCAGAGCTGTGGACTCAAGTCACATGCTTGGATCACAGCATCAAATCAAGTTGCAGGAGAGAACCACCAAGATAATAGAGTGCCGAAGTCATGTCTCTTTCCGATGGACCACCATGGGACTTAAATCAAAAATATAAAGTGGCAAGAGAATTTATATTGTGATCCTGTTTGAATTGTGCTACAACTTACATGCGCTGTTTGTCAATTTAAAACATAAATTTACAAGTCAAGTAAGTCTCCGTTTGTCGTAAAACTGTTGAAGTATAAGACTGTGAAGAAATGTAATTAGAAAGACTTCATACCCAGAAGCCGTGAATGCATTATTTTCTCCCTCCAGAAGCTAATGTTAGCTACTGAAGCTATAATACCTGCGTGATTTTGTATCAGGATGTAGTCACACTCATTCTCACTCATTCTTTGTCTTCCTGGCTGACAAAAGCACCTGGAGTTGCTGGATGAAACACTTAAAGGAAATATAATGTTACAAGGGGAAGTGAGATTGCTTTTAATGATGTATATTGTGCTAGACGAGAGATGTAGTCCACTGTGTAACTTCACACAAAACTAAACTACGACAAACTGAGACTTTCTTGACTTGTAAAATTATGTTTTTAATTGACAAAAACCCCATGTTATTTGTGGCACAGATCAAATAATTTTCTTATAATAATAAGTTTCTTGCTAGACTACCATTCATATTCTTTTGGAATTTAGGTCCCAAGGGGCACACTGGAGAGGGTGTGACTTAAGCACTCTATTTCATTAGTGTACAAAAACTATGCAGTGGTCAACAAAAAATGAACTGCAGGATGTAAAATGTGCAGGTTGAAAATGACAGACGAGGATGGTGCAACTTCCAACTAAACCTCAACATATTTCAGCTCTCTATCAACTTTCAGCTGATAACTCATAGTTATGGTGTGGACTTGTGTTGCAGACTCTCCCATCTACTTGAGTTATAACCATTTTTAAAACAATATATTTATAGTTATAGTTATTGGTCTTGATAGACTTTTATTCTTTATATTGTTGCTGTCCATATATTGCACGTAACTTACTGCTCTCTCCAGGGGAAAATGGAGCTCTCAGGATGCAATCTTCTACCTTTCCTCTTCTCAGCATGACTCATATAAATATTTAAGGTTCACAACAAGCTGCTTGGGACACACTGATCTTACCATTACTGATCAGCTCATAATTTAATGAAGAGCCGTCTCCTCTGGTTATGTTTTGCCATTGCCTGCAGTGTGTGGTGTTTGCATAAGTCCCTGCAGCACAGATGTGCTACTTGTTAAGGCCTGAGCACCGAACGGTAAGAAGACCCTATTGGATTTGCTCAGATTCTTCTTCTTTTTCACCCTCTTCAGTCACATTTTTGAGGGGCAAGACATTCTCAATGACGCATGAAACTTTTCTTTTTGTCTGATTATAGTTTTTGGTGGTGGGCATGGTAAAATGGCTTGGCCACGGCCTCTAAACAGCAACCCCCACGGCACATTCCCCCAACATGCATGAAAATCAGACCAAGCATGTATCATGCCCAGATGCAAAAAAAAGTCTGAAGGGAACCACATTCTAACCCCAACAGGATGGTGGCCATTTTGAATTTAGTGGTCAATTTTGGTGTTTTCCACGCACTCCTCCAACAGAATTCATTATAACAACTTCAAAATCAGTGTGTGCCATGTAGACTAGTTTGTGATCAAAAGTTATTGAATGATTTAGCTATTGTTGAAGGGCATGGCGTTGAATTTTGAAGTCTTGCCATGAAATACAAAATTGCTATAACTTTGGTATAAATGGTTTGGTCTACACCAAACTTCATGTTTAATACAAGTCCCGCCCTGAACGCATGACAATATTCTATGATAGTCATAATGTCACCTGCTGGCAACAGGAAAAGACATGTTTTAGGTTCTGGTGTGCTCCTTGTAGCAGGTTGACCATATCTAAATCAAAAGGCTAAGACCTTGCTAATACTATATTGTGAAGATTGTGACTTACTGTCAAATGGTGTTGTCATGATGGCATGGCAAACTTCCATGTTTCACCAAAACACAGGAAGTTGTATTAACTTCAGTGTACATGGTTGAATCCCCCTGAAACGTCACATGGTTGATAACAGTCCAGGCCTGATCATATGATATGACTTTCATCGCTCTTTAAACAGCAGGCTGAACAATTTCACCAGATTTTATATTGAGGCAATCCAAAAGTAACATAAAGTAATCAAATTTCATTACTTTATTAGTGTCATACTTGGATTAGGTTACAGACTACATTATTTATCAGGTAACTAGTAACTTGGAATACATTTTTAAAGTAACCCCCCCCCCCCCCCCCCAAAAAAAAAAAAACAGTTCCTACATGAAACTGAAGACAGATGTTGCTGCAAAACTTTTTTTTTTTTTTTTTTTTTTTTTTTTTTAACCACAAGCCAAGTGCCATTTAGTTCCAACATATTGGAGAGAAGGAGGACATTTTCAGAACTCTGCAAATCACAAAAACTCTTTAGATGAATAAGCAGATGAGAGGGAAAAATGGATTTAGGTAATGAATGTCCCTTTAAAGAGATTAACACCAGTAGTTTTACAATTTTTGGTTCATTTCTGTAGCTGGAGATGCAGACAATATTTTGCTGCTCTGTACAAGTGGTATCTTGAAAAAGAGTGTTAAAGGTTTGATGACCACAGCCACACATGCTAGCAGCCATGCTAACAGCCACACATGCTAACAGCCTCACTCACCATCTGCAGTCCAAACAATTCACATGACACAGTTTGTTTGATATAAATCTTGTTAATTTGCTTGTGTCCTCACTCTGTTTAAATGGAGTGAACACATTCTGACTCTGTGGCCTTTAACAAGCTCTTCTCTGTTTTATTAACCATGTGTTTCTTTGTCTTTGACTTACTGTGGTTGTTGGGGGCAGTTCACTTCCTGGTTGAGCAAAGGTGAGTCTGAGGGGTGGAGCCTTTTAAATCTGAAATCCAGCTCATCAGACCAAACCATGTGCTGCCAAGTCAGAGGGGGGTCAGGCTTTAGTTAGTTTTTGTCTTATATTACTTGTAGTTGGCGTCCATCTTGTTTTCCCTTTGTGTGTTATTTGGTTTGACTCAGTCACTATATCTGTTCACTGCTGCCTCCACAACAGTTTTGTTCCTTCCTCAGCCACAGAGCTGCTCCATGAAAGAGGCGGTTTATGGACTCACAGGTACGTTCAAGAATTATTTAATTCATTTTATGAAAAATTTATGAGTGATAATGTTAGAGGTGATGAATGGAGGATAACCTCTTTTACTTTTGTAGCTTTCCAAATGTTATTGGGACTCTGGCCTGAACTCATGTGTGTATTTAAAACTTTTGTCCAGTCTGCATAAGACAGACCTCATCACACTTTAATGTCTATACTCTGTTATTTCCAGTGTTGTGCTAGTTATTGAAAACCAGTAACTAGTTACCGTTACTAGTTACTTTATTTCAAAAGTAACTCAGTTACTTTACTGATTACTTACACCAAAAGGTAACGCAGTACTGTGAAAAGTAACTTTTTAGTTACTATGAAAAAAAGGTCTCCCATTAAGTTTTAAGTTGAGTTTTCTTTAGCTCGGTTTCCATTTTTGCATATTCGCCAATTAGTGCAGCAACAATAAATAGATTAATCGATTAGCCATTCAGTTGCCAACTATTTTGATAATTGGTAAATCATTGAGTATTTTTTTAAAGAAAAAAATGTGCAAATTTTCTGATTTCAGCTTCTCAAATGTGAATATTTGCTGGTGCCTTTATGACAGGAAACTGATTATCTTCAGTTTGTAGTCAAAGCAAGGTATTTGTAGACGTCACCTTGGGCTTTGGGAAACAGTTATCAACATTTTACTTGTTTTTCTGGCATTCTATGGATCATGCAACTAATTGAGGAAATGATCTACACATTAATGAATAACTGTTAGTTGCAGCCCTGGATCCAATCTGGAGAGAATTTTTCTCATTTTTTTCAAACATGTAGAATGTGTTTTGAAGAAAATCTCCCTTTTTCCTTTACAGGCTCTTTAAAAACTTTTTTGTTTGGGAACAGAAAGTAGTAAGTTGTATGTTTTGCTTCCCCTAATGTATTTTTTTCCCTTCAATTATCACTCGACTACACCCTGGTATTGAATTCATTTGGGCAGAGAATCATATCTGTCTTTACAACAACAAGCAAAGAGAGTACACACACTTCAGGGCAGTAGTTTCTTACAATTGCAGGAAGACTCCTCAGTGCTCGTGGTCCTCTCAGTAGTGAGCAACTTGAGCAGTCATTTCCTTGTGTGGTAACAGAGCTGCACTCTGCATTTAGGCTCATTAGCCAACGTCCTGAGTAGTCGGCTCCACAAACAAGCCACTTCTTCCCCTTTTTCTTTGCTTAACTCAGAGAATTTGTGTAAACTGTTGAACATTCCAGTATAGCTTGCTAAATGACAGACTTTGCTAAAGGAAATCTTGTTTTGTCTTCATGAGGTACAGGGAACAAGTTGTTGAACATCCAAATAAGCAAATGTCACGCATATGTTGTGCCTCAAACACAACATACATACAGTCTAATGAATAAAAACTAACCTTGGTCTCGGGCATCTCCATTTTAAAGCTCTGCAGAAGGATGATCATATCTACAATACTAACTCTTGTGGTCGGTACTACAACAACACAGGCTACACAAGGTTTGCTCTTTCCCTATTTATCATTTATTCTATATCAACAGCATGTTGTCTTGCATTTTGTATAGAAATAAAAATGATGTTCCCAATTATTTTCTTTGCTCCCAGTTCTTTTCTTCAGCTCTGTATGGATGTAATGTCTACATAGACACACAAGCAGCATGTGGGTATACTATCCCTGGTAGGAAGGTTGTGAATAATGTCTCCATACAGTCAAACAAAGAACATGGAACAAAAGCAGTGTGTAGGTATGTTAGTCTTTCAGTGCAGATAATTGCATCTCCCAAGTGTTATTACAGGCAAACAGTCCTGGATTGGAGGCTAAACAACACTAAGGGCTGTATCTTCTGCCTGCTTTCAGGGGGTGCACAGCGCAGTGCAACACGTGTATACTCTGCTTCTCAGGCACAGCAGTTTATCCACAGGTCATAAAAATTAACATTCTGATTAATGACAGGTGGGCTGCAGATGGGAGAAACAGAATGAAGCTGTGTGCACATTTACACACAGCAGCTGTAACTTCATTCATTCAGTTCATACAGTGAAACTGGAGTAGGGATGATATTGATTAATTGATGCTCAATTAATCGGTTAAGAATTTCAGTAAAGGTAAAATACAACCAATCTACACTCAATTTGAGCATGTTATATTTGGTATAAGCAACATTTTTGTTTAATCATTTAATTGATCGTTCATGTTACCAATAAATCCTAGTTTGGAGGAAAGCAGGCATATACATCCTGACCTCCATGAGAGCTGTCTTAAAGAGTATTTCCAATGTTTCCTCTGTCCTGTCAAGTTTATAATTACCGTTTTTGTTTTCATACTTAAATATTAACATTTGCTGCAGTGACATATCAGAGCGCATGGGAACAAAACTGAAAACAGCCTCTCGAACCATTTAACCACCTAAATGATGTTCAGCAGTGTGAGTTTTCCAGCTGGTCTCTTCATTGTGTGTTGTATTGATGTCTGAGTGTTTTCTTTCAAAATTGACTTGAATCATTAGAGAGGCTACTTTCATTTCATAAACAATGTTAATACTTAAATCTGTTTTACTCACCTGCAACACATCAAGTATTCCTCATTGTAGCACCCAATAATATAATAATTTACTGAAAATGTAATAAAATTTGCACTTAACTCAGTCGAAAATGTAATAAAACCCAATAATGTAATAACTTGACCAATAATGTAATAAAATATTCTGACTGATACTGTAATAACATTTTTACCGATAATGTAATACCTTATTACATTATTGGAGATTTATTACATTTTCAGGTGGGTCTTTTTTTTTTTTAAAAAAATGATCATTTAAAACTTTGACAGATAATGTAATATAGAGGTCTACATTTTGTGTTTTGAGAATCCAAGACTGTTATATAGCCTACACTGGATTTGAAACAACAGA
Source organism: Lutjanus erythropterus (assembly GCF_056507025.1). NCBI lineage: Eukaryota > Metazoa > Chordata > Actinopteri > Lutjaniformes > Lutjanidae > Lutjanus > Lutjanus erythropterus. The sequence continues at coordinate 2,624,299 of NC_139324.1, read as the reverse complement.
ATGACTGAACTGCAGACCTATACCATACAGCTATATGCACATGCAGATACTCAGGGACATCCTGGTCAACAAGTGAATAACCCTTCTTATGTCCAAACATCCTGTTTCACTGGTAAAGGCTGAGACTTGACTTGCTCATGAAAGCATTTGCTTTGAGTTGCATGTCTTGTGTTTTTCTTAATCTTATCTTGATGAATTTTCCTGTTATGAAATCCTACAGTTGTAATCCAAAGTGGCTGGTGTGCACCAGAACAGTCTATTTTAGGTAATTTGAGTTATTACTTGAGCAACATAATGCACCAGGAAATTGAGCCCGACTCTGTCTGACCTCTTCCCAGCACTCTTTCTCTGCTCCCAGTCTATCTCTGCATCTCTCAGACTTCTCTTTATACCCTGTAGCTTCCCAGCAGGGGCCTCCTTCGGATCACAGCATGGACAGGTGCAGATATCTGAGAGTCTTGCTGTTGCTTGTCGCCCTCTGACTGTGTGTGTGGGGTGAGGGGTTCACCAAGCCTTCCCATTCCTTAGGAAACACCCAGTGGGCTTTGGTTTACAGGATGTGAAGCTGTGAGGCAGTGCAAGTATTTTCTCTCCAAGGGAATTAAATGAGGCAATGATGCTGCTTTAGATCAAGTAAAGAACATTTAGCTCAAAAGTGGGATGTTCATATGTTTGGTTAATTAAGAAGTCTAATAAAATTGGGGGACAGAGTTTCAAAGGTATTCAGATGGAGTGGAAAAAGCCCTCCCAGATTAAACTTTTGTTTCTCACAATCATCTTTTCTTTGTCTTATCAGAAATAAATGAGATTTTTATTCCTGAAGTCTCACTTGTTTCTCCTAAACCCCCCTTTGGAGAAAAAAGGAACAAGACAAGAGAGTTTAGGTGTCTCAGAGGTTTTGTCTTGATGACAGCATGGAGCAACAAGACTTTAATTTGACCACTGAGTGTAGTGAGACAAAAAAAAAGAACATTTTAAGAAAAATAAGACCCAGGCTAAGACGAGACAAATGCGGTTTCCCAGGTGCCGAATTTAAGAAGCATTAGTCCCGCATTGGTCTTAAATTGAGCTCATTTATGTCTAGGAGACACAGGGTAGACAAAGACAAGATCTTATTTTGAACTTTTCTTTTCTTCTGGGCTACTAGTACAGGTCTGGTGCTTGACGCTGGGAGGAGATTAGAATCAGCTAATGTGTGGAATTGACCAGTAAGGGGAGAAGAGGACATGTTACTGAGAGGTGCGTCTTTGGTGAGAAATAATTTGAACTGAATTCTTTATAACAAGAATGGCACTGAGAACAAAAGTAGACGATCAAAGAAGAAATGGAGATCTCATAATTTAGTATTATATATCATAATAATAATAAAGAACAGTATTTACAAGTACCCCATACAACCCCACTTCACAAAACTATCCATTTTAAAAGCTATGCATCATCCCATAACGTCACGTTCGGGGAAAAGGAGTACGATAGATAAGTAGCTGGAGTTGGAAACTGGTAGTTGTTCACATACTAATCAAGCACTGAAAAGCTTACTGATTGTCACTGCCTTTCTATGCATGCTGATGTGTCAGTCTTTTCACTCTGCTGGCTGAGCAATCAACCACAGCTACGTTTTCTGATGCACAAAGCTCCATATTGCACAGCTGGAGAAACATCATTCATGATTTCAATGTTCATTTGTCTCAAACGAGGAAACGTTACATTAAATATCTATAGATAACTGGGCTCATCTCAGCCCTACTATATGCACCCTGCTCAGGAGAGACTGTCTTTAAAGAGGAGTTTCTGTCAGCAGCTGGCAGCTTTATTGGTCAGTCTCTATGTCTGTGGGTCTATATCCAGCTTGAAGAGCTTCCAGGAAGTAGCTATTGCACATCAGCCAGAAAGCTGTTTGGCAGCTGCTGCTGGAGAGTGTGATGACAGGTGTATCGTAACAGTGGCACGGACACTGCAGAAAGTGAGAATAGAAGGATAAGCTGTGACAGAGCTTTTTGCGTGTGTGTAATGAGAGCTTTGCATGTTTTTATGTGTGTATAAGTGCATGTGTGTCCCAGCATATTTCATTATTTCGTATGAATAGCATTGTATGTGCAATAGTGTTGCTTATTTGCGCAGTGCAAGTAAGCACCCCCACTGAGAAATAAATTATGCCATATATTTCAGGCAACAACGGAAAAAAATGTGCATTGTGCAATTTAGCAGTCCAATGCATGTTGCGCATTTGTGTCCATGGCAACAAAATATACAGTCACTGTGTGCTGTCAGACTTCCTGTGCCCTTGGATTTGACACCAGAGGTTTAGAGATTTAACTCCTTGCTAAATCTGTCGCCTGGACCCCAGAAGAGATCAATGCTTCCAACCGACACCAACAGCGTCAGTTCCAACTCTGACAGGAGCAAAATCAACTCCAAATCTGCTTTGTTTGTGCCTAATCAGGAGTCATTTCAAATTAGTGTTATTCATTTGTTATATTGTAGCATGGGAACCAGACAAATCTGCTGAGCTCATGTTTTCATTTGCTCTGGCATATGTCTGGCCACCCTACAATTCAAACCAAATTCCTCCAGCCTTAGATCCGGTCAGGTCAATCAAGATAATTTATTTAACAATTGGAGGGTTCTCTATGAGGAATATCAATGGTCCAGATTTGAAAAATCAGTTGCAGGTTTATCCAGTCAGAGGGTCTGTCCAGCGAAATGGCTTCAGAAATGCAGGTAAAACTTTAAAGCTATGGTGCTGATCAAATATCAATCAAGATTCTGTCACTGTATTGTTTTTTTCTGTTGTTTCCTGGTTGAAAATGGACCAAGCCCCATTATGTCATGAATTTCATAGTTGTAGGTCATGGTTTGTTGCTCCGATTGGTTCTTGGTCACATTTTGTTGCTCTAACTGGTTGCAGATCTATCTAGAGGCATTCTGGTCTGCGTGGGTGAATATCACCCATGGGAAACTGACAATGAACTGAGGTTCCAGACTAATTAACATCTGCAAATTAGTCTGGAAAATGGCAGGCTAGTTCTATTTAGCTGTGTCAACATTTTTATTCATAAACACAAGTAATCCAAGGTCTTAAAGTAATGGATCCAAAACAAATCTGCCAAACTTATGTTTTCATTTGCTCTGCAGATACGTCTGGCCTCAGTTAAATTTAGACTTAATTCCACCAGCCTTGGATCTGGTTGGGCCAATCATAAACATTTAATTGATGATGGGCAGGTTCTGTATGACGATTGACAGAGGAGTGTCACTGGTCCAGATTTGAAAAACTCGTTGTAGGTTTTTTCCAATTGTGTCCAGTCAGAAGGTCAATCCAATGAAACGCACCAAGCTCCTGAGACTTGCACTGTAAAGCTGTAGTGCTGATCAAACATGGATCAGCATTCTGTTACTACATTTCCTATTCCTTGCCTCAAATGTTTTCAAAAACTATTTTAGTGTACTGTTTAGCTGTAACTTGAGAAAGATGGCGGAGAGGATGCCATGTTGTGTCCTGCTTGAAAACAGTTCATGCATCGGGCCACACATTTCGTTGCTCTGATTAGTTGTAAGTAGGGATGTCCGATATTGGCTTTTTTGCCGATATCTGATATGCCGATATTGTCCAACTCTCAATTTCCGATTCCGATATCTACTGATACCGATATATGTGGGCTATTTTTCCTCAAAACTAATTTTAGGTAACATCACATATTTCCTGTCGTGGAATTAACACATGCCTAATTTTATTGTGATGCCCCACTGGATGCATTCTCAAATGCAACAAGGCTTTCCAAAAGTAAACATTGTCTTTGCAAAATAAGAAAACTACTTGAACTTGAGTTATGGAAAAAGCGCCATATTTATTTATTTTTAAATTGTCTCAAACAACAGTTTGGATCACACTCTCCCTGAGATAATCTTGACAATGCTCCCTACAAATAGGGCAAATTTGACTTCTTCACAAATTGTAAAACATTGTACCTGTACAACTATGTGCAGCATAGCAGCATGTAGAGCCAACTAAAATAACAGACAGGCTACTCTTCTTTTTCCAGTGTTAAATTAGCCTGCATTTGTAGGCTGCTTCATGAACTGTTTCTTTAACTAAAACTCAATCACCTTAATTGAATTAATTCACAATGTGGCAACTATACTGTACAATTTTAAAAACTGCACATTTCTTTGAGCTACAAACAATACTTTAGGCATGAGGTAAAGTGCAAAATAAATATAAGCCCATTACTTGGGCTAATACAATCATTGAAATTATAAGCTGGGCACAATCAGCACTGCTCCACATGAGCAACAACAAAAAGATGCAACATTAAAGTTGTGTGCAATAAGAACAAGGAAGGGACAAAGTTTCAGTCCAGACCTTCCAGAGTAGTAAACAAAGTCCTCCTTCCAGTGAACAAGGCTAAAAGTCCGACTGGCCTTCATAACAGGCCATAACTTTGCTAACACAATCATTAAAATCTGGGCTCAGTCAACCCTGCTCTTTCGTATGAGTAACAAAAATGTGCAAGTACAAACAAGAAAGGCACAAAAAATAAAAACAGCTTCAGTCCAGACAAGTAAACATAACGCTCCTTTAAAGTGCAACAAATGAGGCTCAAAGACTGATGCTGACTCACCTATATGACTGGTCTAATTTTTTCCCTTGTCCATATGCGTGAGGTAGATTTTTCTGAATGAAAATAAGCATCTCAGCATTGTCGAAATGTATGCGATTTCTCTTCTCATCGATGACACCGGAGATGCCGCTGAACAGCCGTTCGCTGTGTACGCTGGTACAGGGTGCAGTGAGGTACTTGCGTGCAACTCGGGCAAGCGCAGGAAAGCGGACCTGGGTGGACCTCCAGTACTTCAAAGGGCATGCTGTCTTGAGGATGGTGGGTTCTCCCAGGTATGCATACACCTAAAGAAAAAGTAAAAACAAAAACAAAAATAATTTTACTTACTTTTCTTCAAAGCACTGACAGCTGAATGTTTATTTTATTCACTTTATGTACATTTTCATGTGAAGCACTCTGCAAATGAAATAAGTTTGCTAATAAAGTTTATTATTTACTCACCTGTGATGCTGTTTCGCCTGTAGTTGCTTGTTTGGTGACATCATTCTCTGCGAGGATTTCTTGGTACATGTCCTGCAGGCTCCCAGTTCGGGCCCTTTTAGGTGGGGGGTCCTGGTCCTCCTGGCCCGGGTCATCTGCACTGGCACCAGCAGCCTTTTCTTGCTGATCATTGCCCACACTGGCCATTTCATCCACAATCTTCAGCAGCATATTCCGTGCTCCCTCCTTGTTATCCCGGTCAAAATAATGGTCTTTGTAACGAGCATCAACCATGGTTGCAATTGCATAAAGAGGTTCACTTTGCACACCATTAAAGCGTTTACTGACAGCTTCCAATAGAGCATGTTTGGCTGTTTGCACACCTTTGTCTGATTCATCCATCTTGGCGAGCAGCCGTGTCAGGGATACCACACCAGGGATGATATCTGCAGCTGTGGCCTCCGCAGAGCTGATGGCCTTGGTTAGCTGTTCAAAGGGTTCCAGTAGGGTGGTCATCTTCTCCAGAATTCCCCATTGAGTTGCTGTCAGTGTTGCTGGGAGTTCATAATCAGCAGCATATGCACTTAAAGCCCTCTTCTGCTCCACCAGGCTCTGCATCATATAATAGGTAGAATTCCACCTGGTGGGGACATCTTGTTGGAGCTTTTTCACAGGCATGTTCAGACTCTGTCTGTCCTCTTCATCTCCTCAGTGTGTCAGTGTGCAGTTTAACCTTTTCCTAAAATACTGCTGGTTCTGTGGTGTTACATTTTAAATCTGAAGCCTGCAGTGAACCATAGAAGCTACAGTTGACTTTTCTATTGAAGATCTCAGTGTGTTTTGGCCTTAATGTTAAATTGAGCAGGTCAATATGATCATCTTTACCTGATGAACTGATGGGTTTGTAATATTATTATATGAGCATATAATGCAGTGCCATTGAGGGTTTGCATGATTAAAGTGTGTGATATCTTGTGTGCAGACAAAAAGAAAGCATTTTCAAATGTAAACCCCACCTGGATATGTGAGCTTAAATATTCTGAGCTGAAATATTCTCGTTTTCCTTTGTTATTGTTGAAAAAAAAAAAAAAATTAAATCTTATTTATTTTATTGAGGAAAACGTTGTTGCAGTCTGGCTGTTCAAATTCATATTTCTTAATAAAACATAGTCAGTTTTAGACAGTTTAATAAATGTTAATCCTGTTTGGCCCGACTTAGACTGTATTACATTTTGGCCCCTTCTGTGATTGAGTTTGACACCCGAGTTACATCAACAGCAAACCTGAAACGGCACATTGAACTCGAGCACCCAGGTACCCTTTCAAGGTAGGTGCAAGCGAATAAAAAATCAAAAGATACTCCAACATTAAAACTGATAAAATAATTGCTGTCTGTGGTTCTATATGGGCTGTGGCAATAATTTTGAAAAATAATAGCTCGCAGCAACATATTGAAAAAAAAAGAACTATGAACTAGTTCATTTTTGGAACTGTGAACTTAGTTCAAAAATTTTGAATTATGAACTATGAACTGAACTAGTTCATTTAAAAATTTGTGAACTGAACTTTGAACTAGTTCATGTAGAAAATGAACTTTCCCAACACTGTATTGCAGTATGTTGTCTTAAAATTTTGAGTTTTCCCAACTTTTTAATTTTTACAGTGTAGGACAAGATAATCCGGTTAAAGCCTCAGATATGCTCTTAACTCAGGCTACATTCTTTTAAATCCCGCCTGTCTGACATTTTGATAGTAATTTCCGAGATTCTCCTGAACGTAAACAGTCTTGCTCAGTGTCTTTCCAGTGAAGTTGGCTGTTCTCCTACATATACACAACAGCAGTTATCAGTACAAGACAGGGTAAATGTTTTCACTAAGTTAAAGACCTCCCTTCATCCCCATTTCCTCTGCTGTCATGGAGGGGTGCCAGATGGGGCTGATTAGACAGCGACAAGCACACACATTGGCGCCTTTTCATCCTGTGGAGCTTGTTCGGTGTGGTGCAGCGAAGGGTTGAGCCTACATTGTTGTGTTGAAATGAATAAACCTGTCTTACATTGTACTCCTGAGCAAGGAAGTGGGGGTTGACTTTTTTTTTTCTCAATGGGAAGCTCATGCAGTAATACTGTGACCCTGTAACACTGTAAGGAATGCAGCCTCTCATGTGCCTGCAGTGTATTTTGGTTTAATGAGGCACTGGCAGTTGAAAAATTGTTCCTTTTCTATGTCTGGAATGCCATTCCTACTCTTTCTCTGAGCCAGTTGCTGAAGTGAATTCTCAGTTGCTTGATTCATTGAAGATTTCAGTCAAGTTCAGTTAGACACAACATGGAATCAAGGAATCACGGTCATTAATCATCGCATAACACAGGCTTGTACAATTAATTTAGAATTGTAGTTTCTTCATGTTACACACAGCACACAACATACCAGAATATGATAATATATTAAACAGGAATAAAATAAAATAAAATAATGTATACATTCATCTACATATATTTATACCATAGTCTGGATGAATATTCTTTTCTGATTGGCTTGTAGGTATGCATTAAAACCCCCTTAAGACACACAGTTCATCTGCCACCCAACTTGTAGCCATAGCAACATTAAAGAGCACAGCTGTCAAAGCTCACAGCATGTCCTAACTGGAGGCGATGCAAAGTAGTGAACAGCTGATTGCCTCACCTCTCCAAAATGAAGATGTCTCAACCTGCTCTGTGCATCAGCGAACAGGCTGAGTGACGTGTCGCTTGCTTGAAAAATCGCTGCCCTGGCTTGGTTTCAGTGGCATTTCACAGCCCTCCAAACTATTTTATCTGGTTAAAATCGATGTGGCATCTTTGACAATTCTGCTTCCCCTCATCAAAGCAGACAAAGGGAGGATGAGAGACTGATTCACCTTTTACATGATCCACGGCAGCCTTTCTTATAGGAACATTCTCAGAAAGGATCTGGTTTGCAAGGACAAAAGGGAACTTCTGGGAGTTAGAAGAAAGTGAAGTTCCCTTGAACTATATAGAAACAAGACTGATTCAAGAAAATTGTTAGTTATGAATAAGTAGCTCTTGTATCGGAAGTGGAAGCGGTGTTACTCATTATCAACTGGGGCAAGCCAGCTGAGAGTTATTTCTTGTGTCTGTGCTCTTTGGATGCTTGCTTACTTCCTTGCGTCTACTTCCATTTCCTTTGCTGAGTTTTGGTGTGACCGTTAAATCCAATATGAGAGCCACATAATCTATTACAGGTAGGGCATATGTAGTCAGGTTTAGCTTTGGCTGCAATAACCATCTTTGTACTTAAACATCTCCTTTCCGTTGCCACAGTGCTCTCCTCCTCAAAGCCCTGGAGTCCATCTTGGCACAGTTGCCTCTAAAGAAGATGTTCCGAAGCAGAGCTTGCAAGCTTTGTGTGCTGTATCCCACAGCTCTTGGGTATTATTTTGAGCTGGTCATCATATCTCTGCTTTTGGCCTCCTGCACATCATCAGCCATGGTGCAGCTGATCGTACAGGAGCTGGCGTAGAAGCCAATCCTCTGGCATCCTGATGGTATGGCCAACCAGTAGGTGTGAAGAAATGTGGCCAGCATGCTCTCACTACCAACCCCTGACAGTATTTCCACATGTGGTGCATGATTAGCCGGAGAAATTTGATATGAAAGTTCTCCAGCAACAATGGTGATGATACAAGGTCCAGGCTTCACAGTGGTAGAGTAATGTCGAAACACAAACACAGGCTGTCTTAGTGTGTATGTTGGATATCTGCTTAGGCACACCCTCTTATGTGGTCTACCAAAGGAGGCTGAGGCATGCTATTTTTTTTCTTTTTCTTTTTTTTTTACAAATAGGCTGATTTGTCTTTGGTATGTTGGATTCATGTTAATTTGTAATTTTTGGGGAAAAAAAGACGCAACAACAACAACAAACTATTCAAGAAATTATCAAACAACAGCTTAGAGGACCCCTTGCAGTAGCTCTGAGGACTTCCTAGAGTCTACTGGAAATTTCATGGACCCAGTAACAGTGTTTCCTATAAACTTTTGGGAAATGAAATGTCATCAATTAGCCAGGTGCATGAAATTCATTTTGCTCAGAGATGCATGTTGGGCAATTAGTGTAACTAGTGTAATTAGTGTAATTATTTCATTATGAGGTAAAATAAAGAAGGAAAAACTAAAACAGTCTTTCCAGAGAAAGTCGGCTGGCCAGAGTATGTTTATTTTAATGTTAATGACATGTATAGTGCATATACAATATAAGAAAATATCTCCAGCCCCATTACCATGCCTTTATTAACATATTTATCATTACTAACACCATATTTAACGTAAAAAAGCTGAGGAAAAAAGGCTTATTTGAGACGTTATTTACTAGTATGTTGTTACTATGCTTACAATCTCATTCAACAGATGCTTTATCAAAAGTGATATACATCTGAGAGTCTGTTTAAGTTATAGCAGTAACATAATAGAAAAACAAACAAAAAACAAATAATAGTATAAAACAAGCAAACAAAGTCTTCACATCACATGGACTTGATCACCTTCTTAAGTCAACTAAAAGCAAAATATCTACTTCTAATTTCTGGCAGTTAATTGACTCATTATGTTAATTACTCAAATTTCCCAAGATGCAACTGCAATCAAGCTTAATATCATCTGCTAAGCCTATAGATGGCATTTTGTGTCTTTATTTTATTGCCTAATTTTTTTCATTTAAATTTTCTTATTGCATTTCCCGCTGTTATTCCATTTTTTTTATATAAAATGTAAAGGAGTTTGAGCTGCATGTTTTCAATGAAAGGTGCTATATAAAGTTATTATTATTATTATTATTATTATTAATGCAGTGTTTCACTGCACCCTGTCTTTTGGTTGGTTGGCTGGTCAACAAAATTGCAGAACAGCTGTTGTTTAAGTCTCATGTGGCACATGTTGCAATGTTTTATGGCATTAATTATCTGATGCTCTAATCTTTATCTAGAATATACCTATATCTCTGCAGGAAAAAAAAAAACTTTCTCACTCCAGTCAAAATGTGTAAATTAGAGAACAATAGCCCCCATGTTTTGCACAGTGTACAAATGTATCACTGCTTTTGAGGCTAAGTGCAGGTGACGGTGCCCTAAAGCTGACTCTCCTCTCTATTTACCAGCCAGTGGTGTGCAGCCTCATTTTATTCAGGTCACATAAGAGAAAGACAAGCCACCAGCAGCAGAGAAAAGGAAACAAGATGTCTGTTCACGTAGGACTAAAGGAAACGTGTGCCTCATGTTTTACAGCTTTTGCCAAGGTAACTGTTGAATATTATGATTTAATTACCAAGGCTGCCACATGCTGAAAATCTAGGTAAGGGTCATAAGAAATTCCACATGTCAGCTGAGGCTGGTGGGAGGCAGTGGAGCGGCAGTAAATGACCAGTACAAGGAGTTATAATTGGACAGAATGGGATACAGAGGGGGCTGCTGGTGGAAACGTGTCTTTAGCCTTACGTTCTTCTGCAAACTGCAGTTGTTAGAGAGTTGAGGGTGAACTTTTGAACTCATCTGAGAGCAGCTTGTGAAATGACAGCATGAGCGCATTCTTGCGGAGACACAGCATTAAATAAGAGCTCTGCTGTCCCAGTTGCTGGTGGACTCCTTTGTTTTAAGGCAGATACTGGAAGAGAAGACAGTCACAACAAATCATTAGGATTTCTCTGTGAATGTGCACATATGCCAAGGCAGAGTTTGTGAAGCTCGCAGATCGAGTGTGCTGGTAACACCTGCAATGACAAAATATGCTACAGGTGCAGAATCTAGCAGTCCTGCACCAATGTGTCTCATAATTTAATAAATAATGTCTCATCACTGAATATTCCATGAGGACCATTTGAAAACTGTATTAATAATGTATCATTTCAGGATCACATTTGATTTATTATTGAAACTTTAATTATTGATGTATTAAAATGGGGCCGACCAATATATTGGCCAATCACAGGAATATATTCTTATATTGGTGTTGCCATTGGACCCAAAAATCTAGTATCATTCGGCCTGTTATTTTAAATATTAAGCCACATGTTGTTGTGCTTTTTAAATGTAGATGACATGACGAACACGCAGCAATATTTGACCCTAAGAGGATTACACTAGAGATAAGTCTTTGTTATGATTTTTAATCCTCAACAGTTTGTCTGTCAGGGGTGGGCAATTATTTTTCATGGTGGGACACATGAGAAGTTGATCAGGCTGCCATGGGTTAGACACAAATATGATGTCCTATTAATGGTCAGATCTCTAATAATGGAATGGTTAAAAGTGTTCTAGGACACTTCTGCTGTTGGTCATCCTTTCTTAATTGCCATGTGATGAATGTGTGGTTGAATTTTTTGTTGCCAATGTCCATGCCTTGATGTTTTACTGTGGACCATGCAGACAGCATACAGGTTACAATGACAGTAGCAGCAAAAGTTGAAGAAGAACAACAAAAAACATGAATGTACAGCACTGAGTGAATAAAGTTTAATATAAAAGACACAGTTCATTACCAATAAGCACTGTGCTGATTGTCTTTTCTAGATTTTTAATTTTTGGTATTTCCATGATGACCTTGGGGACCATAGGAAATCTTTCAGTGGGACACATCTGGCCCCCGGGCCACATTTTGCCCATGTCTGGTGTATGTGATGTCTTCAGGTGAGGGAGTATTATGTGTACTTTGACTGCCAAATACCTAATCTATCAAGCATTCAGAAATCACCTGCTGAATATTAAAGAGTCAAAACTGTTTTGTGTTTGTTTTACTAGAAAGCAAAAGTAACTTTTCCTTATTAATCACATGCTGTGGCAGGATATTAGTCTAGTTCAGCTCCTACTTAAAAGGTCAATATGAGAGGAGTTTGTCAAATAGGGCAATAAATGAGCACCAGAGGTACATTACTCTTAAACAAATGTCATGGCATGTTCAGATTAGATATTTGCTCTCGTGTGATGAAGAAATCCTATCATTCTGGTCATTCTGTGATGGATATGATGTTGACATGAGCCTTGATTGGTATATTCCACAACTTGTGCAGTGACCTTTTTAGAGACATTATATGCATTTTCCTAAAAAAAGTAATCTATATACTCTAATAAACTTAATCGCTTTCAATCATCACTTATGACCCACTGGACGTGCGTGGTGGTGTCTTTCTGTTCATGAACAGCTCGGACAAATCCTGCTGATTAAAACTCTTTAAGGTAACTGTGCAGTATCGAGTGAAAAATATTTACTTTATATATAAATATGTAACTTAGAAATAGAGGTTAAATATGTAAGGGAAAAAATACACACCTGTTCTAGTCGAAAAAGTGTTGGACAGCTGCTCTTGTTTTTCCAATGCAATCATTTATTTCACCTTTCAAATTTCTGAAAACTGCCTTTTTAGATTTTACCAGGTGTCTAGCCATACGCCATATCTGTACACTTAAAATGGGCTGTACTACTTAACGTTGCTCCTCACTATAAATTTGACTGTGCAGCTCAGGTTATAATTCCCTGTAATCCCATATTTTTTTAAAATTGATTTTTCTCATACTCACTACATCGAGGATTGGGGACCTCTTTGACGTAAACAGAAAGCGTGTTTGCTCCTTCTGACAGTTAGTGTTGGGACTCTTTGCCAGTGCAGCAGATGTTTCTCATTACAACGCCCGACCTCGGAGCCACAGAGGTGTTTAAGCAGCTACACAAAGCAGTTACATTGTGTTCTTAATGATTTGGCAGACGTCGCTAAACTCAGATTGTAAACAGTCGGTGAGACAAACATGAACGATATTAAATGTGTATCGTGGTGTCTTCAACGTTCTGTTAATGGATTTGCTTGCGAGGTTGAGAAAGGACAGGAACTGTAATAACCACCGTAAAATAAAAATAAAAAATAAAAAAAAAACAAACAAACATGTTTTTCATCTACTCTGTTGTGCTACTTATTCGCCTAGATTGTGTTTGGTGTGAACTGCTGAGTTTTAGAGACGTCTTTATCATAATGGCACCAGGTTGTGATGCTCAATGGAGAAATCTGTAATATATTTGCTGTAATAAATCATAAAATGACCATGATGTGTCATCAGAGATCAAGGTTAAGTTGAAGTTGTTAAGTTGAAATACTTGTTTCTCTGACATCAATGATTCAGCCACAGTGTTCTCCTTTGAAATTTCTATTCTGGGCTGGAATAACTGTTTAGTTTGTCCATTCCAGGTAAACTCAAGAGTTCAAATTAGTGCCAAATGTTTGTAGAATGAGTAAGTGTGTGTTTATGAGTCGCAACAAATTGTTAATAATGTTTTAGAAGGAGTAGATGTTTATAACGGTTAAATTGAGCAAAATGTTAATGGAGTCTGGCAGGCAGTGAGACAGGCAGTCACTTAACTCAGTCCAGAGTGTGTATTTTCAGAGCAGTGGGCTTTTGTTTTCAGGATAACAGGCTTAACTTTATATTGACAGGCAATTGACAGCTGATCAACTTACAGCAGAGAGCTTATTAGTGTCAGTTAACAATGTTGCACTCATTCTGTGCTCTTGCAGTGTACCTGCAGCCTGCTAGAGCTTTCCCAAGTCTGGGGAGGAGGCGGCAGGTGGAAACAAATTGCTAGGATATGTTGAATATTAGGAGGAATTACAACCTATTTAATATATCGTCTATGGTTCAAACTTGCTATTTGGACTGCTGTACTCATTTTTGCAATTGCTACTTGTTGTCCCTTTATAGCACAAAAAACAACAACAAGAAACTGTTTTATAAAGAAAAACTCAACCGTAATGTCTCTTTCTAGAAATTATGACCTGGCTCTTTAAAATAATCCAGTCCTTGTTGCAAGCAGTGTCATGCAGAAATTATTTTCTCTCTACTGACCTATACCTGCCAGCTGTATCACTGTGCAGAAGGAAATGTGCATCTACTCATGGATGAGAGACTCATGCTCATGACAACACAGAACATAAACACTAATGGCGTCCAAAAGTCACGTGCCATCTAGTTCCATTGTACTGGAGTGAAGGCAGACATCTCTATATCTCCAAATGTCTCCAACACATGATGTTTAATGATGTCACATCCAAGATGGCGGCGCACAGCGGTGCAGCGGCTTCTCGAGCTCCCGGGACCAAGCCTTACTTTAAAAACCTCTGAGGCCGTCTTTGGCACTAGTTTAGTGCAAAACTCGCAGGTGAAGTACAGCACAACCGAACTGTTAGCCATCAGAGGAAGTTCGGCGATCACAATCTCACCAAAGCTGAAATCCGTACTCGGAAGGCACCGGCTCCTGAGGTCAACGGTGTGGCGCAGCAGAGTACGTGGAGACGCGGGCAAAAGGAGACGATGTGCCCGTAAACAAAAGAGAGGAAAGCGGGCGGGCATGCTAGCCCGGCTAAAGGCTAACAGACCGCCGATTCCAACTCTCTTTCTGGCCAACGTCCGTTCTCTGGACAACAAGGTGGACCTGTTACGTCTGAGGCTGAGTGCTTTTACGGAGATGAGGAACTGTGCTGTTCTTTGCCTCACGGAAACCTGGCTTAACAACAACATGCCGGACTCAGCCTACCAGATCGATGGACTACAGCTCTTCCGAGCGGACCGCGACTACCGTTCGGGCAAAACACGGGGAGGAGGACTCTGTATCTACGTGAACGAGCGCTGGAGCACGAACTGCGGACTGGTAAAAAGCCACTGCTCCGAGGCGATTGAACTGATGACTGTAAGATGTCGGCCGTACTATCTGCCACGGGAGTTTACCGCGGTGTTCGTCACCATTGTTTACATCCCGCCGGGTGCTAATGCTAATGCTAACGAAGCACTACAGGAGCTACACGACACCATTAGCTCGCTGCAGACGAGGCACCCGGAGGCGTTTTACGTGATTGCAGGGGACTTCAATCACGTGAAACTGACGGACACTCTGCCCAGTTTCTACCAGCACGTCACCATCCCCACACGTGGAAACAACACTCTGGACTGCGTGTACAGTAACATCCGCGGTGCATACAGAGCCCTTCCTCGCCCCCACCTTGGCCTCTCCGACCACATCTCCATCCTGCTGGCGCCAACATACCGCCCCCTGTTGAGACGGTCCAGGCCAACCAAGAAGACAGTCACTGTGTGGCCAAGGGACTCAGCCTCTGTGCTCCAGGACTGTTTTCAGTGCACAGACTGGCAGATCTTCAGGGACGCAGCCACGTGTGAGGGAGAGCTGGACCTGGAGGAATACACCTCCTCCGTCCTCGGATTCATCTCTAAGTGCACTGATGATGTCACCACCACCAAGACACTAACCTGCTACCCGAACCAGAAACCCTGGCTGAATGCTGAGGTCAGAGCTCTGCTGAAAGCCAGGGACGCTGCGTTCAGGGCAGGTGAGGCACCAGCGCTCAGAGAGGCGAGGAAAGAACTGACTGCAGGCATTGCAAGGGCCAAAGCCACATACGCAAAGAAAATCCAGGGTCACTTCACCACAAACGACCCCCGGCGCATGTGGCAGGGCATCAAGTGCATCACGGATTACAACACCAAGGACGCACAGTGCCCCAGGGACCCCTCCTTGCCAGACGCACTCAACAGGTTCTACGCCCGCTTTGAGGACCCTGACACCCCCCCCAGCACCAGACTTATACCACCACCCGGTGACACACCCCTCAGTGTGACCACTGCAGACGTGAGGAAGACCCTTCAGGGAATCAATCCCCGCAAAGCTGCAGGCCCCGACAACATCTCAGGGCGGGTACTGAGAGACTGTGCACACCAGCTGTCCGAGGTGTTGGCGGACATCTTCAACACCTCACTGTCACTGGCATCCGTCCCCACCTGCCTAAAAACTGCCACAATTGTCCCTGTCCCCAAGTGCCCCACAGTGACAGGCCTAAACGACTACCGACCCATAGCTCTCACCCCGGTCGTCATGAAGTGCTTCGAGAGGCTGGTCATGCCCCACATCAAGAACGCCATCGACGTCACTGTGGACCCCCATCAGTACGCATACCGGAAAAACCGCTCCACTGACGATGCCATCTCATCGGTGGTCCACACAGCCCTAACCCATCTGGAGAGCAAGAACTCCTACGCCCGCCTGCTCTTCTTGGACTTCTCCTCAGCATTCAACACCATCATCCCACAAACCCTGGTGCAGAAGCTCACCTCTCTGGGATTGAGTCCCACACTGGGGAACTGGGTCCTGGACTTCCTGACTGACAGACCCCAGACTGTCAGGATCCACAACACCGTCTCCTCCTCCATCACCCTCAGCACTGGCTCGCCCCAGGGCTGTGTGCTGAGCCCCCTCCTGTTCACTCTGCTGACGTATGACTGCTCGGCGAGACACCCCAGCTGTCATATAGTGAAGTTCGCGGACGACACAGCAGTGGTGGGACGCATCACGAACAACGATGAGTCCAAATACAGAGAGGAGGTGGAACACCTGGTGCAGTGGTGCAGAGAAAACAACCTCTGCATCAACGTCAAGAAGACCAAGGAGATGGTGGTGGACTTCAGGAAGGACAAGCACCCCCCCGCTCCCCTGTACATCGGAGGAGCAGCTGTGGAGGTGGTCTCCAGCTTCAGGTACCTGGGTGTGCATATATCTAACGACCTCACCTGGAGAACCAATACCTCCTGTCTGGTCAGGAAGGCCCACCAGCGTCTCTACTTCCTCAGGAAGCTGCGGAGAGCTGGACTTGGTAACTCAGTCCTGAGGAGCTTCTACCACTGTGCGGTGGAGAGCGTCCTCTGCACCTGCATCACTGTGTGGCATGGCAGCTGCACCGCTGCCGAGAGGAAGAACCTGCAGAGGGTGGTGAAGGCAGCACAGAGGACAGTGGGGAGCAGCCTTCCTACCACCCTGGACCTCTATACATCACGATGCAGGGGGAGGGCCCTTCGCATCATGAAGGACCCCACCCACCCCGCCCACCAACTGTTCCAGCCCCTCCCCTCAGGCAGGCGGCTGAGGAGCATCCAGAGCAGAACCACCAGGCTCAGGAACAGCTTCTTTCCCGAAGCTGTCAGACTGCTGAACTCGAGCCATGCTCTATAGACCCCACCCCCCCCAACTCTCTCCATCCCTCCCCACCACATACCTGCACCACACACACTTTACCGCACTAACTCACTTTACTAAACATGTGCTCTTAAAATACTTGCTCATGCGTGTTTCTCTTAGACCTAGCATTAGCAGTGCTGATCTCAGCCTCTTTATCCTTGTATCTATTAGTCTTACTTGTATATTTGCCTTACCGTATATTGTCTTGTGTATATTCTTCTCTTGCCTTATTTGCGCTCTTTAAATACTTTGTTTTTAATTATTTATGGCTCAATCCTGGACCCGAGTACCAATTTCGTACCATAAACTGTAAAGGTGAGCTGGTATGACAATAAAGTACCTTGAATCCTTGAATCCTTGAATCCTTGAACTTGGCAACTCACAGAAACAGGGTGTCATTTCAAGTTGTAATAATGTTGTTATAATAATTGTAATAATCCACAAAAGTAGACTACCATCACTAATGCATTAAGCTGAATGGGTCCCATACAAAACATTACATTACTTCAACTACTACTGAAATACACTTTTTAAAGTGTATCTAAATGGGTAAATAGCAACTACAGGTTAGAGGAAAAATCTGTATTTTTGATTTTGAGGTGAACTGTCCCTTTAAACACAAACCACTAGCGACATACACTGCTGCCAAACTGGATATTGTACTGCTCCTCAGAACTGCTTGGACCCAATCAAAAAAATAAAGAAAGAAACCACATACTTGGGCTGGACAAACCTTCACACAAAGTCTAGAGTAAAAACAAACCAAAACAGGGAGCTCCCATATCTCAGTTGGTAGAGTGTTCGCCCCATGTACTGAGGCTGTTGGTCCTCTGCAGTGGTCGCTGGTTCAATTCCCACCTGTGACCCATTTGCTGCATGTCATTCCCCCTCTCTCTACCCGCTTTCCTGTCATATCTTTAGCTGTACCTATCCAAAATACAGGCAAAAAGCACAAAAATTAATCTTTAAAAAAAACAAAAAAACAAACCAAAATGAGTGACGGTGTGCGCGCAGAAATGTTGTGCAGTAGTTTCATAATTAAGACAAAAATAAAATCAAATTAGAGTTGACGGCTGGTGCTGTGCTGTCCTGTATTAGTATGCAGATACACACAAGAAAGCAACATTGTCAAATATTTTGATTAATTAATAAAAAAGAGACATTGTACGTAAATATATATATACTGTATATATATATATATATATATATACTGTATATATATATATACATACATATATATATATATATATATATATATATATATACATATATATATATATATATATATATATATATATGTATATATGTATATATATATATATATATATATATATATATGTATACATATATAGATAAGATTTTCACATCCAGAGAATAAACACAACCAGTTACATTCAAACAGCAGTGTGGAGTCAATGTATCAAGACTACCAAAGTTAAATACAGTACAGTATCAACAAAAACTACAGACATTGTCCATAATGCTTTTGTCATACCTAACAACATGTCACTGGGGACTTCACAAACCTTTTGGAGTCATATGAAAATATTTCACACATAATACACAACTTAAATGGTACATAAAAGTTACTACATTTGCCAAAAGGCGTTTCCACAGTTGTAATGAAATTACTGTATCATAAATTATTATGATGCATCACTACACAGTAAAATGACTTGGTTTATGAAGATTTCATTATGCTGTCATTGACATTAATTGACATTAATCACTTGCGTTAAATCAGTGCTGTGACAGCCATGAATCTAGGCTGTATAGTTTATGATTAAACAGAGACACTGTCCTGCAGATCTGACATAAAAAAGTACAAACTGATGAAATGTCACATGATACCTGTTGCTTAGAGTACTATGAATATGTTGCTGTCTGAAATCAACCCTCTACCTCCAACATCAGCAGCCCACAATACTTTTTCACAGCTGAAAATAATACAAGTTTCATAAAAAATATGTCACCTTTCATCTTGTGTGTGCCAAAGTCATCACAGTTGTCTTAAAGACTGATGAGTAAATTGACATTCCAAACTTATCATTGAAAATTAATATCAAGCAATATGAGGGGTGGTACTTCTGAAACCAACAGGTTATCCATGTCATACTTCATGAAGAGAGACAAAATTTTTATTTGAGTTTAAAGTCAGAATTCTGAGAAAACAAACAAACAAACATAAAAACATAATTCTGAGTTTCAAGTTGGAATTATGAATTTAAACTCAGAATTCTGGGAAAAATAGTCAGAATTCTGAGAAAAAAAAACAATTCCAAGTTTCAAGTTGGAATTCTAACAAAAAAAAGCTAGAATTTTGATTTTCAAGTCAGAATTCTGGAGAAAAAAAATAAACAAAACATAATTCTGAGTTTCAAGTCAGAATTCTAAGGGAAAAAAAGACAATTCTGTGTCAGAGTGTCAGAATACTTAGTTTAAAGTCAGAACTCTGACTTAAAACTCCGAACTCAAGCAAATTTTTCCTTAGTACTTTTCTGTATACATCCAGACCTGATTCAAAAACACCAAACAAACAATGTTTTTGAAACTTTCTCATTGAAATGGTATAGAAAACATGGCCTTTAGAAGGTTGATGGTGAGTCTTCACAAGTCAGACTTACACTAATTGTTCCAGGTCCATTTTGCTAATATGGCATGGATAACTTCCACAGAAGGAACCACACTAACCAGTAACCCCAGCCCTTTTCCCACCCCTCCCCTTTTAAAACACAGAAGTAGAAGAAACAACTCCTTTATCAACGTCACCTAAGATGGCTGCTTCATGGTTGAATGCTTCTGAATATAATGTACTCATAAATATTGTATATATAAATCATGCGCTCACACACTCACTCACACATTCAACTTATCCTCTTTTCAAAAATGCTAAATTTACAAAAATATTTACATCAGCTATTAGTGTCTTATGTTCCCAGCATTGTGGAAAATGCGTTAAATTGTTCTCAAACAAAGAAAAGTAAATGAAGGTTCTGGGTTTGGGTGGATGAAAAGACAGTAAATAAGTGCAATGATTTTGTGACCAGGTCTACATACAGCCTGCTTTAGCTAAATGTTTTTGTTTTTTTGTTTTTTTTCAGTATTTTTTTGCACTGCTTCCTGTGAGACATGACAATATCAGCACATGTACTTCTGAATAAGGCTGTGTTCAGACTGACATTAGCCCTGCATGAAAAAACTCAGATCCCTCATTTATTTCAGTAAACAGGCTCCGGCAAAAAGAAAAACAAACAAACAAACGAGGGATTAAACCTGGCTCAAATTGTGCTGCAGTGCAGTCCAGTATAATCTGGGAACGCACTGCAGTTACCAATCAAATGCGTGCAGGTGCACATTTCTTTTTAACGACATCTATTATACAACTCATCATCATCTACAAAAATGATCACTTTTCATAGGTCTGGTTTGGATTTTTTTGAAGTTTAATACCAGTCCAGTCTTTTTAACCTGTATAAACATAACACAACTTTACACCATATCCATTCACCAAAGTCCAATTTTGGGTGCAGATGATGCACCAATCCTTCCTATTAACTTATGTGGAGAGAAAATGCCAAGAAAAATTGAAAGAAAGTGCATGCAAACACAGGACAGGTTCATGTCGTGAAACCAAAAGTCAACATAGACTTGTTTTAATGTACCTCTGTTTATTGGATGTAACGTATTTAACTAACTTCACAAATGAAACATCTTAACTTTCTTATTTAACCCCAAACCACAACTGGTGTTGCCTAAAGCTAATCAGACCAAAGTGATTTCATGTTAACCATGTGTTTGTTACCATGACAAATTTCACATGGCTATGGAAGTGTAAAGTCATGTTATCTCAATGCAGATTTAAGAGACTGGGCTGCATACATCTATGTTGAAAGAGTATTGGTTGCTGTACAGCCCTATTGCGAAATACTTCCTTTGTGTTTTCTCAAAAAAAAAAAAAAAACAAACACCAGCAATAAAACATACTCATTTGATTTGGCTAAATATTTGATTTGGCTGAGGTTTGCAATGTATTTTTGTACTGGACGTGGACTGTGGATTTTGTGTCCCATTTCTAAAACAGACTCAATGCGCAAAATATTAATTTCCCCCCTTTACTCCAAAAAAGACAATAGTTTTACTAAGCTGTTTACATGGCTGATGAAAATGAATATTCCACTTATCTTCCCATTTATGTGCACCTGTCCACACTCTTTTAATGTAACAACGTCCCATTTTTTTTTTTTTTTTTTGAGCCTATTCAATATTTAAACGTAGATATGTTTCGTCTTATGACCAGAAATGGGAGATTTTCTAGTGTTCACGTGTCTCTGCCCCAGCCTGGCAAAGTTTTGACTAGTTGGTTTGTTTACAACACACAGAGCTGACCGCAATAAAGCCAGAGGCCATGTGTCACAATCTGCGGTAAAAACGTCCACACATATGTAGACATATCCAAAGAATGCTCCTAAAACATGAATAATATTGGCATATCCCACGACTTAATCGAAAAATGCTACATTTGGAATGAGGCCTGTTTTGGAATATCGGAATAGCCTGTTTACCTAATGGGTGTAAGAAAATATAGATTGTTTCCCAAAACACTGTGATTTCCTAATAAAGGCAAAGATTTGCGTCAGTGGTTCTTTTTTCGTTGTGTTTAAACTAGACTTGCACTAATTATTTTCACGTGACAGGCCCTGACCAGTGACCAGCCGGTCAGCATCACAAATCCGATTCTGTGCTGGTCATTGTCACACACGTGTTCTGCACGATGGTCACGTCATGCGCGCAGATTCCAAGAACAGGATAAAGAGAAGACAGACAGTCTACAACGAGACAGAGCAGCTGACAATGTCACAGAACAGCCGTAAACTTTGTAGCTCTTCAGGCTAATGTTAGCCAGCAGCAGACTGCTGTTCACAGAGGGACAGTCAAAATCTCACCTCCTGTTCTGGCTGAAGAATAAACAACCTGTGTTGATGTGTCTCCTCAAACATTTTCTCATACAGACTTGTTTAACTTCTGTGTCTGTTTTTCTCACAGCAAAGTTTTTCTGCAGCGAACTGTTGCACCGTGTCTGTCTCTGGTTTGTTTACATCTGCTTCCACAGGAGATCACCTGAAATCGCGTCCCGCGAAATCCCGCAGGCTCACGTTCACCTGATTCATAATCTTAATATAAAACTATAATAAGGCCTGGCTGTAACCTGGAGGACTTTAGAGGAAATTTAAATAGTATTTAATGAGCATTTAATAGTCAGTGTCTTATTATGAACATCCAATTTAATTCTTACAAGAAAAGTTGTAAAAATGTTCTTAGACTGAAAATCGGAATTGGCCAAAATTGGAATCGGTAGGTCAGACCCTTCAAAAAATCAGAAATTGAAATTGGTGCATCTCTAGTTTAAACCCCAAATAGCAGTGTTGTGTCACTCTTCTGACTGCATAAAAAAGCAAACTTTTTTAACTCTGATTTTATGCATATGCTGATGTGGTTTATATAAATAACAGTTTTCCTAAAATTCAATTTAAAAAAGTAATATATCGCCTTGCTTAAAGTATTGCAATATATCACAATAACTGAATCATCACCCGACCATTATGCCATTATGAACTTGGAATATCCAAAACAATCTTTTAAAGGCCATGGCTGTATCACTCAGACTGGCCTTCCTGGATCACATTTCATTTTCTCACCGTTTCCCACGCCAACAGAGCCCCCTGCATTTTCAACACAGTGCTGGTTTCGGTCTGAACACCTGGAAATGCTTACATATTGGTTATATCTGAGTAATCTGAGAAGAGCAAGGCCAAAGACAGCAGAGAATGGGAATGTGATGCAAACTGTATGTCCAGAGCCTGGCCTGTTACATTCGAGTGTAAGGAGTAGCTGCTGTGAGTGCATGTGATTTCATGATGGCTTATCGGTGATGATACTGTGTTGACAAGTTACATTACAACCTACCATGTTGTATAAAGGATGCACATGTCAGTAAGGATCACTTAAACACGCTCAAACTTCCTCTAAACATGAGGCCTGCAAACGGTCTGATTCTGTAAATCATCAGCACAAATTAACTGCAAACAAACACTGAAACAAACAAGAAATATACTGAAAGTTAATGTGAAGCTGGCAACAAGTCATAGTGGTTTTTAATTGGCTAACTTTAAAAAAAATGTAGCATGTCAACTTTAATAAATACTGTATGGTATTTATTTCATTTCCATATAATAAACAAGAATATGTTCAGATAAATTAAGTTTAACATGTGAAGATATATAAGATATTTAATATATTATTATGCACCTGTTAGATGTCCTATCTTCTCTCTGATTCTGTACTGAATATAAAAAATAAATGAGTCAGGCAAGAATTTCTTGGTTTGGCACTAACCATGTCAAAAGAATTTACAGTGTAACCAAAGGCTTTTTGTGCACAACATGACCCCAAAAAGGACAGTCAAGCAGTTAATATTCATCCATTTTAAAAACAATTTTGTCAGGCAGATAGATCGCAACCATACTGTGATTATCAGATGCATCTTTGTCCAAGTGAAGCAGTTCAGTTGCAAATTGTAGACAAAACACAGCGCAGGAATAGCTGTATTGAGCTCACCGTACAGTACTGTTAAAGGGCCTGTGTCCATGTGACAGACGGGTGACAATTTCCTTCAGGTGGGTGGCAGCCGGGGTTTAAAATTCTTTAACTCACTCATTGCTTCAGACATTGTATCTAAAGGAAGAGGCCAGTTTCCCTGGTTGTCGTGAAGCTCCAAACATGCTGCAGTTTTTTTTTTTCAATGGGGGGGGATGGGGTGATCAGGGCTTAGAGAGGGTGTTGCTGTCAGGCGAAGGGGCTGTCAGACTTAAAGATGGAGCCCTCTGCATCATGGCAGCCCTTGCCGTTCATGTGTTCTGTGTGGCTGTCAATGCTGTAGCAGCCCTGTACCTCTGTGATGGAGGAGGCTGTGTAGGAGGCTGAGCGCAGGGCGTCTGAGTGGTTTCCTACGCTGCTGCCAAACTGGATATTGTACTGGTTCCAGTGCCTCCTCAGAACTGCTTGGACCTAATCAAAAAAAAAAAAAAAAAGAAACCACGTTTTACATGTTAATGTTCAAACTCAAGTTAATATCTCAAAATATTGACTTACTATCGCAAATGAAAAACTATTTTGAGTTCTTCATTATTTGAGATACTACACCATTATTTTGCAAAACTAAGTCATCATTTTGAGATAAAAAGTCATTATTTTCAAAACTAAGTCATTATTTGGAGATATTAAGTCATTTTTTGAGATACTAGGTTGTTATTTTGAAAACTAAGTTGTTATTATGAGATATTAAGTTGTTATTTTGAAAACTAAGTTGTTATTTTGAGATACTAAGTTGTTATTTTGAAAACTAGTTGTTATTTTGAGACACTAAGTTGTTATTTTGAGACACTACGTTGTTTAGTAGTCATTATTTTGCGATTCAAAGTCATTATTTTCAAAGCTAAGTCATTACTTTGAGGTACCAAGCCATTACTTGTAGATAAGTAGATAAGTAAGTCATTATTTTGAGAAAGTTTATCATTATTACTAAGGATATTTGGACACAGATTTTTTGTAATCCTTGGTCTTTTTGATGAGGTTACTTAAAACACTCAGAATAGAATGTGGTTTTATTCTCACCTGAACAAGTTGTCTTTAAATTTTAACAAATTCTACAAAAAACAACTTTTTTTTTCTTTTGCAATTTTTACCTGCTCTTGTAATTTCATTGCAAAAAACACCCGAAAGAGCTGCTGTGAAATCAGGAATTTTACGCTACAACAATCCCATAAAAAGCCTGTGAAATCCTGGAGGGACTGAAAAAGGATCAAGTGCATCATTTCGTTTGACTGGGGAAATTTTGATACTACTTAGGACTGTGATTTTTTTGTCGACATCTTAAACGTATTGAGTACAAATACCCAACCGTAACTGTTAGGCATACTGTTTCACTTTGGAGAGTGCCAGTACACTAGCTGTTTCCCCATGTTTCCAGTCTTTATGCTAAGCTAGGCTTGATACCTGTACCTTTTGCATGGATGAGACTGAATATTTTCTCATTTTACTCTCATTAAGAAAGGAAATAAAGCTGTTTCTCAAAACATTATCTACTCTGTCATTAACAGTAATGTGTTTGTTCTCTTTTTAAATCGTCTGCGCTTGATTTAATGTTTTAAAAAAAGCACATTTTTGTGAGAAAAGAAGAAAACTTGCATGCATTTAAAAAAACAATTTGGATAAACGTGAAGCCTTTGGACTCCTGTCGTCTTGCAGGTTTGATCACGTGTCTTGATCAAAGACCTTTATACACACACTGTATGTGCCTATGTTCCCATGTATAGGAATAACAATGTCACAGTTTCTTTGAGCCTTTAATGAGCTCTGGATTATGATAAGAGGTTCCATACAAACTTTGAATCTAATTATATCAGATTACAGTAAAGCTCCACCATGCATTAACCCTTTTTCAGAGCATAAAGAGTGAGAGAGAGAGAGAGAGAGAGAGAGAGAGAGAGAGAGAGAGGGAGAGAGAGTCAGTGGCTCTTGTAAGACTTCAGGCAAAACAGCCTAGTTTGTATGCAGTTCAATAACCAGAGTAATTGTTAGCAATCAATGTGCAAGCCATGGCTCCTTGCCAACGGTAAATAATCTTTAATCCCAAGCAAAACCCTGGAGGACTTAGCCTGTCAAGACCATCCCTGAGTTCACCATCCTCCTCCAAGGGTCACGCAGAGGAAATTGTCCCTGATCAGAAAGGGGAAGTGTGGCTGAGTGTTTGTATGTGTGCATGCAGGGCTTAACAAAGCAAAAGCGCATAACCCCAACTTACTTCTCCATTGAAGAAGCAGAAAATGGTGGCCACCAGCAGACCCTGAAATAAAAAAAAGAAAAAACATGAAAAGAGAGATGAAATACTCCTAAGACTGGTCTTAAACATCAACAATCAGTTGTGTGTAGTCTGATGTTCAGAATAAAAATGGCCAAAGTTTCAAATAATGGGGCAAACGTGTAAAAGTTAAGCTCAGGCTTTAGACCAGAAGATATTTTCTGGTTTTCCCTCCAATGTCCTCCGACTGCTCTGCCTGATCTCTCTGTGATTTACTAAGTGTCTGGATGGACAGATATCTTTACTTGTAACTTAGTTGCTGCTAGCTTGTTAGCTCAGTTAACACTCCCTTGTTTCTCACAGCTTCCATTTTGTGCAGAATGAGTTGACAGGATGACTAACTGAGCTAGCTAGCTAATGGCAGCTACATTTAGCAGCAGTTACTTTAGCAACAAGTACAGCTATCTGTCCATCAGGAACCAGGGTTAGTTTCCCCATAAAATATTATCAAGTTTCCCCAAAATCAATAAATAGATTTATAAAGTTAGCTGTAGCTTAGCTGTCATATGTCATTGAGCCATAGATGAATTTTAATGAACTAGATACAGCATGCAAAAATGGCACCATTCAGTTCAATTAGAGTTGCTCCCCTGGCACATACACCTAAAAAAGTTTTAGCTTTTGGGTTTACCTTCGGGATTCACGGCCCACTGAATATGCGCAGTACTGTTAGCCCCCGTGCCCCGACCTGTGAGTTCCTGCTCAGCCCATAGACTTACATTGTGATGACGATACCGATTTTTAAATTACTTTCTCTGTTCTTGGAAAGTCAAACCTCCACGGATCAAACACTGATAACAGAAAGAGTCATAATTGAGCTTGTTTGCAGTTTGAGGTGATGATCAATCACTTTCATTTGTTAAGATAAAAAAGTCCCAATTCTCTGACAGTCTCCTCTCTAACAGTAAACTGAACATTTCTGAACTGTGAACAAAACAAGACCTTTGAGGATGTCATCTTGAGCTCTGATCAAAATTTTTCACTAAAACTAGCCTAATAGATTAATTTAAAAAAATCAACTGATTAATCGACAATAAAAATAATATGTAGTTGCAGCCCTACAAACAGTACATTAGGCTAAACAATTCCACCATATTTCTATTGAGGAAAAAAGTAATGGAAAGTAATCAAGTTACATTATTTTAATATTGTGATACTTGGATTATGTTACTGAGTTAACAGGTAATTAGTAACTGTATTAGAACACATTTTTTAAAGTAATACTCCCAAGTCTGAGGACCAGTATAAAATAAGGAATGTTTTAAACAGGGAATCAAGCAAAGCTACTCTTGTCCCAGAATAAAAATGTAGAGCTGGTAAAGAGCACAATGGGTCACCCATTAAGACAGAGACATTGAAGATTCTGTGAGCTGATTCTGCCTGTTGCTCAAGACGTTCTTCCTGCACTGCCAATGCTGGGACGGCTCAGGATGAGCAGATAACGCCTCGCTAACATCCGACTGATTTCAGCCCTTTTCAGCTCACATAATGCATGCCTTCCTTCCTGCTGTTCTTGCCTGCACTACAACAGTCAGTCAGAGGCCGGTGGGAATGGTTGGCTCTTGACTGAAAGCTGGGAAAATAATGAGGTTTAGGTCCCGGCAACAGTCCATTTTAGTAAAATAACTGTCACCGGCATTGGAGGAGAGAGCCACTAACTTGTCATCAAGATTCATAAAATATGATTTATATGTCACAAGAACAACAGGACGCAACAGGAAGACAGCAGTGCAACCGACTGTAAACTTTGAATACCATTCCATAAATAAACCCTGGACATGACATAACATACAGCTGTTTATGTTTTTTCTTTTAATGGAAGTTGCTAACAACCACCACACCACAACTAAAACACGTGTGAAATCACATGAGGCAGTTTAGGTGCTGACAAAACACCTCGCAACTCAAAGTTACACACTGACCGCTGAGCGAGGTCTCACCTGGTAGTGCATCAGTATGTGCATGATGTAGTCGTATATTTCAGAGGAGACGCGTCCCTCTGGCTTGTAGGGAAGCAGGACATACTGGATTCCCAGAAGAGGCACCAGGATGAGGGTGGCTCTCACGGCTTTCATGTAGAGACTAGACTCTGCTTGATGGGTCACCTTCAGCTTGGTGATGAGCACCCGCACAATGTTAAGGAGAAAGAACAAATTGACCTACGGGGACAGCAGCAGAGAGGACATCAATAAATCAGCATAATCTTCTGGCTATTAGCTGCTGTGAGCTGGTTAAAGACTTTGTTGGATGAGCTGTAAATTCACCCTCTTAAAACCTTAAAATATAAATTCCAGTGAATAGTACCTTACCACAGACATGCCTTGAGCAGACAGTTAAAGCCAAAGGTAGAAAAAACAGGATGGTATTTTATGATGGTTATAGGTCAGAAATCTTTATGACAGGGCTTATAAACACTAAGGGCCCTATCTTACGCCCGGCGCAAAGCCATTGCGCTGCCAGCGCAAGTGATTTTGCTATCTTACGCTGCGCTGGGTCTGTGCCGCTGTGGGCGGGAGGTCTAAGCATGAAGGCAAAACGAAGGTGTGGCCGGGCGCGTTTGCTATCTTGTGCTCAGCGCATTGGGGTAAAACCTGCTTGTGCTTTAGGGTCGTGTCTTGTGCTGATCGAAAGCAAGCGGGAGGCGCAATGGATTTAATTTATTCAAGGCGTGTCCAAATCCACCTTTGCCGTCTTGTGCCAGGGGCAGGAGTGATATTTTGCTCTGCCCCGCCCTTTGCACCACCAGCGCAAAGCAGGATACACCTATCAGATGTGCCCAAGTGCCTTCATTAATTCACAGGTGAGTTTAGGCCGAACATGCAATAAACCAATCAGAAAGTCAGCTCTCATCACCTTTTAAGAGGCAGGTGCCCAGCAGCGCAAGCGGAGGCAGCATGACGGCAGATTTACCAGGAGGAAACAAAGAGAAAAGATTTTCAAAGCAAGGAGACAGATCTCCTGGTTCGAGAAGAGAATGTGCAAGAGCACGCAATATATGGAGACAGCAGGACGTCTCCAAAACAGCTTCACGCTGAAATAGTTTACTTTACAGTAACGCCTGCAAAAACCAATACAATAAATATGAACTGCAAATGTCATGCAGATATGTAACTGGTAATGTTTTACACCGAAGCACATTGAAACTGTGTTGAATTTTATAATTAATTATTAGCATCATCATCATTATTAATTTTACTGGCTGAGGAGAGGGGAGAGAGATGGTGCAGTAGAGAGTAGAGGCGAACAGATCCAGTCCAGCCGCGAAGCTTCCTGGTTCTGCTGGCACACCTGAGCCAGGTGGAGGAGCAGATACGCGGCTGTTCGTGCTCCTCCTTCTTCTTCTCCTCTCCCACCTAATCATCTCCTCCTCCCATCCTCGCTCCTCTGTCCCGCTGCGAAACAAGTTGTTCTGTTCTGAAGTTTGGAGTGCGCAAAATTACGCACAGATCTATCCAACCAGCTCTGATAGAAGCACACATAACTTTTTTCT
Organism: Lutjanus erythropterus; assembly: GCF_056507025.1. NCBI lineage: Eukaryota > Metazoa > Chordata > Actinopteri > Lutjaniformes > Lutjanidae > Lutjanus > Lutjanus erythropterus. The sequence continues at coordinate 2,594,794 of NC_139324.1, read as the reverse complement.
CTGTTGGGCTGGAGTCCTGTGGTCAAATATAGTGTCTTGTATATTTTGTATGTTATAGATCATAACTGTTCAATCCTTGTTTTTCTGGATCATAACAAACATGCAGACACAAACACTACAGCTGCTCCAGCTGTCATCTGATAAAGATGATCAGACAGGTGTGATCGCGGCCGTGCTCCCTTCGCAGGCCTATTTAGATTTACTAGGCTTTAAAATTATAATTATTTTCCTCTTTAGTGAGTTTATCTTTAATGACACATGCGCACACGACTGTTTAACATTGATGAAAAGTGTTCTGTGATTGTGGAGGTGTGTGCGCCTCAGCCAAGCGCGAGACACGCGAACGCTTTTAATTTCAATATTTTCATTTTAGTGCTGATAAAAAAATATGTTTGAATAACACTTAACTAATCCACACTCACGTGGGAGGAAGAGAATGACCATAAATGACTGTGTTTTGTGATTGTAAAGATGTGTGTGTGTTTCGGCCAAGCCCACCGGGTGCTATCTTGTGCTGAAAGACCACAGACTTTGCGCTTCGACCAGGTTTTGGCTGGTCTAAAGCGCAAGCGCGTTTTACTCCAATGCGCTGAGCACAAGATAGCAAACGCGCCCGGCCACGCCTTCATTTTGCCTTCATGCTTAGACCTCCCGCCCACAGCGGCACAGACCCAGCGCAAGTGTGTTTGCTATCTTACCCACATGGCAAAAATGGTACTTGCGCTGGCGTAGGATAGCAAAATCACTTGCGCTGGCAGCGCAATGGCTCCACAATCACCAAACACCTTAATTTACATTAGTCTTTATTCTCCACAGGAGTGTCGATTAGTGAAGTGTCCTTTGAACATATCCACCAGCAATAAAGTGTAAATATTGAAGTTAATAGTGCAGGTATGTGTGTGTCTTGCCTTTGGCTGAGGTGCGCACACTCATCTCTACAATCACCAAACACCTTTCATTTATGTTTAAAAGTCGTGCACACGTGTGTCTTTGAAGTTAATCTCACTAATAAGTACAACAGTACTATTATTATAATTATAAAGCCCAATAAATCTCAGCAGACCTGCAAACAGGATCACAGCTGTCTGATAGTCTTTATCAGATGAGTCAGCATGACAGCTGGAGCAGCTGTAGTGTTTATGTCTGCGTGTTTGTTATGATCCAGAAAAACAATGTTTAAACAATTATGATCTATAACATATAAAATATACAAGACACTATATTTGACTGAACGAGTCCGACCCAACCTGAGAGAAAATGTTATGTGTGCTTCTATCATAGCTAGTTGGATATATCTGTGCGTAATTTTGCGCACCTCAAACTTAAGAAACTCTCTCTGATTATTTCGCAGCAGGACAGAGGAGCGAGGATGGGAGGAGGAGATGATGATTAGGTGGGAGAGGAGAAGAAGGAGGAGCACAGACAGCCACATATCTGCTCCACCTGGCTCAGGAGGGCCAGCGAAAACCAGGAAGCTTCGCGGCTGGACTGGATCTGTTCGCCTCCCCTCTTCGCTGCACCATCTCTCTCCCCGCTCCTCAGCCAGCAGAGTTAATGATGATCATGATGCTAATAATTAATGATAAAATACAACATACTTTCAACGTGCTTCAGGTTAAAATATAACCAGTTACATATCTGCATGACATTTGCGGTTCATTTATTGTATTGTTTTTTGTAGGCGTTAATGTAAAATAACTTATTTACACGTGAAGCTGTTTTGGAGACGTCCTGCTGTCTCCATATATCACGTTTTCACTCCTCGAACCAGGAGATCTGTCTCCTCACTTTGAAAATCTTTTCTCTTTGTTTCCTCCTGGTAAATCCACCATCATGCTGCCTCCGCTTGCGCTGCTGGCGCACCTCTCTCTCAAAGGTGATGAGAGCTGACTTTCTGATTGATTTATTGCATGTTCAGCCTAAACTCGCCTGTGAATTAATGAAGGCACTTGGACACATCTGATAGGTGTATCCTGCTTTGCGCTGGTGGCGCTGGTGGCGGGGCAGGGCAAAATATCATTGCGCCTTGCGCTTTCCACTTGAGCTTTCGATCAGCGTAAGATAGGGCCCTATAAGGCTGGGCTGCACCAACAAGGATTAGTTTTAAAACCCAATAAAATTATGGTTTAACTTTAAATTATGCTGCACCAAACTTTTAAATTTAAACCTTAAAATTAAGAAAGATTCAATCTAAACCTGATTTTAGGTTTTACTCTGAAGCTCAGTTAAAAAGAATGCTTTTGAACCAAAAGCAAACAATGTAGTGGTTTGTTCACAAACAACTACACATACTATAGATCCTAAATGTTTGCTCTGATGATTTTAGTATGCTGACAGAAACTCTTACTATTTTGAAATGAAGCAAATCTGAGGAAGGTTTAAACAAAAAAAAATTCATCACGAGCAAGACGTTTTTTTGGACCTGAAACTTGAACAAATTATTGTAAAAGGTTGTCTAAGTGCTGAACATTTAGTCCTGCAAGAATCTTATGGGAGCAGTTTTCTCTGAAGCATGCCCGGCTGCGCAGATTAGGTGAATTCCTAGAATACAACATGGGCCTGGGGACCAGTGGGTGGATCCTCAGAGGGGCAGATGCATTGATTTCACAAGATAAACACAAATATGCATGCTATGAGACTGTGTCCTGTTTTCAGGTCCCCCACAGTGTCCACTCTGAATGGAGGAAGGCAAAAGCAGACACTTTTGCGCAACAAAACCACTCAACCAAGAGAAATATGGAACAAATCTGTTCAGTAAATAGACATAATTGTGATTTACTTTGCTGTGATTGATTGGTGTCAGGAAAAAGACTGGAACTTCTCACCAAAAGAGCAGCACAGATGGGACCGTGGATGATGTAGAGTAGCGACGTTTTCGAGCTAATCCAACAGCTACAGCAGAGAAGAGAAGACAACAGAGAGGACTGTCAATGCATCACATGACAGCTGAGTTATGATGCAGATCAATGGGTTTCCTAGGAAATGAATTAGCATGAACAACTTCATGTGGCGGAGGATAAAAGAAGCAGGGCTACAAATAGAAATGATTTCCATAATTGATTCACCTGTCGATCATTTTTTTGATTAATCAAATAGTTGTTTGGTTTGTAAAATGTTGATCACAGATTTTCACAGCCCAAGATGATGTCCTTAAATACTGTGTTTTGTCCACAACAAAGATATTCATTCAAAGAGGACTAAAGAAATCCAAAAATATTCATACTGGAGAAGCTGAAATTACAGAGTTTGGATATTTTTTTTCTTAAAAAGTGAGCCAAAACAATTGATCAGTTATCTAAATCATTGCCAGTTAATTTAATAGTTAACAACTAATCTATTAATGGACAAATGGTTTCACCTCTAGAAGCTATCGGTGAAAGCTGAAGGCTGTGTTGAACTTTGCAAGATGCAGATACACAGACAGAAAATAATCTTTACCACATTTACACAATACATTACACAATCAGCTGCATCCCACATTCTAAACACATTGTTTTTTCATATTATCCACCGCTATTCTTATTATTCTTGTTTGGCTGCCATTAAATATATCTCGCTACCTTAATCTATATGGAATAATCTAATATTAAATGTAAGAGAACATGCACTTGAATGCTTACTTGTCGTTGTAGTAGTAGCTTCGAGCAATGGCATGTATGGAAGCTGGAATTAGAGGAAAGCCTGCAAACAAGCAAAATAAATGATTACAGTTGCAGGTTAAGTCTGGCAGTCAGATTAATACAATTCTGCTTGAATACAACTGTTTTTTTCCCCACTAATGCTGTACTTATAATTTTTGGAGTATTACAACACCGTGACATTGCTTCAACAAAGTTCAATGAGGAAAGCAGGTGGACAATCAAGTCGTGAACAAGGCAAAAGTTTAACAAGATTACCTAAACCAAGGAGAACCAAAACATACGTATGTGATCTTGACTGGTGTTTATCGTGGACAGCTCGGGTAATAAAAATGGATTCAGTATAGTATTGCGATACATTGCATGGCAATATTGTATTGATACATGGACGATAAGTATTGATCTTTTCTTGCACAAATTACTAACATGCATGTACAATTTCAACTTTTTAGTACTAGAATAATGAACTTAATTGCTTTTTCAGTCCACTGGAAGTCTTTTTCTGCTTTTGCTGCAATAAAATTATTAAAAAAAGATGAACAGACTGAAAAATTTATCTTATTAGTTAAAAGAGGAGTTGACAACAGGTAATAAATCACAATATAACACAAATTAAGTCATTGCAATACTAATAATAATGTTTAAAATCACAATAACATTCCATTGTGACTTAAGCATTATGATAATATTGTATCGCGGGTCCTTTTGTGATGCTGTGCTATTGATCTATAAATATTTTCTTGGTGCAAGTCATAGAGTTTTCTGCCTTCTCTACAATACATTTCTGCATTAGAATCTAGTGGATATACTTTAGAATGTACCGGAACTTCAATGAATGAAGGGAACCTTTGATTTGTAAAACTCTTGTGAGATTTGTACTGATTACTCTTGTGATCTTTTGCGGGTCTGGGGTTCCCTTCTAGACACAACCCCCTCTGTGTCTATTGTCTCTCACAACTTTGGGTGAAAAATTCAGTTGTATTTTTAAGGCAATTAGTCCATTAATCATTTCAATAATCCATGACAGATTGAGTATTGAAACAGTCGTTAGTTGCAGCCCTTAACTCTACAGCTGATATAATAATAATAATAATAATGCATTTTATTTATGGGCGCCTTTCTTGACACTCAAGGTCTCCTTACATCATCAATATAAAAGCACACACAATATTAAAAAGACAATAAAATACAAAAATACAGTTTAAAATTAGACAATGCAATTGTGATCAGAGGGAGTAAGCCAGTTTAAACAGATGGGTTTTGAGTTTGGATTTGAAATGTGGTAGTGAGTCTGTGTTACAGAGGTCAGGTGGGAGTGAGTTCCAGAGCTGGGGAGCAGAGCAGCTGAATGCTCTGCTCCCCATGGTAACAAGACGGGCTTAAAAACTCTGCAACTTAACCAAAAAAAAAAAATCACCAAAAAAATCTAGATGCATAAATAGTTCTACAGGCCAGGGGAAAAATATGTATTTTTGTTTATGGGGTGAACTGTCTCTTTAATAAACTAGAACCAAGAGACTGAGTCAAACATCAGCTGATTAAAGAAATGATCGATAGCAGAGAGAGCGACTGCCGCTGACACCATACATCATCCTGACTTACCCCAGCCTAACAGGTAGTACCACATTAGGTGCTGCTTCTCAGCAAACACAGCCACCACGATGAGAGTGTGCAGGTAGATCCCCTCACACAACATCCAGAAGTAATTGCAGCCAAACAGGTACAGATGAATGAACTGGGACACTTTACAGCTGGTCTGAGGGAGAAAAACACACACACGTAATGAATGTTACATGTTTTCCTCTGCCTCTGTTATTTCCCTGCACAGTACTTTCACAGATATGTGAAACAAGTGGATTAATCTAGCTATTTTAGAGATGAAAAATTAATTAAAGCCCCCCATCCCCTAGAGTGCAGCTTTTAGAGCAGCTCTTATTCTGATTTATCTTTAACCACTGAAATTAGGAAGGAATGTAAAAAGAATTATTAATAATTCAAAACTATAAACAAATATATTAACTCACTGGATTCCTCTGCACCAGCTCCTGGTTGTTTGCCACTGCTGTCAACCAAATGATGGTGATCACAGAGTTCAGAACAAAAGAAAAGAAGAGGTTTTTGTGGAGCGTGATCCTTTGGCAACTTAAACTCCTGCAAGAAGAGACAGGCAGCATTACATCAAGGCGCTATTAATCCCAGCAGTTATAAGAACTATCTGTCTGTAACACATGTTTAAATGAAGCTTATTGACTTACTTGAAGTGGAAGAATATTCCAAGGGAGATGAAGAGGGAGGTCAGTGACAGCCCGTGTCCAATGAGAGCTAAATAAAAAAGATTCATTGCAGTCTGGGAGGAAAGAACAGACACAAATAAGATTATCTGGATCTCCTAATGACTGCTCATTTTCCAAGATAATCTAATAATGCTTAATCTTTTACTCCTACACTACATCCTTAATCTATGGGAAGATGACATTGAAATCTTGTGAAAGTCTATTTTAAGTGTAATCAAATGTTAAATAGTGTTAACAGTTGCCAGAAAAAAATGTATACTGAATTTCCTCAAATAGTAACCAGGGCTTTTATTTACCTCAACAGTGGAATGTAACATGCAACATTTATTTGTAGCAGAATTACATTAGAGGCAGCATTTTTTCTAATTCCCTCTGTTTGGTAAGACTAATATATTTGGTCACATTGTGACAGATAGCACAGAATGAGAGACAGACAGCAGCACTTGGTGACGTCGACCCTTTAATGCCACAGGGAACAAGAACTCGAAAACACAGCTGAGGTCATGATATGTGACAGCAACCTCACTAACATTTAAAACTGAAACCCAAATTCCAAAAAAGTCAGGATGTTGTAAATAAAATTTGAATTTTATATTTACTGTTCAAACTGATAAGCTTTTTAGTTTTCTTGTAAATATACACTGATTCTGAAACCGATGCTTGTATCAGTTGTATAAAGGAAACTAAATGGGCTCAAGAACGCTTTGGAAAACTGTTGTCAATTAAAACAGTTTGTTGGTGCGTCTACAAATGCAAGTTAAGACTCTACCATACCACAGCCAAAGCCATATATCAACAACATCCAGAAACACTGCAGACTTCTCTGGAACTGAGCTCATCTAAGTTGGACTAACGCAAAATGGAAAAGCGTTCTGTAGTCTGATGAGTCCACATTTCAAACTGTTTTCACAAATGATGGACGTCATGTCCTCTGGGCTAAAGAAGGAAAAGGACCATCCAGATTGTTATAAGCACTAATTTCAAAAGCCAGCATCTGTGATGATATAGGGATAATATAGGGGTACGTTACTGCCCATGGCATCATGGGTAACTGTCACATCTGCGAAGGCTTCATTAATGCTGAAAGGCAGGTTTTGGAGTAACATATGCGTGATGTATCACACCAAACATGCTACTGTTCCAACTTTTTTTGAGTGTGTTGCAGGCATCAAATTCAGCATGAGTGTATATTTAAAAAAACAAACAAAAAAAGTTTGTTTTTGAACATTAAATATCATGTCTTTGTACTGTATTCAACTGAATATAGGTTGAAAGTTTTTGCAGAACTGAAGGCTGTATACACCAGCACAAAAATGACAATTAGGCTACTAACATAAACCACCCTGTTCTGAGCAAACACATTAGAGCAAACTCTAACAAAAAGTAACACTTCCATTTTACAACTTTTAAACAGCAAACTTTTTAACTACTCAGTCAAGGCATGATGGGAAATGTGGGCTCTCACTTCAACATCTTACTGTGAAGCTTCAAACTGATCCGCCCCTATTTGCCCTGTTAAAGTTACTGCTTTACAGTGTTAATACAAATGCAACACTTCCTGTATCTGTTTCAAATTAAAAGCCCTCTAGTGTTTCAGTGGAGAGTGCAAGTTTGTAATAAATTAGTGACAAACTTAACTTTGTCCTGAGCAATAACACTTTATAATAAGGGTGCATTAAATAACATTTGTTAATGCTTAGTAAGCATTAAATCACAGTTAATTAGCAGTTAACTAATGTGTCTAGTAGTCATTTACTAATGGTGTTCATGTTAACTATGGCTTTAAGTCATACATTAGTTAATAGTTAATAAGACGCTATTAATATTAGTTAAAACCATAATAAGCATTACATATCTGTTAACCAATATCTCTTGTCGCTTATTATAGCATCAATTAAAGTTATTTCAAGCTTATTACAGTAATAGCTGTTAATAGCATCTTTATAAACTATAGATAATGACTGAATTATTACCAGAGTTAACAAAATCACCATTAGTAAACGATTTCTAGACACTAGCTACACATTAGTAACATTAGTTAACTATTAATTAACTGTGAGTTAATGCTTATTAATCATTAGCTATTGTTCATTAATTGACCCTTATTGTAAAGTGTTACTCATCATGCAAATTTGACTATTGCAGTGATGTACTTTTCTAATGAAATACATACCTTTCATATATATGTTAAATATATGGTTTGTTGTGTCAGTAACTTATAAATGTGTATTTTATGGCTGTTAATGTTTTGTTTTCCTCTTGGGCCACCCTAAAAGCCAACTGCACGTTTTAACCCCACTACAGAAACATTTCAGTCCATTTTAACCAACATGAGCATGACATCTGTGTATAATTGTGTAATTTATTTATAAGACATATCTGTCTACTGCAAAATGATGCATGTGATATGCACATTAGTGACTGTTTACTCTCCTCTTGACACTGAAAATAACTGCCCAGATGACTATTAAAAGGTCAGTGTTACCCTTAAGTCAGTTCTTTGTAGTCTTTATGTATTTGATTCCATTTTACAAAATGACCTACGACTCTGCCTTCATTGGTGTGTTCATTGCAGCGGGTGTAGTTGGTCCATGTCCGGTTGCTCTCCGGATGCAGGAACCAATGACCGCTGTCGGTGCAAATCTTTGTAACCATCTCTGCAAGTAAAAAAGAAAAAGAAAAAGAAACTTTCAATTCTGCAAACTGAATCACAGGGGGAATTTCTTCTTCTTCTTCTCGTGTATCTGTTATATTCAGCAAAGTAGGTGGAAATTCTGGGAGCTGAGTAAGTAAAGCACAAAATCAAAAGGCTGAGTGCTACTCAAAATAAAAAGAAGACAAAGCTTCCTGTTGACACACAGCCAGACTGCTCAACAAGAGATTCGATCGTTTACCCCGTGGCACCGTGATCTTAAAATTATGTCTGAAAGTCCATGAAACAAACAAACACATTAATACAAATCAAACTACTTAGCACAGTGATTAGAGGAATTAAACCTAATTATGTATCTGTACATCCTGTTGAAGGATGTACTGTAGAATTTCCCAGCAATTTACTCATTCACTGTTTGTATATTCATGCATATACATGGAAACACAATTAATACATTTCCATAAAGCCTGCATCATAAACTGAAAGAGCTTTCATGCCATGCCAATTTTAAAGGGGCATTCCATCAATTTCACAAATGAAGATCAGTTATCATGAAGAGAAGGGTGCGCTAACCACAGATGCAGCGACGGCACTGTGCCCCTGCAAAATAGTGTCTGGAGGAAATTTCCCTCCAACATCATTATTACTGTTGATGAAAGCCCAACATTTCCTGATTTTGCTGTTTCATAATAAAAGCATTTAGATAAGAAAGAAATAATTGTTTATTTGCCATATTACAACCACTCCAATTGTGCTAAATTTGTTTTCAGTTAAACGACACACCTGCAAGTAGATAGCCCTCTTGTAATAGAGATGCAAATCCCTGCTGTGCCCAGGTGACAAGCTGAGTCAAACCAAGTCAAGTCAAAGCCAGTATGTGTGTATGAGAAAGGAGTATCAGTGACCAGGTGGTAATTTACTACTTTTAGTGTGTAGCTTGCTAGCTAGGAGGTAGTTATTGTGTCCCATAACAAAAGGGTTTTTGAAAACAGTCAAATTCAGACAGTGGATGCTGCCTGAAATAGGCAGCCAATGGTGGGCTTATACCCACAGTTTAAATCTGGTGAGCCAGACGAAGGCCCCACCCCCAAACACTAGGGAAGTGCAATACTAAATCACTGGAGTGCCACTTTAAAGTTAAACAGAAAAAATGCTGGGTGCAGATGTACCTTTAGAGCTGCTGTAAACCACAGATCTTACCTGAAGGATCAAAATCCTGGAAGTAATCTGGGCAGTGCTGCTCTGAAATAACACCTGACTTGGTGTCGTCCCAACACAGCCAGCCATCCCAAGTGCGATTACACATGGGCTCTAAAACCACAGATAAGGTATTAGGAGATATGGTGTAAGAAAGCAAGAATTTTCAAATATTTAGTAATTAATAAATGTAAATATCTATATTTCTTATTAATATTTTGCACAGATGGGTTAGAAGTATCAAATTATCCAGTCAAACTGATGTCACCCTATCGACAGTGAATACAGTAAGGCCAGAAAGTGTAGAACTTCTTACTGCCATTTAGCCCAGGCAAGCCTAAATGTCAGAAATACGAAACGTAACAAGCTACCTTCTCTGCTGTGGGTGTTGTCCTTCATTATCTTTTGATAGCACTCAAACTGCGCTGTCACTATCTTGTTTCTGGTGAGTCCCATGTCATGGTAGACGTTGTTTGGATGCTGCTGCTGGGTTTCATTGACCTCCAGGCTTGCCTTCACAAAAATCTGCAAAGAAGGAGAGGAAAGGTGAATACATCTGTTCAGTTCTTGTCTTGATTATACTCTTATTTTGTCCAAAGAGGTTCCGGCTAATGTTTCACAGAATCAGGCATGAACACTTCTAACCAGTCAAATTAAGCAAAGAAAATTATGTTTTCTAAATGTTCCCGTCCTTGTAGTATTCCAAATCAAATTAATTTATTTACAAGTAGAATGGATAAAAAGTGGGTTTTTTTTGGAGCAAACACAGAGCTTCATTTCATGTTTGCGTGCAAGCAAGTGTCTGGACCCAATTTCATCTGTGTCTCCAGACTCTATGGGACTGCATTAAAGTGAGACAAGTCATTATAGCCTACTTAGGATGCCAGGAAAGGGAGTCTAACATACACAAGCTTCCATTAAATCCATTTGTGCTCCATGGAAAATATGACATCTGCAGAAATACTGACAGCCAGATATGTCCCGCTTATTTATTACACAGCAAATACCAACCTGAAGAAGCTCTTTACTCCTTCAAAAAAATCTCTAACATAAACTGACATAAATAAGTCTAAACAGGTCAAATGAAGTCACAGCTGAAAAGTTAAATAGAGTATTCTAACATTTAGATACATGCACAGATTTTGTGCTCTTTTACTACACACTTTCACTGTATTATAAACTCAACACACTGACGAATACACAAAAAAGAAGCTCTACAGGGTGCAGTGTATGGAAGATGAGAATGACCGTGCTTAAACAGTCAAGTGAAACTGTACTAAAAATAGATTATATTACAACCAGGAATTCCTCTATCTTAGAGCAGATTGTATAAATATGTAAATGTGCATCCACTGGGCTACATTTTTCACAAATTAGTGACATTTCTGAGAATATTTTATGTAGCTTTATGTCTGAATAATGCAACATGTGCAAATTTTTAAAGTGGATCAACCGGTGTCTAGCATTATTGCCAGTTCTTTTTCCCAGTCCTTTTTCATACCAACCATATTCACTTGTCCATGTTCTTGCAGTAGATTGTATATAAATAAAATAGTATGTCTTTTTACTGTACAGTCTCAAAGACACTGGTTCAGAGAAACAAAATAATTAACTCGTGGGATAACAACATAGAAAAAATAATTGCGATCATAGCCCTTCTCAGCTTCTGTAGAAGTGTCACAGAGCATTATACAATATCGATATATCAAAAACCTGATTACTGACCAGCTGGGTTTAGAGGAAGTGTCAGTGCATGTAAACATATTCTCAGGAATTATGATCGTAACACACTACTGACATAAAATACATAATTTGTAGTTTCTAGTACTATGTACAGACAAATCAAATTTTTTCCACACATGTAAAATTGTATTTTGTTTGTGGGTTTAGTGTTTGTTTGCTTGATCGCATGCAGGCTTTCTTACCTTGGTTAAATTGCACAGCAGTATGAGTGCCACAAGCCCACTCCGCGCGATGCTATCCATCGTCCTTTTGGCCATGTCAAAGCTGGTTGTTAATATACCAGCTACAGATCTGTAATGGAGAATGAACAATTAGGCCCTGTCATCAAAGAGAAATAAAATCTGCTCATAAAGCACGCCTTATCTCTCCCCCTGTTGATAAATGTTTCACCCAGTGGCTTTAATCTACTGAAATGCTACTACTGTCTTTACCATCGCAGTCAATTAAACTGGGAACAGGTTGCGTTATTATTGAAACCTAGAATAAACAGCCCACACATAAAGACTTATTTCCAACAACATGCACAGATCTTTTGATCAGTATGACTGACAGGTGTGCAAGATCAAAAACCTTCAGCTTGAAAGGAATCATCAATCACCGTCTCAATCTTGAAAGTCACAAAAAAGCATGCAACTGAGCTCATGCAGTGGACACTGCCAGGTATTGTACTGTTGGAGGCAACATCTGAAATGGTATGTGACTGTGCCATGCTGGAAATACACAAGGAAAAAACAAATTGCTACTTCAAGGAGCAAGGCAAAGAAGAAAAAAATCTTAAAGGAGCAATATATATCAATTACACATGCAAAAATGAGTACAGCGAGTTGGAGCCATAGACTGTATGTTTAATACAGTAGTTTGAAATCTTATTTAGTATACAATCTATGGTGAAAGTGAGTTTTCCCACCCATACCTTGCAGGCTGCAGGAGCACTGCAGGTGCACAGGAAATGTGCAACATCGTAAACAAGCGACGACGGGTCCTGCACTAAAAGTTGATCAGATGTTTATAACTGATGTAATGTTAAGCCCATTACCCTGAAAACAAAAGCCCACTGCTCTAGAAAAATGCACACAGAATTCAGTGAGTGTCTTTCTCACTGCCTGCCAGACAATATTAACATGTTACAAAATTTCACCATTATAAATATCTACTCCTTCTACAAGATTATAAGTGATTTATTACAGCACTTAAAAAGACACTTACTCATTCCACAAACATTTAGCATTAATTTGAACTCTAATTAATGTTTAGTGGGCATGCAAAAAAATTTATTCTGACCTGGAATAGAAATTTCAAAGGGGGATCCTACGGCTCAGCCTTGATATTTCAACTTAACCCGTTTCCTTGATCTCTGATGATATATCATGGTAATTTTATGATGTATTACAGCAAATATATTCCAGACTTCATTTTTTTTAAATTTATTCTTTATTACAGAGACAAACCATTACCTTTCCCTAAATGTAACCAAGTAGTTTTGTTGCCTAAACCTAAACCTGTTGTCTAAACTGAAAAAAGAAAATGACAGATACCACTTACAGTTTCACACAACTGTGAAATGTTAATAATTGGGGCAGGGTTTGAACACAGATCCCCCCCAGGCAACGTGGATCTAATTTGATCTGATCTGTCAAAATCCCAACTCAACAATTGTAACTTACATATGTCTGTCCCTTCACAGGAAAACTTGCATGCTATCACTGACATGTACATGTGCAAGTCAGTTTGAGTGATCCAAGAACAACAAAGCTGATGTAATAAGCAGTTGGAATCAACTCAACAAAACCCAATTGATCTATGAAAGTTCCAGCTCCCTGACAAAAGTCATGTAAGCACAGCTGATGCTTAAAAAATCCCATGCTCTCAGTGCTGCTAGGGGTTTTGTGGGGCATATCTCCTTTGCACTTTATCATAAATTCTGAAACGTAGCAGCGCTTTTAAATCGGTTAGTGGATGTGTTACACATTTCATTTTCAAAGGTGATACTGGTGTCTCATCAAAGCAGAATCCCAGAAAGTTGTTTGCGGCAAAGCTGCAGGCCACTGGGATTTCATGTCACTGCTGCTGCATAGTAAATGAGACAAAACTCAAATGGAAACATATCCCCCAGGTTGTACAAATCTGCCTTGCAAAATGGTGGGTGTGCTAACGCTCAGGGAGCTTTAGATAGTTTAAACGTGCCTGCTGCAGCTGCCTCAACTATCAAAGAGTTACAGGTCTGCAACTGCTCCAGTTCTTTTTCTTCAGAATGCGGAAGCTCCGTGTAGAGGACATTTGTATGCAACCTTTGCTTTGTGTTTGAACCACACAGTGCTCTGTAACATCTTAAATGTCAAGTGAAGCAACAATAAATGCATGTTCTGAGTTTGTTCCACCACAGAGACATGTTATTAACCACCCAGACAAATTTAAATTATTAAAAAATTGTGAAGTATATTCTGCGGTTTGCTCTGCTCTTCACTGTCTCAGTGGAGGACACTCGGTCTAGCAGCTTCACTGGACATGTCCAGACATGTTTGAGCCACCAGAGCCAGAGGATGGTGACAGGACGATATTTTGTTTTTTCTTCTGTGTTGGATTGTTGGAACTGAAGTGAGCTGAAGTGAACTGCTGGGCTGACTTTGACTGTGAGTCGCTTAAGGTGCATTCATAACTGACCGTTGACTGGTGTCGTTCATGGGGCTTACACAGTGTTAGAGGGACCATGGCTCTGGTGTGTCACCGAGCCAAGTCTCAGGTCTGTGCCAAAAACTCCTCAATAGTTTAACGGTGTAATTGCACAGTTCAGAAGTACAAAGGTCTGAGTCTTTTCATGTTTTCAGCAACTATGTTCCAACATGTATGTTTACACATTTACACCTTTAGACTTGAAATGTATTTCCTGCTTTTTGATTTGTTACTTTTGCCATGAATGTACCACAGCACCAGATGAGAGTTCCAAACTGGCATCCAAGGTAGCCAGAAACAGGTTGTTCGCATTGTTAGAATACCTGATCAGAAGGCCAGACTCTCGTAGCAGCATTGCTTTCAGTGTGAAACTATGTAAGAGGCATTTTCACTCCAAACAGCTGAGGAACAAAAAGAGAGAGGAAGGATGTGAGAGAAAGTGGGAGAACCTGAACCCAGGATGACATGTATGAAGATACATGGCATTCTGGAGTGGATTACACCTCATTCAGAGGCGAAATTTAATAACATCTTTCATACCCTAAAGGAAGTAGGTCATTACTTGTATTTGTAACATCTCAAGCCTAATTAAATTTGGTGGAATGGAACAACTAAACCAACACTGCAGCGGGAAAACAGTCAAATGCATTTAAGAGGGAAGCCACCACGGGATACGGAACCTTTAACTTTAGGAACACATATATTTATTTTCTATCACTGATGATAAACTAACATATATGGGAAACAAGTAGATGTATGGTATGGTTTAAAGCTCATCATTTTAACCACTTTACACCCAAAAAAGACACACTATAATCTTATTCTCACACATCACAACGTGATTTATTGCTGCAGGTACTGTTCTTAAAAGACAATCTCAACAAACAAAATTAGAAAAATTTATGAGAGATCAACATGAAAAACTGTTACTGTGCCATTTCTTACATGACTGGGCAGTTCTCCACAGTGTTTACTAGGTTGCCACTGGCAACAAATATGAGAAATTGGCTACCAATTCTTGGCCTTTGGTTGCCATCGTGGCAACCACTTTTTAATGCATAAAAACATCAAAACATTCACAAAATATACTTTCGGCGTCTAGTTAGTGATTTTAATATTGCTGTTATCAATTCAATATATTGCAATATATTACAATACTGGAGGCAAGGTGATATATTGTTATTATTGTTGTTTATTCTATTTATTTTTTCCTCCCCAGACACAGCTGTGACAGGCAGACTGCAAGAGCTTGACAGAAGCACAGGATGCACGCAACGTTGTAAGTTGACAATAACATGTAATGACAAGTCCTCCACTGTAAGTTGTTAGTGTCAATTGTCTGTCAATGCAAAGTTAAGCCTGTTATCCTGAACACAAAAGCCCACTGCACTGAAATGACACAAGATTATTAATGATTTCTTATGACTCATAAACAGACACTTACTCATTCAGCAAACATTCAGCATTAATTTGAACGCCAATTAATGTGAAACAGACACAGTTGGAATGAAAATTTAAAAGGAAGATACCGTGGCTGCAGTACTAACGTCAAGTGAAGTGAGTAAATTCAACTGAACATGTTTCCTTGATCTCTGATGACACATTATGGTCATTTCATGATTTATTATAATAAATATATTACAGATTTCTCTTTTAATTACCCAAAATATAAGGTGACTAAAAATGGCAACCATATTTCCAGTTTCAGCAACCAAAAGCTGATGTCTGCTTGACAACCACTTTTAGAAGTTTGGGTTGAGTCCCTTTGGGTTGAAAATGCTCAATATCTCAAGAGAAAAAACAGCCTCTAGAGCAGGTAGTATTCTGAGAAGAACTGAGTTTGAATACAGTAGTGGATAATTTTGCACACAAGAGGTGAAGACTAAACACTTTAAACTGATTGATGTTCATGAGTGTTCAATGAATGTTGTGAAAATTTGTCAGGATCTGATCAATGCTCGGCTGATCGGTTTGACTTTGAGTTAAGACTTTCTGTGTGGGTTGGCGGTCAATGACTTCTGTGTTGGTGTTGCAACTGCTACCAGTTTCCATTCCTCCCTAGATTTCCATGAGTCATGTTAGAGAATTAGCCCCAACAGATGTCTTTAAACTTGTAACTTGTAGTAATTGTGTTTTTGAGAACATATGAATTCATCTCTTAAAAGTATTTTTTCTGGTTTCCAGCAAGTTGAAGCTGAAAATGTCCATAGGCTAAAATGAAATTGTGGCAATGCTTTCTACCCCCTAACAGAGTATATGCCAATCCTTGATTGCTTGTAAATCTTTTTACACTTAATTACTAAATGTTCATATAACTTACTTTATGTGAGTAGTTTATATGTATAACTACATGTACTTTTAGCTCCAGCAGCTAAAAGCTTGAATATTCATTGTTTGGTTGCCAAAACAAACCATTTCCACTGACAGAAACTTGGTACAAGCTGTCTTCCAGCACAATGACAAATGAGGAAAAGGAGGCAAAGCAGGGGGCCATCGTCAGTACATCACTGAGAGATCTGACCCAGTCAGAGTCTCCCTGTAGCTCTATCACTGAGGGGACTGGCCCAGTGCCTCCTCGAGTCTGCTCAGAGTTAAATCTGCATTACTCTGGGGAGAGGAGGGGCTTACTGAAAGTGGGATTGTAAAACATTATGGTGATGTGAAAATTAGAAACAGCCAGAGAAAGATCAGCTGCTCTGTCACACATGCATGTGTGCAAACACGCAAAAATGCACACAGATGCATACACAGCGCCCTACTCTGCCAAGTTCCCTTGCTGTTCCTCAACAAAGGTTGTATTTCATACATTAGCAGAGAGATACAGAGGATCTATGGTATCTTGTCAGATGTCAACACAGAGCAGAATGCTTTCCCAATAGCTGCCTGAATGGTGCTTGTGTAGCTAGCTATTTTTCTTTAGCTATTGCTTCATTTTTAATTGTCATACAGCACCATTCAGCTAATCCTGAAGGTGACAGTGAAGAAACAAACCTGTCCCCTTCCTATCTGAATGGAATCTATTTGTCACAGGAATTTTCAGCATGCCATTTAATTCAGTTCTGCCATAAATACCTTGTTTATGACGGAAACACAGTAAATGACAGACACCACAACACATGCTGTAGCCACATAGTGATTGGTGTTGACAATGAATAACTAAGATAAAGAAGAGCATGATCAGACCTGCTCTTTTTGAATGGTGACCTGAGTTAATGAATGTGATTAAAGAATGAAGAGTTGGTCTTAAATACCTTCTGCCAAGACAAAGTTCTCAGTTCCCTTAGAAACCATATTTCAAATAGCTAACCAGTGACGGTGGGTATTACACAGAGAATATGGTTCCACTTCTATGTGTCCCAAACCAACCCTGTCTCCTACTGTCATACAGCATGTAGCTCATTTATAATAATAATTTATGTTCACTGGAAACATTTAGTTCTAGTTCAGGAAGCAGCAGGATGTCCCAGCTCAACCTTAATCATACTGTATTTATGTGGTGTAACACAGAGACTGTACAAAAAGATGGAGTCTCCACGCCGTGACGTAATTTGGAGCCAGTCTGTGTGGAGATCGGGGTTGGTGTATCGAGGTCCCGCCCACACACCCGACTGACTCAATCACAAATAAGACTCAGCTGTAAATCATGACGTGAAACTCCCTTTTTATGGCACCATGAAACTAATTAAAACCAAACTGATCAGAAAAATAAACACAGACATACATCAGCATTATGAGAACTACCTGAAATTACTGAAAAAAAAATGTTTGGGAAGAATTTTATTGGACTGTACTGATTTTGTTTTTAGTTTGGCCCATGTCCAATCATTATGTTTTAGTTTCATTACTGGGGAGCTGTCATGTCGTCCATCTTTATACAGTCAATGGTCCAACATGAATGAAACATTTCCCTTTTAATAAAGCTGAAAAAAAAAATAAAATAAAATAATAAAAAATATGCCTTGTAACATATGGGTTCAAATTTACTCTTATGATCCATAACTATAGCTACAAGCAAAAAAATAACTTTGTGGCAGAAATAAGAAAGTTAGCAGACGCTGTTAAAATACACAAGCAATACTAAATTATTCATACCTATTTATACTAAGTTCGTTATTTATTAGCATTTACTGTTCACAGCTTCTTGAAACCAATGCCAAAAAAGAAAGTGAATACCTCCACTGCTCCCTCCTCATTGGCTGCAGAAAGATAAGTCCTTGACATATTATTTGGATTAAAAAGGGTTGATGGAAACTGCAATATTCAAGAAAAAAAGTGCAAATAAGTTTTTATGCAGAATTCTGACATAAAAACATTGAACATTGAACATGATGGTTCAGCTGTTTCTGCTCCAAGAGAAGAATAAGCTGTCATGAATCCAGCTAATATGAAACAATAGTTCCAATTGCCCAACTGAAAAAAAATCCTGAAAACCTTTTTTTTCCATTTTTCAAGGTTTACTGGCAGTTAGTAATCAAGTGGTTCATCTCTACTTTTTCTACCCTGTTTTTTTTTTTACATCCATCTGCGACATAGACTCTGATGAAACCACGCTTTGAGTAGCTCAGTTTATCCACTCCAAAATATTGCGGCATAGTTTACTGAAATTTCAGTATTTTTTTGAAAATACATCTTCATGAAAAACAGTCTGGAATTAGAATTTCTCAACATTCATTACTTTTTAGGGGTTAGTCCTGGTGTGCTCACACAGGAAGTCCCGCAGCTCAAAGGGTGTGCATCTGATTCCTGTGTTCATTCAGTGAACGACAGCGTTCATGTCTTTAGTGGACGTTCTGTGTCTGATCTGTGTGGAGTATTGACCTAGAAACATTTCAGTCCCAAGCATCCTTTTGGTATTGAGTATCATGATACTAAACTGGGCACTGGAATCAAACTCAAAGTTTTGGCATTGTGACAACACTGCTCCAAACCAGCTGATGGAAACACACCTAATTTTCATTTTCTTTCTTTGTTTTTTTTTTTTTTTTTTGCAACATTTAAAAAGTTCATTTTCAAATCCACTTGACAATTAGATGGAAATGCATCTATTTTCCACAACAGCAGACAAATATCTCAGGTTGCATATCAAATCAGAACTCAGCTAGAGTCATCAAAATGTCAACCATGACTTTTTTCTCCAGCTCCAATGTGAGTCCATATAATAAATGAAAAAATCATGAAAATAACTCACAGAATCATGTACTCCATGACTATTCCTTGTTAATTTCAGCTCAAAGTAAGAGAGCAGCCTCTACAGAGGCACAACACTTGATTACTGGTCTCTTCGGGTCAACTTCATCCAACCACAAACCGGTGCAAACTGTGGGTGGTCCACTATTATCTGTAGTGCCTCAGAGGGTTTCACAGAAGTGGTTAGTCATGTACACTTTGCACAAGAGCTGACATCACCTATTACATCTGCCAGCAAGGAGAGAGGTACCTGGAACAACAGCCTGCGCATAACAGCTGCTGTCTTCTCGGCCGGTGCCAGAGCTCAGCCTGCACTTAACTCCCACTGTCCCTGCAGAGACGCCACGCAGTGCTGTAAACATCCTTCTGCCCTCGCAGGATGTTTGGCGCCCCACACTCCCAAGTTCCTCTCAGTGGCATTCAGATGTCTATTAGGCTGGTGGGAGCCTGTAACATCATTACTGGCCTGTTCTATAGCAGGACACAGGCTTAATCAGACAGAGGAGAACCGATGAAGTCCCTGCATGCAGAAGCACCAATAATCAATGAGTGAACTAGGTGCTATTGTTGCCCTGTCTCTCTCTCATTATTGTTCATGTTGTTAAGGTTACGTCCCACCAATGCCACCGAGATATGTCCTATAATTTAACAAGAAAATAGATTATGTGTTCACTCACTCTTGAGATTTGGGAGGAAAACAGATGTTGACAGGGTTTAATTTTTACTCTTCAATTAAACTGGGAAATATACATTTTAAAAGATCAAACTTTTGGCTTGTAACAGGCCAAAACCCTAGTTTTTTTATGTAAGTTAAATCTTATGGAGTTGGCAAAACTCCATTAAAATGACATTTTTTCACCTCACATCATAGTCATAGTGAGTAGTCAATCTTTTAAATCTTAAAAACTAAAGCAGAAACTAGAATGAAACCATGTTTGCCTTCAAGAATATCAACTTTCCAACATGTATGAGTTGGAAAAGTGTTTTTGACATCCTTGGCTTGAAATACAACCTAATGTTACTACTAAAACTATATATATGTATGTATATATATATATATATATATATATTGTTATGAGAGTGTTGTGTTATGTGTTATGAGAGTGATATATACTGAAGTAGTGTAGTAGTTGTATCAACGTGCATATCAGAAATATTGCGTGTTCTGCATTTTTTTCTATTACATTACTTTTGCTTTATTTAAGAACAATAGTAATATACAAAATAGAAAATAAGACAGGTCTATTAAATGAACAACTATAAATTACTAAAGTAAAAATACTCAGTAAAGTAACTTTACTTTTAATGTAGATTTACTTTTACTGTATTTACTTTACTTTAGCACAAAGGTAAAAGTAAAGGTAGTAATGTCTGCAGAAACCACAAACAGAAGATGGAACTAACTCTTTTATCTGAAACAGTCACCAGAATGTTTTGTTCACATGTTAAAATCACAACATTTTTCTTCTGGAGCAGGACAGACGCTCCCAGACCCCCAGAGGACAGGGAACTGGTTTACCAACATGCCACCTTTTTCTCCTCTTATGAGTTTGCAGGTCTGTATTTAGTCATCAAAAAATACCAATAAGAATACCATTAAAGTACAACAAAAGCAATAAAAATGTTGACTTTTCAAAAAAGGAAACAATAACATGCAAAATATTTAAACTGTAATTAAGTACAAACAATAATACCACAATGTAAAAATACCTAAGTAAAGAATGTGAGTATTTTTTCCATCACAGCAGGTCAGTGATCAGTGTTTCAGTGACTCTCTGTGGATCAGTGAATAGTGTTTTATTTATGGCGGCCCGCCACATTAAACACATCGACACCACGACATGACTTTCTATTTTTGGAGCCGCGCACCTTTTTCGGTCGTGTCTAGAAGGTAACACTTTTTTTGCACAACTCTCGCGAAATTTGTGTTCGTTGTTTCTACTAAAATAATCAAACGCGCGCAATCTTTCTCAGGTCTAGGGTTCCCTTCTAGACACGACCCTCTCTGTCTCTGTCAAACTACAGACAGCAGACTGTCTGTAAACAGCACGATGTTACACTCTGCAGTGTTTCACACAAAGACTTTATTTGTGTGGACACCCAGGTTTGGTTTGTCACCAATTTTGGCATTTTTATTTTTTAATCAGTCCGAGAGGACGACGGTATCAGTGATTGATTAGTGATCAGTCTGCCCTCCTCTCCTCCCTCACCTGTTCACTCTGCTGTGAGAAGGTCTGAAAGTTTCTCACAGAGAAACACAGACTCTCCTGTTTTACGTATAGGCCTACTTATACAGTTGTTTAATTTTATAAGTGCATCTGGTTGGTGTCGATGACATTAACCATCATGTTAGTTTCGACTGTTATAATAAACTCCATCATTAACAACAGTCTCCTCCACACGCAGCTTCTCTGCAGTTGATCTGTGCGTTTCCTCATCAGCTAAACCAGCGCTGGAAAGACTAGAAAAGTTGCGCCAGTTAAAATAGAAGCGTCCCGTCAAAATTTAAAATCTCTTAATAATTTATTGGTATAGGTCAAGGTCCGTATAGGACGGCGTGTGGGTCCGGACTCGGACCACGCTCCGCCAGTTAGGGACCCCTGTCCTACATGCTTGGAAGGGAAGATTGAGGTGAGATTGTTGCAATCTGAAAACTCACCACTAGATGTCACAAAATCCTATATACTGGTATTTCAACTGAGTGGTGGGACTATATATATATTTTAATCAGTTACCAACTTATTCAAAACTAACATATCATTGTCATATCATTTGTTTGGGTTAATTTGACTACATAACCTAATCCTAAACTATGCTGGGAAATTGATTATTCGTTTATTTGTGATGCATTTTTAAAAGGCAACAAACAGCCTTACTTTATTCACTATTTTTTAATAAATGATGCATAGCTCTCTTGTCTTCTACCGCATCTTAGCGGCAACAATAGCTTAGTTTACTGAGGGGAGACAGCCTATTGCACTTTTTAATTTCAAAAGAGGATCAAATATTTCAATTTCAATTAAAAATAACAGAGCTAGACCAGTAATTGGATGATATTACCTTATTGTTATGGGTGTATAGTGCATGTCAACTGATGACTAACAAGAAATTGCAGCACAAGCAGAGCACAGGCCAAACAAAGTTTTAAGTAATTAAAAAAAATGTCACCATTACATAATTAATTGACCAGAGAGCACTGAGTCTGATTTTTAACTGTAAAAATATCCTTTTCCTTTTTAAGATTAAAGGGATAGTAGATCAGTTCAGTTCAGAAAGTTCAGTTATTATCTACTCACCCTAATGCTGATTGAGGGTTGGGTTTATTTTGTTGCAGCGAAATACTGCTGGAGTTTCACAGGAAAACAGCGTTGCAGAATCTCCCAAACAATGGAAGTGAATGGTGACCAGTTTTCAAATGTAAAAGAAACAGATGGGAAGAACCACATAAAATACCTCCATACTGCTTGTCTGGCATATTCCAAGTCTATTGAAGTCCTGACATGTTGTTTGCACACCGTCACAACACACACACACAATTCAGACAGTGCGCATGTGCATGTGAACATGGCTCCAAGCTAAAGATCTACAGTGAAGAGTCAGGCTAAAGACATGGTGTGAATAACATTTTTTTTTCAGTCAGCTTGGTATGTTGGGACTTTAGGAGACTTGGTTTACACTAGACGAGCAATATGGAGGCATTTTATGTTTTAATTCTGCTTTTTTTTTTCCTTTCTACAATTGAAAACTAGTCACCATTCACTTCCACTGTTTGGGAGATTCAACCTTCGATCAGCATGAGGATGAGTAGATGATGACTGAATTTTCATTTTTGGCTGAACTATCCCTTTAAGTACTTATGTATGAAAAAAAAACCTCCCAGATATCATTATCACTATCAGCCTCAAAACCCAGTATTGTTTGGGCTGTAAGAAAAACAGTAACAGGGCTCACGTGAAGTTGTCTAGCTGTCCAGCACCTGAGGTCTACAGCTGGTTTATGAAATAGGGGTTGGTGGGGTGGGGTGGGGTAATATATTTGGTTTGATTATGGGGGTCACATTCTAACTGAGACCAAGCATGAACAGAACATATCTTTAAAACATGAAAGCTGTGATGTGACTTGACAAGTCAAGTCAAAAAAAAAAAAAACTGTTTGTATGTAACTGGATAAAATGCGCTGATGTAAGAATGCACACCACCCCTCTGGCAGTGTAACACACTCCCACAGAGATATTTCAACATTCTCTGCATACAGTTTGTGTGCTGCATCCCATCATGTGGATTTCTTTGTGTTAGTTATCAAATTCATCGCCAACCTGATGTTGGAAACAGAAGGACCACCTTCTGTGACCTTGGATGAACCCAGGTTGCTTTATGGATCAAATGTGACCAACAGCGGTCCACTCTTTCTCACCATCCATACTCTGTATCATGACGTGTTTACTTGACACCAGCAAGCCCAGTTTCACTTTACATGCAGCATGTGCAACACGTGCCACAGGTCCGTGCCTTTATCAGCTGGGGTTACGTTACCTTGAAAACAGCATTTGTTGGGAAACGGCTTGAGGAGGGCAGGTGCTAGTGCAGCAGATTATGAGCAACACAACGTCCTACATCCAGCTCAACTGTGCACAAACTAAGGCTGGGTGGTATGACCTCAAATTTATATAACGCTATAATGGAAGCAGTGACAGTAATGGTACATATCATGGTATATTAGTTTCTCTTAAAATTTTAATATAAATGCTTCTGAAGGGGCAAAGCACACCACACTGCAGTTACTACTGTACTACTGTGACATATTTCACAGAGTACACACGTATTTTAAGAATGTTTGATGTGCAAAACTGGAATAAATAGAGAAAAATACAAAACTTTTCCTCAAGTATTACAGTCCCTCACAACCACTGTCATCTGATATGGTTTATGGATCGAGTTCTGCTTATTGTCTGACTTTTTTAAACTGAGCCACGTCCATATGATAGAAGATGCATGGTGAACTGAACAGTCAGTTGTTACAAACAAGTCTCTCAAGCTCAGTTTGACGCATACCTTAAAATTTAGCGAGGTAAAACAAATGTTTTTTCTTCATTTTAATTATTTTTCTACATTGTAGATTAATCAGTCCCTCCAGAAAGTTGCAATGTTGCAGTTCACGCAAATTCGACCAATCCGTTAATTCTGTGCAACCTTGCAAGTTTGTCCAAACTCTGCAAGTCTAACCAATCATTGTTGCTCCCTCCAAGCACAGCAGTCCCCCACACAAAATGTCATACATGTATGTCTCAATTAACCGACTAAAAGTTTTTTTTGTTTTTTTTTTAATCTGTCATTGTTACTGACATTTATCAATGCCCAGTGAACTTTTGTTTTTATTATTTAGCTGTTTTGACTGAGTTTGAGCTTGAAAAAGATTTTGCTTCTTTGTGGTATAGCCCCCAGGTGCACTTCTTCATTTACAAATAAAGAATATTTTGTCAGAGTTTTCATGATTTTGAACCTTTTTGGTGAGGTTAGTTAGATCACTCAGGACAGAGTGCAGTTTTGTTCTCCCTGAAACAAGTTGCGTTTGATTTTTTAATGACTTATACAAAAAGAATCGCCACTTTTTTTTTTTGCAATTTTCTCTCAGCTCCACAATTTCATTGCAAGAAATTTTCATTGCAACGTGCATCCCAATTCTTTAGAAAAGCTGCTGTGAAATCAGGCATTGATTAATACTTAAGACATCAAAACTATGAAATATGGAATTATATGGAAATTATGCAGTAAGCAAAAAATGTGAAAACAAGGCAAAATGTGTTTTATGTTTAAGATTCTTAAAAAGCAAAACAGACTCTCACACTATCTTCTGGTTGTCATTAAATCTTCGATTTAAAATGCAGGAGACAGTGTGAGAGTCTTTTTTTTAACTTTTTATTCAACCCACAGTCTTTTTATACGCACCTATCAACCTAAAACTGATTAATATTTTAGATTCCTCAAAGTAACCACCTTTTGCTTTGATGACAGCTTTGAATCTAATTATTAGTGTGTCCTAACTTTAACTAGAACTGCAAAGTTCTCCCTGTATATCTTCTTATGAGTGTTTCTGACAAGAAGGTCTTGACATGGACAGGGAGGAAGGAATGGGTTCAGCTTCCAGTTAGCTAGGTCTCCCACTGTTTTCTGTCATTTCGTGAGCACAATGAGAGCTGATGATTGAAGACAGTGGACAGAACAGGGTCTATGAAACAGGAAATTCTAGGAAAAAACCCATCACTGTGCAAAAGATATGGTCCCTCTCATAGCTTCCTCTCTCAATCAACAAGCACAAAAATAGCTTGTGAACATTTCCCATAGCTTCAGCTATACATACAGATAATCTCTCCCATGTGATTGAAAAAAAAAAAAGTCTGAAATAGACAGAAACATCTCAGACGTTGATGTTACCAAGCCCCGGACATGAGAGCAGACCTCATGCGAGCCTCGAAGTTGCCAAGGGCACCACCAGATGTCAGGGAAAACAATAACAATCCCACACAGATGTGAGGGAGGAGTCCTCTTTGTTGCATGAAAAGACCTCCTTGACTCTTGATCCAGCCACCCCCCCTCCGACTGATGCACGCGATATTCTTTGCATTAACGTGGCGAGAGGGAGGTGGTCATGGCGCAGGCAACGACCCAGATGCCCAAGCATTCGTGTCACTGCATTCACGCCCTCGTTGCCAGCATGCCAACGTTCTCGGGGCGAGCACATGGATCTACTTACAATTACAGTGCTGAAAATGAGGAAAAGGCTGCATTCTAATAGCTCATGGGGAAATCAGAAAGGACAGGCTCGCACTGGTGCTAAATATTGTTTGATGATGTCAGATGTTGGATACACTGTACAACCGTTCACGGTCATTCAGGCCCTTGAGGCTGCATGGCTAAAGGACAGATGATGCAGCCCAGTATCCCAAGGACTTATGAATATTGAAAGATTCTGTCGCATATGATCTTCTTCCAGTGCCGACGTTTAGTGCCACTTCAGAACATCGTGTGCCCTTTTTATAGCGGGGCACATAGTAAACATGTGGTTGGTGGATGGGCCTATTAGATTTCCTGTCCCTTTATAAACCAATCAATAATGTCTGCATTATTTTTTAACACTCCAGACCCAAAAGAATTGTAGATTGCTGCTGCAGTTCACTGAGTTAATGAGAATTTTCCTACTTGACCCAAATAAACCCAATAAAAACCCCAAAACAGAAAGAAATAGACAATCACAGGTTGTTTTCACTTGAAAAACCCCAATTTCCTCTTTAATTTGATGACAAATATGTCACATGTGTGGCTCTTTAGACCAAGTTTGATTCAACCTGTTTCTAAAAACACCAGACAAAACAACAAAAGTATGACTAAAACTGCTGTAAATAGCTGATGTAATGAATCTCAGGCTCCCTAAAGGAAGAGAAAGTAACTTTAGGTCAGTTTTATAACAAATATGAACCACATTTCTCCCTGTTCGCTTCCTGGGTCAACATTCAGAGTCTGACAACAACAGATCCTTCACTGGATAATGCTGGGCTTTCAAAATAAAAGAGAAATATCCCACACTACAACCCACACAGTTCTGTTATAAAAGCAAGCAGCAGTGATGTGGCAGTAGGTAGTGTTTTTGGCAACTTATATGAGAAAAATTACTGAATTTATATGTGGAGAAGTTGCAACCTAATCAGTCATCAGCTTCTTTGTTGCACTTCACGGCCTCCATCTGGGGCAGTGACACCCGAATCGGTCCAGCTGTTTGCTGATGGTGATTATGTGACAACAAAAAAAATCACAGTGTCTGTCGTTTTCCACAATGGTATTGTAGGTAGAAAAAGTACTGAATGTGTATGTGGAAAAGTCATGACCCGGTCAGCTGTCCAGCCTGACTCTAGAGCATGCTTCCCCTGAGACAACAGCGTCGGCCTCAGGCAGCGAGAGCCAGGGAGGTCCCTCCGTTTAACAGCAGAAAAAAAGAAATCACAGATCTCACTCACATTTTGATGAATATATCCAGTTTTGGTTATTGATGACAGCTTAAAGTATCTACAACCTATGCTCGCAAGAGCGCAGTGGTGTTGACTACAGTCAAGTATTTCCAGCTCAGACAAGCTTACTAGGGCTTTAGTCCAATCAGATTTTGGTTTCCTTCACTGGTTGTGTCCGGGACATTTTTGGCGAGAACTGACCAGTGTTATTGGAAGAAGCTGAAAGAAGCTAAAACGTCCTGAGGGGAAATGAAGAGTTTGTTTATCACTACCAGTGATATCCTTAACATAACACATAGTAGAGCTGCGATGATTGATTGATTAATCAATAATTGATGAAGAAGATAAGCCACAATTCTCTGACACCAGCTTCTTAAAAATATGTTTTTTGCTTCTTTACTCTTCTATGACAGTAAACTGATTATCTTTGGGTTGTAGACAAAACAGGATTTGAGGACGCTATCTTGGACTTTGGAAGCACTGATTAACATGTTTCACAATTTTCTGACATTTTATAGACCAAACAACTATTAATCAATTAATCAAGAAAATAATTGGATGATTAATTGACATGAAAATAGTCATTAGTTGTAGCCACTGACAGCATAACAACATTCATGACTGCAGATTTAAAACTATCATTAACAGGTCACATTTTGGCATATTTGGGTGGATCTACATATGTTACTGCTAAACTGTTATAAAGTCTCTTGAAGTTCACTAATATTCATTAATTCATATCAGCAAGTTAATACGTTTAAAATATTTTGGCAGTTTACAGTGAGAGCTTAGTCCATGTGGAGTTCCTGCCAAGTTTTGCAGCAATCAGGGGAACAGTGAAAGAGGAGAAAAAGCTGTTGTTCAAATTGTAAAACTGAAAACTCATCTCAGAGTGAAAGGGTTCTCTAAACAGTACTTTTGCTGAAAATGAGAAGTTTCATGTGCATCCTACAGGAGGTGGTTTCACATCCTTACTACCACATGCAGTATGAACAAGATGAGCAAAAACATAATGAAACTGCACTTTCAAGCATCCATAAAAAGGCAGTAACACAAGTGAGTCATGCTGTGCTGAAAGTCAAGTATGTGTCAGCTTAAAAAAAAGAAAAGGTCTGCCAGTTTAATGCGAGTTTTGAAAACATTATGAAGAGGCTAACAAATTCCCAATGATGCCAAATATTCAGTGGCTGAACTCTGCAGCAGGTGCATGAGTCACAAAGCTATTTCGTGTACCGAGGGGAACGGTCTGAAAAACAGCCAAACTCAACAGCATTATCAAAGAGAAACAGTGGGCACCAGTCACAGCTCACTGGTGGAGACGGAGGCACTGTTTTTTTGTATTCAGATGACTGCTTCACAATCACGAAAATATGTCCTCAAACTAAACAGGATTAAATTAACACCTGCTGCGAGTATTGTTGCATCATGACTGTTCCATCATCCAAAATGATAATCAAAAAGAGCCCTGTAAAGTAAAATTGTGAGCTCATTCAGTCTGTATTTCTGCATTCTCTCCCATCACCTTCCAACTTTCAATCAAATAATTCAAAGAAGAAATAAAGAAATAGTTTGACATTTGGGGAAATATTCCCTTTCTTGTAGAAAGTTGATGATCATGACACTGTAAAATTTAAAAGAAAATTTGTAAAAATGTAGCTGGAGCCAACAGCTGGTTATTGTAGCTTAGCATAAAGACTGGAAGCAGGGGAAACAACTTGCTACCTTCTGACCAAAGCTAACAAAGTCCCCCTACCAACACCTCCAAAGCTCTCTAATAGAGTGCTGCAGGGATGAATCCTTTAACCCAGAAATGAGCACGTTCCCTCATCTCAAAGTTAACAGGGTTTTTTGAATGAGGTTTTGGTGAGATGCCTGAAATACGTCTCATTTTGTTCGTCTAAAACACAAAGCTATTCCCAACATGGCATTTTACTTGTACCGGGCAAGTGGGTAATCCTTATTGTTGAGCCCGGCAATATTTGTGTGATCCATACAAACCAAAATAACTTTGATTTATAATAGTCCAGCATGTAGCCTAGCTCTTCATAAAGCGACAACTTGATGTTCTTACACTTTTGTTTCTCCAAATTAAATAAACAAGACATAACATGTCAATTAGTGAGCTTTAGAGGTGCTGGCAGATGAATTGTGTTACTATACCTCTAGAGAGAGGTTTCCCTGTTTCCTGTCTTAATACTATGCCAAGCTAACTGTTGCCTGGTTGTAAGTAGACTACCATACAGACATGACAGTGGTATAAATCTTGTGTATTCCCCAAAACAAACTATCTGCAAAAGGAGATAGCAAACAGTGATGAACATCCTTCATTTCAACACCACACCATCAGCATTAAAACATCAAACACTGTGACTGTCTTCAGTTACTTTTACAGGAGGTCAGGAGTACTAGAGGTCCTACCATTGAAAAAGGAT
The DNA here is from genome assembly GCF_056507025.1 of Lutjanus erythropterus. NCBI lineage: Eukaryota > Metazoa > Chordata > Actinopteri > Lutjaniformes > Lutjanidae > Lutjanus > Lutjanus erythropterus. Next base: position 2,564,981 of record NC_139324.1, on the reverse strand, counting down.
TCCATTCCAGAAGCCTGTGGTCTACGCAAAGGAAAAAATAGCACAAATACCGAGATAAAAATACAGTGGTTAAAAATAAACCGGGCTCCTCCGTGCGCTGCACCTGCATAGCTGCTAGTAATTCTCCTTGGTGTTAAGGTAAATGTTTTGATGTAGCTAGAGGGTTTCTAGGCTGTGTTTAAAATAGCCTAACTTGCTGAGCATGTGCCCACTGCCTAACCTGAGGCAGTGCTTACAGTCTGATGGGAAAGTGTGGCTAATTCCGCCAATTCTTTCCACTACAAGGAGCCCCATTTTCACAGGTCACTTGATTTTTCCTTGTCAAGTGCATTAAGTGCACTGACAAGCTGAGAGCTTCACACAATAGCTTGAGTTTTCTCAGCAGGGTTTTTCTTCCTTCCTCTGTGATATTTAGGCTTCAAGGCTGGTTGTTGCTTTTCACAGATTTTAGTTTCACGGGTGTGTGTTTTTTTTGTTGTTTTTTTTTTTTGCAGGGATTACTAGTCATTAAACTGGCATACAGCTGCAAGGAGATTATCAGGCCAAAAACTGCCCAGAGAGTTTAAATGGGTGTTAGCATGCTCCTTCAGATTTTATGTGGCTACAGGGAAATGGTTCTTTATATCAGTGGATTTCATTGACGATGCTTCAGCTCAATTATCAGCCGTCTTTCTTCGGGCTGTGGAAACATTAGGCTATAAACCCGGAAAAACGCCCTTTGGGATCTCTCTGCAAGCACCACGCACTAATCCTCTCTATGTTCAGTGTCATTCTATCCATCCAAGCATTTCCAACAGCACTCACATTCTGTGTCAGTGAAAGGAATTCTCCAATTCCCAAGGCATGTGTGCCAACACTCTGGATTCTTCTGGGAGACTCCCGTTTTTCCTTGCCCTCTCTTGGTTTCCTCCTGGGGTCACAATTCTCCCATATTTCTCCTGATTTTTTTTTAGTGATGAACAAAAAAAATGCCCAAGTAATACAGCCTTATAAAAACAGTTGTAAAATATTTATTTTCCATGTTATTATAATCAAATTTGAAATTGGACTGCTGGGTTAGGCTAAATACTGCAATCCAATTGTGTTTTCCAGATAATAATTAATATTTATTAGTCAATTACAAGTCATCTGCAGGTATCTGTTTGCAAAAAAAATGTGCATGTTACTTATTATTGTGTTATTTTCAAAGAAAAGCCTTTGAAACTTACATTTTTCTGGGGGAGGAGCTCCAGACCTCACACTTTCAAAATCCTCTCTATTTTTGAGGTCTCAAGTTTGGCAAGTATGTCCCTTAGTAAGAAATGCCACATACTTTGAAAAAGGCACTGATCACAGACAAAAATGAACATGGAGGGGTCAGTTAAAGAGCTGTAATTGTCAGCTAAAAGGCTGCAAAAACATATTCATCACAAACACCTTAGGGTAGGGACTTTAAAATTATTCTCATAGTCTGATTACATCTCGTTTGGCATTTGTTAGACCACACAAACAGTGAACACAGGGTCCTGTGAGTGGTTCCCTCCTGGTATTGCCACAACAAAAATAACCCTGGACCTCGGTCAAATGCACTTTTAAAAACGGCCCCAAGGAAGCCAAGGAATATCCTCCATGTGCTTGGTGTGGGCCCTAGACTTGACCTCCAGGGGAGCTATTCACGTCATTACTAACAGGCTCAGGTTTCCCTGTGTGCCCTGGGCTTGTGTGACAAAAACATTCAACTGCTTACATGAGTGAGCTACTATGAAAACAGAGGACACAGATCTTAAAATACTGTACAAGAACGACTGGAAAAATCTGAATTGGGAAAAATGTTGATAGCAGCCACCGGTGCCAACATAAACTAGCTGCCATAGTACAAGTGCCTCATCTTCAGCAGCAGGCTTTTTCATTACCAATATAACAAGGCAAACTGGAATTGTGGGTAGCTATGATTTAAGGGAAACAGATTTTCTATTCAGCAAATTAGCTAACCAGCCTGCAAACTGACATAACAGCTAGCAGAATCAAGCTGAACAAGACCTGTGATCATGTTTGAAGACTGAGCCATTAGCAGGAAAGCTAAGACGGGTTGTTCAAAGTCTGTGGCTCTTGTCATGTGGAGCAGGTTGTTGTCTGGCTATTACACTGTCTCAACATAGGCTGTGTACGGAAAGCAGCACGTTAGCAGGCTATGAGTGCAAGGATAGATGCTAATATTTTTTAAGCACTGGCCCCACAGGCCACCCAGCCCCTAAATTTGGTGGCAAAATTACATTTTCGGTGGTCCAAATGTAAAAACAATGCAGAAACAGAAGCTAACGCTGCGCGTTGTCCACTTTTACCATGAATTGCAATGTGATGTTACCTAAAGGCATTGTTTATGATGAAAACCTAGCTAGGCCTCTCAGCTAGTTGAGGAATCTGCAGAACACACCACAGTACATTATATCCTTAGATGTTTCATATTCCAGCCAAATAAACAACTGCTTCCATTCACTCATTTCGTTGCCATTTTTTTTAATAGTCTGGCTTTTGTGTTTCTTTTGTTCTTCTTTTTTATACATAGCGTTAGCCGTTTTATTAGGCTTAGTAGGCTTACTTTAGTAGCCCCAACTTCTCAGTAGGTAGTTAGCCAGTGATGAGTACAGTTCACTGTTTTTGTAGAACGATGGACTGAAGGGTGCAAAAAAATGGAATGTTTGTAAAACTGCAATGTTGAATTGGCGAGGGTTCACGGTATTAGGACAAAACTTGGTAGCCAGAGGGGGCCATCTACATGGAACATTGCATAACCACATTTTGGCAGCACCCAGAGCCCATCACACTTATACTGTGTGCCTTTGATATAACACAAAAACAATTTAAAATGTAAATTTTTAACTGGCTGTGTTGTCTATCTCAAAAGACTGTTTTACGACTTTGCTTTTTACAGCGGGAGCTGCTCATAATGTTCACAATAAACAAAAAAAATTATGTTCTTTGTATTTTATACACAGTCTATTGCTCTGTTATCCCAGTCTAGTAGGTGGCAGTAAAACTTCATGAAACAATACGGCTTACTTCCAAGATGTGTGATTTATGTAGCCCTTTTATTTACTACGGCCAGTAATAGATATTAAATAAAATGCTCTGGAGCTAGCCATACTAAAATTGATGATGTAAGCTGCTATGTCAATGTCTAAAACCTCCAGTGATTTGTACGTTGCATTTATCGCAGTTTCTGCCTTGATGACTTTCTTGTTCCTGTCATGATTTCATTCAGCACCAGCTTCAGGTAGCCAGCTGGAAGCCAACAGGTTACCACGAGGCAAAGTACAGTGTCATGGGAGTTGAGTCAAAGACGACAGTTACCAACATTTTTCACTATGTTGTGGTGTACTAAAAGACCCCAAATAATCGATAATTACTATAACCGAATTATTTCTAAAAAATTGTATCAGAATGATTCTGTCCCAAACTTTTTGATCCACATGAATGTCTGACCACTGGACTTAACTTTAAAAACTTAATAGAGGGCCTTCTTCCTTCTTGGACAATTTTATATTGTAATGAGTATAACAACAACACAAGTAAAGACAAATTCAATAAGATATGATGTACACACATCACATATCTGCAAAAATAACCTTCAGTTTAAAATTAATGACCAGAATAAAGCAGTCCCTCCGGGATTTCACAGGCCTTTTTTTTTTTGTTCAAATGTGATGCATGTTGCATGATTTTAGGGATTTTTGAGAATACAATTGATTATTATTTTTATTATTAGTAAAATTCATTAAAAATCAAAGTCAACTTGTTTTAGGGAAAATAAAACCACATGTTGTTTGGAGTGTTCTACATAACCTTTTCATAATCTTTTCAGTACCCGTGACAGAATAAAAAATAAAAATATAAAAAAACAGTAAGTAATAAATCATTGAGTCAGTTCGTTGAGACATACATGTATGACATTTGTGCGGGGGACTGCTATGATTTGTGGAAGGACGACACTGGATGACGTCAAATTTGTGGAAAAGTTGCAGTCATGTGCTGGTCATGCAGAATTCACAGGAATTGGTTGAGTTTGTGTTAAGTGTTGCAATTGCAAAATTGAGTGACTGATTAAGAGAACTGATTAAGAGTATGGACAATAATACACTGTGGTCCTTAAAAGTAATGTGGGATTTTTTATTAACCTTGGAAACCAATTAACTGCAATAATATGGAGAGTTTTTGGCACAGCTTACGGCAGCCTGAGTTTGACAATAGTAACAGTCATATTTTCACAGTAGAGTACGTTAGCTAATTGGGGATCCAACAGAATGTCTGCAGCAGACATTTGTTCATAGCAGCAGATAACATTGAGTGGCAGAGAGGTCCAGAGCAGTGTATGTTGGCTGGAAAGGGAGCCTTTCAATAGCAATTGAGTGTTTTGATGTAATTGTGTTAGAGGAATTAAAAAGGGGTACTGCAGGTTCACCTTTGGAAGACAAACAGACAGACATGCAGACCTTCCCAGGGACCATTTCCTCTATTCCGTATGTCAGAGGCCCCCTCCCACACAGTAAATCAGGAAGCCTGTGTCACTGACGCTTTGTTTAGCTCACACAAACATGGAACACCCTTAGAAACTGCACAGCCTCTTTTCACTGTCCTCTAGCACAGCTCCCCAGATGCTGCCTCTGAAGACATCAGCCTATGACAGGCCACACCAGGCACCTTGTGTGCTGAAATTAAACTGGAGAGGAAGAAAAATGACCCTCCATAATGTATGAGCGGAAAAATTACCTCAAAAGGTCTCACATCCCCGAAACTGTATCCAGAACCTGAAGGGAGCACTTTGACACCAGTGCATATGTGCATCACTGTGCTTTTGTGTAATATGATAACTGCAGCCTGGGGTTAGCAGACAGGAAAAAACATATAATGTATACTTGCTGATTTGATCCCAGCTGGAACACAATGAAGGTTTGACTTGAATGAGTTTGAAGGACAGCAAAAGCTGGAAGAGTATGAAATTGGCGCTCACACCCCTTAATAAATACATGTGAGTGCCTGTAGAGCGTCCACACCAGGACAAGGAGGTAAATCAATAAGAAGAAGGCTGCAGAAGCCCAGTGCGCCTCGATGATTTATGAGGGGTGAAGTTTCATGAGAGCCGTCATTACTCTTGTGACTGTGAATCGGGCGGCCTTTGCTCTCATCAGAGTTGGTTGCCAGCAGTGTTTCTAGGACGGTGGATCAGTTAAACACACACACATAATCAGTCCAATGCTGCCACAGTGTCACAACAACTGCTCCTACATCAACACATCCTCACACCTAAACACCAGAATAGATCATTTTCATTTATCCCCACAAAGAACATGTAATACTGGTGGAGAGTGCTGGTAGCAGCAGGTTTACCGGACCTTAACTGCTTATGTAGGTTATATGACATAACTCACTTGACATTACACATGTGGTTTACGTGTTAAAACTGTCGCAGTTTGGTTAGATTTAGGCACAGGTTAGGTTTTGGAAGAGATCATGGTTTGGGTTAAAATAACTGTATTAAGTATGTTGTGTGACAAAAGTGACAACATAACGCACGTAACACACATAATTTATGTTGTAAAATGGTCGCAGTTAGGTTAGATTTAGGCACAAAAGCTACTTGGCAAGGTTTAGGCAACAAAACTACTTGGTTAGAGTTAGGAAATGATCATGGTTTGGGTTAAAATAACTACGTTACATACGTCACATGAAGGAAGTGACATCTCTTCCATGACAACATAACTCACAAAACACGCAATTTACACTGTAAAATGGTTGCAGTTTGCTTAGGTTTAGGCACAAAATCAGTTTGGATAGAGTTAGGACAACAATTAATTTCAAACCCCAGTCTCCTAAGTGAACGTCCTTTACAATCAAATCCAGCTGCCCTGCAAGGTTACGTGATTTGGGCAGTCGGACTGCTTACCACGTTCGCATGCAACGTGAGAGCAACAGTTGGTGGCAGTAACTCCATGACTACTTTTTTTTCTACACAAGATTCAAACCGGGTCTCCTGGGTGAAAAGTCCTGTGTTTGTTTGAGCCATCCATCCACTGTACCTCCTCTAAATGTGGACTTTCTCACTCCTTATACTTCTCTTGCGATGTTTACTGCATCCACTCGGAGGTGCTGCCTAACAATAAATGGACTTGTCAGTAAGAACGAGCTGCTTCCAATTTTGACTAAAATGCACATTTTACTGGTGAGGACAGGCTGTTCTAAATGGAAGGCAGAAAGAAAATCACCCCTTTGCTGCAAAGCCATGGTTCTAAATTGAACCACAGAGCTACTGTATGACAGAATCCACTACAGTGTGAACGAGATTCCACTGGCACAACCCTCTAAATGCCAGTGTTTTAGGGAACAGATCCACCATGCCATGGAGATCGCAAGGGCTTTGGGAGCTTTGCTGCCAAGACCTTTGTCTCGCCCACATTTAAATAGCTGTTTTCTGGACTCAGGCAGTAAACACTCAACGTGATAGTTTGAGGCTCAAATCCGATGGGTTGCATGACATTTCCCACTGCACAATGAGCTCGTGTATTTAGCGTAAGCCTGGGCCATTGGAAGATGTCAGAGAAAAAAGGGCCTCACAGACTCATCTGACAGTGCTGCCAACTGGCAGCTTGGACGTGTTCAGGGTCCAAAGTGTCCTGATAGCTGACATACATGGACAGTGAAGTAAAAACCCAGTTTCAACAGGCTTAGTTTCTGGTCTTTCTGAACATTTGTGACAGCTTACAAATTACTACCAAGTGTAATACAGAATGAAGAAATTGTCGAAAATTGAAAATAACTGTCACAATACCAGGATTTTAAATATAGATACAATATTATTTTTATATAAAACACTACCTCTTTTGACACTATAGCAAAAAAAAAAAAGTCTTGGCACACAAAATAGCCCCCCCCCCCTTTTTTTTTTTTTTTAAATTAACAACGTGCACACAGTCCACTGTTGCAAGCCAAATTTCAGGCAGGACAATACAGAATGAGCTGAACTGAGGTCTTGAATGAGCACTTAGATAATTTCTTTTTATAACATTAGTACTTTGGATACTACAATTAAGGGATATTGTGTCATTTTAAACATGTGGTATTGAAAAAGTATCAAAGTATTGCCCACCAGCACAGATTTAGTTAACACTGTGGGAGTTATCCCTTAGTGCCTTTACACTCAAATGAGCCAAAAAGTCTGTCTGGAGCCACAATTATTATTTTCTCTCTTTTCTCCAGAGACTTTTCTTTTTTGGATTTGGCATCCAGAGTTAGCTTATGGAGACTGACAGTTAGCAACTTATTTTTTTGGTGTATACATTTTTACATTTGAAGAATGTAAAAATCACTTTAGACCCACAATGAAAAATGTTTTTAAAAAAAACAACTATTTATTTCTACATACATTTTTGAAAAAGTCACAGGGAGCCACTGGCAAAAGAGCCACATTTGGTTCTGAAGCCAAATGTGTAGACCTCTGCCTCAGTGTCTTATATATTCAAGGCAGGCTATACAGCAATACGGCTGAATTTTCGCACAATCTCACAAATCTATCTGCCTCAATCAAGAAACAACACGTAGTAAACTCGCAGGTTTTTCAGATCAAGGGCTCCCTTCTAGATTTGACTGATACAGAGCAGCACAGTATAGTTATTTACTGAACAATTCTTGATATACATACCATTCGTGATATACATACCATTACTGTTAAGTTACATAGATGGTTTTTGCCATATGGCTCACTTTGCATATAGCATATAGAGAAAAGTAAAAGTGCAGAGTAGTTTTAAGATAAATCTGGTGGGTTGTGCGATGATTCAAATTTAAAAAAACTACATAAAACTAATTTGTCCATCCATCCATCCATCTTCAACCACTTATCTGAAATCGGGTTGTGGAGGTAACAGTTCCAGCAGGAGACCCCAGACATCCCTTTCCCCGGCTACATTAGCCAGCTCTGACTGGTGGATCCCGAGGCGTTCCCAGGCCAGGGCAGAGATATAATCCCTCCACCTAGTCTTCAGTCTGCCCCGTGGCCTCCTCCCAGCTGGACGTGCCTGGAACACCTCCTTGGGGAGGCGACCAGGAAATTCTGTTTACTTTGTCCAGACTACCTCTAATATTTGTTAGAGCAGGATAAGGGCGTTTTCGCAAGTACAGACATTTTTAAATCTTCAATATTAAAATAATCAATCTTTCTGAATTTTAATTTTAACTATCAAAGTCTGTAATAAATATAAAATTACATATAGTCATTAAGATTTGAATCTGGAGAATGTTTTTACCACTTGTTCTTATTAAATGTAATTTTGTGCATCATTGTAATGATATAAAAAAAACAGGGTATTTCATGGTTTCCTCTACACAATGAAAAATTTAGACAGTAACCTTGGATGTCAATTGTGATCATACGCACAAAAGATTTTTATGACAGATATTGCAATGTGTAGATCATCTTATTCTTATCATTTTCTGGCTTTACATGCTGTTTCTCCCTGCTGCCCTCCTTCACTTCTCTCCTGATATTTACCTCCTGATACAAGACCAAGTTTATCTCTTCAAGCCTCTAAAAACTTTTCAAATAGAAGAAAAAACACTTTTCTCACTGCTCAGAACACATTCACACATGCAACTACTGATCTACTCCAACACAAAGCAATCTGCGAAGTGTGTTTTGTACTTATTTCACATGAGAGATTTCTACCTCAGTGTTCCTGTTGATTTGTCACTGGTTTGAAGAGTGAGATGATGCCATGGACTTTCTTGCACCAATCAAAATTTAACAATATCTGAATGAACATGTAATGACAGATGTGAGGCCGTCTGCTGTGTGGCCAGGTTGCTCTCAGTGAAATTTTAATCAAACAATGCACCTTTAATATTACCAGGAAAAAATGTAAGCTTGAAAACCATTTTTACAGGGACTTTAACCTGTCACGTTTTGATAGGTTTTAAAGGGACAGTTCACCCCAAAATCAAAAATACATACTTTTTTCCCTGGGCTGACATGTTATTCACCTGATTTTTTTGGTGTGGGTTGCAGAGGTATCTCAGAGAAATCGACCACAGTGAAGTATTTTCTGTCTACAATAAAATTCTAGTCAATTCTAAAGTAGTTTTGGTCAGTTCCACTGCAGAAAGGCAATAGTTGCTATGTGAAACTGCTCACAACAAGGTCTGTGGATTATCCTGAGTGACAAGGTGATGATTTTTGGAATGAGATGCTGGTTTTTCACAAAATGCATCTTATTGGTGCTTTGTGTGCCACAAGCCAAATGCCAGTTAATCCAGTTAATAATATTCAAGAGAAGGCAAACATCCCAACAGCTGATAACTCAAGAATTGTCCAACTATCTAGATGGATAAATGACACTTTAAGCCAGGGGGAAATATGTATATTTGGGTGAACTGTCACTTTCATCCATCCATCCATTTTCTGTAACAGCTTATTTTCAAAGGGTCGCGGGGAGCTGAAGACTATCACTTTCATATAAGAAAAATTTAAATTTGTAAACCATATTTACAGGGCCTTTAAACTGTCATGTGTTCAGGGCCAAAAAGTTTCTGTTTTGTTTTCCAACATTTCTCAACAAACACAACGTTTTCTGATCCAACTGGTTTTAGTTCCCCAAACTTAACCAATGTGTCGTTCTTCATTTTGTTGCAGAAGCAGATATGGTAGGGGGGAAAAGAAAACTGATTTTTTTTTTTAAAGTGCAGCGATTCAGAACAAACATTAAAGGCATAATAAACAACATTTTCCTACAAAAAAATGTATAGACTGATATGAACATAATCCCTTTCAATCATCACTTGTGACCCAGCAGAAGTGTGTGGTGGTGGCTGTATCTGCAGAGACCCTTCCCTCTCCTTACTTTCTCATTATTTTTGCTGTGCTTGAGACATTTTACTGTTCAAAAACTGTCCTGGGAATGAGACACAACAATAAACTATCTTTCTGGCGCATTTACAAAGAGTTAGAACAAATCCTACTGATTCTACCTCTAAATGCACAGCTGCATGTGCAAAACAGCACAAAGAACCTGTTGACTTTTTTACAAAATCATTTGATCATTTTACAAAAGGCTTAAACTAAACTGCAGGTAATACAACAGGCTATCTGGGAACACTTCATCATTGCAAAATAAAAATAAAATAAAATAAAACCCATGAGAAATCTGCAGCACAGCTTGTAGAAGGATTAGATCAAATTTGACATGCTGACAGACAAAGTCCACAAACGACCAATCGTCTGCTTTGGCTTCTGCTCTGCCACCTCCCTACACAATGACTCCGGAGCATCTTCCTTCAGCACAGTATCCTCTGCCAACTGGTGACCACCGCCGTTATCACGTCCTCCTCCTCCCACGCACCATCACCACCACCATCACCATCATCATTCACCATCACCATTCTTTTTTTTTTCCCTTTTTACTGCCCTGCCCACAAACTTCCAGCATGTCCAAATCTGCTGCTTATGTAACCATGCAGATGATTTAGCAACCAGTGACCACCGCTTACATCAAAGCCTCAGCGCTGAATGGAGCTCAATTACTGTGTGGTTCATCTCTTTGTACACTTTACTGCTGATTATTTCATCTATAGAATGGATATCTGGAGGATTTTATAACAGCGATCCGCGGCTATATAATCAAATATGCATGAAAGCCGAAGTTACAATTGATCCTTGGAGTTTGTATAGCCTATCAACAATGTTAATCTAATCTGCGCGATTGGAAAATGCTGCGTAATGTGTTTTATTCAGTTTAAAGAGCTTTTACGCATTACCGTAAAGCATGAGTATACAACAGGCTACAGCTGAGTAAACTCTCAGTACATCACTCGATGTACAGTGGGAAAAAAGACCCGTATACCTGATAAAGGTGAGTCAAAAAAAAACTATGTATTTGGGTATATTTATAATCATATAGCAAAAACGTTGACGCGCGACGGCCTAATGGTATCCAAAACCCACCAAAGACTGCTGTCTCACAATATTCTTCTATCACATCCATATTTTCCACATCCAGTCCTGGCAGAAGGACGATACAGATTAACTGGACCCAGTTGCGGATGTTCGTACTGGTGTTCCCTTCGTTTCTAATGGATTGAGGGCATCCCAGCGTATTCTGTTAATGCACATGCCTCGACTCTGTAATCCACGCAGATACAGTTGAAATGACCTCGATAAACACACACCGATGAACAAGATGCATTGTCAAGCCTACATTCATTCTACCGACATTTACTGCAGCTCAGTTTGGCCACAGAACACGGACGTTAACGCAGCGGACAGATCTCAGTCCTCCTACCAGAGAGTGAAATCCAAAAGCAGCAGCACAGGGGGTTTCGAATCTGGATTCGCTGGCGAGGCAATCCCCAAAGTGTCTTCTTGAGTGTCCTCGGCTTCGGCGCAGTCGGAGAAGCAAACACAGCGGACCTCCGGCTCTCAATGAGCAAAGCTGAAGCGGCTGTCAGGTTGACGTTGGAAGGCAACCCACTACTTCCTGTTACATCACCACAGCTGAGGAGCTGCACGGAGCTGGGCTCTGTGTGCAGGATGGTTTGCCACTAAAACTCCCACACTCTTAACACCAGAGGTGGCGAAAGTGCACGCGTTCTGTACTCAAATAGAAGTACAGATACTTATGTAAAAATGACTCCGGTAAAAGTAGAAGAACTGATTTAACTTAAGGTAAAACTGAAAAAAAAAGTACAGGCTTTGAACACAAAATACAAAAATAAAAAGTTGCTCTCTGGTGGACATGTATACTGGCAGTTTGTGTACAAAGCTAACTGAACCTCACCTTTTCTCCACAATCAAGCCTCCATCTCTTATTTTTTTCTTGTTACATCATTTTTGTCTTGTTACATTTTTCAAGTCATTTTCAGCCTATGACATTTTTTGTCTTGTTTTTGTCTTATGTTGTTTTCATCTTGTTACGTCTTTTACGCCATTTTTGTCTTGTTACATGTTGTTTCTGATGTTTTCAACATGTTACATTTTATAGGTAATTTTTGTCCTGTTACATCCTGTTATATTTTTTGTTTTGTTTTTGTCTTGTTACGTTGTTTTCATCTTCTTACTTACTTTTCGTCTTGTTACACCTTTTATGACACTTTCATCTTGTTACCTTGTTCTCATCTTGTAACGTCTTGTTACATCATTTTTGTCTTGTTACGTCTTTTTCGCCATTTTCTTCTTGTTTCCGTCATTTTTTCATGTTACATTTTTTAAGTCATTTTCATCCTGTTATGCCCTGTTACACCCTGTTAGATCTTTTGTCTTGTTTTTGTCTTGTTACACTGTTTTTGTCTTCTAATGTCTTTTATGTAATTTTCATCTTGTTAGGTATGGTAACATTGTTTTCATCTTGTAACATAATTTTCATTTTGTTACACCTTTTACATCCTTTTTGTCTTTTTATGTCATTTCCATTTTGTTCCATCGTTTTCATCTGGTTATGCTCTTTTTGTCTTGTTAGGTTGTTTTTATCTTGTTATGCCTTGTATGCCATTTTCATCTTGTATTATCTTGTTTCATCATATTTGTCTTGTTACATCTTTTACATCATTTTCATATTGTTACATTGTTTTCGTCGTGTTATGTCCTTAACGGCGTTTTCATCTTGTTATGTCTTGTTACATCTTTAACATCATTTTCATCTTGTTACGCTGTTTTTGTCTTGTTACATCCTCTATGGCGTTTTCATTTTGTCATATAAGTCTTGCTAATTCTTTTATGCCGTTTTTACCTTGTTACACCTTTACATGTTGTTATATCTGCCGTGTCGTCTTTGTCTTGTTAGGTCTTTTTGCATTGTTTTCGTCTTGCCTGAAAACTAAAGTAACAAGCCTGTTTTGAAAATGTAACACATAAAAAGTGCAGGTAGTTGTTTTAAAATGTAAAAGTAAAAAGTTGTCTGAAAAAGAAATACTAACATAAACTACAAAATACCTGACAAATTTTCTTAAGTACAGTAACAAAGTATTTCTGCGAAGTTAATTCCCATGTCTGTCTAACACACACTTGGAAGTGCAGTTTGTGTTGTAAAAATGTGTTTCATACAGTTCATACAGTCAGATTCAGTCTGCACAGCTTCCATGCAGCTGGTTGGGATGCAGTGGCTTACTCATGGGCACTTCAGACATTCAGTACATTTTTTTATAACCTTGTCATTTTTCCAGCTGACAGCTATTAGCAGCTGGACCACATTAGTAGTTTTGAAATGGGTGATGAAGAAAGGCAGGGCCGTAACCACAATTTTAGAAATACTGAGGACATGTGTAAGGTTCCCGAACTCCCTTGCAACATAATAGGCTAACAGACATCATACAACTTAAAGTTATTTAGATTTTTGTTTATTTGTAAAGAAAGCTGAGTTGGTCATACCCATGTGTGACACAACCATGACATCACCCAACCCAGTGAGAACCAACCAGGATTTTAGTGTTGATTTCTTGTGAAAACAGGAGGCAGGAGCTTTTACTATGGTTATGGATACTGCCTGTGTCTCTGTTGCTCTCAAATGTTGCAACAACAGACAGGGGACATATTTATTGTCCGCACCAACTGTGACATGAAATATCCTGAATTGACCCAATGGTTTGTTGACTATCATTTTGAAGTCCCAAGTTTAGCATTATGGGGGTCTGCATCTTTGTTTTTTGCAGCCAGAACACATGTGCCATGACGTGCCATGACGTAAAGCAACTTGGAGGGTCTTTGGTTTGAGCTCATCTGTTCAGCAGGAAATAATGGCAGCCTGTCTGGCCACAATCTTTCTCATATTACAGCTAAACAGTACGCAAAATCACATTTTTGAAAACATTTGAGACAAGAAATAGGCAATGTGGTAACATAATATTGATCCATACTTGATCAGCACTGTCAGGTTTTACGGTGTGATCTGAGTTTTGTGAGCCCTATGTGCAGTGAGAGCAACTAGTCAATCATAAGGTAGCCAAACCATAAATCATACTCTGCTGTATCAGCTCTTTTTCTCTGAATGGGGCCATAACTCAGAAAATGAATGCTGTATTGAAGAAGACTTGAAACCAGCAATTGAGACCATAAACTGTTTACTGAAATCATACATTAAGTGAAAAGTGGGGTCATTTTCCCATAAGAGTACATGCAACCTGACTTCTTTTTGAAACCAGTGGAGTCACCCCCTGCTGGCCATTAGAAAGAATGCAGGTTTAAAGCACTTGCACATTGATTTCACGTGGCCAATCTGGAAGCTCCATACATTATTTAATATATGCTCTGTGGTTATCCCCTAAATGGTAGGTATCCACCAATATCTTATGGGAAGCTGGCTATCTGGCTCTGTAGCTGCTAAATGCTCGACTGTGTTCACCAGCTAGTTGCTAACTTTGTGTGGTTGCTGTTTGGTGCTGGGCAGGTAGTGTACAGTGGGTTTTTAAGAGTTTCTTCACTGAAAACTGCTTCTTCCTGCAGTTGCTAATCATTGTGTTGAGCAGTCTGACCAAATTAAAGTGTAACGTTGTGGGCTATAAAACCAAAACAGAGTCAAGTTATAACTCTCTGTGGGTTTGTGACTATGAGGAACACTTTTCACATGGATATTCTACATTAATAGAAAAATATTGCAGCAGCCATGTTGATATGAAGTAGCAGGGTAAACACGTTACTAATTACTAATTAAGACCCTTTTAATTCGGTGTAGCAGAGCCTTTCCAGTGAGCAAAGATACACAATAGCAGCACCCTGACGCTGTTTGACCTGAATAGAATGGAACCTTAATTAGTATCATTGCTAACACCTGTGTTTACACGACAATCTCATGTCAGAATGGCTGCTGTGAAAAAGGTCTATTGTGTTGTTGCCATTTTTATTTCCCAACACAAAGATGTGGATGCGTTCAGACAAGCTTTTGCCATAATGCCAGGGATCAAAAAGAAGGGAAATTCTAAATCATTTACTTTATTTATTGGACAAAAGTTTTTTCAAATCTCAATACACTAAGTCTCAAAACATTCTTGGATAAATCTAGGATATACACAGACCCTCAAAGTCCCTGAAATGAAAAATACACAAGACGTAAGCTACAAGGTTGCTTGACATAGTTGGGTTTTATTAAGTGATTTTAAAGGAGTTTTGGAGATATCTGTCGTAGAGATGTCTGCCTTCTCTCCACTATAATGGGACAAAATGTCACTCAGCTTGTGGTGCTCAAAGCACCAAATAAATGCATTTGAAAAATTTTGAAACCAGTGTCAAATCATGTCATGGTTACTCAAGATAATCCACACACCTTATTGTGAGCAGTTTCGCGTAGGAACTATTTTCTTCCGTAAACTGCAACTACTGCTTTGAGCACTGCTTTTAGTCCCATTATATTAGAGAAAAGGCCTAGCCAATATCTCCAAAACTCTGCATCTCACGCCAAAAAAATCTAGATGGATAAATCGCTCAATAGACCAGAGGACAAATATGAATTTTTGAGTTAAACTGTCCCTTTAAAACCCTTTAATTTTTAACAGATTAATTGTAAACAAAAATCCAGTATTTTGTTTTTGTTGAGATCATAAGACAGTAATTTTCATACATTGGGTTCTCATGTGAAGATTAGTTTTACATTTGTTTCCACTGCCAACACAACACAAAAACATACAGATAATGACAAAACATAAGATCGTCATGTCTGCATTCATACGTCTCAGGTCAGTGCAGTGTCTGTGAGGCAGTTTGTTCAGGGCAGCTATGGCAGAAATGATAAAACTCCATCTCCAATCCAGATCCAATTTAAAGTCCCATAACTCCGTCCACATGGTAGTAATATAAACTGCTGTTTAGGGGGGTGATCAGTGTCCTTTGCTATCAAGAGTGCAAGGCATGTAATAGATCTGTGGTTCATGTCCGACAGATTGGCTATGGGAAGGATGATAATTTCAGAGGCAGTGTGTGTGAAGCTGCTAAATTGTTTTCTGTTGGAGACCTTAAAGGGATGGTTCATTCCAAAATCAAAAATACACATTTTCCCTCTTACCTGTTGTGCTGTTTATCCTTAAAGATCCTTCTCAAACTGTGGTGCATGTACCACTGCTGGTGCATGAGCTCCCTCTAGTGGCACACAAAGGAATGTCAGAAATATATATTTTTTTTAAATTAAATAGTACCATCCAAATACTGCAACATTTTTAATGAAAATACAGAAAATATCAGCTGACTGAAATGGTTCAATATCATCCTGCGATGTAGTCATGATCATGTATGTAGCCTGCATATATGTCATCCATTTGGCAGTTACAAACTAAACTGTGATGGCAACTTAGTAAGCAGAGGCAAAATGAAATGCTTCACAAACACGACAATCATGCCTCCAGATGGGACCTATTAAGAAGTGAAGTGCACATCAGTAGGAGATCATTTTGAGCAGCCATGTTGAACATGTTGACCATGGCTGTTGAACTTTATAACCAATGCACAGCAGGACGGATGTATATCGTCATCATTAACATGCAGAGGCTACATGCATTACACCTCTTGTTCTGGCTGCACTTTGGATGTCATTAATTTAACATCTGACGTTGTGTTAGCAGTTTCAACTGAACCATTATTACCAATGCACTGTTGTCTGCTTGTGCATATGGAATAAATGCACTAGTATTTTTTCCTCTGGCCTGTAGTACTGTTTATTCACCTATACTATTTTGGTGTGAGTTGACTAGTTTGGGACATATAAACCATACAGATGTCTTCCTTCTCTTCAATAATGGAAATAGATGACACTCGACTTGTGGTGCTCAAAGCACAAAAAATACATTTGAAAAACTCAATGCCAATATCTCTTTCCAGAAATCATGACCCAGTTGTTCAAAATAATCCACAGACCTTATTGTGACCAGTTACATTTAGGAACTACTTTCTTTTCGCAGAACAGGGGTGTATTTGATGTATCGATGACCACCTCTTATATGATGAATAAGTAATAAATAAGCTTTAAATAATTTCTAAAGCATATGGAAGCTATGAGATCTCTGTGATCATATTATTTTAATGTGTTTTATCTTTTCTAGCCTTTTTTTCTGTCTTGCTTGCTTTTTTTCTGTGAAAAACATTGAATTTACATGCATTAACATGCAGAAGATGGGACATAAAACCATAGAAAAGAGAAGAATATTGTTAAACTTTATTATATAAACTCTTACAGTCCAATACATTACAGCCATGATTATAAAACAATACAGTGAAGCAAATACTGTGCAGCCAAAACGGAGGCAGTGCTGACAACCTCTCTGAAAACTTACTTTACACAACACTGCCTCCTTCTGTATCCTCCCATCAACAACACCTACAGGACTGCAACAGTGATTTATGAAACTGCATAACATTGATTAAAAAGAAGGAAAAAAAAAAAATGTTCACGCTTAATCTGACAAAATAAAGCAGTCATTACCTCGTTCACATTGATTTATAGCTGCGAGGACATGGTCATCTTGATTAATGTGTGTGCTTGAGAAGATTCTATATATTGTTGCTGTTGATCCCAGAATAAGGATTGTCCACCAGTTTAATCTGCTAATGCTGTTGTTCACATTGATTAACAACAGTGGAGCTTGTAGAAAAGCATTCAGTTGCTCAGCTGTACAGACGGTAAATATGCAGCAGAGCATTCATTTTGTTATCGAACAAAAATCTTGCCCCGACTTTGGTGTTTCCCATAAAAGTAACAGTGAAATCAATATGATCATAACAGATGCTTTAAAATTAAAAAGATATTGTTCATACAAAAACATTGAAAAATATTCATACATGGAGAGAGCTGCTATATTAGACATCAGCAAAACAAATATGTTTTTTTGTCAGTGAGATATAATGAAAAAATGTGGATAATGATGATAATTGCACAAGTACTGGTGCACTACAAAACCATAGATGTGAGTGAAGCTAAAAAATAAAATATGGACATAAATACAGGGGGCTCCAACTGTTTAATGCAGAGTCTTCAGACTGAGCGATTAACGATGTTGTCTATGTTTTTCTTCCTTATTCGGATCATCTTCTTCCCATGAGCTGCAACAGAACAGAGCAACAAAATATATGTTATTTTAGACACTTGTAATTAAAATTACTTACACCTGCTCTTGCTTAAAGGGACAGTTCACCTCAAAATCAGATGTTCATATTTTCCTGCAGTGCTATTCATCCATTTAGCTTAGACCTCGGCAAAAAATCTAGCAAAGACAGTCAACCGTTAAACCCTTATCAGACCTTTATTTTGAAAGGGGTCAGCGCTGTGTTCATTGGTAATGATAACCGTATCATGTATATTTAACTGTAACTTTATTCACTCAACACTGTGCATCCGTGTTGTTTATGTTGTTTGTCTTCTACTTTTGCGGCTATTATCATTGCAACCTGTATGCATCATGCATGCTACACTGTAAAACATCAGGTTTTGGACATTGTCAATAAAGTATTAGCCCACAGTTCATCACATGGTAATTCAAAAAGGGAGAACAACAGTAGAAGTGCCTTCAATACTTCTGACCATTCCACTTTGAGAAATTTGGCCATTGTTGGGACATTATATCATTTGTCTCTGGCCCACGGCAGCCTGATCAACTTTTTGTGAAAAATTGACGAATAATTTCCCACCCTGGATCGAGACACTTTTGGTGTGAGATGTAGAGTTTTGGAGATATCAGCTGTAGAGACGTACTGCCTTCTCTCCAATATAAGTGAAGGAGAGTGCAGGCAACTTGTGTGCACCAAAAAAATACCTCTGAAAAACTCAACATCTCTCTCCAGAAATTATATCCGGTTACGCAAAATAATCCTAGCTCTGGGCAATGTATCGATATCATAAAGTTCTGTGTAGAGTTTTCATGTTTTTGCCGTGGTCCCTCAACCATCAAAAACATGTATGCCAGGTCAATTCTCCTTTCAGTACACCTGACCGAAGCGCTGGTGTACAGCCGGAGTTGGTTCCAGGCGGCTGCACAGCAGCTGCTTATACTGTTCTTAATTCTAGGAGAGGTTAAATGTAGAGACTGAATCTCACTGTCTCTTGTACTCTATATAATGATGTATGTGGCAATAACCGTAACCTTTAGTTTTATATCATTCTTAATCTAGAGCTGTAAGAAAATGTCAGAAAATAGTGAAAAATTTCCATTCCAGTTTTTCAAAGTCCAAGGTGATGTCTTTAAATATCTCATCTTCTCAGTCTTAAACACAAACACATTCATTTTAATATGATAATAAACAAAGAGAAAAGCATATTTGAAAGGGAAAAAACAGCATTTTCTGTCTTTTTGCATGAAAATGATCCTAAACGATAAGGCTAATAAATTATCAAAATAGTTAAAAAAAAAAAAAATAGTTTAGTTCTTTTTTTTTTGTTTTACCACTTGCCTGTTTGAGCAAGTGAGTTGCCAGATTTACTAGCCAAACATGACATTTTACTTGCCCCGGTGAGCATGAAAACACAAGTAGTTATCCCTACAATATTGTTACAATATTGATTTTAAAAAAATCAAAGTAAAAAGTATCACAATATTTTATTTTGTCCATATGGTCAAGCCCTAGATAATCCACAGACCTTGTTGTGAGCAGTTTCATGTACCAACTGTTTTCTTCCAAAAAAAGAAGTGTGCATCTGCTCTTAGATGAGAGGCTCATGCTCAGCGGGATATAAACATTAATTGCGTCCTTCTCGACTGAGCTGTAATGTTAGCACCACTGAGTTAGCTAGCTAACTAGATACAGTTCGCAGGTGTAGGTCAGAAGAAAGGAAGGACCACATACCACATACTGGTCCGAAATCTTCAAAACTCTTAGCACAGCATATAATACTACTGTCACTCCTGACCTCCTAACCCTAACCCTCCTGAACCTCTCTTGGCCTTGTTTGGTGCCCCCTTGCAGCCTACTACCTCTAAAGTCATGCAGACTGTTCTTGTCTTCACCATCCTGTTGGCCAGGCGACTTATACTCCTTAATTGGAAACACCCTCAACCTCCATCCCACAACAGGTGGGTGAAAGAGCTGTTACTGTCCATTAGACTTGAAAAACTTAGATTCTCCCTCAATGGCTCTCTAAACTCATTTGAAAAGACTTGGAGACCTCTCTTAAATCATGTTGACTCTTTGACATCTCTGCCTGATTGTGATATTTGAGCCCCCCCCTTCTTTTATTAATTTTATATTTTAACTATTTCTAATTTGTTACTTTTTAAAATATTTCCATTTTATTTACTTATTTATTTGTTTTCGGAACTGGTGTATTTGTTGTATGTACTCAGTATTCTTAACAGGATGTTAATGGATGCACAAAGATAATCACTCTCCTTTGGGTGGGGTGAGATTGTGGGAGGGATAAAGGGATAAAAGAAGGGAAAAAATGGAAAGAAAAGAAGTCTTCATCACATTCCACTGTTGTGTTGGTGTCTGTGTAATTGCTTCCAATAAAGAAAGTTAATTAAAAAAAGAAGAAAGGAAGGAGTAACTAGGTCGTGATTTCTGGAAAGAGACGTTGCTGCTGAGCTTTTCAACTCTGCAACTCACACCAAAATAATCTAGATGATAAATATCACTACAGGTAAGACGAAAAATATGTATCTGTCCCTTCAACAAAATGACACATTTACGCAGGCTATACTTTTTCACAATTAAACAATACTAAATAATGAATTCCAACTTTTGTTTTCATAAAATGGAAACAGGCAATTCTGAAATAATCTCTTAACAGACTCATACCCTTTCTACTCCTGATGCACTTGATAATACAGTCTTTCCGGTATTTGAAGTTGTTCTCGTTTCCCCCGCAGCCGCTGTAGTAAAACATCTGACATCTCTTGGTCATGGGGTTGTACGCAAACCTCCTCTCTGAACTGTGACATGTTCCCTCCTCCACAGGACTGAGACACACCTCTGTAGGCTTCGGTTCTGCAAATCAGAGTAAGAGCCAGAAAACAGCAAAGCATTAAAATAGCAAGCAACCCACAATTATTTTCATTAGCATTCATTACAAAATAGTGTGCTGTGATGTACATCATCCTTTAAATGATGTATCATTATAGGGAGTTGGAGGATGCATGACCCTAAAGCACCTAAAGACTAATGAAGCCTCTTTGCTTTTCAACATCTTCAGCAACAACAGCTCTGAACTCACCATGGGTTCATATCCTCACATATTTATGCTTCGGTCTGACTCTGGAATAGATTTCGCCCAGTGTCTGCAGGCTCTCAGACTTAAATTGACGGATTTAAAGAAGTGAGAGTTGTTATCACGGCCTCCCACAGGGCTCTGTAAGCTATCCTCTTTGATTCATTCTGGAGCTTTCTTCATGGTGAGAAACAGCTGCAGTTGAGTCGTAGGAAAGCTTGTTAGCAATCACAAGTGGCCACATGGATTTTAATAGGTAAACACTTTAAAGGTACAATATCCACCTCATTATTATTTCATTGTTGGGGTCAACTGGAACAAATAAATTGATTAATTGCCATTAAACTGCCAATAATACTGAATATCGCTATCAATCGCAACAAAGTATTAGACAATATGACTTTACAGAAGTAATGTGTACTTTGCTCCTCAGTTTAAGAATTATTTCATGAGATAAAAACCTAGTAATAGTTCAAAGTGAGGGTGCAAGATTAGGGCCAGGCAAGGAGAGGTATGGCAGGATTTTTTTTCTGTAGTAGAGATTTGAGATTACACCAAACTCCCTTTAAGAAATATGACATACTAACAATTCCTTACATATCAGAGAAATTACGTAATTCTAGAAACACAAGATAAAAGGTGTCATATGTCGACAGCCTTCTTGTCAGTTCGGCATCAATATAATCCATAAAGACAAACTGTACTACTGTACAAACTTTACGATTTTGATTTTGTCTCCTCAGCTCGTTAGTAGCTTCTGTTAGTGAACTGTACTATTTTAGTGGGAGAAGACAGAAGGAATGAGAGGAGAGCTGTTTCAGAAATGAAGATTTCTGACTAAAATAACTTAAGTCTTTAAGTAACTGCCTGATTTGCTGATTCCTGTTTGGCTCTGGGGAGAGTGCACCCACCTTCTGATAATATTAAACATTATTTCATCATGGTTAGGAACTATTTTTCATTCGAAGTAGCTCACATGTTTCAAAATTGCAAAGTTATATCATCAAAATGTGGGGACACAAAAGCACTTGTTCCCCCGGTCTAATAGTGGGGCTGCAGCTGCTCCACTCGCTCCATTGCTCAGGTGCCAGTGGTCATAATATCTGGAGGAGAAACTCAACAGTTTCTCAAAATATGTTTTTCATTTTGTATCATGTCTCAATTATAACTAACTGATAGGAGACTGAACAACAGCTTCCTGCATCCTCCTTTATTTACATGCAAAAAGTCAATTAGCTACAGAGATCACTTGGTGATGAAGGATTCACCGTTATAGCTAAGACATTCATTATGGGAAATTTCCCTGTGGATCATGCACCTCATGTAGCAATACGATTAAAAACTGACTAATTCAAAAATGTACAGACATAAAAGAAGTGCAAAATCAAATCCCTACTTCCCTCTAGCTATACCAATGTGATTGATACTACTCTGTCAATGTAAAATATACTTATATAAGTCAAGTTTAAAATTCTGATCCTGATTCTGGTTCTGATTTTGATTTACAGTGGAGGTGTTACTGAATTCATTATCTGAATGAATGAGGGAAACAGTTTGATCCCTTTGCTGTAAACAAAATTACTTTGTAACTTCCAGGATATAACCTATTCATGTTATTACACATTGTTATTTTTATCTTTGAACATTTTTTTGTAAGTCGCTGCAATAATATAATTGCAATTACTAAATTTTATTCATGGGGTATTACATGTGGAAGTGATATTAGATTCATTATCTGAAAACTCAGGCTAGTGTCATTGTAACTTCCGGAATATTACTTATTCCTGCCATAAAAATACTTTCTTTTTATTGTTTTTGAGTTTTTTTTTTCTCTAAGATTTTTTTATAAGTCACTGCAATAACATGTGTTGTGTCGAATATCACATGTGGCTTGGATTACAAATTATATATCTTGAAATTGGAAGTTGTTTGGTTTGATTAGTTTTATGAATGATGAGAAACCTGAAGACTGCAGGGATTAACATGGTGGTTTTGTAATAATTTTCAGTTTGTATTGGATCCAGAGCTGCTCTGGTTTGTAATTAGTTGCTTTATTTTGACACAGGTATCTGCATTACAGCCTCTCCCACTGACACTAAAAATGTACTTCATCATACAACCACTAGATGTCAGTCTTTGGTTTCAACACTGCAACATGAGCTTGGTAGAGTGACACCACATTCATGATGTATGCCAATTCTATAAAACTCATGTTCCTGCTTTTGTGACTTTTTAATCCAGCGGTGAAAAACAATTGCGGTCTGATGTGTATTACTGACATGAATTATTAGCATATGTTCATGTAAATCAAATTTAAAATCTGAATAATTCATCTTTACTCTAAGGAGTGTTGCTTTCACGCCAGCATTCTTTCTGAGAGATCTTTTTGTCACATGCTGTTGATCTAATCGCAGAAATAAAAGCAGAAAAACAGATTGATTACGGCACCAAGGCTAACTCATCCTGAATCTTTCCCTCTCTGTATTTTCTGACAAGAGTGAAATTGAATTCTTAAAATTATAACACCTTGAATGAGCGGAGGGAGGCAGGCCAGGGTGTCCCTGTGCTCTCCCACTGCGGCACAAAGGAGCCTTGGAACGCGACAAGTGTGATATATGCTCCCTCACTCCTAATACACAGAAAATTAGTGAGTGTGGGAATATGTGACAAATGGGCTGTGGGAAGGAGACACTGATGCACTCTGTTTCTGCCCTTTGCTTCACACAACAGAAGCAATTTTCCAAGCTGTCTACCATCTATGCATCACTGCACCTTGGCATTTTATTTTATTTTATTACAGTTACATTATTGGCAGCATACACTGCTTTAATAAATGAGCTGGATTTGCTTACTTTGAGGTTTAATTCAGAATTCAGCATGGGCTGGTTGCAGCTCTGCGGACAGGGTGATTGATTTAATTACGCCTTACAACAGTTAATCTATCCCAAATGTCTGGTGCTCCGTGATGTCTGCAATGAATTAACTTCTTCTGGCTTTGTGCCACGCTGTCTGCATTTATGAGTTTCGTCTCATCTTGAAAGGAAAAAAAAACTATTAGTCACAATTTATTCTCCTCGCTGATCAAGAATAGTGAAGGAAAAATTCAAAAGAGCAAAGCTATTTTTCTGTGACCACTTGTGCGGACCATGTTTCATTGCCCCAAGCAGAAAATGTACTAACTGCACAAATGTTAGTTGGAAGCTAGCAAGCAACAATTCAGGGCACGTTCACACCTGAATCTGGTCCAGTTCCTGAATCGATCCAGTGTGAGGATGATATATTCAGTTTGGTTTGGTGGTTTTTGTTCACAAAGGCAAAACTCAAACAATCCAACAACAGAGGTGAAGTCATAGGACCCAAGTTCAGGGAAAACATGAACTGTAGTCTACGATGACAGACAAATGATTTTTGATGCTATATGAATTGTGCTACGAATCACACATATGGTATTTGATAATTAAGAGATCATTTTACAAGAAAGTGACCTCATGATCTTCTCCCTCCAAATGCTAACATTAGGCACTGAAGGATGATTCCTATGCATTTTCATACCAAGTCAAACAACACTGGGTCTTCTTTCTTTCTCTTCCAGGCTGATAAAAGGACCAGGAGTCCCTGGATAAAACTAAAAAAATATAACATAATGTTACAAGAGTGATGTTGGTGCTGATGGTGTATATTTTGCGACAGAAGAGCTGCATTTTACTGAACGGTTTCAAACTATTATCAGTATTTACCCCTTTGGGTAAATGTTCAATCGAACTAAACAAGGCTGGTGTGAACATGCCCTAAGTTTGTGAATATGGACACAATGTCCTCCTTTTTTTTTGTAACACTCAAGAATTTCCAACTAATTTATTATCCACTGTCAATTTGATTTCAGACTAAACAAGGCTGGTGTTGTGAACCCACCCTAAATCTCACAGCAATTTCTGAAATAGTCACAAAATGTAATTAGTTTAGACTGTGACGCTCATGACTTTCAAACTAATTTATTACCCAACTTCTGGCTGGTCAGTTACAGCATTTTAAGGTCTGTAAGTTCTGTATAGCAGACTTTCGCTATGTATATCACGCAGTTGCTATGGATACAGTTCTGATCAGAGACTCTGGAGGAGCATTAAAATCATTTTTAAATCAATAAAATGTTTTTCAAATGAACATTTTGTGTCAAATTCTATTTATTAGTAAATAGCAATTCAATAAGCAGAATAATGTACAGCGAGCAGGTCATTATGGCAAAATAAACCCCTTTAGGATGTTTCAAGACTCCTCCACTTTGTGTTAGGCTCCTGCATCACCATGTTGGAGTTTTCACTCACTTGACATTATCCCTTACTCATTATCGCCTGTGGTCGAGTTAGCAATAACATGCAATGTATGGTTATGCTCTCAAAGTAAAAGGTCATGAGCAGATTTAGATGCTAAAACTAGGTGGTTAGGTTTAGAAAATGAGCATGGTTTGGGTTAAAATGGCTACTTCCATAAATCAATCAACCATCCACTCTTTCCTCCTCCCTGAGTAGACTTTCCCACTCAACTACGCTCATCCTTATTACTTTAAAAGTCTTGCTGACTCAAAAATATTGACAATTCCTGTCCACGTGCACAAATCAATGAATAACATTTTGTGACTACTTCACCAACTGCAGTGGTACTGGGCTGCAAGTAATATACACAGCCACTGTGTGTGTGTGGTCAGAGTAGCAGCTCAGCCTTTAACTGATCTCTGAACTCAGAAAGAACTTCAGTTCTGTCTGTTATTATTTTTCTCCAGGCTCTCTCTCTCTGTCTGTCTCTTTTCCTCTTGTCTCTGTGCATCCATGTACATTCATAAATGGGATGGCAGAAGCAAAAAAAAAGACCAAGGTTTTGCTCGAGTTGAAATGTTTTTCAACTCATGCGGACGTGTCTTCACCTCAGTTTGCACTGGAAAAATACATGTTTATTCTCGCCCACTTGCGTCTTTCCATTGACTTTAATCATCCCACAGCCCTGTCTGAACACACCTTCAGAGTCACACTTTCTTACCTTTTGGCTGTGTATTTGTGTCATTCGTTTGCACCAGAGGTTCAGGTACAGTCAGTTCCCCTGAGAGAAAAACACATACATAAAGGGACGTGTCATTTAAGAGAAAAAGTTCAACATTTTGTTATTTTGTCAACATTTTTGCTTTCTTTCCCAGAGTGAAATGAGAAGATCAAAACCTGAGCGTTTAAGGGCAGTTCTGGTATTTTTAAATCTTGGCACTATCTTTTCAGAATTTTGGCACTAAATGGCTAAGCAGGAAAAAGTTTTTGGACTTGCCTCAGCTGTGGATTCTTGGGGGCACATATGCAAATACAGATAATAGACCCACTTTCCAAAAATTATGATCCAGTTACTCAAGATAATGCACAGATCCTGTTGTGAGCAGTATCACATCAGAACTACTTTCTTTCTGCAGTGGAATGTACTGGACCTACTTTCTTTTGAATAGAGAGAAAGTAGTTCTTACATGAAACTGCTCACAACAAGGTCTGTGGATTATCTTGACTGACCAGGTCATGATTTTTGGAAAGAGACACTGGTTTTGAATTTTTCAAATGTATTTTTTTGTGCTTTGAACACCACAAAGCCAAGTGCTATTTAGTCCCAACATATTTGAGAGAAGCCACACATCTCTATGGCCGATGTCTCCAAAACTCTGCAACTGACACCAAAAAAATCTAAATGAAAAAATAGCACCAAAGGCCCAGGGGAAAATATGCACTTTTGGGGTCAATTGTCCCTTTTAGCTTGGCTGGTCCCCCACTGTGCAGGGCTGAGTCATGATAGGCCACATCCCAGTTCATATTTTCCTCCGCTTTGTGCTGTACTGTATGCAGGAAATCGGCAAGTGAGATTTTCTTCACATCTGCGGTTTAGATGATCCTAACTCAGGTATTCAAATATGCAAGGAGCCTAGTGTGGATTATCACATATATCTCCAAAACTCTGCAACTCACACTTAAAAAATGTAAATGGAGAAACAGTAGTACAGGCCAGGAAATAAATATGTATTCTTTGGTGTTGGGGCAAACTGTCCCTTTAAAGGGTTAGTTCTGATATGAACTTGTGTGTCGGAAAGAGCTTTCTGTAGTATTTTTCTGCAGTGTCTCCACTTGCCTGGCAGAGTGACTCTTTGGACAGAGCCAAATCTGGTTTCTGTTTCTCCCCTCCCAATCTTTATGCTAAGCTAGGCTAATTGCCTGCTGGCTATAGCTCCACATTTCACACACAGACATGAGAGTGGTGCCAACCTTCTCATCTCCCTCTCAGAACAAAAGTAAAGGTAGAAGTATATTTCCCAAAATGTTGAACCGTTTCTTTAAGGAGTGCTTCACCTTCTACATGTAAGTAAAAAATTTAAACCTTAATTACACAATTGCAAAACTGAATGCTTATTTTATTGTGTATCTGACTGATTTACTTTAAAGGAACAGTTCGGCAGAATTAAAAAATACATTTTTTTCTCCTATATATAGGAGAGAAGGCAGACATCTATAATGTCTCTATAATGGGACTTGGCTTGAAAAAAAAAAAATTGAAAAAAAAATTCAACAAGAATGTCTCTTTCAAAGAAATCATTCTTTCGAAGAAAGTATTTTAGTATAGTATTTTTTAGTATTTCTGGTACATTCTAAAGTAGTTCCAGTAGATTCTACTGCAGAGTAGTTCTTACATAAAACTACTCACAACAAGGTCTGTGGATTATTTCATCAGGTCGTGATTTCTAGAAGGAGACACTGCTTTTTTTTTTGGCAGTTTGAGCACCACAAGCTGATTGCCATTTAGACCCATTTTACTGGAGAAAAGGCAGACATCTCTATAGCAGATATCTCCAAAACTCAACAACTCACACCAAAAAACAGAAGAAATGTTGGCTAAATAGCATTACTGGTGAGAGGAAAAATTGTGTATTTTTGATTTTGGGGGTGAACTTGGGGGTGAACTGAACCTTTAAGACAAACGTCTGATGCAGTGAATAGTTATTAGGATACTTTCTTGCAAGAGTTTTAAACTTGAATGTTAATCCATAGAACACACAGAAACATAACACAATTTGGTGCAGAGTGTGGTGTAGTGTACATTCAGTCTTACCAGTTAATATGGTGGGCTGCACCTCACTGGGTCTTCTAGCAGACTGTGTGTGGACTTCTGGTGCCTTAGTGGTTTGTGCTATATTCACAAAAAAGCATAAAAATAAAAATAAAATACAATTTTAAAAAGCCACATAAGAGCAGCTGTAAAGACTTTGAGAGGTTGCTCATCCAGAACATAAATCCCACGGATCAGATTGTGAAGCAGGTTTTTACATGGACCTATATTTAGACCAGATCTCCTCAAATCCCAGTGATCAATCATAATTAATGCAAGTTTAATTTCATTAGTATCTGACTGGAAAGGGTGTTGGTCTGAAAACAGATATAATCTACTAATGAAACCAGACAGAGTCATCTATCTGAAATTGTTATCCATAAAAAAAAAGCTTCTCCAATTGATTTTCAGCACAACATAGGCTGCTGGCAGAATTGGTCACAGCTGAGCAACTTACTCTTTCTGTTCTTTGACAATTTCAATATCTAAATGACTTCTAAGTCATGCCTAAGTCTAGTATAATTGAGTGTGCTTTGGTCACTTAAAAACGATTTAAATGCTAAATCAAGGTGGGATGCGATTTCATGGTCAGCTAAAATTCATCAGAAAGTTAATTTTCTGGGGTAGAACTGTTTTGATTATGTCACCACTCTAAAATGAGTTTGCGCTTGTTGTGCCCTGCCTGGGCTTTGGCTGTCTGTGAACCCAGTATGTGCGTAAATTACACCTAGCATGCTGCTTTGAGGTGAAGGTACGGAAAGTAATTATTTCTGGTTGGCTTACAATGCCAAGGTACAATCTAGGTTCAGACATCTCCAGCTGACTTTATACACTATAACTACTTTGTTGAAATAAAAGCCTTGTAACCATATATACCCTGACTTTTCCTAAGTGTGTGTATATTTTGTTCTAACATTGTCATTTTATTAAAGTTATGAAACACAAAATAGTTCTGAGTATTTCTATTTCTACCTTGAATGGCTACAGAAGTCATGGTTTAGTTTGGTTTAGTCCAGGAAACACTTCTGGTAGTTTCACAGAATCTCCCAAACAAAACCTCAATAAAAGCTTCAACCATAAATATGACATCACAAAAATTACATTTAGATTTTTTTATTTTATTTTATGCTTTTAATGACAGGACAGCTGAAGACGTGACAGGAAATGGGGAGAGAGAGTGGGGGAATGACACGCAGCAAAGGGCCATGGGCGGAGGTCGAACCCACGGCTGCTGCAGAGGACTCACAGCCTCCGTACATGGGGTGCACGCTCTACCAACTGAACTATCGCCCCAAAATGACATTTAGTACAGACCAGTGTGAGCGGTTAGATCACTGCTATGGCCATTCTGGTAGTTATAGAATATTGTTAGTTCTGGTGTTAAAGCTGAGGTGTATTTGTGTTAGCTTGTACTGCCTTTTTTTTTTCAAAGATGCAGTCGATTTTCCACACCTCTGGAGCATTCACAGCTGCAGAACATACCCATCCAGCTTTAATTTGTGTTTCTGAATAGAACTTTACAGTGCCGCAGTCTGGACAACCTCAGTGTCAGTCAGTCTTTACTGTAAAAGTGCAGAAGTTCAACCTTGGCCTACCTGGGTTCTGACACCTCGCCTGGCACGCCGCCATGCTCCTGAAATTGTTGGCATTGCCGAAGCAGCCTCCGTAAAAGAAATGCTTGCACTGCTGACTACTGCTGTCATAGAAGTAGCGAGACACCAGCCCCCGACAGAGACCAGGAGCCTGGGCTAAATGGCACGGGTCCTTGTCATCTAGGAAAGGGAGAAGGAGAACAATTATAAGAAATTATAAGAAAAGACTACATTACAGCTCTCAGTTATTGAGTACTGAAGTCCTGCGGGCAAGTGAGAAAAATGACACACAGTTTCACATAAGTGATATTTTATAAAATAAACAAAATATTCAGGAAAAATTAGTTATATGCGGAAAAATAAATAATTTCATAATAGTCCTATATTTTGCTATTTGTCTTTATATTTCCACATTTTTATTCGCTATTTATTATTTTATTTCACTTTATACTTTTATTTTCTTACTCTGACAGATTTTTTCTCTTTTATGGCACTCCTATGACTCCATGCATCATAGCGTACTTACTTACATAACGTAAATCTATTCATGCTGCAATTTACGAGTCAATAATTATTAGGCCGGAGATATACTCACTGTTTGACCATGCATTCATGTAGACAAACAGCTATGTAGTGAAGCAAACTGTTCACACCACGTCCACTTGCCTACGCATGTTACTGCAAAACACCACTAGAGGGCACAACAGAGAACTGAGACCACAAACCACCCATAAAAACAAAAGAAAGAAGAAAAGGAGTCCTGTTTTTCCATCATCTAATGCACTCAAACCTCATTTATTTCGATGTGTTTTGATGTCGACTTCCAAACCTGAACTTATCCGTTGCTAGCTGTTGTGGCAGGCATGTTTGTCACTGTGTAGCAGCAACGATACGTTGTAAAGACGAGGGTAGTTGTGGACTTGTTCAATGAGCCTGTCCTTAAAACTTTCTGTCATTGTTGTTGCATTCTGCCCCTGCACTGCCCCTATAGGTCGTGTGTATTGCATCTTGCAGATGTATACCATTAATTTCTGAGGATTTGCACAACCGACACTCCAAATGGTTGCAGGATACGCGAGGCAGACATCACGCGTACACGAATGTGCAGTTAAAAGCAAGTATATTTCCCTAATAAGCCTTATCTACTGTATTTATTCCAAAGATTTTCTTAATATAGATATGTATATAGCAGCGGGGCTTCTAAGGCTTGTAAACCTGCCCAATCCATATCAGTTCCTGGCAGTTTTCTGTGCTGGTTGCAAATTCCCATAAACAGTTGTTAGCCTAAACTTCCACAGCAATTTATAGTGCTATTATGTACCAATGAATATCTCACTTTTCTTGCAGCAGATCTTGCAGTAAGTGTTGCGCATATGACCATACTGTACGTGTGCGATTCTTTATTATACATCTGTCCCACAATATAAACTGGCACAAGCAGAGCTACAAAATGATGCCAACCTCTGTTCATAACACACCGTCATAGTTTGTGCAACTCATCACTTTAACATTTAAAGAAATATATATAATAAAAAATTTATGAACAGAAAAAAATATTTGACCTCAGTGGTAGCCAAGGGCCTGTTTCTCTTTACACATCAATTTGCACACATTCAACTTTGGTCTGTAACAATTTTTGCTAGAGTTACTGAACATAATCTTTTATGGTTTATTGACAAAACATAACATTGATTGATTGAAGATTTATTGATTGAACATTGCTCAATGTCATTTTTCAATTTTCTTTCATTTTGTCCAGAACATAAGGCTCCAATGATTCTGAAATTGATCTTCCGTAAGAGAGTAAAATGAAAGTGAAATAGAAATGAAATAGACGTGAAATACTTCACTGCCTCTATTGAGTTTTCAGTTTTGCTTTGATACCACTTACTGATTACTAAATTTCTTTCTATGGAACAACTCGCAACAAAGCCAGCGATCAGTTTTTGTTTATCACACGTTTGAAAGGAATGTAGAGTTCGGTACAGTCAGATAAACGCGTCTTGAAAAGAAAAAGCAAGCAAGCAAGGACAGACCACGGAAGTGACAGTAATAAAGACATGGAGAGGGAAGATAGAGCTACTTGAAGCCTGTATAGAGTATGAGGTCCAATAAATGAACTGAGGCCATTGTCTTCTTGTCTCCTCAGCAGCACAGTGACATTTCCACTCCATCTTTCTCTTCAAGCTGAAAAATCAACACTTTCCCAGCAAGAACATCCTTATGTTCCCTTGTCCCATGTGAACCACATCACCTCCCCTACCATGTCTCCCTTCCCTGCTTTTCTTTTCTGTCGCAACTCTTCTACCTCTCTCCTAGCTCTCAGTTTCAGTTCTTAGCACTCGTTGCATATATTATCTCCCTCGGGTCTCAGAGTGTTGGGATCAGGGTGCTGCAGCTCTAAGCTACGGCTTGATGCTAATCTAAATTCTGCATCTTTCATTGCGTAAGGTTGATGTAAGGTTGTTGAAATAGAACATTTTTGTTTCCTGTTTGTCTGTCTGTCCTTGACGGCAACTCTTCATATTTTGTCAATCCAATCTTGATGCTTTTGAAAGGGAAATTTGGAAAGTTAGGGATTATTCGAACTTCAGATCTGTCATACAAACTGCATTCAGACTCTCTTTAATCTGAAATCTGTAACTCTAAAATACTATCACCTTCTGTGGCGTGGAGCACTCAGCAGAAAAGACAGCAGAGCTGTTGAGGGGTGTTGTCAGGAACCCTGCTGTTTATTTGAATAAGCCTTCATGAAACGACAGAAAGATATTTACAAGCTGGTGACAGGCTCATGCTTGATTTGAGTCTGTAACACAATCACAGCCATGGGGCGAAATGCATCCCTTGCAGTTGACTGGCTCGGTTTGTGACAGATTTTACAGGCATCGTCAGCCAAGACAGGTGCAGCCTGACAACCAGTGACTAGCTAATAAACATCTCTGAAAAGCAGAGTAGAGAGAGCGTGCATCCATTCAAGTGCACTGGGTTGTGCACTTGAATGGATACCCAACTACATATGACATATAATGCAGGTACCCCTGTAGTGTAATTTCTGGACTTGGTCCTCTAGTCTTATGTTTTGATGTGCTGTTGAAGTCAAGTGACGTAGTACAAAGAGTGAGAAATTCCACGTATGGAGGAGGTGGCGTGAATGGATGGGTGAAACAAACACACTTTCATCCCAGAGATTGGGGTTCATGTCCTGCGTGAAACCAAAAGTCAGTTCACATACATTACGCTAATATATGAATTTATTCTCTCATTCTTATTTTGACTAATTTACATAATTTACCATCACTGTTGACTTAGTAAGCTATTACTAAAGTTCTATAACTTTTTACATAACTTTCTACATATCTTACATATGTTATGCATGTGAACTTTCATATGTCAACCTACCTCCACAAGTAGTTTAAGATCAATCTCATTTTCAGATCTATTAATACACCTAAGAATCAGTGATACCGCACACAAGTCAGAAACACATCCTCTGATTGAACAGACTTACGCCAAGGCATCTTGGGATTGTTAACGTGTGGCTAACAACATGCTAAGAACGACAATGACGACTGTTTTCAAAAAATGATAAATGATGAATATATGACAGTTGGGGTCGAATTTATCATTGTTGGTTTCAAGTCTGGATTACAAAGCTTCTTAAAGAGACATGATCATAAAGAAGCTGACAATATGAAGGTGTAGTGCTAGCGTTAGCTTCAGCTTAACGTTAGCCTTCCCTGCTCAGCATACGTCAGGGCTAGCCCCATCACTTTCCCAGCAGTTGGGAAATAACAGGCAAGTTTTTCTTGGTCTTGGGAAGCTAAAGCACTTATTAAGTGACATACTGTAACATCTACGGTACATTCACTGCTAGACTGACAGCTTTCTGCCACTTGCCATCCTTCACTTGCGTGCCACACACAGTGACATACTGTCCTAAAAGAGTTCTGTTATGCTTATGACAGCAGGCTTCGATGACATCCAATAAAATGTAATTATTAAGGCAGTCGCAGTAAACTGCCGCCCAGCGAGAATATGTTGCTGTGTCACCACGGTAAGGAAAATCCATACCATCATAACCTTATTTGTTCCCTAAACATAACCAAATAGTTTTTGTGCCTACAGTTAGAAAGTCTACCTGGACATTGCATTTTTACTGTATTGACCATGAAGCCCTGCATGTGCAAAACTGGCACTAGAAGGATATCTAAGATTCCTATTTTCAAGTGTAGGGCAACTGATCGAGCTGCTGTATTTGAAGAGATGGGAGTGAGAGCACCTTTTTTCCATCACACAGCTGCATAATGATTTATTTATCAAAAAATGTTACTTTTAACTTCAGTTACTTTAAATGTCTGCAACTTGGAAAGTTTGATAAAGTAATACTTGAGGGTAACAAGTTTTTTTTCCATGACTACAATGAAGCATCCTCACATCAGACGAAACGATGATGAGGCATTTTATTCTAGAAATGTGTAGTCCAAAGATTGTTGAGGCAGTGAAATAAATAAGTAAGCCTCTTAAATCTCACTGACCTTCCAGTGGATTAGTCATTTCAAACTCATGCTGTGAACTCTGACTTTGATCACACCGACAAAACTTGAATTTAAATTCTAGTGGAGATCCCAAAGTTTCCAAAACTACAAAATATACCAGGCTGTAGGCTATTTTGGGAAATTGTGTCTAAAATGATCCACAGTGTGTAATATTTTCATTTCATGGACAGGTGCAGCCATAAAAACATGAAGTGAAACACCTTTAAAGATAAAGGTGAAACAAGGATTTTTTTTTTAAACTCTGTTTTTTATTATTTTCTTTTAAACAAAAACAGGACAGACAGGGTCATCACAGGTGTAAAAAAATGCTTAACATATAGAATGAGGGTTGAATGAATCTGGGTTACATTCATTGTCTCATATCAAAATCTATAAGTCTTTTATGTCTGTGAGTGTCATTTGAGGTCCAAGACGTTTTTATGATCCTTGGCTCCATTTAATGCTAGTCCTCAGTGTTTCCTACAAGAAAAGATGTCTCCCAGTCTTTCTTAACTTAAAGGTCCACTCTGTTTGTGCAAAGGAAAAGTACATTACATTATTTCTCTAGAAACAAGGATTTTAAGGAGTTAAAATATATATAATGTCCCACTACATTGCTCTGTATTGTTTAGTGCAACAAATGGCCATCTAATGCTATAATGTCTGTCCATACTAAACCTCTGTCTGTCCTTTTAGGTGTAAAAAAGAAAAAAAGAAAAAAAAAAGGGAAAACAAAGCATATCGGCTCAGTAAACCTGAGTAAACAGCTAACTGTAGCCCACAGGCTAATTTAAGAAAGAAACCAATGTCATAGAATAGTGTTTTGGGAAATACATTAGCTCTCTTGTCAAGACTTTGATGAGAAGCTAGCAGGTGGACTTTCTTTGGACAGACCAAGGCTTGCAGTTTCCCCGTGTTTCCAGTCTGTGTGCTAAGCTAAGCTAACCAGCTGCTAGCTGTAGCCTTATGGACCGATGTGAAAGTGGTATCAATCTTATTGTGTAACTCTTGACAAGAAAGTGAAAAGCATATTTCCCAAAGTTTCTATATATAGAAATATATATATATTCCAAGTGTTTTATCTAGAACCCACCCCAGGCTGCTACCATGAACCTTTCATATTTCATCTAGAACTCACCCAGAGGGCTCTACTATGAACCTTTTTATACTCCAAGGCTTTTGTCTAGAACCAGGGGGTTCCTCCAAGAACTCCTCCATTTTCCAAGGGTTTTATCAAGAACCCACCCAGGGGGTGCTACCGAGAACTACTTTATGGTACAAAGAACCCTTAAGAAAACTCCTTCCAAAAAGGGTTATTTGGATGAAAAGGGTTCTAAATTGAACCCATAATCTTACAACGACCCATTCTTCAAAACAGGGTCTTCAGAGGCAAACAGTTTGGGGTAGAACATCGGGGTTCTACCCCTTGGTAGAACCCTTTTGGAAACCTTATTCTTAAGGGTGTAGTTTCTATAAACTATGTAGCTGAAATGGTTTTACAACAAGACAGTGCCAATTACTAGACAGTGTGATTTACTGAAGCTGAAGCAAATACCTGTCTGTCCCAACAGATGAGGACGCCTTCCACCTGCTAAACACGCCCAGTTTGGTTTATATGTTAAGTATCTTAATAACAGCACTCCACTGAAGGGTTGCCATGATTAAGAGGCTATCATTGTAACATCTAAATACATTTTATGAGGTGACTTTGACTTAAAAGCATGGGCAAAGAGATGTGTCAAAGGGTAGTCTAGCACGCTCTCGAGAGCAATGCAGTGATGAATAATTCAGAGACACAATTCTCTATCAAAGCTGTGAAGGTGGAAGAGGTGATTTGTGTTTTGAGGAGAATTATCGGTCAGCTTTTTCTTTTTCTTTTTTTTTTTTTTCTTCAAGCGCTGGGTGTGAATTATACGGTCCGTTGTTCCAGAGAGTTTTGGCTGCTCTCCAAAGAGAACCTCAATATTTCAGCAAAACAGACTTCAACATTTAAGAGCAATTCAGATGATTGTGAGGTGCAGCCTGGTTCGTGCGTGAAGAAACAGATATTTTCATCTTTTTTCACTAATATTCAAGCTCCTTTGAGAAAGATGAGATTGTGCGACAATGTAGAATGAATCTATTGAACACTTACAATGTTTACAGCATATTTGTATCACCCCATCCCTCCCTTATCTCCTCACTTGAATTGATTTCTCACTGCTTATTTCTTTCCTTCAGTTTTCAACCATACATTTTGAAAGGTTATCATTGTTCTGCCTCTAAAAGTGCTGACACTATCTTGGCCTGACCCCTTGTGGAAAAAAAGGTGACTGATCTCAAATAGAACTGGACTTCAAGTAAAATACATGAACTTGAGCATAGAAGTTCCAGTTGCCACTGGGAGTCCAGACACCATGGGATTATGGGGCCAGGCTTTCCCTGGATAACCTTAGTGACCTCCCTGTTCCATCTTGTCCACTCCCCTCCATTTTCTGCTGTATAATTATTTTATAATGAATGTTTGTGTGTGTGTGTGTGTGTGTGTGTGTGTGTCGTTCATTCATGAGAATTGGGACAAATAATGTCCTACCAAAAAAAAAAAATCATTCTTTAAGGATTTATCTATTTGAAACATGCAATCATCAAAAGATTTTATTTACCTTTTTTTTTACATTAAAAATGTGCTATTATAATCATCTTTGTTTACAATTTTTTACATCCCAAATTTCTGTCGACAAGACATAATTCAATCAGGTATAAGAAGGTTAGCTATACTTTCAGGACCCTTTGTCTCACTTCCTGGTTTGAAAAACGCAGGAATACTGTTCAAGCACAGATAAGCTTCTGATTTTTCAGCAAATTCATTAAATGATACTGCTATCAACCACAACATGTCAACTCTGTAGCCTTTCTAAATCAAAGCTAAATAAGAATTGTGGTTTGAAAATGTGTATTTTGATTAGCATTAAGAGAATTCTTTAAAAAATATAATGGCAACTCACTATGACTATGCTGTGAAATGAAAAAAATGTAACATTTTGTCAACTCCATCCAACATCAACTATGTCAGATTTTCCACCTTCCATTACTTAACAGCTATATTTAATATAATTTAACCACCAGGAGGTTGGCCTGTTACAAGGTTTGATAGCCAAGAGTTTGATCTTTTAAATATATTTTCTTATGCTACCGCAATAAGAAAAAAATCCATCATCATGTGACTTGTGTGGATTACATAATATAGTTACTTCAAACCAAAGTATGACCCATTTTTCAATGTAACCAAGTAGTTTTGGTGGCCAAGCCTAATCAAAATATGTCCATTTTAGGATGTTAACCACATGTTAAGAAGACTCTTTGGGAGCATCTTATATGGATACCTTGTGCATCAGTATGAGATGATGAGGGATGTGACAAATATGTCAGTATTTTACATCTAGGACAAGAACAGGTTGGGAAATCGATGCAAATCTGCATATACTTAATTACATAATGCATCATTTACAAATTGAGACATAAAAGTTCAGAAAACTTTGATACAACAACAATAATAATAATATATTAATATTACTATTATTATTTTACCCTTTTCACCTGCAGTGTCCTGCCTTTTATAAATCTTACTGTTTCAGCTCTATGAAGTCAGCTCACATTTTTCCAGTCCACTTTTTTCCTACAACAATATACCCAGTTCTGCCACCTCCAGCAACATCGTATTGTTTTTGCTGCTGGCTTTTCTGCCCCTTTTCCCTTTGCTTACTTTGTTTTTTAACAACGTCTGTGCTCACAGACCGAGCGGACGCCCTGAGCCGAGGACAAAAAAGTGCGACTGTCACAGAGAAACGCTGTGTTTGTGTCTCGGACCTCTTCAAGCGGAGCTTTAAAAGGGACATCAGACCAAAGGAAGAAGTTTGGGACACAATGGTTATGACTCATCGGGGTTTCAGTAAAAACATCAGGGCCGGGGAGAAAAAGCATTTGCCCGCTCAGACATAAAAGTAAAAAGTACCCCAGACTGAAAGCCAGAATGTTCCTCACATTTCGTTTGTGACCTTTGCAAGAACATTCTTGTTAAGCTGTCTGTGACTGTGTCTGCATGTGTGAGAAATGTAGGTCGCTCAGTCTTGAGAACTGGGGCAGAACTGTACTTTGAGGGGATTTTTGATTTTTACTATTAAATTACACTTGGAAAATATATTTAAAAGATCAAACTCTTGGATATGAAAACTTGTAATGGCCCAACCTTGTAGTCTATAGAGTTTATAAAATATTACTTTTTTCATTTCACAGCAAATTCACAGTGACTGGCCATTTTATTTTTTAAAGTCGTGCAAAATTTTCTAAATGCTGATTAAAATACATGTAATTCTTATTTAACTTTGATTAAGAATGGCTACAGCATTGACATGTTATGGTTGAGACACATCAGATAGCAGTTTAATTTAATAAATTTGGTGAAAATTTGAAAGTTTACCATCACTTGAGCAGTATTCCTGCCTTTTTTAAACCAGGAAGTGAGACAGGGGTCCTTAATCCTGTTTTTGTAAAAATCTGACAGAGTTAACAGAAATCTAGGAACTTTAAAAGGCCAACATTTTCATTTAAAAAAAGAAAGAAAACAAAGATTATTATAATAGCATATTTTTATACCATCTTGTTAGTTTTAGATTTTGAAGGTTTTTAACATATGTTTAAATTGTTTGAAGTTGTGAATTCTTGTCTGGGTGTTTTCTGGCACAGAGCAAGTTGAGAAATTTAGAAAACTAAAGCAAACCAAAATATTTCATAAATTCCATATACTTCATAAGAATAAATTTTCACCAAAGAGTTGGAATTGTGTTGGTACTAACCATATTTAAAGGCTTTTTTGGTGAGACATGATTTGTCCTACTTCTCAAGAATGACTGATAAGTGTAATAATTTCATTTTGAATGTGTCAGCTCACAGTTTTTGTAGTGTGTGCTATTTGTGGGAATGAAAATATCACTGACTTGATGATAACAGCCGTGCTGAAGAAAACGTTAGCCCTCGAGATCTGCTTTCTGTAAGTTACAAATGAGATGACATTTTCAAATGTCTGCAGCTGTTAAATCAAACCCCTCTTGGAAAAATCTAGTTTCACTTTCTTATTAGTGCGACGACACTGAAACACAGAACTGAACACATACATTCACTGTATTCAAAGAAACACTCAACATCATACCGTAGGGGCAAAAAAACAAACAGGAAAACACTTAATAATGGGTGGTATTGATCAGTGAAAATGAAAAGACTGGTGTTAATTTAGTTTGATTTTAATTTAATTTACAAATGCATCAGACTTAATGAGACAAGATCATTAATTGTTACTGCAGTGGAGCTCAGGGCTAACTCATTTTCTCACTAATGGCTTCATTTGTTTACAGCCATCTCACTCCTGTCTTGTTAAATACAGCTGAGTTCCAATTCAATATTTAGATTGTATATATTAAATACATCAGTCTAATCTTTTTTAGTATACTGTGTTTTCAATTAGTATCCTGGAAATGAACTTTATAAATGACACAATGTAATGATAAAACATGCAACTCTCGAAAGACATTATTAATTAAATTTTACAAAAAGAAAGCAAATATCTTTGTGAAGACTTTTTAAAATTATTATTATTTCCCAAGATCCCTCTGTAGCTGTGTCACTTGTGGATGTATTTAGTGGGCAGGTATGGGAGCAAGTCATCTTTTTGCAAATCACGAGTAAGTCTTAAGTCTTTGCACTCAGGTCCCAAGTCAAGACAGGCAAGTCACAAGTCAGTTTTCAAGTCAAGCCTAGTCAAGTCCTGAGTCCTAAACTTTCAGTTTCAAGTCTTCCAGTAAGTCTTCAGAGATTCCTTGACTCACCGTTCCTTGTGCAACTTCAAATGTCAAACTAAACTGGAAGTTGTTATGTCTCTGTCTGTAATTTTCCACAATTCATTTTTTGTTGACCATCGCTTTTTTGTACGCGAACAAAATTATCTTTGGTACAAGTGTCACGATTTTCCTTGATTTGAAAAGATCAACAGATCATTCTGTTTCCGTGGTTTCTGTTTCTGCCCTGACAATTTACATTTTCTAATTCTTCATTAAAAAGATCTATATGGTATCAAGTGTGATATGATGGTTCGTATAAACTACGCTGTGTGTACAAAGTATTGTGTTTCTTTTCTTCAGACACCCAACAGATGCTGCAAATAGTAAGAGAAAAAAGGGGTTCTGTTTTTGATTTCGATTCAGTTGTGCTTGTATCAATCAATTTTCGATCTAATAGTTCAGTAATTTAACTTTGATGTTTTATGGTTCTCTCTTGCATCTTGGTTGGATGCTGTCAGATTGGTTCAAACAAAGTAGATCTGGGAAACTGACTGGCTGAGAATGAATAGAGTTAATGTGCAGGAAACGAAGGGAAATTAAGAGTATTGATGGGAAATAAACTGATTTGTGGATTCACAGTTTTTAAATTATATACAATTTAATATTTGGGTCTGGGAGAAAGTATCAAGTGCTTTCAGGTCAAAAGGCTCCAGTCCAAGTGAAGTCATACGCTTTTTTGATTTTATCAAGTTTAATGACATCAAACTTGAATCCAAGTTATGTGAGTTTTTTGGGACAGTTGCTTATGGGGCACATATAATAAACAAACAAACAAACAAAAAAAAAAAACCTCTGCAGACTTCCTGAGGCTCTTGCATTTTGGACTGATAGAACATGCTTAGTAGTTTCCTTCTTGAGCCGATACACAACTTCCTCTGACCCAGCCGGCTGACTACCTGTTGGCTCCCTGCACACACAATAATAATAAATAAATGAATAGCTAAAAAAAATCAAGTAGCTCTTCTAGACTTTTCAGATGTTACTGAACCAAATGGATCAAATTCTGATAATAGAAAGAGTCGGTGTGGGGTGTGTGTGACACTTTTACAGTGTGAACACACTACAGCACGCAGTAAAAACCTGCATAGAATCAGGACAGAACTGGGTTTATTTTTTCCCTTCTAATCATGACTTTGGCCTCTAAACCAAAGTCACCACCCAAAACAGGACAAATGGTTACGCACATGGAGGTGTGGTCCAGTGTAGATAAAAGCAACCACAACTTGGTATTATGCAACAAGCCAATAAAACAGCCCTGAAACTACCCTTTAAATGTCATGGTACAAATGTGTAAGTTTTATAGTTCACTAAGAGCTTACACACACTCATGAGTAAGACCATACACACACAGCACCTTCACAGTTCTGTCCAAGCTGTTTTATTTAGAGGAACATATTCTTCCCCTGGTCTGCAGTGCTGTTTATCCATCAAGATCATTTCAGTGTGAGTTGTTGTATATTTGAGTTCTCTCAAATATAATGGAACTAAATGACACTCGCTTATGGTGCTGAAAGTGCCAAAAAAATACATTTGAAAACTCTAACCCACAGACTTTGCTTCTGAACTTCTCAGAAATACAGATAAATAGTAGTACAGGTAAGAGGAAAAACATGTACTTCTGGGGTGAACTGTCCCTTTAAGTGCACCTTTGGAGATCAGCCGGAGCTGGGAACCCCACAACTCCAGATTGGTCTTTACAGTGTAGATTTGTTTGTGTGGAAACTCATGAGGGGACATGAAATGGAGGCATCTACTGCACGCGGTGATGCCTGCAGGATGCAAATTCATTCATGACCCTCGTGTCTGACTGCATAATGTATCACAAGGCGTGCAATAAGAAGGTGAAGGTTATGCTTTGCCAGCGGGAGAAAGCACTTTGTCACACCACAGAATAACGCACCATCTAAATACCCTTGATAGATGTGTTATTGCTGTGCATGAGAGGGCATATTTCATTTTGATCAAACAGGCATGAGCATTAAAGATGTATTGTTTCTCCTGCCATAGGTGACAGATACAGTTACATACTGTATGCAGTTGTTACGCTGGCGACAAAAGTATTTCTCTGCCATTCTCCCATTTCCTTTTGTGGACATGCAGCGTTTTTCACATCTCGGAACTGTTCCACTCACCTGGAGTGCTTTTTAAACCAACAGGCGCGGAACAACTCCCGTTACAGTGGATAAACTCAACTCCCAGGGGTGAGAGGTGTAATTGATGCAGCTTTGATTGCTTGTCAAGAGCAACAGTGTTATTATATATCACTGGCATCCCACTTAACAACAGGTAAGCGCAGTGCTGTGAGCGACACATAGCAGATAGCACCAGGCTCTTACCAACAATTGATTAAGAAAGACTGCAGCAGAGATCAGCGGATGTCTTCTGTCAGCGCGGCTCTCAGACCGTCTCTTTGTCATGTTCACACACATTAACAGTGACCTTTGACCCCCTACTTTTAGTAAGCTTCAGCTGCTTTTGTGTTGCTATAAAACATCAGATCTCGAGGTTGTGTGATCCAGGGGGTAGCTTTTGTGTGTGTGTGTATACATTTACTGCGCAACACTAAAGAAAAACCTTCAACAGCTGCTACATAACATGCTTGAACTTAGATGTGGCATTCAGCTGGATTCTGCATGAAGGAGCAGAGAACTGTAACAATGTTGATGGCCGAGTACATTTTTCCTTTTGATAAAAAAAAGAACTTTTATGCATGTTCATATATCTGCCTCTTTTACAAGCTACTGGTGCAAAATAGCTGATGCATAAAAGTCTTTGATTGTGAGTAAAACACAGCAGCGCTTTGTGGCTCTGCTCACACAGGACTAGTATTACCAGATGACAGGGTTGCAAAGTTTGAGTATTTTCCTTAACCGATAGTTGAACATGTTTACAATTAATAATTGATGAATAATTAAGCTGTACTATGAAGCTCAACACAGCCAGTTTTTCTTTGCATGAGCTGGCTCAACAAAACCTAAAACCCCAGTCAGAGATAACGGCTGTCATGATGATGGTTAACAACGTTTTTTGTTGACCCAGGCATTCTTCTTCAGGTTGTGGGGCATTTGGTTTATTTCTGCACAAAGTGGACCAATTGCATGATGCCTACTTCATTCAAAATGAACAAGTCCTTGTAACGGAGAGCTGGGGAGAATATTTAAAAAAATCACTAATCTACTTACAGTATGTGCTTTTAACGCCTGCTGTTTATTTCTAACATGACGACTGCACATTAAAGAGACTGTTCACCCAAAAATGAAATTTCAGTCATTATCTACTCACCCATATGCCGACTAAAGGCTGGGTTTAGTTTTTTGTCCACAAAACACTGCTGGAGTTAAACAGGAAAACAGCTTTGCAGGATCAAAAATTTTGAGTGAATGGTGACCAAATTTCAAATGTAAAAAAGAAAACATAAAAACAACACGAAATGCCTCCATACTGCTCATGTATACACTCATGTGTATTCCAAGTTTGTTCAGTTTGAGAACTGGTCACCATTCACTTAAAGTGTTTGGATTAAGCAGTGCTCCAGCAGTATTTTGTGGACTAAAAAACTAAACCTGACTGTCAATCGCCATGAGGGCGAGTAGATAATGACTGAATTTTCATTTTTAGGTGAACTATCCCTTTAAACAATTAAACTTGATCCAGCAGATTTAAACATGATACTGCCTATAGAAATTACTTTAGTTTTTGGCCAACTAAACATTACTGATTGAATATTATTTGTAATAAATAGGACAGACTAATCAATTTTCTCATCGGTGTTCTGAGCTTCAATATCAGCAGTAAAAACAGACTTGGCAGCAGATTCAAAGAGTCTACAGCTGCTTCACCATTCTGTCAGTGTGTGGACGACCTGCGGTGTAAAATTAAAAAAGAACATCGTCAGAAAAAGAATAAATTAAAGAGCAGTGCTTTTTACAGCCAATTTAATCCAAAACTCTGAACATAATCTGCTCCAGACCAGTGTATGAGTTCAGCATAAGTTACCACGGTGTTCTAGCCAGGCAGGAAGAGAGCCACCTTCATGACATTAAAACTGTGAGTTTAGATTCAGAATAA
This sequence comes from Lutjanus erythropterus, assembly GCF_056507025.1. Lineage (NCBI taxonomy): Eukaryota > Metazoa > Chordata > Actinopteri > Lutjaniformes > Lutjanidae > Lutjanus > Lutjanus erythropterus. The sequence continues at coordinate 2,520,666 of NC_139324.1, read as the reverse complement.
CTCACTGCTCCTGTCTGGCCGTCCTTCAACAAATGACAAACAAAACACTGTCAAATGTGGCATAATTACTGTCATTTCTAGACCAATAGTAAGTACATTTTTCAGTTAAATTCTTAAAAGCAATTAATTTATTAATGATTTATCAGTAACATTGCTTCCAGGGGACCTCGTGTGATTTAGAAATTGTATTTGCACATCTGTATTTAATGCAGCGCATTTGCATGTCTGTATTTTACTCAAATTTACCCCCTGGATAAAATACCAAGGCTCTGTGTAACATCAATGTTGCAGAAGCAGATCTTGTGTTCTTCAGCAGCCACATTATTAATGTAGTTAACAGTTGTTTAGCCCACTTTCTGCTGTCATCATCACTCCTTGTAAATGTCAATGTAACCAATCTCTCAGCACAGCTGTTGACTGCTGTTCAACAGGTTATGAACTACAGTTAAATTTGTTGTTCAGTTGGCCAGCATACAGAAAACAGATGTGAAAATAACATTAAAAGCCCAAATCTCAGACATGCCAATTGGCATATGACAGATCACAGACACAATTATTAGTCATTGTTAGAGGTCTCCATGTAATAGAGGGTATGTACTGACGTCAGTTTCCCACCAGAACATGACTCCTCACCCTCACCAGTTGATTCCACCCAGCACAGCACGTCTGCACCACGGTTCTGATCCGTCCTCCACACTGCTGCAAGCCCAGCCAGCAGCGTTTCAGAGGCATTAGTAGTGGAGTGTTTTGCCCACCTGATTATGTTTACGTGCTAAGGTTTTGTTGATTAGGTCCTCTTTCCTTGCTCTTTGTGCTTCTACCATGGATAAGCAGGCTATGTGGTTACACAGTTTCTTTTCTGTCTGTCTTTATGATCGTGAGTCTGCACGTGGTCTTTTATTTTGAAAATTAACTGGATTCTCCCTGCCTTTTCCATGTCTGACTTCCTGCCCCTTCAATCTGCTCTATGCTAATTGACACAGCATCTATCAAAAATAGACTCACTGTATTTGAAGTGCAGTGGAGCAGAGAGCTGCTTCTGGGATGCTCCTAGGTGCTGCTGGTGGATTCACAAGCATTGTGTAGAATGGCTGCAATCAGCTCCGGCTCACGTAGCGGAGCCATAATGCGACACACCTGCACTTGGTGGAATTTAGCTGTCAGTCAGACTGAGTGGCAAAACATCGTGCAACACAGTTGCCTTTAGTAGAGGAGGCCTTTAGAAGGATTATGTGCTTAAGCCAAAGGCAGTTGAACTTGAAAGTGATCCTTACACAGTGGTTCATGGACACTATCATGTGGCGAAGAATCAGGTTTCCTGACATTTGACTGGACGTTTGGCTGTAATGCTACTTCAAGGTGGGATTTGTTGGCAAAATTAAAATGATGAGGACATCAAAGGATACACTGGTTGTATGTGGACAGGTTAGGTTATCTAATTTATTTATTTTTTAAAGATTTTTTTGTGGGGGGGCTTCATGCCAGTTGACAGCTGAAGATATGTCAGGAAAGGGGGATAGGGAGTAGGGTAATGACATGCAGCAAAGGGCCGTGGGCGGGAGTCAAACCCACAGTCCCTGCAGAGAACTCACAGCCTTAGTGCTTGCTCTACCAAGTGAGCCAGGCCACCACATATCTTTATTTTATGACATTACTGGATAGACGTTTGCATGCAGCAACACCGGGGTTTGCAGTTTTGTCTGCAGCGAGGATGCGTGATGCAGTGCATGTTCGTATGACACAACACTTAGTTACACGAAATATAAATGGAAGATGCTAAATATTTAATTGATGAGTAAGGATATTCACAATCCGTTTGATCTATTTGTTTTCATTATTTAGAATTTTGTAGTCTATTATTCTTTAACAGTGTGTCCTGCTTTGATCACTTCAGCTTTTAGAACATCATGCAAAGCAGTTAAAAGACTATCCAACAAAATCCTTAATGAGACATCCCACTCTCCTTCACACCTTTTTTGACATGATGCAGTGGGGACAGAGGTTCAAAGGTACCTGTGCATGGGAATGCTGTTTTGAAAAACCCCTTTGTCCCCACTGCTACTGTGGAGCACAACAGCAACCACAGAGAAACTTAAAGATTCACTGAGCTGAGTCAGCACACAGCAACTTTACATTTAGTATGTAATATTATTTCTTAACTGCCCCAGGTCATCTCTTTAACTTAACATTCTACTCCTACTCCTTTTTATTATATTATATTTTATTTCACACAGTTTTTTTTTATTTAATACATGTGCCCTTTCTATTTCTATTTGATTCTTGTAAATGTACTGTATTGCATTCTGTTCTGTGCACCAGTAAAAGAAAAAATTCTGTGATTTCTTGCATTAATGGACAAAAAAGTTTTTGAATCTTGAATCTAGCTTTTGGCATTCAATCTGCCACTTTGTGGGTCTCACCAAGACTTCCATCTACCGTGATGTCACATGCATTCCTGTACGAATTGGGTTTATGACAATACTGATGATGTACCAAATCGAAAAACTACAATGCATCTTCCAATTACCATCAAGTCCATGCATGGGAGGCACATCACCTACACTGTTGCAGCAGGGTGTGAGAGAAAATAAATTCACTCCCCGTCATAAATATCTGGATGTTTTTTGTCTGCATTATTTTGAGCTCAACACTTACCTGGGAACTCTGCCACAGCTCCTCTCTTCACCCATTCAGAATCCGGTGGGGGACTGTATTTTTAGCTACGTTTTACATTTCACTCTAATTGAACTATAAAAAAACAGCCTAGAATCAGGACTGTTTATGGGCTTAGCTGAATGAATGAACACCCTCTCCAGCAAAAAGACACAGGTGAGTACTGACGAACACAGAGCAGTGCTGTGTGCTCACTACAGATGTGGAACATATGCAACCATATGTTAATTATGTGCACTTCATAATCTAAAATCCTCCAGGGTAAGATTTATTGCTCTCTCTGTGGTATTGATTGATGCAATTATTTTCCCAGTATGACTTTTATCTAATCTTATTGCATTATAAAATATTATATTAGCAGTGATAAAAAATGACGCCTCCTGTTTGTATAGGGTGTCTGCATGTTGATGTACACAGTGTACTGTAATCTTATGTGAAAACTTCAGAAATGTCCTTTCTAAAGTGATTTTACAGTTTGGGAATTGAGCTGGGTTTTGTTCAAAGTAACTTGACCTTCTAAACACCACATGTACACCAGGTCTGTCAAGCTGTGGAGTCTTCTCAGCATGGCTGTACTTGGTATCTAAAGAGGTATGGATATAAAAGTGTGTTTGTTTTGGGGATGTTACTGATTAAGCATAAATCAATTCATCATCATTAAGAATTAAACCGATTAAATTTGTATTAACCAAGAATGTTTTGTGTTCCATTTCTGGCTTGGTTTTGTCAGAGATGGCAGTGATAGCGTCTCATTTGATTGGTAGACCCATTTGTTAAAAGGACAGGTGGACAACAGCAGCTGTTTCTAGTAAGAGTTTTATTGTTTTATTTTTCGGTTTCACAGACTAATGTGCAGCTAGAATTGTTAAATAAAGCTTAAACCGAGAAAAAGACTTGGGTTTTGTATCTGATTAATTATTAATGATTCACCAATTATTGTTTGTTAACATGTTTGACTGTCAGTTAAGGAAAATGGATAAAATTTCAACTTCCTCCTTTCCTGTTTCCTGTACTCAGACATGCTATGTGCTAGGATCGTCTATGTTGAAAAGGAAACCACATTTTGAAGATGGTTAAAAAATGTTGCTGGGGGACCTATACAAGTGGCATAAAATCAGCTAGCTAATCTACATCAATCACTGGCTAGCTAGTTAGTGTTATGCTAACACTAGCTAGCTAGCATTTTGCTGGCATTAGTTAATTTACGATGTGGCTCAGTTTTACAGGAAAAGGGGAAAGTTGACCAAGGTACTAAGTTTGCTCAACTGTTATTGGCGCACAGAGCAAAATAGGGGCGGGGCTTAAGAAGGACCAATAGACATAGCTTTCAACTGTCAAACCAGACAATGATATCATTGTTTATGACATGGCATTGTTAAATACTCAACTCTGAATAGTCAATTTCAGATCTCATACACAGATCTGATCATAGACTCGGTAAAATCATTTTAAAATGAATATTTTTGTCAAATTATTTATATTTTGTAAGTAACAATGTAATAAGCAGGGTAATGTACAGTAAGTAGCTGGAACTCTGCATCAAACTGTCAGGGTTTATTTTGCAATAATGACCTGCTCACTGTACATTTGCTGCGTTCAAATGCAACTCGCGAACTCAGCGTTCAAAAGGGCTCACATTGTAAACACAGCACTGCAACAACGTCATATCAAGGCACCGGTTATCTAAAAATTTAAAGCTTTACATGCACAGCAGCAGAAACTAAGAAAGCCGAGGCTTAGAAAATTCTTCACAGTGAGTGAGCTCATTATTAACCTTTGACTGGACAGATGGCCGCTGGTGGACACGCAGTGGCAGTGGTTAGCCCCAGTGTAAGAACTTTCCCATCCTTAACCCCTGAGGACAGCCTCTCTGTCAGGATGACCAAGTGGCCCTTTCCTCTTGCTCCTTGTTGATGATCTTCAGATAACAGTTTCCTCAAGGCTGCACACATCCAGCATGTGTTATGAGGTGTTTGTTTCATTACCAATATCAGCTCATGGTGGGTTTATAAAATCATTTTCAGATGGTGACACGAGGATCAGGAAATCCAATAGTTTGAATACTCTTATTCTTATTAGGTTTTATCAATTAATTTAACTTCAATTTGTCATCATTTAGTATGTGTAACCTATGAATAATACAATCCTGGCCGTCTCTCTTAAAAGTGCCCATATTTTTCATTAACCAGATGCCTCCAGGAAATCTGTTCAGAATTAATGTGCTGGCAATGTTCCATTTTAGCCGCATACCAACAAAATGACTTTGTAATAGGATTTTATGCCCAAGGTGGCAATAAAGTCTAATGAGGAACTACAGTCCTTGAAAACAAAACTGATCATTTGCTAACAACAACACAACAATGCAAAGCTATAATAAATCCTTGTCCTATGTAGTATTAAGAAAAATACTCCCTTTGTATTAATGATGTTGCTTCTTTATCTGTGTCACTCCTGCTGTGGACTTAAGCTGATTTAGTTAGAATTTGTTCACCGTGTGTCAAGGTGAATCTCTGGAAACATGTGAAAAGCATTTTTTGCCTGTAGCCTTTAAGTGTCGGCCACATGGCCACACTCACCTGAGACGACGCACGTTTCCTCACAAGCTTCCAAGGTCTCAAAATTGTTTTCATTTCCACCGCAGCCTCCGTACTCAAACATCTCACAGCGCCCTGTGTCGACGTTGAAGAAGAATCGGTCCTTAATGGCCTTGCAAGGCCCCGGCTCGTCCTTCAGGGCGCACAGCTCGTTGAAGATGAAGAGCTCGGGTTGTGGTCCATCTGATAAGGTGGGACAGAAAGACAACTTTTAGTACTCTGCTTTTTGTGGCGCTCTGCGAAAAGAGTTTTTTTGTGTGAGTGTGTGTGTGGAGGGAAAAAATTAGGTCACAGCATCAAACTCTAACCCAGGGCTTTAAGATAAGGTAAAGTTGCATGCCACTATAATTTCTAAGACTTCAGTGCATAGTTTGACAGCTAACTGTTTTTACATACCCTGCTGCAGAGGAGACTGTCTGAAGGATTTGTTAACAGCAAAGCATGGTGAGCTGTGTGACCTGACTTAACATTTAGACAGATTATTTAAAAATGAGCACAGCTGTAAAGTCAGAAGACTGCAATTTCTTTTATTTTTATAAAATACAACATCTTGTTTAGGAACAAGCCTACAGGTGTTTCTTTGGGGGATGTTTCTTTTGTACTTGCAGGGAGAATAATGAACCATCAGGGAGCACCTAAATCTCTCAGTACACAAAAACAGATCCAGGCATGTGGCAGCTGGGAGGAGAGGGGTGAGTGAAAGAAACAGAAATCTCAAAGAATGCAGCACACAGCAGTCGTTTGAACTGCAGCAGATCAAACAATGTATGTGGCTGCATTTTATTTTACACCACGCTAACAAGACATAAAAAGCCATATTTTGTATCAGGTTAGACAAAAACTACAAATATATGTATATTATTAGACATAGTTTATTAGGCCATTATTACACTTTATTAGAGGATTATTAGGGGCAAATTACAACAGAGTTGTAATATAAACTAAAGTGAAATCATACAATATGTGAATTTGTACATAGATGAATGCATTGACTTATTGTAATACTGTAGGGTGTGGGTCTTCAACAGGGGGTCTGGGACCCCTAGGGCCAGGGTCAGCAACCTGCAACCCTGGAGCCGCATGCAGCTCTTTTGGTCCTCTCCAGTGGCTACCCTATGGCTTTAACAAAAAACTATATGGAACGGGAAAAACATCATTTCTCATTGTTGTATGCATTAAGTTATTCTTACATTCTCCAACTGTAAAAAAATGTAGCCTGCACACCAAATTTTGAATGAAAAAGTTAGTTCTGTCAACTAAAATGTACCTCATTGCCTCTGGCTAGGGCTCGCCATGTTTTCCTCTACATTTTGCTGATGGCTAGTCTTAAATCTCCATAGACTAGCCAAAAAAAGTAAAGGCTCCAAGAAACAGAGATAATTTAATGTTTGTGGTTCAAGACAGATTATTTTTAGGGAGATTTTGCCAAAAAAAAAAATTGGCCCTTTCGAGGGTAAAAGTTGCAGACCCTTGCCGTAGGGAGTCCTCAGAGTCGCTGCAGGGGGGTCCCCCAAATTATTGCTTGAATGAATATATTTTGTTTGTTTGTGTTTTAAATTAAAATATGTCTGAAAATACAAATTAAATGAATCCAACATAGCAAAGATAAACCAGCATGCCTGTGAGCTAGCTACTAAATCACTGTACCACACCTTTCCGTAAGTGCAAAGCCAGGCATTACTCAGACATATTGGCCACTTAACAGTATTTTTGGCCAAAGTGTTGTTGCTGCTAACTTTAGCCATGCTGCAGCTGCTGCTAACTTGGCAGCTATAAGTAAGCACAAACAGAAGAATATTGCAACACATGTAACAGGGACACTCAGCTAAGGGGTCAATAGCCTGGAAAACGTTGAAGACTCCTGCTGCAGGCAGGTAATGTGATTTGGTAAAAGAAGTAGGCGTTGGTCTTTGCTATTCTGCCAGTTGTATGGGTCCAACCAAAGAAAATGTGTGCCACATAGCAGATGTGATTCCGTTTTAGTTTACCGTACAGTTCTGTTGGAACGTGTCCCAAAATACTCATTAACGGCTTGATTCAACCAGGCATGGCTTCGTCTGCAAGAACTGATCGTGGTCATTCGTCACAATGCTTGCGATTCCACCAGCAGCACAGAAGGGGCTCTCCGCTCTGCTCCACTTTAAATATGTGCCATAAATATTAATAATATAATATAATACTGTGTTACTGTGTGTGTATATAATAATATACACACACAGTAACAACAGAGACAATCTAGTCAGTTTTCAAAAGAAAATTCCCCGTGCAAACTTGCTGTCATAAACGAAGCCTACTTGACCATTGTAGCATAAAAATCAAGGAAGGAGGACCAAATCATTAAAATTTGAGCAAAGAAAGATAATCAGGCAGCTGGTGGGAAATGCAACCCTGTGGAGGATGGATCTAAACTGTGGTGCACACGTGTCGTGCCCAGTAAGACATTCTAATGAGGGTCTAATGGTCCCTAATATAGACCATATTACTTCTAGCTTTTGTCTAATTTGATTCAAAGTATGGGTTATTACATCTTATTAGTGTATTGTTAGGTGTATATTGTAATGTAAAATTGGACTGTATATTATACAGATGAAGACACTGGATGATCAGAATGTCTTTTAAATAATGTGCCCTGCTGAGGAGAGCATGTTTGATCAATGTCTGCACAGTGAATATTCCCCTGGACAGAAGCAAATTATTCATAATTGTCGAGATCAGATAGAGTTGTGGACATTGAATTAGCTCTGCCTAGACACACTTCTCTGCTGTCATTATCATTCATAAAAGCTGCCTTTGTCAGATCCTGGACAGAGGTGACATAAAACCCTCTGAGCTCCTGCTAACCACTGTTCCGAATGTTAAATCACTATCTCAGTGTGCTGCTGGGAAATGGCTCTCTCTGCCCTCATCCCTGCTGTTTTTAGGTCAGGTCTCAGTTATGCCTGCCTGTAGCTGTGCAGTTACTTCAAAACGGACTGAGAAGAGAGGGATCTCTGTCCAAAGAGATTTGCAGATGGTCCAGGCTTGAGCGACAGTGTTTAAAAATGTCCTTTTTGCATTGCAAGTTAATATTCGGTAACCTTGCTGTGTCCCATTCAATGTTGTTAAAGTAGTAATGATGGTGGGGAGGACCAGAACCGGAGCTGGGTGAGCAAATGAAATGGGCTCAGCAGCCTTTTAGTAAACATAGCCAGACTGAATATAGACTCTGAAATCAATGGAGGCCAGGGAATACAGTACTGAGGTGATTACAGATGCTCTGACCAGGACTCTGATTCTGGTGGCAATGAAGACACAGCTAGTTTGGGGACAGGAAGAGTAGGTACACATCATCCATCATGTTGTCCACAGGTCCACAGGTATTTGTTTTTGAGAATTTGGAAGTTATTTATTCCCATATTTTAAAAAGACTTGAGCGATGTTTTATCCTGTTAGCACTGCCGTTAGCAGGCAGTTAGCTTTGTGCACCTGTGCAACTGTTATAAATTTGTTTTTTTCTCTGACTTTTCATCAGGTCAACATATTAATTGGTCCAATACTGTGGTTTTGAGGAAATACTACAAAATTAATACCATTCCCATGAGCCTCAGCTGTACTTTGCATTGCCCAAACAGTGCTGGAGCTTGTCAGCTTGTCAAGGTGCAATATGTAAGAGTAGCCCACCTGTCGAATTTATACTTTAAACAAATAGGGGGCAGCATATCACCTCTAACTGCTGCTAACTGTAGCTGCCATTAGCCAGTCTGGACTGGGACCCTGGACCACCGCTGAAGCTTTTCAGGCCCGGGGGTGAAGGGACCCAGCACGTCATGCTGGATGGGAGCACTTGGCATCAGCACTTGAACAAGATGAGCAAGCAATGAAACCTGGCTCAGCAGCCTCAAACCAGCCAGACCAGGTCTGAACACAGTCTCCAAGACTGATGAGGGTCAGTTTGATGACAGTGAATACATTATAGAAGTGATTTCCAGCAGATCCAACCAGGGCTCTGACTCCTAGGATGATGAAGACATGGCTAACTGGGACAGGTAAAGGGTGAACAGCGGGGAAAAGCAGAATATTTTCCACATCTGACTGAGTGAATTAAGTGTTTATTTTGACAAACCCAGAGTTGGTGATTGTTGGGACAGTGGAAAGACAAATCAAGATGGTTTTGGTGAGGCTTATTTTGTTTCTGTCAAGCTTGAGACAAGTGTGTTTTATAATGAGTTAACAAGGCAATTAAGCTAGTCTTAGTTTGGTCGAAGAGAGAAACTTGTATTCAGAAAGTTTCTGTTTATTTGTAAGTTCATTTGGTTTATTTTTTAGACTATAAAACCTATGAGAGCTTATGGAACATAGAGAACTCACCATTTGCCCAGGACTTTCACCTGAAACTACTGGTGGGAGGCCTGAGCTATTTTTGGACAATTATCTCTTGAGGCACAAAGAGGTATTCTGAGACAAGTATCAGCTATCTGGTTAGCATGCTAACTTCCGTAGGTATCTCTGCGATATATACGTCAGACGAGTGTCAATTTTCTTTTTCACATTCTGCTGATACTTTTAGTTAATTTTTGTTCTCAACTAGAATACTTACATATTTTACCTTTAAGCTGATGCTGATCCATATTTGGCTGTTTAAAATGTCGACCGATAACAAAGATACATATTGAGTGGAATATTTTATGGTTAAAAATCACGCTTGCCAGTTAGGGCTGCACAGTTAATCGCAATTGCAATAAAATCACAACATGGCCCAGTGCAATATCCAAAGGGCAGAGCCAGAACCAAATCACAATTTTCTTTGAAAAAGAGAAAAAAGTTTGAGAAAACAGCATTATAATGAGGTACTGCAGTGCTGCATAGATGATCTGGCCATAAAATCTTGTTCTTCAGATGAAATAACAACTTGTTTGTTTGGTACTGGCAAAAACATACACAGATATCTTCAATAAGCTAACATGAGCCACTTGGCCTGGGTGGGTGCTCTAGGCCTAGCTCTTTGTTTTAAGCCAATTGGCATGCTAACATGCTAAACTAAGATGGTGAACATGGTAAAAAATATATCCTGCTCAACATCAGGTTAAATATGTTAGATATACTGAATTTTCCAGAGCTACTAGCATGGCTGTACAATCTCAGGGTTGGCGTTTTTATGCTTTTGATAAACACTAAAGCCATGAAATACATTTCTAGATCATTGAGCTCACAGGTAGTTTCTTTTCCTGGTGTGACTAGAAAGGTCGGGTAACAAACATTAGATTCCCTTTCCTATAAGGTACAAAGTTCTATCAAAGCACATCCTCTAATGGGAACCACCCTGCCCTGTCCTATCAGCACAACAGTCAACAAACAGTCCCTCTGCCAGGCGAGGTAATGAGGGCAACAGCTCACTGCTACAACCTGCTTTCCTCCTTCACCTGTCCAATTTCAACTTATAACCAGGGACCGGGGACACCAATCAAACACTCTCAATTTCTTTCCTTCTGCCTGACCTGCAGTGTTGCTATTGCACGTGGGAGGTTGACCGAGGGCACAGGGGCTTTCCTGCAGAGACTTGTGGTATTTTTTATTTACGTTCTTCTTGTCGTGTCTGATAAGCAGTTCAGGCTTAGGTTGTCTAGCAGGGGGGAAATTACGCAGCTACACAGGCAATCTGGCCCTCTGTCTAGTATCCAACCCCATTTCGGCTATGCAAACACACCTCTCTGCTAAACGTCACTGAACAAACTTTACAGAGAAATAATGACAAGTTGAGATTGTTTGCTCTCAATGAATGCCTTTAGCTACCATGGCTGCAACAGAATCATTCCCACCAGATGTGCTGCAAACTGGTAAATTTTGTGAGTAAGTCTGTTCAATAAAGCCAGACTTTGGCCGCCCAAGGACTAGGAAGAAAACATCCCTCCTATTGATTTCTGCTTGTCTTGTCTGAGACAGACCAAAGAACAATAAGCAGTGTGTTTTTCAATCACTTCAATGTTCAGTGTCCAGACAGAGGTATTGTGAAGCAGTCTGAAAATAAACACAACCAAATTCTCTGGAAGTAAACAACAAGTGGTCCTTGAAGAACATATATAGCAAAATGCTTTCATAGTAAAGTAAATTAAAAAAAATTGTGTTAATATATATATTCTATATATTATGTTCAGCATACAGAATATAAACTGATGTAAAGTAAGAGTCATGTCAGTCTTTCCAGTTTCCAATTTTAATGTTTGTTGATGGTAGGTTAACACTGATCAAGATAACGGCAAAGTGGAACCGCCTGGAATTAATTTCTGTAAAAAGAGAGAAACTGAGAGCAGCAGAGTGGCGACCAGGCTATAATATGACTGTTGTACTTATTGTGTTTATGCTGTGGAAGTGTACAGCCGACTTTTATAATTGGAGATGTGTTAATGTGTCCCACCATTCCTCCAATCCACTTACTTCCAGTCTCCTCCAAACCTGTGCCAAAATATATTCAGGGGACTGCTCTTTGCATATAGTGTTTGTTATTGTTGTTTTATTAATAATTTCTTTTCATTTTTAATATTAAATATGTTGAAATACAGAATGCTTTATCTTGAAAACCAGAACTACCATCACCTGGAACTATTTCCACACAGTACCAGTCTACTGGAAATATAACAGAAGAAGAAGAAGAAAAATGTTTGCAACAGGTGTGCTTAATCTGCCTCTGACTCTGTCTGAGTTAAAACAACAGTTTTACCTCACAGGACATGGGAGATGCTGATCTACTGCTGCCTCAATGTGCAGCAAGTAACATTAGTTCCAATCTGAAATAATGTAGCTACTCTACTTCAATTTGCGTGGTGCAGAAATCTCTGACATATTTACTGTAATAAATCATAAAATGACCATGATATGTTTTCAGAGATTAAGGAAACATGCTAAATTGAAATACTCGCTTCTCTGACAACAACACTACAGCCATGGCATCCTCTTTTGAAATTAACATAGTAATTAGCATTCAAATTACTGCCAAATGTTCACTGTTAATGAGTTAAATGTCTTTTAGAAGGAGTAGATTTTTATAATGCTTAAATTGTTAATGGAGTCTGGTGGGCAGGAGGCAAACAGTCATTGAACTCAAGCTGTGTTTATTTTCAGAGCAGTGGGCTTTTGTTTTTAGTATAAAAGGCTTAACTTTACCTTGACAGACAGGTAAGCAGCTGATCAACTTACACCGGAGGACTCGTCGTCACTTATTATTGTAAAATTATAATGCTGGGTTTGTCCTGCAGTGTTCCTGAAGCCTGTCTTAACTTCCTCTAGTCTGAGTAGGAGGGGGCAGGGGGAAACAACTCGCTTCAACCATTAAATAAGATTTCAACCTACTTAATATACCGTCTATGGCTATTTGTTTTTGGACACACAATTATTATGTATTGCCCCTTTAAAACAAATGGAATGAACAGCATGAATTATTATTTAGTTGTGTTCTTTTTGTTGGTCCCCAACTCATGCATGCAGAACTAGCCACAAGCTGACATTTGTTTGAAGATGACTTAGCAAGCATTTATGTAATAAGAAGTTTCTTAAATTAATAAAATAAGACTAGCAATTAATATTTGAAGTAAACTTGGTTTAAAAAAAACCCATTTTCATTCTCCTTGCAGTGGCTCTGAAAGCAAGCTACTTGTCCATGCAATCCATCCAGATCTGTCATGAGGAATCCTCCACATATTGTTGAACAGACGGTAAATAAATATAGTCCCGCTCACACAATGCATCAGCAAAACCCTTGGAAGCCGACCAACAAATCAGCCAGCCCCTTGAAATATGGACGATGCTGAATAGGGAAACAGATTTTAGATGCGTCAAATTTCCATTGGCAGCTGGTCTCCTGAGTATTGCTGACAGGCTCGCCTTGGCCAACATTTGCGCACGCACTCACACATTTGGATAAAGATCTGAGTTGCTCAACGTGTGCACTGTGCCAAGCACCTCGATCTGTAATTCCAGATATGGGCAGGTTGAGTCGGCCTGAGGCCCCGTCCCAGCTTGTTTAGCATACACAAAGATCATCCTGCATCTCCATTTCTAGATCTTTTAGCAAGGGTGGGGGTGGGGGGCTGACTGTATGGGCAAACGAGGAAGAACAGCCTATTACTCATGACTCAGCACCAACACCAAAGAGCACACGCCGGTATGAGGATGACAGTAAAGTATGATGTACTAATGAAACAGCCTGAGAAAGTGAGACAGATGTAGACAGTAACAGCAAAAAAGAGCAGAGCAATGCCAAAGTCCTGACAGCTCCCAATGGTTTTCTCATCTGCAGCCCTGACTATATAACTTCACACACCATGGGAGGAAATAGTGCCTATACTTTCTTTAAGGTAACCTTCTCAACATTTTCCCCATGCTGTGTAAGTGAGAAGGAAACTTAGCAAGAAAGAGTAGAAAAAGTAAAGCGTATGCATAAAAATATTTGCTGACTATGTTGAATAAGTGCAAAAAAATTATCAGAGACCTTTGTAACCGTAGAAACTATGAAAGGAAGTGATGACAGCTGTTTAACTGGAGTGGACTGAGAAGAAAACAACGAGCAAGAATACCAATGCAAGCTAATGGGCACTCTTTCTTATTAAAAACATCATTCATATGATCTAATTCAGTTATTCACAGATGCCTCCCTACAGTGCTGAGGTGTTTATTGAGTCTGATTAGTCTGCGCTAATATACACCACAGTGAGTGATTAAAAAAAATAGCGGAGCAGAAATCCTGGTATTCGCGGTTGAAATACTGCCAGTCCTAAACCAAAAAGAAAAAAAAAAAGCAGAAAAAGCTTAAACTAAAAAGGAGTCAGACAGCACACACCACAGCCAACAACTCTCAGAATTTGTGATTTTAATTAAAAAAAATAACTTTTTGATATATTTTTCAAGTTCATAAGGAACCAACTTAAATCCCCTTCTAAATTTGTTTGGAAGAGCATAGCTTCATGATACAAGACAGGGGGACGAGGGGTTTCTAAGTGTAGGGTAGCTGCTTGAACATTTGCGGGAATGGCCGCTAACAAACCCACATCCCTTACAATATTTCAAGGGCATTGATTACAGGAAATGATGCTCTGCCCCTATTCTTGTCAGTAATAAGCGCACAATGTCACCGCCATAACGCAAAGGACCACCTTAAAAACTTTGGATTCGATCAGCAATGCAGGTTGTTTAAAACTCTCTTTCAATTTTAACCAACCAACCAAAGACAGAGGGGTAGCAGATTGTAAAGCCCTCTGATTTCTGGCTGTATAAAAATGACTTGACTTTTCAACAGGCACTAGTTATGGAAAATATATAGGGTATGAAAAATAAATTCATACTTTCACCACATTTAATGACAGTTAGCTGAAAATTGTGGGAAAAAAGTGCTCATAGAAATGTAAAATTGTGTAAATATTGTATAAATGGCTGTGTCCTATATGTACAGTATATATATGCAACACATCCTTATATGTGAACAACTGAAAAACAGTATATATGACCACTCCCAAAATGACATGACTGTTGGAAGATACTAGCAACAGGTGTACTGGATCTTTGTCATACAAGTCCTTCGTATTTTGGTTAGGCTTAAGCACCAAAACTAAAGGTTTAGGAAAAAATAATGGTTTAGGTTCAAATACACAAGTTCAGTTACGTACGTAGGTTAAGTTATATTACGTATGTGATGTAAGTTAAGGATGTTACATAAGATATATATGCAACATACATAACTTCTGCTAACTTAACTCTGTAAGTTAAATTATGCATGTAAGTTAACTTAAATATGTAGGTTAAGTTACATTATGTATCTGACATAAGTAATGTTGTTGATATATGTAAGCTAAATTTTGAACATTAGTTAACTATGCTACATAAATCACATATGTAACATATGTTAACTTATGTTAATGTTACATACATAAGTAAACTGATGCACCCTATTAAGTTACATTATGTATGTGGCCTATGTTACATAAGATAACAAAGGTATGTAAGTTAATTTTTCTACAAAGATTAAGTTATATTATGTATACATCATAGTTATGTATGTTACATACGTAAGTTAACTTGCGTATGTAACTTAGGTTAAGTTACATTGCATATGTGACATAAGTTAAGTATGTTACATGTGTAAGTTTGAGCCATCCATCCAACCTGAACTCTAAATACGAGGGCCTGGATGTGTTAAGCATTTTGTCTTTGTTATTCTATTGTTGTTACTTTGACAATTGCTGTTTTAACTAAGGGTGACACACACTACACTTAAGTGAATTTTTGGATCCTGTTTCAATGTAACACCATGACACTATGCACATATATCAATAGTAAACTTTGTTGTAGCAAGCTTGACAGAAGTGTAAAATACAGCCTTCTACAGTACACCATCTGCTGCTAATTATATAATCAATGACATAATCACAATTATTGTCAAAGGATGTAATACTAAAAACAAATGTTCATAGATCCAGAAGTGGCATATTCATGTGGTGACGTCACTGAAATAGGAAAAACAAAAGAAAAACAACTGAAGCAAATAATCCCTGTGTGCAATGCATATATCAATGGACAAGTTAGTGAGCACTGTTGTAACAATCATTTCTTTAGTGACTCACTTCATTAAACAGCTCAGGAAGCGAAGAGTACAAACCCCATTAAACAAAGGTATTGCGACAGTATGCCAGAGCAGTATGTGTATGCTTTGGTGAGAAAACCAAAAGGGTGCATCAACGGTTTCAGAGATATGCCTGCAACGTAAGTAATGCTGTCAGTGTTTATCAGAGCCGTGCCCTGAGGCCAGCGGACAAAGGGCTGACAGTGAGTCAGAGCCAATCTCAAGGTTTTACAGAACAAATGAGGCAGCCCTCATTATATGCATCTCTGTGCTGTGTGTATTCTGTTTGTCTTTTTATATAACTTTCAAGGGTGTCATTCTGTTTTCAAGAGCATACTGCAGAAGCAGCTCCAAAGTCCTGTTCCATTCAGAATATAATTTATCATCTGCATTGTATTTTGTGTATTATGAACTACTCTATATGTTGTATAATCATAATAAATGTCCCTGAATCCTTCAAATTCATGGACTAGACATTTATGTATTCAAAAAGAGTAGATTTTGATGAATAAAGTACTAAACTTATGTGCTACAGAGTGAAAGTATTACTTTAAAAGAGTGCTGCGTTATGGGTTATTTATAGCCTTAATGTTGCTAGGCTACATAGTTTCATCTGTTTATCTACTACTGTGTATCTGCTACAATCAGGCAGTGCAAAAATGTTGTGTTGCCAGTGCATTGTACACAGTATTTGGAAAGTTACTGAAAAATTGTAAAAAAAAAAAAGTAATTAATCCCCAATTAGAAAAAAGTAAAAGTAATTAGTTTCTAGGAAAAGTAACTTTTGTGTGACTTTTAAATATATGCTTTAATCCTCTTACTAATGCACACATAGCTATATTGTTTTCATGTAGTTAACTGTAGTAACTGTCAAATTTTTATCTACGATTGTACCTATTACCACTGATGGGACTTATTAATACTCCTGGCCACCAGAGGGCAGCACCAATCAGCGTTCCTTTTATTGCCTATGATGTAGACCAATGATTCCCAACCTTCTTCTAAAATAGTTTTATATTGAGACTTTTGGATAAATCCTTTAACTGACAGCCAAACAGAGCATTGTCTGAACTTTGTCAAGGCATGGTTTTGCCGGATAACATTTTTAAAATCTGGGCCGAGTAAACTAGTAAAGTCTAGAATTAGAGTCACAGTTGGCAATTGGTGTGGAGGATGCCCACGTCACGCAAGTGATGACTGTAGTGATGATTGTCTCTGACCAATCAGTGGTCTGCAGTGTTTCCATTACACTGTTCAGTATCAGCTCAACTTATTTGGAATCAAATGGATGCCAAAAAGTAACAACTTTTGCCAATGGAAAATCAAAAAGAGTGGAAAATGTCGAGCCAAACTGAGCCGTACCATGTAGTGTGAACAGATTAAACATTGAGTCCAGTTCTCTGCTGTTCATGTCACAGTGTAGGAAATGTTTAGCTTCCCAACAAGTGTCTCCTGACAGGCTATTTACCACAGATATTTGCTGGACACAGCCACCTGTCAAGTATCCAAGTTACACAGTGTCACTGTGTGTCATGTTAGAAGATAGTGAGCCCACAAAGGAAATCTGAGAACTGTTAACTGTCAGAGAAAATCTTTCCAAGAATTTGATCTGTCTCAAATGAATCTCCAATCCTTGTTCACACTTGTACACACAAGTGTGTGTGTGTGTGTGTGTGTGTGTGTGTGTGGGGGGGGGGGGGTTAATAAAAGCAGCTATAATCAATATTTTAATATTATCAATGTATCAAATCATGATGTGAAAACAATGTGAAGGGGGCAGTAGTACTGAACCGATTTGCACCCAAATCGACAGCTCCACCTGGCCTTATAGGCAGGTTTAAAGGTCGCATAAAGCAACAATAAATGCCAAATGTGAATGATTAAAAAATTAAGAAGTATTTAAAATTAGGCCTCAAAATCATGAAAAAATTAGCACCACTAGGGGCACGTCTGCTCCCTTGTCTCAGACCTAAAAATGAGCTGAAACATAGACACTCCTTCATGCAGCTTTATTGGACATATCCAACATGTCTGAGCCACCAGACTCTTGTATAGTCATTTTGCAGCAGGAAGCTATTTCCTGCCAAAAAACTCTCAAAGAGCAAAACCCCTGCACACCTGTAGATCACACCTGTAGATCAACACGCACGTAGGTGGAGACCATGGGTCGACAATACACACAGTGTCTTCTGCAATTACAATCAAAGATTTAATAACAGTGTTTTGGTACAATGACCTTCATGTGGTTATTTTCATCAGAGTAAAGTGCAGATGACAGTGTGTGGGATGCAGTTTGCTTTGGCCTGCTGGAAAGCTCTAAAATATCACCAATAGGCAAAAAGACAAAGTAGCTGGTGAACACAGTGTAGCGTTTGGCAGTTAAAGAGGCAGATATTTCTCTCAGAAGGAAGAGACCAAGACAAGAGCTAAAAAGTATGAATTATTGGATTTACGTTAATTCTTTATGTTGCTTTTTAACTGTTGGGTGTGTAAACAGGCAACTGATTGCTGACAAGTTTGCCATATTTCAGCTGTATTCAGAACTATCTGGCATTGCAGCAATTAGCTATCCAGCTGTGTGGCAGTGTGGGTGGTGTTTGTGCTTAGAACAATCAGAAAATAACTGCAGCTTTGCAGAATCTCCCAAACAATTCAAGTGAATGGTGACCAGTTTTCAAACGTACAAAAAAACAAGAAAATAAAAACAAAATCCTCCGCACTGCTCGTCTGTTGTCAGCCAAGTCTCCTAAAGCCTCGACATGTCAAGCTGATGTGAAAGAGGTCGTTTTAGCTTGGAGCCACGTTCACATGGGCATGCATACTGTTTGAACTAGGTATGTATGGTGTGATGTGTGCATGCACAAGTCAATGTCATGTCTCTTTAAGAAACATCTTGGATTACTTCAGATGAGCAGTATGGAGGCATTTTACGTTTTTTCAGATGTTTTTTCAGATGTTTTTTCAGATGTTTTTTCCATGTTCTCTGGATTAAAAAACTAAACCCGACCTTCAATCAGCATTAGGACAGGAACATGATGGATTTTTCATTTTTGGGTGAATTATCCCTTTAAGCTAATGTCACCTTCACAGTCCGACTGGATGAGCAGTCTGAATCTTGAAGGTGCAATTCAGATCTTTCGAGGTGAGAACCCATGAAGGCAAAGAATGAATCTCCCTGTATAATTCTACTTTGTACGGTTGTAAATGTCACAATAAAGTTTACCTTTACCTTATAAAACAAATATAGACTGTGCTTGAAAGCTTCACTGGGAAACTGAATCAACTCTGTTTACCTCTACTTGACAACTGCAGAGCTACCTGCAAGTTATTTGTCTGACAGTAATGCGTTGCAATCGCTATAGTCTTTGTATTAAACATTCAGCACTCTGTTGGTCTTTTATGAACAGCAGACATTATCTTTTAAAACATTAAAGTGCATGCTTCTTCTTTGACAAAACAACCTTTGGCCAAGCCTGCAGACAAAGGTATATAGAGGGCATAAACCAGGCAAGAGCAAATCATTTGTTTTTTGTTGTTTGAGTTTGTTGCACTCATAGAATTAATGCTAATTAGCAACAGCTGAGTAAATTTGCTGGCGACAGTGGTCAGTCATTGAAAACGACAGATGTTTTGTTTTGTTTTTAAATTTCTTACAGCTTTTTAAGACAGTTAATTATGGTCATATTGTTATTAAAATCATGGCTCTTGAAATGTTTGAAAAAAGCACTAAAATTACACTTTGAAATTCTGACTTTGATCTAAATGAATTATTGTTCAGGCCTATTAACACTTTTTTTAATTAGAGTTGCTGAAATTAAAAACTGAGTTATTATTTTGTTTTGTTTTGTATTGATTTACTGCATTTCTAAAATATTAATTTGGAATATCTTCCCATATTCTTCTGTTTCTTAACCTTTTCTGGGTTCTTTCATCTTATTCTCACTTGTTTTGTTCCAAACTTGCATTGATTTATTTTTTGCTGTAAATACATATCTGTCTTAAAAGTCCCATTAACACTGTCTGCTTGTCAGACATAACCATCAGCATCCCAACTCATCAAATGCAGACACAAACCCTGGTCTCCTGGGTGAAAGTCTAGTGTTTGTTAAACCCACTCACCTCGCCTCCTCCGTACACAATTTCTCGCTCTTTATACTGCATCACCTGTTGGGTTCGGTACCGAACTCGCCACAATCAAGTACCAATTCACATTAAATCAATCCGTGCCAAAGTTCAACACCTGGGAGGTCAATTTGGTATAGAGGAAAAGGAAAAGAAAGAGAGCAGCTTTAGAGCGAGCAGCAGCTTGTCCAGTCACAGAGTCAGTGAGTCAGAGCAAGAGAGAACTGAAAGCAGTAGGGTTAATCTTTACAAAATGAACCGACACAACATTCACTGAAATATGTGAAATGCAAAGCTGACGAGGTCAACACGTCTGGCCAAACACAAAATACAGTTCATCTAAAAGTTAAAGAGTGCACCATGTTCATAGCCTCAGGTCCCCTACAGCAACAGCAGCTAACATTAGCACACCTGTAGCCAGCATCTAAACAGTGTAACTCAAGTTTCCATGAACAACAAAACGTTTAAGTAATGTAATGGCAACTTCATCGACATCTTGATGTGATTAATTAGTTTATTGATTAAGTTGTTGTTGGAGATAACTGGGCTTTGTTTTTTTTAACTGTGATAACTGTCATGGTTGGCTTAGCATTCTCACTAGCTTTAGCCAACACTCAGCCACTTGTGCAGACAGACTGCAGGTTGTAACAACAAAATATTCCAATAAATAATGTTGAAATAGAGAAGTTTGGACTTGTTGTTGACAATACAAATTACATTTTTGATATTAGAGTAAAGTACTGAAAAAGGTGCTGTTAGGTACCAATACCAAACTCCAGGTAAAGGTACTGGTAATGGGACTTGAGCCACAAAACTGAAGTCAGACTTAAGGCACAAATTTTAAGTCTTGAGACTTGTTTGACAAAAACTGATTAATGACTCAACTTGATGTTTGACTTGGTTTTCATGACATGAGACTCATGATTTTGATTTGAGACAGATGACTCAAAAAGTAACATGGCAGCTATCATGGAGGAGGTTAGTCCAAAGATAATAAAATTTTGATTCATTGCCAGAAAATGTCAAATATCAGTAGGATTTATAAGGTGTAAACAGGGTGTGACAGTTGAAATAAACTTCATGACCACTGTCTTTTTGGGCTGCATCAAATTATTATTTTCAGTGTTGATTAATCTGTCAGTTATTCTCTTGATTAATCGGTTCTTTTTTTGGTCCATAAAATGTTGAATAATGTTGATCAGTGTTTCCCAAAGCGGCCTCAAATGTCTTTTGTTCACAACCCAAAGATATTCAGTTTACTGTCAGAGAGGAGTATAGAATCCAGAAAAAAAAAGGCTGAAAATCAGAGAATTTGGCCTTTTTTCCTGTAAATCTTAACTGTCCCCACCCTTTGTCACCTGACTTTCATGGCACATCAAAACATAACACGAGTATTTAATCAGACAGAATGCCAAATGACGTCATACAAATAAACTCCTGACTTTTACTCTTATTTACAGACATGGCTTTATCATCAATGACCATGTAAACACTACAACCTGGGACTATTGATCAGAATCAAGCCGGTGAGTGCGGTGGTACAGTGTTCCACAATTACATTTGTTAGTGTGTCTGTTGGAAACATATTGGTTTCACTTTAGATTTTATGATAAGAGGCTCAAGTGAAATTCAAGAAGAGCAGAGCTCCTTTCACAACACTTAAATCAAGTGTGAAGATAGATGCGTAACGTTTTTGACTCCCAGGCTGGTAGCAGTATAATGAGGGGTGGATCAGCTCAATAATAGTGAACCTGAAAAAGAGATGGTATAGGAAAACTAGAAAGAAACAATTACAATGACCCTGCAGTTCATTTCAAATTCAGCTCATTAAGGTAATAGTCTTTGGCCTTTAAGCATCTATAGAGAAATGACCTCATTCTTGCAGCAATCTTGCAAACAGGGAGAACACTTCCTATGGTGCTTCATGTTGGAAGATCAAAGTGGGCTTCAAGCACCTTCTAAAGCACCATCTCCAGCAGATCAAAGGGAACCCTGGGAAACACGGACACGTTCGTGCCTCCAGGAGAAATCTGTTGCCATTTCTACGAACAATTAAAGCTTTGAGAGCTCACATTGTGTGGTCGGGGAACAGACTGGGGGCTAGCCTGAAGACTGACTGAGTAGTGAACCTACTTGTGTTTGGGCAGCAACAGGTCCGGTCCTGCACAGCTCAGTGCATAGAGCGTGACACAAACGCTGCCAAGATGGGTGCTTTGATTGTTGCTGGAGACGCCCAAGTGGAAAAACTTTGCCCTCATGGTAGGGTCACATGTAAGATCATATAATATATTTTACCACAAAGTTAGTTCAGTGCCAGCTGTTACTGTGTGTGTTTTATAGCCCGTGTGGTTTCTGTTTTTTCGTACCTTCCTGACATTTTACCTGGGTATACAGTGTTTGTATCTTAATAGGCTTCTGTATTTGAGGAAGTGTGTCCCCTCAGAGTTGCCTTAAGGCAGTATTTGTTGGCAAAGTACCGTTGTTAATGTGGGAAAGAAAATAAAAAGAAGCTGTTGCTGCTGGTAGTTGCACTTAATTATTTTCTTATTTATCCTGCCCAGTTAGGTGAACACACAAGACACTTGACTACATTGGTGGCACCTGTATTTTTCTGCAGGCCGCTGATATGTTGTGTTCACACCAAAAGTAAAGCAAATATTCACCTCATATTACTCACGCAAGCTTGATCACCAGATCATTTTGGGAACATTTGTAGTTATTCACGTTACTCAAGTGAGTATGTTTATTCACCCCAAATTAGCAGCCAGCTAGTGAGCACCAGCCGGCAGGCACCAACTGTTTTTGTGTGTTTGTGTGTCAGCCTCTGACAGCACTCCTGTCTCTTTTCTTTCCTCTATGTTCACAAAGTAATGCTAACTTTTAAGTACATTTCTCCTCCAGTTAGCATTCAACATGGACAGAGAGACTAATTAGCATACAGTAAACAGTTGAGCAAGGTCAGCTCCTCTGTGGGTCGCTGTTGCAGACAGGTTAAGAAGCAAGAGTGAAGATAAATCTGCTTTTTAATCACAGAAGTTTCAAAAAACAAAGTCTGTGCTCTCCTCTTGCAAGTAAATGGATCCACGACTTCTCCGTGGGTTGCTGCTGCAGACCGGTTGAGAAGCGAGAGTGAAGATAAATTTACTTTTTAATCCCAAGTGTTTTAAGAACAAACTCTGTGCTCTCCTCTCATCAGTAAACAGGTCCGAGACACCTCCGTGGGTCACTGCTGCAGATAGGTTGAGAAGCAAGATTGACAATGAATCCACTTTTTAATCCCTAAAGTTTGAAGCATAAATTCTCCTCCTGCCAGTGAAGGAATCATCAGAGCAAAATCAGTGTGACTCTAGTGTTTCTTCCTCCAGAAGCTCCGGCCTGTTCTCAGCTCACTTCTTCAAGGTCCCACAGCTCTCGGCAACTGTCTGTCGGCTGTGCACCTCAGCTACGCCAAATTCTATATAAGCAACACTCAGCAAAAGCCCATGACCAGTGTAAATTTACAGAATGCACAGATTTCACCTGGCACACGGATGTATGTTGAATGACCCTCACTGACTCACTGGTTTTCTCAGCTGAGTGACTGAGACTGTGGGAAGTGCTGGTGACTACAGCATGAACTGGTGATGAGTGGACATCGTCATATGCTAATTCAGACCTCTGGTGGCACATACAGTGCACTACAATAGATTACCTCAATACAACATCTCGATATCAGTTTAATAGAAAGAGGAGCGTCTGTCGTTTTGACAGTATTGAAAACCATAGCTTTGGGATTTCTAAATACCCTGGTATACCATAATACACTGATATCTTCCACGCCTTGTGTTCTATCTGATTTTGCTTTCTCCTTTCCTCTGTTAGCACTGCAGGCAAACCTTCTTAATTATCTAAAAGGCTTGCGAGTCCCATGCATTTTTAATCAGAGCTTGCATGTTGGTATGGCAGGTGGTGAGGGAGGAGGGATGCAATGAGTGAGTTAATTGTCGTTGCACAACTCGATAGCTTTTGTAGACCCATTTGTCTGTGCCAAGACAGCTTTAACATTCATCTCAGCTTGTCTTTTCCACCAACTTCTTAAGATTTTTTCGTCTCGCTCTATCAAACAGAAGACTCCGGACAGACTACTAAAAAAAAAAAAAAAACACTAAGACATCTAACTTTCTATCTGTCTTTTCATTACTTTGACTCTCTTCCCTGTATCTAACAGCTACAAACTTAAATAACTGTTTTCATCAACTGACTTTTTTCCAATGTCAGTTCAGTGGTGGAAATCTGTGCTCTCCCTCTGCAATAGCATTATCTTTTCCTTGCAATATCTAAGTTGAGCCCCTACCTGTTTCCCACTTGGTCCGGATAACAAAACAATAGTGGGAACCAGAAAGCCCTCTCGCTTCAGTGATTCTGCCAAATCCACGCTCTGACATTTGCAAAGTCTGAGCGCTGCCGAACCGAACAATCCCACTCAATGCCAATTAAGAGCCGGTCTCGGTTGCCTCCCAGCCAATCAATTGGACAAAGTGCATTTCCTGGGATGTACTCTAATGGGGGTGTATATGATTAGCTGAACTGCAGGTTGGTGACATGTATCCTCAACCCGGTCATGCCTGTGCAAGAAATCAAGCGTGCATCTGTGGGAGCAAAAGGGTGTCTGGCCCTTTAATTTGACAGAAGATGCCAACTTCTCAGTGCAGAAGGAGCATATGGCAAACAATGATGTGGGCATAAGTTTGCCATAAGTTGCACAAGCCTGTAGGGGAGAATGTATCAAGGCGCCATCTGCCAAATTGGGAACATCCCAATTACAAAACACTTAGTAAATTATTCATCAAATCACTTGCAATAATAACCAACTGACAAGAAAACTAAAGGTGTTCAAACCAGTATGTTCAAGGGTACAAAAATCAAAAGCTTTTAATTCAAAGAGCACCGGCACATTAGAACGTGATTAGATTAAAATTTCTGCAACTGCCTGAAGTGAAACAGAGCTCTGAATAACTGATTTTAATTAAGAAAATTGTAATGTTACATAAAATCTTACTACATAATTTTAATCTAACACAATGGGAAAACAATTTGTGAGCAGCTGCTTATTTGTAAGCCAATGTAGGCCAGTAGAATGCATTAACATAATGCTGCTCCAACAAAACCAAGAACTATTTTAAATGACACAAAAGAGAGCTACGAGGAACAGAAGAAACAGTAGAGAGAAAAGCCGCCGTGGGACTGAGTCCCTGGTCGGCCAGGATACATAGCAAAAGAGGGGCAGAATTTTTAACAACTACTTTAAACACATAGGGAGCAAAATCTATGACAGTTTCTGAAATGTTTTATTTCTGATTTCTCACGAGGTTTATGAAGCTTCTCAGCGATATCTGCTTGAGAATATATTGGGATATTTAACTCTGTTCGGGCTGCTGCTCAGGTTTCTTTGCCCTGCTCACGTACCAAATGATTCACTTGTCTCAGATCTTATAACATAATTCACACTAAGCTCCTTACAAATTTGAATAGCTGAGCTAAGATCATCAAAACCACAGATGTGGAGAAAATCTCACTTGCCGATTTCCTGCATGTAATTTCAGGACAAAGCGGAGGAAAATATGAACTGGCATGTGGCCTATCATGAGTCTAACACTCAGCTCCGCACAAGGGGGACCAGCCAAGCTAAAAGGGACAGTTCACCCCAAAATCAAAAGTGCATATTTTTCCCTAGGCCTTTGGTGCTGTTTGTTTGAGTTTTGGAGATATCAGTCATGGAGATATCTGCTTTCTCTCCAATACATTGGGACTAAATAGCACTCAGCTCACAAAAATTCAAAACCAGTGTCTCTTTACAAAAATCATGACACAGTTAGTCAAGATAATCCACAGACCTTGTTATGAGCAGTTTTATGTAGGAACTACTTTCTTTTTAGGAGAAAGAAAGTACTTCCGACATGAAACTTCTCACAACAAGACCTGTGGACTATCTTGAGTATTTCAAGTGAATTATTTTGGTGTTTTGAGCACCTCAAACCGAGTGCCATTTAGTGAAATTATATTAAAGAGAAGGCAGACATCTCTAAAGCCGAAACCTCTAAACTCTGGATGGATACATAAATAACACTACAGGCCAGGGGGGAAATATGTACTTTTGAGTTTGGGGTGAACTGTCCCTTTAATTCACACTCAGCACACTGAAGAAAATATGAACTGGCATCGGGCCTATCATTCTATTTGTCTGACACTCAAGCCAAGCTTAAAGCGTTGCAGGTGGCTCAACTCCATGTATCGTGGTGCCATCAGGAGCTACCAGAATGGTCATGCCCCCTGATTGTTTCCAGAAGATCAGGGATCAGATACAGAGGATGGGGGCGGCACACATGGTGTCTTATCCAAGACGTGTGTAAAACCCAGGCAGCACAGAGTGCACAGTTCAAACAAGTCCAAACAATCGCTATGAAGCAACCAGTCACATCTCCTGTGTATTTAATGTAAATGTAAATGTGAGTGACTGCTTATTATTTTCATTGTAGCTGCTACAGTGGAAGAGCCTCTTACACAGTGAAGCCTGTGTGAAAAAGATTGACTTTAAGGGCAAAACTGTTATCTGAATACACACAAAGTAAAAGTATGCTTTATTAATCTAATTCTGACATTTATTGTCCCCTTGTCTGGGCCTTCTGTAATTGTACATGAGCTCTGATTA
Source organism: Lutjanus erythropterus (assembly GCF_056507025.1). Lineage (NCBI taxonomy): Eukaryota > Metazoa > Chordata > Actinopteri > Lutjaniformes > Lutjanidae > Lutjanus > Lutjanus erythropterus. The sequence goes on along the minus strand of NC_139324.1, from coordinate 2,494,004 downwards.
TAATAAGCCATGAAAGTAAATAAAAAAAATATTAATACAAACATAAATAAGTACATGAGCCAATAAACACACACACACACACACATCCTCACACTGAACAAACCCATCCGAATCCACTGATCCCAAACACAAGTTCATTCTCAAGTGGCATTAAAGACATATTGCACAACTCCTGAGGCTGGCAGCTCTTTAGATCTAACGTAGCCCGGCTGTCCCAGGTGTACATGAATGTTTATAGCAGCTTGAGGAAGCCTTAAACAGATTATTTGAAGTGGGATTGTATGAGGTAGTCAGCGTGTTACCTGCAGGAGATGGTAGTGTACATGCCTGAACCATTAAACTGGCACCTGGCCTATCATAGCATTTGTCTCTAACACTTAGACCCGCATAATGAGGGATCAGTCATGCAAAAAGGGACAGTTCACCTCAAAATCAAAAATTACAGGGAGTCACCAAGGCTTTGTCTGCTCTGAGGTTGTCAAAATTAGATCTGAACATGTTACTAAAATCACAATTTATACAAAAATCCCCATACAAAACTATTTTAAAAGACATCTTTTTTGTCCTCACTCATAAATAGTGGACTTCTTAGTTGTCCACAACTCTGTGATAATTAATCAGTATTATTCTTTTGGTAAGGATGAGCGGGGTTTATTGTTCTCTTTTTTGTTGTTGTTTGTTTGTGTGTTGACTGTTTGATCAAAAACCCTGTTTTTTCAAAGTCCAACATGATGTCTTCAGATGTTTTGTTTTTTCTGATTCAAAGACCCCAAAACTCAAAAATATCCAATTTAATATGATAATAAACTGAAAAAAGGGGCAGAAAATGTGCCATTTTTGCATAGAAAATTATTTTAACCATTAATAGATTATCAAAATTGATTATTAATCATTATTATTTAATTTATTATTTTTTTTACCACATTGAGTTGCTAAATTTACTTGGACTTTTGCAAGTGATCAATCCTAACTGTTGAGCCCTGGTGAGTGTGTATAAGCTACACTAAGTTGTTGAAAGAAAAAATGTTAAATTTACACCAGAAAAGAGACATTTACTAAGAATGGAGACACTTTCAATGGATGTTAATTTTCAGTAGCGACTGCTTTCAAATGAATCGTTATTCTTTTGGTGTGTGTAGGGCTGAGGGGCTGTACATACAAACGGAAGGGGCTCTAAGGAAAAAAAGGTTGGAAATCACTGATCTAGATGGCTTGAATCATCAAAACCATCAATCAAAACTAGAGTGCATTAGCAACAGTGGTTCCTCCTCTCAATTAGAACTGCAAGGAATAATCGAGTAATCGATTATTAATAGATTATTAATAATATGATAATCAATTAATCAGTTTTTTAAGAAAAAAATATCCAAATTCTCAGATTTCTGATTGAATTCTTATCTCTTCACATAAAGGTTGTTCCAATATCAATGCCAGTATCAGAAAATGCCTTCATTATGCCTGAAATGCTGGTATTGATTGTTTGTATCGGCAAGTATGTGAGTCTATGCACTGATCTGATAACACATTAACCCTGCAACAAGACACTACTACCTCCCAACAGCGCCATTTTTTAATCCCAGGATGGTGAATTCTTGTTCTATGGTATTCATTCTCTGTATGTATTTGATCATGTTTTACAAAAGGTTTAACCTGAGCCCAGCCACACAGCAATGATACCAATCATATCATATCCATACAAGGACACTAGGATACAGCTGTATACTACACACTGGCAGTGGTTGAAAGTACAAGTACTATTACATTGCTAGAATATTACTCAATTACAAGTAAAAGCACTGGTGTTAGAAATATACTTCAGTAAAAGTATTTGTCTCAAAAAGAGAGTATTTGTTACTTTTAACTGTTGATGTCACAGTCACCTCTTCAAACTAGAGTTGCACATTTTGTGTGTTTTCCTAAACCAATAGTTGAAAACACTAACAATCGATTAATCATTAATAATTTATTTTATTATTATTTTATTTTATTTATTTATTTTTTTTTTTTCTCATTTTAAGCCAAAGTATACAACAAATGTCTCCACCAATTACTGGAAATAATTGGTTAAATTCTTAATGTTAAGTAATCGATTAATGATTGATCATTAACATCCTTACTCCAAATGTTGCCAGTCTGCCAATGTTGACATCTGTGATGTCAGATCATCTGACTGGCTACAAAAATGCAGATGAAAAGTTTGGATATTAATTCAAATTGTACTCAGTACTCAACTATGATTTTAAAAGTAACTGCACACTGGTAGTACTGATGTCAGATCAAGATCAGTTTCAGCTGATATCCTGAAAGTAAGTTCTGGTATCGGAATCGTTATCAAGGAGACTAAAATAGAAGAGAGGGACATTACGTCTCCATAGAACATTCTATGCTCTGCTTGGTGCCAGTTCCATTGAAGCCTATGGGAGATGCACACTAGAACCCAACATATCTACATTTTCTGACGTTTGTCATATGAAGGGAATACATACTGACTAATTTTCCAAAATGTGTGCATTCATTTATTTGCTGTTAGTCTCCAAATAACATGATTGACATTGTATCTCCCATAAGCTTCAACAGAACAGGCACCAAAGCCATAGACCATGGTGATTTATTCTTCTTTTTTAGTTTCCTTGATCAGTATCAGGAGGGCAAAAATGGTTTTGGAACATCTTTGCTTAACACAATCCACAATCCACCATCTGCTGCTCAGACACATGTGCTGTACATGGGAAGGTGTGGTATTAGTGTTATTGGACTGTTGGCGAGGCCAGAAAATCTCATTGTTTTCTTCAGTTTTATTTTATCATCAAAATTCATTTAGAACCTGAATTTTAAAACATCCATATCACAGTTTCTGCAATACTGTCATATTGTGTTATCTCACTGCTAGATCGTGAATTCAATATGAATTAAATATAAGCCTATTACCTATCTATGCTATCACACCATTGTGTTGCGTGAGCAGAGTCTTCAAAGCGTGTTGTTTGCCACAAGTCAACATTATTTGCTGTCAGAAAATCGGGGAAAAAAAAACAACACTGTACCAAGTCAATAATTCCCACATTACAAGACCATGCCGTGGGTTTCTGAGCAGCCGCTGAGAGCTTTCGCCACGTGGAAATAATAACTGGAAACTCTGTTTTTCTATGCGTCTTCAATACTTCACATACAATGAAGACATAGTTTGTCGGGCACTGAATGGACCCTCAAGGACTCTACATCCTGCAGCCGTGACTGTTTGTGCCTTAGCCTCCTCTCCTGATGTGGATGTGATTACACAGCTGAATCAATGGGACGGGCAGAAAGCGAGAGCAAGTGGCTCATTCCCCTTCTGTGCAAATGTCATCCTCAACTGATTGTACTGTAGATGCACTCTTGATTAGAAAGGACGATCAATACGGTGGCCCTTTTCTGCAATGCAGGTTATAATTCAAACACCAAAGAGAGAAAAAGGGAATGTTTCTGCTATTAGTAATCGGTGAGATTGAGGGTTTTTACGTTGAAAGCCTGGTTTCCTGAGAGGGATCGACCCTGCCGCTGCTGGGATCACACCTAAGGAGAAAATTATTACGCGTAAAATACACTTAAGGTTCAGCTGAGATTCCAGGTATTTTGTGTCTTTATCTCCACTTTTCTTTTTTTCCCAAATCAGTCGGATGTATTTCTGTCCTCCCCAACGTGGCCACTGTGTCCCTGTCATTGTGATAGACGTCTCAACAGAAAGGATTAGGAGAACTCACTGGAGCGTGGCTCCGCAGAGGAAAATGGTACTCTTAAAGGGACGGTTCACCCAAAAGTGAAAATTCAGTCATAATTTAATCACCATCATGCTGATCGAAGGTCAGGTTAGGTTTTTTTGGCCCACAAAACACTGCTGGAGTTTCACAGGAAAACAAGGTTGCAGAATCTCCCAAATGATTTAAGTGAAAGGTGACCAGTGTTCAAATGGAAAAAAACAAACAAAAAAAAAAAGGAAAGAAAAACATGCCTACAAACAGATTGTCTGGTGTAATCCAAGTCTCCTAAAGGCCTGTGACTAAAAAAACCTTCAGTCGGCATGAGGGCAAGTAGATAATGACTGATTTTTCATTTTTGTGTGATCTACACTTTTAAAGACCAGTGTTAATTTTGTTATTCTTAAATTTTTAATGTCTTAGCCTTAGCCACTTACTGAAAAGTTTTGTTAATTAAAGTCATATGGAGTCCTAAAGTCAAATGGAGCCATTTAGTCTTTTGGTTTTATTGTGCTTCAGTCAGGAACTCAGTTTTACTTTAGTCATAATTTTGGTCAACGTTTTAGTCATACTTTTAGTCATAATCTCTCATCTATTTCTGCTGGCTGTAAAAATTCCACTGCATAGCAAACCTTGAAATATGTGTTTAGTCATCTAGACTGAGACTGTGTTACTGAGTCACTCTTTCATATCATGTATTATTGACGTGATAAAACAGACTTTTATATCACTGAACTCAGGTGAATCCTGTTTTAATAAAACAATAGTAAAAATGTGAAAACTGCTTAATTAAGGGTGAGCATTATCTAGGAAAGGCCACATTTATTCACTCTACACTGAGCTGAAATTAATATAAAATTATGTGAAATAATCGCCAAATGAGTTAGTATGTGCTTATGAGTCATAATAAATCACAAATTATCTTTTAGAAGGAGCAGATGCTTTTTGCAGGTCTGTTAAATTTAATGTTATGTTAATGGAGCATGGCAATGCATCCTCAATCCACACACAATTTCGAGGTGATTTCATATGATCAATAAATGTAGTCGTAAAAGGATATTATTTTGTCTTGTCTTTTCTTTTCTTTTCTTTTCTTTTCTTTTCTTTTCTTTTCTTTTCTTTTCTTTCTTTTCTTGCCACCTGATAGGCCACTGGTGAAGATGAAACACACTTTGCTAGATTTATTTGTGCTTTGAATTGGCTGATTAACTTACGTTGTCCGCTTGAGCCCACTGTTTCATGTCATCTTTACTCATCAGAGCATAATGAACTGAGATTTCAGTCATTTTTGTTGTCAGATTTTTTTTTATTTACACTGTTGTCACAATTTTGTCATGTAATAAAAGGATGTCAATAATTTTCATTGCTAGAATTAACACTGGTCCGCCCCAAGCGCAATAACTATAGCAACAATGTGACTGATGAACATCAGCATGGAGCTCAGGAAAATGGATACTGATGACCTGTCAATGCTATACGTTGCTCAGATACAGCTGTTCACATTCTCTTGAGAGAGATAATGCTTTGGCAATGTAAACATCTATTCCCCAGAAGAGAGAGAGAGAGAGCACATTTGACAGAGAATCATTAATAAAATCAAAGCGCTCATGGATCTGGGACCTGAGGGGTTTGCAGCATCCCCTATAACCAGGCATTATAAAAAACAGCAATTGATAAACAAATGTGATGTGGACTTGCAGTAGAGAGAGTGTGTCTTATTGTGTTGTTAATGTAGTTAAAGTCCTGTCCATCAGTCATACATGTAATTTTGGGAGTCATTGGCATTGTGTGTTGAGACAGAACAGGAAGTGAATTGCATGCAAAATCAGCATAAGGACATGGCTGCAAATTTGCCTTGGGTAGCACAAATTGATGCACAGATTTTTTGAACCTGAGATAAAACTTTGCAGGTATGCTGGAATGTAAGTTATTATGGAAACCATGGAATGCAACTATATAGTTGGTACATTGGCTGTTTGGGGTGAATAAATGCAAACGATCACAGTTGTGTTAAGTCACACCATTTTATACATTTAACTGCACTTTGAATCACTGGCCAGCTGCTCAATTTTTATCTCAAAATGCTGGAAATGTGAAAGGGCTTATTTGACATGGTTTGCATTCTTCCTGTTATCTTATTTGAGTCTTAATCATGTTCATCTGTTTAAAGGTCTTGTACGGCTGATGAAGGCATGATAGATAAAAATATGAAGTCAATAAAGCATGGCGTTCTGGAGAGGAGTTGTGCAATCTACTACTTCTGATGGACTTGGATTGAACCTGACACAGCTCTGCTGTGAGCGTTCCAACACTGTAGAGCTGAAAATAAACACAGACAAATTCAAGAAGATTCTAGAGCTACACACAGCTTCATTAAATATTCACTCAAGCTTGATTTTAATTCAGCCTCATTTCTTTTTCATACTACATACTAGTCACTTAATTGGTGTGTAAAAGGGGAGAACAGTGCAGAGGCAATGCTTTGACATAATTGTCACGGATTACAGAAATATGTCTATTTGCATAACGTGCATCAACATGCGGTCAGAGAATGGATTCACCTGGAGAAAAAGCTGCAGCGAACAAATCTCGCCCTCGATCACCTAAAGTGTGAAAGTATTTTACACACAGACACACCATTACACTTCTCTATAACATCTGCAAACTGGAAATGTCTTATCACAGCAGTATCACTGCTCTGCATCAGTGCTTGGAATGACAACACTGTTGTCAAACAGCATCTGCAGCGAGACAGCAGCGTCCTGTCTGCTTTTTGTCAGCACCGTAGCTCGATATATTAACTTTATTAAGCCTATCACAAGGCAGAACATGTTTGTGTTAGTAGTAGTCACTAATTATTGTGAAATGTAAATGTTTCTTTATTGCGCCCATACTTAATATAATTTCTGCAGCACTGTCTATCAACATAACAGTACAACATGCGTCATCTCATTGTTATCTGGCTGTTATCTGTTTTAGATTTCGCCTTTTACTTTCACACCCATGTATGAGTAACAAAATGACTTCTCTTGGTGCAAAAATATGTTGCCTTCTGATTGTCTTAACTGCAAATTAATGCAGTGATGACATATCCATGTCATGACCATTATAGGTTTTAAGTAAAAAATACTGATTGTCCAGTTCAGGAAAAGGTTTGCCACAGCGATTGAATTAATGTATGTCACAGTAAACCTTTTGAATATAAGGTCCAGTATTTTTCTACTCTTTCTCTCTCTTCTGATGTGCTCCATGTGTCTATTTTTCAGGATTGATTAAATTAAAAAAAAAAAAAAGGCAATTTTTTTTCATTTTGGGTAAATTTGGGTAAATCAATTTGGGTATTATTAATCGAGTAATTAAAAATAGAATATTTTGATTAACTGATAAATTAGCTGTTAGATTAATCACCTAATTGAAAAAATAATTGTTTGATTAATCGGTTAAAAAATAATCATTAGGTGCAGCCCTAGTGGAGAAATCTAAACTTGAATGACGATCAACATCAAGGAGTCAAAACAAGGAGCCCTGTATCCACTCCAGCCTTGTCTGAACTGGTACAGAGTGACAACAAAGTCATCACCCTTTCATCGAGCATTTTCTTTGAGTGCTACTTCAACAAGTTCAGACTTAGTTCACCTCCTTCTTTTATTCCCTAAACCTTTGTACACTTTGCTAAAATGAGCTTCTGTGGTTGAGTACAAAGCTTACAATTAGTCTGCACAGCATCTTAGGATAAGAGGTAGGTTTTCTTGGCGATCAAGACACACTGGGCTTAATTTTTGTGTCAGCACAAGTACAAATTGTTTTGTAATTTATCATAATCATTGCAAAACATATTTTAAATTAAAATAAGGCAATAAAACAAGCAATTGTGCATTAGTAAAGGGAAATCTCTTATATATTTACTGAAATTAATCATAAAATGACTAAGATATGTCAACAGAGATCTCTGCCAACACAGTGTCCCCATTTGAAATTTCTGTTTTGGCCCGGATTAAGTGTAAACCCGTTTCACATTAATAACAGCTCATATTTATGCCGAATGTTCACTGATGAGTTACTGTCTGTTTTTGAGTCATAAGAAGTCAAGCAATATGTTAGTGGAGTTTGCGGGATTGTGTATTTTCAGTGGGCTTTTGTTTTCCGGATAACAGGCTTAACTTTACATCAGCTGACAAGTGACTGTTATAAACAGCTGACCAATTTACAGTGAAGGACTTGTTATCGCTTGTTATTGTCAGTTTACCATGTTGCACTCATCTTGTGCTCCTGCAGTGTTCCTGCAGTCCGGGGAAAAGGGGGCGGGAGGAAACAACCCGTCAACCATAGATCATATATTAAATAGGATCTCAACCTATTTCATACATCGTATATGGCTTCAACTCACTATTTGGACTGCAGTATTCATTTTTGTATGCACAAATACTTCACACTGCGCCTTTAAAAATCTCAAGCCATATATATTTACATTATTGGCATCTGTTGCTCTTTTCCAAGTGACTTTCAATAATTGGTATCTCGCAAGTTCAGAGTCCTGTAAGATGCATCATTTCCTGAAACTCTCTCCCTGAAATAAAGCTTTCAGTTATTGTGAGTACGACTTGTACAGGAAACACTTGCTCAGCCTTATCCGTCTACAGATGACTCCGTTGTAAAAAATTTCCAGGCTTCAGAAAAGATAGCACTATCTTTTAAAACAAACCAAAGTGTGTGAGTCATGAAGGCATGTGTAGGACAGGACCACATCCCTAATTAGTATCCTTGCTGGTGTCATTCACCCCTCTGTGGAAAATGCAAAATATTTATGCAATAGTGAGTCAACATGCGAGAGATTAAAGCTTCCTGTAAGCTAAAGAGTGACACTAATAATGTATCTCCAGCTGCAGACATTGCTGTTCACCCGCTGCCCTGAGAGATACAACACACTGTGCATACAGACTGATAAAGGAACATTTGAACAAATAGCTTACTTTTGTCTGTTCTTGCTCCTGGAAAAATAATGCAAAATCACCAAGATGAATAAATTACACAAATTATGCAGGCACATGAGCCAATTTTACACTGTCAAAGTCTGTCCACAGGCTGTTCACACCAAGAACCAGAGCTATAACTAACCCCAACCTCAACCCTAACCCTAATGATGTGAGTGTCCACACTGATGAATAACATTTTGTAAACAGTGGCGCAAAGAGGGAACATGGATAATGACCCGTCACTGCTGGATGTTCTGCAGAGTAAGAAAAAGACAACCAGAAGGACATGTGTTCACAAAATTCTTCAAAGATGAGAGGAGTCATGAGAATCCAAGGCTTTCTTACCATAGTTGTTGTCTTTTGAAGACAAATTTGATTCAGACTTTCATATGAATCAACATCAATTTGATGAAATCCTGTCACTTATCAAAGCGGATGGCAGGAAGACCCTACCAGCGCAAACAACCATGTGGCATTATGTGTCAAGCAAAATGGCATTTTCATGCGTAACTTGCAGCCAAAATATTACTTTAAATATTTAATAAGAAATGTGTACACCACAATATTTTGCAGATTTTGATTGGCTGTCATTGTTTCTATCAAATCAAATCATCAAATTGCCCTGAATGTGATCCCAATGATATTGTTTGCCTCTGTCTTTGTGATTTATTGTTGTGGTATGGAATCCACAATCCTTATGTTAGAACGATATTTAAAACCAAATATTTATAGTTATAGTACGGCTGTGTCAGAATTTAATATCGCAATGTTTTTGATCAAATACCCCAACATCGATATTTATTGATATCGTGACAATATTAAGGATGTTCATTGGTGCTTTCATGAAATATATAAAAAATATAAAACACAAGGTTTTTGTTGTCATGTAGATACAATGACTAAGTAGGTAAAGAAAGGTAATGGTAAGTTCAGAAAATTAATCACTTTGTGGTAATGGAACCTTTAAAACTGGGGAAAAAACTGCATTTATCTCAAACAATATACAAATATACAAAGGCAATAACTAGTCTCATATCACAGTATGGATACAATATCAACATATTGCCCAACCCTAACCCGTAATTTACACTAAGCGCAGCTGCGCCACATAACAGCTGTGCCGTGGTTTTGCTCCATCATGCACGCAACTTCAATTTACACTAGCAGCGTTTCAGCAGCGGAGCATTTTGCCCTTCTGATTATGTGTACTTGCTCTGATTTTGTTGATTAAGTCCTCTTTCCTTGCTCTTTGTGCTTCTACCATGGATAAGCAGGCTACGTAGTTAAATTGCTTATTTTCTGTCTGTCTTTATGTTCGCGAGTCTGCACGGGGTCTTTTATTTTGCAAATCAACCGGATTCTTCCCTGTTTTCCGTGCCTGACTTCCTGCCTGTTTGACCAGCTCTGTGCCAATTGACACGCCATCTGTCAAAAATAGACTTGCTGCGTATTCTCCTTGGAGCGGAGCGCCGAGCCGCTTCTGGGACACTGCTGAGATGCGCTGCGGCGCTTCTAGTGTAAATTGCAGCATTGACTAGAATGGGAGCGTATTTCTCAGAGTGCTGCAGCGCAGCCATTACGCAGCGCAGCTGTGCTCAGTGTAAATTAGAGGTAAGTTATAGTTATCTTTCTTGGTGTGGAACACCAAGACAAGTGAATAGCAGCATGTCTTCATTTCCAGACATCTGGCCTTAAATTACAGTGTCCCAAACAGGTCAATCAGTGTAGTTTAAACAACCAGTACATAGGATTTTGTGCCATCTAGTGGTGAGGTTACACATTACAACTAGCTGAAAACCACTCGCCTCACCCCTCTCTCTCCATCCATGGCCTTCGAGTAACATATAAATGTAAAAAGTCTTCTCTGGAGTCTTTGGTTTGTCCATTCTGAGCTTGCATAAACATGATGGTGCAACATTACAGGCTCCCTGTAGAAGAGGACCTGCTCCCTGTGTCAATATGACAGCCTCGTTCTAAGCTTATAAAAGCATGGCTCAGGTGATAACACACTTATAAAAGCATAACTGTGAATAATATATTCCATTTCCACTGAAAGATCCCCCTAAATCCTACACACTAGTCCTTCAACATTAAACATCAGGCACACTATCAAGATGCAACATCCATTCAACTGTCAAAACTGAACAAGAACCTCTCAAAAGCTTCAAAGAGTTCAAACAATTTGACCCAGTGCTTTCATCCGGAATATTATTCCAAAGGTCGGTCAACTCAAACAGAAACCAAAAGGAAACAAAGCTTGATAGGAAAAAGACAGAAATGGATTCCTAAGCGGCCCTTTGACCTGTGTTTGTCTACGACAAGCATTATCAGAATTTTTTAATTTTCCTCATTTATACCACAGGTGTTGAACATGACTAAAAAGGCCAGTGTAGTGTGAATACAGAGTTTAATCATTGATTTTACAGAATCCATTTAAGTGTCTCAATTCTATGTGCAAAAAGGGAGCGATATTTGGTTTCCAGGCCATTTAACTTCAAGGTAAAGCGATGAAAATGTTATAAACACACACAGCATACACTTAAACTACAACTGTATTTTTTACGGTGAGCCTTTCTTTAAGTGGCTAAAATATGTTTTGGTGCTGACCATGTCTACAGCAGCTTCTTTGCTTCCTAGAATTGAAGGTGTTGGTTTTGTTCAGACCTATCAACAGTGAAAAACCCAAAGATATTCAAATTACAATTCTGTAAAATAAAGAACAGCAGTAAATCCTCACACTGGAGAAGCTGGAACTAGAAAATGTTTAGCATTCTCGCTTTTTAAATGACTACATTTCAATCTACTGCTCACTTAAACTAAGAAGTGTTTGGGGAACATATAAGAGTGAACAGAGAAGAAGTTCTGGAGACGCTGCATGAGTCTCATTGAAAACCTGCCATGAGTAACTTTCCATTTTAAACTGTAAATCACACCCCAGGTTGTAAAGCATGCCAATTTTAATACAAGGTACAAGACATGTTCGGTGGTACCTACGTATAAATGCTCTACTGATAGAGGCTAGTTATGGAAAGGCTTAATGTTTCTGTCATCCATATGTTTCCAACAGTAACATGACATTATAAAAGTAATTTATATCCACTTGGTCCAGTATAACATCAGCTGTGTTACGTGCTAAGTGTCTGTGTGGTGCTGTGCTCTCTTGTGCCCAGGTTCTGCCCCTCCCCCCTTGCAGATTGCAGTGATTGGCATCAGGTGCAGCACCTCTGCAATCAGGACCTGGTGCTTAAAAGCCTGGAGAGTGCAGCCATTCAGGGCCAGTGGGCCATTTGGTGGACAGGAGTCAGAATGGGCCAGTGGGCCATTCAGTGGACAGTAGTCCACATTTCAGGGCCAGTGAGCCATTTGGTGGACAGTAGTCCACATGTCAGGGCCAGTGGGCCATTCATTTCCGGGTCAGTGAGCCAGTGGGCCATTCGGCGGACATAGTCTGCATTTTGGGGCCAGTGGGCCATTCGGCCATTTGGCAGATTGAGGTCTGCATTTTGTTGTCTTGTCTTTGTCAGCCATTTTGGCTAGCATGGACACTTGTCTTGTATGTATTTATTGTTTGATTTAGTATGTTAAGTTAACCCTTATGTTAGTTTAATTAGTTAACTTAATTTGACACATCTGTTAATAAAAGAACCTTTTATTTACACTTTTGTCTCAGTTCTCCTTCCTTCCCTTTTCCCCCGGTTATATTTATTTAATGTTGCACCCCTCATCCCCAACTTGGGGTCGTAACAGCTGATTGCCTGTTATCTGAGCAATTTAGATGACACAGAGATTTTGCAATTGTCAGCTATGGAAACACACATCTTCTCTCAAAGTGCCATCAACTCTTATGGTACCGTGCTGTAACGGTAAAAGAAAAGGCCAAGTAAACCATCTTTTCAAGATACTATGTTCAGTCTAAATAAAGCTAGTATCCTTTGCCAATTCCAACAGGAGACATTGCGCAGAATGAACAGATTAACCTGTGGCTCATGCTTCTCCAAGTACATTTGTCATCTCCAGTGCTGTGTCAACCTCAAGTTGACAGGCATTTTCTCACACGGGACACATATCTTCACCCTACTGCGACGTATTAAGCCTGTTATCTGGAAGTAGGATAACAATGATTCAATGGTTTGCCACTAAGAAGCAAATCCCCTGGAGCAAAGTCTTTTGGTCGAGCATCTGTGTTCTACGTATGATAGATCACACGTGGAAATGTTGCGTTACAGTCTATTGTTTACTGTCCATTGTTCGGAAAATTGCTCCGAGGTCACTGCCTAACTCAGTTGTTTCATTTTGCCCACTCACGCCCAGACAACAACGTCAACTAGCACTCTCTTGTTTCACACAAAGGTGTCCTTTATTTTATTTTCTGAAGCCGATGAATCAGCAAGGACTTTTGAACTGTAGTCTGTCGCACTCTGTAGTTGTTAAACTTGAACAAAATTAAAAGTTACTTGCAGTGACTAGATTATATAATGTACATGTCACCATGAGTTCATGACTTCCACTCAGCTGTGGAGCATCCTTATTCAGCTGTGTATTCATATACAGCATCAGAGAACATATTATATATCAACTGCATGGCAATATACACTGCACACACATACAATTTACTGAGACAGTGAGAGGAAAAGACAGAGACAACAAACACATCATAACTAGACCACCAGTGTACTGGCTAGAGGCGTCACCTCAAGCAGAACTGAATGCTTTGCCTCTGCAAAGTACAGTAACCTACAGTGATGCTGTGCTGGGAGCAAGCTGGGGATGTCAATACTAGGCCACGCGCACCAGTGGGAATCAATCAAGTCTGTTTTTCCATTTCAAAACAATGTCACATATTGGGATTCTTGGTAACATGCATACGGTAATGATCAGTGATCTTTTCCTGACAAGGACTGGAGAGCCACTTGCTGGCTGTTATTACTGGGCACAAAAACTGCTCTATTAAAGCAAGGATTGCTGTAATTATGACTCACACAAGTAATCTCCTCTCCTGACCATTATTGTTTAATCCATGCAGCAGCACCACAAAGAGCAGGCTTCTGTACAGTTCTGCTGGCAAAAACAGACGTGCTGGGACCCTTTAGTGTAAAAGGAAAATAAGCCTACGTGTTCCCTCCTGGTCTTCGAGAGATTAAATGCTGAGCTGTTTTTAGTCTTTTGGATAATGTCCAAGTAATATCTCAGGTCTCTAGAAGGCAAGTCCAAGTCAAGTGCTGAGTATTCTAAGGGTTAGACCAAATCAACTCTCAAATCTTTTATGGAAAGTCCAACTTGTATCTCAGCTCTTTAGAAGGCAGTCCAAGTTCAATCTCAAGTCTTCACAAAACACATCTTACTTGGATCATGTCCAAGTAATGTCTTGGGTCTCCAGAAGGCAATCCAAGTCAAGTCTTGAATAACATTGGTCTCTGGTATTTAGAGGTCAGATCTAAAGTCTTTGTAGAGCAAGTCAGGTCTCAAATCTTTAGAGGGACAGTCCACATCAGGTCTCTAGGAGACAAAGTCCTGTCCAGATCCTGTATCAGGTCTCTGGAGGGCAAGTTCACGTAAAGTCTCAAATCATTTAAGAAAAGTCCAACTTGTATCTCACGTCTTTAGAAAGGAAGTTCAAGTCAAGTCTTTACAGAGCGCATCATGTCTTAGGTGTTTATAGAGGGCAAGTCCAAATCAATTTTGTCCAGGTCAAGTTTCAAGTCTTTAAAAAAACAAGTCCAAGTCATGTCTCAGCTTTCAGAATGACAATTTCAAGTCAAGTCTCATATCTTTTATGAAAAGTATTATCTCAGGTTTAGAAGCCAAGTCCAAGTTAAATCTCAAGTTTTTACAGAGCAAGACATGTCTTAGAGAGGGCAAATCCAAATATTTCTTCTCAAGGTCAAGTCTCAAGTCTTTGGTAAGTAAGTCCAAGTCATATCTCAGGTCTTTCAAGGGCAAGTTCAAGTCAAGTGTCAAATTTTTTTATGAAAAGTCAGTGCCATAAATCAGATCTTTACACAGCAAGTCATGTCTTAGGTCTTTATTGAGGGCATGGCTAAACTTAATGTTCTCCAGATCAAGTCCAAGTCAGGTCTTTAACGTCTCAAGTACAAGTCAAGTCTCTTTAAGACAGAACTTGTCAGTCGCTGCATCAAAACATCTTATGGCAATTCCATTATCACTAGCTTTGCTAGTGTTAAAATGAACAGAACTGCAATTCAAGCTTAACTGGCCACTCTTACCAATCTACTCAAACAGTTAGGTGAAGTCTGTCTAACCTGTTTAAGTGGAGTTGACTCACTATGCTTTACAGCTGTCCATTCTTTAATCTGAATCTGGAGTTTTATTTTTACACAACCTGTTACAATTGCAAGGATACAAAGATGCTGTGTGCATCATCATTATGTTTTGGCAATTTGGTAGATATCCAAAACTAAGAACAATACAATGCATCTTTCAATATGGGTATGGTATATTATATGGTTCACCAGTTCCTGTCACCTCAGTCTCAAATCAAGTCCTCAGGCAGTCAAGTTTCCAGCAAGTCCAGCCTCTCTGAGTCCAAGATAAGTGGCAAGTCCTCATTTTTGCAACCCATGTCCAATCTCAAGTTTACAGCTCTAATTAAATGTTAACACCAGAATTACTTGGGGACAACAAAGACTGCAGTAGTTGGTCATAAAACAAACAAACTAAGAAATAATTAAATGAGTTGGCATAACAAACAAAAAGCAGAATTTGTATAGCTGTAAGCAGACTGGAAAGACTGAAAGAAATAAATAGGAAGTGGCTGTGGGTGCATGTACAAACAGAAAACAAAGACTAGTGAATTGCATCATTCAGAGAAAATTGCAATTTGATTCATTAATAGAATTCTAATGCTGGTGTCGCCCCAGAAACAGCTGCTGCTTTTGCTGCAGTGACATTGCTTCAAGGTGAGATTCACATTGAGACAAAACAGTAATTTTCTCTTTAAGAAAAAAAAACCAAAGGCCTTCATACTGGTGAGTGCACAAAACATTAGATAAAAACTAACTGGACATCCAGTGAAGTGTCTTCGCTTTTCAGTTATGGGTGTATTCATCTAATGGACTCAAATGGTTTTTAGTGACAGTTTAGGTGAGTACTACTCTGAAGTCTACTCCTTATTGCAAGCACTAATTAAGATGGCACATGCTACACTATTTCCTCTCTGTCTATGGCCTGAGGCTCCCTAATAAAACTACCACTTCAAACAGCAAGTGAGCATCTAATTAAATTTCTCTACAAATTAATGAGACACAATGTTTACGCCTCTGTGAGACGATTAGTGAAGCTACCAAGACCGTGCTCCAGTGATACTGATGTTCAGTTTCAAAGGGGCTCACTGAGTCCCTTATTGTTTTACCTCTCAAGAGCACCTAAATGATATGCAAATAGTGAAAGCTAATGTTCTTCAGTGAACAAAACCATGTTGAAGGCCAGTGTAATCTAAGTAGCCCAAATTGCCTCTCCGCATTTACCTATAAGTTGGTATTCGGATATCTCTGATGGATGCAAAGTATAATGGCCAAATGGTAATGTGTTTTTCTAATACTGCCTGGAGGCTCTATTGTTTTGTTTTGGAATATTTAAACACTCAGCATATTTGTCCTCATGTGCTTTAAGGTTAAAATGCTAAACGTGTATGGTTTGCAAATGTTAACCATCAATAAATGTCAGCTGGTGGCTTGTGGGAAACCGGAACTTCTTATATGCAAAGTATATTAAATGCTTGCTTAGGGAAAGAGTATGAGAATGTTCAATCCTGCCGTGAATAAAGTTCAAATACATTTAAATTCAAATGTATTCAGATAAGACACAGTATGTTCTGCTAAACATGTTGATGTTTATGCTTACAGCACAAAAACACTGTACTGTAGCTTCATTTAATAGTCATTTCAAATTACAGTAACAGTATCTGCAAAACTCATTTTGCAGTTTCACCTAAGGATAATCACACTGTTTAGTAGTCTGTATTGATGGAGCTAAATTATGGCTTAAAGGGATAGTTCAGATTGTTTGAAGTTGGGCTGTTGGAAGGTATTTATTCATCATCAGCATATTACCTACAGTAGATGGTGGCCAGCATGCCCCCAGTTTGGAGGAATGTAACCAGTGTATAATTGTAATAGGATTATATTGTTGTTTTTTTTATGTGTTTATACCTGTTTCTGTATTCATTTTGGGGAGCTTGTATTTTAGTAAATTGCATTTTTGCTGTGAGACCTCCAACATATTAGTGAAGTCTTCTCCTGTAGATTCACGGCATCCTCCTCACTCGGTTACTGGACCCCGTGAGGAGACATAAGACTTATGAGCGTTCTTGCCTACAAAGTGTTAAAATGTGGTAAAAACACTAAACAGAGGTGCAAACTTTACAGGGTACAGGTCAAACATTCTGTCTGTTGCTGGCACATTTATTTCCGTGTATGTATTTATTTACTTTTTTATCAGTGCAGCACTTTTATGTAGCATGCTAAGTTACTGATCTCAAGTTAAGCTAAAGGAGCACGATGGCAGTTTTTAATGCAGATTGTTGTGTTGTCCCCTTGTTTTTAAAGGTGTGCTTGTGCAAAGCAGGTCATGAGAAGTTGCTGTACTGATTTTAATGTGATTTGCACTGAGAATAAATCCCCCATTTGGCAAAGTAGAAGTTGCCCTTGTCTCCTTCCTCATCATCCACAAACAGAACGCAGAGCTTGTAGCAAACCCAAGTGTACCTAAGCAATGTCCTGCTGTGGACAGGATCAGCAAAAAAATGTATTTTAGCCACCTAAAAAAATTCTATATCAGTTTAAGTGTAGGCTATATTTAGAATATCACCACCACTTTAACTTGCTGTCAAGCAGCCTTTTCAAATGGGAAACCATAGTTGCATAAGTCAATTATCACTCTCCCCAAAGCCACCAGACTCCTCTGGCAAAAAAAGTAATTTTACCTCACAGATCACAGGAGTTACAGGTTCACTGCTGCCTTTATCAGTTAAATTGTTTGTGATACTGCATAGCTTCTGTTTTTTAAAGGATTAGTTCAGATTCAGAGTTATTGCACAAGTTCGTCTAGAGTTGCACAATGAATCGTAATATTATTGAAACCACAATATGGCAAAGTGAAATATTGAATTTGCAGAACCAGAAACTAATAAGAATCTTTTGAAAGAGGACAAATGTGTGCGAAAACAGCATTGTAACGAGGTATTGTAGTGCTGCAGAGATGTCCTGGCCTACAAATCTTGTTGTTGTCCAGATGCAAAAAACATCTTTGGTACAAACCTCACATCATCTTGATTCTATGTTTTTTTCAGTAAAAATAAAAACTGTAATCCAAAACATGATCATTCCCACTAATCACATCGTATATCACAATCACAATAATCACAACATAGCTTTTTCTTTACAAAATCGTGCAGCTCTAGTTATGTCCCATCAAATATACTGACATTGGCGACCTGGCTTCAGTGCATGGCAGTGTAAATGTATGACAATAAAAGACTGGACATCCCATAACTTTTTAAAGATGTTATTTTGACAACATTACATCAGCACTCAAAAATGTGGGTGCATTCACTGCACTGGCTTCCAGTCTCTTTTATACGTCCTGTTAAAGTACCATTAATCACATATTAGAGTTTATGACTTAACTTCAAACCTCTTAGTTCCCCTAACTTTGTGCTTCTTGTTTGAAAAGTGCTCTGCAAATACACAACTATAATCATTTTTATACCTTTGACCTTGCCATGTCTGAGGTTCACTGTGTGGCAATTATCCTGTGGTATTTTGATTAATAGTATAGTAGATAGTATTCTGACAGTAGCGGTTGGGTTCTAAGCCTCTGGACAAAATATCACAAAGTTGCCATGTAGTGTCTACAGTGTGCTGACGGTACTTAAAGCTCTGTTCCAGCCAGCGTTAACTGAGGTTTTTAGGTTAAGGTTCTTGCTCAAACAGAGAATATGGGTGTGGTTAATAGCTGGAAGTAATCCATTACCACGGCAACAACTGGTCAACATCATTAGCGTGGCAATAGCAATAAAGGCCAGGCTGCCATGGCCAGACTGACCATTAACTTACTGCTAATCTTTTCCTCTGCTCTGCTCGCAATCGTTATGGCTTTTCTGCTACTTGCTCCACGACACAGTCATTACGCACACGTGTTTCGTGTTCTTTCTTCTTGGTATGTGGTTGTTTATTACAAAAAGGAGACAAGCTTTGTTTGAGAAAAGGCTGAAGGCAGCGAGACAAAAGATTGCTGAAACAAACAACCAACAACATCCTACATCAGAGCCAGATGACTCTAGTTGCTCCGATTTACACTGACCAGTAAGTGGTCTGCAGTGTTTTCATTTTGTTAACCTCTGTCTCTACACAGTCTCTGATTGTTTAACATGATAATTCTGAGGCATCTTTAGATTACCATTGGGTGGCTAATAACATGCTAACAACAACTTTTCTTTTCAAGAGGAAAAAATGGATAAACAGTCACAAAAGACATTACGTTTTGGATTTATCATTATGGATTTATTTTACCACATCTCCAGAAAAGATGCTGCAGTTAAAGACTGGATTATTATTAGCTTCTGAATGGGATATGATTACACCGAGCCAACATTGTTAAGGTTCATTAGCTTAACGTGAGTCTTTTCTGCTCATCTTACTCTGGGACTAACACCATCGCTTTTCAAGTATTTGGAAAATAACAGGAAAGCCTTGTCTTGGTCTTGAGAAGCTGCAGTATTTATTAAATGACAAACTGTAACATGGATATTGTACATTTACTGCCTGACATAGACTGACAACTGACTACTAAGTTTTAGGTATGTCACGAAAACCAATAATTTGGTACCAAGTTGATGCCAAATTTTGAAAACATGACAGTGCTGTTTTTTTTTTTTTTTTTACAGTACCCTCAGTACTAGAAGTAATTGTGATGTAGTTTTTCTGAACATGACAGGGACAGCATAAATGCTTACAAGTGCTGTTAAGCGCCAGAGGAAGGGGAAGAACGCCTACCAGCACTGAACAACAACTATACATGTAAGATAGCAACATGTGCAGCTGCAACAAAATCTCTGCTTACACTCATCCAAAAGAAAAAGTAGTGATGTGCGGATCGACCGAATTAACCCACAGGGTGGGTTTGGATTGACTTTCTAGAATATACACCGGGTTACAACAGGCAGGTCAAGTGACAAAGCAGTAGTCGGACTAAGTATTGATGACTTCCAGAAAGACAGCGTGTAACAGCCCTCTTTCCACCTTCCTGTACTCCTCTCGTCCTCCCTCTTAGTCAAACACACACACAGGTTGCAGCGGTTCACACAGCAGCGCATCCAGTGCACTCTGGCAGCTCAGCTGATCGGTGGTCAAAGCACGACAAAATATGTTAAATCTTGAAACTGTGGACTTTTTCTACACAGTGAAGCTGAACACCACACAAAAAAAATACTGTAGACTTATCAATGGGTACACTGTTCAAATTAACCATTAAAATATGAAGGGGAAAAAAGAAGGAGATGATGAGAGAGAAAGAGCAACAGGCTCAGTATCTGAGCAAAGATCATTTTTGTATTACTTTCCAGACATGGCAACCTGCTTTCCTAAAAGTGATTTGTGCCAGGCTCACTAACCCCCCCCCCCCTCAGTCTTTTGTCCAGGTGGCAAAGAAAAGCAACAATGGATGAATTTTATTCTTCTTTTTATTTTGTTTTTTTCCATGGTCTTGAATTAGGTATAGAGAGTCATGGAAATTCACCAGTACTGATATCAACTACTAAATCTGTGGTATTGTGACATTCCTACTAAGTTTAAGTTTCTGCAGTCTTCCGCTCTCTCCCTCACTTGCACACCACACACACTTATGCACTGTCCATATTAATTAAAGAAGCTATGCTACGCTCAAATAAAATGCCATCCTGCAGGAATATGTCGCTTTTTCACTAAAGTAAAAATCCATACCATCAGAGCCCTAGTGATTGGTACCATCCACAATTTTGACAAATCTAAACATGTAAATAATTGTTCTAAATTGTAACAAACTGAAGTGACAGCTTGGTGGAAACACAACATACAACGCACAGAGAAAGTGAAGAGCCAAGGGAGCCAAAAGGTGCCCACAGCTCAGTTTTGCCTATAGTCCCCACAGGAAGGTTAAACCAGCCCGGGCCAAAGCTACCACCATATAACCAGGCATGAAGGGCACTTAAAGTACCTTTGAAAACAACATTTTAATATTAGATTATACATGCTTTTATCTTAACAAGAAAATGATTTGTAACAAGTAAACCAGGTTTACATAACTCAAAAAGGGCTTTGGCAGTGTCGACCAAGTGTGACTATTTTAAGAACCAAGCTGTCAAAAGTTGTATTTCTTTGTAAAAATGTTTCTAAAGACAGAAAAATGTCACCTTTTCTTTCCATAAGAAAGTTTTCAGTCTTCATGCTTTGTTATAAATAGACTGTAAATGTTCCCTCCATACAGGGAAATGATGCAGAGAAGCAGCTGTATGTCGCTGAGAGATAAGAGGAAGCTGTCTTTTATGAGACATACAGTGAATGTATCCATCTTCTCATCTTCTCAACTGCCCTCAGCCAGTATCTGACCTTTCTGCACTTCCCCTTTTAACTGCAAAGCTTCAAAGTCTGAGCAGCTCAGTGTTTTCCTCTCAGGGATGGAGGAGTAGAAGAGGAGTACTCGGCTACAGTTTCTCCTCCACTTTGGACCACACCTGCCTCCACTCCGACCTTTCTCGGCTTGTTCAGTATCTGACATCCAATCCCAACAGCCTCATTACCGCCTGCGAGGCTGCTGTTGCGACATGACAGGACAGGAGGAGGTGCCAGGCGGTTCAGGTGTGGGTCGTGGCCGGCATGAGAACTGCCTGTCGGGGGTGGACTTTGGCCCTGCCTGACGCACAAATCTCTCCAATAATACGGCCTCTCCAACACAACAAAGCAAACTCAGTGCGTACGGAGCCGGTTTTCAGTGAAAGCGCTGTGTATTATTAATGTGTTAGTTAGTACACATTATGACTGATCACTCCTTGACAAAAACTGTAATATTCAGACGCCAATTTGTCATTTAACGCGTTAAAACCTGTTAAAAGAGTCACTTTGAGGCTCTAAAAATGAGTTCACGCACAAAAACAATGAATATAACAGGGATACTACAGTGATAATAACGTGTACTGCATGGTGATATAATATATACAAAGTTCAAACAACAATAAATTGAAGCCAGGATATATAAAAGTGTGAATATGTCCAAACTTTGGACCCTGTTCCAATTTACGCACGAGTTTCGGGGCGAAAACTTTCAAAGCAGCTCACGCGAGCTTCGACCGCGGTGATTCCAGTTAAAATAACCTTAAATCTTCACAGACATACTTTTTTTTTTAATCATCTTACCTTCTCTGCCTCTTCTGCAAGACCCGAAGCGGGCGATACAGTAGAGAGAAACGGCGCACAAAATCCACCACTTGTTGGACAGAGCCATGC
Organism: Lutjanus erythropterus; assembly: GCF_056507025.1. Taxonomy (NCBI): domain Eukaryota; kingdom Metazoa; phylum Chordata; class Actinopteri; order Lutjaniformes; family Lutjanidae; genus Lutjanus; species Lutjanus erythropterus. The sequence continues at coordinate 2,471,801 of NC_139324.1, read as the reverse complement.
TGCTGCTGCTGCTGCTGCTGAACGGGGAGCTGATCCGGACTAACTGTAAAAGTTTCGAGGAAAACTTCATCAACTTAAAGGGCCGAAGCTGTGAGTGTGTGTGAGTGTGGTGGGTGTGTACTTCCGTCTGATAACACCGTGTCAGTCTCCTATCAAATTGAAATTCCCAGTAATTTCCTGAATGGACACGTCAATGTACTCTTTGACAATAAAGTATTCCCCTTAACTCGTTTTTCCAGGAAAATGAAAAAGCAGTGAGAATGTTCTTTTCCAGTTATTTTAAGTTATCACATTTCTTTTCTTATCTTCTTTTGCCAAATAAGGAGCATGGCATCATGTATTTGGCATCTCTGCTGAAAATTTGATCGTGCTGTTCAGCATGCCACACAAATCATATATATATATATATATATATATATATATATATATATATATATATATATATATATATATGTGTATATGTATATATATATGTGTGTATATATATATATATATATATATATATATATATATATATATATATATATATATATATGTATGTATGTGTGTATATATATACATATATATGTATGTTAGTATATATATACTAGTTCATTACTGATGCTTCTATATGACCCACAGTTGTGTATCCTTAAAATCTTTTTTTTACAGTGAGTAGTACATTCAGTTAAAAAGAAGCAGAGGAAGATTTTTCTGTAAATTTTTCATCAGATTTTTCTTTAGCCTTTGTGGTTATTGTGGTGGAAACCACTGGCGCCTCCAAAATCAACAAAATATGAAAGTTCCTTGTTGCAGTTTTAAAAGAAAAATATTGATTTCAAGTTTACAAAATATAACTATAAATAAGTTAGAACTATAAACATGCTATTGTTTATTTTTTTATGAATGTATATGCTTGATAGTGTAAAAAAAAGAAAAAAGTTGCTAAGACAGTGCAACGTTTAAGACTGTTTAAAACAGCTGAAGCTATTTAAGGAACTTTCAAAGCAGTAGTGTTTCAACAGTAACAAAAATATAAATTTGACGGCAAAAAATAAAATTACTTAAATAAAAACTTCCTCCGGCTTCTTTTTAAGTGGCTAACATGATACTCACTGTAACTGTGCCAAGGAAAATGTAAACAGTATCTTTTCATCTGATTTCACAGAGACTCCAACAGATGATAAGTACAGTACAGAAATAGCCGACCTTCTCACAAATTGTCTTGTTTACTTACATAGGTCATATAGAGGTATTAATAATATTTGAAGCTGTTTCATAACCACTAAAAACTCCTTGTAGTAGCTTTAAAGAAGCAATATGTAGTACTTACGTATCCAAAAATGAGTATCGTAGTCCAAATAGTGCTTTGGAGCCATAGACTGTATATTAAATAGATTGAATCCATGTTTAATGGAAGGTCTGTGGTTGATCACCTGTTTATAACTGTCACTTGTCTTTCAATGTAAAGTCTGAAAATACACACTCTGGAGTTGGAGTTCAGTGACTGCCTGCCTCACTGCTTGCCAGACTCCTGTAACATATTGCTTAATTTCACCATTATAAACATCTACTCCTTCCTTTCAAGATTATTAATGATTTCTTATGACTCATAAACGAACACATACTCATTCTGGAAGTATTTGACATTAATTTGAACTCTGATTAATGTGAAACAGGCAAACAAAAACAGTCATTCCGGCTCAGAATAGAAAGTGGAAAGCTGACAACGTGGCTGTAGTGTTGTTGTCAGAGAAGTGAGATTTCAAATTACTGTTTCCTTTATCTCTGATGGCATATTGTGGTCATTTTGTAATAAATTACACTAAATAGATAGCAGATTCCTCCTTTAAGCTGCTGTAGGAAGTAGAGCAATATAATAGTTATAAGCTGTATGTATGTACAGTGAGTGTGTCTGTGTACAGAGGTCAGGATGGTCCGTGCAGGAGTTCACAGGTGAATGACAGTCTTCATGGTTGTATTTCATTTTGATGCCCTTCTCCAGTCAGAACAGCTTGCAGATCTTGCTGCTGCACATTGTTGTGTTTCAGCCAGCAGATACGGGAGGTTTTTCTCGTCGTCAGCCATGTTTTCAAAGTCTTTTCAGCTGATTGTGAACTTTGGGTAGCATTTGTCTCTGATGTCCTGGTACAGTGGGCAGGCTATTTTTTTATTTCTATATTTTTTTTTAGGTTGTTAAAAAAGTGCAGCTCACTGGCTACCTCCTGCACTGTAAAAAGTGTAGTTTGGTAGTAGTTGAAGTAATTTAAAGTTTTGAATGAGTCCCATTCAGCTCCCTGCTTTAGTGATGACAGTCTACTTTTTGTAGATTATAACAACCTGAAATGACATCATGTTCCTTTAATCTGCTATTCTTATTTCAGTAATAGCGCATCAGTTGGTCTCAAGACATTACATCCATATCTTTTCCAGATTTTTACCCCTGCAGGTGAATTGCCATTTCCTCTTTGATGATTTGGAAAAGAAGGTAAATCAAATTTAAAACAGTTGTATGATGTATTATGTTAGATATGCTCCACCTGAATTGGTTGAATAGTGTGGTTTAAGTTTTCTTGAACTCACTGAACCAAACTATCTATTGTTAAGTCGGGCTAATATTAGCATTTATATTAATTATATTTAACAAACTAAAGTAAAGTTACTTCTTCTGCATACTATTAGAGTTTTAAGGTGCAACATTTAACCTTTGTGTAAAGCAAATAAATGAGTTGGAAAATTGAACATTTTTAAGTTGATTTGCCTCAAATTTAAGATTATTATTAGATTATTAAGTACATCTGACTTAAAGCAAGCGTTCATCTAACTTGTTACTTGAAAAATCATAATTTAATTTAATTTTAATTTCCTTTGTGTGTTACCAATGGAAGAATTTTGGTTGGTTGGTCCAGTAATTCACTTTTGTCAGTGTGCCATGTGCAGTGGGTGCACAGTCTTTGTCCTCTGGGAGTCAGGTCTCCCTGTGGCGTCCTCTGCTCCGCTCACTGAGTCTGTACATGGTCAAGGATTTCCTTCATTTTCAGGCCAAATAGCATTCCAGTTTGCTCTGTTTTTTTGGTTAAATTTTTTCCAAGTGTTGAATAGTTTCCTTTTTCTGGTCTTATCATTTGGTTACTCTCTCTATGTGGCAGAGTTTATTTTTGATCAGGCTGATAATTTGGGGTTCAGAAAAAACATTGTTTACTCTTGATTGTTCAAGTTTCAATCTGAATTGTCTGTCACCTTTTCCTGTCAGTGTAGTAAACCTGAAGATTGATGGAAAACTTCAGACTGGGCCCTAATACATCCTTGTACTGGCTGCTAATGGAGCTTATTCTCAAGGGTGCACGTTTGGGCACCTCCTGGAAAGAGGTACCGTTGATGTCTGGGACATTAATGAATAAGGGGATAACTACAGTCCAAACTGGCTGGAGCTCACATGGATAATGCTGTTAACCCTGGCAAGAAGACTGGAGGTCCGACCTTTTTCCAGTAGTGGAGATTTAGGAAGGCATTATCAGATGAGGACAGAGTGTTTCTCACAGAAATGGTTTACTGGACCACTAACACTTGATAATACCGACTGTTTCCCAGGTTGTGCATCAGGCCACAACTTACAGACTGTGAAAGATTGGGTGCTCTGCTGGAAGTGGACAGTCAAGTATTCATACCACTGGACTCCAGTGGGAAAGCACTTTATTAGGGGGGTGTCAAGGCCTTAAATAAGGAAAAACTTAAAGGCAGAGCAGACATACCATGGAGGAATTATTTAGAAGTTCACTGTGAAGAATGGAGCATGCTTCATATGAAAAACACTGGTTATTTACAATGACATATTTTACATGGAATTATGGCAGTGAATGCATTTATATCAGTGTTAAATCAGTCTCAGATGATTGTCCTTTTTGGTCTGTAAGAGAGGCCATATTTCATTGCTTTGTACAGTGTTCTGGATGAATGTCCTTCAGAAGTTCATATTTGTTTTTCTTATGCTTAAAAGAAACAGAAGAGAAAAAGATTTACTGCTGGATTTCCTGTTTGGCTGAGCAAAGTTAGTAATTTATTTCAGTAGGAAAGAACAAACAGAGGACAGAGGACAGGGGTGGGATTGTTTATTCATTTTTAAGAGTCTAGTTAGAACGAATGTGTTGTGAGAATATAAATATCGAGTCAAAATGGAAGGTTTGGATGCTTTTCAAAAGGTGAGATTATGAAGGCAAACTTTCTTCTCTAAAGGGCTTGAAAATCATTTTTGCCGATGTGTTGCTTTAATTTAATTTTTTTTCCTTTCATAATGCAGTTTATGATTGTTTTTGTTGCAACCTATTGTAAGATTGAATATGAATTTAAAGATTGGCAGTGGAGGATTGCATATAATACAATGTAGCCGAAGCATAAAAACACAAACTATCTGATCGTAATGACCATAAATAAGCAAAATGAACAATAAACAATATCAAGTCTACAGAAGGGCATGGAGAAGACGACAGGCTGGTGAGGGTGGGTGAGAAATGAGCAGGGGTGTGTGCGGCCTTTTTTTGACTGGGGCGGTACAAGTGGGGCACTGACTAATGCAGGGGTGGCATAAAGTATGTGCGTTCACATGCACGCTCACAGATACACAAATGCACATGCGTCAGAATAGCATTCATTTAATGCAATTTCTTATATCTACTTTAATTGCTAACAGTATAGCCTAATGTAATGTAACATAACGTAATGTAACATAACGTAATGTCATTCACGTGACAAAAGTGACTTAAAACTTAACCCTGACTAACCCTAATCCACCCCACCTCCTCTCTTCATCGACTTTTTTGCTCTTTATACTGATCCTGTCATACTTACTATGCCCACTAGAGGTCACTGCCAAGAATCAAATGTAAATATGGGTCTGAATAGGGTGCTTGCACATACAACTTACCTCCCTACTTACACAAAGTTGTTGCAGTGATGTTGTAGCAACCAGTCGGCAACAGTCCTCTGTCTCTACCAGTAGGACTGGAAGTCTCTCAGAGTCACTCCGGTAGAGAAAAGGAGGGATTTATTACTTTTCTAAAATATTAGTCTGTAATACTTTCATATTGGTTACACTGAGCTAGATAATGCAGCTCTGTCTCAACTGTTCCCTGGTCACAGTGGGTACACAGCCTCTTCTTTCCGGGCAGCCTGGTCTGTCTGTGTCAGTTGACCTCCACTGTCAGCTCATGCTGACTCTGTTCAGTGTTTTCCCCAGTTTTATCAGACACTGCAGTCAAATATGCTGCCAAAGTGTGCTGTCCGTTCAGCCCGTCATCACCAGAAAATCCCCTTGTGTACATAGTAAGAGAAGTTTCAGGAACAAGAAAGATTGAATTTAGAGGAGGTGGGGCAGACGGAGCTAAACTTTCACCCAGCAGACTGGGGTTTGAATGTGCAACAAAAAGTTGAAAAGTGAGTAACTTAAAATTTCATTATAGGCGTGAAGTCAGTTGTGTCACTTCTATTACTTCTGTCATGTTTAACCCAAATCTTTTCCAAAACCTTACCAAATAGTTTTATTGCGTAAATTTAGCCAAGTATTTTTGTGCCTAAACCTAACCAAACTGCGACCATCATTGATAATCGATCTATTCTGTCATTCTGATATGTGGATGTTGGCCTGTTTAAAACTTTGTTCTGGTGTCTTGTTAGTTTGTCCAACAATGTATTTTTTTCTTTTTCTTTCATTGTAATTTGATTGAGTCCAACTTTCAGACTGTACTTTATGCATCCTGAGGCTGAGGTGGTTGTGGTGAAATGACAAGTTGGCAGAGGAGACTCTTCTGTGGGTTCGACTCCTGGCAGCATGTAGGGCTTTTTAGGGAAATGAGAGTGGTTCACTTGTTTTAATATGATTTTAAAAATTAGGGCTCGTTTTTGAATATTTAACAGTAGAGAATATTAGCCTAATTCAGCTCTACTGTACATGGATGCATGAGTTCAGAGCTCTCCTCTACACATGGAGGATAGTTTGGCAGAACTCTGCATGCAGGATACCAATGGGTCCCAGCTTGTCCAATCTTTTGTCACACCTCACTGTCACATAATGCAGTGATCGGTTTGAATATTCTGAGCCAGGTTCTAATTGGTACCTCTCTCACTTCTCTCTCTCCACTGGGAGCTGCAGCCAGAGGAGTCCCTGGCTGCATCTTTTCCCACTCCCAACAACACTTTAATCTGCAGCAATTCACCTCACAGCGATGAGAATTTTTCATCTGAAGCCCATTACCCAGACTCAGCTGTCTGTTTCATTCAAGACATTCTTACCTGACTCATGGCCTTTGGAGAGGTTTTCAAACCCCCTTTCAGCTCCTCCAGACCTCTGCTAGTAGTGACACATACTGTAATTGAGCTTCAAGCAGCGGTATATAGGCTGAAATTATAGTCTGCCATCCACTTTATACCCCATATTTTCATAACTTGAATGAATTCATTACGCTGTGTTAAATACCAAACTGGATTTATGTACAATAACGCACCATAAATACGGATGGCTGCGCTACTGCCAAGGCTGGAGATTCGATACACAGTTGGGGGTAGACCAGAACAAATATTCTGGCTTTCACTGACTAAGGATGGATGTCATCTGCTGTACAGATTGCAAAGCCCTCTGAGACAAATTTGAGATTGTGGGATCTATAATTTAAATTGACTTGACTGGTTTTACAATGAAAGCATGTATCTTTAAGTCAAGGTTAAATGAAAAATTCCTTGTCAACCCTTTGAGATCCACAGTCATACTGTGCCCCAGTGGTGCACTCAGGCTGCCTGAGGTGCAGGGGTCAAAGCGTTATGTGTGCGGAGGGGGGGTGGGGGTGGGGTGAGGGGGGACTAGGGATGTAAATCACAAGTTTCTTCAATTGTATTGATTCTTTGGACAACAATACGATATCTGTCGATCTTAAAGTCTGCCACCCTGTCAAATTCAACTCAATTAAACTCAGTAGCCTGCAACTGATATCAGATGATATCTTACTTTATATCCATTTAACACACTCTGTGACTAAACTCTTCTAGACATTTGTGACACAGACATACCATGCTATTTTCAAAATAGAGGCAGACTTAATGATGATGAAGATATAGATAATTTTTTTCACTTTGCATCGGTCATATTAAGTTGCTGAAACTGGAATCAATATATTGATCCTGATTGATTACACGCCTATGGGGCACCAGTGGGGCAAAAGTTGTGATGCATTTGTACTCAGACAGTTCCAATCCCTGGTCTGCTGCAAAGGTAGCCTACAGGGCACTTAATCAATTCTATCTACCACAGGGCATCCAATAGGGCAGTGTTTCCCAAACTTTTTTCCTGGTGGAATTCTTTTTAAAAATGATAAACCATCATGGCCCAATTCACAATATCTTGACATCCATTTTTGAAAACATATGCACATGTTAAAACTTTAGAAGGAGAGATAAATTAATTTAAGCTGAGCTAACAGGCTGTCTAATTGTTTTGGTTTTGTCACATCAGACAAGCAACGTAGGACAGTTTATAAATGAGAAAAATGCGTTTTGACAGAGGTTCTAATTTTTTCCTCTCATCAGTAAAACAGTATAAACATTTCAAATGCTTTATAAAAGGTGTACTGCTACTGATATAAATCTAAAATTTGCAGAATGCAGAATTATTGCAGAATTTCTTTCATCGGCTTTTATTTATTCAGGGAACCAAAAAAAGACCTCCTGTGATTTACCAGTGGATCTATAGCCAGTCTTTGGGAATAACTGCAATAGGGCACTTTTGCTTTGTATTTTCAAACATGGGGGCACTGGGATGAGCCATCACCCCCCTGAAATCCACTAGTGTTGTGCACCTATGTAACAAGGTCGAAAAATAAAAAAATCAATTTCTTTCAATTCTTATATCAAAATCCATGTTTTCATCCAGAAAAAAAGGCAAGATCTTAAATTATCTTAAGATCTTCAAATTTTAGAGGCACAGAGCTGAGACTCATTAGTTAGCTAACTAGCAACAGCATGAAACGTTGTTGATGGTTGAGGTACCATCATATCTTACAAAGCTCCTAACCCCACTAGAACACTGTGCTCCCAGAATGCATTGTTCCCAGAGTCTCCAAAAATAGACTGGGACTGTGGACTAGAGCCTTCAGCTAGCAAGCTCCTCTCCTGTGGAACCAGCTTCCAGTTTGGGTTCAGGAAGTGGACACCCCCTTGATAAAGCTTGAATTGAATGATAACGAACATTATACCCAGGTCCAGTTGCTAGGCAACCAGCAAAAACTTCAGGAAGTTACTGGTCCTTACCGCAAAATGTTGTTTTTACACTTTTACTTTACACTGTTCAAACAAACAAGATATAGCATGTTAATTAGTGAGCTTTAGAGGTGCTGGACTTTGTTTCCTTTGGAGAGAGCCAGGTCAGCTGTTTCCCCTGTTTCCAGTGTTTGTGCTGTAGGCTAAGTTAGCCAGCTGCTTTCATATTCCAGCCCGGTCTCATTTTCAACACATTACGTACTGACAGTTTGTCACCACCTTTGATGACTCATATGGTGCATGGTAGCCGTTGGCGGCTATATGAGATGCACTGGGCTGCCGATGTAGTATAAAGAGGGAGAAAGTCCACACATGGAGGAGGTGGGGTGGATGGATAGCTCAGACAAACACAGGGCTCATTTCCTAAAACCCCCATGTCATTAAAGGTTTTAAGGTACATAACATTATGTGCGTCTCACAACGCTAACCACATGTTAAAAAGGCTTTCTTGTGGCGTAAGAAACAGCTGCTGAAGGGTACCTCATGAGTCAGTATCAGACACTAAGGGATGATGAATCGTTGGTATGTGGCAGGTTGGGATGAGAACATGTTGCATATTCACCATAATGCTTAGAAGTGATATCCATTCTCTCATCGAACTCTTAAATGAGTGTATTCCCTAAAATGTTAAACTATTCCTTTAATCATACAAAGGCATTCCGGACAAACTGCTTCCAACTTTTATTGCGACAGTTTCAGGGAGAGCATTTTCTGTTTCAACATGACAGCTCTAGCGTACACAAAGCTCAGTCCATGAAGAATTATTTTTCACACTTTGGTGTGGAAGAACTTGACTCGCCTGCACAGAGCCCTGACCTCAACCCCATTCAACACCTTTGGGATAAATCTGAACGTCTTGAGTCAGGGATTACCACCAAATAAAACTGCCTAACCTCACTAATGCTTTTGTGGCTGAGTGGGAGCAAATCCCTCCAGCCAGGCTCCAGCATCTAGTTGGCTGATTTTGGAATGAAATGTTCAACAAGCACATAAGGGTGTACTGTTGTACTTTTGCAATAGAGTTTATATCTTTGCTTCAAGTGGTTTTGTATTAGAGGTTACAAATCACTTACATTCAAATTTGAGTGAGTTCAAAGACACTAAGTATATAAGTTCATTTATTCCCCTCTGTGACAGTTTTTGTGGTTCATCTGCTGTTGGTTTGAGAAGGCTGATATAAGCACCGTTAATAATGTTCAAAGCTCAGAAACTACCACTCTACACCAGAGTTAACACATCATCATCATATCTATTGCTTTCGTGTTGTTTCATTAAGCTTTTAGCACTAACAGTAACATACTATAGGGAAGGGGAGCTCCATTGCACAAAAACATTCATTTGTATATGAAATAAACTTGTCTACATTGAATACTGTATGCATTATGGCTGCAGAATTAAATGAAATATATTCAAATTTGCAATATAGCCAAGTGTAAGTGTAGATTGTAGAAGCTGCAATTTTTTGATAAAGGTAAAATGTGTGACAAAACAGCATTAAGTACTATGCTGCAGCAGAGACGTCCTGACTTTCACCTTGTTCTCCAGATGTAAGAAAACATGTTTGTTTGGCACAGATCCCAACAAATGTCACATCATTGTGATTTTAGTGGGGTTTTTTTCAGTGATAATGAAAATTGTGATGCAAAAATGCAGCCAACTTCATTGTAAACATAGAGATTACAATGATAGAGTGAAATTTGTTCTCCGCATGTAATCCATTCTCTTACCAGGAGCAGTGGACAGCCACTGGACAGCACAGGGGGACCACCTTCATTTCTGAGCCAGCACCTTGGTTGGGGGAACTGACTGGAGAGTTGACTTAGCATACATGTTTTTGATGTTGGGGGAAATGCATGCCGGCATAGAGGGAACATGCAAAATCCACGCAAACAGGTTGTGTCCCAGTGGGGATGTAAACCCCCAACTCTCTTATTATGAGGTGCTGCCTACAAGTATTCATTAGCCGTGCTTCCGCCCAAATTTATCAGAAAATTTTAAGTACATTTGCAAAAGATAATGTGTATGAATGCTTATTTCCATCCACTACTGTTGTGTAATTATTACGGGTTGGTTCACTGGGATAAGCAGTGAATTGGTGGCAGTTGACTCTTTGCTAAGCACCGCCCTCCTTAGATACTGTTGCTAAGCCTGCCAAACTTTCTATTCTTGCACTGCAGTCATGCAGTTTACAGTGATAACGGTGGCAGATTTAACATCAAAATTGGGAGTAATTGTTAAAACACGAGGTCTTTGAATCCTTAGAAACATAAACAAAAGCAACTTCTCATTTCTAGCTGATGACCATGGATTTTGCTAGATTTTGCTTCAGTTCTAGTTACAGTTGCTAAGCTATGATTGCTATGATAAGACAGTTGCTGTTTGGAGGTGGGGCTCAGCACAGGGTTAGTTCCTCAGTTGGAAAACCAGTATACTATTGCAGAAGAAGATGTAAAAGAGAGTATCAGACAAACTTCAAGCAGTAAAAAAAAAAAAACAATTTAGAAAACCAGATGGAAATATGAGATTTTTGTTTGTCTCATATATTAATGTCAGGAAGGTTCAGTCAAGTCTGTGGTGGACATGGTTGTATTACAGAACCATGTGAGTGTTGAGGAGACCCTGCCTGTTTTGACGTTTTGCTGTTACCTTTTCTCATACTGTGCATTTTAATGATGCTCACCATGACACCTCCTCTTTATGTTTCTGTGGCATTGAAGATTTAGTCCTGCCGCACAGGAGAGGTGACCATGACAAGCTAGTAAAACAGTGTGAGGCTTATTGGATTCACACTCTTCAAACATTGGCTCCTAAGGGTTTAAATGATGAATTGCTCTTGAATATATTTCTGTGATCTTATATACTGAATGTTGTCCTGAAATATGTATTCCTGATGTCTGCCTTCACCTGGTCTAAGAATATTTTGAGGGCTTCTTTATTCAGCTCTGTTCAGTTCTGGATATGTCTGAATATGTACATATCATCAGGTTCATCTACTAATGTGGCCTGCTGATTGTGTTCCTGCTGCATGTTTTTTGAGCCCCCCTCGATCATTGTAGAAAATTTATGATGATATTAATCTTTTCAGATGCCATGTTTCTAGAAATTAGGCACAGACACAATTGCTGGAATTTGAATGAGTTTTTTTTTTTTGTACTATCATTTATTGTAATTGTATGCAGTTTGGATAGGGCAAAGTTAAGTTTGATAATTGTTATTAATTATATGTATGTTTTGATGAATTATGTGTCTTTTTGTATCTGACATTTGTTTATTTAATATGTCTGTTTTTAACCTGTAATATAAATATTCCCCTATCAGCCTGCTCTCAAAGGAAATTTGCAATATTGGCAGCAGAAATATTTATTTGTAATTTGTATATTTGCTGTGAATAGGATTCATTATATTATGTATTTGTCCATTCAGACATCTTGGGGATTCTCTGGATTGTTGTCACACAGAGAGCTTTGTTTTTTGCTGTCTCTGTTTGGGATATTGTTGTGTTTTTCAGTAACCCAACGATAATTTGTCCCTCTTTGTTTGCATGTGGGAAATGTGATTGTGGACAGATGACCACTCCATATTTAAACTGTTTGTCTGATGAAGGTCTAGCATCGGAAATAAATTGCAAATAAATTATATATTGCAAGTTATACAGTGTGCAGGAGTCGTTTTGCAACTTTTTGGTCATACAAAATGTGCATAAAATATTGATGGAAACAAAGCTATAGTCTTGATTAAGGGGTTTTGACATTTAGATAAATGTGACCCTTATATTTGTTCAACTTAATTTCTGTAGTTTAATTTTAACTACTGTCAAAGAAAGTGATTTTATTAAAGTATTTAAATATTAAAAGAAAATGAAGGAAATTAAAATAAAGTGAAATATAATTTAAATTGGCATTGTTTTTTTTTTCCTACTGTCCTCAGATGGGGTCAAGGCACGCCGTCTTTCCGGACAAGACTTAGACAAGAGGTCCTGGTGCAATTCCCCAGAACAGCTGGGAAAATCGGTACGGGGTAAGTTAATATTTGTTTCCGCTCCCTGCAGCGACACTGAGGTGCCGTCAAGCCAGCCTCCTAAACCCCAGCTGCTCTAATGGAGCTCATAAACAGCCAGCAGCAGAAGACAGTGGTCACACTGGTCAACTCCCAGGAGTGCCTGTGTGAAACATTGCAAGTGTGATGTGGAGCAGGAAAAGAGCAGAGAAACTACCTTCTTTGGTGACTTAAGGTTTGGACATATAGTAATAAAAACATAAAAAGTGCTGTATCTCTCTAAAGGTCGTTAATGTAATGACTGTGATACTCCTTTGGAGATGTTATTAACTATATGAGTCATTTAAATCACATCAACCCACCTTCAGCAAACTATGACTGTTTCATTTTTGTCTGGGCTAGTATCTACTGTATGTGAGCAGTGCTTTTCTTGAGAAATAGTGCATCATTGTTATTAAAGGGTTCATATTTCGAGCTGCAGCCTGCTGCGTTGCAGAGGCAGAGTTGGTTTTCCCTAGCACAACTTCCAGAGTGCATGGAGGAGAGAATGAGCAGCACTTGCGGTATTAAGAACAACTTCATTGTCAGATCAGCCTGCTCTATTCAAATAGATTCTAAGCACAGTGCCCATGTGGTTCCAAACAGCAGGTGTCTCTTATTAATTACATTCATTAGCAACTATTCCCAAACAGCAGCTTAGGTTTAATGGCATCATTCTTTGCCAGCGTAGGAAGTAGTTTGAATTCATATGGAGTCACAAAAAGATAAAACAGCCTAAATGTTTGCTTTCCACTCTGGCAAACCTCAGTCTGAGTTCTTGGTTTTAAAAATGTTATTATATTTTTGTTGGCTTGCATTAAATCTGTAATATGTCACATTTCTGCATTAAAATGTCCAAAGAAACACTAAACATATGTTATATACACTCACCGGCCACCTCGCTAGATATGCTTTGCTTGTATCGAGTTGGACCCCCTTTTGCCCCCAGAAGTGCCTTAGTTCTTTGTGGCATAAATTCAAAAAGGTGCTGGAAATGCTTGGTCCATATTGACACAATACCATCACGCAGTTGCTGCCAATCTGTCAGCTGCACATCCATGATGTGAATCTCCTGTTCCACCACATCCCAAAGGTTCTATTGGATTGAGATCTGGTGACTGTAGAGGCCACTGGAGTACAGTGAACTAATTGTCATGTTCAAGAAACCAGTTTGAGATGATTTGAGCTTTGTGACATGGTGTGTTATCCTGCTGGGAGTAGCCATCAGAAGATGTGTACACTGTGGTCATAAAGGGATGGACACAATCAGCCACAATACTCAGGCAGGCTGTGGTGTTTAAATGATGCTCAGTTGGTACGAAGGGGCCCAAAGTGTGCCAAGAAAATATCCCCCACACCATTACACCACCACCAGCAGCCAGAACTGTTGATACAAGGCAGGATGGATCCGTGCTTTCATGTTGTTTAGTCCAAATTCTGTCCTTACCATCTGAATGTCGCAGCAGAAATTGAAACTCATCAGTCCAGGCAACATTTTTCCAATCTTTTATTGTCCAATTTTGGTGAGCCTGTGCAAACTGCAGCCTGAGTTTTGGATCATTCTCTGTAAACCCTAGCAACGGTTGAGTGTGAAAATCCCAGTAGACCAGCAGTTTCTGAAATACTCAGACCCGCCTGTCTGGCACCAACAAACATGCTCCTTTCAAAGTCACTTAAATCACTTTTCTTTCCCATTCTTATCCTCAGTTTGAACTTCAGCAGGTCGTCTTGACCATGTCTACATGCCTAAATGCACTGAGTTGCTGCCATGTGATTGGCTGATTAGATATTTGCATTAACAAGCAGTGGAACAGTGGAAGTGGCCAGTGAGTTTATGTTATATATCTTGTTTGGTTTCTGTACTTACAGTATTCCAAATGTTTCAGACAATGTTAAAACGCAGAGAAATAGAGAGAAACTACATATGGTGCACTTTATGTGCATGTAATGCGATCAGTAAGACTGGTGGAGTAAAATGTGCCACTTTTGTTGTCAGTATTCAGTTGTCCTACAGTTGAATCGGACAGTAATGTGGATCGACTGACACAGATGAAGCTGTCTCTGTGCTCTTGCTGTACCCACGTACCTACAGTAGTTTAATTCAGTAATACATAAGTTTATAGTTAAGGTAAAGAGAAGCTTGCCTTACAGTAATGAGGGCTTTCAACTCTCATGCACTGAGCATGAGATGCATTGACACATGTCACAAGCTCTCACCCCACACAAGCCTCTTCTCATGCTAACCTTTCCTCTTTATATATATACTAAGGTGCAGAGCATCAAAGCAGCACTTTATATGGATTGTCTATGAACACACCAGTCATCACTTGTCTGTTTGAACCAGTAGTGTATGCATTGATCTTGTGGTCAAACAGCTAACCCGCTGAGGATGAGTAAAGCAAAGTTGGACAGAGTGCACATTGATTGTACTGTGTGTCTCATTATGTCTGTGCTGCAGGTAGCGCAGTACAGTCACAGGATTCAGTTTTCAGCAGGTGAGCATCTTCATCAATGAACTGCTTTTACTATCACTATGGGGTGAGTGTTGTCTTGTCTGTGTGTGTGTGTGTGTGTGTGTGTGTGTGTGTGTGTGTGCGTGCGCGGTGGGGTGACTCAGAGTTAAATCACTGACCACGGATTTCAGTCATGTATTGACAGGCATGCAGTGGTGGAAAAAGTACTCAGATCCTTTACTTAAGTAAAAGTAGCCTACCAATACCTAATCTTTTAGATTGTGGTATTGTATCGGTTGGCTACTTTTACTATACTCTGTTAGCCTCTGTTAGCCTACAAGTAAAAGTCCTGAATTTAAAGTTTTTCAAAGTAAAAGTATAGAAGCATCACCAGATGAAGTACTTAAAATATCAAAAGTAAAAGTACACATAGCTGAATTGTTGTTCCTGTGAATAAATTAGATTGTTAATAGTGATGATTCATCATCATCTAGTCTAAGCAGTTAGTCATCTCTATCCCAGTCTAGGGCCCCTTCAAAGGGTCACAAGATAAACCTGACGGGTCATGTGAAGATAAAAGAGCAAGTTCTCATATGCAGCTTTTTTTTTTTTTTTAACACAGTTTGGAGTTTTCTCTATCCTTCCTTTTTTGTGAAATACTGGATAATTTGACTTCTTTTAGCCTCAGACAGTCATTTCAATGAAACCATGTGAAAGGTTGGGGGGGGGGGGGGTTGTCTCTTTGATGGAACTGACAACAAATCAGACATATGAAACATGACCAGGGGGCACATTAATCTAAAAAGTAACTGGCAGCTACTGCCGTTAAAGTGGAGGAAAAAGTACAATGTATTTCTCTAAACTGTAGTGGAGTCAAAGTATAAAGGAGTAAAAGGGAAACAAGTAAAGTACAAGTACTTGAGTACTGACTTACTTTGTACCACTGTGCAATGGTCGGTCTAATTTTACAATTTCGTTGGATGTTACTGAAGGGTAGGGCTAGAGCCAAGTAGTGCCCCCCAGCCAAGCTAAAAAAGTTGGCAGCCCTGCAATAACTTCAGGGAAAACACAAGATACATGGGATATCTCAGAATGAGGAAGGACGTCAGCAAATGTGACTCAGTGTAACTTGAATAAAACTTCAATATTACTGCATTCTTGAGAAAAATTCACGAGATAGATTTTTATCAGCTATGATGGTTGTGCAACAATGAAGACGGCAACTCCCATGATTCCACACTACTTCACAACATCATCAAAGTATGTTTTTTGTTACTGATTAGCCCCTCACAGCAGAATTTACATGTCAAAGCTGCAGTAGTCAATATCTTTATATTGATATGGATCCAATATCTACATGTAATGTGAAAGGTGTGTGCAATGAACCCACAGACTCTATTTTAATGTTTAGTTCACTGTCACTTATCTTACCGACCTTGTTTCCGGTTACAACGGCAACAATATTTTGGTGAAAAAGCTCCACCAACCCTCGGTACACTACCTACTTAATGTCGATCAGCAGACAGACAAAGTTAGCGACTAGCTGGTGAAGACAGTGGAGCATTTAGCAGCTAATGAGACAGATATTTCCTTTATAAGTTGGTGGAGACCAAAGTGGAACTAGGAAGGGAGTGAATGTTAAACTGACATTTCACATAGGTACAGAAACATGGATCAGAATGAATTTAAATGTTGGTCCCTGTTTGCTGGATATGTAAATCAACAAGTGCATCTTAACACTTTTGAGTCATATCTAGAATAAAACCCAAGATCTGCGAAAGATCTGACATTTTAACCCAAACCATGATCTTTCCCAAACCATAACCAAATAGTTTTGTCGCCTAAATCTAACCAAAATGCGACTGTTTTACCACATAAACCACCTGTGTAATGTCATGCGAGTTATGTCACATGACTTACATAACCTAGTTAAGGTCCACTAAGTCTGCCGCTGCTGATACTCTCCCCTGGTAATATATGTCATTTTGGGAGTAATTGGCAATAGACTTATTCTAGCCTGTAGGTATGAGGATGTGTTGCACAAAACACTCCTAGACACACCATGCAAACAAGAAAAGTTAGTAATATGTAAATGTTTAGTTGACAGCTTGTTGCATTGCCCTCAAGTGGCCACAAACCTCTGTATCATCATTAACCATAATGCAATTAACACAGTTTTTCCCTAAATGTAATCGGGTGATTTTAATTGGCTATCTTTAATCATCCTTTAATTCACCGCGTGGTTGAAGAAATAACCACTTACAGAATGTTGTCAGTGATCATAATGTTTCACCATAATGCATTTTACTTTCTCAAATTATTATCTCTCTGATGCTATTCAGCCAAGCTCAACTTGTAGATTCTTCAGGATTACCTTTATATCCTGACTAAAAAAGGTACAGTACATATTTTCTTTCCTATTTGTACTAATGTACTATATAGAACAAGATGTATGGTCAAATGATTTAAGATGTGTAAATGTGATGCATGAACATGCATAGTAAGAATTAACATTAAAGAACCAGTGTGTAGGATTTAGTCTCATCTAGTGGTGAGGTTGTAGATTGCAACCAGCTGAATGCCATTTGCCACACCCTCCCCTTCCAAGTGTGTAGGAGAAAAAAGAGTGGCTGCGAAACCTGTGAAAAAGCCAAAGGCCCCTACTGTATAATCATGGCAGTTCAACATGGCGGCCTCCATAAAAGAGGACCAGCCCTCTGCAGATATGAACTGCTCACTCTAAGGTAAAAAAAAAAACAAAAAAACAACACACACACACACACACACACACACAGACACACACACACACACACACACACACACACACACACACACACACACACACTGCAGTTCCTATTTTCAGGTGATTAACACTAATGCAGTGGTTCCCAACAACTGGGAACTGGGAACAACCGGATGCAGAGCTACTGCAGGCGGGGCACAGAAGACTAGAGATGAATGAATATGATTTATGTAAGGGAAATAAACAAACAAGGGTTTGGTGATTCTATCCTGCTAACCTTTATTTCACTAAAATTCAACATTTCAATCATTTTTTTATCAGTTCCATCCCCAATTATTTTGTGGGGTGCAAACCTTTTTCGGCTTCTCAAAGGGGGGCATGCCAGAAAAAATTTGGGAACCACTGCACTAATGAAAACAGACTTACTCGAATATTATAGTCCATTTCTGATATATTCTGCCTATAAACCCTTCTAAATCTACACATGGTCCTTTAAATGTAATGAAAATGAAATATATTTAGGCCTGCTGTCAAATTAAAATCTGTCTTGTGTCTGGATAATAACACTTTTAAGATTCCTGAAGTAAAACAAACTGCTCTGGGAACAGCCCGAATTATCTCAACCCACTGACAGATCTGTTCTTGCTCTGAGAAATATGAGCTTTGAAAGCTGAGAATGACACTGGATTACTTTCAGCACACCATTCCACAGCCTGGGCACTGGTCAGTGTGTGCACACTCGGTTGTACATTTCTGCACATGTGTGGGATGTCAGTGGACAAGAATGTGCCTTTTCTCTGAGACTAATCAGCCCAGTGCTATTACTCACTCTGCTCAGGGAAACAGTACCCCTGTGGTCCCCCACCTTCTGCATGGAAAGTCTTAGACGAGAGAGAGTAAAAGTCACATGGTCAGATCTGCAGCAAAGCTCTGATGGAATTTCCTGTGTGCAAATTTTCCCACGGTATAATGACCTCAATATTTCTTACATGAAACAATGTGTTGGAGGAGAAGACACTTCATGGCTCGTAGCAGATGAAATTATGTCATTGTCTGTCTTCTGCTCTCAAGGACAAGGACAAAAATATGGATTGGGAACACAGATGCCAAAAGAATTATTTTTACAAATGTATTGTTCATCGGTAGAGTTAAAATAAAACAATAAAATCCAATATTCACTACTTGCTCACTACAGTACAGTTTTGTTTGTATTTTATTACATCTAACAGGTAGTTTATTGTAACATCTGAAACACATACATAAAAAAAGCATTTGTAGAGAAAAGACTGCAGCTGTACGTTTATTGCCTGCAGGTGGTTCGGCTATTAAAACTGCGGCTAAAAGTTCATGTCTTTTAGGACAGTGGGTCCCAGCCTGGGGGTTGGACTGCCACGAGGGGGACCCTCAGTTAAATCTGAGGGGTCCTGAGATAATTATCAAGTTGGGATGGATCAGTGCAGCCACATGTCGCTTCAACCACAACAATTTTGGGTGAAAACGTGCTATTGCAGTGTGAGCGCTAAATAGAAAAGAATTGTGTCATTCGCTAAATAGAAAAGAATTGTTCATTCATTTTCTGTAACCGCTTATTCCATAAGGGTCGCGGGCTGCTGGAGCCTATCCCAGCTGACATTGGGCGTACACGCTGGACAAGTCGCCAGTTCATTGCAGGGCTGACACATAGACAGACAACCACTCACTCACATTCACACCTACGGGCAATTTAGAGTCACCAATTAACCTAGCATGCATGTCTTTGGACTGTGGGAGGAAGCCAGAGAACCTGGAGAGAACCCCATGCAGACACAAGGAGAACACGCAAACTCCACACAGAAAAGCCCTGCCCCAGCCGGGGAGCTGGGGGATCGACCTCAGGACCTTTTTACTGTGAGGCAGCAGTGCTAACCACCATGCCACCCAGAAAAGAGTTGTGTCATTCATATCTAATGTTGGCAGTGTAATTAGTGTACCATAATGCCACAGTGTAATTAGTGTACCATAATGCCACAGTGTAATTAGTGTACCATAATGCCACAGTGGACAGACTACTCAAACAGTAAAATAATGTCTTAAAAAGTGACAGATATATGGACATGCCACTACCGACCACTTGATGAAGTTGTTCATCTACTTTGAAGAAGGCAGATACTCATCAACCTCTATTTCTGGCATTTTTTTTTTAATGTAATGATGCCGACCGTTGATCAGCAAAGACATAGTGATATTTTTCACCTGACTGCCCACAGGTTTTATCTCAACAGTGACACAGTTTTCTTATTTTATGTGTTTTAACCAGGAAAGACTGTGGAATTTGTATTCACTGCCACTTAAATTTAGACCGGTTGTTTCCAGCCAAAAAGGGGTGGAATGTTGATGCAGAAACTAAGTACCCAGAGGGGTTGCTCTGATCTACTTGGGGAAAAAATTAATTTCTGCTACACAAAAATATGTTTATATTTCTCAAGGAATGCTGGAGAATCTCCACCAGGTCCTTAAAAGTCATTCAAAATGAAACTCTCCAAAAAGGACATGTCATTCTTTGCTTGTCCTGCTTGCAAGTAATAGATATAAGGGGTGAATTCAAACCAGTGTTCTGCAAGGTAAAATTCCAGTTTTAGCCAAAGGAGTTTGGTGGCTTTGGAGAGAGCATGTTCCTCATTTTTATTAATGCAGTTTTATTATTTTTCCACAATAACATTTTGTTACAGGCCTGAGCATTTTAAAATGATAAACAGACGTAGCCAAATAAAATAAATAAATTCATGATAAGAAATATGTAGAAATCACAAACAAATGTTCATCATGGAATATTTAATTACTCAGTCTGATAAAGTGGTGACACTATTCTAAATATAGCATACACTTAGATTGATATTGATTCTTTTGCCATGGCCATTTTTTTAAGATGCTGCAGACCCTGTCCACAGCAGTACATTGCTTAGCTTCCGTGCTGGTACTCCTGCTGCTTCTCCAAACTGGTCACCATCCCTTTATGAACCAGTGTTTTAAGAGGTGACATCAACATGTCTACATCTGGGGATCTGAATGGTCACTGCTATTACTTTCATTTCCATCAGGTGGTGCAGGTTAGTATGCAAAATAGTCCAAATAGCTCCCCCTTATGGATAATTAGCAGGCTACTAAATGTTTGGTGTGGGCTTATGAGTAAAACAGTGGCCAATTCCCTCAAGTTGTTACATCTAAAAAGTGAGGAAAGAAAAAAAAACATTCTTATTTCCTAATTCACACACATAGGCTACATGTAACAGAAGTACACCCAGCTGATGAGTGTCTGTGGGTTTTTTGTAGGTTGAAGTCTCGGTCTTCAAAGCCATCATCCTCTGTCTTATTTGGCTTCCCCCCGAAAGACTTGTATTAAGCCCCGCTCAAGACTACTTCACTCTGTCATACCCTGTTTGGCTCAGATAACACTTGCAGTCCTTTAGCTCCATTGGAAATCCTCCGCAGCAGCCAAACACGTCTCAAGATGTAATGAAAAGAAGTTTGAAAGCAGTCAAATGACGTTAGTGGGTCGACTCATTCTGAATGATTCAGCAAGGGGAGTAATGAAGCTTATTGTTTTGAGCCGAGGGCTTAACATGGGCTCTATTGTGTTCATAATTTCAAACAACACGTACCATTCATAACTTCACTGTAGTGCTCCTTTATAAAATCAAACAAAGCAGCCACTAATTTACATAAGACTCCACAATGAGTTATCCTCCAGATCACTAATTCATTTAATGAGTCATTAGCAGAGGTGGGAAATAACTAAGTACAAATACTTTATCATGGTACTTAAGTAGTGTTTTCATGTATCTCTTTTACTTAAGTATTTACTAAGTTTTTTACCTTTACTTCCTACGTTTTAACAGATATCTGTACTTTCTACTCCCTACATTTTCAAAACATGCTTGTTACTTTAATTTCAATACATCTGATGGGAATTATTGATTAATTTTATATTGTATCATTGTGCTGCCTTCCCAACATCAACACTGGTTTTAGCCTAAATGGATGGGACAATAACACATCAAAAACTTAACATAACAGGATAACAAACAAGTAAGAATATGAAAACAAAGAGATAAAAGACATAAAAGAGGTAACAAGACCAAAAAAACCTAACAAAACATAAAAGACATAGCAAGACAAAAAAGACAAAAGAGACATTACAAGATGTAAAACATGTGAGAAGACATAAAAGACACAAGAAAAAGACATGCCTATAAGAAGATGAAAAACTACGTAAAAGGGGTAACATGACAAAAAAGATGTGACAATGTAAAAGACGTAAGATGGCATAAAAGACGTTACAATAGGCAAAAGACACTGCAAGACAAAACACGATGTAAAAGATGTAACAACATCACCAAAGCAGGCCTCATGTGTAAATAGTTTATTTTACATTAACACCTGCAAAAAGCAGTACAATATATGAACCATAAAAGTCATACAGATATGTAACTGGTTATGTTCTACACTGAAACACCTTGAAACTACATAGTATAGTAATTTCATGATTATCATCATCATTGGCTGAAGATCCTGAAGAAGAAGCCAGTGAGCAGGAGCAGGGGAGAGGGGTGAGGACTGGAGGAGAGAGACAGTGCGGTCGAGAAGAGAGGCGAGATGACCCAGACTGGCTGCAAAGCTGCACCTCAGTCTAGCTGAACACCCACCTCTCCATCTCCTTCTGCTTCTACTCATCTCCTCCTCCTTCCATTCTCGCTCATCCATCCAGAATCAGGAAGTGTTTCTGAATATGACACTTACACTTTATTTCTTATATGGTCAAAGGACACTTTATTAATCTACACTCCTGGGAGGGAAAAAAACGAATGATAAATGACAGTGTTATGTGATTGTGGAGGTGTGTGTGTGTGTGTGTGCGCTTCAGCTAAATGTGTCAGTTGCTGTCCCTTGTAGACATACTTACTGCACCACAGACTTTGCACTTTGACCAGGTTTTAGCCGGTCTCAGGCGCAAGTGGTTTCGACTCCAAATGTACAAATGCACCTGGCCATACCTTCAATTTGCCTTTACTTTTAGATCTCCTGCTGATGGCCGCAAAGACTAGGCGGAAGTTCATTTGCTATCTTGCAGAAGTGGCAAAAATGACAACTGTGCCGCTCTAAGATAGCGACACTAGCGCATCTGCTTTGCACCGCGTGTAAGATAGGGCCCAGAGACATAAAAGATGAAGAACGACATAAAACAAAACAAAAAATGGCAGAACAAGATGAAACAAGATGGAACAGATGAGAGCAGCAGACTTAGCCTTGGAGAAAAGGTGATGTTTGGTCAGCTTTGCACAGTGACAGCTGGGAGAAATGTCCTTCTAAGAAGATGAAAAACAAGCCTTTTTACTTTTCTAGGCTGACTACATTTCAGACTCTGTACTTTTATGCTTTTGCTGCAGTAAAGATATTGAATCAGTACTTCTACTTTTACCAGTCTTTTTTATTAACACAAGTGTCTGTACCTCTACTTGAGTAAAGAATGCATGCACTTTTGTCACCTCTGTTCACTGTAAGTCTGAGTCTGACAATGGATGACCCTACTGGTGGTGGAGGAGAGAGCAGATACTTGAGTACAGGCCTGCAGTGTGGGTTGAAATATGCGGCCACTTATAAATCAAGGTGGAGAGCGTGAGTCACAGCTCCAACACCTGCTGGCTTTAATGTGAAACTCCCCTGCTGGATTCTGTAACCACCTGGTGCACTTCATTATTTGTCTCAATATAATCTTTGTAACTTCTCGGGGCTTGGGGGCCAGTGAATAAGCAGCTCCCTTTGATGTCAAATGGTGCCACGGTTACGGTCCAAACAATTTATATCACCTACCACAGCGTTGCAAAATGTCCGAACAGTTCATTCTTTCACTGTGGGCAGCCCCACCTACTGATATGTTTGAAACTTGGAATCGGTTGTCAACAGTGACACAGCGCATACAAAGGCCCTCTTACCTGAGGCAGAAATACAAGCTGCTGTTACTTGGATATCAAGACAACACACAACATCATGCTGTTCATTACTGTTTATAGCCTATAGTACAGCTGTCTCCCCAGCACCATCTGAACCGTGGCTGCATGAACCTCAAGTCTAAATATACTCTCTTAGAAATAAGGGTTCCAAAGGGCTCTTGCTGAAGGGCTAAGGTTACCCAGAACGATTTGAAGAACACTCTTCAAGAGTTCTTTTTTTTTTTAAGACTCAGGGTTCCATGAAGAACCCTTTTTGGAAGAAATCATAGGTGTTAAAAGATCCTCACCCTCAGATGTTAAAATGGTTATCATGTTTTAAAGGGGTTAATTTAAACATTGTTAATTGTTACATAGATTGTTAAAATGATAGAAACCACAATTTACATTAAATGGAATTCAATATTTTTGCCTCATCTGTGTAATACAATACGGTTCTTCCAAGAACCCTCAGAAGATAAGGAGGTTATAGTTGAAACCCTTGAAATGCAAAAGGGTCCTTGGTAGAACCTCCTCTGTGGGTTTCAGATGACACCCTCGGAATAAAAAAGGGTTCTCAGGTTCCCTGTGGTGGGCTCCAGATGAACTCTTGGGATAAAAAAGAGTTCTCAGTAAAACCCCCTGGTGGGTTCTAGATGAAACCCTTGGAATAAAAAAGGGTTCTCAGTAGAAACCTGTGGTTAGCTCTAGATCAAACTCTTGGAATGCAAAAGGACTCTTGGTAAAATCCCTTGGTGGGTTCTTGATGAAACCATTGGAATATAAAAGGGTTCTCAGCAGAACCCCCTGGTTGATTCTAGATGAAACCCTTGGAATGCAAAAGAATATTCAGTAGAACCCCTGTGTGGGTCCCTGATGAAATCCCTGGACTGCAAAATTGTTCCTGGTAGAACCCCCTGTATAGGTTGTAAATGAAACCCTTGGATGACAAAAGGGTTCTTGGTAGAACCCTGTGGCAGGGCTATAACTGAAAAACTTGGAATACAAAAGGGTCTGTTGTTAATCCTCCTGAGTGGAACTCTTGGAATAGAAAAGGGTTATTAGTAGAACCCCCTGGTGGGTTCCAGATGAAACCCTTGAAATGCACAGGGTTCTGGTAGCACCCCCTGATAGGCCCTAGACAAAACCTTTGGAATCTAAATGCTTTCTCAGTAGAAGCACCCTGGGAGGGTTCTAGAAAAACCCTTGGAATACAAAAGGGTTCTTGTTAGAATGGGTTCTAGATGAAACCCATGGAATGCAAATGGATTTTTGGCAGAACTCTGGGACGGTTCCAAATGAAACTACTGGAATATAAAAGGGTTCTTGTTAGAATCTCATTGGTGGGTTCTTGTTAGTGCACTTGCAAATTGGAACTGCTCTGGATAGAACCCACTGAGAGGGTTCTGTATGGAACCATTACACAATGAAAGGGTTCTCTGTAGAACCTTTCTGGATAGAACTTTTCACACAGAGTTTTAGATATAATATTTTATGTTGGGTTCCTGGTAGATCACTGGGGGCAAACTGATGAACCCCATATATTCTAATTAGCAGCCTCATTTCTAAGAGTGTGCGAGTCGTGTTATTTGCATCTCCACAGGATGAGTCATTTTGCGTCAGAAGGCAGCTAATATTATATTTTACACTGCTGAATATATACAGAAAAACCTGCTGATGCCTGCTGAGTTAAATGTCACGACTTAAGGCAGTGACGGATTAAAGTGTCTTGATGGATAAGTGCATTTTAATTGGATTTTCCTCCCTCTGTGCAATTAGCATTAAGTTATGCCAGTAAAAACAAGGAAAATCAAACATCATTAAGTACAACATCCTCACTGCCATCAAGTACCACAGTCATTTTAATGCAGCCACCATCTCATGAAAGAGCATTATTAAGAGGAAGTTTGCAGAGGCCTATTGGACTCGAAAGTAATTCAAACCCAAAACAACAGATTAAGCAGTCAGATCAAGTTCCCTATGAATCATGTCCTTGGAAACAAATATACAAACATGTTAAAGTGCAATTCTGTCTTCCATCAGGTATGATCTCCTGAAAATGAGGCTCAATCACATGCTAAATTTATATCTGCTTTCATGTCTCCATTAAATTAATGAATAAACTCACGTTTTTTATCCTTATGTTTCCTCCTATTCCCCCTTAACCCTGATGCCAACCCCTGTGGTAGTTCTCTCTTATTTCCAAAGAGCTGTTCATTGTGTCTTCACAGAAATTTGAAAATAAATGCTGTGTGTCCTGTGTAGCTGGTTGTTGCTAAGATCCAAAGAAAACGCAAATAGCCCCAACAATAACCAGTCCTTCCACGATTTTGCGGGCCTTATTTTGGGGGGATTGTTGTATCCTAAAAAGTGTGCATTCATGGCAGCTTTTCTAAAAGACTTATATTGCAATGGAATTGTGTGAGCAAGTGAAAATTAAGGGAAAAAAAGAATAATTCAATAAATTCATAATTAATTACAATTCATTAAAGATAAAAGGCAAGCCTGCACTACAAAAAGTTAAAAGTCATTTAGACAAGAGGAGGAAACTGAAGCTCATCTTATGGGGCAAGGTCGATGTTATTAAAATGGTTGTTGCTCCCCAGTTAAATTATATAACTATGATGTTTTCTGTTGTTATAATGCTTCAGATCTTCAGACAATATGTTTTATAATTAAAGGATTTCGATAGGATGGGAGGAAACCAGGGATTGGATAAAGTAAAATGCACTCTCCCAATAGCAAAGGAGGTCGGGGTCTACCTGACATGAGGTTATATCAAATTTCATTAGAAATTGCCCAATTAGCAAAGCACTGGATTAAAGAAAATAAACTGTAGTGGGTTACTATTGAAAATAAGCTGTGTTCTCCATTTACCCCTATAGATAGTTTATACCAGTCTCAAACCCATCTTGTCTCACTCTAAGGAGGTCTGGACCAGAACACATAAGATATTAAAAATACCACATGGTAGACAGTCTCACTCCTCTATATGGTATAACACTACAATTGCTCTTGGGGCCCCAATACACTGGAAAAATAGCACCTCCACGGGCTATGTTATGTTGATGACTTGTACCAAGATAGTGTTGTCATGTCATACTCAGATTTGATAAGGAGATATACTCTTACAGGAAAAGACCAAATAATATCTCCAAATAAGGAGCTGTTTTACCTCAAGGACTCTGGATCCGGAAGGAAATCTTCAAACTGCCAGCGGAGTGCCTTCGTGCTTCTGTGTTTTTACAGACTAACGGTCGGCTCAGCAATAATTGTGAGAGCTTGAAAATAATAATAACTGGATGAAGAGCAGTGATTAAAAATTCTGTCCCATAGTGGTAAATATGCCAGGGAAGCCAAGAGCAATTTCACCCAGTATGAAATAATACACAAGTACAACTGGTAAGACATTGCCAGTGTCTCCAAAACTGTGTTTACTGGGAGACAGACCACACAGCTGGAGTTGCTACAGCTACTAGAACAATACTTGGAATTATTTTGTCTGGGGATCCTGAGGTGTGATTATTGTTTTGTCTTGTCCTGCCTATTTTCTCCTTTTATTCCTTCTTTTGTAAAAATTATCATAATTATGTTTCAAATTTTTATTTGGTTATTTATTCAATTTTAATTTTGTTTTGGTTGTTTTGGGGGAGACTGAGGCTTGTGTTGTGTCTCCTCTTGTATGGATCCCTATAATCCTGTGGTATTTATTATGTTTTGTCTGTCTGGATGGAATGTCTCATCTGATGTGGGAAACTGTCATGTACCAACTAGACCAAAATCAATAACTGAATTGTAAAAAAATAAAATAAAATAAAATAAAATAAAAATCAAAGGTAATATGCTGTAGAGAGAATAAAACCACACTCTGTTCTGAGTGTTCCAAATAACCTTAACAAAAAGGATTACAAAAGTTCTAACAAAATTTTATTTGTATTTTTATTTGCTTTATTTGTATACAAAGAAGTTCACCTGGGGTGTGTAAGTAAAACCTTTTTTGGAGCAGAACATTGCTAAATGTCCATAACATTGGCAAACCTTGTGGTCAGTACCCCTGACACAAAACAAATAAATAAACAATAAAACATCGAACCCTGCGATGAACTAGGGACTTGTCCAGGGTGTACTCCGCCTCGCACCAAACAGCTCCAGCCTCTGTGATGATTGGTCAAATTTGTGGAAAAGTTAGACAAAATTGCAAGGTTGTACACGATTCATGGGGACTGTTTGAATTTGCGTTAATTGCTGCAAATCCAACTTTGAATTATTGTGCTTCATATTGAGCATCATGAGGGTTAATGTCACTGAGCACTTTTTCCTGCCTCTCATTCCGCGCTTGCTGCATGAATTTGACTACTTAAGTTTAAACCCCCAATATGGTATGTATTTTGACCCAATAAATGAGTCTGTGACCCATTTGGGGTGAACTGATTATCCATTACTTTTAGCCCATTATTTTTATCCTAAACTTCTAGCTATGTTTATCCATTTCTCTCTGTTAACTACTGTTCATCCATTACTTTCAGCAAGATATGTGTAACCATTTCCATCAGGAGAGACTAGAGTAAAAGAAAATGGTTTATTGACACGTGCATGAGATATGAAACATGAAAAGTCTTTGGCGGTTAGACCCCATTGAGGTGAAACAATAAGCACATATATAAATGGGGGTGATGAAGCTGTAGTGCAGAGACGCCCCCGGGGTCTAGACACTGGTGGTGGTGATGATGAGGTGCAAAGCAGAGACTGGTGAAGTGAAGTGGCTCTGTACTCCTGCTGCCTGGACCTGAAGACTGGAGGAGAGGGCGTCAGGGAGGATCGAGGTGAACATCTTCAGGCTACCTGGGTCCAGTGACTGGAGGAGAGAGGGGTGGAGGAGGGTCACACAACTGACTGAATGACAACTGATGGAGCAAAGACAGAGGTGATTTAAAGTTTTGGCAGCAGCAAATTGACTGGTTACCGTGGTGGACCGTGGCAAAATCTGATTGGATGGTAAAGACGAAGGTGAACGCCCACAAACAGCTGATTAGAGGGAATAGGAGGAGAGAGACGGAGTAAAGGAAAATTGTGAATGAAGCAGCGTAATACAAGGTCTTCCTGATTGAACTTACGCTGAGCTTCATTTATTTTAGCCAACCACTATATCCATTGTTTTTAGCTAGTTATGTATATTGTTTTAGCAAGGTATGTTTATCCATGTCTTTTAGTTAATTAGGCCACTGTTTATCCATTACTTTTAGCTAGATATATTTGCAATTTCTTTTTGCTAACTACAGTTTATCCAATACATTTAGTTATGTTTATCCATTACTTTTAGCTGCTTATGTACATCCATTACTTTTACCTAACCACCGTATCCATTACTTTTAGCTAGTTATGTTTATCCTTGTAGCTAGATATGCTTATCCACTTCTTTTACCTAACTACTGTTTATCCATAGTTTTATTTATGAATTACTTTTAGCTAACTACTGCATCCATCTCTTTTAGCTAGTTTTGTAGCTGGAATTGTTTATCCATGTCTGTTAGTTAACTAAGCTACTGTTCATCAATTACTTTTAGCTAACCACTGTTTACCCATGGTTATGTTTAAATACTTTAGATATGTTTATCAATTTCTTTTAGCAAACAACTGTGTATACATTACTTTTGGCTAGATATACTTGCAATTTCTTCTTGCTAACCACTGTTTATCCATTTCTTAGAGCTAGTTATATTTATCCATTACCTTTAGCTAGATATACTTGCAGTTTCTTTTAGCTGGCTAATGTTTATTCATTACTTTCAGATAATTATTTAGACTTCTCCATGGTTTGCTGTTTTCATGCACTCTTAGTGGCTACACATGGTGATGATGTATTGCAAGTGACTCAGGTCAGTGTAAGTCATACTGTGCTGTCAGTTTTAATAGTTATTTCTTCCTATAAATGAATATGTGGATTTTTTTTTTTTTTAAATCAAAGTGTAATTTCATTTTTTTTTGTATTAGTTGAGCTACTCCACAATACTTCCTCATTGCGTACCCAGTGGTAAATGCATCCCTGTGATACATGTACCCCAGCTGGGAATCATTGCTCTAAATCATTTCAGTGTGTACACATTTTGCAAACACATCTGTTGTTGCATCCAGACCAAGTTCAAGGAAGGGCAGTCTCTGTCAGCATGAATAGGTCAGATTAGCATGCACACATTAAAGGAAAAGTCCACTGGAACTTGATTAAAATGGATTTACGTACTAGCCTAATGTCAAACAAAGAAGCCTAAGGGGATTTCCTGCTCAGACAATTACTTTATACAGAAATAGGAGTACAAAGGCTTTGCTCTGCAATTAAGGTCCTTGTTCTATCCCAGCTTGTGCGTATCTGATTGTAGTTACAGGCAAAAATAAAAGTAGGAAATTGAAAATCAGGCATAATAAAGGCAGTCATGAAGTCAGTAAATTTTACGCTTATTCTGAGTTTTCAGATGACACGGCAGTCTTACTTTTGAAGAAATTGTTAATTCGAAAGCATAGTCAGTTATAAGCTTCCAAGTTGGATCACAGGCAAGCACACACACACACAGACGCACACACACTGTTTATTTTGTGCTTGCTTGCGAGTCTGGAAAGAAAAAGGCTTTTGCTATTGTTTTTATCCTGAGAGACTGAAAGAATCTCGTCGACTCACTGTCTTGAGATCAAACATGAAGCTACATTTCAGGAACATGAAATGTATTTTAATTGAAATAGACTCTCCTTGTGCTCTGTTCACAAAAGTGATAATTAACCACAAGTGCATTACAATGGACTACAAAGAAAATTAATTTTCTTTTGACTCCAGGTCTGTTAAGTGGCCAGCAAATCATAATGGGCCTGCAGCATTAAGTATACCACTACAGAGAGAAATCCCTTGGCCAATGTGAATAATATAATCCTCTAGAGTTCTGATTACTCATACGAAAGAAAGTTTTTGTTTGCCCATTAGAAAAATTCAAAAAACAACCGTCTCAGCTTGGGACCACAAAGGACACAATTTGTGGTGAATTACAAAAAGAATCCAGGTTGGTGTGCATTCAAAACACGTGCTTGCCACTGTTTGTGTTTTACTTTGAGAGGGTCAGACTAACAGTCAGAGCTTTCCCACACTGGGCTGTATGGGGATAAACATAAACTTGGTCAACTTTGAATGGATCACAGTATAATGGAGTCTGGTTATACAAACTGTGCTATAAGGTGAGCTGCAAAATGCTACCATTGAATTTTTTGTTGTTGTTGTTTTTCTGTGCAAATGACATAACTCAGACTAGAGTAGACTATAACACACTGTACAATAGATTTGAGAAATTTGGGAGAATTCTTAACTTAGCATTCACCACCTTTACTGTGAAATAGGGACGTGTTCAAAACAACTATTAACCTAAGCTAACTTAAGCTCAAACCTCCAAAAGCTTTCCAAAGGCTTTTCACTGAGTCTGAAGTAAATATAAATAGAATTTAGTATATGCACATGTTGTTTATATACCTTACACAAAATCTGATTCGGAGTATACCTAGAAGATTGCAGTATAGAGACTACAGCTCAGTTCAGATCATTCACAATAACACACAGCATTGCAAGGAAGCGTTGAAGCAATGTGAACTGGCCCGTCTCAGCTCAGATCAAGCCAGATGATGGCATCACCCGTAACTCAGTCAGCTGCGGGTTTTAGAACGCCCCCTGCTTAAACAGCCAATCAGCTCATAGCAAAGCCAGTAACTTGTCAGTAGTGGTGGAGCTTTTGATGGAGAAAAGAGACGATCATGTCATCGTGTTTAAGGAACAGCCGTGTCTATATGACACAAGGCTTTAGGGCGCATTCAGCCAGAATCAAGTGTTGTGCTGAAAACATCAGTGTCAGACAATCAGAAAATAATTGATTTCTTGGATTCGCCAGCCCCAACAGTGGTGCAGTTTTGCACTGGTCGTGTTTAGAAGGGAACCCTAGATTTGTGACACCCTTGTGAGATTTGTGTTTCTTCATTGTGCATGTCGTTCAAACTAATGATATCTTATAATGTGACAAAGCTGTGGTTAAATTCTGGGTGTGTTTAGGGACAAAAACAACTGGGCAACGGTTAGGAAAAGATCACTGTTTAAGTTAAAATAATCACTCTAGCAAGATCTTTCCGGGGTCTCTTTCTGTCTCTCCCTTCACTCAGCCACACTCACAGACACCACAAATTATATCTCACTACAAAACATAGTCTGAACAGCTGGCAGTTAGAGCTCGTGATGAAGATGATTATACCACTTTTCCTTTTCTTTTCCTTTTTTTTTTTTTGCATCTATTAGATGTGTAAACAACAAGAATAAGGCTGACTGAAATAAAGATCCAAGCAGAGCTGTCATTATGTAAGAGAGAAGATGAGGAGTATGGGATTGGTTTGGACAACATACCTCAAGCTGTCCAGAAGTCTGCAGCCCCTGGGCACCCCCACAGTGCCCAAGGTGTTATGAGTGCAAACCAGTTCAGTCAGATAACTCATGTTTTAAATGTTTATTACAGCAGCGGAACATAGTTAGAGTTTGGCATCTCAGCTCCGACTTCATCACTCCCTGCAGACATGTTTACATAGGGATGTTGTTGAATGGTGAGCAAATATCTAGACGCCCATCCCAGAGCCTGCAGATGGATGTTGAGATGGTGGTGGGGCTGAAAGAATGGGCAGTAATACTGATGTAGGGCAGCAGTGCACTGACAGGGCAGGGGGAGAGATGGGAAATTTTGCAGCTTAAAAAGACTGTCAAATTGGCAGGGCATGTTTGGGAGATGATGGTGGAAAGCGAGGCATGTCCTGTGTGTATAGCAGTGCAGCTCGAGTTGAGTGCCCGAACTAGCTTGCAGACGATGCTCCATTTAGGTGACCGTAAGGCTTTCATTTCAGTTTCAAATGAGTTGCCAGTTCAGGTTGGTGCTATTAGATGACAGGTTCCCCTTCCACAGACATTAATGGAAAAAGTTTCAGAAGAAGCCCTCACCAGGATAGTGTGAATAATTCAATCAGGAGAGACTATGAGTAAAGAAAATGGTTTATTGACACGTGCATGAGATATGAAACATGAAAAGTGTTTGGCGGTTAGACCCCATTGAGGTGAAACAATATGCACATATATAAATGGGGGTGATGAAGCTGTAGTGAAGAGAAACCCCCGGGGTCTAGACACTGGTGGTGGTGGTGATGAGGTGCAAAGCAGAGACAGATGAGGTGAAGTGGCTCTGGACTCCTGCTGCCTGGACCTGAAGACTGGAGGAGAGGGTGTTAGGGAGGATCGAGGTGAACATCTTGTGGTTCCAGACTCCTGCTGCCTGAACCTGAAGACTAGAGGAGAGGGCGTCAGGGAGGATCAAGGTGAACATCTTCTGCTACTTGGGTCCAGTAACTGGAGGAGAGAGGGGTGGAGGAGGGGCGCGCGACTGACTGAATGACAACTGATGGAGCAAAGACAGAGGCAATTTAAAGTTTGGCAGCAGCAAATTGACTGGCTACAGCGACCGTGGCAAAATCTGATTGGATAGTAAAGATGAAGGTGAACGCCCACAAACAGCTGATTAGAGGGAATAGGAAGAGAGAGATGGAGTAAAGGAAAGTAATGAATGAAGGCAGTGTAATAGACGGTCTTCCTGATTGAACTTATGCTGAGCTTCATTAGAGACTAGACCACTGAGATTAGCCAATGCCATGTGAGTAAACACTGATCTAGGTAAATGACAGAGCTTCAGAATGTCTTGGAATGAGGGTATACACCTAAATTATTCTAGTGGGGTAATGATATCGGATGTCCTGGAATGTGGAGGAATAATAATACCAATTGGATGTAATTTAGAAAATTGTATTGGTGAGTTGCCAAACTGAAATCATTTCAGTCATGATTTAGCAAAACTTTGTTTTAGAATGTTAAGGAGAATAGATCAGATATTTTAGTCTTTGAGACTAATTATGCAGTGGAGACACAGAGAAGGGGGAATCCAGTCCGTGTCCTTCACATTTTGGAGAGTTGAAAGTTTGAGTTTATGTGTTTTTTTTTCCCTCCCACATAAACGTTGAGATTGCAGAACGCAATACATTCAAATAACCACTCAGCAGTGCCAGAGGGATAATGGAACTGAAAGTTTATTTGTGGAAGAACATTCATTTTAATAAGTGAAATATGAGTATGGAATGGGAGGGGAGAGGTGCTCAAGCTTTGTGGATCAGTCTTTACCTCCGTAAACTCTTGTTCTTGTAACTAAGAGGGGGATACAGAGTGAGACCCCCAAATATTTAAGATTGAGCCGTTGGGATGTGAAAAGGGGTAGCTGAATAACTGGTAGAGGCTTTCAGGGGCAATAGTGCAGATTTCCCCATGTTCATTTGGTATCCAGTGATTTGGCTGAAATTGTTTCAGATTTGTAGGAGACAGGGAAGAGACTAAGGGACATTCTATATAAAGAGCAGTATATCATCTGCACATAAAAGTATGTGGTGTTTGATATTGTGTACAGTTACAGCATCATGTTTGCCAGACACCTTTGGTCACAGGCTTGAGGAACAGAGCAAATAACAAACATGGGAAAGGGCAGCCTTGATGAGAGCTACGTGAGACTTTGAATTCTGTAGTTTGGAGCAAATGTCACACTTCAAAACCATGTTTGTTGGGTTGACAGTGGTTGAACCATCGCCAAGAAATCATTTGCAAAACCTATGTGATGCAAAACAGCCCAAAAGGAGAACCACTTGACGTGTTTTCAGCAGAATAATAAAAATGATTCCTGACAATCTGTGAATAAGAAACTTTCATATTGAAACATAATCATGATACTGGAAATGATTCAGAAGTAAACATCATTGTTTTGATTCTGGGAACTTGGCTATAAAAATCTAATCTGAACAAGCTCTGTCATGTCTAGGGTTGCCACCCGTCCCGTGAAATATGGAATCGTCCTTTCATTGACAATTAAATGTTGCGTCCCGTATTGATATACAATACGGGACACAACATTTATTTGATTGATTTGTTCTGTATTTTCATAAATGTCCAATACACATGTCTGTCACGCACACATCAACACTAAATCTAACAATAATGAACAAAATAAAACACAGGAAATACTAAGGCCAGCAAAATTGTCGTGGCGGGATCTACGCAGGAGCCCCCCGCTCCGGTCCTCTATGTGTCTGTTCCTGGCTGCCTGCATGTGTTGCTGTCACGGTTACCTAGAGACAGACACCACACACTGGCGCTGCTCACAACACCCGCGCCTTTTAAAAATGTCCACTACACCCGATACTCCACCACGTCCTCAAAAGCGAAAATGCTTGCAAAAGTACAGACCTGAGTGGGAAGAGGCACATCCTTGGCTGGACAGCGTCAGTGGAGATGACTACAAGGCAAATTGTAAAATGTGTCGGCGAGTGTTTTCAGTGATGCACGGTGGACTGTCTGACGTCAGACAGCATGCATCAGGAGAGCAACACTGCAGGCACATAAGAACACAGAAGACCCAAGCATCAGTGTCACAGTTCTTCATACCCCAATCATCTCCTGAGACTGATACGGTATGTTACATTATGTCATGATTGATCCAATTTCCTCTCTGGTTGTGCTTTTGCCAGAAGATGTCAGTGCATGGGCATAGCCTATTTTAGTAGACTATTGTGGTTTGATTGATGTTGAGTTTTTAAAGTCGGATGAATGATCATTTATTTAATATACAGTAGTATTAACCAATATAAATATTATATATGGCTATTTAAAGAACAAATCATACTAATGGATTAACAGTTAATAAATAAATAAATAATATTGTTAAGAGAAAACGTTTATTTTTTAAATATATATATATTTCCTAGATTAAAAATGTTTGTAGAGCTTTCTGTGTATTCTATGTCAAAATGTTTATATTTTTGAGGAAAACAGTGTTCAGTGATCAGTACATAAATTCTTTTATTAGTGTGGTTTAACTGTTTGGATGACCTCACTTCCTTTCAAGTCATAAGACAGGCAGCAAACAAATTCTGCTCAATGACTATAGGGAGAACGAAGGCAGAGGCAGTGGTTAAAGATGTCCTTGCTCCAAAGGCAGTGGGTGATGTTCTCAAGGCCCTAACATCAGATAAACCCCTCCCATTCTCCTTCCAGACGGATGCATCAAATAAAGGCAACAGGAAGATGTTTCCCCTTGCTGTTCAATACTTCAGTCCAGAATGTGGGGTCACCAACAAAATGCTTGATTTCATAGAGAATTCAGATGAGTCCGCTGCTGGTATTGTAGCTCTCATAGAGCAGTAGCTTGACAAATTTGGCTTATCATTTGTCCACATTGTGCACAACACAGTGAAGCATGCTCTTGACCAGCTCACCGTAGATGTGGAAAATGTTGTGCTGAAAGTCTTTGGCTTCTTTTCCACATCTGCCAAATATAGAGAATCACTCAAAGAGTTTTGTAGGTTTTGTGATGTTGAGTTCCAGGAAATTCTACGACATGTCACAACCAGGTGGCTCTCCCTTAATCCAGCTATCACCCGGCTAATGCAAACCTGGACTGCACTGAAGTCTTACTTCATCAGCCTGGAGGAAGAGTGTCCCAAACAACTTCGAGCTTTGTTAAAGTTCAGTGAGGACAAGGGATGGGGATCGTTAATTTTTATTGATGTCGATACCATTTTCGAGTCTGCTTAACGATTCGGGTCCTTATCGATACCACTATCGATACTTAGGCTATTATTTTATTAGAAATACGAGACAACCATAAATTTATAACAGAACTGTTTTTATTGCTAACCATTTCTGGACAAACCGGAATACATCTTAATCTACTACTTATAATAGTGAAAAAATATTTTCTCAACTATAATGAAAATAAATAATATATTTGAATAAAACAAATGCTTTATACAACAAAAATAATCAAGTGCTCTTAACAGTTTTTCTGCAAGAAAATGAGCATGTCTGCCTTGTCAGGGGTGATCCTGGAACGTTCCTGGCTTATGGTATCCCCAGCAGTAGAAAACACCCTCTCTGATGGGGTGGAGGAGGCTTGCACACAAAAATAGCTGTGAGAGAGTTCAGCCAGCAGGGGCAGGGTATCTCTCTTTCCCCACCACCAGAGGACAGGGTCTTCTGCCATAGTAATCGGAGGCAGATTTCTGTAGAGCTGGGTTTCTTGACAGACTCTCTGAATGCTGGTCTGGTTGTTTGGCTGGATGGTGCGCAGCTCTCGCTCCTCCTCAGCAAATATCTCCTCCAAGGCAGTCTTGGGCTGTAGTGGAGTTACTGCTACAGTGACCCCAATCGGAGGATGCTCGTCTTCTTCCTCTGAGGTCAGTACCATGGCTGGTTCATCATCTATGCTGTCCTCCTGGAGGTCTGGCTGTGGGATCTCCTCTGCCTCCGCTGCCGCCTGCAATCGGTCCCAGGTGGTTTCTTTGTCACTTTTTGTTTTGAACCTGGGGTCCATTGCAGTCACCTCTTCCAGGAACTTCTGGGTGCTGTCATCCTGGTAACGGCCAGAGAGGTCAGTCCAAACCTTCTGTTTGATGGCAGACACAAACACAGAGTCTCCTTCCTCAACTGTGAAGTGGTCCTTCAGTTTGGCGAGGATTGGCAGGATCTGACCGCAGCTGGGGCTTTGCTCACTTGATGCACACAGTGTAGAGGTGTACAGAATCTTCATGACCTTTAGATTAGATTAGATTCACTTTGTCATTTCAATGTACAAAACAAGTGGAACAAAATTATGTGCATCCAACCAACTAATACAACCAATTATATTGCAGTAATACAAATGCAATAAGTACCTTGATGAACTCCTCTGCTCTGGTGAAGTCCTCATCTGTGATCCTGTCCAGTTTGTCCTTCTCCATAGGCTTTCTCAGGCGTGGATCCAGTGCTGCAGCTTGGAGAGCAGGATACTGTTCCAGGAATCTCTCAACCATGAGGAACAGAGAGTTCCACCTGGTTTTTACGTCCAATATCATGGTGTGCTGAGGAAGTTTGAGGAGGAGCTGCTTTTCTTTCAGCACAGTCTTGCAAAGCATCCGAGTTTGAGGATATTCAGCCTCTTGGCAGCAATGTCCATGTTAGACGCATTGTCTACGGTCATCACAGCCACCTTGTGTGCAATGCCAACTCTTCCAACACCTCCCCAATCTCCACTGCAACTGCATCCCCTGTCTGCGCACGGTAGACTGCTTTGGTCTGAAGGACCTTGTGGAATAGTTTGCCGTGGTTGGTGTAATGGACGGTCACTGTTATATAGTGGTCCTGTGCTAAGCTAGTCCACCCATCGCTTGTGATGGCTACCTTGGACACACATCCCATTTCTGTGATGACATTCTGCTTCTCCACCTCATACCATGCAGGAATGAGGGTGTTGGACAGAACACTCCTGCAGGCGGGGGTGTAACGTGAATTGAGGGCCTTGGTCATCTCCCTAAACCATGGTGATTCAACTGTTGCAAACGGATGCAACCCCTTCACCACAAACTTTGTGACAGCTCTGTGACACTCCTCCACTTTCTCAGATGGCATCTTTCCAGCAGCAGCCATAGTGAAGGGAGTTAGTGGGTTAGTGGGAGCTGGGGACTTGCTAGCTGGGGTGCTGCTGCTGCTGAGCTCACAATCATCTAAAACTAAATATACATTCTTAATCTCCAGTAGTTTCATTCTTACGTTAACACAACTTTTACACAACTTGCATGGGAATGACAAATGCATGCTTTAAACACACAAGATGAAGTAAAATAATTGGATGAACACATCAGGTGGATTTGTTTTATATAATACTACTACTACTACTACTACTACTAATAATAATAATAATAATAATAATTATTATTATTATTATTATTATGTATATACATTATGTATAACTTTCTATTCTATTTCACTATGCCTTTGATTTCCTCTCTATGCAACCGTCTTCCTGTTTGTTAGTCTGAGAGGTTGTTTTGCCAATGTTAGTAGCCGTCGTGCAGCAACCGAGTGAATAAACAAACGATTACAAAATGAAGATTCCGTAAAAGAAATGTGGTTCGGGAACTACTTGTGCTGTAACGTTAATTGGTGGAAGGAATTCAAGAAAGCACCCACACGAATGGTTAGATCGAGAGTGCTACGACCACAAAACAGCCACGAAGAGGTGCCGTTAATGTCCATGCCCTCCTATGTTAACTGTTTTCGCAAGCCGAATACGGATTTGGACTCACGGGCATGGCTGAATGCTTTGAATTTAAAGAAACTACCCCGCAAAGTTTTCGTTTGTTCGCACTACTTCGTTGATTAAAAAAAACGGGATAGAGCCAGGTTAAGCTAAATAAGCTAGCGCTAAACTGGCAACTAAGACGAGAGGATGTTTCACTGGGCATGACACAGAACATGAGAACTTCCATGAACGAGTCAACTATCTTATTCTAGCTAGAAGGCTGACACGGTGGATAATGTGGACTAGTTGTGCTTGTTGGATTATCACTTGGATTATTACAAGTGGGACTTGCTACTAGGTTTGGGGTGCATCCGGCAGCATGGACAAGTTACCTTGCGTGGAGGACTGGCCAGGTCCTGCAGTTACAGGTGAGCGTGTTTTAAGACGATCAAATGTGCTGCATTTGGGCTTCAACTGGTGGATAACAACAAGATGCTTATGCATCGAGGTTGTGTTTCCACCCTTGCACAAGATGATTTTCGAGCAGATGTTGCATTTTGCGTGTTCTTTGTCTTTCACTTTCGTGAAATGTAACCACGCAGCGGACCGTTTGACTCGCTCTGCCATGTTTGCTTTAAGAATGAGCGCGTGAGTTACGCGACAGCACATTTAATTGTTTGGCAGCGTTGGCGCCTGGCGAACTCTATCCAGGCATTGTAATCTATAGGAGTATCGATAAGCTCAGATGTTATTGATTTTCGGGTTTTGAGAAATTGGGAACCGGTTCTATATAGAACCGGGTCTCGATCCCCACCCCTAGTGAGGACTCAACTGAGGAAGATGGAGACATTGTGGAGGTTTACCTTCTCTTCTGCAATAATATCCTCTCTCTCTTTGCGGAAGTTGTAAAGAAGCTGGAGAGTGATGAAACCACCTATGATGAGTTATATTCCATCACAAATAACTTCAAGCAAAAACTCACAGAGACGAGATGACCAGTTCTATGGCTACTTAACTAAAGTGAAGCTGCAGCATCTCCTTCCACGTGATGCAGACATGGCAAGGGCAGATTTCACTGCATTTCTCAACACAGCATTCTCATATGTTGAGAAATGGTTAAACTTTTCAGAAGACAACTGGCTGTTCTCACTGCAACCTTTCTCTCTGCACCATGATACCTTGATCTTCAGTTACCTTGAGAAGGTGACCACCAAGCTCAACCTCATCCATAAAGTCAACATGGATGAACTTTATGATGAATGCTCCACAGCAAAACCAATTCTGAAGAGGCTCAAAGAAGATGCTGAAGATGAATGGAAGTCCAAAGGTGTGGCTGCCAGGTGGGTGGCTCTCTTTCAAGTAGCTGACCTGCCTAACATGCTGTCTATCATCAGCCACATCATGAGCATCCCAGCATCCACTGGATATGTGGAAAGGATATTTTCCAGAATGGCCAACAAATGGAGTGACTGCAGGAACAGGTGCTCCATGGAGCTCATGAGGAGTGAGCTCCTGATCACTCTCAACTGTGAGCAGTCCTGTTCAGAGTTTTACAACAGCGCTTTGAAAGACAAAGAGTTACTCAGTGCTGCAAGGAGAAACAAGAAGTACACTTGGAAATAGAAGTAATTCAGTGAGGAAGAGAGGGAAATCTGTTGACTGTTTAAATCTGGTCTATTCCACAGATAAGAGAAACACAACAGTTTCTGATGAACCCAAGACTGTTGAGGGAAGGAATAATGTTTTGCACTTTCTTTTTTCATATTTGAATAAGCAGATAAACAAGTTTACAAGTGTTTTTGTTGTTTTTTTTTTTTGTTTTTTTCCACTTTAAGTAAGAGTCCCTACAGCAAGAACAGTTATGCACTTTAAAAGTTACATTAAGTTCTCAAGCATCTAAAGTGGCACTAGGTGCTAGTGCTACTGCCATGTGGTAGATCATACAGTATCTCATTAACTAGGTTAATTGATTGTGCAATAACTAAGTTGTGTGCATATGGCACTTTGTTATATATTTTCCTCGTATGATAAATAGGGATGCATGTAATTACGGCTTTATGTAGCCTAATTAACAGCACTTTATAGGCAACAATGTTGGTAATAAAGCATTTCAAGCTTTAAGTATGACTAATTGCTTTCTTGATCACCCCTTTACCAAAAACACTGGCTTAAAATAAAATATACCACTGCTGCGGGCACCCCACCCCACGGGAGTCGGGCCCATGGTGGTCATGGCCCCGAGGAGCTGTGGTGGGCGTGCCTTATTTTCATTTCTGAAAGGTGGCAACCCTAGTCATGTCATGTTTGCTCAACAGGTTAAAGTCTGCCAGGAGTATACTAAAGGCAGGCAGTCCTGTCAAGATAACTACGTATAAAACAATTACTCTTTAAATTTGTCATATTTATCATACTTGAACCACAACAGGATAATGCATACAATATGGTCCATTCTGACCTCTTCCCGCACGGATGCAGTCATACTGTATGTCTTTTCTTGGTGTTTCAGCAGTATGTGTCAATAACACTGAGAAAGCTACATATGTTGGTCCTCATGTGCCAGAGAGCTCATACATGGCTCCAGTCAAGAAACTAGTATTTTGGTGTAACACATATGCATTCAAAATTGATAAGGGGTGGAAGCCTGATCAGACAGACCCATGAGTTTTTTGAGAGCAGAATAAATGATTTAAAAAAATAAGAGGGCTCAACATGGGGCCTTAAAGACAAGTAAAGGTCAGGCAGTAAACCATCTTGACCTGGTGATTTCCCTTTGCTCATATTATCAAGAGCTTTAAAGAGTTGGGAGCATCTAAGTCAAGGTGGACTGACACGAGAAGCTGCATTAGCTGTAGGCAAATGTACACAAAGTACACAAATCACCTGTGGGTGATTTTATTGAGGTTATATGTGCTAGTTGTCTGTTAAATTTTGAGTTTAGAGGCAGGTAACTTGGCTGTGCACTGTGGAGGTAATGGTTTTGTAGATGAGGAAATCTGTTCTGACTCAAAGTGATTGATTAGGTTCTTCATTCAATAGTTCTCTTTTAAGAACGAGACCAGGCGTGGCATTCAAAGACACTCTCGGTTTCTGCAATTTTCTTTTCCAATTTATGGACATGTTTCAGCATGGATTTGCGTAAACTGGAAGAAAATCAAATTGTTTTGTCCCCTATGAAAGCCTTCACTGCATCCTAAAGAATAAAGCTGACATTGATTAGTTTGCAGTCATTTTCCCCGTGTCTGTATTGTCTGCATTTGTTAAAGTGGTGCCAAAATTTTCCTTATAATGATTTCCCCCATGTACCTCATCTACCAGCAGCAGAATTACTTTCATGTTCCAGTTTGCTTTTAAATGCATTTCCATCTCAGGCATTTCCTTTCATTTCATTGTCAATCATATATTTATATACTATGAGACTATTAGTTTGTTCTTAATTTCATATATTTATTTCAGAGATATTTCACACAAATAAAATGAACAAAAAATCACATCAGTTGTTGTTTGTTTGTTTGTTTCAGGGCTTATGGCAGAAAAACATATCACTAAGTAAAATTTAACTTTTAGATTAAACAACAGAGCAGATGTACAGTAAATTAATGTCTCTGAACAGAAGATCTCCAAATTCAGATCTAAACCCTACTGAGCACATATGGGAGATACTGGAGAGATGTGCTAAAGTTGTGACAGATCATGGCAAACCATCACCTGATTAAGACACTTTCTGTTGCTTTTTCCTTTAATTTGTTACGTATGTATCCTGAATAACTGTGTATTAAGGTGCCTGTCAGGGAGCTATATTAATCCACTTGATGTTTAATTTGTTCTGGCAACTAAATGACTGTAAAAACAAGTTGCTTCTTTAGTAATCACATTATTTTACGTTTGAGCCTATGTTAATTTTATGTGCAGATGATTTGGTTATATTGTCTCCCTGAAGAGCCATCTGCAACAGCTGTTAAATGTATGCTGCCATTATCCTGGGGTTTATAGGCAATTCAATTCACAGCTCACACAGTCAAAGTATACATTGGAA
Source organism: Lutjanus erythropterus (assembly GCF_056507025.1). Classification (NCBI taxonomy): domain Eukaryota; kingdom Metazoa; phylum Chordata; class Actinopteri; order Lutjaniformes; family Lutjanidae; genus Lutjanus; species Lutjanus erythropterus. The sequence continues at coordinate 2,429,148 of NC_139324.1, read as the reverse complement.
AATGCATTCACTTGTGTTTCTTAGAGTAGGAACCATATTTTCCCTATACATGTATATGCATTTAAATAAAAACCTTGCAAACTTCTGATAGCTGAACTTACCTTAAAGGGATAGTTCACCCAAAAATGAAAATTCAGTCATTACCTACTCATCCTCATGCTGATTAAGGGTCGGGTTTATTTTGTTAGTCCGTGAAACACAGCTGGAATTTCACAGGAAAACAGTGTTGCAGAATCTCTCAAACAATGGAAGTGAATGGTGACCACTACCATACTGCTTGTCTGGCATAATCTGAGTCTCCTAAAGTCCTGACATGCTGTCTGCACACAGTCAAACCACATACACACAGTTCAGACAGTGTGCATGTGCACATGAATATGGCTCCAAGCTAAAGATCTACATTGAATATTTAGGCTAAAACATGGTGTAAATAACCTTTTTTAGTTAATTTGGCATATTGGGACTTGAGAAGACTTGGACTACACCAGACGAGCAGTAAGGAGGCAGTTTATTCTGTTGTTTTGAAAATTGGTCACCATTCACTTCCATTGTTTGGGAGATTCTACAACACTGTTGGTGGATTAAAAAACTAAATCTGACCTTCATGCATGAGGGTGAGTGGATAATGACTGCATTTTCATTTTTGGGTGAACTATCCCTTTAGTGAATTCTGCTATCTCAGAAATGGTGAACTTGATGAATGCATGTGTGGAAGCCTGAGAGGGAACATTAACCAGTGGGTCTTTCACACAGAAGTAACATGCTGTGAACGCTGTGGTGAAATAATTACATTATAGGCTGAAATTACAGGCCATCCTCACAACAAATTTTGCCAAATGGTAGTGATTTCCCTTTGCGAGCCATTCTGCTCCATTGCACAAATAATAGGCTCCTTCAGAGGTGATGTAATCACATCATGCAATGCAAAGCCAACTCTCTAAACCTGTTTTAATCATTTCCTCCTGGATCCAAAGCGATGAGAAGAAATGGCCTGTAACCCATCCGCTGGATTGGTTAAATGGATAAATGATAAGTTCAGTATTCTTATGCGCACCGTATCCTTTGGTGACAGCTGTTTTAGGTGAAGAACTTTACAGTGACAGCACAGATTTGTACCACTGATGACTTAAGTGAGAGCTACACTTCTGATTCTGGCAAACTATGTACCATACCTTGCCAATTACAACCAGCAAGCCACAAACAGTGTTGTCATTACAGACTCGGAGCTCTCTAAACCCAGAGGTGTCTTGAAATGTCACTTGAAATGTCCCCATTGGGCGTTCTGTGCAGACAAAACTCACCACTTACTGTATGGATTGCAAAGTAATTGAGGAGGCAAGAAATCTTTCAAACTGCTGAAGAATATTGAGTTCAGCACCACCACCACCGCCACCAAAAAAGCTACTATTGTCATTCTGTGCTCTTGGACAAACACATTACCATTTAGAAAAGGTGGTGTACACAAATATTTGTAGCAAAAACTATAAGGTTTAAGGGAACTACTGCATTTTGGATTATATTTTATTTGTATAGCATGAGTTCAGCAAACGTTACATAACATGACTGAAGACTGATCATGTATACACCAGTATCTGGAGGTTAAGATGTATTTCAGTGCACCTGGTCTGCTGCAGCTGTTGATAGCAAGGGCAGTATTGTGCCATTGTTCAGAACATAACTCTGTGCCCACTTGTCACCCAAAGGTATTTATCATGTGTCAGAATGAATAACTTTTCCTTGTCTTATACCTAAAATTACAGTGAGGCAGATACTGTTAGGGTTAGACCAACATGTCTGTGTGCCAGTGGATGATTTTCATTTGCACGTTTTATTATTATCCCTGCCGTATGAAAGCCTGGAGGGAATCATGCGATCGCTTGCGTATGTGCGTGTGTGACTCGTCTGCAGCAAATCTCTCTCCTTTTTTTAAAGATTACTTTTTGGGCTTTTGCCTTTATTGCAATAGGGACAGCTGAAGATATAACAGCGGGTAGAGAGAGAGGGGATGACACACAGCAAATGGGCCGCAAATGGGAGTCAAACCAGCGGCTGCTGCAGAGGACCAAAAGCCTCAACAAATGGGGCGCACGCTCCACCAACTGAGCTACGGTATGGGCGCATCCTGGGCTTAACTTCTCTATGTGCACATCTATGACTGCATGCTGAATGACCTCTGTGACAATTTTGGAAAAACCTTGAAAAACTTTTATTTATGGCTCCATGTCAGTGACAGCCATGGTCACAGGCATTATGTTTTCAGGCCATTCTATTCTTGTGAACGCAATATCTCAAGAACTTCTTGTGGGAATTCAGACTTATCTGAAACCACCTCTGGGGTATGAGAATGAACTGATTAAATTTTGGTGGTCAAAAGTGACTGTGACTTCATGTCTGTCCTATTTTTGTGAATGTGATATCTCAGGAAAACTTGGAAAAATTTTGTTAAACTTAGTATAAGCATCCACTTTGATTCAAGGATGTTATGATTAGATTTTACTGGTTGAAGGTCAAGGTCTTGATGCTAATAATGACAAAATTCCACACAAATATCTAATAGGATAAAATGATGAGGTGATGACATATTTTATCCAAAAGGTCAAAGTCCAACTTGACTTAATGTTCTTCAAAAAAGCTCTCTGCAAGTCCTTTGTGCTCTGCAAAAATAGTCTCTAAGAGAAGACAGCATGTTTGTCACAGGAAATTACATGTGAGTTCTCAGGCAGGGGATCAACAAATCATATTTCAGCTTGGGAAAACGTATGTGGGGGCAGAACTTTAGAAATCTCAGCTGGTTGCATTTGTTACTTGTGGAGGCATTGCAGTAGGTGCTTCACCATCTGTTGCCTGGCAGGTCTGCACTTTACTGAGTGACCTCTTCTAGTGAATTTGTAAAGTTCAGTAATGTTCTTTGTTAATGAACCAACATAACTTGTATTTCTTGTAATACATTTAGCCAAAGTCAGACCTACATTAAAGCTGAGGTAACTGATTTTATGTCCCCTTGTTGGCAACAGAACAAATTAAAATACTGGCATATTTCAAACCATATAAAGTTGTTATGGTTAATGTGTGCAAATTGCGCAAATTGCCAAATGAGACATCCAGCAACACTGGCATTCACCAGGAGTTGTGTTTCGGTCTACCTTAAGCATAAAAGTCTTGTATCATCTTCCTTTGAGCTCTGTTTTGGTCTCCACCAACTCCACCACAAGGTAAATATCTGACTCTTCAGCTGCTAAATACTCCACTATGTTCACAAGCTGGCTGCAGTCTCTCTGCTATTTGGTGCTGGCTAGTAGCAGTATAAAATGGGTTTATCAGAGTTTTTTTGTTTGTTTGTTTGTTTGTTTGTTTTTTTGCTTAAAGCAGCTGTCTGCAACAAGGCTGAGAGCGGAGTTTGTCTAAAAAACAAAACTGAAATGCTTTGCAGAGCTGAGAGGAACTACAGATTTGAATTCTCTGTTGATTTTACACTACAAGCAACCTCCTGTCACATGTCATTAAATCTGTCACTCTTTACTGCCATATTATGTTGTGTTTTGCTCATTTCAGTAAATTTGCTAAGAATAAACACATAAATGCTGAAACCCAAGCTGCTCAGTGACTTCGTGGAACCTCTCAGGGTTTCTGGTTCAGTAACATGGAGCATGTCTTTGGGGAAATGAAAAGGGGGCATTTCTGCGAATCTTCATGTGGAAAAACAGCTGTCTTTCTTGGGGGGGGGGGGGGGGGGGGGGGGTCATTATGCGGAATTCATTACAAAAGGATCATGACTGGGATCATTTTAAATTCAAGTTGAAATATAACATGTTCTCTTCCTTTTTCTGTGGTGAACAAGCAGCGTGTTTGCGACCAAAAGGCGTCCTGATAAACCTGGACTCACAACAAAGACAAAAAGACCTGCATTATAAAATTATTTAATGCTCACTGTCTTATGAGATGTTAATAAGCGCAGTCCTCCAAAGTCTGTCGATATGCACTCTAGATCAACACCAACATGAACTGAACCTCACGATGCTTTTACCACCACATGACAGTTTCCAGACCATTTGAGTTTTGCCCTGTGAACATAAACTGAACCTGTTGGAAAATGTTGCAATGGGCCTCATGCAGCAACACTCTCTTAAACTGTCTCATATTTTCTCATAATTGTCTGTTCAGAGAACGAATAAGAGAACTCCAGATGCACCAAATGTTCTCTTACTCAGCTGAGCTGAATGATGACTCCCCTTGATCATGTCCAATTGTTTCTTAGTATTATAGGTAATGCCTCCTAAAAACTACATAAGGGAGATGTTGTGCTGTGTGCAAATGCTCTGGTACATGCCCAAGAACTGGTGAGACACCATAATAAAAGACTAAGATAAAGAACCTCAGCAGTAGTGAAAAGCACATGTTAAGAAACTGCATTAGCAGAGAGACACAAAGTAACTGAAGTGAGAAATGAAGGAGATAAAAAGAGTTTTAAAAAAACAATGTATCTTATTACTGTTACTTTTTTTTTTTTAATCAAATAATTGGTGTTAAAGGAAAAGAAATTAAAGGATTTTTGTTGTCTTTACAGTTTACAGTTTCATTTAGCTGATGCTTTTATCCAAAGCAACATACATCTGAGAGCTGATACAACACAAGCAAGCATCTAGTCAGGAGAGAACAACACGAGTAAGTACCATGGAGCAAAGTTCAGGTCTGAGAGGATGTAGGTGCCTACAGGCACTGCCAGTGGCAGTATGCATAAGATGAATTATTTATTTATTTATTTTTAATTCATGGATATCTTTTTTAACCAACTGATCAGATCTCAGAGAAAAAAAACTTTATATTTATTTTTGCACATTTATTTAGAAATATTTAACAAACTTATTTTTATTAACTAAATTTTTATTACATGATATCATTATAATTTTATGTGCTCCATAGATCCCTTCAAATGACTTGCTATGTATGACCAATAGTTTTAAACCCCTAAACTATTTAACATAATATGATATAAAATAGATATAAGCAACAAATTTGTGAAGCAGGAAATAGATGTCGGAAGACTTGTAATGTATAGATGAATCTGGTGACCGCTTTGTGTGTTCCACCATCTTGCGGCATGGTGGCATGTCGTGTCTGTCGCTCTTGGTGTCTGCTGATTGCTGGTAGAAGAGAACCCCAAATTTGCGAGACTCTCATGAGGTTTTTCATAGTTTCAGTCAAAACTTTCACAAGATCTTGCAGATCTGGGGTTCCCTTCTAGACACCATGTCTGCTGTTGCTTGCTAACAGTGATAGTGTGGATAAGTGGATTGACAACATTAAACAGCAGTGTTCTTAAAATTTTACAAATGTATGACTATGTTTGTTGTGATAACAGCCAGAAATGGATAATAGAGAAGAGAAAAAACGGACCACATCTGCCTCATTTAAGTGATGATGTACTGTGTAATGTATATTAAAAATCTATCTGAATTCACATTTCATCAGGTATTCAAGATTCTCATGAATAAAAGTTCCTTTCTGTTAAAATCTTTGATGCACTATGATACATTCTGGTCCTCTGTACACTCAGTAAATATTCAGTTAGAGTTTCTGGCCTCAGGCAGCGACACTCTTCAGGAAGTAAAGGTTTGTGTGTTTTTCACTTCATGTTTTTTTTCCAAAGTTGAATTTTGACACGACTGTTGGAGTAGCTGAACTGCACAGGTCGTCCTGACTTCCTTGACATTGTTGTCAAAAGTAACGTTACATGAAAACTAAACGTAAAAGCAGAAAATTATAAACTTCTTATGATGTCTCGCATTCATTCTGCTAATATTGTAGGGAAACGCCACCACAGCAATGTTAACTTTCAGTACTTTGCCAGATTTGTGTATATAAGAAGTCTTACTATTTATATTTATAAATATTAAATATGTATTTTAATTATAATTCTAACAAATAATTATGTATACCTTATCATTACTATTATTATAAAAGTTAAATATTTAAATATTCTTCAAACTTTTCTTTCCTTCTGTTGGACTAGCAATCAGTGGGCTGTGAAAACAAGATATGTTTCTCTTATCTTGATAAGAGCACTCTTGACCAGTTGTAAAATCTACTCTTACCTACGAGATGAGCAAAAAATAAATAAATAAATAAAACATACAAACAATAAAACTGGTGAATACCAGAAAACAATGGGCACTATCAAAATAAGAACAAATCATGGATACGAACAAAAATAGGAAAATTTGTTCATAAATGAAGTTTCTTGCATGAGGCCCAATGTATCATCCTCACTTTGGTTCAGTTCAGGTACAGGACCTTCAGGTGTGAACCCACCCTGCGTGTTTCGTTGTCAGTTTCAAGACATTGAATGATGAACTTTGGTCAATGCATTTTTCACAGTATGAACACAGCTTTTAGGAGAGACAGTTGATGTTTCAGTGCATCTAGATCCTGTCAGGGAGCCGTGCTTGATCAATACTTCTCTGTTTATGTCAGAAGTACCACAGACAAAGCAGATCAATCAATTCTATTTCAGGCTTCGCAGGTGACCTTACTGAAAAAAGAAAGTCCTTTATTGCATGGAGGGCGCTCATATGCAGGCCTTGTCATATATAAATAATGTCTCTCTCGAGAGCCAGTGGTTGGGAAGATACATTATTTGTTTAGTGGTGCGGACTTTGCCTGTGAGGGCTATCTTTTATTAAATCAAACAAGACATCCAATAGTTGGATGTGATGTGGCTACACAGAGTAATCTCTTGGTAAGCTACAAATAATAACTGCCGCTCCCCGCTGACTGAACGAGGGTACAGTTCATACCAGTGGGAGGCACAAAACAAATATACGCACAAAATGCGAGGAGGAAATATTTCAGAGAGATGAGATGATTTAGGGAAATGACAAAAACAGACATGATGTAAACACAGGCAAGATGACAAAGATGTTAAGCAAAAAAAAAATCATCAGTGCTTAATATTTCATGTATTAATTATTAGTTATTACGTGTAGTTGCAAAACCCTTACAGTATATGGTATTAAATGCTTCAGTATTCACTATGAATCATTTATATCCGTCTGGGGCTGCGTCCTCTATTTTTCTGTTTCAACGTTTTTCTTTTTATTTGCCCTCAAAGTATCATGGCGGGACTTTATGTATGCGTGCTGTCAATACTGTGCTCGAACCCTCATTTGCTACCTGTCACAGGCTTCAACAACATGACTAATGAAGTAAATAAATAAATCTCTCCCCTCCTCTTTTAAGCTCCACGTGTCCCCCTTTCCCCTGTCCTTTCAACTAGATGAAAAGCTGTTCAGCTGCTGTGAGATCTATTTGGGTTACACTTCCTTAATGCATCTGCCAAGCCTCATCAAGAAGCATTAGCAGGGAATAGCGGCGCTACAGAGGAGGGAGGGGTGGTGGTGGTGGTGGGGTATCTTGCATAATCAATGCAGTGTATGCGATGTACTGTACCTCACTTGTAGGATGAACGGTTGGAGCATGAATACGGCAGCCTTAACTAACCTAATCCAGACAGAGGCAGCCCTGGGGTGAAGCATTCACATCAGACTGTATATTAGACTTATTGATTCATTGGAAATCATGTACCAGCAGAACATGAAAAATCCAGCAGAAAGGCTCCAGCCTTTGCCTTGCCTCTGAGCCACCATGTCACCCACACATACCTTTCACATACTGAATTTTCATATCAATACCTCAACACTAAAGTGATTAAATGAGAAATCTGTAACATATTTAGTGTAGTAAATCATAAAATGACCATGATAGGCATCAGAGATTAAGGAAACATGCTAAATTGTATGACAGGAATGCTACAGCTGTGGTCTCCACATTAAACTTTCTATTCTGTCCTGTAATTTGTGTTATTGTTTGCCTGTTTTACATTAATTACAGGTAAAAATAATGCCAAATGATCACCAAATGAGTAACTGTCTGTTTATGAGTCATAAAAAAGTCCTTAATAATCTGTCAGAAGCTGTAGATGTTTAGAACGGTTAAACTGAGTCATATGTTAATGGAGTTTGGCAGGCAGAGGACAGGCAGTTACTGAACTCAAACTCCAGTGTGTATTTTCAGAGCAGTGGGCTTTTGTTTTCACTTGCTATCGTCAGATTACAATGTTGCACCTGTCTTGAGCTTCTGCAGTGTTCCTGCTGCCTGCCTGAGTGTCCTCAAGTCTGGAGAGGAGGAGGCCGGGAGAAAAACCCAATCTATTAAATATACTGTCTATGGCTCCAACCTGGACCGCAGCACTAATTTTTGAATGTGCACATTGCTCCTTTAAAAAAGAATCACAAAACTCTTAAAAGTAAATATTAGAATTTGCTCACATTTGACATCCTATTCAGAAAATGTATAGTTTTGTCAATACCACTTTAACCAAGACTAAATTAGATTAAATTGAATCGAGACCAAGATTTTGAGGAGATGAGACCAACTTAAGACCAAGACCAAGACAGGGCGAGACTGAGTCAAGACCAAGTGCTGTCACATCTCCAGCTCTCTCACCCAAGTGAGGGAGCAGTGTGTAACATTTATGTTGGAATTGACATTATCTACATAGCTTTATGGGGCTGTCTCATCTTTATCATGAGCAAAAAACACAACTTAAGCTAGCTAGTTTTGCTACCATCACTTACACTTAGCTTACCTTTCATTATGCTTCCTTCCAAGTGTCGATTAAAGTTTGACATGTTGCCAGCTGTCTCAGTGAGGATTGTGTTGCAGAATTTTACTGCTTTTGGACATTGTTTTGCAAGTGAAGTCTGAGGTTTAGGTTGCTACATTTGATTACAGAGGATCTGGCTGACATGTCCTCCCAGACAGCTTTGTCTCCTGTCTCCAGCTTTCACTTTTTGAGGTGCATGTGAAGGAGGCAGAGGGGGGGTTGACAATCAGTAACAGGGACAAAACTTTCAAATTAGAAATGAGTCGAGTCATCGGTTGCAGTTGAGACAAGGTTCGCATCCAGTCACAGTAATGATGCTATTAAATCACACAGTGCTGAGGCAATTTATCCCTGCACTTGTCATGAAATAATATCAAGAGTCCTCTTTGTGTGAAACTTAGACTAGAGTAAATATGCAGTCGATTTCAAGATGAGACTGAGACCTTCAAAAAGTGGTCTTGAGAACACGAGTACTGTACAACAACACTAGGTACAGGAACACATGACTGCACACTTCAAAGTTGCATTAAAATAATTACATTTGTCACAATGTCTGCCACGGTTGTTTTCATTTTACTCATCCTGCCTCTGGGTCCCTGTCTCGAGACAGTTTGCGCTTGCCATGTGTCTCCAAATGCAACAACTGGACTCACCATTCCCTGTCCAGCCACCAGATGCCCTCAGACTTTTCCATTAGTTCCACTGCCTCCCTGCCCACCTGCTCATCTGTTCTCAATTTCCCTCATTACCTTGTCAGTACATACACTAGCCCCTTTTCCCCAGTCAGTCAGATTGGCCCGAGCCCAATATCCCACACTCATGGACTCGCAGACTTTGAGGTGTGTTCCCAGTAAGTCTGTGAAGGCTTATGGTTGTCCCACTGTCAAAACGTCAAGTGCATGATGGCTTTCTCAGACATTGCGAGCCCTTTAAGCACACTTTCCAAAAGACTGCATTTCTGTAGGCTGTGCCTGAGGGAAATGAGGAATTCTTAAACAGGAAGTTACTTGCAGGAAAGCCTGGAATCACTTTTCAAAAAAAGTTACTATGATAATCCAGATGATGGTGAATATCTGATTGATATTGATTGATTTTTCCCCTGAAATCTTTACTTAAATTACTTTTTATTGAATAACAAAAAAGTTATCTTTTAGTACAGTATGTAACTTTTTCTCTTGTGTGTGTATCCCATATATGTCCTATCATGGATCTGGGCTGAACCCAAATGCAAACACTGGAAGTTCAAAAAACAAGCTTTCTATTTGGAAAAATAAGCAAAGAGGTTGGTGTCTGGTGGAATCCAGGGGTAGTGAGCTCTCTGGCAGGGGTAAGGTGTCAGACAGAGGCTGGCAGTGAGGTATGAATCCTGGAGGCAGACAACAAGCATCAAGAAAAAGCTGTCTGGCAGGTCTGTAAAAGACTGAATCAAAAGAAAACCTAAACAAAGTAACAAAAAGGCTCAGAGCTGAATTTGTGGCACAGACAAAGCGAGTACGGCACAATGATCTGGCAGGGACTGGATGTTGAAGCTGGCTATTATACTGAGGAAGTGAGGAATTGAGGATGGTCAGGTGTGCTGATTTCTTGATCTGTGTCAGGAATGTAGTGAGAGCTGAGGCAAGGACCCCAGGGGGCCCACAAAAAACACAGACTGAGAACCAGCAGAGAGACAGACGGAACCAAAACACACCATATCCACACTGAAGCCTAGTCCACACTACGTGGGTATTTTTTAAAAGAGATATTTTAAAACCAAAATGACCTCCATCCAGACAGACATTTTGGCACCATTTCGAACAAAATCTCCATATTAACACACCTGAGAAAGCATATCACATGAAAATTCACCTACACAGGTTTTCACAGTATCCTCCTGGATAGCACTATTTTTTATTAAAACATCTTCAACAGCATGTGTTTTGTATTCTTTCTCATCCTTGTACTTTCTAATTGTCATCATTCTGTCAACATACAATCTCAAATACTCTGCAGTATTATAACACATACTCTGTGTTCATGTTTATAGTCTACATGTATTCTTTCAGTTAGGCTATTCATTTATTGTATTTCATTATTAAACCACTTGATAATACATGTGTATTTAATTGCAGTGCTAAGCACTAACAGGAAGACAGGATTTTTTTTGTATTGATGAAGCTAATGCTAAATGACATATGCATTAAATGCAGCGAACTTTGATGCATCAAAAAAATCCATTTTTGACAGCATCCATGAAACACACAGGAAGTTTTCTCGCCATTGCTCGTCTTCGACAAAACAGCCCCTCATGTAAACAAACATGGTAACCATGGAGACAGCAGCGAACACTCTGACGTTAAGCCAGAAACTCTGGTTTTCCTGTCTACACAACAACATGAGTTTTTAAATATCTTCACCATGGCAGGGATTTTCAAAAAAGTTGTTTTTTTTTTTAAAAAATACCTGCGTAGGTGTGGACAGGGACTAAAGCTGAATATAACAAAGACAAACTCACTCCAGTCAAGAAAGTGTCACTGGCAGGTGTCACCAGGAAGAGGCTGAAATATTGTTCTTTTGTGATTTTAAAAAAGAAAGTTAAAAAGATGGAAGGAAGTCTGAGAAAAAAGACGTTTGCCTGTCAGTGATGCTGTTTTGTCATAAACAACTTATTATTATTTGACAATTACCTGTCATCCACTCTGTAAGGCAGTCATTCTCAACCGTCTCAAGTCACAACCTCCCAGAATAATCAGGTAGGTGTTTGAAGCCCCAACAAAAAATACATATTGCGGAAAGTCAGGATGATGTTTCTGATGCTTGGTCAGAACTCAACGCTCTGATGGAAACGCTGGCGCCTTGAGTTTCTCAGTTGATGGTGCAGCTGTTGGACTGTCAGACAGAGTCTCCATTTCCTGTCCAGTCTCATATCGGCCTGAGTGTTGAGTGGTAACTGCCTCGAGTGCCCGTTGGTTTCCTGGAAATTGCTCCCAGCCAAGAAATAGCACTTAACTCCCTGTAAATGGCAATTTTTTGTGCTGCACTTTGTTTTTTGTATGGATTAAACAAATCAGACACAACATGTTAATTAGTGAGCTTCAGATGTTGTGGTGGGCAGACTTTATCATGTTTGTGTAGATCTAAGTCATCTGTTTTCCCCATTTCCAGTTTTGGTATTGATCTTCTCTTTTAAATCTGTGAAAAGTGATTAAGGATTTCCCTAAATGTTGAACTTTTACTCTTACATCAAAAAACTCCCAGTGAGACAAAAACTTTTGCTATAAAAACTATTAACTTGTTTTTTTCCTTCCACATCTGTAGAAGTGAGCAAAGATGACAGAGCATTAATTGAAATAGAGACAGTGGTGGAAAGAAGGCCTAACTACATTTACTAGAAGAGAACTTAAACTTTTATTCTACATAGAAATACAGTACTCCTTTACTTCACTTCCTGTTTACCTCAGAGGTGGTGAGTAACTAAGTACAAATACTTTCTTACTGTACTTAAAGGGGACCTATTATGCTTTTCCTCTTTTCTGACCTATAAATGTTGTCACAATGTCGGATACTCGTGTTAAACGATTCCAAAGTGTCAAATATTGAGGTTCATGCATTTGGAAGCGAGCCCCGCAAGCTGTATTGGATGGCTCTGCACGCTCTGTTTTACTGTCTTTTTTTAACGGTGTAGTAACATTGACGTTAATGCGTGCTCTAGGCCTGCCCGCTCCCCCGCTCTGCTTCGGAAGTTATATTGCTGCTCTGAGGGGTGAACTATGAAGTGAGATTAATGTGTTAGCGAGCTATGTTGAGTCTAAAGCCAGTATTTTCAGTGTCACGAAGGTGGCTCTCTTTTAACCTGGTAACCATGGTAACTACTAAACTCATAACCTTGTCGTGAGCAGGTTATGCTCAGAGTTTCAAATTAAATCATCTGTTAAACGCGCTGTTCTTTAACTAATTATTGTCCTTAGCTTTTAAACTGAGGGAGGACGTTAACATTGAAAATTTACTGAGCTGTATGTTCGTAATATCACCAAACAAATCCATAATAATGTAAAATGTAACAGTGGCACAAACTGTGTGCATCGCGCTGTCATGATGGTAACCTCCGTTTGGTGATGCAGAGTCATTTTTCCCGTTTGCTCCAGATCATATTAACATTTTAAATTTACATCATATATAATCCACACAGTAAAATAATGATGAAATAACTACAAACGTTCTGAATACTTTTTACTGTTATCTGTTTTGTCTTGGTGATATTTCAGCTCAGATCACTGATCAGAAAATTCATCATCATTTATCACAGACAATCTTAAATCAGTTACACTCATTTTACGTTGGTTTGGTCAAAAACTTCAGTGATGTCCACATCTCTGTCATCATAGGACAGTGTCAGACAGACTTCATCATGTTTAAATCTGCTGTATGGAGTTTTATTGTTTAATGTGCAGTTTTCATGTTAGAATAAACGGCAGCATTAAGACAGCATTTAGTCCATCAGTAATTTTCTGACATCATTCTTCTTCTCCTGCTTTATTTGCAGCAACAATGTTGCTTTTTGCCGTAATGTATTTTGTATGTTTTCCACAGCTCATAATTATAACAACTTGATGATTTTGACTTAAGTAAGTGGCTCGCGATCGCTTCATTTCATGTGGAAGAAGAGTCAAATGATGCAACAAACGCCCCTTTTATATGAACGCGCACAGAGTCTGAAGACGAAAGCCTGGATTAACAAAGTGAGTTTTAGGCTTTGTCAATCCAGATCATGCAGAGAAAGCCTGGCTGTGTTGAGCTTCCTTCGTAGCACAGCCCCCTGCTGTCTACAATGATTTCAGTGTTAGTATGTTGAGCAATGGCTTCCAAAAATGATTGTTCGGGTGTGAGGGAAAGTTAACTTTGTTTAGCTTTCCTAAAGAGGCGAGCACCAGGTGGAAGTTGATAGAGTTGCTTTTTCCCAGACAGCAAAGGAAAAATACCTCCGTGTTTGTCTGTCTATGGCACTTCACAGGGGACTATTTTGTCAACACGGGCCAATACGAAGCTGGATTAGCCGGTAGCTGAGCTCAGCAGCGCTCGCCAACCCTTCAGAAGTCCTCGGGAGTGCGACCAATCACAGCGGAGTGGGCTGGGCGGGAGGCGTACATGGAGGAGGGCCGGGGGGTGGAGTAAATTACACAGACTGTTTTCGCGGGATGCAGAAAATACAAGGAAGAGATGCAGCGAGAGGCACAGCGTCCTGAAGATCTACAAAGCTTTCTGTGCGGGCGATCGTGTGTAGCTGCTCTATAGGAGTCCAAAATCAAATACAAAGGCCCGAAAATGAGTATAATAGGTCCCCTTTAAGTAGAGTTTGCATGTATCTGTACTTTACTTGAGTATTTATTTTTCTGACAACTTTATACTTCCTTCAATTTAACACAAATACCTGTACTGTCTACTTTTTCATTAGTGTTAGGGGAAATATTGATTATTTTTATTCTGCATCATTGTGCTGCAGCTTCCCAACATCAAGACATATTTCAGCCAAAATGGATGGAACAATAACACATAGAAAAGACATTTCCTTAGTGTATTCATCAGTGCTTATCACACATGACACATTAAAACAGTAAAACAAAAAACTACTTAACAGCTGACCCAGTTCTAATCTAATATTTAATTATAATTTGGGGTATTTTATATTGTATATAATTGTATGTTTGTATGTTGTATGTAGTTTCTGTCTCAATAGAAAAAAGAAGATCAAGTGATGTTAACAGGACAAAAATAGTGTAACAAGACAAAACAGATTTAAAAAAATTAGATGCTTATATAATCTGTCTGTCAGAAGGCTACTTTTTTTGCTTTGAGAAAAAAGATGGCAGAGAACACACCCTGCTGCTGACCTACACACAACCTTTTTGTGTGTGGAAACCACTGAGCAGGTGATGTCAGGCTTCATTAACATATTTGACAGAGTGGTCCTGTTAAGGTGCAAATTGGGAACATGTTCAACTTGACAACTTTGACCGATTAATGACAGTACATAATGTCTGTGTGGCATGAAGGTGAGCACTGTATTTTTACATCAAGGACAAGAGGACAAAGTGACTTTGAGAACAGCAGAAACAATTTTCATCAGACAATAATGAGATAGAGCCACAGATTAATAAGACTAATGTGTGTATCTTATCAGATACAGCAAAGGACAGAGATGGGTCTAAAAATGTAAGCATTATGAATGCATGATGACCTTAACCTTACTTTCTGTATCTTTTAAGTTTTTACTTGCTTTAAATTAAGGGCAAGTGTAATAGACTATTGATTGCAAGTAATTGCCTCTAAATAAAACCTCATACTTGCTACCTCACTTACATTTATTAGAATTCATTCAAATTAATGAAATGTATTCATAAAACAAATTGAATTTTCTTTTGTATAACAGAAAACACAGTATAATATGATAATTCCTGCAGTGATTAATATGTTTCAGCTACGAGAAGTTATTTAACTCTAACTGATGCAGTGAGGAGCTTCTCATTTCTTCAACAACCATGTCAAAAGACATTTCGAAGATGTTACTCCATTTCAGAAGACTCAAATCAAAGAAAGAAATCAAATCATAAAAAATCAACAGTAGAACTCACAGCTATGTTTAATAGTGAAAGTAAGAACATTTCCACACAATGAGAAGAGAACTCAAGGGATTTGGACTAAACAGCAGTGTAACTTAAAAAAAAACACTTATCAGTGAGACTAATCAGAAAAAAAGGCTTCAAATTGCTAGAGAGCATAAAGATTGGACTGTGGATCAATGGAAAAAGGTCATGTGGCCTGATGAGTCCAGATTTACCCTGTTCCAGAGTGATGGGGGCATCAGGGTAAGAAGAGAGGCAGATGAAGTGATGCTCCCATCATGCCTAGTACCTACAGTACAAGCCTGTGGGGACAGTGTTATGATCTGGGGTTGCTTCAGTTGCTCAGATCGAGGTTCAGAGACGTTATGTGTCCAAAAACTGAGGTCAGCTCACTACCTGAATATACTGAATGAACAGGTTTTTACATCAATGGATTTTTTTCTTCTCTGATGACACGAACATATTCCAAGATGACAATGTCAGGATTCATGGAGCTCAGATAGTGAAAGAGTGGTTCAGGGAGCAGGAGACATCATTTTCACACCACAGAGTCCAGACCTTAACCCCACTGACAATCTTTGGGATGTGCTGAAGAAGACTTTACACAGCGGTCTGACTCTCCCATCATCAATACAAGATCTTGGTGAAGAACTAATGCAACTCTGGACAGAATAAATGTTGTGACATTGCACAAGCTTATTGAAATGATGCCATGGTGAATGTGTGCCGTAATCAGTCCAACCAAATATTCGAGTGTGTGACGTTTTTTTGGCCAGGCAGTGTATAAATGTATTTTTATTTTTTTGCAGGACACCAAAGTGTGGGAGAAATGAAGAGGTAGGGTAAAAAACTTTGAAGACACTGTAGATAAATGTATGTGGTATCAGAGTGTAATGGGAGCGTCACTGCTGTTTACCTTGTGATGAAGGATGGAGGATGGTGGAGGCATCTCTTTGGCTCCTGTTTATAGATGGGATTAAACTTTATAAAGACTGATTGCAAGAGGGTGCATTGCACAACAATATTACAGCCTATTTTGAAACCACATATATGATTGTTTTTTTAATGATGAATTGTACAGCTTTATTTATTTACTCTATAAAATAGTTCACACTTAATACAAGTATTGTTTTCTCATTCCTTTTTATTTCTATTTTGTCTTGTTCAGTGTTTGTCTAATGATTAGTCTATGATCTATGGAAACATGCAAGGCAACTCCTTTGTTGTACTTAATAGATCATACAACACACTGTCAAAGTTATATAAAATGGGTATAAGGCATAACACTAAATGTATAAAATGTGGTGCTGCTGAAGAAACTCTATTACATCTGTTGTGGGACTGTTACAAAATTAAAGGTCTTTGGACAGATATAAAAAAATCTAGCAATGATGCACGCTGATACAGCTGCTCCACTCACACCACAATCATGTATCCTGGAGGATTTGCATAATTTCAGCAGTGTATCTTAAAAGGATAACCAGATCTTTCTCGTGTTATGTGTGGTTAAAAAGAATGTAATCATGAATATCTGGATTGCCTCAAACACACCAACTCAGAAATAATGGATCACTGGAGCAACAGAAATTATTAATTTAGAAAAGGGTCACTGTTAGGCTGCAAAATAATGAGAAAGAATATGTTGAAACATGGGCACCGCTGGAAAAGTACATAATGTCACTACAGTTATGCAAATTGGGGTGTGTACATATATGTAGGTGAGCAAGATCATCATGTTTAGCTTATTCAAATTTATTTTTCTCTCACTTAAACTAAAAATTGATGGGGTTTTGTAGTTGTCATTGCATGTTATCTGTACTGTAAGACAAGGGCCAGTGAAAATTTAAGGATTAAAAACTAAGGGCCCTATCTTACGCCCGGCACAAAGCCATTGCGCCGCCAGCGCAAGTGATTTTGCTATCCTACGCCGGCGCAAGTACCATTTTTGCCATGTGGGTAAGATAGCAAACGCACTTGCGCTGGGTCTGTGCCGCTGTGGGCGGGAGGTCTAAGCATGAAGGCAAAACGAAGGCGTGGCCGGGCGTGTTTGCTATCTTGTGCTCAGCGCATTGGGGTAAAACATACTTGTGCCTTAGGGTCGTGTCTTGTGCTGATCGAAAGCAAGTGGGAGGCGCAATGGATTTAATTTATTCAAGGCGTGTCCAAATCCACCTTTGCCGTCTTGTGCCAGGGGCAGGAGTGATATTTTGCTCTGCCCCGCCCTTTGTGCCTACAGCGCAAAGCGGAATACACCTATCAGATGTGTTTACTTTGACTTTGTTTTCAATAGTTTACTTTACATTAACGCCTGCAAAAACCAATACAATAAATATGAACTGCAAATGTCATGCAGATATGTAACTGGTTATGTTTTACACCGAAGCACATTGAAACTGTGTTGAATTTTATAATTAATTATTAGCATCATCATCATTATTAATTTTACTGGCTGAGGAGAGGGGAGAGAGATGGTGCAGTAGAGAGTAGAGGTGAACAGATCCAGTCCAGCCGCGAAGCTTCCAGGTTCTGCTCCTCCACCTGAGCCAGGTCCTCTCCCACCTAATCATCTCCTCCTCCCATCCTCCCTCCTCTGTCCCGCTGCGAAACAAGTTGTTCTGTTCTGACGTTTGGTGTGCGCAAAATTACGCACAGATCTATCCAACCAGCTCTGATAGAAGCACACATAACTTTTTTCTCTGTTGGGCTGGAGTCCTGTGGTCAAATATAGTGTCTGTATATTTTATATGTTATAGATCATAATTGTTTAAACATTGTTTTTCTGGATCATAACAAACAAGCAGACACAAACACTACAGCTGCTCCAGCTGTCATGCTGACTCATCTGATAAAGACGATCAGACAGGTGTGATCGCGGCCGTGCTCCCTTCGCAGGTCTATTTAGATTTATTAGGCTTTAAAATTATAATTATTTTCCTCTTTAGTGAGTTTATCTTTAAGGACACATGCACACACGGCTGTTTAACATTATTAGCGCGAGACACGCGAACGCTTTTAATTTCAATATTTACATTTTATTGCTGATAAAAAAAATATGTTTGAATAACACTTAACTAATCCACACTCATGTGGGAGGAAGAGAATGACCATAAATGACTGTGTTTTGTGATTGTAAAGACGTGTGTGTGTTTCGGCCAAGCCCACCGGGTGCTATCTTGTGCTCAAAGACCACAGACTTTGCGCTTCGACCAGGTTTTGGCTGGTCTAAAGCGCAAGCGCGTTTTACTCCACTGCGCTGAGCACAAGATAGCAAATGCGCCCGGCCACGCCTTCGTTTTGCCTTCATGCTTAGACCTCCCGCCCACAGCTGCACAGAACCAGCGCAAGTGCGTTTGCTATCTTACCCACATGGCAAAAATGGTACTTGCGCCGGCGTAGGATAGCAAAATCACTTGCGCTGGCGGTGCAATGGCTCCACAATCACCAAACACCTAAATTTACATGAGTCTTTATTCTACACAGGAGTGTCGATTAGTGAAGTGTCCTTTAAACATATCCACCAGCAATAAAGTGTAAATATTGAAGTTAATAGTGCAGGTCTGTGTGTGTCTTGCCTTTGGCTGAGGTGCGTACACTCATCTCTACAATCACCAAACACCTTTCATTTATGTTTAAAAGTCGTGCACACGTGTGTCTTTGAAGTTAATCTCACTAATAAGTACAACAGTACTATTATTATAATTATAAAGCCCAATAAATCTCAGCAGACCTGCAAACAGGATCACAGCTGTCAGACTGTCTTTATCAGGTGAATCAGCATGACAGCTGGAGCAGCTGTAGTGTTTGTGTCTGCATGTTTGTTATGATCCAGAAAAACAATGTTTAAACAATTATGATCTATAACATATAAAATATACAAGACACTATATTTGACTGAACGAGTCCGGCCCAACCTGAGAGAAAAAGTTATGTGTGCTTCTATCAGAGCTGGTTGGATATATCTGTGCGTAATTTTGCGCACTTCAAACTTAAGAAACTCTCTCTGATTATTTCGCAGCGGGTCAGAGGAGCGAGGATGGGAGGAGGAGATGATGATTAGGTGGAAGAGGAGAAGAAATAGGAGCACAGACCTCCACTTAACTGCTCCTCCACCTGGGTCAGGAGGGCCAGCGAAAACCGGGAAGCTTCGCGGCTGGACTGGATCTGTTCGCCACCCCTCTTCGCTGCACCATCTCTCTCCCCGCTCCTCAGCCAGCAGAGTTAATGATGATCATGATGCTAATAATTAATGATAAAATACAACATACTTTCAACGTGCTTCAGGTTAAAATATAAGCAGTTACATATCTGCATGACATTTGCGGTTAATTTATTGTATTGTTTTTTGCAGGCGTTAATGTAAAATAAATTATTTACACGTGAAGCTGTTTTAGAGACGTCCTGCTGTCTCCATATATCACGTTTTCACTCCTCGAAACAGGAGATTTGTCTCCTCACTTTAAAAATCTTTTCTCTTTGTTTTTTCCTGGTAAATCCGCCGTCATGCTGCCTCCGCTTGCGCTGCTGGCGCACCTCTCTCTCAAAGGTGATGAGAGCTGACTTTCTGATTGATTTATTGCATGTTCGGCCTAAACTCGCCTGTGAATTAATGAGGGCACTTGGGCACACTGATAGGTGTATTCCGCTTTGCGGGGCAGGGCAAAATATCACTCCCGCCCCTGGCAAAGGTGGATTTGGACACTCCTTGAATAAATTAAATCCATTGTGCCTTGCGCTTTCCACTTGCACTTTCGATCAGTGTAAGATAGGGCCCTAAGTATAGTAAAGGTGTTTATGAATGACATTGCTTGAGGGGTGCATTGTAAAAGGGTTGTTAGTTAATTGGTTTGGACAAGGTTTGTATGTATGTGTGTATGTATACATATGTTTTTTTTTTTATATATTTTGTGAGTCCATAAAACTGGGGCAAAAAAATCTTTTAATAAAAGCAGTCCATAAAGGGCAAAAATTATAGCATTAGTAGCTAGTGTGAAAACATGTTGGCTGTAGACTTTTTCTTGTTGACATTTTACTTTTTTTTTATTGGACAGCAACTTTAGGAGTATATTTTTGCAGTAACAGTATTTGTCTCAGTAACATGGCATCAGTGTTGGGGGGGGGGGGTCCAAACTCAGTGTTACATACATTTTCTTTTGCCTATTTACTCTAAATTCAATTAATATCTGCAATATGATTGGATGGAAACATGGCTAAGGACATGCGCCCGTACAACATAACTGAAAATACCAAAATCAGACCTGAGTCAGTGTCCATAAACAAGAACAATTCTGACTCATTGCTTATCTGCCAAGCAAATATTGATTGAGTACACCAGTTTGTTTAACCATTGTATGATTTTTCATGGTGCTACACTTAATGGACAGTCCTCCCCAAACAAAATCCATATCTTTTCTTTTACATGCAGTGCTGTTTAAACATCTAGATCAGTGTTTCTCAAACTTTGACACCGTGTACCTCTTCAGAAAATACAGAGCTCTCCAACTACAGCCGTTTGCTGCAAGTAGGTGCTGTGGACACTTCACTGCCACCCCTTAAATAACCACTAGCGCTTGTATTAGACTGTCATCCACTTAATTTTCAGCTCCTGATACGTACTCCTCTTTGTAACAGTTCCTGTTTGGAGGCGCAATTTCTGTGTTTCTGCACCATCCATTTGTAGTCTCTGCTTACTATCCTGCCATTTAGTTTAGCTTGTAACTACCAGTAATCAGGCTGATATTAGAACAAAAATAGAGGAGAGATTAAACTTATTTTAAATGCATTTATATAATATATTATATTACATTTCAATGACCTCACATTTTATGGATTTTCAATTGAAACCTAGTAGTATTTTGATGGTATTATGTTTTTAAAGTAATTTCAGTATTTAAAAAAATATTTCTGACATTAAACTAGAGGTAGCTTCCATACCACCAGTGGTGCACGGACCATAGTTTGAGAATCCAGAGATCTAAATTGCTTTGGTGTGATCTGGTGCGTCAAGTTTTGATGATATCAGGCATAGAGATATCTTAAAGGAGCTGGAGCAGCAAAAAAATAAAAAAATAAAAAAATAAAATGCAGCACCAACGTCTGTTCCCAAAATCATGACCAGGTGACTCAAGATAATCCACAAACTTTGCTGTGAGCAGTCTGATGTACGAACTACTTTCTTTTTAGTAGAAAGAAGGAACTGGGCTATTTTCTCTCTTGTAGTTTATTTATAGTAGAAAGAAAGTAGTTCTGTACCTTCTACCACTGAAAGAAAATAGGTCCAACCTGGTTACTCAAGAAAATCAGACTGTGTTGTGAGCACTTTCATGTCGGAACTATTTTCTTTCAGTGGTAGAAGCAACCAAACTACTTTCTTTCTGCTAGACTAAAAAAATAGCCCAGTTTCTTCTTTCTGCTAAAAAGAAAGTAGTTTCTACATGAAACTGCTCATAACAAGTTCTGTGGATTATCTTGAGTAAGCAGGTCATGATTTCTGGAAACAGATGCTGGTGTTGAATTTTTCAAACATATTTTTTGTTGCTTTGTGCACCACAAGCTGAGTGCCATTTAGTCCCATTATATTAGAGTGAGAGAGAGAGGCTGATATCTCACAACTCACAACAAAACTATCTAGATGGATAAATGGCACCACAGCGAAGAGGAAAAGTGTGTGTTTTTGATGTAGGGTTGAACTGTTCCTTTAAGAACTTCAGTCTCAGAACTCCTCTATCATGTTCAATTGTTTAATTTCTGAAAAATCTGAAATCAGTTGGATAAGGTAAAGGAACAGAGGAAGGGGAACAAAACATCCACTTAATTCAATATTTGACTTTTGGCTTCACCTCCTGTGCACTTGGGATGTGACTGATCCCTTTGTTTGTATTTGCATACAGATTTAGACTTAAACGCAATTCACATTCAAAATGAAAGAGGCACATTTTCATTTCAGATAGGTTTGTTGCTGTAAGGAGTATGACGTGAGGAGCACACCAGCCCCGTCAACTATTAACATCAAAGAGCCGTAGAAAATGTGAAGTTGATTGAATTGTGGCATTTGCCAAAGCTTTTTTTGTTCCTGCTAATTAGCTGCTCGGGTTTCCCTACATTATCACACGGATTCACATTTCTCAGCAACTTGTGAATATGATGCAACACACCACTGGGTTTTTAAATTTTTTTTAAACATTTTCTCCATCAGTCAGCTTGTGCAAACACGTTTAACTGAGAAGCAATTGCCCATTTGCAAAGGAATTCTTTTCATCTCTTTAGCACAGTGATGTCCCCCAGGACAGCGCACATCATATCCCATAATTCTGTTTCTTTCAATCTCTGTCTCACTGCATTACTTGCACACAGCAGCGGAGGTGGGACCGGTGCCTGAGGTCTGTGGTTGGAGCAGAGAGTTGTAATGCTGCTCATGGGGCCAGTGGCTGGCATCCAGTCTGAGATGCAGCAGGCCTGCAGTTTGCTGGCTCACGCCCACTTCATCTCTCCCAGTGGCACTGAGGATTAACCCGAGCCCTCCTGCTCTGCCACCGCTTTCTCCCCAGCCAAGCTGCTCTCTGGCATCAGGCAAACAAAGCGAGGCTGACACCTGGTTGAGGGGAAAAAAAAGCTTATAAATTTCACTCATATATTTATGCATATTGAAGGAATAGTGTGATGATTTGCTATTTTATTTTCTGTTGCAAACTTCAAGAGTATTTATTTATTTATTTGTCAGAGCATTTTATTGACTGCTGACTTTAACCTCATGGACTTATCTGTTGTTGTCGAAACAGTGTGGACTCTGGAACAGCCTGAAATGTACTTTAATTTCAGTGGATGTTTTTTTCATGGTGACCTTGTGATGATCCTCATACTTTTCTTTCACTTTCTCACAAATGGGCTGTTAATGTGGATTCAGAGCAGTGTGGCCGTCAGTATTTACTAAACCACTCCACTGCACAGTGATGGTCCAGTCATAGTTTATGTTTATGTTCTCCAAGATAATATGAAGACATAACCATTAGCATATCTGCCTAACTAGCTTAATTACTGAAGGTAGAACCTGAGCATAGGGTTAATTCAGAGGCTATTTTCTGAGGACGATACTAGTCACTGTGTCATATTGCCCTCTGCTATTTTATATAGCAAGCATCCAAACTCCTATGTTAAAAGGTAATAGCAGTGTGATGTCACATTTTCAGTATAGGGTAGACTGGGGACAGCTGCAACAGGGGACATTTGCAACAACTCTTATTCCCGTAGTCCTAAAACATTGTCCCCCACTAAGCAAACATATGTCACAAAACAGTATTTTTCAACATAAACAGTACAAATGTAAATGCTTAATAAAAGTTTGTTGCTTTGCAAATTCCTCCTGCCTCACACAGAAATAGAGAGATTGAATAGCATCGGTAACATCTGCACATTGACTGGCACTTGTATGCCTGTGTTCTACCCATAAACAAACAATAGGTGTTATTTGATAAATATTGCTTAATAAATAAATAACAGTATTACTCTAAAACAGCAAAGTAATCTCCGCAAATGAACTCCACTTACCTGAAATCACTAAAAGTACTCTAAAAAACGAATTTTAGCGTGAGTGCAAAAATGAGTACAGCAGTTCAAACAGCAAGTTGAAGTCAATTCAATAAGCTGAAATCCTATGTAATATAGTATCTATGATTGCAGCGCATTGTTTTGCCCCGCCACCAGATTCCGGGAGGCTTACACAGGCTGCAGGAACGCTGCAGGAGTGCATGACGCATGTAACATAGTAAATACATAGTAATAAGTGTTTTTTGCATAGAATATATCCTTCCAATTTTCACCCATCTAAAATGCAGTTTTGGTGATAATGACACAGGAAGATTGTTACACTTATTTTATGGATGCTATTATTCCATGAAGCTTTGGACAAAGTTGGAGGAATTTGTAATATGCAAAACTAAGTCAAAGTGTGTGATTTGATCACAAAGATGTATTGTTGAAAAAATTTGTTAACCTTATGATATTTTTGGGAAAATATTATATTATATATATATATATATATGACTTCATGTAGGATTACAGATTTCTCCTTTAAGTGATGTCTGCAACAGCCACATTTAACCACTTGTTAGCAACCGTCTTTTTAAGACCCTGCCAACCGATTTCCGGGTTTTAGGACTCATTCCTGCAGCACTCTATTGGCAACACAAGCCTAATGTGAAATGCATTGTGTAACCCTTGAATCCATTAGGTAGAACCTCAGTGTACTGTGGGTGTCAGCTAATGAATTAATCTAAATGATATTACCATCAAATCATAAAAAAACATGTTATAATGTTCCAAGTGTTTCAAAGGAATTCAATTTCTCAAGGTATATATTACTATATCTAACAAATAATTACCTTCCCACTCATGTTAACAGGTGTGGAAAAAATCTGTTAAGTCTTCTTTGTTAAGTCTAAAAATGACAGCTAATCATGGAAAATTATATTTATTACATCACATTGCACTTATTTGATCATAAGCGACTTATAATTAGTGTATTCATCCATGTGGATACAACCCAACAATTGCAATAATCCTGCAAGTGCAACATCAGCTTCATCAAATATGCTGAAAAGCTTCAAGTACTACATTTAGAAACAAATTATTCCTCATCTGGGTCACAGTGAGACAACCATTTTCATCTAATGAAGTCGTAGAACTTAATATATGTATCACAACAGTGCATCCTCACATGATTAACCATCTCACCTTGATGTCTCCGTGGCTGACAGATCTCTGCTCCTCGCTGCTGAGGGAAAGTTTCGACATCAGCGAGTCGGCAGGTTCATGTATCAGTGACGCCACGAGGCAGGATACTGATGCGTCGCCCTGTAACTCAATTAAAGCAGGTTCGGCCTCAAACTTGAGGAATCAATTTCTAACTCAGCCCAGTTTTAATCGGCAGCGATGGATTCTGCAGTGTCAGTGCGTGAGGCACCGTTACTCACAACACCTGAGGGAAGTGACAGCAGATGTAATGAGATTCTCAGTGCCCTGTCTCTCATACACATCAGCAGCACTAAATAGCATGAAGGGAGCTGGGGATTATGTTTATAAATGTTCTTTGCGTGGCAGCCTGTGGAAAATGGATCCTTTAAATAGCGCTTTTCTGTCTCCCCGCTTTCATTTTTTTCCCCACGTGTGATTGCATCATTAAGAACATGCCCACGATTTATGTTTTGTAACAGTTTTGCCCATAAATTAAATTGAAAAATGTACTTAGTGGGTACTGCTACCCAGTGTGGTTAAAAGTATCAAAAGTGCATACATTTTTTTCTAATTGGGGGCTGGCTGACAGACTGGCAACATGTCCTGTTGGATGGTAGCATGGTGAAAAGGTCACTGTTAGACTGCACATGGCTTTAACCTTCATCACAGGAGGCTTCATTGCTTCACCATATACACATTTCTTTCAATAGTAACAATGAACTGCATTTTAGTTTACCATTTAAAGGGTCAGTTCACTGCAAAATCCAAAACACACATTTTTCTTTTTACCTGTAGCGCTACTTACCCATCTTTGGTTTGAGTTGCCATGTTCTGGTTGGAGATATTGTGCTCAAAGCAGCCAAAAGATAATAATCCACAGAGCTTGTTGTTGCAGGTTGTTGGCTGCACTTTTAAAGGTCAGCGGCAAATGAGGTCAGATTTCAAATAATCTGAACTTTGAGCGCAGTGCTCAGGGGCAAATGTGAGTGGTCCACCATGTCAAAGGCTGAGTCTTAGTTGGGCACCACCACTTTCTCCATAAGGAAACAATGGGACAGCGAGCGCAAAGCAGTGTGTGTTTGTGTTGTTTTTTTTAAAGGAGCAATGTGCACATCCAAAAATTAGCGCTGAAGTTGCAGCCATGGACAGTATAGTAAATAGGTTGAATCCCTACTTTATATATTGTCTAGCAAAACTAGCTGGCTTAAGTTGTGTTTTTTGCTATGTAGGTAATGTCAACTCCAACATAAATGTTACACACCACTCCCTCACTTGGGTGAGAGAGCTGGAGATGTGACAGCACTTGGTCTTGACTCAGTCTCGCCCTGTCTTGGTCTTGGTCTTAAGTTGGTCTCATCTCCTCAAAATCTTGGTCTCGATTCAATTTAATCTAATTTGGTCTTGGTTAAAGCAGTATTGAGAAAACTATATATTTTCTGAATAGCATGTCAAATGTGAGCAAATTCTAATATTTATTTTAAGGAGTTTTGTGATTCTTTTTTAAAGGAGCAATGTGCACATTCAAAAATTAGTGCTGCAGTCCAAGTTGGAGCCATAGACAGTACATTTAATAGATTGGATTTTTCTCCCCGCCTCCTCCTCTCCAGACTTGAGGACACTCAGGCAGGTTGCAGGAACACTGCAGAAGCTCAAGACAAGTGCAACATTGTAATCTGATGATAGCAAGTGACGACGAGTCTTACACTGTAAGTTGATCAGCTGTTCATAACTGTCAGTTGTCTGTCAAGTTAAACCTGTTATCCTCAAAAGAAAAGCCCACTGAAATAACACACTAGAGTTTGAGTAAAGCGACTGCCTGTCTCACTGCCAAACTCCATTAACATTTTGCTCAATTTAACCATTACAAACATCTATTGCTTCAAAAAGATTATTATTGATTTCTTACAATTCATAAACAGACCCTTATTCAGTCTGCAAACTTTCGGCATTAATTTGAACTCTAATTAACATGTAATGGGAAAGTTATTCCATCCCATAGACATTTCAAAGAAGGACACTGCAGCTGTAGTCTTGTTGTCCGAGTAGTGATTATTTCTACTTAACAAGTTTCCTTAATCTCTAATGACATATTGTGGTCATTTTATGATTTATTATAGGAAATATGTTACAGATTTCTTGTTTAAGTTTATTGCACTCTACAACCTCACTGCTAGATGCCTCTGAACACCAGTCCTTTTATGTCATCTTCATCATCAATGATCTCCAGCAGCATCTGAAACTTGTAGGAGACACACAAACAGCCCAAACTGATCAGTCACAGCTCTAGCAGTCTTCACAGACTATTGCACCCCTGACTATGCTGTATGTTCGAAGACGAATGTCCTAGCTAACAATGTGCATGTGGGTTACATTGCTGTCAAGTAATTGTAATGAATTATCATATAATTTTGCTATCAATGACAAAATGATGGCACTACAACTGAAATACTAATCAGTTTGTTATATCTTTACCAAAATTCTTCATGACAAACAGCTTAGTATTTTTGATCTTGAAATGTCGAACAGCAAAAGAAAAAGCCTCTTGGCAAAGAACATTATGTTTCTCTAGAGGACAATAGTTATTGGATTCTGTAAAGCTTAAGTAGGAATAGCAGTCACCTCAGGATGAAATGAAAGGGTAATTTTCTGATGCCATCCAGCTCCTCGTTAACTCACAGTTTGCTCTAAGATTTGTCCTTGGATCACGGATTCCATAATGTGAACGAACAGGAAAAACTTCTATGTAGTGGAAATCCATTTATCTCCCTGAAAGGGACGTCTCATCTGACATCTGAGCCTCTTGTTTATTGTCTTCCTCTGAGTTAAAGGCCATTTTAAATCCAGGCTGGGAAAAAAAAAAGCCAGAGAGAGACACAAACATAAACACGAACACAAACAGAGACACACAAACAGACAGCAAGGCAGTTATGGAGATAGTATCATCTGTCCAAAATGATTAGCGATGCCTCTTCCTCTTCGTATCAGTTCAGAGCAACGTGGAAAGAATTCAGCCGGGACTGTTTTTTTTGTTTTTTTTTTTTTTGAAACACATGTTAAGATAAAAGTACACTCAGCCTGTGTGGATGGATCTGGATGGACTCTGGAATGGATGATCAAGCTTTACAGATAAAAGAACAAAATGGGAATTGTGTGAATTAAATATATGCAAGTTGTCAACAGAAATTCAAATGAGTGTCATTGTTCCCCAAAATTTTCTCTCAGACTGACATTTAAATGAAAAATCCCTGCCAAATGTCCATCTTCTCTTCAGCATTTCACAACATTTGACATCAAAATATATGTTTTCTTTATTTCATTTCTTTTGTGAGTTGTGATCTTGTATACAACCTTGGCAACACTTTATAATGACCATCATTAATAGATGTTAAATTGATAGTTTATAGTTATTTTACTGTTAAACACTCAAAATATGTTTATATGTGCTTTATAAACCATTTATTAAGCAATTGTAAAGTTTTATTAATATCAGTTGCAACTTTATAATTGCCATCCATATAATATTAATAAGTACATAATAATAACCATCCGGATGCTTTGGGTTAAAATAAGTACTACTAGTTTAATGTACGTAATATAATATACAAAAGTCATGTACAGTACATGAGTACATTAGGTATTATAACTAATTATCAATCATTAATAATGGTCCATCTCTGTAGGATTTCGTAAAGGTTTACAAATCATTTGGTAATCATTAACAAATACTTAAAACTAAAAAATACATATTTTCTCCCTGGTCTGTAGTGTGTGTATTTATCTGTCTAGACTGTGTGAGTTGCATAGTTTTGGAGATTTAAGCCATAGAGATGTCTGCCTTCTCTCCAATATAATGGGACTAAATGACACTCAGGTCGTGACGCTCAAAGCACCAAAAAACATACTTGAAAGATTCAAAACCAGTGTCTCTTTTCAAAAACCATGACCCAGTTACTGAGGATAATTCACCGACCTTGTTGTGTGCGGTCTGGTATTGAAATTACTGTCTTTCTAGTAGAAAGACACAAGTTCCAGACACTGGTTTTGAATTTTTCAAATGTACTTTTTGGTGCTTTTATCACCAGAAGCTGAGTGCCATGTCGTCCCATTACACTGTAGAAAAGGCAGACATCTCTGGGCTGATATCTTCAGAACTCTGCAACTCTCACCAAAACTATCTAGATGGATTAACAGCTCTACAGGCCAGGGGGATAACCTGTATTTTTGATTTTGGGATGAACTATCCCTTTAATATATTATATAAAATGTTACAATATATGTAACAAAAAACTATTAGTTTACAAATTTATCATAATGTAATTGTGATCTTCTCTTATCAGCTGCCATACAATATAGAATTTATAAATGAATTATTTCACATTACAGAAACTAATGACAAAATCTCAATTATAGCAATACTAATATCAGCAAACACCATTAATCATCATTTTGTTGTTCATCAGCAATGAAATAATTAACTAAAGTTTAATTAACTATAAAATTACATTACTAATGATGGATATTTTAACGTGTTACCAGGATTTTAAGTGCCCAGATCACTGGGGCATTAGTAATGTAGCTTGGAGCCTGATTTTGTTTCAGTTTTTGACACACTTGCTTTTTCTTTAGAAAATGCAGCAGAAGTTGCTGATTGTGGATAGTTTATAGAGCTCTACCTTTATAGGTAGGGCAACAATGGCTTTTTTTTTGGGGGGGGGGGGGGGGGGGGTGGCTGTCTTTTATGATTGTAGAGACAGAGCAATAAGTAAGGGATACTGTGAGCAGGTCAATATGGCAAAATAAACATTGACAGGGTGATTCAGGGTTATTTTAATGAAATGACCCACTGACTGCGCAATATCCTGCTAACTATCCCCCCAAAAAATCAATAATTTGACCAAAATATTGACTTACAAATGATTTTATTGTTTTGAAAATGATTTTCTTGCTTCCATTAAATCTCTGATCAGAGTGATCAGCAACAGCCTGCTATTCACAGCAGCAGACTCCTATTCAATAACAGACTGTAGAATGCTGTGACTGACCAATCAGACTTCAAAGTGTGAATAATGAAATAGTAATGATGTGCTCCGTTTTATAGGTGGTATGTTTTGTGCAGACTGTGCGTCGCTCTGCCTGAGGTCTGGTGCTCAATAAAGCCACACCAGTGAAGTTCATTTTCAGAGGGAGAGGTGGTTTCAGAGTTCTTATTTAGGGACTTAATCACACAGCGCATCTGCTCTGTTTCCCAGAGGAATCATTTCCTTTGTCAATAAGTTCTTGCTTTTCTAATTAAGAGCAGTTTTGTTCTTTGTACTTTTCAGTTAAACTTCCTTTTCAAACTGAGCTACTGATCAAAAATGTTCATATTTGTATGATTTTAGACATCAACCCAATAGGAAAGCTTTGCTGCAGTAATCTTAGTATTTTTCTTCTCCACATGCCTTATTTTCACAAGGCTGTTTGACTTGTGTGTGTCTTTTATGGGAGAAAAAAATGATTGAATTTGATCAGTGAGGATGTAAAATGTGCTTGTGGTTCAACAGGCAGTTTGCTGCAACATTTGGAATCTCAGACGAAATTCCAAGTGAAAGCCGATCAAACTGTGCAACAACACTGGATTCATATAATTCATATATTCAGAACACTTCCCTGAGTGAATGATGCAGAGATGGCAGCGTACAGTATGATGGATTTACATTCAACAGTATATCAGAGTGGCAGTGAAGAAAGACATAATCTAAAAAAAATCTATCTGAAATTTCACACCAAGTGAGCCAGAGCTTATTGAGAGCTTTGCTTTTTAACTTAGACTGATAACCGACTTTATTAGACCTACATCCAACACTGCTTGGCCTGCAAGGTGCAAACCCTCTGCTGGAACAGTCTCTGAACTCTAACAGAATATGGAATCTGTCTCAACTTATTAAATATGACTTTGAAAACGCCACATGACTTGCTCTAACAAGTTTTGGGATTTCAGGATAGTGTGTTTCTGCTCCTGGAACAGAAAAGTTGAGCTTTTGGGGAAAATATGAATCCCTAAAACTAGTAAATAGTCTGCTGATGCTGGCAACACACACTACACAGATGCACCTCACAGACAGAAGCAAAGTCAAGGTAGTGATGATGAAGGAATGTGATGAAATAGCTGCTTCTCTTGCAATGCTGTCCGCAAGAAATTCTGTTTATAATACCAGCCTGTTGAAAGACTTTCTTTTGTTGCTTTGTATGTCTAACAACCCACATATGGTTTGGTGTAGCCAACACTGTTGACTTAAAGATTTAATCGAGACCGTTGTCATGCCCTTATCATTAGCAGTGGCTTGATTTATCTTAAAAAGTTAATCATTCTTTAGTTGTTATGACTGGATATTGTATTGCCATGAGTGGATAGGAAGATGTCAGAAAATGTTTTACAGATAAGTAACATAAATATTATATGTTAGGTATGTTATATATGTTAAATATCATACAATATTTTTCATTAGCAGAAACATTCCTTAACAATCCTCCCCAACCCATTCCTTTGTTGATATTAATGTAATCTGAAAAGTCACATTAATCCCAAATTTAAAGAGTGCACTCAGAGTGCAAGTAACTATTTACAAATACTGAGGTTACTGTAATCAAGTCGTCTTTTTGGGTACTAGCTTTTCAAGTCTGTACTTTTACTTCTACTTAAGTATGTATTTACCCATTTAATCTACTTAGCTACTTTCAAAATCATAATTGAGTGCTGAGTACAAGTTGAATTAATGTCCAAACATTTCATCTGCATTTTTGTAGTACCATTTTCATGTACCTGTTGGGAATTACAAAGCAACAATTTTGAAATTTATCTGAATTTACCTGCAAATTACCCCCAAATTTCATGGCGTGTGATGATTTCCAAATGTCATTTTTTAGCAAGTAGATGGTGATTTTATGTATTTAAACTTTATTTGAAATTAATCACAAATTAAATAAGTTACTTGTTAATTACCACCTGCTACATGAAAAGGGTATTTGTTAACTTTAACCCTAATTTGGGAGTAATCTGGGGGTATCTTCTAAGAAATTTCAAATATATTACTTGGTATCACTTATTTACCTTGAAAGTGTGTGAACAAAGTAACTAATACTCTAAGTAGTTTTTGAGAAGAGTACTTTGTACTTTTACGTACTTTTAAGTATTTTTCTAACACCAGTACTTTTACTTGTAATTGAGTAATATTTTAGTAATGTAACAATACTTGTACTTGAGTACAGATTTTCAGTCCTCTTTCCACTGCTGTGCACATCCCTGCCAGGCAACAGATGGTGAAGCACTTACTGCAATGCCACCATAACTGCCAGATGCAACCAGCAGAAATTTGTAAAGTGACCTCCACATATGTTGTCTCTAACTGAAACAAGATTTCAAACTGACACAGCTGTTGATCACTTGCGCCCCCTAGTGGCTTGTTAAGAAGAGTGAGAAATCAGCTGTCAATGGTCAAACAAAACATAGAGGTCAAAAATAGAATTACTGCGTCACAGTTGTATGGCTCCACTAACAGACTCATATGATGTATGTTGCGAAGACTTTGAAGGAATTTTTCTCAGCTCAGCATCTGATATTGCTGCACAAGGTACACTTTAGTGGCTGTATGAGACACTGCCAAAAAGCTCTGTTAACATGTGTTCAATATTGTGACATAGTTGTAGTTTAGGTAGGTTTAGGATTACATTGCATTGCATTACGCTGCGTTGCATTACATATATCACATAACGCTGCAAGACTAAAGTCACAAGTCACATGACAGTGTGTACCTAAAATTTTCAATACTGTTTCAGTTTTCACATGGATCACAAACCCTAGATTCCTGGGTGAAAGTGTTTGTTGAAGCCATCCATCCTACCCACCTCCTCCATATGTAGACTCCTCCCTCTTTAAACTATGTTGAGAGCCTGGTCGAAGAGTTGGGAACGAGAACAGGCTGGAACAGAGGTCGATTGATGCTAAAACTTAAGATTCATCTTCAGTATTACGCCGATTGATGAAGAGTCTCCCTTGGACATAAAAACCTGTGACATAATTAAACACACTAAATCAGATTGATGAACAGTGTGGTGCTGTTCATTATTTGCATTGTTCATGCACTGATTGCATTTTGTCACTGATGTGTTCCCTCAGTTCATGGGTATTCAGATCACCTGAAGTCCAGCCATGATCAGTTGCTCTGTGTGGCCTTTCCTTGCCTGACCTTTCAGTGATTAATGCAGGGCCAGTGCCTCTGTGTTAACCTCCTAACACCTCTGACACAAGCTCCCCCTCAGTTGTTGCTATGCACACGTCCTGACATTACTATCCAGATGCTGAGGCTAGAGGGGCTGGACCATATTGTGGGTAGTGTGTAATTAATGTGTTTGACAGCACATCCAATCTTGACCACTGAAAGAGCCTAACAGCTCTCTGAGGAATACATGCACATGGTGTTGTGTGTGGCACGATGCTACGTCACCTGCCAAGGATCGTTACTCTGATTTTAGCATGCGAGTGCTGTGTTCTCAAGAGTTGAAACCTATTTTCAGGCATTGTCTTTTGCTTGTAAAACATTTGTTTTTGATTTTTGAATTGTGAAAATGGCTATATGTTAATGACTTGTTTCAGCTCTTAGGTCATCTTTTTAAAAACTTATTTTCTGTGCTTGTTGGCTATGGTGTGGTTAACGTTTGGAAAAGATTGTGGTCACTTAATAAAAAGAAATTATTTGCAGGTGTGTACTTTCCGATTCACTGAATAAAAGGCACACAGCTTCCTGTTTTGATTCTGAATGTGCTGCTCACGAGCTGCTGAAACATCCGATTGACACCTCCTAAGTCCCGCCCCTTTTGGACCTTGGATCGACTTTCTCCTTTCCCATTTCCTGCGCTTAGATATACTATGTGCTAGGCTCATCTATGTTTAAAATAAAACCAAATCTTAAATATGGTTAAAAGATGTTACACAGTCAGATCTTAAGTTAGCTAATGTTAGCAAAACACTAGCTAACTACCAGCTTACTAGCGATTTAATCTACATCAATCCTTAGCTATCTAGTTAGCCAGCATTTTGCTAATATTAGCTAACTTTAGTTTCACAGCAACATCTTTTAACCATCTTTATCTCTAGATAACAAAAGTTTATGATTCTCACACTTCTTGTTCAGCAAAATGTTCACAAATGAACACCATGAATGACATGATTGCCTAATTGCAATCGCTAGAAGTGAAAAGCTAAGGTTATACTACAAACAGACAATTGTCACATGACTTAACATCCACCACAAAGTGATTCAGTGTGATGGCATTTAACATCTGTATTCTCATTTGGACGCTTGTTAGCAAGTTTTAAGGACACATACAAGCTTCAAGAGTTGGCTATTTACTGATGCATTTTCTGCTGAAGAACAAAGCGTGAAAATCCCTTTTGCTTGTGTTAACCAGACCTTATTTCAGGCATCTAACAAAACAACAACAACAACAAAAAAAAATGTTTAAAAGCCACTGACTTTGAGACGAGGGAACTGGAAGTGCTAATAATGCTAACTCATACCTGATTCCTGCAGGAATTTAAATTGACTCAGTTTATAAGGATGCTGAGCTGAATGGATGGAAATGATGGCTACAGCAAAGAAATAAAGCTGGGATTATCCTTTAATAGTATAAACACAGTCAGGTGAGCAAGAATGAAGAGTAAGTTGGAATTTAGATTAGTTGATCTTTTTGAAATGGCACAAAATATACATCCACTTACAGGTAAAATATGTGCAGACAATATCCCTAATTTACAAGGATTCGCCCTGCAAATTCTCATAATCAGAAGACTGGTAATAGAAAATATAACACAGTTTAGCCCGTGTCCTCAGTTATTTTCATTGTGTTTCCCTTTTCCCTGTTTGTCTCTTTCTGTGTGTACAGGCGTTTCTCTTTTCCCAGTTTCATTTCCTCACCTCCTCTCCTCACGCCTGAGTCCCTCCCTGATAGAGTAAGAATTTATTTGTTTTTTTTTAACTTACTCCACATAGATCATGGGCCCTTGAATATAACACCATTCTCTGGTTGAGAAATGAATGCTATAGTGCTTTGCATCCAGAAAAAACGCAGCTCCCCCGTTTACATGCATTTGCTCTCAGCTTAGTTGTGCCCTATTCAATATGGTGGCAACACTGACATACGATCCAAATGCCAATGCAGCGTTTACGTGTATATATGTCTACCTGCTCCAAGCTGCACATCTGCAGTCCAACTACTAATCAGTGCTGCAGTATTTCAACCTCATCCACTCATGGCTGGATTTCAGCTACAATGGTAGATCACATCTGGGGCCCCTTGAATTGTGTATTCGAGTTATTTCTGTTCTTGTGTGTGTTTTTCTGTGAGCTCTAACTTTGTCTCACTGTGCATTGGGATCACTACCAGCCATTTCCCCTGCTCTGCCTCGCTTCAGCAGCCATCATCACCCCTTTTCCCCGTCTGTGTCCCATACCTGGATTTTAACCTTATCCACCTTCATCCCCTGCAAACTGAACAATGAACCTTTTTTTCTCACCCAGTCCTCTTCCTGAGTCTGTGTCCTGCATTTAGGTTCCCTCTGTTCATCTTTACACTATTACGTTCTGCAAATAACAACTAAGTTTAGACAAAAAATGCAAAACTTCATCATTTTTAAAGCATTATTTACATTTTTTTAATCTATATTTGAGTAACACTGATAGTCTATAGATTTTGTAATTCATCTGTGGAGCATTATTTTGTTTTTTTTTATAATAAATATACCCTATCTATATTATCATAATATCCAAAATAAATATAATAATATAAGATATATTTTAACGTATTATAATTGTTACACTACTCATAGTGTTGATTGTTACTCTGTTTCTTTGCACTATTAATTCTGCTACACTGGTCACTATGTTTACATAGAGGTGTACAGCCACACTTTAAAGGGACAGTTCACCCCAAAATAAAAAAAAAAAACATATTTTCCCACTGGACTGTACTGCTATTTATCCATCTAGATAGTTTTGCTGTGAATTGCAGAGTTTTGGAGATTACAAACATAGTGATGTCTGCTTTCTCTCCAATATATTGGGACTAAATGGCACTTGGCTTGTGGAGCTCAAAGCACCAAAAAAATAAATTTGAAGAATTCAAAACCAGTGTCTCTTTCCAAAAGTCGTGACCCAGTTACTTAACATAATCCACAGACCTTGTTGTGAGCAGTTTCATGCAGGAACTACTTTCTTTCTGCAGTAGAGTCTGATCGAACTACTTTAGAATCTACCAGAACTACTTTCTCACTATTAGAAGGAAAAGAAACTGCTTTTTTACTCACAATATACTGGGGAGAAGGCAGACATCATTACGACAGATAACTCCAAATGTTTGAAACTCGCACCAAAAAATTTATATAGATAAGCACTACATGCCAGGGGGAAAATATGTTTTTTTTATTTTGGGGTGAAATGTCCCTTTAAATGCCAGTAGACAAATACCTCAAGTTCTGTTTATGTTTGTACCATCAGCATAGTAACTATAAGTTTATGTTAACACCTTGGGCTGTGAGAAACGACAAATAAACAGCTTTTTACATTTCTCTGTTGTCCAGTCTGTTACATTCACTTTAACATACTGTAGATTTCCTCTTCTTCTCTATTTAAAGAAGAAAATATAGTGTCTGAATAACAAAAGGCAGCATGATACATGTAATTCCAATCACAGTCAGTCAGTTACAAATTCCTGTAACTTCACCACATAGTCACCTGCCAGTGTCATTTTGAAATTGATGAAATGAGTCAGACTTTTGTTCCTGTTAAGATTCAATCAGATGTGTCGGGCCGAATGCAACTCACTCATGGGCAAATGATTGACCAGTGTGGGTAATGAGCTTCATCAAAGTCTGATCAGCGACATCTGAGATAATGCATGTGATTAACACATGAAAAGAAAGACTTAATCTATAGTATAGCCATCTCCCTGAAGAGATGATGAGCCAAAAGCTTGAGTTAGATGAGAATTATGGGATGTGCCGCATGTATTTATCCCTGTCCTGCATACCATTGCCATCCAGCAACAGAAAACCTGATTCCCTTAACATTTAACCTAACTTGACAACAAAAATATATGTATGAACCTGCAAATGTATTATATATAACATATACTGTATGTATTCATTGCCTCAGGGTGATGTAGTGCAGCTCCACTACTTTTCAGAGCAGAACTGTGTTCAATGCAGGACTTGTGATGTGACGTAAAATGAAGGTCTCGCTCAGTGTGTGATGACAGAGCTCACACTACTACAGAGTGTGACGCCCGAGCATGAACTGCTGTTAACTGTGATGAGAGAGCTGGGGCCAGTGCTCACGGTGACACCAGAGCTGAAAGACACAGCTTGGGCCCTGTGCTGTACGCTGTGACAGCAGAGCACAGACCACCTCTACTGTGATCCCGGAGGCTGAGCAAAGGAAATCACTGGAAATCATATTCCTACATGGAGCCCATTAATTCCAAAGAAAAGATGTCACCCAGCACGTGGAAGGAAGAAAAAAAAAACACAAAGGAGCTTTCCTCACAGTGACAGCCGAGCAAATATAAACTGTGATGACAGAGCTTGAAGCAGCATGGACAAGACAAGTGGACCGTCGAGTCCTTTATAGCAAGAATAGGAATATGGAGGCTATAGAACATTTAATTATCATTCGTTAGACTCTGCTACAGGACCTGCAATGCACATGGATGTTGCTCTTCCCTTTAGTGGTGGTTTGTATTTACTGTCTTAATAAATATAACTTATCATTTGACCTCATGTTTTGATGCATTGTGCTTTTGCGTTATGTACAATACTGAGCCAGCAGAGGGTTCTCAAACAGATATGTGGATCAGTTCAATGTGTTTGGAATGAATTTAATTATATAAAAGTGAACATCCCGAAACATACTGTTTCAAAACTTAGGTTATTTTTTAGTATTTTTATGTATATTTGATCCTTTTTCTTCATTTTTAATGGAGAAATCTGTAATATATTTACTTTAATAAATCATAAGATGACCACATTATGTCATCAGAGATCAAGGAAACATGCAAAATTGAAATTTTGTCTCCTCTGACAACAACACTAGAGCTGCAGTGTCCCCCTTTGAAATTTAATTTATAGTTATTTATAAAGATTAAAAACTACTGACACTTTCAGTGTCATTTTGATACCTTGTTAAAAGTATATATACATATATATATATATATATATATATATATATATATATATATGCCTTCATGCATGTGGGGAGGTCATACCAGCACCACATTTTGCAAATTTTCTTCTTTCTCTCATGATGCATCAAGATGCAGATGTGCAATTCAACCAGCTGGCTGACTTGCCCCATTAGAGTAATTCTAGGTGTATTAAGCTTCCATATAATTTTGTATTTGTGCAACTTAAGTTTAAGTTTTTCAATACAGAAACATAAAAAAAAACATCATATGTTGACAATATTCAATTTCTTAAAAAACTGAAATGGTCAATTTAATAGAAATAAGAATCTAAAAATATAAATTATTTGATAAAATAAAAAACAGCTAAGCTAACTGAATAAAAATAATAATAAATCTTGAATCTCACAGAACTTTACAATAATCTTGTGAGGCCTGTGAGCTGGTTCAGGCAGTCAACTCGAGCTGCACCGCCTCACACCTCTGTAGTACAAACCAAACGCACCCTTCCAATCTGGTGCTCTATTTAAACTGCGAAAACCTCCCATCTCTCCCTCCCTCTCTGCCTGTCAGTGCCATTGCTGCCCTGCAACAGCGTCACTGCCTGTTCATTCAGCCCCACCACCACCCCATCATCCACCTGCAGGCTCCGACAGGGGGTCCAAGATAGGTGTTCATCACTCCTCTATATCTCTGTGTAAACATGATCTGTGAGGAGTGATGATGTCAGAGCCTAGACGCCAAACTCTATGTTCTGCTGCTGTAATAGACATTCTTAAATGTGAGCTGTGTAACCGAACTATCCATGTGTGAACTGTAGAATCGACACATTTGTTTTTATTACATATACATTATTGTACTCCTTATTTCAGACAACAATATCTTTTTACAACAATTCCACTGAGTGGATACAATTTGCATTGGACGCTCTATTCAGTCAGGCAAATAATGCTAAAAAGCCAAATATGCGTTTTGCTGACTTCAGGTCATGAAATAAGGTCAACCGTGCAGATACAATGCCTGCTAAATGTTCATAAGAGAGATGAAAAACAGATGAAAACATAGAATCTGTGAGGACTTCTTAGGACACTTGCTAAAGCGCATGAACACACTATAAATGGCATATTTCCGTTAGGCTTTCTACAATGTTTTCCACAATTTGAGGTTTGACTGCTGATCTTTTGATTGCATCAACTCGTTGCGCCTTCTTCCTCTGCAACGGTTTAATGGAAGTAATTACCACCAGCAGCTGTTTTTCTAAGAGATGTGATGTAAATTTGCATTTTATTTTTCTGTTTTTCTGCGAATTCTGTCAAAATTTGCTCATTTGCTCCTCATTTTGGATGGAAACCTAACTACTGTGATACCCAAATTAATTTGGAAGTTTCAGCTGAAATGCTCCGTCTTCCACCCACCACCTGCATCTAGACTCCAGAGGAACGTGTCCTACTTTAAATCTTCATGGACCTGAATTAATGAAGATGCTACACATAATCACTGGTAATTGCTGATGTCTTTCTTTGTTAATATCTCAGTAAATATATCCATGTGTTCCCAGTGTGAACAGCCTTTCCTGCCTTTTCTCAAAACTGTGTTAAAGCACACAACATTTTTCATTTTTCATTCCTTCAGCTTTTGGTGCACAGACAAGATGTCAAAACACACATCTCAGCTGGTAAATTAGGTTCAAAACACTCAGACATAAAACAGTATATATATTCAACTTTTTGACTTAAATCCAGATTTAACAATCTCATCCAAACCCACACAGAATACTTTTAAAAAGCATATTTGATCAAAGTTGCACAAAAACTGCAATGCATTTGCATGCATATACTGAATTTTCTCTCTCTGTTTTCTCTTGTTATTCAAGGAGATCTTAAATAACTGATGTAGGGTTTGTTCTGAAGAGTTTGTTCTTGGCAAAGAATGTATTTTTTTGTGTTGTTTTGTGTCATGAGTATTGTTTTAGCCTTGAATTACTGTAATGGGGGTTGGGGGGGTGTTCCAGAGTGATGTGCTTCTTAACATCACAAATATGTTGCGACACCACATGACAGTGTGTAAATAAAATAGGAGCCTTTTGTTGCTTTTAGTGTCATGCTGAGTGTTGGATTTGGCAGGCGCATGCAGGGCTGTTTCACATCTGTGTCCAATAGTGTACTTCCTTTGAATAACAAGTACACACTCGCTTCCTGCAATACATATGATTGTTGATGGCAACTGTTGAAAGGACTTTCTCTTCATTATGTAAATCTCCCGGGTCACGGCATATTTGTGCCGGCCTTTCAAACTGCGGCCAAGCAGCACTTACATCTGAAGTTTCTTAAAATGGTCCATGAGGAAAGGTTGCATCAGTGTTGTGCAAATGGAGAGCAATACAGAGATGCAATTGGATGACCTTCTTCAAGCAGGGAAAATGAGTCCAAGACAAGTTAATCTGGTAATTACTAAAACGAAACTGAATGTTTACATAATTGAATACCATTTTTTTAACAAAACAGACACAATGTTATTTATTATCTCTATAACTGTTTTATTAATTAGGTTATGAACATAAAATATAGTGGTCACATCATTACAATCATTAATAAACAAGTTATAACAGTTTTCTTTTTTTTTTTTTTCTTCTAAACACATTATACATGTTAGAACATAGTTGCTGAAAATGTGAAAAGACTGAAAATTAAGTAGTTCTGAACTGTGGACAACAGTTCGACTGTTGTTCACAATTTCTGTGTTTGCGATGTATTATGTGGACCTGAAATATGGCTGATGCGCCACACTCATGGTCCCTCAACATTATTTAAATCCCACAAACTGACATACAAATGACACCAGGGGCCTGTACTACAAAGCAGGATTTGTGGTTATCGAAGCGACTTTCAGGATTAATACTAAATGCCTAACTTGTTCTGGAGCAGGTTGTTTTCCAGATGAGAGATTAATATGGATGAAGCAGTGCCTGCTAACCAATCACATCACTTTATTAAGTGGCACTACAGTGCATTGAGGAAGTTAAGTGTTTTTCTGTGTTCTTCCTTTTCATTGTGCTTTCATACACCGATTTGATCCTATGACAATGACTGATTGAAGAATTATGTTTTTATATTTACCTTTTATTTCCTCTCAAGTCTGTTTTATGCTGCGCTCTGACCGACTGGTGCGTTATCTTACTGTAAATGTGTCCATATAAAGAAGAGAGGATCATAATCACGGGTAAATAATTTAATACATTTGATCGTCCATCTGCAGATCAGATGATCAGTAAATGTATTAAATCATATATTTCTAAAACCATCTCACATGCCGTAAGAATACATCTAAGCAGCACAGTATTTTAACTGAATACACAAATGTAATTATGGTCAGATCTGCTCGTGCTCTAATGATGGAGCAGTGACGTTTTAAGGCTCTGTGTCCAAAGTGTTTTTTTTTCCAGCTGAAACCATCAGGCACCCTTGTGAAAACACCCAGCTGAGAGCACATGAGAGGCTCAGGAGACGCAGTGAGCAGATTTTAATTTATGCCTGTAGCTAATTTTAACGTGTGATTGTTGTGCGTTACAAAGAATTTAGTGTGTTTTCTGTGACCATTTTAACTGATGTAAAGTGTCTTTGAGGATCCTGAAAAGCGCTTTATAGAATAAATTTATTATTATTATTATTATTATTATTATTATTATTATTATTATCCACAAAGCCTTTTTTTCCTTCTGCTGTCTGTCCTTCCTGCATGCAGCAGCGACAGGAATGTTACTTTCAGTCTCAGTCCTTCAGCGATTGGTCAGAAGCTGCAAACACCACTCTCACTGTTTATGTGAACGTGCTCATGTCCTGGGATAATTCATCGAGTTGATAATCAGCTTTGTGTGACCGCTTATCCTTAAGTGCCTTTGTTAGGTTTGGTCAGCTTCGTAGTACAGACCCCAAGCTTGCCAGGTCCACATTTTTCATGAAGAACTGCTTTTGAAGTGTTGCTTCGGGATGAATTTGTAGTCTGCTGGTTGGGTGGACCTATTTTGGATGCAAATGATATTAATAATATAAATACACATCCTTATTTAAATGAAAAAAAATGATACCTAAATCCCACCAATCTGACTCCAGATAAGCACACATCACACTCATGCCCACATAAACATACACAAATACAACGTGCTTATGCTCTCTGCCTGTCAGCACTGGTTTTATTAGCTGTTGGGCTGATTTTGATCTGCCATTGGGCTGGTGTTGTCACACATCCTTGGCAACCCTCACCCTCTTTAATGGTCTCATACAAATGTACCTTCAGACACTCTCTGACTCTTTCAGCTCATGTCCCAACAATGTGACACAGAAGAAAAAAAAATAGCAGCCTCTCACTGTCCTCTGGCTCTGGTGGTTTGTATGAAACGTATCTAGACATGTTCAATAAAGCTGCTAAATGAAGCATCCATGTTTTAGGTCATACACACTTAGCAATATTTTTTAGTTATTCCAAACTGGCTGGCAAACTGAACATCCTTTGCACAAAATTGAAGGCTCATGTATGCCCCGTGTACGTACTCAAATAAATACAGCTATTTCAAACAATAACCATCAATGCCCCACATATTTCATCCTTCATGTTGGCATTCATTTTAAGACACATTTCCACAGGGGCGCTGCTCAGAGTCAGAAGTTATCCCAAAGAAGATGAAGAGTTAAACGTTTCTGACAACAACAAGGACGGTAACCCTGGAGGAGGCTCTAATAATGCACCTCTTCTGAAAGAAGCAAAAACTGAGGCAGAGTTCTAGTCAGAGGTGGTCTGTGCAGACATTAAATCCATTGTGACATGTGAAACATTCATCTTTGTGTCCTGTGGTCGTGTCTTGCTTGAACTATTGGCTATCTGCTACGCTGCCCACACAACAACCAGAGGCACTACTACACTTTGTGTATTCTAACAGTAGGTAAATGCTAGTAACTTACTGACAAATATTTGATAAAGCTGACAGGTGTAAATGCTGCTGATGGAGAAGACAAAGTAAGTGCATACACTGAGACCTGAGGCTTCACAGTGTAGGTAATTGTGGGCTCACTATCTGGCAACAGGTCCCCTTTTATCTAATGTGTTGTTACAGCTTTTTAATGATTTATAGTGTTTACAACCTAATTATAAACCATTGATAAGATAGCCTTAGTGTGAAGTGGTACTAAATATTCCTTACTTTTCTATCGTGCTTTATCTAAGTGATAGAAATAGAAACACATATTGTTTAGTTATGGAAAATCCAATAAGGCATCATGGAATGCAAGCTGCATATCAAGAACCATACAGTTTTCTACAGTATGTAAATAGAG
The DNA here is from genome assembly GCF_056507025.1 of Lutjanus erythropterus. Classification (NCBI taxonomy): domain Eukaryota; kingdom Metazoa; phylum Chordata; class Actinopteri; order Lutjaniformes; family Lutjanidae; genus Lutjanus; species Lutjanus erythropterus. The sequence continues at coordinate 2,385,622 of NC_139324.1, read as the reverse complement.
ACCTTTCGAACGCATCAGCATTAGGCAGCATCTTACTCGTATCGATTTCCTATATGTACAGCACTACCCTGAACTCATTCCCTGAGGAAAGAAGTTGATCTGTATGCATGGAAATACTGTTCCATATGTATGACTCCAGTCAGAACAATGTGCACTCAACACTTTTTTGTGACAAAATATACAGCTTTAAAATTATAGTTATTTTATTACTACTTTCTACGAATTTTATGTGAAAATAACTCCATATTATTTATAGTTGTTATGGCACTGTGTGGTATTTTTGTTTATTTAGCATTTTTATAGCACTCTAGTGTTGTATTCCTGTCTCACTTCTTCAGGAGTGTGTGTGTTTGTGTGTTTGTGTGTTTGTGTGTGTGGCGGATGACTTGCAGGCAGCGCTGTGTGATTGGCTGTTTGATTGCAGAGGGGTCTCACCTGTTGACTGGCAACCATTACCACAGGTTGGCCTCACTCTAATTCCAGCTCCCAGCGACTGCGACAGCTTTAATGTGATCCAGCCTGACAGAGTCTTTCACTCATGTGAAGATAACTGACAGCTCCAAGGTGCAGTTGGAAAAGTAGTCCGTTTATGGGTAGATTTTAGGAGGCTTTATTCTGGAACTTCAGAATTTTTACTTGCCAAAAAGGTGTAACTAATAACGATAATAATGTTTGTATTCCAAATGAAGTGTTCAAGTGTCCTGCTGAGCTCGCTGTCGCTGCTTACAGGCACAACTAAATGGAGTAAAGCCATTGTTAATATCATTAGTTACACCTGTGTTTTTCCTCCTATGACAAGTCAAAATGCTGTGTAAAAAGGTCTGTACTCTGTAAATGGGAACATTAATAACAATACAACCTCTTAATTATGAGCAAACAAAGCTGTGTATAACAAGTTAAGGGAATATAAGTCAATAAACACAACAAACAGAGCAAAGCAGAAAAGATGAACAATACTGAAAAAGATCAAAAACAATATGCATATTTCAGTAATAAAACAAATAGAAGGCTGTGTAGTTTTTGTATGAGAAATTAGTTTTAATCGTGATAATGTGTGTTTTATTTACAAAATAAAATAAAAAAAAAACATAAAATACCTATATAAATATGAAATGGTTTCACAAACAAAATAGTGCAGCTGTTTTTGGTGCAGTCACACAGCAGTATTTTTTAAAGGAGCTGTATGTCAGAATTTTAGTTTAAACCATTCAAAAATAATTAAACTAAAATTGAATTGAATTGAAACAGAATGTGAAGAAATAACAATTTTGATGGTATGTCAAAGATATCTGCATACTGTGTATTGATTGTGTGGTGTTCATGTTTTTGTTACTCAGCCAATGTTTGCAGGTCTGGTGGACCCACTGCATCATTTGATTTTTAAATCAATACAGCCATATCAACTTATGTAAAAATACTTAATAAATGTTTACTTTATCTCAATTACAAGCAATATAGACAGCATACTGTATATAATTAATGTTTGCCACTTACCTCTGTTTGATCACATATTTCAACAAAATGCTATCTGGTTTAGTGGCTGGCTGTTGACGGGCTGGTCCTGTGGCTTCTGTCACCCTTAGGTCCAGTGGGCCTGAACACAACATATGTAATATAAATATGTAGGGGGTGCACAGTATGCACTCACCTTTTATATATTTTTCACAGAAAATGAGCCAAGGCTAGTGAGTCTCAGGTTGAAAAAAATAATTAATCGCATCATTTTTCTTTTAGTAAACATTAAAAAACGGGTCCCACAGACTCAAAAACCACACAAGGGTTAAGTTGACATGCTAATCAGGTAGCCCTGGCCCATCCTGTCACATGATACCACTTCAGTGAGTCACTGTAGCATCCACTCTGTCTGTGGTTTTGCTTGCTGGGTTTGGCTCCTAGCATCCCAGGACTGACCTTGCTGTAACCACCTCTAAAGCCTCTGGAAGTAGCTTCTGACTGATGCTCTTGCTCGTCTCCTGGTTCACTTTGTTCCTGTCCCTGTCCAGAACCAAATATGTCTTGGTCAACCCCTGGTCAGAGCTCCCATTATCACACTGGTCTCTGTCAGAGTCGGAGGTTGTGATCAGTCCAGGATCTGCCCATGTTCACTGAGAGGCTGCTGATCCTGCTGATCCCAGTTCTGTTGCTTAGTTCTCGCACTGCTCCCCATCAGCATTCCCCGCTGGGTTATCCCTGCCACTGGCCTTAAAAACACATCCTCCCAGCAGTCCAAACTTCCTCAGACCAGGAGTTAAGTAATTGGATCACCAGCTGTACAGCTAACTGACCTAACTAGCTAAAGGCAGCTACAGTTAGCAGCAGTTAATCTTTTTTTTTTTGGCCAATCAGAGGCTCACAATCCTGTGTCAGTCAAAAAGAAATTTCACCAATAGGCGACCTGAACCATTTGTCAATCACTTTTTTATTCAGTTATTCATCAGAGAAGGGGGAGATTCAACTTCAGCAGGCTTAACACTGCTGTGATTTTCGTTCTAGGACTGTTAAATACCATTTTATTAAGTTTTTTTATTTTTTCGGGTGAGAAAGTAGCCATGTAGATTCTCAATATGTGATCAGTTTATCCAAATAATGCTTATTTGAAAATTTGAGGTGCTTTTTGGAGCTGTGAGGAGTAGCATTTGGCAGGCTGTTGGCAGGGTACCAACAGGACATTTCAGCTGCTTGTAGCCCGACTCCTGAGATGACTGGCCAGTCAACGTCTGTAGTCATCCCGGAGAAAACATGATCCTGTGCTCTTTGCAGCTCAATTGGTAATTTACCACAGGCTCTAATGTCCAACGAGCAAAATTACAGCAGCTTTCAGCCTGCTAATGTCAAATATCCCCCTTCTCCTATGAAGCGGATGATTAGCTGAATTAAAAAGTGATTGACCACTGGTTCAGGCAGTGTATTGGCTAAACTTGTAGAGTGTAAGCCTCTGATTGACCTAATTAAAAAATGACAGACAGTGATTACACCCCTTCCAAAGTCTCCAGTCTACAGAAATACCACGTTGTAACTTTCTTGTGACATGCTGCCTCCTATGTGGGAGTATGAACTTGACCGTTGCACAATTCTTACATATCGCTCTTTTAAAGGGGTAGTGAAGCTATTGAACCGACTCGCTAACAGACACTGGCTAATTAAGGTTAAACTTCATATCCAATATCATTTACATTTTAAGACTAAAGTTCAGCTTTTACTCACATCACCCACTTTTTGCTAGATTTCTAAAGGCTAATGAAGCACTTTGTTTCATAATCGTTTTCTCCTTTAGAAGAACAGTGAAGAGAAGAACAAAGAATGAGAAATGCAGCTCCATCTGCAGAAGGCCTTGAGATGACTGAAAACCTCAGGAACAAAAGAGTGAGTGGACCTTGTGTTAAGATTTCTTCATGTTGTTGTTAAGATCCTGTATCCAAGGTGAAGAATAAGCTCAATCAATTGCCATGAATGCACTCACCAGTTTTGTCTCCCCGTCTAAGTGTAACGTGATTCTGAGGTTCAGAGACGTTTAGGTCTCTCTACTCTACAACACAGACTCAACAGTTCACTGTATAGTGAGCAATAAATCAGACGTGCTGATCCTCATCATGTTTCTTCATCACTGACAGATGTACACTCTTATGCTGGAAATATACTTGCTTTAAACTACGCGTTCGCATACGCACCCCTACGCATCCCTACGCTTCATGGCTGCCTCGCTTATCCTGCGTCCATTTGGAGCGATGGTTGTGCGCATCCTCAGAAATTAACGCTACGCATACGCGAACGCAAACGCATGGTTAAACAGCAAGTATATCTCCGGCCTTAGAGATAAGAGTTCCAAAAGGGTTGTTCCTAAAGGGTCGAGGCTTTACCTAGAACCATTTGCTTTTGAAGAACCTTTTCTTTTTTGGAAAAAAAGGGTCTGTCAATAGTTATTTGTAAGATAACGGTTCCATTAAGTACCATTTTCATCCAAAGAACCCTTTCTAGGATGAGAGAGTTCTTCAAAGATTGTAGATGAACTTTGAGGAACTCTTTCATCAAGTTTCCTTTGTATCACAATATAAAAGGATTCTCAGTAGAACTCCCTTGGTGGGTTATAGATAAAACCCTTAAAATATAAAAAGTTTCTCTGTAGAGCCTCATTTGTGGGTTCTAGATAAAACCATTGCGATATGAAATGGTTCTTGGTAGAACCTTCTTGGTGGGTCCTAGATAAAACCCCTGGAAGTATAAAAAGGTTCTTGGTAGGACCACCTGAGTTTGTTCTAGAGAATACCCTTAGGATAAAAAAGGTTCTCAGGTTCTGGGTTGGTGTTAGCATCCTTAGAAGGTATAAACATTCAGGATAGAACCCCCAGAGAGGGTTCTCAGCGAAACCATTACACCACAGAAGGGTTATCTCTAGAACCTCTTATAGCAGGTGAAACCTCTCACAGACAGTTCTAGGTATAACCTTTTAAGATGGGTTCTAAGTAGAACTCTCTGAAAGGGTTCCAAAACTGTAATGTTTGCATCTATGAAAATGTGATCCATTGCATTGTGGGATGGTTATCAGAAAATCAGGCATGGACTGTCCTTTTTTGTTCCATTGTGAGGATATGATACATTTCACACTAATAATTCAGAGATTCAAATAAAAAATACAATGAAATATATAATAAATGGAGTGCTTGCGGACAGCTTTTGAGCCTCAAAGCTTCACACACTAATGTTATCTAATGGGCTGATGGGGAATGACATGCCACAATGGTCCTTATTCTGACTCGAACTGGGGACACTTGCAATTATAAGGTCAGTGCAGAAACCCTGAGGCCTTCAGGATGCCCATATAACACTTATTTCTCTCTATATTTTTTTGTTGTAGCAATTTTATGAAGGGTGAGAAGCCATTTTTGTTAGGTGTAGCCTTCATGTGTTTGTCTTGTTCCTGAAATAGCTCAGCCTGAGGCTGAATTCTGGGATGAAAAACAAAAACTGTAACTATGAGCTTGAACTTTGATGTAATTGGTCATTGTTGGGAACAGGAAAGAGAGGAGAACCTCGCTGTCCAGGGGGGTATTCCATCAAGGCTGATAATAAAAATGGAAGTGAAAAAGCCCCGTTTGAATTAACACTGTCTTACACTTGAGGCTCAAGCTGTTCCACTAATGCAATTCAGTCATGTCTAGTACGTGTTAACTCAAACCAGGCTTGAACAATCTGACATTGTGTGTGCACAGAGAGTACTCTCAAGCAGCCCAGAACAGTCAATTGACGAGAGGACACTCTGTTACAAAAAGAAGGGAAACAAGTTGTTTTCTTCTCAGCAGACCCTGCTGATCAAACTATATGAAGAATATAAAGGGTTCATCAGCAAAAAAAGGAAATAGTGCCACAGTTATCAAAGCGAAGGAGATGGCTTGGTAAGAAATACCGACTCACTTGATGTAGGAGTGGTATGATCCTGGGGTGTCCCTGTAGCTCAGCTGGCAAGGCGTCTGCTCCATGCTCCATAAAAAAAGAAAAAAATGTAATCAAGCCTAGTTTTTGTTTATATTTGTATTTGTTCAAAGGTAACTCCATCTTTTCTGGGTTTTTCAAGTAGGAACTCTCACTCAGCGGTGATATAGGTGACACTGCTGATGCCTGCCCATCCCACAAAAGGCAGCAGTCCAATCATCTTGTAGTCTCAGCTGGGAGACAACATTGCTACATAACCTGACACACCAGATGGTTTGACACAGGATGAAAAGGCAGTGTCTTTTACCCCACAGTACACTGCACACCTGTGTGTGAGAGCCGCTTTGGCTCATATTTGTGTCCACTGTCCACACAGAGACAGCATGCTCCAGCGCTGGGTCTGCCAGCCCCACTGTACACCAATCAGGCATAACATTATCACCACCTGCCTAATATTGTGTTGGTCCCCCTTTTGCTGCCAAAACAGCCCTGACCTGTTGAAGCATGGACTCCACTAGACCCCTGAAGGTGTACTGTGGTATCTGGCACCAAGATGTTAGCAGCAGATCCTTAAAGCGATAGTCTACCCAAAAATTAAAATTCACTGAATATTTACTCACCCATGTGTTTCTGTGAGGATGGGTGAAGATCTCCAGTTCACAAAACACTCCCAGAACTTCAGTGGAAAACAGCATGTAGCCAAATCCAGTACAATTGAATGGTGACCAGTTTTAAATTGTAAAAAAAGAACATAAAAAAACCCCACAAAATGTCTCCATACTGCTTGTGTGGTGTAATCCAAGCATCTGTAAGCCGCAACATTAAAATTTGACCCAAAAAGACGCCATTTACACCATGTTTTTAGGCTATATATCCACTGTAGCCTCTCAGACTGGATCCTCGTACACACGCCTGAAGTGGGTACACAAGCTCTCGCCCAAGCGATGCGACATGAGATATACAAGATCTTGCGACACCTTCACATCTGTGTTGACGTGCTACCTGGAGGTGCTCAGAAATAGTGACTTGTTACACGCACAGTTAACTTTGCAAACTTTCAACAAAGAGGAAAATGTCAGAAGACTTCGACATAGAAGAGGAACATCATTTCTTTGCTGCAGCTGCGCCGCTTGTGTCCCCACTTAAGGCGCGTGCACGCAGACCTGGTCTGAGAGGCTACAGTTGAGATGTAGGCTAAAAACATGGTGTAAATGGACTGGACAGCACATCCCACAGATGCTTGATTGGATTGAGATCTGGGGAATTTGGAGGCCAAATCAACACCTCAAACTCATTGTGCTGTTGTGGACTGAAAAACTAAACCCAACCTTCAATCGACATGAGGGTGAGTAGATAATGACTAAATTTAAAATTTTGGGTGAACTTTCCCTTTAAAATCTGTTTTAAATCAACCAAATGAGGTGGGGGTGAAAGCCCCCTAAGTTACTGTGTACGAATTCCGATAAGCTATGGAACTGATCTCTCACTTAAATTAGTTATACTAATCAAAATAAGCCATGAGCCACCTTGATGAAATATCCCTGGTCCCACAGACTTGGGCACAACACAAATTTGGGCTTGTTGTCTCATTAGGTAAATGCAACTGATGAGTTGTCTTTTTGTTAGATGGCCATTTTTCTTTGGGAGTGGCAGAATGTTGTTAACAGGCCAGGAAATAAAACAGGCCTGCATGAAACAAAATAGGGACCTAGATGCTCTGTATTTCAAACCAAGTCATGTTTGACCTAAAATAAACCTTCCAGGGGCTAAGGTTGCCACTGTATTCCAGGATTAAGAGCACCACCAACAGCGAACAGTCGAAACCTGCTTTTTCTTGATTGATGTCTTCAGTCTACCCTCAAATCCCATGTAAGTTGATGAGCACCTGGGAACCTACAAAGCCAGATTCCCTTCAGCACTCCAACAGTGACATCAACATTATTGCCTCTGACAGTGCCAAGACGTGCACTTCAACAAAAATTGAGTGAGTGCGCTTTCAAATGTCAGTATGCTGCAGAAATAATAATATAAAAAAAACACACTGTTGCTGTATGTGATTGTAGAGAAACTATGATCTCGCTAGACTACACTCAGACATTTTGAGCTATAATTACTCCAATACATTATGTGAAAATTTTGAGATGTATTTGACTGTATGCACTTTCAGTACTTGGTGCATTCCCGCTTTACTAATTTATTCTCATACACAGTGAACAAGTCACATCAGAACTGAGCCGCCCTGTCGTTTTGTGATGCAGCTGTTTTTGTGCCTGTGCCTGAAAAATGGAGAAAATGAAAAGTGCTTTGGACCACCTTAAATAATGAGCTCAAAGTGGAGAGGAGGACCTGATATCTCGTTTCCATCTGAGTCTCATTTTCACATGAATTTCTCAGGGACATGACCCCATAGTGCAGGATTGTTTATGTTCCATGTCTTGTCTGCCTTGACGTGTTAAATTGTGATTCCTTCTGTAAATACGTCATCTTAAATGCAGAGCACATCAATACAGTAACAAAAGACATAGTTTGATGAAGTCATTAAGTTGAATAATGGAAAGTTTATCTGCTGATCAAAATCTATCAGATGTGACTCAGGCAAAAATCACGTTCACAGATGAGGTAATGTAAAGTTTCATTCATGTGTTAAGTCACATTCACCGACCTCCTTCGGGATTATAGCAAGAGGTGAACACATTGCTATTGTGAAGAAATCATTGATGGAAACATTTGGGATGACTTAAGACCACAGCTCTACAAAATATGTAACATAGGTGTAGTCATTTTAAACATTTTATTGTTTTAATAAAGCCTGGTCTCATTCCCAATTCGGCACATATGGATGACTCGATTTGTTACTGGTCCTTTGGCAATTAATAAAGATAATATCCAATCGTGGCTGAAAGTGATGCAGCAGGCCTGTTCAAGGTTCTGCGGCTTTTTCAGATGTATAACCAGGTGATTCCACCAAGCACGGCACATCTGCACCACAGTTCTGATCCATCCTCTGCACGGCTGCAAGCCCCACCAGCAGTCTTTCAGAAGTCTTTCAGCAGCGGAGCATTTTGCCCACCAGATTATGTTTACTTGCTCAGATTTTGTTGATTAGGTCCTCCTTCTATGTGCTTCTACCATGGATAAGCAGGATACAGGATTAAACTGTATCTTTTCTATCTGTCTTTATGATCATGAGTCTGCATGGGGTCTTTTATTTTGAAAATTAACCAGATTCTCCCTGCCTTTTCTCTGTCTGACTTCCTGCCTGTTCGATCTGCTCTGTGCTAATTAACGCGGCATCTGTCAAAAATAGACTCAGTGGGAATTTGAAGTGGAGAGCTGCTTCTGGTAAAGAAGACTGTTGATGTGGTATAAAGTTGATGTGGTATAAAGTACCCAAAGCACCACACGTGGAGGAGGAGGGGTGGATGGATTGCTCAAACGAACTCAGGACTTTCACCCAAGAGACTGAGGATATGTCCTTTGTGAAATCAAAATGTTATTAGAAATTGTAACCCATGTAACATTTTTCACGTGCCTTTTGTCTTGTGAGTTGCTTCCCTGACATGACGTGGTGTATGAAATGTAACATAGTTATCACAACCCCAAACATACTGCTATACCAAACATAACCAGGTAGTTTTTGCACCTAAAGCTAACCAAACTGTGTATTAGCATTAATCACATGTTGAAAAGGCTCTCATGCCATGTCACATACATCCGCTAAAGTAAAGGGCTAGCTTGTACTTCAGTATCAGATGCTGAGGGGGGTGACAAACTGTCGGTATGAGACAATCTGGTATGAGAACATATTGGTACGTCTCTACCAATGGTGTCATGCCATACCACTGACCTACAGGTGGCTGTAATGCACCAAGATAGGCATAGGTGCAACAAAGACTTTGCTTGACAATTATAGTATATGGAAACATGGCTAGCATGTAGCATTTAGAGAGAATGTAGATGTGGCTGTGATTTTCAGCCTTTTTTAACAATCAATTTCATTCTATGTGGTATAATAGAAATCAATGGCCTGGATAGATACCAGGATGAATACCCTGGAGACCAGGATTCAACTTTGTTCAACTTTGTTTCATTCTAAATTTCTGAAAAATATAGGACTAAGTTGAAGACTCTCAGGAACAAATCTTGATCTATAGCAGCGACATCATAGCTACATCAGAAGGTCTCCAAGATGAATGTGTCCCTGCAGCTATTAACATTCCTGTCCATTAGTTTGAATCATGTGGCAAACCGATGATTGAGCTTCAAGTAAAATGATGAGTGCTTGTCAGATTTCATTTGAATAAGTGGTTATTAGCTGTCTGCAACTCCCATATCTATACACCTTGTACAAGACAAATTCTTTGTTATTGAGTAACCCGGTAACGGATGTGGGCATAAATCCACAACAGCCAATCTCCACAGAGCCCACTCTTAATTTCCAGCCTGACCACTCAGCTTGAGCAGTTAGTACAGTATGTCTAAGCTTTTTCCAATTATATACTCTCTACACTCCACAAGCTACCACACTACAGTGAGCTTTACAAGGTCTGCTGAGTGTTAAACCTCAGGTCAGTTCTCACTGCACGCCGGTGCTAACAATCTCTCCTGGGACCGAAGCTGCCGTCGCACACCTGCTCGCACTTGGCCTCCTCCCTCATCTACCCAAACCCGTGTTTCAGTTTCTGCCATGTTTCATTCTCCTTCAAGTACAAAGGTAATTTAGAGCATGGCAGAGAACTGATAGCTGTCCGCTTAAGTCTAAATTGCTTCTCTCAGGCTCCTCAACACTTGATGATATGAATGTATTCTGTCAAGTGCTTTGACCTTGGGAAACATTCACTTTGCAAGAAATCTGTCACAGTGCTGGTAGTGACTGAAAACAGAGGGAAATGCTTGTTCCTCGTGGAATTTTTCTCACTGTTGCAATGTTTTATACTTGACTGTATTTTCTCATATGTCTTTTAAGAGCAACGTGGGAGCTATAGCTGTAACTCAACAGTAACAGCTTGACAGTGCTGATGCCTCAAGTGACGTGACACTCAAAATGCAGTCAACATTGTTTTTTAGCACCCTTTTACTTCACTACTAAACTTTGTGTGTGTATATGTGCATATGTACATTTTTATTTTCTTAACTGCATTTTTATTATTTTCATAAATCATTTTATTGTGCACTTAAAGGAGCAATATTGTAGGTATTACACATGCAAATTTGAGTACTGCAGTCCAAATAGTGAGTTGGAGCCGTTGACTACATATTAAATAGGCTGTAACCCTGTTTAATATACAATCTACAGTTGAAGGAAGTTGTTTACCCCTGCCTCCTCCTCCTCCTTCCCAGACACGGCAGAGACAGACGGGCTGCAAGAGCTCAGCAGGAGTGCAGGATGGGTGCAACCTCAAACCGACAAAAACAAGTCATGCGCTGTAAGTCAATCAGCTGTTAATGACAATCAGTGTAAAGTTATCCTGACACCAAAGCCCACTGCTCTGAAATAACAAACTCACAATAAGTTGAGTCACTGCCTGTCTCACTGCTTGCCAAACTCCATTAACATTTTGCTCAATTTAACAATTCTAAACATCTATGCCTTCTTCATAATTATTAATGATTTCTTACAACTCATAACCTGACAATTGCTCATTTGGCAAAAAATCAGCATTAATTTGAATTCTGATTCATTTGAAACGAATCCAATCTGGTCCAGAATGGAAATTTAAAAGGGGGGCACCGCAGCTGTAGCTGTCATGTTAGGTGAATTGATTTCAACTTAACATGTTTCTTTGATCTCTGATGACAAATCAAGGTAATTTTATGATTTATTACAGTTAAAAAAAAAAAGATTTTCTCCTTTTAGGGAATATCAATCAAACTGGTGTTGGTTTATTCATTTTAAGGATGGTGTTTATCTGTTTTTGCAAATTAAGTCTTCTTTCTTTGTTACTCTGTTTTTCTGTTAGTCTCATATAAAATGCAAAGATTTTTACCCACACTAATCTGCTAATCTCAATTGCTGTGTAATTCATGGTTTTAAAAGATAAAGCTGATGTTATTCTACTTTTTATTGTCAACAAAGCTCATTAAAAAAATCAAAAAAACTCATTTTGTCTCTCAAGACTTTCCAACTTCCTCCCCCTGTCTGCGATAGTTAGGAAAAGGAAAGATCTCTCGATGCCTTCCCCCAGACCAGTCCGACGACTGGCCCAGTTTGGAATGGGAAGACAAAGGCAAGGCACTGGCCGACACTTGTCACTACAGGACCCCTGGCCTAATGTGTAACCCCCAACCCAAGGCAGGCCGGGAAACTGTACAAGACGTTCATCCTCCCCCCATGTCCCAATTACCAATTGCTAACAGACAAGGTATAGCACCCCGAGAAAATTGAGAAAATAAAAAGAGGAAGATAAACAGGAGCTGGTGGTGGGAAATGGGACTGCATCTCGACCACCACCCTGCCGGATTAGGCATGTCCTGCATCCCCCCGCCAACCTCGGACCGAGGAGGAGGGGAGAGGAGGGGAGAAAGACCATCCCCCAAGAGAAGCTGCAACCCTGAAGGAATCGAGAACTAGTAAAGCGAAGTAACCAGAAAAGAAAGAAGAAGGAAGGAAAAACAGGAACTGGTAGTGGGAAATGGGACTGCATCTCGACCACCACCCTGCCGGATTAGGCATGTCCTGCATCCCCCCACCAACCTCGCTCCGAGGGGGAGGGGGGAGAAAGAAAATCTCCCAAAGAGAAGTCAGGACCGTGAAGGAATCAAGAAGCTCGTGAAACGAAGTACACCGTAAAGAGGGAAAGAGAGGAAAGAAGAAAAAAGAAAAAAGAAAAAGGAAGAAAGGAAGAGACAAAGAAAACCAGGAAAACAGGAACTGGTAGTGGGAAATGGGACTGCATCTCAACCACTACCCTGCCGGATTAGGCATGTCCTGCATCACCCCACCAACCTCAAGGTCGAGGAGGAGGGGGGGTGAGGAGGGGAAAAGAATTTTCCCAAAGAAAACAAGAACCCCGAAAGAATTAAGAACCAGTGAGAAAGAGGGACACCAGGAATAGGTAGCAGGAAATGGGACTGCATCTCAACCACTACCCTGACAAATAGGCATATCCTGCATCTCCCCGCTGCCTCGCCAATGGGAGGAAGAGGGGAGAGATCTCATAAAGAAAAGAAAAGAAAAGAAAAGAAGATAACCCGAGAGACCACCAAATAAAGTCAGTCCATGCAGAGAAGGCGGTAAGGTTTAGGCAAGAACCAGGGCGGTTAGGTTTAGGAAAGAAGAAGGTGGTTAGGTTTAGTCAAGAACAAAGGTGGTTAGGTTTAGGCAAGAAGAAGGTGGTTAGGTTTAGGCAAGAACAAAGGTGGTTAGGTTTAGGCCAGATGGAGATGATGGTTAGGTTTAGGATAAGTCTATGGGTCAGGGATCAAACAAAGAAGCCGGCCAAAACAACTTCACCCCCCTAGTTATCCGATAAACCTTCAGACCGCACGAAGTAAGTCAGCCCCCTCCTAATCCATAAAAACCAGCTACCGCACGTCCACCAGGATCCCCCTCAGACAAACCTTCACCCTCAAAACCAAGTCCCAAGCTATTCCTACACACATCCTCAGTAGTCAACCTCAGGATCATCGGGTGTTTCGGCCATTATCACTAGACACCCTCCCCCGAGGAAGGCCCCGCTGGGATTGATCAGACCCCAGGGTGTGTCATACCTCCCACCCCCTAAAAGACCCGCTAAAACCTGTCCAAGCTGATGCCCAACCTGGCAACGACACCACCCCCATCCTATGTCCAAGCCTACCCCCTGATACATCCATGGCTTAGCCCCTAAATCCGGGCTTAGGGATGAAAAACTATTTAGGGGAATGGTGACCATTAGAATCCTTTAAAAAAAAATTTTTTGGCCATCTAATTAAGACGTGTGTCGTGTACAATGGACTGCTGTGTGGGTGGAGCTATTCTCCATAGAAAATCGGGCCACGTTCAAGGTCCTGACGCTCTGGACCACCCCACCCGTCGTGCTTTGTCCCTAGAGTCAGGACACGGGGGGCCGCATACTTACCCCTTACCCGGTTCAACAGACCAGTTGTTAACACCGCTAGGTTACTCTGGCCTGCCCAAGTAAGGCTGCAGCAGAAGGTAGAATCAACCTGGACAAACCCCCCGCCCCCTTTTTTTTTAAACAAAAACCGGAGAACTGCCAGGACCAGCCCAGACCAACCGTTGCCTTCCCAGCTCCCCGGGATCTATGAATCAAAATGGAGCCAGAAAAGGAAGGGAAAAAAAAGGAAAAAAAAAAAACGTTTGGAATGACCAAGGCCAGCCGCCAAAAAACTGCCTCCTTAGACACTCAAAACGCAACCCAATCAATCAATACCCCGCCTAAGGGATCTAAACATACACACACACACACACACACACACACACACACACACATATTCCGTGATCTCCTTGAAGAATTTCGGAGTCCGGGCCTCTCCCACCGACCTCCTCACGTGCCTGACGTGGTGGTGCGCCTGTAAAAGGCGCTGAAAGGCTGAAAAAGGTTTTCTAGCTGGTGGAGCCATATCAAGCCTAAACCACAAGGAGGAGTTGGCATTAGGAACACGGGGCCCATATCAGCCGAGAGGCCAGGTTGTGAGCTGTCGGTCAAGCCTAGTCCCATGTCTGTAGGTGTTTCCTGGGGGAAGTTATCAGGCAGGAAACACCTTCCAGAATTCTAAGTACGGGGAACGCATGGAAATAGATACAAATCTGGATGGCCATAGATACAACTCTGGATTCAATGACTCTTTTTGTCCACTAGGTTGCCCCGGGGCACATTAGCGAACAAAATTCATAACCCATAGTATGCAGGCAAGTGGGAGGTACCAGGAACCGTCGAGTTTTCAAAGGTCTGGGCCTTATCTTGACCACAAGGCCATTTTAGCAACGATGTTCCGTACCCCTATCTACCACATGCAAACTTCAAAGTCATTTTTAGGTGTCTTCCCAGACAGCTAGGGAGAGGAGACACACATGCCTGCGCTGGGCACGACGCGAGGTTTCCGGAAAACATTTTTTCAGGGCGATACACCCCCGTGTGGCTGAGTTAAGGGAAGGATTCCACATTACATGCTAAAGGGTTCTCCCACCCCCAGATTTGTATCTATTTGACCTCTTGACCTTTTGCTTTCAAACCCTCGTAACTTGGCAACGCAGGGGGCTAGGAAGCTGGTCGGAACTGCATCGCAAAGGGCTCGACAGGCTCTATCACATATGTCGGGCAGGGGTCCGTGGCACATACTTTTGCGCAAAATCGCTTGCAGAGCCTGATGGCCCACGCCCCGCGAAAGCCCTTGAAAAACGGTGCGCAGACATGCCTCAACCATCCTCCTACATCGCTCCAGTCCCGACTTATGGGCCTTTGAAAGTTGGCCCTTTCAACTGAAAACCAGCCAAAGTAGACACATCGTCGGAAAGCTCTTGATCCCCTGAGCCTGAATATGCAGGCCTCATCCCTGTGCTCCTTTAGGGGGTGGAGTTATGTGGGGACAAAGGTTCCCAAAATCCAACCAATTAAGGTCCATAACTAAGGAATGCAAGCACCTAAAGACATGAAAACTTAACCCTAGGCATAATCCGAGGAGAGCTATCCATCCCTGCCACCCGCTTCTCTCTAGGACCTTGCGTTTCCGACTTAGGGTTAGGGTTGATGAATTGCGTCGGTTCCAGTTTGGGCGGGTTCAGCCCCTCCCCAAACACACCCACAAAAAATTTCAAGTCCCTACACCCAACCATTTCGGAGTTATGAACTTGTGATGGAGCACATTTAAATACGCTCCGTTTTAAATTAATAACTTCGGCCAGGAACGTCACAGAGGCGTGGTTCAGGTATCCCCAGGGTCGGACCGACACCCTGCACCCACCCCTATGGTTTGGGGTCGATAGCGCCACCTAGGAGGAAAAAGTGGGATCGACTCCAAATGGCCCAAAAACGTGTCTACCCGCCCATTTGTGGGCCTTCTGAATCCAACGGTCCCACCCCCGAGTCTCTACGACCTAGGGTTAGGGTTATATGATCCCTTATAAGTCAATGGCAGTAGTGAAAATTTGACCAAGTGTCACAGCCCAAAAATGTTCTCCAGAAAGTGGTTAGGAACATGTTTCAGGCCATTCTGAGTCCATTGGGCATGGTCCCATGGGTAGTTTTTGCGACATTTTAAGGCCCATAACTCCCGAACCGGACAAGGTGCAGCCATGGGACCTGCACCTACCCCCTCATTTGTGGGTGGTGGAAACTGTGTTGCAAAGGTCTCTGTGTCCTCTATCACATATGTCAGATTGATTGTCTTCACCAACATGACAAAAGATCACGTGGTAAACACAGAGGAATTTGACAAAGGGTTCAAATTCCGAATTCTTGTAAGTGTTTTTCCTAATGTATATTATTTGAGACCACAAAAATGTAATCTTTGGCTAAAACTGACTGAAGTTCTGAAAATTGCTGAAGCTGGATAAAAAAAATTATTTCGAACTGTCTGTCATCTAGGTGGATGACCACAAGACTGTCCGATCATTTGGACAAGCCACTCTCTCCCTTCGTGACAAGGAATACCACTGGCTGGTGCTCCTGCACACCATCAGCCGCAAAAGAAAGAACGGAAGATCCAAATACATCCTAGAGCATGTGGATGGCCGAATAGTCGAAAAGCCCAATCGGCTGCTTGAATTGGCATGGGCCAATGCAGGGTGTAGGCCACCTGTTTCTTTCAATCAGATACGAAGCAGTGTTGCCACACAGGTGAGTGAATGAGATATCATGTCTAATTGTTTCCTGGGCAAAGTTATGAGGGAAGAGACACATATTCCCAAAATGTATCTATGGGTGATATGTAAAATAGATACAAATTTGGAAGTCAATAGATACAATTCTGGGAGCGGTATAAGTAAATGGGGTTAGTCAAAGTGTAACCCTAGGTCTACATCTATGACTTATCGAGTCTCTATGATGTATGGTTCCAGAGTTATGGCCGATTTAATTCACCCATATAATATATGGTCACGTATATGTTTTCTTTTCTGCAGGCCAACCATCATCTCACTATTGAGCAGCGAAAAGAAGTGGCCAAGTCCATGTGCCACGATGTCAATACAGTTGAGGGGTTTTATGTGTCTCTGCCAGCCAAGAGGACCTCTCACCAAACAAGGGAGCTGCGGATGAAGGCTCTTTGGATGGAAGCAGAGTCAAAAGCAGAGACAGCTCCACTACACCAGAAAAAAAAAAAGGGTAAGATCCCCCTCTCCCTCCACCACCAACTCCGAGGACGAGAGGTTCATCCCCAGTGATGAGACGGAATTTAGTGAGACTTCCATGGCGGAGAGTGAAGTGGAGGTGATGAGGAGGAGGTGTGCAGAAGAATATCGACCCCCTTCAAAGGCCTCTCAAAAGCTGGCCTTTTCACTGCCCGTAGAGCTGAAAAACATGGTCATCCAGCTCAAAAGGGTCGATCGGCCAGAAAGTTGGCCAGGTCCTCCACCTGCATTGCCCCATCACGTCGTCGTTGATGTGGTGCCAGACACACCACCGTCTGTTCCGGGCACATCGGGCAATTGTGTCACGTCGACCGTGTTGGTGCCAGACACTCCAGCCTGTTTTGCACCTCATTACCTGGATCCCACCATCGCCACGTTCGTTGTGCCGGAGACTCAGCTCTCCATCCCCGCCGATTCTCAGACATATGCCACCTGAGTCATGTTGTTAGGTTTGTGTTTCTGATTTGTTTTCAGAGATTCAAATAGAATCTCTATGTTCTCAATGATTCTCAGGATACCATATGTTCACTACCTCATCTATTTGTTCACTACCTCTGTTATATTTTTTTTCATGTTTGAATTTATTGTTTATTTTTGTGTGTTCACAGATAAAAAAAATGTTCAATTTTCTGAATTAGACAATATTTTTTGAGTTTTGTGTAAGATTTATGTTATATTTTTCAGTTGTGAATATTTTGATATGTTATTCATATATTTTTTGAGTATTTTGTAAGATTTATGTTATTTTTTTCATTTGAAAATTTATTGTTTATTTTTATATGTTTTCACAGTTAAAAAAAAGTTGTTCGATGTTCCGAATTAGCCAATATTTTTTGTTTTTTTGTTAGGGTCAGGGGCCTCAATAATATCACTCAAAATACCTTGGACCAACCTCTACCATATATGTCATTTACAGATTTATTGAAGACTTTTGAAATTTTTGGTCCACAGAGGTCAAAGGATACTGTCGGCCATTTTGTTCAGCCACATGGAAAAGGAGAGACAGCAAGGTGAGTAGCTCTTCAAAAAAATGTTTTTTTTGACATTTAGAGCCCAACTGCACAGGTTAAACTCATATATACTCTTGTATGAAGTGGTTATGCACCTACTCACACCTGTTTTGGGTGGTTTTAGATACAATTTTTAAATTTTAATGTGAACACTTTATGTTTTGCTCAGTGAACATGGAAACGAAGCAGCCTGAGGTGGAACCCTCGGATGTGGGTTATGAGCCCCAGGCCTTCCCGCCATCCCAGAGGAGGAGGAGGCTGGTCCCGCCATGCCAGGGGAGGAGGAGCCTGGTCCTTCCGTCCCAGGGGAGGAGGAGCCTGGTCCCGCCATTCCAGGGGAGGAGCCTGGTCCTGCCATCCCAGGGGAGGGGGAGGCAGGTCCTGCCATCCCAAGGGAGGAGGAGGCTGGTCCCTCCATCCCAAGTGAGGAGAAGACTGGTCCCTCTATGTCACAGTCCAACGTCTGTTTATTGGTCCGCATGCGAGAGCATGGGCCACGTCTCACCATACTGGACCCCGTATTCATCGCCGGTGTCAAGCCCCTCACCCTACTCTGTGGCGTCTGGGACCTCCATGTCGTGTGAAACCACGCCAGTGAAAAGGAAGAGTGGCGATGAGCAGAAGAGATAATTTGTTTTGTTATTTTTATGTTCTTTGTTCTGTGTTCATGTGTTCATGTTTTCTTTATTAAAAGTTAACTGTTCAAGTGCACAATGTGTTCATCTTTCTTCTCTATGATGTATGTGTCCAGAGTTGACAATTGTATCTATGCGCTAGGGTTACATAGCTACAAATCTGAACTCAATAGACACAATTCTGCACTACATACAAGTGAATGGGAGTTGAGACTGAAGTGTCACAGCCCAAAAATGTTCTCCAGAAAGTGGTTTAGAACATGTTTCAGAGCATTCTGAGTTGATCCGACATGGTCCCATGGGTACTTTTTTTGGACACTCTAAGGCCAATAACTCATGAACCAAAGGAGATAGAGACATGAGACATAGTGTGTTTTCATCTGCATCACCTGCTTTATTATATATGTTACCCCCTAACCTCCCCTGTAAGTTTTTTGCACAAACTTTGTCTGAGAGCAAATTCATGCACATCGTTGGAAAGCATTCGTTCCGTAGGCCCCAGAAATATCAACGGCTTCTTGATACGTGGCTACGTTAACCCTTTGATGCACAACATGGGTCTAAAGTGACCCGACTGAGTTTTTATTTGCTGTATCTTTGCAATTAATTAATTTTATTACTCAGCATTCCAGGTATTCCTCAATTAACTTGTTTTTGATCATAATTCATCCTTCTTGTATATTTTTCTTTTTTACATTTTGAATAAAAACACTTTTTATATCACTACCCCTCTAATGCGCAACATGGGTCTAAAATGACCCATATCCATTTCCCATGTTATTTCATGTATGGCTGAGTGTTTCTATGCTTAATGTTTATAATCTATGTATTTCATCATTTATTAATCCAACTATTCAGTAAATTTTAATTGTTTTATTTAGCACAAATCATCATATTAAGTGTTCTGTTCTTCCTTTATGAATAAGCATAGCTTTTGTCAGTCTTCATGAAGTTTTCACACATGGGTCAGAAATGACCCACATTTGTGTAACATACAGTATTTACTGTAGCCCACTGTGGAGAACTATTTGAAGACCTGAAACATCTAAGTCTTATTTTACAATAATTATCATCTTACCTGATAAGAAATTTGATGTGATAACTCTGCATAATTATTGATTATGTTTAAGGTAATTTGAAGACTAAGTAGCTCCATTTCTTGTCAGAAAGGGAAACATTTTCAATAGGCTACTGTTAGTTAGATGTTGACATTTGATGACTTGTGAAACATAAGTATATGATAATTGATAAGGGTTTAAGTTACCTTGAGAATTAGTCATACAGTCTATTAAATAAGTACATTAGACTACTTATCTCAGAAAGAATAATAACTAGCCTATTAGTTAGCTAGTTAGACTTGATTAAAATTATAATTGGGACATTTAATAATAAAATAAATTGATTTTAAAAAAATACAGCAAAGAAACACTCACCCAGCCTGAAAACACATGGAAAATGAATGCGGGTCATTTTTGACCCATGTTGCGCATTAGAAGGGGTGTTCATATGTTGTGCATCAAAGGGTTAAGGAGATATGACCAGTTTTATACTAGATCTGATTCTGGATTCCGGATTCTGAATCTGGAATGCAGCGCCCCCTGGTGTATTTTCGTGAGAATGCAACGAAAAAAAGTATGCTCCGATTTTGAAGCCAGATAGATGGCTGGAATCAGAAAAATCCGCTGATTCCAATGGTGATGTCCATAATTGCATAGGACCAATATGTAAATTTTCTATTCCGAGGTTAGGTAGGCTACTCCAAATTGTATGGCCGCGGGGAGCATTTCTATCCTACTCCCATCGCTCTACGACCTTCCTGGACAAAGTTCCTTGGCCCTAATTAGGCCCAGTTCCAGTCCCCCACTCTCATTTCATTTGTATGTTGGCGTGGAGGGTCAGCCGCGCTGAGTGTCGTTCCAAACCAGTCAGTCTTCAGGGTGAGGTGCAGTTATTTCCAAAGGACAAGTAATAAGTAACCTTCCCTCAAACAGACATTTGATAGACATTTCCCATGCACACCTGATGGAAAAGCAGGACAAAACATTTTTTTAACAAAACAGAGATGTGGCCAGAGAGGCTTGGGACTGAGTTTTTATTATATTTATTAATATTTTTTTGTAATTACAGTATTTGTCTCCTGTTTCCATCCATCCCAAAGCTTTCTGATGTATTTCCACATCAGGGCTGATCAGAGCCGACTCAGAATTTGGAATTAGCCTCAAGCCCCATTGGCTCCCACTAAAGACAAAAGTTTAAAAAACAGGCACAAATATATTGTTTTATTTTATTTATTATTTTTTTTAATCACACAGTAACATCCTGAAACAGCCGGCCACTGTGGTTTTAAGCAAATGTTACTCAAACAGGATGAATTTGTCAGGGACTATTTTCAGGAGTGGATTGATACACATTTGGTTTGCTAATGAGTATTTCCCACAGCAGAACGGTTTGTATGTAATTAATTCAAAATAAACTGCTATATCAGGCTTTAGCTACACAGGCTGTTGGTGAGATGAATCCATTGATGGTGCTGGCCTTTTTGTGAGATTTATCGACAAAAAGAAAATTATTAAGTATCACCAGCTTCATCTTTTAAAGGAGGTGGGGTACATCTCATCTCCCGTTCACTTTATCTGAAAGCTATGAGGATGAAGTAAGGACCTCCTGAAGGACATCAAAGATATCTTTTTACAGAATAAGATCTACTGCTTTACATTGCTTTGGATATCATACAAAGCAGTACAGAGGCAACTAAAGTGAAATATGAAGTAAAACTGATGTCAAATGTAAATGACCTGTAGGCACCACAGCTGTTTCACCCTGTCACTTTGGACATGACTGACAACACACTGTGCTGGATGCACCAGACCAATCAGACGAGGGCACTGTGGAGGCTCCCTTTAAAAGGTTGAGTGCTCCTGTTTGATTGATAATCTTATTCATTCATTTCCTTGATGGAGTCTCATTCCTTTTATTCATTAGGCGTGATGCATGATTTGAGGCTTAATTGGTGAAACAAGTATCCCCCCCACTCTCTCTCTCTCTCTCCACTCTCCCTTCCCTCCTCCCAATCTGACCTTCAAAAACAACGAATGCAATAACAGATTAAGGTCAAGATAAAGGACGTGAAATGTCTATTTGCTCAATTACAGTACTCTTAAGAAAAGGTCAAATTTGCATGGGCTGCTGCAACATGGTGCTAGAGTGAACACAGCAGACCGATTTTCCCAATTCGTTCTCTCCCAACTTGTCACATATGACAGCTTGGTGGGTGACCCTACACTTTAAACGTTCTATGTACTGTTATGACCATAAGAGTCATTTGTGAATGTTTGTCCTTTGCTGCTGTGTCTCCTCTCCCCAGTGTGTGTGTGTGTGTGTGTGTGTGTGTTTTGCTCTCCAGTGTGAATTGGGAACAGGTGGCGCAGGATGATGAGGATTGCTGCTGCGCGATTGGTCAGGGGGCGGAGCCCAAGGCCTATTTGAACGCCGGTGGCCTGCATTCTGTCTCCTCTCCAGCCTCTCCACGACAGAGAACCGCCAGCATGGTGTTGCTAATTGTTTGGTCAGAGTAATCTTTGTAGACGAGTAGACGAAAGATTGGTTGTATTAACTTAGAGTAATTCTTTGATAGGTCCCTGGGAGCATGTGTTGAGTAATCCTCCAGCTTTTGTAAATATTGTGAATAAGTGTAAACAATAGGGCAGTTTAGTGGGGGGGGGGGGGTGTTATTTTGAACCTTATTTTCTCCTGTTTATATTAATTCAGGAGATCAGATTAGTATTTTGTCATTTATTTTCTATTACTTTCGTTAGGTAAGTTCAGGGTTTTCTTTAGATTGTTATGTTTGTTATTTTGGCCTGTTTCTCCCCCTGAAGTAAAATAAAAACTGCACCTTTTTCTTGAACTTGGCAATGTGGTCGCTGGCCTTCTTTGGAGTGGGAAGACAGAGGGAGCACACTATCTGTTATGTCCAGGGTTCCCCTAGGCCGGGGCATAACAGTACCCCTGTCAGTTCTTTACGTGCAGGGCTCCACACTCACGTTAGCAATAATAAATATGGAATGTCTGGGTAGACTTTAAAAATACAGGCACAAAAATGACTTGGTTAGGTTTAGACAACAAAACTGTGTGGAAAAATGTAGGTTTTGTGTTAAAATGTTTTTTATCTGAGTAAACATACATAACACGATTTCAGTTAACATAACGTGCACACTTTTTGTAAGTTATAAGGAAGTCAGTGTTGAACTTTGGTTTCACATCACCCTGTACTTCTGGGGGTGAAAGTCCTACATTTGCTTGACCCCTACATCTACTTCATCTCCTCCATACATGGGCTTTCTCATGCTTTACACTATGTCACATGACTTCACTGATATCAGAATACAGCAAATTGGGACAGAGGACAGTCTGTGACCATCAGGGACCAGCTTGACATGGAGGAATACGGTACCGAACTGATGTACAACAGCTCTGATCGGGACTCTGATCACGAACGATGAGCCCGACAGATGGGGACAGAAGAAGGATGAAGCAGCTTTTACTGACATTTTTGTGGGTTCATTTTGTTTTTTTTAAATATAAAAGCTAAGAGCTTGTGAAAGCTGCAACATTGCTGCTTGTATACATCTCTCAGCTGAGACTATGAGAATATCAGATGCCTTTTATGAGTGGGGATAGGAGGGGAATGGAGGGGAGGAGGTCATCAGTGCTGTAATTAGTAACTGGTTTGGTTTTAATCTGCCATTTGGCTGGTTCAAACCTACAAATGCTGAAATTCTAAATAATTTACACTTGATGTTGGCTATTCAAATGTCAGAGCCTGCATGTCCCAGTGGAAGTTGTGGCTTTTCAAGAAGGTTAATTTATTGACACAGAGCTGATTGCTCCTGAGTGTTGTGCATGAACACACAAGAGCGCCATTCATTGAACTTGTCCATATTTTTTGGGAACGGTGAACTGAAAAAACAAAAAAACTTTGGTTAATCATGCAGCATGAAGTGTATGAACTACACTGATGTTTCTCTCTTCATTTCTCTGCAGTTCTCATGTATTATGGGTCGTTCAGTTTTCACTGTAAAGTCGGAATTTTGAATCCCTGGGTGGAAATTTCAACAGTATGTTGGTGCTCAAGTTTTTGGGACAGTGAACTTAGTTAAAATTCCAAATTGTGAACTATGAACATGAACTAGTTCATTTTAATCTGCATGAACTGAACTTTGAACTAGCTCTTTTTAAGTGTGAACTTCAGCAATACTGTCACCCCCAGTAACTGAATTTAATTCCAACAAGCAACCAATATCATGTTCGATTTCTCATGTTTATAAAAAAAAACTAATTTCCTGAACACTGGTTCAGAATTAGTGTTGTTTTTGGCAGCCTGTTTTAATTTTAGTTTTAGTCTAGTCTTTGTGTCAAACTGTCATTTTAGTTTTTATTAGTTTTAGTCACCTTCATACTCTTTTTTTGTCTAGTCAAGTTTTAGTCGACTAAAAGTCTGAGCATTTTAGTCTTATTTTAGTCAGAATAACACATGACTATTTTCGTCTAGTTTTAGTCGACGAAAACTGATGACATTTTAGTCTAGTTTTAGTCAATGAAAATTGTATTTTACTCCCTTTTTAGTATTCTAATTCTATTTAATCCAATCAGTATAGCAGGGGTATTCAACTAAAATTCAAAGAGGTCCAGTTAGAGAAAATTTCCTAAAGCAAAGGTCCAAAACATCATAATGTCTAACTTAGTAACTAAGTAAAAACACTAATACCACAATGTAAAAATACCTAAGTAAAGAATGTGAGTATTTTTTCCATCACAGCAGGTCAGTGATCAGTGTTTCAGTGACTCTCTGTGGATCAGTGAATAATTTTTTTATTTATGGCGGCCCGCCACATTAAAAACATCGACACCACCACATGATTTTCTATTTTTGGAGCTGCGCACCTTTTTCGGTCGTGTCTAGAAGGTAACTCTTTATTTGCACAACTCTCGCGAGATTTGTGTTTGTTATTTCTACTAAAATAATCAAACTCGCGCGATCTTTCACAGGTCTAGGGTTCCCTTCCAGACACGACCCTCTCTGTCAAACTAATGACAGCAAACTGTCTGTAAACAGCACGATGTTAAACTCTGTAGTGTTTCACACAAAGACTTTATTTGTGTGGACACAGGTTTGGTTTGTCACCAACTTTGTCTTTTTTATTTTTTTAATCAGTCCGAGAGGACGACGGTATCAGTGATTGATTAGTGATCAGTCTGCCCTCCTCTCCTCCCTCACCTGTTCACTCTGCTGTGAGAAGGTCTGAAAGTCTCACAGAGAAACACAGACTCTCCTGTTTTACGTTTAGGCCTCCTTATACAGTTGTTTAATTTTATAAGTGCATCTGGTTGGTGTCAATGTCATTAACCATCACGTTAGTTTCTGTTGTAATAAACTCATCATTAACAACAGTCTCCTCCACACGCAGCTTCTCTGCAGTTGGTCTGTGTGTTTCCTGATCAGATAAACCAGCGACGGAAACACTAGAAAAGTTGCGCCAGTTAAAATAGAAGTGTCTTTAAAATCTCTTAATAATTTATTGGTTATAAGTCCGGGTCCGTATAGGACGGCGTCTGGGTCCAGACTCGGACCGCGGTCCACCTGTTAGCGACCCCTGGTATAGACAAAACCAGATCTTTCTTTTAGTCAAACCCATTTCACAAATCAAACATGGTTATCTTATTCTTATATTGTAACCTTATAAACTTGTCGTGTTTTTCCCCGTTATTTTGTGGCCGCATTTCTCCCCATCTTTTTCCACGACACATTCCGTTTTGTTTTCCACTTGTTTGTACTCAAAGTATGTCCATATATCATGTCTTTGTTTTCTCCGCGGCTGCCCGGCCATGATCCCACCACAGCTGCATCTAAATAATGCCGCGAGTGGCGATTGGAAGTGACGTCGCCTGCGTCTGCGCAGTGCGACACACAGCCTAGGAAACAGAAACACTGCAAAATAATAAACGCGACTAAACATTAAAAAGTTATTTCGTCTCGTCTCGTTTTGGTCAACGAAAATGAAGAGACATTTTAGCAGGGTTTTTATTTTGTAAACCACATTTTGTCTTGTTTTTATTCGTCAACAATATTGCATTATATATTTTATTATAGTTATCGTCACATAACCACCATTTACGTTTCGTCTCGTCTCGTTTTCGTCACGTGATAAAGGTTCGTTGATGACGATATTTCGTCATAAATTTCGTTGACGAAAGCAACACTATTCAGAATTAAGTTAATTGCAGTCAATTTTCAACAACATTTGCATCTCTCGTTGCATTGTTTACTTACAGATTTTGACCACCCCACGATGGCGGTCGAGCAGATGCACATCAAATAGCTAACATGGTATCTATGTTTCTACATGTGTGGCTAACAGCCCACTTCTGAACTGTAGCTGCTTGCTTGTTGTACATCTCATTTTCTAGTTCTAGACATGCTAAACAGATGATGTGACATGTGGGTTTAGAGACTTTGGAGTTTAAAAGCTTTTGGCAGGGGGCAGAGCAATGAAAGTAATGTAATGAATAATAGAAGCTTACTAATTACTTTTGCTGCTGAATAATGCAATTACTTTTCCAATAAGTAATAATAAATGAGCAACTGAATACATTTTTAACTTGCCCAACATGTGACATAACGCGGCAGTGGTGTTGACAACACGTACAGTTACAGTAACCTTCATATTGTCTTATGTTTTTTTCTCAGGACACTGAACATTAACAAGAGGTTGAACAGAGGTAGTTATGTTTTTTACAACATGCCTTCTACCTGTTTATGTGTTTGCATTACAGTGAGCGCAGCTCAAGTTGTCCTGTCCTCAAGGGTCCTGCAGGACGTTTGGCTGGACTCAGGCTGGCTCATCAATAACTGGCTCACTGGCAGCCTGCACTCACTGACTATAAAAGTAACAGCAGCAAATGAGACTCTGACAAAACACCGCATAAGTCATTAATGACTTGCAGAGTCCGTGCACTGTTGCATATTACGTAGAGGACTGTTACGATTTCAACAAGGTGGAGGACCCAAATGCAGACCACACAGAGGAGTGGTTCAAACGGATATTTAATTAAAAACCAAAAGAACAAAAGGCTTACATAAATCCAGCAGGTGAGGGTCCAAAATCCAGGCAGGGAAAAAAAACAAAAATCCACATACAGGAGAACACTAGGAAACAAACAAGCACTGAGACGAGGCGAGAGGGAGTGACAATGAACCGACAAAGAAAAGAGGACAAGACACAGGATTAAATACACTAGGAAGGGGAAGAAAACAAGACACAGGTGAGGGCAATCAGAGACAGGTGAAAATAATCAGTGATCACAAAGGGAGGGAACACAGACAAAGACAGGAAGTAAAACCAAAACACATGAGGGAGGAACAGAAACTGGACAGGAACAGGAAACAACCAACAAGAATCCCAAACCATGACAGAGGACCACAGTATAACAATTTAGCAGTTACAAATGCTACAAATCAAACACAGGGTGACAAATACTTTACAGTAAGAGAACAACATGA
Organism: Lutjanus erythropterus; assembly: GCF_056507025.1. Classification (NCBI taxonomy): domain Eukaryota; kingdom Metazoa; phylum Chordata; class Actinopteri; order Lutjaniformes; family Lutjanidae; genus Lutjanus; species Lutjanus erythropterus. The sequence goes on along the minus strand of NC_139324.1, from coordinate 2,358,697 downwards.
ATACCATTGTGAATATCTCATCATGTGAGACAGCATTTGATTTTGATGTTGGACATTTAGGATGTGGAGGTCAGACAAGTCAGTGGGCATTTACAGTAAATGCAAATTTTGTTTTGTTTGTTTTTTACTACTACTAATACTTGAAATGTCAGTTTTTCTCATATAAGTGCCAAAGTCTTTCTTCCACCAAAACTTTCACTAACCTAAACTCAACAATATAACATTTAAATGGTACATTGTGTTTCATAATTTTCCCTTAAATAATTAATAGTTCTCTCTCTCTCTGCTACCACACTCCCACACTCACCATTGTTTCCATCATTATTGTAGTTATTTTATTCACAGACTGAGTTTGTGTGGACCTGAAAGACATGATTTAATGTTTCCTCATATTGTGCCTTTATCAGTTCAAAGTTGCAAACTAGCAGCCCAGAAAAGAGTTTGCATATTGGGACCTCCAGTTCCCTTGTCTGTTTTTTTTTTTTTTTAATGGGTTTTTGGCTAGCATTCTACAACAAAAAATGCATTAGTGAATATCCTTCTCCTGAATTTTAAAGGCTTTGTGTTTATTAACTCTTTCCCCACCAATGATGAGATATTTCGTCGACCGCCATTGTCACTGCCAGGTGGTGGCGGACGCTGTGACGGATCATCTGACAAAAAATTTTCACTCAAAGAAGTAGAGAACCGCTGGACTTCAGCAGCAGATGATGATATTATGTAGCATGAAATACATGGGTGCTCACCTGCAGATCCACAGGACAGAGAGCGCTGTGACCCGGGCAGGACGAGGCTGCTCGCTCTGCAGTGGGGACACAGCAAATGGCACACGGCTAACATTAGCCATGCTGGTGATAGTGATGTCACACATGTAATATGAAGTGAAAAAAATAAATAAATAAATAAAAAATTAGATCAATATTCTGCCTCAAAACGTCTCTTTCATAAAAATGTTTTTTGTCTGAAAAGTGGATTTCTTAATGGAACCAACAAAACATTCGAATGCTTCTAAAAAGAATGAATGAAGATCAGATCTGTTCTTTATTTTGATATATTCCATGTTAACATATTCATAGAACTAAATATTATGTGGGAATTTTGTCAAAAATGCTGGTCCTGGCTGGCAACTTAAAAAAAATATGCTGTCAGGGAAAGAGTTAAAAGGTGGTTTCAAACAAGCAGCTAATGAGACTACAGAGGCTGTCCAGGACATTAAACGTCATCATGCCAAACACTAGTCACTTAGCTGTGGGGATGTCATGGGACTATGGTAGTTTTGGTATTGTTTTGTCAGTACTGGTGTGTGTGTGAGTGTGTGTGTGTGTGTGTGTGTGTGTGTGTGTGTGTGTGTGTGTGTGTGTGCGTGCAGACCATCACCACTCACTTGATGCAGCCAGCAGAGTCTTTTAGTTCAATTATTAAACCCTGATTCGGGCCACATTGAGGCCAGTTTCTCTGCAGTTTGTCAATAGTTTTCACTTTGTGCTGTACTGCAGATCGATGGAAATTCCAAACCTGAGCGATTTGCCTTTTAAAACACAAAAATGCAGTTACTTGTTTTTGACTTTGCACAGCAGCGCCTTGCTCTGTCTGCCATATGTTTGTCTTTGTAGTTCCGCACAATCAAATCGAAGGGTTCCCTCAAACATATTTATTTGCTGAGTGGCTCTCTTCATTTATTCATCATATGTCAAGTAAAAACAGTTCACCGTCTTTGTTGTCTCAGGCTTGCCAGTAACAACAAAGAAGACCTTATTCCCTCAGAAGAATCTGTCTGGAATCAGGGTGTGCCCCAAGTGGCTTATGACAACACTTTGAATACCTGCTCGTCAGCTCAGGATACAGAATGCTCTTGTCAAAAAGATGACAATAGAAGATGTCACAGCATACAGTCGCAGTGTTTAGTACGGCACGCCAACGTACCTGCTGCCCAAGGCAAGACAGAGACGCAGGGGGGAGACGGGGAGAAAAAGACTTGGCATGGAAATCTTACCAGATGCTCTGGCTCTGTGTGGCAGTGGCAGTCGGCTCTGCAGGCAGGCTGCAGGGAGGGAGGTATTGTTTTTATATATTTATTCATTTATATAGGTGTAGGGGTGGGCGATATGGCAAAAATATCATATCACGATTTTTTTGTTATAAAATCACGATTTCGATTTTATCACGATCTTACATGTATTTATATTATGTATTATGCTATGTATTTAGATTTACATTTACTGTTTTTACTTTACTTTCTACTTTTCTTTTCAAGCACAAAGGTAAAAGTAAAGGTAGTAATGTCTGCAGAAACCACAAACAGAAGATGTTACTAACTCTTTTAACTGAAATAGTCACCAGAATGTTTTGTTCACATGTTAAAATCACAACATTTTTCTTCTGGAGCAGGACAGACACTCCCAGACCCCCAACAGGGGATTGGTTTACCAACATGCCACCTTTTTCTCCTCTTATGAGTTTGCAGGTCTATATTTAGTCATCAAAAATACCAACAAGAATACCATTAAAGCACAACAACAGCAATAAAAATGTTAATTTTTCAAACAAGGAAACAATAACATGCAAGATTTTTAAACTGTAATTAAGTAAAAACACTAATACCACAATGTAAAAATACCTAAGTAAAGAATGTGAGTATTTTTTCCATCACAGCAGGTCAGTGATCAGTGTTTCAGTGACTCTCTGTGGATCAGTGAATAGTGTTTTATTTATGGCGGCCCGCCACATTAAAAACATCGACACCACGACATGATTTTCTATTTTTGGAGCTGCGCACCTTTTTCAGTCGTGTCTAGAAGGTAACTCTTTATTTGCGCAACTCTTGCGAGATTTGTGTTTGTTATTTTTTACTAAAATAATCAAACTCGCGCGATCTTTCGCAGGTCTAGGGTTCCCTTCTAGACACGACCCTCTCTGTCTCTCTGTCAAACTACAGACAGCAGACTGTCTGTAAACAGCATGATGTTACACTCTGCAGTGTTTCACACAGACTTTATTTGTGTGGACATCCAGGTTTGGTTTGTCACCAATTTTGGCATTTTTATTTTTTTATAATCAGTCCGAGAGGACGACGGTATCAGTGATTGATTAGTGATCAGTCTGCCCTCCTCTCCTCCCTCACCTGTTCACTCTGCTGTGAGAAGATCTGAAAGTTTCTCACAGAGAAACAGACTCTCCTGTTTTACGTTAAGGCCTCCTTATACAGTTGTTTCATTTTATAAGTGCATCTGGTTGGTGATGATGTCATTAACCATCACGTTAGTTTGTGTTGTAATAAACTCCGTCATTAACAACAGTCTCCTCCACACGCAGCTTCTCTGCAGTTGGTCTGTGCATATCTGATCAGATAAACCAGCGCCGGAAAGACTAGAAAAGTTGCGCCAGTTAAAATAGAAGCGTCCCGTCAAAATTTAAAATCTCTTAATAATTTATTGGTTATAGGTCCAGGTCCGTATAGGACGGCGTGTGGGTCCAAACTCGGACACCTGACCTAGACGATCCATACGATCTCCTCACTTTGGCAGATCGTCTACACATTCTAATCCTTCACGATCTAATATCGTCATATCGTACACCCCTATATAGGTGGATATCGGGTGCATTGGACTGCAGTCGTGCTTATTACCCCTGAGTCTATGGATTTTGTTACAATGCAAAAACACCCTATGAATATACCTACACCACAGAATACATATTGCAGAACCTATCTTTATACTGCACTCAATATAGCAAACATTTTAGCTCGTGCTCACCAGACAAAATGCTCTATTGCTTGTCCATGCAAACAGCCAATTACAACCCATAGTTAGGTTTATTTTCAGGCATCAATCTCTAGTGGCCATCATGACAGGACCAGTACAAAAAGAGATAAAGTCAATGTATGGACAAAGAGGGGTGGATGGATGACTCAAACAAACACAGGGAGACTGCAGCTCACATCTAATGCGGACTTATGTTAAGTTTTCAGTCATACGTGAACTTCATCATTTACATCACGACTTGCGTAACATAACTGTTGTTACTGTTCAGAATACTGAACAATAGCTTTTAAATGTATGTGAGATTCTGTTGTTACTTATTGATGTTTTCACTCTATGCTGCTTATGCATTTATGTAGTGTTCTTATTTATGAGTTTTAAGGGCTGAGAGAGAGCCAGGGCAGAATGCATTTCATTGCATTGATTGTACACTGTAGTTTTAATGTGTGTGACAATAAATTTGAACTTGAACTTAACTCAAAGGGATAGTTGACCTAAAAATGAAAATTCAGTCATTATCTGCTCACTGTCGTGGCGATTGTGGGTTGGATTTATTTTGTTAATTGGTAAAACACTGCTGGAGTTTCACAGGAAAACAGTGTTGCAGAATCTCCCAAACAATGGAAGTGAATGGTGACCAATTTTCACACGTAAGAAACAACTGGAAAAAAAAAAAAGATGAAATGTCTCTATACTGCCTCTCTGGCATGATTCAAGTCTTCTTAAGTCCTGACATGTCATTTGCACACCGTCACAACACGCACAATAACATTTTTTTCAGTCAAAGTCAAACTGGCATGTTGGGGCTTTAGGAGACAAGCAGTATTGAGGCATTTTATGTTTCATGTGAACTTTCTTGCTCTTTTTACTTCTGTCATAATTACTTCACCACTAAAGGTCACCACCAAACAATAAACTTAAATATTTGTCGTAATAAGCTTGCACAGACAACCTGCACATTCATTTTTTGTTTTGTTTTTTTGTGAGGACGAGCTGAGTTTGTTTGTCCGTCTTTCAATACTTTCTGATTTCCCAAGCCTGTCTGTGGCATTCACCACCAGTTACTCAAACTAGAGTAAACAGTGCATTTGTTGGGGGACTATTTTCAGCTGTGGGGTGTATTTATAGCGGCAGGGCCTTGTATGAGAGGTTTACTCAGAATAAACTACAGTGTGTGTTTGTTCATGGTAATGATGGAACATGTCACCCAGTGCAACAGTGTGGCTCATTGATGTGTTTTTAGTAGTTCAGGACAACAGTGGAGCTCTGTGGTACAGAAGAAGGGAATACATCAGGCTTTGGATACACACACCATCAGGCTTGGGGAGTAACAGAATTTTGTAAACTGGATACAAAAAAGGTAAAGAGGTAATCAGATTACAGATACATGTAGATAAAAGGGGGATTATTTGTGGATTACAATTTTTAAATAAACAACAATACAATACATAGTGCATACACAGTTGCCAATTCATTATCATGACCTTTAATGGAAAAAAAAATGCATCAGTGGGTGGACATTTCACCATTTTTGTCTTTAAATCAGTCAATCAATCAATAGCAGAGAAACAGCTGGACAAACTACTAAACCTTACAATGATCATAAAACACTTAGAGTCACAATGATGCATCTGTTATTGTTCAACTATTAATTAATCTGCATCTATCACTGGAACAATCCGTAGTGGCTCTCCGCTTCAAATACGTGCCGAGTCTATTTTTGATAGATGCTGCGTCAGTTAGCACAGAGCAGATCGAACGGGAAGGAGGTCAAACACAGAAAAGGCAGGGAGAATCTGGTTCATTTTCAAAATAAAAGACCCCACGCAGACTCACAATCATCAAGACAGACAGAAAAGAAACCATTTAACCATGTAGTCTGCTTAACCATGGTAGAAGCACAAAGAGCAAGGAAAGGACCTAATCAGCAAAATCTGAGATAGTAAACATAATCAGACGGGCAAAACACTCCACCTCTGAAACGCTTCTGAAACACTGCTGGTGGGGTTTGCAGCCGGGCAGAGGATGGATCAGAACTGTGGTGCAGATGCGCTGTGTTTGGTGGAATCAACTGGTTCTTCCTCCATGACAGTAAACTGAATATTTTTTAGTTGTGGACAAAACAGAGTTTGGGAAACACTGATCAACTTTTTTCACTGACTAATTAACTTATGGAGAAAACGATCAACAGATTAATCAATAATGAAAATTATCATTACAGGAAAGACTTGAAAAATAGGTCCATACATATGGAGCTGCATGTTTGAGCCTATTTATCTACTGACAAGGTTGTGACAGGATAAATTAATCCATAATCTTTTATTTCAATTTTTTAATATAAAAAAGTCCAAATTCTCTGATTTTAGCTTCTTAAATGTGAATATTTTCTGGTTTCTTTACTCCTCACTGATAGTAAACTGAATATCTTTGGACAAAACAAGACATTTGAGGACGTCATCTTGAGCTACAACTAATCGATTACTTGAAAAAATATGAAAATAATTGATGATTGCAGCCCTAAAAACACTATTTTAAGCTAAACAATTTCATCATATTTTATACTGAGTTAATCCAAAAGTAATGAAAAGTAGTCAAGTTTTCAGGTACTTGGATTAGGTTACTGATTCCATTTTTAACAGATAATTAGTAACTGCATTGGAATACATTTTAAAAGTAACCCTGTCAACCATGCGCACACAATACATAGTAGTAGGATACATTCATTTTTAGATTGGGTCGTTTCATGGGATTCTTTGATAATAAAAAAAAAATCTTCAGTTTAAGTGTAAAAGATTTCGACATAAATTCATGTGTATTATTTGATGGAGCTGAAGAGCAATTTTAGATTTAATCAAGCAGCATGATAATAAAAGGATTACTGAATGTGCATTTTGAATCACATTAATCATGTCCTGCAAAGCGATGAGATGCATCTCAGCTCTGTGTAGAGCCCCTAATGAGCGGCCCGCCACTGTGTCCTCACTGAGAATGCATGCACTGTGTATCATTTCCAGCCGTGCACACTGATAATAAGCACTGTGCTTTTCACTTGAGGCGTGGAGAGGGGGCTGATTGCTGGACCACACTAAAACCCTGAATGCTTCATTCACCCAGACCACGTTGGCCTAAAAAAAAAAAACAAAAAAACAAAAAAACAAAACTGGACCTTGCACTGGACTGCTCGGCTTTGGAGAGAAGGAAACAGACAGATCACCACTCTTTTGTTCCGTTAGTGGGTCGTTCCACCGGGGACATGCTCGGCTGGTGGGTTGCCATGATTCATTAAAGCCCTGCCCCACATTCTTGCATATTCTTTTGAACATTAGCAGCTTTGTTTTTGTTTAGCACGTTTGTTCTTTTCCTCTCTTTTATCTTCATCAGCTCCTCTCGGCCTTCATCAGGCTCTTTCTTTCCATCTCTCTTTGCAGCTAACGTGCTCTCTGACACTTAGGCCAAAGGATGTGGTCTCAGCACATTGAAAAATGGAGGAAGTGTTGATAGAGCAGAAAATTGCCCTTGTTGGTCCCTTAAGTGAAGCTGCGAAATTAGGTAGCCATGGTGATATACCTCCATAGCTGCCACAGAGCCTCCATTTAGCAGCTTACCACACTGGGCAGGTATCGACCATTCCCCTTTGGGCACCAGACGCACCTCAGCCTCTGCCTTCTGATAAAAAAATCAAAATGCATTAGGGCTCAGGGCATAATAGGGGGTAAGCAGTGGGCCAAATCCAGCAGGACTCTGGAAGAATGAATGACAGCTGTGATAAGTGTTTTTCTATTTGTTTTCTAACCACTTTTTCAAGTTTTCGCTGACATAGCCATAGGGTGAAAAACCCTCACTGAGGAAATATGTTGAAAAATATCTCTAGATGTGTTCTTCATCCACTGCATTGTCATTTCATTCCCCCGAAAGCTGTGTTTCCGCTGGCCAGTGTGATATTGCTGCAGGCCACTTCCACTCGTACTGAACAGCTTGGGCTGGCTTTCCAACAGTATGATGGGCTGTCACAGAGTCGTCACTATCACGGAGCTTAGACTGTCCAGTATGTTGTTTAGCCAACAAAGCCATTATTTTTTCACCCATTTTTCAAAGCACTTATATCTAGAGATGGGGACTCAAGTCCCCAGGAAATAATCAAGGAAATTATTGTTTTATTATAATTGTTATCATGTTTAACTTAATGGATCTAAGCTGCAGTATCATCACATAGCAAGGATGCCTGCAGCTGCTGTGCCATCTGTCACAGCCTTTGACTTTAATAAGTTTGCACAAGGCTCAAACAAAAGAATCACTAAATGCAACTTCTGCTGGGAAAAAGTCTGCAAGATCAACCAAATCAAACTTTATCAGGCTCCTGGAAACTCATCTGGACAGATGAGTCACTTTGTAACTTAATGTGAAAGCGTACATTAGCGAGGGTGATTAGCAACTCAGTAACAGGCTGGTGATGGGGAAAAAAATGTCCATCAACTCATCAAAGCATCATCATTAATGTAAACACAACGGTCCCCCTTCCCCTTGTCCTTCCAGAATCTTATGTGTTGCATCCTCTCAGCTCAGAGTACGATCCCCCTGTCAAGTGCAACAGCTTGATCCATGATTTTGTGGAGCAGTTCTATCTGTCTGCCCACAACAGTCTCTGTTTTCCCGTTGTTTGGCGTGCCTGAGACCCATTTCTTTTTCCTAATCAGACATTAGCGAGGAGCACCTCCTCTCCTCCTGTGGTGGTCCGCATCTGTGCAACCAACTGGTCATTTTCAACTGGATTTGCAGTCATCTCTGGGTCCGCTGCTCTTTAATCCAAACTTCATGCTTGTTTTTCCCAATGATTATGAGTGTATTTCTGACATAGGTGGTATGTTTTCAGCAATAAAACAAAAAAAAAAAATCAAAAAGTAAAAAAGTAAAAAAAAAAAAAAAGTAGCAAAGCTTGAAGGAACTACTGTCTGGACCATCTACATGCACAGTCATTGCCAGAACAAATCTGAAAATATTTAACTTATTGTGGAGTTCCTCCCCCAATGGGTTGAAGAGAACTGATTCATTTTGCTTTTTTAACGTTTTAACTACTGTGTAGTTGCCTTGTGGCATTAACTCAGCATCAACTATCTAATGCCACACTTCATATAGAATGCTGTTATGTAAAATAATTTAATCTTCCACAGCTTTGCAGTTTCTTAGTCTTCTCTGTGCTCTTTCACTAACTTTTATCTGTGGTATGACTTCAGTTTTTCTGTTGCACACTCTGTACAGAATGTTTTGTGATTGAGATGATTTGGTTGTGCACTCTCCCTCCTGCCTCTCAGCACACAGAGAGCTGTGTTTCTCCCTCATATAAAATTTGACAAACAGATAAACTCTGTTGTGAAGGGTTGTTTTTTCCAGCTCCGAAATATTGCCAAAATCAAGCCATTTCTCTCCTTCAATTGTTACGGTTTACTTAGGAGGAGGACCCAAATGCAGACACAGGAGGCAGAGGGTAGAGTTCAAAAGGTATTTAATTAACAAAAAGACCCAAAAACGAAACTTACGAGTGACGAGGGAGAATCCAAAAACAGGCAGGGAGAAAAAAACAAAAATCCACATACAGGAGAACACTAGGAAACACTGACCAAGACGGAGACGAGACGAGAGAGTGAGAGTGAATGAACCAACAAAGGAAAGAGGACAAGACACAGGATTAAATACACTAGGAAGGGGAAGGAAAACAAGACACAGGTGAGGGCAGTCAGACAGGTGAAAATCATTAGTGAACACAAAGGGCGGGAAAACAGAACAAAGACAGGAAGTAAAAACAGGACACATGAGGGAGGACTAGAAACTACCAAAATAAAACAGGAAATAAACCAACAAAATCCAACACCGTGACATCAATAACCTCATGATAGTCACAAATTCCTTAATTTCGTCTCGACAGTAAAATACAGAATAGATTTTAAGGTTCTCCTATTTGTGTTTAGAGCTCTGCATGGTCTGGCACCCCTTTACTTGTCCGAGCTCCTCTGCCCCCTTTCCAACCCCAAATCACTCAGATCCTCGGACCAGCTGCTTCTAGCTGTCCCGTATTCTGGACTGAAGGGGAAAGGTGATCAGGCTTTTGCTATAGCTGCCCCAAAGCTCTGGAACAGCCTACCCTTTTCAATAAAGTGTTCCCCCTCTGTTGATATTTTCAAAGCAAAACCTAAGACTCACATGTTCTGTCAGGCTTTTGAGTGAGAGAGTTGTACTCTTACTTTTATTTATGCATTTTTATTTTATTATTACCATCATTATTATGATTATTATTTTCTGTTTATTTGTGTTTCATATTTTATCTGTTCCTCTATTTATCTACTTGTGTCTGGGTGGCATTTTTATGTCATTTCTGCTGCCCTTGTTGTTTTTACCATTTGTATTTCTTATATTCCTTATTTCATCGTAATGCACTTTGGTCAGCCTCAGTTGTTTTTAATGTGCTTTATAAATAAACTTACTTGACTTGACTTGATATTCTCTTTGCTGGACGTAACCACAGTTTCCTTTTTCTCAGAGTTATATGCTTTATTTGTTCCCAGGAGAACGTTAGTGACATTATGTTAGATATTCTACTTTGCTGCATGACGAGGACACATTTCATTGCTGTGATGCGTCATTATGCAAGACGCTGTGGCTGGGCACAATATCATCCTGGAATGCAATAGCCTGTGTAAATCAATGCTAATATTGTATGCTAATATAGTGGTTCTCAACCTTTTTGAGTTGCAACCCCCCAGAATAATCAGGTTGGTCATTACAACCATCACCCCTGTCTGCCGGAGAAACTCAAACACAAAGACCATTGCTTTTACTCTAACAGACACATTATCTATATAAAATCTATTCTAAGGCAAATGATACCATTGGTACAGCCACCAGTGTAAAACAGGCCACATTTCCCATCATGCTTAGTGCTGGATAGAGTAGTTTGTCAAATTTTTCTATTTTATGTTACAAAATGCAAATGTTACTTTTTATTAGTGTCTGTGTCTGTTCAGAAATTCAATAATTGTCAGCTTTTTGCTGGTTTATAGTTTTAACTATTACTGAGGTGGCTGTTAGATTTTTTGAGTCAGGTGTGTTTTCCATGTTTTTGAGTGCTTGTCCTTTACGCTGAGTGACTTCAAGAGGGTGATATCAGAGTTGCTTCCTGGCTCTTATTCTGTGCTGCTTGCCACAATGTTATTTTATTTTTTCACCACAGCCATCTGGCAACATCCAAAAATGATCTTGCAACCCCCTGGGGGGTCCCGACCCCCGGTTTGAGAACCACAGTGCTAGATAAAGGAATGATGATATTCCAGTATGTTCTGAATTCCTAAGCAGATGGGACAGCATGCAGCAGACGACACAACACTCATTACAAGTAGAGACTTGAGACGTGACCTGGACTTGTGACCAAAGACTTGTGACTTGACTTGCACTTGCAAAAAATTATTTGTGAGCATCTCTGCATGAAACTCGACAACATTTGGCAAAGAAAACATCCTTCATTCTCCTGCGGTCTTCCTCTCTCTGCTGATAGTGCTTTAAAAATACTCAAGTGAATTAATTGCTGCACACACACTTACACACACACACACACACACACACACATGCATCACAAGCTCATTGACCTGAAATAATATGCATCAAATAAACATTTTGGCTGCTTCATCACACTTCATAAATTGGGTGACAGGTGGGAAACATAATGTAATTTTATTATGCTGATTCTATTGAGCGCGTCTGATGGCGGCGACCAACAGATATGTGTGTTCACTGAAAAGCCGCTTTATGTATTTTATGCACTTTTCCCCACCAGAGGGAATCTTAATGATCTGACTGCAAATTTGGTTTTGATGAAGTCTTATATGGTGTGATTACTCTTAATGAGCCAATCTGCTGGCACCCTGCTGTAAAATCTTGCTCATGATAGTGTTAACGTGTCCTAATACGGACCACATTGCTTCTCACCTTGTGTGAGACCACACTACAAAATAAGAGCCCCTAATGGAGCCCTGATACGATATGGCTAATGATATGGCTCTTCTGAATTCTGCACGGTTTGGGTTTTGATTGATTAAGCTGTGATATATTTTGGAATTTCACAGTCACGGCTATATGTGGATAGATTCCAAAAGAGCAGAATTGCACATGATGTATGAGCTGTTTTATTTCTAGAAATTTCAGGATATTTATTGCACTTGTTGCAGTCTAGGAAAAATACCCAACACAGCCTCTTTGAAATAAGCAAAGACCAAAAGTTCCTCATATTAAGGCCAGCAATGTTTAGGAGAGCCAACTCTCTTTGCCTCCGAGCACAAAGTATTGTCATGATAAAATGTCCTTCAAGTTCCCTCTGAATGCTGGCAATCTATCTTGAAAGCTGTTCATATTTTTTTTTCTAGGCGGGAGAAAAATCAATGGCTAAGCTAAGTAATGAATTCCTATTGGCCTGAAGCAGTGAATGCACTGGCACTGCCTGCTGTGCATCTTGGGTAGTGAGTGTCTCCAAATAAGAGACTCCAAATAATGTGCAGGAAAACAATTTCACTTCTCACGGATGAGCCATAATTCACCCTTTAAAGACCCCTCTCACCATGACATCCTTATCAATACAAGCATGCTCCCACTGGCTAATGCCTGCCTGATTTGGCTCTGGACAAATTAATTTTTCTTGCAGTGCAATTCATCATTTCCTCTGCAGCATCACAGGGAAACATTTCACCACTGACAAGAGGAACACATTCTTTCCTGAGACACACTCTCAACTGTCGCCCTGTTTACTTTGTCTTATACACAGCCTTTTCTTAACCCTCCGTTTTCAGATATTATTTAAGGGCTGTTAAGTAAAGTATTGAGCTGGTTCCTCTGATTGGGTAATTCTTAAAGTTTTTTGAAGCCAGTGATCTATGATCTTGATCTAACCTTTTAAAACAGGAAAGTCACGTAATATCAAAGACGACCTGACTGATCAAAGCAGCAATAGACCATCAACTCTTGTGTTCTCTGTGTTAAAATGATTGTTTCTGTCTGGTTGCTTTGGAAGTTGCAACATAATGGCTTATTTAATGGTGGTTTCCCGTGTGAAAAGGCCATCTGACAAGCAAGCAAGGCGGCAAAGTTTTTTTTTTTAAATATAACATACATTTACATTTATGGTGGCTAAAATAGGTTTTGCTGCTGACCCTGTCAGTTGCAAGACCTACAGTTCATTGCTTAGCTTCCATACTGGTACTCGTCTCTGCTTCTCCAAACTGGGACCCATCGAGCACTATCCACTATGGGTAAAGCACTACAAAAAAGGTACATCATCCAACCCCACTTCAAAAAAGCCAAACTATCCCTTTAACCAACACAAAAAGCAAAACAAAAAGCACACAAGCAGTTTTGTGCACAACTGTGATTCTGTCGATGTCGGAAGCCAACACAGCAAGCAGCCAAGTCTTACCCTGACTCTGGGCACACAGCTTGCAAGCCAAGGAACAGGAACCTGCAGCCCAGACCAATCAAATTCAGTCACAGTAGTAGCCAGTAACTCAACTTGCCAGGAATTCATTTCAAATTCATTTTTCCTATTGAAATCTTTTTTTTATTTGTTGTTTTTGAAGGGAAATATGTCCTCCTATCCTTCTTTTGTTCATTTGGCATGAATGCAGTTTGTCACAGTGCATAACAATGCAGTTTGCCATATTGTTCTACTAGAACTATCTTAAAGTAACTTCTAATTCAAGTTTCAGATTTTCATTTTTAGTCAGAAATGTGTTTGTATGCCCTCTGAACATTCAAATTAGCAAATGCATGGCATTACCATTGTTTTGGTGCCTTTTGGCACAGACAAAGTTGGGGACCAACTGCTGGAGCATTGAGCTGCACAGGAGTTAGTGCAGACCAAAACAGACAGAGGAGTGAACTTGCTCTCATCGGGTGGAAACTCCTCATGAATTCCCACATTGCTGTGTGCCTGCCTTTATACAATTGTTTACCATTAATCAAGGAATCAAGGTAATTTATTTTCATTATACAACACAGGGTTGTACGACGAAATTAGAATTATGGCTCCTTTGTGCTACACACAAAATGTAATATATAGATATAGAACGTTTTTGATAAATAATTAAAATAAAATTTCAGAATGGAATAGGATAAAATGTAAATCCAAATGTAACAATATGTACAGTTATTTACAACCAGGAAATAATTGTGTAATGGACTTTTTAAATTTTAAATCAGGTTGAATGTGAACAGCAGAAAAAAGACAATGAAGAATTATGGTCAACACATTAAAAGTTTGACATCTTGGAAACTCTGTTTCAGCTCAACTCAACTGAGTTTAAGTACAGGCGCAACAGCTTGATCCGCAATGTTGTGTTTAACCAGCCTGAATCCCATTTTGACATTCCGTTTCTTCCCATTTCAGCCTCCAGTCCCAGCTATAGCATGGCTCTTATCCCCGCTCACCTCCTCTCCTCCTGGGGTTGTCCACAGCGGTGTGTCCAGCTGTTCTGACTGCATGTTCGAAAGATGCCGACTGCTTTTTGTTGATCGTCTCTGGGTCCACTGCTCTTTAATACAATCCCCATGCTTCATTTTCCAATGACAAGGAGTGTATTTCTGTTGTAGGTGATGCGCATTTTGGCAATAAAAATGAAAAAATAACAGTAAAGTAGCAAAGTTACAAAGAGCTATGAGCCACTGCATCTGCATGTGCAGCTGTTGCCATAGCAAATTTGAAAATGTTGTGGTTGTTTTGGAGCTCTGCCCTTAATGGGCCGAAGAGAACTGATTATTCTGCTTTTTTCACTTTTTTTAACCATACTGTAGTTGCCTTGTGGCATTACATGTTAAACATATTGAATATTTGAGTGCAATCTATGGTGTTGCACAAACAGGTGTTAACTGCAATGATTAGAAAATGAGACACACAAAATTGCCAGGGTAAGTAACTCATATGCCATTCAAAGCACAGATAACACAGCACTCAGCTCATCCACAGAACACAAGCCAAGCAGCAGGCAGCATCACCCACACCACAATTTATGGACACAGTGCTGTGGCTTGGCTGTAATCATGTAGCTGGGACAGTTTGTCATGAACAATGATGATGGAGGGAAACCATCTGCAATCCTCTCCCACTTTGCAGATCATGGACCTGAAACAGCAGCTAGGAGGTAGGAGGGCAAAATCTTGGCAATCTTGTTTTATTTTGGTGCAATATTTCAGCGCGCAGTGTTTATTTTCAAACTAAATAGGATTTGTTGTGTTGCATATGCAGCTCTACTCACTTTCCAACTGCAGCCCAATCCTTGCCCTGAAAGGCGGAAAAATGTTGAGGTGTGAAATTGGGAATCACTTGGAGCGCTATGCGCTCATCTCTCTTATCAGCTGACCTATTTTTAATGGGATTTCCAATTCCATGTGTTCTGTGCTTGTGGGTGCCATTCTGTGTGGTGAAAACATTTGGTCATTGCCCACTGAGAGAGAGATTTAAGGCTCACATCAGCCCACCATCCACACACATATTCATTTCTGCTATGCATGTGTACATATATAACCAACAAAAACACAACATCTACACATGTAGATGCGGATATTAATTCTCTATAACAGTCAGTAGATGCCAATTTATAGATGTGCCTGTGGAAAATTGTCATTATCAGCCTAAGATGGATGAGAAAATGCACAGACACACACATACACACACTCAAGATGTGCATGTCATAACTTTAATTTACAAGATGCACAAGCAATATCATATTTTTTATTCCATCAACAATTCTCATTATCTCATTGCAACATACTTTGTCATTATAATTAACATGGCCAGTGTCAGGCACTCCCTGAACGTCAGCAAGCTACCAACACGGTGTGAATAAGGGACTACTTCCCTGAGCATCCTCAGTGGCAGTGGTGTCTGCACAACACAGAGTACAGTGGTTTCAGACTACACTATGTGGGCCACTTTCTTGTAATTAAAGACACCCACTGCAATGGTATGGCTTGTTAATATGTATTTGACCAGTTTCATAAAACAAAAGGTTTTTCTGATGCCAGCTTTTTCCTCACAGTTTTTGGTTGTGTATTTTGTGTTGTCCTAAGCTAGTGCAAGCCAGGAGCTCAGTGTGGATAAGCTGAGGTCATGTACATCCTGAGCTATGTTTCAATTTTGCATAACATGATTGTATTTCATTGTATGTCCATATATGTATACAGTAAAATTCTTCTCTGTCAAACTGTCATCTTTTGTGGATATAACCTCAATTACTACTGGACCAATCAGGCTAATTTACTGTGATTGAGAACTCTGGAGAAACTTTGAAAAAACCTTTTTAGTATTCAGCGTCAGTAACAGCTGTGGCCAGAGGCATTATGTGCTTGGGTCATCCCATTCAGGTGAACATGACATCTCAAGAACACCTTGAATTTCTTCAAACTTGGTACAAATGACTACTTGAATGCAAGGATGAGCTGATTCGATTTTGGTGGTCGAAAGTCAAAGGTGATAGTGACCACACTAAATACATTTTTGGGTAGGGACAACATATGTGGAGATCATGTTAATGCCGGCGGAACTTTGCAAGTCTTTGATGGTTGCATCTGGCACTTGTGGTGGCACTGCAGTATGTGACATCCCGGGGTTTGGTGCAACCTCTCTAAGGCCTCTTGACTTTGAGCATGGTGTGCTGAAACTTTATTATGTCAAACCAGAACTTGAGCAAAAACATGAGAAAAGATTTCTGCTCTGGTCACTTTGGGTCAATTTTGGAATCCCAAAGGTTGAATTAACTGTGTGAACTGTGTGACGTAATAGTAATGGTACACAAGGGATGTGCATATGAATGTCTTATGCTTTGACACATTATAATTAGTGAATAGTTACTGTCAAATTTTAAACACAATAAAGGATCAATCAGTTTTGAAATACTCAAATGCCTGTGTGATGACTGGGATGGGAGACAGAGGAGCCGGCTTGATTGTCTGGTTCCATTTTCCTGTCATTTTGCATGAATGACGTGTTTTGATGTAACTGGACACATCACTGTTCACCCGAGGGCAAAAGAAATGCTTGCAATTTGTGCAACTTACAGACCCTCAAATGCCCCAACTAATTGTGCAACGCTCTCGGGATCTCTTCACGAAATGTGGACGAGATGATAACTTGGAAAAGCAGGATTACTTACAAAATTTTACCCATGTGGCACCCAATTTCTCACCAAAAACCCGTCCTGAAGCAAATACCCCTGCAAGGCGGTCTTCACATTAACATCTGAAAGCACTCTGTCAAACACCTCACTAAGCATAGGATCAGTCCACAGCTCTGCTTCCAGGTCAAGAAACAGACAAGAGAGAGTCAGGTACAGACGCAGAAAAAGCCCCACCCTGCCCTGTGCTATTCTGCTCAAGTTCAGGTTCTGCCTTCTCAAAGCTGAAAAGCTGTGAAAACCCCAGGAAAACACTGTGTACTCTCATCAGGCAACTCAGTAACAAAGGGTGAGGATGTTACCTCAATATCAGCCCACACATGGCTGCCAGCCACATCGCGCTCCAGGATGACATCCAGGCTTTGGACTGGTAGTACAAGATTCACGCCCGTGGCCAGCTCGCCTTAGACATGGTCAAGCTCCAATTTGTGCACTGGAACAGGCAACACATTTAAACTGTTTACTGAGATAATAAATCAAGTGAGAAGTAGGGTCATTCTGACATAGACTTTAATGCATTCAGACTTCTTTTTGAAACCAGTGGAGTCGCCCCCTGCTGGCAATTAGAAAGAATACAGATTTAAGGCACTTCTGCATTGGCTTCACTTTTCAGATACAGTCTATGGTTTCCAGTGCTTCCCTGTCTGTCTCTCTCTGTGTATGTGTCTGCAGATGTATGGGCATGGTCCATCCTTGTCTATCCACCCACCTGCCTTTGATCACATTATCTACCTGCAGTATATTCAAGGATTGAAGGTCATTTATCCTCATTATGCAACACACGGTTCATTTATTCATTATCTGTAACCACCGATCCTTAAAGGGTGATGGGGAACTTAGGTATATCCCAGACGATGTTGGGCAAGAGGTGGGGTACACCCTGAGCAAGTCACTAGTTCATCACAGGGCTGATCACAAGGTTGTACAACAAAATTAGAGGTGCAGTTCCATTCACATAAGTAGATAAATTCAGAATGGATTAGGATAAAATGCTTAAAAGATAAAATAAAACATGCCTCTAATGTAAAGAGCAACAAGATGGTGATGACAGCATTGACAATATCTCCATTTTCATGTGAGAAGTTGCGAAGCATCATCAGTGGTAACCCAGTCCTTCTTCCCTTGTTCCCCTTGAGTCTTGCGTGTTGCTTCTTGTCAGTTTGGATGCCATCCTCCTGCAACACCTTGCTCCTGGATGTTGTGAAGCACGGCGGCCTCTGGTTTCCGGTTTGCTTGACCAGCTCAGCCATTTTATTTTCCTGACCAGACACTATCCAGGAACAGCCTCAAGTCCCAGCTCTAGAATGGTAGTGGTGCGTCCCTCCCCATGCTTAATTTCCTAAATACCTACAAGCCGAAAAACAGTTTAAAAGAGAAAAGTAGCAGAGCTGGAAGACGCTACAGGCTGCTGCATTTAGCCATTGCCAACTTGACTACAGCCACTTTTGTTTGTTGTTTCAGCCTCAGTGGAGGCTACCCTCTTGGCTTACGCAGTTTTCAAGTCTGTGGTACCTCGGTTTCTTTCTATTTCATGCCTCTGTCTCCAGCCACTTCCTAGCCTCCACGCTGATCCCTGCCAGCCACACTTCGCCTCAATCCCTCTGCCCACACCAGCCGCACCATCTCCGTACTCACTCGTACTGTCATTGGATCCCCTTTCCCATGGTCATCTCCTCAGAGACAACAAGGACTCTTTTCTTATCACCGTCACTCTGTTCGTGTTCTGCGTTTGGGTCCCACCTGAGTTTGTAACAATAATGTGCGCTTGCTTGTAATTAACTGGCCAGTGTCTTACCAGATGATGCTGTGCTGCAGCAAAAGTTCAGCCAGGTTAAATTCTTTAGCCAGGTGACCCTTCTGGCACCTGGCCAACTGCATGGCTCCAGGGCTTCATGTTTTCATGCAGGGTTCAAGTTGCTCTGAGCACAGTCTATAACTATTAGCTAACCTTTTGACCTGCAGTGTACTTACTAACTTTTCTATTAACTCAACAAAAGCCCACAACCTATCATCATGCTTTCTTCTATCACCTTTCTAACCTTGTGATTACTATTGATTTACTATTTACTTTTCAACGTCTATATGACAACAACCTTTATTGTAATATTGACTTGGAGTTTGGTTTATTGAGCCTCATGCAAGAACATGTCATATTCTTATCTTAACTTTCTCTTACCTTTTTCATATGGTGGGCTTTTACAAGTGTTAGCAAATGCTCCTTACTTCAAATAACTGTGTAAATGACACATGTAATCATGATGAATTTGATGTATTTGAGCACTCGTTCATGAAAATTGTAAATGAGCATAATTAACAACCCAGTGATATAATTTAAGCATATGTGTGCTGCTTCATATGTCAGAGGTGTTTGTTCATAAAAATGGCATCAAAAAGTAAAAAGAGAGAGAGGTCATGCTTTAAGAGATCCGTAAAAGAGATCCCTAAAAGAAGGCCTGTTATTTTAGCAGCGTTAGCAGTAGAAGTACTGATGCTAAAGCCAAGGAATGGGAAAAAATAACAAGCAATGTTAATGCCATGCCTGAGAGTCAATATGAAAATGGCTTAAAAAAAAAGTCTCACCACAGCAAGGCGATCAATGACTGCAACAGGGGGAGGGGGTCAAGGGGAAGTCTCCATCATGGAGATGGATTACAGAATACGTGCCATAATAGATGAGGTTGCACTGTCAGGCAATTGCAACAGAAGATGTTCCTCAGGACTGCGACTTGCATAAACCTGCATGTGAAGATTAGGCCAATATACCTGACAGTAATGGTTAAATTCCTATTTAAATTAATGATGGTATTATTATGCTATGTGAACAAATTTTTGATTTATTTTATAATTATAACTGAGAGAACTGCAGAGTCAAACAAGAACATATAAACTCAAATTTGCAAAAAAATTATGAAATATACAAACCTAGGTTTGGATAACAGTGGACTAACTGCATATGACTCTTACAACAGGTCTGAATCACTTGTATATTGTGTTTGTGAATAAGAGAAAAATCCAAATACAAGAATATTGCTTAATATAGCAAACTCTCCTGAATCACTCAGAAAAAAACACTTCTTGAATATATTTATGTTAATAAATCATAAAATACCATGATGTGTCATCAGAGATCAAGGAAACATCCATCCATTGTCTGTAACCGCTTATCCTGACGGGTCGCAGGCAGCCTGGAGTCTATCCCAGCTGACATTGGCCGAGAGGCGGGGTACAACCTGGACAAGTTGCCAGTTTATCACAGGGCTGACACATAGACAGTCAACCATTCACTCTCACATTCACACCTATGGGCAACTTAGAGTTTACCAATTAACCTATTATACTGCATGTCTTGGGACTGTGGGAGGAAGCTGGAGTACCCGGAAAGAACCCACATGGACAAGCAGAGAACATGCAAATTCTGCAGAGAAAGGTCCTTCCTAAGCCACAAACTCCCCAGCCCCACAGCTGGCTGGGAGATTCGAATTCAGAACCTTCTCGCAACAGTGCTTACCACTGCACCACCATGCCACCCTTCAAGGAAACATGTTAAGTTGAAATACTTGCTTCTCTGACAACGTCACAACCACAGTGTTCCCATTTGAAATTTCTATTCCAGGCCGAAACAACTGTTTTATTTTGCTCATTTCATGTTAATTAGAGTTCTAATTAATGCAAAATGTTTCCAGAATGAATTAGTGTCTATTTATGAGTTGTAAGAAATAATTAATAATCTTTTAGAAGGAGTAGATGTCTATAACGGTTAAATTGAGCAAAATGTTAATGGAGTCTGGCAGGCAGTGACACAGGCAGCCACTTAACTGCAGTCAAGAGTGTGTATTTTCAGAGCAGTGGGCGTTTGTTTTCAGGATAACAGGCTTAACTTGAAATTAACAGACAACTGACAGTTATAAACAGTTGATCGACAACAGGGGGCGACTCATGAGGAGGGCGCAGGAGAAGCTTCAGCCTACTTAATATAAAGTTTATGGCTCAAACTTGGTATTTAGGCTAACAAACTTATTGTTATGTATTGCTTCTTTAAAAACAAATCTGTACAGTTGGTTCTTGCTTGAGGCCCGTTGTCAGTTAGAATAGAATCGAAATAGAATAGAAATTAGAATCACTTTTGTTAAAGTTACAAATGGAACAATCACACACACACACACACACACACACACACACACACACACACACACACACACAAGTATAAACCTCTCCTTTGTGATGTACCCAAGGAGTAAGTGCTAAATGTTGTGTCTTAAATCATTGATTCTACAGTCGCCTACATCTATAAACTCCACACTCTTATATTTTATTTAAGGCTTTCCTGGGTGAAAATAAACCATGCAGGAGTGTTCAGCGTGCACACACACACGCACACTCCGATGCTGACTCTGTAGCAGCTACTCACCATTACCAAGATGAAAAGTCGTCTCTTTGTGGCCTTTGATCTTCTGTTCTCCACATCCTGTTGGTGCACAGGGCTGGATAATGAATCAGCGACGACACTCTTGAATAATATATCTTTGCATGGATTCAATCATTTTATTTCAAAGCAATGCCTCGGATTCGTCACACAAACAACAAGCCGCGGCAGCCAGGTTGAAACGGCTTGACCGATGGATCTGCGACTGCATTTGTGTATAAATCAGCTTCAAAGTCACCACTGGGCTCCACATATGACCTTGTTAGTGAAATCAAGCCATGCAGAAACACATTTTATACACCATGACTGAGATAATTCAGTTTACCAAGAAAGTCACGGTCAGTGCAGTGTTAACATAGCTGTGTACATTGCAGCGTGATGCTATAGATGACATTAAGTGGACAGTGAGAGACTGAACAGTGCAGTGGTAGCTTATAGGCTGTCATAAGGCAACGAACCATGATGCCCTTCAGGCTGATCCCAGTGGAGTACTTTACTCTCTAGAGTGGGCAGTATACCAGAGAAAAGTAGCAAAGCATAGCAAAGTGCTATAGAGGTACAGCAATATTCAAGTTCTTCATCCTATACTTTTTCCATAATACAGCAAGAAAAGGCAAAATTGGAAATGCTTCCACAATCCCTTCCAGGCATTGTGAGTATGCAACCAGACCTTTGAAACTGATGTTTATGAGAAACCAAGACACTCATTTAAAGGTCATACGTGTAAAGCAACAATAAATGTGTGTTCAGAGTTTATCACACCACAGAAATATGTTATTACTATACTGGGGGCATGTCCACTCTGCTGTCTCAGTGTCAAACACGACGGCAACCTGAAAACAACCTGAAACACGGACAGTCCATCTAGCAGTCATGTTGGACATGTCCAGACATGTTTGAGCCACCAGAGCCAGAGGACGGTGACAGGATGGTTTTCTTTTTTGTTTGTTTGTTTGTTTGTTTATCACCAAAGGTACGTTCTTAACTGATCATTGGGAGGGTGAAGGGAGGGGAAGGTGGTGTCATTTGCATGTCAGTTTGTTGGACTTATATAGTGTTGGGTAGGGGTGTGTATCTCACTGACTGAGACGATTTGATATAAATTCTCAATGCATGTTCAACGATATATATCTTAGAAATTTTGAAATTAGAACTTAGTGTTTCTCATCTTTCTTATAAAACCCAAAACTTATTCTACACTTGCGCATTATGAAGGTTTGGTGGTGCAACATCAGTTCTTTCACTGTCTGCTTTGAGGAAATGAAGGGGAGAGACATGAGAGGAGGCAGGGAGCGCTTGTTTTGTGTGAGCGAGGCAGCAGGTGTTCAAGAGCGGTGCAGGCAGAGGCTGGGGGGAGAGAGAAAATGGAGGAAAGTTACAGTGGCAGTTCATCAATGCCAAAAATGAAACATATGTGCGTTCACATGAGTTGTATCGATACGCTAGTGCTGCATTGATTTCTGATTCACGTTCAGCTTTTTACTGATACAGGCCGTCTGAACCTGCACTTGTATCTCACACATTAAAGCCCGATGCATCGGATGCATGAGTGAATCGTTACACACCTAGCGTTGGGGGACTATGGCTCCAATACATATTTCAGGTCGGCCCAAAAAATCCTGAACATCAGACAATGGTCTAACTCCACACTTCAGTATTACAGTTATCAGTCTTTTTTCATGTGCTGCTGTGGCTGCAACTGTAACTAGAGCTACTAGAGCTTTGTTGTTGCTGAAGCCACCTTCAACCGCCGCGAGGTCCTGTGGCAGATTTGATTTTGACGCCTCTGACAGCATTCAAGGCAATTATTATCCAGCTGCTATGAGTCCTGAGCTGCACTACTGCACTGAGAATCAAAGGAAACACAGTTTGCTGCTGAATATCACAAGAGACAAGCTGTAACGAGTGGGAAAGCAGTCAGCGTGGACAGGAAAATCAAGACCTGTATCGATGAAGACATCCCACTCCACCCACACACACACACACACACAGACACACACCATACCCTGCCCAGTATCACTCCAGTCAGTAATCAGATTTATTTTCTAATTACACTTCTAGTTTCCTATTAGACCTTTGAAACATATGAAATGTTGTCATAATTACCGTATTAAGTCTTGCGCTATAGCCAAAAACGTGTTTTGTGAGGTGACAGAGACCTTTGATTACCAAAATCTAATCAGTTCATTCTTGAGTCTAAGTGGATATTTGTGCAAAGTTTAAAGAAATTCCCTCAAGGAGTTCTTGAGATATCACATTCACAAGAATTCCAGTGCCTGAAATGGGCAAAAATGTGGAGCTGAGTCAGCTGAATGAAACAGCTGCCATCTATGAAAATTATATAAAAATTCACCTCCCATACACCTGGGAAATTAACTGTAGAGCCCCAAACCATTTTTATACCAGGCTGTAAACATGATTATTTCTGCTTTAAATACATTTTAATGTGTGGGTCTGTGAGGACTTACTTGCTTTTGGAGTCGCCCCCCCAGTGGCCAGTGGAGGAACTGCAGTTGTTAGCTTCATTTTTCAGAGCTGGAGGATGGCCTGGAGGCAATTACCTTAGTTTCTTACCTCGCAGCTGTTTGCCAAGAAATACAAAACATGTAACTGCTCAGAAATATGTTGTTGTTTTTGTCTGTGTAGAGTTAAAAGATAAATTAGATAAAAGAGAGGTTTAAATGTGTACTTTGGAACTTTAGATAGAGCCATGCTAGTGCCTTTGCTTCCGGTGTTTATGCTAAACTAAGCTAATCGCTTCTTTGCTTGAAGCTTCATGCTTATCACAGAAACATAGCAGGGATATTGAACCTCATGTCTAACTCTTGGCAAATGCTGATATTATGAAGCATTCTAAGCCAGCACCAACACATTTTGCGCATTTTACATCCTTCCATTGTTCAAGTTTGTCACAGAAACTTAAACTGATGGGGTCATGTTAAGTTATTAGTAACGCTGAATTAATTTTATCTGACATTAGCTAAAAACATGTCAGACGCAGAAAGATCAAGAGATGCGGCATCAAATCAGGAGCTGACTTAGAAGACACTAGAGCAAAACATGCTTTTTCACCACAGGGATTTCATGGATATGATTCGACAGGGCAAGTTTCTCATTTATCAACAGATTTCCTGGCTTCTATCTTTTCAATTCCAGACCACAGCAATTAGCTCACTTTTCCACCACATTGCTCCAGAGAATAGAAAAAAAGGGTTCTCCAAATATACTCTTAAAGGTTGCAGTCACAGCTGGATGCTTTAGTTCTTCAGTAAAATGGTGTCACGTGGCCACACAGAGCTGCAAGGACTCAAAGCTGTTGCTGCTGGGATCAAGAACAGAACCTGGTACACGCACCGAAACAAAATGACAGTGAGCTCCTCTAATCCTCTGCTCTAATCCACTTCTACTAAAGGCAACTTGCCCGCTTTTAGCAGAGGTGCACTGCTCGCCAGAACACCTGATTCAGCAGGCACGGTAGCCAAATGGCTGAAATCTACAGAATACAATTTGGGGAACATCCTATTATCATAATGTGATAATAAAAGAAAGAAACTGGTTCCAGGAGCATGCACACATGCTCTGTGTTCAGTGACAGCTTTGTGGGCCATTTTTAGTCGCATCAGACTGTTCAGAATATCTCTATTTTCTGTGGAATTTGTTCTGTGGTAAAGCAAATATTTGTGCTCACAGTTTTCGCTAGAGCACCGTAAAGGCTTTATATACAGGTCACAAAATGTCAT
The DNA here is from genome assembly GCF_056507025.1 of Lutjanus erythropterus. Lineage (NCBI taxonomy): Eukaryota > Metazoa > Chordata > Actinopteri > Lutjaniformes > Lutjanidae > Lutjanus > Lutjanus erythropterus. The sequence goes on along the minus strand of NC_139324.1, from coordinate 2,333,574 downwards.
AGCCAGTGTTCTGTTTTAGCAGTCTTTTTCACTGTCTGCCTCCTCTTTTTCCCACTTGACATTTCAGCACTACATCCCAATTACAGGTGGGGAGTGAATCAGTTTTCCATTCAGCGACATAATCTCTGCTCTAAATGTATTGCATGTTTGGGATTATCTTAGATTTACTTATTACATTCGGTTTTTATTCCCAGCATTATCGTGCTGACTGATGGAGAACGGTCTCACTCTCCTGAGGAAAGTCTCGGGCCTGCAGGCCTCTGATAACAAGAGCGCAAATTGGCAATGTCTTTAAACAGAGTCGATTGAAATTAAGGGATGGGTATTCTAAATTAGTCTCTGGGAGAGAGGGCTTGTAATTTGATTGATGGCTTTCGCTGAATGTCTAGTTATGACTCATTTGTGTAGACATAATCTGTCATCTGAAGTGTAACAAAGCAGATCCTTACAAAAGAAAGCTAAAAAATAGGATCAGGACATGTCTTTTCTTTTTTTAAAAAAGCATTTGATATGATGAAAAATAACATGAGCTGAGCATAAATCTGTCTGCCTGTCTGATCTTAAAGACGTTAAATTGGAATGGTGCACGTGGGACCTTTGCTTGGGATTATAAATTGAAGTCTACAGAGTGCACTGTAAAAAAAAATCATATAGGGTATACCGAATTTGAGAGATCTTCAAACTGAGAAAATATAAAAGGAAATCCAATTAGTTTATAATGTTTGTCAGTGTGACGGAAGAGCTGTTGTTTCAACCTGATACTGCTGCTTTGTTCCAAGGCGTCCCCCAGGTGTCAGTGCTTGGTCCTCTCCTTCATCGTCCACATCCTTCCTCTTATCATACGCCATCATGGTCTCCGCTTTCACTGCTACGCTAATGATGTCAAGCTCTACCTCTCCACCAAATCCATCACAATCAACCTTTCGCTAAGCCCCACCTCCAACAGCAACTGTCCAATCATAGCTTAGCATCTGTAACTAGAGCTGACAAGCTTTCCATTTCTCTGCATATTGACGTGGTGAACAGGAGGCTCAGAGAGGACACTCAGTGTTTCATGAGTTTGGAGGGTGACGTCTTTTCTGTAGTCTCTCAAAAACATGAAACACAAGAACACACGTGTGGTAAATGGATTAAACTCTGTATTCATCTGCTCTAACATAAAGCTGCAAACTTTAGCATGTCCAGCTAACTAAGACGAGCTTACTAGCTGTAGTAACTTTACCTCCAGCCACCCTTGTTAGATACCACTGCTTGTGCTTTTGTTATGTGAGAGTTTGAGTAGGAAGATGTGGGCTGATGTGGAAACAAAAGTCTAAGCCAAGTTAGCTTAGCTCCTAGTCCTAGCTTCTCAGTCTTTTAGCGCTAACATTATACCATGTGCACAGCTCTCAGGTAACTTTACATTTACACACCGCGTTCTTGTTTTAAAATGTGTCAAATGTAAAAACAGACTGATTAAAACTTTTTGGCTGAGTCAAGGAGTTAGCAGTGGCTCACATCAGCCAGGTACACTTATGAAATCTGCTTATGAGTCATTATTTTAGCTAACAAAGTTCATTGTTGTTAGCTAGAAATGAGAAGCTGCTTTTGTTTACATCTCTGAGTACTCAAAGACCTTGTGTTTCAACAGTTACCCCCAATTTTGATGTCATATCTGCCAGCATTTTCACTATAAACTGCATAAATGGAGCAAGAGAATAGAAAGTATGACAGGCGTAGCAACAGTAATTAAGTAGGGTGGAGCTTAACAAAGGGTCAGTTGCAGTTCACTGCACACTGACCAACTGTCTCACCCAAATTAAATCATGGAGGCAAGCAAACTTCCTCCAACTCAACTGTGACAAATCTGACATCATCATCAGCCCCACCCCACACCATCGATAACTCCAGTCTGTTTTGATCCACAAAAGTCTGCAGCCTCTGGAGTAACCGCTCCTTCAAACACCACATTAATCAGATCACCAAAACTGCATTTTCCCTCCCTAAAAAACATAGCTTGTCTCCGTCCATCTCTCTTCCGCTGAAATTGATCGATGCCTTTATTGCATTAAGAATCGATTACAGCAATAGCATTCTCTACAGCACATCATCCAAAGTCCTCAATAAGCTCTCAATAAAATCTGCTGCTCGCCTGCTCACTCACACCTGCTCCCATGACCATATCACCCCTGTCCTCCAGAACCTCCACTGGCCCCCTGTCCCACATCGGATCCAATTCAAAATCCTCCTCCTTACTCGCAAAGCCCTCCATAACCTGGCCCCCTCCTGCCTCACTAACACGCTCCACTCCACATTCCCTCCCTCTGCTCCTCTGGAACCTTCTCTCTACACCACACAAGGACTAGGCACCTGACCTGGGGAGGCAGAGATCCTACGCCACAGCTGCCCCCTCCGTCTGTAAATCTCTCCTTCAAACAACTCAGAGACTGCACAAACCTGTGCACTTTCAAATCACTGCTCAAAACTCACCTATTCAGAATTACTATTATTATCTTGAGGTTATTGATGTTTTCTCCAGTCCAACTGAATTAATATCAAGTTTGTTTGACTTGAAATCTTTTCAAATTAAGTCGCCTTACAAATTTAAGGCAGCTGAGATACTACATTCTTAAAGTTAAAATAAATATTTTCTTTTTACAGTGTTGCTCGCCTTTTACCAATGACTATTTTCAGTCCCCCATTTAAAGAGGTTCACTACATCTGACACATTGGCTTTGGCTGTTACGTCAGACAGAAAATAAGATTCAAAAGCTCCAGCTTGTTCCCTTTTGCACAATAATGAGGGTAATAACATCTGCAACACATGGACTCTTCAACTCGGTAATGGAGATTTGATTTACTTGTATCTGCCCTCTGGGTCTGAGTTGCCTGAGGCTGCAATCACGCTCAAAGCTTTCATCCTCAGCTCTGCAAATGGCTTCTCACATCTCTTTTAGTATTTTATTGTGTTTTTGGTTGGCTGTAAATTTCTATTACTTGACGTAACATGTATTGAATACATTCTTGCACCAAACTGCACAGGGGAACGTAATTACTGTTTATTTATGAGACCTGTTGATAAGAGTAAGGGGAAACTAGGTCATTTTTAAGATATCAGCTTGCATACTGCAAATTTGATGAGATGAGCCCGAGATCAGAATTGAAAATGCATGACTCTGTGCAGCTCTGACTGCTCAGACAGATTAGACAACTGTGGTCATCATGTGTCAAAGTAAAAACTCAAGAAACTTCTGGCCGCAGTGTGAACACAACCTAAAATAACTCACCATCGGCACCTTCGAGGGGGATGCTGGAGTTAGGAGTGCAAAGAGAAACTCTTTCTTATGTGGACTGTTGCAACGGCATATTAGACCATCGTAGAGGGAAAAAGTACAGTGTCAATATTATGAAAAATATTTCCAAGATTAAAGTTGTAAATTTAGGAGAAAAAAACTTGGATGTTCTCTGAGATTAAAGTGGTAAATTCATGAGAAAAAAATCACAAGTTTACTAGAAGTTTGTCACTTTGCAAGATTTTGGTCCGACCTTAATAGTACCTGGTGCGACCTTATGGCTTGCGGATGCGTGTCAAGCTGCACAGAGCAGATCAAGCAGACAGGAAGTCAATCACTGAAACACGATGGAAGATCCGGTCAGTTTTCAAAATAAAAGACCCTGTGCAGAGTCACAATCATAAAGAGGGACAAAAAATAAACTATTTAATAACTACTTTGCCTATTTCCCCATGGTAGAAGAACAAAAAGCAAAGAAAGAGGCCCAAATCAACAAAATCTGAGCAACTCAACATAATCAGGCAGGAGAGGCATTTCTGAAATGCTGCTGCAGACGTGTGGAGGATGGATCAAAACCGTGGTGTAGACCCACGTACAGTGGAATCAACAGGTTAGTAATTCTTGATATCACCTCATCCAAATCAGTATCTTGTTTTGCATGTAGCACAGCTGATTTGGATGTGGTGATAACTGTATTGCATCAGGAACTAAAACACAATGGACAAATGCACATATGTTGTTAATAACTAGTACATATAAGTTATTCTGGCCCTGACAAAAGATGATGTATAAATAAAGGGTTTTCTCATATTTTTGCCACTTTAATCTCAGAAATTGTTTTTTTTTTTGTCCCCTTCCAAGCTCTGTTTTTTTCACTTAATAACCCTAATATGCTGTCATAAGGCTGCAGTCTTGCACTGTTATGAATTAGCTACTACATGTGGCTGGATTGACTCTGCTGTCTTTCATAAGGTCTTTGGCCAAGAAACTATACAAGCACCGCCATCTTACACTGGTGACATCTTTAGGATTCATAGTCTGCTCAGAAGTGGCCAGTGATGAAATTCCTGCCCACATTGCTCAATTTAACTAAATAAGGTATTAAACCATTTTTAGGGCATCAAATAACTAATTAAAACAGTGTCATCAGAAAAAAATAAAAAAATAAAAAAATAAATTTATATATTTATATATATATATATATATATATATATATATATATATATATATACACACACATATATATATATATATATATATATATAATTCATTTTTATTTATTTATTTTTTCCAATGTGTGTGTGATTTTTGATTTTTGATCTATACTGCAGCCCACCATCAGGGGGCGATCAATATGTTTTGGCTTCAATTTTAGGGAGCTGTCATGTTGTCCATTTTTATGTTGTTTTGGCTGAAACTGAGTCATGCCCCCAGAGATACAGAGACACAACAGCCTCAGTTTTGTGGTGTAAAGTAGGAAAATCCCAGCATTGTTTTGCAACAAACGATGCAACAACTGTCACTTCCTCAAAAGAAACAATAACAGACAAATGGGCTACTTTTGTTAGCAAAGAAAATTAAAGAAAATACAAATCTTTGCCAAACACTGACAGCAGATTATTATAATGCCAGATAGTAGCTCAACAAAAAGTTGCTCCTGATAGTGTCAGTTTCTTTTAGACCATGACCATGACTGTGCTGCAAACTTAACCAAGTAGTTATTTTAACCCCAAACCATGATCTTCACTCATCACAGCCAGGTCACCTAACAAAAACTAAACCATGGCCGTGTCAGATTAGGAAAGAGGAGTGATTTGCTGGAGTGTCTGATCAGAGAGGTGTCTGATCAGAAAATACTGAGTTGATTTTGCTTAGTTATTTGTAATCTGTTGTCAGTTGCTAGGAAGAGATCATTCAGTGTGCTGTCTGTGTGCGCTTGACAGATGGTGTTAGAGCAGCAAGGTTACTATAGTTCACTAGTACTAAACTAAAAACTAAAACTAGGTGTGGAAACACAAAAGCATTTAGTTGGACTGGCAACTTGTCCAGGGTGTACCCCACCTCTTGCCCAGTGTTAGCTGAGAAAGGTTCCAGCCTGCATGTGACCCGTCAATATAAGCAGTCACAGACAATAAATGGATGGACTTAACTATAATACAAATAAAACCTAGACTTGACTTGAGAAAACTATGAAAAACAACTGGAAATAATACAGTATTGTGTTGTTGCAAAACTTTCTAAAATAAAATGTTCATATGCAGCAAATGTCTTTGGTTAGTTAGTACAGCTGTTCTTTTAAATGGCAGAACGCACACTAAAAGCATTTTGAGGTGTGTCAAACTATCTTGACGCCTCGACTCCGACCTTGTTTTGATTTTGGAGCATCAAATGAGGACCAGAGCTTTTTCCTGCAGCTGCGGCACCTGTTTAGAGACAGCTAAAAGGAATAAAGAAAAGACATCAACATGAGAAGTGGGTGCTGACAGGGTTGCAGCACCAACTAAAACCAGGTTAAAAAATAGGCCTGTAAACATACAAAGAGAGGGAGGGAATGTGTGTGAATATGCAAAGGTATGGTGATGTGATATAAAAACTTTTTATGATAATGAATCCTGTTACTGTGCAGTTCTGTGGTATGTGATTTTGTTTTTCCCAAATCCTATTTGTGTACTTTTAAATACTCAAATGCTTCATGCTAATTCATCAGAAATAATTGCAAAGGAAGAGAGAAAGGCAGGAGAGGGAGGCAGTGTGTGTGTGATGTGTCAACATGGTAAAAAAAACTTTTTTTGCACTCATGAATCCTGATGTTACTGTACAGCTGTGTGGTTAATACACTGCAGACTAGAGTCTCTGGGCCCTATCTCACGCTGATCTAAAGCGCAAGTGGAAAGCGTGAGGCGTAATGGATTTAATTTATTCAAGGTGTGTCCAAATCCACCTTTGCCGTCCTGTGCCAGTGATATTTTGCCCTGTCCTGCCCTTTGCGCTACCAGCACAAAGCAGGATACACCAATCAGATGTGCCCAAGTGCCCTCATTAATTCACGGGTGAGTTTAGGTCAAACATGCAATAAACCAATCAGAAAGTCAGCTCTCATCACCTTTAAGAGGCAGGTGTGCAAGCTGTGCAAGCGGAGGCAGCATGACGGCGGATTTACCAGGAGGAAACAAAGAGAAAAGATTTTTAAAGTGAGAAGACAAATCTCCTGGTTCAAGGAGTGAAAGAGTGGAAGTGCGCAATATATGGAGACAGCAGGACGTCTCCAAAACAGCTTCATGTCGAAATACATTACTGCCTGAAAAAACCAATACAATAAATGAACCGCAAATGTCATGGAGATATGTAACTGCTTATATTTTAAGCTGAAGCACGTTGAAAGTATGTTGTATTTAATTTGTTTATAATTAATTATTAGCATCATCATCATTATTAATTTTACTGGCTGAGGAGAGGGGAGAGAGATGGTGCAGTAGAGAGGGGAGGCGAACAGATCCAGTCTAGCCGCAAAACTGCCCGGTTCCGCTGGCCCACCTGAGCCAGGTGGAGGAGCAGATACACGGCTGTCCGTGCTCCTCCTTCTTCTCCTCTCCCACCTAATCATCTCCTCCTCCCATCCTCACTCCTCTGTCCTGCTGTGAAATAATCAGAAATGAGCTTCTGAAGTTTGCAGTGCGCAAAATTACACACAGATATATCCAACTAGCTATGATAGAAGCACACATAACTTTTTCTCTCTGGGTCAGGTCGGACTCGTTCAGTCAAATATAGTGTCTTGTATATTTTATGTTATAGATCATAATTGTTTAAACATTGTTTTTCTGGATCATAACAAACATGCAGACACAAACACTACAGCTGCTCCACCTGTCATGCTGACTCATCTGATAAAGACGATCTGACAGCTGTGATCCCGTCCTGTGTGCACTTTGCAGGTCTGTTTAGATTTATTAGGCTTTATAATCAAAAAATAATTTCCTCTTCCTTATTAGTGAGTTTATTTTCAAAGACACACATGCGCACACAGCTGTTTAACATTAATTAAAAGTTTTCTGTGATTGTGGGGACGTGCGCCTCAGCCAAGAGTGAGACACACACACACACTTTTAACTTCAATATTTACACTTTATTGCTGATAGAAAATATGTTCAAATAACACTTAACTAATCCACACTCTGAGGAAGAGAATGACCATAAATTAGGTTTGTTGTGATTGTGAAGACGTGTGTGTTTCAGCCAAGCCCACTGGGTGCTATCTTGTGCTTTGCACTTCAACCAGGTTTTAAAACACAGCGCAAGCAGTTTTACTCCGATAAGATAGCAAATGCGCCGAGCCACGCCTTCGTTTTGCCTTCATGTTTAGACCTCCCACCCACAGCGGCACAGACCAGGCGCATGACATGACAAAAAGACAGACAAACATGGCAAAAATAGTACTTGCGCTGGTGTAAGCTAGCAAAATCACTTGTGCCAGCAGTGCAACAGCTTTGCGCCAGGTGTAAGATAGGGCTGTCTGTCTCAGTGACAAACAGACAAAGGCTCTACTCGTCCATGAAACGTCTGCATTATTGGAAGTCATGATGAACTAAACTATCCAGGTGCTGTCTCTCCCTCTTCAGTTACTCAGTGTATGTTGATGTTGAAGTTTGCTGTCTGCTGCAATGTAAAATGTCTTCACTGATCTCAGAGTCAGAGTGAAACTGATGTAAAATATCCTGGCTGACCTAACATAAAAACACAAATATCACACACCATTTAGATATTATATACACTGAACTGAAAATATTTTAGTAAAGAAATAAACTTTTATTATTATTAATAATTGTATTTAATTATATAATTGCTACTTTTCCCAGAGTACTGCTGGTTCTGTGCTGTTGTTATTTCAAATCCGATGCCTGCAGTGCACCAAAGGAGCACCAACTGGTGCATAATTATGGCTTTTAGTGTGTTTGGGCCTTTAGTCTTTGTCAATTTGGTGAAATTTGTCAACACAACAAGCAAGAAAAGGCGTTCACATTGCCTTCACAATTTGTGTGGTGTTGTCACACCACATAAATTTATTTAAGGTAAAAGAAGGGCACGCCCTGGTAGCAATTGGCAAGTGGCCCATGTACAGTGGCTGTCAGTCTTTAGCAGTAGCCAAAGGTTTCAAAATCCCACCTGTGGCCCTTTGCTGCACCTCTTCCTGTCTGTATCAAGCCGTTCTGTCAATAAAGGCTTAAAAGCCAAAAAAATGATCTAAAAAGTAAAAAAGGGTAAAAGAAGAGTGCCTAACTGAAATGCCTAACATTAGTGGCAGTGCAATATGACATCAGAGGGAGTGCTGTTGTTCTGAATATCATCACAGCTGTGATTTGGTCGTAGATATGAGGCATTTTTGAAAGCAAACGACCCAGAGGATTTTACAATAGCAGGTATGTTATTCTATCTGATTTAAGAAGCTAAACTACTAATAAATGTATCTGTTGATCAAGAAAATTGTGCAAGGAACAATCTTAAAATGTATGTGTTTTAGTCATGTACAGACTATGTCTATGCAAATCACTTCATAACAATGGTAACACATATGCACATAAGCGTGGGAATTTTCCCTGATCAAAAAATTTTTAAACTGCTGTTTTTGTTTCCTACTCTGTGTACTTGGTCAGATTAAACATTGTGTGACAGTGAGCCCACAATAATAAACCCTTGATCGTGCACCAGACGCCTCCTGTCTCCTCCTGTCTCTATGGTCTGTGTCTGTTCATCATTGTAACATCAGTGTTATTAGAACACTGTAAAGCGGAGAGATTAAAAATCCCAGTGCTCTGTGTCAGCACTCATGGAATGTCTCTTGTCTAATCAAATTTCTTTTAACTATTTGATGTATAATATTGGTTTTCAAACAATGATAATACTTATTACCTGACAAAATTAACTTTTTTATGTATTTCTGAGGTCTTCTGCCAAATTCAGTGCTGACTTAATAAAGCAGCTGTAATAAAATTGTGTTATCTGGGAAACATAACATTTATTCACTCTGCATGGAGCTAAAATTAAAACAGAATTATATTGAATATCATATTAATCTGAGGGGTGGAAGTAACAAAAGTTAATTGAAAAAATGGTGATGAAGATGCATGTGAACAGAAAACAGAAGGGTAAAATGGAGGTGAAGTGAAAAATGGAGTAGTAAATTATCGAGTGATTTGATTAAATTGAAGCTGATTTGATTAAAACTGTCGTGTTATGATGAAAACAGAGTCATATTTCATCATTACCCCTATCTTACATTCACAAGACAAAAGTCCCATTTATCATTTAAGGTAAGAGTCCTAAGGGATGGAAGTGAGAAAATAATTGAAAAAAAAAAAGGAACTGATGAAAATGTTAATAAATTAAAGCTGCACTGCCACTTAAAAATATTTTTTGCCACTTTATAGCATTTTGTGACTCGTCACTGAGGTTTAAAAAATAAACTCCATCCCTGTTTGATAAAACAAACAGTCTTTATAGAGATGCTGTCAAGAAGAAGGACATCTAGGATTCAGTCAGAGTCAACCTTAGAACCACTGACAGGAGATGAAGAGAGAAATAGCTAACGCTAGCTCCTCATGTAATAAGTATTACATCAGGAAGCTAATGACAACTGTCTCATCACCTTTGAGGAGAATTAACCCAAAGTTGCTATATTAATTTTCCAACAATATTTCTTAAATCATACACAGGTGAAAACAAATACAAAGCACTTGCATTATACCAGTGTTAACTGGACTAGCCAGGGTTTCATTTCTAATGGCTTTGCTGATGGCACTCTAATCATTCTTCAGTGGACCTGGCGTGTACAGAGAGTGCAGCCGTGCCCACATGGCATCACAATATTTCTTCTGTTCCTGTTCCCTCAGTGGCTGATTCAAGCTGTCTGAGGGGCTGAAGCGAAAAAATAAAAATGGCTCCAGCTGCATGTGTTGGCTCACCACTGCAGCAATGGGCGTGATTTATTTATGGTGACACTTCCAGTCCCTAGTTTGGTGAAATTGTTTTATTACATGACTAAAGGTCCCGACACATGATCAGCAGTAAAAACGCTTTGCGCTGGCTGTCCCATTGTTTTCCTGTGGAGAGAGGGGTGTTGCTACCCACAGTGTGGCGCACCGCTCAGATCTGCCACTGACCGCTGCACACAAAGTACAAATACCTCATTTGACCTTTCATAGCACAACCAATGAGATAACAGCTGAACATGATGGCGCAGGCAGAAGAGAACGCAAATGTGTTGACGTGACACAAGACAGTGACTGATGGTCGAGTCTTGACAGGAACCCCAGAACCGTGGAAGATCTCGCCAGAGTGATCATTGTAACATTACAATGAAGGGATGACACTTTGCAAATCAAGGGTTTCCTTCCAGACACGACCTAATAAAAGTGTTTCAGGGCTCCCCAAACTCTGTAACACAACTTTAAAAACAGACTATGATCTCGCCAGTAAACGCTTGGCGAAACGTAAACAGTCAGGTTGGGTTATAGGATTTCTGAATCATATAGTTTATGAACTTAGCTACATCCCGAGATAAAGTTAGCGCAGCCGTTTGTATACCAGGCAGACAGCCTCTCTGCGCCCTTCCTCACAGTGAGTCCAGAACAAATTTCTTATCATGTGAAGGCCCCTTAAGAGTACAACTACTACACCTCTGTAATAAAAACACAAAGAAGTAAATATTTAACTGTCCTGCCCCTCATCTGAGTCTACGAGTGAATCCCCTGTTGCTAAGTACATAAGAAGAAAAGTAATGTTAGTTTGCAGCTGACTATTTTGTTTCATTAACCTTTTGTAATATTATTCAACTGAATTTAGTAATCATTAATTCCGCCTGTCCAGATTGATTGATTAATTAACCCCCAGAGTTGTTCATGTCATGTCCCATTAATTTATGTGAAAATACCACCTTCTGACCTCTACATGGTGCATGTTACTGCAGAATATGATTTAAACAAAGATCAGGTTCAGTCCAGATCTTCTGGAGTGACAGTGTTCAGTTAGGATGCTGTGACGGGTGTTCTTGGGACCCAATAGCAGTATGCAGAAAACCTGGGGCAGTTGGAATGACCTTTATTTTAACAGAACAGGAACTCAAGCAGACGAGGAAACACAGGAAACAGTAGTTCTTCAGGCTTGGGGCCCACACAAAGTCTCTGGGTTTCAGGATCGGGGATTGGGTCGAGCTGAGCCTGAACGCGGAACCGAGGGGGAGGACGTGAACCCTTGGACCCATACAGTTCCGTAACACAGCAGGCAGGAGTGACAGAGAGGGGCTTACAAGAGACGAGGTCGACAAGCCGAGGAGTCCAGAACCAGAAGTGCAGGCTGAGATGCAGCAGAGCAGACTGGGGATGAGCAGCAGGGAAGTTGGAACCAGGTGGAGAAGTAATGACAGGCGGACTCACCAGCAGCCACAGGGACAGGCAGGCAAAACAAGGAACGTAGAGACAGATCTCACAGTCAGGAACAGAAGGCTGTGGTGAATATCTGGGAACCAGGCAAGGCAGGAGAGTCAGGCAGGCAGGGTAAGCAAACCAGAAAACCATCCAGAAGAAAGGGCTGGAGAGTCTTACAGGGGATATTGAAGAACAGTCTGGCAAAGAGTGAGAGTGCAGGAGAGGCTTATAAGCTGGGCTGATTGTGGATGAGCTGCAGCCATGCCAGCAGGTGAGTGGAGTTGAGCTGATGAGGTGGGAGTGGCTGACAGGTAGAGTGGAGCAGAGGCAGAGAGAGTGGAAATCCACCGGGGCAGAGGGACAGGAGGGAAACTGGGAGAAAGGGGAACAGGTCAAGGGAAACTGGGCAGAACTGTGACAGGATGCCATCGAGGAGCTTGATTTCAGGGACATTTTTCTACAAAGTTATGTTGCAGCAGTGCTTATAATATTGGTTTATGACTGTAATCTAATTGATGGATGGTCTAACACATTACACCAAAGAGCATTTAATCTGAGACATGGTGCTGAACAGTCTTTGGTACTGATGGGGTCTGTCCTTACTGATGTCCTCTTCCATGATCATCACAACATCATCAAACTGGTGTTGACTCATACAAAAGTATGAACAAAATTTGTCTTCAAAAGATGATAGTGTTGGATTCTCCCGACTTCTCTCATCTTTGAAGAATTTTGTGGACACGTGTTTTTGTTTTTTTCTTTCTGAATACTGATTCATTTTCCTAAGCTGCCAACACAGCTGGAGTCCGTTCATCAGTGTGGACATTCACATCGTTAAAGTTATTGTTCTTGGTGTATTTCTTGGAAAATATGACATCTCACTCCGCTGTTATACAGACAATACACAAGTCTACCTGCATTTTTCACCGGAAGGCAAAGATGCAAACTCTGTAGCCAGTGTCGGACAACAAAGCTTGGATGGCTGTAAACATTTTAATCTTTATTGAGAGTAAAACTGAAGTCCTTATATTTGAACCATGTGATGTCCCTCATATTGACATGTGTTCCCTGAAACCATAATAGATACTGCTAAAAATCTGTGTGTGATTTTAAATTGGACAAGCAGTTAAACTCAGTAATAAGATCTAGCTTTTTCAAGTTTAGTGATTTTACATGCTTTTATCTCAACCCAACTTGACTACAGTGTAATGTACTTTATGATGATGTTAAACAGGCCTCCATTTCACACGCAGCTCTCCTTTTAACAGGTAAACACAGGTGAGGGCACATTTCCATTGCGCTTAAGTATCTCTCTGCACATTTTCATTTGATTTTAAAATTCTGTTGTTGTCCTAGTAATCATTACATGGGTTACTTACTTACTACATCCTATCTCTCTAACCTTTAACAAACTCTTTGTCGTTCCACAATCAAGGCTGCAGCAGAGAGGAGATAGTCCCAGTTGTTTCCTCTGCATGTCAGGCTGACCCCAGCACTGCCTTTTTGTAAATCCTCTCTTAAAACAGATCTTTACTACGTTTTATGGTTTTGGTTTTATAGATTTTATTGTCTTTGTTGTGCTGTTTTATGATTCTACTTTTAATGGTTTTTATGTTTGTTTTTATCGTGTTATTTTAATGTGTTGTTTTTATGGTTTTTATTTTAGATTTTATTGTACAGCAGGTGGTCGACTTTTTAAAAATGTGTTCTTTTAAATAATTTGGATTGGATTATTGGTGCTTAGTATATAAATATGTTGTGTATTAGTATTAGCAGGGTATCTGCAGGGTCTTCTAAGTATTTAAAAAGTATTCAATTTAATAATCTAAACTTAAGGCCTTAAAAGTGTTGAATTTCATTTACAAAGTCTTGAATCTCATAAACAAAGGTTTTAATTTTTCTTGTCCTTTCATAGGATTTTATAACTGTAACATCATAAACTAGAAGAGAGCACTCAGTAGAGTCAAATTTGATCATTTCTAGTAAAGTGAGCTGTGTATGAGACAAAGCTGCCCCTCCTCTCTCTGCCAGCAGTACCTGCAGGCAGTGAATCACATCAGAGGAGGACAGAGGACAGAGGACAGTGACTGATGTCTGTGTTCTTCATTCTTTATAAACTTCACTCAGTATTTTGATTTCAAGATTATGATTTATTTTATTAACATGTTAGATTTGTTTCCAAATCGTTGAATACCAAATTGTTCTTTGAGATATATTGACTTTATATATAGACTTTTCTGTGGTAAACATTACTGTTATTACTGCTCTAGAAACAAAATTTAGTTACATTTGAAATATTCACTTCTAATCTTATTCTGAATGTATATTTCTTGAAAACAAAACATGTTTTAAAACATAATTATTTTGTAATGAAAAAGAACTGGCTAAATTTCGGGGTGTGCAGCTGTGCAGAGGATGGATCAGAACAGTGGCACAGACGTGCTGTGCTTGGTGAAATCAAAAATGCTTTTTAAAATGTGGCAGCAGAATCCAAAATATGAGTAACTTAAGCCTATTCCAGGCAATATGAATGTATTATGTATTATAATCATTTACTTTTACTTTATATAATGATTTACTTTTGATTTTCCATTATATCTGTAATACTTCAGCCAGTGTGGTCTTAAAGTTAGCATTATATTTCAGTCCAAGTGGTATTAAAAAGGTCTTAAAAAGTCTTGAATTTGACTTGGAGAACCTTGGAGGTACCCTGATTAGGAAGCTGGATGTTTTCTGTATTTAACCATGACAATCATCTTTCCCTGACCTTAGCCAAGCGCTGAGAGTTGATATGACCAAAGTTTAATAATGCAGTAGTCACTGCAGGCAGATACTGAATTGCAATATCAGAAATGTTTGGGAGAAAAAAAAGGAAATAGCCATGTTGTCAGTGAACATTTCACTAATACATAATACATTGTGTGTTGGCACTAGCTGAAGCAGCTGATCACTTGCCATCAAACCTCTGACCAAAATCATCCTTCATCCTTGAGTCCAAGTGAATATTTGTGACAAATTTGAAGAAATTCCCTCAAGGCATTTTTGAGATATGGTGTTCATAAGAATGAAATGTCCTGAAAACATAATGCTTGTGTCCCTGGCTGTCACCAGTGTGGAGCCATATAAAAGGTCTCTCAAGGTTTTTCAAAAATTGTCAATCACAGAGGTCCTTCAGCATACAGTCATGAAAGAGCACAAAAAGATTTAGGCTGATCGGTCCAGTAGTATTCAAGAATAGCCGCAAACAAGCTGCAGGTCTGTTGATCACACATGCACACACACAAGCGATGGCATGATGGGATATTAACTGAAAATGGCACAGCCATGCCCGTGACACCTGTGAGTCAGCTGCAGAGGGTCAGAAAGCCTGCATAAAAAGTGTGATTTTAGACTCTCAGAAGCTTTCAAATATTCTGAAAATATGCATGAATTTGAACAAATGATTGACCCTGAGAATAATTTCTTCAACAACATAAACAATAAAGACTGTTACTTCACAGTTTAACATGAAGGTTAGGCCATTATTCACTTTAATAGTAGAAGTTCATAGTACAAACATTCAAAAATTCAAAGAATGTTTAAGAGAGACTGAGTCAACTCTTTGAGTTGTGTGGATTTAGGGTTGAATGGATGTCGATGAGTTACATGAATGGCAAACAAAAGTGGAATGGCTCTGTATGTGGATAAAAGCTTGAATTATGACATACTATTGATGATGTGCTGGAATGTATCATCATTGAAATCTGTGTGGAAAAAAGAAAAATTGAACTGTTAGAACACCTGAATCTAATTTGAGGATATTTTGGAAGAAATGTTTGCCAGGATAAATCAGAGAGTTATGTTCATTTCTGGGCATTTAAATATAGATCTGTTAAATCCTAATAAAAGTATAGAAAGCAGAAAATGATTAATGAGCTTCTTGATTCTATTGATAATATGAGCTTGTATGGATGACTTTAGCGACCATTTGCGTTTTTGTTTTTGTGATCCACGACTGTGATTATGGGAGTTATAATGCTGCCAATAAATTTAAATACAGGTGAGTGGGAACAGAAAATCCATGAAGGCATTTAGACATTAATCAGTAACCAAAAACTGGGAAAGAGCATATAAAAATATGATGTTGACTCATCCGATGAATCCTTCCTTAAACATTAAAATTACTATATGACAAGAACTGACTGACTGAATATAATAATACAATAGAAAGCAAAATTATTCAGATATGCTATGGATCACAAAGGTACAAGAAAACATCATCAAATATAGAAGAAAATGTAAATGGCTCAGAAAGAAACCTCAGCATTTAATTGACAACAACAAGAATATAAACAATATAAATGATGTGGGAAAAATTATATATAATGATATGAGTTTTTAAATGTACAGAGATGAAGAAGAAAAGTGCAACACAGGTTGACAATGTTGTTGAATTGTGTTATTTTATTATATTAATTGTGTTATTTGCTCTCTCTGTACTGGAATATGCTGGATGGATAAATACATGTTTATTATGTATGCATAAAGAGGATAAACATAGAGTATGTAAACATAAACTAGCTGCACATAGAGTATGTATGCATAAATAGGATGCTCATATATGTATGTATGAAGCGGATGGACATAGAAGTAATTATTCAAGTTGTGTATGATGGACACTGGGGTAGGTGTAAGGAATATTTATGGCAAACAGTAAGGGCCCTTTTGAGATGATCTATAGCATGTGGACCAAAGTGCATGGTACACATGCATTTCAGGCATGACCAACTCCATTTCCCTATGTAAACAGGCCATAATCTGGGCACTAAGTAAGGTGCAAGATGCAAAGGAATGGTATTTAGTCTCTTAATTAATCATAGGTGTGTTTTGGGCAGAGAAAATGCCTCTGGCGCATTGCTATTTAAATAATTGGGCTCAGCAAGTTGGAGAGGCAAACAGAGATTTTGAAAGACTGACCCACTTGT
This sequence comes from Lutjanus erythropterus, assembly GCF_056507025.1. Classification (NCBI taxonomy): domain Eukaryota; kingdom Metazoa; phylum Chordata; class Actinopteri; order Lutjaniformes; family Lutjanidae; genus Lutjanus; species Lutjanus erythropterus. The sequence continues at coordinate 2,316,918 of NC_139324.1, read as the reverse complement.
AGAAATGCAGGCACTGTGGTTAACCTGTGGGTCAGGTGGGCAGGATCATAAATTAGTTACCATTGTGATTAATAAAGGATGGGTTGCAGGTGGGTGCAAACAGAGTGAAGCATTTCCCTGTGTCCTAACTGTGTCATCTCCACCAAGACAGTCTCCACTGCCACCCACTCAACCCTGACAAACTGCGTCACTGAAATAAAATCCTGACTTCAAACCAGTTTCCTCAAACTAAACTGCAAACTAAGTCAGAAATGTTCATCACTGGACCAACCAGCACTCACCAAATCCACCCATAACTTCACTCTCAACATCGACGGCTCTTTAGTTTCAACCTCCCTTCACATCCGAAATCTTGGCGTCATTCTCGATCAAACCCTCTCCCTCGACCAGCATATTAAACACATCACCAAAATGGCCTTCTTTCACCTCGCCTCCATCCATCCCTCTCCTCCACAGCTGCAGAAACCCTCATCCACACCTTCATCACCTCCTGTCTGGACTCCTGCAACAGTCTCCTCTATGGCTCACCATCAAAACCTCTCGATCAGCTCCAGTACACCCAGAACTCTGCTGCCCGACTACTCACACGCTCGCACCAATGTCCACATCACCCCCGTCCTCCATAAACTTCACTGGCTCCCCATCCCCCAGAGAATTAATTACAAAATCCTCCTCATCACATACAAAGCCCTAAATAACCTGGCCCCACCCTACCTGTCTGAACTCCTTCATCAACACACTCCCACCCACACACTCCACTCTGCTGACGCTTATACGATTTATACAGCTGCTCTTATCCAGTTTCAACTTATGAACTTTGACTGTGTGTAAGACATGTCGGATATGAAAAAGGACACAGAGCATTAATTAATGTTAGATCTTGACCGATTCTGTCTGAAGTTACAGCTGCTGTGCGTAAATATTCACAGCATCTCTATGACACACACACACACCATCGTCTTATTTCAGGCACCTGCAATCACTTTTAATCAGAATGTTAATTTTTGTGACCCGTGGATTAACTGCAGTCCTCTAAAGCTCTATGTGCAGGCACATCTTTCTATCTAATTAATGTGTCATTTAAATAGCAGAAAAAAAGGGTGTGCTGCTGACTTTAGACAAGGTTTTTGTTGGTCACCATCACTTTCTGCTGCCTCAAGATAGCACTGCACGTAACCACGCCTCATTTTAAGACCAACCAACCTGTTCTCCCAAGTTGTCATATTCCAAAAAAAAAATGTCACTGCCCCCTGGTACCCTTTGGCTGCTATATCTCTCACAGACACAAAACAGTTTGTTAACATATCTTTAATACTGTGAAATGGTCGCAGTTTGGTTAGTTTTAGGATAAAGTCATGTTTGGGGTAACCATGAAGATGAAAGTCTGATAAAATTTTGGACACGTACCCTGGTCTTCTGGGTCAAAGCCCCCCCTCCCAACTTGCTCCATGTTTCTCTTTTTGTACTACATCAACTGCCTCGGGGCGTCTTATACAGCAGCGGATGGGTTGACATTAGAGTCACTTGAAAATGAATGAAATGAAACTGGCCATTCTGAGCAGTGAATACTTTTACTTTTGGTATCTTGAGTATACTCTGATGCTAACAGTTTACTTTTATATTGCTGCTTTTAAGCTCAGATCACTTCTTCCACCACTGGGCAGCACCATTAGCACCATCACTTCAGACTGTCGTCCCCTAAGACAGCTTCAACGTTGTGTCTTTGTGATGAACCTTGCTTGCATCATAATGGTCTGAAAAACAACCATTTCTGTATGATTTAGTTAAACCATAGGAGAAAAACAGAACTGAAAATGGCTGATAATGATGATGACTTAATCACGTGATGGTATTGCATCACAGAGCTACATGTTCATGCAATAACACTGATTGTGACACACAGTGAAGAAACCTGCTAGTTGGGTACTGAGTTTTATGATGCTGTTTACCCAGCTTCCATCAAATGTCCTCAGTCTTCTATTTTGTTGCTGCCATTGTGTTCTAACTCTCCTTTCTTTAATGATTCATAAGAGCCCATTTCCTTGCCTACTGAAGCTATTATGGATTTTGCCACCAGGCTGGGTATGTGGCTCTACACTTGTCTTGCTGTCTATAAAGAGACTCATATTACCACCTCTGATTTTAATAACTCTGATCAGCAAATTTGCAGCACAGGGTGAAGTCTAACCTGCAGCTCCAGACTGAAGAGAGCATGATGTGAATTCCCATCATGTTGAGATTTCATTATTGCAGTGATAGCCATTTATATTCGAGACGTCTTTAACAGTTGCCATGCTGTGACTATTTATAAATGCTTCTGTATTATTGTCAGATTTGCTCCCAGACTCACCCCTCTGTCTGGATCCTGAACACCCAGAGAGGGAACAGAGAAGAGGGAGTAATTGATGGGAGTTAGGCATGACAATGCATGCAATCCTGGTTGAAATTTTTAGCCAATAACAACACACAAAAGCGGGTACAGACTGCCGAAGCACAGTTCTCTAATGGCTGCTTTATATGACATCAATACTCTCATCTTCTCATGAGATCGGATATACAGGGTTTAACGCTCTACTTTTGAAACAACCCCGAGCTCACAATGCTGTCGCATGGATTTCAAATCCAATTATTACCGCAGCAGATCACAGGACAGCTGAATCTGAAATACCCTGAGCATAAAATGTAGAGGTGACTCGGTGTACTTCTGGTACAATGCACAGGAAGAAGAGCTGCAGAAAAGTACTTTTTGTTCTTTTTAACAATTTTAAAGGGATAGTACCACACATTTCTGCATCGTGTGTGACCATAGATGGGCAGTATTTCAATTAAATGTATTTAAAATATGTATTTAATTACTTTTTAGTATTTTGTAATTTGAATATTTCTGATTAGAGGAGAATAAGTACATGTATTTTTGTATCAGGATACTAAAAAAATACATTTTTATTATTGCATTTTATTCTCAGATAAGACACATTTTTATCCTCAGGTTCAGTGGGAAAAACATTGTGCAACTAGAGAAACATTTTGGTTGGTTACATATTTTTTGTCAGTAATTGTAACAGATTAAGGTTACTTTTATTTTGTAATTTATTATATGTATGGTGAGGTCACAATGACCTGTGACCTTGAGTCCAAGTGGTCATTTGTGCCAAGTCTGAGGAAATGTCCCCGCTACCAGGTATCGCGTTAATGCCTTTGGCCACAGCTGTGGTCAGTGTGGAGGCATAATTTTTTTTTTTTCAAATTCTGAATCACAGCATACCGTCATGAATGTGCACAAGATTTGATGCGGACAAGCTCCAGGTCCATTGATCACGCACATGCAAGTGATCGCATGATCCCATCCAAGCTTACACCTGGCAGAGATAACAGTTAGCCTGGCCTACAGTCTTTGGCTAAATGCAAGTGCCCACATGACATGTCTTGTCAGGTCCAGCAATGCGCTCATTGTGAACAACCATATGTCATTTGTGTTACTTGTGACCAGAGCTTGAGGAAAGAAGCTGCTTTGATGTTTGGTGCAAATTTCACAGATCAGATAAAGGTATGTAAACTCTAATCAAATATTGTATGCTAAGCCAGGCTTACTGAATGACACTAAAATACAACAGGAGAAAGAGACAATCAGCAAACATGTGCTCTAGAACTGACAAATATAGTACTTAAAAGTGGGTTTCTGCACTGTAGATGTCTGTATGGTTGCCCTCTGATGGTACTGCTTTTTATCATTGTGCTTATGAAGTTGGTGATCTTATAAATTTACTTTCTGCACTGCACTTACATTCATCACTCTTGAAAAAGGGATCTGCTAAATGTCCAGTCTTACTGTCAGAAAGAACTGGTGCATGCAATATAGCCTAACTGTTCAGTCAGTGGTGACTTTGACTGACAGAAAGCACCCAGCATGCCCAATTTACCCTCCAATAGCCAATATAATCTGACCGGTCACTTAAAATCTGGGAAATTACAAGAGCTCATCAGGGAGTTAAAGGTGCAGTAGGTAAGAATTGGCCAATTGTCAAACTCATACTGCAGGAGGGCAGCGTATCACCAGAGTAACAGCTAACTGTAGCTGCCAGCTAGTAGATTCAGCAGCATACCACTGAGTGCAGTTGGACCAGGACCGAACAAAGCGTCCAAGACTGACAGAGGCCAGTTTAACAGGTGGAAATACAGTACAGAACTCTGACTCTCTGGACTCTGGACTGTGTTTGACGCATAAGTCTTTGGTATTGAAAGCAAATCTTTCACTGTGTCATACCAGAAGAATTTACAGAAACACTTTGAAGTTCTTTGAAGACAATGAGAGTCTCTCTCAATCAAAAAAAGCATATATGTTCAAGGATCTAAGCAATATAGGAACTCAGTAAACAAAGCACTCTCATTCAAAGAGACATCAAGGAGACACAGAAACAAAACCTGCATACCAGATAGAACTGAAGCCTTCAAATGTTGTGCTATGCCACTGAAGTGGATGTTAGTGTGAATGCTGGCAATTAGGGCTCTCATTTTCTTCATTTTAATTCCAATAAAACAGATCATTTTCTTATCATCTGGTTTTTATATTGAAAAGAAAGCACGGCATGTCTCTGCTTGTGCACCTTTTTGCATTAATCATTCCTGTCCTGACGGCCGTGCTGATGACCTGCAACGATGATGGATATGTAGATCTGTCTTTAGCTCTGCTCTAAATGTGCGGCCTCATCTCGCCGGCCGAAAATGGAAAGATCTGAGGTGTTGATGATGAGCGTTTTCTGAAAGGAGACCCCCGTTATGGACTGAGAATGGGATCGCAAATTGCATTATGAACTAGAGGTAGCTCGAAAAAGGTGAGGCAGCGCAGACCCCCACTTTCATATCTCTGTCTGTATCAGAATTAATGCGCAGCACGGAGATGGTGTGAATTTCCACTCTTTACCTGTGAATAGCTGTGAAGCTGACTGTACACAAAAACATGTCAAAAACAATCAACCAGCAGGGTTCTGCACGCAGCTAAAAATCAGCAGGCTTTGACATTATACAGAGGAGACAGCATCTCTAATGCAGGGAGCTCTTTTGAAAACGCATATTCTCTCTTCCACACACTGTGGAACAGGTAAGCTAGCTGACGAAAAGAACAGTAAATTGGGAGAAAGTGGATGATGCTGTTTCCAGCTTTGCCCCGCAAATCAGCAGCACTGGGTGTTTTCTCTACATCACTCTACCTACAGCGGTATACTACATGACTGCAAGTGCCACCAGCCTATATCACTTATAAATAAGCCGGATCTCTAATTTACATGCCTAATATAGTATAGCATATGTGGGTATTTGCCTGCCTTGGGGCTTTGTTCTCGGAATATATTGTTGGAGGCAGCTGCGGGGTGGCAGCAGATCTCTCAATCAGACAAAGACACTTTTGCCATAGTAATAAGGAGTCACTAACCTAAAAAAAAAAAAAAAAAAATCTTGTTGTTTGATTGTTGTTTGTTGATTACCCTTTGATCTCCATAGACATGTATTCTGCATCCTGATCAAAAGCACAAAGGACCAAAGCTTGTTATCCAAACCAGAAATCTCCTTTTTATATCAGTAATTGGCAATGTCCTCTGAACTACATTTTTTAATTATACCATTACATAACATAAAGAGGAACTGTCAAGTCACGAAAGTTACATGCTGCTTGCAACTTATATAACATCTTAAAAAAAAAAAGTCAGCACTGATATTTTTCACAGGGGACATGAATCCAAGTGTCCTGGGTGTATGCAGCCTTTCTCAATCTATATACTATGTCAATTCACTTCATCAAAACTTGCGTCAGAGTTTGAAGCACAGGGGCACTGATCAAGTTGCAAAGCAGCAGCCAGCTCACAGTTAAATGTAAGCTGTATTGCTACCAGTTCACACTCTGCCAGCACGTGATACGGTTGTTGGAAGTGACTGAATTTCCATCATCAGTTCCCGGCTGGATGACTGCCGTCTCCAGCGGGCAGTGGTAGACTCGAAGAGAGGGTGGGGATTCTTTGAAGAAATGCCACAAAAATGCTCTCATCGATGCCCCTATGGTAGATAAAACATGATACAGTGCCTTTGAGAGTAGCCATGCAGATGAAATATGGTAAAGTGCCCTCTAGAGCAGTGTTTCCTAAACTTTTTTTTTTTTTTTTCTGGGGACCCACTTTTTAAAAACGACAAACCATTGCAACCCAAGTTACAATAAGGCTTATCAGTGAATTATGAATGAAGACTTAATTTGTGCATACTGTAAATAAACATTCCTGACAATTTTCTGCCATTTCTGCATCACTCTGTATCATCTTGATGCTTCATAAACATGATAAAAATTTAGAAATGAGAAATATATTCATGTAACTGAATAAACAGGCCATCTCATTTATTTCCTCTTATCAGGAAAACAACATAGGAAATTTTAAATGTTTTATAAAAAAGGTGTACTGCAAATATAACCCTTAAATTTGCAGAGTTTCTACCACAGTCTATTATTTATTTGGGGAACCAAATAAAATCTCCCATGACCCACTTGTGGGTCTTTGGGAACGACTGCTCTAGAGTGGCCATCCACTGAACGAAACGTGATAAAGTGCCCTTTAGAGTTCTCCTTCCACTGGATGCAACATGATAAAGTCCCCTCCAGGGAGCCCTTCCACTGGACAAAAGGTGGTAAAGTGCATCATGACTTTCAGTGCACAGGTGGCATTATTATTTTTTCATCCCTGCCCCTCTGACAGGCCTGAGAACTGGCTGCTTTGGGTTGCATTATGCTTGTTAAAATGGGCTTGGGCGGGTGGATTAAACTTGGGCTGGTTTTACCGTGAGCTGCCACATTTTTAAATGCATTAAAAATAACTGTATATTAAAAATATATTCATAAATTGTTTTCTGTTATTTGAACACATCCAGTCCCTCATCATGACTTTGATTTGACATAAATCTTATTTATTCTGCAGAGAGGAGATCTGTGGCTATCAAATTTGCATATTCATTACAACAGAAACTGCTTGCAAAATTACAACCTCATTATTTATTTCGCTTTTTGACATCATGGGATTCGCGTGTACTTTTCTTTCACCCTCTTCATGCATGCGTACATGTGGGTACACTTTAATTTGACCAAGTTAGATCACACTTATTTTTTTTGTTATTTCAGCTGTCCCTTTATTTTTTCTTTATTTTTAGTGCAGAGGACAGAATGTAACCTATCTGCGTTCTAGCCTACTTGTGAGCACTTTAAATGTTACTTAAATATAAAGTCATCTTGAAAAATTGTTACAAACTACAATGCTATTGCTATTGTTTATGGATTCATTTGTATTGTTGATTCTAGGTCATTTTTGGACAGTTTTTCATCAATTTTGGTGGATTTTGAGCAATTACTGGGCTGGAAGACATTAAACCAAATCTGGTCACACTGTCCCCAAACAGCCATGCTCCTTCCCCATGCTGGGAGATGTATATATATACAGTCTGTGCAGTTAAAGGGAGGCTTTAACGAAGACTTAACAACACTTATGCAAGATAGGAATGCTAATTAAAGGAAGGCCATCTATAAAATATAATTCAGACATTCATATTATGTATCATCATGGACAGTTTAATCCATCATTGTAGGATGGGAGAACATTGTGGTCCCTAACCTAAAATCTGGAAGCCACGGCACATACTGTATCTGCAATGTCATCAAAAGAGCCTCTGAAGTTGGTCAGAGAGGGAGAGACTGTAAATACTGTGACAGCACCTGGGGTGATTCTGCTGTGATATTGATACTTTTTTAGCAAACGGGAGACAGGGAAAGTCATTTGAATCTGAGTGTCTGCCAACTCCTTTGAGATCAGGCTCCATAATCCTCTGTGAAATATCTGAGCCAGACTGGCTGACATGAAATAAACTTAATTTTCTTGCAAACGCTTCAAACAAGAGCCTACATTTGGAATTGCAAAGCCAATCACTCTGTCATCGTGACCTATTTGGATTTTATTTTGGGCATTATTGCCTTAGAATCCTTTAGAAATGGGTTTAAATTTTTGTGTAGTGCAATATGTCACTGATCCTTGTAATATATTGTCTTTTTGCATTCCTCAAAGGCTCAAGCTGTCGATTATAATTATTATATAACAAGAAAAAGTATTGTTATAACAAGCAAGATTTCTTGTTACAAAATGATAACTTTGTTGTCACAATAACATGAAAATATCTTGTTACACCCATACACTTTCCACATTGTATTTTTGTAAAACTGCAGTATATAATAGTTTGGGTATGTCTAATTTACTAATGCAGACATTACCAGTTGCTCAACTATTAGTGATGCAATGTGTGTTCCTGTTTTCAAAACTCACAGTACTTCTCACTTCACCTACTTATGTTTCTCCATTTTTGTCTAGTGTGAGTGGATGAACGTGTGTTTGGGGAACACTGAACTCGTCAGACCTGCAGTTAGGGTATAGTGTGTGTAGCACACAAAGTGCTCTCTTGGATGTTCCTATAGAAGATAAAACACGATGAATGCCCTCCAGAGTGGACCAGTGTCCAAATTAATGTGATAAAATGCCCTCTAAGGTGACAAAAGACAGTGAAGTGCTCCCTGGAGTGCCCTTACAGTGGAGAAAATGTGGTAAAGCAGCCTCTAGAGTGGCATTCCTGTCGATGGAAGGTGTAAAGTGCCTCCTAAAGTGCCGTTCCTGTAGATGAAACACAGTAAAGTGCCCTCGAATGTGACCTTCCAGTGGATGAAATGTGATAAAGTGCCCTCTAGAGTGCCATAGAAATGGAGGAAATACAGTAAAGTGCCCTTTAGAGTGCCCTTACAGTGGACAAAATGTGGTAAAATGCCCCCCGGAGTGCCTTTTCAATGGATGAAATGCAGTAAAGTGCCCTCTAGTGTGTCCTTCCAGTGGACAAAAAGTGGTAAAATGCCCCCTAGAGTGCCCTTCCAGTAGATGAAATGTAGTAAAATGTCCTCTAGAGTGCCCTCCCAGTCGACAAAATGTGGTAAAATGCCCCTTAGAGTGCCCTTCCAGTAGATGAAATGCAGTAAAGTGTTCTCTGGTGTGCCCTTCCAGTGGGTGAAACCTGGTAAAGTGACTAAATGTGTTGAAGTGGCCTCCAGAGTGGCCTTCTTTTCAATGAAAGGTGGTAAAATGCCCCCTATAGTGTCCTTCCAGTCGACAAAATGTGGTAAAGTGCATCATGACTTGCAACGTGCTGGTGCCACAGGGCATACATTTCTTGACCCTGCCCCTCAGACAGCCTGAGTCCGCCACTGTGTGGCATTCAAATAAAAAAGACACCTTTTTGTCACATAGCTGTTTATATAGTGAGGCAGCACTGGAGTCATAAATAATGATTTGATCAGCTCTCTGTAGCCTACATTGCTGGTTTATTGGTATTAATTATAACACAGAGAGTAGGTTAGAAGAGACACCTCGTTGTGGGTGTCGTCCCACTTACAGGCCACCAACAGATCTTCATGGACTGATGTTTTTTCTCATCCAGTTTATTAGATAAAAGCTATGCTTCTTTCAAAGTAACCCTTCCCTTCATTTATAAACTTCTAAAACAAAATGCATAACTACACAGTAACTGCTTTCTGACTTTAAGTGGTTAAAGTCAAAAGTACACTGTTACAGAATAAGAGTCTCATCCCTTTCAGGCCAAATGACATTGAAATATAGCTCTTACTGTTCCACCTTTCTAACTAATGTATCAATAGGCTAAGTCACACAAGGCCACAGTGACTTCACAGAGCTAGAAGCAGCATGTGTTCTGCCACAATGTCTTGCTTTATACTTCACCTAGATGTCACAGTAACACTCAAGTACTACGCAAAGACTCATAATTGATTAGAAAATTACACAATAAGCATCGTGACTTTGAGTGTGTGAGATGCTAGTAGCTCTGAACAGCAGCAACAGATGTAGGTGTTAAGGCTGTGGCTCCATCACAAGAAAATTACTTAGCAAAGATCCTCATGTTTTTCACTTCGTTCCAATCTTGGTTCAGCTGCCATTACCAACATTCATACACACCCCAAGGTCTCAGTTTCTCAAACTGTGGTTACAACTTACAACCCCTATTCCCAAAAGCTGTGTAAATATGAATAAAACAATGCAATGATTTGCACAAAAGATATTTAACAATACAAGATATTTAATGTTCAAACTGATTAACTATTGGTGTTGTAAATGTATACTCATTCCAATTACAATTTAAACATTGAAACAGGTCTGGACTGCAGGCAGGTCAGTCTAGGACCTGAACTCTTGTACTACAAAGCCACGATGTTGTACCACTCGCAGAATGTTTCTTAGCACCATCTTGCTGAAATAAGCAGGGACCTCTCTGACAAAGACGTCTGGATGGCAGCATGTTGCTCCAAAACCTGTATGTACCTTTCAGCATTAATGGGGTCTTCAACATATGTGACAGTTACCCATGATGCCATGAACACTAACACACCTTCATATCATCACGTTTAGCTCTGGTAACAATATTCACTTCTTTCCTCTTTAGCCTGGAGGACTCAAAATCCATGATTTCTGAAAACAATCTGAAATCTGGACTCATCAGGCAACAGAACACCTTTTCACTTTGTGTCAGTCCATCTCAGATGATCCTGGGGCCCCAATATATAGGGTATATGGCTTATTTTTGCGTGGTAGAATCTTTACTTGCATTTGTAGATGCAGGAACAAACTGTGTTTACTGACAGTTTCCCAAAGTGTTCCCAAGCCCATGTAGCTTTATACAGTTATGTAGGTGTTTAATGTGGTGCCATCTGGGGGGGGGTGGGGGGGGGTCAAAGGTCACAGACATTCAGTGTTGGGAAACGATGCACCCATTACCAGTTAACCTGTTTACCTTTTGACTGTTCCAAACTGATGCTTTTTGAGCATTCGACAGCTGTCCCAGTCTTTTGTTGCCCCTGTCCCAACTTTTTTGAAATATGTTGCAGGTATCAAATTCAGAATGAGTGTTGACAATTTATCAGCTTAAACATTAAATACCTTGTTCTTTTCCTGTCTGCAACAAAAACTGAAGTCGAAAATTATTTGAAAATCATTGCATTCTGTTTTTATTTGCATTTTACACAATGTCTCAACTTTTTTGGAACTGAGGTTGTAGTTGCACCCACACTAACTGATCCTACAATGTCTTTGTGGGCATAAACAGCTTTAAATAAGGATTTAACTACCTTTATAGTAAGAAATAGTTTAATCTTTTGCAAAACTTTGTAATGAGTGTGGGCTGTACACCCGTTTCATTTTTCTAGATTACACAAATCAGTCCCTTGATTTTGCCACTCTCACTCAAGTTTTGTGTGGAAAGGAGAACTTGGCATCAAAAGAGTAAATGACAAATGAGAACATATGCTCCACTTAGAGTACTCTTTTTCAGCACTGAATGATAAGATTTAATCTAAAATTTGTTACTCCAATGCCAAATTGGAAAAAAAAGTCTCTTAATCATGACAATGCTTGTATCAGATGCAACAGCTCCATCACCAATGCACTTGCTTGGGTCAGGTCAGCAATTATTTGACTATTGGACCAAAGACATTTGAAATGTTGGCAAATTCTTTTAACACAATTATTTACGTATAACCCAACAATTATTCACAACCCGTTTACAGCAATCCTGGCATTCCCCATGATTTTAACCTTACTGTTACATTGCAATAGGTCTCAGCTTTCACCACTGTAAAGACGGCTGGACATTGTGTCATTTTGAAATTGAAATATGCTTCACCTCCTAAATTTGAAGGTCAAATTCAGATTTAGTCCACTGAACTATAACAACCTTCTCAAAATGAGATACTTTACTGTGAACTTTCCATACAAGTTGGAGATATGAAAAACAGATACTTTATAGGACCTTCGTGTAGGATTTTGTGGCATCTAACAGTGATTAGTGTATAATCACTCGAAAATAAGAAGTGTGTTTTCATTCCTTTGTAATGAGCCCTTTATATCAACAGAGGGAGCAGGTCTTCTTCCACAGAGTCCGCCATGTTGCACCCTGAACACTGGCTCTAGATATGGCCCTTCGCATTTTGCATAAATTTGCGACCACCATAGGTTCTGCGATGGGCTTGGAAGGGGAGGGTGAGGCAAACGGTAAGTTGGTTTCCAATATACAACCTCACTGCTAGATGGTCCAATCTGGTGGACTCAGGGAGGTGGCATTACCCCCCTAGTGCCAAATGGCTGCCCTATATGCTAGAAATTTAGCTGCATCGAAATGATTAACTTGTTAGCTCCCTATATATTTTCATTACAAAAGTGTAGTCATACTTTAAATCTGAGTCACATAATGAAAATTTAATGTTAACCAGGCTTTGGAAGTGTTTTACCATAAATGCATTAAGACTTTTTGTGCACTTGTGCTGCCCCGCATACAGCTGGTGCCCTTTATATTTTTTTTTTACCCCTGCCCCTCAGACAGCCTGAATCCAACCTGGAGTGGTCATAGTTTTTGATTTCAGATCCCAAATTAATTTTTGTCTCATGATAATGGGTAAATTATCTTGCTTTCTCTATATATTGAAAATGACATTGAAATGTGGAAGTATGGCCATTCTAAAGCTAAAATACAATAAAATAATAATAATGAAATATAAATAGATAAAACGAGACAAAACAAAATATATTTTTTTATTATTTTCATTTAGTTGGGGGGTAACTAATTACAAATACTCAAATTACTGTAATTAAGTAATTTCTTGGATATTGTACTTTTATGAGTAGATTTTCAAGTCTGTACATTTACTGGTACTTAAGTATGCACTGCAAGATGTAATCAACTTAGTTTCTTTTAAAATCATAGTGGTATACTGAGTACAATTTGAATTAATGTCAAAACCTTTTATCTGGATTTTAGTAGCCAATAAAGTGATCTGATCACAAACAAGCCAATGAAAACAAAGACTGTGGCAGCACACATTTGAAGTAAGGATGTTAATGATTAAGTATTAATTAATTACTTGCTGTTAAAAATTTGACCAATTAAAAATGTATTCATGGATATTTAGTCACTTGACATGGCAGTAATGGCACCATTGCACCCATTCTTAGAAAAAAATGACAAAAAATGACCAAAAAAAAAAACCCAGAACAAAACTGAAAATGGGAAATGTTGTTGTCGTTGTTGTTTTATTTTGTATTTTATACATTATTGATGATTAATAAATTATCAGCCTTTTCAACTATTGGTTAATGAAAATGTACAAAACACAACCCTAGTTTGGAGAGGTGACTGTGATGTCAACAATTAAAAGTAACAAATTCTCTGTGTAATTTTTACATCGAATACTTTGTACTTAAGTATTTTTCTAACATCAGTAATTTTACTTGGTATCTTAGTAATGTTAAAGCACTTGTACTTGAGTACAGATTTTCAGTACTCTTTCTACCACTGGAAATTCATGTTTCACATGACAATATGCATGGATTTCACATATTACATCACAAAAATGTTCCAAAACCATGTTTCCCATGTGCAAAGACAACATTTAACATGTCAATAATACATGGTCCACATGAATTTCACATGCAATTTTTCACATGTGAAATTCATGTGTTTTTTCTGTAAGAGAATTAATATTTTAATTTTAAAATCTAAAACAGTTCATAGATTAGGGTCTAATCACCCTATGGCAGAGGTGGGCAATTATTTTTCATGGGGGGTCACATGGGAAGATGATCAGGCTGCTGTGGGACAGACATGAATGATGTAAGGTCCAAATAATGGCCAAATCTCTAATAATGGATTGGTCTATACAGGGGCATTCTAATGTTGGTCACCCTTTCTGAACTGCCATGTGATGAATTGTGGGCTAAATTTTGTCCAAAACCTGATGCTTTACAGTGGACCATGCATGCTGCAAACAGGTCGCAACAACAGCAGCAAAAGTAGAAGAACAACATAAACAACATGGATTTACAACACAAATGAATAATAATAATAACAATAATAATAATAATGATAATTATAATAATAATGTTTTCTAATAATAAAAAAATGTTCTTTTTAAGATATTTTAATAGACCAATTTTAAGTGTTTATATATATATATATACATATATTCCATATTATTTAAAATAATTAGAATCCACATTTTATTTTCTGTATGTACTAAGTGAGAGACAGACTCTTTGTATTAGTTCAAGTGAGACAAAATACGTCAAATGACTGCAGAGGACATATATGATGGGGGTCCTCGGTATGTTACTTAAAGACAGCCTCTGCCTCTGTCTAAACAGGCAAAGAGGCTGCCTGCCCCGTAACTTTCTTTAGCAGGGCAAAGATTTGTGTGTCAATGAGATTTACTTACTCTTTTTTTAAGTCTTCATGGAAATGTATGCATTATGTCGACTCAATTCAGATTTTTTTCTTCTCCTTATTAAAAAAAATGAAAGTACCCATTGTCGTGAAAGGGTAGCCTCTAATGTGGTCCCTGCCTCCCCGATTCTTTCCGCTCGCGTCTGGTCTCTCCCCTCCTCTTCCATGTATTATTCAAGTTGCGACCACAGAGCTCCGCCGGTTGAGACCGAGTGCTTGTTGACGTCAGCAAACTTCTCCAGCAGCTGTAGAGGCGGCGAGCTGAGGAGGAGGAGGAGGAGGAGGAGGAGGAGAGGGAATGAAGACTGCTGGATGTGGAGCTCTGGCTGTCTGTGGAGCGCTGAGGACCGTGTACCTGCTTTTTTTCTTGCTACGGGACCGTTCGGACTTCTTCTTCTTCTTCTTCAGTGTGAGTAAAGGCGTTAGTCTTTTTCTTTCCTGCTCGAGTGTGTGTGTGTGTGTGTGTGTGTGTGTGCAGAGTTAGCTGTGGACTTTCTCGGCTTTCTTTTGTGTAACGGTGCAGCCGTGCTCACCCGAGCGATGTGTTGTCTGCCGAAGTTGACATCGCTGCTGTGTGGAACTTAGCGGAGTGTTTACATGTTGTATGAAGTTAGCAAACATGCTACATTTGTGTTTCCGTGTTGAAAACACTCCTGACCTAACGGGAAACTTTGTTGCGCAAGTCCGTGCAAGGTGGTCGAGTACGTCCGTTCCTCGATCTTTCTTGGTCGAAAATCTTTTTCTTTTTTTTCCAGTTGTCACTTTTAAGCAAAAACACGGTGAATATTTGGGTGCTATCTCCTCATTTTGACCTCGTTGTTGTCAGTCGTCTCTTTTTTAGCGTTTCGTGTCTAAAACTAGCGCTGTCATTTTTATTTTGCTGACGTTTAAGGTATTTTTAATCAGTGATGGAGGTGCAATAAGATATATCTACTTCTTACACTGTCTACATCGAGAAAGCACTTCAAAAACATCTATTTTCAGATGTGACCAAATATAAAATGTCCTCTGAGGCACTATTTCGGAGTTTTGCTCATTTTCTGTGTATATCTGTAGCCTTCATTTGGATTTTGCACGCGTGTGTCGCTTTTATTATGTTCTCAGACGGAGCATACTGAGATGAGTGACACTCAACCTTCACAATGAACAATGATCTACAAATGGCATTTACCTTTCATCCTCACTTGTCAGATATTCTGCCCACGCTGTTATTTTCCATTGTGTGCTGTGACTGTGAGATATTAACAACTTAAAGGGATAGTTCACCCAAAAATGAAAATTCAGCCATTATCTACTCACCCTCCTGTCGATTGAAGGTTGGATTTTATTCATTTTTTTTAGTCCCCAAAACACTGCTGGTATTTAACAGGTAAACCTCCAAAACAATTTGAGTGACTGGTGACCAGTTTTCAAGCAAAAATAAAAAACAAAAATCACACAATGCTTCCATATATCTCATTTGGTATAACCCAAGTCTCCTAAAGCCATTTCATTTACACCATGATTTTTAGCTAAAATTCTCACCGTAGATCCTTAGCTTGGTGCATGGCAAGTGAACAGCATGTTGGGAGACTTGGATTACTCCAGATAAGCAGTATAGATGCATTTAATGTTTTTTTTGGCTGTTTTTTTATGTTCTCAAACCATTCACTTCAATTGTTTGTTTCTGCAATGCTGCTTTCCTGTGAAACTGCAGTAGTGTTTTATAGACTAAAAAACTAAATCCGACCTTAAATCAGCATAAGGACTAATATGAATATGAGTAGATAATGACTGAATCTTCATGTTTGGGTGAACTATCCCTTTAATGATGGAGATACAATAAGAAATATCTACTTCTTAGACTGACATAAATGAGAAAGCACAACTCAGGTGGAGTTGCTTCACATCAGAAACATCTATTTTTAGGCAGTGACCAAATATAAAATGTCTTCTCAGGCACTGTTTCAGACTTTAGCTTATTTTCTGAATGAAGTCTTCATGTGGAACGTGCATGCGTGTGTGGCGCTTTTATTATTTTCTCTGAGGGAGTATACTAAGATGAGTGACACTCAACTTTTACAATGAACAAGGATCTACAAATGACATTAGGGCTGCACAGTTTATCTCAATCACAATAAAATCACAATATGGCCAAGAGTAATATCTGAAGTGTAAATTACATTTTTTTGGAAAAGGAAAAAATGTACGAGAAAATGGCATCACAATAATGCACTGTAATGCTACTAAAAATCTTGTTCTCTGATGAAAGAAAACATGTTTATTTGGTACAGACCTCAAACAATATCACATCATCACATAGTTTTTTTTTAGTGAATATGAAAATCGTATTACAAAACTGATCATTTCCACAAATTGTATCACAATTTCAGCAAAAATAATCACAACTTTTTTACCAAATCATGCAGTCTTAGCTGGCATTTATCTTTCATACTTACTCGTCAGATATTCTGCCCATATTATTGTTTTCCATCATGTTCCATCTGCGACTGTGAGATATTAATAACTTAAAATACCGGATGCACCCATTATTACCTCGAGGATGGATAAGCATCTTACTACTTCTAGTTTCTGTCTTACACTTCTCATTTCATGGCTGAGGACTCACCATTTTCTGTGGTTGTGAAATAGAGGCTTTTGCAGACTTGTTGTAGTCAGCGATAACCGTTATTTCACAAATGCTCATTTCAAATTTCCAGCCTGCCTTTTTAACAGGTTGATGGTGTAACCTCCACAGAACGAGCTCTGGATGTTTTGTAGCCGCTGGTAGCAGTAATTGAATAGCTGCTCTGCAAGTGGCTCATATGGTATGCTGTGAAAATCAGCATGAATTAGCCTTGAGGCTTTGACAAATTGCAATTCAGGACAGCAGTTTTTCATACTCCAAGTAGTCTGCCAGGACTATAACAAGGTGGTCATGGAGATCTGATTTCAATCAGAGTTAAATAAAGGTCGTTTAAATTAAATGACAGTAGTTATTAAACAGTCTTGGGCCCCTCCTTGAGTTTTACTGTGCTTGATGAGTTTTCTTCCCACCATAAAGCATTAGAATGTGGTTGAAATACATCAGCAGTGTGATATTGACTTTTTTGTAAACAAGTCTGCTGTCATTTTGGTCCAGATGCCATCAATCCAGGTGCATTTGAAAGATTGTGCACCTGCTGCTTCATTGTAGAGCTGAACAGTGCTCCAGATACTAAAACTGGGAATTGCTGGCAATGTTTTAACGCTGGGAATGCTCAAGAAGCAGTAAAAATATCTCCTGCCAAATTCCTGTAAGTCACCATTGTTTGAGAATAATAATAAACACAAACAGCACAGGTTTAGATTTCACAGTATGCTGTTGCAGTGGTGCAGATACTAGTGGAAAGGGACATATTTTTGGTCCATTTAAGGTCCCTCTGGTATCAGTCGCAATATTGTGTTTTGTTGTAACGTACTGATTCTCAAAAACACTGTGTGTGATATCATGATATGTGCAAAGATTGGTGGCAGTGGTTCATTCTATATTATGTTTAAACCCTTGACCACTAGGTAGCAGTGTTGTTATCTAGCTTCACTGTTCTGATTGCATAAAAAAGTAAGCTTTTTCAGCTCAAATATAATGTGCGTGGCATTTTGTTCTGTATAGGATGACAGTTTGCCTAAAATCAGATTAAAAAACAGCAATATTTCACCTTGCTTACAGTACTGCAGTATATTGCAATATATTTAATCGGGACCTCTAGTCTAGAGCTGCAACTATTTTCATAGTTGATCATTTTCTCGATTAATCCATTACTGGTTGTTTGCCTATAAAATATCAGAAAATGGTGAAAAGTGTTCATCAGTATTTTCCAAAGCGATGTCCTGAAATATGTTGTTTAGCCAACAACCCTGAAAATAATCTCAGAAAAAACTCAAACAGATTAAGTGATCATCAGAAAAGTTGGCGATTAATTTAGTAATTGTTCAACAATTGATTAAGTGCTGCAGCTCTAGTAACCTCTGTATCATGATATGTGTCATATTGCAAGATTCTTGACATACACAGCCCCAGTGTAAGATGATTGTTAACCCTTTGAACTTCAGTTTTGTCTTTATTAATTCACAGGCTTTTGGCATTGTGAAAAAAGGTCTTTGCTAAACATGTCAAATATTGTTATTTTCAGCCATCATTTAGTTTGTTAATGGCACTTGATATATTCTGGGATTGTCCACAGTTTGAAATTATTTGGATTGTTTTTTGCTTCTGAAGATTTTCAATACATGATTAATCTGTATTGAATGGAGCAGAGTTTCAGTGATCAAGGGATTTAAGAACCATTTTTGATGGGGCATTCTGTGCTTTAGTGTTGCCAAATTGTGCTAATATTGTATGTACAATTCAGAGCAGGAATTTCACTGTGCTCCCGACGGCTGTGGCTACTGTGCCCTCTCACTTTGGCCTTATGCCCCACAAAAAAATTGTATGCCCTGTGGTGACAGTGGCCTTGATGCACCACCTGCACTGCTCCAGCTGATTTCACCGTTTTCAGCTCAGCCTCTTTCTTGTCAATATGGTCTTTTGTTGAGATTCTGATGCAACATCAAGTGAAAGGCTGCACAGATAACCAGTGGTGGGTTAGATTTTAAGCCTGCAGTGTTTCCCCTAGCCTTTTTGCTCTGGCAGGGGTCCCTGGGCTGGAATGAGCGTGGACCCTCTCGCCAAAGGACCCCATTGCCGCGTGCTCTCTCTCTCCTGTTAAAAGTCATTGTAGCTCACCCATTATTCTGATCGCTTAGTTTCTCTCTCTTCTTACAATCAATTTAAAGAGTAATCCAGCCAGATCAAATGAAAATGCATTAAAAGGAATAAAATGACAGTTTTCTTAATGAATTGATATACTGATCCATAGTGAAAACTTAGATAAGGAGATATTCTGTGCCATTTGAAATAAATATAAACTGCAGACTGAAACTGTTCAAAAGATTTTAAAAGTGTCATAATCAACTGGAAGTGCTCGTCGCCATCCACAGTATGATACCAGTGATTTTTGTTAAAGTGAGATTATCAGTTGGAAACAGTGTTAACTTTTGTAATTAAAAGGCCCATCCGAAGTTACCGTGGCCCACCCAAAATTAAAATCCTGGCGCCGTGCTGCCATCCATCCATCCATCCATCCATCCATCCATCCATCATCCATCCATCCACATTAATCAATGGACTCACCAAGTTCGCTCTTGTACAGCCATGCGGAGTATCTACAGTCTGACAGCCATGCTGGATCAAAGCCAGACTGACGGTGGTGACCCGTCTGCAGCTTTTTACTGCGTGCTTCGGTTGGAGGGCTGAACAGGTGTGTTTGGGTCTAGTTGTGGTGACGTTAACAGGGGCAGGAGATTAACAAGTGCTGTGGTTGGGGCTGGGAGAGATGCTCTCATTTTGGCTAACACTGGCTGCAGAGCTACCTGTGCTCCCCGCCTCACCATGTATGGTTCGTTTAAAAAAATGCCGATATTTTTGCGAACATTTGGGGAACCTCCAGTCGTCCATTTACAATTTTTGTTTGTTTGTTGGTGTTTTTTTACCTTAACGATCTGAAACTCTCTCTCCTCCGCTCTCTGAGTGTGGGTGGGTGTGTCTGTTCCAGTGCATCGGTGTGTGCTGTGAGAGAGGAGCGAGGGGGGTGACCCGCCCGGAGAAATGCGTTGTAATGAATGTAATGAAACAATAGTAACGCATCCGACTCTGAAATTGCACAAATTAGAGTTAGCTTTTTTATTTGATAAAAAGAACACAAGTTATAGGTCCTTTTAAAATATAAATTAAACAATGGAATTAAAAAAAAATCTACAGCTTGAATTTCTGTGTGGGCGTCACGTTGGCAGGGCGGGGGCGTCTGTTGGGAGGGCGGGGCGCTCTGCCAAATACACTATAGGGGAAACACTGGCCTGGTATAGACTGCTGGAAAACTGTGTTGTCTAAGTGTGATGACTCGCAGAATGACAGCAGAAAGAGAGAAATCTAATGGTACTCTACAGTTTATCCATTTCTCTACAATTTACTGGCCAGCATCACATTTCTGATTCTGTACCAATCAAATTCACACACATGCTATGCTCGATGGTCACCTCATGCACGCAGCGACACAGACAGTAACATCGCTGGTCACAGACACACACACACACACTCAGATGCTTGCTTGCATGAAGTCGGCATTATTGATAGATTCCAAGAACAGGACAAAGAGAAGACAGACGATATACAAAAAGCTGAGCAGCTGACAGTGTCTTCCAACAATGGTAAACTTCCTACCCCCTCAGGCTAATGTTAGCCAGCAGCAGACAGTTAAAATCTCACCTCCTGTTCTGGCTCAAGAATAAACAACCCTCAAACATTTTCTCATCCAGACTCATTTAGCTTCTGCTTCTGTTTTTCTCACCGCAAGGCTTTACTACAACAAACTGTTGCACCATACTTGTCTTCTACCTGCTACCACATGAGATCACGTGAAATCATGTTCACTCTGAGATCTTGTGCGATCATGCTCCCTCTGGTACATATTCTTAATACAATAATAATATAATAATAATAATAAGGTCTGGCTGTAACCTAGAACACTTCTGCAGAAAATGTAAAAGTTATTTGCCAGTGTTTTATTATGAACCTTGAATTTAATTTTCCATTAAAGAAATGTTAGAAAAAAGTTTGTATATTCTGTCAATTCTAGTTCTTAAAAAGACTAAAAATCTGAATCTTTTAATGTACAAACATGTACAAACAGGATTACTTTTGATTTTGATTTCATCAGAGTACTGCAAAGAACAAGAGAGTAGGTTGTGAGTCCACGTGTGTTCTTATATTTGACCACATTATGACCTGGAGGACAGGAGGTGCACAGTGTATCTGTATGTCTTTGACAGACATGTGTACACAGATTCTGGCTTAAAGTGACATGTAGTAGGAATTCTCCCAGGAAATTGGTTATTGGAGGTGTTGAACACAATCAGTCACCTGCTGAGCTGAATCAGACACATACTGACACGTCTTGTTATCAGTGTTGGTACTGGATGATGCTTTGAATAAGAGCCTCTCTCATTAATTACTGTGGCCTTTGCCATGTGATGTAGTGTCTGTTATTTTTCCTGAAGCTTAATAAGTGTATTATTTAGAGCAAAAACCAGTAGTCGATTAATGAATCTGTTTCGATAATATTTCAATCATTTTTCAAGCAACAAATAGTGAAAAAAGCCATAAATTCTGTAGGTTTAATTTGTGAGATTCAAGGATTTGCTGACATTTTAAACAGTTATTCCCTTCATTGAAAATTTAATTATTAATTAATCATAATTAATAGATCCATTCTGATATTAATTTCTGCAGACACAACTGGAGGTTATTTCAGGCAAGGCAGGGTACGTCCACTATAAGATGCTGCAGGAAATTTTGTGTTACACACCTGGATGAAGTGTGCTCCTACAAGGGAGAGGGGTTGAACATGATTGTTCAAAGGCTATTATGGTGTGTTTATTTGTGCTGGACTGTCACAGTGCAGTACACATAACCGCACACAGACTACAAGGTATGTAGATTAGATTAATCTCTGTGGTTCAAGGTTGCTGTTTGTACTTTCAGGTATGTGCCTGTCTTGCGTTAGCTTTTAGCTAATAGGAGTCGTGTAAAGTTACCATTGATGAAAACAACATTTCCTGATTTTGCTGCTTCGTAATAATATACATCATTCAGTGGCTTGTCTAAATACGAGCCCTTCCTCAGTAAATAGACACCTTCAAGCAGCTGTAAACTCTGTACTGTACTGAGCTGCAGCACTGAGTCAAACTGAGTCAAGCAGCAGATGAAAAAAAGAGCAGAAGAGGTGACAAGCCTTAACTGCTGAAAATGGATGAAAATAGTGTGCCCATCCGAGTGTCTTGTTAACATTCCTGCCGATTGGAGCTGGAGACGATAAGTACCAGCGTCATCTGCAGAGTCATTTGACCTGGGACTGAATGCCGATTGTCCCCTTTGCCTTTGACGAAAAGATGTGAGCAGGCGGTGGTGGGTTTTTTTGTCTTGTGTAAAAGGGGCTCAAGGGTGAAGGGAAGAATTGATTCTTAAATGTATTGCAATTCTCTCTTGAAAGATTATGAACTGATGCAGAAAAGTCAGTAATTGGGAATATAAAACCCAATTCGCTAATGTAATGTAATGTAATAATTGGCTGTATGTTCCTTACTGCTGTGAAATGTAACAGACATAAACATGTGCCATGTTTTCACATTCATCTTTTGAGTTTTGATGAAGATGGCTGCACATGCTCAAATGTCAGTCTGACCATCTTAACATTTAATTGCGTCAAGATGCATTGATAATAATTTTCTAATCTGATCGTACCCCTCAGAATTGGAATCCAATCGTGAGGTGAGAGATTCCCACCCCCTAGTGATTACAATAATGAAGTTCACACTAGGGTTGGATGATGAATGGATGATGCTGTCGTCCATTGCAGATGGCTGACAGTCATGGATCACTGAGCCTTCTACCATCCTAACATCACGTAATTTAAAAGCCTTCCATATTTCAGGTAGTGTGTCCCCTCAGAGTCACAAGGCAGGAGTTTAGTTCCATTTTTGACATGTGGGAGAGTAAATAAAAAGAAGCTGCTGCTGATGATTATTTTCCGCTTCCTATTATTTTTTAGGAGAACCCAAACCAGTTACATTAATTGGCAGCTGGGTTTATTTTCTGCAGGTGACTGTTAGTGTGTTTCTTTCAGTCATGCTGCTGTTATTTGTTGGAAGTTGCCATTGTAGCAATGGTGCAGTGTCTGGCGAGCAAGTTGGCTTTCTGCTGTGGGGCACCCCCCCACCCACAAAACCCCAGTAATATCATAATCCATCTGTGATGTATCACTGTGGACATCATTATGAGCAATTTTGGTAGACATTGACTAACTCTGCTTCACACAGTGATGGATGATATCTGAGAAATTACTTTATTTCAGCACATTAGGTAGGTAGTTAAGAAAATCAGCCTTTTGCTACGGTAATGTTGACAGCTCTCATGTTTACCACTCACTGACTGCCTTCAGACGGCTCAGCAGACACTTCATCTATCAGTGCTAGATCACACAGTGACTGATAACATCATTACTATCAGTCCATGCTCCCCGTTCCTCACTGTCACCAAAAACTCTATTACAACAAGCCCATCTTTCCACCCAGAGCTGCTTGTTGTCAGATTGCTGGAAAGCTTAAGTGACTTCAGCCTCATACCTGGAAACATCAAACAGCTTTTCATCCACCAGGACTATTGCCGCTGTTACCTCTGGAATCAAAACTGAGCAGGAAGATTACGTGGCTGCTTATTGCTGGCTCAGTTTTCTTATCATCATCATGTCTGTGTCAAAACAAAATCCTTCTTATAGGTTAAAACCACACCAGTGACTCGCCTAAGTCAAGATAATTGATATTTTTGTCTTGCTTGGCTAAGGTGTTGACTCCCACAAATGTCAAAGCCTTCTGTCTCGCCATCTCTGTGATGGAATTAATCCTCTCAGCATTTATTATACATCTCAATTAATCATGGGCTTTTGCAAATGAGACAGCTGAGGGAGCCTTGGGTCTGTGCATGTAACTGCCTGTTTTCCATACACGTGCCTCACTTCTTTTGTCTTGTTCTTTCTTGGAGGAGACTGGTTTTGTCTCGTTAAATAGAGGCTCCTTTCTAGTGCTAATGGATCCTCTTTGTTGCACATATCATGTGCCACTCTCAAAGTATGTTAAGACACGTAAAGAGAAAAAAAATAATTAAAATAGCCACTGGCGCTTAAAAAGGTATATTTTACATCCAGTGCTTTGATGTTTGAGATGAGAATAACACTTCAGGGCCACTTTCTTCTTTCTTTCAAAACACTCACACAGCAAACTTAAAAGATATTGTAGTAATGCATGATGGCTGAACATTTTTTTAAGCATTACTGGACAGTTGATTCAGTTCTATTTCAATAGACTGTACAATGCAGTGTGTAGCTGTATAAATGAATCTAAACACTTTTATTTATTGACCTAACATTTAGTTTGAATTCTTTTGACAAACAGACAAAGCACACAAGACCTGAAACATAGTCTATTAGTTGGGATGTACTGACACCAAGTCCCAGTCCAATAATAGTACTATACTTTTTGCTAAATTTCCAACACTTTATACCTCCCAGTGTGGAACTAATTGGATATATATAAAGTTGGCAAAGTTGGCAGCCCAATATGACTAAATGAATGTATACTAACAGATAGCAGAAACACTGAATTTTGCAATAACACTGCAAAGAAAAAAAAAAAACTCCCATCATTGACTCATCATTATGAAGTTAGAGTCGATTGCACAGTGAGATATATAATAATACCATCCACATTTAGATTGGTTCCCAATAAGCCTAACTTTTACTGTGTAATTCTTTCAGGCACAATATTCCCTGAGAAAATGATGTCTCCATTAAAGACTAAATGAATGAATGAAGTCACGCTTTTTCTCTTGATGTTTTACTCTCCCCTCCACTCCGATGCTGTTTGCATGAAACTATAGAGGTTACTCAAACTATGTTACTGCTGTGCAGTGCACATCAGTACACTAACTTATGCCTGTTCCCAAATTAAATTCTGTATTTGTGTGATCGGTGCACCTCTGTCTATATTTAGTTGATCAACATAAACTGATTTTGAAATTATTTTGATAATTGACCAAAAATCCCAACATTAACTAGAGCAACCTTCTAAATTGTGTCATGCTTTTTTTTGTTCATGTAATTGTTAACTGAATATCTTCGGGTTTTGGTCCATAAGTTGGATAAAACAAGCTGTTTAAAGTTGTCATCTTCAGCTTTAGGAAATTTTAATCTTTTCTTTATTTCCTGAGATTTGATGGAGCAAATTAAATAAAATATTAGTTTAGACCCTGAAGTAGTTCAGCATAGTCTTAATTTAGTCTAGTTTTTGAGATGGGCAAGATACAGGGACTTCTGCTGTGTTTTCATGGGCTAACTGTACATTTACTGCCACTCAACAACTTTATTGTGCAACCATGTACACCATGTTGATGGAAAAATTGATCAGGAATATTCAGGAAAACTGTATATTGTTTGGCTGCTCCTTTGCTGCTGGACGCTTTGAAATGCGTGTAAAATATGAAGCCCACATAGATGGACGCTTCTATGTGGTGTGAACGCTGTCGTCACAAGAGCGTGACGCTGACTTGACATTTGCAGTCTAGTCAAGGGGTCAGTCACGGACAAAGTATTGGACAAAGCACACCCCCATGGAAGGTGCGACGGCTCTATCAAAGTAAGTGAAGTGTTTTCTGTAGTCCTTTAAAAACTGGTAGGCCTGTTATCTCAATACAAGGTTGATGTCCACTTATAGAAAATGGGAATGCATAAAATATACCTGAAGACAAGATAAAGTGATGCTGTGTCATGGGCGTTTTCTTGTCTGGACAGACTGTTTACAGCAGTTGGACCTCCTCCTTTAAAAAGCCAAATGAGTCAAAGGTAAATAAATCTGCCGAATAAGTGAATGGAACAAGGCGCTGGTCCTAATGAAAACTTTCAGGTTGATAAATGAACCGCCTTATTGGCCTTGCTCCTTGGATGCCACATTACGGACCAGGATGGAAATGGCTTTTCTGTAAAATACTCCCGATAGTTGTGGTTAAAGTGTACAGGATCAGCATATACTTCCTCAGTAATTAAATACCACTCCAGCAGTGTTTCCGATATGTTTTTAGAGTTTTGATCCAATTGATTTCTTCACAGTTCCTGCTTCCTAAAATATTCAGTCAGTCTCATTGAAAGGAATTTGAAAGGTTGCTGTGAATATGGTCAAAGTTGAAATATGCTGGGTGGCAAACTGAATCCTCAAGGGTAGTGCTGACACAAAGGTAGACAGCAGCCTTGGGGGAAGTGCGGATGTGTTTTGCCATTGATCAGGTGTCCAAGCCTTCACAGACATATGCTTGATAGAGAGTGTCTTCAATGTGTAATGTGGGGGAACTCACTTGTTTACATAGATTTGAACAAAGCTGTTAGTTACACATATTGATTTTCTGAAATCAAACTGTCAGAGCAGTCTTCTAATCACGGACTGATGCACAGTTATATTAATCTAAGTTTGAAAGGCAATCTATGAATGATTTATTTAACACACTGCATCTGACCTTACAGTGTTAATATTTTTAAGTAATGTATTGGTGTACAAAAAGATACTAAGCCATTTTATTTGTAAGATGTTTGAGCATGGCCTCTGTGGCCTGTTGCCAAACCCCCCCTGGGATTTTACTGTGGTTATACTTATGAACTATGTTGACACAAGGAATCACTTTCCATGCGTTTTGTTGTTGTTCTCTGTGAGTGGAGGGAAAAGGCTGGCAAACATCATTAAGCTGAAACAACGTCTGAACCCATTACCAGCTTTGCTTGCATCTTGTCACCCTCCATGTACACACAAGTTGAGACATGCATGCCAGATACACAACAATGCCACAATGAATAAACCTTATTGCAGGAGAATAGCAGTTGAATTGTGCCTGCAGTTTTTTTCATGGATTTGTAAAGCACGTCTGCATGCAGTGTTAATTCACTTGTATGGTCTTCCTTGTGCGGTGATATTGATAATATGGCTGCACAATTAATTGAAATATAATTGAAACTGCAATATGGCCAAGTGTATTATCCAAGAATAAAAAGGTGTGGGGGGTCAGGGAGGGATAGAGCCACTGCACGAAGGCCATAGAGCGAAGCAAAATTAAATGAACATGATTTATGTAGGGTAAATAAACAAATGAGTTTGCTGATGCTGTAATGCTCACCTTTATTTCACTACAGTTCAGCTGCTTCCCCAGTTACTGTGAATGATCGATAATAACTGTGGGGTGGTGGGGGAGCGTGAACTTCTTCGGCTTTGGCGTGTCAGAAACCTATATGGGCCTGGTCACACATGCGCAATGTTGCTTCCTTTCTTTGTGTCGAGTTCAACTTTGGTGAGTTTTTAGAGGGTGGAGTCACAGCCTTAACCAATAGGAAAGAAGTGTGTGTCATTGGCCACTGCTCTTAATTCATGTTGATATGTTTAGCCTATCTTATGAAATAATGGTAAGAAAACAAAACACCTAATACAGTCTTTTGGCTAGACCACAGAAAAATGGGGCATGTAGTTGCTGGAGTTGCACTGAGTGAATGAATAAGTTTCAGCATTGGTCTGTCAAGTGATAGAGTTTCTCCATTGGCCCTTGATTATTCATGTAACTAACAGTTAGTGAAGAGCGCTATCTGTTATCATATTCTCTCAAACACCAGGAGGCATACAAACAAAACATTCAGGGAAGCAAAAAGAAGCAAAAAGTAAATGAATGTTGTCATTTTAATCAATGCATCCTTTTTTAGAACTGTCAAAAATAGACAAATGCCATCATTTATTGATTTATTTTTTTAAACCAAAGTGACAAAAGTCAGTATTCTTTACCAGAAGACTCTGATGATGTAGATGGTGCCATTTCTGGAGAAATAACAAGCAACTACATGACTGGGATGAAAATTACCTTCCTATTGGTCAAGCGATTGCCCAGTCATTTCACACTTCAACATTGTTAGAATGCAGCTAATGTTACCCGGCCAGTCAGCATCACATATCTGATTCTTTGCCGGTCATATTCACACACATGTTCTGCACGATGGTCACATCATGCATGCAACAGACAAACTGACCATAACGTCACACACACAACAGCGCTGATCACAGACACACACACTTAGACACATGCTTGCATGAAGTCGGTGTTAGTGACCGATTCCAACAACAGGAAAAAGACAAAACAGACTGTCTACAAGGAGACGCAGCAGCTGAGCAAGTAGCAAGCATTGCCAAACAGCAATAAACTTTATAGCTGTTCAGGCTAATGTTAGCCAGCAGCAGTCTGCTAAAATAAAATCTCACCTCCTGTTCTGGCTGAAGAATAAATAACCCATGTTCATGTGTCTCCTCAAACATTTCATTTCACATTCTGCTTCTGTTTTTCTCAATGCAAAGGTTTACTACAGCAAACTGTTGCACCACGTCTGTCTGCTTCCACATGAGATCATGTGAAATCACATCCCATGAAATTCTGCGAGACCTTGAGATCTTAATATAATACTACCATAAGGCCTGGCTGTAACCTGGAGGACTTCTGGAGAATATATGTAAAATAGTATTTAATAAATGTTTTATCATTTTAGTGTTTAATTATGAACATCCAATTTATTTTTACAAGAAAAGTTGCAAAAAGGTTTTTGAATGCTGTCAATTATGGGTCTTGGAAAAACTGAAAATCGGAATCAGCCAAAATTGGAATTGGCAGATTAGACCCTTACAAAAATTGGAATTGGCCAAGAAAATTGGAATCGGTGCATCTCTATTTATTATAGATCTGCCCATTAATATTTGGGCTTATAAGATGTCAGAAAATAATAAAGTTGTGCCCACCACAGGTTCATAGAGCCCATGGTGGTGGTGTCTTCAAATTGCACCTTTTGTATATTCAGTTTTGAATGATATAAAACAAAGAAAGGCATCAGTTAATGTAAGAAAGAAACAAACAACCCAGGAATGTTTGTATCTTACCTTTGTCATAGGAGTACTTGTTTATTGTTGCAGATGGGTTTTCTGATGAATTGGCTGTTTTACTTTGAAATTTCAAACTGGTATTTGGAAGTAATTTAGAATAAAACATGATTCAGCATCTATAATCATTCCCACAGCTCTTTAAATGTTAGTTGCTCAGACAGACAAGAAAAGGTGAATGAATACAAAAAGGTGCTTTTGTATTCCTCACCATCTGTTGTCCATTGACATTTTGGAGGAAATGTCTTTCACTGTCTCTGGGATAGGTCAGATTGATCTCATAAGTAAATTACAACTGAGACAAGGGAAGCCGATGACGACGGAGGAAAATGAGCGGGCGGGCTTGATGAGGAGAAAGCTGCCATCAGCCTCATTATATTATTGCTTTCACACTGTGACTTTAGACTTCCTTTGATTTGAGGCAAATCACAACTGCTGATTTGATTTAATGTGGTCTACATCTTTGGCTCTGTGTGCGGCACCACTTGCTGTGTGCTGTATCTGTCTCTCTCTGTTAGACTTTCATCCCTTTAACATCTGAATCCAGTGCATGGCATTTGTAAAGCTGAAATGCCCTCATCCATTTGCAAATATTTCTATTTATTCTCATTATTCTCATAGCATGTAATTCCGCTGTTCATTTTTTGAAGAGTGCGTGTCTTTGTTGACACTGTGATGTTTAAATTTAGATGAACTTGTGACCATGTTTTTGTGTCATTGAGGGATAGGTCACAGCTGAATGTCAATGAGGATTGCTTGTCATAGCACATTTTGATTAATGAAAGTCTCTCTGCAATGTAATTTCCTGATGAATGTGCGTATGACTTTGTAAGAGATAAGCTAATGGGATGGGAAACATGGCCTCTCACAATTAGCGCTCATAGCCATCAAAATTTGATAGCAATGGCAACTGTAGCTAGACACAGCAGACACGTGGACTGAATGCCAAACTGTTTTGCAGTTTTGAATCATTCCTCACACCTCCGTCCTTTTCTTGACAGTGAGCTCCCATACATGTTCCCAGGACATGACCTTTAATTTGTTGGGGGAATCGAAGTTGTTAAACTCACCACAGGGTGATGCATATTGTTCCTTAGCAGTAAATTTGTATTCCTGCAGTTCTGTGTGCAATCAAGACCCCATGGCAGCTTATTTGACTCACGGCTTACCCATACTATAGTGCAGAATAAGTGCTCCACTCAGACGAGAAAGACCAACGCCACTCTTCCACTTTGCTCAAATATTCAATGAAAACACTTGCTGGCTAAAAAGAAAACACACTGCCAAGTAAGTAAGTAAAAACCATTTAAAATGAAAGGGCTGCACAAAACATATGAAGAACAACTATGATATATCCAGTTAGCATTTAAGCTACCAACATTTTTTTTTTGTCATTACTCAGTTGTCAGCACACACACACAGGACAGTACTCCATCAGAAAGCTAAAGCTTACCCTACAGCTGTAATGAAGTAGGCTACATATAGAAAGTATCCCAGACTCCCATTCTCTTTATTTATGTGGTTTTAGAAGGTTTTAGCACAGGGGTCTGCAACCTTTATTATCAAAGGGGCCATTTTTGGCCAAAAAAGAAAAAAAAGCCTGTCTGGAGCCACAACTATAAAATCCTCTATTTTGCTCTGAGACTTTTCTTTTTTGGGATCTGGCATCCATAGCTAGACTAGGAAGACTCAAGAATAGCCACCAGCCACCAGGAAAAGTAAACAACCTAACTTTGCACAATACTCCAGAATTCAGAAATGTCTTGAAGAAAAGCTAAAATTCTTTTTCATATATGGAGCATATGTGCACATGAGAGTATAAGGATGTCCTAAACTTGTCACAGTACTGTTACAATATTTAAATATTATATTAGGACTTAGAGATATATCACTTATATTTGAGTATGTATTAAGATATAGCAGATAACCATATTCATTCAAGTTTTCAGTGTTTCCTCTGGTAGCTGCTGAGGGGCAGTAACTTCAAAAATCCTGAAAGTATGTAGATCAACTCAGATCGTGGTGTAACAGTTACTGAAAGGCTGTGTGTTGCGTTTGCGGCAACAGAATAGAAATTAAGAAGTACCTGTTTATGTAACGTTACTACTAGTTAGCAGCAGCAATTGTGATTTGGAGGACCTCCAATTTTAGGCTGTTTAATTGTCTTTAGCCTGGCTCATAGCAGCTAACTAGCTAGCTCACTTCCTTAAACGGGAAGGCTTGGCTGGTAACACACAGGTTCAGTGGGTGCATAATTGAAGTCCAATATTTAAGCACCCCACACTGAAAATACTTCACTACAAGTAAAAGTTCTGGATTCTTAAATTTGCTAAGGAAAAAGTTTGTAAGTATTACAGCAAAATTTACTGAAAGTGTTGCAGTGCTCTACTATTATTTCTGGTGTTTTTGGATTAATATTACTGCTGTGTATATATATTGAGATATATAAATATTATATTATATATCACGAAATAGCCTAAAAATATCAACATATATTATTTTCAAGCCATATCACCCAGCCCTTTATCATATCACATATAATTAATCTACTTGTGTTAAAAATGATCCATGCTCTATTTAAAGACTGTTTTGCAGCCATACAGCAGGGGTTATTGCTTACTACCAGAACTGCTGTCCTAGACAGAAGTTGTGCCAAGCGAGGACAGTGTTCGCCCTTAACCCAGCTGTACCTCCACTTTGATTGACTCAGTGTGTGGTAATCAGGCAACTAGAGTATCAAGAACAAGACTGCTGACTGTGTTCAGCTTTCAGAAGTGAAACCAGAGAGTCGCTGTGTTTCTGCCCTCACCTCCATCTAACAGACGGCATCCTCACTGTTGTCTGTGTTCCTCTGCTGGAACTCTGACAAAGTCTGTTGCTGTGTTTTTAGCTGTAATGTGAAACAAACACCTTCTGCTGCTTTTCATGTGAAATGTAGGCCTTAACCAACGCATGCAGCAATATTATCTGTTAAATGCATTAAAAATATGTTGGACGTCATTTAGAAACAGTGTTGCCATCACACATTCAGTTGATCAGCTCTGACAGGTTTATTTTTCAACTTTAAACAGTCTAACATCCTTTCTGATTTGCTGTTTAAGTCAGATGGCATAGTATAAAAAGTGAGAAAATCTGCATATGGAGGACGTGGGGAGGATGGATGGGTCGAACAAACACAGGACTTTCACCCGTAAGATCGGGGTCATGTCCTGTGTGAAACATTGACTTCTTTTTAACTAGTAACTTACATAACTTTCGTACATAACATACATTAACTTACTTTAACTTTCTTAAACTACATCATGTCCATTAACTTAGATAGCTAATTTACTTTTTTTTAATAATCTTTTCCTGAAGCTAACCAAGTAGTTTTGGCATTGTGTTTAGTTATGCTCCTGCAAAACTGACATGACAGGGGTACATAACAGCATCATAGTTTGAAGTGTTGGGCCACTGACCAAGTTGCTGTGTTTGATGAGTTGGGAGTTATTTTTAACATGTTGACTCATAAATCATCAGTGTGGAAGATGAATAAAGGGCACTTGTAATGTGGATGTCCAGTCTCCTGCTCGCAGTGCCTACATGTACCAGGATGCATTGCACGTAAGCCTCTGAAACCAGCTCTCATGTAGCCATATCTCACTGTCCTAGCCTATAGCTTTTAGTTGATCCGCCATAGCATAGTGTTAGATGACAGAAATACTCATTAGCACATCCTCTGGCTACCCAGGGGCAGAGACTAGTAATCCAAGCTGATAAAGCCTGTGGTTCTTCCTTAACATGAACAACATCACTGTGACATCTCTGGATGCAGTAAGAACATCAAATTTTACACCAGAAGAACTCACCTTTCTCTGTCTGTATATCACACTGAAAAATTTACTGCTTCAATTAAATATGAATCAACTAGAGATGCAGTGATTGGAATTTTCTTGGTCCATTCCAATCTCTGATATTTTGAAAGTCTGACCTGCAGATTCTGATTTAGAATAACTATAATTGGCACAATACACTAACATTTTAGTAACATTCCTTTAATGGAAAATTAAATTGTATGTTCATGATAAAAGACAGACTATTGAACAACTTTTACATTTTCTCCAAAAGTGCTGAGGTTACTGCAAGGCATTATTATATTATGAAGAGTATGTACCAGAGGGAGCATGCATGTAAATCTGACCTTCACAGATCCAGATATGTGACACTGATCATGGCCTCTCAAACTGATTTTTCAACCGATTTCGGTCTTAGGTTGGTCCATCAGTGCATCCAGATTGGCAACACTCACTGGACACCCACATGAAAAGTGCAGAATTTTTCCTTTAGTTTATATGCCTCATATTGAAACAAAGTGTCTCACAGTTCAAGAGAAAATGAAAGAAGATGATAGAATTCATCACTCATATGTAATTTAAAAGTTTAGAAAAGTACCTCTGAGTAACATTTTACAGAATTAATGTTTTGCGAACAACATTATATTTGATGACCATCTCATCATTATCACCTACCATTATCACCAGCTATATGTTAAAAATCATGTGTATGCCTTGCCTGAAGCATGTGCAAGTCATTCTTCTTTTATAAATATCAGTCTATGTGTGGGAACTGGCTTATGCATGGTGTCTGTGTGTGCACATATTTCAGTTTCCGTTATAGTGTATTTGGGAGGGCGCCCCCGCCCCCCCCAACAGACGCCCCCGCCCTGCCAACAGGACCCCCACCCAGAAATTCAAGTTGTAGATTTTTTTTAAATTCCACTATTTAATTTTTTTTTTAATTAAAAGGGCCTATAACAGGTGTTCTTTTTTATCAAATGAAAAAAGCTAACTCTAATTTGTGCAATTTCAGAGTCGGATGCGTTGCTGTCATTCCATTACATTCATTACAATGCATTTCTCCTCTCCTCTGCGACGGGCGGGTCTCCCCCCTCGCTCCTCATCCATGCACCGGAGCAGACGCACCCACCCACACTCAGAGAGCGGAGGAGAGAGAGTTTCCGACCGTTATGGTAAAAAAACAACAACAAATAAACAAAAATTGTAAATGGAGGTTCCCCAACCGTTTGCCCTGGCAAGCAAAAATATCGGCGTACATGGCGAGGCGGGAAGCACAGGTAGCTCTGCAGCCAGTGTTAGCCAAAATGAGAGCATCTCTCCCAGCCCTGACCACAGCGCTTGCCAATCTCCTGCCCCTGTTAACGTCGCCACGACTAGACCCAAACACACCTGTTCAGCTGTTAACACTGTTTCCAACTGATAATCTCACTTTAACAAAAATCACTGGTATCATACTGTGGATGGCGACTTGCACTTCCAGTTGATTATGACACTTTTAAAATCTTTTGAACAGTTTCAGTCTGCAGTTTATATTTATTTGAGACGGCACAGGATATCTCCTTATCTATGTTTTCACTATGGATCAAGTAGATCAGTATATCAGTTCATTAAGAAAACTGTCATTTTAATGCATTTTCATTTGATCTGTCTGGATTACTCTTTAAATTGATTGTAAGAAGAGAGAGAAACTAAGCGATCAGAATAATGGGTGACTTACAATGACTTTTAACAGGAGAGAGAGCGTGGTGTGATGCGCTGTTCATTCATAAACTTAACTATCTGTGCTGTGAAGGTCATCTGAAGACATCAAGTCAAGCAGCAATATTCAGCTCTACCTCCTGTATCGTCTACATTTTATTGACGTTCTAGTTTTGATGAAAAATGCATCTGCAGGTATAAAATAAAACAATGATAAGCTTTCCTCAGTACACCGATCATCACTTCTGCTGAACAACCGCCATAGTGTGACATGCATGTACAAGTGTAACATATCCATAATCTCAAAAGATCATGCAGGGCAGCGGAAAGAAAGTGGAGAAAAACAAGACTAGAGGTCCATCATATCATCTACAAAGAATGCATGGTAACTTACAATAGCACTGTTCGCACTGCCAGAAGGGCGTACTTCTCCAAGATCATCACTGAAAACAAAAATAACTCTAGAACACTCTTTTCCACTATTGACAGACTATTAAATCCGGCACCCAGCACTGACTTCCTAAGCCATGCCTCCACTTCAAAATGTGAGGAATTTGCAAGGTTCTTCAACAATAAAATCTCAGCAATCAGAGCCAGTATTCCTAGAACTCCAGCTTACCCCATCATTCAACCTCAGGAAAATTGGGCAACCATGTGCAACTTCAACAGCATATCAATCACCAACCTCTGTAAGATTGTCACCCAGAGCAAACCATCGTCCTGTTGCCTTGACCCAGCCCCCTCCTCACTCCTTAAGAGTGCTTTCAACAGTATGTCAAAGTCTGTTCTCAAAATTATTAACACATCCCTTGAGACTGGAATCTGCCCTGAGGCTTTTAAAACTGCTGTTGTGAAACCTCTACTGAAAAAGCCTAATCTAGATCCTACTGTGCTGAGCAATTACAGGCCCATATCAAATCTTCCATTCCTAAGCAAGGTTCTAGAAAAAGTTGTTTTCCACCAGATTAATAACTTTCTTAACGAACACAATATTTTAGAGGAATTTCAGTCAGGTTTAAAAACTAACCATAGTACAGAAACTGCCCTTACAAAGTTAGTCAGTGACCTGAGACTTAGTGCCGATGCTGGCAAGGTCTCAGTCCTAGTTCTCCTTGATCTAAGCACTGCATTTGACACAGTTGACCAGAAAATTCTCATAAACCGCCTTGAGCACTATGTTGGACTCTCTAATTCGGTCTTAATCTGGCTCCGAACATACATTACAGGAAGAAAATTTTTCGTTTGTCTTGGGAACCATTCATCAGGGAGTTAAGACATAACTTCTGGTGTTGCACAAGGAAGCTGCCTCGGCCCTCTGCTGTTCTCCCTATACATGCTCCCTCTCGGTAATATCATTAGGAAATACAATGTTGATTTTCAAAACTACGCTGATGACACACAACTGTATATATCTGTAGAGCCAAATGACATAGATGCTGTACGCTCCCTCACTACCTGCCTCTCAGCAATAAATAACTGGATGAGCAATAATTTTCTAAAATTAAATGAGGACAAGACAGAAATTCTATTAGTCGGCCCCTTATCAAAAAGGAAGGACTTGCTGGAAAAAACTGGCCATTTGTCCTCCTGGGTAAAACCAGAAGTAACGAGTCTGGGGGTTATCTTAGACTCTGAACTAAGTTTTACCCCCCACATAAATAAACTGACCAAGGTGGCATTCTTCCACCTCAGAAACATTGCCAAGGTACGGCCATTCCTGAGTCAGCAAGATACTGAAAAACTAATCCATGCTTTTGTGTCAAGCAGATTGGACTATTGCAACGCACTATTTACTGGTCTTCCAAAAAAGTCCATTGACAGGCTACAACTAATTCAAAATTCGGCTGCTAGATTACTGACCAAAACAAAGAAGAGAGAACATATTTTACAGTTCTAGCCACATTGCACTGGCTTCCTGTGTCTGCCAGAATTGACTTTAAAGTGTCCCTGCTTGTATACAAAGCTCTCAATGGCCTAGGACCATCCTACATTAGAGACTCTCTGCTGTTCTATGCTCCATTAAGACCTCTCAGGTCCTCCACTGCTGGGTTTTTAGACACCCAAAACTATAACAAAAAGAAAATTGGAGATGCAGCTTTTTTCAGCTATGCTCCCAAACTGTGGAACAACCTACCCAAACACATCAGAGAGGCAGGCTCTGTTGAGATGTTCAAACGGCAGCTAAAGACACATCTTTTCAACCTAGCCTTCACAGTAGTTTGAAAGTAGTAGAAAGGCTAAGTTAGTTAGTTCCTCTCTTCTTTTTTTTTTTTTTTTTTTTTAAATTTATTTATTTTATTTTATTTTTACTCCATGCCCGATGGCTTTTTCTAAATTGTCATTTTATACTATCTTTAGTATCATCATTATGTGTATGTTGTATGTATGCATTGCATATGTGTGTATGTGTGTGTATATATGTATATATGTATATATATGCACATATATATTCTTTTTAATCTTCTTCAAATTGTGCTATTCTTGCTAAATTTTTATTGTATGTATATACATATATTTGTATTTTTTACTCCTATTCTTCATAGTCTCTATTATGTGAAGCACTTTGAGCTGCATGCTTTGTATGAAAGGTGCTATATAAATAAAGCTTATTATTATTATATTATTATTATATCTGGTGCAACGAATTATGGCCCATTGTGATTGTTTCAGACCTCATGTGATAATAGCCGAATAAATGTTGTCTTTTTGTCAAATGGAAACTTTTTTGTCTTAAGGCTGTATTAAAATGCAGATTTTAATAATTAAAAATAAAAGTTAAGAAAATATATGTTCTCCCAGGCATTTAAGGTGGGCCAGTTGTATAAGTGGGTGGGCCCAGGCCTGTTAGGCCCACCCATAACACCACGACTGATGGATAGATGCATAAATAAAAGAATTAATAAATGAATAAATAAATAAAAACAGTGTTCCATTCCATCATAAAAAAATGTGAACACAAATCATTGTTAACTGTTTATTCAGGTCCAAATGCTCTGTAATCATGGTAATGGGGTCCTTTGACGAGAGGGCCCAGGCACACCCCCTCCCTCCCAAAGCAAAAAAGCTAGGGGAAACACTGCATTTCATACATATAACTGGGCCCTGGTTGAAGTAGATGATCAGAATCAAAACGTGGAGATTTTCTGTACACTCTGTTGACAGTGGACCAGATTTAAATATTGCAAGACTGGAATGCACAAGCAGATGCTGCCACAGCGAACTGGATAGATGAAGAGTTGAAGGTGACAGGCACATAATGCATTTTATGCAAACATTATCTGGTGACATTTCTGTTTTATGAAGAAGCACTTGGGCACAAAGCCTGGGTATCTCAACCATATAGATGTTTTGGCACATCTGGCCCCTGCATGCGCTGCCCTGCCTCTCTTGTTCGGTCCCATTACTGAAAAGCACAGTGCAGATGCACAGTGCAGATGAAGGCATCAGATATCTGCACTTCATCCTATCATCACGGATTGTGTTCAGCATTTACGGAGCTGACAAACGGCATTTAGAGCTGATGGCTCAGAGCAAATCAGACAGGGTGACAGACTAACACTGTCGCTATTGGTGTTCCAATTTGGCCGAGGCTTTAGAACGCATGTCTGCTTGATCCAACACCTCCAAAGAAATCACTGGCATACGCCTGTCCAAGTCGTCCCCAGTTAATTCAAGAAGTCATCCCGTTGTGGGCGAAAACAGACCGCTTTTTATGGCTCTTTTATTTCTTCATGAGTGCCATTAATTTCAATGGGCAGGCCTCAGTGCTTTGCAGCTGCCTTTTTTTTATCCGCTTGAGACAACATGACTGCATTATCCTCCTTGTGGTAATGAATTGGCAGGAGTTATGTGTGTTTTATTGGTATTGTTTAGCACTTTAGTTGGGAGGCTGATTTCTCTGTTCATTCTCTGAGTATACTACATATCTCATCCTTGCAGGCCTGAACGGCTATTTATGTGTGGTAGATGTTTTGCCAAGGCTGCAGTCTGAAGTAAATACTTATCCTTCTCAAGTACATTATTTATTTTCTTCCACACTATCAGCCTGGAAGCTTCCTCCATAAAGATCACTCACATTAAAACTAATTAGATTTATTTGGGCTCATTACAATGCTGCCTGCCTGTGCAAACAGTCGGGATTTCAGTGTTGTTCTACTGCTGTTGTTTGTGCTCTAAGTTGACTACAGCATAAACCTTTTTTTAATCACTTTGACATATACTTGGCTGTCTCAGCTCATTCACTTCCCAGCATTATTGCAGTTTGTTCACAGAAACAAAAAAAAGCAAAGAATTGTTTTACCATGTCAGATCTATGTACAGTTTTTCTTCGCAGGAGTGAAACAGCAGTTCTCTGAAAACAATCTTCCCCTCAATTTTGTAAATAGCCTCTTTTAGTTCTTCTCCCATTTAAGTCCTTTCATTTCTACATTTTTTATAGCCAAAACACAATTAGAAGAAGAAAAAAACATCAGCACCCATGTGCTACCCAATGAGCTGAACCAATATTAACCATCTAATAAAATATATCCTCTTTGGGCTTGCATCTAAAGCAAACAAGCAAAAACTGAGATAACTTTGAAACAGAATTATCACATCTTCGGCACAAGTTCAACCAGTTGCTTCTCATAACTTGTTCTTCCGGAATTTTGTTGAGGACAGTATGGTTGAGCACTGTTTTAAGTGGGTTACAGCCTTTTGTTTTACTGTCAATTAAAACTTTACACAACAAGGCCTGCGGGCTGAATACGGCTTAGGACCTTTGTATTTTGCAGCCTGCAAGAGTGAGCAAAGAATATGATTTGCACCATACAGTTCTGTGTCCATAAACTACATGTCCCAGAATGCAACCTGATTTTTTTGTCTGTGCACTGAAGATGTTTAGCTGCTAGATGTAATGATATGCTAGATAGCGTCTCAATATCAAATAGTTGTTTCCAGCAGTGGTACTCTAGCCAAGTGGTTTTAGGTAGTAGCATGAAACTAGCAGTCTAGAAAAATGTCCAAGAAAAGAAAAGTTGACACAAAGGAAAGCAGATTAATGTGTGAAATCAAATACATTTTTGTGCTTAATGGATTGTTTGGGATTTATCTGATACCAGTATTAAAATGATTCTTTTAAAATGGTAACAGTGTCCCAAATGGTGCCTGTCTTGATGCTTTTTTTAAAAAGAAGCACAGAATGACGGCCAATGACATTAAAGAACTTTTCAAATTGCTAAGATGACTTTAGACTTGAAATTGACCAATATATTAACTATTAACAGTTCAGTTAAATATATATAAATATAAATACATAAAAATGTATATAATAAATAAAACCGAACTTACTATAACTCACAGTTGCAGCACTAATAAGAGCAAAATAAATAAAAACTCCAGCTTCAGACTTTAACAGTGTTTTTGCAGAAATCTAGTCATATTTGCTAAACTGAGGAAGGGCTGTTGTTGTCATCATCAGTGGTCTCCACATTGTAGGCAGAAATGTTGAGTCATTATTACACATCACTTGTTTTATTCCACTGCTCCTTATTCTCGGGGCCAGGGACTCCAACACTGTCAGCTGATGCGTTTGGCATGGGGTCACACAAGCAGTAGTCTGGCATAGCCAGGCCCATCTTCACGGTGCTCACACAAGCAGTCGGGCACTTTGCACCCCTCTACTGTCAGGTGCACTCCCGTACCCCCCCCTTCACACACAGTTGTGAATCCCACCCAGGGATTGGAATCCTTTCAAGTGAAATATAGCTAGCAAAAGGCAAGCTGCTGCCAGAGCTGTGTACTGTGTGCGTTTAGTGATATATCTTTAACATTCACCACAGAGGGCAACCATTTCAATCAACAGCTCTGGCGTGTGGCACCATAATTTCTGTTGTGATTCGGTCCAGTAGGTACTGGACATACATGAACCAGTGCCATTTTGGTAGCGGGTCTCAGTACCCAACCCTAGAGACAAGCCGGTATAACTTTTTTTTTTTTGGCTTCTTTTAATTTTTTGATAAGTTGTATGAGACTAGACTTCTGCTTTCAGAGCTACTTATCAATTATTAAGTTGTTACGAAAACCAATAATAATTTAATGCAGAGGAAATAATGTGATATGACAGCCATAATGCTGATGCAGCCCAGGATGAAATTGACTTTCACACTCCTGCTTCATACAGTCTAAATGTGTCCAACTTTACCAGGATGACACTAGGCTGAGATAAGATGTATTCTGAATTTCTCCCAATCAGGTCTGCAGATTTGACTGCTGGCCACCAGTTAGACTTAGGTCCTTTGAATGATGCAAATCATTTATGGCACAGGCATGACCAGAGCTCATGATTAATGTTGACATGGAAATATTTTTGTCACACAGCACATTTCATGTTACTGACAAAACCACAAGTTTCATATTTACTGTGTATAGAGTACAGTACTTCTCTGGTAAATTATGAAGAAGTGATGATGGACACCAGCACAGTGTTCTGGAATGTGTCTTTAAACCTGCATTTACTGACTTTTTGTGGGAGAAGGAAGGGCTGCACAGCTCTGATGTCTGATCTGACAAGTGCTCTTTAGCGAGGCAGCTAAAAGTACAAAAAGACGACAAGGTCCAGGAAGTGCTGCTGAATGTTAAAGTGTGCAGACAACCTTGGAGGAAAAAACTAAGGCACTTTGTCTTCTGGTGAAATTATACTTGAAATTTACTCCTCAAGCAAAAGCAAATAAACAGACCTTTGCATGTTGACTCTAGGTCTTCATCAGGGCAAGGACTTCTTGTGACCATGGTGACAGCAGAAACATACTACAAACACAAAACGGACAGTCCTTTATTGAACTTGGTAGCAAACAGTTGCACATTTACACATCTAACAGACACAGCAACATAAACATTCATTTGATCTTGTGTTTGGCTCTCAGTCCACTTTTAACTTTCCTTTTAGCTCTGCTGTTACCGTTACCAATTCCTTAGGGAAATATCGGTCTCTTTAGACTGCTCAATATTCACCAGCTTGTCGCTAACTTCTTCTGTCCGCTGTTTGATGCAGGGCAGGTAGTGAACAGTGTGTTTTTGGAGAGTACTGGTAGTAGTATTTAAATGAGGCTGAAACTGAACTTCAGTCTGGAAAGCTTGTGTCATTTGTGTAATGTAACTTATATAATGCCGTCTTTCAAGTCATTAAAGGGCGCTGTAGAACTCTGGCATGTGATATTCACATGTACAGAGAGACAGCCCTCACTTGCATAATTCCCCATGATGCATTGCTCTGAGTTTAAATTTCCTCTTTATGTTTCAAAATGCAAATGTTACTGTTTGTTAGTGTTTTAATGTGTTTATAGTGCATTTGTCAGAACATGGTGGCTTACGTTGGTAATTGTCATTTTTGTGTGGGTTTATTATTACACTGAGTGAGGTCGACAGTACATTTCTTCACTCAAGCTGTTTTGTACCATACTAATCTCAGTTTGCACTGCTAAGGGTTGGGTTTACAAATAGATAACACATGGAATGTTGAATTTGGATTGGAATGTGGATTCAGTTTTGTGAGTCTGATACTCGATGACTGCC
Source organism: Lutjanus erythropterus (assembly GCF_056507025.1). NCBI lineage: Eukaryota > Metazoa > Chordata > Actinopteri > Lutjaniformes > Lutjanidae > Lutjanus > Lutjanus erythropterus. The sequence goes on along the minus strand of NC_139324.1, from coordinate 2,274,877 downwards.
TTATGTCAATAAACAAAAACAATGAGCTCTAAGACATTTTAAAGTTCAGCTGAGCAGAGTTGAGTGATAAACCTCTGTGGGTTCATCATGTTTGTGATGTACTGTCATAGCAAACTACTACATTGTGTTTTTCAGCAGTGCACCTAAAAATACTGCAGCAATACTGTACATCCATAAAACCAGCATGAATATGAGTAGCAAAACCTCAACAGTCCCTGTGAGAAAATTAAACAGCATGACCTCTCAGTACCTTATTAGTGGCAATCAAATGCATAATTTACCAAAAATGAATAAGAATCTGTAATTATTTGAAAATAATATTGTAAATTGGAGAAGCACAATGCAAAAATCAAGCCTGTCCAGAGTCAAGAGCTCCTCAGCCAGTTTCAGCTAAAGAGCCCAGCTAATGTGGGATTCATCCAGAGTAACACAATTACTAATAAAACATTTAAATCTTAACATCATCAGTTCAGAGTCTATTTTTTAGGATAATGGACAAAGTGAGTCATACTTTATGACAGTGTGTCTGTAGGCCCATTTTAATTCCCCACACATCTTCAAAGAAACCAGCATCCCCTGTTTTAAACAGCGATTGTCTTCAGTCTCTTCCCAGTCATTTCTTGCTGTATCCAGATCACCAGCTTGGTTGGTGGTTGCTTGGAAAGCTTGTCTGGCAGTATGGCCAAAAAATTAGGCCAGTGAGGAAATCTAGTGTGTAATTGCGGGACTAACAGCAGTCCAGGTTAGCTCTTTGTGCAGGGGCTGAGATACAGACCTGGAGGGTGACTCTTCAGAGACTGTTGATGCAAGCTTGGCTGGAGAGAGACTCTGTGGCCCTCCGCCACAGCAGCTTTAAGACCATTCTCCAGAAAGAATTATAAAATGAAATTTGTGACTGAATTATGTGCTTTGCCTCCCTCACACTCTCGACTCAAGATATAATTACTTCTCCCCTGTTCGATTTTGTCTCCATCTTAGTCAGTGCTCACCTAATTCAAGCTACCAGTCTTTTTTTCTGAGAGAAGAGACTGTGCTGCAAACTGTGCGTCAGCCATAATCATCGCTTCCATGGAGCCCTGTCAGATCAAACTTCCACACTTGGCCTCTGCACAATTTTGTCTGTTATAGATCCACAGCGAGCAGCTGATAGTGTGTTAACAGAGCATCATTGTCGGGCAGAAACATGACCAAAACTGCTACTTTTCAGGGATTGGAAAAAAAAGTAAGTTGTAAGTTGGTTGTAGTTTACTTGTGCAGTGTATAAGTATATAAAAAAGACAATAATATAATACAAATTTAGAGCATTGTGCAGCAGAGGTTGGAAGCCAGAAAAGGCTTATGAAAATACTTTCCCTGTATAAATAACAGTAGTCATACTCAAAGTGTCAAGACTTTGCATTAAAGCAATTACACACCACATTGCCAAAGTTGGTATTATTTTTTAAATATTTTTCATTGATTAGACAGATGTAAAGGGTGACCAGTAGCACTGGTTTATGCAACAAGATGAAAGGTTTCCACCCAACAGTGACAACTAATAGTGTATGTAATGATGTGTGTTATTTGGCAGCTTTTTGACAACTGTATCTAAATCTCTCAACAACATATTTGCTATCATTTGTCATCTTGAACCTTGCATCTATATGTATGTGTTGTCATTAGACAGCTGTCATTTTTCAAAGTAGATTTATTGTTCCTCCTGTGCCAGAGTTCATGTTCACATCTTAAATAGCCAGCCCTATCTCCACTGTTATAGAGCTATGTCAGGGCAGGAGACAGGGGGAAGAAATGCTTGTTTGTATTTTTATAAACTGAGGGTTCTCGAAGTTTCGATGACCTAGCTCCAAGTTTTGATGACAGAGTGCCAATTTAGGGAGACAGCATATGACAGAGGGCCACACAGGAAAACCCATGACCTCTCATAATGGCACAGGGTTGAAGAACAACTGATTAATCATCAGTTATTAGATATCATTTTTTTGTTTCTATTTTTTTTCCCTCGTTTTCATTTTTGCTCATTTTAAGTTTAAGTTTCCTCATTCAACAAATAGCTCTGTCAGACAAAACAGTGTCAAATGAGGCACAATTACTACCATTCCAATACTATTGATTAATTAACAATCAATGTACATTTTACAAACAGTTAAATGCTTAACAGTAATTAATTGTTTAATGATTAATCATTAACACTTTAAATTTGTTGGCAACAGGCTTCACCTGTTTGCAGATGTAGCAGATCACTGTATCTGTCTCCTGAGGTGTGAAGAAAGAGTTGGTCCATTTTTCCTGAAACTTCCATTTAGCCTCAACCACCACGGCACAGTTTGACACAGTACCAAGTAGTGTATTAATAGCAAGCTAGTATTGAAATGGCCTGATTAAATATAATGCATGCATTTCATGTCACATTTTTGTGAGTGCTGCCACTTTGAGAATCTTTTCTTTAAGCTTGTCACAGTCACAATCTTGGGCGGCAATAAGATGCAGCAATGATGATCACACAAAATAGTCTCAGGGGAAACTTGTTTTGGTGCAAAATTTGCACATGGGAGATTAGAATGGTTAAATCTCTCTGAAGGAACTAAGCAGACCTGTCTTACTGCAAGATCCAAATCTTCATCAAAGCTGGCTATTTTCAGCATAATCAGAATAATGCAGATTGAAATAGTCGGCCAATGACAGGCTTATACCAGCAGCCTACTTCCTGTGTGTCAGACTAACATGCATATGACTGTACAAATAATTTTCACCTGCTTCTGCAGACCTCTAGATGCTCTTGTTCAAGTGCCACTACACCATCTCTTTGTTCATTATTCACATAATAATTTCTGTCATTTTTTTTGTGTACTAATGCATGTAACCCCAGGCCTCTGTGGAGAGACTGCCTTGTTGTTGTCCCTCTCTATGAAAGCTGGCTTTTCACCTTGCCTTTGTTGTAAATTATAGTGTGGTGTGTGCAGTTCACATTAGATCATCCTCATAATTAGTTTTTTGGATTGAGGTCACTGTTGTGTGCAAACATAACATTGCACATAGATGATGCTAATCCACATACTGTGGATTGGACTCATCAACATGCAAGTAAATACACTTTACGGCAGATGGAAGAGAAAGAAATGTCAGTCAGCAGACAGGAAAAGAGACAACAGAACAGTGTTCCTATTTTACTGGCCGTTCATGTCTGATGCTATTGAACCACTGTAGCCAACTTTGTTGGCTTGTGCAATTGTATTTTAAATTGAGAAACCTCACATGTGCTGTGCTTCCTTTCCTTCATTTTGGGGGGTTGACCCCCCATATTATTTTATTTTATGTTGTGAATTCTTGTTCAGAGACTTTTAATTCTGAAATTTTACTTCAGAAGTGTGTGTTTGTTTCTGCTTCCTGTCGCTATGTTTCTGCCTTTGATGTGGAGCAGAAATGTGCTGTCAGGCTGATGTGGAACAATAACTCTCTCTCAGTTGTCTATGATGTTGCACTGTCTAGTTGATGTCAATTGTGTTCATGGTCCTGCCGTAATATCGGTAAAGACTTATTTCAGTAATTTGCCTGTTAAAACATTGGCCTCAACAAGTGATAAGCTAACCAGCTTGCCAGCAGGATCACAAGTTTCCTGGTCTGACTCACTGGATGCACACTGCAGGTATAAGTGCTGTCTTTTGTCACTTGCTTCAAGCGGCATCTTGGCATCCACTATCTATGTTTTCAAAGTCCCCGGGACTCAAGAACAACCTCCAGTCTGCGATCTACATGCTGAAAATGGCAAATTAGCACCTGGGATACTAATAGTACAAATGTAATCAAGCTAACAGATGTTACCTTTTCTTTTGCAGTGATGTAGTCATGTAGTCAGTTATGCCAGAGTTCGCCTCCCAACATGCAAACAAGTTCCTCGTCCACACTATTTATGCCCCCGCCTGCCGAAGGTGCCGGGCCGGAGGCATACTGTTCTCCGGTTGTCCGGCTGTATGTGAGTCCATGAGTCCGTGCGTCTGTCCTTCTGTCCGTCAGTCCGTCTTTCCATCTGTCCGTCACAGATTTTTGTTTGTGCGATAGCTTTTGAACGCACCAAATCTTGTGTGCTAACACTCTATAACAGGTACATGAACTGATTAAATTTTGGAGACCAACGCTTTCAAGATGGCCGCAAAATGGCCGCCTGACAGACCTGTCTCCAAAAACACACTTATGCCAATAACTTGGTCAATTTTTTACATTTGATATATTTTTGAGTGTTGGATACTATTAGGTAATAAAGGTAATAGCTCTTTCCTTGCAATCTTTTCTCATTAACTGTATACTGTATCAATAGAAACATAATTCTCAAACTCCTGGGACACTTGCAAATAGGATTTATAATGAATAAATGGTTTCAGTCAGGTGTAGGGAACACAAAAAGTCACAGTTGTATGAAACTGTTGCAGGCGGAGGCATCAGAATCAGCGCTTTAGCGTCAACTTCTACCCGTTTTCATTTGCAGCAGCACTGTTGAGGCATGCTGGATTTAGCACCGCCCAAGATGTTTGTGATTGGTTTAAAGATATGTAAAGATAGCAGAATGTGTATGTGTGGAGCCAGACGCTGAGCGCTGTGGAGGGAAGTCTAGCTATGCAAGACTCCAACTCCCCAAAAGTGAATCCAAAGCATCTCTGTTGCCCCCTGGTGGTTGGCTGCAGTACAAGTCATAAATCCTGCCTCCCAGTGTTAATAGGTGGGACATGGGCCAAGCTAAAACATCAAAGGACATGTCAAATAAAATATTCCAAATATGGTTTCTGTCAATTTAGCTTGTTCTTATCACATTAATGTAAAAAAACAACCTGTTTTTAATATCTTCAGACAGCTAAGCTCTGCTCATGATTGATTCCGCAGGACAGGAGCTCGATACTGGCTCCAACACTGGTCACTACTGTGCACACTCTCGCTCCAGATGATGTCAGCAGTGCAAGATGGCAGCGCTCGTATCTGGGATATTTTGGCTACAGCTTTGTACAATGGGAGGAAGTGGAGAAGTGTTGTCCATCTTTATTTATAGTCATTGGAACACACAGTTAATGTGGTTACTGCAGCATTTGTTTAATATTCACACAGTCCAGCAGAGAGTACGTTGACCTTTTTTTTTTTACAGTGCTTTTACTTAATGCTGGATATCAGTAACACATCATATAGCAGTATAGACTGCATATATGTTGAGCTGAAATCCAACTGATGACTGTGTTCTCTGAGCCATGTGGTGGTCAACCCCTTTCCACCACCTTGCAGCATTTCATTGTAATACGATACATAAATCGTATCAAGGTTTGTAGTAGGCAACTGGACTTGATAGAGTTCTTGAAGACGTTTCGCCTCTCATCCAAGAAGCTTCTCCAGGTGGAGGTTAATACCTGTACTCCCAAACCAGTTAGTCAGAACTGAAGAGGCTTTTTGGATGAGAGGCGAAACGTCTTCAAGAACTCTATCAAGTCCAGTTGCCTACTACAAACCTTGATACGAATACCATGACCTGGATTATTGAGAATGTTCACAGACATACCATATATAACAAAAACATATTGGAGAAGTACCTAATTTTGGTAAACTGAGCAGTACTTCTTGATAACATGACATAATAGAAGAATATTTTGGGTAGATCAAACACACTGTAAGCTTTTTATATTGCCACTGTTACTTTGACTTGTAATTCTTAATTACATACTGGCAGAGTAGTCGGTTTCAGCGAATGAAAAAAGGGCAACAGTAACAAATGGAGCGCTTGCAGTTTTTGTCTTTTTATAATGGACTGTCATTTACCAGAAGCAGCCCAGCCTTTAAATCACTTTAGAAACCCCAAAAACACTGCCTTGAAACTTCCATTATCATAAGGGAAAATTAGAAGTGAGAAATTCCAGACACTTAGCTGAGGCCTTTTAGTCACACTATTGTGACCAAAGGAGTGCCGCAACTTGGGAGGGAAACAAAATATGAGGGAATGGGTACGCTCTGCAGCCCTGCTTTCAGTGCAAATGCCCTCTATTTGCATTGGCATATTGTTTGATAACTCTGCTGACCGTGCTGTTGTTCTTCTGTCACATTTAGATGCATTGTAGTCCGTGTTAAGATGTGGGGATGCCCTCCAGACTGATGTTTGTCTTCACTGACAGATTATCATAATAAGCCTATATTAAAATTCCTCCTGTACCATACAGTCCACGGGTTTTACTAATGCACCTGCTCAAGCTCTCCCGCACACAAACAATTGGTACTCAGACTTCTGTCATCCTCACAAAGCACACATTTTTCCCATCCTCTTCTTGACCTTTAAAAGTCGATGTCCCAACTTTGTCATTCATTTCACCGGAGCCAGGCTCATGTCCTCCTCCCTCCCAGGCTTCTTTCTCCTGCCATGCTTTGCTGTTTCACCCCTGATTGTGCCTCCTTCATCTGTCACAGCTCTCTCGCTGTCTGAGAGGAACCGACAGTGATGGATGCTAATCACTTTGCCTGTGTGCCCGTCCACCCCACCTCCTCGACAACAAGCTCAGCCAAGGCTTTCCCCCTTCTAGCCTATGAATAAATGAGCAGCCTTCCTCCTTTCTAACACTATTGACACTTTCACAAATATACCTGTACCCCTTTATTGATCAATAATAATAATGCACACATTAACATGTGAAAGAGATGTCATGTTTAACATGTATTCCTACATTTTCTAAGTCACAACCTGAAACTCCTCAAACTAAAAATGCATATTTATTGTATTCCTTGAGCTATTTCTCTGATGTAAAATACTAAGTGAACTTTCACTGGCCCCTTATCTGCTTCACTGTTCATAAAAGTCTTAGTAAAAAGCAGGAAATGAAACACTTTACAGAGCCGAGACAGTCAGAAATATCCAACATTTACGTTTTTTGGCTTGGAACCATTTATTTCCTTAGCTTCTAGATGAGGTGCTGGCTAGGAGAGGTCTCCCGATAAAGCTACCTCAAAATAACCACTTTGATCACGGCAGGCCTCATGTCATGTTTGTTTGCACAGATGGCTTTGTTGTGTTTATTGCTGTGGTTTGTTGCTTATGATAATGGTTTGGAATATTTCTTGGCGGATGATTATAATTCATTTCATTTCATTCATTTCACAACTGTTGAAATTGGATCCACCTAACCCCCGATTCACAGCACCTTCTGTAACATTAACTTAGGATCATTTGGTGAAAGTACCTGATTTCCGGTATGGCATGCTGGATCCTGAGTGTATCTCTGAAATGTTAATGTTGACATTTGCTTTGTGGTGTCCTTGGCAAAATCCTAAACAGGAGCAAGCTTGTTTCACACTCTTAAACAATATGTTGTGTTTGAGAAGTTCTCTTGTGCTGGTTTGAAATTCAGAAATCCATTTCCAGTAATGAGCTGCTGAAGTCCTTTGTCAGGAAATATTTCAAGCAATTAAATATTGATGGAAATCACCCACATGGCAGTATATGAAGGAGAACATCAACGCTCTCAATGATGACTGATTGCCATAGTCTTGAGGAAACTTTGTGGAAATACAAAGTGAGGCAACAAGATTTGTCCTCTTATTCTTAAAGACCAAAACAATTCTCCTGAGTGGTGGTGAGTTCCAAAACCTTTCACATTTTTTGTTCAGCCTGTCCTCACCAGAAAAATGGTCATATTGTGTTGTCTGTGCAAGCAGCTTTTTACAGCCCATACTTATATTTATTATTGAGTGGCAATCTCTAGTTATGAGAGAGAAGTATAAAGAGCGAGACTGTCCGCCTGTGGAGTTGAAGTGGATGAAAGGGTCAAATGGGACAAATCACAAGACTTTCACCCAGGAGGCTGCAGTTAATGTCCAGTGTGAAACCCAAAGTTAAAGTTGACTTGTTTAAAGTTTTAAGTTTTGTAAGAGGTGTAAGGGGTGAAAATATTGATAAACTTGAGTATCCCAATATTATGTATGGTCATACTATTGATTCTCAGAATCACAATAGCATGACACATGAAATAGGGTTGTGCCAATGGATGATGCCATGGCTATATAGGAGTGTTGTTCTAGGTCTTCACTGTTCTGATGGCATAAAAAAGAAATATTACTTTAACACAAACCATGGTGTTTTCTTAAACCTAACAAAGGAGGTTTGTTGCCCAAGTCTAGACTGCAACCATTTTTAAAATGTTAGCCACATGTTAAACACTAACCCAGACAGACAAGCAAGTCATTTGACTTATGTAATATAATATACTTATTTTAGCTTTAACCACAGTCTCTAGCCAAAGCTTAACTCAGTAGTTTTGAAGCCTTATTCTAACCAAATTGTGACTGAACATCATGTGATTATGTAAAATGGTCCAGTACTGCCTGTCTACAAAGGTCTAATGTTGTTTTGGAGATCATTATTAATGAATCTGCTGTTATCTTAATTAATCACTTCTTCTATAAAATGGGCAGTGAAACAGTGAAAAATGCAATTTTATAGTTTCCTAAATCCCAAGATGGTGTCAGACATTTGATAGTGAATCTGTCCGTATTTAATATCATACAAGACATTAAATGTGGCTGATCCTCCCATTTAAGAAACAGGAGTATTTAACATCTTTTTGCTGGTAAAAAAAAAATAAGACAGATTTTACCACCTTACTCCACCCCTAGAGCAACTGACATGTCCATAATGGATTAGTGTATATTTAGAGGCTGTGAGGTATACAGTTATGCCCCACACATTTGTTTGGAGTTGTGGTTGGTTACGACATATTTAGTCCCTGAACTGTGTGAACTGTGGCTTGTGTCTTGTCTTTTTTCAGGAGCCATGAGTTGGCAAATGTGGAGCTCACTGAGTCTGATGGTGACCAGGTTTACAGTGAAGGCAGTGAAGTGTACTGACCTGAAACTTACTCTATAGTAGAGCTTCACATGGATTCAGTGGGCACCACCCTTGTGGAAAAGTGCCACTGTTACTTGCAATCTTTTATTCCTGAAGGCTGATTCATTTTGGCCTCAAAATGAAAAGTGATGTATATGATGTGGCAGCGCTGTAAAACGGCTTTGGCTTTTTTAAATTTGTTTTTATGTTGATTGGACTAGAATAATGTTAAAACTGTAATGAGTTTGCCACACATTTTTTTAAATAGAGGGCACTTTTAAGTCACAATGTGAACAACCACATTATTCTCACAAGCGCATTCAGTTATCTGTATTATCTACCACCAATGTAACACTTGTCAGAAACACACAAGTCAAGATTTTCTATTTCGGGAGACTCTTGCCTAAAGGGGTCTTAACTACCATGCTGTCTTCACTAAAATAGCCATATAGGTCATCTGTGCAAGCAGCTTATTATGACCCATATTTACATTGATTGTTAGGCGGTGACCTCTAGTGGCTGTAGTAATTATGACGAGAGCAAAAGAGGAAGTTAGGTCAAAGTCTGCCTAGAGAGGAGCTTGGGAGTTTGATGCATAGGTCAAAGACACCCAGACTTTCATGAAGGAGACCATGTTCATGTTCCACATGAGAAGTGATAAGTCACTGATGACTTATTTTAAGTTACAGAAGTAAGTTTCATGGAACACTTAACTTAAATCATACATAATAAGTTATGTAATTAACCTACTTATTTTAACCCAAACTATAAACTTGTCTTAAACCTAACTGAGAAGCTTTGGTGCCTAAACCTCATCAAGCAGTTTTGGTACCTGAACTAGAGATGCACTGATCGACTGGCCAGAGACAGTGTCACATATCCGATTCTGTGCCCGTCATTGCCACACACAAGTTCTGCATGATGGTCACGTCATGTGTGCAGCAGACAAACTGACCGTGATATCAACATAGCGCTGATAACAGCTACACACACTCTGACACATGCTTGCTTGAAGGTGGTGTTAGCTACAGATTCCAAGAACAGAATAAAGAGAAGACAGACAGTCTACAACGAGACAGAGCAGCTGACAATGTCGCAGAACAGCCATAAACTTGTAGCTCTTCAGGCTAATGTTAGCCAGCAGCAGACTGCTGTTCACAGAGGGACAGTCAAAATCTCACCTCCTGTTCTGGCTGAAGAAAAAACAACCTGTGTTGATGTGTCTCCTCAAACATTTTCTCACCCAGACTCGTTTAACTTCTGTGTCTGTTTTTCACACGGCAAAGTTTTACTGCAGCAAACTGTTGCACAGTGTCCGTCTCTGGTTTGTTTACATCTGCTTCCACAGGAGATCACCTGAAATCACGTCCTGCGAAATCCCGCAACATTCCATGATCTTGCGAGATCACATTCAGCTGATTCATAATCTTAACGTAAAACTATAATAAGCCCTGGCTGTAACCTGGAGGACTTTGGAGAAAATTTAAATAGTATTTAATGAATATTTATTAGTCAGTGTCTTATTATGAACATCTAATTTAATTTTTACAAGAAAAGTTGCAGAAATGTTTGTGAATGCTGTCAATTACAGTTCTTGGAAAGACTGAAAATCAGAATCGACCAAAATCGGAATCGGCTGGTCAGACCCTTATAAAAATCGGAAATCGGAATCAGCTAAGAAAATTGCAATCGCTGCATCTCTAACCTAACCTAAACCTAACCTACTTGTTTTGCTACTTTAAACCTAACCAACTAGCTTTGGTGCCTAAACCTAACTTTCTAGTTTAGCTACCCAAACCTAACCTACTAGGTCTGGTGCCTAAACCTAACTTACTAGTTTTGGTACCTACACCAAACCGACTTGTTTTGGTGCTTATAACTTAACCTACTACATTTGATGCCTAAACCTAGCCAACTAGTTTTGTTACTTAAACATAACCTACTAGTTTTGGTACCTAAACTAACATATTAGGTTTAGTGCCTAAACCCAGCCAACTAGTTTTGATGTCTAAACCCTATCAATCAGTCTTGGTGTATAAACTTAATCAAACAAGTAAGTCATGCTGATTAATAACAAAAGTGAGAATGTATTTTAAATGATCTCTGTTATAAAGCTATGAAATGTTTTGCAAAAACAGAAATATGTCATTTTGTTATCGAGTTTCCTGCCATGACATTGCACATTTAATTAGCTGCTCACCTGAAAGGCCCAGTGGGGAGGCTACATTTAGTGCAAGGACACAAAATCTGTTCAGTTTTTTCAGTTTTCTGATCACAGCTACTGTACACTGTTAGTTGGGCAGCTGTCCTTTACAGACTGTGGCAAGGTTATCTAGAGTGTGATAAATACTGTGTATCATAATGAATTATGTAGTCAACCCACCTATGCTTAATGCTTGCATGCACCAGAAAAAATATGTGTGCAAGAGATAACAATTTCTTCCCAAGTGGGATTTTAATATTCGCTCAATGGTGGAAGAATCATTTTCACTTGGTTTAGATGCTCTTATTCTGCCCCACAGGGAATTTGAGCTCCCCATAAGAACTGAGGAATCCTGACCTCTGAGCTGAACTGCTAAATCAAGATGAGCTGGAAGAAGTCTGAAGATGTGTTTCGCTTGCTTAGTTACCCTCAAGGCTATTTCCTGTCACAGCTACTCTGTACACTGACAGAGAAGGATAGCCCCTTGGCAGATTGTTTTGGCCACTGGCCCATACATGCATTGAACTTTAAAAGTTGGCATCAGGTCTGTCTTTCTTTGTGTGTGAGTGGAATCCACTCCAGTGAAGCTCAGTTCATGAGCCTTCCATGCTGGGTGGAAATATACTAAATATATAAGCTGATAATATGATGTTTTCAACCCTGTAATTTAAATCATGTCAGTATATTTAGACAGACTAATTGTAGCTAACCCCTTTTATGCACCTGAGTGTAGAGCAACCAGTCACATCTAATCCACAGTGCAAACTGCTATCACTGTCAGTCAACATGTTATTAACTTTAGTTTCCAGTCTATCTTGAAACAGAGAAGATGACTCAAATGCCAAAGAAACTACAGGTGGGGTTTAGGTAAACTTGACACACAAAATAATTAAGCTTAATACAGATATAAGGTAAAGGCAAGAAATTACTCAGTTGACCAGGACAATATTCAGACAAAGCTCTCTATTGCTTTAGTGTTTGCTAACAACAAACCATAACCTAAAATAGCTCCCAGATGGAATAAATGAAGCATTTATGGTATTATTGTAATATTCTTAAATATTTTAATTTAAGTCGACAATAAATTTTGTATTTGCAGAAAGTGTGACACACTGTTCACTATGTTTCTTCTATTGTAGCACACAAATGCCTTAAGGGTTCTTGGCCTCACCAGAGCGCATTTGTATGGTAGTGAACTTCTAGTGGCTATAATAATTATGATGGGAGCAAGTGGGGACATTAGAATATATAATATAAAGTATATATCAGGGGAGGAGGTCAGTGTGGATAGATGGGTCCAAGGTGGATCAAACACACCCACACTTTTAACCAGGAGACCACTGTGACAGTGTAACAGTGTGCAATGAGAAGACAGTGTAGTAGGTTTGGTGCCTAAACCTTAGCAAGTAGTTTTGATGCCTAAAGTTGACCAAACAGTCTTGGTGCCTAAACTTAAGCAAGTAGTTTCGGTGCTTGAACCCAACCTTCTAGATTTGGTGCCTAGATCTGACTAAGTAATCTCAGTGCCTAAACTTAACCAAGTAGTTTTGGTGTCTAAACCTAACCTACTAGTTTTGTTCCCCAGACCTAACTATATAGTGTTGGTACTTAGACTTAACCAAGTAGTTTAGGTGCCTAAACCTAACCCATGAGGTCTGATGCCTAGGCCTAACTAAGTAGCCTTGTTGCCTAAACTTCACCAAAGTTGTCTCTTGATTTTGATGCTTAAAGCTAAACAAGTAGTTTTGGTGCCTAAACCTAAACTAGTAGTTTCTGTAACCTAAACCTGACCTATTAGATTTGATGCTCAAACATAAACAGGTTGTTTTGATAACCTAAACCTAACTAACTAGTTCTGGGTGTGCAGCAATGCTGTGTCTGTTTTGAGTCTTAGATGTTGTTTTGGAAGTCATTCTTAAACAACCTATTCTGGAAGCAGTTTAGTAAAAATACCAAAGTACTGTAATCCATCTTATCATCTTCCCTTGTCCCACTTCTGAGTTTCCACACACTTGTGTTGCATCCGTAGTCTACAGTAATAGAGTTGCTCTGCATAATTTCCCATTGTCATCTATCTTTAGAGTGGCACACTTTACACCGTCCTGCTCTCTCCTACAGTGTCAACAGCACAGATAATGAAAAGTTATGATTCCCCATCACAGTGGCTTAGACCTATCATCTAACACGTTCTTGTCAAATCCAAAATCAAAACTGAAGTCGGCTGTCAACAAATCACAGCAGCTGCAATGCTCACAAAGGTCATCGGATTGAAAAGGTCACTTTTCCCAGAATAGGTTTTGAATATTTTGAGTAAAAGCAGTTTAACCTCAAGAGGGACCAGTAAGTGTAAATGTAGAAGTCTTCAGAGTGAATAATGCGAGGGTGTTAAAAATGCAGCTTAGCCTCTCTGTGACACTGTGCTGATTCGACTCACTGAAGTGTACTTTTCACTTTTTTTATAGCAAGTTTATAGCACTAAATTGAGTCAAAACACTGTGGGGTTTTGTGAAGATAAAATAATGAAATGAATATGTATATTTTAGTTTCACAGATCTCATGATTTAGGTTGTCTTAAGCAACTGTGACATTTTCCCTGAGTGCTTCTAAGAGAGCAGGTAACATTAGCGGACCTGTCTGACTCTTGGGCATCACCAATTCTGAGTTTCCCTCCAGTCTTTTGAAGTGATCAAATCTTCCACTTTACATTGCTCAATATCAGAAGTATGCTGCCATCAACGATCAATAATTCAACAAACCTTTATTGAAACAAGTATAAAATCCCATTCATAAAGCTGGGAGACTGTTGCACAGGAGTGCTGCAAAAGAATGTTCTGGGCTGAGCTGAGAGGATTTTCAGGAAGCAGGGATGACCATAGTAGAACCCTTGAGGTGCTGGATTGGCCACCGGACCCCAGGAGACATGTGGGGAAATGGAGAGACTTTGACTTAAAGACATGCTAAGTCCAGCAGCAGCAGAAGTGTACGATTTTTCAATCCAATTCAGTGCAAAAGAACGTGTTAGCATAGAGGCATTTGATTAGTATGTGAGCATGAGTGCAAGCAAATCTTCATGTATAAAGTACACTTTTTTCAAGAGAAATGCAACTTCACAGAAAAGTACAGACTGTGTTTTTTTGTGCTAATTAAACCAACCAAGTAAAAACAATAAAACACATCCAGCACAAAACAAAGTTAATGAAATGTGCTGGAGAAAAAAAAGAAAGTGAGGTTTAGTTTTGCTTTTAGTTTGCTTTTAAACTATGTTAACTTCAGAGCAAGTGTAATTCACATTTAATATACATCTAATTTAGCGGAGTATACCAACAACTAAGGCCATTAAAAGTAAAAGCAGCTTTGCTGACTTTTGATGAAACCCTCTAAACACTCGAAACACTTGAAAATCCTGTCCTAGAAGATCTAAGAGGTCTGACTCATCTCTGAGAAGCCTATCTGAGATACTATGGTGCAAGGCCTTGCAAGGCTTTTTGGAATCAATTTTAAAATTACCAGGCAGTCAGTGCCATGATCTGAGGCCAGGTTTGACGTACTCAGATGATGATTTCCTTCTTGTTAAACCTCTGGCCGTGGCATTCTGAATTAACTCATCACCCAGACTTTTTGAAGGAGAGAGAGTGCAGTGTGGAGGACATGACAATAATCTAATCTACTAGAGATGAATGCGTGTTCCTGTTTTTTTTTGTTTTTGTTGTATTTTCTCCGCAGCCACTGAGAACAGGGCTGATTTTCGCACAGCCAGTCCTCTGAGCAGGAATTGGGCAACATAAACTAAATAAATGTTCCTGGCTCAAAATTGTCTCAGCTAGAGTCTCAAAATCCTGTCAGAGCTCAACGGATTATCTAAGACTTTGGTTGTTAGCACCTACATAGACAATTACATCATGGGCAGCTGGATGGCTTTTGTAAGCCTCAGACCAGACTGAATAGCCAATCAGCAGTGACTCACCTAACTGTCCTGTCAATGTAATTTTCAGTCAGTATATGCAGTTAGTAGTAGGGGCAGACAGAGCAATCACTGTTGAGGAAATTGCAGATTTAATAGTTGTTATCTCTGGAGGTCGACTTGTGTAGCTCTGCAAATCTCACCCATGCTTGTTACCATGTTTGAATATTAATACTTTTGCTCTGGCGCATGAAGATGACACATTCAATGGATGAATGGATCAGGCTTGATTCTGGAGATATCAGACTCACAGGCCATTGTGGTAAAATCATGAATGTAACTCTAACTATGAATAGACGCCTGAGCAAACAAGCAAACCAACCAGTGACAGATGCACATGGGTTTTTTGTGTGTTTCCATGGAAGACGTGATGATTCAGAAGCAAGTTGCACCGAGACTTTCTCCTGTCTCTGTGAACCATTAGTATGAATAAAAAACACCTTTTGGTTTTTCAGTTTTTATATTTTACAGTCCAGAAAACTAAAAGACTCATGCATCTTCAATTAACCTTAAACTGACAAACCAAAAAGAAATGATCAAATTGATTCAAATAAAAATACTAGTTTGTAATCTGATAAGTATTCCACAGACATGTAAACTCTGATGCTTTTTTTAATATAAAGAAAATCTTGTTGAGAATACACGGGACAGATTGTAAAGGTATATGATAATGTCAGTGCAAAAGAAAGACACTGAAAAAGAAGCCCCCTCAAAAAAAAAAAACAAGACAAAACAAAACCTAAAGAAAACCTATACCAAACTAGTACCAGTTCCTGTACTCAGATATTGATAAGCTCCTGGACAAAAAATACTGCTATCAGTATTTATGTAATGTGACATTAACAGCTGACTGAGCAAAATGTTCAAAAGTGAAATGAAAATGCAGCTAAACACAACAACTTGGGAAACATTTTATCTTATTTCTGCAAAAAAGTTCTGATAAAATAATTTTCCATGTATTTCCATGTCAAGTCTTTATGTTTTGCATCCAGTAATTGTGAATAGTATTGGGAAGAGTATCAATAAGTATCGGTTCCAAAATTGGTATCAATTAAATCTAAGTGATACCCTAGACCAACTGATTTCAAATTGTCTGATCCATTGGAATCATATGACTCTGACCTTGTCATTTCCTTTTATAGCTGCTGGCATGTTTTTCTGAAAACTGTGCCATGCAAAATAGTAATGTCAAACTCATGCATCTATGTATGAGTTTCAACAGCAACAGGAAGGAATCATGGCAGAGAGAAATACATGGTCAAAAAGTGTGGCTTAATTTCATGAAGAACTATGTCAACAATATGAATGTCTGAAACATTAAAATTTCAGGTAAGCAAATATGGGCTTAAATTCTTGGAAGGCCAGGTATTTGACACTCCATGCACGAGTGCCACTGCTTCCCAACCGAGCAGCACAATCTGTTACAGAGGGTAAATATAATAACATTAGGCAGGCTTTGCAGATTTTTGTCTTCGACTAGGAAAACCTAAATGAAAATGAATTCTGTACAGACATTCTCTGACTTTATTCATTTCAGATGATGACAGACAGACAGTTGCTACAACTCGCTCTCTGAGAACTGGTTCCAAATCAAACAGGGAGTAACCACAGAGCTTTAGCACACCTTTTGCACATGTGTACCTTTTTTTCTATACAAACTCAGACACAATGGTGCTGAAGACCTGTGCAGGCCTCCTTTTTTTCCACACAGAGGACTGATCGGGAATCAATAAGGGAATCTATAAAGACTCTGATGAATAATCAGAATTGATAATGGCATTGGTATCAGTAAAATCCTATCAATTCCCATCCCTACTTTCCTGTTGTTTTGACTTGTTCAGGTATCTGCTTGAGCAAGAGTCAACACTAGGACAAAAAAGGAGAAAATCTCTCCTCAGCTTTGAGTGTAATGCTCAGCCGGGGGTATTTGTTATCTGTTGAAACTCTCAAACCACATGAGAAAACAGTAGAATTCCCTTACACACTTTGGAAGTAAAATGTTTATTGTACATGGTTAGCCTGGCTCAGCAGAACAGCAAGAACCAGGGATTGTGAAGTGTTTTTGTGTTTATTCCAGAAATCGAGGAGGTGTGCTGGTAATGTTTCATCAATAATACAAGTCCCCTTGTTGCATTTGCTTGTCAGCCAGCGGTCTTGGTGTGTGCACACTGGGGGGGACCTGATTAATTCTGCCTCACTCACATGGAATTACAGTTCAACCTAGCTTGACTGAAGTTGACATGGAATATCAGTTAGTGTTTAAACTGGGTTGGGTTGTACATTAAAGTTCCATTTTCTTTTAAAGCGCAGCAAAGGTGATGCAGTAAGGTTTTGCTGCATCGTATTCTCTGTAGTGTGTGCGGGTGTGTCTGTTGGGTGTATTGCTGGCAGTATTTCTAGTCTTCTGAGCTGCAGTTTATGACATGAGAATAAATGGTGTTTGCACTTCCTACATATTCCTCAGCTTTTCAATAGACTTTTTCAGACCTTATTTTATTCATTAGATGTCCAACTCCATTTTCCTCCCTCTGTGCTTATAGACTGAAGGACGCCTGCCTCTCAGCTCCAAACTCTCATTTTTAAAAAATGTTTTTGCAGTCTGTCTAAGAACATTTTTGTCAAAATCTGTATTGCTGGGATCTGGAGATGCAGACAAATAGCAAAAGTTGACAAAAATGATTTTTAAACCACAACACAGGGATTAAGGAATGGTGCTATTCAAAATATATAGTGTCTCTTTGAGTCTCCTCTCAGACCTCATACTGGATATTATAACTTTAAAATATAGACCAAAATCTCTCATAGTTTATATTAAATGACCGCCAGGAAAAGCCCTGTGGAAAGGCCAAGTATTATTTTCTTGTCTGTGTCAGACTTCTCATTTACAAACAGAGTTACTTGCTCTGTCTTGGCTCGTCAGAGTCCTTGACCTGTTCAGAATTAACCTGTTCTCTATAATATTAATTCTCTTCTATGTTTGTTTGTGTTGCCTAAATGAAAGTTTACCTGTCTGCATCCATGTCATGTTAAAGAACGCAAAGCATGACAAAAAATAATGCCACTTGTAACACAGTGAAATAAACAATTGAGCATAATATGAAACAGTAGATGTTTTTCTATTTTCAGATGGCATATATGCGTTCATGCTTTCACCTCTGAACATCTGGGTACATAGATACATGTTTGCAATGTGCAGGATGTTGGTTTGCAGAGTGTATTATCTGCAGATGCTTAAGTGCAAATAATTACTGTATGTAAAATGCCTGCTGCACACATGACTGCCTACTAGTGTCATAGTTCTACAATGTGAAAAAAAAAACGACACAGCTTACATATAACGTGGCTCTTGTCCAGTTCGCTTCCACCATCGATGTTGTAGAAGCCGAAGTGTTTCCACACATCTGCTTTTAAATTAGAAGGAGCTGTTCGTATCTCATGGTGAGGTGGCTGGCGGTCAGCCATGTTTGTTTTCTTCTGTGTGCGTGTCGGCGTGTCTGCTCCAGGTGTGCATCCCAAAGTGTCCCGGAGATGACGCGTACCGTGCTTCTTAGTTCCGCATTATCTTGAACCTTCTGTATTACTTTAATTAACATATTTTAATAATCGAAATTTGGACGTTTGTGAATCAATTCAGATTCGTCCACATCCGAATGGTGGTGCATCTAAGAATCGGAAATTTCCCCCACCCCTAGTTGTTGCAGAGGATTTGTAACAAAAGTGTATTATTCCTCTCACCTTTAGATCTATTTATTAGAGCTGCACCATATGGTAAAAAAAAGTCATATATATTATATTATTACAAGATTAATAATATTATAACTATTAAAATCATGATGAAGTGAAATTTATTGAGATCTGTACTGTAGATGTTTTTCTTTCATCTGGATTTTTAGATTTTTAGGCCAGGTCATCTGTTCAGCACTACAGTGCCTCATTGTGATGCTGTTTTTTTGCATACATTTTTCCTTTTTCAAAAAACTGCAATGTGGTTCAGGCTCTGCATTTGGCCATGTTTCGATTTTATTGCCAAGGCAATTAATTGTGCAGCCCTACTATTTATTTGTCTAGATTGCTGAATTTTGGAGATATCTGTCATAGAGATGTCTGCCTTCTCTTTAGTATAATGGAACTAGAGTGCCAAGATAATCCACTGATCTTGTTGTGAAGAACTATTTTTCATTCAAGGACTCAACCATTTATTGCAACAAATGGAAATACGATTATGCTTTGTATTGATTGCTCCTCTCCTCAGAATCTCCTCGGATTAGCAAAGCAGCATGCTAAACCAAAACACAACGCAAAACCTCCCTAGATAAGCAAGACATGAACACATTTTAATCTTTGAGCCATGTTAGGACTCAACTAGAACCACACAGAAGGAAGTGTGCATCTGCTCATGGACAAGAGGCTCATGCTCGTGACAGGATGTAAACATTAATGGTGTCCTACTCGATTGAGGGGTAACCTCTTGTCCCTGAGTAGATGCACGCTTCTTTCTGTCTGGTGATACAGTTGGTAGGTGTAGTTAGGGGGAAAGAAAATAGTTCTTACGTACTCACAACAAAGTCTGGGGATTACCTTGAGTAACTGGGTCATGATTTCTGGAAAAAGAGTTTTTGAAACATATTTATTTTGGTGCATTGAGCACCACAAGCCAAGTCCCATTTAATCCCATTATATCAGAGAAAAGGCTGACAACTCACAACTCAAAACAAAATAATCTAAATGGATAAGTAGCTCTTCAGATTAGAGGGAAAAATCAGCATTTTGAACGTATTGTACTCTTAAGGGTTACTATAATTTTCTGTGATTTCACCTTAGTTTTTAATTGTACTTAAGAGGTCCTGATGAGGATATGTCTGACTGTTCCTGTTGCTTCTCCACTTCACAAGTGAATCCAGCAGAGTTACTACACCCACAAATGTCAGCTATAAATCCAATTAATAAAACAGTCAACATGAATGATGGGCCAATTAAAAGAAAGGGAAAAAAAAGATCCAGGTAATATTCCATTTCTAGGAATATCAGTGATAGAGTAGTTAAAGTTTAAAAATAAGAGTTATTATTAGGTTTAAATCTCCAGTACAAGATTCCTCAAAAGCTGCACTTGATATACTGTACAATTCAGGGTGGTGTTATTTAAAGCACACATGTATAATCTTTCCCCATTGTCATTTAATGCTGTAAGAGCACTAATGTACCATGAAGGATGAGCTATTTAGGAAGCCAAGGAGTCACAAAGTCTCTGCTTGTTATTTTGAGCAGCCCGTGTTCTCAGATATTTCAAAGCTGATGTATTTTGTCAGTGTAGGTCAGGACACTGCAGGTTTTAAGATGCCAGCTTGTACCTTCTGTACACAGAACTCGACATCTGCCCGATGCAGGCAGAGTCCCCCCCCCCCCCCCCGAGGAAGCAAGATGGGTCGGAGCCAGACTGGCGCTATCTGTGTGTCCCCTGCCTCTTATCTACCGCTGCCAGCATGTTACGTACTGGATGTGTGCTGCTGCCCACATCATGGTGTTTTGTTATCAGGAAACTCATGCCTTAGAGCCCGGGGGTGAAGTTAAAGGTTCAAGATCTTTGGAAAACTTCATTTTTTTAATGAGGATTATGATATGAGACAGTGTGATGGAAGGTTGTGCCCATCATGACCTCATCCATTAAAACTCATTTAACTCCTCACAACCGCTCCATCCACCGATTCTACCCTTTGACCTCTGCTTTGTGGACCTGAAGCATTGTAAAGAACTGATTTCAGTATGTGCTTCCTTCATTGAACGTATATCTTGGACTGATGTCTAATATTAGATTCACTACATTAGTATTTGACTAGGACTGGGCAAAATGGACAAAATCAAATATCACATTTACTTTGACAAATATTGATATTCATCAACATCATGACAATATTGAAGAGGTGACTATTGGTGCTTTATCAAAACATTGCCACAGTGAGATTTTTAATGAATAATATTCAGTAATGTGGATAGGATGACTAAGTGGGTACAGGCAAATAACACAACAGCTAAAACAGTCTGATAAGTTTGGAAAATAACATCATTTTAGTGAAATGCATCCTTTAAAACCAGGAAAAGACAACAGTTGGAGGCAAACAAAGGATAAACTGGAGGCAAACATGAATCAGCTGAGACTACTAGGACACATAACCACTGGAAAATGTCATCTTGTTGTGTTGTTGGGTGCCAGAATCGAGTAGTGATGTCTCAAAAAATGAAGTTTTATCGCATACCAGCTGCCGCTAGTGACAAAACTGAAGACTGAAGACACTGGTTGAATGCGATAAGATGAAGGCTGGGAGACATGTGTGAGGCATGAGAAAACAAACAAAATGAACCCACATCGTTTAAACTCGACAAACAGAAACATAATAAAACTCACCAGAATTGTTTTGTCCAGCTTTTCCACCATTATAACAATCACCAAGTCTGGTTTGGCAGAAATAAAACCTTAATTGACCGTGTTAGATGTGAAAATTGTCTGGCTTTACAAGCTGTTTTCCTCTCACTTGTCCTGTGACCAGCCGGGTGCACTGTCCTGAGCTGGAGCACCACCTGTCACTCTGCAGACCATTAAATTAGCTAAATAAAATCTGGGCTTGTGTTTTGGGCCCTTCAAGTTATATTTGATACTGGGCCACACAAATGAACCCGACTTGACTGGGAATACCACATCAAGGCCCGTTTCTTTGAGTTTGTTTTGGAGTCGACTTTCTTACTGCCTAGCTGTCACAACTTGCCTAAGAAGATTAATCCAGTAGACCTCCTGCCTTCGTAGTAACCCACCCCTGTCCCAGGGACTTCAAGCTTCTCATTGCCAGTGTATCTTAATTATGAGTTTTGGGTGATTGGCTTCCACTAATGAGGAGGAACAGGATAAATTAATTTCAACTGAATGGTGCTGTGATCCCCTGACATTTTCTTTCACATGTTCTTCCAACGTGCAGTTATAACAGGGATAAGTAATGCACCATAAATTGAAGCCTTTTACAGAGGGGTTGGTTTCTCATAGACCAAACTATTTTCTTCCATGGTTTTTATATTACCACTAATTTAAATAATGGAATTGTTAACATTTAAACCCTGTAATGAGATTATGTTTCTCAATGTGCATAGCATCCCTAACACCTGTTTTCCTTTTCAGATTCAGCTCTCTATTTTGTAAAACCACATTTTGAAACCTAAACTCATTGCTTGAGGGGAGATTAAAATGACAGTTGCTTGTTTATCTATTCTCCTACATTATTCACTATAATATATGTGAGGAGATGCCAAAAAGCACCCACTTGAACACATCTAAGCCTTAGAGAAAATCCATTCTACATAATTCCTCAGCTGGAGATAGATGGCAGAAATTTTATCATGTCAGCTTTGTTTTTGCTGAGATTGAAATTACATTATAGGAAAGGACATGATTTGAGTTTTGGAGGATATTTATTCTCAAGAAATAATAAAAAAGTAGGTTCAGTATTCTAGATTTGCATTAGTATGGCTTAATTGAGAACAGCTGGCCTTACAGCAATTACTTTTTAATGCTGTCGTCTCGATCATGAGCTTTGTTGTCTTGATATAACAAGATAATCAACCCATTATCTTGGGAAAACAAAAGGTTATTTTTTCTTATTACTAATTATGTTATCAGAGATCAGGAGTACCATGCTGACATGCAGACTGCATCTTGACATCTGTAACAACAGATCTAAGGTGAAAATGTCAGATCAAGGAGCACCTTGATCATTATCATTAATCAACGCATCAGGCTGCTCTACAATTTTGGCATTAACTACAGCCCATCGTCCCGTTGTCATGACAAAAAGTCTCAGAATTTAGGCCAGTGTGGTCTGGACTTAAAGCCACAACACTTTATTTAGCTTGCTGGGAAAATCAATCATCAAACGTATTTCAAAGTCCAAACCAGCATCTAAGAAAGTATCACTGGGGAGAGACAAGTTCTGCCATACAAAGTTTATTGATCTCTGATTTAACAAAAATCAATAAGCTTGAGTCAATCCTGGGGTTAGACTGATTAAAGGGACTCTATGCACCTTGTTTTATACTATTTGGAGACTCTAGATAGTCTCCTCCTTCTTTTGATATTTCAGCTCACATCCAAACATACCTGTGTATCGTTTTCCTCTGTCCCTTAGCCTTCTCATAGTCTACAGTACAGCAAAAATCTACTTCCCTTAAGTTTGTGTGGTTTAATTAACTCTTTTTTAAGAATAATATAAATCAAATGCCTCATAAGGTTGTTCAACAAATTCCCCCAAGCAGTCGGCTTCCTGTGTGCCACCTGATCCTGCTTTAGGTTTTGCTGAATGTGTCCAGTTGAAAATACCCAGATGTAGGGCTGCACGGTATACACGGTATGACGGTAGAAACAATATAAATTTGGCCATGGTAGAGATTTGTGCTCTGCCGTCATACCGTCGATGACGTCATCGCACCTGCCTCTGTGTAAGAATGCCTGCAAGCACAGTAACAGTGGAGAAGAAGGGGCTGGTAAAAAAAATAAAAAATAAAAAAAAATGGTGTTACATCCATGATTTGGACGTGGTTCGGGTTTTTAAAGTTGGATGTTGAGTAGAAAAATGTCATCTGCAAGATGTGTGGAGTAACTGTGACCGCCAACAAAGCTAACATGAGCAATTTATTTTCTCATTTCAAATCAAAACATGTACTCGAGTATGCAGAGAGCCAGAGCCTGCGCTCGGCTCAAACACCGGCTCAGTCTACGACAGGGGTCCCTAACAGGCGGACCGCGGTCTGAGTCCGGACCCAGACGCTGTCCTATATGGACCCAGACCTATAACCAATAAATTATTATTAGATTTTATTTTAGATAGATTTTAATAGCTTCTATTTTAACTGGCACAACTTTTCTAGTCTTTCTGCCGCTGGTTTAGCTGATGAGGAAACGCACAGACCAACTGCAGAGAAGCCGCGTGTGGAGGAGACTGTTGTTAATGACGGAGTTTATTACAACAGAAACTAACGTGATGGTTAATGACATCGACACCAACCAGATGCACTTATGAAATTAAACAACTGTATAAGGAGGCCTATACGTAAAACAGGAGAGTCTGTGTTTCTCTGTGAGAAACTTTCAGACCTTCTCACAGCAGTGAACAGGTGAGGGAGGAGAGGAGGGCAGACTGATCACTAATCAATCACTGATACCGTCGTCCTCTCAGACTGATTAAAAAAAATAAAAATCCCAAAATTGGTGACAAACCAAACCTGGGTGTCCACACAAATCAAGTCTTTGTGTGAAACACTGCAGAGTGTAACATCGTGCTGTTTACAGACAGTCTGCTGTCATTAGTTTGACAGAGACAAATCTCGCGAGAGTTGTGCAAATAAAGAGTTACCTTCTAGACACGACCGAAAAAGGTGTGACCACTGAATATTCCATGTAAGTTGCATCCCCATACTGCAAGTCCTCACCAACACAATGGTAGCCATCTGTTAGTAGTTTAGCTCAACATTCTATGAAAGCAGCAGTATTCGACGGTACAGTACTGATGTCATGGCAACTGAAGTATGGGTTTACTAAGTGAACTCAAACTGCTAATGCAGTCCTAACAGAATAACCAGAAACTCAAAAGGCAGACAATAAAAGCAGACAACAGAAACAAAGATGTTTAAGTGGCTAGAATGTGTCACATCTATGGATAAACTGCAGTGTGTGCAGCCAGCTTCCTCAATTAGTTAAGAAGTGTGGCTCGACTTGCATTGGAAACAAGGCCTTGAGGAAACACCACATCTCACATCAAAAGTGGAGAACACAATTGTTGCAGTTAAGGAAGGCTGTGTTGCATTGCTTTATCTTTTCTGCACAGTTTTTACTCAAGTTTACATTTGGGCCACCAAAAATTTACTTGAGCCACCAAATTTAGGGGCTTGGTGGCTCATGGGGCAAGTGCTTTGAAATTTTAGCATCTATCCCTGAAGTGCATTGTTATTTCTGATAGAGAGAACATTCAGATCAGTCCTTATCATTTAAGGAGAAAACTAGCCTGGCTGCAGCGTGCTTTAGTGATTGTTGTCTTGTGATAAGTTATCTCAAGAAATTTGCCCCACAATATAATGAGATAAAATAACCCATTGTCACAAGAAAACAAGCTTTGTTATCTTAAGATAAAAATAATTAAGTTATGATCTTGAGATAACAGGGCTCGGCTTCCGGAGAATTAAAAATAGTTACTTAACACACTTATCGTTATTAACTCTGCCAAGGTTTTTGGTGCTGTTTGTTTCTGTTTGTCTTTCAGCAGGAAAAAAAAAAATTACTTGCGTGATTTTCATGAAACTAGGTGGACGGATGTTACATGGGCCAAAGAAGAACACATTACAGTTTGGAGCAGATCGGAATCCCAGGGCTGGTACACAAGTTATTTTTCACTTTCATTAACATTTCAAGATCGGGCATTTGGCCTTGACGGACATCTGTGCTCTCTGAGTGCCCCTCTAGTTTTATGATAAATTTCATTGTCCCTTTCCACACAGTTGCTGTACAACTGTAACCTTGCACTGCTAATAGTGTTTTCTTTGGATGCTAGTATCAGACTCCAGTTTGACTATTTTAAAGGTCCAGTGTGTCAGATTCATGGGAATTTGTTGGCAGACAATGCCAGAAATTTAATATAATAGTCATAAGTATGTTTTCATTACCACCATAGGTTCTTCTAAATACTCGTAAGGGGAGATTGAGTAGATGTTGACAATCTGAAAGCTCACTACAAGATGCCACTAAATCCTACACTCTGGTCCTTACTAGTACCATGAACCTGCAGGTCAAAGCAAAAAAAAAAAAAATCATTAACTCAAAATCCCTGTGAACTCTGCACTGACAACTTTTGTGTACGTTATCGTTTGTTTTCTCTAATGCCTCGCATTTTAAAAATTCATGATTTGTGTGTGGGGGGTTGATATTCAGCAGAGTATATCGACAAAATCTTGCATAGCCCACAGTCCGTACTCAGCCCTTATTAATGCACACTCTCTACCCTTTACATCTATCTCTGAATGTCATTTCCCACTAATTCCTCAGGCAGCCACTCTCATGATAACTATGTAACACTACAGGGCAACACGTAATAGAAAACTTTGGCCCTCATTTATCAAGTGAGCACAACCACTTTAATCTAGACAGGAGGGTTTCCTTTTTTAAAGTATGAACTTAAACCAAGAGTCATGTGGGTAGAAACCTTGAGGGGCTGAAGGTCTAATAAAGACAAAAGAGACATAAGGTTCTAGGAAATGGGCCTGAATGCTTTTTGATTTCAGATTTGCCAGAGAAGCATTTCATTGATTTTGCAACATTGTGTTTTTGAGTTTTTGATTGATCAGTGTGTTTGTTTGCTTTCTTTAAACCATTAATAAACACTGACAGCTCACAAATCTATCTGACACTGTGCTATAAATTTCATAGCTTATATGAGTGAAAACACTATAGAGCATTGGACAGAAGGCACAGTTTATGATGCGTGATAAAAAAAAGTTTGTGTGTCGTCAAGTTTTTCATTTTCTTCAGCCATCAAGAACACACTGGTTGAATATATTCTTAGTGTATTGTTTTTCACACAAAGGACCTCATTCACCATCATCACTTTTACTTTTGTAAGTATTTTCTTAAATTTGTTCTTGAGGAAGGTCCTAAGAAAAGTCTGTCAGATTCATTGTGTGTTCTTAAACCGAAATTGTTCAAGTTTTTATAATCATGAATTTCATTGTCATTAAAATTGGCAGTATGTTGTCCCTAATTAGCATGGCTAAACCCCCCACCAATCTCCATATAAGGTCATGAGACTACAGGACCGTTTGCACATGCAGAAACCACACACAGAAATGATAAAGAAAAGTTCAGAGACAGGTCAAGAAATCCCAAATGAAAATCTAAAGGGTGGAGCACCAACCTCCAAATGTAAGAAAAAACTGCAGTAGATCTGAAGTGGAGTCTCTGCTGCTGGAAACAAACAGCAAACAAGCTGTCATATTTAGTATCATGAGTGGTGGTTATGAAATAACAACAACAAAAAAAAAAAAAAAATGTCTCTCACTTCCTCTCCTCGTGGGGTGGTCAGCAGATCTCACTGCGTATTTGAAACATGCCGACTGTATTGGTTGATGGTCTCAGGGTTTGCTGCTCTTTAATCCAAACCTCATGCTTCCTTTTTCCAGTGACAATGAGTGTTTTATTGTCATAGGTGATACATGTTTAAGCAAGAAAACAGGAAAAAGTAACAGTCTAAATGAGTAAATGTAGCATTTGTAGCGGAGTTTGAATTAGTTACCAGCCACTGTATCTAAATGGGGAGCTGTATTATGGTCAAAGGGCATAATATAATATAAGATAAGGTGACTAATAAAATGATCAGAAATGATGATGATGACGTATATTATTATATTTTAAGTCCTCAAATACTATACAACTATAAAATTGAAGAAAATTCAATAATTACTTACTTATAACTTACTAGGGATTAATATTTTTCCTGAAAATTAGACTTTTTCTATCCCAGGAAATAAAGCCAGTTTTCCTGGGAATTCGGGGAAGTAAACTTTTTTTTGTTTGTTTTTTGTTTTTGTTTTTTTGTTTATTTTTTAAAGGCATAACTTAAGCTAAGCCCTCGTCATTTCAAGCAACACAAAAAGCAACAACAAGAATTTCGCCTATATATGTTCCTAACCTGACCTTTTTTGTGTATTATTTTGATCATTATTGAGGCAAAAGTTTATGTTCACCAACGTTAGAGTTTATAAAAGTTTTGCATCCAGCTTGAACTTCATTAAATCTGCTGCTCAACTGCAACTGCCAGAATTTTGAAATGCCAAGTTTATTGTCTGTGATTTATCTTCTGAGAATAACAACCTCATGAAATTGATATTTTAGAGATCTTCATTATATAAACAAAAACAAAATTCATTAAAGCAAGTTTTTTGGTGTTTTCTAATCCATGCGAGTGTGACCTACCTGCAACAGATGAATTCAGTGAGCCAACCATATTAACTATGGTACTGGTGCAAGCACAAGAGGTCGGCCTGCAATAGAATGAATCTGATGGGCCAAAAGTGGTTACCGTACTTCTTACAATAGAGGGGCAATCCCACAAGGTCAGACTCGGAACATGCATGTGCTTTTTAATCATAGCACTTTGTGTTAATTAATAGGCTGTCTTGTGTTTTACCAGCGCACTGCACACACACACACACACACACTGATATCTGCTGCATGTTTTATGACTGTAAACTGTCGGCCTGCATTTTTCTGAATATATTTTAATATGTTCTGTGTTTAAAAAAGATAAATAAATAAAACATTTTTTTCCCCATTTCCTGTCATTGTATTTCCCAGGAAACAGGAAGTGGTCTTGATTAGATTTCCCAGGAATCCCTGCAATTAAACCCTAGTTCTTACCCAAGAATAGATCCCAAATTAGAGGACTTTGAGGAACGTCAGAAATGTCTTGAAAAAGTAGCGTAAGCAGGTTTTGAGAAGAAATTCGTTCTGATGAATAGATGAGGCTCAATGTTCATCTGCGCATGGTACACTTTTGTACTCTTGAAGTCTGTTGACGGGATTGACAGGGGATGTGTATCACCTAGTAAGCTTAGACCTCCCCCTTCTTCCACTTATCAGTCTGAGGTCGACATAGCTGAGTAGAGAAATCTCTGTATATCGCTCTGATGGTGTAAACACAGAAAAACCAAAAACCTGCTTTTCATTTTGCAGCCTATTTGTCACAGCCTTAAAGATGACTGAAAGACTTTAAATCAAACAAATGAATTTTCTCACACTAAATGAAATTAATAAATAGCTTTTAGACAGATAAATAACTGTGCAGATTGTATTGAATTGCTTTGTGTAATCACTACAGAGCGTAGACGTGCATTAGTGCTCATTCAGCTCTAAAAGCTTCATTGTTAAGTGTCTTTTCTTTTCTCGTCTTTTCCTGCCCACAGAAGATGCAGCACTAATGAGCAGCCAGCTGCCTTTAGATGAGTGAGGCACAACAAAGAAACCTGAACATCAACAGTCCACAGTGACAGTAAGGCTCCATATCTTCTTTTTTACACACTCCAGAGATGTCTGTGAAGTCATCATTATATATCATTATCATCATTATATAGTTAGACCTCCTACTTCAGATCCCCCGCAAGCCAAGAATCTCCTAATGCATATCAACCTGCTTATTGTTGCGAGGAGTGTTTAAGGGAGCAGCTAGTGGAAACATCTCTACCACAATATTCAGCTGTTTATTAATGTCAGGGTTTCTTTGCTTTGTCATATACCACTGACAGGAGGGAGGTGACATTTTGATGCCATCCTGTTTATTTATTATACAGCACTGGTAAATATCACAGCACATAAAAGACACTTTAATTCTGTTTTCAATATGCCTTCAGTCAGTGATTCCCAAGCCATGAAGCACCATCTTTGTGAGTTTGTTTACATCACAGCACCCCTCCATTTTCATCTCTACACATCATATGTCAGATAGGATACATGTGAACTAATATCAATATTAAAGGGACAGCTCACCCCAAAATATAAAGTACATATTTTTCCCCTGGTCTGTCTTGCTATTCATCTGTTGAAATTTTATTGGTGTGAGTTGCAGAGTTTTGGCGTTATCAGCTGTAGGAATGTTTGCCTTCTCTCCAATATAAGGGGACAAATTGACTCTGGTTGTTGCGCTTAAAGCACCAAAGAAATGCAGTTGTCAAATTCAAAACTGATGTCATTTCAAAAAATCATGACCCAGTTACTCAAGGTAGTCCAGACACCTTGTTCCAGGTAGTTTCATGTAGGAACTACTTTATTTCTAGTAAAAAGAAAGTTTTCGTGGTAGATTCTTCTGCAGAAAGAAAGTAATTTTCACATGAAGCTACTCACATTATCCTGAGTAACTGGGTTATAGTCTCTGATTTTGAATTTTTCAAATATATATATATATATATTGGTGCTTTGAGCACCACAGGCTGAGTGCCATTTAGTTCCATTATACTGGAGAGAATGTAGAATTCTCTATGGCTGATATCGCCAAAACTTAACAACCAAATAAATCCAGATGGATAAATAGCATTACAAGCCAGAGTGGAAATGTGTATTTTTGATTTTGATGTGAACTGTCCCTTTAAGTGAAATAACAGGCATATTCTGAATCAAAAAATGAATTGGTTGTTTTATGTTTCTGTGCTGATTTGCAGATAATTATTCAACTTAAAATAAACACTGAATAAAGATTATCTATGCTAATTGATAAAATACTGTTGTTCAGCTCAAATGTGAAATTAGCTCACATTTCCAGCTTTCAAGGACAAAAAACATTCATACATGCCAGCATCATGCATCTACTCTTCACTCATTTCACTGATTAAAATATTCAATATCTTTGCAGGCTAAAGGGGTCTCAACATGTCTCTTGAGCTTTAACAGCATCATTGTTTCATTGGATAGCTTTTCCCTGCCAATGAGCCATTCCAGTGTTGGACAACTTGACAGCTGCCCCTGTCCACACAGATCCATGAGTAGCTCTCACTGCCAGCTAACGTTTGGGTACATCAGACTGTGTTGAGGGCTGAGATGTACCTGTTTCTTTGAATTCTGTTTACAAAGACAGATATTTCCGTCACTTGTTCACTTGTCACTATTTCTGGCTGCTGTGCACCTGGAAAACTCATATGCCAGAAATGTCTTGAGTTACCATGACAACTGGCAACAATGAGCTGTTGTCACCAGTTTCAGTTGCAGCATAACTGCCATCTTAACAATTTTTAATATGATGTTTTGTGATTATTGCAAATTTCTTTGATATTGATAGGTGTGAAAATGTAATAAAAAAAAAAAAAGGTGGACGGAGCTTTAGGATCTGAAAAGTGAAGCCAATGCTGAAGTGCCTTTAACCTGCGTTCTTTCTAATGGACAGCAGGGGGCGACTCCACTGGTTGCCTGAAGAAGTGAGATTGTATGTACCCTTATGATAAAATTACCCTACTTCTCATTTGATTTATGACCTCAGTAAACAGTTTCGTAATGAGTTTATGGTCTCAATCGCTAGTTTCAAGTCGTCGTCTATACAGCATGATGTCCATTTTGTATATCATGCTCCCATTTAAAGTAAAACAGACAATAACACAGGGTATGTTTTAGGACGGGGCTACAGTGTGACTGACAAACGATTCTCTGAGAGTCCCCAGTGAAACACACAGGGCTCATGATACTCAAATCAAACTGTCAAACTAGACAGGGCTGGTCAAATATGAATCGAGATTCTGTAATTGTCTATTTCTCACTTAACTGTTTTTAGAAACATTTTAATGTACTGTATAGCTGTTGGTGTTTCCAGTATACAATGGAGCCTCCCAAAACTCAGATCAAACTGTAAAAGTGCTGAAAATGTTTTCATGTTTTAGTGGTGCCGTTTTGTGTTTTGTTTAGCTGTAATGTGAGAAAGATCAAAATCTTACCAACAGCCATTATTTCCTGCTGAACAGATGTTGTTCCAGTACCCATCCTGCCATACTGTTTAGTGTGCCAGAAAAATATTTAGCGTGTCTCGATACGTAGTATGTCAAAGACCAGGATATCCTACTGCATCTGGTCAAATTTTGCAGTATGCAATCCAGCATGCTTTTTTGGCTGTTCTCACCAACAAGCCTTTGTGATGGGTGTATGAGCAAAGTTCAAGGTGCACTGTTATGAGGAGGTAGTAGTAGTGTCGCCTAATTGCACACATACTGCATGCAACAGTACATATTTTGTACGGGCAGCCACAGTACATACTAAAAGTAAAAAGAACAAGGATGCAGTGTGGTGTCTGGCTGCAATACACCAAGATGGCAACTCCTGTAATGGCACCCTTGCTCTGTCCTTTATGTTGAGCAGCCTGTTGAACCAGCTGTGTGTAATTTCTTAGTCTACTTATAATGTAAATCATTAGTAAGTTGTAATTAAATAAACATAAAAATGGTTGAGATAAATTATAGCTTAAGTCTAAGTAACAACTAAATAGTTAAGCATGCTCCTAGGATAATTGTAAATCATAAAATACTACTTTTTTTTCATTAATAGACCTTTACTGATATTATATTTCAATATCGATCAAGTTTTTTATGATGTGCTGCGATGCCAAGTGGCCTGTGGCAGCCAGAAAGCTAATGTGCATGGTAATCATGACAGTGGAACTCTATAATTGATCGGCCACTTAGTTCTGAGTTAAGACGGCTGCTGTGAATATTTATTTTTTTTTTATTATTATTATTTTTTTTAAAACACAGCAGCTACAGTGATATGAAATATCAAAGTAGATTAAAATATCAAATCAAAAAATTAGCAAGGTGCAAAATGACATGACTGAGTTTGCAAATTTTGGCTGCAGCCCCCCACTTTAAATCATGGACGTAGGTTATGCTCCAGAAGTTACCAGGGTGCAAGCAATATTAGTCAAGATTTAGTTAGACACTAACAACAAGCCTTGAGTGGCGACTTAACACCCTAACTTGTGCATCACAGTGCAGGTGTCATGGTTTCAGGTGCTCTATATCACAGGTTCTTAATTTTTTTTTTCAGCCAAGGATACCTTATAAGAAAGAAAATGTATATTTGACCCCCTGGTGTTGTTACAATGGTTCAGGAATAGTCAGGGTTGGACCCAAATGCAGACCATGCAGACAGAGGGTAGCAGTTCAAAAAGATATTTAATAAACAAAGAGAACAACAGAAGCTTACATGGATAATGCAGGTGAGTCCTAAATCCAGGGGAGGACCAAAAATCCATCCAAGGGAGAACCAAAAACACGAGGAAACAGAATACCAGGAAGAAACACTGAGAAAAGATGCGTTTGAACCAACAACTAAGGAGGACAAGACACAGGATTAAATACACTGGGGAGGGGGAAGATAACAAGGCACAGGTGAGGGCAGTCAGTGACAGGTGAAAATAGTTAGTGATCAAAAAGTGCAGGGAAACAGACAAAGACAGGAAGTAAAAACAAAACACACAAGGGAGAACCAAGACTACAAAATAAAACAGGAAGTGACCAACAAAATTACCAAACCATAACAGGTGTCTGTGCCTTGGGATAATTTAAGACTTTTATTTACATGTGTAGTTAGTTATGTGAAAGAACAACACAGGAGAAATGTATAAGAGATTAAACATTTATTAAAATCACAGAATACCTATAAAAAACATTTATTAAGAGTTATAGATTGTGATATTAGAAAGAAATCTGTGAACTATTTCAGATTTATAAAGATATTTTTTGAACTTGAAACCTTTTTTAGAATAAATATAATTTTAGCATTGTAATAATTTAAACGAATGAATTCACAGACCCCTTGGAAGAGTGCCATGGATCCCTGGGGGTCCCCGGACCCTTGTTTGAGAAACACTGCTCTCTGTTTTATCATATAGGCATAAATAAGTTAAAGAGATACTGATTTTAATACTTCAGGAAGACAGTTTGTTAAAATGTGTCTGTTGCATATCATCGAACCACTCTAAATTTGGTGATTTTGATTTTTTTGATATAACTGAAGGAAGGAGTGCTCTTGTATGAGCAGAGACAATTCTCCCATTTCACAAACAAACCATTTACAAGGCTGCCTGATCATATGAAAAAAGCACTGCCTCAAAGCTGAAAACATGGCTTTCTTAGCTCTTGGAAGATGGGTGATGAAAAGGAAAACATCACATGTCACGGTCCAAACTTCTTCACTCTTTGTGTCCTAGTTTATAAAGACATGTTTTTTGTTTTTTTTTTCAGGCAGAAAGTCCAAATGACATAATGCGCGCGCATGCATGTGTGTGTGTCTGTCTGTCGTCTTCAATTTGAGGCATTATTTCAGAGGCGCAGTCGGGACAGAGAGTGATAAAGAGGCGGAGAAAAGGAGAGCTGCATGCTCTAAAGTTGAAGCTTTGATCACATTTTCTACGACACCACCATTCTCAATGCAAGAAAACATCAAAGTTCTTTTTTTTCTTCTTCTTCTTTTGGCTGGACTTCAGATAGAGTTTTGTGCTTCTGTAGCAGCACCTTGCTTACCATTTGAAGGAGAGCAGTTTGTATGGCAGCAGGGGGTCTTTTATCATGCAAGTCCCATCTGAGCTTCTGTGGACCTTTTGGGCTTTTGAGCGCCTTGTCTGCTTCTCAAGCACTTCATGTATAATTGAGTGTCAGTAAGAGTAAACATGACCTGAAAAGTCTTTTTATAGTAGTTTGAAAATAGAGCTCGCCAGTGTAGTCAGAACTGTACATGTAAAACAGTCGCTGACAGTAAAATATGGCCTCGTGTAAATGGCTTTGGCCGGATTTTATGTTGAAGCTAGGGGATGTCTTATCATGCAGAAACAGGAGTGTAGATTGGAAGTAAATTATTAAGGTAGATTTGGGTCATAAATGGACCATTGAAATCTTCCTTTAAGATTTATGAGAGTGTTACTTCAGTTAAAGCTGCATTTTTATTCCCCATGAAACATGTCCACAATCCTGAAGCAATTACAAATGTAATAAGCACCTGCTATCATGCACTTTATTACACAGTTTTGATTTCTGTCTTACTGATGCTAAAGGTTTTCATTCCTTTTCTTTTTAGAAACTACCCTGTCTACAACTTGAATCCTTAGTGTGTTATGCCTCCGTTGTGGCTGGAGACATTATGTTTTTGGGTTGTCTGTCTGGCTGTTCTTGTGAATGAGATATTTCAGGAATGTCATGAGGGAATTTCTTAAAACTTTCCAAAATGTCCTTTTGGACTCAAGAATTAACTGATTAATATGGTAATTCTGACAAGATTTCACACACACACACACACACACACACACACACACACACACACACACACACACACACACACACACACACACTATCTGCACATCTAATAGGATAAAATGATGAAGTGATGACATTTTTGATGCAAAAGGTCAATGATCAACTGTGATATAATATTCTGCAAAAACACTAATATTATTATTATTATTCAACACCATAACTCGGGAACAGAAGCAGCAATTGTGAACAGATTACACACTTGGTTAGATACTGAATTGACGACACTAATAGAGTGGTGTAAAACTATGCATGTATAGATCATCTGTGCTGCCAGGTTGTAGATGAAGTATCTACATTTTAGAATTTGTAACGTCCATATATAAAGCATTGTAGTCCACCCAACACATCCTCATCCCAGCTCTTCACATAACAATGATTTGTCATCACCCACTGCCATCTGATACTGAAGCTAAAGGTATGGGCTTTCGGGGCTGCATCCGACATGGGCAGAAAACCTTTTTAATATGCAGTTAATGCTGTGAAACAGCCTTTTAACATGTGAGTAATACTGCAAAAGGTCACAGTTTGGTTAGACTTAGACTAAGGTTGCAAATTGTAAATATTTTCCTCAAAAGATCATTGGTAACATTAACAATCATTTTAATTGTATTTTTAAGAAACAACATGAAGAAATTCCTTATAGGGATGCACCAATCAACCGGCCAAAGACTGGAATCGGTCAGTTTTCAGCGTGACGGGCCCTGATCGGTGACCAGTTAGCATTACATATCCGATTCTTTGCTGGCCATATTCACACACATGCTCTGCACGATGGTCACATCATGGGTGCAGCACACTCTGACCTAACGTAACACCCACAAAAGCTCTGATCACAGCAACACACACTCTCTCAGTGTTAGTGACAGATTCCAAGAACAGGATAAAGAGGAGACGCAACAGCTGAGCAGCCGCAAACTTTCTAGCCCTTCATGCTAATGTTAGCCAGCAGCAGACTGCTGTTCACAGAGGGACAGTTCAAATCTCACCTCCTGTTCTGGCTGAAGATTAAACAACCTGTGTTGATGCGTCTCCTCAAACATTTTCTCATCCAGACTCGTTTAACTTTAAATTCTGTTTTACTCACTGCAAAGCCATTACGGCAAACTGCTGCATTTGTTTACATCTGCTTCCACATGAAATCACAGGAAATTGTGTCCCGTGAAATCCCGCAAGGTTCCATAATATCTCACAAGACTGTGCTCCCTCTAGTACATAATCTTAATATAATAATATAATAAGGCCTGGCTGCAACCTAGAGGAATTTTGGAGAAAGAAAGAAAGAATCAGAAGAATCACATGACAAAAGTCGTGTGTCACTGAAGCAACCCATTAAAGGAAAGTCATGTGATGCACCTAACATTACATACCTTACAAATTTAAATAAGGTTTTGGTTTCACACAGGACATTAACCCCAGTCGCCTGGGTGAAAGTCCTGATTTTGTTTGAGCCATCCATCCATGCCACATCCTCCATGTGTGGACTTTCTCCCTCTTTTTAGTACATGTGCAGCCTGGGGCGTCTTATACAGCTGCAGAGGGGTTTACACTGAAGTCGCTTGAAAAGCCTGGTGCATCTCTGTCAGATCCAAACAGGTAACATCTGTGTCTGTTTGAGTCGTGGAGGGACGATGACAAATTGTTGGTATGTGAAGAGTTGGGATGGCTCGCCAGATGCCACAAGTAGGCGGGGTGGAGAGAAAAACAAATACTGGGAAAACTGCTGATGTTGCCATTCATTTCTTGAAATTGAAAGCTTATTTCAATCGATTT
Source organism: Lutjanus erythropterus (assembly GCF_056507025.1). Classification (NCBI taxonomy): domain Eukaryota; kingdom Metazoa; phylum Chordata; class Actinopteri; order Lutjaniformes; family Lutjanidae; genus Lutjanus; species Lutjanus erythropterus. Next base: position 2,238,247 of record NC_139324.1, on the reverse strand, counting down.
TTGATTTAATATTGAAATTGTGACACCCCCACTGCACATATTAAGCGAGTCTGGGCAGACATGGATGGACATGGAATTGACTGTTTGGCACAAAGCACTAATTCTAGTTTAATGAGTTTCACAGTCATAAATGGTTTATTCTTGAGGGATTCAAGGAGAAATCACTTATAAATAACAGTGGTTTTGAGAGGGTACTGGGCATATTTGTTGCTGGCTGCAATCCAGCATCCATTCATAATGGCTTTAGATGATGGCCCTTGACAAATCTGAGCAGTCTTTATCCAAACACTTTGGAGAAGCTGCCGTGCCCCTCCAGATATGCTGTGCTTGGTCAGCTGTTTCCTCCCTCTCCAGGAATTCATATGGTTCCGTCCAGAACCAGACTTCTCCATCACAACTTCATCTGGACTACTGTGACACTAATGATGAGTCTCGTACCCAAATCAGTGATGCATTATTTTATGAAAAGAGACTCTCTCGTGTTGACCGCTGACTTGTAAGTTATGCATGTGTTCTTAAAAGAAGAAGGAAAGAATCTTACCTATTTGCCTGGTCGAGGTTTTTCAATTTTATGCTTCACAAACACAGTGAGGTTAAACAAAAAAAAAAAAACAGTAGTGTCTTGGTAGACACATTTTTAGGAAATAGTTTCAGCCTCATGTAATTGCCAAATAATGTTTAGCCTTGCAGTTAAGATTCCACTTATTAGGGTTGGGATGCTTTGAATGTGGAAACCACACCACTGAAAAGGTCTTTATTGCAGTAACTGTAATGGGATTTCTCTTTATGAAGCCTTCTTCCAGTTCTCCTCTTCTTTTTCTCAATAGTATTCTTTATTTTTTTTCCTCTTGATTGAGGTACTTATCTTAATTGGGTTTTGGTGGCAGATTCTCCGGAGACTCTGAGGCTGTTTTTTCAAAATTTCAGTATTGTGAGGCCGTCTTAGCCTGTGAATGTGATCGGGAGGAGGATAAATAAGCTTGAGTCATTATGTTTTGGTTTAAGATTCATCAGCGTGTAGTAACTGTCTTTATGAAGTTGTCAAGATTCAACATTGTCCAATGGTATATACCATGGGGCAAAATAGAGGAGTTACCTGTGAGGAAAATGAGATGTGTAACATTGGGTTGTCTTGTTTTTAGGGATCCTTTGTCCAAAAAAAGAGAGAAAAAAAAAACAAAAGAAACAACCTTGCTTGCTTACATGCACATATGTTGTTGTTGTGTACACACATATATATATATTTTATATCAGTGCGTATTGGACAGCATATATGCCAATACCGATGTAGACGGATATAACTATGATAGACCAATGTCGGGCTGAATATCTATGTGTAATATAGAGGAAAGTGGGACCAGTGAACACAGTTTTAGTGCAACCAAACTGGCAGTTAGTGGTTTAGCTCTACAACCCAGACAACTGAAGGACATGTCCACTTCCATGCTGCCATCAGAACACATTTGTTACAAGCTGGTCTGGTTCAGATTAAGATTTTACAAGACGAAGGAAATCGCTTGAGACTTTGGTGTAGTATTCTATGAGAGATAAAAGAAAAGTTATGACCTATATGGATGCTGCTTGCAAATACAGTGGGTGGAAATTCAGTTTATACACAGATCTGTGGCAGTATCACACTTTTGCCTCAAATGTTTGTGACTGCAGCTCCCTGGTACTTGCTGGTAAATGATAAATCTCTTCAGGATATGTGATGCAAGTCTGAACATTTCAAAGATCGCAGCACTTTAGTGCATCCTTCAGATGCTTCTCCAGATGGAGGGGCATCAGCAGGGGTAGAAATGTCTTTTGAGTGGCACACATGAAATATGTTTCAGCCTGTTCTCACTGACATGTTTACCCCGATGGGATCTTTGTGTAGTCTTGTTTTCAAGTGCTTAGTCATTTTTATGGTAGTTATTATTACAAGCATGCATCGCACCACAGGCTCTGCCTAATCAATTCTCTTTCACAGTCCGTAGTTAAAAATCATATGCAGCCAAACCTTGAACAGCATATGAATTGTGGTGCACCTTACTTCTATTAGCAGAGGAAAATTCTCCCACAGCAAGCGTTTATTCAGCAGTTTTTAAACCTTACAGAGGGATTCTTTCATTTAATGCTTAAAATTACTTTAATCTGTTTTTAATATCGCATTCTGATTTCCATACTTGTAAGATATATCAGAACAGTCCCGAGGAACTGTGCTGAAAGTTGTGCTAAAAATAGTCCCAGTTATTAGAACTGACACCTTGTAGTCGGTTGGTCGATTGGTTGGTTGTTATGCTCTTATGTACTGGCTCCACACATGCACACACACACACACACACACACACACACACACACATATCGTGATATATAGCTCTACTGTATCTGTGTGTTTTTATAGTTACTTGTAGTTCAAGAATGATAGCAACTATTTCATCATGGTTGGCAGAATGCTCTCACTTCACCCCTCCGAAACGTCTGATTTTGTGCATGACTGATTTTAGAGTGTTTCACAAGTGGATCATTCAGTCAGAGAAAGCAGAGATTCAGAAAAGAGATGTGTGGAAATTAATCTTTTAACCATGAAGTTTTGTGTAACAAAAATAATAATAATAATAATAATAATGATAATAATAATAATAATAATAATAATAATAATAATAATAATAATAATAATAATTCAAACACATTTACTTCACTTTTGGTTGTCTGTTTTTTAATTCTCTCTCCCACATACCACACACACACACACACACACACACACACACAACCAGTCAAGCAGTGGTGCAGTGTAGTCTGTAGATCCATTTTAAGTCAGAACTCAAAGTTCTGAGTTAACGTCTGATGTTAGAACACTAACCATCTAACAAAAAGTACAGGGAGCTCTCAGCGGTATTTTTTTATATATATATAGTTATATAAATATTTCTCATAGTTATAGTTGTTTCTTATAGTTACATTAATTTAACTGGAAATTTAAATAGATAAACAAAAGAGCTGACCAAAGTTTTATTTATTAAAAATAAATGAAACTTGTAAAGCAAAGTCCTCAGTTAGTAGTTGGGTTTCATCAGCAGTGGGTTTGTGGTACAGACAGCAAAGCTGCTCTGCAGCTGCAGTGAGACTGATTCTGTTCTTTTCATAAATTGCAGAAACTTCACTGAAGACATGTTCACTCAGAACAGATAAAGGACATTAATTAACTGTATATCGCTGTGACAAAGTACATTATTGTATTTAATGTATGTCACTGCAACACAATGCATTGAGTGAAGGACTGAGTGAAATCCTGTAGGCTGTAGGAATTTTCAGCTGTGTAACTGGGAAACTGTGCATGCTGTCTAGATGCGATTTCAGACAACGCGATCACGTGATCGCCAAAGCCGCGGTTTTTTGCAGTGCTCCTGAGGGCTGTACTACGAAGCAAGCTCAACACAGAGCACAACTCACTTTCTTAATCCAGGCTTTCGTCTTCAAACTCTGTGCGCGCTCACATAAAAGGGGCGTTTGTTGCGTCATTTCACTCTTCTTCCGCATGAAATGAAGCGATCGCGAGCCACTTACTTGAAGCAAAATGATCAAGTTGTTATAATTACGAGCTGTGGAAAGTATACTAAATACATTACGGCAAAAAGCAACATTGTTGCTGCAAATAAAGCAGGAGAAGAAGAATGATGTCAGAAAATTACTGATGGACTAAATGTGGTCTTAATGCTGCGGTTTATTCTAACATGAAAACTGCTTATTAAACAATAAAACTCCATACAGCAGATTTAAACATGATAAAGTCTGTCTGACACTGTCCTATGATGACAGAGACGTGGACATCACTTAAGTTTTTGGCTAAACGAACGTAAAATGAGTGTAACTGATTTAAGATTGTCCGTGATAAATGATGATGAATTTTCTTATCAGTGATCTGAGCTGCAATATCACGGAGACAAAACAGATAACAGTAAAAAGTATTCAAAGTGTCTGTAGTTGTTTCATCATTATTTTAGTGTGTGGATTTTATACGATGTCAATTTAAAGTGTTAATATGATCTGGAGCAAACGGGAATAATGACTCTGCATCACCAAACGGAGGTTACCATCATGACAGCGCGCTGCAGACAGTTTGTGCCGCTGTTTCATTTTTACATTATATGGGTTCGTTCGGTGATATAACGAACATACAGCTCAGCAGCTTTTCATTTTTACATTATATGGGTTCGTTCGGTGATATTACAAACATACAGCTCAGCAGCTTTTCATTTTTAATGTCTTCCCTCAGTTTAAAAGCTATATCGCTCATAAACAACCTTGTTAGGACAATTATAAGTTAAAGAACGGCGCGTTTTACAGACGATTTAATCTGAAACTCTTAACATAACCTGCTGCCGACCAGGTTATGAGTTTAGCATAAATTACCACGGTGATCTAGCAGGTTAAAAGAGAGCCACTTTCGTGACACTGAAAACCCTGGATTTAGACTCAACATAGCTCGCTAACACATTTATCTCGCTTCGTAGTTACACTCCTCTGACGTGCATCATAACCAACAATGCAGCAAACATCATATGGAACTTAATGAATGGACCAGAACTGTGTGTGTGTGTGTGTGTGTGCGTGTGCACACACACACACACAGTCAGTAGTCAGTAGTTTTTCTCTTAATGTTATTTTTCTTTAAGCCCTCACAAATACCTAGTTTGAATAATTAATAATGATTGTAAATGTTACTATACATTGTGAATATTGCACTGAAGCTTGATTTGAAGAAAAAAAATCGTGAATCGAATTGAAATCGCAATATCTGCCAGAAAAATCACAATTAGATCTTTTCCTAAAATCGTTCAGCCCTAATGCTGTCATCATAGAAATAATAATAAACATATGATTTTGACATTTATTGTATCTGTCGGCTTTCCCTCGACACAGCTAAAGCCTGGTCACCAGAGTAGCTCCAGTTTCTGGGGACCCGCCATGTCTGTTCGCCTGTCTGTTACACAGCAGCCTTCACTGTTGATTGGCTGTTACTGTTGTGTAACCAATCAAATTATGCCATGGGTGGGACATTGAGCATGCTAGTCACAATCAGACAGACAGGGCTACATAAAGCCATAGTGGTGCATTTAAAATGAATATGTTTTATCGCTCCTCTTTGTTTACCCACCACTGTGGCAAGTAGGTTGACCACCTGATAGGCTCAAAAATTCACCCACGTTTAGGGATGGCGGGTTTTAATTTCCAGCCCTGTTTGAGACACTTCATGAGCATTTCAACAACACATCTTCCATTGAAAAGTATAGATTATTGACAGCCACACACAATTTTTCATGACTTTCCTTGCTCTCCAGTTGTGCTGACCAATATACTTTGTTTTCATCATCATTGCAATTAGTCTGGGCAGTAAACACATTACAAAAGATTGCTCAAAATCTAATGAATGAGAAGAATCTTTGTTTTTGATTTACACATGGCTTACATTCACACTTGCATGCAAATATTTGACCTATCAGATGAAGTCCTGGATTCACGGGCTATGCATCCAAACCATTTGGCTAATCAGTTGAACCCTCAGCTAGCCATCAACTTTATTTATTATTATTATTTATTGATGTGAATTTGATGGTAACTGTGAGGTTGGCTAGCATGATGGCTGAGGAAGGAGAGACAAGCGGAGAAAATTTGGTTTTAAATAGACAGCACTTGTGCTGTTTATGAATTATTTTGAATTCAGGAGAGACAACATGTTACAAACACAGGTACTGTGTAAAACTTGAACTGTTGTTGCAACTTTCAGAAACAAACTGTGCACAGTGACATTATTATTGCTTTAATCGTCTCAATATAATATTATCTCCCAATTAAGTTTGGATTTAAAGAAATTTTAAAATGTCTGAAGCATAGATTTATGTATTTCTGTGTGTGTATATAAGCATGTATCCATGCACATGTGTCTAAATGTATGTAATCTATATACTGTGGGCATCTGTTCACTATTGTTTCTGCAGCCTTTTAAGTCAGACATTGTATCATAACTCTTTTAGTTTTCATGTAATTTGGATTAATCAATTACAATTCTCTGTTTTCCTTTATGAAGTTACACTGATCATCCTTAAGGGTTTAATACTACTGCATATAAACAATGAAATGAACATGAAGCTGATGCTCTTTAAAGATATGGCACCTTGTTAGAATAGTGAACCCATTATCCTGAGACCAACAACATGATGATAGTAGTCTGGTGTTGGTAGTCTTCTCTGGAAAGAGAGTCAGTGTTTAAATGTCCAAAGTACAGATTTGCTTTTCACACCATGCTGGCAGGTTTCTGATCTGTGAATTCAACATATTGCAATAAACTGCAATCCTGTTAGCATGGTGATATATTGCTGTGTCTCTGTTTATCTAATTTTAGGAAAACTGTCATAGTAGAAAGAACCCACCACCATATGTATAAAAGTTAAAAAAGTTTACTTTTTCAATCAGAACAACAAAGATAGATAAGAACGCTACTATCTATTTTGTGGCTCAGGTTTTAAACAACACAAAATGAACCACTGCAAAGAATCTTTGTATGTATCACATTACAGTGTTTTTGAGAATCAATACAGTATCACAATACATAATGTAGTCATACTCAAGTGTATTGGTATTTTCTTACACCCCTAATATTGAGTAACTGCAGTATTTCCTTCAGAGCATAAATACATGTTTCAATGCCATGTTTTCTTTTAAAGCCATACTGATAATGGGTGGTGAGAACCAACATTTCCAGCCTTGTTAGTATGAGTGTTTCCAGCACTTTAGAGAGAATACTGGCAAGGGCAGTAGGTCTATAATTATCCATGCTATCTAGTTTACCAGCCTTGTCATTAATGACAAGGTGCTAATGATGCAGAGGTGATAGAATCTGGAAGGTCACAATGAAGTAAAAAACATGTAAAACACAAAGCAGAGGACAAAATCTATGACTGGCAGTCTTTAAGTTTTCTGCAGTAATATAATCCACACTGTGCCTCAAGCCTCATTATCATCTAGCATCAGAATCTCATCATTTACAATTACAATTAACACTTCATCTCGAATCATCCGCATGGACTCCAATTTTTTCAGAAAGATCACAGTTTTCAAATACATGTACACTGCATTTTTTCCACAGTGCACATGCAACATCTCAGCTGTTTTGTCTGCGACACATGCACCCTCAGTATTGGATTGTAAGGAGGTTTTACAGTCATTCATAACTCTGACCTCTCTTCAGAGCTGTGTTATACACACACACACAGGGTTTTGATGGAATCAGGAAGAATCTTTTCCATTGTAACTCGAAATATAGATCTGCTTTGTGCAAATACCACAGAAATATGTCATCCACATTCAAGATGGTAAACATCGAACTCATCAGCTGAAATGACCACTGCAGATTTTTTTAAGTTGTAGTTCATTAATACTAATTCTGTGAGTTGACTAAACTACAAAACTGATCTCTTTGCTAAATGTAGAGACAGTGTGCATCATATGTACTTGGCCAAGAAGATTTCCCAGAGAAACATCACAAAGCCTTGACATTTAAAACGTTAGAGAATATGTTCTAACTAAATCTGCTGGCCTTTAAACTCATTCCGATGTTTGACTCGTGCTTTATGGCTGAACACATGGACTGAGCCAGCAAGCGCACCCTGCAGAGGCCTTGAACCATCTGATAATGCTCTGAGCTTCTGTTCCATTGACTGGGGTAAAATGTGGGAGTATTTGAAGAAAAGATGATGTGGATTCAGAAGACCTCAGTGCATCAGGTGGGTTAAACTTCAAAGATAAATGCCGGTTTTTCTTTGGCTGCAAAAACATGTTTGTTTTAATCCTTGGAAATGTATGTAATGAATGCTGAGGGAAGTCTGGACCTCGCTGAAATATTCAAGGCTTTACAGCAAGAGAAATTTAAAAACTGTATTGTTGTATCTTGTATTTTTGGTTAGAATATCAGCTATAGAGCAAGGCTGCATTTTATGAGGGATCTAAGATGTGAGATCTGTTAAGCTACAACTGTAAGATACAGCAGCTCACAGCAACTTGACAGGACAACATAGTTTAACAAAAAAGCAATAAACAGCTCTGATAACCCCATTAAGACCCATCAGTATCAAGTTTGCTGTGGCCACAACTTATTAGGGATTTAAATGGCTGTATTTTCTTTGAAATCCTGATGGGCAATTACTGTATGGCCTTTTTTCCTCTTCTTTATGATTATTGTTCGGGCTCTTTAGCCTTTATTCAATATGACAGCTCCAGACAGGAAAATGGGGAGAGTGGGAGGAAGACAGGCGGCATAGTGCCACCAGCTGGAATCTAAACCACAGCTGCTGCTGAGGACTCTGTTCATGGCCACACTGTCTACCGAGTGAGCTACCGTGGTGCCCAACAATTATTCTATGACCTTTCATAAACAAGTTTTGTCTCATTCTACGCAGAGGCTTTTAAAAGCTTTGCCAGAAAAAAATGGAAAATTGAAGCTGAATTAATTGGTTTTGTTAACATGCATAAAGACACTAAGAACACAACATAATTATCTTGCAAAACCACAGAGCAGCATGTCATGGTCGTGTCCACCTGATGAATGTAACTTATTATATTTATTCTCTTTTAGCTCTGTTTTTGGTCTCTACCATCTCCTGAGGGAAATGTTAGCTGTTTAGCTGCTAGATACTCCGCTGTGTTCACCAGCTATACAAGGCTGGTAAAAGCTTTACGGGAAGAGAAAATTAAAACATTGAACTTAAAGAGGATGAAGCATTCTGTGAACTGCAGAACTGAAAAGAGGATAAAGAGTTTTTTGACTGTTACAAAATTAACTGCACCAAGTAGGCTGACATGATACAAGACATTTAGTAGTTGATACCATTGAATTTCCGTCCATCTATCCATTGTCTGTAACCGCGTATCCTGACAGGTTGCAGGCAGCCTGGGGTCTATCCCAGCTGACATTGGGCGAGAGGTGGGGTACAACGTGTACAAGTCGCCAGTTCATCGCAGGGCTGACAAATAGAGACAGACAACCATTCACTCTCACACCTAAGGGCATTTTAGAGTCACCATTTAACCTATTATGCTGCATGTCTTTGGACTGTGGGAGGAAGCCGGAGTAGCCGGAGAGAACCCATGCTGAGAACATGCAGACTCCGCTCAGAAAGGCCCTGCCACAGTCACGCAAACTCCCCGGCCCCCGAGCCGGCTGGGGGATTCGAACTCAGGACCATGCTGTCCTAATAGTTGATACCTTTGAATTTCCATGATTCTCAATAGCCAGCCTGAGAGCACAGTCAAAAAAACTCAAAGAAGAGTCATAAAATTCAGCCTTTTTTTGCCATCTGAAAAAAAAAAACAAAACAAAAAAAAACTCTTTTGAGATTCTAGGACAAAAGACTGAGTGGGATATTTACCAGGCCTGATGCATCAGGGAAGCAGGTTGCCTGTGTCTGGAAAGTAATGCAGAAGAGCAAAAGTGATTTTCTTCTTGAGTCCACAGTTGGAGTATTTTAACTGTTTTGTTGCCCTTTGAGACCGATCAGGTGTGCACTGGATGCACTGCTGTGTGCATCGGTGAAGGCAGCACGTATATGTGTGAGAAAGAGGGAGACAGAAAGGGATGAATGAAGGTGGAAGGAGGACTACTAAATACAATGTTTCTGGGTGTCTTTGATACTTACCACATACCACTGCTTTGCCTCTTGACTTTTCTAGACAGTGGATCGAAACCTGCCTGCCCGATGGGCAAACCAACCCACTTGTAAACACATATACTGTCCCTGTTATGTCCAGGAGAATTGCATCTCTGGGACCTTAAAAAAAATGAGTACTGCCACATTTTCAAAATTTTGGCATTGTCTTGTTACCAATGTATCAGTTTTCCTGATATCCCTAAAGAGGACTAGTCAAGTTTTGATTAATTCCAGCCACTTATTAAAAATAAATCAAATGAAAGAACAAGAGAAAAAAAGACAACACAGGCAATTTATTGCAAAACTGAAACAGTTCAACTCTTTAATAATGGAATAATTATTTCAGTAATTTTCAAGCAAAATATGTCTTAAATAACCTTACATTAAAGTAAATGTTTGAGTCTTGGGTATTTGGACTGTTGGTTGAACAAAACAACCAATATAAATATGCCATTTTGGGTTCTGGGAAATAGGGATAAGCATGTTTTGCCTTTTTATAGACTAAATGACTCATCAAGTAATCGTGTAAATAATTAGTAGCTTATTCCATAGCAAAAATAATAATTAGTTGCAGCTGTAATCCATCATGGACATGAATCTTCCTGAAAATACTGTTCTGCACTCTCTCACAACCAAACTGAGTAGCCTACCTACACTTTAGAGTTCCTAATTCCCTCTGAGCCTGAGATTCCTGCTGCTGAGACAGAAGGTGAATTACGACAACAGCTGAATGAAAACAGGAAAAGTTCATTTATTCATATCAGTAGTACAGTGTAACAGCAGACATAACATGACCTTTTGAGCCGTCCAAAGCAAGTGTGTAGCTCTGCTCTGACAAGGGGAACATTAGCAGTAGACACCTTCCTGCTTTTACCATGTAGTCATGATATTGCATGGCTTGTCTCTTTTAATTAGCTTCCTGGTGTAGATTCAGCAGAAAAAAGGTCAGTTCACGACCCTATTGAGTTTGCCTGTTGTACAGTTTGCACCTTTTTTTCCTTTGGAATGTTAATGCACTTTGAGGTTTGCTATTGCCTCCCAACAACTTTTGGTATGATACTTTAATTTGACAAAGTACACAGACTATGATACAAACACTTAAGTTTTAACAGTCTCTGATCTGTTAATCAGGGAAATACACACACTTAGGTTCATATGTGTGACCATTGTTACAACATAATTTGCAGTAATATACACATTGCTTGTATGATGGCTTCCTGAATAGATTTCACTATCAGCAGATGGATTTATTAATAGTTCAGCTTTTAAAAACCTGCCAAAGTCACATATCTGTCATCATAAAATTCTGTGGTCTGTAAATTTGCTTTTAGACCACAAACAAACTGCATCAGAGTCCTCTCGGAAGCAGACCGAGTGTGACCTTTTCAGGTGGCCTTGATCTGGTTGTTTGGTCCATGTCTGAAAAATATCCATATGGACATTCAGTCAAAAATAGTGAGGTGAATACAGTCTTGAGGCAGTTTAATGGATCCATCCGATAACTAAAGGGGAAATCTGTTGCAGCCTTGTGCCTACAGTCAAATCACAGCTGTGCTGATATTCAGTACAACAGCACTCCCTCTATTGTGATATTGCTTTAATATATATTTCTCATACTTCACACATAAAAAAACATTTGCTGACTGGGAAACATTGTGCATCAGTTTTAACTTTTGAACACCAAGCATCATCAGTCTAAACACAGAGTCCTCCTCCCCTTGTCTTGTCGGAGTCTTGCATATTGCGTCCCATCAACTCAGAACTGGTCCGCCTGTGAAGTGCCAACAGCTTGGTCAGGGATTTTGTTGTAGAGCAGGTCTCTGTGTGTGCAGTCACAGTCTCTGATTTCCTGTTGCTTGACGAACCTGAATCCCATTTTGTCCATTTCAAGCTAGGTTAACTTAGCTCTTGTCTTCAGCAATGCATGCAGCTGATCTGGCTGGTGTTTGAAAGATGCAATGCAGTGTTGGGCAAGTTACTCAGGAAGTGTAATAAGTTACTTATTACTCCTATGAAAAGTAATACTATTAATTTTTAAAAGGTGCTTGTTATGAAATGTAATTTGTTATAGTACTTGTTTAATACTGTATTACCTTTATACCTTGTTTGCAGCCTTGTTGCACTCCAAAGTTGTACTGCTGATCCAGTGAACTGTGAACACCCAGGCAGTTTTTGTTGTTGGCTGTCCAGATGTCAGCTGTCGTGGAAACAAAGTGAGTCTGTCTTTCAGATGAGACTCCATCACCCCATACTCTGTCTTGAGGAGCCAAACAAACTCAAAGCAATGACAATACTTCTACCCGTGTTTGCCCCTCTCCCTCATGCTGCATCCTTTGTTTTTTAGCTAGCAGCTGACGTGACCTGCCCAGACTACCACATGTACATGCCATCGTAAGATAGTTTACCCATGACAAAGAGTAACTCAGTAGAGTTACTTAGATTAGTGACTGTGCTATAATTACTGTTTTGGAAACTGTAATCCCTTACACTACTACATAAAAATAACAGATTAAAACAGAAGTGTAGCTACTGATCAATGCGTGCCCCACTGTTGCCATGGAGATTAAATAGATGATTTAATAGATCAGACATAACTTGCTAAGGGGGCATGGTAGTTTATATTGTTGCAGTTGTAACTCACATGTGAGAGTGTGTACTTGTAGGCTTACTACACTTGTACCTGCAGGCAGCCCCTTGATGTACATATACGGCTCCTCCCACTCTCACCACAGAGGCATGATAAACATCCATGAAAAGAGGTCATGTGGAACCATCTGCATGAAGATTGAATGGATGGAGTATGCTTGTATAAGGAGCTGCTTTATTCATTATGAGCCCAACACATGCCTACTTTCTAGCTGGCTCTGCATCACCACATGTTACTAAGGTTTCCAGCAAGTAGCTGCTGTCTAACCATATGTGCAATTGCAAAGAAATTGCTTTTTCACTACTAAATATTTAAGATCCAGCTTGATTGAATATTCTAGTTGTTTCAGTTGCAGCTGAGAGTGTGGCATCTTGTACAATTTTTTTATTGGCTTTGTATTTTTAAAAAAAAAGAATTTGGGGGCGCTTTTAAATTACTTCAATCCAATATACAATCTTGTAACCCTCTAGTGGCTGTCAGAGGGACTACAGACACATGTGTGCATCTTCCACTCTTAGTTTCTTTTTCAAAAAATGCCAAACATTCACTGGTTCTAGCATTTTATTTTGCCTTATTTGACAGGAAGCTGAATATTTTTAGGTTTTGGAGCATTGGTCTAGGGAGCATTTTCACAAGATTCTGCTGTTTTATAGACTAGTATTATTGATTAATCGAGACACTAAACAGCAGATTAATCAGTAATAAAAATCATCTGTACTTGCAGCCCAAAAAGAAACCAGCCAAAGTACTCTGCAGATGTTTCTTTCTACAGTTACCAAACTGTTAAAAATAATGTGAGAGGTTACATCATGCAAATACAGAGAGGTAATGTCAGGAGTCTGTCACTTGCCCAGGCAGCTCTCTGCAGCATAGAGCTGACACTTGGTGACAGTAATAATAAATAATAAATGCAATTTATTTCTGTAAATTTAGTGCACTTAAACACTGTCATAAAGTCAGAGGATGGTTATTATAGTAGGTTGCACTTACAGTTTTTTTTTCATTACTGGTACCTGGAGGAGGAATAAGGATGAATTTTGGAACAGGTAATTACAGCTGTGGTGTGAACGCAGTACAAATTTGAAAAGAAAAAAGAAAAAAGGCTGATATGCCAAAATGATAAAGCAGTGATAAACATATAACATAACATATAACATAAACATAAATAATAATAATAATTTACAGTGACTTTTTGTCCTGCAGTTCTCATAGGCTGCCATCAATTCTGACATTTTAGCATCAGTTATGAAATATCTCAACAACGACTGGACAGATTGCCATTCTGTGCACTCGTTCCCCAGACGATGAATCCATAATGAAAACCACAATTGTCACAGAAGTAGTAATAAAGCATTTCAGTAATTAATAACTAATTTTACAATAAATTACATTTACAAGAAATTATTATTGTTGTTGTTGTTGTTGTTAATAATAAATAAACTAAATTACAATATTTTAATGGGCAATAATAAGTGGAATTATAAAAAGTATTTATAACTGTACAAAATTAATACTATGCTACAATATTAATTTATCAGTAATATTTCAAATTTAAGAAAATTGTTTAAAATACATGAGTGAATTCATTGCTGAATATTTGAACTGAAAAATCTATTTGAAAATGCAGTTTAAAAGAGAAATAAATAACTGGATTTCCAAATTAAATCAAGAGTATAGGTTTTAATTAAGCATTCATACAGGCAATTTCCTTTTACCATTTGCATTTCCATTTCCCCACTGCTTTTTCTTTTCTTATTATTGATTCGATTCATCATTTAGCTTCTCTGTTTAGCCTTTCAGTGATAATTCTTTTTATAATTCCTCTTGTATTGCCTATTAAAATAGCAAAAAAAAAAATTAGATTTCAATACATTCATTTGTAAACAGTTGTATTAAGTCTTCTTTCACTTTTTGATTTTATTATACAGTTAGTCATTATTCAATGAAATACTTAATTGGTATTTCCCTGACATTTGTGGTCCTCTAGTCCATCATTAGGTCAAAATTTCAATTTATAAAACTTTCTTTAATTAGTAAACCTGAAAAACATTAACATTCCCATCAGCCTCAGCTGTACTTTGTGATTGGTGCTAATTATCAACTGTTAGCATGCTAACAGGCTAAACTGAGACAGTGGCTGTGGAGAGCATTACACCCACTAAACATATTCATGTTAACATTGTCAGTGTGTGCATGTTGATACACCACAGCCTCGCAGAGCTGATAGTCCTGTTTATGTTGAATGGGACTGGCAGTTACTTACAAATCCTGCCTTTATATTTGAATTTGATAATCTCAGGTTTGAATGATTTGATAACAAGCTTTGAGAGACCACTTATCCGGGGATTACACTGCTTGTTTTCCGCCATATTACAAAAATTCACCGCCTGTGTTGATGTTGATTCATGTAAGAGGACAGCGCTTCTGAAGCTTTCATGTCTGGTTTTTAAAAACTTGCTGCTGCTATGTTTATGCTATTGGCCAACTAAAACATCAGTTCTCCTTTAATTTTGCAGTCTAGCCAAAAACCCATTTCCTGACTGCGATATTAGGCTTCAAATCAAGGACAGGTTGGACATAAATCATTTCAACTTGAAATCTGCTGGTGTTAATGTTGGTAAGATTGGGCGCTGTGCAGTAGCTGTGGATGGAAATGATTGCTTTCATCCTTGGCTGTAGTCATCATAATTTCTGGTGCGGCGAATGGTACAGGACCGTCCACCAGCCATGTCAACAGAAAATACACAGCGCCGCCATCACACACTTCTACTTTGCATTACTGCTTAGATGGAACACAAATCATGTGGAGGCTGCAAATCTCAATGAAAATCCACTGAGATGCTTCTCATTGAGATGCACATTCCTGCATCTCCACCCACTCCCCACTCCCACAAACACACACACATCCCAAGCGAGGAGTGAAATAATTGGACTCTGAACGTGTATAAACCATAAGGACTGTAAACAGTGGTGCTGAAAAAGTTGTCAGCAAGATGAAGAGGATTTAAACCCTGTGTATATGTAGTTGTTATGCTGTTTACTTTTGTCCAACAGGATTTTTCTTTTTGTGCATTTTGGTACTGAACGTGAAATGTGGAAGAAAAAAAAGGTATGCGTGCAGCAGCCTAGTTACTAAACAAAATCTGAAAAGATGACTCATTGGTATTGTTTTCAACCGCTGACCTAGATGCATTTGAGTTGTTGTGTCTGTCATGCTTCTTTGCTGCTTTGTTGAACTTCTTTGCTTCTCAACATGGTTACGTTTCATCAAAATGATCACAGAGTTCTTTTTTTAAAACAAGCATTCTGGCCTCTTCTGAACATGCTCTAGCAAGTGAATTTTCCCTCTTGCCGTCAGGGTGCCATTGTATTTTACCTACCTGTAAAAATAACTGCTATAAATCATTCATTACCTCTGTAATCTGATTACTAAATGCTCTGTAGGTCTTTTAACCATTGTCATAGTTGTTAGATGCTATTAGATATAAATTATCTTGGACTCGATTAAAAAATATATAACTGGACAGACAAATATCAGGCCAATAATTATCAGCTCCAATATTCCCTACATTTTGCTCATAAATTTAATCTTGGACTATTAACCCCCTCCTTCTATTGACCCCAATACAACTTTATAAGAAAAGTCTTTGTAAAGTTTTTTTTTTTCCAATTGTTTCTTTATTTATTTTTATAATTTAACAAACATACCAGAACAATATATGTTCATAAGGTCCATATCCCTGATGTGCTGATACGGTAATATATCAAGAGGCAAAATGCACATCTTTGCTATATGTTATGGTATGATGTAGCATTATGCCAGTCCTCTTCACAGACATGGGGTTCAACGTCCTGTCCTGAGAGCCACCGTACTGATGTATTGTCCAGCGTAATTTCCAAAATCCAGGCATTCAAGTCAGTATCCCCTTCCAAAAGTGTTTTAATTTTTTGTATTTTTTTTAGAAAATATGGATGATTGTTCCTGTACATGTATCATGACAATGACGTGGTGAATATAAGTTAGGATACATCTGCATCCTGTGCATGAATTTATAATTCTGTTAAATTATTTAATCATAAGACAGTGATGTAAAAACATTCTGACATGGCGTCCCACTGGTCATCACTAAAATTGCATCACAGGTCTTTTTGCCATGCATTCTTAAGTGTGGTCAACAGAGCACTGCAGATCAAAGAGAGTGTCCCTGTCAATGATGTGGTATCCTGTTTGTTTCAGAGTAGTAATTACTTTAACGTTTTTCAAGTATTTGTAAAGTTATTTGATGAACTTAACTACAAAAACAAATGATTGCTTAAAGAGTCAGAATTTCTTTTTTTTATTTTTTTATTTTGTTGTAATAATGGTGTAATAGTTTGGTCAGATCTGTGGAATATTACTACATCACTATATCTGAGCCTTTTTTACTCCGAGATGTGAATAAGCAGGTAATTATCAATGATTTTATTGGTTGAAAAAATCCATCTTGTGCATCCTTAGGGTTTTTTTTTTTTTTTTTTTTTTTTTGTGACTGTTTATCCAGCTGGTCCAGCAACTTTATGCCAGAGGGATTAATACAATTGTATTGTATTGCTGTATCATTGTATAGACATGAGTGGAAAAGAAAAGTGTTAGAAATAACATCAATTATAGCTTCAACCTTTCCATTACATCTGTATAATGGAGCATTTTTCCGTACAGATTTACATGAGCCTGTGTAGCATAAAGGGCCCCACTTTCCTGGAAAGTGTCTGGCCCAGCCACTTCCCTTACCCCACCACAGCTGTTCACACAAGATGCTAACATGAAATGATACAGGGCAGAGCAAAGAAAAACCCTAGAAAAATAAAGTGTGAACAGAACAGCCCAAATCCTGAGACCCTCCCTGTTTTAAATGCTCTCTCAGGCAGAAACCAAAGGTCTGCCGGCCAGCAAAAACACACCACCACCCAAGGCCCTGACCGAGCTGAATCTCTAACCAGATACCATTAAAAGAACAAGAAATGCCTTCCATGAATTTGAGTGACCTTTGTAAATTGGCTGGCAAGTGTTTGTGACCTTTTTTAGTCTTTTGATTTGTGTTTTTTTTAATGCTGATTATTTTCCAAAACATAGATCCTCCAAAGCTACTTTTCCTCTGAGTTGCTACGCAACATTTTACAGCAGCTCTTTGAAGTCTGTGTGCAACGCGCACTTATGCATTCACATCAGTGCTAATACAGTCATGAATTCATCTGGGTCCAAAGTAAACTCATTATATTTGGATGAATGTCTCCATTGTTGTGAAAGCAGCTAAAGCCCAATATTTAAAATTCACTTTAGCTCTTCACCACTGACAGCTGTGCATCTTTGACATTTTAATAAAGACATGATCAATTTCTGTATTAGAGTTTACATTAATTTCCTTTTCATCTTTTCTTAAAGTGGACTTATTATGCATTTTTTTTTATTTTGTTACATATATAATGTTACAACATTGGATGTTCATATTAAACATGACCAAAGTGTCAAATAATGAGGTAAACATATGTAGAAGTAATTCCTGTGAGCCAAACACTCAGGTTTCAGACTGGTCATTGTTAGGTTTTCAACAGTTTTTTCTTCTTTTGGCAACCGACTGATGTTGGCTCGCTGTGTATGTCACCTGCTTCTGTTCTCCAAGTTTTTGACGTCTGCTTTGGAGTCCTGTTCAGTTTGTCTCACAGAAAGGGCTTTTTCAGTTGTCAGTTTTTTCTCTGATGCCATGCTACTGCTCAAGGGCTAGGGTTAGGGTTAGTGTTAGGGTTAGGGTTGGAGTTAGTTAGCCTGCGCTCCCCTGGTGTTTTCAGCTCCCAGTGTGAGCAGAGTCAATTGCATGTAGGCTAACTGAGATAACTAGCAGTTAACTGTTGAAGTAGCTAACCGCTAACGACAAGTAAGCCTGTGCTCATCAAGAAACTCACTGAAAGCTGAGGCGGAGCAGCCGGAGGACATCATAGGGAAATCCATAAAATATGATTCACTTTCACCAAAATTGGTGAATAAAGCTGTGTTTGTGTACAGTAATCAGTCCTTAGAAACACTCAGCTCTGGCTGCCTCTGTTGATTTTCCAATCTAATCCTTGTCTCATTTGTGGTCTCATAAAAAGTAAATGAATCGAATTATTTCCCCTCTGTCCCTATTTTCCATGCCGAGGTTGTGCTCAGAAGCACTGGGTGTTGTAGTTTCACATAACCAGACCTATCTCAGAGCTGCCTAGGCAACTAGCAGCTAAAGTAAAATGTGTAAAACTTGTCTAACAATCAGAAAACTTTGTAACATAAATTGCCCAAAGTTGAGGCAGAGCAGCCAGAGGACATCATAGGGAAGACCAGGAAATATGTTCTCTATGAAATATACTTCAGTTTCACCAAATGCAGTGAATGATGTTGTGTTTTGTACAGTAGTTAGTGAGGGTCAGCAACCTACACTCTGCTATGCGGTGTCTGTCGCTCACATGGCTCATGAGCGGAGGGTCCTGTCCCTGCCTGTGTAAAATATTTACTAAATAACAAAGTACTAGTATTGCAAAACTAGCATGTTACATTGCTCGTTACAGCAAAAAAGTCTGTGTATAAAAAAATCTGTCATTTTAAATGTATGCTATATTTACAATATTTTACCCACTGCACTGTGACGTCAATCAGCCTTTCAGAACAGGAGACCATTTCTTTACAAGCTAAATATCACTCAACCAAACTCCTTAAGGAAAATCAGTAATTTTATCTCACAGAACATGCAGGTTGATGCCTCAATCAGTTAGTGAGTTTGTGTTATTGTGCAACTTGTGTTTAAAAGGTTGTTCAGATTTACCAAAGTCACACACACAAACAACGTAACCTTTCAAGGCAGTGGTAGACCAGCAACTCTGTGTTCTGCAAGGTAAAATTACTGTTTTTCCTTGAGGATAGAGCAATATGTTATTTATTCTTTTTTTTTTTTTGTAAAATGGCAGGTTCCCATCGAAAAAGGCTGTCTGACTGCAAGAAAAAAATAATTAAAATATTCTAAATATAGTGTACATTTGAAGAGATATTGATTTTTTTGGATGGCTAAAATATGTTTTGCTGCTGACCCTGTCTACAGCAGAACATAGCCTTGCCTCCGTGCTGGTACTCCTCTTGGCTTCTCAGAACTATCCCTTGAAGTAGTAGTTCTTTATTGAGCACACTAAAGATGCTGCAAAGAATGCCGTATCAGACAGACACTTTCCTGATCAGACCCCAAGGAGACGACATGTGAATGAGGTTTCAGGTGCAGAGAAAAATGAAACGAACATGCGTCTCTTTGCCGCGCTCTCAACAAGCAGAGTAATTGGGCTTCTCTTTCAGGTGTTTGTCAGGTTTGTGCTTTTTTGAGCTCTGCCTGCCTTCTGCTCTTTACTTTGAGGCTATCACAGACCGCTCATCTCTATGTGATAAAAAAAGCACAATCGAATTTTAAACACAATTTCAGCTGCCAGGATTCACACCTTTTGAGCCTTAAATGTTTCTGGAGTGCGGTAGAAAAAGGAAAGGGTATTATTAAGTTGACATAATCTCACTGGGAGGCTTTTAGGGCTTTGTGTTGGAAAAATACTTTGACTTTTACTTCATAATGTTTTGGCCATACTGCTGTTTTGATCGATGCCAAGGTGTTGACCTGAGGCCGTTGCCAGTGCACATAGTGAGGTGATGAATCACATGCTGCAGCAAAAGGGTCAGACTGCAGCCTCTTGCATGTTGGCTTTTATAGGTCATCCGTGGTATGCCACGATGCATCACTGTGAAACCATTCCCGTCGAAAGGGGTCTCTTTTTTGCACTCCTAAAGGATCCTTTTGGACAAACTGTGGGCGGAGGAAGTTTGGTTTGAATGTCAAGTATCGTGTGTCTAGGCAAACGCTTCTTGTTGAGTTTGCAAACCCCATCATCTCTCCTTACTGCAGCCTTTAGTGTACCACCATCTGGCCCACAGCTGAAAACTATTAAGATCTGCTGGAACTTCCTCCTCACTATTCCTCCCCAGTTTGAAGGCAAGTAAGCAGCTTTTATCTCAGCTCTCTTGTTGTTTGCATGTTTCTCTCCATAGATCTTTTTTTTCTTCTTCTTTTTCTTCTCCCTGAAAAAGTAGCGTTGCTTTTCCTTGATAAACTGTGTCAGGGTGCTGCATTTGATCCACAGGAGTTAAAGTGCCTGGCTGTGAGAGAGCAAGCCTGGATTTTAGATTAGACACCAAGACACCACGGCTGATTCAACCGAGGAATTCTGGGACTAAATTCATAAACAGATTGTAGTTGCGATGCTGTATGTGCTGCGCTTAGCCAGCAAGATTCCAGAGCTGGGGTGAGAGCAAAGTGAGCAAAACAAAGGATCTTTGTTGATTTTCTTTTCCGAGGCATTATGTTGGGACCACAGTGCATGCTCTGCTTCTAGTCAATGTTAAAAGCCTGCTGCCTTTTTAGTGCATATGGGTCACATTAGTGCCTGGCTGAGAGGCATTCATAAATGGGACATCAACTTTGCTTTCTTTCTTTCTTTTGTTCTTTCTTTTTTTCCTTTTAAATCAGTGTTTTTTAACCTTTTGTCAAACTTCTGCATCTGGATTCATTTTTTAGTTTGTTGTTTAGGATCGAGAGAGGAGTCCACAGGGTCAAAGTAGGTCGCACTTCTTCCAGAAAGAGTCTTTCCCAAGTTAAATTCCAAATGTTTGAGTCACTTGAAGGTGAATTGTTAGGCTCTGGACATGGTTTTTGCCGTCTGTTTTGGAGGATGATAATCTGAGTAAGTGAAGTGTTGGCTCACATTTTCCACTGTTTTTACAACAAGTTCAGAAACTCACTTCAGACTATATATTGTCTATATAAAAGAGATTTATATTCATTGTGTGTGTTTTTGAAATACTTTCATGAGTAGGCTTTTCTTTTTAGTCTCTTGGTCAGACTGTGTCTAAGACTGTAACTGCATTATGTAATTTTAATTACCATTTAATTGAGGTTGTGTTGTGTTGTGTGGTCATTTACTTTTGGTACAAGGCCTAATTATGTTGGAGTATTCATAACAATGGAACATGAATGTGATAGTCAGTCAATTAAGTATTCTGCAAGACAGATATGTGCTTGTGTGCAGTATATGCGTGTGTTCTTGCATGTAGGGCTGCAACTAACAATTATTTTCATTAACAATTAATCTGCAGACTATTTTCAAAATGCTTATCACAATTTCCAAAAGCCCAAAGTGACATTTTCAAATAGCTCTTCTGTCAAAGCAACAGTCCAAAACCCAAATGCTCTTCATTTATTGGCATAAATGACAAAGGAAAGCAGAAAATCACTGGCTGGAACCAGCAAATGTTTGACATTTTTGCTTGGAAAAATTAATCGGCCATCAAAATTGTTGGCAACTAATTTTCGTTCGATTGACACATCGATTAATCGACTAATCATTGCAGCTCTACTTGCACATCTGCCTGAAGACACACACTCTCATGGTCCTGGTGAGGATATGAGCAGATTTTACCTGCGGCTTCCACTGCAGCTGGTAAACATCGAAGAGAGACTGAGGAAGTTTGCAGCTCAGTGTTAAATCTGTGTGTGTGCGTGTGTGTGCGTGTGTCTCAGGGTCGACATTTCTCCCAAGGGGGTGCTGTTGAATCACCAGACAGGAAGCTATTAAATCAGGCCGAACACTGCAGCTGTCAATCAAAATGAGTGACATCACAGTCAGGTGTCAGGCAAGGCATCGAATTACACTTCTATATGTCACAAACAAACAAAAAGGTAGCCAGGCTTTGTCTGCTGCCAGACCTTCTCCTCAGACCAGTTTTTGCTTTAAGAATTTAAAGCTCTCAATAGTGAGAGCCAACCCACAGGATCAGGACTCAAGCCAATTTAGGCATTATCAGTATGGGATATAAAAAAGTCTGATCAATTTCCAATCCCTTGTTTGTTGTCACCCATTTTACTGTGAGAGTGCCAGCTGTCAACCATACCTCATTGTCCTTTTTTAGAAACAGTGGAACATAGTTCCAGCAGGATTTCATTTTAAACAGATCTATTTTACCACCTTCCTCAGGTATACCGTACCTCTAGAGGGCTGAGTTTGGTTAAAAAAAATGTTTTATGTTCTTAATGGGAGCTGTCAAAATCACCTCCATATTTTCTGCCACAAAAGATCCCCACTGACGCATCTCCCTCCCCAAACACAATGATTTCATACAAAAAGCCAGAAACCATTAAAAGGAAGCTGTATTTTCTTAATGCACTGCTATTTTGCAGAAAAAAAAAATATCTAACTTGCTTTGAGGAAGTACGGCTACCATGCACTTAAATCTAAAAGGCTTGTTCTCTGAAATTTTAAGATTAAAGATAACCTCCACACAACACTGCATTTTTCTAATGTGTATGTCGCCTACAATGTCTGACCTTGACTAAACTGAGTTGTATCTATGCAAAGTTTGCATAGATGCAACACAAGAGAGGTGTTTTCACATTCCTCTGCTAAAGGGGGAGCTGTCTGTACACTTTCGTAACATTGGAGAGCCATACATACTGTGGGCGAGTTAGATTTGGTAACAAACCCAATCTCTGTCTAATATACTTTATTCAGGAAAAGAAACCAGCCCATTCTCAAGTCGTCTAACAGACGTTTTGTCACAGCTTCAGGTGACTCATTCAAGCAGCTGTATGAGATGCACTGGGCTCTCAGGTTTGTCAGTGCAGAGAGTGAGAGTTAGCATTAGCGTGTCAGCTTACAAGCTAACAAACAACATAAACCATTCTGATATGTCTGTTGTGAGTTGTAGATTTTGCTTACACTGTGTAACACTCTTTTACAGATCAACTTCCCACATGCAAGGCGCAAGGCTAGAACCAGAATTTTTCAGTAAGGGGAAAAAGAATAGTTGTGCCTCCAGCACCTTTTCAGAGTTTTAAAGAACTTTGTAAGCGGTAAACAAAATATTAATCATGGCATAAAGTAGAATACTTAAAAGCTTGTCTGGAGGTGAACTTTGAGTACCAAGGCCACCACTGCCAAGGTTTTCATTTAGCGACCCAGATACTGCAGAATTGTCTGATGTTGACATCTGCAGAATCTGCTCTTCCTGTCTTTGGCGAAATGTAAACAGTAGTAGCGTCCTTGGTCATTTGCCCACGAGATGTTTTCAACATCGACCTACTAGACCTGTAAAAAAGGTCAAAACAAGTTGTCTTTTTCAGCTGCAAAGATATTCTGTTTTGCAGACTGAGGAATGTCCCAGTCCCCACCCTGAAGCTTGTTCCATTTAAAATTTCTCCAGCCCTTTCCTGGGCCTCTGTTGCAGTAAAATATCCCCTTACTGTGAGAACCCACATACATTGTATTTGCCTCTGCAAGCTAGAGTTCCCTCAATTATATACCGTATATCATTATGTGCCTTTATTATGTACAGTCTGCAGCTAAGGGCTTTTCATTTTTCTGTTTAAGGAGACAGTTGCTTATCACCGCAGAGTCTTCTCAATGCAAATTTGGTAATAATTGGAGCTCTGTCATAGATGTGTCTTTTTTAAGGATGCTGTTTTTGTTTGTCACCAGCTCCTCCCAGCAGCAGTAAAGCATAACTCCATCATTTAGCAGCGGCACCTTACTGCTATTTAGTCAAAGCTAATGACCCATTAACCTCCCATGTT
Organism: Lutjanus erythropterus; assembly: GCF_056507025.1. Lineage (NCBI taxonomy): Eukaryota > Metazoa > Chordata > Actinopteri > Lutjaniformes > Lutjanidae > Lutjanus > Lutjanus erythropterus. The sequence continues at coordinate 2,214,251 of NC_139324.1, read as the reverse complement.
ACAGTGATCGATTTGTTTTCACATAGTTCAGTTTTTATCTTATTTCTCAGCCCCAAGGCGTCCTGATTGATAGTGTCTTTTACATAAAAGTTCATTTTCTGAATGGCATCATTTGTGTCAGACTAATAATTGGTGTTTGTGGTTAATACAAGGTAATACACAGCCAAACAAGCCAACAGCATGAAAGTGCTGAGATGTGTAGTAGATATGTGTAATAGAAGTCATGGAGGTCATATACACTACAGTGCACATAAGCAGGGGTCTTCACGGGTCCTCCTAGTGACTAAGACCTGACGTGGTACCACAGTTGGACTGAATCCAAAGTATATTCACTTAAATCTGGTCAGGTGCCATCCTGCTGTATTGTTCCAGGTCTCAGGTGTGTGCATCAATATGTGTAATACCTGAGGTTATCTGAGCTGTGATCACGTGGTGTCTGAAAGTCATTACAGATGAAAAATGACTGTCTCTACTCTTTCGACCCTGGCTGCTTGTTAATTTGTATCACGTCAAAACGCTGCAAGAGTTTTAAGGTGTCGACCACATCAGCATCGATCAGGTCTCATTGTCCTCAGGTGTGAGGTCTGGCTGGCCTTGGGTATGCTTAATTGGATTATGAAAATTAATGCATGCTCACAAAGTTTACTTTGTTTTTTTCTCTGCTGTATTTCAGATGAGGCCCCAGATTTTGAGTTGATGATGACCTCTTATCCATGCATGCCTTTGTTGTTGTGAAGCTGTCATGATTTCTGTATGCAGAATGTATCTCCCTTGCTACAGCTTTTACTTTTTAAATAACCTGGTACATGGTATATTGTTGGCATAATTACATAGGGCAGAAATATTTACTTACTTATATTTTTTTCTGTGACTACTCAGATTCAATCATCCCGATGTTCCTATATAGCTATCATAGTCCCAACACATCCTCATACCTCAACGATGGAGTAGGTCCAATGACTCCCAAGACAACGTATATGAACAATGTAAAGTACCAGCGAAATTGACCTGTAGAGGACATTGATAATACATTGAAAAATGTATGGAAAACATCAGCCATGCAGCTTTCATCTTTTTATCCAAGGTGCCTGGGATGTTAAATGTCTTTTGTGCCTGCCTGGTATGCATACACTGGTGAGAATTATGATGATAGGCCAGCAAGCACAACAGTGCATCATAACGCTCACCAGCTGTCAAAAGTTCTGAGCTGATATATCTCCAGGCATTGTTCCTTCTTTTGCTGTAAGAACTTGAAGGGTGGTACAGCTCCAAGTATCCCTGAACTACATTAGTTAGCTGTTCTTCCATCTTCAGTTTGGCTGGAAAGGGTAAAGCAAATTCTGTGGGGCTGATTGGTTAATTCTTGTCACATGACCTGTGGTGCATTTAATAAATTCAAAAAGGGTGAGATTTTTCCATCTCTGTGTGTTTAGGATGTACCAGAAAAGAACAAGCGTGTCGCAATGAGCATGTGGCACAACTGCATCACTATAGGTTTTGACTGCCCTGGTCACGTCTCAGTTTGAATTAATGGATGTGGCAGAATACAACATCAGAATGGCCCCTAAATGTGTTACTTAACTTCAAGTCATACAACATTAAACATGTAGTTAGCTAGTGAAACAGCAGCAGTTTGGTTAAATATAGGAAAAGACAGGGTTTTAAGTCAAAATAAGCGATGAAAGTTCCAAAAGTCATGGGATGGAGGTTTCAGGATGGAACAGAACAGAATGCAAGTGTTTTACCATCCATCCAACCCAACCCCTTCCTTATACAGACTTTCTGGCTCTTTATATTACATCACCTGACTTCCTCCTTTGCTCCTGTCAAACTAAACAAGCTAGAAGTTGCTGCCTAACAATAAATGTGGATATGGCTCGTAATAAGTTGCCAGTACAGACGATCTATACTGCTGTTGTTCTGGTAAGGACGGGCTGTAGTTTTCATACATCAGACCTTGTTCTAAAATTGTAGCAATTTGTTGTAGGATACAGTATGTTAGAAGTTTGGTTCCAATGCTTGAGAAAGATTTATTTTTCCCTTCACTAAAAACTTATAATAGCTCAGGCTTTCCTCAATAAATGGAAAATGCCCAAGAAGGAAAAATTCAATTCATTTTCTAAATTGCCCAAGCACAAGTTAATTTGCTTGCAAAGGCAAGGATTGAAATGGCTGTTATGCGGCAGGCCTTGCATATTTTCCCACAGTAAAAGAGTAAAGAATATTGATTGTGCAGCAGGCTGACAGCTACCTAGTCCTGGGCTGTTTGTCCTTGCAGTCCTCTAGATTGCTGAGCTCTCATGGGGAATTGATGCAAAGGTCTGAAAGCAGTCAAGGCAAAGTGTCAGACTTTAGGAACACTGGACGTTTGCATTTATAAAAGAAATGACTGCTTTTTCTGTAACACATTAATGCACCGTACCGGTTTGTGTGTTTGGGTATAACTTGGCTGCACTGCTACGACTACAGCAAGTTTCAAGGAAAGAAGAAAACAACCCACATTCATCTCCAGACTAAATCGGTACAAGCGGAATAATGATATATACCCGTGCTGTTTTTTGTATGATGATTTTATTACTGAGACAAATATGGAGATGATTAGAAACTGAAGGTCTATGCTGGAATCTCTCTTGATGACTAAGCTTCATGGATTTAGTTTCAGGTTTTGTGAGTGTTGTGTGTGTAGCTGAATGTGTGCTGGTGATACAGTTGGACGCATAGCACATAGAGAGAAAAATATGCCCTAGTTCTGTTGGAAAGATTAGGAAATAATGCCAGGGACTTCAGCCGGGGATCATTGTAAACAATGCTACATTTTATTGTGCAGCACTAATACTTGCCTTTGATAGAAAATCACCATTCTTAGAGACATTCAGTGCTGTAGGACACTAAGTGTGTTATTATCAACCCCACAAGATTAGAATTACGGCCTCCTCATAATGATGAATATGATGTGGCCCAGTGGTAGACAAATGTAATGCAGATGGACTGGGTTTTCAATTTAAACATATTCTGACAGCTAAACATTGCCTCACTCTCAGTGGGTGGGGATTTTTTGCAGAAAAAAAAAAGAGTGTTTGTTTTCAGGCTTTCTGCTTTTTAGTGAAGGCTTGAGGTCGAAGCCATTTTTAACTCACTTCTCCCTGCTGCTTTTCCAGGTGGAATATTGTCAGATACTCAGGAGGGACCTTGGAAACGCACATTTTCCACTATGAACCGCGCCTTCAACAGGAAAAAAGGTGAGCAAAAAACATGCTCAAGTAGCTTATGGACTGTAGTGAAGCCAATTTTAGCTACAATGGTGCCACAGGCTGCACAGACGTTTTTTTTTAATGTCTGAGAGAGGAACACAGTTGTGTTGGAGGACCCAGATCTCTCAATGTCATGGGACCTTTTGACTGTTACAACACAAGAATGATCTGAAGTTACTTTATCACTTAGGAAGTGTTTGTACAAATCTTTAAACTTTGAGAAATGCTTAATTTTAGTTATCAGGGTTAGTAATGTAATTCAATTAGAATATTCATTCATTCATTTTCTGTAACTGTTTATTCCGTAAGGGTCGCGGGCTGCTGGAGCCTATCCCAGCTGACATTGGGCGAGAGGCGGGGTTCACAAGTTGCCAGTTCATCACAGGGCTGACACATAGAGACAAACAACCACTGACACTCACATTCACACCTACAGGCAATTTAGAATCACCAGTTAACCTAGCATGCATGTCTTTGGACTGTGGGAGGAAGCCGGAGAAGCCGGAGAGAACCCACGCAGACACAAGGAGAACATGCAAACTCCACACAGAAAGGCCCTGCCCCAGCAAGCCGGGGGATCAAACTCAGGACCTTCTTGCTGTGAGGTGGCATTGCTAACCACTGCACCACCATCCCGCCCTCAATTTTCACCATATATGGTGTTTCTTTACACCATCACTTTAGCTCGATAGCTTTATGGTTACTTGTTAGTGAAGGAGCTAACTGTAGCTGTTAGCTGGCATTAGCAGGCAAAGGAACCAGACTCAGGAGCCTCACAGGCTTAACATGGTTGCCCAGGACCAAACAAAACCTCGAGCCTGAGAGGGAATACAGTACAGTCATTAACAGAGTTTCCTGATGAAAAGATAGCTTTACATGTTGCTAACATAAACTTAGCTTACTGTTAATGAGATAACAGCATTTGCCATCAGCTCCACCGTGACTCAGCCACAGGGTGCCATGAGCCAAACCAAAAAAAAAAAAAATAAAAAATAGAATGCTCAGGACTGTAGCCTTTTCACTGTCAATCCACTGGTCTCAGAGTTATTTTTGAGTTAGCTGGTAGGACTGTTCTCCTACATCCATGGATCACTACAGATAGTAGGGGTCAGGGTAGCCAACATCACATTCAGCTGTATTGTATAAGCAATAAGCAGTCTGCTTGCTGTTTCATGGAAACATTAAATAATCATGATCAAAACACAGAATGAAAGTTATTACGAGAAGCTCGTAAAATAAACAAAGTGACATTATATATGTATATTGTTATGGGTATTAAAAAAAAAAATGTTGTTTTTATAGAAATAATTTAGATGTGATTATTAACCTTCAAAGAGTCTGGAAATTTTCAGTTTAGTTACCTTGAAAGTGCTTGAATAGGTCTTAAATTTTACTCATAAAAAGCTGTAAGAACCCTGCCCGGCCACTTTTTGCTGGGCTTGAACAACCATGGACACTCCTACGTAGTAGATACTACAGTTCTACCTCATACGTATCAGTTTAAAGGGGTGCTTCAGCTTATTTGAAGTGAGGGTGTATGAGGGTATCTATAGTCAGTGGGTTACATACAGTAGATGGTGACGGCTCACACCCAGTTTGGAGAAGCAGAGAGGTGGACCAGTAGCAAAATGTGTATTATCCACTTAAAAAGATCAATATCGCTTTGAGTGTATGTTTTCACCATTTTTCCTTGCTGTCAGACAGACTTTTCCGATGGAATGAGTAATTTAACCATCTGAACTTTAAAGTCACACAATAACACAAACAAACTAACAGATGGAGGTAATAGTTGACCAGCAACTCATCTGTTCTGTGAGGTAAAATGACTGATTTTGCCAGAGGAGTCTGGTTGAGCAAGAGAGCATTATTTGACTTACATAACAGTGGTTGCTCATCAGAAATGACAAAGCAATGATAATTATCTAACTATAGCGTACGTTTCAACATATAGGTGTACCTAGATGGCTAAAATATGTTTTGCAGCTGCAGTACACTGCTTAGCTTACTCCTCTGCTTCTCTAAACAGGGGTCATGTCAGCCACCATCTATTGTAGGTAATACACTACTACACTAATACACAGTGGATAAATACCTCATACAACCTCACACATTAATTATAGTTTTCTTGTCACTTGTCACACTGTGTTACTGGGGCACCCCTTAAGATATTTTTATTTCTGACCACAAACTTGTAAAGAAATTAGGTGAAATGTCAGTACATGTCAGGGCAAAGAGAGAGGGCGACATGTCTGAAGAACCTTGTTTGGATAAATCCCTGCTGGTATTCTCATATCCTCATCAAGATTAGTTTTGTTTTGTTTCCTTAGAAAAGTGTACATATCTTTTTACTTTTTATGTTTTATGAATCTGCCACATGTGCTCGAGGACTGGAATTCAGATGCACATTCATTAATTTGGCAGAACTATAAAGTGTTCACCTATGAAAGCTCCAAGTGATAAACAAAAAAAAAAAACAAAAAAACTCTGTGATGTTTATTATTTTCACTCATGAAAGGATTCTGTTTTTTTAGATTAAAAAAAAAAAAAAACTCTTCTGATGCAATTCCAGAGACTGTTTGACTGGCACTGGTCACATCATAACAGCCCAAATATGAAATTATTCATTCCCATAAAGCTATGGAGGGCAACAAAACTGTATATACAGAATACAGTAGGCAGCCGCAACAGTATATACAGCCTTCCATGCATTGAAGTGAGTGAGATGGTGAAGGTGGTTGTGCACCAGTCTTGAGGTGACCCTTACCTAATGCCGAGGAAGGGATATTTGAGCGTGCAGTTTGCAAAACAGCTTGATGTGTTTACCACCATCTGTCCAACTCCCTCTGGTGTGAATCAGCAGACCTGAAGAAGCCTCGGACAGTGTTGGGGAGAGTGTCCGGGGCCCAGGTGGTGCGCCGGGCTTTAATGATATTTGGGTGTTATAATTCACTTTTTTCCCATTAGGTCTGCTATGTTAGGAGCTTAAGATGGTAATCAGGGAGGGCAGCGCCTCACATTAAATTCCCCCTTGGACATTCAGCTCCATTCCTTTCATTTTAACTGGGATTTCATTTCTTTGAATTTCTGCTGTACTTGAGCATGTGCCCATGCCGGGGCCTATACTGTGGGGGCATGATGGAAAAAGTAAATTACAGCTGAAACAAGGCACAATCTTACAGTTGGCTGTGGCAGCAGACAGATAATGACAGCCCTGTCAAAAAGCACAGTTAAACAGACAGTAAACAAATGCCCCCGGACAGGCTAGCACACACTGTCCGTTTCTTTGCAGCTGTGAGGAATTGCAGACGGTGCATCCAGCCACCCATCTGCCATACAGGCTTTTTCACCGAGCGAAGGACAACAGTTTCCTGAAATCTAGCATGTGCCGTCACATCTAAACGCCACCAGACGTCTGACCCTTAGGCTACTCTCTAGATTTCATTTCTGCAAATGTTCCAGTCAGTCTGTGGCAAATGGTGCCAAAAGCACCACAACAGATAGTATATTAAAAGCCTTTTCCTCCCAGAAGAATAAAACCTTTTTATTTGAGAGCATGAACCATCACATAGAAGAATACGTGGAACCATTCATGTGTATATAGACTGTATTTTGCTATTTGCATACATGCTCAGTGGAGCTCAATATTCCAAGTTTCCTGTTGCAAAACATAGTGAATGTTGATGAACAGATTAAATGTCCCTTCAGAGTTTATCCACCGGAGATTTTAATACAAAAGTCTGAATGAAGGCCTTTATATGAGGTTTGAATTGCTGTTAGAATTAGCCAGTATTTTGAACTGTTTTTAATGAAAATGCTATCATGAGGGAAGATAAGGAGACACACAGTGCATTATTGCTCCTCTGGGTTAGACTGTGAACCATATACAAACAGATTTAGACCAGCCTTGTCTCATTCTGCAGCGATTTGATTGTTTTGAAAACATGACTTTTTTCAATTTCTTACCAAATTTGACTTTAGTTGTGGATGAAATGTCCCCATCAATTGGAAAAAGCTATCTGATAAGAAACATTTCATTTGCAGCTCCAGCCTCCCACATGGGTTGAACAAAGGTTTACTTGCCAATGATTTCACATCAGAGTCAGCCTCAGCCTTTGCTGAGCTCCTAATATGTCTAAAAGAAGATAATTGCCTTGTGTTGCTGATGTTGTCAACATTACTCCCTTTAATTACCAGTTTGAAACTTAGTTGATTTATGTCCGTACACAAGGGTGTTTTTGAACAGGCCACAGGATGGTTAAAGCTTGTCTCTCATGGTTTTCTGTGACTTCTTAATTGAAAATTATTATACTTTAGGGTGTAATTCTGGTATTTTTACAGATGGGCCCTATTCTTTTATATATACTGGGGTAGAGCTGCACAATATATCATTTGAGCATTGTCATTGCAATGTACGTGTGCGCAATAGTCACATTGCAGGTCCTGCAATGTAGGAGGCAAATGAACTAAACGTGTTCTCATCTAATGTCAAGGGTACCTGACACACACTGCGTGCAGCGATCCAACAATCACAAGCGTTCTTAATCAGTTTGCCAAAGCAGACCACGCCCCTGTATATGGAGTGAGTTGCAAGATCAGTGCAGATTAACTGTCCACAAGATGGCAGCAGAAACATAAAGTGCTGTTCAAGTCATCTGGTGAAAATTCCTGTATTTTTTCATATCGCAATATATATCGCAGGGTTAAAAAAAATCGCAATGTCAGTTTTTTTCCAATATCATGCAGCCCTATACTGGGGCCTAAATGTAGCCTGGAAACCAGACAAATCTGCTGAGTTCATGTTTTCATTTGCTCTGGCAGAAATCTCCTGCCTCCCCCTTTCATATTCAGACAGAATTCCACCAGGCTCAGATCTGGTTGGGCTAATCACAGCTGTGTGTTCAATATTGGGTGGGTTCTATACAATGACTGACAGGGAAGCGTCACATCACGTCACATGTTTTGATTGGTTGTAGGTCTTTCCAGTTGCATCCAGGCAGCAGGTCCATCCAGCACAAGACCTCGGGCTCCCGAAACACAGATCAAACTCTAAAAATAGGCAGTGCAGATCAAATGTGAAACAAGATTATGTCACTACATTGCCTATTTCTTGCCTCAGATGTTTTTAGAAACTATTTTAGTGCTCTGTTTAGCTAACTTTGAAGTTAGTAGTAGTAGGAAATAGTAGTAGCAAGACTACTTTATCACCCTACACAGGTTTCAGACTTAAACGTTTTTTTTTCTTTTTTTGAAATCAACAGCCTCTAAATGGACATATACATGGCTCATTTTAACAGATGACAATAAATAAATAAGTGAATAAATAAATAAATAAAAAGGCTTAGTGGAGGTCATGTTTTGTTGCTCTGATTGGTTGTAGGTCTGTCAAATTGCATCCAGACACATTTTGAGTACTGTCTGTTGAAAGTGCCGCTTGGAAATCAAAAATGAACTGAAAGGCTAGTCTGAATGACTAATGGTACAAAAATGTTGGAATTTGTCCAGCAGATGGCCTTAGCTGGCAGCAGCAACATGGACTGTGATGGCTACAGCATAATCCATGGGAGCAAATTAACTTGTCAAAATACATCCACAAAAAGTGCTTGTTTTTGCCACCGACAGGCTCAGATTTATATTCTAAGTGTCTCGCACATCAGAGAACCAATTCCAAAACTTTAATTTATCATTTAGACTCCAAAATATCTAAAAATGTGGCCCCGTTTTAAAAAATACTGCAGTTACCATTTAAAGAGCCATCTGCATAGTAGAGAAAGAGTCCAACATGTTTATAAGTTTTCTTTCTGTGTAATTTTTTTGTACCTGCTTCTGCTTCTTTTGGCTGCGAGAGTGACGGCTGGCACTGACAAGCAGCCCACTCCACTGATTTACCTCGCCCCTTTATCTCTGGCTCTGGCTGTGTTTTGTGGACTTGATCACGTCTAGCAGGTAATGCCAACAGGGATCTTGATCATTTTTATCTTCTATGTTTATTGCCCCGTGCTCTTGGACGTGACCGGCACTAAATAGCTGGACTCTACAGAATTCATGTGCACCTTTTCGGTGAGCCACAGAGCAGCAGTTTAGAAAACATAACTCATCCAACGTATTATGTACCGTATCAGTAATGTAACCTATGCTGACTGACCTTGGGAATACTCTACAGCGTTTACACTCAGTTGCCAGTTTATTATGTATATCAGCAAAAGCTGCAATCTAAGAAAACAGTCCTGCAGTAAATCCTTCCTCCATGAAGGTTATCATGTTCCCTTTCTGTTTTAGTGAGGTGTTCATTCAACTTAATAGTAATTTTGTAGGCTGTAGTTTGTGGTGCCACTGAACTGTATTGAGTTATAATTAGGTTTGAAGAATGATTTAAAGTATAAGGCTGCATTAGGAGTACCTCATAATCTGGTAACTGAGTGTATTTCATTATTTCCAGCCCTTGTTCCACTCTGACTGACTCACAATGTTACCTTGACTCAAATAGCAAATATACTGTATTTTTCTGTTGTACCTACAAAGCATCAACAGTCCTACATTTGTAAGATTGTCTTTGTATGGTCTAGATTTGCTTACTTATCAGCTAAACATCGAAATACCAATGAAATCACCACGAACGACAAAACGACCAATGGAAGTGGAGAAGAGTGACAGAAACAAAGTGCAGGCAATGTGAGGTGAAGTGAGGTGAGGTCGTGAGGTGTTGTCAGAAACTTCACACCTGACTGTGTGAAAATCGAATGTTTTCCCATCAAAGAAAGTCTTACTGGTAATTCACAGCCACGTAGGCTGATGCAGGAGTTTACTGCGTGGTACTGACCTGGAAAGAAAGAACAAACTGTCAAATGTTCGTATTGTATGGCCAAATCTGATTTGACCAGAGAGACTCTTAGTCGGGGACAGCCCTGAGGTGATCTGCGAATAAGCTCACTCAGAACCCCCCCTACCTAGTGGATGAACGTGAAAACAGCCCGGTCATGTCAAACTCTGCACAGACGTCATTTATCACAGTGAGGTCAAACGTCCATGTACAAAAATACAAAGCAAAGTGAGCGAAGGGGACATTGACAATATAGCAATTATACCATGTTTAGAGCTGCATTTCCCAAACTTAGAGTTGTGACCAAAAATGGGTCATGGGCATGATTATACTGTCATAAACTGTCAGAGTAAAATGTGTACCGTATTTCCTCAAATAGTGACAGGGGCAACTATTTACCTCAGCTAAAAAAATGTAACATGCCTTTAACTGAAGGAGACTTGTATTAGAAGCAGACATTTATTTCTAAATTCTGCTGTTAAATACGTGTAATTACTATGATTGTGGCAGACAGGAAGTAGCTCTCAGCAGTGTCAACCCTCTTGACATTCAAAACAGGGAACGGGAACTCTAAATTACAAATCCAGCTGAGGTCAAGAAACAGAATAGCCACGTCACTAATGGTTAAAACTATAAACCCACACAAAAAATGACAATCAGGCTACTAACATAAACCACCAGGTTCAGAGCAGACACATTACAAACTTTAACAAAAAATGTACATTTTGGAACATAAAACACCTAACCTGACAGACTACTCAGTCCTGGCATGATGGGAAATGTGGCCATCACTATGATATTTGAGTATGTGGTTTAGTTTAGTATGCCTCAATGTGACCTTCTCACTATTACCCTGTTAGTTAGTGCTTTATGCTGTTAATTAACTCCATACTTCCTGTATCAAATTAAAAGCCCTCTAGCATTACAGTGGACAGTGCAAATTTGTTATGAGGAGGTGAGAAACTTTAGTTATTACTTTGATGTACTTTACAATGAAATAAAGACATTTCATGATAATTTTATTGTTCTTCATCAGTTTATAAATGTAGATGTATATTATCTTGTATGTTTTTTCCCTGAGTGGCCACTACGTTTCTCTTTTGGCTCTCAGGCTGAAAAAGCTTTGGATCCCTGGTGCCAACGATCAAAGGTTACAGAGTAGCTGCAGACCTTTACAGTTAGAAAATGAATGAACTAACATTTGTTACAGTGTCACAATGTCCTGGTGATATATTAACAAACTCACAGTCGTATTCATTTCAGCAGCGATTGGAAACACACGCACACATGCTGAATCAACAGTGTGAGTTTTGAATCTGGGTTAATACTGCAGGTCACTGTAATGTGCTGCATCATGTCTGAGCTGATTGACTGCAGTATTCAATATATTACAATTTTTCCATACCAACAGATGGTAGCTGAAGATTAGTCATGTCCATGCAAAAGAATAATGGTCCAATACACTGTGATTATACAGTAGATGAGGACAGGACATCGTTTGCCCCAGATTTTCTTACAGCAGTGGGAAGCAGAGCTGCTAAGGTATTTTGGTGACACACATTTTCTCAAGTTTACTTATAATTATACGTACAGTCTTGGTGAATCTGTCTTTATTTTTGTGTGTTTCAACTGCTGGAACAAAATAAAGGGCAGATTCTCCATCTTGATTTTCTCAAATCTAACACCAAATAGGATCTGTGTCTGGACACGTTTACTGGATAATAAATGATCCAATCTTGGCTTTGCGTTTAGACATGGTATGTTTAATGTGTTCCCGTTATCCTCATTGAGATAGAGAGTCAAGGCCATGCCACTTCTGCTCGAAAACCATGGGACCTTACTTCAGAAAAAACATGAACTGTAGTCAGCAGTGGTGGAAAGAGTACTGAAAATCTGTACTCAAGTACAAGTACTGCTACATTGCTAACAAGTTACAAGTAAAAGTAGAAATATACTTAAGTAAAAATACAAAAACTGCTCATAATATTAGTTACTTTTAGCCATTTATGTCACTGTCACCTCTTCAAACTAGGGTTGCAAATTTTGTGTGTTTTCTTTGAAGTTGAAAATTCTAACAATTAATTAATAATGATTATGGAAAATTATTATTTTCAGTTTTTCATTTGCATGTCATTGTTTTCATTGGCCAATTTGTGATCAGATCACCTTATTGGCTACTAAAATGCAGATGAAAGGTTTGGATATTAATTCAAATTGTACTCAGTACTCAACTATAATTTTAAAAGTAACTAAGTGTATTTTATCTTGTAATGAATACTTAGGTAGAAATAAAAGTGCAGACTTGAAAATGTGCTGTATCCCAAAAAACTAGTTGATTACAGTAATTTGAGTATTTATAATTAGTTACTTCCACCCCTGATAGTCGGTGGCGAGAAACAAATTATTTTTGTCAAAGTCAAAAAAGTTGCTTTTTGTCATAAAAGTGTTGAAATACAAGATGGTGAAGATGGATCAAAAGATCTGATTGTAGATCTGTTTTAGGCACTTAAATATCTCAACTGTCATATTCACAACATTTTGAAAGAAGAAATAATTAACCCTGACAGCAAGCATTTAAAATAGTTACTGCAATCCAAATTCAAAGTATTGGCGAGAGCTGTCTCCCTCCGCCCATCTTCCCCAGACCTGAAGCTCGGGCTAGCTGCCAGGGACACTGAACTAAGACAAGCGCAAGATGAGGTCAACGTTATTAAGCGACAACAAGACCCGGGGCCTCATTTATAAAAAAATGTTATTTAATTTGTACTTGAACGACTCTTAGGATATTTTCTGACAGTGAGCTTAAATTCAATTCATAAAAGATACTGAGCATAAAAAACCTTGCTTACGCAGGTTCTTAGAAATAAAAACTGACGTCATATGCCTTACAATCAGTGACTTCCTCTTATATAATACAGCACAAATGAGAGCTTCGTCAGGAATTGCTGTGGACCAATAGAGAAAAGAAAACCTTTAAGGAGACAAGATCATGGCAGTGTTACAGGAGATTGAAGCCAGGCAACACACATTATTCAGAGGATTAAATAGCGGATTGACAAACTAAGACAAACACGTAGCTTGGGAGTGTGTTTCTATTGATTCCTCACACCTTTAACTGATAATTCCTATCACATTCATAAAGCTGATGCAAAGTTCACCACAGGCTTGAGTGCTTATGTGTCCTAAACTGCAACACCCCAACATAACTAGCAGGAAACTCTTTTAAGTCAAGTCTAGACTTTGCATAGAGATAAGATTAATTTAATTCTGTTTTTTTTCAATAACTACTTATATGTGGTTTTCTGCTTAAGTCATGCTTAAAATCAAATTGATCAAAAGTTTATAAATGAGGCCTTTGCACTGTAGTTTGATCAGCTAATGTATATGTTTGCAATTTATGTATTGTTTCCAAGTTATAAATCAGCTCATGTGGATTTTTTTTATACCTGTGTCAGTTTTCTGCCAATGTAACGCTAAGACAGTTACCCTGGAAACAAAAGCCCACTGCTTTGGAGTTGGAGTTCAGTGACTGTACGCCTTACTACTTTCCAGACTCTGCCAATGTAACACATACTCCATTCAGCAAACATTTATCATAATTTGGTGTTATTTTGCTTCACTTAAAGTGAATAAATCTCAAACAGCCAGTGTGGGTAATCACTCAGGCCAAAACAAAAACAGACTTTCCACACAGAAAAGGAGAACATGCTGGCAGAGAAACATGTCTTCCATTCATCTCTGATGACATATCGTGGTCATTTTATGATACAATACAGTAAATATATTACTTAATTCCCCTTTAAGTGGTTGCTTTAATCATTGAGGTCAGATGTCCTCTACCCATCATTATGATTTAATCAACAAGAAGCATTCATACAGAAAATTAAATACTGAAGACACAAAAGCTTTATAATTTTCATGGCCATGTTGGCTGAATTACTGGTGAATATAAACACCACTCCAACATAAGTGATGCTCTGTTCAGACGTGTCCTGGAATGATTACACAAGCCGTCATTATTAATGGTTTGTAATATGATCGGAGAACAAATACATGTAATTGATGCAAGTCTGGTCCTCTTGTACTGGAAGGACACAGTGATGCAAAAGTTCAGAGCTTTACAGCATGTGTCATTGCCTCATTGCCCGCGCTGACCATGACGGTTTATAAAGCCATATGACCATGTCCATGATCCTTAAGCATTTCCTTTTTTGGCTCGATGTAATCCGTATTGACCCTGAATGGACTCTGAATTTCTTGCAGCAGTATTTTCTGCATTTGACATTCACATTACAGAGAGTGAACCCTTTCAAGGGCTTTTTTGTCGTAATATAATAGCATTACATAAAAATACAAGCATATGACACATAAAAAGTATGAATATTTGTGCAGTATTTAATTAAATGCATTAACCCAGCGATCAGCACTACTATCGTTAACCTTGCAATATTCAGTTTTTACTGTCAGAGAGGCTCAATCTGTCAGGCAGTACATGTAGATTGTTTTGTATTGAATTGCTCTAAATCATAAGGAGCTTGTAATATTTTTTGTCCTTTTCCCCCAATGTACTGCATGTGTTGCAGACAAAACCTCAAGTGAGACTCCCTCAAAGGACACACTGTCACTATTTCTGTCATTGCAACGTTTTGCTCAGCCTTCTGTGCTTTTCAGCCCGGTGTCATCCTTTATGTGAAACAGCTTCTGACGTATGGAGCCAGACAGATTTTTGTGCCCAGGCGGCCGCACAGTTTAAAATACTTTATCTCAAAGTAACACTGTCCTACTGGGGCTCGGCGGAGGTGTGGTTTAGGTCCTCTCTGCTTGGAAGCCATTTGAAGTTGTCTTTTGCATGATGGAGAACTGTGCATACCCAGCAAATTCATTGTGTGTCATTGATTGAGCACTGCAGTGAATTAGGCTATTGCCTGCCCACTGCTTGTGGTCCTATAGAAAAATTGTGCACTTACAGCGCGGCACTCAAGCTCTAAAAGGCTTGGAGGATGTTAAGGAGGGATGACTGCAACACTTGACTCCAACAATATGGGTTAAAAAAAGATAACGTTCTTGTGTACATAACAGTCCTGTCTGCTGTAACCTTTACTTGTTTAGCTTTTGTTGCTTTTTTTTTTCTTAGCTCTGATGTCTATTCTATTCCTGTGTGAGAACACTGACAGCAGTGGAAGTGGAAATTCATTGTATCTGTACACATACTACTGAAAATACCATTATAGGTTGTATGTTTACAACTTCTATTGTTAAATCATCCTCTGTGCAATACAGTATCAAACAGTAAATCATCACTGTGGGATTTTTGCTGCCTATATTCTGTGCAATCCAATCTGTTTCTCTATAAAATCTTCCTTTACAAGGCAACACAGTATTTTTCTCTTAATTATAATGCTACACACCATGTGTATATTACAACTTGCAATGAGCTCTTGTCCTGTACAGTTATCCATATATACCCCTATATCCAAAAATCTCCATATACCCGCATAAGTGAAAGTATTCCATTATCACTCACCCCTTTTTCTACCTGTACTTTTTGAGCTGCTGTAACATGAATTTCCCCAGTGTGGGATAAATACATCTTATCTTATCTTATCCCTCGTCTCGTCTCGTCTGCTTCTGACAATATTTTCCTTTCCTTTCCTTATTGTTTTTGTCAGTAGTGGTAGTCAACATAATAATATTATATTACTATTAATACAGTGGAAACCTCCTGTAACAATAATGTCTGGCTTGGTCAAATTAATCACTATAAGCAGATGTTTACTACAACCGAAATGTTTCCTTGGCAGATCACCATCTAGTTGACACTTATGTATTTATCACATGAATATAAAGGAACTAAACAGACAGCTTGACTATTTTTCCATCACCAAAAGGCTAGCTCAAGTGGCTGAAAAGTCAGCCACTTTTCTGTCTCCATCAGTAGCACATGGTTTCTTCTTGTTAAGAGACTCCAGGTAGTCTGTGGAACACAGGTTTCCCTGCTGAACTGGTTCATTTTTGTGAGTTTGTCATAAGCTTCAAGAAGAGTATGTTTCTCAAGAGAAAATGACTCTTTTTCCCGTCATGATTTTCAGTGCCCACCCGCTACCAGCCCCAGGTAGCCAGCTGGAAGGAGACAAGTTTCTCTGAGGCAAATTATCATGGGAGTAAAGTTTAAAAAAGTGCACTTACTGTAGTTTTCAAATTGTTTTCCATATGTTATGTATGAAAAGACCCAAAATGGACACTATAAATGGACTACTTCATTACTGCAAGCAAATTATTTGAACGGCATTTGTAGGAATTATGTAAGCAGCTTTATTTGTACTTCATCTATATTCTTTGTATTGTTTTTCACAAGTGCTGTACATAATGAGGTAAAAAACTGCAAAGTGCTACATGGAAAGCAGCCACAAATGGAAAACATGAGGCAGTAGACAAAAAAGTTGTTTTAATTTGGTTGTTAATTTAGAGGATGCCAAACACTTTTCCTTACAGCAGGCAATTAGTTGCAAAATGTAGCTGCTCTGAGAGCACAGGTGCTCATGTCCTGTCTTGTCTTCTGGCTTCTTCTATTTATTTATTTATTTATTTATTTCATCTTTGTTGCATGTTTTATAGAAAAAAAATCTCCTTAACCTTACTTACAATATATCTAAAGGTGAAGGATATGATAAAGTGGAGGACTTTAGAAAACTGTTCTCCAGTTTTCTTTGAATGTACACAATATCTCCTTAACATCAAAGCCTGTGAAGAGCCTTTATCAGCCCAGTGGCTGGATTCACACAAGGAAAAGAAGAGATAAAGAAGAGTGAGATAAAAGGAAATACATCTGTTAGCTTGTAGATAAGGAGAGATAGTTTGTGATAAAGGTCTAATAGATCAGGCCATCAATAAATCCACACATTACCACAGTGTGCTGGACATTTGTCTGTGCATAATGCTGGGCCCTTTTCCTCCAGTGCTCTCCAATACAAATTACAGAATAATATTTGGTCTGTAATGCTGTTTTTTACACTACAAAATGTTCATTTAAAAGAAACAGTATCGAAGGCAGCATTGCCAGTGTCTGAGTCATAACTTCAACTTACTTAATTTTGTAATTAGCTGCTCATATGGACTGCTCGCCATGAGATGTGAATTCAGTAATGTGTTACAGCTTTTGTTTAATCTGCAGCTGAGGCAGATAAGAGCCAACACTTCTCCAGAGACTTTTTTTTATTTGTATTGCTGACGAGTGAGGCAATATTCTTAACTAAAGGTACACATTGTTTCTTTTTCTTTCTTTTTCTGTTCTCCCATGCCAAACGATTAACCATTTATATCTGTCTACTCTCTTTAATTAGAGCAGGTATCTTTGGGCTGTGGTCCACACACTTGCCAATAGATCAGGTTGCATTTTAAATGAGGCAAATGTTACGATTCAAGCTGGAAAACAAGAGCATAGTGTTAAACATCAGAATCTAACCCTGCCTCCTAGAAATTATGTTTATATTTTACTAAATTTACTAAACTTTTCTTTAAAGGTGGTGCTTACGGGCAGGAATTGGATACCGCAGCCCGGGGTTCACATCCAAACTCCTGCAACAAAAGCACTGTAAGGTTAGGAAAAGATGGTCATTTCAGTTAAATATGACTTGGAAAGAATCTCCACAAGTTTATCAACTCAATTCAGACATTTAAATAATGTTTTAATCATTAGGAATGTGCTTGGTTATTTGACTGTATGATTAATTGTCGCCACCCTCACCAGCTGGTACCAGAAATACTAGTCAGTTAACCCATTTATTGATATTTTTAAGTTAACTTGTGCCACTAAAATGTTGTGCTGCTGCCCATCGAAGCTGTAGCCCCATTGAACGGCAGCCCTTGCTAATGCCTGTTTGGCGTGTGTAACCACATTCTGCACAGATGTGGACATTTTCCTGCAAGAAGAGCAGGCTGCTGTTGCTGCACTGCTAACGTTACCGGGTAAACACTGTTGTTTTTCAAAGCTCAGGTTGAAAAGATAATGCATTTAGTGATTTGTCGTCATGTTTTGTAAGATAATTTGTGATGTTCATAATGCACGATGTACAGTGACACATTTCAGCAGCATTTTTAATACAATTTGGTTACTAAAAAAAGCCATTAATGCCTTCAAATCAATCTCAGTACATGCAATATTTTTGGGGGGCAGTGCAAAATAAATGGTGCTCAGTTTTAATTTTTAAGGTTTTGTGGGCATTTTCTTACTTTTAGGCCAGTCGACTTGCCTAGATTAAAATTTATTCTTGATCAACAGGGGAATTAGTCACCAAGAACATCCCTAATAGTCACTACAACTCAATAGTGTATTGCAATATTGCCTGTTGTGGGGGAAAACGTTGTCAGTGAACACAACTGATGCGTTCAGTATTTGCCTTTTTGAGACTTGTCATTCATAGAATTTAACAAAATTTCCTCATTATGTGAAAACGTATTTCAGTCGGCATTATGTAATTTGTAGGAGACAGGGCTGCAGGATCAATATTAGATGACTTTTGGGTTGAGGGGTGCTTTGCCTCAATGCTTTGTAATCAAGACCCAACCCTGATGTGACAGGAGAAATATGAAGGCAGCTTTTGCTATTAGTTGCTGGAGTGTAACATGCATGAAGGACTCATGACCTTTATAATTTCACATGTGCTAAGCACTTCTGCAAGAGACCGAAAAGCACTGAGAGGCAAAGCACTGTCTGTCTCCAGAGAGCAGTATGCAGTAGACTGCAGTGTGACAGAGATGCATTGACACTTTTCAGGCTGTCATCTCTTGAATCTTCATCCAACACCTGACAACTCAACCACACAGAATGACCTTCAGACATCACATCTCATCCTCACACCCCAACAGTTAATCCTCCCTTTTTGCAACCCGCAAAGCCACTTTTTGCCACTTTTGGTGTGCTCACGTAGTTGCCATTTTATCCAGCAAAGAGAAAGAAAGAAGCATGCCCCCCCACCTTCCCTCGTTTAATCAGAACAGTGTGTGCTGACGCCTTGAAAAAATGTCAGCCTACCTGCCATGCCGCTGTGTCAGCCCTCACCTCCTCCTTCCTTCCTCCTTCCAGTCCTTCTTGAAATTTACAGTCTCTAACCCTCCTTAGCTGCGCAAGGAAGGAGCAGATACATTGTCCTTTTATCAACTTTCATTCAAGAGTCCCACCAGGAAATTGATTGCACTTTGGAGGAGACTGTTGCAAGGTGCAAGCAGGGGATAATCTCATTGCGCAGCTGTTGAGTAAACTTAAAAGGAGGACAATTTAAGTAGAGGGAAAGTCTGCACTTTAGTATGCAGTGTCTGAAAACTTTCTCTGCATCATTTATTTATTATTAAGTCAAGAACTGGTTTCCATGTAAGTAATAAGGTAGATTAGCAAATATAAGCAATCACAATTAAACAAATGCTGGAGAACCAAATTACACTAATTAGAATAGACTTTGAATTCATCAAGCCACTTAACCAGCAACATCAATGTAAACAAAGTCATTAGCATACTTATGCAGAGGACATGCTAAAGTAGATTCATGTCGTTTGCACCTTGCATGTCTTGATTAACGCAATCAGTCTTCAGAAGTTGAGTGCCCCAAGGTCACAGTCATGCATCTTTTGTCACAGGATTCATTAACAGGGTGATAAGCCGTTTATGAATGGGAAATGAAGAAAGAAAAGGATCCTTAATCAGCGGATGATTAAGAAATGCTGAAAACCATCAATGAACGGGTCATTGATCTCTGATCCACTGCTCATTTTGTGTTGGTGTATTCGTCAAAGGCTGTCTCTAATTTTTATTAAGTTATTAACCAGACATTCAGCAATGTGTGATATATTTAAAATATGTTATCTCTGATTATATTAATTCTGTGAAAAAGTTTTGAAAAACCTCTTGTCTGCCATTGTTATTTTATCAGTTTTAACAGTAAAGTCAACTAATCGGGGTCCTCTAAGATCCAAAGTCTACTAACTCTAGATCTGATAGGCCGACATTAGCCAATTCAATTTAAATGTGTTTGATTAATAGTCCTGCAATAAAATAATGAAGCCCGCATAAAATTAGTGGACCGTCTTTAATTTTCTGCAAGAAAAACTGCATCTGACAGATGCACTTTAAAAGCCATCTGTTAAACAGAGCTTAAAAACAGCTACAAAAAGGTTCTAAATCTACTCTTAATTACGCTTTCTGTCACTGGATTAATTGTGTATGTGTATCGATTTTAACAGCTGAGGGCTGTTTGTTTTATCAATGGTACAGTTTACACGCTGATGACAATGGCAGCTGTTATAGCTGAAACTCATTAAGTTAAGTTTGTGCAAGCAGCTTATTACAACCCATGTTTACATTTATTGTTAGGAGGTGACTTCTAGTGGCAGTAGAAATAATGACAGGATGAGTATGAAGAGCGACAGTCTGCACAGAGAGGGAGTTGAGGTGAATAGATGTTGTCTAGTGGTAGTGAATGTACAGTTTGCACATGAATAAACACTGCAGAAGAAGTCCACGAAGTTCCTGTCTTGCGTCTTAGCTGCTGGGTGAAGTGACGGCAGAGTCTGTGGCATTAAACCAGAGCAGAGTGAGCTGGAGCACACTCTGCTTCACCTAAGTTACAAAATGTGGATAAAAGACATTTTCAGTGCCTTTTTATTTTCCACCATTCTTGCCTTTGTGCATGTATTTTTCAAAAAAATTAAATTTGGGTCATGTTTATGCTCGTCAGATGCAGCTGGGACACGAGACGCACAGAGCTGGTGTGGACAGCTGCATAGATCAAAATGAGAGTGTTTCTGTTGTGTGAGCAACTTGCAAGTGAAAAATGCGTCTGGCTCGCTAGCGGTCTAGACAGGGGGTTAGTCTCCATTTATTACGTACAAATTTTACTGCTAGACTCTGTGCAATAAGTGTGTGTTAGCTGTAATCAGTCGGTGTTACTGTATGTCTTTCTAATCAGGCATCCATGCTGAATTATAGCTGCCCCAAAAGGTTTTATTAGACTAAAGAAGGTGATAACCTGCTGGAGTTAGAATTTGTTGTTGCCTTACACCTGACCTGAGCAGAGAATGGGATGTGCACATTACCACCTCCCTGTGTGTTTGTGTGACAACTCAGATTCTCACTGATCTCAAAACTTTCTAGGGAGCTCAGTCCAGCCTTTGTTATTCTTTTTTCTTTTGTCAGCCTTTTGATTTTGAGTTTTCATCTCCACCTTAAAGTTGCCCTGTTTGAGTTTTCTTTTAAATAAAACAAAGTCAGTTTACAGTGTTTCTTACCAAAAACATCCACAAACATGTTGAGTTCCTTACTTATAAAATCTCTTCTTTTTTTTTTTGAATACTTCAAATTTTGCAATATGGTGTTTTTCTCTCTCTCTTGGCCTAATTTTTGAAAGAATCTTAACATTCTCTAAATTGTGCAATTGTCACAGCTGTTTCATGGGACATCACAACTCTGTTCACCCAAAATGTTTCATCAATGCTTCAAAATCTAGTTTTTATGTCTGTAAATTAATTAATCTTTCAAATCTTTCAAATTAATCTTTTGTTGTTACTGTGTGAGCTGTACTGCCCAAAATGTTTAGGTGTTTTTTCACCAACTCAACTCTGGAAATGTTTCTTATATACACAGTTTTGTTCTACTTTTTTGTTGACACTGCTTCCTGTGCTATACAAGAATGTCAGTCGGCTGAATTCCTGTTGTGAATCACGCTGAGCTTTTTAAATTCAGATTTCAAGGAAAAAGTTTACTGAGGAAAGTCAACGTTGCACAATACTGTAGCACACAGAAAACTGACATGCACGCTTGTATATCTGCGAAGGAATGTGCTACATGTACTGTAAACAGAAAGTCACTTTTTCATGTTTTCTTATATGTAAAGTCACATATAGAAAAATTGCCACAAAATGCACCCATGTGATTCCTAGTTCATTACTGTCATCTGGCAGGTCAATTTAGCAGACATCAGAAACTTCAGGCATTTGTGGAATATACATGTATTCTGACAGATTGTGATAACTGAATGGATCATTTTGCATGTGATGGCTCAAACAATGAAGGAACGTTTAGAAGTTGTGAAGATTTTGACAATTTCAGTGAGAATAGACTCATCAGTTTTGATCAGCAAATCATGTGCAAGTGTGTAAACTGTAAACAATTTTTTGCACTCCTGTGTCAAAACACGTGCGGCTGACCCTTTCCAAGTCCCGCCTCTTTTCTCTCTATGCTCCAGTGACAGCTGAGCAAGCTTGGTACATCAGTCAACTTTTCCCCTTCCTTTTTTGTCTTCGCTATGTGCTCGGATCTTTAATGTTGGAAAGAAAAACAAATTTTGAAGGTGGTTCAAAGATGTTGTATTGGGACCTGTAAAAGCAACATATATTCACATCTTAAATTAGCTGATTTTAGCATAATGCAAGCTAACTAGATAGCTAATCAGTATCAGTCATTAGGTTCCAAGTTTGCCCACCTGTTATTTATTAGAACACATAGAACAAAAAGAGGCGGCACTTAGGAAGGGTCAGTTTGCTTGAATGAATGAGAAATTCGAATCTGTTGCAAGTGAATTGTTCAGAGATTTGACTTAATGATGTAGTTCTCATCTAAGAACTGAGCTAAAGTGAATGAGCGAAAACTACAATAGCTTGCAGACTTCTTTTTCACTACCTTTGTGGAGTCATTGTCATGCTTCTTTGCATGTCACTGCCACCAACTGTCAATCAGTGGAATTGCGCTGCATGTGTCATTGTGCATGTGCAATCTTTTTATTCTCAAATTTGTCCTGCACTCAGCCTGATTACACTTTTAGACAAGTGGACTCGTGACTACAAGGCCACAGGTTCAATTACTGGACCTGTATGATAAATATAGGTGAAGAAGTGACATTGCCCTTGTGTACGGACCTCCAGCTGTTCCAGTCGAGCTGCTCAGTGACCAACAAGTCAGACTGTGGTTGTATAAAAAATGCTTTGATCAAACCAAATGTGATCTGTCTCCTTGGTTCTTGATCCAAATTCATGTGGCTGTTTTTATATCGAGCTCTTCCTTTTTCTGTGATGTCAAAGTTTAGTTCTTTGTTGTGTATTTTCACTCCTCACACTTTCACTTGTGAGAGATTTAACCACCTTTGTAGTTGCTTGTACCTCTGCCGTACTTAATTGTGTGAAACCATTGATTTAGAATCTTTTTATTGAGTGAGGTGTTTGTGTCATTTCAGATAAATCATGGATGCACACCCCGGAGGCACTGGCCAAGCATTACATACCCTACAACGCCAAGGTATGTTTCACCATCACACTGTTGTGTTGCAGGGACCATAGTGTCCAAACTGACACAGAAATAAAACAAAATCCCTCCTTCTGTGGTCGGGCCTAACAAACCGACACCTCCAGGCCAGGCGTTCCATGATGCATTTCTCCCGAGACAGCCAGGCCTTTCACTGAGGGCAGTGTTTTGTTTTTCCTGTTTGCACATGATGAAGCCACCAGCATTGCCCCAACACCTTCTACCCCTTTACATCATCCATTTTATTTTCCAAGTCACCTCATTTCAAGGGATGGTTCAGATGATTTGAAAAGGGTCAGATTCAGCAGCAAAACATATTTTACCTATTTAATAAAAGAGGCACCCAAAAATTTATAATATAAATTTAGAATATTTTCACCACTTTACTTTGCCATCAAACAGTCTTTTACCTTTTCTTTTTTTCCTTTTCCTGATGGAAATCTGAGCCAAATATTGCTCTCTCAAGAGTAACTTTAAGAGTGACTCCTTTACCACACAGAATACAGTAGTTGGGCATCCAATGCAGTCCTCAGTCTGTTAGTTTGTTATATCATTGTGTGAATGCTGTGAATCCAAACTATACTTTTATAACCCGGAAAGCACACAACAATGCAAACAAAGATCAAGGCAGCATTGGACCAGCAACTCCTGAGGTGTCAGAGGTAAAATTACTGGTTTCTTTGGAGAGAGCAATATAACAAAGCCCTGACAGCTAAAATCTGTTTTGATGCAGACCCCGTCCACAGCAGGATATTGCTTAGCTTCCTACATCGATAGTCGTGCTGCTTCCCTAAATTGGATGCATGTTTACTGCTTATTGATAAGTACCTCCCACAACCTCACTTTAAATAATCCAAACTATCCCTTTAAGAAGTACATGTCAACAGTAATTTGGATATTTAATGGTGGATGATTTAATTTGAATGTCACGACAGCTTCGATATGAACTGACAATCTACTCTATGTATATTCTAGTATTTATCTTCCTGAGCAGCTGTTTTCCCTCAGTGCTGTGATGGGGGGAGATCTTCCTCGTCAAACTTTAATTTGAAAGTTTTCTTGCTGTGTTTTAGCCTTCCTGATTTCTTCATTCATTAATGAGTGTTTATGTAAAGTGACTCGTGCGTCTGTCGAAACCAGCAGAAGCTCCTGGCCCTGACTAAGAATAATTTAAAGAGGTTTTCCAGAGATTTTCTTTCATTTTGTGTTCCAGAGAGATTATTGAGGTCCTCCAAATATTCCTTATGTGTCCCATAAAAGTACTGTGGGGCTGCCTTCATTTTGCCTTTCTGCTCCTAAACTTTAGGAGAATGTGTCAAACTCAAGGCCTCAAGATTCAATTATATACAGCCCGCGAGATAATTTCATGTGTCTATTATGAATGGCCCATTCGTAAATAGCACTCCCACCACTCACTCAGTCCCACAATGCACTGCGTCAGCTGCCGCGCAACTCGAGAAATAAATCAGCTCGCAGTCGTGAAGACACGAGCTTCTGTCAAACGACAATGTAAACAGGTTTGTCTGTTTAGGCAACTGACTCAGTGCAAAGAAACACAAGTATATGAGGAGGGAGATGAGCTGCAGCTCCACCTGAAACCAGGTAAAAATAAAAATAAGACTGACCCACAGCAGAGAGAGAGAGAGAGAGAGAGAGAGAGAGAGAGAGAGAGAGGGAGAGAGAGAGAGAGAGAGATAAAAAACTTTATGATCATGAATCATAATATTAATGTACACTTCTGTGGTGCACGACTTTTTTACTCCAAGTCTGATTTGTGTACTTTTAAATACTTAATTGCTGCATTATTGTAAGTCATGATGAAGAGTCCAGACTCTGTCTCTCCTCTTCATCTCCTCAGTGTGTCAGTGTGCAGTTTAACCTTTTCCTAAAATACTGCTGGTTCTGTGGTGTTACATTTTAAATCTGAAGCCTGCAGTGCACCATAGAAGCTACAGTTGACTTTTCTGTTGAAGATCTCAGTGTGTTTTGGCCTTAATGTTAAATTCAGCAGGTTAATATGTTCATCTGTACCTGATGGGCTGATGGGTTTGTAATATTATTATATGAGCATATAATGCAGTGCCATTGAGGGTTTGCATGATTAAAGTGTGCGATATCTTGTGTGCAGACAAAAAGAAAGCATTTTGAAATGTAACCCCCACCTGGATATATGAGTTTAAATATTCTGAGCTGAAATATTCTCGTTTTCTTTTGTTATTGTTGAAGGAAAAAAAAATATTTTAAATCTTATTTATTTTATTGAGGAAAACGTTGTTGCAGTCTGGCTGTTCAAATTCATATTTCTGAATAAAACATAGTCAGTTTTAGACAGTTTAATAAATGTTAATCCTGTTTGGCCCGTGACTGTATTACATTTTGGCCCCTTCTGTGATTGAGTTTGACACCCCTGTCCTAAAGTACAGAACTAACTGCTTCTGGGTATTATTATTTTTAAAAGGAAATTCAAGACCTGTCTTTTTAATCTGTCTTTTAAGTTGGAGTAATGTTATAAGCTTAGATTTTAAGTTTTAATCTTTTTTTTTTTTTTACACTACCTTCTCCCTGTTGTTGATTTTATTTTATTGTATCGACTTTTTATTGATTTTTAAGATATTATTGTTTTATTTTTAGTCCTTTTTTTAATTTATTTTTTAAAGATGAGATAAGATAAGATGAACTTTATTGATCCCACACCAGGGAAATTCACTTGTCACAGTAGCTCAAGCAGTACAGATAGAAAGTGACAATAAATACTTATAAAAATTAAGATAAAAAGTAGAAAATATGTATATACATATCAGATTAAGAAAATATAAAATCTAAGGAATATAAAATGTAAAGAACTAAATACAGGGCTGTACACACAAGACTATTTTCAATATATACACCTTTCACTTGGATATATTCTCTTTACTTTTTTCTTTGTTGTTTAAAATTTTGCTATGTTAGGCACTTTAGGCTGCACATGTGTATGAAAGGTGCAGAATAAAAAGTGCTGCTGACTTAAGATGAAAAAGAAATGGTGCATTTGGTCCTGGCTTTAAAATACTTCCCAAAAAAAAAGTCCAAACAAACACATCTTGCAGGAGGACTGTCTCACTCAGGGAGCACCTCCCTGTCAGACTCGTTTTCTCTTCCTCTGCTCTGAAGCACTGAATGTGTCAGCCTGCATCCTGAGCTTCAGAAATGTAAGGATGAAACTGAGGTGGAACTCCGAAAACTACCACATCCTCCAAACCGCTGAAGTTCCCTCACTGTAACGCAGCAGAGAGAGCGGGGGATGTGACAGAGAACACTTCTCTAAAATCAAAGCATATTGTCAGCTTTCACTGATGAGTTGCCTGTCTGGCTGAATTTGCTGAGATCCGAGTGCACCGCTCATCACTGAAGGAATTGGAGGGAATGAGACAGCCAAAGTGCTGAGACTGTTCTTGGCTTATTCTCCCTGGTTTAAAGGGCTCAGAATTGTTGAAAATCAACTCAGTTGGCAATTTACTGTACAACCTTCTAGCTAGTCAGAATAGAGGATCCCTTTTTTGCCTCAAAAGTACTAGATTTAATTTTTTGATCCATTGATTCAACAAGATCATAAAATAGTATGTGCCTTAAAACATTTTGGTTTGCAGGACTAAACCATGTGCAATATTTTCTTTATTTTCTTGAGCCCAAGTTTTTCGCTCCAGGCTTTTCTATGACAGAGTACAGTCCTATAGTAGGAAGCAGGGCTTGGGCTGTTGCAGCTATTGAGAAGCTAAGCTCTTGTCTTTTCTATTTTTTATTTTTATTTGTTGCCAACTTGGGTACAATCTACAGTTAAAACTTTCTATTTATGTTTAGACTTGTCTTGTGTAACTTTGACTTCTTCCAAACCATCCAGAACAAGACACAAGCAAAGCATTCAGTCTTTCAAAACTAGTTTTATTCATATAAACAGCTTGTTCTCACGTTAGGAAGTTCAGCTTTTAGGACAACAATTTATGATTGTTTCATTACAGGTTAATCTGGGAATTATTTTATCAATTAACTAATTCATTATTTAGTCTGTAAATGTCAGAGCCCAGGGTGATGTCTTGTTTCTGAGAAAAGACATGAATCATGACAGATGTTGCAATTTTTGGACAATCACAGAAAGAACTGTGTAATTGAGGGAACAGAGAGTTACAATTCTGAGACTTTTATTTTTGTCTGAGTTCATAAAAAGTTATTGATTTCCTTTCCTTGAAAGAACAGCTCCATTATAAATTAAACCTGCGGGAAATGTAATTCAGCTGAATAAATCATATACTGTATGAAAGATAAAAAAAAAACTGGAGTGGTTTGAATGTGGGGACTGTCGACATCAGTACTTATCATTTATAATCTTTGCCATTGCTCTGCTTCAGAGTGTCTCTTTCACAGAGAATAGATTATCCAGGTGCCCTGCTGTGATGCTACAGTGATACTAAAGCTGCTACAGTTAGTTCATTAATTGATTACTCTACTGACAGAAAATTATTTGGCAGCTCTTTTGATAACTG
Source organism: Lutjanus erythropterus (assembly GCF_056507025.1). NCBI lineage: Eukaryota > Metazoa > Chordata > Actinopteri > Lutjaniformes > Lutjanidae > Lutjanus > Lutjanus erythropterus. Next base: position 2,186,381 of record NC_139324.1, on the reverse strand, counting down.
TTTAATCATTTTACATGCAAATTTGCCAAACATTCTCTGGTGTCATCTTCTCAAATGTGAAGATTTGCTGCTTCTCTTTGTCATATATGATAATATACTGAATATCTTTGTTCTTGCAGTGTAAGTCAACAAAACAAACAATTTCAAGATGTCACCTTGGGCTCTGGGAAACTATAATGAGTGTTTTTCACTACTTTCTGACTTTTATAGACTAAACTACTAATTGATTAAAGCTTCAACAAGGAACTTGTTGAAGGCAGTGTTTCCACCATTATAACCAAAAACTATGAAGTTAAAGATAAAAATCTCCTCCTGTTTCTTTTTAACTGGCTAACCTACTACTGTCTGTAACTTTGCCTTTGAAAATGTAAACACAGGCTCGTTTCATCTGATTTCACAGAGAATCCAACTTATTGGAAATCATTCACAGTAACTATATAGAAGTAGCCAATCTTCTCACGGATGGTCTGGTTAACTTATGTAAGTCATATAGAGGTATCAGAAATACATTCAGATAGTTTCAAAATCACTTAAAAATTCATTGCAGCCACAGATTAAAGGTAGTAGGATTTTTCCAAGCTGTTTGCATCAGGACATCAAATACCAACATTTTGGGTTGGTGAAATGTCCCGAGCACAACAAAACAATAAGGAAATTCAGACAGAGAGCTTTTAATAAAATAAAATAAACTATTTGAATACCTTTCTATGGGCTGTGAGGAATTCTAACAGGCATTTTTCACCATTTATTAACATTTTATCAACAAAACGATGAGAGCTGCAACGATTTATCAATTATTAATCAATTATTAAATTAATCACCAACTAATTGATAATCAGTCAAATCAAAATTCTTAAATGTGAATATTTTATATAATTTTGTAATTATATGGTTTCTTCTCCTTTATGACAATAAACTGAATATCTTTGGGCTTCAGGAAAAACAACTCATTTGAGGATCATCTCAGACTTTGGGAAACACTGATCAACAATTTTCTGATATTTTATAGACCAGAGAACTAATGGATTAATCAAGAAAATAATCAACAGATTATTCAACAATGAAAAAATGCAGCCCAAAAAATAATTGTTTGTTGCAGCTCAGATTTTAAACATGACAGCATACTTGTGTATCAAGAAACTTTCTAACACCACCAGCCTGTACATTCACTGAAGCAAGACAGATGTGCAGTTTAATGTCGATGCCAAATTTTTACCGTGTTGTCAACAAGTCACCACAGCAATCAGGATTTGTCAGTCCAGGCGGCATTTTCCTGTTTTGAATTTGATTATCTTTATATTCTGTTGACATGACAATAGACACCGTCCGCTGCTTCTGCGTCCCATCTGTTTCAGTGCTCCATCACTTCTCTTCACTTGCTCTGAGATGTCAACTTGCCTTTGGCTGTTGTGAAAAGCTGCTATTGGTGCTTTTATGGGTGCAGCTTCAATGAGTCTCTGCTGACTCCTGTAATCAACAAGTGTCATTGATCTATGGACTGCAGAAAGCAAGAAAACATTGAGCGGTGCACGCCAGAGCTGCCGGGTTCATCTTGTCTGACATCAACAATCATATCACATTCAGAAGCCACCTAAATTGCTCATGACACACATCCTGCCCTTTCTAGATTTGACTGCAGCTTTCACTCGTGTCATCTCAGTGAACTTTTCAGAGCTGCCAGGGGGTTGAAATATTTGTGCATATTTTGTTTGATTTTTGCATTTGGGTGTGCACAGTCCCTTTAAGCTTAAGGGCGAACCCTCACCGTGGGGAATGAGGGGCAGGGGTGGTTCGTTTTTCAGCTGCATGCACCAGTTGATGGATGAGCCTCCAGGCTTGGTCTGCTCTGTGAAACCTCCCCAGTCGCAGCCCAGAATGCACTGGTCAGGAACAAGAGCTTCTCCATTCTATTCTGGGCATCTGTCAGCGGTGCTCTCAGACATGTCCTTAAGTGTGTAGAGTACATTTGTCACACCAGCACAGAGTGCTGACACATCCATATGAAGCCTCAGTCTGTTTTCTGACTTAACTGAGAAGTGCCATTTTGGTATTTTTCATTTAGACACTAGACTGTTTTAATATTTGTAAAAAAAAAAATTGCATGTTTAATTTCTTACATGTGTTAAATATAAACTAATTTTATTCTTTAACTGTTTTTATATTTCTTTTAAAGATTATTAAAGTGATTTTTTAATATAGCATGAATGAGAATAGCATCAGAATAATCATAACCAATTACCAAGTCCATTTAAAGGTGCAGTAAGCAGTTCTGGAGAAAGTTAGTTGATTGCTGAATTTCAATCCCTTGGATCGCCACCAACCCAAAGCATCAGTATTTGCTGACCTGGGAATAAGACTCAACAATCCATTATCTTACTGACCTGTGATTGGCCAAAGTTTCCTGTCACGGGCTAGATTATATAACGCCTGAAATCAGAGAAAAGAGGAGGAGCAGAAGTCTAGTTTTCTCTCAGACCACTTGGATTGTCAGACTAAAGGTTCCATTAAGAACAATTTTCATCCAAAGAACCCTTTTGGGACGAAGAATTCTTCAATAATTGTTGAAATCCTTTGTACTGTAATATAAAAGGGTTCTAGATAAAACCTTTTGAATATAAAAAGGTTCTTGGTACAACCCTCCGGGTGGGTTCTTATTCATACCCTTAGAAGGTGGAAACATTCTTGATGTAACTCTGGGCCTTTTTCCACCACATGGAACCACCTTTGTTCTGTGAAAGCACCTACTTTTGAACCACACTGAGCATTTCCACAAAGAAACTGGTTCAGAACCTAAAAGGTTGGTTGCCAGTTGGAACCAAAAACAGTTTTCCTTGTTAACCAATATGACCATGTCATATTCTACAGGTTGTTTTGCATCGTGTTCTCTTTAAGAACCTCTCATTGGGTGCTCTAGGTGAAATCTTTCACTCATAGTTCCTGATATAACTCTTTATGTTGGACTCTAGGTAGAACTCTCTGAAAGGGTACCGAGTGGCAAGGTTCTACCGAGACCCACAAGCTTCATGATTCTAGTTATCACTTTTATTTCTAAGAGTGCATATAAGCTACAAGGACAGCAGATATTGTCAAAAGTCAAGTCATGGAAAGCTCCTCACAGATTTTGTGTCATGGAGACAATCCATGTCTGTCTGAGCTGTCTGCTGGGTTCCAGTGGGAGACGTTGTTATTTTGTTTTTTCCAACCTTTAAGAAGCTGACACCAGTGTTTATGAAGTCTGATATTGGAACAGGCTACACACATTAAGCTCCGGAGGCACTGGAGCAGTGTGTGTGACTGGAACAATTACTGCTGCTGCTGCCAGATGGAAAACACCATGTTCAGGCACAAAGGTTAATGGCTCCATCTGTTGGAGAACGGCAGAAGTGCCGGCACAAATGTGTGCATGTCTGTCTATGTGTTTGTTTGTGCATTTCATTAATCACATTCCACACATGCATAAGGCGAGGGAAATTGTATAAGATGGTATGTCTCTAAAAGATGTGAGCATGAACAATTTGATCATAATGATATCGAAATTCATTTAAACTTTGAATAATAAATGCCAGATGATATTATCGCAAATGTCACCTGTGATTGGTATGTTAATATGAAGGAGTTCATTCTTCATGCAGATAGAAATCTGCTCATCTACACTTTAAAACCAAAGGACTCTTCCACAGTTTACTCCAAGTGGCCTGGTGTATGAAATAATTGTGATTGCACTTTATTGTAAATTCCAGTAGTAAAACACAACAAGCTGTATTTTGTTTCAAATTAGACAAAAACTAGAAATTGTATGTTCTTTATTAGACAGTACACCATAAGTAGACACCATATACTTAATGATATGCTGCATAACTGTACTGTAAACTTAAGTGTATCATTTCCGACTGATAGACCCTTATTAGAGTGTGCAGTCACCCACAGACAAAATATTCTTCTACCTCTAAAACTTTGGCTTTTATTTAGCAGAACTGGTTTGATGTTGTTTTTAAATGGAAAAGTAGCCGATGTGTCACTTCACTTTGCAGAGTTACGGTACAGATCTGTTGTAATGTGTCCCTGAATATCCTACAACAAAGTCTTATAAGGGTCTAACAGTGGGAAACAATACACTTACAGTTCTGTTGTAATGTGTCCCTAATTATCCTCATATAAAGTCTAATTAGAGCCTAACAGCTGAAAACAACACACTTAAGTTTACGATACAATTCTGCTGTAATGTGTCCCAAATTAAGGAGCTAATAAAGGACCTAATACTGTCTAATAAAGAATAGATTATTATTAATTTTTGTCTAATTTGATATAAAGTACAGCTTGTTGTGTCTTGTTACACTTGCTTATATACAGTGTATTGTATGTCTCTGTTGTGTTACTGTCAAATCACTGATGTGTGCTTGCCCTCTTTTGTTCTCTTTCAGTTCCTTGGCAACACAGAGGTTGAAGGCCCAAAAGGCACGGAAGTTGTAAAGGATGCAGTCAGAAAGCTCAAGGTAAATCCAGTCCTCAGAGTAAGCTGTAGCCTGAAGGATAGAAGAATGTTCTTGAGTGACTGGATTGGATTAGATACTCGGAGCAAGGCGGGGTGGGAGTGAGTGACAATGCTCCCCTCCCTCATCAGTTACCAGCAAGGTGCCCTTGGAGTTTTTCAGCTCCCGAGCGTGGATGCCTATAACTGCTGGATAAGCACAGCAGTTTGCTCAGTCAACCCTTCACCGGGTAGATGTACAATTCAATAAACCGGATATTTATCTGCTGTGGAACCTGTTGTTTTCTTACCCCGAGCTCGAATCCTCCAACCATAACATTTTTTAAAATACAGACACACCATTTTTTTTTAAGAAGTCACTTTATTAAAGCACAGGTGCTTTAATAACCCAGACAGAACTCAGTGACACATCATAAAAACCTTAACTTAATATTCTCCACCACTGGCTCCTCGTATGAAGTACATGATCTAATTAGCTGCTGCAGTCTAAGTTTGCATATTAATAAGGGGGATAAAAGATTTCTTGAAACAATATAATTCTTTAATATAAAGTTACACTGTTAGTGTTAATGCCATTCAAACAAACACAAATATGCAATAATAAGATTTGTTAATTAATGCGTTGAGTAAAGCCCACTAATCATGTATTAACATTGGTTTAAATTGCTATACGTGGTGTAAAAAGTGCTGTTTGTAGTAACTAACTTACAGAGAATCATCACCATCTCTGTAGTTCCACACAACCCTGTGGAGTGTTTTAGGCTTTTGGTCTTTTGGCCCTCAGATTCCTCTTTCATAACCTGTGTTTCCTGCACTGAAGCCCCAATAACCCTAACTGCACGCTACAGAGCTGAAAGGAGTGAATATTTAATAGAAACTTAAAATGAATGCTGATGTTCCTCTGTTTGCTATAGCAACCCAAATGGCCATAAAATGAATTATTGCAGTTTTTACTTTGCTTCAGACTTGCATTAATTGATTTTTTTGGTCACTTGGCAGTGTAACAATCTGTGAACACTTACATGTTATCACATTACAACGCTGATGGGGAGAAACTTGTCAGCCAACTCTGCTTTTACCTCTGTTTTGGTCTCCACCAACTCCTGAGGGAAATACCTGGCTCTTTGGCAGATAAATGTTCCACTGTGTTCACCAGCAACTTCGTCTGCCATTTAGTGCTGACTGGTTAGGTGCTTTCACATCAGGGACCTGGGCCCAGATCCATGAACACTTGACCCCAGAGTTCAGTTTGTTTGATTGGTGTGAACAGTGTGTATCGGGTCCACTTGAAAAGGTGGTCTTGAGTATAGTTCCTCAAATCAGGTGTGAAAACTGCACTACCAAAACAAGGAAGCAGAGTGCTAATGGGATTTTATGACTGGTAGACTTTATACACTATAGCAACAACATACTGTAAAAAAAAGGTGCAGAATAATAATATGAAAGCTGAACAGCAGGGCAATGATTTCACAACATTAAGACATAACAACAACATTTCACAGCATGTAGACAAAGATATTTAGATCAAGTTCCCAAGCTCCCATGGCTCTACTGTATAATCCATCCATGATCTGATGTAACTCCCCTCACATTAATACATGAAACTAACAGTCTGTTTTTTGACTTTTTGAGGTTCTTCTAATCCTATATTGTTGCGCCCACTTCTTCTGCAATTTTACAATGTTTTTTTCCGACTGGACTGTTGGCACCACATACTGCTTAGCGGACAGAAACATTCATTTGCATTCTCTTTTGCAGATTTATTTGAAAGTGTTTTAGCATTTGCAGTATATTTGGATATTCAGTATCACTTGCATCCAGCATACCATGAATAAAAAATGTTACATGCTTACATAACTCAGGTCTCTAGTGACTAGAACATAGTTAAAATCAAATATGACAGAGCTGAGTAACTGAAAGAAGTGAATTTGACAGATGTAATATAGTTAAGCTTATAGTCAAAGGCAAAGGGGGCACAAAGGGTTTCGGCACCAGAGACCAGGATTCATGTTCCACTGCATTACCAGCAATCAGTGTTGTTTTTCTTCAACCAGGACAAAGATCTTTCCTTAACTAAGTCTGCCAGAAAATGCTCAGTGGGTCATTTTGGAAAGCTCTGACAAACAGGCTTATTTGTTTTTTAGGCTCAAGTTTTTTTTTATATAATCAGGCACAGTTTCATTAAACTTCCACAGTGAATGACACTTAACCTGAGTTCCCTCTTCAACATTCATCAAGTTTAACTTAACTAGCAGCGCTAGTCTTTATGCATGGGAAACACAACCCAGAGAAGCTCTGCTTTCTCACAGCTTCTTGGTAATGTGGCTGTGCTCGCTGCCTGCTGGCCTCTCCTCTGTCTTCTCCTGCCAAGAGTTGAATCTGTGAGGCCACTTGTAGGGGAGGACTGTTTTCCCAAACCCATACCTCTAATGTTACGTTACATTTAATCTTGAAAGCCTGTTTGGAGTCCAAGGCTCCATGGTTACTCTCCTAGATACAGTGGAAATTCGGACAGGATTGTGGTTCCAAAGGAAAAGAAATTGTTGGTTGTGCAAAAATGAGGATTGAGAGGCTGTCCTGGAAGGCCCACAGTTTAGGTCAAATACTATACTCTCACATCAGTTAGAACATAAATGCCTGCATCTTTTTACTCAAGCAAGATAAATCTCCCCGTAACTCACACTGACTGTTGTCTCTCCCGGTCTATTCATGCTCGTGTCTGCAGGCTCCTGAAAAGTAAATGTCTTAAATTTTAGAAGCTTTACTCAAGGACTTACAAGGGCTTGATTACAGCTGAATGTTTCATTTAAGTGCCATAATGTAGAGGCTATAAAAATACTGTGGTATCTTGTAGGCATACTGATACACACACTGTCTTGGTCTTTACAAGGTTTCACATTGGAGAGTGAAATTGGATAAACGATGGGACTGTAGTATCAATCTTCTCTTATTCTTATAGCTATAGTGGACACTTCCTAAACATTTATAGTGTACTGCACAGTGGTATCAGCTTCCTGCACATGTCCTTACAAGTAATAATACAGTGTCTCCTCAGCCAACAGTATTCACTTCCCTTTTAGCAGACATTTTCTTGGTCATTGACCTAAATGCACTGCCAAGTCAGTTAATTTTTATGTAACTTGGCAAAATAACTGTGAAAGACTGAAATTGTTTTTTGGCAGTGCTTGAAAGAGTGACACATTGGATGAATCACAGATTTGTTTAATGTCCTCTTTAATCTTCTGTAAAACACTTAACCTTAAGGGTAATAATTTCTTAAACAAATCCTCATCTGCTTTTAAAGATAACCAACTCATTCTCATCCCAGGTCATCAGGTACCAACATGTTTGTCACAGCCCTCAGTGTCTCATACAGATGCACCTATAAGGTGTTGCCAGAAAGCCATTTCAAAATATAGTTAACATTGTGAAATAGGCTTGGGCAGTATGTTAAAATTTTCCAGCCAACCATCATCAGCCCATCCATTGGCGATCGCCGATATCTTGATGGAACCGTTGATGGATTCAGCCCATCGTCGATAGGCAATAGATTCATCCAGTTGTCCAACCCTATTGTGATACAGTCACAGTTTGGTCAGTTTTTGGAAAATATCATGGTCTGGGTTAAAATAAGTATGTTACATTACGTATATCACATTACTTAAGTGAAGTAAGTCATGTGATGCATATGAAGTTGAGTTAAATGCTCTACGTCACCTGACATAGATGAGTTTACATTGAAGGTACTTGAAAGCTCAGTGAATGTTATACAGATGCTAAGAGGTAAATTGTGTGATTGTATGAGACCCTGTGGGGTGTGACATAGACTCACAGGTTAGTCTCTAAACACACTTAAGCCCTAAACACTTTGCTCAATAGAGACTGAGAGCAATCTCACAGTTTTCATTGTTAAAACTGGGTGGAACAATTAAGAGAGTCAAAAAAACAAAAACTTCCATTGTCGAATCAAGCCTTTAGAGCTGCCCTTCATATTGGGGTGGTGACATTGTGTACTTGCTACTGAGGAAAATGGGGAGAATGCATCATGTCCGGTAAAGTGTGTCCTTCAAAAAATATAAGTGGTGTAGGTTTGTTAGCACTTGTACTTCAAGCAGCTACCTTGCATTGAGAGATCCCCAGACAATCGGGAGACGGCGAGATCTCTGATTGTCTGGCATTATGAAACTAGCCACGGCAAAACTTTGATATCTGACAACCTGGAAATGAGAACAGTCTTTAATAACATGCTGCTGTTTTATTCCCACGAATGTCTGTCTGTGTCTGGAACTTTTTAAATTTTTATTGTAGCAAATCTAACCTCAAGGTGCAAAATGTAATTACATTACAGTAGCATTTTCAACTGCAGCAGGCAGCTGTTTTCACTGCAAAAAGCTGCAATGAACCTGCTTCACATTACCTGCTCAGCATCAAATAGCAGGCAGACAACACAAGTGACTATCTGGTGAACATATCGGAGCACTTAGCAGCTAAAGAACCAGATATTTTTCACAGGAGATGGTGGAGACCAAAACAGAGCTAAATGAAGAGTGAGTAATGGACTTGCTTTTTGATTGCTGGTGCATTCATTATAACAACTTTATGAAGTGACAATATTGTGTTACTCCTTGAAAATTAGCAGCTTTTAAGGGTGTGTACAACCGGAATTCCAAAAAATAATAATAATATGATAATAAAGCTTGATAATTCAGTTGATTATAGTACAGAGACAAGATATTAGTGTTCAAAGTGTTAAACTTTATTGTTTTGTTGTAAATAAACACTTATACCACTTATACCGTATACCACTTTATCTACTGTTGCCTGAGGCTGAGGGTTGATGTATCAGTCTATGTTAGGTCGGGGTGAGAAAGGAGTATTCTAACTTCCTGTCTTATAATCTGTTACATTAGGATTATAAAAACAGAAAGGAATTTATAGAATAAAATTTATTTAGATATGATTGTTATACATAATCAATATTATTTCAAACACAATATAGCCTGTCACTCAAAAATGAAATACATCAGGTCTGCATGTGTCCCTCCTGCCTCCCAGGATAATAGATTAAGAAGCTCTTTTCTCCTTGTGTTAGCACCACCAGCAATTGTCCAATCAGTGAGAAATTGGTCAGACAAGAGCATATCGACCAACCAGCTGAGCCCAGATGGGGTTGGACCTGTTTTTTACTGTTGTATGTCAGTGCATTATTTTTTCTTTTGGTGATTTCTCTTATTTGGCAGTTTCAGAGACACATCAAGAAGTCAGAGGGACAGAAGATCCCGAAGGTGGAGTTGCAGATCTCCATTTATGGTGTGAAGATACTAGACCCCAAGACAAAAGTGAGTCCAAATCGTTGAATTTTCTTGTTCAGCAGGTGTGCTGAAACTGCAGCTACATGACACCTGTGGTTATCCTGATAACAAACACCGTGTAGACAAAGAATGGTTTTGAAGTCAGTAAATAATGAATGTATTGTGTTTGTTTTCCAGGATGTGCAGCATAACTGTCAGTTACACCGGATATCCTTCTGTGCAGATGACAAGACAGATAAAAGGATATTCACTTTTATCTGCAAAGACTCGGAATCCAACAAACACCTCTGCTATGTGTTTGACAGTGAAAAGTGTGTAAGTGTCATCTGCTTCCTTGTCTTCTGTGAAACAAACACATTAGGCAGAATGTAGAATCACTGTATATGTTTTATATATTGATACTGTGCTTTAATTGCTCTCATTGTGATTGGTATTCTTATATCTTTTATATAATTATGATGATTAAGTCTTTCCTCCTGTGCTGCAGGCAGAAGAGATAACTCTAACGATTGGTCAGGCCTTTGACTTGGCCTACAAGAAGTTCCTGGAGTCTGGAGGCAAAGACGTGGAAACCAGGAAACAGATTGGGAGCCTACAGAAAAGAGTACGTCTCACATCCAGTTGATTCAGCTTGTTTACCTTAACAAAGACTTTAATTTACTTTGAAAACTTGTACCACCATGCTGACACATTGGTATTTTTTATTAATTAATGCAGAGCTTGTTTCTATTGATTGTTTTAAATGATCCAGTGTGGACAATTAAGCCATGTTGATGAAAAATGTCAGTAATGAATATTAATGATAGTAAGCACTATTGGTACAGAACCAATTTTAAATTGAATTATTATTCATCCTACCGAAACTGTGGTGCTTTCCCAGTGGTTTTATTTAAATAGTGACTTATTAAGACATTATTATGAAATTGATTAAATGACTGACAGGGTGTGGTGGCTAACCACCAGTGTGACATGTAATCACAATAATCTTAAAGTGTAATGACTGGAGACTTTGGTCAATCGCAGGTCAGAAAGACTTCTATTTGGTGTTTTAGGTAACTTAACACATTTCAAAGGATGTGTATAACACTTTTTGACAGGTGAATGTTTATTACTGTTGTCATTCGGACAGTTCTGTCATTTTTCATGCACAATTGAAATTGTATGAGATGTCAGCCTCTAGAAGGTATAATGGTCTCATGATAACCAGTGTCAAAACCAACCAGATATGACTGTTCAGTGTAATCTTGACACATAGAGCTCAGTAGTTTCTTTAAGCTTGAGATGTAGGCCTGCTATGGCATATTTATATTGTCATAACATAGACATTAATATGTTGTGTTGACAGGTTATGTTGTGTTGGCTTATGTCAAGTCATCATAACAAGAACATTGACAGGTTATGTCAGTATCCAGTCCAGTGACAACCGTGTCTGATGAAGGATTAAACATTCATTCATGGTGTTAGAAAATCCCATAACTTCTGGACCTGAACAAACCATTTAAACACAAATTAGATGATCTTAAAAAAGAGTATCATCATAAATCTGAAAACAGACCTGTTATATTATCAAATAATTTTTGGATTCTTGGTTTTCACAGGATATTGAAAATAGAAGATAGAGTATCATGTCAAAATGTTGCCTGTCTTCATAATTGTCATAATTTCTTTAAAATTCCGCAGTTAATTTGGTTGTTCATGGTATCAGACACCGTACTGCAGTTGATTTGGCTTTGATTGACTGCTGGTATGTAAAATGACTGAACTGCTCTTGCTTTTCTGCAGATTCAAGAACTGGAAACGGAAAACTCTGAGCTAAAGCAACAACTTCAAGATCTTGAAGAACAGCTGATGATCGCTCATGTGCCACCAGTAAGAACACACACCTCCTCAATGTAGAGATTGAAATGATTGAAAATTTGGATTCTTCATATTAAAGCAAGTTTATGCAACTTCTTCAATAGCAGCTACTGTGGCCACAATTGAGGGAAAATGTTATATACTTAAACATTAGGTGACATCAGCCATCATAAGCTGCTGGTCTGTCCAGATCAAACATGGCTGAAGCAGCAGAACCCTTTAGTGTACTGAATTGAGCAAGTGTGTGTTTAATTGATTATGAATTAAGCTTTTTTATTGAACTTTTTATTGATTAAGATTTGTTTCTGATCTCAGAAATCAGTCTTACTTTAACTGCAACTTCAGCAAAAAACTAAAACAGCTTGTCATGTAATGTGACGCTCAAACCATTTGGAATCAATTTATCACCACAACCATCTTTAAATTAGAAAAGATGATCACATTTAAAGGGTAACTTTGTTATTTTTCAGCCTGTGCCATATTTTCCAATGCCTTTGTGTCTAAGTGAGTAATAGGGACAACAATTTTTTTTTTAAATTGGTTCAGTGTTGAGCGAAACCGCTGAGGCTGTCAGCTGTGAAATAGGCTGCAAAGTAATCCTTATGGCCAATTGTGCACCGTCGATGGATGTCCAGTAAAATTGCTTGTTTTTGCCACTGACAGGCACAGATTGTTATTCTAAGTGTCTCACAAAATTATAGAAATGATCTCTACAGAGATAGACCTTTTTGTTTAAGAAGGAAATATGTTTTGTTTAACCAGTAACAGCTGTTTTATCATGCTCGCCAAAGCCACCAGGCTCCATTTACAGAAACATCAAAAAACACACTTAATTCAAACCTGACAGCAACAAAATAAAACGCACCAGAACAAGCTTGGTTTGTTTAGGAGTGGGACAGAAGAACTATTCTTTTTTTATGATTTCTGAGTCGATTTTTACACACACACACATATATAAAATTAACTAGCACTTAGTCTACTAATTATATGCTAACACATCATAGAAATTCCCATTGACATGCTAATAGAAATTAGCATTATGATCATTGTAATATTATCAAAACAAACGGATCCATTTTACTACACATGCTTATCATAAACAGGCATGTGCTTATACCTTCAGCCATGTATTTTCTTTGCTGCATTAAAACAAATTAATAACGATAATGATGACTCCTCATTGCTAACTCAGTCTATTACTGTGGCTTGAACACTACACACTGACCAGTTACAGCAACCTGAAGGGGTCAAAACTTCCAGCCATTTTGGCCTAACATCTTATTTTACATAGGCTTTATCAGATAAATATATCACTTAACTTCAAAAGTGTTTAATTTATTACTTTTATGAGCTGTAAAGCAATGATGCTGCTGATAAAAAATGCAAAGACTGACTGTCATGTAATGAGGGTTGTTTTTGGAAGTATTAGTCCTGATATACGGTGTACTAATACATATTGAATCAGCACCCAGGTATTGTGTTTGTATAAAATTGGGAGGTAAGTTTATCATCCCAGCCTTAGGTTTGTCTTTCCATTGCTCCAACAATCACTAACTCTAGTTTATTCAAAATAAAATAAAATAGAATATATTAAATTACTCATTAAAATCCTTAAAACATTGTGTCCTGTTGCCAGGTGCAGCGCTCTTGCTCAATTCTGGACCGGTTTCAAAAATTGTTGTCCCCATTAGTCCAGATTAAAAAAATATTGAAGTTTCCCTTTAAGCTTCCAACTTTTTAAACAGTTTTTAAGGACAGCTGGGTTTGCTGATTCTGCTTCTGTGATTAAATGCATGACCTCAACCTCCAGTTTGGAATGACCAAACCTATCTGGAAGGAGTTGTGGAGTTCTAAGCTGTGTCTGAAGCGAAGCAATTACACACCTGATTGGTCTGATGAGGAATGTGATACATTCACCATCTAATTGGGCCAAATGCCAGTACCTGTGACAGCCTCCTGTGCATGCAATTACCCACACCTCTCCAGCTATACAAGGCTGAATAATATTGTCTCTCTGGTCATTTTCTGTCTGCGATCTCTTCTCAGCCGCTGCACATAAACGCAGCTAATGAAGCGTACATGCTGCAGAGGCCCTCCTCTCTCTTCTGGTGTCACAGCATCAAGTCGCTCTCCTGTCTGGAAATCTCCTCTGTCACGCTCACTCCTATGAGCTCGCCGGAGTCCAACCTGTCTGCCGGGCTACTAACTCCTCCGCCTGCCAAACCCGCTCTCCTTCCTCCTAAGCCTACTGAGGGATGCAGCATCCCGCGGCCTCGCGTAAACACTCTATGCTTTTTTCTTTCTTTTCTGCTTTGTGCTCTGTTGCTGCCCCTGAGGCCTCACTATCTTCTGCTTTTGTCTTTCTGCTGTTTGTGCTTCTTCTATTGCTTTTGTATAAAAATAGTTGTGTAATTTGTCTGTGTGAAAGCTTACACAAGTCTGACTTTGGCTTAAAGGGATAGTATGGATTATTTGAAGAGGGTTATATGAGCTACTTATCTGTAGTCAGTGTGTTAATTACAGTAGATGTTGGTCGGCACGCTGCCAGTTTGGAGAAGCAGTAGGATTACTGGTGTAGGAAACTATGCAGCAAAGCAGCAAAACTTATTTTAGCCCCCTAAAAAACATCAATGTAAGTGTAACAACAGCTGTACATTATATTTACATATGTACATTATAACTAGATTTAGATATTTTCACCACTTTACTTTGCTGTCAAACAGCTTTTTCTGATGGGAAACCACCAGTATTAAGCCAAATGATGCTCTCATCAAACCATCCAGACTCCGTTTGGAGTCAAAACCATTCACTGAATTTATTGGTTTGTTTATGTTATTGTATGACTTAAGTGTTTTAAAGGGATAGTTCGGGTTCACCAAAATCACATAATAGCACAACCTAACTGATCAAGGCAACAATAATCCAGCAACTGTTCTGTAAGGTAAAATTACTTATTTTGCCTTTGGAGTTTGGTTGGTTTTGAGACAGAGATATTGGCTACTATGACATCAGTTTCCCTTTGAAAAAGGCTGCTTGATCGCAAAGTGAAGCACTGGAAATATTGTAAAGACAAGCAAACACTTCACCTGATTTGATTCGGGTTTTTCTTAGGTGGCTAAAATACATTTTGTTGCTAACCCTGTCTACAGCAGTACATTAGCTTAGCGTCTGTGCTGGTACTCCTATCTGCTTCTCCAAAATAGGGGCGTGCTGATCAACATCTACTGTAGTTAATACATTGACCATGGATAAGTACTTAATGCGGCCCCATATCAAATAATCCAAACTTCACTTTTAAGAATTTCCACCATTTCATATACAGGCTGGGAGCATCTCCATGAAACCACAGTCTACAGATGTTTTCGACATGGTTCCCTTCTCCCCTGTGACACCGCTGGTGCCCACACAGGCCAGTAATGGCTGCCCACCACCACCACCAACCACATTACCACCAGATATAAGTAAGTAGTCCTCTTTTTACATCACTTTCAGAACACAAAATATATGTAGGATTGAGTCAATAAATTTGGGCTTAGGTTATACATATTGTATGGATATTTTCATTTGTCGCTTTTGCCCACATAATGCACATCTCCAGAAAAAGGAAAAATCTATAATTTGTTCACAATCACTCCAGAAATCTATTTGCACATCTCATGAATGAAAAGGAAAGGAGTTAAATCTTATTTGACCTGCTGAAATAAAAGGACAATTCTGACATGACAACAAAGTCCTGAAACAGCATTCAGCACTTTTCTTCTCCTATTTTTTATCTTTAAGATCTAGAAAATGCCATCACAGAAAAAAAACATCAGCACAGGCACTTGGGAAATATTTGTATTGCAGATGAAAGTATCAAAACACCTTTGTATTCATAAAAATAAACACATCTCAAAAACTAGAAACTTATGGAGTATTAAGAAATATTTTATTCATGTTTCTGGATTTAGAAACCTTTTGGATCAATCATTTTTGAGTGTTTATTTAGTAAAATCTGATGAAAAAACATGTACGATGTTTGTATATTTTAAATTTATGACACAATGTCACTACTATAGCATAGACTGTACAGATGTTAAAGATATGAAGCACTTTAGGATAATCTTGGAAATGTCTGAATGAAACTATCAAAATGTCTTTGCACTCTGATCATTAAAATGAACACATCTCAGAAAAAAAACATGTCCAATATTTGTATTTTTTCTAATTTATGATCATTTCAATACTTTTAACAATTATGATGTTTTACTGACATATAAAATCCTAGCTTAGGTTGTTCAGATTGAGTGATATTAATCATTTGAAGATACTCAAATAAAAAACATGACAAAAATACTAATAATGAGGCATTGATGGATCATTTCTATTGCAGAGTTCAGTTGATAGCCATGGTATAATACTTTACTACACTGCCTGGTGAAGCTGTTTTCTTCTCTTCAGTCGGTGTGATGTTTGTCTGCTGTCTGTGTTTATAGGGAAAGACCTGTTTGGTGCTGAGCCATTTGATCCGTTCACCTGCGGGGCAGCTGACTTCCCTCCAGACATTCAGTCAAAGCTGGATGAGATGCAGGTGAGCGCCCGTTGCTGTCTTATTCCTCTGCTCCGTGTTTGAAAGAACTGCAGGGATGCGGGTTAAACTGTGAAACCCAGCCTGTCTTATTATCAGCATCAGCACTTTGAAGGTTCAAATTTCCTCTAGTTTGTCTGAACAAAGGCTTCGTGCATCATGGGTGATGCCTCAGAGGTGGGCTGAATCCTTACTGGACAGTTTGGTCCTAATTGACCTGTAAGCAAGCTCTAACAGCCAGTTATTAAAATGATTCATTTTAGAATAGTTCTAGTTTGTTGTAGAATCGTGCACAAACAGGAAAACAAGCAGATGTGAGGGATTACCTAATTCTATATTTCTGTTTATGTTCTGTCTGAAAAAGCTGAGCACAGAGGATTTTAATGAAGTCCTCAGCTGACTCAGTGGTGAACATGACTCACTTCTTTATATAAATGTATCAGGGACAACAAACGTTGAAGTTCCACATTCATTTAGAAACACATAATAAAAAAGTCTTCTGTCTCTCACTTTCTGGTTTCATGTTCCTTTATGCATTTCAAATGAAAAGAAATAACGTGAAAACTTTTTAATATTGCAGTGAAACAGTTTTATGTAAGCGTATTTGAGGTCTGGTGGAGCAGTAAATGTACTGAGGAGTTTAACTTTTTATTCATTATAAGGAAATAATAGAAAATGAATGGTTGTGGCTTTTAAATAATTCATAATTAGCCCCTGCTGTCTGGAATGAAAAGTCAATCAATAGTATTTCACTGTGGTGACTCATCCATCTTTCTCTACTGCCGTCAGATATCATTGCTGAGTCTGTAGCTCAGTGGTGCTCAAGCTGGGGGGCTGGTCTGTCTGGGGGGGATGTCAGGTCATTGCAAAGGGGCCGAAGGAAATGTCACAAAATGTTGAAATAAAGATAATCCAATGAATGTGGTCAGAACAATCAAACAGAAGTTCATGACGAGGCTATCATGATAACGAGTAAGACATATAGAAGTCAAGGTTAATAAAGTTTGAGGAATGTTCTCATGTTGCTCTCAGATTCTTTCTTTTGGCAGCTTGGACTATATTTACTCAACAGAAACTCCTAGTCAGCTGAATAGAATGAAATAATTTTCAGCAGGAGTTGTTTTGTTATACTGTGAAACATTTTTAGCAGATTCAACTTAAAAATATAAGTTCTCCTGCTCAGTTAACTGAGTTAAAGCTACTACAAGGAACTTTCATGTTTTGTTGAACAATAACATCAAAAATACAGTGATCATAGAAAGAATATCCTCCTCCTTCATTTAACTGGTTAACTTACCACTCTCTGTAGCTGTACCTGGGAAAATGTAAACAGAGGCTGTCTCATCTGATAGATGGAGAATCCAACCCGGTGGCAGCCATTAAGAACGACTTCACAGAAATATTATAATAAATATAAATCTTCTTGCTGATGGTCTCATTAATTTATGTGGGTTGTACAGAGGCATGAGTAATAAATTGAGACTGTTTCATGATCAGTTAAAATCTCCTTGGAGTAGCTTTAAATTTTTTATAATGTAAAACTAACTGATGTAAATTAACATCTAATTAACCACACTGGCACACAGCTAATTTGACTTATCATTTAGATTTTCTGAAGTTTTAAGTGGCAGCTACTAACACTTTATAGCTGCGGCTGCTGCTTTTGGTCACTGACCTTGTTAAAGGGACAGTTCACCGCAAAATCAAAAATGTATATTTTCCTCTGGTCTGTACTTTTTACCCATCTAGATAGTTTTGGTGTGAGTTGAAGGCTTTTGGAGATATCACCCACAGAGATGTCTGCCTTCTCTCCAGAATAATGGGACTAAATGGCACTTGGCTAGTGGTGCTCAAAGCACCAAAAATACACTTGAGAAACTCATCAGCAGTGTCTCTTTCCAGAAATCATGACTTGGTTGCTCCTGATAATCCACAGACCTTGTTGTGAGCAGTTTCATAAACCTTCCATCAGAATTAACTACATGAAACTGCCCACAACAAGGTCTGTGTCTTAAGTAACCGTGTCATGATTTCTTAGAGTGAAAAAATATGTGTTTTGGATTTTGGGGTGAACTGTCCCTTTAAATTAAGTATTCAATAGTAGGTTATTAATAAATGTCAATTACATTAGATTCCTGTAGGATTTTTTACAGTGCACTAATTGACAAATGTTGTGAATGGTTGAGAAGAGGTTAGGTTGGTATTAAAGAACGTAGCTTTTTCTTTCTGATTCTTAAAGGGAGTTAGTGCTCCACTGCTGGAGCTTGACTTGACTTGCACACAAATCATCAGACAAATCATTACAGTTTTTCCATATCTACAGCAGCCACTCCTCTGTGAGTCTGTGTAAAACATTAAATTGCAAGGTTTTGAATTACAGTATGAACAGAAAATAATGAGTTCTGGAACTGAAAATCAGCTGCAGCGTCTGTCTTTCTGTCTGCAGAATAACTGCTGAGCTTTAGCAGGGAGCTGCCAGTAGGAGGCGATGTTGCACCAACTCGCTTTAGTTTTTAGTGCACTTAAACTTCCTCAGCTTCCTCTTCTTCTCAATTATTAACATCTGGATTCATCTCTTGTCTTTCCCTCTTGTAGCGTCAGAGATGGTTTGTACTTTTTGTTAGCTCCTCTGTCTGTGGTGTGTCTGTGGTTTGCATGTCTGGAGGATGTTGCATGCTCTCACAAATCCAGTGTGATTTTATTTTAACTTTTCCATCCTATCTGGAAAATTTTCTCTCAGAAGGTATCAATTGAAAATTAATACATAAGTCATTACTGATGCGTCATTATTGGTTTTCATAATGTTTATTACTGACAAAGCAGACTTTTTGTATACTACTGAGGTCTTTTGCTAAATTTGGCATCAAGTTTCACTCGTTAAAGCTTTGATTTAAGGCAGGGTGAGCTCAGTATGCTGTCAAAAAAAAATCTGACTTTCTCTTTTCTTTGTTCTCTTTGAAATTTAATTTGAAAACCTTTGCAAACCTATAATCTTTAGTTTTCTTCTTCAACTTGAATGATTGTGTTTTATTTATTTTGGTTACAGTGTGCTGTGAACCTTATTTGACTTTGAGTGTCTGAAAATTAAATGTTTTTTGTTGAAAATATTAAATCACTTCTTCTCTGCCAGGCGACCTGAAAAGAATATTTGGATGCAACCTCTTTGTAATCCCCAACATTTTGATTAGTATCTGTAATTTAATTACATCGATTTTTTATCAGTAACTGTAACAGATTAGTGACTTGTATTTCGTAATTTAATTACATGCAGCTAGTTACTCTCCAAGGCTGCCAGTAGGCAAGCTTTGGTTGCTGTTGTTAATGATGTGCAGCCTCTACCGACTTGTTAGGAGGAATGAGGAGTCAGCAGTCAGCACAGGTTATATACAGTTTTGAAAAATGTTTTTGAATTTTTCTCAAAAAAAGACCACCGCAATCGCAAGAGCTCTTTGAGCATGCAGTCATAAATGTGAACAAAAACATTTTAGACTGAGGGCTCCAGTATGTCAGAGCTTACCCGGCAGAGATGATGAATCAGCAGTTCTAAAAGTGTGTAAACTGCATCGTCAAGTGAAGGCAGACGAGCATTAAGTGGGAGATATCACATGTATTTACTCTATATGGAACCCTGAATTTCTGTTTTGTCTGTTTTCATGATTGAGAGTCTACACAGGGTCTTTTATATTGACAGATTCTCTCTGCTGTTTCTCAGTCTGACTTCCTGCCCTCTTGATCTGCTCTGTTCACACTGACACAGAATCCTTCAAAAATAGACTTGGTACATTTTCTCCACCCAGCAAAGCAGAGGGGTGTTTTTGGGACGCGCTGCAGTGCTGCTGGTGGAATCACAGGCACTGTGTGGAATGGCTGACAACTATTCGGTCTTGTCTTACTACTCATCAGGGCATAACGAACAGAGATTTGGTCGGAATTTGTGTTGTCAGTTTTTTTAAATTTACCTCTTGGTCACAATTATGCAACAAGTCATGACATGAAAGGGCAAGAAATACTTGTCATCAAATTTCTTTAAACAAAATTAACACTAAGAACAGTAGAGCTAAATTTTCACCAGATATTCACAGTGAAAATTAAAATTGTGCTTTCTGCTGTGCTTCTCCCATTAGTTGCATGCCTTGTTACTGCTTGACTTTATGATCTTCCACTTAATGTATGTTGGAACATCTGTGTTTTGTTTAGCATTTCATTCTTTTTCACCCTCAAAAAGACTTTTTCCCCATTGCCTCTAATCTAAACATCTCTCCAAACTTTTGTTCATCCAGCAACATGTAATCTCTGGTGTCCTCTGGCTTGTCTTCCAGGAGGGGTTCAAAATGGGACTAACCTTAGAGGGCACCGTCTTCTCTCTGGACCCGCTAGACAGCCGCTGCTGATGCCAAGAAGATGCTCTTTGTCGCGTACTTTTAACTCGTTTGTATGAAGAAGTGCCAAAACCCACTCCACGGTCGAGTCAAGATGTCACACTTTTCATCTTGAGGTTTATATGCATTTGCATTTAGATTGGTTTTTCGATATTTCAAGGTAAACTCAGATCCATTATAGAGAAGAGCTATTTTTGTAAAAGAAAACAAAACTTATGGAAGGAGTTGTTTTGAGTACCTTTGCTTGCACAGGCAATGAGAGATGTAAATAGTCGAATATGTCCAATGGTACACAGAATTTTCATATGAGACAGTTTGTGTGTATGCACCATTTGAATTCTGTATTGTTAACACATTCCTGTTTGTATGCCAAACACAAGCTGGCGAAGAAAATAAATGGAATCTGTAGCGTATCATTAACTCAGCTTGCCCATAACATCATATAGCTTATTTTACTCATAATTTTTTCACACATGAATTAATCCAGTCTATTTTTGTGGCTTTTACTTTTTCTGTTTTCGACATTGAGTTGTTTATTTTGTTTTTTGCATTTCATGTGTTTTATTTGCCATTTCAGTATTTACTTGTCATATTTTTACTTTGTCATCATTTTAGTCTGCTTTTCTTGCACCAGAGGGCACTTTGTTTGGACAGCCTCTGTCCATTAACAGTACAGTACTATTTCCTTTATGTTACTTTTGGTTGCATTGACTTTGCTGTTACAGTTATTAAAGAAAATCTTAACTGCAGAACTTATTGATTCTGTTAGCTTTTGTGTGTAGTTGTTGTGTTTGAAATGTTTTCTCTTCAAGTCAAAGATTTTATTATTATTAGTTGCGCTGTTTGCTCTGTGGATGAGAGCTTTGATCAATTGGTCCACTTTGGTCCAGACTGAATATATTTGAACATATTTTGTGAACAATTATGGGATGTATAGGTATGAAATCTGGTGCACACACATATGTTACCCCCCAAGATGAATTCTAATAACTTTGTGGATGCTGTGACTTTTTATCAACTTTTTATCATTTGGTCAAAAATTAAATTTTTTCACTACTTCGGTTTAGGAACAAATAGCAGGTTTTACACCTGTAATCAGTGTTGCCAGGTAGAAAATAGAATATCATACTGTTATTAATAATTACTTATCAATTTATTATTTTCAAATAATTATAGCGACAAAAACTAACTATCTAGGTCTATACTGATCCAACCTGAGAAGGGGCCTGGACACATTGAATGGCAAAATGATGCCATGTGCCACATGCATCTCTGCTTCACCAACTACTGATCAGGGTGGTGCTGATATGATGGTGAGTTCTGAGGCGACTGGTTGCTCTCAAATCACAAACAAGGTTGAAGGTTGATTGAACAAGGTTGACTGAAGTGTCAAAATGATCATACATGTGGTTTTATTCAGAATTATTGATTATGTAATCATCCAGTTGTTAGAATTATGGTACGCATACAGTAATTATCGCAAATGTGACTTCACTGCCTGTAATGCGTTTTTTTGTATAGTTTTTGTTGTTATTTTTTGGTTTGATGAAGTAGTTTGTCC
Organism: Lutjanus erythropterus; assembly: GCF_056507025.1. Lineage (NCBI taxonomy): Eukaryota > Metazoa > Chordata > Actinopteri > Lutjaniformes > Lutjanidae > Lutjanus > Lutjanus erythropterus. The sequence continues at coordinate 2,164,216 of NC_139324.1, read as the reverse complement.
CCCACTGAGTTTTTTGCAAAGGCCTGTTTATTTTGGGGAAAGTTTTGGGTGACCTTTCTGACTGGTTTACAGTGCAAAAATCGGTAAAAGAAGTTGCAGCAACTCTCAATACATCACCGAACAAGGACCACCGGACCACAGTGGATCATCAAACAGTGAGTACAAACCAAAGGACAGAGCGTTGATCACGTGCATGGTGTCTGTGGATGGCTTGTTTAACATTAGGAATACTCATGTTAGCATGTCGTTCAAAGCATTGTTATGCAGCTTTATAGAGGTGCTAACACGGCTGCACTGACGTGGGTCTTGAACAGGGGGCCCTCAGAGTTCAAGCCAAGTTATTGTTTGACAATTACTGTTTATACAGGGTTTTTTTGTTTGTTTGTTTAAAAATGAATATATGTCTAAAAATATACATGAACATTTTTTTTTGGCAAAGATAAATCGGCCTAAAAAATTTCATTTATAAAGCGCTGACAAAAGGGTCCTGAATCTTTCATGAGAGCAAGCTAACCAACTAAATTGCTGTGGCATTGTTCCATAAGAACAAACCATTTAGCTACTTATTACTGAAATATTTTGGCCAATTAGTTTTATTATTATTGTTCCAAATGTATTGATACTCAGACTCTGACTTATCCTCCACCTTAGAAACCACCAGAGAAAGTGCAGAAGGTGAAGCTAACGCGGCTAACATTAGCCATGCTGCAACTGCGGCTGACTCAGCAGGTATTGGTGAGAGCAAATGAGTGAAAAAGAAGTAAAACTAGTAGTAGTAGTAGTAGTAAAGTTTCAGGAGCAGGTCACTCTGCCATTGTCCTACTTCATTAGTTACATGTGAGTTAACTTTGTAGTCTGATGTCACATTTTCCTGCCTTCATCTCATAATTTTTCTGTTTTGTTTTTTTTTGCCTCTGGATTTCACACCCTCATGAGGCTGAAATGAATCGTTCATGGTACAAAGTTTTTAAGGGAGCGGAAGAACTTCTAAAAAAACAGGCAGAGAGAAGTATTTTCAATATTTATTTTCAAAGGATGAAACGCATCTGCTTCCAGTGTGGAAAGCCCCTTCTCCTCCTCCTCCTCCTCCTCCTCCTCCTCCTCTCTGCCTTGGGGGTGTTAGCAGGCAGCCGAGCCTTGCAAAACTCACAAATCTATAATAAATATACTCAAATATGAACCAAACGGTCACAACAGAATTACTTGAAGGCACATTCATGAAAATTGTAAACAAACAGCTTATATTTGAAACAACTGAATGTTAAATACATAAATGATTTTTAAACTACAAAATGTCTAAAAAAAACAGTCTGTGTGAAACATAAAGGACCTAACTACACCTGAATTAATATGACAACAGCTTGGGGGGATTAACAAGCAGTTTGTTTAATTTGTTGCATAGCAAGAAATACAAAGCAAACAGGCACTCACAGCCACCTTATTTCTATAAAAGTGAGTATAAAAAGGATTTCAAGAGCATATAAGTCCAGGATACTGAAAAGGGGGAACTGACATGCATAAAAATAGAATATGCTGTGCTACTTTTTTATTGTATTGAAATTGAAGGGAAAAAAAAGTTACAAATCACCACACACCACTCACACAACACCTCATTCATCTCTCCATCGTTGACAGAAAGATCTTTATTGGTATCCCCAAACCCTGCCCTACCGCACCGCACAGCCGGGAGAAGTGCACAAGGATCACACTACTTACAAAACAGCACCTGTGAAAACAAGATTTACATGTAGTGTCATCGTTTTCTCAGTTCCGGTGACGAGGTAGCTAACACTGAGGAAATCGACAGTCTTAATGTGTCTTTAATGTTTGTACGTGATCGGTACAGAGTTTAAAATAACTGGATACAGACATTGTTTCATCAGAACTGTCTTGAGAAAATACCTGCGCCGGCAAACACGTCATCGGCTGTATTTGTTTCCTCAATAGCACCACAATGTTGTTTTATATTCAAACACTTAAAACAAAGAAATGAATAGACAAATCTGTAAAAAATAGTAGTGGAAGGACATTTGATGTAGCTTCAGTGGGATTTTTCTGGGCCTATAAACAGCAGTTATAATAACTTTAAAGCTTTCATATTAATAAATCTTTGGCAATTTTGTGAAATAAAATTAAAGATCTTTGGAAGAAACTACACCGCAGCGTGCCTCGAAATGCACCGAGCTTTGAGTCAAACATACACAAGACAGAGGAATGATTCAGATTTTTAACCAATTTCTTTTTATGCAAATTCCAAACATTCATTCTAACTTACAAATCTTCGATGTCTTAAACTGGGTCGAAAGGCACAATAAATATCTTGCCACAGGGCCACAATAGTCCTCAGTACTCGTTATGTACAATGTGGCTGATCGTGTCAGCTGTCAGTTCAATAGTCTCGGGATTCTCCCCGATGCATCCCTGCTGACGGTTTTACAAGAAGCACACGGGCCCGATGTCGATGCCGAACTCTTGATCTGGGCCACCAATGTCCACAGGGGCAATGTCCACAATAGGAAGTCTTGCTGTTTTCTGTGTCCTGTACTCAAACACTGTCTTGCCCCAGTTGCCATTTGGTTGCTGTAAAAGAAAGACAAATAGGTCAGTGAGTAACTTCATGTTTCTCTACAATGAAAGTCTTTTAATGACTTTGGTATGTGCTGTTTTCAGGGGACACTTCAACCCAAAATCAAAAATACATTCCCCCTGGCCTGATGTTCTGTTTGTCCGGCTAGATTTTTTTGGTGTGAGTTGCAGAGTTTTGGAGATATCAGCTGTAGAGATGTCTGCCCTTTCTCAAGTATAATGGGACTAAATGGCACCTGTCTTGTGCTGCTCAAAGCAACAAAAGAATACATTTGAAAAATTCAAAACCAGCGTCTTTTTCAAAGAATCATGACCCACTTACATAAGAGAATTCATCAATGTGTTGCAGTTTCATTTTGGAACTATTTTTTTCTATCAGAAAGAAAGTAGTTCCAGTAGATTGTACTGCAGAAAGAAAATAGTTCCTGCATAAAAACTGCTCACAACAAGGTCTTGGGATTATTTGGAGCAACTGGGTAATGATTTCTGACAAGAGGCATTGCTGTTCAGTTTTTCAGATTTATTTTTTGTCACTTTGAGCACCACAGGACTAGCGCCAGCCATCTAGTTCCATTATATTGTCCCTTTAACGTCATCTTGGCACTGACTTCAGAGATCAGTCAACATTTGTTTTATATTTTTATTCTTGTAGTCAACAAATGCAACGAAAATGCCAAAACCAGTAATGAAGTGATCCTACTAACAAGTATAATTTGTGTATCAAAGCCAGATAGATCTTCCTCTGTGCCGTGGAGCTCCACTGTTGTCCAAAAACACATCAGTGAACCACACTGTTGCACTGGGTGACCCGTTCCTTCATTAACATGAACACACACTGTAGTGTAATTTGACTCAGTGCCACGTACACTGTCCCGCTACTAAAACCGCTCAGTAGTCCACCAAGTATGTATTATTCCACAGCTGAAAATATTTCCCTATGCACAAGGCTGCATGGCCATTTGGGGGCAGCACAACTAGCTGCAAACACTGACATCACCTAATTAAGTCGTTGTGAGGGACTTCTTAAAGGGACAGTTCACTCCAAAACAAAAAGCACTTTTTTCTCTGGCCTGTAGTGGTTTATCCATCTACAGTGTTTTGGTGTGAGTTACAGAATTTTTGAGATATCAGCCGTCGGCCATGGACCCATTGATATGTACATCCTGCGCTGTCACGAGCATAAGCCAGTAGATGCACGCTTCATTCTGCACAATCATTGGCAAACAGTAGAAAGAAAATAGTTATTTCATGAAACAGCTCACAACAAGGTCTGTGAAATATCTTGAGTAAAGGGGTCATGACTTCTGGAAGGGGACACTGCTGCTGAGAAGGTAGACAGCTCTTTGGCCAATATCTCCAAAACTCATACCAAAAAGAATAGATGGATAATTAGCACTACAGGAAAAATGTGTACGTTTGATTCATTTAATTGAACTGTCCCTTTAACAAATATCCAGCATCCAGCAGACACAGACAACATTGATCACATTCAAACACAACTTCTGTAAGTGTTGAATGTAATTACAAGATTCACTCCCCTTTTGAAGGAAACGTCTGGCTCTCACTATGTTCACCGGCTAATTGCCAACTTTGCTGCCTGCCATTTAGTGCTGGTAAGGTAGGGTACAGTCAGTTCATCATATTTTTTTGTTTCTTAAAATAACTGCTCACTGCTGGAAATAATGCCAGTGAGAGTGGTGAGAGAAAACAGCAACGCTGTGGGCCATAAAATCAAAACAATGAACTAAAAGATGCTAAATGCATCGTAGAGCTGAGAAGAACTACAGTTCACTACGCTGCCTCAGTTGGTCATATTGTTTGCATTATTGTGTTTTAAAAGGATAGTTTGGATTCACCAAAGTCACACAATAACACAAACACACTAAGAGATTGAGGCAGCTATAGACCTGCAACTCCTGCTTCATGCAAGGTAAAATTACTGCTTTCACCTATGGAGTTTGGTAGATTTGGAGAGAGCGACATTTGGCTTTTATAACGGCAGTTCCCCATCAGAAAAGGCTGTCTGATGGCAAAGCAAAGCAGAAGAGATATTCTAAACATAGTGTACACTCAAATGGATTTTGATTTTGTATTTTCATGCTGGCCCTTTCCACAGCAGTTCATTGCTTAGTTTCCATGCTCATATGACCCCACTTCAAATAAAGCAAACTATCCCTTTAACCCTGTTAATGTCAAAAAAATATTCAAGGAGCTTTGATGGCTAAATCCTACATCCATGATTTACATTTTGGAAGGTCTTGAGGAACAGACTAACTCATTGTTGGTTTTGGTCATTTCATAGGATTTGCTGAGAGTAAGAAAAACATAGAATAATGCTAGCCTTTGATAGAGTTATAATTAATGACTATGTAAGAGCTGTCAAAATGTGGGAACTTACTGAGCAGGAGTCCTCCACCACTGTGTATCTGAAGCGGTTGTTTCCCTCTGCTTTGAGTTCCAGATCGTTGGAGCCTTTGAGGATCACAGCTTTCTTATAGTTGCCCAGCCTCTCGTCCTTGTAGCCCACAGAGTTCTTGCAGTGGTAGGTGATGGTCTGGGAGGCCTCTTTGGAGAGCAGGCGGATGAAAGTCATCTGAACTGTGACGGAGTTTGCCGGCTGATCTTTGTTGCCATAAGCAAACTAAAGAAACAAATAAAGGATTTAATACAGAGGCTCAAAAAGACTCAGTCAGTCAGTCAGTCAGTAAGCTGAGATGCACAACTAAAAAATTGTTTTTTTCCACGAACACTTGGTATTTCTAAACCCTTTTTGAAAACATCTTTCTCTCTCAGTCTGTAGTCGTTTTATTCTTTCAATTCCAAGAACATATTCTTTACAAGATTCTTTCTCTATAAATTCTTAAACAACTTCTCCTTTCCTGCTTCCCTCCTCCTGCCATCATCAAAAATGTAACTGCTCACATGTGTTCCTCGGTTGATGTCGGCTCCAAACCACACAGGTTTGTTCCTGGAAGAGCTCCACCACGCTTTACGAGGTATGCTGGACGGGTTGGCAGAGATGCAGGTCTCTCCGGTGTCCATGTTGCAGTGTACTTTAATGGCGTCCTCCACACTGCCTTGGTTTGGATCCACCCAGTACTCCCCTACACAACAAAATGATCAGGAGGTGATTGATTTATTCTACAGCTGCTAGAACAGTAAAAAAAAAATCTGTTATACTGCGTGCGAGCAGGTTTGGTTCATCATGTTCTGACAATATTTGTAGATTAATCATGTTAGAGAGAAGTACTGTGAAGATGAACAGGAAACAACTAAGATAAGAGCATAATAAACTAGAGGACAAAAAGAAGAAAGATGTAGTCTGTGCAAAATATTGTCCTGACAAACATTTTTATGACACTTTGCATTGTAGGTAAAATAAAATAAATAAATAAATCTGGATTTCCAAGATAAAAGTTACAATCTTTTAGAAAGATTGATATTTTCTGAGATTCCAGTGTTAAATTAATGTAATATTCTCTCCATTATAAAGTCAAGAACTGTGAGATATACTTTGACATAAAAGTGGTAGATTTATGAGAGAAAGAAATGAATATTCCCTGAGATTATAAAGTCAAAAATTTGCAGGAAGAATTTAGATATTCTCTGAGATCAAAGTCACAAATTTGTGAGGAAAAAATTCACAAATGTACAAGCAAAAACTTTAATATTCTCTGAGACTATTAAATAACAGATTTATGAGAAAAATACTCACAAAATTAAAGGAAAACCCAGCAATATTTTCTGACTTGAGAACACTCAAGTCAGATTTTATGAGGAAAAAAGACAAATTTACAAGAAAAAAATGTAATATTCTCTGATATTGTGAAGTCCCAAATTTAAGAGAAAAGAACAGCAGTATTCTCTGGGATTATAAAGTCATAAATTTGTAAGAAAACCATTATTTTATGGGAAAAACCTCACAAATTTATGATAAAAAACAGCAATGTTCTTTGGGATTATAATTCATAAAGTTGTGAGACAACACTCAGAAATTCTCTGAGATTAAAGTCACAAATTTACAAGAAAAAACTCACAAATTTACGAGACAAAAAATATTCTCTAGGATTATAAAATCACACCTTTACGAGAAAAACTTGACAGGATTTGTTTTGTTTTGTTTTATGTCAAGGAACAATGTCGCTTAACTTTATCATCTCAGACAATATCCAAGTTTTTTTCTCATAAATGTGTGATTTTTTTTGTCTCGTTAACATTATCTCTTTAACATCAGAGAATATCCCTTTTTTCCCAGAAATTAGTTTTTTTTCTGTTACTATAACCTCTCTTCCTCAGCTCTGTATTTTTTTCAGCCTACAATGACCCTAATAACCGTTATCCATTTTCCGCTTCTTGCAGCTGTGTAAAATCTTCCTCTCACTCAGCAATTTTCCTCGACACTCACCACTCTTCTTCAAGGGGTAGCATCTCTTCAGGTCGTCACAGGTGCGGGCAGGATGTTTTCTGCTGCCGTCGGGGCTCTTCATGCTGTCAATCTGGCTGCTGAGGGCCTTCAGGGTGGCCTGGACGCTGGGGTCCACTGGCACGATGGTGGACGCATTGCTGTTGGGCAGAGCCTCGTCCTCACTAAACTCTGGAGGAGGAGGAGGGCCGGAGTCGTAATCCTGAGGGCCGCCGAAGAGGTCATCCATAGCAGCCATGGGAGGACCTGGGGGACCTGGTAGGCCTGGGGGTCCAGGCTCTCCTGGAGGGCCCTATGGATTTAGGAATGGTGTTTTTATCTACATTTTTTTGTGTGTGTTTTTATTTAAATCATAAGTCCCGTGTTTCCCACTAAACAAACATCTGCTGAAAACATGTCTGTTTAACAGCTGGCTGTTTTAACCACATTTGCTGTAATCTTTTTATTAGTTCAACTGGCTTACAGTAAGAACTTCCTCTTTGTATAACGAGACAATACCTCTGGTCCAATTTCTCCACTGAGTCCACGAGTTCCAGGAGGTCCCATCGGTCCTGGCTGTCCAATGTATCCTTCCTTTCCAGAGGGCCCAATAGGTCCAGGAGGCCCCTGAATCACATTCCAGTAAAGACAGTTAGCCTCAAACCTTAAAGTTTAAGAGTTTGGGTCAAAACTGAATGCTGGCATGAAATTAAATGAATACTGTATTGTGTTTCTTCCCTGACAAGCTCATTATATTTTTACAAAAGACAAAAGAAAGTTCAGGAAGCCATGTTTTCCTCCTGAAACAAATGGAACTGTAGCATTTACCCTTGGTCCGCTTGGTCCAATGATTCCTGGAGCTCCCTGCTCACCTGTTGTACCCTAAAAGCAGGAGGCAAATAACAATAACATCTTAATAATTTACACATTAAATGTCAGATTTTTCCAGAATACACAGATGCACCTGTGCCTGATGGCTGTGACCCTCTGGATGATACTGAAGTATCTGTACTTCTACTTGAGTAAATGCATGTACTTTTTGCACCGGTGCTATTAATTCTTTTTAAACCAGATATTTCTGCACAGTTTCAAATCCAAATTAGGCTACACTAATATTATTATTATTACACTCTGTGTAGACTTCAGTTCCAGTGGTGGCTGTGTAGGATTGTTTTAGACTCATGAGCCAAACATTTCCAATAACTCCAGAGTACTGTCAGGTCCAAAAGTCAAAATTTATTGAGAAAAGACAGACAATGAGCTGCTTTTATCTAACAAAATATTCTGTTTCAATCCATATCTGTTGATGTTCAGCCTTTCAAACACAATATTTTCACTGTGGTCAAAAAACCGTTTGCTTTCCTGCTTGTTTCACACAAAAACAGGTATGTGCCTTCTTTAACAGGGCAGCAAGCAGCAGTCTAAAAGTTCCATAAATTACACTTATGTTGACAAAACAGAAGATGATATTCATTAAAGAAAGTTGATTTTTTTTAAAGGACATGAATCACTTTAATCATATTGGGGATTTTGTTAGAGGATTTTTTAGGGTGATGACTTAAAATTTGACAACAATTGAAGCTTTGTGCAAAAAATTTTAATAGTAGCTAAGAATGTAAAAAAATGAAATTTGGCACAACACTAACATAATGTGTTTTCTCTTCTATTTATCAAAACGAAAAGACCAGTTTTGAGAATGACACAAACCCTTTTTTCCAGTTTGGAGGAGAGATAATGCATGTCCCAAAATGTTTTGTGACCAGGTTAAAGGAGCAATGTGTAACAATTGTGTGTCCAAAAAGCACTGCAGTCCAAATAGCAAGTTGGAACCGTAGACAGTGTTTTTAATGAGCTGAAATCCTGTTTAACATACCGTCTATGATTGAAGCAAATTGTTTCCCTCCACCCCCTCCTCCATAGACTGAAGTTCATGCTGGCTGCAGGAACTTTGCAGGAGTGCAAGACGAGTCTAACATTGTACACTGACAATAACAAGCTACGACGAGTCCTCCACTGTGAGTTGATCAGCTGTTTATAACTGTCACTAGTCTGTCAATGTAAAGCTAAGTCTGTTATCCTGCAAACAAAAGCCCACAGCTCTGAAAATACACACTCTGGACTTTGAGTTAAGTGGCTGCCTGCCTCCCTGCCTGCCAAACTCCATTAAAATATTGCTGAATTTAACCATTATAAACATCTACACCTTCTGAGAGTTTATTAATGATCTCTCATGACTCATAAACGACACCAACTTGTTTGTCGGAACATTCGGCATAAATTTGAACTCTAATTAGTGTAAAACAGACACACAACAACACAAATTTTGTGTCAGAATAGAAATAAGCATGTTTCCTTAATCTCTGTTGACATATTGTGGTCATTTTATGATTTATTTCAGTAAATATAAAACACATTCCACCTTGAAAAGAACTAGAAAACATTAATACTTATGTGAATGCTTTTCCTATTTGCACTTTTAGAACAGTGTTGGCCAAAGTGAATTTGAATAATATAGTAAAACAGAGTGTATTACTCACTGGGCTTAAAGGACTGATTGGATTACTGAACACCACTTTGACTTACTGGAGGTCCAGGGAGACCCTGCAAACCAGTGAATCCTCGATGTCCCTTCTGTCCTCTCTCTCCATGATCACCCAGGTCACCCTTATCTCCTCTTGGTCCTTGGGGTCCCTGAATTAGAGCGATTTAACACATTTCATGAGAACTGGAGCTGAGATTGTGGTTCTGGGCTTATATCAGCTGTAATGTTTGACTAAATCTATCAGAAAAAGTGAGCTGCAAAAATCTAAACTGTGTCAGTGGACTGTATAAGGAGACTCACCACTAATCCTCTCTTTCCAGCTGAGCCAGGCGGGCCAACAGGTCCTCTTGATCCCTGAAAATAGGTCAAATCGTCAGAGGGCCCTCAGGGAATACAGACCTCTGCCAGCACTGCAAAACTCTCCAACTTCTTGTTACACCCAAACACATCGTTGCTCTCATCTAATATTAACTCCACTCACGCTCTGATATGCCCTCTGGCTTTAAATCAAATCATATGTTCATGTGAGAATCTGTCAGCACAGGCTTGCACCCTGCTGATGGACTGACAGACACATAGAACAGTGATTAAAAATGTCCACTCACAGCGTCTCCTCTCCTTCCAGCACCACCCGGAGCACCAACAGGACCTGGAGGGCCAGGAAGTCCCTGAGGACCAACCAAACCCTCTGGGCCAGGGTCTCCTCTGTCTCCCTAGAAAAGTAACACCCGTCAGTCACTTTCAACATGTAAAACAACACATAGGTCAAGTGTTCATTGTCTTTGTCTCTCACCCTCTGTCCAAGAAGACCGTCTTTGCCTGGTGGGCCGTCAGATCCTGCAGGGCCCTGAGGACCACAAAGAGAACATTAAGAACTGTAAACAGTGGAGACACACTTGAACAATATCTTTAAAGGAGAAATATGCAAGACTCTAGTGTTCAAAAATTAGCACTGAAGACCAAATAGTGAATTGGAGCCATAAAAGGTATGTTAAGTAGGTTGAATCCCCAACCCCAAAATCAAAAACATATATATATATATATATATATATATATATATATATATATATGTGTGTGTGTGTGTGTGCTATTTATGAATACAACAGGACAAGATGGTACTCGGTTTGTGGTGCTTAAAGTACCAAAAATTATATTTGAAAAACTGAACAGTACAACAACAACAATAATTATTACTAATATTATAATAAAGATGCTAATATACTGCCAGGCCAAAAAAAGTCACCACCTGGATTTAACTAAGCAAATAGTTAAGAGCCTTCCATTGGATAATTCCTGCAGTGATTAATATGTTTCAGCTGGTAAAAGTTATTTAACTGATGCAGTGAGCAGCTTCTCATTTCTTAAACAACCATGTCAGAAGACATTTCCTGTGGTCGTGGAAAAGATGTTATTCTGTTTCAAAAGGGTCAAATTATTGACCTGCATCAAGCAAAGAAAACAACTGAGGAGATTGATGAAACTATTAAAACTGAGTTAAGAACTGTCCAACACATTAATAAAACCTGGAAGTAGAGTGGTGAAGCATCATCCTCAAGGAAGAAAAGTGGTCGGAAAAAAATCTTGAATATCATGATCAGAGATCAATTAAAGGTTTGGTGAAATCAAATCAGAAAAAAATCAACAGTAGAACTCACAGCTATGTTTAATAGTGAAAGTAAGAACATTTCCACACAATGAGAAGAGAACTCAAGGGATTGGGACTAAACAGCTGCGTAGGACTGTGGATCAATGGAAAAAGTTCATGTGGTCTGATGAGTCCAGATTTACCCTGTTCCAGAGTGATGGGGGCATCAGGGTAAGAAGAGAGGCAGATGAAGTGATGCTCCCATCATGCCTAGTGCCTACAGTACAAGCCTGTGGGGACAGTGTTATGATCTGGGGTTGCTTCAGTTGCTCAGGTCGAGGTTCAGAGACGTTATGTGTCCAAAAACTGAGGTCAGCTCACTACCTGAATATACTGAATGAACAGGTTTTTACATCAATGGATTTTTTTCTTCCCTGATGACACGAACATATTCCAAGATGATAATGTCAGGATTCATGGAGCTCAGATAGTGAAAGAGTGGTTCAGGGAGCAGGAGACATCATTTTCACACCACAGAGTCCAGACCTTAACCCCACTGAGAATCTTTGGGATGTGCTGAAGAAGACTTTACACAGCGGTCTGACTCTCCCATCATCAATACAAGATCCTGGTGAAGAACTAATGCAACTCTGGACAGAATAAATGTTGTGACATTGCACAAGCTTATTGAAATGATGCCATGGTGAATGTGTGCCATAATCAAAGCTAAGAGCGGTCCAACGAAAAATTGGAGTGTGTGACTTTTTTTTGGCCAGGCAGTGTAGTAATAAAAAAAATAATGATGGCATCCTCCTCAGCTGAGCTGTAACCTCTCACCCATGCTTCCTTGTGCAGTGATAAGGTTGGTGGGCGTTCAGAAAAAAAGAAAATAGTTTCAACATGAGACTGGAAAAATATGTATTTTTGATTTTGGGGATGAACTGTCCCATTAAAGAACTACAAACAATATAGAAATTGTACTTACATCAGGACCAGGATCACCACGAGGTCCGTTAGCACCAGGAACACCGACAGGACCTGGCGGGCCTTTATCTCCAGGTTGTCCTGCGGACCCCTGTTTTCCTGGTGGACCCTAAAAGAAAAAAAAAGGAAACAGGCAACTCACAATGCAGCACTAAAGGACCATCAACGATCGACAGTGTCGAAGCAGTGAAACAAACTTACTGATTAAAGAAGTTACAGGTTTAATGTGATTCAGTTTCAAACTCTCAGGCTGATATTAATGATACAGACCGCAGGTCCTGGAAGGCCTGGCATCCCGCGCTCTCCCCTCTGACCAGGAAGACCCACAATGCCTCTCTGTCCTGTAGTTCCAGCTGGGCCTGGAGGACCATCAGGACCCTAAATCCAACAACACCACACACAGGAAATGAATATCACAACTACTCCCATTACTGTAATTAAGTCTTTTCAGGGGGTGTACTTATTCTTTCATGAGTATTTTTTTCAAGTCTGTAATTTTATCTTACTTAATTAAGCATTACATTATGTAATCTACTCACTTACTACTTTTGAAATCATCATTAACAACTGAGCAAGCCTACAATTTGAACTAATATCCAAACATTTCATCTGCATTTTTGTCACCAGTAAGGCTATCAAATTGCAAATGGACCAGAGAAAACCATGACATACAGATGAAAAAAAAGAGCTCTGCAGCAGGCGCAGGTCTGGAGAAGTGAAGTGAGCGTGAGCACTGAGCAGAGCAGCTCAGGAGTTCATTAGCAGTTGATTAGTTGGGAGTAATAAAGACTGAAGGTTTGCAGATTTGGATTGAATGGATGCATTAAGCATCAACAGATAAAGGTGACTAATAGTCCCAGTTGTGTTTGAGAAGAATACTTGGTAACACTTTACATTTCTGGTCCACTGATATACATTAATTAATGCTTAACTAATGCACTGATCACCATGAGTTAAAGTATGACTCATAAAGAACTAAGATATGCATTACTATTCACTGTATCAGCAACTAATAAAGAATCTATATGATTAACTGAGTCATATATGAATTACTATTAATTACATATGTCAGCATGTATGTATTCCCAATAAACATTTAGTATTCATTATACTGTTAATTCATGTGTCAGTTACTACATAACCATATTTTTGTTGCTATCATGATCAGCATCTGTTTTTATTGAATCACTAGATATGATTTGTGAAGACATCATTATGTTATGATTTAACTTGGTGAGGCACATGACTATTAACCAGTTATTAAGTGTGTATGTGGTTATGGTTGTTGGTACTGCCTGACAGGCCACACATCCACAGTCATGTCTGAGGTCTGCTGGCCTGCTGCAGGGTTGAATCCTGGACCACAAGCCTCAACCAGTCCCATGAACAGCAAGGCATTAATAAATAAATGCTGCTACAGTGACATTCAGATTGTGGAGAGCTGGAAGCTGATGTGTGTGTCTTAGTTGTTCATGAGTCATTCATTAACTTATGATGATCTGTGCATTAATGAATCATTAATAAGTACATTAGTGGAGCAGTATTGTAAAGTCTCACCTAATAGTTTGTATTTTAACTTTTTTTTAACATCAGTAGTTTTATTTGCAGTTGACTAATATTTCTGTAAAGCAACAGTAAAGCAACTTCTACATACTTCATCTAAAATATGTAGTATGTCTCAATATGTCAAATACAGTATGCCAAAAATACCAGGATGTCCTACTGCATCCGGTTGCTTTTTGCGGTATGCAAGACAGCATGCATCTCTAGGCATTCTGACCCACAATTCTTTGAGCAGCGAAAAGATGCAACACATCAACTAAGTCACCAAGAAAGTACAGACAGATGACATTTCGTTAACAGCATTCTAAATCCCATACTTTTTATTTTGACTTTAAATTTCACGCTACAGACAATGACAGATGTATGTCCCAACTGACCTTCACAGCAGCCATTTTGACATGAAATAGTAGGTAAACACAGGTTTTAGCAATGATACTAATTAAGGATACCAATCTGTGTCCCCAGTATAAAGTAAAAATACTGTATGTTAAATATATCCGCATTTTATTAACCTCTCAACAGATCTGCATCTTGTTAGTTCCTATTCATTTTCAATTTATTTCACTAGTATGTGACCCTTCTCTCCCAACTGCATGCTTGGTTGCACCCATGGACTTAGCCAATCAGAACGCATGCCTGCAACCCTGACAGGCAGGACAGCATACATTGCTAGTAAGATACTGAGTGACAGTGTAGAGAGAAGAGCTGTAGCTGAACAGCAAAAATATAACTCAAAACAGTAAAAACACAATTTAACCGTTGTCAAATTAGAACCTTAACAGCCTGTACTTTGTTGTACATTGATTTTTTGTTGTTGTTGTTGTTGTTTTCTTAAGTCACTAACCAGGGCTCGACATTAACTTTTTTCATCAACTGTTGCAAATTCTACTTTCAACTGTTCCAGACTTCACAAATAAATAGAACAAAGATGGAACAAACACAAGTGACCCCTACATTTTTGTAATGATAAGTTTCTCCACTGCCACTTTTTGGCCTTTATTTTATTTTTACAACAGGACATCCTTCATTTTCAGTGCTGTCCCTAACAGCCCTGCCAAATGGATCCCCCCCTTAGTGTCTGACTGGTTTCACCCTTGTTATTGTGCATATTTGACTCACTGGAAAGGCTCTGCTACACTAACTGGAATGGGACCTTAATTAGAGTTATGGATAATACAAGGTCTGTAGAAAGGTCTGTAGTATGCGTGCTGCTTGCAACAGTACATACTTTGAAAGGGCAGCTGTAGTACATACTCAGAATAAAAAGAATAAGTATGTGATTTTGAACACAGCTTTAAATGAAATAGTGAGGGAGACGCCTGTGTAACTCAATTTGATGTAATATGTCTGGCTGGCCAACAACCATGCAACTTATTTTAAATCAATCTGTGCTTGAGAGGAGTCAATGGACCCAATAGCTGTGATCAGGCACCTAAATTACAAAAGTGAGCTGGGAACAATAAAGAAAGCAATATAAGTTTAACTGAAGCACTTTCTCCTGTTTTCATTATAACATTGTTCTTTTATGTTGTTTTACCACAACAGCTGCACAGCAATATGGTTTCATGAATTCAACTTTTGCTACTGAAAAACAAATTGCAATTTTAGCAATTTTACTGCACATACTGTTTGATTATAGTTCAGTATGTGGTTTGTGGTCCAACGTAAGGTCATAACAGTGACATCAGTTTACCGTGGGTCCGTCCTCTCCAGAGTCCCCTTTGTCTCCTGGGCTGCCGGGTGGTCCTGCTGGCCCTCGCTCTCCTTGTTTTCCAGGGGGTCCGTGGTCTCCACGAAGACCACCAGGACCCTCTTTTCCAGGAGGCCCAATTGGTCCAGGTTCTCCAACTGGACCCTAGCAGGAATGAAGGTGTCATGAGGTATAAGTATGCAGTTGTGCAGCATTAAAGTTTCAGCATGTTTCAAATGAACTATTCTATACAACACACTGTCCTACCACACAAAGTGCTAAGACCAGGGGCCTCAATACAGAAATGTCACTGTTTTATCTTAGTTTAGGATGAGATTTGAGGTTTTGGTTTTACAGAAACATGATTCCTGGCTTAATTTAGAAAAAAATTCTCATCTTATCCTAGGATAGGAAATGAACTATTATAGAACTGAAGAATTTCCTCAGATGGCATAGACCTGGTCCCACATTCAAAATAACTGCGTCAAATAGCAGCACCACTGCTGTTAGGTCCTTTAAGTTAAGATAAGATACAAGATAGAATGAGACACAGAGTCTGGAATGGCTTCTGTAAAAGGAAGATGGTATCTTTACCATCCTTGAAAACTTAATTTTTGATGGGACAATGAGTTTCTGTAAGAAGGCTCCTTTCACACTTCTGCACACCTGCTGTCTAAAGTGTCCGTGAATGTTGGATTGTTTGTTTTGGAAAGTAAAAGAAACTGTCAGATGTAACCTTTCCCCACCCAATGAACGATACTGAAGACAATGTTCACAACCCTTTGTCATCCTTTCCATTCAAAAGTTATCTATATATCTATCATTTTACTATCGAGATAGATTTTTAGATTTCTGTGTTAGTCACGATTAGGTTGGCTTCACAAACAATACAGCAGTTGAGTAGCACTGAGTTAAACAGGAAAACAGGTGTGAATCTTCACTGTTCTATCAGGAGATTTTGGTCACAAGTTTGTTTGACACTGGTGACCCTTAAAGTCATGCGCTGTTTTTACTCTAACTGTGTTTTAATACAAACTGAGGGGGAGTACTTACAGTTGGGCCTGGTGGTCCAACTCTGCCTGCAGATCCAGGGAAACCAGTGGGGCCCTGGAAGCAAACAATGACACAAAGTCCTCAAATTCTGCTCCACAAAGTGGCATGACAGAATATACAACTCTGCAGAAGATGGATTGCGTCAGTAGTGATACAGCTTCCTGGGTTCATGAAAACCTTATCATTTGACTTTTAAAGTTATAAAATGATCTTACAGGTGCGCCCTGTGTTCCTCTTCCACCCTTCAGTCCAGCAACACCAATTGGCCCCTAAAAAAAACAAATTTTATTAGAACGGCATTTATGAACAGTGTTTGTATGAAGTAAAAGGTAACCCTTTCCAGGAACTTTGAAGATATACAGAACACACATAATAAATGGGTTTGCAGGCATTAAACCTAACAAACTGTAGCTGCAATTATTAGCTGCAACTAACAGTTATTTTCATTATCTATTAATCTGTTGATCATTTTCTCAATTAATCGATTAGTTGCTTGGTCCATAAAATGTCAGAAAATGGTGAAAAATGTTGATCATTGTCCAAGGTGACGTCCTCAAATGTCTTGTTTTGTCCCCAATCCAAGGACATTCAGTTTACTGTCATAAAGTATAAAACCAGAAAATATTCACATTTCAGAAAAAAGGAATCAGAGAATTTGAATGTTTTTTTCTTAAATAATGACTCAAAACAATTAATCAGTTATCAGTTATCAATAGTTGACAATTCATTTAATAGTGCAACTAATCAATTGGCTGACTAACTGTTGAAGCTCTAATTGGATCTGATTAAAAGTACAGAGACAACTGATTGCATGGTGTAGAACACCAAGTTGTAGCCTACAATTACTTTTGAATTAATTTCTCAGGAACATTGTGTATTGAGTATAACTCATTGAGCACAACTCACAGGAGGTCCGTGAGCACCAGCCAAGCCCTGAGGTCCTGGGGATCCAGCATCTCCTTTCTGGCCTGGCTCACCAACTTCTCCCTTGACTCCAGGTTGGCCATCAGGACCCTGTAAAGTGTTGGTAATATTATGAATAATACATGAAAACTACCTGTCATCACTTTCACACTTGGAGCATCACAGAGACATAATTAAGACAAAGAATGAGTACTTACAGGAGGTCCAGCAAATCCAACAGGACCGATTGGGCCAGGGTCACCTCTTGATCCCTGTCAAAAGAGGTCAGTTATTATACTGAAGCACGCTAATAATGTAGACTCATCACTACTGTGTTCTAAATATACTTCATGAATCAGCTGAAAACACTGAACAGGTCACTCACAGGCACTCCTCTGGATCCTGGGGGTCCATATGGTCCCTTGGGTCCAGGTTCTCCCTGCAAAGATGTCACAAGTTTCCTGTCAATAATTTCTTCAACCTTCAATGAGCCTGTGCTGTCCTGTAAAACTGGTATTCTTGTGTTTGCTGAGGCAATCCTGCCAGGATTCAAGTGTGTGCAGGAAATGAAAACTCAGCCTGGACAGGAAGGCCCGCCCTGAGCTAAGTGATTGACAGCTTGGTCCATAAAGCAACAGCAAAAGCAAAAGGGAAAACAATGAGGAAAAATAAAGTAGAAAAACAAAGTTGACATAGAAAATAAATATATGACATATTAAAAAAATATACAAATAAAAACACAGAATAATTTATATACAAAAATATCTTTTTAAAAGTATATAAATAAATATATACAGAAATATAGATAATAAAGATATAAAAATGTAGATGTAAAAAAAATGAAAATGCTTAAAATTATTCTTTCATATTTGTTATTTGTCCACATTTCTACATTTATTTATTCTCAGGCTGCAATCATACTGCAATTATTTTGACATATTATGATCTTAATTTTCAGAGAAAAAAATAAATAAAAACTAAAATCACAATGATGTGACATTTTTCTTGGTCTGAACTAAAGCTTATATCCATATTTAAGTTTGTTTGTTTGTTTTTTTCTAATATGGGTTGCAGCATCTGCACCAAAACTGCAGTATCAGGCCATCAGGGTCAGATCGTAGTCTGTACCAAATAAACATTTTTTATTACATGTGGAGAACAAGCATCTTACATGTAGGCCAGGGTAACTCCATGGCACTTCAGTACTTCATCACAGTGCTAATTTGTGACACATTTTTCCATTATTAAACAACTGCAGCTTCTGTGATTTGGATATTACACTTGGCTGTATAGTAATTTCATAACATTTTGATGCCTTAATATACTCTTTCATTGATTTTTCTGTATTATTCCATATTTATTTTCTTAGTCTTTTACAAATATATTCTCCTTTAATGGCACTGTTATGACTCCATAGTAGATTGTCCTTCACTACGTGGACAACGCTTTCAGATGCATTCTTAAAATAAGAAGCAGAAGGATCACCAGCATACTGGGCATCATGGGAGCTGAAGTTTCCCTAAAGCAGAACTTGTCATAACCTTGAATCACTGTCATTAACAACAGCCTCTTAGTGTGTGTTGAAAAAAAACCAAAAAAGACTGTACCTTCTCACCACTGGGTCCTGCAGGTCCTAGCGGGCCAACAGGACCTGGGGCTCCCTGTGAACAGAAAATAAATCCTGTTGGGGATCTGCGCTCATCACTGTAACAGTAACCTATGCAGTCGAGACAGTGGACACATTTCTTCTTGAACAAGCTTTGACAAGTCTTGGATTTGCATTACACATACATCACATACATCAACACTTTATTTTTCTGTCTCTGAAGTGTCAGTTTGACTTCCTTGTTCGTTTTTTGACTGAGTCAGAAAGTGTTTGCAGTGACTGAAAGGTGTTTTACTTACTCTTGCACCATCATTTCCAGCTGTACCTTCTGATCCTTTCTCACCAACTGTGCCCTACACAAAAGACAACAATATTAAAGTTAAAATGTGTAAGGCTCCTTTATTTAGTGTCACTGGCAGACATCAGCACTCAAGTTGGGAACATACTCTGTACTGACAGTCTGAAATCAGACATGCATTTGATTGACAACTTAAACTGACTGCAAGATCTATTTTCCGTAGATTATTAGAGCACATTTCCCCTAAACAAATTCATTTTGCAATCATCCATAAATAAACCCATTTTTAGTCAAGTACATTTGTTTAACTGTTGTATTATTTTTTGTGTACTGTAAAATATTATTATATGTACAAATTTATTACATTAAAAAAGAAAATTATGGACTTACTCTGTCACCCTTAGGCCCAGGAGGGCCAGAGATACCCCTCTCTCCTGGCATTCCCTGAAGGCCTGGAGGACCCACATCACCCAGTGCACCAGGGGGACCAGGGCTACCCTGCAGTGACAAAACACCAAGGTTATATACAAACATTAAATATGTATTAAGAAAAGAAAAGAAAAGACTTTTCTCAAAAATTGCAGTGAAGAGTAATACAACATGATATTGAAAAGTAAAGGTACACATCATGTTGAAAAACGTAATATTGCAGAGGGGAAGAGTTTTATAGTTTGATTGCTACTGGCAGAGACTGCAAGACTGTGGTGCTCTGCGGTGCACTTCTGTGATCTCAGTCTATAGCAGAAAGTGCCATAGACCCTAAATTTCTTTTACAAACTTTTGCATCTTCTTCTTTTCATTTTCTTCAGAACTCCATCTATGTGTATGCTGGTATAACACTGTTGTGATAACAGTGTGAGAACAAGCTTTCTGTCACTTCAACACCAAACACCACTACATTACATTACAATGCAAATAACCATTGGGTCATATAATTTGATAATATCTCTTTATAGTTTCAAATATAAACCCAGGTCTTTAAAGGGATAGTTCAGATTATTTGAAGTCGGGTTGTATGAGGCACATATCCATAGCCAGTGTATTACCTACAGTTTGGAGAAGCAGCAGGAGTACCAGGGATGTACTGCTTTGTAAGTTTAAGTGTACACTATGTTTAAAATATTTTCACCAGTTTACCTTGCAGAGAACAGAGAACCTGTTCGGATCAGAAACCACTGTTACATAAGCTGAATATTACTGTCTCCAAACCAACCAAACTCCATTGGTGAAATCAGTAATTTTACTTCAAAGAACATGAGAGTTGCCGGTCATCCGCTGCCCTTATCAGTTAGTTTGTTTGTGTTCTTGTGTGACTTCTGTGTTTTAAACCAGGGGTTCCCAAATCTTTTCATGTCAAGGACCCCATCAATAGATGCATATTAGACCACAGATCCAAGTGGGATCACTATCAATCAAAACGGCTAACTCCATTTCTTCCCTTGTTGTTACAACTTCCTTTTTTTGCTGCGGATCCCCCACAACCCACTCAAGGACCCCTGTTGTCCCTGTACCCAAGTTTGAAAACCACTGTTGTAGTTATTTAGGATTCACCTAAGTCACATAACAACACAAACTAACCAATCAAGGCAGTGGTAGATCAGCAACTCCTGTGTTCTGTGAGTTAGGTTTTGTGAATAGATTTTGGTTGAGCAAGACAGCAATATTCAACTTAAATAACAGCAGTTTTCAGTTGGAAATGTCTGAAAGGCAAAGTAAAGCAGTGAAAATATTCTACATATATCATACACTGCATGTGTCAATGTGTCATTGATTATTTTAGGTGTCTAAAATATGTTTTTGTGTTGACCCTGCCCACAGCAGTACTTTGCATGACTTCCGACACTGGTACTCCTGCTGCTTCTCCAAACTGGGGGTGTGCCAACTATCATCCACTGTACGTAATACACTGACTACTGTACCTCATACAACTCCACTTCAAATAATCATGCAGGTGATTCCTCTGCATCGTACCTTTGGCCCATCCGGACCAGGTGCACCAGGGATACCCTTAGGTCCCTGCAGACCATTTGGACCCAGCTCTCCTCTCTCTCCGGGAATTCCTCGCTCTCCCTGGAGAAGAAAAAGCATCCATGTCAGTCTGACGCCGGTATTAAACTTTATAGGCCGCCTAAATAATTAAAAACCGTGAAATTCACCTACCCTTGGTCCAATCTGTCCCACAGAACCGAGTTCTCCAGGAATACCCTGAAGGACACAAACAGTGGTTTAATTTATGCTGAGTCACAACTGAATCCTGATCACTATCAAGCTCTTATTATGACAAGTCACATGATTTACAGAAAGAATGCAACAATAGTGACAGTTAGTTGAGAGGAATGTGCTTCAGTCGAGGAGAATTTGGACCAATGTCGCTTTTGGCCTGGGGCTCAAGCTCAAATTGGTTTGGGGCCACTGATAGTATAGTGATCTCATAGTGGGGGCCACATCAACTTTCAAGTACCGCAAGAGCGTAATATTTCTGAAAATGTTATTTTTTGTTTCCATTGCCAACATATTTTTAACCATGCTAAACAAAAAAATGCAAACATCAGATTCTATATAATTGACATACATTAGTTAGCCGTGCCTTGGACATTGTTTCATCAAATGCCACACAGTACGTTGTAAAAACTCTTGCTTTATAATGTAACTGATCATAACTGTCAGGTGATAAGTTGCTAATCTGCTCTGCCACTGTGTTTGCTGATAAAAAAAAATATTGTTGAACAAGGTATTCTTTTCAGGACATAGAATATCAGCGAATTGCAACATATAGTCCTTCAGAAATACAGAAATACAATACAGTTTTAATAGAATTGTGTTTTATTTCAAATGTATTCAATTGAAGAGTAGTTTAAATTGGTGTGAAATAACTACAAAAAAATAATGAAATAAAATACTTTTGCAGGCGGGATTATATTCAATCTTTGACATGATGTCGTGATGAAGGGGAAGAGAGGGCCAGAAATGGCCCCTGGGCCAGTCTGATAACTTTTATAAGTTTTGTTGCACTTACCACATCGCCTGGTTTCCCAGATTCTCCAGGAGGTCCTTGATTTCCAGGCAAACCCTAAGAACACAAGACAGTCAAACATGAACATCAGAGAACTTCTTCAATCTGCACAGACTGAAGTCTGATCATTTTCAATATCACTGCGTCTCTTCACATGTACTGTATCAAATTCTTATGTACTACCAACAACAAACGGTTACCCACCTGGAATCCATTTACACCCGGAGGTCCCTGTTCTCCTCTGTCTCCTGCAACACCCTGTGAGAGGACGTGGTAATG
Organism: Lutjanus erythropterus; assembly: GCF_056507025.1. NCBI lineage: Eukaryota > Metazoa > Chordata > Actinopteri > Lutjaniformes > Lutjanidae > Lutjanus > Lutjanus erythropterus. The sequence continues at coordinate 2,141,712 of NC_139324.1, read as the reverse complement.
TCTGTCATTTGTGATATCAGTGTTAAAAAAATGCTATTAATGCAACAACAGAGAAATGAGACACTTACAGGTGGGCCAGGGGGGCCAGCGGGGCCGACTTCTCCGTCTTTTCCGGGAGGTCCCTGAAGACAAAGTGACAATTAACAAACCTGCCTGTTACACATCTGGTGGGGACCGATACGCAATTTCCTGAAGGTGTGGGAGGTTTTTGGGTAAATTTTGACCACCTAATGAATGATTTCTGTGGATCATTGTGGAATCGAATAAAAAGAAAAAGAAAACAACAAACAACAAACAAACAATGTAGTAAGTGCAACATATTGAAGCATATTGAAAAGACAAAACATGCTGCTGGTTCGTGGAGTTTTTTTTAATATTCTAATATGTTTTATATTCTTTTGACAGATCTATGAATCCAAGGGCGCAGGTTTTCTTTCAACATCAGGAGCCATTAAATGTGGGTCTGGGGGTCCTCCCTCTGGAAATTTTAAACATCAAGTGCTTTATTTCCTGCAGTCTTTTATGACACAGTATGTGCCTTTTCTTCACTTATTTATATAAAACAACAGGTGACTCTATATTATGTTTAAATTAAATTTACTGTCTGTTAGATCACCCTCTAGCATATTGATTGATTGATTGATTGATTGTTGGCAATTTATCTGCTGCAGTTCTTTTGATTGTCTTTGGGGAGCTGCTGTGTAGCTAATGCTAAATAATGGTATCTGCTGCTAGCTTAGCTAGCTAACAAGCTTTAATTTTGGACAGCAAACATCAGCTACTTCAAAATTAGCAAACTAGCAAAAATCACTTCTGAAAGTAAGGTTGAAAAATATCAAGTAGCTCATTAGCTGCCATCACAGCTACAACTTGAGCTTTGTTTCCACCCAGAGTATCCAGAACCCAGGAACTATTTTTCAAAGAACTAAAAGGTTCCTTCAGCCGATAGTTGTCTGCATTTCCCCATGGTGTACAGACCCGCAGAGAGTAGGCAAATATGTTTGCTGTATTAAAAAAAACATTTTTACACATCATTTTTGTAACTACAGTTATGATGAATTCACTTTATCAGAGCAGGTCACCATTTTTATTTGTTCTCAGCATAAATGCTCAGTAGGGCCTGGACCCTTTCACCAGGCCATCTGTCCTTTGCTCAAGAAAGAAAATGATTTGCGGCTACAGCTTTTAAAAATGGTGGCTAAAATAAAATGTTGCAAGTAGTCAACCAATCAGAAAAGGTCAGAGCTTCCCCAAGCAGGGGGGCTTCTTGAGGTGGTAAAATAATAACCACAGAACTTAATTTAGACCCTGGTCTCTGCAGTGGAAACACACTGAGTTACTCCAAAGGTTCCTAGTCCCTGGGGAATGTTCCTGCAGTGGAAACGTGGCTGAAGCCCACCTAGTACATATTTACTCCTTTTTTCCATTTTATGGCAGACTGCCATTGAATCCCCTGCATGTTTATTATGTGAGAGAAGTTTCCTCCCATTTCTTTCCATTCTGATGACAAAACAAAGTGCAGCACACAATTTTACATTCATAAACAGTACTCACTCTTTGACCTGGCACCCCTGGAGATCCTTGTTCACCTGTCTTTCCTGGGTCACCCTTTCAATGTACACAAAAAAATGTCTGAATTAGAAACAGAACAGGAGATAAACAGACTGATCTGATGGACTGAGTGGCACTGCAGCCTTACGTTGAAGCCTTTAGGCCCTGACACTCCCATGATTCCTGCAGGCCCTCTGTTTCCAATGGACCCTGCAGGGCCTGGACGACCATCTTCACCTGGGGCACCCTTAACAAAGGAAACCACACTTTGACTCAGTCATTATTCATAATTTATCACCTTGAAGCAAAGTCAGCAAACTCTAGTGTTTAACTGTGAATGTGATCGAGTACTTTAACATACCAGTGGTCCTGGCTTGCCTTCTGCTCCCTGGACTCCAGGGGTACCAGTCAGACCCTTTGATACAGAGATAAAAAAAATATGAGCAATGGAGATATGGACATAAACATAGTGGGTGCACTGGTATGGTAGATATAGTAAAACTGGAATGCTAAGCTCTTCAGTGTTACCCTTGCACCTGGCAGACCAGGTTCTCCTGTACGGCCAGGGTCTCCTAAAGAACCTTTTGGCCCTGGTGGTCCAGATGTTCCACGATCTCCTTGAGCACCCTTTAGAAAAGAGAAATGATGAGAACTCTTTCAGTTTACTGCCTCAAACATGTGAGTTCCAAACAAAACACCCACATCATAAACTCAGCTAACATCTGGCAAGAAACCACAAATATTAGCTAGAATGGTGCTATAAACATATCTCAACATCATATCTCTGTACTGTTGATATTGTAGAGACACTGTATGTAAAATATACTATACCTTAGGTCCTGGCAGCCCATCAGCACCAGGGAATCCTCTGTTACCAGGAGATCCCTGAAAGGCAGATCATGAGTTAGATTCTATACCATGTTCATTCTCACACAAAGGTTGGGTGACAATTATGTAAAAGAAGATGCAGTGTTGGGGTGTAGTGAACTACATGTAATTAGATCAGCAGCTTAACTACATTTTCCAGTAACTTGCTGGTAGTTCAACTGCATAGATATCTGCATAATGGTTTAAGTAATTTAATAGTTTTCCCCCCTATTTTTGTGTAGTTGACTACTGAAACTACAACCAATTTTGGGCCATAAAAGGAAATGAATGATTTAAAAAAAATTAATTTACCATTTCTTCTCTACTGAAATTTAACCACGTTTGACCAGCTCCACCCCTTTTGTCTTTCATCCTGACACTGAAAGCATGCCAAGGCAGCCAACAGCACACATTTGACTTTTGTATCGTGCATGAACAAAAGCCAGGGCGGGCAATGAAGGGTGTTTACACAGGGAGAGGGGATAACAATAATCAATTCTTAGATGCATCACCATTCTCTCTTGACAGAATATGAATCAGTGAAGAAAGTCAATAATTGGGAATTTAAAACCCAGTTCTTGACATTATGATTACCTGTAACAATTTTGATCGGCACCCCAACTTAGAAGCTTAAAATTTTGATGCGTCAATAATCCTTTTATAGTAGCATTGTATCCCTCTGAATCGGAATCAAATCATGAGGTGCCAAGAGATCCCCACCCCCAGTTCAAACTGTCTCAAAGGTACAAGTTGATCTGTTTTAGTTGATAAGATTGCACTAGTCAGATGTTACAAAACTGATGGGTAAAAAAGACATCGAGGTTTTTCAGAACAGCTATCAAATCAGGTCTAAAAGATCTTATTATTTGCTATTTAAGTAAATAATAAATAGTAAAGTAGTAGATTATACAAAATCCAGACTTCTTCACAATAAAAATATAGTGGTACAATATTGTCCTTGCAAAGCTCAAATGGAATGTTTAGGACAGGTTTAGGTCTTAGTGATGCTTTCATAGTAGCTTCCCCAACAGTGACATGAGGAATGGAGTCAACAAATCATGAAGAAATCCTGTACCACTGCTCCTAAGGAATTTCCTGATGCATCTTGATGTTTTTACCAAATACAACAGGGAAAACCACCATTCATTCATCTTCTACACTGGGTCATCGTGGAGGGAACACCCGCCTGTCTTTGGGCAATTAAGATCCTCCCGTTCACCTAACTTTCAGACTGTGGCAGGAAATCGGACCACCGAGAAGAAACTATGGAAGCTCATTTCCTCCAGTGTGATGGAAAAAATTCAATTTACAATAATGGCTTATCAGAAAATAATAACTAGGAATATGAAATAATGAGAAACTGTCTCAAAATATTGCTTATTATTGAAAAAAATAAGTTACTGTCTCAAAATAGGCATTTTTTTTATTTTTATATCACAGTGGCTGAAATGGGCAAAGATGTTAATCATTTGCCACTTTCCATGAGTCACTATATTTCCTGTATACATGGGAGAACTGCCAATTTCACACACTAATTTAGCAAGAGTGAGTCATTGTGTACCTCATTTTTTTTTTCCCCAAAATGATGACTCCTCTTTCTCTCGTACTGAGATGATGCCTGTCCTTTATGGTACCGCTCTGTGAGGGGTGAAAGTTACATTTGGAGGCTGGATGCTGACTTACCCTCTCGCCGACGGGACCGGGAGGGCCGACAGAGCCGGAGTCTCCGCGTGGTCCTCGCTTTCCCTCTTCACCCTGAGGTCCAATCACGCCCTGGGAGCCTGGTGGACCCTGGAGGATTTCAGCACAAACCACAAAATGCAATGAAGCCAAGTCTTACCTACTGCTATAGATTTAAATAGCATGTCCTAAAAAATTACATGAATTTTGCTTTTATTCAACTACGAATGCATATTCAATCCAACATACAAATCTTTGCCTCATAGAGCATTATTAAATTCAATTATTTCTATCAAATGTAACAAAAAGCTTACAGGTTCTCCTTTGGGTCCAGCCTCTCCTTTAAATCCTGGCACACCAACATCTCCCTGTAAAACAAAAATGCAAAAACGTCATGCATGCCAAGCTATTGTCACTGTTTAAATGAATCCAGCAATCAAAAGCCATAATTTATGAAAAACCTTAAAGTCAGTTTACCAGTTGTCCTTTGATACCAGGCTGACCAGTGCTTCCCTGAGGTCCCGGTGGGCCAGGGGGTCCAATATGGCCGCCCTGGCCTTGTGGACCAAGATGACCCTGAGAAGAGTCAAAACAGTCAGTTACCCTGTGACCTTCTGGTTTCCTCATCATAAAAAGTGAATGTTTCTTTAAATGTACATACCACTGGTCCTTTGGTACCTGGACCACCATCTGTACCCATGGGTCCCTTTGAACACAAAATGTTTCTAGTTAGATCACAGAGCAGTGCACCGAAGGGCATGCTGACATGTTTAACTTAGTGATAACCTTGTTATCCTGCTAAACTATTCCATTCAACTGTGAGGATGCGTTCAATCACAGCTGATCAAGAGCAGCCTCATTAATACCTATCTATTGATCGTAAGCTGTCTGTCATGTGTAAGTAAAATAAGACATTCACCCTGAGGCCGACTGGTCCAGATCTGCCCATGTGACCAGTCTCTCCTCTCTGTCCCTGAGGGCCCTCAGGACCTCGGACTCCTGTGGGGCCAGGTTGTCCCTGTGGAAGACAATTACCAAGTACAGTTAATGTGGTGTTTTAGAGCAGTTTTTGACCATTTTTATTGTTTCCTGAGTGGTCAAACATAAAATAAATCTGTGCATTACATGGTAAAAAGACAAACCTATGATTTATGAGACATGATAAAGCAGGGGAACAGTCATCATATATGTCCATCATAATACTCAAAGCCCTTATACCCTCTAAACCACATGTGCCAAATCCAGCCCCACTCCTCATTTTTTGTGCCCCACAAGAGCTTACAAAGAATAGAATACAAATCTAAACTGTGTTACAGAGGGTACAGCGTCCATACACTTAATTACTGTCGCAGAATGCGGCCCAGTGTTGTTATCTGGGCACTGAAGGCATATACTAGATAGTGTCTCAGTATCATATGGTTGTTTCCAGATGTGGCAACTTAGCCAAGTGGTTGTAGCTAGTAAAGTTAGCAGTAACAGCCTAGCAAAATATCATAATTTTATTTGAAAGAATTTTTGTATTTGGAGTTGCTTGTAAGCAACACAAACTAAAAGAACTAAAACATTTCAGTTTTTACCATCCTTCTATTCACTTATATAGGCCTACTCTTACATTCAAAAAGCTGATGTGTCCCAGGATGAAAATGAGTTTGACACCAGCTGCTCTCAACTTTCAAAACTTGAATAGGTGCTTAAGGCAGAATTATGACAAGAAAAACTTTACACATATCAAATTAATTTTCAGGTTCCAAGCTTTCAGCTAATGTTTCCCTCATATATGCTGCATACACCCAGCATTTCCCCCTAAAGATACCCCCCCCCCCCCCACTCAAAAGCAGACAAAAATAGGTCTATATAGCTGGATATAGGGGTGGAGTAAATGAGGTTAATATACACAAATGTGACACTGATTGCAGGTTACTCTACAGCACACAAACAAATCAGATAATGGTAATGTGTAATATGACAGAAGATAGTAACAGCAGATAAGACAACTAAAAGTGAATGATAGATGTTTTTCATAAGTAAATAATTCACTTTGCATTAAAAAGCCATTAAAGAGCCCATTAACATGAGCTTATAGCTAAATGAAGGGTACCTTCTTGTCAGGTGTTTTACTGTATTTACCTTCATTCCTGGGGTTCCTGGATATCCAGGTGGGCCACTGAGACCCAAGGGACCCTGTTAAACCAACAACAGTTATAATTATTAGTAATGAACATTGCAAACATTTGTTATTGCTTTCACACCAAATGTACAAACATTTTGAAAGAAATACGCACAGTTTAAGCATCTTTTTTCCATTCAAATTCACCTTTACATGAGTGTCTATGTTAAACTATGAGTGAGTTTACATGCGCTCTAGTTTCCTGGTTATGTTTGCACATGTAAATGTCAAATCCTGATTTCAGGAACCTAGATACAGCCTTATTCCAGGTTTAAGAAACCTGAAAATGCTACCTGGAGTACTCCTGCAGAAACCAGGATACTGTGACATGTAAACACTTCATCCTGTTTTCTGAACATACGGAACAGAGTGGTCAAGATGTTAGAAATCAAGACACATCTCCAGGTAGGTGATCAGAAACCTGGACGCTGTTATGATCGTGTAAACAGAGATATGAATATCTATGTTTTTCATGTTCCATGTAAACCTCCTGTCCAGAATATGATCACAAACAGGATAAGGCTCAAACACTGGATACTCACATACGTGTAAATGCAAGACAGTCACAGAACTGTACTGTAAATCCACAATCTAAAGTAAATTCTGACTCACCATTGGACCAGGTTTCCCAATGTTACCGGGGGAACCACGTTTACCCTGAAAGGCAAAATCGCATCTTTTACAAATAAATACAAATACATGACACTGAATTATCAGTAAGATATACCCGTTATTTTTAAAATCTGGTGACAGAGAGAAACACTTCATCATGGTAGCAGATGTTTCTGAGGCATGGTGATATTTTCCTTACCGCTATACCGCCGGGTCCTGAACGTCCCCTCTCTCCAGGCATGCCAGCAGGACCCTGTTACACACAGGCAGTGATAAATTACAGCTGTCCTCCATTCAATGCAAAAGTTTAAAGTTGGGAAGTTCAGAGGGTTATTTACAGCCCATTCGATATATAACCTTGGTTCAATTCAAGACAAGAGCAGACAGCTAAATCAGAATGGTGTGTGTACTGCAGTCTGTGCACGCTCATGAGCGTTATAAACTATATAATCTGTACGGGCTGCTCCAGGCCTTTTATGAGAGTCAAGCAATCATACTGTAGCTCCATGGAGAATTTGACAAAATAACTTACCATGGGTCCAGGTGCTCCCATTGGACCAGACGGGCCTGTAGCACCCTAGAAAAACCAGAGAATAGCACTTGTTTAGGTGTAATATAGAACTGCTACATGGCAAGTACAGTTGGGTCTAAGGTGACCTGACATACTGAAAAATTCAGAACAGACCTGAATTTTGAGCAACAAATTCTGTGCTGTCTGTTCCCAAAATTAACTGTTAGCCTAAAGTAACAGATAATATGAACAAGTTAAAACAAGAGCTGTCTCTGTGTTGTGTTAAATTACTTATGTAGGCAATAATTCCTGCCTTTAGTTAATAAAAATTTATTATTTTTTTTGCACTATTGATGTGTTTTCGCTTGTCTGTTGCAGTGTTTCCCAACCTTTTTGACTGGAGACCCACAAACCACTGCGACCCAATTCGAATAGGCCTTATCAATAAATCTTCGTTCATAAAATAATCATAAATGAATGTTCCTGACCATTTTTACTGCCATTTCTGCATCACCTTGTATTATCTTACTATCACTGAAATCATATATATTTTATATACTTTAGAAATGAAAAATAAATGTATTTAAAGAGATAATGAGTTTTTATAGAATTTAGCCTAATTCATGAATGAGACAAAATAAGGGTATTTTGGCAAATTTAACAGGCTCTAATTTTTTCCTCTCATCAGTGAAACAATATGCACATTAAATTTAATCTTAAATTTGCAGAATTTTGAGTGACTGGTCTGTAGCACTGATTAGGTTATCATAAATAACAGATTTTTGAGGTCATTTGATCTGTTTTAATGCTAGAAGTGCCAGAATTCCATAACTACTACATAACTACTAACTGCTACTAATCTTGTAGAATTAATTTATTATTTATCAATATGTATGTCATCGTGTGTAGTAATTCGTAAATTGCATGGATTCACAGCAGTAATATTCTGTAGGATAATAACCAACAGTGATACGATTCAGATTTTAGATTAATGTAGAATTACTCAGAGTGAAAAACAGTAAAATGTATTTAATAGGATTATAAAAATGTTATTTTCATTATTTTCACATTGATAATAAATTTCCACCCAGAACCTTCACAAAAAATAATCACAGCTGATGGAAAGAGGCTGGAAATGAGTACAAAAATAAAACCAAAAAAGGTAGGAAACACTGCTATTTGTAATAAGTAAGGGTCTTTTGTTTTAAAATTTGAGAGCTTTAACACAAAAATTGAGTGAGTTATAGTGACTGAAACAATAACTGTTACAAACGTATTACGTACGTATTATTATTATTATAATTATAAATGTATTATTTATTTGTATTTTAATGTCACTTAAAAAAAAAAAAAAGCAATAGTGGCAATTTCCATGTGGTCAGCATGACTATCTATGACTGAAAAAGGTAGAAATGATCACGTTTTCTTTTCCTTTTGTGTAATTTATACAAAAAACATTTTAAATACAAATATAGACACTTTTAGGAAAAGTCTGGTACCAGCAGCATTGTATATTTAAATCAAACTGGCCACATTCGCTGTCCTAGTGTTGAACCTGAGGACCTGAGTGCAGCCTGTGGGTGGAATTTGGGATAAAAAAAAATCTTTAAAAATGTGTTTTGAAGTTCCCAGAGTTCCATCTTGATTCAGTAGCACACAATAAAATCAGCCTTTCCCAAACTTAAGAATGCCAAGGCCCAGTTTGAAATCTGAACATCTTTTTGGGGCCCACCCAAGTCTTAAATCACAACACCAACCAACATATGAGACTAATAATGATAAGATATGGTCTGGTGTTAATGTGACAGGGCACCAAATATGGTTTAACACCTCTTAACTTGGTCAGATAAATGAAAAATACGACATCATTTAAATTCCATGGCTCTGATTTATTAGTTTTGATTACTTTTTAAAATGAATCATAAATGTTTTACAGTACTTTCAAATGAATTAAACTGAAACTTAAAAGCATTTAATTAATTTCTTTTTCATGACAACTCAAGGCCCACCAATGGGCCCTGGCCCACACTTTTGAAACTCACTGCAATAGACTATGACGATTATGGATTAATACTGAACTGTATGATTGGGTTTGCTGTGTAAAAAGGAAAAAAAAAGCTCAAAAAAGAATTGCCTTCATCCCTGGGAAACAAAAACAACAGTCCTCAAGATAGCAACCTACACACTGAAAATGGCAAGTTAGCGCCAGTGTCGCTAACAGTAATGAATTTAAACAAGCTAGCAGCTGTTGCCCTTTACAATGATGCAGTCATTTTAATATCAGGTCTCGCTCCCCCACATGTAAATGTCCCACTTAAACACTATTCTGCAGGGGCTCCCTCGCTGCATCATGAGTTTAGCTCTGCCCAAGATGCTTGTGATTGGTTTAGAGAAATATAAACAAGCCATAGTTTTTCCCTACAGTAGAATGAGGTCTGGCTATTCAAGAATATATACCACCTAAATCTACATACTGACTTTTCTTGGGCGCAGCAAAGACAGTAACATGTTAACCTGCACTTGGCCCATGTGTGCACAATTTGAGATCAAACGCAGCCCCATGATGAGAGCATTCCCTGCTTTCTTCACAGCCATTGGACAAAAAACAGATTTTAGAAAAGCATCTTTTCTGCAGCATTTTGACTTTTGCCAATCAAAATTCAGAATATCATCTCAATATGTGGACCACTTGACAAGGGATAGCAATGCTGTGTAGTCCCACATAAACTGGGACACCTGGTCACCCCCAAGTGATCAAGTATCAGGTATTGGATCGGAACTGAAAAAAAATGTAGATCAGTGCATCTTTAATAACAAGATGTTTTACAAGTTAAATTTTAAAAGCATGTTTTATTTCATTTAATTTATACCTTAGATCCAACAGCTCCAGTTTCACCTTTTTGGCCTATTGGTCCACCATGACCCTGTTAACAAAAACACAACAACAAAAGAACCATTCATAAACTCTGTTCATCATCAAGCATAAAGAGAAGGACTAACAGAACAGATTTATGAGAGGGACATCTGATGATGCTAAGCTAGCTACTATTGCCATGTTGTCATTAGCATAATGTTTTCAGTGAAATGCAATTTAACATCTTAAGCTTAAACAGCATTTACAAAGTTTCAGTTTAGATACATCATCCATACTCTATATTGCAACTCAGTTATTAGCATGCTAGCATTAGCTTTGCCAGGTACCTACACAACACTTAGTTTAGGATTTCAAAATCTAAAAGTTTTCCTTTGGAAATACGTACACTTTTACATCATGCTAGTAAAGTCATCTGAATTCGAAAAAGACAGTGTTAAAGCTTATATAAGAATTTATACTCACCCTGTGACCCTTCAGTCCTGGAGGCCCTGGTGTACCTGGAAATCCTCTGGAGCCCTGAAAGTCATTGAACAGCATTGTCAGTAAGATGTCATGAAGATGTCCTAACAACATAGTGTAATTTGAATGAGAGGAAGAAGATACAGCGTGTGCAGTTCAGTGATGGAGGTATAGAGATCTAGAGATGTACCGCTGATCCAGGGAATCCAACTTCTCCCGAGTTTCCTGATCTGCCTGGTTCTCCCTGTGTGAGCACATGACATTACACATTGCAAACTGATTTGGCTGCAAAAAGTTTGAGGGTGAAAGTTAAATAAATGCCACCAAATGACACATCAGTTTTCTTCTCTCTGTTGTTGTATTTCACAAAACGGAGTCTCTAATCACAGAGCCTGTCACAGGGTTATGTAGAACTTTGATTTAGGTTTGGAAACATAGACACATATTGCTGGCTTCTTGTAGGAACTAAATGCTTTCATTATGCCATTTTTGATGACATGGCCACTGACATGTAGTCTTTTATTTTGTCCATGAAAAGAAAACAGAAAAATTAATCTAAAGGGAGACCCAACCTGCTGTCGACCTGCATGGACAACAAAGTGTCTGCAGCTCACTGGCTACACTATGTATGTCACCATGACGATGGAGGTCACCTGACTATTGTTACAACATCCAAAACTCATAAAATGCACCGGAATATACACCATTGTCATGCAGCTGTCAGTGAGACAAAATGTGATTTTGTCCTGGAGATGACTTACATCTTCACCTGGTTTTCCTGCGGGGCCCTCAGGTCCTCTTTGTCCAGATGGACCCTGAAAAACAGAGTCAGACAGTCAACATCCAGCCACAACCCATCCATCTGAAATCCACCACAGTGCCATTTAAATGTATTCAGGCTGACTTAAGTGTGTGTACACATCAACATCATGCAAATCCCATACAAAACCAGGCCAAGTGAATTGGTGATTTGGCTGTACACACAAAATAAACAGAGAAATAATTTTATACCATTTGACCTGGATCACCAACATCTCCAGGAGCTCCTTGTGGTCCAGCTTGACCCTTAGAGGAGTGAGGAAAGATGACAAGACATTTAAATGATAAACAGGAAGCAAAACATTAGAATTAAATGTCACTGAAGTATTATCAGTGTTTGTTGCACAGTGTCAGCAGAAGCTTTTTGAAGATGCTCCAGACTTACAGGTGAGCCGTTTGGCCCAGGAGGTCCTCTTGTTCCAGCCTCCCCCTGAAACAAACAGGATGCAAAATGAAACGATGAACAGAAGGCAGCATAATCCACATAAAAGGCCAGAAATAATTACATGTGCTCACCGGGGTTAGAGCAACAATATGAGAACAACACAGGGAAGAACTCAGCTCATTTATAATCTCTAAGACACTGAATGGATGAATGGATTCAGTTTTGCTGGAAAAACTCAATGGATTCATGTGAAAATGTCTGTCAAAGCACAGACAATGTCTTTTTCCCCACCTGACTGATGTTCAAGCTCACGTCTACTTTAGCAAATGTTAAATGAAGCTCATTAAGTGTAAAATACCCATTCTTGAGAATTGAGACAAATCATGTCCTAGCAAGATGTCAACTCCATTGGACGTAATTAAAGAACAATTTAAACCCCCTCACAATTCTCAAGAATGAATGAAAATCAAACCAAAAACTGTTCCATGTCCAACTGTTTGTTTAAACTCAGTCAAACAAATAAAACCAGATTATTGATCTCTTCTTGTCTTTGTGTCCATTACTCTGCTTCATGTCAATGAGATTAGAAGCAGGGACACGTTTCAAATATCTGCCAAAGTGCTGCGGTTGTTTACTCACTAATTAAAATGTATAATATACTTTCTAATTAAAGCAAGAGTAAATTTATCCTAATCTGAAGTTACTAGCTGACAAGCAATAAAACTTTAAATAAGATGAATGTGTTTATGCTTGATGTTCCATCTAGCCCTGAGCAATAAACCCAAAATTATTTTCAGTTTTTATAGAATGATCCTTTCAATAATTACAAACTGTGAAATTTAAGCTTTGTTTTTTCTCTGTGACATTTATGGTTTGAAAGTTTGTCTTGCATAACAATATTCAACGACAGTGTTTTCACACATTTTGTACATTTCATACATTTGATTTAAAAAGTCTGCTGAGTGAGTTAATCTATGTGACAAGAGGCTCCAACTGTATAATCTTTTGCATAATATTCATGTTGCAAACAACTCCGCAATTTAAAATATATAAGTGTTGTTTACTTGTCATGAGGAGTATTGTTCAAACTGTGAAAGTTGTTTAATGTCTTCTTTAGCTCTTGAAGAAGCGATGAAAAAATAACCCTGCCGTAGGCTTACAGATAGCATTGTTACAACAGACAGCCTGCGTTATATACTGAGCAGAATTGTGACATCCCACCTGGTGAACATGGGTGTTTATGAGACACAGAGGAGTGAACAAAAGATGCATCAAACTGTATTATGGGAACTGTATATGTGTCCGTATGTCATGGCCTCTGCACCAGTTTTGACCACTCTTTTAAAAATGGTCACTCTTAAGTTGTTAAACTTTATAAAAGTGCAATACTAATAATAATACTAATGCTGGAGTACCCTGATAAACAGCTCTGTAAAAGTCATCAGTCCTAGCGGCTTATTACGACCCATATTTCAGTTTATTGTTAGACAGTCATCTCTAATGGCCAGGAGACCAGGGTACATGTCCCATGTGAAACCAAAGTTGTCATAAGATACATAATGTCACATGACATAACGTATTGTAATGTAACGTACCATAACGTAACATAGCACCAACGGCATGGAGCAGAACAAAATGTACTTCTTTTTACCCAAATTATGATATTTTCCTAAAACTAATCAAGTAGTTTTGATGCCTAAACCTAACCAAACTGCCACCATTTCACAACTTTAATGTCACATGGTGTACAGTAATGTAACATAACATCTATGATGTCAGGTAACATCACATCAAAAAGGCTGCATAACGTAAAATAATAAGATGTGACATAATGCAACACAATGCAACATAACGTAACATAACATTACGTAGTGTGAGATAACTTAACATAACATTATGTATCATAACATTACACAACTGGTATAATGCAATGCAAGGCAATGCAGTGCAACATACTTATTTTAACCCAAACCACGAGATTTGTCTAAACTAGGCAAGTTGTTTTATTGCCTATCCCGAACCAAACTGCCACCTTTTTACAACTTTAACCACAAGCTTAGCATCACCAGACTTATGAAACATAACATAACATCCTGCTTTGATATGAGGATGTGTTCATACTAGATGAAAGATTAAATGTGCTGATAATCAGAATCAGAATTATTAAGCCTCACAGAGATGGTGGTTTGCTAACAGATTTGATTTCAAGAACTGAGAAACTTGTTAAGTCAGCTTAGTCAGTTTATCTGTATAGCACAAAATTACAAAATCGTTTCAGAGTGCTTTACCATCTGTGCAATATATCATCCTCCTGTATTTTAAGCATTGGTTGAAAATCATTTTCCAATACTGAATCAAACCTTATTTTAAAAGATAAATAGTGCATTAGTCTTCTTTATGTCTCATGAGTTCAAGAAGCACCGACAGATTGGTCTAGTTCGTAGTTTGAGAACATCTTCTTACCCTTGAGCCGCTTAACATGGCTTGAGGTCCTGTTTTTGGATCAAACCCTCCAGCCATCTGGGCTCCCAGACCCTGCAGGTGATGCAGACATTCTCTGGTTCAGGTTCACTGCATTTAATCAGTGTGTATTTGCCACTCATCAGTATGATAAATAGGCACAAATGAAAAGCAAATCTGTATTCAAATGATACACAACAAAACACACAAAGGGCAAGTAGAATTATGGGAAAATCATTAAAACTGCACCTGTGTAAAGTACATGATGTGAGTGCAAAAACAGGTTCATGCAGCTTATTATTTAACCTCTTGTTCATGAATTTGGGATGTGTATTGTCTGTTCTGTTACTTATGATTTGGCAAATACATCCCAAGATGTACAAAGGTGGCTCTTCCTGTGCATGTTAGCATTATGCATGTAGGTGTAGGTGTACAAATGTGTGTTTGCACAACTCACTCCTGGGTGCGCTGGCTGTCCTGGAGGTCCTGGCTCACCAGGCTGTCCTGGCACACCGGGTTCTCCATCATAACCAGCAGATCCCCGCAGTCCCTAGAGAGCAGAGAGAGAGATGCTGTTTCACTCGTTTAAAAAACATTTTATAACTTCCCTCAGTCTGACAGTGATTCATTATATTGTGGATTTGAGGACTGAAATATATATTGATCAATCAATCAATTGGTGTATATGTCCAGTGGAACCTGTTATTCCATTTTTAAACAAATGATGCAGTTTAATTTCTCTGTGTTTATATGAACCATTTGCTGTAAAGTGCAGTAGGAAAAATATTGGTTACGTACTAATAAATCACCCTCAAAACGCTGCCCTCGACTGGATTGTAACTCCACCAACTGGAGCACATTCATTCATCAAACTGCTACATTTTTGCTTGCAAAGCACATTGCATCAACTTGCCACATTACATTATAGTCTGACAGTCTCTTGCCCTTGAGCTGAAAATATACAGAATTCATACTGTATATATATACTGCAGTTTTCTTTTATTTTGCTCCCTTTGGCTAGTTTGACAGAAGAGGGATTAATCAAGAGTCGTTCTCATGACCCCAGTGAGAAACAAGTCAAGTCAAGACGTCATGGGATGCTATTTTTAAGAGCTCAGAGTGAGCTTCCACTGGGTTAGGTAGACATGATGATTAGGCATTTAATTAATCTATTTAGATGTATAAAATAAGTATAAATATGTCAAGCTAAATAACAATAAGAAACATAGTAAGAATTAATACAGAAGGCTAAGAAACCCTGTCCCACAACACTGCTGCTGAAGCCAAATAGACAGAAAAACTTCCACAGAGAGATTAAGACACAAGTTCATATGGGAGTGCATATCTGTCACTGTCATGAAAAAAGATCCCATAAGCTATTATCGTCAGGAACTTTCTAAATAATGATTTAGTATCTCAGAATAACAAAAAAAAAAAAAAAAAAAAAAAAAAAACAGAAATAATAAGAAACTTTCTCAAAATAATGAGAGAGCTTCTCAGAATGATAAGAAACTTTCTCAAAATATTGAGAAACTTTCTAAAAATAATGAAGACCTTTCTTAAATTTTAAGAAAGGTCTTCATTGGGTAAGTTCCTCTAAATAATAAGGAACTTTCTCAAAATGTTGAAGAACTTTCTCAAACTATTACAAAACTCTCTAAAAATAATGACAAACTCTCTCAAACTATCAAGAAACTTTCTCAAAATAATATGGAACTTTCTAAAAATATTGAGAAACTTTCCCAAAATAATAACTTAGCATCTCTAAATAACGAGAAAGTTTCTCACAATAATGATAAACTTTCTAAAAAATAATGACTCAGTATCTACATGACTCAGGGGCCTCAAGGGCCAATACAGAGGCCAGTTTGACCATCAGGAATACAGTACGGAGGTGATTAATCGGTTCTGACTTCAGGGACAATGATGACATGGCGGGTTCGGGCGTGGAAAGGCAGCTTGAAGAGTTGGAGGAGCGAATTTGTAACATTACTATGTTAATTTGTAAGTATGCATCATCAATTGTGTTGATACTATTTGTTACTGTATAGCTGGAAGTTGTTTATTCCTGTAATTTGAACACAACTTGTGTGAGGTTATACAGTACTGTGTTAAAGTAAATGTTCACTTTCCTTGCTTCTTGTTCTGACACATTCAGAATCATTACTGCTTTTGCTGTTAGCATTTAACTGGCAGCTCACTTTGTGCACCAAAAACATGTATTTAAATAATTAAATCAACATCATTAATGTGCAACAACTAGCCAACTATTAGCTTTAACTAACGACTACAAGAGGACAAAGAATATCTTAAGTCGGGGGCACCCAACAAGAAACTTTCTCAAAATAACGAGTTAACATCTGAAAATAATGACTTATCTTGAAATAATGACTTCCTCAAAATAGTTGTTATTATCATTATAAAGTCATTGTTTGAAGTCATTATTTTGAGTAGGTTTCTTGTTACAATGATTAACAGGATCTTTTTTTGACACATTGGTGGTAACAGGCCTGTACAAGTTTATGATTGTACTATATCTGAGGTAATAAAACTGAAATGTTACCTCCTCATTAATGTATACTGCTTCATATGGTTTATCACATTGTGTGCTGCTTTATGGTCTCTGGAAACAATATTGGAAACAATATGACGTTTGTTTGTTTGTTTTCATTTTTGATATTTCTGATAAGCAAAATGAGGTGAGAGGATAAAATCTCCACTTAACAATGAATGGAGGAGGCCTATAACCTAATGACACTTCTTGTGTGTTGTGCTTTCAGATATTTTGTTTGTGTTACGTACAGGCCTTCCTTTGTTTCCACGAGGTCCTCTTTCTCCTGCAGTGCCGGGTGGTCCCTGTTGTGATAAACAAAACACGCCAATGAAAACATCTGAGAGCAACAATATTGCAATCACACAGACATGTCAAAGGGGCGTTTAAAATGTCACAATGACTCAGAGGAGAAAAGCAGGAGTCCTTTTAAGGTGAAGTTATGCAGGAGGTAACTGTCCTCTTATGCCATCTAGTGTCAGTCCAGGTAGCTCAACATTCATGCAGAAGAAGCTCCATAAAATTCAGTTTAGAGGTAAAACAGACAACCAAGACACTCACCATAGGTCCAGGGCGTCCTCTGATACCAGTTACCTGCAGGGATATCATCAAACAGAGTTATAACCTGAAAATAGACTGTACCTTTTTAATAATACCGTATCCCTGTTTGAAAATTTTATACTAAACAAACACTCACAATTGGGACATCTCCAGGTTCTCCCTTCTGACCCTGAAATAAACAAAGAGACAAAACCATTTAAATTCACTCTCCATCATGGTGATAACATCAACAAACATATGACAAATGATATGATAAAAACTGTGGCTTACCTTATAGATCCTGCCCCCACCTACAATGAGGGAAAAGCATAAAACATCACTTGTTTGCTTATTTCATTCTGCTGTAATACTTTGAGCCTGTCTTGAATCAGTTCTACGGAGATTCATTTGTCATCATTACAGCAAGCAGGTCAGTCAGGGTAAACAAATGAACAACAGTCAATTAATACAATCAGCCTGATGTCACTCATTCTTAGCATGAGTCTTGATGTGCAGCAGCTCAGTGATGGCGGTCATTTGTTCATTGTTTCTAACAGATAAATAGATTATTTCACCGGTGACAAAGGGAGCTGACAAAACCAAAACATATTTCATGGTGACGAGATCATTAATATTAGCTTATTAGTTTCCCACTGCGAACATTACTTTTCATTGTTGCTAATTGGGTCTCTTGGTTGGTATTGAAACTTGGCTGTGTGAAGCTCTTAGGCCAGATAACTGTGCTTCTATTATTTATATATTGTGATATATACTTGAATTCAGTAGAATAATCAAATATACATAACATGTTTATTTAATATATATTTAATTATATATTTTGAAAATAACTAAAAGCACAATCTGCATCATGTCTTATTAATATAAATATATATTAATATAAATAAAATAATATTGACACATATCAGAATATGTACTGATACTGATAATGACCAATATATCTGGGATAATTTAATATTGGGTCAATAATAAGGAGCCAAAAAAATCTGGCCAATAATACTAACACATATCGGACAACATATACTCTGATACCAATATTGGCTGACAGCTATTATAATTTAGTATAAGGCCAATAATATTGAGCTGAGAATATCAAGCTGATAAAATCAGGGCAATAATATTGACACATATTGGACAGCATATACACTGATACTGTAATAGACCGATATATCTGTGATAATCTAATACTGGGTCAATAAAATCAGGCCAATGATACTGACACATATTGGACAACATTCATACATGTATACCCCGATACCAATATAAGCCAATATAGCTATTAGAATTTAATATAGGCCAATAATATCAAGCTGTGAATATCAGGGTAATAATATTGACACGTCAGACAGCATTAACGCGGATACCGATATAGACTGATATAGCTGTGATAGTCTAATATTGGGTCAATAATATTGAGCCAAATTTGTTGAGCTGATAAAAGCAGGCCTATAATATTGACACATATCGGACAACATATACACTGATACTGATATAGACTGGTATAGTTGTGATATTCTAATATTACGACAATAATATGGAACTGATGATATGGAGCCAGTAAAATCAGGCCGATAGTACTGACAATTATTGGACAACGTACACACCAGTGCCGATATATATAAACCGATACCGATATAGATGTGATAATCTAATATACATCTGTCTGCCTCTATAATATAAATGTGCAATGTGCATGTCCATTTCAAATAAATAAATAAACCAAATAAATAAATAAACATTCAGTCAAAAAAGTCTAAAAAAGACATTTTTCACTTCTTGACTCAACAAATGACCACAGAGAGTGGCTGCTAACTTACCACCAAAACTGCCCTGTCCACCGCCACCACCACCACCGCCACCGCCGCCACCGCCGCCGCCGTCGGATGAACCACTCTGACAAATGGGGCAGCACTCGCCCTCGGGGATGATCATCTTCTCACAGTTAGTCAGATCATCGCACTGGATTTCGTCGCAGAGGACCTGACCGTTGTCACAAACACAGATCCGGCATGGTTCTGGCTTCCAGATGTCCCTGTTAGTGTACACCTGGCCATCCGCCGTGCAGCCCACGTCATCTCCTGGAACACACAGAGGTGGAGGACACTCTCAGTTGTGTTGATTTAATTAAAAGCAAAAGCAGCCAGTGATCTGATTATCTAAACCTTTGTTTCTCCACTAAAGGTTTGCCAAACACACCTGTTCTTTATTATGACTGTGGTGAGACTAATTTACAGAGACTGCAGACACGACAAAATGTACCGTTTCTCAAAGGGACAATTAACCACAAAATTAATAGTACTTCCTTCACAAGCTTCCTTCTGTGAAGTGATGTGGTTGGTTCGTGTAGTTCGGTTCAAAGAAAATCCTGCATGAAATTGCTCACAACATGGTCTGTGGATTATCTTGAGTAACCGGGTCATGATTTCTTGAAAGAGACGTCGCTGTTGAGTTTTTCAATTCACAATCTAGTTCTGTTTTATTCAAAAGAAGGCAGACATCTCTCCAAAAACAATTAAGGCCAGAAAATACAGATATATTTTGGATTTTGGGATGAACTGACATTTTAAAGTGTTTATGCATAGCTGGTGTCATGAATGACACAAGGAGAAATGAAGAAATGTTCTTGAGCTATTCAACCAGGTAAACAGATCGTGAACATCCGTTCATCCTCTCTTTGTGTTAAGGCTCACGTTGGGGCTGAGACCTATCCCAGCATGCACTGCACAGAAAGTTAAGGTTGTAAGGTTATCACATTCCCCATAATACTTTTAAGAAAAGCCTCTCCCAGTGAGTGCCTTCTCTCTGTGAGGCAACAGGACAAACCACTAAGCCACCATCGTGCCTGAAATGCACATATTCCTCCTCAGAGCAGCTGCCTCAGGGTAAAGCTGCTGAGTTACTCTCCTGTTTGAAAACACTGCAGGGTGTTTTTACTGCCAAAGAAATCATGATACATTTTTAAAGCCGATAAAGTCATAATCTCTCTGCTCTGCTCTTAACTTCAGGAAACAAATCATACAAACAAACAACTGAAAAAAGTTATAGACTCTTAGATATACGTAATAGTGCCGATTCCCTATAGGAGAACCCTGAATGGTTTCTGTTAGAACCCTGTATGAAGGTTCCACCTAGAACCTTTTCAGGGGGTTCAATATAGAACCCAACATAAAGGGTTATATGTAGAACTATCTGTAAAAAGTTCCACCCAGCACCCCCCAATGAAAGGTTCTTCATAGACCCTTTCCAATCTGTAGTGGTACCACCCACAATGCTCTGTGGGGGTTCTATCCAGAATATTTCCCCCTTATAAGGATGCTAACAATAACCCACGCAGGGGTTCTACCAGAAACCCTTTTATATTATGAGGGTTTCATCTAGAACCCATCCAATTGGTTTTTACAAAGAACTCCTTTATAATCCAAGGCTTTCATCTAGAGCAAGCCCTGGACTTTCCACCGAGAACCCTGTTATATTTCAAGGGTTTTTTCTAGTACAACCCCTTTGGGTTCTACCAAGAACCCTTTTATATTCTCAGGGTTTCATCTAGAACCCACCAAGGTGGAACTAAAAACACCTTTAATAAGATTTCACATATAATCCTCTTGTCTTAACCGCCATGCCTTTAACAATCAAAGAAAAATAAAGAAAAGAAAAGTCCAAAACGGGTTCTTTGTATTCTTTGTATTAGTATTCTACAAAAGCAAGTGGTTCTGGGTAAAACCACAGCCATTCAGGGAGAACTATTTTTTAAGGCATGTACACAATCCTCCCACACAGCAACACTCCCACAACAACATTTCTCTTTGCCGTTCAATTAGTTTTACAGTGTAATGTGGAACAAGGTTTTCCACCATATTCCGCGCTCACTGTCAGACAGAAAAACGGTCTGGAAAAGGTTTGTTGTAGTGAAGTCTGCAGCCGTTAGACATGACATCATTTCCTCCTGAGGCAGCGTCTCAGAAACATGACTCACTTTCAAAGGAGCAAACCTGCAGCCAGAGGCAACTGTTGAAAGGTGACTTTTGATTTCTAATCTGTACTTCACAAATAACTGAACAAACAATAATGTGCACAATATCTTGCACTGTATTCACAATTCTGTTCACAACAACACTAAAAATATTCATAAATAAAGCAAAATGCATCTTGTCCAGAGTAAATGGTCGTGAATAAGATATGAATGTAGAGGTAGGTCCCATGCAGGTGTGGTTAGGGCCATGCCTGGCTTTAACAAGAATCCTGTAATGTGAGCCCTCCTCTTCTCTCAGGTCAGCAGACACAAGGCTCTGAGTCCTTTACCTGTTCCTGATATAAACAGCAGGTGGCAGCTCTGAGCTTCAGACTGCAGGTAAGTCAGGTTACCCAGCTGCAGGAAAAAGGGAAGTTGCAAAAAAGAAATCCAAAGTGATGATAAAGATTCATGTCATTTAGTTTGAGAGGGGAGAGTATGATCTCAAACCTGCAGATTCTGGGCAATTCCAAAAAGGATAAAGTCAGAGAGCAGCGAGAATCAGGTGAAAGTGTACATCTGTGTGTACTGAGGCCTTCTGCAACATGTTTTAACACGGCTCAATCCCATATTTATATTTGTGTTAGACATGCCTGGGACAGGAGGAGCTGTGGCAGCTGTTTACATTTCATTTGTGAGCCGGATTAAAAGAGCTGAGTGCAAGAGGACAATTCTGAAAGTCAGTTCAGTTATCAAAACACAGAATTCGGACAATAAGTCAACTGCAACAAGAAACTGAAAACCTTAAAATGTTTAAGCAGTGATCAGAATTAGTTTTTTGGCCATGTTTGTTACAAGCTACTCCACAATGAAAAATAGTTCCACTACATCCCAACCACTTCAGCCTGTCAAACTTAAACTACTTTCAAAAAGCAGTTTGGCTACATTAGGTCATGTAAACTTTATTTATATAGCAACAAATTATGACAGAGCACTTTTCATAAAGAGCAGGTCTAGACTGTAATATTATTCACTGAGACCAAACCCAATTATCACAATCTCAGTCTGCAATCTCATATTGTTGATTTAGGCAGGCCAGTCTTGAGCCCAAGGATATGTTATAAGGAGAGAATTGAGCAGTTGGTGAGGTGGAATGAGGAAAATGCACAATTTCTAGGAAAATTCATAATATTCAATCACAGGCAACTTGGTTGCAAACCACATGTGATTTTATTGAAATAGCAGGTGACTGCCGTTAAATAACAACCCTAGCAAATGAGCTGTGGTACTGTGCCATATTGTATTGCAAAACACTTCTTTAAAATCCTATGAATATTTAGTTTATGATTACCTATTTAAACTATATCACAGCAAGTAATTAACTACTGAAAAAGCTACTGAGATTCAAATGTAGTTAAACAACCACCGGTTGTTGGCGACTGGTTGGTTATGCTCACGTCTGACCAGATTCTCATTGGCTGGAACTTGGATTAGCACCTGTATGGCTACCACTCAGTGCACTGTGCCCACTCTGCTCATTTAATTAAACCAGAGATAACATGCAGTTTTCTTTAATTTTTTTTCCGTTGTCTAATTAGTTGGTTGAAAAAAACTTTGACCAAGTTTTCTTTGGTTGACTACAGCTCTACACCAAACTACTGCAAAGTGTAGTTCAACTGGTAACTGAACTACACGTAGTTAATTACACCCAAACACTGACTGACACAATAAAGGAATATAAATCAGCTTTTCAGGCGCTCTCAGCATAGCTATACAGACTGCTTTGGACAGACGTATCTATACAGCAGGAGTGGGCAATTATTTTTCAGGGAAGAAGCCAAGTGAATGAAGTTACCATTAAACAGAAAACAGAAAATAAAAGTCTGATGATGGTTTAATGGTAAGCAAAATATTGTTGATGACCGAGTTTGCAAAGTTTTTGGTATTTCCATGCTGGCCTTGTGGGCCTCATGAAACCTTTCAGTGGGCTGCATCAGGCCCACAGGCCACATTTTGCCCAGGTCTACAAATAAATTTAGCTAACCAATATTTACTTTAATAGATCACATAGAGGGTTATTATTTACAGTATGTATTATTTAGCCATGTTCCTAGTTGCTCTCTGTGCTATGTAACATTTTTATAAATATTACTGTTCTGAACTTCTTTAGCTATAACTGTATAGCTTCACTATACTACAGGGATATAAATCCATAAAAATAACAAAAAAAGAACTGGCAGACTCTTAATTAAAACATGGAAATTTTGTGTTAGTTACCCACCCACACCCCCACCCTGTTTGGTGGTAGCAAAAAAGACACTGTGTCAAACAGCAAAACATCTTTAACCACCCACTCAGAAACTTCACCACGTGATTCTGAAGACTCATTCCTATTTTAGCCACCTGGGCCATAGATCTAATATTCAGAGCTGCACGTACAATCTGATAAAACAGATCAAATACATCAAGACTCCCGGAACAAGTCCACAGAAAGCTAACACTGAGATAACTTGTGATATGAGAGATACATTACATCGAAACATGCCTTAACAAGACATCATGGGACCTCAGAAATGCCTCCATTTAAGTCAAAGCTTGGATGCTGTACAAATGCACCATGTAATCAGACACTCTTAAGCTCATTACATCTAATCTTACCAGTATAAGTAGCTGTGATTTGGGTAATACCTCAGACAGTAGCATGAAATGTACATGTACACAAAAATGCTGGATTTACTTTTATTTTTAATGTGGTGTTTCTTGTTTTCTGAATTTTCTGCCTTAATATGTTATTAATTTTTATTTCTCCTGTTAGTTTTGTTCATTTATTTTCTTTTTTTTTTTCTCGTTCATGATCAAATAAACAAATACTGCTAAGAATGCCAGAATTTCACATGTAAGCAAGTGTAAATCTGTTATGCACTCTTGCAAAAGTGCTAAAATGCAAATAAAACACTTTAAATATACTAATAAAGCTGAGAATTAGCAATAACATTTCTGTTTAAACTTCATCGGGACTTCTTATGCGTTGCTGGGCAACCTGTCCATTTTAGAAATGTGTGATTATATTGAATTTTAAAGCATTCACAGTCACATTCACTCACACAGAAGGCCACAACTGCAAGTGACCTTGTGACATACCACAGCAGTCAGACTCTTTACAGTACCTCCAGTCCATACGCCTCCCCACCAGCTGTGTTGTTTGAGGACTGCAACTTATGTCTGTGTATATTTTAGAAGATCAGCGCACCAAGGAGCAAACAAAACCCCACAGGTATACTTTCTCAGCCTTCCTTGTTCTGTCAGCCACAAAGTATTTGAAGACATTAAATGGACAACATATTTCAGCAATGACATTTCCTGCCTTTTAACAACCAGTAATATCTCACTGTCCGTGAAGCTGTGGCCTGAAATGAAAACCAGTGCTAAGTTCATTTCTCTTCATTTGTGGGAACACTTGGCGTCACTTTGGCCATGAATCTTAATTTTCGGAAAGTGAACTCATTCTTTACTAGTATTATCTGTTAATTCTCTTTCATAAGAAGGAGGTTAGCTGTTTCCAGAAATACTGCTGTATTTATGATTGACTAGATTTGAATTCTTGTTAAAGGGATAGTACAGATTTTTGCTAAGTGTTATTGTGTGACTTCGGTGAATCCAAACTAACTCCTTAAAACACAGAAGTCACACATTAACACAGGCAAACTATCCAACCAAGGTAGTGATGTGCGACATCTGTGTTCTGTGAGAAAAGAATTGCAGTTTTTGCGTAAGGATTCTGGTTGCTTTGTACAGAGTGATTATCTGGCTTACATAACAGCAGTTTCCTGTCAGAAAAAGTCTAACGGCAAGGTAAAACACTGAAAATTTTACATGTAGCATTGGAGGTGCCCACAGCAGTACATTGCTTAAAGGAGAAATCTGTAACATATTTAATGCAATAAGTAATCAAATGACCACAGTGTGCCATCAGAGAATCAGTTCAAATTAATGTGGAATGAGTAAGCGTCTGTTTATGAGTCCTAAAACACTGACAGACAACTGACAGTTATAAACAGCTGATCAACTTACAGTATGGAACTTGTTGTTGCACACATCCTGTGCTCTTGCAAAGCTCCTGTAGCCTGCAGGGCTTCTCCGAGTCTGTACTCGTTTTTGCATGAACAATTGCTCCATATAATCCCTTTAAGGAGTCTGGTTGCTTTGGAGAGAGTGATATTTGGCTTATATAATGGCAGTTAAAGCAGTGACATTATTTGATGTGTAGCCTACACTTAAGTCATTTTTTATTGGGTCTTTTTAGGTGACCCTGTCTACAGCAGTCCAGTACTTCAGCTTCTGTGCTGTTGCTCCTGGCTGCTTCTCCAGCGTGGGAATGTGCTAACCACTATCTACTTTAAGTAATACACCAACTAATGGATAAGTGCCTCATACAGCCTCACTTTAAAAAGTCTGAACTAGCCCTTAAATATGTCCTCAAGCACACTGCATTATCTCTTGTTGGAATCTCATTCAGGTACGGATTATCTTTACAGGAGGTAAACTGTGTGTAGCTTCAGTCCTTTTCACTGCTCAAGCATAAAAAGCATCACACAAGGGATGTCTGGCTGAGCTGTCTGCCACAGAGCTGGAGAGCGATTTTTCCTGTTGGGTTTCAGAGATTTCAAACACTGCGTGTTGGGTGAGTTTGAAATTCACTGAGAGAGAAGTGTGGTTTTCAGAGCGATCCTAAAAAACACACCGCAGGCCTGGAGGAGGAGGAGGAGGGGGAGGAGGGGGAGGAGAGGAGGGACGTTCACTTTTTCCCTCCTCTCAGCTAATTCATTGCAGGTCCCACACTTTTCCGCAGACGCCGTAAAAGCGCAGTTTAACCGTGACTATGGTGAAATGGCATGCTCCCTACCGACGGTGACTGCTTGATCTGGATTTTCCACTAGTCAGCTAAGGGGGGCAGACGGTTTCCTCTCCTGGTTTCAAACATAGAGTCTGGAGCTCTTCAACATGACTCACGTGTCTGCTCTCCACCTATCATTTACCAGACATCAGCCAGATAACAAAAAACTCAACATCCTCACTCTTCAGTCCTGGCAAACATCCCAACCATGGGGAAAAACCTGGGAAACCTACTGCTGCTTTGCCACAAGAGAAGAGAGACAAAAAAAAAGTAGATAGTTTATGGATTTTCCTTGGCTAATATGGAAATACTCATAACACACTGTCTACAGGGAGAATCTGTTGCAGCCACAAGTCGAGGGGTTAGAAAATGACCTTATGGAAACAATGAGTCACATAAAACTGGATTTCTCATTTCCCTTTAGAAGAAAAAAAAGAAAAAAATAGATAAGTGGGTCCAAGTGGAGGCCCCAAACTGATCTTCAGAAAGATCAACACAGTCTCATGTCAGTTTGTGAAATAGTCACCAAATTTAATCTGCTTCGTGTACATGGACACAAATTCTCCACTATGTTGATGACACTCAGCACGACACTCTTTAATGGGTAGTGTGCTGCAGGAATGAGTCCTAAAACCTGGAAATGAGTTAGTATGTTAGCATCCCCTTTTCCCTCAGTAGGTTTTCTGAATAGATTTCTGGTTCAATGACTGAAATACGGTCTGTGGTTAACACAAGCTGAAGAGATTTTCACATTTTGTTCTACAGGAAATACATCAGTAAATACCACACTTGTGCGTTTTTAAGTGTTTACATATCTTAATAAAGCCAATTGTTAACAATTGGCTAAATGAGACTACAGAGGTTGCTCAGTGGTGGTGACTAGAGCCAGACAGATATATCAGTTGGACAATATTATTGGGCTGATATTGGACGATCACAGCTGGACTGGTCCATATTGATATCAGCATATATGTTGCCTAATATGTTTTTGCAGACCAGCTAGCAGCATTTTATGTAAATTTGATCATTTTTCCTAATTTAAGTTGTTCTTTTTGTGTTCAGTTATCTGATGTAATTTTCGAGTTTATATATATTAATAAAGAATATCAACTGATATATTAATCGTAATATTTTTTACTCCCAAATATCGGTATTGAGTATCAGTCGGGCTCTAATGGTGATGCTAAAGTAATGTGACCGTCACTTAGTTTGTTTAAAACATTAGGACCAAAACTACATTGGGTTAGGTTTTGTAAAAGATCATGGTTTGGGTAAAAATAACTACTTTCGTGAAACAATCCACACCGACTATCTCAAAAGAACTGAACCCCAGTCACTCATCCAGCTGTCCTTGTCCTTATTACTTTGAAAGTAGGGCTGACTGTCACAAAAAAAGTATTGACAATTAGTGTCCATGGAAACAAAACTATAGGTTACATTTCCTGACTATTTCATGAACTGCCGTGATTCAGGCCTGGAAAGATAGTTTCCACTTGGAAAAGGATTTGACATTAACCTAGAATCTATGAAAAAAAGAAGAAACAGCAATGAAAATTCAGGAGTGAAATCAAGCAGGAGTTTAAAGAAAGGGTCACATCACATTCATGGGAAAAGTGGACACCACGTGTCCCAGTTAAGGAAGGTTGTGTTAAGTTGTGTAAAATTGCCTCTTCTGTAGTTTTTACCAGATTTAGGGGCTTGGTGGTGCCACTGGTTTATAATATTCCTATCCCTATGGATGATAAGTCCATGAAACCATGTCTGGCGTTTGTTTCCTTTTGTGTTGTGAACAAGTTCTCCATGGCAGCGAGAGGAACTTGCTCTAGCTGACACGGTTAATACTGAGAGGAGCGTAGCCTGATTCCTAGTCCAGATGCAGATGAGTTACAGCTGCTGAGGGGTGGCTCTGCAGCAGCTGTGCTTTCCTGCTCTGAAACACTCGGTGTCAAGGCCAAACATAAATCTTCCCTCTGTAAAGGACCTTTAGCTTGACCTGCTATTGGTCCACTTAAGCTGTCCATAAAAGCAGCCATTCCACAAGCATCAGTCGAGGTCATACTGACCCAAAGCCAGAGCTGCGATGGTTTAAAAAACAAGTCAACAAGCTGTTTGCTCCAAAGCCAATCAACACCCACTGATCTGCTTTTTTAATGACTGGCGCAAAGATGTTCATACATCAAACAAAAAGCATGTCTGTTTAATATTGTGATGCATGGAGGATTTGCTGTATTGTGTTGACAGGGCTTGAAAATCTGTAATAACGCTCTAGTTTGAACATGCTCCTCAACGCTGGTTTCCACAAACACAGCTCAGTATCTCGAGGGAGGGGTAGCGAGCCCGGGCCAGGAAAGTTGAAATGAATAAGTTGCCTGCTGATTACATGTCTAGGCTTTTCCATCAACAGGCCCTGTCTCCACCGGGTCGTCCTGCAACCGCAGATATGAGCTGTTCCCATCCCGTGTTCAGCCCCCCCAACCTCTTTATCTGTTTGGCTGACTGACTTCTTCCTTTCTGTTGCCTTGGGTTTGATTCACTTCCATCATCTAACTCATCCATTCTTGAGAAATGTACAAATCATGTCCTATCAAAAAACACATTTAAAACTGACTAATACCAACACACTAATTCCATTTTTTGTGAAAATATATTCTTTAAGGATTTACAGATGTTGACCTTTGTTACCCTTTGAAGACCCTTGTCAGAGACAAAAATTCACAACTTCAAACAATTTAAACATGTCTTAAAAGCCTTGGAAATCTAAAACTAACAATACTCACTGATAACACAGGCATAAAAACGTGCTATTATAGTCGTCTTTGTTTTTTATGAAATTGTTGGCCCTGTAAAGTTATGTTCCAGACTTCCATCAGTTCTGTCAAATTTTTACAAAAACATGATTTAATTAGGCATCAAAAGGGTCAGCTATACCCTAAAGGCCCCTGTCTCATTTCCGGGTTTAAAAAGGCAGGAATACTGCAGTGGTAAACTTTCTATTTTTCCACAAATTCATTAAATAATATTGCAATCATATGTGTCTCAACCATAACATGTCAACTCTGTAGCCCTTTTAATCAAAGCAAAGTAAGTTATTGATTAATTAAATTAAATTAAATTAATTATGGTTTAAAAGTCTGCATTTTGATCAGCATTAAGAGAACTCTGATCAACTTTAAAAATTAAATGGCTACTATGACTTCATCAGGTCCATAAGACGTCATAATAAAGCGTAATCACTAGCAGGTTGGCCCATTACAAGGTTTAATAGCCAAGAGTCTGATCTTTTAAAATATAGTTTCCCAAAATAATTGAAGAGTAAAAATCTAGAGTGTACGCTTCAGAGCAGAACTGACTATTGTGATCTGAATCAGCATTTTCATATGAAATAATCCTTTTTAAGATCAAATAAATTACTGTGAGAGGCAAAAACAAGCATTTAGAAGATGGACTGTGCATGTGTGTGGCCTCGTCTCTCAAACATTCTTTACTTTCACTCTCATGAAATATTGTGATAGCAACAACTGACAGAAAGTCCTTAATACTAACAGTTGTACCAATAAATAGGTCCTGTCTCTTCACGCCATATGGAAACTGCAATTAGCTGCACATGAGTGTACTCATTATGAACTAAACTTGCTGTGCGACAGATGGCAGGCTCTAAAATGAACAATTTGCTGTAATCAGGGAATTAGAAAACACAAGCTGTTGAAATGAAAATTCAATGTTCACCAACATCACACTCAATGTTTCACTGCAAACACATAGAGGGCTGGAGCCTCTTCGGCCTGATCTGAGGCTGTCGCCCCGGTCAGAGCATCAAATGTACTCACAATAAACTGTGTACTGCAGAGAAGACGAGGTCCACGCACACACAGAATGTGACTTCATGTGGATTACAACCCTGGTTTCTGTTTGTTTTCTACACTGTGGCTTTATGTTGAATAATTTTGGGGTTACACTGTGACCACATATGTTCTTTATGTTTATTTTCTTTTCTCTGCAGTTTTGCATCAAATACGTTGCAGACGTGACTGCAGAAGACAGTGTTGTTTAGGAAATGTCATATACTTTGCAGTACTTCATAACAAACGTGCAATATAAACATTTGTATTTAAACTTCATGACCCCTCTTTATGTTCTAGCTCTGAGCAACTATGTTAAAGTATACTTAAAGGGCTATTCTGGAATTTTTTTTTTTTTTTTTTTTTTTTTTTTTTTTTGGGTTCTATTTTTTATTTTACATATTTTGGGGTCTCAATGACAAGTAGACACAAAAGGTTTTAATTTTTTGTTTAATGTTTAGTTTAAAAGGTAGTTTTAAATGTTTAGTTTATATCGAAAATAACAAACAAATCAATGGAGGCAGTGGTGGACCAGCAACTCCAATGTCCTGCAAAGTAAAATTACTGTTTTTGTCAATGGGATCTGGTGGCTTTGAAGAGAGATGTATAATAAATAAAAATGCTGTCAGAAACTGAGAATAACAGTCATCAGTGGGAAAAACAAGCACTTTTAGTGGACATATTTTGGTGGGTGCATTTGCCCCCAAGGGTTATGTTGCAGTCATTGCAGCACGTTTTGCATCTGCCAGCTTAGGCAATCTCCTGGAACAATTCCAAAACTTTTTGTACCTGTTTGTCCAGCCTGTCCTCACCAGAAACATATGCATTTGTAGGTCGAATGCACAAGCAGCTTATTCCAATCCA
Organism: Lutjanus erythropterus; assembly: GCF_056507025.1. Classification (NCBI taxonomy): domain Eukaryota; kingdom Metazoa; phylum Chordata; class Actinopteri; order Lutjaniformes; family Lutjanidae; genus Lutjanus; species Lutjanus erythropterus. The sequence continues at coordinate 2,110,671 of NC_139324.1, read as the reverse complement.
TATTTCCAATTATTGTTAGGTGGCCACAGTAGGTTAGTGGGCATAGTATGACAGGAAAAGTATAAATAGCGAAGAAAATCTGCAAATGGAGGAGGTGGGTCGGTCAGACAAACAGGACTTTCACCCAGGAGACTGGGGTTCATGTACTGTGTGAAATTAAAAGTCAGTGTGAGTTATTTTAAGTCACTTAAGGTTTGTTTTTTGTCACTTCCATTTAAACCCCGACCACAATCTTATTGTAAACCTATTTAATTATTTTTTATGGATTAATCTAATCAAACTGCAACCATTTTACATGTTATCCATGTCTGTAATGTGATGTGTGTCATGTGACTTAGATAATGAAGGATGCGTTGTACTAGTCAGTTATATTAGTCATCAGATTACAAAATTTAAGAAAACAGATTAATTAAATTACACATGATAAAATGAAAAGATGAGACTTGATCCATGCCATGAGACAATCAAACAGCCTGGCATTGAAAATGCAGTGTTCAAACTGAAACAGTCCAAATCTGTGGAAAACAGATATGGTATTTTGCTTGTATCTTAGTGTAAAATTGCCTCTGAGTCTAAAACTGTTTGATTTGAAAACAAATCTTACACAAAGTCGCGGTAAACTGTCAAACATGTGTTTTTCATATCCTCTGGAGCTAGCACCAGTGCACATTGATCAAGCTAAATAACACACACTGACACACTGTACTAAATGTGAACAATGTGTTGCACTGCCTGTCTAACCTTTACTTTATTCAAAAAGCAGTGCTGGTCTTGTGAAAATTGACATGAAACTACTGAATCAGTCAGTATAGATACTGGCCTGGCCATCAGGTCTGATTCTAACACATAAAACATGCAACATTTTCTGTTAGTGCTCCTGAGAAAACACAGGAGATGATGTTAGGATGTCAGGAGGTGGTTTTAGTGCAATAACTGATAATTCTTCATAATAACTGGAGCATACACAATCATTATCTAATCTCCACTGACACATTTGTAAAGTTCCAATAAATTTTTTAAATGTGTTACCATCAATTATCAATATTAGATTTGGCCGGTCCATGTAAAAGCAGATATGAAGCAAAGGAAAATGGGTGACGTCAAACATTCCAGTTTAGCAGAGCAGAGCTTTAATATATACACGGGGTCAGAGCGCCCTGGTGTTTTACACCAACTGAGCACATAGCCAGATGTGAAAGAATAAACTGTGGATCCTGTATGCTGAGGAACTCGTCTCCAGTGCAATATGCTCTGGCTGCGTGACTAAAACACAAAGAAACCCAGTGATGACGAGCGTTTCTGGCCTTTACATTTAAAGAAAACAAATGGAGGTGAAATATAACATCTGGAAATAAAGCAAGATTCTGCAGATGTATCTGGAGTGAAATGGTACGAGCATTATAGTGTTTATACGTCTTCTTAACACATCATCTGCATCTTAGCCTTGTTACACCGACACTGCAGTACATCTGTTATAGCTTGTGAATTCATTCTCAACCTAATTTGAGAAAAAATAAAGTCTAATTATCAGTATTATTTGAAAAAAAATCTTTTATTGAAATGATTTGCACTGCTCAACTTTGATGAATTGGTACTATAACATGTGTCAGCTCTGTTTCAATGTGGATTAGTGTCAAACCACTTTTTACACCACAGAAGTTTTAGATCTGCAGAAAGTACAACATACTGTGCTGTAAACTGATATGTTTCAGTCTGGTACTGTCAGTACAAGGAGTTGTAATGCTTACATTATGTTAACGCTAATCCTGAATGTAATTTAATTCCTTGGTGTTAAAAGTATTAAAGGGTCACTTAAGACAAATCACAAAAAAAAAAAAATAAAAAAAAAAAAATCACATACCCCTATTGGTATAAGTCACGTAGATCATTTTATATCAATATTTCAAGATATTGCCCCTTACACATCTGTTGCCATCCCATTAACAATAGAGATTAATCAGATGTTTCTTGCAGTATTTAAATCATCAGAAAGTGACATTTGTAATATTCAAAAGAAGGAAAGGAGCAGTGTCTGGGTTAGGGCTGATGATCCACAGACCTCACTAGCAGCAGTTTTGATTTGAGCTACTTTCCATGAAGAAATGGTCCCCATTAATACTGGTGACAGCGTACTCTGCAGATTATCCTCAGCAGTAACTGTTGGAAAGAAAGTTTCCGGAGAATTTTTGACACTTTGAGCACAAATAAAATTCCTTTTGTCATCATTTTATCAGGCTCAAGGCAGAAATCTCAGAGACTAAATACGACATTCACATGGCAGCTTTGTGAAATAGTCACAACACTTCATCTATTAGATTCATGTGCATGGACACAAATTTTCCATTTTTTTTTTCATGACACTGACCAACACTTCCAAACTAATGTGTTATCCACAGTTCTCTTTCCACAGTCCAGTTAACAATAATAAATACCCAGCATCTGGGTACACTTTCAAAATAAAGGTCTTGAGTATGTTTAGGCACCAAAGCTACTTCGTTGTTTTTAAGAAAAGATCATGGTTTGGGTAAAAATTACTACCTCCTTTAAACAATAAATATGCAACGTCCAGGTACACTTTCAAAATAAAGGTCTTGAGTAGGTTTAGGCATCAAAACTACTTTGTTATTTTCAGGAAAAGACCATGATTTCGGTTAAAATAACTACTTCCATAAAACAATAAATATGTGACATCCAGTTACACTTTCAAAATAAATGTTTTGGATAGGTTTAGGAAACAAAACTACCTGGTGAGGTTTAGGAAAAAATATGGTTTGGCTTACACCGTGCATGCCTCAATAGTTAAAGGGCTAAATGGGAAAATATGTTTTATGAGTGTTATTTTGCAGTTTAAAGCATTAAAAAATGCATTCCCTGCACTGTTAACCACACTGTCTGCAGCTGACATCTGTGCTAAACACATCTGTTGGCCTTCCCAAGTGCTTAGACTGGGGTGATGGAACAAAATGTCTGTTCCTCTCTGTCTGTGTTTGACTTTGAATCACAGGTGGTTGCATTAAAATCTTGTTGATCATTTTCCCTGTGCACCAACATCACACTCAAGGGACAATGCTGTTGCACACAAGTTGCAGCTCAGCACACAGAAATCCAACAAGTGCAAAACAATCGACTGTACACAAAGTATACAGTGAGTTCAACATATAACCTAAACAGTAACAGAGACTTTTCATTTTGAAACATCTCTGAAGATTTAAATGCTGGCTTGTAAAAGCCGAATGATGATGCACAGATGCTAAACCTATCATTCTTCAGGTGGGGTGGGGTTTTAAGTTGTTTTATGAGGTGTCCTATATTAGTGGTGAGGAGACCCCAAAGGCAACAGAGACTTATTGCCTCCACATTTTGTCTGACCTCAGCGCTACAGCAGAACGCTGCATCCTCTCCTCAAACCCAAATGGCTGCCCGAGGCTCCTCTTTAAATCCCACTTTTTCTTTCGCATTAGCCTGTGTTTTCTCATATCCCCGTCAAGCCCTCCAATCTCCCTTTCCCTCTTCTTATCCCTATCAAAGCACGCTGCTCCTTTTGGACTTTTCCTCCACACTTCTCTATGTTTTTTTTTTCCTTTTTCTGCTCTGTTCTGAATCTTTTCTGGGTACTGTCTTATTTTTTTTATTTTTTTTTTTGTCTCCATTTTGTTGTTCTAAAAGGTCAGAGAAATGATGCAACTGCTGGGCCACGACACAAGCAATCTCTGTATCATGTGCACAGCCCCTCTTCAGGCAAAGGATGTTTTGGGCAAATATTTACATTTTCAGCTGGGCTGCACAGTGTCAAGTCACAAGCTTGACACTATTTATATTTAGATTAGATTGTGAGTTTTAGCTGATACATCTTGTCTAAAATGTACGGAGGCCCTGAGGAGCAAATGAGAAAAACTATTCTGGTGATCAATTTTCTGAGTCTGATCAAAACTGATAAGCTTTCTAAGTTCCTTATTTTTAGTTGTTCATCTTCTGTGAGGGAAAAAAAGGTTTAAAGTAAAGTTTTTAACTTTATTTTCATCTGTAAAAATGTGAAAACAGGTTAAAAAAAATGGGGAAAGGGGGTCTTACCAGGATAACTTTTCTAAGTTCCTTCATTTTTTTGTCTTCATTCAAATTGGTAAGAAAACAACTTTGCCATTAAAAAAAGTTTTGTTTTTTTGTTTTTTTTAAAAAGCCAGGTTAAAAAGAAAACAGTTTTGTAAGTTACTCTATTTTTTTATTTTCATCTGTGAAAGTGTGAAAATAGGTTACAAAAGCTTAAGAATTATTTATTTTTTTGTTTTGTTTTGTTTCTTTTTTTTAAAGTGTTTGTTGTTGTATACCCATTTCACCCACTACCAAGCACCAAGAGGTGAAAAATGAAGCCAGTGTGGAAGTGCCAAAAAGTGCAGTTCCTTCCATGGCCACTAAGGCTTGAGGTGAGTCAATCCACATAGATCCCCATATTGAAATGCTCAAATATACAGCCGAAATAAACCTGTGTACAGTCTGGTACAAAACATGGTTTTGTAAATTAAATTTTGCACAGTTAAGGATGTGTGCTGGGTGACAGTTGGGATAGGTGGCTAGTTGCTAGCCACCATACTCGAAACAGGACTGAAAACATTCATGTTTTCCTCCAGGTGAATTTTAATTTTTCCATGCACTCTAAACACAAGGTATGTATATAATGTGTTAACAAGTTAAGTTCATGTTAGTAACATCTTTATTTTGGCCACTAATTCTTGGTGCTAATTAATTAAAATTTTTAGCCAAAAGAAAAATGTGACTGTGATCCAAAAAAGCAACTTAGAACAATGATCTTGGCCAAGCCTTTTCCAACATCTGTTCGTAAGTCATAAATACAGTAGAAAAAAAATAGATTTATATATTTTTTAAATTTTTTTTCCCCAAAAATTTGCCTCTCAGGGCTTCCATACCTTCTGGTTAAGACAATCAGCAAATACTCACTCTATCTCATGTAAATGAGATGAAGGTGAATGAAGGTTGTGACCTCACACTTTACAGTAAAGCTGAAAATGTGAATGTCTATCATAAAAAAAGGATCACCAGATTTTTTTTTTCCTTACTTGCCTTTCAGGGCTTTCATAATAACACCTATAATGTCAAAGAGAATAAATAAAATTTCCAACAGTGACTATGTTAAAAATAGTTAGGACCACTGCAGGACCAACTCCCCTTAAACAAGCTAAAGAACGCCTCCATCATCTTTTTGATATGGCCACAGCCCTTCATATAAACAGGCCCCTTACATTATCCTTAATATAGGAGCACTAATAAATCTTTTAATCTTTAATTATTCTTTGTCGGTTTCACCCTAACTTCTTAAAGTTTATTTATGTTGAGTGAGTGCAGGGTTTAATTCTAAAACAAAAGTTTTTCAATGTAGAAAATTGCATCACTGGAAGATCCTTGTTTGAAACTTATGTGTATTTACAGAGATGCAATTTCAGAAATGGGTTGCAGTCCTGAAACTGCAACACAAAGCCAATGTTATGGAGAGGCTTTTGGAAGCAGAGATTGAATCTGTAAAGAAAACAGTGCCTGAGCAGATGGTTTAGGCCAAAAATTCCTCAAAACATCATGAGATATGCTTGATTTGGCATTAGTCCACTATCATTTCTGAAATGGAAACCATGACTTAATTCCAGGTAAACTACATCAACTGTTCCAAATTTTTCAAACAGTTCCAGGAGATGTCTATTATTACTTTGCAGCCGTTAAAGTCTGCAGAGCTTCAGTGAAACACAGAGGGATAACAGCTTGGGCTGACTGCCTCTCTACAGGTACAAACCACCTGGACTGTCACTGTTGTACAAAACTCATCTTTATTTAAAGATAAATAATGCAGTGGCTCTGCTGTCCAGTAGCCAGAGGGGTTCCAAACTGTGAGGCCCCTCACTGTGATGACATCACTCAGGCTGAAGCCCCGGGGGACACTGGGAATTTATCACTTTCTCTTTATTGCTAAATGGAGCCCTTGAAGTTTACTGCAGCCCGCATTTTTGTCAATGCTGGAGACAGAAACAGACAGGGAGAGGTGATGAGGTCAGAAGGTCACTGTTATGATGCGTTTTACTTTAGGTCACTGAGGTCACCGAGGCCCGGCAAAGTAATGGCCACATGGATCTCTTTTGAAAAGGTTGAATGTGAAGCAGAAACAGCGTCTCTGTTACATAGTTTTTTCCACCAGAGACCACTTATAACATGTTCCACTTGGTCACATGAATAACAACATTAAAGTGAAAATAAAATCCATCATCATTAAGCTCCAAAGCTCACAAGAATTACTTTGCCCACAAGAAAGAAGCAAAAAGAAAGAGGCACATTTTTTTTTATTTAAAGTTACAACAAGGAGTTTGTAAGTGGTTATGAAACTCAGTTTAACACTGATGCCTTTATATGGCCTACATAAGATTGGCTATTGTCATTCTTGATTGTTATTCTTAATGGCTGCCAAGGGGTCAGATTATCCTTGAATTCAGATGAAACAAACCTGCGTTTCTGTTTTTCCAGGCACAGTTACAGTGAGTAGCATGTTAGCCAGTTAAAGCAGGATGAGATTTTTATATAATAAAAATTATATATACATATTATATATTATTTTCTATAATTTTATTTTTTTAGATTAAATTTTATAGTTGTGGCAATGGAGGTACTACCACTTTTGTCCACAGGGGCCTCCAAAATCAACAAAATATGAAAGTCCCTTGTAGTAGCTTTAAAAGAGGTAGTTACTAAAATTACACGTACATGGTGCTGTTGCCAAGTGCCAAATTCCAGGGCTTAATAATGAGGCCAGTACAGTGCAAGTGCTAAAAACTACAGTTCTTCAAATAGCCACTAGAGGCTGGCTCCAAAAGTGAGTCAATCCCCATAGACTCAATTATTAAAAATTCAAACTTTACAGCAGAAATAAACATATTTACAGCCTGGTACAAAACATCATTTTAGTCTCTATAGCAAATTTCCCTGTTCATAACTGTGTCGCTGAATTTTTATATAACTATTAAGTTATATTAAGGCTTAAAGTTATAGTGGAGTATAGTTAGGCCTATGGTAAATTGAGTTAGTTTACTAAAGCTGTGTCAGACAGTATTAGTGTCAACAAACTGCAGCAATGACAGTGGTGAATGAAACATTATCGTTACCAGTGACAATGACTTTCTTTAATTGGTCCAAACATTGAGTAAGAAAGTAGTAAATCTCAGCACATGATACACTCGGGGTTACTAACCTACATACAATTCATAGGGAGCCTCCGTTAGACTCAGTTATTCTGCAATTGTGTTATATTTATTACTTAAATTGACTACCTTGTGAGCTGAATTTTGCTGCCATCATTTTATTAGTCAGTGGTGTATCAATATGATCTTGGTCAGTTGCAGGGATGCAGCTGCACATAATTTGGGCGTGCTTGCACATGGATGTCTTCCCAAATAAAATATATGACAGTAACAGAATGGCACATTTAAAATGATCTATTGATCTAAATCCCGCCTCTTTTCACCTTGTGCTCCAATGACAGTTGAGCAAGCTCTGTACCTCGGTCAAAAGAATTTGCTGAGGGACCTGTAAAAGCAACATATATTCACATCTGAAGTTTGCAAATGTAGAATAATCATAGGCCAGCTAGTCAGCTAGCATTTTGCTAATGTTAGATAGCTACTTAGCTAATGTTTTGCTAACATTAGATAATTTAATATTCGACCCTGTATGTGTCTTTTACAGGAAAAGAGGAAAAATGACCGAGGTACCGTTCTTGCTCAACTGTCATTGGAGCACAGAGCAAGAAGTGGTGGAAGTTAGGGTTAGGGTTAATATTCACACATATGTTTTCATTTGTGTACATTTGTGTACGTTGCACCATCAAGTTTCTACTGTAACCCAGAAAGGATAAACGTAACACTGGCTCTAGATACAGCATTTTGCATTTTTCACAAGTTTTGTGGCTATCATATGTTCTCCTACATGCTTGGAAGGGGAGGGTGAGTCAGGCAGTACTAGATGCCACTAAATCCTACACACTGGCCCTTTCAATCAAGGGTGGGCAATTATTTTTCCTAAGGGGCCACATGAGAAGCCCTGATTGTTGCCGGGGGACACACAAATTTTTGTCACACTCTACCTCAATTTTATTGTTAAGATTAAATATAGAAAACATACTGTAAACTTACTCTTAGTCTTCAGTATTTATTATACTGAAAATCATTCCAAACAGCATCTTATTAAGAACATTTAATTATGTAGGAGTCTTTGAAAATACTGTACAGGTAATCTAAAGCAGCACACCAGGGATGCTGCAGATACAACCCATCCCATATACCTGTTTTATCTTTGGCAAGAACTGTTAGCTGCATAACAGCCAGATATAAAAAATACCAAAAGAAAAATGCACAAATGACTGTCTTCAGATGAGAACATTAGTTTGTTTTTGAATAATCCACTGTGGATTCTCAGTGCCAAAAACAAATAGCATGACAAAATAATACTGTTTCGTACACACAGAACAAACACGTGATGCTTGGACACAACTCATCATGAACTCCTGTTTGCTTCTTTGACAAGAACTGTTGAGCAACAAAACAAACCTGATGGGAAAAAATCCAAAACAGTACATAAACACATGTGTAGGTTACTTTTTTCAATGTATGAGAACAGGAGTACTTTTGTTTTGTTTTTTGAATGATTCAGTGTGGATGTTAATGCCAATAAAATAAAAATCTTGACAAAAAATAATACTATTTTCTACACAGCAACATGTTCGTTGCAAACTAAGCACACAGCCTTATTGCTGATCTCCGTGAAAAAAAACTTAACAGTCCATGACTTATTAAACACTCGACATTCAGCATTAACCTTACGCTTTTTAGTGCTCATTTGGTGACTCCAGTGTTGTCCTCCTGTGTTCCACAAACAAAATGAAAATCCCTATTCGCTCAACCTGCCGTGGGCATGTCTCAATCACCTCAGCAGAAGATGCAGCGACTGCAAACATCGCTCACATTGATCAATAGATTTAGATAATTTCATTCGTCTCTTTAGCCTCTTAAGTAAAATGGCATGGTTTGCCTTCAACATCGCGGGCCAGATAGAACCATCATGTGGGCTGGATCCGGCCCACGGGCGTACAATGCCCAGGTCTGCTTTAAATATTTATATATATGAATATATAGTCTGCCGAATTAAAACATAAAGCTCCATACTAGTTAATAAAATTTCATGTTTTGTGAAGGAAATTAAATCAAAATGTATCTGTAGTTAAATCTACTTATGAGTAAATGCTGTCACTCTCTCTCACACACAGACACACACACAGTGACCTCTATTCCTCTAATGAGAGAAGTATGAGGGCAATATTCCCACCCATGTCCTTGTGACATTATGGCAGAACACCAAACTTCATGAACCAACGAGGCACTATTTTACAGGCCTCTCGAGTCTGTTCCTGCGATGTCATCAGTGCCAAGCAGAGGATTACTTGTTGGCAGATGTGCGGCAGTTTGTTTGCTGAGCCTCCTCCCTTCTATCAGTAACAGTTGCATTCTTTATTCAACAGGTCATCAACAGCTGTGTGAGCCTCAGTCTTCCCAAAAGACACACTCCAACCAGAGAAGAGGCCATGGTTACAGTTGTCTTCATTTCTAAAGAGCTAACAAATCGCCAACTGACCTAGTTTTCCTAGTTACAAAAAATAAAACAGCCATTTGCAAATATTTCAACACCTCAATGCTGGAAACGGTGCACATTTTATTTACTTTTGCCCATAACATTCCCATAAAGGAACAGTTCACCCCCAAATTCAAAAATGTTTTATCCTCTGGTCTGTGTTGCTAGAATTTTTCGGTGTAAGTTGCAGAGTTTTGGAGATGGAGGATGTAGAGTGTCTGCCTTATCTCAATTATCATGAGACATAAATGGCACTTGGTTTATGGTGCTCAAAGCACCAAAAACTACATTTGAAAAACTGCATTCAGCATCGCTTTCCAAAAATCATGACCTGGTTACACAAGATAATCCATAGACACTGATGCATAGGAACTACTTTCTTTTCATTAGAAATAAAGTAGTTCCTGTAGAAAGTAGTTTCTGCATGAAACTGCTCACAACAATGTGTGTGGATTATCTCAAGTGAGCCGGTCATGATTTCTGAAAAGAAACGCTGGTTTTGAATTTTTCAAATGTATTTTTTGTCCCATTATATTCGAGATTATAAGGCTGACATCTCTATGGCCAAAATCTCAAACACTCTGCAACCCACTCACAAAACAATCTAGATGGATAAATAGCACTAAAAGCCAAAGATATGCAAAATATGCAAATATGCAGTTTTTGATATGTGGGTGAAATGTCCCTTTAACTATGATTTGATCATGTTTTTTAATCTTTTGACCATGAATCACAATAGTCAACAACAACCAGAGCAGAAACACGAGCTCTTCCAGAGGAAATTCCAAATTGATATGACTTCCTGTGTTGGAGTCGGACCAGCCTATTGCAGTCCAGTAATTGGGGGGAGGGTGAGATTAGAGAGAAATATTTGCCTTTAATGACATGATGCAAACAATCCTCTGGGCTTCCCTCGTTGTCACTTCTTCCACATCACACTCTCACTCTTGTTCTCATTAGAGATTCCCACTTCTGTCCCTGCCTTGACTCCTCTCTGTCCTCTTCCTCCTGCTTTCTCTTTCAGCCCCTCTGTTCTTTCTCTCCCTCCTCCCTTCCCTCTGATAGTTATGGAATTATGATGAAATTAAGTTTCCTCCTCTCCAGTCTTATCCCACGTTTAAAGCTTATCCCCTTTAAATGCCAGGCCACATCAGAGACAGGTTTATAAAACAGAGGGACCATGAAGTTAAATAGACGACTCAAAGCCTGTAGTTGGAGCTCTAATTGAGCCCAGGTAAATGAAGAGTGGCGTGACGTACAGCACAGTCCTAGCTGCATAAACCTGAGGCACTGGAGTGGCTGATGAAGTGAAGCCTGAGCCTGAATGTCTATACACCACAGCAATTACCATGTTATTCTGCAGGATACGGTTTCTGTAGGAAAAACCATGTGGCTTTTCCTTAACTCTGAAGTATATTTACAGAAACACAAAGTGCTGGTATTTCACGTCATTCATATGGATATCATTTTAAGACTGGTGGACTTTAAATTACCATGCCAGCATTTGGATTTGTTACTCTCTAACTTCCCACAATGTACTGTAAACAGTTAAAAGCTAACATTGCTTGATGTGTGAAGCCTGCTAGCTGACAATCTGAATGCAAGCTAAATTATATGATATTTAACACTTTTACCAGTAGAAGAACATTATTTTGTCCTCCAATATGATCTAAAAGTTGTCCACCACAAGTAAAAGTCCTGCATTCAAACTTCCAAATAAGTTTTATCTGCAAAATGGCCTTAAAGTCTGCCATGCCAGACAAAGAAAAACAGATCATTTTCACATTATAACGTCAAATAAGGTTATTGTTATAAAAAGATTAACATTATAACAAAACATATTCATATTATGACATACAAACGTATCATGCTGTAACAAGAAACTGTTCTTGTTATGACAATATACCATTTCTCTTGTGACAACATGAAAATATCTTGTTATGAAAACCATTTCCACATTATAACATGATAACTTATATTGTTATAACCATTAGTTAAACAAAATGAATAGTATATTGTTATAATACAAACAGTTTCTAAGCAACAGCAAGCGCCTTGAACCCATGGTGTTGGTTCGTAAAATGTTTGCTTGTGTTGAGCGGCTGCTTTTTGTGACGTGGTATTGCAGTAGTTTTATGAGTATGAGTACAAGTACGTGAGAACAGTATCAGACTGATACCTGATGTTGGTATCAGTCCTGGTGCATCCCTAGATATAACATGAAAAATAATATGTTGTTAATTGTATATTCTTCTAACAAGAGTTTATTGTTATAACATGGTAACTATATAGGTTATCAAATTATAACATGAAACGTTTTATATTGTATAAATAGCAAGAAAGTTGTTGTAATGTGAGGTCTGTATGTTGTAATAACATGAAAATATCTTCTTGCATCATACTGATTTTTTTTTTCTGGCATGGCAGAGATATGCTGCCATACTTTAGTATCAGAAGTAAAAGTATTTATTTTGCAGTAAAATTACCACTGAGAGTGATGTGTCAAAGCACATTTACTGTTTCACTATTTTATTTGCAGCTGGTTGAGTTGTAAGTGTTTTTTTTAACTACTTTACATACATTAAACTTTGTCCACTGGTTACCAACATAGGGCTTGGGCCTCCTCCAGAGGGTCACAAGATAAATCAGAGGGGTCGTGAGACGACTAATGGGGCAGTGAATGTGAAAGAAATAAGTAAAAAGAAAATGTTATGCTACACAAATCTGCATTCAGTTTTTGGATGTTTCTGGCCTAAAAATGTTATTTAAATGAAACCAGCCAACAACTCAGATATCTGAAACATAACAAGGCGCCTCAACTGTACACTGTTCTTTGTTTTTCACAAGCCAAAAATGTTGGGAAACACTGGTTGGATTTATTATACTGCAATGTGTTTTTTAATTCAAAATAATCTGAAAAGTATGGAGGCACTCCGGGTAGCAAATACAAGTAGTGGAGTTAAAAGTCCAAGATTTCCCTATGAGGAATAGAAGTATAAAGTAGCCTCATGCAAAATGGAAATACTCAAGTACCTGACAGGAGTACAGTATTTAAGTAAATGTAGGCCACTTTAGTAAATTTCCACCACTGACTTTAACTCATTCTCAAAACTTCTGTCTCTCTCCTCCACTTCTCTGCAGCTGCATTTTTACCCATGTGGTGAAATCATTGAGGTTAAATGGTAGCCATGAGTCACCGACTACAAGCAGACATTTCCACATCTCACTGGTCTGGCTCTGTGTGAGAAGTGTTTGTCCGGGAACACTGACTGGACATCTCGGCCACCAGGCAAAGGGCAGCACAGACTCACATTGTATGAGAAGAATGCACCCTTCTCTCTACTGAATAACTTCCTTACTGGACATGTTTGGAGTCAGTGTCTATTTTGATGCATCAGACCATAATCCGATGAAAAAAAAACCCAAAAAACTCCTTAGTCTTACTTTTTATGGCTCACAGAACTGATGATGTTCCCAGCGAATACATGCATCTGCTTTGCGCACAATGGTGAATTTAACAGTAGATGACATTTCAAGAAACATTATATCCTCTGCAGAGATCTGGCAGTGTTGCATACTAAAGACTCCAGCACTATGTGTGTTGGAAGTCTACTAAAAGCTAATATTTTTCCTCCTGAACAAGAGCCTCTTGGAGAACATCTACCATTGAAGAACACTCTACATTCCTTTTAATGATTGATTTTTGCAGGGGGATCCTCTCTGTTTTAAGACAGTATTCCACTGACCCGGTATAGAAAAATGAAGTATGAAAGTCATCAAACAAGTCTTGACAGTGAACAGGAATTCCAAAATATCTGGTCCAACTCAGTCAAGGCATCCATCGCGTTCAACATGAAGTCAAAGAAATCCACTCTTTTACTTGTTTCAAAGAACGACCTTGATATGGCATGCCTGAGCTTGCGGATCATGATGCAACACCTTTAGCTGGAGTCTTACACCTTACAGTGGTTCACCTAGGTATTGGGGCTGAACGATTAAAAAAAGAAACCTAATAGTGATTATTTTGACATACATTGAAATGATTATAGTGTGATTTTTCAGGGGATCTGTACCAAACAAAGATATTTTCTTAATTAAGTCTGTAGATTATGAAGTGTAGGCCATATTGTGATTTCAATAAAATTTTGAGTAATTGTTCAGCGCTACTAGAAATCCATCACTTGGAAAACAATATAGGCCTACAATTTATTATTTTTAAATGCATGATATGTAAATCCTGCCACTAGACGTCTCTATCATCAAAATAACAGGCTCGTTTGAGATGAACTGTGCCTCACCTGGAGAGTAGACAAGATCAGGCGGCTGCAGCAGGAGGCGGTGACAAAAAGCTACAGTCAAGTTGGACAGTTTCTAGCAGACTTCAGAGAATATACAGGAAATGACACAAACATCCTGTTAGATCACCTGTTGGCTACCTGTAGTTTGCAGATCACGTTCATAACTGAAGCGATAAAATGTGTCCTTGATTGCTGATTGAAGATGAAATAGAAGAGATCCCCCTTCTGTTACATGTAACATCTGTTCTTTTGTCTGCCTTGTAAAGCAGTTTGTAACTGTTCGTTTGACTATATAGAACCTTTATCATTATTATCAGCCAAGATATATGCTTGTCAACAGATCCTGTCAGCTCATCGATCAGGTGATAATGAGGCAATTGCAGTATGTGGGGAGCAACTGCGGCACCTGGCTCTAAAAACTGTGGCTGCCTCGATCTTGTGAGGTTATTGTTACCCACGTGTGCATGATGTCAGAGCAAGTCAGGATCAAGTCAGACACAAATCTAACCAGCATGCATTGTGAAGCAATTGCCGGTGATCAATTCTGTGCAGGCTCATACAGAGAGACTCGGGAGTGTTGGCAAGTCAGCTGGGACATATCATCTCATGTAATAGATTTCTCTGAGTTTGAACATTGTTTATGACATTTGGGATAATGTAAGAACACAGCTCAACAAAATATATAACATTGTCTAGTCATTTTTAGACATTTTAATGTGGGGATGTTTTATATCTTTAACAGACTGCGGCAATGTGATTCCCATTGCTTCAGCTTCAGAAGACCACCCGGATTCAAAAGGACCTCCAGGCGTTTCACCGCACTTATATGAGGCATTTCACCATCAAGTCAATCAGCTGTCCAACAAGTTGTTAAGTGCCTAAACATAACTCAGGCCACATTGCTAACCCTTGTCACCCACCAACACCCATGTTGCTCTACTTGTTCACCCTCTCCAGTTGTAATATACACAGCTGAGCTACCACTTAGAATTTAGGTTGAACCACAACCTGCAATTATGGCTGACAGTCGCCATTTTGTGGCATTTAAACAAGTAAGCTTTAGTGCCTAAGACGCTGGCAGACAATATTACCACATTTTAAAGAATGTGGAATGTTTAAAGAAAGGTACATCTAAAATTATTAGTGTTGCTTGTAATTAAAATTGCATCAAATTAAATCAAAATATGCTTCTACAGTCTTTCTAAAGCTTATCTTTGACTTATACATGCATTTCCTATTATGTCAATTACTGACAATGAGACACATCTTTGCTTAATTAGAAAATTCACTCAAGAGCAACTTTAATCTGATTTTGCAGAATTGTTACCTGGCCTGAAGCACTTCACCACAGACAGAGAAAGGTTCCCAGATGGGACATCAGATGAAATTGGAAGATTGAAAGCAATTACAGCAACCTTTGAAACAGTCACCAGGGGAGAGACGGAGAACATGTTCAGGGGGGAAGTGCTATATTACACTAAGACCTGCCAACCTACAGAGGATAAGATCCAAAGGGCAAAAGTCCTCCTGATCTCCAGGAAAAACTACAACCAGCTGTATCAACACTCACTGTACAAAACAGACAGACTGCGCTGTGCACCGGTACCACGGATGGCTTTCTCAAAGGCATTAACATGACAGTTATGTTTGTTTTCTTGGCATTTGTGTGTGGACAACATTACTTTTTAATTGTTGAAAAAGACTATGTCTGAGTTAGATGACAAATGATCACCATCTATTTTCAAAATAAGTATATTTTTGTGAAAAATTAAAGAAGTGTCCCACCAATTTAGTATTGCACATTAGTCAAAATGGAAGTAGCAGAGGCAGAGAAATCCTTTTCCCACAATGCAACAAGATAGCATCTTATTTTTCATTAATTTGGTGTAAGAATAGTCAGAAAAATGAGTTCCTGGCTGTAAAAAAATTTATGGTAATGCCCCCTAAAGAGGGGCTGTTATCATATACGCAGAAGCATAGTGGATGGAAGTATGTTGGAAGTTGAAAATGTTTTAGTAATTTACAAACTGCATGTCAGTTTGTTGCTCAGATGTAATTTATAATGTGGAGACATTATTCAACTGTTTTCTCAGCGTTCTCCTGAGGTTTTGACCCCCCCCCCTCCCCAATTAAAGGTTTTTCCTTATCCAGATTGAGAGTCTAAGGATAGAGGGTGTGATATATGGTGAAGATCAACCATTCTTCACCAAAATAAATAAATAAATAAATGAATAAATAAAAAAATGGGCATAGGTCTGTAGGTCATTTTTGGAAGCAGTTTTTCATGACCCACATTTATTGCTAGGTCAATACCAATACCAGTATCCCTTGCTGTAGTAATAATAAGTGTCCAATGAGTCCAATGTGAAACCATGTGACTTACATAGGTCCCATGATGTGACATACATGATGTACTTGTTTTATCCCAAAATCCTAATTCTAACCACGACCCAAACCACAATCCTTTCATAAACCTATCCATGTAGTTAAGCACGCCTAAATCTAATTAAACTGCTGCTACTTCACAGTGTTAACTATGTGTTTTACACCACATCACTGACATTACGTACTTAAAGGGACAGTTCACTCCAAAATCAGAAGTGCAGAATTTTCCACTGACCTGTGGTGCTATTTATTTATCAATACAGTTTTGGTGTAGACCTGTAGAGATGTCAGCCAATAAGTGTCAGATATAATGGGACTAAAGGGCACTTGGCTTGTGGCACTCAAAGCACAAAAAAAAATATTACAGAACTACTTTCTTTCTACTAGAAAGTAGTTCCTATGTGAAACTACTCACAACAAGGTCTGTGAATTAACTTGAATCTTGATTTGTGGAATGAAACACTAATTTAAATTTTTTTCAAATGCATTTTTTGGTGTTTTGAGCATTACAAGCTGAGTGTCATTTAGTCCCATTACATTGGAGAGAAGGCAGACGGCCAATATCTCCAAAACTTTGGAGCTCACACCAAAAAGATCTAGATGGATAAATAGTACTACAGACCAGGGGTAAAATACGTATTTTTGATTTTGGGGTGAACGGTGCCTTTAAGATCCTGTACTCCTTTTACTGGTATCCTCCAGTTTGTCATATATGTAATTTTGGGAGCCATTGATAATCAACCTATTCTGATGGTTAGATATGAGCATGTGTTGGTAGAAATTGTAAAAGCTAAAAAGATAAATGTGTGACTTTTTGACATTGGGCTATATATACATATATAATTGAATTGACTTGACTCTTGATGGGTAAACAGAACCTTATGTGTGAAATTGGCAGTCTAATTTTGAACTTTTTTTTCCTAGATTGGGATACAGCACACAGCACAAATATCAACCTGATATTTGTTTTAATTGCTCAATTAGGACACGTCACATGTGAATTCAGTGGGCGAGCTCTTGCTGTATGAGCAACAGTTTGGCACATTTTTAATTAGAATGAAATTGAGACAATTACAGCCCGTTGTGTGTTTACGTTTTGTCCTGTCATCCTCCCACATGGACAGGCTGAGAGGATCACAGAGCAGATTGGTGAGTAGGTGCCAATCAAGGCCCAGAAGATCTGTTAGGGGGGAGGGCCCTAATTGCATGGCTTTAGAACAAATAGTTACTTTAACTTGAACCTGCGGAGGTGTTCTGAGTGAAGATAAGAGAGACGTGACATCCCCTGAAAGCATTTAGGAAACCATGAGCCAGGAAGTTCCATGCTCAAGTCACCCTAAAACAATATTGACACGTTATGTCTTACATCAGCCATTTAATGTCCTCCCCTTCCAACTATCTCTAAGGCTAAGACTTTTAAAAAAATATATTTTCCAAATGCAGCCAAAGCGAGTCTTTCAACATCTGGAAGTCATCCCCCCACCCCAAGCCTCCATTTGCTGACTGCAATAATTTGGTTTATAAGTAGTTCCCATGGAGAAGTCCTCATAGGCACAGGCTGCATTAAAAATCTATCAGCTCCATCGTCTGTGCCACTGAGACGCCCCAGGTTCGCCGCCAGACGCCGCACATCAGGCGACTGATAAAACTTCTCGAAGAGGTGTAACTCGACACAATGCACAATCTACAGAGGCCGACCCCCTTACGCTGGAAGAAAAGAGGCGTGTAATCAAGTCATAGCTCAAAAATGCAGCATGTGTTTCTAATCAAAGCCGTCTGTGGACCTGGTTGAATTCACATGTTTGGACATTTCAGCTTTGGTAGAAAACAGCCCATTTGTTGCGATGTCAGTGATGTGGCAACAACAACTGGAACCAATTTGGAAGACAGAGTGACCTCATGTAGGTTTTGTTGATTTGGAATACAGATTTTTGAGCTTTCTGCTCATGTGTTTCTCTCAGAGAGGGAAATAAAAACGTTCTGAGCTGAATTGCGTTTTGGCGGCGATGAGCACCAGAAACCTGGTGATGATGAGACAAATGGAACAAACTGAATCCACTGGTTTCACAGAGCCTGAGTGTTGGGTCTCTTTGATGTAAGGCGCTAAGTGGCATCTTTGAAGATGTTTTACAGCTATGTCAGCGTCTGGGAGGAGTGATGTTCAGACTCACACACACACACACACACACACACACACACACATGCAGAGGCTTGATTCTCTCTCAGGCTAAAACTGTGGGCACTCCTGTTTTCTGTTATTGGAATCAGTCTTCTATTGCTGTTTTTTTTTCCTTTTTCCATGTTCACATCCCTAAACTTTACTCCAAATATTATTCGAACACTTCTCCTGCTTCCAGTTCTTTTTGTGCGAGGTGATGTGCTATATTTTTATCCTGTTAATCTACGTCGGCGTCACCATTTCCAATTGTGAGCTTAAAGTCTGCTCCTTGATCTCATTTGCCAACTTTGCAAGCAAACTTTCCGCACATGTGCACACATATGACTTTCATCTAGGGCTGTATATCTGTATGGACTAAAAACTTTCAACATTTGTTTTAAACATGTTTTCAGTCTTCAAAGCACCATTTCAAAGTCTGGTTCCTCTGGAATCTCTCCAATAACCTCAGTGTCCTCAACATACATGTAGATGTTTGCTGACTTCTTTTCATTTTTCAGAAGAGGGTTTAAAAATCGGGCTGATAGTTTACTGAGAGAATGAGTCTGCTTGCAATTATGTAGTTTCATCAACATTTGACCGCACTCAATTTGAAGTTGCAATTTTCCATATAAAAGTCCAAATTAAACGGAGCAGCACTGGTAATTGTAGCCATGGCCTTTATACAATATCCAATGCTGCTAAATGTTTTAAGCACTGTGAGTGCTTTAGGTGTAGCATGATTTTGGGATGTAAGGAATTGATCTTTCCTGAGTCCCATGCCTTTTCATTCAAATGGCAGTTACTTGGTACATCGGTCAACTTTGTCCTGTCCTGTTTCCTGTTCTTACATATGCTAGGCTTTTATACGTTGAAAAGAAAACCAAAATTTGAAGATAGTTGAAAGTCGTTGCTGGAGGGACTATTCACATCTTGAAATAGCTAATGTTAGCAAAATGCTACCTACCTTGCTAGCTAATCTACATCAGTCATTAGCTAGTTAGTTAGCATTTAGCTAACATTAGCTAACTTAGGATGTGACCCCTGTATGTCACTTTTACAGGAAAAGGAGAAAGCTGACCAAGGTACCAGGTTTGCACAAATGCTATTGGAGCACAGAGCAAAAAAGGGTGGGAGTCAGTTGTCAAGTGTGTCTCATGCTCACACAGCCCCCTGTTAGTTAGCATCTTTCCTATTCATCCTAGACATACTAGCTAAGCAAATGCATAAACACATCTAAATTGAAGGCTAAGAGCAATGTCCAAATTGCAGAAGCTGCAATTATTGTCAATATAGGTAAATTGTGTGACAAATTAGAATTAGAATGAAGTACTGTAGTGCTGCAGAGATGCCCTGATTCTGTTCTCCAGATGTGGTTTGTTTGGTACAGACCCCAACAAATGTCTCATCAACATGATTTTAATAGTTTTTTTCAGTGAAGATGAAAATTGTGATGCAATAATGATCACAATGCCAACAAAGTAAAAACCGTTCCATACAATACTAACTGATCATTATGTCTTATGACCCCCCCTCACACACACACACACAAGTACATTGTCTCAAAGCGCTGGTGAACCACATTTTCCCTGAGTCTACAAAAACCCTGAACTTTCCACTGTTTTTATTTGGTCAAAATGCAATCGTCTCACCCACCACTATTCCATGGAAAGAGGCCTGCGAGATCACTGCGCTGTTTCACATGAACAAATATGGACAGAAACAGACCCTGGACATAGACGGAGACACTGTTTAAAACAGAGCCTCTAAGAGCTTTGAAAGCACATAAGACAGATTTACAAACACCATATTATCCATATTTTTATGTCTGGAGAGCAGAGGGCTATATAGAGCCTGCTTAATCAGATAAAGTAAAGTATCTCTTTTTAATCTCGATCCATATAATTCAGTTAAAATCAAGCTGATTGCAGTATTGCCATTATTATTGGTGTTAAATTGTGTCTTCAGCAGATAAAGCTTGCACAAAAAGTATGAGACATGTTTTGGGTATTATGCTGCTGTCACCACAGGGTGGTGCTATACCTGGTGTCACAGTATCACACAAAGGTCTGATGTGAAACCAAACTTAAAGACTAAAGCCAACTCATTTTAGTTAATGACATAATGAAAGAAAAACCTCAGTTATCCAGAGGGAGTGACAGCTTTTTAAAAAAATAAACAATACTGTCTGCACTGCACACTCTGTCAGGGGCCCATCAGACCAACTTTCCAGTGCTCAGAGTGGCCCATGACATCATGTGCAGGAACAACATGGTCCCTGTGACGACACGAGACATCAAACACACCAGCTGCAAAAAAAAAAAAAAGAAAGAAAAAGAAAAAAGGGGGAAGTGCAGTTCAAGTAAAACAAGAACATTCAGGTGTTCCAGCTCTCAATGTTGCCAGCTGAAGACATCAGCCGCCCCGCAGTTCACCGAGTGACTCACAGAATCCAACAGCATCTCTGCTCCTCATGTCTCCTCACATCTGCTCTGAATTAACATGCAGTCTGTGTTCCCTCAGAGGCGCGTGAGCTCTGGTGCTGAAATTCTTTTCGCAGATGTACAATGTAGTCCAAACGGGGAAAGGAAAACGGTTGTGGTAACACTTAATGAATGTTCCAAAAGTGCTGGAGCGGGCGCAGGAGTGCAATGCAAAACCACAAAGGTGCTCATTTCCCTCCTCTGCACATTTTCAGTGCCTGAGGGTGACATCACTTACAATCACTGACAGATGTCCACGGGACTGTTTCCTGACATGCACGGCTTGTTTTGCCAATTGCAGATAATCCACACTAGAATTGCTCTCATCCCTTTTAAATCTTCTCAGAGATAGACGGAGTGTCTGATAACCACATCATGTTTGTCTCAATCATTCACACATGTTGCATGTTGTTATGACATTTCCAATAGAAAACTCTTTACAGGGAAAACGAACAAATGAAGTTGTCATGTACAAGGAGAATTAACTCTGGCACAAGAAATACAACAGAGAACAGAATAGTTTCTAAAATAACTTTCCCCTTTAATCAAGAGTGCACTTAAAGGAGTTTCTGCAGCCAAAATAATGAATTTGTCCAACTTTGTACAACTAAACTCCACTGCTTGTACAAGCCCAAATATAATAAAGTCCAAGCTAACTTTCAGTCGGTTAAAAGGCAACCATCAGCCACCTTCACACATTATAACCAACAGCAATTAGGTGTTAAAATAAACAGCAGAGGGGTTCACTTACCACTCGTCCCGTCTTGACATGTAACAATCAAAACCTGGGCTACGGAGACTAGCAGAAAAAAGAAAGTCCTTAAATGCACAAAGCTCATCATGTCTATAAGAAAGACATGAGCCTTCCTGTGCACAAAGCGAGGGGAAAAAGGATGAAAAGAAAAAAAAATGCTCAGGTTATCACTGCACCACCATGAATTCAAGAGTACCCCTCCTTGTAAGCAGCAAGCAGACCCAGCCCAGACTGCGTGAGTGCTTTTTTGTGTAGTTACAGCTTTAAATGAGAAGAATGCTGGCGAGCCTAATTTTCCTCCCCCTTTTGTCAGCCCTCTCCCATAACCATCCTCTCACAGGCTTTTGTGGCTGTGGGAGAACTACACCCATGTTCACAAGTTCTCATACTTTCCAGTGATTCTTTCTGTCTGTCAGGCTATCTTAGAATGCAATCGTCTTAACTTTGGCTCACATTAAAAGATGCCAGGGACCAGATAAGGAAAAATTACGTTGCTTGTTTGATGGTGTCACTCAGATTTTTGTCTCTCTTCAGAAGTGGTTGCTAAGCAAGATCATAAAACTGCTGTTTTATTGCTGTCTCTGGGGCACCAAACAAGACACACAGTAAGCTGAGAATCCCTTTTTACTGGGCAATTAAAGTAAGAATAGAGTTTATAACTGTATTGTTTTCTGAGGAGAAATTGTAGTTAAGAAGCAAATCGACGAGCACACAAGATTGCTTGTCGATATGTTTGCTCATAAAATCAGTGGTGTCACTTTAATTGCGCTGTCCTGAGTCAAAAGTATAGTAAGAGAGATAAATGCAAACTGAAACTGTGTGTGACAGTCACTGTGGGTGGTCATGATTGTAGGTGGTCATGATAGGGAATCCAGTGAGCAAATTTAGAGTGAAATCCTGAGGTCAAAACCTTTTGACTTATGGTGAGAACATGGAATCTACCTGCTAAGACATCTAATGAGAGAGCAACATGTGAGAAATGTATTTATGTTGTGACTTTAAAGTGAGAAATCTAATAATAAAATGTGAATTCTGAGTTTAAAGTTAGAATTCCAACCTTAATCCCACAATCCCACGAAACTCTAAGAATAAAGCAAGATTTCTGAGATATATTCAGAATTCTGACATTGCAATCAGGGTTTTGAGAGTAAAGTCAGAATTTTTATCCCAGAATTCTGAGTGAAAGACAAATTTTTGAGAATTAGAATGAGATTAAGGTAAGAATTTTAAGAAGTCAGAGTTCCAACTTTTCTCCCAGAATTCTCCCAGAGTTTAAATTCAAAACTCCAAGAATAAAGTCAGAATTCTGAATTCTGACTTTAGACTCGGAATTCTGAGAAGTCAGAATTCCAACCTTTCTACCAGAATTTTGAGTTTAAGGTCAGAATTCTGGGAATAAAATCTAAATTGTGACTTTATTCTCAGAATTCTGAGTTTAAAGTCAAAATTTTGAGAATAAAGCCAGGATTCCTACATTAAATTAATAAATCTAAGATTAAAGTTGGAAGTCTGGGAATAAAGCACAGTTCTGAAATGAAAGACAAAAATCTGAGAATCAGAAGTCTGAGATTAAGGTCAGAATTTTGAGAAGTCAGAATTCCAACCTTTCTCCCAGAATTTGGAGTTTAAAGTCAGAACTCCAAGAATAAAGTCAGACTTCTGAGATTTAATTCAGAATTCTGACACTGCAATCAGGATTCTAAGAATAAAGTCAGTATTGCGACATTAATTCAGAATTCTAAGAATAAAGTCAGAATTCTGAGTTTAAAATAAGTATTGTGAGAATAAATTCATTCATTCCAACTTTAGTCTCAGTATTTTGAATTCAAAGTCAGAATTCTGAAAATAAAGTCAGACAATAAAGTCAGAATTCTGAGTTTAATCTTAGAATTCTCACTGAATTCTCAAATAAACTGCATGTGGCCCTAAATCTCTTTTGTATGTCAGTCTGTGTCTTCTATGATGCTATAAAGTTCTTACTCTGGACCCTGAAATATAGTACAATAATACAAGATATATTTTTCACCACAGCAATCACTGACACAGAACATGTCATGTAGTCCCAAACTCAATATGACGCAAGATTAAACCACACACACATAAAGTTGAAACATTAAAGTCCTAATTTGACTCTGCGTCTGTCAAATGAGACTACTGGGAATGATGAGCCATTCCTTTCCTCCCAGAAGACATGAAGGAATCTGTTGTTGTTTAGTTCTCTAAGTCACTGAAATGGCTCTTAAAGAAGTCATTGATTCATCGTTGGAAAAATGACAGATGTAGAAGGGAAAAAAAGACCAGCAGGAGAATTCTCTGCAGAGCAGTTTTTCAACATTTTATTCAGTTGTGGTGAATCATGGTCAGGACCAATTGGTTCTGGATACAAGCATGACTGTACCATCAGCTAATATTTGTTAAGACAACTCTGAAATCTTCATAGAGATCATAAAACTAGAACAAGCAATGTGATAGTTTACAAGATATTTTTAGCTGTAAATTATAGTTCAACAAACTGGACAAAATTTACATTTTAAACTATTTGTAAATTCATTCCTAATAAGTTTTACTTTTATTCAACTCATTAAAATAACACCAATGTTTTTTTTTGCCCAATCTTTGCCACACACAACTAACTCTGAACCGTATGACAGGAAACAGCTGTGTACCATGTTCACAAGGTGCTAAAAGCATCAGGTGATTGGCTTTCCAACAGACAGGGTGTGTGAGTCTGTGTGTGTGTGGAGAGGGGGTGGGATGGGGGGGGCTCTAATGAGAAAGACAGCTGTTTTCTTGCTGGCCCTGCCCACAAAGCAGAGCAGCCAATTCAGAGTCTCTCTGCTAAAAGACTCACAAGAAGCATCAGTTGTATTTTCTGTGGAAACAGCAGAGAAAAAAAGGTAAACTTCAGCGCACTGCAAATACTGCCAGTTGTCGCCTGTTTGCCAAAGATTTTGTCATTATAGAGAATGTTGCCAACAGGAGGGAAGGGTGCTGGGAATCAATTTGTGTAAATCATGGTTTGTCTCCTGCTGGGCTGTATACAAGCTAGCTTTGCAACTGATTGGTTGGAAAGTCAACAGCGTTACTCCACATTCGGAATCAGTGTGCACACTGAGCGAGCTGCTGTATTTCTATTACAAAACATTTTAGTTTATTTACATTTTTATTAAGTGACAAGTCTGGTGCATATTTCATGTTTTTGCTACTGTCAAAAAAATCCATGAAAAGGATCCCAATGTGAGTTTTGATTCTGAAGAGGTTGAAAATGTGAAAATGTGTATTCACTTGAATATGATGGACCACAAGCTCGTGATCATGAGCCTACTAGGCTTCACGGAGATCAGGAACAGAACAGGGTGAGGAGAGAAAACAGTCACAGGACAGAGTTGACAGAATTGAATGAGGTGTGAGGAGAATCATTGGACAACCGGGAAGGTGTCTTAGTGAGTGAATGGCGTTAGCTAACAGTTAATACGGTGTTCACTTCACACCTTTATTAAGTTTGCACGCATATGTCTCACCAACGTTGGCCTCAGATCGTGCATCGGCATTCTCCTCCTGACGTCTGTAAATGCATCGGAGAAGCATCGGCCCATAGCAGGGACAGGGTTTGCCAGAGGGCGGGATTATGCGCGCCATTTCAAAGTCGACGATAGGTCGGCTGTGGATCGATACATTGCACGTTATCCAATTGGTGCCACTGTCAACGGAACTGAGAGCAGGCTTTGGAGACGGAGAGGCTACTTCATGTCATCCAGGACTAGTCTTCAGGTAAGCTCACTTAAAGTAAATATATAAAAAATAGCTGTTTTATAAATATGACATACAGGGTTAGCAAGATAAGTCGGGATTTAGCAACATAAGTTGTTAAGCCCTGACTGGGTACGCTAGCACAGGTGAAGAGCCCAGATGCCGACCAGCATAGGGCTAATACTATTAGCTACAGGTCTCTTATCAACTACGGTGGCTCTGTAAGGTCAGACAGCGGCCGGGAAAAAAGGCACAGCAACGTTTTCCTTCCTTGGTGTGTCTATTTGTACGTGTATATTTGTGAAGTATGGGTATAGTATTGTATAGTATAAGTTAATTGAACAACCTGGGCTCATGTGTTTTGTCTTTTTGTCCCCTTTGCAGGCTCATAAGTCTGCCAGCAGTCCAGACCGTGCTGTCCGTGTGCGTCTCCCGACCGGCCACCTGTATATTTTTATATGTTCTGTCTTGTTTATCTTTTCTGTGCTGGAGTTGTTTTGACTATGCAGTCCGAAATAAATGTATGATCATTAACTTGAATCGTTCGTGTCTCTTTATTTTATTCACACACTAAATTAGGAAGCTATTTTGATGGTCAAGCATATTGTTTTTTATTGTCATATTACCATATTCCTATCACATGTAAGATGAGATATTATGATAGATATTATGAGATATGAGATATTTGCTGATAGAATGATTCGACCTGAATAAATAAAGGTCATAGAAGCTGTAGAGAGGCTACGCTGTGCAGCTTTGATACATCGGCCAAAGTTGTCTGGAGAGCATTTTCGACCAAATGCCGACGTCTCGGAGACATCTTCCCAATGAGCAAACGCTCTCCATAAGATGTCGCAGCGATGTAACTTTATTCATCGTGCCGACGTCAGCAAGACGTAGGCGTGCTGTCTGGGATATCGGCATGATATAGCATATTAATTAATATTAATATTGGTTGTCTAATACTGACAGGAGTATTGATACCCATACAAAAATCTTTTCATTTTTTAGGTGCTTGTGTGGTCAGTACCAGCTGGCAGTCAGACCGCCGTATTAGTTACAGAGGCTGCAGTGAAGTCCCGCCTCTTCACCTGCATGAAACGCACCCAGGAGAAAGCTAGCACCCACTCTTCTCCTCTCAGGAAATCCATGAACTCGATGTCCTGACAGGCAGGAGTTTGTGCACCTCTAGCATATACAATAATTTGGCATGGTCACCAGAAGTGAGATGCACTGTGAAACTTAAAACTAAACAATACCAACTCACTGAAAGACAACCGCTCAGACTCAATACCACCTACTTCTATACGTTGGTCAGAGACAGGCTCAGGCACAGCGACTTCCTCTTCAAATGTAATAGGATGCTTAAGAGCCTTGCTCTAAAAGATTTTTGTCCGTATGTCCAAAATATCTTAAATTAAGTTTTAAAAAGGTCATTTTACATAGGATTACACATACATTTCATTGAAAAATTTAACCTGCAAGTTACACTTTCAAGCTGGCCTCACACTACAGGAGTTTTACAATCCTAACAGATTTTAAAATCTGGTTCCACCAAACAGGAGAAACTTGACAGATTCTCATTTCTCCAATCACAAACACCCACACGCTACAAAATTTGAAAATAACAGCACACCGCAGGATACTATCAAGATCATTGTGCTCCTCATGTGATTTAATGGGGAGCGTGATCTTGCATGATATCATGTGAAAGCAGTTGTTAATGGAGACAGACATGGCAGAACAACTTGTTGTACTATCGCTTTGCAGTGAGAAATAATAAAAGCAACACGGTCAACACTGCTGTCTATTTTTCAGTGAGAACTGTCAACAGCAGGGCACAAGCTAACAGTAGCCAGAAGGGCTACAGTTTACTGTTGCCTGGCAACACATCTCTTTCACTTCTGTACCAACGCAATCATCCAGATTTTATTTGAAACTGTCAGAGCGTCCACAATGATTCTAAGAGCACATTAGGGGTGTAAAGATGGATGAGTAATCGCTGCACAGATTCCCAGGAGGCCTCCATTTGGTCCAAAACTCTTGTAGTGTGGGACCAGTGTAAGATGTAAAAATGGGACACAAGTGTATTTTTATTTTTTAAAGGAGGCCTGTGGCCAGGCCCGGCAGCTTAAATTCTGTGGGCTCCAAGATCAATTTGAAAAATTTAGAAATTTAATTGAGTTAAAGCCAACAACGCCACCTAGGAATTTACAGAGCCTATAGGACCTTGAAACAGGCTCACAGGTTCTACTAGGGGAGCAGAGTTAAAAACCAAACAGGAAGGTAAAAGTCAATTAAAAGGTAATTTATTACAATAAAAAATAAACATTGATAGTACCAATCACTAGTGTTAAATTATAAAATCAACACTTAATAAATTACTAAAAAGAAGTATTACACTACACCTAAGGTTGCCAAAATACTAAAAACGGTTGTTCAGCAGTACGTAACCCTGTCCAGCAGTCCAATTCCAAGCAGCAACTCCTCCAGTGTTCACGTCCTTCCCCTCACCGTCATGTCAGCTCAGCCTTGCACGACTCCACGAAGCGTTCCACCTGTCAAATCTGCAGAAGAGCAGAGACACCAGGTGAGTAGTGTTCCCCCACCGCTACCCTAGCTCAAATCGTGTCAGTCCTGGCCTACCTCATTGTGTCCGCCTCACTATAAACACAAGGATACTCACAGTCTTCCTGGGCGACAGACTCCCCGCTGCCGACCCTCGCTGTGCTTCACGTGGTGTCACTAGTGGCTCTCAGAAGGGCTGCTTATCTGTCGGCTGCTTGGTGTGGCGTCTGCTGCAAACCGCATGCTGCTCATCCCTCTCTTCTTGTTTCACACTACCTCTATTAAAGTGCAGCCACTGGGAACCCCTGCACATGTCGCTTGTTGGTTAATTAGGTCGTGCCGGGTGTGGGTGTGTCTCTCAGGGTCACGAGGCTTCAGTTTGCCGTTTTAACAAATCAATTCAAAAAAGACTAACAAGAACTAAAACTAAAACAAGAAGGGGGATTAAAAATCACAGCAACCCAAGTGAAATCATAAAAACACAGTAAAACGAAGCACAGTACACCAAGAAAAACACACAAATCAGATCAAATATATAAAAGCACACAATGTAAAATAAAAGCACAGCAATAAAAAACATGCAAATAAATAACAGCAAAACATGGCACAGATGAATTTTTTACCCTGTCTATAAAAACTGGGTACTGCAGTTTTTAATAAACATCACTCAAACAGGTGTAAATAGTAGATATGTGGGGGACTATTTTCAGCTGTGTGTTAATCAGAGGTTATGCTAGACTTTTTCGTTGTCTGTCATTTTGACTGAAAGGGTCATAAAAATCCCGTCATAATCTATTTTTACCCGTCACTTTAATTTTTAAAATGATAATAATTACATATTCAATAGCATTTACTTTTCATTCATTTTTAATTAATATTCAGTCTGAACAAGCTGAACAGAGAATCCACACCGTACCTCTTTTATCAACACCATCATCGTTATTAGGCTTTCTCTTCAGCTGCTGACACTCAGCTGCCGTGACACTAGGTGCGTTCGAGATGAGCCACGCCTGTGCAGAATTGATCAGCGGTGATCGCCGCATAGTGCATGCCGGTTAGATTTGTGTCCAACTTGATCCCGACTTGCACTGACGTCATGCACATGTGGGCAATGATAACCTCACGAGATCGAGGCGGCCACAGTTTGTAGAGCCAGATGCCGCAGCTGCTCTCCACAAACCGCAAACGCCTGGCTGTCACCTGATTGACAAGCTGTCAGGCTCTGATTAGCTCCTAATTTTGACAACAAACACCACGTCATTTTCTGTATAATTGTAATATTCAATGCTGGACATATCAGTCTTCTGTTGTGCAATGAAGTTTTAATCTGTCAGCAAGCAGATATTTTGTCTGATAATAATAAGGGTTATATATATATATGACTTATCAAAAGAACAGTTTAGTGCTTTACAAGGCAGATAAAAGAACAGATGTTACATGCGTCAAAAGGAGGATCTCTTCTATTTTAACTTCAATCAGTGATCAAGAACGCACTTTATTTCTGCATGATCTGCAGACTACAGGTAACCTACAGGTGATCTAACAGGATATTCGTGTCTCTACTGAAAAGTGTCCGCATGCAGATGTAGCTTGTACTCTTTGACAACCGCCACTGCCTCATAACACAAAAGATGTTTTTTCTCCTTGAAGCACAAACATATATTCGCCTTCCCATCTTTCTTGAAACAGCCTGACATCTGCATCAATTTTTCTCTTCCTGGACATTTTGGGATCATTGTTTATATTTCTCAATTCCACTTGTTCGGAAAATGGCATTGATGAAGAAACACTGCAATCTATTGGCGGGATGCCGTCACTTCGCGGGTAACATCATTGGCATGCATTATGGGAAATGCAGTTTATGGTCAATGCACCCTTTTGACTTATTTATAAGACAATCAGACCTTTTAAGCTCTCGTGGGCCACATAAAATGATGTGGCGGGCCACATTTGACCCACGGGCCTTGAGTTTGACACATTTGGCCTACAGATTCTGCATTCATGTGCAGAAGAGAGAGAAGAGAGAGATTATGGTTGAGGAATATCTCTTGAGAATGTGTGCCACTATCCAACCTGAAAGATGTGTTCTATTCATGTTCTCTTGATGAAGTAAATAAAAAATGATAAATAACAACAAAACATTCTTAGACTAATGCAAATCTATCACTATGTGTGTGATTTTGTTGGTGTTCAGACAAGTGACCAGTTACTAAATCCCGTTATGTAAGTAGTAACAGCATTGTCACTATACAATAAAATGCAAAATGACAAATACATCAAATGTTGTTCATAATTCAACAGTTTTGCACACACAGTGTACATCTACTTCTTATGTGATTCCCATCTGAAAGGCAGCAGATCAATCTACAACTGCAGGTTTCCTTTTACATAAAGGCACAGTCACACACATTAGGCTGTCATCACTCACAGTAATTCAAAAGAGAGAAGGATTATTTTGATTCAGATTTCAGGGGCTTTAGAGATGATAATCCAGCTCTGCTTCCTGCCTTAATACATCACAAAAAGGTTGTTACCTTCTGTGACCTGGACTGTAAAATAAAACTCTCCTTTATTTTGTTGGGACTTAATGAAACAGTACAGGACAGACATGTGACAGTAGGTCAAGGTTATAAATGTCAGTGTGACCAGAAGGATGGACTGAAGCACTGTGTATCTGTGTGTTTCTACAGCGCATGGAAAGAGCTCAGTATTTATGTATTGATTTATGTCAGTTAATAAAAGAAGATACAGCCTACAGTCATATGGGTTTGAGAACACCAGCACATGCTTATATTGTAACCTTATATCGCTCCCTTTTAAACTTAGATAATTAAATTAGACTGTTTCTGAAGAAACATGAAACACTGGAGGGCCAGCACACTGAACGTCACAAAATTCACAACATAATATTCTCTTACATCAATCAAGCCAGCATGTTCTCACTCTCCCAACTTGTCAGTGGCAGCTTCATCAGTGGTCCTAGCTTTAAACTGTGATGCTGTAGCTATCACTCAAGCATCAGTTTGGCTCTTTGGTCAAATTTGCAATAATAAATATGTAAAGTCTAGACAGACTTTCAAAATAAATGCACAAAAACGGCTTGAACTGAAAAGATTGTGGTTTGGGTAAAGTAAAGTAAAGTAATGTAAAGTTAAGTAAAATAAAGTTCAGTCAAGTCAAGTTAGGTCATAGGTCAAGTTACATTATGTTACATAACAGCTATTACACAGAATTATCAGATTTTGTTGATTTTGGAGTCCCATGTGTAAAAACCACTAGCATTTCCATGTTTATAACAACAAAATCAAAGGTCAAAAATAAAATATCAAAATAAAAATCTCCTCCTGCTTCTTTTTAACTGGCTATTGTAAAACTCACTGTAACTTTGCCCATGAAAATGTAAACACAGGCTCATTTACTCTGATTTCAAGGAGGTTGGTTAGGTTAGGCACCAAAACTATTTAGTTAGGTTTGGGAAAAGATCATGGTCTGGCTTAAAATAACTGCATAACTGTACATTATGCAGATTAACAAATGCAATGCAACACAACACAATGCAATGAAACACAACACAACTCTTATGTTATGTAACCTAAGTACCTTAACTAATTTAAAAAGTCAGTGTTGACAATGCTTATTTTAATGCCATGGTAAAACATAACATTACAAGAATGCCTTCAGAATGACATTACAGAGTAAGTACAGCACTCTCAGTTATTTGCTGAAATTGTCAGTTTTTGCCTTGACTCATACACTGGCTTCCTCACAACTAGCACAATAATTCAATTTTTGATGCAGAAATCATAAGGAATCAATATGCAGTAAGCTTTTTTTGCAAGATAGCTACTTCAGATGCTTTCACTCAAGTGTGATAATTTAATATATTTGCTTGTACTGATTTATTGTATGCAATGTAGGAGCTTAACTTTTGCTTGGAACAAAATGTACAGGGTTGGGGTTTTTGTTTGAACTTGGGCTGATGAGGCTGCTGTGAAAGGAAGTAGTTAACAAAAACTCTGCTATGGTACAGCTGGCACCATCCTCCATTTCATTCCTCAGTCTCCTCCCAATGACTTAAACTCCTCCCATTGGCTCTTTTTTTTCTGTTCTAGGACTGTGCCTAAACTGCGTCACAGCATATTTCACACATTCTCCTCCTCTAATATGATGTGAAAATGGCTGCAGCTGCTGCACTGTTGTTGGATACAGATGGTTTAACATTTTAAGACAGGTTTAACTCTAAAACAGCATATTGGGCATTTCTGAAAGTTGTTTTAAGATGCATGTTGAAGATGCATGTTTTGTTCAGCAAAAAGACAAACTACGCAACAACTGTATAGTCTGTGCTCATTTTTCATGCATCCTTGGGCCACAGGGATCTGATGGTATTGACAGACTTGGGGGTGCTTCTTTGATGCGATCCCAAATAACCTTAGCTTTGGACTGAAGCAGAGAATGGAAATAATTAGCAGTGTCTAAGTCTCCAAGGCTACGCCTGCCAAAATATTGCAATAAACAGACCCTGCAGCCGCAGCTCACACACCATCAGCAAGCTCACCATTCCTCGGACGAAATGGCCTTCCATGACCAAGAACTAACATGGTTTCCACCTAAGGTTTTTCAAAGACCACATTTTCACCCACAAGTCACAATTCTTTTTACTTCTGTTATTTGCGTATAAACCAAACTATTGGATTGGACAGGAAGAATGTGGGAGCAGATGGAACGCACATGGAGCCTATTGTGAAAGGCAGCTCTCGATGTTTTATGTCAGAGTATATGATGCTGTCAAACATCAGACAAAGATAAAAGAAACTTCTAGATGACCTACATTTTTTATAAATATTTAACACAGCTGTACTCATACAGTACTATCATAATACCTTTATACAGCACTTTTCTAAGACTCCTTTTGAGACCATCGTAAAAAATGAAACAAAATGTAAAAAAGCACCAATAAGAAGAATATAAATAAGGCATAGAGCAATCAAATTTCTATATATATCTAAAAAAAAGACATGTTATGAGTAAAATAAGCTTTCAAGGGGGGGTTAAAAGTAAACAGTGGGTGCTTACCCTAAACCCCAACAGGGCTGGTTCCAATGTAAAAGTTTTTTTTGTTTGTTTTTTATGTCCAATGCCATTTTACATTACGAACAAATTTCAAGGCATTTCAGGCTGCAAATAGAGACGGAAATTACGGCTCTCTGATGGGAGCCAGATGTTATGGCCACGTTCTTTTCCTATAACAGCCCATCATTCTTTTATACTTTTTTTTCTGAGGGGGCAGGGGCTGCTAGGTTTATCTGCTAAATGTTTAAATTTTGTCATTTTATTGTATGCAGCTGCCTGCACCAGCTCCGTGCACGCTCACATCTCAGCTGTTTCATAGGCGTATATGTGACCTGAAGCGTATATAGCATCTATTAAGCATCTATTTTTTCAATAATACACACATAAATGCAAGGTTGATGCCCATCAAAGAGGTACTGAATAAATATATTCATGAATACACAGAGGAAAGGAAAAGTTCAAAATAAGATCACATCATTGTCTGGCCTGTGTCTCCTAGACATGAACGAGCTCAATTTAAGACTGTAATCATACTTAGGACAACTCTCATAATTCTTAAATTTGGCTCCTGAGAAATATTCTTTGCCTCGTCTCAGCCTGAGACTAATTTGAGCCCAACTGAACATCTTAAAATGTTCTTTTTTTTAATCTCACTGCACTGATTTTAATGTTTTTCTTAAATAATCAGCCCTTAAGAGAATATAAAAGAAAACTCTTAATTTTTCTTATTTGTGTTTGTGGTCAAATTAAAGTCTTGTTGCTCTCTACTGTTGTGAAGGTGCACCTCTGAGACACCTATGAGCTCAGGTTTTACTCCTTTTTTTCTCCTAAGGGAGAGGTCTGCTCAGCAGAGCAGAGTGTGCTCCTGAGGCAGAGAGCAGCTCTCCCACAGAATCCCTTCACTTCACCCAGCAGTTTTGGAACAAGACCTAGGAACCTCTTGAACTTCCTCTGCAGTTTTTATTCATGAGCAAACTGTTCATTTACTGCCACTAGACAATCTCACTGCTAAACTTTAATTCCTTTGCTTTGATCACAAACACCTGTCTGCTCTGAGCGCAGCCACTGGCACTTTTTCTCTCTTTTGCTGAAACATACTCACTACATACACATGCTTATGCCACAATGATATGCATCATGTTGAAATATAGCTCAGATATATTCACACATATCAAAGGAAAACTGCACAGAAAGTTTGGCTGTTCATTTGCTGCTGAATCCTTTGAAATACACAGACATGACAGAAACTGCATAAACAGATGTTTTATAAGGGGGTGACGGATCCCAAAACTCATAGTTTAGATCATATCTTGGTTTTGAGCCATGGGTTAGATCATTTTTTGGATCAGCAAAAAAATGAGAAAAAAGGTGGGGTTAGGATTAAATTAATTTGATTATGATAATAATAATAACAATAATAATAATAATAATAATAATAATAATAATAATAATAATAATAATAATAATAATTATAATAATAATATCCAGTACACTTCAAATACCATACTCCACTGTATTATAGTATACTATTATACATATGATAGATAATTATACACTATACAGTATAATAATGCTACACTCTTTAGTCTTGCTCAGTGTTCCGCCCATA
Source organism: Lutjanus erythropterus (assembly GCF_056507025.1). NCBI lineage: Eukaryota > Metazoa > Chordata > Actinopteri > Lutjaniformes > Lutjanidae > Lutjanus > Lutjanus erythropterus. The sequence goes on along the minus strand of NC_139324.1, from coordinate 2,075,924 downwards.
GTACTGTCTGGTTGGTCACTCGCTCTTCCTTTTTTTTTTTATTCCATGCCACAGAGTGCCTCAGAGTAAATCACAGCATGTATTTGTCTTCACAATAACTCTGCACTGACATTTCTAGAATTATTAGCTGCTATGATAAACAGAACAACCCCGGCTGACAGCGACCTTTGTTGCGTCTCTCTCCATCTCTGTCATCATCTGTCATCTTTCTACTGCAGTGGTCTGGGGACCCCCAGGGGTTTGTGGCACACTGCCAGGGGGGGTCCGTGAAAAGTTTCATCATTAGATGCTAGATCAGCTCATTTTGTTATGTTATGTTAAGCACTTTAACTTTAAAATACACTCTGCTCCTGGAATGTTTTTGAGTAGACAGACTGTTATACCTCCACTTGAAAAGTAGGTGTTTTATGGTAGGGACATATTTTTTCACATGAAAAACTTTATTTACACCATCACTTTGACTTTTTTCAGATTCACTTTGATATACAGGCATAATCAATAGACATGTCATTTACTCAAGTAATGTCTTTAACTAACCTGAAATGCAGTGTTTGACACAGGCACAAAATACGTGCACTGATTGGCTCCAAGTGCTGATTTTCACCCCATGACTGGAAAGTGACGTATGCAGTTCATACCACTGATCGGGACAGAAAGAGGGGATACAAGCAAAACCTACAAGCTGCAAGGCACAAGTTAATGCTTTTTAGAAAATGGGGGGACTCAAACCCTCCACCCCCCTAAATCCACAGTCAAGGCCTTGGCTGAGAAAAGTTTGAGAACCTCTGCTCTACTGTCTGCTGTATAAAGGTATAAAATGCCTAAACAAATAACCTATAAAAAAGTAAAACCTGTATCCTCATTCTTATAGCTTCAGGCAGGGGGTTCCAAAGATTTGGATCTCTAAAAACAAAAGCATGATTACCTTTTGAATGTTTGAGAAGTTCTAGGAGACGTTTATTGGCAGACCTAAGGGTACATTCCAGAGTGTTAACAAGTCCAAAATGTAGGTTGGAGCAGAGCCATTAACCACTATGTATGTGATTAGTAAAATCTTATAGAATTAATTCCGAATTCAGCTGAAAATCTGTCTATCTTTGGCAAAGCTCAGAGCCTGGATGCTATGTTTTGGAGCAAGCTGTAAACAGAAGAGTTTTCCAGCTAATGCCAGAGTAAACAGAGCTGGTGTAGTTTAGGGGAGTTGAGATAAAAGCATGAATTACCTTTTCAGAGTTTGTAAAAGATAGGAAAGCTTTCATTGCACATATGTCATTGTGGATATATGTTTGTATTTTGAGTTTTGTTTTGTTAAATTTAATCCAGATGATGCCAGTCTTTGATAAAATCACACAAAACGTGTGCTTTGTTGCACTGAAAGTGAAACTCCTAAAAGAGCTGATTGGACAGGCAAAAAGCCTTGACAGAATTCTCTCGGGCAATGTAAGCCGTGAGTGGACTTCCTACAGTGGAAACCCCCCCCCCCCTGTGCTATCTCCTACTTGCACTTCAACAATCCTCCCTCCACACAAAACTACAGCCTCTGACTGCCAAGGCTGTGATGACTTTCCCCTCTTTCCTAACATGCAGTTTCGTGGTATTGGCTCGTCTGTTAAAGTCATCTCGTCCCAACCCCCCCCTCCCCTGAAACCCTCCTGCAAAACCCAGAAGACATTTGAGGCCAATAAAATAGAGACAATAACAGGAGACAACATGAAACAAGAAAATCTGATTTTCTTGGCAGAACGAAACACACGTCCAGGTACAAAATGTCCAACACAAACAAGGATTCACAATATTTACAGATTTTCTTCTTTAAAAATACTATCTGTTATAAATCTTTTCTGTTGAGCTATACAAACAGTGCATGCCTGTCATCAGAGGTTATATAATATCTTGTACTGTCAATCAGCCAGATTGAGACAGATCCATCCTCCTGATTCATGATCCATATCCTCTATTTTCAAGTGGGATTAATGACCCACTTGGGATCAATAACTATCACATTACAGAAGCTGAATTACTCCTTTAATTAAAATAAACATCTGCAGTGAGTCTTGAACATCAATTTGTTATTGGTCTTAAAGTCTTATTTCTTCACTTTAATTGAGGATGAAACTGTCTTCTCACCTAATTGGCTCCTCTGAACTTGTAATTCTACACTCATCTGGACAGCAGGGGCTTGTTGTTTTTAGCATGAGGCACATATCCGTCAAACATGTGCAAGGGAAACTTTGTAACCTACACCGGGGGCCCTCCTCACTGCCCACATATGAACGTCATATGCTGCAGTGACTTTCCTCGCCCCCAAAGAGAAATGAATTGTTTCCTCGGCCTTCCTGCTGAACTCTCGACGCGAGGGCAGGGTGTCATGGAGGAAACGGGTCGAGGGAACGCTTGGCAACGGGTGAATCATCACAGTAACTGCGTCTCAACTTCACTGTCAGTTGATAAAATGAGGAAATGAACTGTGTCCATAACAAAGAGGGGTTTCCAGTTTCAAAGGTTTCAAATTGTTTCAAAAATGTTTGATTTACTATTGTATGTGACTGTATATTCACTCACAATATTCTCTAGTTTAAAAGGTAACTTTATAGGATGAACTGGGGCTTAGTGGTATGGCTTAAAAATAATATCTCATTATTAAAATAACTAATACTTTAAACTCTCAAATAGTGCAAACATATGATGATCTTATATCTTGACCTTAATATGATGCATTGCGATAGATTAAACTACCCAACAGTATGTAAAGCAGCTAAAATGAGTGCAACCTCAAACATCTACTTAAATACTAAACACACATTAATGCAGCAGTAATATTAATCCAAAAACATCAGATATACTGTAATAGTAAAACACTGACAGTGACCGTTTTACTACACAATGAGTAAGGTTACATTTACTTTTGACACTTGGAGTAAATTTTGTTAGAATGCTGACATACATCACTTTAATTACATTTAGAATTTAGAGCTTTTACTTGTAGTGTAGTATTTTTAATGTGAGGTATTAGCTCATTTGCTTATGTAATTGACTTGAATTACACACCCACTACACCTGTGTTACCAACCAACCCCTTCCCCTTTAAAGAAGGTGGGCTTGTGGGTAACATGATGGAGGTGCAGAGGGGTTGGTTGTGAAAGTGAGCTAGCTAGTTAGCTGCTAAGATTCAGGCTAAAGAGAGTTAAAATAGCCTAAAACCAGAATTCTTCTGTGGGCAGAGTGGCAAACATGATCAGGTGATCAATCATGTTTTCCAATGTGATTTTTTTCTTCTTCACTGCAGTGAGAAAAAAAATACAATTTCTTGTAGCTGCTAACTGGCTTGGTTAGATTTTAGACGAAAAACCATAGTAACATAAACAGGGACATTTTATTTCTTTTCTGTGGCAGCAAACACAACACACAGCCTTTCAATAACCATTAGCCTAAACTGTGACCTGAGCTGATCTACACACTTCATGGTTGACTGAAGTAAAGTAACTGCCCTCCAGCTGTAACCAGCAGAAACACTGAAACCTTGACTATAAATTAATATAATATAAATATAATAAAAGATGCCAACTACACTTTCTACTCTGAGTTCTCCCACGTTGAAACAGTTGATCTGATTTGCTGAACTATGTAAAATCGTCAAACATGTTTAATTTCTACTGTTATTTTCAGACGTAATGTAAGGTTTAAGGACACATAGTTAAACACAGTGGTCTGACTTATCTGATGTTCCTGCTGTGCTTATTTTATGTTCTGTGTTGGTTTTCAAGCATCTTTCATTAACCAGCCAACAGCTACATCTCAGCGCCAGGTTGAATTAACTCTGCCCAAAATATCTGTGTAACCAGGCACTATCCAGGCGGAGGTCATGGACCAAACAGTAATACTCTGCTGTTTGTGTCCTGGCCTGGTTTATTTTGTGTACCCTGCAGTCTGGTAAATGTATCCATTCAAAGAAGCTTTCTTTGGTTTGTGTCCTTTTGGGAAAGGGAGATCACAACAGTGATTGAAGAGATGGACGGAAGTGCATTCAACATGTATGTTTGACCTCAAGGATACATACAGTGTGATTTGTCGAGTAACACTCCACAAGACACCTGTAATGGGGTGGACCTCTAAACTGGCTGAAGCAAAGTATACGTATGTTTCCATTTAACCTGTGTTTTCACTGCTCCCTTTTCCATTTCTCCTGACCACAGTGGTTCTGTCCTTGTAATGGTGATGAATGGCCTTGAGTAGACTGTTGTGGAGCTATCAGAACAAGTCCCAACAACCTTCTCAAACAGAGCAACACATAGGAATGTCGGGTGACAAATGATTAAACGAAGCCACAACAACAGTCATCAGTCATAGTCTGAGACAAGCTCCTCCAGGCGGACAGCGAGCAATCTGGGAAAGGGATTTCCTCAGTAATGTGGAAGGACTAAAGTAGGAAATAAGCAGAGGTTCTCATTTATGGGGAGTCTGGGTGTATATCACGTTATGTGGTGTAGATCATCATTGCAACCACATATTTATGATATTACATTGGGAGATAATGAAGAAACCTGCTTTCTATCTGCAAAAACGGATGAGTACTGCTTGTTTTGATGCTGAGAACATCTTCTAAACTGAATGTAGAAGTGATTTGGGCAGCAAGTTACAGTAAATCCTGATTATAGACAGATAAATTACATTATTATTCAGCCTGTCCTCACCAGAAAAACATACCTGTTAGTTGCAAGTGTAAGCAGCTTGTTCTGATTGAATTGTCTGTTTAATGTCAGGCGCCACCCCCCAGAGAGTCTGCATTTGGATGAGGTGGGGTGGGTGAATGGCTCAAATAAATGTAAACAAAATGTAAACACAGAGATATTTAAAGTTTTGACAAGCTTAAAATTTAGTTATGAGCATGACATCCATTATGTCACTTTCATCACACGAGACGTAGGTGAAATATTTATTTTAACCCAAACCAAAAACTTATCCTAAACTTAATTGAGTAGTTTTTTGTGCCTAAACCTAACCAAACTGTGACTTTTTTACAGTGTAAACGTGCATGTCATATGGGTTATGTCGTCTTGTTAGTGACATCACTTTCATCAGATGACATTTGTAACACAGTTATTTTAACCCAAACCACAAGCTTTTCCTAAACCTAACCAAGTTGTGTCATTGCCAAAACCTAACTGGTTGTTTTTTTTGTGCCTAAACCAAACTGCGACCATTTTACAATATAAATGACGTGACGTGAGTTTTTTGTAAAGTCATTTTAACCCAAAAGCACAAGCTTTTCCTAACCCTAACCAAGTACATTTTGGTCCTAAACCTAACCACACTATGGCCGTTTTACAAAGTAAACCACAAGTATAATGTCATGTGAGTTATGTCATGCAAATTACGTAACATAGTTAAGGTCCAGTGAGTTGCTGCCATTACTCTCCACCAGTAATATATGTGGTTTTGGGAGTAAATGACAATTAACCTTTTCTGTTATTGATATATGAGGATATGTTACAATTACAATCCCAATCACTTATTCCTTCAAATGTAATGGAGTATATCCTCATTCTCTTCTTCGTCTTTGCTTCTTTAAATTACCAGGAACAACCAGAGGACTGGAACAACCAGAGCAAATAAGTGGTCTGAAGGTTTTCAGAGTGGCCTAATGCCTAACCACATGTACATTTGGTTTTACATGGTTGTGGGGAAATGATTTGCACCTTGTGGAAAATGTGAGGAGGACTGAGGCCACTGAGCATGAGTCATTGGCCAGCTATCTTTGAGGGGGATGGAAGTCTTGCCTTTGAGTGCCGGACTCAGACATTTGTTTACTTTCCAGACAGAGGAGTTGAGAGGCACGAGAGGGGGAAAATGGTGGGCAGAAACATCACATAATATATTTTAGCGTTATATGCAATGGTTTTGATCACATATTCTTAAAATTACAGTGATTATTGACATGATTAAGGATTTAAAAGTTTCTTTTAATTTGCTCAATCTATAAAAGAAGCTGTAACACGTACACCGTGGCTGTCTACACGTGATCACTGGCAGACCTTCTCTGTGCTGGCTCAAGCCATTGTTTTCTTTTGAGGAGTGTTAGAACACTCATCCTTGTAGCAATGCTACTCTGGGCTTTGTGCACTGTTCAGACTTTATACATCATCACTGCACTCAAAGTTGAAATTCATTTGAACTTTGAAAGTGTTTTTAATCATATTACAGCAACAGTTCTTGTTATTTAACTTGTAAAATAATGACTTCTTAGCATTGATCCTTGACCTACCTCAAGAAGCTAGGGCAGTTCTTACTTTTTATCATGTGTTGAGAACCATAAAGAGATAGTTCAAGTTTTTTGAAGATTGTGTGAGGAACTTATCCATATTTGGTGTATTAGCTACAGCAGATGACAGTGGGCATGCCCCCAGTTTTGAGAAGCAGCAGGAGTGCTGGTAAAGGAAGCAGAGCAATATACTGCTGTGGACAGGGTCAGTATTATAACATATTTTAGCCACATAAAAAAAGCTCAATTTAAAAAATCAGTATCAGCGTAAGTGTATACTATATCCAGAATATTTTCACCATTTTACCTCACCAGCAGACAGCTCCTTCTGATGGTAAACCTGTATAAGCCAAATATCATGCTCTCCAAAGTTACCGAACTCCTTTAGCAAAAAAAGTCATTTTACCTGGCAGAATATGGGAGTTGCTGGTGAGATGATTTGTATTATTGTGTGACTTCAATGATTTAAAGCTGTATTTCTCAAACTCCTTGAGTTATAACCTCCCCACAAACTCACATTATATCACTGGTACAGGCGATATAATGTATAAAGCTGGCTCTCATGATATGTTGCTTTCCATAATATATTATTTCATTTTATTCTCCACAGCCATCTTAACCCAAGACACCAGATGGATGGTTTGTTACACAGTACCATCCTGGAAGGTGTCCAAACTGTTTGGAAAAGGGCAGGCACTTTCAAAAAAAAAAAACACTTGGCAGGTGCTTGGGTGAACATGTATCATGTCTAACACAGGCTAAATGCAACCAATCAGCAGAGCCAGGTGGTAACTCAAACCCCTGCCGAAGCCGGTCAGGAGAGAAGTGAAAACATCTTTTCCATCAAGAAAAGCTTTCAGTGCCTTTCTTTGCTCTTCTTTTAATGAAGAAATACTATTCTGATATAACTGATGTTACGACAGTATCTATGCATCAGGAGCCGCCATTGTTCAAGATGAGTCACTTCCATGGATGCTTCTTGCTGTTGTTAGACCTAAAACCAAACCACACCACTTTTGGTGCAGACACAAACAAATAAACTTAACTTTGGATTATGCATCTACTGAAGGTAATACTACGAATGTAAGTATACTATGTGCTACTGTACCTCATACAACCCCACTTTAAATAACTATGCTTTTAATAAAAACACAGATATATTGAATCTTGTTTCTAATAAATTACATTAAATGATAGAAATTAATATAAAGAAACATTTTTGGTGCAAGAGGAAAAGAAAGATATTATCACACAAAAAATGGCTTCAGATGTATTTTCATTTAGGAAAAAAAAATGTCACAGCTCCATTCTCCCAGTTTCCCTCCTGTCCTTCTGCCTCAGTAATTTTTCACTCTCCCTGCCTCTGCTCCACTCTACCTGTCAGCCACTCCCAACTCATCAGCCCAGCTCCACTCACCTGCAACCTGCAGCTCATCCCCAATCAGCCCAGTATATAAGTTTCTTCAACACACTCACTCCTTGCCAGATTGTTCTTCAGCATTCATGCAAGATTTTCGAGCACTCCTTACCTGCCTGATCTCCCATTGCCGACCCTGCCTGCCTCTGACCTGCCTGCATCGTCTGTCTCCTGGTAAACTCCCAGCCTTCTGTCCCTGACTGAGTTCTGCTTCAGCATCTCTAGTTTCCATCCGCTCACCTGATCCCGACCTCTCCGCCTGGTCCCAACTTTCCTTCTCCTTGTCCCTTGTTGGCTTGTCTTCAAGTTACTTCAGGGGGCAATGGCCTTCATTAAGCTGGATCTCCACATTGCCTATCGTCTTGACTGGATCCAGGAGGGGGACAAGTGGAAGACAGCCTTCCATACACCCACAGGACTCTATGAGTACCTGGTCACACCCTTCAGCCTCACCAATGTCCAGGTTGTGCTCCAATGCCTGCTGGAGATCTCTTGTTTGTTTGTGAAGGCTGAGAAGTGCAAATTCCATGCATCCTCCATCTTATTCCTGGGGTACATTATCGGTCAAGGTTGCACAGAAATGGACCCCACCAAGGTCTCTGCTGTTACCTCCTGGCCCATCCCCGAGTCCTGGAAACAGCTGCAATGATTCTTAGGGTTTGCCAACTTTGCCTACTGAAGGTTCATCAGTGGACACAGCACAGTGGCCACTCCACTCATAGCTCTCACCTCCTCCAAGGTGGTCCCAGATGGTCCCAGGCAGCTGAGGAGGTATTCCAGAACCTCAAGCCCTCATCCACATCAGCTCTCATTCTCCTGGTTCCCAACCCTGAGACAATTCATAGTGGAGGTGGATGCCTTTGATGTGGGGGTCGGAGCCATACTGTCTCAACGCTCAGCTGATGACCAGAAACTGCATCTCTGCGCCTTCTTCTCCCAACGACCGGGAACTGTTGGCAATAAAGCTGGCATTGGAGGAGTGGTGGCACTGGCTGGAGGGAACTAAACTGCCCTTTCTGGTTTGGACTGACCACAAGAAACTGGAGTGCATCCGTTCAGCTAAGACGCTGAACTCCCGTCAAGCCAGGTGGTCACTGTTCTTCATCAGATTCAACTTCTCCTTCTCCTATCGGCCTGACTCTCACAGTATTAAGCCTGATGCCCTGTCCCGCCAGTTTGTGGGGAAAGAATATTCTGCCCCAGACTCCAGGACACCATTCTCCCTGCTCCCCATCTGGTGGCTTCTCTCTCCTGGGAGGTAGAGGAGCAAGTAAAAGCCACCTTGGAGGACCAGCCTGGTCCCAGCTCCTGTCCATTTGACCACCTGTTTGTCTCTCAGGATTTGAGGTCTGACGTCCTGCAATGGGCCCACAGCTCCCGGCTTACTTGCCACCCAGATATTCAGTGCAAAGCGAGCGTTCTCGTGGCGGAAGACACTAGAGAGTTCATTAACGCCTGCCTTGTCTGCAGTCAGCACAAATCCTCCCACCAGGCCCCTGCCGGTTACCTACAACCTCTGCCTGTGCCACATCAGCCCTGGTCCCATATATATCACTGGACTGTTACCAGTCTGCCACCATCAGACGAATTCACCACTATCCCGTCGGTGGTAAACCGGTTCAGCAAGATGGCTCACTCTGTGCCTCTACCCAAGCTTCCATCGGCCAGCAAGACTGCTGAACTAGTCCTGTAACACATGTCCCGGCTCCATGACCTCCTATCTGATGTGGTCTCGGATTCGGGGGGGACGACTCAACAACTGAGGAAGAGGAGGCTGAGATGGATGTCTCAGAGAAGTTTGATTCGTGCCTGAACCTCAGTGACTATGTGTGGGCCTGAAGAATGAACTGTTACCTGTGCTTTTTGTCTGCCCAGGTTCCTGTTTTGCCTGTGTATTACAGACCATTACCAACTGTCACTGATTTCCAGAGTGCTGCATTTGGGTCCTAAATACACTCATCACACAATTATATAAATTATAGGGTTTTTTTCCCCTCAAACTGTGGTTTGCCTCCATGGATGAAGCTCCCATGAGATCATGCCTAGTCAGAGGGTCTTAGTGTCTGAAAGACAGGCAAGATGCAACAGACGGGGAAATTATGACTACTTCTCAGGAGCTCATCCAGCTCTTTACTGAGATGTGAGCACTGCTCAGCCTTTAGGCAACTTCATATTGATCATATATCTTAGTAAATGCACTTTTCATGTCATTCATTAAAACTCTTTTGTGTACTTTTTAGTGTTAATCCCAAAGAGGATGAGCAGTCAGTCTGCCTTCTGAGGAAGGTCATGACATGTTTGTTTGATTGACATGAGTGTCAGCCTACCCTCAACATCAATCCTATTTCTACTTCACAGCCTTAAGCTCCACCCCCCTCTTGGTTGAAAAATGGTTCTATGGAAAGTCTGAGAATGTAACTGATGCTTCATTTTCTAAAGATGACAGTCTGCTACTGATGTGTCAGTAAGTCAGCCAGTCCACCACTTTGCCCCAGACTGAAATATCTCAACAACTATTAAAAGGATTGCCCTCACATTTTGTACAAATGTTCATGTTTATCGAAGGATGGAGACTAACGACTGGTGATCCCCTGACTTAACCTGCAGCACCACCCTGAGGGTGACATTTTAGTAAAATATCTTGACAACTACTGGATGGATTGCTGTGAAATTGGTGTTGAAGGTCTAGAGCAGGGGTGTCAAACGTATGGCAAGTGGGCCAAAACTGGCCCACCAGAGGGTCCAGTCCGGCCCGCGGGATGACTTTGCAAAGTGTGAAAATTACAGAGAATACATTAATTTTATGGTTGAAACCATTCCTCGCAGTGGCGTAACTGGGCTGTATTCCACATGGGTTTTGAGGTCAAAGGGGCCTGACCGCCATCTCCTTAGCATCCAGCGCCGCCTCATTATAATGCTGCTCTTCCTCAATATATCCTTAATACTACTACTAATAATAATAATAATAATAGTAAAGCCTATGGATTTTATTTTTAATTGACCAAGAAAATTAATGATTTGTAATGCATGTAACTGTGTAATCATGTAATCATGTAATCTTTAATGTTCTGTCTGTGCCCTGAACACACCCAAAAAAAACAAACACTATATGCAAAGTCTCAAGTAGGGTTGTCACAATACCAGAATTTTAGTAGTCGATACCAATACTAGTAAATTTCCACGATTCTTGATACTCTATTATTATATACCACAACAAAAAAAAAAGATTGTGCTTCTAAAATCATTAACAATTATAACAATTATAACAACTGACACATCAAACTTGTTTTTAGGCTAAGCTGCACTTTAACAACTTCTCAGGCAGAAACATGAGGTAAAATGGTAAATATGCCTCCACACAAACAGGAAGTTATGTAGTCATTATTATTATTCTCCTAGTAGTTCAATGATAGAACTGTTGTTCTCATTCACTCACTTTCAGGCTGTTTCCACTGACTGGTGTAAACTTATTGTTTCATTCTTCAGGTCCGTTTTATATATATTCATACACATTTGTTTTGTCTCTGCTCCAAACCATGGATGTATTATGGTCTAAATGCGCACCACCATCAGAGCGTCTTGTTCCCATGACAACTGACTGGAGAAAGACACATGGCGCGTCATGTTTATGGGCTTCAACTGTGGCTGTGGCCACACCAAGCAGCTGGAGCGGATCCAGGTTCGGTCATGTTCAGATTACCGGTAGTGTCGGTTCTTGTGACAATCCGATCTCAAGTCTGAGATCATGATAGCGCCGTGTTACAGCAGACAGTGCTTGTTTACCTGCTGTGGCCGTGCTGCTGCTTGGACCCGTGTCATCACTGGCCTGGCTGCTCCCACCACGACAGAAGAGATCTGTCAGTTTCGTGCATTTGGCTGCATCCTCAATTAACTTTTTTTTTCTTTTTTGCCCTACACTTATCTGCACCACAAATCTCTTTTCTGGTGGCTTCTTTCTTTTCATCATCTTTGCAAATCTCCTCTACCTTGCTTGCTTTTTTCTTTCTTTTTTTCCAGAAAAATAACGGCCGGAATGTGAGCCAATCACATTCAATAGACGCATGGATCAGTTCAAATTGGGAGGGGCCGCTCGTATCCCCCCTTATATGCAACAAAATGCAGTGACCCAGTCTGACGTTACACTCCGTGCTACCTGCCGCTGCGAGGGTCAACCACGGCAACATTACATTTAAAAAAAAAAAAAAAAGTTTGACCACAAGAGGGCCCATGGGTTTACAAAACCCACCAACCCTACGTCATCTACGCCACTGATTCCTCGAGTAATTCGAGTAATTCGAGTAATTCGAATACTAAAAATCTGTTTCAATCCAAACAACTGTACAGCACACTGTTTGGCATGTGGGGGTTATTAAAAACCAGAGTATTGATGAGTGCTGACATTTAAATTTTGATGTAATTTATTATCACAGGGCTGCAGCATCTCTCCTCTCTGCATCAGTGCAGCTCCTCCATACACACACATACAGTACAGACACACAGAGCAGGTCAGTGTGATTCTCTGACCCTGTCTGTATCTGATCTGTTGACTTTCTTCATCAGCAGGATGTTTTATAAAGACAAAAAGACAAAACCCGCATTCTGGGTTTTTCCCTACATATTAATCCACCTGCAATTCAGTTTTCACAGCAGCAGAGAAGCTGCGTGTGGAGGAGACTGTTGTTAATGATAGAGTTTATTACAACAGTTGAAACTAATGTGATGGTTAATGACATCGACATCAACCAGATGCACTTATAAAATTAAACAACTGTATAAGGAGGCCTATACGTAAAACAGGAGAGTCTGTGTTTCTCTGTGAGAAACTTTCGGACCTTCTCACAGCAGAGTGAACAGGTGAGGGAGGAGAGGAGGGCAGACTGATCACTAATCAATCACTGATACCGTCGTTCTCTCAGACTGATTAAAAAAATAAAAATGACAAAACTGGTCACAAACCAAACCTGTGTGTCCACACGAATAAAGTCTTTGTGTGAAACACTGCAGAGTGTAACATCGTGCTGTTTACAGACAGTCTGCTGTCATTAGTTTGACAGAGACAGAGGGTCGTGTCTAGAAGGGAACCCTAGACCTGCGAAAGATCGCGCAAGTTTGATTATTTTAGTAGAAATAACGGACACAAATCTCGCGAGAGTTGTGCAAATAAAGAGTTACCTTCTAGACACGACTGAAAAGGTGCGCAGCTCAAAAAATAGAAAATCGTGGCGCTGTGCCGATATTTTTAATGTGGCGGGCCGCCATAAATAAAACAATACTCACTGATCCACAGAGAGTCACTGAAACACTGATCACTGACCTGCTGTGATGGAAAAATACTCACATTCTTTATTTAAGTAAAAGCACTAATAACCACGATGTAAACATACCTAATTACAGTTTAAAAATCTTGCATGTTGTTTCCTTTTTTGAAAAATCAACATTTTTTTATTACTAAATACAGACCTGCAAACTCATCAGAGGAGAAAAAGGTGACATGTTAGTAAACCAGTCCCCTGTCCTCTGGGGGTCTGGGAGCGTCTGTCCTGCTCCAGAAGAAAAATGTTGTGATTTTAACATGTTAACAAAACATTCTGGTGACTGTTTCAGTTAAAAGAGTTAGATACATCTTCTGTTTGTGGTTTCTGCAGACATTACTACCTTTACTTTTACCTTTGTACTTGAAAAAAAAGTAGAAAGTAAAGTAAAAACAGTAAAAGTAAATCTACAATAAAAGTAAAGTTACTTTACTGAGTATCTTTACTTTAGTAATTTATAGTTGTTCATTTAATAGACCTGTCTTACCTTCTTTTTTGTATATTACCATTGTTCTTAAATAAAGCAAAAGTAATGTAATAGAAAAAAATGCAGAACTTGCAATATTTCTTATCTGATTACTCGATTAATCGCCAGAATAATCGATAGATTATGCTTTAATTTTACTGGTCCGGCCCACTTGAGATCAAATTGGGCTGTATGTGGCCCCTGAACCAAAATGAGTTTGACACCCCTGGTCTAGAGGACAAGTTTCTATTACTGTGGTAATCCCTTAACTAGGTCAAAATCAATTTTTCCAACACTTTATGACCACATATCTACAAAACAAATTACATTCTCATCAGCTTCAGCTGTCCTTTGTTTTTAATGCTAATTAGCAGATAGCATGCTAACATCCTAAACTAAGATGGTGAGCTAGTGATATTCACCTCCTACTGAACATCAGGGGCCAGTTGCATCAGCAGGGCTTAGGTCTGATCTTAAAATAAGTCAGTCATAACCTAGGACCTCATTTATAATGCTGTGCTTAGGTGTGTAAAAGATGGAGCACGGACGAAACACAGCAAGTGCTTTATACAAAAATATTCTGATTTATAAAACAGTGTTTAGGCATGTCCTATGCTGTTTCCCTTTATAAATCACAATCAAATCAAATTGTGCCACAGCTTTTACAGCCATAGTTGCCTATAAATGGTCAGTGAAACATCCCAAATCAATATTCATTCATAATGACTGCATGAGGATGATCGTGGTAAATGCTGAGAGAAAGGATTAAAAGTTTTGTGGAGGTTGAGACAACTGACAATATGTTGTATGGTGGACACAGTTAATATTACAAACACCACAAAGATAACAGATGGCAGCATGTGGGTCCCGCTGTGAAGGCTGCTGCCTCACAAGGTCGGAGATTAGCTGAGAATTATTAAAAAAGAAGTAGTTCAACATAAACGTAAAAGCCAAAAAGCGCAGAGCCCCAGGCAGTGTGAATGTGTGTGTTTGTGCCACAGATAGGGGAAAGACACCTTGCTGTTTCAATGAGAAACTGACTTATTATTAGGAAATCCCTCCTGAGCAGAGGAGTGTTGGAGACAGAGGGGGATACAAAGTGTGTCTGATGCACCAGATGTCAATTTCACAATCTTTCTTGTGTTTTATGTCCTTGCCATTGTAGTTGCAATTTCTCCCTTCTTCAGTCTATGTGTGTACACATGGGTCACAGTTACCATGGAGCACCACGCATTTTCACACCATTTAGAAAGTGGTGTACACTGTCTTTTGTGCATACGCCATGTTTATAAATGAGGTGTTTGAAGTCCAACCTGAAAAACCTTACACCTGGTACACCATCTATGCTTAAAGGCATGAAACTACTCCTGATGTGTATGTGGACAGCTGCAAACATCATTTGCAAGTAGGATTGTGTTTTCTGGAGCCTTACTTGGAGAATGCTCTCAACACATGCTCAGGCAGTATTCTGTGACTTTTAATGCAGTAGCCTCATAAGGAAAGTCAGCACAGTCACAACAAATTAGAGATATGTAAATGCCCACACAGAACATGTACACCCTCTGGTGACAATATTTATGTTACATGGCCCCTACTGTACTCGTAGGCGTACAATTTATTTCGTAGTTTCTCTCTAATTCTACTGCTTCCTCTTACTTTGTATTACATTGGACTACTGGGCAACCAGCGTTTTCTTGTGCTGGGTGTACAGCTCTGTTAATTTTCTTATCTCAGTGTCTATTAAACTATCTTTTCTTTTTTTTTAATTCTTCAAAACATTGGAATTGGAAATGATTAGCTACAAATTAGCAAGACAGTGGGGGATTGTTAATAATGTATCCTATCTACATATGCTGGCAATAGCCAAAGTTGTGTGGTCATTCATAAGGATGCACATTGCTAAGATTGGGCATAGCTAAGACTAAAAATAAATTGGGTTAGAACCAAGCTTCATAACGGCCAGCTTGTGCAACCCATTCCAGCATGTCTGCATGATCACTACCAGCATATTAGCTTGTTGATGTTAGCATTCAGCCCAAAACACATATTCATAAGGTTGAACACTTTCACAGTTATAACACAATACATATTATTACCCTAATTCACACTTGTCAGCAGGCCCAACAAAGGCCTATCATGAGTGTAGGATTTGCACTGATTTGATAAGGTATCTTGGAAACTACTGGCTGAATTCCATGAAATTTGTTGTGGATTTTCATGATCCCAGAAAGTTAATCATTGTGGGTTAAGGCTAACCCTTTTGTGACCTTTCAATCTTTCCTCTTGCAAAAAATCCACTTGAGCTTTAGAAATATTGAAAGCTACATCAGAAATTGCAAAGCTTCAACTTTTCCAGTCAAAGTATCATACTAGACGCCTTTCACATAGAGCAGGACAGAACTTGCATGTTTGTGAGTGCAGCAGAGGCTTTAGAAAGGCTTAAAGCACTTTGCATGTCCTCGGGGCTTGCAGCACGGCTGTCAAACTGATTGGAAACTGGCAGGAAACTTGTTGTATGTGTGCTGATGTTTGATGGGGGCTCAGACGTGACTGGAAGAGATGAAGAAACTCTTGAGCTCATACTTTTCAGCTTAATTTGACACACTGTCTCCCACAGGCATCGAAGCATTAGCAGTGTGGGCAGAGTTTAAACAATGATAGATGTGAAGGTACCAACAAATCAGGGAAAGTCTCTGACTTCACATCCCAACAAAGCACTCCTTTAAATCATTGTTTTTCATGTTAAGAGGCACTCATTGTGCCATAAGACACTTCCTTTGCTATTTCAGCAATGCCCATCATGTTCTTTGACGTGTATTTCAAGTAACCTTTGCATGGACTAGTCACCCACAAAAAAAGCCCTGTATCATGGGAGTTAATGAAATAGTCAGAAAAGGTATTCTATACATTTGTGTGCATGGACACAAATGCATACACAGCCAGCAGTGTGACTTTCAAAGTAATAAGGACAAATGCAATATGGATGAGGCTGGGATGGATGTGTGGGTCAAACACACAGGAGACGGGTTAGGTCTTCAAGTGAGACAAATAGTCAAGACTGATTGCTTTAAGACAGCAGTTATTTTAATCCAAACCACAATGTTTTCCCTAACTACCACCTAGGTAGTCTCAGTGTCTAAACCTACCCGAGACCTTTATTTCTTGATTCCACCGGGCACGACTGCATCACTTCACAGCTGATCACAGCCATTCTATACAATGCTTGGGTTCTACCAGGCGCATTGAAGTACATCCCAGAAGCAGCTCTCTGCCACAATTCTAATATGTGCCGAGCCTATTTTTGATCAATGCAGTGTCGAGCTGCAGAGAGCAAACTGAGCAGGCAGGAAGTCAGACACAGAAACAGCATCAACAGCAAACAGCAGCCAATGTTTGAAATAATACACCCCATGCAGACTCATGATCATAGGAACAGACAAAAAAGAAACTATTCATGAGCCTTCTTATTCATGGTAGTGGCACAAAAATCAAGGACCAAATCAACAAAATCTGAGCAAGTACATATTCAGGTGGGCAAAACATTCTGCTGGTGAAAGACCATGGCACAGATGCAATGGTGGAGTGGAATAAACAGACTAGGCACTGGAAAAGGAAGCTGGGTTTTGGATTAAAGAGCAGCAAACCTTGAGACAATCAACAATGCACATGGGATCATTTGACCACCCAGAAAAGCTCGAACTTAGAGCTGCTCCTAGTTCATGCCCAGCCAGGAAAATAACATGGATGAAATGGGACTTAGCCAGACAGTGATGGACAACCTGAACCTGCTGTGAGCACACTTACAGAAGTCTGCTCCACAACATCCGCATCAAGCTTTTTCACTTGATTGGTGGACCATGTTCCAAGCTGACTGGACACAATGCAAAGACACTGGCAGGACAAGTAGAGGAAGGCTCCATGTTTACATAGATATACACAGATGATGCTTAGTTAACAGACAGTGTTTCTCAGATGTCAAACTTTTCATGTGAAGATGTTGACCATATTATTATCAATATTTTGTTGCTGCTGTTTACATTCAACCAAATGCAAATAAATAATTCAGTACAGAATTATTATGTATACATGTATGTGCCAGGATATTTAGTATATTTATTTATGTTTTAAATTTATTCTTCTCTCAATTTAATTAATTATTTGTACATTGGCTAATGCTGTATGTATTTAGAATGAACTACAACTCTCATTTCCTTGCACAACCCTGTGTTGTGTAATGATAATACAAGACTTAATACAAGACCTTAAATGAGAACAACGGATAATATGTTAGTTTGAAAGTGCTCAGTGTCTCCAGAAAACTGAAAAATTTGTGTCCATGTACATGATTAAATAGGAAAGATTAAATTTCACACCTATTTCAGAAACTGCAATGATACTGCTGTAAAGGTCATTAACACTGAGTCGGGTTTTTGTGTTGAAAAAAATCCATTGGTATTTAGATATGAATTTTTAAAAAATTAACTATGAGGAAGAATGTGTAAGTAGTGTTCCACAGATGTGTCACGGTGAAGGTTGGTATGTTCATTATTTTTTTTTTCAAATTATAATAATTTATTCATATTTCCATGCTTTATTTGGGAGCATATTTCCTCCATATATTCCTCAGACATGTCTGTTAATAGGGTCATTTTCAATTTATTTCAATGTCTTAAGATATGTTTGCATTTCCCTTTTTGGCTAATATAGCTTATCATAGCTAATCAAGTGTTGGCAGTCTACTCAGCCGTTCATTGCAGAGGAACAGTGGGGGCTAAAAATGGGTCGCCCCACCCTTTCTCTTGCAGGATACAAGACTCCACAAGACTCTAGAGATGGTAAACAAGGGTGTGCGCTAATGACTTAGCTTAATGAATTGATTGTGTGTGAATTCATGTCCATCCATCCATCCATCTGTCCATTTTTTGCTGCTCTTTGGATCTGTGCTGTGATGGTAACAAGCCAAACAAAGTAGTCCATATGACCTCCTCCTAGCTGCCTCTTCCAGCTCCTCCTGAGGGATGCCAAGGCATTATGGGGCCAGATGGAATATAGCAGAATACCTTTCCTGTGTTGTGGGCCTGCTACTGGGTCTTCTCCCACTTGGATGTGCCCAGATTACCTCCATGGGGAGGCACAGAGGAGACACCCTGATCATACGCCCAAACCTCCACAACTAGCTCTTTTTTAAATGTAAAGAAGCAGCAGTTCTACACAGAGGTCCTTCCTGATGAGGAAACTTGTTTTAGTGTCCTATAGCTGCGATCATATAACTTCTTTGATGTGTGTGGTCACCATATTGCATGGGTAGGAAAATAGTTTCTCTAAAAACACTATTTCTGTGACACACTATTGCTCCCGCCAAAGTGCTGCTACAAGAATTTTATTTCAGCATACCAGTGTTAACTTTGTTGATGAAAAATTTTCGTCATAGTTATCGTCAACAACCTTTTTTTTCTGACTAAAACGAGACGATAACTAAATA
The DNA here is from genome assembly GCF_056507025.1 of Lutjanus erythropterus. NCBI lineage: Eukaryota > Metazoa > Chordata > Actinopteri > Lutjaniformes > Lutjanidae > Lutjanus > Lutjanus erythropterus. The sequence continues at coordinate 2,056,988 of NC_139324.1, read as the reverse complement.
AAAATTCATTCACAAGGACTAAGACGATGACGAGGTGTATTGACATTTTCGTCAACAAATAAAAACGAGATGGAAATGTCTGCCAGAGACGAGATCAAATCAGAACTAATTTCGTTTGTGGAAGGTAATGACGATTTAGGAAGAGGCGGGAGGAGTTGGGAAGAGAACCAATCAGAGTGACGTGGTAAAGAAGTTACGTACACACTCTAGTTTGAGACTGACCTGGGAATGTATACAACTTGCTCCCAACTAACGTGTTTCACACGGAAGTCAACAGAATGTCAACGCGTGGAAGGAAGAGGAGAGAAGATATATGGACAAATTTTACATTTGACGTGAAGGAAAACAAGACGCTGTGTAAAAAGTGTAGCGTGAGGATTACCGGCAAAAATACAACAAACTTGAAGAGACATTTACAGTCGAGTCATCCTGAAATCCACACACAGGTAAGCACGTTAAGCAACAGATGGGGATGAATGAAACCCGTTCCATACATCCCATCGGATTTTATTTTTCCACAACATACAACTCACTGGACGTTACCCCGTTTATTACACGGCTTATGGGTGAAATATTAAATTTGAGACATGATGTTCGTCAAAATACGACTTTTATGGATTATTTAGCGTAGCTATATAAATCTGCTAGTCTGGTGATTTTTCCGCTGTTTTGCTAACCCCCCTCCACCATATACAAATTGAAGGGAAAGTTTACATATTACCTTTAACACACTTTTTTGTCGACTAAATCTACTGTAGTTTTCGTTGACATATCTTATGATATGATATCTTATGATATTTCGTCAACTAAAACTAGACTAAAACTAAAACAATTTAGATGACTAAATTATGACTAAAACTAAATTACATTTTAGTCAAAAGACTATGACTAAAACTAAATCAAATTTTGCTGAATTAACACTGCAGCATACAGATCAACAGCAGAGATTCTCTGGACATTGCGGTACTTTTTTTCTTCACTCTAAGTCTCCAGCGAAATCCAGTGTAACTGCTGTGAATCCAGGTAATCTACATCTGTCCACCTTCACAAATTAACAAGCTACAGCTACAAGCCTGTGGCTAAAAACAAGCAAACATGTTGATATATCAGTTTTATTCCAGTATTCTTTTCAAAGTCCAGTGTGCAAGATTTAGGGAGCTCTACTGACAGAGTATGGTAGGAATGGAATCCAATATTTGTATAATATTCAAATTTGCATTGTGCCACTGTATGTTCTCTGTATGTTCTCATTCTGTGTCTAACAAACTGCTTGAGGCCCGGAGGCTTGAGGTTTCTGCCTAAAAGGGAGCTTTTCTTCGCTATTGTTGCCAAGTGCTTGCTCATGGTGGGAATTGTTGGGTCACTATAAATATAGTCTCTCATAGCCAGCCATATGTCCACAGTGCAGTGTCAGTGCTGGAGAAATGTCTGGCTGAACTCATTATCATTCTGGAATAGGGGAAAAAATGCATTAGCTTGTTTATATTTATTTAAACCAATCACAAAACCCAAGATGCAGAAATGGTGCCCCTACAAAATACTGATGGCACGGAACTGGTTTTGGTGAAGCATTTACACGTAAAGGAGGCAGGTCCTGGCATTAAAAGATTAGATTTCAGGACATCAACAGATTATTTTATGACCCTGTGTCTACCAGAAAGGAAAAGTTAAACTGACAAACTCAGTATTTCCAGTAAATCTCAGTGTCCCTTCGCATTGCCTTGCTTTTCTGTGAGAAATGATCCCACTGAATGGCCAGAGGTAAAATAATATGTACAACTACTGAATCACATCACCGGGTGAGATCATCATTTAACCTAACAAAGATCAAAACCAGGCCTTTTATAGCAGAGTTGTCTTAAATTTCTATAGCTTCTCTGGTCCAATTCCACAGTTTCCCCATTCATTCTGCTGACTCCTTACGTCTGTATCCACTTTTGTATTTTTTAAAGACTTATTTCGGGTCGGCAGCTTTTAAAAACTTAGTTCTGGGTTCTTCAGCTTTTTGGCTGTACATCCCAGCACACAGCAGCTTTTAGACATTTTTCTGTTGTATGCTAGCAGACAGAAAGTGACAAGAGGCACATTACACTGCACAAGTCAATGAAGAGCCATGGATTGTTTTCCCCTCTGGTGTGGGTGGGACTTAAATCTGCTCTGTCTCTATGGCTGGCCTATTTCAACGTTCTACTTCCTGTGAATGAGACAACTGTAAATAATATTACGAATATTAAGACTTGCTCTATGTGAAAAGTGCCTCAGATGACTTCTGTTATGACAGGTATGTTTTCATGAGTGCATTATCACCTGACAATAAGAATTGTGTTTTCATTACCTTAGAATAAGCTGTTTATATGTGCGTAGGGTGCCACAATGTTGAACTGCCATGCTTCTACAGTAGCAAAGAACAGACAAGCTGAATGCTTGCTATATGTTGTTTCTTTTTTTGAGTTTAATGGCCATGTAGGTTCTCCTACACATTACATTATCTTATAATAAGTTGCACAGTGTTTTCCTCAAACTGACTGCTGCCTAAGTAGTTTTGGTGTGCAAACCTATGCAAGACCTTTATTTTGAAAGTGAAATTGGACGTTGCATATTTATTATTTCTAACTGTAGTATTCATACAGTATCCTTACTACTTATTACAGTATCTTGTGATGAGTAGTATTCTCCTATCCTCCTCTGTCATTCTTACGTCTGCCGTCCACCCACTGAGAGAAACCTGGTCTCTTTGAGATATGCACCCTCTGGTGCAGCATCATGCATCAGAGGTGTGTGATGAAATATACACAAATTCATAATCAGGTAAATAAAAATAAAAAAAACCTTCTCCTCTTACTCCACCCACATATCACGATTCACATTAAACAGTGGGACACACCCTCAGAACTGGTTTTACATGATCAAACATTCCATTTCATCTCAGCAATATGAGCGTTTTGAACCTTTCACTTCCATTTTAAAGCATACTCTGCACAGAGCACTGCTCCAATTAGGAGTATTTGAAGTAATAGCAGGACAAGTTTTCGTCCAAACCCCTGTGACCACAAGCCGGAGAGCAATTCTGCATACGGAGGCAGAAAACGTGCAGGCGTCGTAGAGCTCGGATAATAAAGACTTCTCTTCTTACAATGCACTGAGGGTGAGGTCAAATGAACTTCATAGCCCCCAGGAATGTGAATATGGGAAATTCTCTGACAATGTAATAAAAATAACACCTCGAGCTACGATGTTGCATCTGACTGCAGCCCTCCATCACTTCAGTGGATTATGGAGCAATGTTTCGACACATTTTGTGCAGTAAAATTTCCTCTGAACCATAGCTGTGATTTTTTTTTTATTGTAACTGAAACCGAGACAGAGAAGCTGAAGTGAAAAGAAAAGAAGCTGGAGCCTATTTTCTTATGAGAAAGTTATAGTCGGCAACACAGGGATAATCACTAGGTATAAAACAAATGCATGCACTCTGGTGATGTCACACTTTTATTAGGATGTGAGCCTTTTCTTTCCACAGCCGAGGGGGGAAAAAAAATTAATGGCCCACATATTCCAGTTGCTTCTACAGATGGGTAAACCACCCCTGTGTGTCTGGTGAGTGGGGGTCTCCTCCAGCCCAAACTGGAATGTACCAGAGTAATTTATCACTCTGAGGTCTATGAGTCAAGAGGAAAGATGTATAATTCCCTTTGGAAAAAAGAGCCATGGTTTAGAAAATCTATGTGAAGCATTTCACAATGTAAAGTTACAAAGACCCCTTTGTACAACAAAGATGTCAGCAATGCAAAAGGAAACTATATTAGTTATCAACAGGAAAAAATAAACTGAGAACTTCAGCCTGATACATTTTTAGAAAAAAAGGGTTCCAAAAGGGTTCTTCCTGAGGTTCTTCCTAAGGTTCTACCAAGAACCATTAGCTTCTGAAAAAAACTCTTTTGAAGAAAGGGTTAGCCAAGGGTGCTTTTTAAAGAGCTGTCCACACCAAGAACTACATCTATAAATATAACTGTAAAAGATATAGGTCTAAAATGTTCTTACTCAAGTGGATGGTCCGCACCACATCTGTAAAGCTGCAGTCCAGACCCCTAAATCCACTTGATTTAGGATGATTTTAGAACTTCCATTAAGAACCTTTTTCATCCAAAGAACCCTTTTTGGAAGAAAGTGTTCCTTAAGCATTGTTGAAATTCTTAGACAATTCTTTCAACAAGGGTTTTTGGTACCATAATATAAAAGGGTTCTAGGTAAAACCCTCTGGGTGGGACCCAGATGAAACCTTTGGAAAATAAATAGGTTCTCAGTAGAACCCCCAGGTTGGGTTCTTGATGAAACCAATGGAAACTCCCTGAGCGGGTTCTTGCACCCTTTGAAGGTGGAAAGATTCTAGATATAATTCCTAGAGAGGGTTTTCTGGGTGGAACCATTACATCTTAGTGGGGTTCTCCTTTAGAACCTCTCATTGGGGGTTCTGGGTGAGACCCTTCATAGATGGTTCTAGGTATAACCCTTTATGTTGGATTCTAGATAAAACTCTGTGAAAGGCTTCCAAGTGGAACCTTTTAAAAAAGGTTCTACCAGAACCCCAAAAAGGTTGTCCTATGGCAGTGGTTCCCAAACTTTCTCTGCTGGGCCCCCCTTTGGTTGATAAGAAAATTTTCGCGCCCCCCTAAACCTGACACACATACACATATTTTGTTTTCAGACTCCATTGCAGTTTATTTCACACATTGTAATTAATACAAACCTCATAAACTCTAATACAACCCTCATAAACTACAGGTTGCAATAAACTACAACCTCTTTTGGAATAAGAAATAAATAACGAAATAACAAACCACCTTAACAGTGTAATTATGTTCAGTGTAACAGGTTTCTTTTTTTTTTTTTACTGTGTAACAATACTCAACATTGCTATCAATGCATTTTTCAAAAATTGCATCTATGTGCAAAAATGTTTTTTTAAAACATGACAACACAAATATGAACTCCCTGAAAGGAAAAAAAAAACCAACAAAAACCTAAAGGTTTGTTGTGCAAAAATGAAACCTTTAATCCTCACATCTTTTCAGTGACTGGTGTGGGCCTGCTTCATGCTGCAGATCTTCTCAAATCTGGGTTGCAGTTGCGAGACTGCCACTCTGAGTTCATTCATTCATCATTCACTCGACTAGCTATGTGTCAATTGACGCGCCATCCGTCGGAAATAGACTCGCTGAGTATTCTCCGCGGAGCAGAGCGCCGAGCCGCTTCTGGTATAAATTACAGCTCCGCGGAGAATACTCAGCGAGTCTATTTCCGACGGATGGCGCGTCAATTGACACATAGCTAGTCGAGCGGGCAGGAAGTCAGGCACGGAAAACAGGGGAGAATCCGGTTGATTTTCAAAATAAAAGACCCCGTGCAGACTCGCGATCATAAAGACAGACAGAAAATAAACAATTTAACTATGTAGCCTGCTTATCCATGGTAGAAGCGGGCAACACGCTCCGCTGCTGAGACGCTCCTGAAACGCTGCTGATCTTAATTGAAGTCGCGTGCATTACGGAGCAAAACCGCAGCGCAGCCGCGCCTGGTGTCAATACCGGGTAAGCCTTACCGCGCCCCGGCGCGCCCCCCACTTTGGGAACCACTGTCCTATGGAGACAAGCCTTTTACACTCCTATAAGACTGTAGCAAATCATGGTTGTGCAAAACCTAACAAGGCAGAACCCCCAGGTTGTGCTCTAGATGAAAGACTTGGAATACAAAAAGGTTCTCGGTAAAGTCCCCTGGATAGTTTCTCATTAGCACCCTTAGAAACTGAAAAGGTTCTAGATATAATTCCCATAGAGGGTTCTGGATGGAACCATTGCACCTTAGAAGGGTTCTCCTTTAGAGCCTCTCACTGGGGGTTCTGGTTGAAACCTTTCACAGATGGTTCTAGGAATAACCCTTTATATTGGTTTCTAGGTAGAACTCTCTGAAAGGGTTCTGAGTGCAACCTTTAAAAAAGATTCTAGCAGAAACCAAAAGAGGTACCTCAAGGTGAAGAACCCTTTATGGTACATATACATACATATACAGTACATACTTGATTCAGATTGGTCAATAATAGTATTCTGATGTCTGTTATTTCTGTATAGCAGACTTTTGCTGTATATAACAGATGATGAAGATGAAGAACAGATCACTGCTATGGATGTTGTTCTGATTGCAGACTCATTTTAAAATCCATAAAATAATTTTAAAATTAATATTTTTGTTAAATTATTTATTTATTTTGGTAAGCAGCTCTGTAATAAGTGGTATAATGTACAGTTAGCAGATGATTATTGCAAAATAAACCCCTTCAGGCTGTTTAATTTGCAATAATGACCTGCTCTCTGTACAGTGTTCCTTACATTCTGAATAGCAGCAGTATGAAAGTAATCACCTCAGCCTCCCTTGACTCCTGTGACAACAGTATCTGTTTGACTTGGAGTATTCTTTGCAACACGCCTGCTGCATGCCTGTGCAGACGCCCTTTAATGTATACAGGAGCCTTAAAGCAGAATGAGACCTATAGAGCTGAGTGATGCAGAGGGAAAGCTGACCTCGGGCGGGTAATGTTACAAATAGCTGAAAGGTGAGTGAAGACAGCTCTTCAAAAAGTTATTTATTCAACCATGTCGGGTTGCAGTTGGTGCAGGTACTGTAAGGAGTGTTTGCCTGCCTCGACCCTGCCTACACTGATCTGTGTGTGTGTGTGTGTGTGTGTGTGTCATTTTTTTTCACTCTGAGGCATTGATGATGTGTTGAGTTTCCTTGCCAATAATTCATGGAGTACAGCTTCCTCGTCTTGTACTGACTTGTAAAAAGAAAGAAGCTCAGCAAGTTGTTTTATCTTGTATGCAGATAAATCAGACTTATAAGCTTAAATGTCAGATTTTGCTCTCCATTTGAAGGATCTCTCCTCACATGAAGTACTTTCTGATGTAATTTCACACATATACACAGTTGCACACATTGATTTTAAAAAACGTGATATTGATGTTGATATAATTCTCATTTTGTGATGTCAGCCATCATTAGAATTGGTTGTGTGTTCCTGACTAAAATGAGCTCTGCTGGAATGAGTTTTGAATGATGCCAGTTTGTAGGCCTAAAGGACTGTTCAGATGTTGCATCTAAAAACACACAGACAATACCAGCTGTGCTGTTTTCATCTTTTTATCCAAGATGCCTGGGAGGTTGTGCTACTGTTGTGTGTGCCATTACTAAGCAATCAGCTCCACGGGACTTAGAAGATATTAGATATAAGATATGATTATACTTGTTCAATGATACAACACTGGTGAGCATGATAATACGCAAGCTAGTACAACCTTTAACAATTCTACTAGTACTGTAATAACAGCATACCCACATGCTCACCAGTCATTCAGAGTTTCTGACATGAAATATTTCCAGGTATTGTTCCTTCTTCTGGTGTCAAATGGTATGAACAGCTCCGGGTGTACCCAAATGACTATACATAGCTGCTCTTCCATCTTCAGTTTGGCTGATCTGAACTGGATGTTGTGACATTCTTGGATTGAAATGGTGAAGCAGGTCCTGTGGAGCTGATTAGTTAATCATAACCTTGTCACATGACCTGCAATGTCCTTGCTGCATTCAAAAAAGTTTATTTTTCCATCTCTAGTACGTTGCAATGAACACGTGTAAAGCCTTGCACAGGCTGAGTTTTTAGTACACTGGACCTTTGAAGATTATTATGGAACTTTTGTCCAGTAGGGCCAAAACCTGCCTGCTGCTTCAAATGGAAGCAAAAAGACTTGTACTTAAAAGCAACTGTTATTGTATATCTTACACTCTGGACCTTACCTGAGAGAAGTCAGAGACAAAATATATAATCTCAGTCAGTCCAGATTCCTCTCAACAGAGTGCATTTGCACAGTCTTTAATTTGGACATAAATTATAGTAAATATTTGAAGATAATATACCTCTGTTTTGTATATTTTGTAGCAGATTATACAGCTACAAAATAAAAAACAGAATTGTACAGCTTAAATATTTAGTACTTTGTACAACTTTAGATTCTGCCATATGGCTGATGCACTGTGGCTCATATACTATACATATAAAATCATAACTGAGGAATCAACACATCATTTGTGGTTTACAACGCCAACAACTAGCCATTTGGCTAACACAATGGAAAAAACCTTTGTGCTTCTTCAGACTCATTTGATATGTAAACCTCATTATGTCTGAAGTCATTTTTTTTTTCATTTTGGATGTCCACTGCTCCCATAATGGGCCTTTTTTGGGTGAGGACATGTAAGTGATACATATTGCTATACCTTCCAAATGTACACTTGGAGTTTATTCAAAATGTGTTATATTCCCTTTTATCCCTTAACAGGCACAGTAGACATTTCTGCTGCATTAAAACACCTCAAAGGGACAATATAGGTATTTTTTAAAGAGACATACTTATCCTTAGTTAATGTATTGCCTACAGTAGATGGCGGTCAGCCCCAGTTTGAAGAACCTCCACCACCACTATTCAAACCACCATCAACTGTATTTACTAATTGTAAATAAGTACCTCATATGACCCTACTTCAAACAATCTGAACTACCCCTTTAACAGGCTTTTTTGTGTTTGTCCCTTTAAAATACAGGAGCTGAATTGTGTTAATACAGCCTCCTTGAAAACCCGATGGCTGCCTTCAGAAGTTTTTCTTTTTTTTTTAGGTGTTTGATACAAGCTTGTTAAGATCATATTTCACCACATGCACTCATAATTTTTATGCACTTTGAGTTGCGCAGTGAAAACATTGGAAACAACATTTAGAATTCACATGTGCAGAGAAGGAGGGATGGAGAGACAGCGCAGAGAAAGAAGCCCCCTACAAGATGAATGTTCACTGATGACCTCAGTGCTCCTCTGATCTGTTCACCACATTAGACTGGAAAGGCTGAGCTAATTATCCCTGTTTCCTGGACATGCGGGGGCCCTGGCTGGCTGGGACTCCAGTCTGGTGAAGGTTGAATCAGTTTACCCCCCATAAAGCTGAGTTTAACTGCTGACTCACATTCTCTGAAGTGGGTGCTAGTACAAAGGCATTCTGGGTAAAAATGTAGAAGTAATGCAACCATGTGTGTAGTTGGAGTGAGGTTTCACTCTCAGAAGTAAGTTTTTAAACACAGGTTCTGACAAAAACTATTTGCTTCTTTTTTGCTTTCTTTTTGGCTTTCTTTTTTGAGGAAAGAACCCATTTTGGAATATAAAGTTCTTTAAGATGAAGAACTCAGAATATAAGAGTTCTCAATAGAACCCCCTCGAGTGGGTTGTACATAAAACCCTTGGAATATAAAAAGGTAATCAGGAGAACCCCCTGGGTGGGTTCCAGAAGAAACCCTTGGAAATATAAAAGGGTTCTTGAACCCCGAGAGGGGTTCCAGATAAAACCCTTGCAATATAAAAGAGTTCTCAGTAGAATCCCCTTGGTGGGATCTATATAAAACCCTTGGAATATAAAAAGGTCCCTGGGAGAACCCCCAGGGTGGGTTCCAGATGAAACCCTTGAAATATAAAAGGGTTCTCTGTAGAATACACTGGGCTGGTTCCACATAAAACCCTTGGAAAATTAAAGGGTTCTTTGTTGAACCCCCAGGGTGGGTTCTACATAAAACCCTTACAATAGAAAAGGGTTCTAGGTAGAATCCCCTGGGTGGGTTCAAGATGAAGCCCTTGGAATATAAAAGGGTCCTTGGTAGAACCCCTTGGGTGAGTTCTAGAAGAAACCACTGGAATATAAAAATGTTCTTGGTGAAACCCATAGAAGATGGAAAGATAGGGTTCTGGGTGGAACACCTGCATCACAGAAGGGTGAATGCATCTGTGATGCAGAAGGGTTCTCCTTTAGAACCTCTCATTTGGGGTTTTGAGTGAAACCTGTCACGGACGGTGAAAGGTATAACTCTTTCTGTCTCTGAAAAGGTTCCAAATGGAACCAGGTTCTACCAGGAACCAAAAGGAGTTCTCCTAAGGGGACAAGCCTGAAAAGTCTTTATGGTTCTAGTTAGCACCTTTATTTTTAAGAGTGTAGTGTGGGGTGTGAATGCAGTATTGCGTTCAGGAGCATAGCAGTACACCCTATGACCTGCATCATATTTCAAATATCCTTGTATCATTATTTTTAACACTAGTGCTTCCTATGATTAACAATAACAATACAAGCTGTTCTGAGACTCAGCTGTCTTCTTCACAGGCTGGTAATTCAACTCCTTGTTTAGCCAGAGCAGACAGAGGAGGCTGTGCCACTCTACACACAACATCATTTGGATGGGGGTTAGTTTGACACTGTTTACACAGTACCTCTCTGGCAGCAGGCCATGTTTTCCTCCATGTAGATGTGTCTGGGTTTGTGTTTACGCACGAGTTAGGCCTTTATACTGCCATCCCAGTAAAAACTGTCAAAATCCAGCAGATGCTGTGATGTATGGCTCACATGTGGGGAAAAAGTTGCACTTTAAAGTAGCATTCAGCGTTTGTCATCAGTGTCCCCTACAATTTAGGTTCACTCATAAAATCCACTCAGGTCAACAACTGTTTCTTGTTAAGGCTAGACTGACACATGTAAATACTATATGGATACAATGAGCTATTTAAAGGGACCATATGTATTTTGGTTGTATTTCAATGTTTGTCAAAAGTTTAACAGCAAGTTGAATCATTAAAATGGAGGATAAAGTTTTGTACTTTTCCTTTAAAATAATTCAAATAATAAAATGAGATTTCTTTTTTGTTCCATTACGACTAATCAGTTGATTAAAAAAAATTAAACTTTGGCTACTTTATTTTACTCTTCTATTCATCTTTTACAAGTTAATTTTATTTCTTCTACTTTGGTTTTCCTATTTTATAGTTTTGTTAGACATTTACGCATTTATCTATTCCCTAATTTTCAATCCCTGCTCTCAATGTTTCCAGTTTTCCTTATTAAGTGTGGAAGGAATGAGTCCTAAAACCCAGAAATGAGTTAGCATATTGGCACTTCAGTTCTCATAAAAAAGTCAGCGGGATTTTGGTTAGATGCCTGAAAGAAGGTCTGTGTAATATTACCAAAAACTCCTCTCTTGCTCTCCTGTAATAAAATAAAAACTGCCAGCCATGACGTAAGAATGTGCAAAAAAATTGCATGAATCTTCTGATAAATTAATCAATTAATGCTTGAATTACATATGTTCAATCTCAAAATAATTAAATATATAATTAAAATTATATAAGCCAAATATCACTCTCTTCTCTCAACCAGACTCTATAAGCAGAATCAGTAATTTTACTTGGCAGAACATGGGTGTTGCTAGTCTATCACAATCTGGATCTTTGTGGTTATTTCTGTCATTGTTATTAAGTGGATCCAAAATAACCTCATAAAACACCAATAACATTAAAGAAACCTACCAAATTGAGGAAAAGCTAGACAAGCAACTCCTCCTTTCTGTGAGGTATAATTACTGTTTTTGTCACTGGAGTCTGGTTACTAATTTATCTATTTCCTAATTTTCAACCCCTATTCTCAATGTTTCCTATTTTCCTTATAAAGCATGAGAGAAATGAGTCCTAAAACTCAGAAATGACTTGGCATACTTGGACTTCAATTCCCATAAAATGACAATGGGTTTTTGGTTAGATGCTTGAAATAAAGCTTATGTAACAATACCAAAAACTCCTCTCCTGCTCTCCTTTAATAAAATAGAAACTGCCAGCCATGACCTAAGATTGTGCAAAAAATTGGCATGAATCTTCTTGTCAATTAATCAGTTGACGTTTGAATTATATATGTACAATTGCAAAACTCATGTGTCCTCTATTTGTTTCCATCAAACAGTGGTATGAAATGCACTGTTTATGAATCCTGGGAGTTTTAGCTATTTGCATTGGTGATCTGGGTCACTTTTTGGCACTAAAATACATCTTCCTACAGCTTTTTTAATTTAGTGTGGGAGAATATTTTTGTTGCAACACAAAAGAAATAAGAATTAAGATATATGCATTGTTTTATGGCTTCTGAGAAACTGGCCAGAGGGGAAAGTGTGGTTTCACATGTCTTGGACAAGTTGCACTTATAACTTAGGTACACAGTTCACAAAGCATTCAGTTGTTCTGTTGTTGGACTTATCAAACCCTTTGGGTCTTTGTGGAAGCTGAGGCTACACAGATGTTGTTTGCTAAGTCGTAAGTCCTATTACTGCTCCTCTACTGTTCTACTCCCTGCTCTGTGTGGCCGACCACAGCATTCCCCTCAACTTCTCGAGAAACTTGTCCTCTGCCTGTTGTGGGTTGTGTCGTTGTCACAAGGCTTCTTCTTTATTTAGATCCAGTGGTTTGGTTTGATTTAAGGATATTATTTTACCCACAAAGACCTTGATCAAAGTCTAATACACTCTACATGTTTTCCTTTCATGATACTTTGGACTTGACATGATAGATCACAATTCATCTTAACTGTTGGACTGTTCCTTTAAGATCTGCTGTACCAGCCTCTCAAGGGGCATGCTTTTCATCATCTGCACATTTGCAGGCCCGATCCTGCCAACTTCCTTTCAAAATGTCTGCTTTGGCTTCACCATTTTGTAGCACAGGCATGTACTGGCATTAGTCCCGACAAATCATCATTTACAATCCGTTTAAACGGTTTGCACTCTTCAAGAAAATATGTAAAAACCTTATTTTAAGTTACCCTGAGAATGGTACCAATTTGCAGACTTAGAATTAATGACTGGAAATACCATAATTTACTAGTAGCCCATGTTACAAATTAGAAGAGGTCACATGGTAAAATGCAAGTCATGATCAGACAACCAATAGTGAAGCAACTACTGCAATGCAACCCCGGCTGCCAGATGCAACCAGTAGAGATTTAATAGATTTAGAGTTTAAATCAAGTATTTGTATAGTCTAGTGTAGGTTTTCTTATCTAGATGTTTGCACACTTTTGAATATCATGCTCTTGTGTAGTACATTCTCAGTTTTTAAAGTTGCATAGAATCATGTAATGGTATTGTAACCAAGCATCCTGGGTTTACCTACTGTAAAAACTCACAGAAGTCAGAGAGATAGACTGTATATTAAATAAGTTGGAATCCTGTTTAATACACAGCCTATGGTTGAAGAAAGTTGTTTCCCCCTGCCTCCTCAAATGAGTTAAGTGGTTATGTGTCACTGCCTGCCAAACTCCATTAATATTTTTTCTCACTTTAACAGTTATAAACATCCACACATTTTACAAGATTATGAATGAATTCTTATGAGCCATACACAAAAATTTTGTCCTTTGGCAAAAATTCTGCATTGATTTGAACTCTAACTAATATATAACAAAACTGTTATACCAATCCGAGATGGAAATTTCAAAGGGAGTGTGTGAAGCAAAGTGAAGCAAGTATTTCATGTTTCTTTGATCTTTGTTGACACATCATGGTCATTTTATGATTTATGACAGTAATTATATTACAGATTTCTCCTTTAATAAGCAGAGTTTTTGAAGAAACTCAGAATACCAGAAATGCGAAATAATTTACCCCTGATGTTGCCTATTCACAAGTCAGACCCTGCATGTCCCAGTGGCAGTTGTGGCTATTCAGTAACTGAATTTAATTCCAACAAATAATCACTATTTTGTTCAATTTCTCAGGCTTATAACAAACCAAATTATGTGAAACTCAAAAATTAAGCAAGTTATAGCTTATTTTGTAATGAAGTCTGCATCTCTCATTTGTTTACTAGTACACCGTGAACACAGCTGTGAAGAGAATGCAGCAAAGTTAACAAAAAAGGAATTTATTTATCTCCTAGTGTGCCTAACTTTAGTGTATCATAACATATCAGGCATGGAATTAATCTGCAGATGCTCTAGTTTTAAGACCAAAATGTGGCCCGCAACAGACTATGTATGCCTTCTTTTTGGCCTAGCAGTTGTCAACAGACAGTATAACACAGTGCAAGTGGAGATGCTGCAAACATGAATAATTCATGTAATCTGTGTCATGTTAAAGCTACTAAAAGGAAGTGTCATATTTTGTTTATTTTAGAGCCCCAGTGTACAAAAGTGCCAGTGTGTTCATTATAATAACCACAAATTATGTTGAAAATAAAATTAGCTAAATAAAAATGTCCTCCTGCTTCTTTACATTTTCTGATTTCAAGGAGAATTCAACCCAGTGTCAGGAATTATGAATAATTATACAAAAATATCCGATCTTCTCACACATGGTCTTCTTAACTTAGGTCATATAGAGGCATCAGTTAGAAACTGTGTTTCATTGACTGTTTCACAACCAGTTAAAATGTAGCTTTAACTCAAAAAAACACCATGATATTTTTATACCTTTTTGAACACATTATCCTGACAGTGCAGACTAGATATGCATTAAATGTTTTAGTGTGTATCACCAATCAAAGATGATATGCAATGACACATAAAGATGTTCATGGTTTGGCAGTTGATACAGAGAGGCGTGGAGGAGCGAGCTGTGACTTGCTTATCAGGCAGGAAATCTGTACACAAAACAAATTAATAGACTCCATCAAATTCCAAAGGAAGCAGGGAAGTATGAGAGGGAGGAGCTCACTGATTTTTATTTGAGATTATACCCATTGGAGAAGCTGTTTCATCATGTTTGTCTTTGCAAAGCTGTTTCTCATTGATGGACATTTTTAAAGATTCCTCTCTCGTGACACACTGACATGCCTTTTATTCTGCTGTTTTCTATTTGCCACAGAGTTTTTTTTTTTTGTTTTTTGTTTTTTTCTCAGTTTATTCACCCGAACACATGTTGCATTTCCAGTGGTGGAATGTAACGAAGCTGGAGTTAAAACTGAGCTTTTTCACTGAAAACAGCTGCCTACTACATCTGGAAACGATGCTGATCCAAGCAGATTTGTGGACCAGAAAACCAAAATAATGATCAAAAATTGGCTGAAAGGTTCCAGAGTTGAGGGGAGCTTGGAGATGATGAATGTGGCACAAATTTTAACTGAATTTCAAGAAAAACGGCAAAAGAAAACACAAATTAATGCTTGTCTCCATCTTCTATCGACATGCAATTACTGGGAGTAGATATTGTACAAAATTGTGTTGCATATCATACTGGGCCTACAATATGGTGCAGGACAGCCTATACGTACACATATGAACATACCATGTATTCTTGCTTACAGTGAAGAACTATGAAATAATAATTATTGACATATTCATGTATTTATGTGTAATTTTAAAAATACCTGTGGAAGGGACAGTGAGTTCTTACACATAACTGTATCTGTGTATGGCACATAGGAGAAATGTTTGACCCTGGTGAGCAGCACACAGCTCATCTATCCCAGGTCAGTGGAAAACTTTCAAAATATTCGCAATAGAGCCCCAACTAATGATTATTTTCATAGTTGACTGATCAGTTGATTATTCTCTCTATTAATTAATAATAGATGTTTGTCTTTAAAATGTTAGAAAGTGGTGAAAAATGTTGATCAGTGTTTCCCAAAGCCCAAGATGACGTCCTCAACTGTCCTGTTTTGTCCATAAGTCAAAGATATTCAGTTTACTGTTAGAGAGGAGTAAAGCAACTAGAAAATATTCACGTTTAAGAAGCTGGAATCGGAGAATTAGGACTTTTTTTTCCCTTAAAAAATGTACTCATCAAAATTTCTTGATTATCAAAATAATTGGTGATTAATTTAATTATCAATTAATGGTTGCTAAGTCTAGTCTAATTACTAATCAGCAGTAACTCTTAGCAGCCCCTGTTTAAGATCCCTGATTTAAGGGGAAACACTGTTTATAGAAGGTATGATTGGCAGGAATACGTATAATTAACACTTAAGTTATTTCACTGTTAATGATTACCAAATAATGAGATGAAAGATGGACCAGATATTGTAATATTTTTTAACAGCCTATAGATATTATTATGATGGCTATTATGAAGTTGAAACTGATGAATATAACAACCTATGTGCTTACTCACATAACTTATCTACATTACTTTATGTTTTGTTACGTGTGAACTTGCATATGTAAACTTGCCAAAGTCATGTAATTATTTTTGATAGTTTACCTTGACATTGCATATTTATTGTCGGTATCATCAGTCGGTAGCATCATACTTAGAAACACGCAACAACTGACCAAGATGTCACATTTGACGAGTCAGGAGTGAGAACATGTTGTCTATGAACATTATCTGAAGGGTTGTTGTAAAGCTGTCACTAATGTAGGGCTGAATGATTTTGAAGTAATATCTAATTGCAATTTCTTTGACTGATATTGCAACTGCAATATGATTTGTGATATTAGAGGATAGTTTTTACGTCATTATTCTCATTTTCATTGAAAAACACAATAAAACGATTAATTTGAAATGGTATTTTGAGACATACTTTGCCTTAAACAGGTATTGAGCATCCCTGCAATTTGAAAATTGCAGTAGACCATATTGATTTCAATACATTTTTGATTAATTGTTCTAATCTGATGTATAAAATACACTGTAAATGTTTGTAGAACACGCAGAAACATTATTTGGATGGCCATTATATAGTTGCAACTCATGCCTGAGTTCACCCCAAAATAAAAAAAAATACATTTTCCCCTGTTCTGTGGTACTATTTTATCTATTTAGATAGTTGTGGTGTGAGTTGCACATATCAGTCATACTGGTAGTTCTGGTAGATTCTACTGCAGAAAGAAAGTGGGTCCTATGAAACTGCTCACAACAAGGTGTGTAGATTATCTTGAGTAACCGGATCATGAGTTTTGGGGAGGGACACTGGTTTTTAATGTTTCAAATGTACTTTCTTGCTGCTTTAAGTGCCATAAGCTGAATGCCATTTAGTCCTGTGATATTCAAGAGAAGGCAGACATCTCTATGACTGATATCTCCAAAACTCTGCAACTTACAGCAAAAAAAAAAAAAAAAAAACAAAAAAAAAAAAAAAAAAACACTTGATGGATAAATAGCACTACAGGCCAGGGGAAAAATATATACTTTTGATTTTAGGTGAACTTTCCCATTAATAAATGCATTGTAAACCATGTTTATTAACAATAAAACAACTATTAAGTTAAGTTAAATTAATTAAAACTATCAATTTACCATCTATGAATAATGTTAAGGTGAACATTGCACTTTGTTTTTATTGATACATCAATTTTTTCACCGCAGCCAAGTAGTACAGCAGGACATTACAGCACAACGCAGGACTGAGCTGCCACTGAATTTGTCAGAGGAAGAGAGGTGTTTGAACAAAATGAAAAAAAATGACTGGTGGTCTTGAAGTGCTATTTCTCTTCACAAGACCTGTAATCACTTGACAAACAACCTCACCCCTGGGCCTCAAGATCCCACTCTCAGGTAGTGACAGAGGCAAAATGGAACACCTGAGGAGGTCTGTCTGGGGTCACATTAGGAAACAAGCTCAAAGCGGATGATTACAAACCCTGTACGTTTGTCAGATGTGCTGTGAGATGGGCCTGTTTCTACTGTACGTGTTCAGCATTTTCTACAGCTGATTTAAGCAACAACTGATCTCCACTGTTCCTCCTTTGGCTCTAAATCCCGCCCTCTGCTTCCATGTTTGACACTGTAACAATATTCAGACGGCGCTCATCTTGTTAAAATAATGTTGCGGCGGGGGGAGGGTGGAATCATTTTCATCATCAAACTGAAAGGAATTCACAGCAGGAAATCTGAAAACAATGAGCAACACAGCTCATTCTAAGTTCTCTCTCTCTGTCTTTAATGACTGTGGAAAATGTTCCATTTGGATGATCCTCCAGCTGTGAAACGTCTGTCTTGCAGATTTAAACATCTTTCAACTTTAAACATTAACAGGGTTTCCTGACACCATTAGACAGTCTGTAATATAATCCCTTTTCCTGTCTTGACAGGATATTGTATTGCAGCTGCTTTGTTACAAACTGATGTGTTTGTAAAGGTTTAATCAGTGTTGATAAAATGTAAAAAAATGCTTTGGTGCTTGTTCTCCATTTACTGGGAGATTTTATTCTTCCTATTCCAAAGACCATTCCTACAGTGTTTCTTTTTGTCTTTAACATTATACATTTTTAATAACTAGTAATACTGAGACACTGTATATCATACATGAGTAACTCTTATAATGTGTAGAATTGTTTTATATTTAAAGTAATGGCACCCTCTAGTGGAAAGAAACCATATTGCACTGTGGCACATCTGGAGTTGCATGCTTAAATGTGCAGATTGTCTTAAAAATTAAAACTTAAATTTGGTTAACTGTGCCTCACAAAATGTAATTAAAATTGTATGCTTGTGAAGTGAATGGCTAGTTTGTGTGGAACTTTATGTTTTGATAATCAGGAGTTTTATGGAGGAAAACAAATTGTCAAAGCCTGACAAAACTCAGAACACTAGTGAGAGCTGTCTACATTCTTTTTCTTTTTTCTATTTTATGTTTTTTATCTGTATATATAGGCCCATAGACAAGTATATCACATCATATACTACATCCTTTTGTATACGTCAGTCTCTATATTTCCTTACATTTCTATAAACACATCCTGACTGATAAATCAGTTGGCTGATATCAGTCTGATATTCACCTGATATGGGCCTATTACAGATATATCTGTATTGAAGTATATGTGTACCAATATGAAATATTTATATATTTTACAGAACATATGGGGGTGATTTAGATTTAGCACAGTGAGGAGCTCCCTGGCAGGTGTAAATGCATAGGATGCTTTTTGTTTGATAACCAGCCTGTGATTCACTGACAATATTAAAATGATGATGATTTCTCTCTTGTTATTTCTCAGTGTTCATTTCCATAATTGGTTGGGTTATGTATATGATAGTTATTTAACATATTAAATAAAATATATAATACTGTCAATCTAAGTTATTTGTTTAAGAAAACATCTTTCTGAGTACCGTTGCAGGGTTCTATCAGTGAAAAATCTAAGTCTATTTTTATTCCAGCTCAAAACTTGACTTTATCAGCCACTATATTAGTAATTGGTGAATTTTTCCTCTAAAATCATCATCACTTTTAGTCTAGCTGTTAGTCAGATATGAGTTGGGCTTTAATATATACATACTAGAGCTGCACAATTAACTGAAATACTATAGAAATAGATCAAGTGTAATATTTAAAATTCAGAAGCTGCAATTTGTTGATGAAGGAATTGTGTTGATTAGCATTATGAAGTGCTACACTGCATCAGAGATGCCCTGCCTACAAATCTTGCTCTCCAGATGTAAAACACGTTTGCTTG
Source organism: Lutjanus erythropterus (assembly GCF_056507025.1). Classification (NCBI taxonomy): domain Eukaryota; kingdom Metazoa; phylum Chordata; class Actinopteri; order Lutjaniformes; family Lutjanidae; genus Lutjanus; species Lutjanus erythropterus. Next base: position 2,037,698 of record NC_139324.1, on the reverse strand, counting down.
GTACAGACGCCAACAAATGTCAAATCATCATGATTTTTTTTCAACTGAAAATGAAAATTGCAAAGCAAAAATAATCATTCCCACTTGTCATAAATCATATCACAATTACAATATCTGTCAAAAGGCTTTTTTTTTACATCATGCAACCCTAATACATACAGTAAATCATTTATCCTTTATTGGTCACACTTTTTTTTACAATACACTTGTAAGATGTAACAAGCAATAACTTGTACCAAATTAGACAAAAACTTGAAATTCTACAATCTTCATTAGACAGCAGGTATAGCCTTATTATACACCAAACACCTAATGGTATACTAATATCACAAGAAAACTAAAAGTAATATGATCTTTATTCAATCAGTATTAGACCCTTATTAGTTTATTAGAGAGTAATTTGGGACACATTTCAACAGAACTGTGGTGTAAACTAAAGTGAAATCACATCTGTTACGTCCCCATTTAAACACAATATATGAACTAGACCCACCAAGTAAAGGCCAAAATTATAGAGGCAAAGGAATATTTTGTCTTTGGGTAACTGTACAAACTGATTGTAATACTATAGGCAGATAATGTGATTTGAAAAAAAAAAAGGCATCAGTCTTGGCTACTCTGTGAACTGTACAGGACCATCCAAAGAACATGTGTCTCTGGTGTGTAGCAGATAAGTGATTTCACTTTAGTTTATAGTGCACTTATGTTGTAGTGTTACTAATAAAGTCTAATCAGAGTCTAATAATGGGTCTAATGCTGTCTACTAAAGAACATATCATTTGTACTTTTGTAACATCTTATTAGTGAACCATTAGATGTCTATTTAGGGCAGCAAACTTGGAACACCGTCAGCATCATATTATTATATTTGTTTTCTGAAAACCCTGTTGAATGCAATCTGAGACATGTCTTCTGCCCTCTGGTGGATCATCAGTGCACTGCAGGCAGCAGCTGTGAGTGCAAAATCCAAATGGCTGCGTTCTAACAGTAAACTAGCATGTTTTTGGATTTTTTTTTTTTTTTTTGCTAATTTTGAAAAAGTTACTGTAATAAAAGTTATATTCTTACTAATAATTCAATATGGATATTTGCTTAGTGAGACGACCTTTCATTACTTAATACTTTCTACCTCATTTTATAGTAAAATCATGGTAAAAAAAAAAAAAAAAAAGTGTGTATCAAGTATGTGAGATAATTTATGTGTGAATCATCAGTTATCATTATTGTATTGAATTTCATTATGCAATCTGCATTATTCCACAACAATCACAAATACACTTTTAAACAAACTAATTTAAACATGAAATGTCACTGATATGATGTGCATATGATTATGTAAAGATTCTCTATGGTGGTTTTCTTAAACAAATATCTTAATTAAAGAATAGTATATATTTTATTTGACATGTTAAATAACTTCACACATATGTTTGTCAAGCAATTGTAAAAAAAAAAAAAAAAAACACTGAGAAAATAAAAAAATAAATATAAATAAAATAAAATAAATAAATAAATAGCTAAATAAACATCAGTACTGTTTGGTATCAGTCAATTACTGAATATTTTAATACTGTCAGTCAATTAGTGCCGACACTGACATATCAGTGATCAGCTCATATCAGGCTGATATATTGGCTGACCGATATCGGTCAGGCTCTAAAAACACTGCATCAACTATATCAAACGTTACTTGGATCTGAGTAGACACAAAACTCCACTTGTAGTATATATGAGAATATAATGACATTTAAAATGAAAGAAGATACTTAAAATGTCAAATTGATGTCATAAAAAGGGCAGGCTGCATATATCCAGAGTTATAAAAATGTAAAAACAGTAAAAACAATAAATGCAGCAAGGCTTTTAGTTAAAAAGTTTCGATCATGAGGTACATGTGAACCAATAACTGCTGGATGAGGACCGTCATCGGTACGCACCGCGCATTTATATGCACGACCCTGTCCACTTTTTGGGGATAAGGAAATGCAAGCAACAAAAAAATGGACATCAGGGGAAATAAGACATAAATGACACTGAGTAAACATCATATAAGTACCAGACATGACGTGCATTGCGTTACATGCGTCACGACGCACAGTGAGCCATGGGCACGTTGATTAAATCATGCGGGCTTCTCCAAAGCACGTCTGCAGATCAGACAAGTAATTTAAGTAATTATTGTCGCTGTTTATAAGTTCATGAGCTGCGTGATGACTGAACACAACAGCACCTGTCAGACATCATTCTTCACTTCAATCGTTCACAAAGAAGACAACACAGAGGAAAGGCTTAAAGTTCTCCGTCAACAGGCTTGACTTCAGCCTGAGAACCGTTTAAAATTCATGAAATACTAAATTCAACACAAATCTCATTTCCTCCTGCACAACTTTTCAGTGACATATGTTTCTTGGCGTTGATCCCTGAAAATGTGTCCTGCTTTGATTCCACCTCTGCGCCCTGTGTCCTGACATTCAGTTCCACCGTTTCCATGGAGCTCAGATAAAACATATTCTTTGCATTTTTTAAAAAATTGTCCCAGTCGCCATCTTTTCTCTGCAATTTCGATGCAAAATTTGAACAAGTTGATGCCCTCAATACAAAATAACAGCGTTTTCAAACCACTACACTAACTGTCAACACACTCCACACTCCACACTCTGTCCAGAAATAATCATTTTACACAAACAAATCGTCGAGTGAAAGTACGCTTTCCCCAAATCCAACAGGCCTAATAACATAATGTGAACTGTTCACCCAATAAAATGGTGCATCAATTAATCAGCAAAATGTAAAACAATTAAATTAATATAAAATCTGTCTTATCTTCACGATGAACGTCGAGTTGACTGGCGTCCCCTCTGAGCAGGTGTTCCTTGTCCAGCGGTGGTCCACTGGGGGTGGTGGGGGGGGGTCATTCTCAGGCTCTCCAGTTTTCCTCAATAGTCCAATAAGTCCAAGAAGCGCCTTCCACTAGTTTCCCTCTCAGAAAGATTCTCCGGCACAGTTTGGGTCCGCAGCAGGTCAACAGGTCAACTTGCCAAAATCCAAGTGAAAAAGAGAAATGAAAGTCACCCGCAGGCCTTTACATGCCTGACCAACGTTCTGTTTCCATGACGACTACTGGCGTGTGCGTGCCTGCGTGTGGCCCTACACTGATACTTTTACTTTTCAATTTTATTTGGAAATTTAAACATTTTTTTAACTATTACAAAAATAAATTTGATGAAACTCCATTAAAGTCAAATCAATTTATCTGTTCTAATATTTTCATCATTTTTTATTTATTTATTTATTCTTTTTTTTTTATTTGTTTAAAGTTTTCAATTTCGTTCTGTATTATTTTAAACCTATTTAGAATATTTATTTGTCTCTAATTACATTAATTTATTTTATTTTCACCCCTTACTTTCTTATTCTTCTTATTTAGAGATTTTGTTGTTGTTACATGCTCTCTGTTGTGTTATGTTACTTTGTTATGTTCCTGACGTAACATGTTAACATGTTAGCAAGTCACTTAAGGCATATTAACTCTGTTTTTAATCCACAACATACCTGAAAAAGGGGTGAAATAATCATGAGATTGATATGAATGCTGAGTGTTCTATTTCATATTCGGTCAACACGCCGCCGTATGGGTCACTCTCTCCGAGGGTGAGCTGTTTCAGGAGACAGTATAGCAAATTAACACCTCCACCCCTGGGCGCAATCAGAGCCTACTAATACAGGTGCGCGATCACCTACCCAGTCTCTTTTTTCCTCCTGGAGCGGGAGTATTGGTTTCAGATTGAGACGAAATTCTGTGAATTTTCAAAGCGTTATGCTTATCTGCCTCCTTCTACAGGAGCTGATCATTGCTCGAGGTAAGAAAGAGTGTACGGATTGTTGGGTTTGGTGTGGCGCTGCGGGGAGCTTCTTTTCCCGTGAGGGAGAACGCTACCTCCCGTGGCTGACATTGTGTGTTTGTGCTGAGAGGAGATGCTGCGGCCGGGAGGTCATAGGCTACCTGAGGCTTTATTCCACACCTGTGCTGTCATCGCGCTCAGTCCGAGAGACAGCCTTGGCTTGCCAGGCTATGTCGCAGGACGGCGATGGTGAGGTTTTCCACTCTCCAGTGATCACCTCAGCGTAAGCTGGTCAGCGGGCGGAGGGTGAGCTGGAGACAGAGCCGGAAAAGGAAGCAACCGGAGGCGGAAATCGGTCAGCTGCAGCTGCAGGTGCAGGCTATGCAGAATACCCTGCAGGAGCTTGTTCACGCTCGGCGTCCTTTAGTGCTGCCTGACACCGGAGGCCCAGCTACAGAGGTCTGGAGTAAGGATTCAGATGTGCTCTCTATCGCAGCCTCTGACAGTCTGGAAGGTCTGCACGACCCCCAGTCTCAGGAGGATGGCCAGTCGCTGTCTGATTTTGGAGATGGTTCTTCGCAGGCTTCGGAGCCTGAGCCACTGGATCCTTCCAATAAAGCTGTGGTTGTGAGGGTAGCAGCACGCGCACAGTTAGTCTGCCAAACCCCGCCTCTGGCCCACAGGGGCCCACGGCGACGCAGATCAGAGGGGCTCCCTGTCCTGCCTGATTTTATGTCTACAGCCCTTCCGAGGACCCAGTTGGCCAACATTGCAGGGGCAGATGGATATGGGGTGGCCACAGCCCCCCGAGTGGGACCCACCTTTGCTATGCTGACAGGAGCTGTTGCGAGGGCTGGCAGGGATGCCAATCACACTAACAGGCGCTGCAGGGTAACTGATAACCAGCTCCGCAGAGCTTATCGTTCCTCAGCTTTGGCGGCCAGGCTGGTGTGTACCAATTCTCTGTTGTTGCTTTATTTGGAGGGCCTGCTTCAGGATTTGGCTTCAGCAGCCCCAAGTGATGAGACAGCTGAGATGCTCAATGTGGCTGACATGTTACTGCGGGGAATCAGTGCACATGCTCAGGCCCTTGGTCAGTCAATGGTCTCTGTGGTCCAGGCACACCGCCAAGTGTGGCTGGCTCAATCCAATCTGTCCGACCAGGACTGCATTGCTGTGCTGGCGGCCCCAGTGGTGCCATGGGAAGTCTTTGGTCCACCCTGTGAGGCGGCCTTGGAACAGTCCCGTAGGGCGAGAGAGCTGACACGCTCTGTGAGGGATGTGCCAGCCTTACGCTTGCACTGGAGTCGTGGGTCCCTGGCCAGCTCTTCGGCCTCCCGGGCACCGCAGTCCACCCATGGGCTCCCAGTCAGGAGCAATCAGGCTCACCAGCGTTCCTTTCGCCATGACCATGGTGGAACCGCTCATCTTGGGGGCCCCAGACCTCCGCCGGCTAGTGGCTGACCCCGACACTGACGGGTGTCAGCCTCCGGCTTCATGCTTCACTCCTCAGCACCTCGCTCACTGGCGCCGGTGTACTCAGTCCCCTTGGGTGATGAGCACACTGGAGTCAGGGTACAGACTCCAGTTCAGAACCAGACCACCACACTTTTCCAGGAACGTTCCCACCCTCCTAAGCAACATGGAAGGTTGTCAGTCTCTTGCGACAGAGACCTTGGCTCTTCTGAAGAAGGGGGCAATAACACCCGTCCCCAGCGGCGAGACGCACCAAGGGTTTTATTCAACCTATTTCTTGGTTCCCAAGAAGGACGGCGGCCTCCGGCCTATCTTAAGCCTGAAGAGGTTCAATGGCTTCCTGAGGCGCCTGCCTTTCCGTATGCTTCGTCTTTCATGCCTTCTGTCATCCATAAGGCAGGGAGACTGGTTCATTACGGTGGATCTCCGCGATGCATACTTCCACATTCCCATACACAGAGGCCACAGGAAGTACCTCCGTTTTTTCTTTCAAGGCAACGCATACGAATACACCATCCTCCCGTTCGGCCTGTCCTTGTCTCCTCGCACCTTCACAAAGTGCATGGAGGCGGCTCTGGCCCCTCTCCATCCCCAGGGAATTCGCATCCTGAATTACCTGGACAACTGGCTGATTTGCTCTCTGACAAAGCCACAGGCCCAGCTCGACACCTTGGTGGTGTTGAACCACCTCAAGGACCTGGGGCTGGCCTTGAACAAGGAGAAGAGTTGCCTGGTTCCGTCGAGGAGGGTGGAGTATCTTGGTTTGGTTCTGGATTCAACCTCGATGAGAGCTGTCCTGACCTTAAAGAGGACAGTGGTGTTGATGGACAACTTGTCACAGTTGACTGTGGCGAAGCGCGTATCAGTGGAGCATGGCCGGAGGCTGTTGGGCCTCATGGCAGCAGCATCCCAGGTGGTGCCCCTGGGGTTGTTTCACATGAGGCCACTGCAGCGTTGGCTTGCCAGGCACAAGGTGAGCCCCCACGAGGATGGCCGGAGGGCTATCCCAGTGTCTTCCATCTGCCTTCCCGCAATTGCGTGGTGGACCACAGCCCTAGGCCTCAGGAGAGGAGTTCCACTGGGCCCAGTGTGCTCACGGGTGACCATAACAACAGACGCCTCAGAGGCTGGCTGGGGTGCCCTATGGGAGAACTACCCGGCCCACGGCCAGTGGAGCCCCTTTAGGAGAGGGGCTCATATCAACTTGCTCGAACTGGAAGCGGTGTATCGAGCTTTGGTGTATTTTTATCCGGTGATTCAAGGGAGGCATGTGTTGGTTCGGACCGACAATTCAACCGTGGTCGCTTACATCAACCACCAGTGTGGTCTGCTTTCTTGGTCTCTGCACGACTTGGCTCACAAACTCCTCCTCTGGGCTCATGCTCAGGGTGTGTCCCTGAAAGCCATCCACTTGCCAGGGAAAGTGAACGTGGCAGCAGAACTCCTGTCCAAGGGTGGCCCCGTGTCAGGCGAGTGGCGGCTTCACCCGCAGATTGTGGAGGCCATTTGGTCCCGATTCGGGGAGGCCCAGGTAGATCTGTTTGCCTCACAGGAGACCACCCATTGCCCACTGTGGTACTCCATAGCGGGTCCAGTGGGAACGCTGGGAGTAGACGGTCTTGCAGGTCAGTGGCCCCCAGGCCTGTTGTATGCATTTCCTCCCTTTCCCCTCATACCAGCCGTTCTGGCCAAGGTGGGGATGATGGGGGCCAGGGTCCTGCTGGTGCCCCCGGATTGGCCACATCAGCCATGGATGGCGACTTTGCAGAGGCTGCTGGCGGGAACCCCATGGTGCCTCCCAGTCAGGCCAGACATGCTGTCGCAGGCTCGAGGACAGCTCTGGCATCCGAATCTGGGGGTTTTCAGGCTGCATGTTTGGCCCTTAGACAGGAGCCTCCCACTGGTTTGAGCCCTGCTGTTATGGCTACCCTGCAGGCAGCCAGAGCTCCCTCTACCAGGGTAATGTATGCTGGCAGGTGGAAGAGGTTTTGCCAGTGGTGTGCAGGTAGGGGCTGGAACCCGGTCTCCTGCGGGACACAGGGGGTCCTCTTGTTTTTGCAGTCTCTGCTGGATGAAGGGCTGGCAGAGTGACCCATACGGTGGCGTGTTGACCTTCATTCATAGAACCACAGTTACATCCGTAACCATCCGTATTTACTGGAATGAGGAATGAGACTATGCATTATTCATTTTTTAAACTTGTCACAGGGTTTATCCAGAACTCAGCAGCCAGATTACTGATTTAATCTAGAAGGTCCTGTCATATTACTCCGATATTAGCATGACTGCACTGGTTGTCAGTCTAATTTTAGAGTACATTTTAATGTTTCATTAATTACCTGCAAGGCCAGACATGCTCTGGCTCCAGACTATATTAAAAAACATTTAACCCCTTACACCTCAGGTCTGGTCCTTGGCTGTATGTTTTTTATTTTTGTATTTTTATGTACTTTTACATATATTTTGTACTTTCATCTATTTTAAATTCAAGAGCTCATTTTATTGGTATTGTATTGCCTTATATAACATATTGAGCTTCATGTAAGAAGCCACTTACTCATTGATTTCTGGGACTCGCAAATATATTCTTATTTTTGCCCTTCTCTTAGGTAAGAGAAAATGCACCACCACACACAACCAGTGCCCATTTTAATTTTTATTGTCCCTGTTCCTCAGACATAAAAAACATACTCATAAAACAAAATTATATAAGTGGATGAATATATAATAAGACATAAAAAATGAAATATTTTTATGAGTGACGAGGATAAATGTACGGGTCTCGGAGTAATTATAAGTCCTAACTTAAGAAACTATACTGAAACTATACTGAATCCAAAGCAAATCATGGAAAAAGAAAAAAATACATGTAGCAATAACATAAAAATATCTCTTTTCATCTCTGTTTTTCTTTATTCAACTCCAACATAGAAGTGTTCAGAGATTGTTATTGTGACATCTGAGTAAGTTAGAGTAAGTTAGAGAGTAAGTTTTGTGGAGAGCAATGAAGTGTGTGTGCGCATGTGTGTGTCAACCTGTTGTCTGTTATTTGCATGTTTCATGCACTTTAGTGAGTTTTGGTAAATTGTGTGAGAGTTTAATGAGCTTAATATGGGGTAAGGTCACTGTCAAAAGATTTGTGCGTGCATACATAAAATATTGTGCACGTATTAAAAATCTGTGCATGTTAGTCTATAGTTGTGCATAAATAAAAAAAATGTGAACTCTTGTTTAAGTCAAATCATGCATAGATTATGTAGTGTATATTTTCTCTGTGAGAATACAACACATAAAGTTACAACTTTACTAAATTAAAAATATGGATTGCAGTTGTATGGTTTGGGTTTTCTTCATTATGGATACGAATCTGACACCCGTGAAATTACTGTCAAAACTAGGTCACAGGCATTATGTATCGAGTGGAAGAAAACATTGATTCTACAAACTGCGCATGTGTGAAAGATTAAAAGGCTCTGCTCTTTAGCTAATTATTGTCTTAGCAAGGTTGTTTATGAGTGATATAGCTTATAAACTGATGGAAGACGTTAAAAATGAAAAGTAACTGAGCTGTACGTTCCTAAAATCACCAAACAGATTAAAATTTAAACTGTTAATATGAACGGGAGCAAACAGGAAAAATGACTCTGCTTCCCTAAATGGCGGTTAACATGACAGTGTGACGCACACAGTTTGTGCCGCTGAAACACTATGTTAGATTTATGCATTATATGGATTCGTTCCGTGATTTTAGGAACATACAGCTCAGTTACTTTCTACTTCTCTACTTACCTGCAGATGTGTTAGATGTGTGATGGATGACAGGGAGAAAAATAGAGTCAAACAAAGAGGGAGACTTTTTGAAAGATGTGCTGCTAGAAAAACTTTGGGAACTGTTGAATTAGGATATAGCCGACAAAAAGCATATCATTTCTATTTTTTGTTGTTTTAATTTAATACAATACAACATACAGCTTGTTATGTCTTATTAGTATACCATAAAATAAATTGCAACCACCATATCTATTCACAGTGTGCAACTGTGCCTATAGTTTAAGTACATTTCTACCTCTACTTTTGATTGTGGTGCTGCAGTAACAAGTGATTATCCCCCTGGTGCGGGATCAATAAAGGTGTTTTTTTGTGAAGGAGGACATAATAGGTGAAACAAAACAAGACAGACTTTGAAACATTAAGAGACATGACAAGGTTGGCATGGATAGTACAGGCAAGTCTTGGGTATAGCAACAATGAGGGAGAGCAAAATTTGTATTGGATGGGGGGAATGCAGTGCTCACAAAGGGGCAACAGGGGGCTAAAATAAATAAGTGAATAAAATTAAAATAAAATAAAAGGCGATCAAAAGAAAGGGAATGGAAAGCAAGAAGAGGAAGCAGAGCAGAAAAAAACAAAACACACAGACACAAAAACAAAAATAAATAAACAAAACAAAAGAAAAAAAAAAACTCCTGGCATGGGTTGCTAGTTATGCATCCAGCAAATTTATCATTGCATTTATTCAGTTTATTATTACTTTTTTCTTTTTTTTCCCCAATCTTTAGTTTATGCCTTTAGACACTATACTTTCTTTCCATCTTTGCCTCTTTTCCATCTCCTTTTCAAAAAATAATTTAATAAAGTTTGTCTTTTCTTATCACTAGCAAATTTTCAGTTCTTCTGTTTATGTGTTTGTTATCTTTTTTCTTATTTCACACTTGGTTTGACAACATAAACATCTGTATCTCATGCTAATAGAGCCACTTTGACACTGTCAGTACTGGTTCTGTTTCCTCTCATCACTCTCTTAGCGACCAGCTGTCTTTCTACAACTTGTACAGTTGAATATAACTGTACAGTAGTTCTAATCTGGCTTCCTTTGTATAAACTTAACAAGCAAAACATCTCCTTCAAAAGGTAACAGACACTCACTCTAAACAGTATTCCATCGAGTTCAGTCAGACTGCATCTGTATCAAGTTTATACCACCTGGTGAACATCCGAATGCATTAAGACATGAGGATAATTGACTGGGGGCGGCTGTCTGTTTCAGCCTGGATAATATAATGTAATTGTGACTGGCTGTGCTGGACAATGACACAATGTCAGTCATATCTGGTCAGAAAGAACTCAGAACCCAAAAATTCAGGCAAACACGCCATCAAAGAGTACAGAATTGAACAGACTAGTTACACTGTAATATGGAATATGTCTTGATTTGTTTACCAGGTGGGAGTTTCCTCTTGTTTCTAAAGGAAACAAGGTCAATTAAAGTTTTAGCAAGCAGGCATTTACTTTACATTCAGTGCTGTTTGTGTTGAATACAAGGAAGTGGGTGTATTAATACCACAAATGGTGAAAGCAGGCAGGCTATAGGAAACTTGTTCTATTTCAGCACCGAATGTCGCCTACTCTCTAACTCATTGCTGGGAGAATGAGTACACACTGTGAAAAAGTTAAGAAAATTTTAAATTTCAGGGCAAATTATTTTAATTGATTTTCAGAGTTCTGGGTCCAACTCAGACACTTAAGTTTTGAAAAAGTTTTATCAAGTTAAAATGTTTTGTTTATATAATTTACTTCTTCTCATTTGATAAAACTGAATCTTTGAGTTTTAGAAACAAAAACTGTATTTCAAAAATTGTTCACTAAAGTATATAAAGCTTAATGTTTCCACCACAATGAGTGCCAGCTCCACAACCACCACAGGCGCCTCTTACACTATTACGAACACCAGCTCCAAGACCACCAGCACCAGCACATAGCAACAGTAACTAAGGAGGGCGCTCCTAGAAAAAGGTCAGTTGCAACCATTTAATTTTCAACCCCCCAAATAATGACAAATCTGGTTTGATTTAACATTTTTCAACAAGTTTTGAAATGCAATTGTTTTAGCTTTCTAAAACTCAAAGATTCGAGTTTATCTCAACAAAAGATTTTAAGTTCGGCAAAACATTATTTTATTTCAAAACTTGATTCAAAACTCAATGGTGAGGTAGGTAGGTAGGCAGGTCAGGACTGTGATCAGCTGTACATTAATGGACATTTCTTCCTCTTCATTCAGCTTTTCCCCATTAGAAGTTACCATTGCAAATCATTTGTGTCTTACTGGCAAACCACGCCCCTCCCAACCCGGTATTGAATTTTGTGATCTACATTTGATTTACCAATGCCCAGGTGATCTCCTCCTTGAACCGCCACCTTATCGTGGTGGAGGGGTTTGAGAACCTAAATGATCTTAGGAGCTATGTTGTCGGGGGCTTTGCCCCTGGTAGGGTCTCCCAAGGCAAACAGGTCCTAGGTGATGGGTCAGACTAAGAGCGGTTCCAAAGCCCCCTATGGAAAGTTCAACACCAGGGTCAGTTACGTCGCCCGGATTGGCGTTACCGGGGCCCCACCCTGGAGCCAGGCCTGGGGTTGGGGCTGGCAGGCGAGCGCCTGGTGGCCGGGTCTTTGCCCACGGGACCCGGCCGGGCCCAGCCCGAAGGAGCGACGTGGGCCCGCCCTCCCGTAGGCCCATCACCCGCGAGAGGGTTCAGAAGGGGCTGATGCACTGTGATTTGGGTGGCAGTCGTGGGCGGGGGCCCCGACAACCCAACCCCAGGACATGGAATCTCACAGTGGGGACATGGAATGTCACCTCGCTGGGGGGGAAGGAGCCTGAGCTGGTGCGGGAGGTTGAGCGGTACCGGCTAGAGATAGTCGGGCTCACCTCCACGCACAGTCGGGGCTCTGGAACCCAACTCCTTGAGAGAGGCTGGACTCTTTTCTACTCTGGAGTTGCCCACAATGAGAGGCGGCGGGCTGGTGTGGGCTTGCTAATAGCCCCCCAGCTCAGCCGCCATGTGTTGGAGTTTTCCCCGGTGAACGAGAGGGTCGCCGCCCTGCGCCTTCGGGTCAGGGATAAGTGCCTCACTGTTGTTTCGGCCTACGGGCCAAACGGCAGCGCAGAGTACCCGGCCTTCTTGGAGACCTTGGGAGGGGTGCTGGAAAGTGCTCCGACTGGGGACCCCATCATCCTGCTGGGGGACTTCAATGCTCACGTGGGTGGCGATAGTGTTACCTGGAGGGGCGTGATTGGGAGGAACGGCCCCCCCGATCTGAACGCGAGTGGTGTTCTGTTATTGGACTTCTGTGCTAGTCACAGTCTGTCCATAACGAACACCATGTTCAAGCATAAAGGTGCCCATCAGTACACGTGGCATGGGGACGCCCTAGGTCGGAGGTCAATGATCGACTTTGTGGTCGTGTCAACTGACCTCCGGCCGTGTGTCTTGGACACTCGGGTGAAGAGAGGGGCTGAGCTGTCAACTGATCACCACCTGGTGGTGAGTTGGATCCGCTGGCAGGGGAGGAAGCTGGACAGACTTGGCAGGCCCAAACGTACTGTGAGGGTCTGTTGGGAACGTCTGGTGGAACCATCTGTCAGAGGGGTCTTCAACTCTCACCTCCGGGAGAGCTTTGACCAGATCCCGAGGGAGGCTGGAGACATCGAGTCCGAATGGACCATGTTCTCTGCCTCCATTGTGGATGCAGCCATTCGGAGCTGTGGCCGTAAGGTCTCCGGTGCCTGTCGCGGCGGCAATCCCCGAACCCGGTGGTGGACACCGGAGGTAAGGGATGCCGTCAGGCTGAAGAAGGAGTCTTATCGAGCTTGGCTGGCTCGTGGGACTCCTGAGGCAGCCGACGGGTACCGGCAGGCCAAGCGTGCTGCGGCCCGGGTGGTTGTGGAAGCAAAAACTCGGACATGGGAAAGGTTCGGGGAGGCCATGGAGGAGGACTACCGGTCGGCCTCGAGGAGATTCTGGCAAACCATCCGGCGCCTCAGGAGGGGGAAGCAGTACGCTGCCAACACTGTTTACAGTGGTGGTGGGGAGCTGTTGACTTCGACTGGGGATATTGTTGGACGGTGGAAGGAATACTTCGAGGACCTCCTCAATCCCACTGACACATCTTCCGTAGAGGAAGCAGAGGCTGGGGACCCAGAGGCTGACTCATTCATCACCCAAGCTGAAGTCACTGAGGTAGTTCGGAAGCTCCCCAGTGGCAAGGCACCGGGAGTGGATGAGATCCGCCCTGAGTACCTCAAGTCTTTGGATGTTGTAGGGCTGTCTTGGCTGACACGCCTCTGCAACATCGCGTGGCAGTTGGGGACAGTGCCTCTGGACTGGCAGACCGGGGTGGTGGTCCCTCTATTTAAAAAGGGGGACCGGAGGGTGTGCTCCAACTACAGGGGGATCACACTCCTCAGCCTCCCTGGTAAAGTCTATTCCAGGGTACTGGAGAGGAGAATTCGGCCGATAGTCGAACCTCGGATCCAAGAGGAACAATGCGGTTTTCGTCCTGGTCGTGGAACACTGGACCAGCTCTACACCCTCCGCAGGGTGCTTGAGGGCTCATGGGAGTTTGCCCAACCAGTCCACATGTGCTTTGTGGACTTGGAGAAGGCATTTGACTGTGTCCCTCGTGGCATTCTGTGGGAGGTGCTTCAGGAGTATGGAGTTCGGGGCCCTCTGCTAAGGGCCGTACGGTCTCTGTATGATCGGAGCAGGAGCTTGGTTCGCATTGCCGGCAGTAAGTCAGACCTGTTCCCGGTGCATGTTGGACTCAGGCAGGGCTGTCCTTTGTCACCGGTTCTGTTCATTATTTTTATGGACAGAATTTCTAGGCGCAGCCAGGGGCCAGAGGGAGTCCGATTCGGGGACCACAGGATCTCATCTCTGCTTTTTGCAGATGATGTTGTCCTGTTGGCTCCTTCGAACCTGGACCTTCAGCTTGTACTGGGGCGGTTTGCAGCCGAGTGTGAAGCAGCTGGGATGAGAATCAGCACCTCCAAGTCTGAGGCCATGGTTCTCGACCGGAAAAAGATGGCTTGTTCCCTCCGGGTCGGAGAAGAGTCCCTGCCCCAAGTGGAGGAGTTTAAGTATCTTGGGGTTTTGTTTACGAGTGAGGGGAGGATGGAACGCGAGATCGACAGACGGATTGGTGCGGCGGCAGCAGTAATGCGGTCGTTGCGCCGGTCTGTCGTGGGGAAGAAGGAGCTGAGCCGAAAGGCGAAGCTCTCGATTTTCCGGTCAATCTACGTTCCTACCCTCACCTATGGTCATGAACTCTGGGTCATGACCGAAAGAACAAGATCTCGGATACAAGCGGCTGAAATGAGTTTCCTCCGCAGGGTGGCGGGGCGCTCCCTTAGAGATAGGGTGAGGAGCTCTGTCACCCGGGAGGAGCTCGGAGTAGAGCCGCTGCTCCTCCACGTCGAGAGGAGTCAGCTGAGGTGGCTTGGACATCTATATCGGATGCCTCCTGGGCGCCTGCCTAGGGAGGTGTTCCGGGCATGCCCCACTGGGAGGAGGCCCCGGGGAAGACCCAGGACACGCTGGAGTGACTACGTCGCTCGGCTGGCCTGGGAACGCCTTGGGGTCCCTCCGGAACACCTGGAAGAAGTGTCCAGGGAGAGGGAAGTCTGGGTGTCCCTGCTCAGACTGCTGCCCCCGCGACCCGGCCCCGGATAAGCGGAAGATAATGAATGAATGAAGGTGCACAAAAAAGTCTGTAGGACCTACAGCTTAAACCCAACAGGAAAGTGGCCATTTTGAATTTAGTGGTCAATTTTGGTGTTTTCCACGCACTGTATTTGAACAAACTCATTCATCATAATGACTTCAAAATCAATGTTTGCCAACTAGACTACTTTATAAAAGTTATTCAAAGATTTCACTCTTGTTGAAGGCCGTGGCATTGAACTCATGAACTTTATTATACATGATCTAATCTACACCAAACTTCACTTTGGAAAAGAGCCCTGCCCTGAACACATCTACATGACAACATTCAGTCATAGTGTCACCTACTGGCAACAGGAAATGACATGTTTTGGGCTCTGACGTCCTCATGTTTCTCCGACACACAGGAAGTTGTATTAACTTCAGTGTACATGGTTGAATCCCCCTGAAACGTCACATGGTTGATAACAGTCCAGGCCTGATCATATGATATGACTTTCATCGCTCTTTAAACAGCAGGCTGAACAATTTCACCAGATTTTATATTGAGGCAATCCAAAAGTAACATAATGTAATCAAATTTCATTACTTTATTAGTGTCATACTTGGATTAGGTTACAGGCTACATTATTTATCAGGTAACTAGTAACTTGGAATACATTTTTAAAGTAACCCCCCCGAAACCTGTAGATACGACTGGAGAAAGAAAACAGTTCCTACATGAAACTGGAGAAAGAGAGTGCTGTTAAACTTTTTTTTTTTTTTTTACCACAAGTTGAGTGCCGAGTTTAGTTCATTTATTTTTGAGAGAAGACATTTTCAAAACTTTTCAACTGACCAAAACTGTCTAGATGAATAAGCAGATGAGAGGAAAAATTGATTTGAGGATGAATGTCCCTTTAAAGAGATTAACACCAGTAGTTTAATCATTTCTGTACATGCTTAGAGATGCAGAGAATATTTTGCTGCTCTGTACAAGTGGTGTCTTTAAATACAGTGATAAATAACAGCTACGCAAACAGCCACACATGCTAACAGCTATATGTGCTAACAGCCATTCACAGTCACCTGCACAGGTTTATTTCATCTGCAGTCAAGCACACCCAAACAATTTGTTTGTTTGATATAAATCTTGTTAATTTGCTTGTGTCCTCACTCTGTTTAAATGGAGTGAACACATTCTGACTCTGTGGCCTTTAACAAGCTGTTTTCTGTTTTATTAACCATGTGTTTCTTTGTCTTTGACTTACTGTGGTTGTTGGGGGACAGTTCACCTCCTGGTTGAGCAAAGGTGAGTCTGAGGGGTGGAGCCTTTTAAATCTGAAATCCAGCTCATCAGACCAAACCATGTGCTGCCAAGTCAGAGGGGGGTCAGGCTTTAGTTAGTTTTTGTCTTGTATTAGTTGTAGTTGGCGTCCATCTTGTTTTCCCTTTGTGTGTTATTTGGTTTGACTCAGTCACTATATCTGTTCACTGCTGCCTCCACAACAGTTTCGTTCCTTCCTCAGCCACAGAGCTGCTCCATGAAAGAGGCGTTTATGGACTCACAGGTACGTTCAAGAATTATTTAATTCATTTTATGAAATATTTATGAGTGATAATGTTAGAGGTGACAAATGGAGGATAACCTCTTTTACTTTTGTAGCTTTCCAAATGTTATTGGGACTCTGGCCTGAACTCATGTGTGTATTTAAAACTTTTGTCCAGTCTGCATAAGACAGACTTCATCACACTCTAATGTCTATACTCTATTTCTATTTTCCACCATTTCCTGTAGTCCACAATGTCCACATCACCTGTAGCAGGATTACTCATTAATGTCCTGTTGAAACCAGTGTGAGCAAATGTCCTCCTTTCTACTTCGACTGATTTCTCTTTTTTCTCCTACTTTCCTTTGAATGCTGTAGTGACATAGGTAGACTGAGGTAAATGTGTGAGGCAAAATCTTCAAATTTAACTGTTTTTAAAAACGCTGCTGTGGACATAAAATTGTTATTAGTTAACTCTAAATTTAAATTTATTTTTAACAACTTAACTCAAATGTATAACTTCACTTCTGAGTCTTCAATCATACATAATTAAATGAAATTGAGGGGAAGCGAAAAAAAAACAAACAACAGATTTAAAGCCTTCACATAACCACTAGAATATAACTAATTAAAATAATGTGCATAAATGTCTCTAACACTGCCTGTTTCACTGACATAAAATATAGCACCTATTTGTGTGAGTTGCTGTGAAAAGAGGTCTGAAAGATTCGGGAGTGAAGAACTGAGTCTGGCCGCCATGTTGCAAGTAGCTAATCAAGGAGCCCAACAAGTAGCAAATCACGTAGCTCGAGGGCGCCTCCTGAGGCAGCTACCGGGGGGGGGGCTTTTATTTATCTTCATCCCAAAGGTCAACTTCATTGTGAAATCATAATGTTCAGCTCTCTATCAGTCACTGTACACCTCTGTTAATCGTTATTGTTGAAGGACGTCACTGCTTCCTGTGGTGTCCAAAACACGTGACAATTCAGAGCCTTGTTGACCAGTCTAGTGATGGGGTCGTGGTGAGCACACATCCCGATGGGTGCAAGGGCCCATTCAATGCTGCTTGCAGCTTTAATTATCTAATTGTAATTCTGTTTGTAATAACACAGGTGGAAACTCACAATGCTCAACACACAACCACAAACATACTGTTGTGGCTGGATTTATCCTACATTGAAGTGAGCTGTCATATTGTGGACACTGGCAGTGTGTTCTGTTAAAGGTTGCTGACTGTATGTTTAAAGACTGTCTTTTGAAGCAGCACACCCCACTGCAGCTCACACAGGATTCATATTAATTAATATTTTCCCAGGGCCAGTCCTGTACATCTGGGGGGACAGGTTAGAGGGCCCTGCCTCACGGTGGATGGACAGTGAAGTACTCATAGAACCAGAAACTGTATGTAATCATAACACTGCATTTTATTGTACCTCTATCAACATCATGGCCGCAGTTCTTTTAATGCTAATTATATACAATCACTGAAACACTCAGTGTAAAGCTGACTAACTGCTTGTTCTTTTTACTTCTACTTTGAACAGTAGAGTTAAAAACATAGTGGCAACAAACGGGAAACTTACCACCAGTAGGGGACAAATTACTCAATCCCAGTACTTGAGTCAAGGTATAGATACTCTTGGTCAAATATTACCCAACTACAAGTGAAAGTTGCTTAGTCAAAATTTTACAGTTAAAGTACTAGAGTAACTGCTTTGAAAAATACTTAAGTATTCATTCATTCATTCATTCATTCATTCATTTTCTGTAACCGCTTATTCCGGAAGGGTCACGGGGTACTTAAGTATTCAAAAGTACAAATTACAAAGTACATTTTCTAATATCAATATATTGCTGTATTGTTCTCTCGATGCATTTACAGAAGCTTGTAACTCTCTGAAACCACATAATGATGCACTGACTTGTTTGTAGAACCACTCTGCTACACAAAGTCTATAGAAACACCTATAAAAACTTCAGCATAGAAATACAATCAAAAACTAAACGGACAGCTGTTGTTGTTTTCTGATGTAAATGTTTTAAAATCACCACATGAAATTAGCTTGAAGTCAACTGTAAGGAGTTATCCAAGTCTGTTAAATAACTGAGATTTCTTTCTGTCTTCAGAGGCAGTATATACTTGAATTATGAGGTATTTTTCACCACAATAAAAACAATCCAACTTTAAAAGCTACCTGGCATTATTTCTCTTTTTCTAATTATAATAACATCTTAAGATTTAATTTTGTCTTTCTCCTGCTGTCATCATTACTGAGTTTTGTTTGAATGAAAGAGGGAGAGCTTGTTTGTTCTTGTTACAGAGTGTCTGGATGATGTTGTACTTTTGTGAGTCAAGAGTACAATATTTGTCTTTGAAATGTAGTGGAGTGTAAGTCTGGAGTTTCCCAAAAAACAAATCCTTAAATAAAGTACAGATATTCAAAAAATGTACTTAAAGTGATAGTTTAAGAAACGAAATTTCACTCAATATCTACTCATCCCTGTGCTGATGTGAAGATCTCCACTTCACAAAACACTACTGAAGCTTCAGTGGAAAGCGGTGCAACGTGAGATATACGAGATCTTGCGATAGCCTCGGATCTGCTCAGAAACAGTGACTTGTTATGCACACAGTTGACTTCACAAACTTTCAACAAAGAAGAAAATGTCCAAGTACTTTGACATAGAAGAGGAACATTATTTCTTGCTGCAGCCGCACCGCTTGGGCGAGAGCTTGTGTATCCGCCTCAGGCGTGTGCACGTGGATCAGATCTGAGAGGCTACAGTTGACATTTAGGCTAAAAACATGGTGTAAATTTTTGGGTCAAATTTTAATTTCGCAGCTTACGGACACTTGGATTACACCACACAAGCAGTATGGAGACATTTTGTGGGGGGTTTTTTGTGTTCTTTTTTTACATTTTAAAACTGGTCACCGGTCACTTCAATTATACTGGTTTTGGTTGCAAAGCTGTTTTCTGCTTAAGCTCTGGGAGTGTTTTGTGAACTGGAGATCTTCACCCATCCTCACATCAGCACAGGGGGGAGTAGATGTTGAGTGAAATTTCATAAGGTTAAATTTCTGCATTTAAATGTCTAAAAATGAGGCGCCCCTGTAGCTCAGTTAGTAGGCTGTGTGCCCTACACACTGAGGCTGTCAGTCCTCTGCAGTGGCTGCTGGTTCAACTCCCGCCTGCGGCCCATTTGCTGCATGTCATCCCCTCTCTCTTCACCCCCCTTTCCTGTCATATCTTTAGCTGTCCCTATGATTAAAGGCAAAAAGCCCAGAAAAATAATCTAAAAATAAATAAATGTCTGAAATTCTATTTTGTTGACTTTTGTATGGTTGTTCCAATAAGATACCAGCATGGGTATTGACCTATGATACTGCTTAAAATACTTGAATACGTTGGACACGTCAGACTGTGCCTTGTCCATGAATTTGATTTCTTCTTCAGATAAATTTTCATCAGAAATGGTGGTTGTTTAACAATGAAGAAAACAACTCCCATAATCTCATTCTACTTCACAATGTCACCAAACTGCATTTTTTTTTTGTTATTTTAATGTGATTAAAACACACACACACACACACACACACACACACACACACACACACACTCACACACACAACCTGCTTGAGGATCCAGCCTTGTGTGTCTGTCTCTGTACTGAATTTGAAGCATTGTTGCCAGTAATTTCACTTGTCTGAGGTCTCAGTAATAAAGCTGTAATATTGTGTGGGATTAATTCATTTTCATCTTTCCTCTGTAGCACACAGTCTCCAGTCCAAGCCTATTTTTCTTGTTTTTCATGTAGGTATTTTCCAACATTAAACCAGCTGCTTCTTTCTCCAGTTTAAAAAAAAAATTATATAAAATAATAATAAAATAGAACTTGGAATTAAACAGGAATATATGCTATTCATTTTTTAAGTATAACAATACATTTCTTTCTACATATAATTTTTCCACTGAATAAAAATGCACCTCACATGTATTTGTTTTGACTGTTGCAAATACTACTAGGGGAGACTGGGGACAGTTGCAACACTTTTTGCATTTTGCTCATTTACTCAGACTATTTGGACTAAATCTTTATGTAAGAAACTTACATATGTCTGCTAATTACCCATTTAAACCATTTAAAAATGATAACATGATTTATCATTTGCAGTATTTATTGGAAAGGAAGAGGTTAAAAAAATAGTTGTAAGAAGTTGTAAAAATACGTTAAATTTTATGCATGAATTTTGCCTTTTGTCTCAACAGGCAAAGAATTCTGAAAAAAAAAGTATTACTTAACAATAATATTTACTTATTTTGTAAGTTATTGAGTTGTTTATGCATAGAACATAGGCCTACATATTTTAATTATATAAAACTTAATTTGTTTTAAAAACTGATTTTTGTTACATTCCAGTAACACCACCTTTATTTACCTCACAATGACTTCTGTCTGTTACAAAAAAAAAAAACTCATACAAATTTGTATTTGGGTGAACTCTCCTTTTATGTACCCAGCAATGATTTGTGTATTGAAAAATATAGGGCCTATTTTGATATGACTGCTTGCAACAAGTTGTTGCAACTGTCCCGACCCTACATTACAGAACACCATGTGCTTGCTAAACACATTGACCGACACATCCTAAGCCCACAGAGATGTTCTATAGCCCAAATATTTTTTGTATATTTTTAATTTAAAATCATTGATTTAATTAATTAGATTTTTAAAAAATACATATTTATTAATAAATAACTTAATATTAATTTCCTTTTTTTCATATTTCTGTTTTTATATAAATGGCCAAAAGTACTGTTGTTAGTAATAATTCTCAAAGACAACATAATATAAATATTACATAATAATAGTCTGTAAATAATTGACATATTACATAATAATCTGTAAATCATTCTGGCACCATTCATCTTCATCAATCACATTTTTTCATAAATTAAATACAGTTCAATACTATAAGTTTTGTAATGGTGTCAGTTTTTTTGTTTCATTGAAATAAATCCAGTAATGTACAATTTCCACAGTTATCCAGGTGTTTTACATGAACAGGCTATCGACTGGAGGAATGATGCCTGCGTGTGTGATGTTGCAGGGTGTTCCCAATGGAAGAATCTTGTCAAGGGAAGTTCCTTTAACTGATGTTCCCTGAGCAGGGAGAACTGTTCATAGACACTGTGGAACAGAACCCAGCTGAAGTCACTGAAAAGAACAAAACAAAACAAAGATTCAAACTATGTTTTGGTTAATTCATATGAAAAATTCACACACAAAAAATCAGGACAGGATGACAAAAACAAACAAACAAAAAACAAATGTCCACAGTTATTTAAAATAAATTAATTAATTCAACTTTATTTAAATAAATAAGTCCCTCCAGGATTTTGCAGGCTTTCTTCAGGATGGTTGCGGCCTAAAAATACAGGATTACACAGCAGCTGTTCTAAAATATTGTGATGCATGTTTGAATGTTTTGATGCATTCTTTGCAAAGAAATTGTGGAACCATGTGAAAACTGAAAAAAATTGTTGTTTTTTAAAAATCAAAGGCAACTTTGTTCCAGGGAGAACAAAACTACACTCTGTGTTTTCACACTAATCAAACAAACTGGACTTTAGAGTCAAGTATATTCAGATCTGGACCCAGGTTCTCAATATGAAAGTCCCCTAAGTAATATTACCAAAAAGGTTACAAAAGTTCCAACAACACAAACTTTATTCATAAATGAAGAAGTGCACCTCTGCGGTATTCCAAAAAGAAGCAACATTTTTTGGAGCTCAAACTCAGTCAAGACAACAAGCACAAAATTATTAATATAGAAGTGAACAGTGCATTGATAAATGTCAATAACAGTGACAGACTTGTTTTCAGCACATATGACAAAAGAGTAAAAAATAAAACATTGAGTTGTTTCATTGAGACGTACATGTATGATGTTTGTGCAGGCGACTGTTACAATTGGTAGAACTTATGGGAAACAAGAATGATTGGTCAAATTTGCAGAATTTAGACAAATTGCAAGGTCCTGCAAAATTCCCATGGATAGGCTGAAATTGGTTTAATTGTAGCAATCGCAGCATCGCAACTTCCTAGAGCAGAGGTTTGCAACCTGTGACTCCAGAGCCACATGCAGCTCTTTTGCTCAACCTCCAGTGGTGGCTTCCTTTACTTTCACTTCAGTGATATTACTCTGCATTTTTTGAAATTTTAAGGGCTTCTAAAACTCAAAGATTCAAGTTAACCTAAAGGAGGAAATGTAAATTATCTCAACAAAACATCATTAGTTGATAAAACTTTTTCAAAACTTAAAGGAGAAGTGTGTGATTTCCAGTGGCATCTAGCATTCAAACCTTAGATTGCAACTAAGAGGATTTACCCCAACACCTCCCCTCTCTCACCACAAGTACGGTGGCCGTCAGCGGACAAAATGGCGAGCGAAAGCTATCTCACAACAAACTACAATTATGTGTGGAGGATGAATTACCTGTCCAGCAGAAAACCTCAGCGTCACTGTGAAAACGTCCATCAGCGATTTCCATCGTGTAAACGCTATGCCGATGTTGATTCGCGTTTTGCCGTTTCCTGTCATGCTTGTGTTTACTTTCTTCGCGTCTCCGCTTCTTGGATGATGGGGATTCAATGTCCGCTGCTTTTTGTTCTGGTACAGTGTATGTATGATCCTCCATTTGTCAAAACTGTGCTAGTCAAGGTTCACAACGCTAAATGGTCTGCCAGCAATCACCCGCGTCTACCCTCCCCGTCTACTTCCGTGTTTACACTGCGGCGTCTACGTAAGGTTGCCATGGGCTTCCCAAGACTCACTGTTATTGCAGTTTGTCCGCTCTGCGCTGCCGTAGACGGCGCAGGATGATGATCTCCCTAAGTCGACCCGACAGTGGCTATTTCTAAAGTAACGGGAACATATAGATTCTGAGTTTACTTGGATTGATAATAATAAACAACATACTTATATATAATATATGTCATTTATGTACATAAATTCCTGTAATTATTACACACTGGTCCTTTAAGAGTTTGTGTTGGGCTCAAAAAATCTTTTCAAGTTGCCTTGAAATTTTGAGTTTTCTCAACGTTTTCCTTTCTACAGTGTGTGAATCTCCCTTGGCTTGCTTTGGATGTCAAATCCAAAAGAAGTAATGTCTCTGAGAATGTAATAGTTGCGGCTTCAGACAGATGTTCCTTTTTTTTTTTTTTTTTTTTTTTTTTTTTTTTTTAGTTCTTTTGAGAGTAAAGGTTGCAGCCCTCTGTCCTGGTCTAAGTGAACATGTGCAGTATGAGTATCATCACTCTAGCATGTCTAAAGTGGAGGAATAAGACTTGTTGCAACTGTCCCCTGTTACATCCATCCCTTGTCTACCCTACTGTTGGGCTACTGCTTCTCTAGTATTAGTATGAATGATAAATATATCCTAATAATACTAACAATAATGATAGCAGATGATGGTGATAGTAGCTTATACCCAGCTCTCTTCCTCAGACAAAACACAACGTGTTGAGGCAGCATGTTGTTGTTGACTCAGATAGGCAGGTTGTCCTCCAGAGTCACGTGGTCATCTGAGCTGAGCATCCTTCGCAGATCCAGCAGTCTGCGTGGCGTGTCTTCTCCTTCTTCTAGGTTACGGTATGGACCAGTTTCCCTGCTGCTGCTGCTGCCGTGTCTAATCGCAGCATCTCTTTGCTTCTAGTTTCCCCACCGCTGGACTGCTCTACGAAACCGCAGGTAAGGCGGTCGGAAAGGCTTTAAAAGCGTTAAAACAGCATTGACTTCTGAGTGGGAAACTACGCACAGGCATGAAAATGATGCTGAGTCGCTTTTGCGGGGGGGGGGGGGGGGGGGGCTTGCTGTGCAACAAAGACGTGCATGTGCACGAGCGAAGGAGTCGCAGCATTGAGGTTTCGGCTCGGACTGAGACGTGCAGCCCTGCAAATGAATGCTGAAGAGTGTGTCCTTGCAGGCGGGGTGGGGGTGGGTGGGGGGGTGAGCGTTGCCTTTGGGTGCTGGGCTGCACTGAGACGTCTTCATTGTGAGCAGGTGGAGCAGCTCCGCTCCGGAGGCGGTGGCTTTTTCTGGTTGTAGTATGTTGATAGTCGCTGTTGTGCTGCTGCTGCAGTGTTTCGCCTGCACAATACTGTACTAAAGAGCACTGACTTGTTGTTAGAATAAAAGATCAGAAGCTCTGCGTGTCATCTGTGAGATTCAAGTTCAAACAGAAGCTGGAGGTGGGTAAGGTCACATAGTAATGACTCAGCAACAATCGTCTGCTGGCAGTAAACTAATGGTGCTTCACGGGATTTACAATAAATGAAGGGTTAAAGCAGCTTGTGGAAAGCAGATGGCTGTGATAACCTGACACCTTTCTGCTTCAATGTTTTATAAATAAGGAATTTCAAAATTGAGTGCAAGTATTGATTATTTCACCACTTATGTCTGAGCTAGAAGAGGCAGTGAGTGGGATTTCAAAAGCTGTCTAACTTACAGTACGTCCTCTAACATGGTTATTACTTATTTTATGTATCACAAATATCATGACTGACCCAAAGTGATTAAAGGGTCTGTTCATCCTAAACATTTTCTCTCACATCTAGTGGTAATCTTGTAATGCGTCTTGTTTTTTAATTCTTCGGCTTTCCTCCTACAGAGTGCCTAGTCACGCCCCTTGCTTCAGGTTGCTTCATGGTATCAAAATTCTGAAAAAATATTAACAGTAGACTATGGTGTGAGCCAAATTATTTTTTGATTTTGTTTGAACTGTGCCACAAATTACAAATGTGATATTTGTCAATTTGAAACATTTTTTTAAGTCAAAGTTTCAGTTTGTGGAAAGTTTGTCACAGTTTAGTTTAGTTTTGAGTGAAACTGCTCAGTAAACTACATCTCTTGTCTCACACAATATACATCATCAACTTCCCTTTTGTGACATTCTCTTACCTGAAGGTTTTTCAACGAGCGACTCCTGGTCCTTTTATCAGCTGTGCAGAATGAGTGTGACTACATCCTGGTGCGAAAAAACACAGGTATCATAGCCTCAGCAGCTAATGTTAGCTTTTGGAGGGGGAGATGACGTCACTTACGGGACTTCTGGGTTTGTAGTCTTTTGAATTACGTATCGTCACAGTCTTATACTTCAATAGTTTTATGACAAATTATGACTGTCTTGACTTGAAAAATGATCAACAAACAATTTGTGTGATTGGTGGCACTAGGGCTGAACGATTTTAGGAAAAGATCTAATTGCGATTTTTCTGGCAGATATTGCGATTTCAATTCAATTCACGATTTTCTTCAAATCAAGCTTCAGTGCAATATTCACAATGTACAGGAACATTTACAATCATTATTAATTATTCAAACTAGATATTTGTAAAGGCTTCAAAGAAAAACAACATTAAGAGAAAAACTACTGACTATACTGAAGACAATTCGCACGCATCCGTATAAATAAATAAATTAATAAACACACACACACACACACACACACACACACAGGTCTGGTCCACTCAATAAGTTCCATAGCTTTGATGACGTTTGCTGCATTGTCGATTGTGATGCACGTCTGGTCCTCTTTTTTCAGACCCCAGCTTGACAGACATGCTCCCAATCCCAGGGCAATATTCTCTCCGGTGTGGTCAGTGGGAAAGTTTGCTGTCTGCAGGCAGCGACTTTTCAACTCCAAGTTGTCATTTACGAAATGCACAGTTAAACTAAGATACGGTTCGGTCCTTCTGCTTGACCACATATCAGTAGTCGTGGCGTAATACTACACATTTTTCAGCTCTGTTACCACTTTTTCTTTACACTCTGCATACAGCTGTGGGATGGCAACCTGGTTGAAGTAGGTGCGGGAGGGAATCGCGTATCTTCTGTCCAGCGTGTGGAGGAGGTTTTTAAATACGTCTTTGGTGACCGTGTTAACAGTCACCATGTCCTTGGCAATGTAGCGTGTTATGTCAGTCGTTATCTCTCGGTGTCTTCGGCTGCTCTTGTCATACGGAGTTATACTGGCAAAAGATGCTGTAATTGTAGTCTGTTTGCTACAGTGGGCCTGAGCATCATGTTCACTAGACTTTTCACCGGACTTTTTCGTCATGCACTCCTCATGCAAATGCCTGTGGTGATTTTTCAAATGCCGGTATAAGTTGGTTGTGTTTCCGCTGGATGTTGCAACTTTAGCGCGACAGGTTTTGCACAGTACCTGTTTCTGGTGCACGTCTGCAGCCTCAAACCCGAAATTCTCCCAAATGGCCGACGTGCAGTTTTTCTTTTGACGATTAAATCCCCTAACTCCGCTTCTGGTTTTGCTGAAGCCATTTCAAATCACGTCAATGTTACAAAGCACGGGGTGCACGTTAATACTGATTGGTTAGCGTGACCTGTCCACGAGTAGCCTGCCGCTTCTGATTGGTGAGCTTGGCAGGATGGTAGGGAGACGGCATGTATGTGTAAAATAGTTGACACAACAGATCCTGGGTCAGTCAGGAGCACTGCAAAAAAACGCAGCTTTGGCGATCAGGTGATTGCATTGTCTGAAATCGCAATTTCGATCAGAAAACGATAAATCGTTCAGCCTTAGGTGGCACAATTCAAACGCAATCAAAAGTGAACCTGACTTGTGCCATTCATTACAGTTATTTTTTTTTCCAAATCTGGGTCCCATGGTTGTCCACCAGAAGGAACGTGATTTAGGCACTCAACAATGAATTGAATTTTGTACTTATGAAACTTACAGCATTGAAATTTGACATTTAAAACAGTATTTTCCTAGGTGACTAGTAGTTGTTAGTTTGTCAGTTAGTAAGTCATTAATTGACTTGTCATTACACTTTTATAATATATAATTTATTTTGGGGGGCGTCAAATTACAAGGGGAACAAAGCAAGCCACCAATTAGCCTAAATGCAAATGGAAATCACAGTGATGATACTGAATGTGTCGGAACAACCAGCAAGCAAACATTTTGTTAGTTTATTTCAACACATTATATCATCACACAAATAACTTTCAACTTGTTATACTTTACGTATTAATTACACTTTAATTAACTTAACTGCTTCACACCTCTCCTGTCATTGCCTGAACCCACCGTGTTCATGTCATTCCTGCAGTCAGAGTCCTAGTTGGAGCTGTTGTAAATCACCTCTGTACTGTATGCCCGGCTGTCAAACTGGCCTCCATCGGTCTCACTAACTGAGCTAACTATTTAATGGCAGCTTCTGCACAGTTTTTGTTTTCTCCTGTGACTAACAGATTAATGGAAACTTAGTCAACTCTTCTTACTGACAAACGCTTTGGTTGACTTTGACAAAAAAAGCTAATGTAAGCATGCTAACATGCACCCAATTACAATGCTAACATGCAGCTACTACTACAGAATACTACTTAAAAAGCACTTACATTACTTTCCAAAATACAGAATACAATACCTAAAATATAAAATTACATAAAATATAATACATAGCCAAGGCTAACTGAGCTAATGACAGTTAGAGGTTACCTAAGTTCTTTAAGTAACAAGTAAAACTATCATGAAACTCTGCAAACAACCTCTATACTGTACTGTATTCAGTTGGCTGGATGTGTCCAACTCAAGACAATAGCAGTAGACACTGGAGAAAGATACTGTAACTATAATTGGCAGCAAACACAAAGTAAGCTATACCCGATACTGTAGATGTGGTATTTGGTCATAAACCAGAGTATTGGACAGATGTTGGCACTAGATTAGATGCTCAGGGATCGCCAAAGTTAAAGTTTTACCCCAGATGTTTTTATTCTATCCTTTATATTCTTGTGTACTCTGTGTTTGGTTTAAATAACACCGGACTGCTTCCAGTGACAGTTTGACAAATCTTTGGTTTGAGTCCCATATCTTCTCTTTTATCACCTCTATTGTCTTACCGAATAAACAGTGATAGTGATACTAACATATTTGCTTGTTGCCTGCGTACAGCTGGCTGCAGCCTGGCAACATCATGGCATTGAAGTTTGAGGCCTTTGTAGAACTGTGGGCCACTCTTGTCTCTGAGTTTACTGCCCACTTGTCTCTAAATATAGATTTATGCATCGAGAAATAGCTCATGGCGTGTCTGGAGTGGCTTGATCTGGCCTGGAGTGGTTGTTACTGGGCAAAGACCTGTAAATGACGACCCAGCTGGTTGCCTCTGTTCACACCTTCTGGCCAACAGGACAGCAAAACACTAATTGCTACCTTGTGGTTGATTAAAGCAGTGCAAATACATGAGGGTGCATTAAGTACTGAGCGATATTAGTGGTGCTAGGGATTGATATGTGTGGTTTAACAGGTTAACTGTGGTTTGCAGTAGCACTCCATCCAACACTCTCTCTCTGCACTGTACGTGAAGTCGTGTCCATGTTCTGTCAGTATGTACTGTGAAACTCTGCAAGATGTCTCTGCACTGATGCCAAAACTAATATTGTAGTTAAGTTTTTGGATAAAGTTAATCACTCTCTGGTTTCTGCAGTGCCATAATAATTTCCAGATAATGCAATTTACTAGTTACTAAGAGTAACATCCTGTAAGGCTCAAGAAGAATCATTGAGCAGCCACAGACTCCTGCTGAGGGACAGACCCACAAACATATGCATGAAATATAGAATGTAATACAATAGGAAGACAGTAAACAGAAAAACAGAAAAACAAAAAATAAAATACTGGCACTGGCACATTTAATGGTGTTTGTATACAGAAAGATTATTTTAATGCATCTGATAATTAACATATTCTATTTGACTAGCCTATATGGAAAGTGCATTACTATAGACAAACTTTTAAAGTTCCCATCAATTCAAAAGGGGCAGTTCACCCAAAATGAAAAAAAACAAAACATATTTCCTCCTTGGCTTGTTGTGTCATTTATCCATTTAGATAATTTGGTGCGAGTTGCAGAGTTTTGGAGATATCAGCCGTAGACATGTCTGCCTTCTCTCCAATATAATGGGACTAAATGGCACTCTGCTTGTGGTGCCTAAAATACCAAAAAACAAAACAAAAAAAAACTTTGAAACCAGTGTCTCTTTGCTCAAAGTAATCCACAGACCTTGTTGTGAGCATTTCATGTTTGCAATAGTATCTACTGGAACTACTTTAGTGTCTACTGGAACTACTTTCTTTCTACTAGAAGGAAAGTTGTTTCCACATGAAACTGGAGAAAAGGACAGATATCATCAAAACTCTGCAACTCAACAAAACAATATAGATGGACATGTATTTTTGATTTTGGGGTGAACTGTCCCTTGAAGTGTTTTTATAATGTGTTGCACAATGTGTCACCTACGCCATCTGGTCCAACAATGACAAACAGATGTTTTGTGGGTATTCCTGGGTATTTTTAATGGGTTTCAGAGTTGTGAAATGATTTGAAACTGCTGATGACTCATCCTGCACCCAGGCATTGCTAAATTTGGAAAGACAGCTTTACTCGTTGTTAAAGTAAATTGGATAGCTAGCAGCCATTAAATTTGTTAGCAATGACTTAGAACCAGGTGCTGGAAACCAAAGCCAGAAAAAAAACCTTGGTACTTGTAGCCCATTCCCTGTTATCAGACTGGCCTCTGTTGATCTCTGTGACTGTTTTGGTCCCACTCTGGCCCTGTTAGCTTGGAGCGCTCAGTCCCAGAAGTGTCCATTGACCACTTTAGCTGGGCAGCGCTATTGGCTACTGTAATTGCCAGTCTGTGTCTGCATCAAGTCCCTCCCTAGCTGCCCGTTTTACAGGAAACATGCTACCAACAAGCACGCTGCTGGCTGTTTCATGGGAAAAAGATATGCAATCCCTGCATTGGGATCAACATAAAAATACAGGTTTAAAACAAGAATGACTGTAAAGCAGTCTACTGAGCTGAAGATGAATAGTGATACTCAGTAATGTCTGTTATTCATTGCTGCTTTCAGACTGTTTGGAAGTCCGCCTCAGTTGATTGATTCCCTATAGCCATCTGGGGGCCACACGGCACATACAAGTTTGGCTTCTGTAGTCTAATTTGTAAAGTGCTGCACCAAAGCAACAGGCCATTAGAGACAAAGATTATTAAATGACGTGAACAAACACCAGGCAGCTGAAAAATAACCACACAAACATCTGTGCATCTGGGCGCATTAATCTGTGAATTACACTTCAACCTCCTTTTTGCTTCTGTCTATGTCTCTCAGAGATATTAGCTTTCTTTCCAAAGGCCTGGCAAAAATGGCATTTCATTTAAAATGCATTTTGGCTTCTGATATAATTTGATACAGCAGAGCATGACTGCAGTTATTTTTGTTTGTTTCAGTGGGAAAGAAAAAAGAAATAAAGAAAAGAAAAGAAGGAATGAAAACTTTATTCCTGATAGTCAGGTAAATGAGTTAAGGCTGTAACATTTTCACATTGAAATGTCTAAAAACTCTAGACATATATATTTGTTGAGTTGTGTACTCCTAAATGTCTCCAACAATGGTTAAACCCAGAGAAACCTGTAATTTATGCAAGATAAAGGTGTGTTTCCTTCTGTTTGTTGCTATAACTTCTGGGAAACCGTGGAATATGTCAGAGAATGAGGAAGGAAGTCGTCTTACGTGATTAAACATAACATGAATAAGACTTTAATACTTCACCTCATCTGTGAACAATGAAGAAAACAACTCCTGTTATCCCATGTTACTTCATGACATCATCAAACTGTGTTTTTTTGTAACCTAAAACTGCATATCTTCATATTTTTGATGGTTGTGTTTTGATGGTTGACATTACACTGGGCTTTGGAAAATTGTAATTGGCCATTTTCAAGAAAGCAATCAACAAAATAATACAAATGAAAATGATCATTATTTGCAGGCCTAAAGCTTGAGGTCCCTATCAAAACTATTATAAGTTTTGTTTTTTATGTGTCTTTTCTTTCTTACTGTTAATACAAACACTCAATTTAAGTACAAGTACTTGAGTGTATACTTTTCATCTCAGTTAATTGGCTCATTTCAGCCCTGATAGTGCCTCATTCCTCTTCATCTTCACCTCTCAAACCTTGTTGACAAGTCAAGGCAACACAGAATTTGAAGGCAGCTGCCTTTAAATTCTGGATAGAAGTATTCTTAAAGTCAAATGCTTAACAGTTCACACAGTAATCGAATCAAATTAAAAGCCTGACTACAAATACGCCCTGACTGATATTAGATTTTTACAACCATTGCAGATACAGATATCAGTAAATATAATAATTCTGATATTGATATATAGCGGCTGATATCTTTATTTGTGTATAAAAAATCCAAAATAACATCAGGTCTTTTTAAAAATTCTAAACACAAAAAACAGAACAAATAAAACAACTTGAAGTAAGAAAAAGGATGAAATATACATGAAATGCTGCATATAAAACTAAGAAAATGAATAAAAACAATCCGCAAAATATGCCTTTGCCCACTTACTCATTATATCCACAACTACTGAGCTCATCAGTAATATCTTCAGTGTTAGCTGTTTCTTTGTAGTAGTAGAGAATCAGGTCATGAGTGTGCGTTCAGTCTTGCCCACGTTGTCGCACATTTGGGCCAGTATTTCTTTTCTGCAATGAAATAAGTGGTTGATTACTTTAAGGAGGTCTGAATGGAGTCACCTTCAACATGTATGGAGCCCCATCTTTCACCAGAGGTTTTGTTTTCCTTTTTTTTTATTGTGTGTGTGTCTTTTGGCATTCCTCAGCTGCTCCCGCCCCCACCCCACTATCGATGTCTGTCACTTCTGTTTGTCAGGGTCCTCTTCACACATTCAAAGGGCGAGCCATTCAGGGCTCTCTGATTACATGGCTGGTATGAAGGGGGTGGGACATTCAATATTACCGTCGCAGGGAGTTAAGTGGTGGTGGGCCGGGCAGGAGGTGGGTCAGCTTTGGCCAAGGTGACTACACGCTCCACCTGTGGCCAATCAGGATGACACACTGGCCCTTCAGACACAATGGAACATGTGTAGGGGGTATATTTTCACAAAGCACTTTGAAACAGCACAAATGCTGCTTTGAAAAGGCGTGAGGTGGTGAGAGTCGCTCAGAATGGATTATTCTGTGGCTGTGCAGGCTTTGGTACATGAGTAGGCTGCTTATTGAGCTGTCAATGCACACATCACTTACTTTGGAATATGCAGGCTATTATTGGTTTAACTAGTAAGACAATTCAGCAAAAGATTATGAATGCTTCATTTTTGATGCATCAGTTGACTGAATAATAATAAATAAGGATATAATGATAGCAAAACTCACGGTAAGACCACAATTAAAAAGACAATGATGCAATATTTATTATAAGTATATTTATAAAATCCTTTTTTAAATAATAGATCTGATGAGCACAGCATTTTTGTTCATCCAAAATGTGTTTTTCCTTTGAATTTTAAGTGTCTCTGCTTTCCTTCTTCTTGTAAGGAGTTCTGAAAATTGATGTGATTAAAGTATAGTAGGACAGGGGTTGAAGTAACTAATTACAAATACTGTAATTGACTTTTTGGGTATATGTACTTTTACAAGTAGATTTGCATGTCTGTACTTTTTCTCCTACTTATGTATGCATTACAGGATGTAATCTACTTAGTTACTTTTAAAATCCTGGTTGAGTGCTGAGCACAATTTGAATTAATATCCAAACTGCATTTTAGTAGCCAATCATGTGATCTGATAGCAAACAGGCCAATGAAAACAATGAAACACAAATGAAAAACAAAACAAAATATTTTGACATTGTTTTGTCTGGCAGAGCTATTTCTTGAAAAAAAAGAAGAGAAATAAAATGTAAATGAGGAAATAAACATTTGTTTTTTATCTCATAAATTACTGATGATTAATTGATTGTCAGTGTTTTCTACTATTTGTTAAGAAAATGTACCAAATTTACAACTCTAGTTTGGTGAAGTGACATCAATAGTTAAAAGTAACTGAGTACTTTTTGAGACCAATACTTTGTACTTTTACTTAAGTATTTTTTAACACCAGTACTTTTACTTGTAATTGAGTAATGTTTTAGCAATGTAACAGTACTTGTACTTGAGTACAGATTTTCAGTACTCTTTCCACCACTGGTGATGCAAAAGGTTACCAAAGAAAAATGAAGTCTGAAGTGCAAAACTGACATCCACAAGTTCCTAACAACCAATTAAGGGGCGTGGTTAAAATGTGGGGGCGGGGCTAACTGGGACCATGAAATAGGAACTTGCTCCTGAGTGTAATATGCCTCCCACAACAAACAATTCATGAATTTGGTCATTGTACATGAATCCATTTAGAAGTTACGTCCCTTTTTTTTAATAGGCCACTCCCCAAAATAATTAAATAAAATAATTAATAGTTTTGAAGTTACAGGTTTTTCTTAACATACTTTTTTTGGTTGTGAGTCATACTACTGAGTGTTTTACTTTATTGTGGTATGTCATTTTGTAAATACACGTTTTACTTCATTTTATTTTATTCTTTTTTATTATATTATTGTATATTTATCTTATTATTCTTGTTCTATTTTTGTTACTTAACTTACTCTTTAATGGAGCTTCTCAGCAAAAGGTTTTCACGTTTGTACTTGTATTACCTGTGACAATAAACATCGTGTATCTTGATTCTTTAATCAAAAGGATCATAAGACCTGTTTCCACTAATGTTTTTTTTTTCTGAAAAATGAGGGACACCATGTGACTATAGACTAAATTTAGTGTGACTAAACTACAAGGAGTTATATCAAATGTTTTTGTACCATTGGATTCAAAACCTCTTCATTTGACATAATTTGGGATTTGATCCAGTGTAAAACTGAAATTTAGTGTGAATTTTAAACTTACTGTTGTGACTCTTGGTGGGGAATTTTAAAAGAATATCAACGTTGTCTACCAGCTAAGGCATGATAGCTATGTGAAATTCAATAAAATTATGATGTGAAGTGTAGCCATGTCTTCACAGTTTTTTCAGCTTCTAAAAAACAGAAGTCTGTGGGGCTTTTCCTTAACAAACTATATATAGTGGTTAGTCATTAATACTAATGCAGAAGCACCATTGTTGCATGTCAGATTGTTGATTGGTTTCTGTCTTGCATCATAAAATCTTGCACAACAACTGGACTTTGATTTCCTGGATTATACACAAGATAAAGCGACAAGAGCCCAGACCTGCCTTTTTAAAGAACAAACAAACCTTGAAATAAAATATTTCAGGAGTGGATGACTATAAAACGGCTCTGTGGGTTGCAGAAGAGCGTAATGGTGCCACATTGTGCTCTTCTTGTGCTCAAGAGATAACCCCAAACTGTTCTGTATATCCATATCAACAGCGTACTTTTATTTGTGCAGCGCCTTGTACATAATGTGAGCTGTGAGCCAGCAGTAAAAGTCTCACAGGGAGTGAATGAGTCAGCTGAATCAAACTGAGACAGATGTAGAGCCTCTTTTTGCGACAGTGGGAAAACAGCAGCTTCAAACAGGGTGGGTCACTCTGGAATTATCTGCCATATTTTCTCAATTCCCATGACTACTTTTTGTCAACAATACCTTATATGCACATAATGTTTCTAATATTGGCTTTTGGTTTGTCACCTCATTGTAAGCCCTGTTCTAACTTAATTATGAGCTTAATAAAAGCCTTCACAAAAAAACTGAACCCTAGACACACACATAATTCATGAAATTACACTGTGTGCTTTATATCACCACTTAAAAGGATAGTTCACTCAAAAATGAAAATTCAGTCATTATTTATTTACCTAGATATTTACCTGCTGACTGAAGGTCGGGTTTAGTTTTTTAGTGAATGGTGACCAGTTTTCAAATATAAATAGAACAACAGAATAAAAACATAAATGCCTCCATACTGCTTTTCTGGCATAAGCCAGCATGTCCACCATGTTTTTAGCCTGAATCTTCACTGTAGATCCTTACACACGCACACTGTCTGAACTGTGTGTGTGTGTTGTGACGGTATGCAAATGGCATGTCAGGACCTCAGGAGACTTGGATTATGCTAGAGAAGCTGTATGGAGACATATGTTTGTTTTTTTCAGTTGTTTTTCACATTTGAAAAGTGGTCATCATTCACTGCTATTGTTTGGGAGATTCTGAAACACTGTTTTCCTGTGAAAATCCAGCAGAGTTTTGCTAAAAAGTGTTTACTAAAAAACGTAAACCCGACCCTCAATCGCCATGAGGGTGAGTAGATAATGACTGAATTTTCATTTTTGGGTGAACTATCCCTTTAACCAGTAACGGTATAATGTACAAAATAACAATATGAGTAGTGAGATAAGATAATATAAGATATCCCTTTATCCAGCATCAATAAAAATATATAAAAAAACAGAATATAAAAATCTAAGCTAGAGGAAATATAAAAAAATAAACAATTTAAACAGAGGAAACTGAAAAATAAAAATAGAAACAGTATGTACAATAGAAAGACTGAGCAACTGAATTTACACTATTGCACAGAGCAAATATACTGCACACAATGATGATAATATAGGTGATTATTGCATAAATACAGAGTAATGCCTGCTCTTCAGAGAGGGACCACAGAGCAATACATTCAGATATTCCTTGTTTGGTCTCTTTAACCATCCTTGCAAGATGGAAACACTGCAAATTGACTGAAATTCTGAGACTAACAGTGAATGACTAGATATTTACTGGAGTAAATGGCAATTGTCTGGCTCAGCCTCTCCTACACTGCCTAGAATTATTAAAAACCAACAATCCTTGGCATGTTTATATGGACGAGAGGCACCTGCTTTCCTCCACGTTGAAACAAAAATAATCAGCGCTGTCCATTTTGGCATCATCAGGATAACTGAGCGGTCTCAAGGTGCTTTCTCTTGTTTGTTTATTTGCGTATTTGTGCTACAAAAGTTTTTCAGATTAGACTGATGAAGTCTGTCGTCACTCCCAGCTCATCCGTGTGGCAGCCTGGTCAGGGGCCCCACTGTGTCAAACTATGTATGACGGTGTTGGTACACCTAGAGCGTCATTTCTGGAGACGTCCATCTGGCGCTGTGTTTTAATGTGCCGTTGAAGCCATGTGATGTAGTATAAAGAGTGAGAAAGTCTGTGTATGGAGGAGGTGGCATGGATAAAAGGGTCAAACAAACACAGGACCTTTACCCAGGAGAACTAGGTACATATATGTAAGTTACATTACATGACATAGTTAAGTTATGTAACATCAGTAAGTTCCATTATGCATTAGATCTGTAACAATTAAATGATTAATCAATTATTAAATTTTTCGCCTAACTATTTTGAAAATCGATTAATTGGTTTGAGTAATTTAAAAAAATATATAAATGAATAAATAAAAATCTGTGTTTTCAGCTTCTTCAACCTTCATCAGGTTCTGAGGAAAACACAGGAAACAAACACAAACATCAACTTAAGCTTTGGGCAACACTTTAAACCATTTATTGACATATTAAAACACAGACTGTTACCAATTAATTGAGAAAATAACTGACCAATTAAACAATTGATTTAACAAAAATAATAGTTAGATGCAGCCCTATTATGCATGTTGACTGACTGACATGAATATACTTATTTTAAACAAAAACATGTTTTTTTTTGTTTGTTTTTTTTGTTTTTTTTTAAACCTAACCAAGTCATTATTAGGGATGTTCCTGGCAACTAATTTCCCTGTTCAGTTCAGTTCAGACTAGTCAACGAGTCTAACAGTAAAAAATCACTCTGAACGCAGTTAAAATTGAGCACAGTTTATTAATTGATAAAGTTAAACGCTGTCTGAAAAAATACTGTGTATTAAGAGCTGTTTGAAGTCATTAATCACAGTCTAGAATCACCAAATCATATTTTAAATGCTGCTAAAATGTGTGCCACTTTGCATTGTGCAATACAAACATTATACATTAACCTGCAAAACATGACAACAACTCACTAAATACTTCACCTTTTCAGACCAAAGAGAATGACAATGTTGGCAAGTAAACACCCTGGAGTTGACATTGGCTGCCAGCTTGCTACACAGTGTGGCTAACATTAGCAGTGCTAGCAGCAACAGCTGCTCTGCTTACAGGTTAATGTTCGTGTCAGTGCTGAATGTGGTCACATGTTGCACTAGTCGAGTGATTATATACCAGTTTATTCTGTCACAGTCTACATTCAACATTATTTCCATTTTCTAGATTAAAAACTGCCAAACCACGCTGGTTTTATGAGCTGTCATCTGTCTGACTTTGCTGATATAAACATCCACGGTTGCCTGGGCCCTTGGGGCGTAAGTGCTTACAGTGAAAGGGGCTGCTGTCTGATTGGGCCACAGCCCTAT
The DNA here is from genome assembly GCF_056507025.1 of Lutjanus erythropterus. Classification (NCBI taxonomy): domain Eukaryota; kingdom Metazoa; phylum Chordata; class Actinopteri; order Lutjaniformes; family Lutjanidae; genus Lutjanus; species Lutjanus erythropterus. The sequence continues at coordinate 2,000,023 of NC_139324.1, read as the reverse complement.
CTAGTGGCAGGCGGCTGCATAACACCTTAGGCAACAGTTAACTGGCATGAAAGAAATATTGATAAATGGTTTAACTGACTAGTATTTCTGGTTCTGACCAGCGAGGGTGATGATGTTTGTAGTCGAATATTCACACACATCCCGAGTCACTATGTGCCTTTATTTTGAGAATCTACCCAGATGTGACCCTAATTATTATGACGACACAATTGCCAACAAAACATATTATGTTATGACACATGGTGAGTTTTCAAAGGCTTAGACTCTGGTCTCGAAGGTAAAGTTAAGATGAGTATTTCACGAGATAGTTCATTCATTAATGAGACTTGATTCTTGACTTGATTCTGATTCTGTTTGCTGTTAGCAAAAAAAAAAAATTAAGAATGAATCTGCCTGCGACAGTGAGTTAAGTGATTTGATGGCATCATGATATGAAACAGCGTTTCTCACTTGGAAAAACAGCTGATCCAGTGAACGCTGTGGAAGGGCTATCTAATAGTCAATCAGCATCAAAGGATCAATGCTATTATCAAGCGTTGTGAGTGTGGGTAGGGGCAATTTGCAAAACTGGACAGGTGTAGGACTCTTCTGTGATCATTTGGAGTTTTTGCAGTGCATTGTGTGTTCTTAGATACTGTTCAACAGTTCATATCAGACTTGTAACTTTGTTTCTCCTGTTCACTCTCCTACAGGTTATGCCACCCCAAAGGCTTCCTGGATCCCCAACCGTGAAAGAGAAAGGCTGATCCCCCTCCTCCCCCAAGTTCCTGCTGCTCTGCACCCCATCTTTCCCCACCTTCCCCCTCCTGCTTACAACCCCACCCGACTCCCACACCGGACCCTGCCACCCCTATCATCGTCATCATTTACATCCAGTCACACCTTCCACCCCACAAGTCCTTCCCGACAGCAGCTCCATACCCAGCCTCTCTGTTCAGTTTTATTCCAGCCACACTAGCCGCCTCCCTGCAGGCCCCTGCCTTCGTCATAGAGCTATTCTTCACCCACTGGCTGCACGCCAGGCCCCATGGCTACAGGAGGTCATGCCCCAGAGATAGATGTGTTGATCAACCTACAGCAGGTGAGAATTACATGTGAAAATGTAATTTTAGTAACAAAAAAATATTTAGCTTACTTTCATTTCCAGTGATATGAAGTGTTGAAATCTGCTTTTTAAAGTTATTCCTTCATTCCATTTTGAAACACCGACATGTGAATTGCAGCTCTAATATCAAAAGTTGAACCTTATTTTTTAAGACTCCAAATGTTCCTCTTGTTTTATCCAGAACTATTCAGTTCAAGCCTGGGGAGATTCTGTTGCCTTTTGGCCATCCAGCCCAGTGCTTTGAATGGCAAAATAACCTTGTGAAAAAGCCAACAGCTTTCAGTTTGATTTGAATTGCCCTAATTAGACCCAAGAGCTCTCCCAAGCAAGTGATTACGAGCAGTGGCAGAGTCCCTGTGGCAAGTGAGGTGGCGTGCCGTGCTTTGTGTGTGTGTGTGTGCTTTGGATTAGTTAGTCCTGTTGACTTCATTCATGGATTTTGTGTTGAATGTAGAGTGCATTCCTTGTTGTGTTTTAAATTTACAAAATCAGTGAACATGTACATATTTCAAAGAATAATTGGGCATTTTGGGTAAATCACTTTCTTGCTGAGAGTTAGATGAGAATATTCATGCTATGTCTGTGTTAAATATAGACTTAGACCCTTGAGGTATTTACGTAGCTTAGTTTAGCATAAAGATCGTAAACAAAAATACCAAGCAGCAGCTCCAAAGCTTTCTAATTAACACCATGTGTCTCATGTGGTATAGGTCATGACAGCCGGACTGATGTTATATATATATGTGTGTGCATGTACCTCATCATGAAAAAAATATGGCCCTGGAGACTCCTACTGTAGCAAGAACTACCACATCTGTCTGTCTTTGTGTTGTTCTGGTATCGATATTTGTACTGGAAAATGCCCGCGATACTGCCAACAAAGCTGGTATTGGTATTGGCAAGTATTCAAGCACTGATCCAATACCATTTAATTTATTATCCCCAGGATGGCTAAGTCATACTCTATACCATTCATTCTTCTCAGGCCCTACAAAGGTAATAGCAAACATATTGCATCTAGTATTGGATCGGGAGTTGGTATCAAGTGATACACAAAATTCAGGTATCAGAATCAGTTTGTATCAGAACTTCTATCTATGCGTGGGCACATTTTGTCCGTGCAATAGCACCACAACTGTGGAAGAAGCAGTTACAAAACAGGAGCGGGTTGCACCAACCAATCTTTACCAAGGCTGATCTAAAGTGTTATGTTGGTCTTAGTTAAGACTAGTCTTTAGAATGAATTTAACATTGGTTGCACCAACCAGACTTAATCCTAGTCTTAACTATTCCCAGTCTTGTGAATGCCCATAAAACTATGGCTGTTGCTTAGCAGTGTGTGTTGCTAGGCTACATTGTTGATATTCTGCTGTCTTGCTGATTGGTAGCTCATCTTTTCTAATTTTGGAGGATCAAAGATAAAGAAAAGGCAATTTCATCTGGCATTGAGGTAAAAAAAAATACTAGCTGACTGAAGCAGTCTAATGTAGTCTAATAGTAAATAAAAAGCAGTCAACTTGGAGAGAAATAGCAAAAGACATAAATAGTTGTTCAGGTAAAATAGATTTCACCATTGAAAAATACTATTTGCACCCAGGGTGTAAATAGCCACCATGGGTATTTTGGCTATACTGAACCAGCCACATTGGTTGTGGTGGATGGGTGGGCTATACCAACTCATCCCCCACAACCTCTTGGGGGTTGGGTATGATTTGACAAATAGCTGCCGTGCGTATTTGTACCTGGGTGCAAATAGACGCTACCCTGGTATACCATAATACCTTGATACTGCCCAAGTCGGGTATAGTCACCTGAAAATAAGAATCATTGTGTTTTCATTACCCTAGAATAAGCTTTTCATGTCTATGTCGATCCATAGAGTCTACTATGTTGCGCTGCCATGTTTCTACAGCGAGCTAGCCCAGCAGGGACAAACAAAGCACTGGGTGGTACAGCCTTTCACGTTTTGCACAAGTTTCACAGCCACCATAGGTCCTACCGCAGGCTTGAAAGGGGAAAGTACAATGACGCATTTGCAATCTGCAAGCTCACCATTAGATGGCACTGAATCCTACACAGGTCCTTTAAAATTTGAATTCAAGAAGAAAAGAAGAATATTGAAATGCTATCTTGGTTATAACAGCAAACAGGAGATACTTTTGTGAGGTTTGTGCTGAATTCATTCCGAAAGTCCATTTTTTGTATGGAAGAAAAATTATATGATTTATCCTTTTATCCTTTTCAGATAGCGGTGCTGGTTTGCAGTGTGGGGCGTGGAACTAAGGGAAGTGAAGGAGGGGTAATAGTTCATTTTGGAAAGTGACTGTCATCTCAGGGATGGAAAAATGGATATGCAAATATGAACTGCTGAGAAGTGGAGGAGGGTGGGACTTCGCAGGAGAAAAACTACTGTGCCAAATATGTGAAGAGAGAAATCTGGACAATGAGTGTGTTACTATGTTAGCTTGTACAATGGAGTCGTGCTCAATGAGCCAGTAAAAAAAAAAAAGTCCTTTATAGGCACAGCAGGTTTAGTAATGCTTGCCGTGTGGCTGAAAGCTTGAGATTGAGAAGTGAAGTGAGAAAAAAAGACTTCATGAGCTTGTTTGACAGACTGCTGTAAGAAAATGCTTTGTGCCTGTGTTAACTCATTTGTTAGCTGCAAATTCTCTAACACCCATTTCACATTTTCACACCAATCAGCTGCCAAATAGTCTGTTCATTATAGGCCGGTGAACAATGCCAGAGGATCAGGTAAAATGTACATGCTGAAACACAAAATATTTGTTGGATGCTGCGTTTTCTGTTTCCAAAATCGTGCATTATCTTGGCTGGATGTGGTATTTCAAAGGGAAGCATTTGGCTGTAACTGTTCTTTCTCTAACCCTCAGGCTAGTGCTGCCCTTTGAAACAGCTTGTGTGTCATGAATGTCAAAAAACAAAGGGCCTGTTTTAATTCTTTCAAATGGGTTTTTGATATTGTTGTAATGCTGATATTATTCAAAAAGACTGTGAGAACTCAAGTAAGCTCTGCCTATTGTTTTAACATAAATTTGACATACAGATATAGCTGAACAGTTCTGGTAATATATGGCCACAATTTTGGCATTTTTATTATGTATTTAGTAAAAATACAGACACCAAGATGTGGCAAAGAAGAATTTATCCACATATCTTTCATGAATTCATATTTATAGAAGCTTGTTGATATAGCAGGTCTAGCTGACAAACTACTGTAGGTGATGAGCTGGCCACTAACAAGCTGGCCTGTATTTTTTAATAAGCTATGATAGCTTTCTCTGGAACTGGTGAATGAAACCAATCAAAGTGTCATCTCCTATTTCCTTTAAGAGTCAGGTATGCCTGCCTCTGGAGTATCGCTGTTTAAAGGACTGATTCAGCAAGTTGGGGAACCGAACAAAAATGCTTAAAGACTGACCCACATATAGTGATTCAGGCACTGCGGTTAATCCATGGGTCAGGCGGGCGGGTGTCATAAAAACATTATAATTAACAGTAGACTGGCCGCAGGTGGGTGGAATAGGATGGAGCGTCTCCTCTTGTCCTAACTGCAAGTACACATCACAGATGATCCGAGGCACAGAAAGATGACTGCTGTGACATTACAGCGCACATGGAAACTGTATGTTAATTAACTGAAAGCAGCTTCTCTAAACGTAGATTGGTAAGGAAAGCACTCAGACATCATGAAAGCCAGCACTGCCTAACATTATTTACCACGGTTGAATCATCAGAAAGGCTACTTTCAGTTTCATTTCCATGCATGCAGCAATGTCACTGCAGAAAATATCTTTATAATTTAAGCGGCAAAATCAAAAATTGTAATTTATAAATTAGACAGAACAGAAGAAACTCTCTTGATGAAACAGGAAATTGTTTATTAGACAGCTCTGATGAAAAGTCTTGGTTTATTTGGAGGATGGCTGCTTTACTCTAAACAGTTTCACTGTATGACACATCACTTACACGACGTGGGCACTGGGCCAGAAGACAACAGCATTGGTCTGACAATAGCAATGACAGCTGCGCTGCACGGTGCGCCGCTTTGCTCTGAAGACTGGTGATTGGTGATGCTGCTTTGCCCTCATCGTTCTCTGTTAAGTTTGCTGCAAGTGATGTAATGTAGAGCTGCACGATATATTGTTTGAGCATTGTCATCGCAATGTATGTGTGCGCAATAGTCACATCGCAGGTCCTGCGATGTAGGAGGCAAACGTGTTCTCATCTAATTTCAAGGGTACCTGACACACAGTGATCCACCAATCACAATCATTCTTAATCAGTTTGCCAAAGCGTACCACGCCCCTGCATATGGAGGGAGTCGCTGGTAACAACATTGAAAAATGAGCAACGAACAAGAGAAAATCAGCGAAAACGAAGACTTGGTGCCAAAAAGAAAAGTAACGTCAGTTATCTGCAATTATTTCAGCTACAAGAAGGATGATATTGACCAAACACGTGTTCTGTGTCGATAGTGCCTTGCACCTGTTGCCACAACGAGAGGTAACACAACTAATTTGTTTGACCATTTTCGTTGGCACCACACAGCTCAGTACGACAAATGCGAAGCCAGATCTGAATCGGGCCACATGTGAGCATCATAGTTTTACTGTCACTGTTACTTTTGTATAAGTTATAATACTCAACATCTCAATGCAGAGTTGCAGTGAACAGACAGGACAGATGCTGCTGTGTGCAGCTCATCTCTGTGAAGAGCGACTGATTTAAAAGCTGCACATTGTCTTGAGTGAAATCCAGACCATAACTTTTTTCACTGATGTAACTCTGCTATCACCAAAGAAACAGATCATAAAACTTTGATGTTCATTGAAACTTTGTTGATATCAGCTGTCTTAACTTCTACACAGCTCCTCTCTGCTCACCGGTGCAGCTCTGTCTCAACCCGTCTGTGACACAGTGTGTCTGCTGATTGACCATGACGTCTAACCAATCAGATGTGCTGCTGTAGGCGGGACATTGAACCAGACTACAGAGCGTAGTTGTGTATTATACTGTACAGTGTATAATGATCTAATATATGTATAGTATATACATAGTACAGCAGAAGTTTTTAATATATTACCATTATCATGACTATTATCATTATTATTACCTTACATAACTATGGTGATAATTACAGACAGACAAAGATCAAAGACAAGTGCATTTTTAAAATAATTTAACCCTAATCCCACCACTTTTTTCTTTTTTGCTGATCTGAAAAATAATCTGTGACTCAAAACCGTGATATAATCCGAAAAAAAAAAAAAATCCTGTATTTTTACATATCGCAATATATATCGCAGGCAAAAAATTGCAATGTCAGTTTTTTCCAGTATCGTGCAGCCCTAACGTAATGTAGCCCGGTGTGTTATGTGGCGTGAGCGTTGGGCTGGAGTCTGCTTTGCTTGTCAGCGACTGCTCATATGGAGGCTTGAGAACAATTTTGTCTTGTGTGCTTTGATTCATTTGGCATGCCACTCATAATTTTGTTTTAATGAAAACACTCCTGGCATTTGCTGCTGGTGTTGCTCATCACAATTATGTAAGAAGGAAATAACGTGAGTAACAGCGAACTGGCTTTAAATAGGTGCTGTGTGGTGGATCTAATTTATGCTGGTGTAGTTTTGCATGTCTAAATTAAACTCAATGCAAAAAGATTCTCCCAGATTTACTTTGCCCCCATGAAATCCATTATTGTAGTGATTCAATTAAAATGTAATGATTTTGCTGTAAAATGTAGCTGTTTTTAATGTTGGTATTACCAGGTCTTCATTCCTGTAAAGAGTTGAAGGCCCAGAATTCCCCCCACATGACAGTATAATGAGAATCTAGAATGAAAGGAGCACTGAAATGTCTTCATGACCGAATTGTTCCCCCCAAAGTCATCAACAGAGGGATGAGTCACACATGAGTCTGTGGAAAAAGCTCATGTCCGTTATGGCAGAATGTTTTCTAGCTGTTATTCAAGTGAAGCCTGTGTTCTCAGGGAGAAAAAAGCCTCTGCCAACCAAGTAGGTGATGTGTTATTATGCACAGTGGGGACCATGTCATCCACAGTGTGCATAGCATATTGTGACACTGATTTGAAGGAAATAATAGGCTGAATGCTTGGCTACATAAGTGGACCCTTCAATTTCCTACCCTCAATTACTTGTGCACTCTGTCCTTAAAATACACACACACATATACACAGCATCCATAAAGAGAATCAGAAGCTTCTTTGCACCAGTGCCTCCTTCAGCTGGTTAATGCAGCTTTGAACTATGAATGACTTATCTTTTTTTTATGCCTCCAATTTGGCGATAGCTGTTGCTGCAGGATGTTGGTTTGTCCATCTGTCCCATTCTCATGAGCCTGTTATGATGGAATTTCCTCAAGCTTGGCACAAACATCCACTTGGACTCAAGAATGAACTGATTAAGTTTTGGTAGTCAAAGGTAAAGGTCACTGTGACGTCATGCCCATCCCATTCTTGTGAATGCTGAACGATGGAATTTCTTAAAATTTGACGCAAATGTCCACTTGGACTTGAGGATGAAGTAATTAAAAAGGTCACCATGACCTCATGACTGCCCCATTCTTGTGAATGTGCTATCTCAAATACACCTTGACAGAATTTCTTAAAATTTGGTTCATGTCCACTTGGACTTGAGGATGAACTTATTAGAATTTGAAGGTCAAAGTTCAGCTTTGCTGTGACATCATAATGTTTATCTCTCTATCAGTCCTCTGTACTCCTCTGTAACAATAACTTCCATTTTATCAATAAATACAGTTCATAATTTTTATTAAATTCCTTCAAAGTCTTCACTACATACGAGTCTGGACAGACATGGATGGACATGGATGTAGCCTTGAGCCCAGAGTCTTGGTCACCATAGAAACATCACCAGCTGATGTTGGCTTGTGCCAGCTGCAGTTTTTGCAAAGATCCTTGTGTGGGTGTTGGTGGTTTTGGTCATATGCGTGTCTTAAGATGAAGATGTTATTTAATTGAAACTCTAGGTCTGGACTTTAAGTGATGGTGTTCAGTGGAGCTGACTGCACCACAACTTAAAGTGGTGTAATATTTTTTACACAATGACACATGTGAGTGAACAATGGATTCATATTATTCCTCTTATATACAGGTGGCTTTCTGATGGTCCACTGTGTAAGATTTAGGGGGATTTATTGGCAGAAAATGACAGAAATGGAATTTAACACACATAAGTATGTTCACATATAATCACCTGAAAATAAGAATTGTTGATTTTTTGTTAACTTCATTTATATCTACAGACAGGATTGGATGGAAACTGGACACAAAGATGGTGCCTATAAAGAAGTTTTCTTGGTTCTCGAATTTCTTCTAGTATTTTTCTTACAGGCCCCCACTGTGAGTTTCTGCTCAGCTCATAGACTTTACATGGTAAAGATGTCAAAGAATTTGCATTGCTTTTCTTGCTTCTAGGAAAGTTTTACAAGTCATAATTGACTTTACTTGCAGTTTGAAGTGTCCTGTCAACAGTCTTTCTCATAGCAGTGGCTTTTGGGGAAATGTTCGTCTTTGCAGTACTGCCAGTGGCCATTCGGAAAAAGGGGTAACACTGTATATAGTGTCTTCTTATAGTTCCATGGTCTTTTTTCACCGCGTCTGCCATGTTGTGCTGCCACTTTTTATAGTAGCCCAGAACGGAAAAAACAAACACTAGCTTTATCACAGCAGTTAGTGGCTAGCTGTTTGCCATGGCTAACTGCCGCAGTTTGCATTTAGCCATGGTAAACTTAAAGCTATAAGCAGTGAGCTGTTACCTTAACAACAAGTAAAGCAATGTTCCCATCAGGAAACTCTGCAAGCAAACTCGGTACTGTATTCAATGTCTGTCTCTGACGTTGTGTTCGTCCCCGTGACCATCTGTGTTCATTAGGAAGCTGCTGAGTTTTGGCTCTGTTGCACGCTAACAGCAGCTAACATTTATGGTTAGCTACTTTAGCAACAAAGTTAAAGCTATAAAGCTACACCCACCAAAAAAACTAAAACCAGTATCACTGAGAGTTGAAGCTGAGGGGTTGCAGGACATCAGCGGGGAACCAGAAAATATTTCCTCCATAAAATATGATCCACTTTTACCCATATTAGTGAATACAGTTATAAAGTTGTGCTTTTTGTACAGGGATGCCCCGCCCCTAAAAACACTCCAGTCCACTCCGGAGCATGATTGTATCCCTGTTTGCTCAGAAGCATTATAAAGTGCTTCATTGAATGAAAATTTAGTAATGCCCCTGGGTGCAGGGTGAGTCATCAATAGTTAAAACAATGATTAAAATGACAAAATATATAAAAAATGACTTTTTTGTCATTGCTGGGTCAGAAACAGACATATATGTGACGTATGCACACTTAAAACATCACTATTGAGTTCATGAATCAAGTATAAAGCAGTTATAGTGACTCAGATGATATCAACAAACCAGGTATAACAAAATAGAATAAACTGTATGTCTGAAGAATTATACTTGCCTTTGTTTCATTATGAATTTATTACATGAAATGGTTGTACCTTCAGGGTTCTGCTGAATCTGACTGTTCTTTTTTGCTGTTGCTTAATATTGGCAAATTAGAAGAATAGATGAGATAAAAGAAATAATTGTGTTAGATATTTCAGTGTGAATGATTGGACTATAAGGAAAACTTGCCTACCTTCAACTTAATAAAATCACCCACTGTAATAAGACAAACACTTTTAAATAATTGCTCATAAATATCAGCTGCGCAGTAAAGAGAAAAGCAAAACACTGATGCTGATATTTATGTTTGTGATTTGTTTGTCTGGGAAATGGGCCAGCTCCTTCAAACACAGAGGCAGAGATGAAGGACTGAAGGGAGTGGGAAGGGAGTTTAAACACTGCTAAATAAAAAGAGCAGTAAAGCAAGAGACAGCAGGGTGATCTGCAGAGGCAAACAAACTGATAGCATGTTTTTATTAGCCTGAATTTTAATACGTGTGATGATCAGTAAAGAAGTTTCACCTTTTAAATTGACTCTCTAATACTAGCCAGCTGTCAGATCCTCGGCCTGACAACTGTGTTGTAAAATCTACAGTATCTGCCTGAATAACAACATACAGTGACACACAGATCATAAATTCAGTCATTCATTGAGGCAGCATGGCATGCAGCTGTTGATGAATGCAGGACTGATATTCACTCTTCTTTTAGCTCTGGCTTTGGTCTCCACCAGCTCCTGAGGGAAATCTTTGATTAATTAGCCACTAAATGCTCCGCTGTGTTCAGCAGCTTATTTCTAATATTTCCTGTTTGTAGTTTGGTGCTGAACAGGTATTGTACCTGGGTTGTGAGAGTTTTTTGCTGAAAATGGGAAAACAAAACTATGATAGTTACTTGATTCATTGTTATTATAAAAATATTGATTTTAGCCACTTCAAACTAAAACCAAAATGTCCTGTGCTCTGACCATGGTACAGATGTTGGTTCCCAGAATTTGTGTAGGGCAGCTGTAAAGTGTGTTGCCCCTTTCACCTGCAACAATGTACAGAAGGACTTTATTCTTTTAAAGTTTTAAAGGATTTGCTTTTGTGGTCTATTTTTTTTTACTTCTTGAAAATTGTTTGTATCGTTATTTGTTTTATGCTCTTTTGTGAAGTGTTGCTAGGACAATGGTTTTGTGTTTCCAAATTTATCTTAAAAAAGGCATTTAGGTTTTGCCCTGGTGGCTAAGTTGCTTTACGCGCCCCACATTCCAAAGCTCTCAGCAGCGGCCATAGTTTGGTTGCAGTCTGTGGCCCTGTGCTGCGTGTCGCGCCCCCCCCCCCAACTCTCTCTCCCCCTCTCCTGTCATGCCTTCAGCTATCCTATCTAATAAAGACACAGAAGACTATTACAATAATTGTGAAAAAGGGTTTTAAGGGGATAGTTTAGATTAGTTCAATAGTCAGTGTATTACCTACAGTAGATGCCATTTGGCACTTTTGGAGAAGCAGAGAGGAGTACCAGCAGGGAACCTTAGAAATCTCCTGCTGTGAACGGGGTCAGCAACAAAATGTATCATGGTCACTTATAAAGGTTCACCTCAATATCAGTTTAAGTGTATTGTTACTTTGCAGACAGACAGCGTTTTCTAATGGGAAGCCAAAACTGCACTGGCAAATTCTGTAATTTTACCTCACAGAACATGTGAGTTGCTGTTCTCTCCTGTCAGTCAGAGTTTGTTTGTGTTATTGTGTGACTTTGGTGAATCCAAACTGTGATAAAAAAAAAAAAGTATTTTTATGGGTATTCTCAGGTATTTTTAATGCTATTTCGGAGTTTTTCTTTTCCTGCTAAATGATCTGAAACAGTTGATGACTCATCCTGCACTCGGGGTGTTACTAAATTTGCATCCAACGAACGCTTTCTTATGATGCAGTGGAGCGTAGAAGGAGGTACATCTGTTCACAGGAGAGGACTGGAGTGGGCTGGGCCTAACTGTACAAAACCACAGCTTTATAACTTTATGTGGGTGTAACTAGATCCAAATATTTTCTGGTTTCTGGCTATCTGATGTCCTCTGGCTGATAACCTTCAAGTGTCGGTTGTTTAAGTCCAGTGTTTCCTGATGGACAGATTAGTTTACTTATTGCTAAAATAGCTAACTGTAACTGTTAGCTGATGTTAGTGTGTGTGTTGAACTTTAAGAGGCATTTACCTGGGAAATTAAAGTTGCGGTGTAAGATTTACAGGGATCTATTGGCAGAATATGGCAGATAATATTTAAGGTATGTTTTAATTAGTGTATAATCACCTGAAAATAAGAATTGTTGTGCTTTAATTACCTTTGAATGAGCTGTTTATATCTACAGCTTGTCCTCTCCCAAGGAGGTCGCCATGTTTCTACAGTATCCCAGAACAGACAAGCCAATCACTGGCTCTAGATGTGACCTTTTGAGTTTCTTGAGAGTTTTGCAGGCGGCGTAGGTTCTCACAACCTAGTGGTTCTCAAACTGTGGGGCCACTGAAGGTGAGGTGTAGATAACCAGTGGACAAATATGGGGTGAAATGAAGTTGAATTAATATGACTTATGTTGGGAAAATAGACAAGAGTTTGCTGATGCTATCATGCTGAGCTTGTGTTCACTAAAATTCTACTTGGATCCATGATTGCTTCCCCAGTATTTGTTAATAATTGAGTAAACAAATGTGTAGGCTTGTGGGGCGTGAAGTTTTTTTTGGCTTCTGAAGTGGGAAAGTTTGAGAACCACTGTCCTAAAGGCTTTGAAGGAGAGTGTGAAATGAGGTGTCTGCAATTTGCAAGCTTACCAATAGATGCCACACTGGTCCTTTAAGGAAAATAATTATCTGATTATTTAAACATCTCATGTAGGTTGTAAGATGGCTGTAGTATAGTTTTTTTTAATTACATGGCTTTGTTAAATACTCGATTCTGATTGCTCAGTTGTAGTATTCTAAGATCTGTTATTTCTGTGTAGCAGACCGTTGCTACATATAACAGACCATTGTTATGAAGAACACACCGTTGGTATGGACACGTTTCTGATCGTAGGCTCTGGAGGAGCAATAAAATCATTGAAAAATGACTAAAATCATTTTAAAATTTATATTTTGTGTCAAAATATTACTTTTTTTGGTACTTAACCATGTACCAAGCAGGATAATGTATAGTGAGTAGGTCACTATTGCAACAGAAAAATCTATAAAATCTTTTTAACATTTACATTTTGTGTTATTCTTTTTCTTCTTCTTCCTCTTGTTATTATTATTATTATTATTATTATTATTGTTATTATTATTATTATTATTATTATTATTATTATTTTTATTATTATTGTAAGTAACCATGTAATAAGCAGACACAACAGGGTGATGCAGCTGCACCATCACATCTGGTGTAAATATTCTGGATATCTTGCACATTAGACATTTCTTCCTGTATAGAATTCTATGTAGAATAATGAGCGACATTTCGTGGGTGCTTGCTCAGCACGTGTTCTTTAATGATTTACCTCTGGTGGGTTTGGCAGAGCGGAACAGATTAATTGGTCAGATGGTCTGCTGGTCTATGGGTGTTTATGTTACATTGAGCTCTCCAGGTTCAATCCACCAATGGGAGGAATTGTTCCTAATGTTGATGAATTTCTCAGTCAAATATTCCTGAACTCTAACATTAACCAAATTGTTTTAATTGCCAGTTGCTTTAAACTGGAGCCTAATTACAACCCCTAACCTTGATATTAAACCTAATTGCAGAGATCCTAACCTACCTTTAGCTCTTCACCTATAATGTCTTGGACAGAAATAACCTCCAGAGGTTTTCCTGGGCAGCTGATCCTGTCAAACAAGGCAAACACATAGCACAGATACACACACACACACATACACACACACACACATCCTCCTCCATATTAGTCAGCAGCTGATAAATATTTTAATGCATCTCTCTGGCTCAGCATTCCATTAAATCTGAAATATTAATGTCACAGTAGAAGTTGGGCCGTCCATGAGAAAAGGTTAGACGACATGTTTTTAACCGAGCAGTGGCTTGACCTCCCCTCCTCATATTTGATTAGAAATGGCCAAACCAGCCACAAAGCAGTTGAATTTTCATGCCTCATGTATCATTGTGTTTGATGTCAATGGTAACCCACAGTGCTAACACTCACAGAAAACAGGCTGAAATGAGATGAGAGCTCTTACCCAGCATTCATTATAACAATATTAACATTAGGAGACTTCCATCTCCATGTTGGCAGCACAGCTGACTGATAATGGATTATATAATATCCTTTGTGCTGCGGTGGGTTTATATAATGTGTCAAAGCATCCCCTCTGTTGACTGCTGGTTATTTTTTGAATTTTCCTTGATCAATCAATTGATCAATAATGTCAGAAAACAGTATAAACTGAGTCCTGAGATGACATCCTCTGATGCTTTGTTCTCTGATCCAACCAATAGTCTGAAACCTAAAGCCATTCAGTTTACTATCAAAAGACATGAAGTTGTGAATTTCCAGCGTTATCTGATGCACATTCCTTCAATTCATTTCATTTTCAGGCACCAAAACAATGACAAACCAGGTTCTGAGTTCCTAAAACTCAAAGACTCAAGTTTATCTGAAGAAGAAAAAAGATTACCACAACTAAAGATTATAGGCCAATTTATTTCAAAGCTCAAGGGTTGGGCTCAAAACACAAAAATCTATTGCAGTACCTTGTCTTGAAATGTTGACTTGTCTCAACTATTTTTACAGTGTAAGCTGATTCTTATGTTGTTGAACTGTAAAAATTTGTAGCCTATGCACCAAAAAATATTTTGTCAACTACATTTTGATGGTGGCTAGTAGGGCTGGGTGGTATGACAAAATTTTCATATCACGTTTTTTTTTTGTTTTTTTTTTGTTTTTTTTTTAAGTCATATTGGTTTCATGATATTTGACTTTTTTTCATGCAACAGTGTTCTTACCCACATTTTCTTCTAATGAGAACAGAATTATTGCAGTTGATTGTCTTTAAATAGCCCATTTTACTGTCATAAGGACTGTATCATGTTTTTTTTTTCCATGTCCAGACACAGGTAAAAGCATGACCCCTTTAAAGTATGGTTACCATCACATGGCAGGGACGACTATACGATTAAACGTCCCCATCCACGCTAGTTGGCACCAGAAATATGCAGCACTGTCAGACGGCAGCTCCTCTCACCCAGCGGGTATGAACCGATCGCCGTGGCAGCACCGGATGTTTATATCAGCGAAGTCGGACAGATGAATGTGACAGAATAAGCTGATACATTTTCACTCGACTGGAGAAACGTGATCACATTAAGCACAGACACAGACATAAACCTGCAGGCGGAGATGCTGCTGCTGCTGCTGCTAGCTCTGCTAACATTAGCCACATTTGTGTGTCAGGCTGGAAGCTAACGTTAGCTCTGAGTCCTTTACCTGCAAACACTGTGACTGACAGTCTGAAAGGTGAAGCATTTAGTGAGTTGTTGTCATGTTTTGTACATTAATGTGTAAAGCTTGTATTGTACAGCTTAAAGTAGCGCATCTCAGCGGCATTTAAAGTACAATTTGGTGATTGTAGACTGTGACTAACGGCTTCAAATGGCTCTTAATACACACACTATTTTTTCGGACAGTGTTTAACATTATAGATGAATAGATTCTGCTAAATTTTAATGGCTTTCTGAGTGTTTTCTTAGTGTTAGACTAGTCTAAATTAAATTTTGCGTTTAATCGACAGGGAATTTAGTCACCAGGAACATCCCTACGGCACACGCTCAAGCACGCCTGTGGTGTTGGTGTGTAGCAGTGAAATGGGTCCCCACTGAAACACTTTCCTGCTGCACATGTTCCAGATGTTGTTTGGGCTATTCACTGGTATAGTGGTATATGAAAAATTTATATCATAACGAAAAATAAAGACCGGTTTTTGGTATGAACCAGTATACTGCACAGGCCTAGCGGCTACTCTTCTTGGGTCTCCATAAGATAGCTATGGAAAATTAAAAATTAAAGAAAAGTTCTGATGGAAAATAGGTAATGTAATAATTACAGCTTCAGACAGACTTTTTTTTCTCTTTTTTTGTCCAAATCTTTTGATCTTTTTTAATCATAAAGGTTGCAGACCCTCACCTTAGGGGAAAAACTGAAACCCAGCATTCCCTGTAATAGTAAAATATTGCAGAATTGTATTGTGAAGAGTTTAAAGGAAATGAAATGTGTTCATCTACCAAGCAGGTAGCTCTGTGGTAATGGAGATGCAAATCCCTGCTGACATGGGCTGGCGTGCTGACTTAAACTGAGTCAAGCCAAGCCAGCTAGTTTGCATAGCCTCCTCCTGTTCTTACAGAGCAATTGAGGGAGATGTGTGTGTGTGTGGGCGCTAACATTACTCAATAACTCATAATTAAGCCACACCCAATTTTGAGAGATCCAATCAAATTTAAAGATTCGATTTAATAACTATATATAATATAATAATATATAATAAACTACGCCCACATATTGTGTTTCATTCGGGAATAAACTTGAAAAAATCACAGTGTTGTGAGTTGAAAGGATAATTCATCCAAAAATGAAATCTCAGTCATTATGTACTCACCCTCATGCTGATGGAAGGTCGGGTTTAATTTTTTAGTCCACAAAACACTGCTGGAGTTTCACAGGAAAACAGTGCTGCGGAATCTCCCAAACAATGGAAGTAAATAGTGACCAGTTTTCAAATGTTAAAAAACCCACCAGCATAAAACCATACTGCTCGTCTGGTGTAATCCAAGTCTCCTAAAGCCCCAGCATGCCAAGTTGACAAAAAAATATTTATTTACACCATGTTTTTAAGCCTGAAGCTTCACTGTAGATCTTTAGCTTGGAGCCATGTTCATGTGTACAAGCACACTGTCTGAACTGAACTGGACTTTGATAATGCCAGAGAGGCAGCATGGAGGCTTTTTATGTTTTTTTTCCAAGTTGTTTTTAAAATTATGAAACTGGTCACCATTCACTTCCATTGTTTGAGAGATTCTGCAATGCTGTTTTCCTGTGAAACTCCAGCAGTGTCTTGTGGACTAAAAAAATAAACCCAACCCTCAACTGGCATGAGGTTGAGTAAATAATGACTGAATTGTCATTTTTGGGTGAACTATCCCTTTAAGGGAAACAGTCTTCTAGATTATTTGTTCCCTCTTGTAAATCTGGCAAATGTAAATGTATGGATGCTGTATTATGGTAATATTGATGTCTGGTTGCTGAGAGGTTGTATACCAACCTAAAATTCGAACACAGCATGAGCCAGACTACCTCGAGACCAACAGGCGCAGCTGTGTTGCATCAGCCAGAGCTGATTCCGTCCATTTTATGTTATGCTTGTAATTCCACCCGCCTCAGCGCGTCCCAGAAAAGGCTCTCCACTTCAAGTCTATTTTTGATGGATACCGCGTCAATTAGTACAGAGGATTGAGCTGGCAGGAAGTTAGACACAGAAAAAGCAGAGAGAATCTGGTCAGATTTCAAAATAAAAGACCCCATGCAGATGATTATAAAAACAGACAGAAAACTATGCAGTGTACTTATCCATGGTAGAAGCACAAGAGCAAGGAAAGAGGACCTGATCAACAAATTCTCTCTCTAAAGGATTTCTGTTTTTTTTTTGTTTTTTTAAGCATGCTTGTCTTTGGGGACTGTTGTTGATAAAATGTACTGTATTTGCATTTACTGTACTCCATTGTCAGAAATCCAAATCCCATTCACATAGTGCCTCCACCACCTGGGCTGGGGGTTGCCCTCCTCCTGCGTCTCTCCACCCGGACTGACTTCAAAGCTGACATGAAAGAGTTTCGAGTCATTTGCGCCCATGGAGCCGGAGCAAAGCAAAACCAGCTTTAGAGAAAGTCCCTTTACTGTAATAACTGCCTCGGCTGAGATACTGCTCCCTTGTGAATTACAATAGGACTATTAAATTCAGGGTCTTTCTCTGATAAACAGTGCTCACCAGAGCAAGGTGAGGACAGGGAGGGTGTTAGAGTAGACACTGAAATTAAACTAGAATTGGTTTGCAGGAATATAGAGTACCTTAAGTAACGAACAAAATTGAGCAGGCCGTCCAGTGAAAACAAGGCTTTTGCTGCTCACTCAATTTAAAATCCTCCTTTTTTATGTTCTGTCTGGCTTCATCTGCCTCGGCCTCGTGTAGATAGGTAGCTCGGATCATTAAACGTATCCTGTCCCTTCATCCCACTGGTAATTAGGAAGTAATGGAGCCTTGGCACAGAGAAATCTGAGACCATAGAGCAGTAGCCAGAGTGCTCACCGTGCCAGCACCAATCTGAGGCAGAGGAAGCAGCCTGTTCCAGTGATTTGACCTATCAGAGGCACCAAATGGCTCTGACTGGACACTCCCTCCAGCCTCCAGTGTCTCCCGGGGCCATCTAGTGCATTAGTTCTTTGCTGCTTAGCACTTTGTTGTATTGATTAGATGTCCTCTATACATTGAGTGGAGGATGTACAGACACCATGTGCCTGTTATATTGAAGCAGCATTATTTTAAGTTTCTCAAATGATAAAGAAAAAGCAAAATATAGGTCTTAAATTGGGGCAGACAGTGAAAAGCTGAAAAGCTGAAAAGCCGATTTTTGCTATCCACAATCCATAATGTTAACTACTTGAATTAATGTTTTATTTTAATTACTATCATGTGATCAGTAGCGTATGTGCATGTGTGTGTGTGAGTGTGTGAGTGTATGCGTGAGTGATCAACAGACTGGAAACTTGTCCGCAGCTAATCATGAATACTTTCGGACCAATCAGCCTATTTTTTTTTTTTTGTGCACATTCATGACTATATGCTGAAGGACCTCTGTGATTCAGAATTCTTGAAAAACCTTTGAAACCCCCTTTTTTTAAAAATTGTTTTTGTGAAGAAATAACAACTGACAAATAATGACTACAATGACATGACAATGAGATTGGTTTAGGCAAAAAGAAAAAGAGAAGAACAGAAATTATAAAGTGGGTAATACCTGTGTGACCTTTTTTCCAAGGTAAGACCCATAAAAACTTTTTATATGGCTCCACTGCTGCAACAGTCGTGACCAGAGGCATTATGTTTTCATGTCATCCCGTTCTAGTCAAGAACAGTGTTGGGCATGTTACTTTGAAAAAGTAACTAGTTATAGTTACTAGTTACTTCTCCCAAAAAGTAACTGAATTAGGAACTGAGTTACTCCACTATAAAAGTAACTAGTTACCAGGGAAAGTAACTATTGCATTACTTTTTTTTTTTAAGTTTAAAAATGTCAAAGAATTTGGATTTTTTTCAGAACAAGTTTCAGACCTGCCTATCAATTCATTAAGTTCTGTCTGTGTCACAAGTTTTTGTTGAGCTGGAGCAGAAAAATCCAGCTTTTGCTGCTTGGACGGCGTGGCTACGTGTCCTTCTTTGTTAGCAGAGCTCACATTAACAGCACCTGGCCTGCTGTCATCATTACCGGTGTCAACAGTGTTTTTGGCCACTAGTTTAGTAGAAGTGTGTGCCGTCGAGAGGTGTTTCATTAAATTGGAGTTGCTTACACCGGACGTGGACAAACTCTATGCTCTGGGACATAATGTACACTCAACATGTACATTTTTACCTTTTACCTTGATGAGGTTAAAGTAGTGCCTGTATTTCCATCTCGAAAACGCCGTCTTTCCCTGTGACTCCAGACTCGCTATCTCTGATAGTTTGTGTGTGTGTGCTGCTATGTGCTGGGTTTGTGTGTAAACACCCACCCACCTGATGTCTCCTGATTGGCTTAACATGAAATCTTACTCTACCTTAGCCAATCATCATTACTTAGGCGGTTATCTCGCCCCTCCCCTCCCCCCTCACCAAAAGGAAAAAAACACAACGGCAATGGCGTTGTAACGATAGAAAAAGTAATTAGTTAGATTACCCGTTACTAAAAAATGTAACATCGTTAGTAGCGGCGTTTATTTTAACACCGTTATTCCCATCACTGGTCAAGAACACCTTGAAGGAATTTCTTCAAACTTGGCCCATAAGACCACTTTCACTGAAGGATGAACTGATTAGATTTTGATGGTCAAAGGTCAACTTACTTAACAAATTTTGGCCAGATCTCAAGAATTCATACACTAATTACGATAAAGTTTCATACATACATACATATATATCTAATAGGATAAAATGATGAGGTGATGACAAATCAAAAATGTCAAAGGTCAACTTTACAGTGATATAATGCTCAGCTCTCAGTCAGTCCTCTGTACTCTCTAAGTGAAGACAGCCTACTTCTACCTGTAAATTATTCACTGGACAGGTCAATAAAGTGATAAGTTCCCAATTAAACTCCTTTAGACTCTTCACTACATACATTACATGAGTCTGGACAGACATGGATATAAGCTGCAGCTTGACTTGTTGGTGGAGACAAACAACTATAAGGCATTAATTCTATCTTGATTTTTTTTGACGGCCCTGTTTTATGCAGGGTTGAAAGTAATTAATTACAAATACTCAAATTACTGTAATTAAGTAGTTTTTTGGGGTACTTGTACTTTTATGAGTAGATTTTCAAGTACTTGTAAGTATTCATTATGCCATGTAATCTACTTAGTTACTTTTAAAATCATAGTTGAGTACTGAGTACAATTTGAATTCATATCCAGACCTTTTATCTGCATTTTAGTAGCCAATAAAGTGATTTGGCAGCAAAAAAAACCAGGACATATGGACAAAAAACAAAACAAAACAAAAAAGTATATATAATGACTGATCTTTAATTGATTTTTCATTAAGAATTTAACCAGTTAAAATGGATATTTAATCAATAGTTTTGGCAGTAACTGCACCTCATCTAGCTTTGTTTTGTCTGCTGGAGACATTTGCTGAAATAAAAGGAAATAAAAACTTGAAATGAGAGAAAAAAAGACAAAAAAAATTAGGGATGTTTTGTATCAAATCAATTATTAATGATTCATTGATTGTTAGTGTTATAACTATTGGTAAAGCAAAACAGAAAATTTAGAGCTCTAGTCTGAAGAGGTGATGGTGACATCATCGGTTAAAAGTAACTAATACTCTGAGTAGTTTTTTGGACAAATACTTTGTACTTTTACCGAAGTATTTTTCTAACAATAGTACTTTTACTTGCAATTGAGTAATATTTTAGCAATGTAATAGTACTTGTACTTGAGTACAGATTTTCAGTACTCTTTCCACCACTGGTTTTATGCGACCATAGACAGATGACTTCCCACTGTTCTTCAGTGTCTGCTAGGGGCCACAAGTGAGGTCATGTTAATGCTGGCAGAACTTTACAAATCTCTGCTGGTTGCCTCTGGTAGTTGTGGTGGTATTGCAGTCGGTGCTCCACGATCTGCACTCTTCTGAGTGCACTGTGATAGTTTAGCATGAATCTGCTCCTTGTGTGGCTTTTACTTGGGCTGTCAGAGCCAAGCTGTGTTATGCTTAAAGAATGTCTGATTGCATTCCCCTTTTGGGTAGTACATATATATAATAGAGAAATCAGAAGTAATCATCATGCAATCAGCAGCAGTGACTGCTCTCTGCATGCACAGATGCCTTTATTCAGCACAGTACATGTGATTAATGATTGTGACACGAGCAAATGTGAACCCACTGTCACCGTTTTGTAGCCTCAAGTTTGGCATTATGGGGGCGCCATTGTGTTCTTCTGTAAGCAGAGCATGTGCAGTGCAGATGAGAGTGTGGAGCTGGTGGATGAAAAGTCAAATCTTTGAATTTCAGAAAAAAAAAAAGTATACTTTTCAAGTGAAAGTTTCCTCTTTCTCTCCATTCTGCTCCAGGTGAAGGTGGAGGAGGGAGATGAGGAGGGATCAGTGGAGGAACGGGAGGAAGAAAAGGTGGAGGAGAACTGGGAGAAAGCGCTGTCTGTGGAGCGCTTCGGAGACATCATCAGTGACTCTGCTTCCACCAGTGGAGACAGGATGGGCCGACATTACACGGAGAAAGACTTTGAATGTAAGCAAAGTACTGTGTACACACTGTACATACAATTACACAGTCAGTGTCACTTACAACCTGTTTTGTAATCCTGTATGGAGTATTGATCCACAGTATTATCAAACAGCTACTCAGAGTAAGAATGCATTTGTTTACATTCAATTGTTTAGTCCATTCGACATTGACATTTTTATAATTCAACAACAACAACAATATCATTATATTGAATGTATTTATGTAAATTTTAGTCATGGCAATGTGTCGGTCCATCACTGTGGGCCATGCTAATATATATCTCAACTACCATGTCTCAGCTGTTTTTTGTGTTTTGTGCTAATTAGCAATTGTTAGCATACTTGCACACTAAGCTAAGATGATGAACATGATAAATATTGATACCTGCTAAACATCAGCATGCTAGCATTGTCACTGCATATTAACATGCTGAAATTCACATTTAGCACCACTGCATCTTAATAAAGCCTCACAGAGCCGCTAGCATGGCTGTAGTTTATCATTCTTGTTCCAAAATTATTCATGTTAATTATAGATTTAAGCTGTTGTGCAAACACATTATTTTGAAATATTGTAATCCAATTATATAATGTTTTCTGTGTGTTTAAATATACATGCAAATGTGATCCTGACCTTGTCTATCATAGTTTGAGTCATGTTATATTAAGGGATCAGATTCAGAGCAGGGCACTGGATTGTGTGTATGTAAGTATATCAGTGGATTAGTGTGACAGAGATTAGCAGATGAATACCACATGCTCTGGTAGGAGATAATAGTGGCTAGGATTAGATAGAGCAGCTTTCTTTTGATGTTTATTAAACAGTGCATTTCTCCCTTATTGCATGTTAATTAAAATCTAAAGCTTTTGTTTGGGTTGTGTCTTTCAAGTGTTTAATAGGGAATTAGTGGGAGAGGGAGCATCTCCTCTGAGAATAGTGCATTTTTTTTCTTTGCATGTTTTATTTAATAGAAAAAGAAAGAAAGCCTGCAGCTAAGAAAACAGGATTTGTTCCTGTAAGGCAGTGTGTATTGAAAACTCAATTCTGGATGCTGTAGCTGTACAAATAATGTGATTTGAAGGTTACTGTCAGTCATGGTTTTAATTCATATAGTGACACACATGGTTCTGTGTTATAGTTCAGACTACATAGATTAAATATCTTTTTTTTCTGATTGAAACAGCTGAGCATAATACAGTGTTCTGCACAGGCAGGTGCTCTTAAATGTAGCATGGATGAGAAAATATAGTTCCAAAGGAAAGGGCTCTTTGATGGTAAAGTAAAGCAGAAAAAATATTCTAAAAGGATATTGATTTTCTTAGGAAGGCCTTTTTTTTAAGTGGCTAAAATACATTTTGTTTCTGACCCCATCTGCAGTCATACAATGCTGAGCTTCCGTGCTCTTGCTCCAAACTGGGAGCAGACCAGCTGACCAGCATTTACTGTAGGTGATACTAGGGCTGCAACTAATGTTTTTTTTCTTGGTCAATTAATGGGTCTGTTATTTTCTTGATTAATAGTGGCTTGTTTTAAAAATTCAGAAAAAGGCAAAAAAATGTCAACCGGTGTTTCCCAAAACCTAACCGGTTGATTCCACCAAGCAGGGCGCGTCTGCACCATGGTTCTGATCCGTCCTCTTCCCGGCTGCAAACCCCACCAGCACTGTTTCAGAAGCGTTTCAGTAGTGGAGTGTTTTGCCCACCTGATTGTTTACTTGCTCAGATTTTGTTGATTATGTCCTCTTTCCTTGCTCCTTGTGCTTCTACCATGGATAAGCAGGCTACATGGTTAAATACTTTCTTTTCTGTCTGTCTTCATGATCGTGAATCTGCATCAGGTCTTTTATTTTGAAAATTAACTGGATTCTCCCTGCCTTTTCTGTGTCTGACCTCCTGCCCATTTGATCTGCTCTGTGCTAATTGACATGGAATCTGTCAAAAATAGAGCGTATTTGAAGCGGAGCGGAGAGCCACTTCTGGGATGGTGGTGGAATCACAAGCATCATGTAGAATGACTGCGATCAGCTCTGGCTGACGTGGTGCAGCCGTAACACGAAGCAGTCGTGCCTGGTGGAAATTAGCTGCAAGATGATTTTCTCAAATGTCTTATTTGGTCCACAAGATAAGATAAGATATTCAATTTAGTGTCAGAGAGGAGCAAAGAAACCAAATATTTTTTGGCTTCTTTACTTCTCTATAACAAATATTAAGCTGGAATCAGATAATTTTGAGTGTTTTTTCTGAAGAAATGGCTCAAACCAATTAATCAGTTATCAAAATACTTGGCAATTATCTGATTAATTGTTGCAGCTCTAGGTAACACACTAACAATAAGTACCTTATATAACCTCACTTCAGATAATCTGAAGTATAGCTTAAAGTGCTTAAAAAGTAATCCTTGTTGGTGCAACCCAGACAAGCTGAAATGTGTAGAGTAGCTCAGAACGACAACCTTCCCTACTAATGCATCTGTGCTGTTGAGGAGAGCTAACCACTTTCAGTCTCAGATTAGTTTCATATCAAAAGCATGGTTGAACAGTATTGTCTGTTCACAGAAATATCACTGACACACCTGAGACACAGAGGGATGGAGCATGACCTACTGTATGACGCCATCTTGTCTTAAGTTTGATCCAATAGTGTGATTTTGATTTTATTCTTTGTTTTGTTTAACGCAGATCACAGACACACATTCCACCATACGCACCACCCTTTATCCACCCACCTGCCCCTGCCCCAGCGTCTACGCAAGAGGGTGCACAGCACAGACAGAAGGCGCAAAAAGAAGCGGAAGAAAAAAAAGACCTCTCTGCCCCCCTCCGACGTTACACCCACCATCCAAGAGGTAGACGAGGAAGAGGCCGAGTCTGAGACGGACGGACAGGGGGCGGCTGCCACGCCCACAGAGCTACCGGACATCCAACCAGAGGTAAAATAAGACTGAGGAACCGACTCTTCATGGCAAAGGCGGCAAGATAAATTCATATAATTAACGCAGGCTGTTAGAAAAGCATGTGTGGGAGTTCTTGAAACAAAAAACAAAAAAAGACATTTTTTTGGTATTTTGTTGGCCTTGTCCCAGCTTTTTTGAAATGTGTTGCAGGTATCAAATTCAGAGTGAGTATGTTTACAATTAAAAATAGTTCATCAGTTTGTAGATTAAATATATTGTCTTTATACTGTGTTCACAAATCATTGCATTCAATTTTTATTTAGGTTTTACACAGTCCTAACTTTTTTGGATTCAGATTGTAATACCACTTGATAGCTATGTATGGTTTTGACAGCCTGCAAGGTGTGACCACATCTTGGCATATTCCTCCCCTCTCACTGATCTTCCTCTTCCTCTCAGTTTAGTTTGGGGAGCCAAGGGGACTTGGAGGAACCCCTCCCGCTCACTGCCTTCCACACGGAAAACGAAGAACAACCACTGTCGAGGAAAGCCGCACCCACTCTGATAAAAGAGGAGACTCATAACGGGGGAATTGATGTTGTTGGACAGAATGAGGAGGTGGATGGAGAGGAAGCTGCTTGCAGCAGGTAGGCTATGGCATCTCTGGTTGTTCTGTTTGTACTGAGGACAGCTGTCTGACTGGATTTATAATCCAAGGAGTAGTATATGTACGTACCGTGACATTCATGAAGACGAAACAGAGAGCTCAGGAAAAAAAATGCAATATAGATAAACAAATCAGATCACCATGTGTAATGTAGGAACAAACTGAAGAATTATCATATTTTGCCACAAGTTTGCCACAACAACTCTGTTTTATTTATTTTGTACGTTGCTAGCGAATCTGGCAAGAAAACAAACTGATAATCTACTATAAACAATATAAATGACATAAATGATCTAATTCTCATAAATGATGGAATATGCATCCCAAGCTTTCCAGCTCTCCTGTTCCAAGAGTTTCAAATCTGCCCATCCACTATATTTGTTAGAAATCGTATGACTGCTGTTTGTGGTTGTGTGCTTATTCCATATATTTGTCAGTTGTGTCTACAAAGAGAAAGGAGACAAACACACATGGAGACAGGCAGGAGAGGAGTCCTTCCTCACAGATCATAGAAGGCGATGGCTGGTTTAACTTCATAATTCATAAGGTTATGGTAAAGTTCAGCTCTTTGTGTGAGCAACAAAGAGCAGAGGAACAGACTCTGTTTGTGACAGGTGCTGAGAAATGTGCTTCTGGTGTGTTCAGTCAGGATGCATCGCGTCTGCTTCCTGTGTTTTCCCAGTGTCAGTGTTGTGTTTACAGCTTATTCTGCTGCCCCCATGTGGTTAAAAAGGGTTGATGATTTTTGTTACACCTAATTTTGCTATAATGGCAAGGCTTGAGTGTGAGAAAGACCTATTGCCCACAGATGGCTATTTTGTATTATCCTCAGCCAATTCATACTCCAAATCATTGTTCATCATTCATAGGAAATGAAGACAACTATTGCATCTTATCACCTGTACAAGCTGCACACACAGTGTTATAGACATTATAGATATTATATACAATGTTGGACTTTTTTGTTCCAGTTGAATTCAGATTTGGATATCTGCCAATGCGATAAAATACTGAGATCAATGCAGTTTTTTCTTGCTATTTATAATTATTCATTGTTATTATTATTATTATTATTATTATTATTATTATTATTATTATTATTATTATTATTAGTATTATTATTATTATCATTATTGTTATTGTTATTATCAGTATTTCTGTTGCTGATGTTATTATTAACATGAGTTTTATTATGATCATAATTATTATTATTCAACCCATGTAAGGCGCTGTAGGATTCTGGTTTCTGACTTTGACATGTGCAGCCGACAGGCTCAGAATTTCCCAGGAGGCATTGCTGAGAGTTTAATTTAGCCGTTTTGTGTTCCAAAATGAAAATGTTAATGTTTATAAGTGTTTTAATGTGTTTGTCATACTCATGTGATGTTTTGCAGTGTGTTTGTTCAGAACATTGTGGTTTACATTTGAAATTGTCATTTTTGTGCTGGTTTATTGCACCATAAATTAAGTACATTTCTTCACCCCAGCTGTGTTGTATTACAGTAATTACTATATCAATATTGGGCTCTGCTACCAATATTGGATGGGATCAGTTCCATCTCTAATTAATATGTTGCCATCTTATAAAATTGTTATTGCTAATATGTTAGTTAACAGTCTATTTACACATGGAGCAGACATGGAGCAACATTAGCATCCATTTGGAGTTTCTGGCTACCTGATGAATGCGTATCTCTCTCCTTTAAGCTCTTTTTGGTCTCCACCAAATGTCAAATATCTCTCTCTTTAGCTGCTATTTTTCCCACTATGTTCACCTGCTACTCTCTAACTCTGTCTATGCAACATGTATTGCTGGACAGATATGTACAGTGATTTTATCAGGGCTTTTTTGCTGTAAAAAGATGCCTGCTGTGACTGTAAATAAGATTGATTAGAACAACGAGAATGAAGTCAAGTTGTGGGCCATAAAGCTAAAACAATCAGCTTGAAGAGTCTAAACTGCTCCACTGAGCTGAGGGGAACTGCAGATGCTGTGATAATTCTCAGTGGGTTCATCAATATGAGCAACTCTCTCCACATCACACGCTGTGCCTGAATCCATTGTGTTTGACTGATATAAAATATTGAGTTTTGCAGCTCTTCAGGTTGTTTGTAGTCAGTTTATACCTCAGTTTCACCGGGGACAGTTTACTGTTAAAGTAAAATGAAACGTACCTTACACAGAGGTATGTTGCTATGGTTACCTGCAGTTTAATATGCCTTGTAAACTGGTGTACTGTGGACACAGGAACCATGTTTGTGGTGTATTGTTTTTCAGATTTAACGGCCTCCTGCCTGTCAGTCGGAAATAGCAGGAAAAAGTATTTTATCAGCCATGGTATAGGAGAGGAATACAGAGCATCATATTCAAAGCTTTATTTTGCTTTCTAAATTTGGAACTGACCCTCTGCATCAAATGTATCTATTACACAAAGCAGGTGCTTTTCAAAGCAGCACAAAACAGAATAGAACAGACAGGAGCAAAGATTGCTTTATTAGATGCTCTAATTGCATGTAGTGACTCAGATATGTGAACTTAATGTGAGCTTAATTTTTTCATGAGAAATGTGAGCATGAAACAAATCAATAGTAATAACCCATATGTCTGGTATGGAGTATGGTTTAAAGGAGAAATCTGTAATATATTTACTGTAATTTTTCATAAAATGACCATGATATGCCAGCAGAAATGAAGGAAACATGCTAAATTAAAATGCTTGCTTCTCTCACAACACTGCAACTACGGTGTCCTTTGAAATTTCTATTCTAGGCGGGAATATGTTAATTATATTTCAAATTAATGCCAAAAGTGTCTGTTTATGAGTCGTTAGAAGTCATTAATAATGTTTCAGAGGGCAGAGATGTTTATAACAGTAAAATCAAGCAAAATTTTAATGGAGCCTGGCAGGCAGTGAGGCAGGCAGTCACTGAAGTCAAACTCCAGAGTGGGCTTTTGCTTTCAGGATAGAATGCTTAAATTAACATTGACAGACAATATACATACAGCTGATCAACTTACAGTAGAGGACTTGTCCTCATGTGTTGTCCTCAAATTGCAATGTTGCACTTGTCTTGTGCTCCTGCAGTGTTTCTGCAGCCTGCCCGAGGTTCCTCCAAGTCTGGGGAGGTGGGGGGAAGAAGAAAAGAGAGGAAAATCCGTTCAACCGTAGATCGAATAATAAATACTCAACCTACCTCAACCTCAACCAACACGGTGCTCCTTTTATTGCTTTTTTTTTTTTACCCATAATTATACATTTCATTATGGAGTTTGCTGCTGGGAGGTCAGGGGCCCCGTGGTGATTCAGGTATTCGTTTCTGCCTGACTGAGTAAAAGCACAGAAGCACCATCATGCCTGTGCCATGCAGGATTGTGCAGCTGTGTTTGAGTGAACACAGCCGAGGATGACTCAGAGGGTTGTTGAGGAGATCCTCATCTGTTGCTGTGTTGTGAAGCCCTCTGCTGGTGAAAAGACGGCAATACAGCCAAGAGGCTCAACACTGCATTTCAGACAGCAGCAACATTTGACTTTTGTTTGAATCTTTTCATCTAAATATTAATCTAAATTTCACACACACATTTGTATGACATGTCCAAATGTCACATGATGTGGAGTTCATTATGACAACTTTTGATAAACTCAGCATTTTTCTTACCAATATGTAAGGGCCCCCCTAAGCAATGGAACTTGTGTAGCAGCTACAGCCCCACAAGTAGATTTGGTGGACGTGTCCTTTTGCATTCTGATAAAATCAGACCTGTTTAATATTATCTAAACTATCTATTACAATTATTATTATTAATATTATCTAACTATCTATTATACTATTATCTAACTACTAATATATAGCCATCACACACATAATAGACAGTGAATTAATAGTGTTGTGATTCAGTGTTTAATTCTGTGTGTATTTGATCTACCAACCAGCATATATTTTATTGAGAAATCTTGATTTTTCAAATGCCTTTGCCTCTCATTCTTACAGTTTAATCCCATGGAATTAGTGCAGCTAACCAACAGAGGCTGGTACACAAGCTGAAGGAACAAATCCAAAATAAAATGTGTAAAGAAATACAGTTTATCTTTATGGACTGTATTGATGCCGACTGTCGACATATGATGCCTTTTATTTTCTGTTTCTAGAATTATATAAAAATGTTTTTCTGGACACGTAAGGGTTTGTTAATATGTGATATTACTCAACCCTTTAACAGGCACACCAAGAAATTAAAAAAAAAAAATTGTTTTTTTTTTTTTAGATGACCCAAGTAGGAGGTGGATATACAAGTCAGCTGTAATAAATCTTGAATCTCACAGAACTTTACAATACTGTGAATTTACACTTAAAATTACATTTATGTTATTCTACCCATTTCAACATTTTCAGCTAGTGGATATAATGGGCATCAGATTCTCTATTCAGGCATGTGAATAATTATAATTTGCCAAATATGAGTCTTTTAATTACAGAAATTTGGTCCTGATAAAGGATGATCATGCAGTTACAGTGCCTGTTAAAGTTAAAGTGAGCACAGGGAGCTTTAGTTTAATTCAAACTGCTATGTATATATATTTTAACATATTGTCACCACCACAGAAACACTGCTTAGTTGTCTGACATTGATTGCTATTAGTTCTTCTTTTTTTATTAATGGTTAATAATGTGTGTATTGATTACTGACAGTGGCTAATTAGGTTAATTGTCACTTAATTGTAATCAGTTTCTAAAAGTATTATACAGCAAATGTTGACCTTTGTGAGCATTTATCTGTCAAATCACTGCTAAAAGTATAACAAAATGAAGTACAAATATTTTTATATAAATAGTGCAATTTAAAGTGAGCTTTATACTGAAAGAGTAGCTTTATTGGTCATGATTGAAGACTTTTCCTGCCATACTAATCTTGCACCCTGATTATAAATAGGCGCCCATGCCAAAATGTATCTTTGCTTTTTGTCAGTGTTCCCCCAGGATCAGACCCATCGAGCTTTACCACGACCCGCGGCTGGTTCCGCAGGAAGCCTGTCCACCACCGTCTGGCAGGCGCTCAGCGGAGCAACTATGACCTGCGGGAGCGGATCTGCATCGGCAGCATGACCGCCCTGGAGACGGCCGTCTACCAGCAGGTGCCCACTGATGAGGCAGAGGCCCAGATGTTGGCCAGCGCCGATCTGGATGACATGAAAAGTAAGCATGATGTAACTGAGAGCTTCTGGGTAATGGTGGCTTTGATTGTGTTTGTAGCCGCACTACAACATGACTATCTACAAAGTGTTCAAAATATGTAGCTTAGCCTATTTAGCTTTTGATCAACATGGTAATCGTTGAAAGCTTGACATCGAAGATGTGTTTGTGTTTAGATTTTTTTCACAATGATTAAACAACACGCACAGTAAAAATTTAAAGCCTTTAAAGGGATATTGCACCTCAAAATCAAAAATGCATATTTTGTCCCTGGCCTGTGGTGCTATTTTTCCATCTACATTTGTTTATTATGAGTTGCAAAGTTTTGGAGATATCAGCCATAGAGATATCTGCCCTCTCTCCAATATAATGGGACTAAATGGCACTCGGCTTTATAAAATTTAAAACCAGTGTCTCTTTTACAAAAATCAAGATAATCCACACACCTTGTTCTAAGCAGGTTCATGTAGGAACTACATTCTTTCCAGTAGAAAGAAGATAGTTCTGGTAGACTGTACTGCGGAAAGAAAGTAGTTCCCACATGAAGTGTGTGGATTATCTTGAGTAACAGGCAGTGGTGGACAGTAGTGAAGTACATTTACTTGAGTACTATACTTAAGTACATTTTTTGAGTATCTTTACTTTGCTTGAGTATTTGTTTTTATTGGAAACGTCTGATTTTCACTCCACCACATTTCAAAGACAAATATTGTACTTTTGACTCCACTACATTTCTAGGAAGGTTGTTGTTACTTTTTGACTGAACACATCGAAGTCAGCTGTTGGTGTTTTTTCTTTTCTAAAATACAATTGGTCACATGCTGTTCCTCACAGAAGGAAACCAATCACAGTACTCACTCTCAAATGGGACTGATGTAAAAGAAGGAAATATGTCATCCAGGCGCTCTGTAACAAGAACAAGCAAGCTCTCCCTCTTTCATTTAAACAAAAAGTGACAATGATGACGACAGGAGAAAGACTAAATTAAATCTCAGATGTTATTATAATTATGAATTATTCCAGGTAGCTTTTAAAGTTGGATTGTTTTTATCGGGGTGAAAAATACCTCATAATTCATGTATATACTGCTCCTGAAGACAGAAAGAAATCTCAGTTATTTAACAGACTTGTTGAACTCCTTACAGTTGACTTCAATCTAATTTTATGTGGTGATTTTAATTCAGTTACATCAGAAAATAACATCAGCTGTCCTTTTTGTTTTTGATTGTATTTCTATACTGAAGTTTTTATAGGTGTTTCTATAGACTTTGTGTAGCAGAGTGGTTCTACAAACAAGTCAGTGCATCATTATGTGGTTTCAGAAAGTTACAAGGTTCTGTAAATGCATCATGAAAACAATACATTATATGTTGATATTAGAAAATGTACTTTGTAATTTGTACTTTTGAATACTTTAGTATTTTTAAAAGCAAGAACTCTGGTACTTTAACTCAAGTAAAGTTTTGACTGAGCAACTTTCACTTGTAGTTGAGTAATATTTGACCAGGAGTATCGATACTTCAACTCAAGTACTGGGGTTGAGTACTTTGTCCACCACTGGTAACAGGGTCATGATTTTTGGAAAGAGACACTGGTCTTGTTATACACTTGTTATATTGGAGAGATGATAGACATCTCTAAAACTCTGCAACTCACCCCAAACATTTGTAATTAGATAGCACCACAGACCAGAGGAAACATGTATTTTTGATTGTTGGATGAACTGTCCCTTTATAACAGAGCTGTGTCTATAAGTTGAGTTATAGCACAACCACGTCAATCTCATCCACAGTTGTTGCCATTTTTGTGTCACAATTTTTCTGGGTCTGGCATAGGAGGCTAAAGACATAGTTTGGAATATTTGAAGAGGGGCTGTACGAGGTCCTGCCAGCATTTTAAAAGGTCTGGATTCTCAGAAGTAACAAAATAGCAGAAAACAATCTAATCGATCGAGGCAGCGGTAGACCAGCAACTCTGGCTTTGGAGAAAGCAGTATTTGGTTTATGTAACTCCAGTTTCCAGTCAGAAAAAGCTGCCTGTTGGCGAGATAAAGCAGTGAAAATAATCTAATTATAGCGTACACTTTAAGTGATGCTGCTTTTTTTTAGGTGGCTAAAATATGTTTTCTGCTGAGCCTGTGCACAGCAGTACATTGCGGTACTCCTCTTATTTCTCCAAACTGGGGCCTTTCAACCACCATCTACTGTAGGTAATACACTCACTGTTGATAACTACCTCATACAACCTCACTTTAAGTAATCCAAAAATATCCCTTTAAAAACAACACCAGATATTTTATTTACATTAAAAATAAAGAATTGTTGGCAGCAGTTGATCGGTCTGGAACCAGGCTACATGTTGTCTCTGCCAACCTTCACTATCTTATTATACACCTCAGATTAGCACACACAGGTAGATAACTACCTAACATGCTGTGCCTTGCTACAGGCTGATGTTCGTTTCAAGCTGCATTGAAACATAGCATGAAGTAACAGTTCTGATGCTATAAAAAGTGATTAATGTTGACAGGAACAATGTTGGAGGTGTCTTGTTATACAATTTAAACACGCACCTGCAAGATAAATAGAAATTATTACATTCCACAGCCCATAAAATCTTCTTTAACCATGCAATGTGAACTTCTTGTTGATGCTGTGCCCTAGCAGTGATAATTTAAAGGGACAGTTCACCCCATAATGTTTTTCCAACTAGATAGTTTTGGTGTGAGTTTTTGAGTTTTGCAGAAATTGGCCGTAGAGCTGTCTCCCTTTTGTCAAATTTAAAGGCATAGATCAGATGTTTTGAAGTGGGGTTGCATGAGGTACCGTCCACCACACAGAAGGAAGCGTCTACCGAGAGACTCGTCCTCAAAAACATGCAACTATTAATGGTGTCGACCAGAACTAGTTTTTTTTTTTTTTTTTTTTTTTTTTTTTTTACCAGAAAGAAAATTGTTCCTGTGTGAAACTGCTCACAAAAAGATTATCTTGAGAGACCAGGTCATGATTTCTGGGAAGACATTGCTGTTGAGTTTTTGAAATGTAACATACAGCAAAATAATGAGAAAATAAGGAAGTGCAGGCAGGATCTGTGCAGATACAACCACCGCCACACACTTCTAATGGGTCATAAGTGATGATTGAGAGGGATTATATTTATATTGTTTCTTAGAAAAATGTGCATACTATACCTTTACCTTGGAGGTCATTTTCAGACCTTTGTTGTTGGTTTATATTATATCATTAGAGCTCAGTTGTGAAAAGAATTGCAGTGTTAAGCATGTTATTTTCAGGTAGTTCTTTTTTGTGTCTGCGATTAGTAGTAGATAGTAGAACATTATGAATCATTTGCTTTTTTGTGCCGTATTTTGTCTCACAAAGTTATGACTGCACCAATTTACTGCTACAAATAGCCTGAAAAACTACCTTTATATTTGACATACGTAGTGTAATGAGAAATGAAAACCTTTGAGCAGGGGAACGGGAGATGATTTCCTCTGTTGCTAAATGTATCTTCTGAGATGACTCAGTGTTACTTTTCACCCACGCTTCAACAACATCGTGAGGGGATCTTTGTGAGGTGTCTTTTTCTCGCGTGGTTGTTATATATCAGCCAGAAACTGTACGCTACACCAGTTCTCCATCAGACCTCCATGGTAGCGGCACCTGATGTGGTTGCTAGGATATTAATGATGTAAATGCCAAGTCTCTATAGCAGTGGATGTAGTCAGGTATGAAACATGTTTCCAGGTTGTTCAGCATTTAGACTGGACTTTCAGCTTTGCATTTTTTAAAGACTGCAGATGGTTATAATTGAGTCCTTCTTAATGGCAGACACTACATTAATGACGAATGAGGGATGAGAATTCCAGCAATTAGTCAGATTAAAGGGACAGTTCACCTCAAACTCAAAAACACATATTTTATCCCGGGGCTGTGTTGTTATTCATCCATCTAGATTTTTTGGGGGGGTGAGTTGCACAGATTTGGAGATCACAGCCACAGAGATGTCTGCCTTTTCTCTGATATAATGGAAATAAATGGCACTCAGCCTGTGGTGCTCAAAGCATCAAAAAAATACATTTGAATTCTAAACCAGTGTCTCTTCCCAAAAATCATGACCTGGTTACTCCAGATAATCCACACACCTTGTTGTGAGCAGTTTGATGTAGGGCTGCCTTCAAATGTCTTGTTTTGTCCAAAACACAAAGACATTCAGTTTACTGTCGTACAAGAGTAAAGAAACCAGAAAAATCACAGCACTTGGACTTTTTTTTTTTTTTATTAAAAAATGACTCAAAACTTTTAATCAATAATTGATTAATTTGATAGTCAATTTATAATCCATTAATCATTGCAACTTCAGTTTAATGTAGGATCTATCTTTCTAGTGGGAAAAAAAATAGTTCCAGTAGATTCTACTACAGAAAGAAAATAGATCCTACATGAAACTGCTCACAACACGGTCTGTGGATTATCTTGAGTAAATGGGTCATGATCTTTGGAAAGATATGCTGTTTTAAATTTTTCAAATGTTTTTCTTTTGTTCTTTGAGTGCCATTTAGTCCCATTACACTGGAGAGAAGGCAGACATCTCTACAGCAAATATCTCCAAAACTCTGCAAATCACACAGCAAGATCTAGATGGATGAACAGCAGTACTGGTTAGAAATAAAATGTGTATTTTTCATTTTTGGGATGAACTGTCCCTTAAAATGTATTCGATAAAATTAGTAAACAACTGTGAGAAAAGAAGACTGAGAATAATTACAATAAAAAGATAGAAAGTGCCATTTTTTAGTTTGCTCGGCATTCTGATGTGAACATAAATGAATGACTTTAGATTCTCAGCTCTGGATGTCTGTTCTCTCAAAAGATAGCAAAGGAAATAAATGGTCAGCATCCATTTTATCTGACAGAGAGCTGGATACCAGACAGACCCCCCTCTTTTCATTACTATGTTGTAGGACTATTTAATTGCCATAACATGTCACAGTCTGTCAGAATTTCACTTTCCATGCAGCAACATATATTCAAAACTAATATGTTCTCATCAGATAGTATTTTCACCTCAATTTTCATTTGAGGGCTGGATTCATAATAACAGCGCCCTCTGCTGGCAGTGAAAAATACTACTACATAATCATGACTATTTTGTAGGTTTTGTAAGTATTTTGTGGGACATTTTAGCTTTTTAATTGTCTTTCTGACCCTCTTCAGTAATTGGATCTTATATTTATTAAGAGATATTAGGATTTCACTCAATGACTTTTTCTTTCACACACATCATTTTCCTTGATGAAAGACAACATGACCCAGCAGCTGCTGCTCTTTGTTTTGTAGGTTTTTTTTTTTTGTCAGTAAACCTCCAAAACAGCAAAGTAGCTTAAGCTCCTCAATATTAAGTACTTAATTTAAATAGAGACATTGACTTTTAAGTGTGACTTATGTTTTTTGTGTGTACTGTACAGCAGGGATTCTCACTTTGCCTAGGGACCACTTTTGCAAAATGACAGCAGGTCAGGAGCCAGTTAATGACTAAACTTAAACTTAATAATAAAATGATTCGTCAGATAAAATAAGTTAAAATTAAAAGGCTCATAAATAGCCTGTCACTGAAATGAACTAAATTAACTTGGTGCATGGATTGACTGATAAATCAGATATTTTACTGCATTTAATAACAAAGAAAGTTCCTCATTAATGATGATTAGTCAGATATTATGTAGCAAACATGTCCTATTTAAAGAGGGACTGGTGTTCTGTGCCATTAAATATTACTTAAAGGTCTTTTAAAAAACAGTTTTACTTGTTAAAAGTGTAATTTCTGATTACAACAATGATTTACACTTCTTATTAGACATAATGCATATGCTTATGTAACTGCTTTTCTTATTCTTCTGTCATATCTTCAGTAGATTAGACTGTAATTCCCAGAGACAGCAGTTCTGGATGTATCTTAGCACCATATGCAAAGTCCTGTAACATTTTTAGAGGAAGTTTGGAGCGGGGTGGAGGAATGTGGATTGGAGAAATGGCTGGACACACAAATGCACAAACACACCACTCTCCAATTATTTCAGGATTAATAATAATTTTGTATAAACATGGTTAAAAAAACTTATTGTTATTGTTTATTGTTCCCCTCTGTTTGTCATAGTGGTCATGATGGGTAGCCTGTTACAACATTTATTGACTCCCTCGGCACTCTGGTGATGACCATTGACAAGTTTTCTTACTGCTGCCAATGACTTGGCTCCACTATGGCTGTCCCACACATTCTGTCTCATGAAAACAACCCACACAGCTCCCAGCCCCCACATCCACTGCTGAGAACAAGCTTCCAACAAAATATAACACAAAGGATGGAGGACAGAGACATTACAGTATCTGCTCAAATACATTAAAGCAGTGCATTATCACGTTTTAATTGTCTTAACTGCCGTTTAGAATGTTAATAAGGAAATTAGTAACACAGAGCAGAAAATAACATGTAACATTTAATTCCTCTTCAAAAAACAGATTCTTCACATTAATTCACAGTCACTTTATCTGACCATAAAGTGTCACATTATTAAAAAGTAGAGAGCATAACTGTTGACCTGCCTTGGGAACAAACATAGAATTATTTAGAACATAAAAGAAAAGAGCCAAATATATTGTGGACTGCAGCCCCCTCTGCTGGCCAGAGTGAAAAAAAAAAAATCCCTTTTAGATTAATTTAAAAAAAATATCTTCTAGTATCTTCACATGTCTGCTTGCCTTCACTTCACCTCAAAGTTTGGAGGAGCTGCTGAATATAACTGCCTCCAGAAAATTGCATGAGAAAACTGTAATATATTTACTGTAATAAATCATAAAATGACCACAATATGTCATCAGAGCTCAAGGAAACGTGTTAAGTTGAAACACTCGTCTTTAACAACAATGCTGCAATGCTGTGAAATCTCAATTCCGGGATGGAACAACTGTTTTTATTTGCCTGTTTCATGTTAATTACAGTTCAAATTAATGCCGAATTTTGCGGAATAAGTAAGTGTCTGTTATGTGTTGTAAGAAATTATTAATAATCTTGTAAAAGGTGTAGATATTTATGACAGTTAAATTGAGAAAAACGTTAATGTAGTCTGGCAGGCAGTGAGACAGGAGGTAATTTAACTCAAAGTCCAGAGTGTGTATTTTCAGAGCAGTGGGTTTTTGTTTAGAGGATACCAGGTTAAATTTACACTGACAGACAACTGACAATTATAAACAGCTGATCAGCTAACAGTGGAGGACTTGTAATCATTTGTTATTGTTTATCAGATCATATATTAAACAGATTTTTAACTCATTTGATATAAAGTTTATGGCTTGAACTCACTGTACTCATTTCTGCACATGCAAATGATACATTTTGCGTTTTCAATCGTACAGAAAATATAAAATAGCATATTTCACTTCACTTTAAAGGTGCAATATGTAAGAATTAGTTAACTGGCAAATTCATACCTCATAGGAGAATAGGTGCCATTAGCTAGTTAGCTCAGTTAGCTATGTAGCTAGTGGTCCAGAGGATTGGGGGATGTTGATGTTTACGTTGCTGGCACAGGAGCTTTGGACTGCAGGAAGGACGACTCTTTCAGAAATGCTGGCAGGAACAGGGGAACCTGGGCTGACACCAGCCTCCAAGACCAACAAAGACCAGTCTGTCAGCAGGGAATACAGTACCAAGGTGATTCACAGTGGCTTTGACCAGTACTCTGACTGAAACAGCAGGTTCTGGTGAGGGCCTCGAGAGACATGAAGCAGGAGAGGAGAGAGAGGGAGGTCGGGCATCAGTCAGTGGCCACCTCTCGAAGCTTGAGTGGGGGGTCACAGTGAGGTCAGCCCTGGAGTGCTAGGAACAATACCCAGCAAGAAAACCACCTCAGTGTTGTTCGACTGCGATCAGACTGGAGGCTACAGTGACTTACGATCGCCTCTTGAGGCACAAAGTGGTATTACGAGACAGGATGGGCTCGAGCTAGGTGGTTAGCATGCTAACTTCAATACATACATGCGTTGAAACTGCCATTTCTTCAGATTCTGTTGATGATTTTAGTTAATTTTTGAATGTTTTAAATTAAAATTCTTATATGTTGTATTGAAATAGTCGAAAACCAACTAAAAAGGTTGGAGGGAAAAAGGGACACCATATTCAACAGTAAGAGTGAGACTTTTTGTGCTGCCTGGCAATTTTTTTCCTGTAAATCCAGTGTGCGCAAAGCAGCAACTAAATATGGCACACGCTAGAAAGAGAAAAAGGATAAAAGGAGGAGAGGAGCTAGAGATGGGGAGGCAAAATCTCTTGTTGCCAGAGAAAAACTCCCTCTCACAGCATCCAGGGGCATTAATTAACCGAGGCTGCAGTCGATTCCCCTTTAGCAGTAACCCTGCCCCTGGCCTTTCCTGCTTTAACAGAGCAAAGTGATCATTGACTGTTTAGGAACCATCTGGAAACAGAAAACAGGGCACCCACAGTCACTCATTGGATTTGTAGGGAGTGATGCTTGACATTGACAGGCCAGATACTGAATATCACCATTCTATGTCCATCTGGTCTCTTCTGGTCATCCGTAATGAGGTTAGTTTTATAACGAATTTTGGCTGATTAATTTATTGAAACTTCAAAATCACACGAGCTGCAATTTCAAGCCAATTTCAGTCACAACAGACAGACAGCATATGAGTGCTCATCACTTTATAGAACACTCTGTATTGTAATGTAAATGATTTGGTTTTTGGAGTCACTCCAAATCAGGCTTTGCAGGGGTGTGGGCACCTGTATTTGTGCTTAGAACATAACCGCTATGACACAACTCTCTACATTTGACCTATTCAAAGTATTAGGAGCAGTCGGCAGCCACTGTGCTGCACCAGGGGACCAACTCCAGCTCTAGAGAGCAGATCATCATGTAAGGGGATCACACCAGCTACGATCCCCGTCAAAATGCTGACATGAGTGCTACATTGCTTGCATTTTTACATGAGTACTCAGTACTCATGGGTCAGCCCACGCCCATCTTCAAACTTTATTTTGAACTCAACCACACACCTGTAAAGTTTTGTGACTGCCCTAGAAACAAGGTATGACTACAACAGAGTGATAGTGATGTAGTGATGCTCCTGCAACATCATACATAAAATGTTACATTACAGCAACACTCTGGCAAAGACTACTAAAACTAAAGTCTTAGTAGGGAAGTTGCATGTGACATCCTGGTGACATGAAGTGTCACTGTCTCCGAAAAGTATTGGAAACATTAAAGAGATAGATCATCCAAGAATGAAAGTTCAGTCATTATGGAGGTTGGGTTTAGTTTTTTAAAAACACTCCATAAAATTACTCCATACTGCTCATCTGGTGTAGTCCAAGTCTCCTAAAGCCCTGACTCTCTAAGCTAAGGAAGTAAAATGAAGATTAAGATTAGAAACATGGTATACATGATGTCTTTCAAGTCACCTTAGCATATCAGGGGTCTAGGGGTCTATGGTAGACCCTGCTGTCTCCAGAACCACATTTTGCCATAATGACACACACAGAATCACAAAGTGAAAATAACCACCAGCACACATTGTCATGTTTGGTTATTAACCTAACATACATGTTTTTGATGGTGGGGGAAACCAGAACAGGCTCACTTGCTACCACTGTTCCCTCTTCTCATTCACTCTCTAGCTTGCTTAACCATTTCTGCACTCTGTAAAACAAATGGACACAAACGAAAGGTGATATTGCTATTCTGAAGCAGAGACTGCAAGCCCAACTCAGCAGTCCAAGCTGGCTACACAAAAAAAACAAAGCGAGGACACAACTGAGAGAGTATCACCATTTGGTTCATGAACTCCGTCCAGTTGAAGAGACATCTCAGGGTCACCAATTTATGTCACATTGGGTTACATTTCTCCAAAAGATGATTCTGTTTCAACTTTTTGCAGCAGGGCCACTGTTATTTTTCTGCCACCCCCCTGTGGTCCCCACTGCTGCAGCCTAAATATACAAACCTCATTCAAATGAATGGGAGCACTGGCATTTTTGCCACAGCATCTGATTTGGTCTGAATACAGCCTAAGGCCTACAGAGTCATGATTCATGATGGTTAAATGATCCTGTTGATGGCATCATGTAGTTTTGAGATTTTTGAGTCATTTAGCAACTAGCTAGGTTAAGTGATGTGAGGTGAGACAGAGATATGAGATGATTGGATGAAAGAAATCTCAAGCACATATTACACTGTAAAAAATAATTTTGAGATAATTCATCAGTTCAAGGTGTCTATCTTCACAAATTATTTTTAGTTTAGAAAACTCAGTTGTTTTTTTTTTAAATAAATTAATCTAAAAAAGGTTCCCAACCTATAAACTTTTCTTCTTCTTTTTTTTCTTTCTTTCTTTCTTTCTTTTTTTTTTTTTTTTTAATAATCTTTGTGTTTTAGAAACAAAAAGAAATGTATTTCAAAAAACTGTTTGGTAATTTTGAAAGGTCAAAGTGAATAATGGT
The DNA here is from genome assembly GCF_056507025.1 of Lutjanus erythropterus. Taxonomy (NCBI): domain Eukaryota; kingdom Metazoa; phylum Chordata; class Actinopteri; order Lutjaniformes; family Lutjanidae; genus Lutjanus; species Lutjanus erythropterus. The sequence goes on along the minus strand of NC_139324.1, from coordinate 1,959,122 downwards.
TTATGACCTAAAATTTTCAGTTGCAGTTATTTAATTTACAAGCACCCAAATAATGACAAATCAGATTCACAGCTCACTGTGAACATTTTTTAAAAATACAGATTTTTAGGTATTTCTAAAACTCTAAGGCCTTATAAAGAAGAAAATTAATTATCTCAATAAAAGATTGTAGGTTGGCAAAACAGTGTAACTTATCCTGGGACTTTTGTCAATATGTCATGGCCTCATCAGATCATTTATTTTCTTGAGTAATTGATTACTCGTTGTTTGTCTGTAAAGTGTCAGATAACTGTGAAAAATGTTTATCAGTGTTTCCCAAAGCCCAACATGATGTCTTTAAATGTCTTCTTTTGCCCCCAACCCAAAATATTCAGTTCAGAGGAGTGAAAAAAACACAAAATATTTGTGTTTAAGAAGCAGAAATCAGAGAATTTTTTATTTTCTCCTAAAAAATCACTCAAACCAATCAATCAATTGTCAAAATAGTTGGCAGCTCTATAAGGGACCTTAGTCTGTGATAACATGTAGTCATATATCACAGGAAGGTTTTAATCAGTGTTCAAGGATGTTCTTTGGTCCACTGTATTCTGTGCTCAACTATCAGACAGTCTGTTAAATTTTTAAATAAATCTTTTTACATTTTAATCTCTGAATATGTATTTTAATGATTCAGAACTGATTTTAATGGCTAATACCAAAACTGAATTTGTATTTTGTATTTGTGCAGTGTAATTCAGAGTAATTTTGTGGTGTAGTGATGTGTTTCTGCTAACAGTGCCAATCAGAGATCAACCTGTGACAGCTGCTGTCATATGAGTGGGTGCAACAGGCGTTAAGCAGACCAGCTGGGAGAGCTGGAGGCATCTTGCGAGGCGACAAACAGCAGCATCATTTCATCAGGTTCCTTTCATGAAAAAAAAAAATATTTGAAGTTATGCTCAGTAGAAATCTATGGAGACCACTAATCAGTTCAGAGCGTAATATAAAGGAAATAGAATATAATACAATAAATCACACATTCTTGAGAAATTGGGACAAACCATGTTGTGAGGGAGTTTTGATTTTTACTCTTCAATTATGTTGGAAAATATATGTTTAAAAAATATCAAACTCTTGAAAAGATGGAAAGTCTGACACAGTTGATGTCAAACAAAAAATGTAACATAATTTCTCAGCATAGTTGTAGTGAGTAGCTATTTTTTCAAGTTGCTAAGAGTTCTCTTAATGCTAATCAAAATACACATTTTTAATTAAAAGGCAACATGATGAGCTACGGAGTTGACATGTTATGTTATGGTTGATAAACATCTGATAGCAATAATATTTAATGAATTTTATGGGAAAATTGAAAGGTGACCAGTGCTTGAGTGGTATTCCCGCCTTTTTTTAAACCAGGAAGTGAGATAAGGGAGCTTAGGGTATGGCTAACTCTGTTAATGCCTGATTAAATCATGTTTTTGTAAAAATCTGGCAGAGTTGATGGAAATCTGGGACACAACTTTAAACATTTTCATAAAAAAATTAAAAAATTAATGTTAAACCAGATGATAATAATAGCATTTTTTGTTTTTGAATTGTTTGATTTTATGAATTCTTGTTTGGCACAGGAAAAGTTTAGAAAGTAAAAAAACAAAGCAAACCAAAACATTTAAGAAAGTATAGATATTTCATATGTATAAACTCTTAAAAATAGACTTTCAGCCTAAAGTTGGAATTAGACTGCTGGCATTAATAATTTTTCAGTTTTTTTTATAGGACATGATTTGACCTATTTGTCAAAAATGGCTGATATAATGCAATGCAATATATTATTAATATCTGTTAAATGGAATATATAATTTTAATTTAAATCACAATTTTAATCAGAAAAATCTCTGTATTTTGAAACGGTCCAGCCCTATAATGAACATTTTCAGTGCTGTTTTACAACCTCTCTTGGAGAAGTACAGAATATTTGTCTCGTTTCATCCAGGAGTCATGACTGTTGTTTTGTTTAGAACACAAATAACAAGACACAGTTGGTATCTATAGAAAATGTATAGTGACACATTGTAGTGAATCATACTTTTAAGCTACTTCATAAACTGAAAAGAAATACAAGTCAGTAAAAATGAAAATACCACATTCTTTCCTACAAATCCTTGTACTATATGTGTACACACACACACACACACACACACACACACACACACACACACACTTGCATGCAAATGTGGACACACACACACACACACACAATATTCAAGCATACCCAGCATGTTTTAGAGAGCGTCCTGTTTGGATCACACTGGTGCACCTGTTGTAGACGAGTCAGACCACGACACCTCGGGGGACGCATGGTTTCCATGGAGACCCAGGGACAGGAATGGTGCAGCTCGCTCTGATACGCTAATTAGCACCATGATATCTCACTAAGCAGAGTGCTGAAACTGGTCCTCTCTAGGTGTTATTCTGTTATTCTGCGAGTAGTGTTTGTGGACTTCTCAGTACAGATTTCTGCATGTGTCTTTTTGGTAAATATGTGTGAGTTTTTTTCAGTTTAATGCAATTTGGTTGGAGATGCCTTGAATGCTTTGGATCTTGACCTTCACCCTCGTGCACATCGCACCATTGGAAAATAATGGCTGCACTATGGAAACGGAAGGCATCAACTCTTCTGCTGCAATCCACTTTATGTTGGTTTTCCAGCAGCCATGAGGATCAATGGGCTGGAGACATCATTAAAAAAGGGCGGTGCTGCCATTCAGCTGGCAGGCGGGTCTCACAAAGTGGACCATCCCTTATCAATACTTCCTTTTGGGGTTGCAGGTGAAGCGAATGTCGCCACCATTCATGCTTCTCTCAGATCTTTGATCCAGTATGGAGGCTTCTGCCTGAGGGTCCAACTTTGCATTTTGTTTAGCAAAAGACATTGAGGATCTTGTACTTATGATTTGTATTTTTCTACTGAAAGGTGTTTTCTTTTGCTCCACATAACTTCTTGTTCGCAAGTTGGACTCCCTGAACACAAGCTGTTTTGCTTCTAGGTTGACTGAGGTGAAATTCTTTTTAAAACAACTGATTTTGGAGTTGTTTTTACGTTGGTTCAACACATAGCCTAGCGTTCCCTGGAAAGGCCAAATCTCACCAGAACAGCGACCCAGGGCGAGCAACGGCGTTCAAGAGTTGGAAGCCCTGGATGAGCAGTGCGTCCACTTGGAGAGAGGAGGATAGGAGGAGGTACCGACTGTGGAGATGACAGACATTGAGGGACAGGAGAACCAGGGGCAAGGGAGCTCCGAGAAGAAGCGTTCCACCGACCACCATGGTCCTGAACGTCGGTGCAGTGTCCAAAGAGGTTTTGGCACCCAAACGCAGCACCATGGCTCGTTGTCTAACGTGGAAGGGTTTGAGGACTTTGAAGAGTTTGTTTTGGATTTTGATGACTATGACTTGCTTGAGTCGATCCACACTCAGCTGGGGTCACCACTCGAACCTATCCGTAAGTTGTGTGAAGTTGTGTTTGTGTGGAGATTCAGCTGTACTTTTGCAGGGTAGCATTACACCTCTGTGCATTCAGTGCGAGCTCTAAGTCATGGCTGTTTGTCATTAGAAGCTTAACGTAACCTTCGCTACTGCCAGAGATCTGAGGCAGTCATAACACAATGAGAAATTCAAATGGTCAAGCATTTTATTCTATTTACACTTTCTCACTTTTTTTCCATTGATTGTGTAGCTTGCCAAATTAATGACAATATAAGGTTCATTCATGGCCACACACAGAACAAAGTTGTCCCGTGGTATTGATTGAATTGACACGGTGCTCGACTGCTGCTGTTTCCTGCTTTCCTATTGATCCAGTGGCCCCTGTTTGGTTTTGGGGTCTGTCACAGCTAGAGCGGAAGGACATTTCATTGACCAGCCATGTGTTGTTCTGCTATTTTTATCCCTATTTAGACTTAAAAACATGGCACTTTGGTCTTGTGATAAAACTATGTTCCAGAAAATGCAAAAAATATTTGATTGATCAGCTGGAAATATCTTAGCACAAGCGCTAATTGATGTAGGGTTCAGTTGTTGGTGAAAACAGCTAGGAACTACTGGGTTAGTATGAATTTTGAGCAGTACTGTGATGCTTGTGGCACCCTGCCTTCATTGTGCTTACATCTTGGAGCTCAAACCTTCTCAGGTTTTGCAAAATATTAATGAATCACCTACTAGATGGATTATCATGAAGCTTTTTGTTAAAAAAATAAACTGTAATGACTTTATGGATGCCCTAATGTTCATGCTAGTACCAAAATGAGGTTTATATTTTTTTAATTTTTGTATGAAGTGCCACAATGACTGTTAGATGAAATGCGTGATTAATTTCTGGCAATTTATTTTTCTTCGTTTATCTGAAAATGTCACTCCTCCTTAGTTTTTGATGACGTTGAGCAGTAGGTTGTAAGACTGTTGATTTCCCCCGAAATGAAGTCTCATTGTTGATTGAAATCCAGCAAATGGTGGTGGTGTCATCAGCGAACTTCATGATAGAGTTTTTTTTCCATGTCTGAGGCTACAGTCATGGGTGCACAGCGTAAACAGGAGGGGGCTGAACACACAGCACTGAGCGGCTCCAGTGTTGAGCGCTTGAGTGTCTGGGGTCTGTTTGTGAGAAAGTCCGATATCAAGTTGCAGGGTGTGGTACTCGAGCCAATCAGCTTAATGGGAGAATGCTGAGCTGAAATCAACAAACAGGATTCTGATGTGGGTGTTGATGGTGATGACGACCACGATATTCATGATGTTCATGGAGGACATAAGTTGTTAAATATCATCATGTTTACATCGGCTTCCCTGAGCTGCTAGCTTGACTGTAGACTCTTGGTCTTGTTTATTTTTATCCCAAACTGGAAGCCACACCCCATTATGACTTTGTTTCACCAATTTTCCATATTCACAGAGTGGCCATTTTCGTCTGACATCACACTCAGGGTGGGAAGCTCGAATGTTGCATTGCTGTATTCCAGGTTGCAAATCTTATAAATGCAGGGAATCGGGAAAATAATTATTTATCATTATTTTACTGCTTCCCAATTGATCAGCAACTGAATAGACAATATAATAAAAATCTGGAGGGACAGCGGGCCATTTTTCAAGCTGAAATGACATATTTGATAACCCATCAGTGAGACATACAGACACTTCCTAGCTATCACTATCATCTATTGCCCAAGTACTTAAGCAACACAACTAAAACAGTTACCAGTATATTAGGTTTGAACAAACTAGCAGTTTGGTGTTATATTTTTCTTATCATTCTTACAAACGTTTTGTGCTGGATGTAATCTGTATCAACACTACACTGAAATGTGTGCCAGTGAGCATAATGTCACTGACTTAACCAGAACATTCCTGAGGTCAAGTGAAAAGCAAGACAGTTAATATTAAAGTTGGCCAGCATTACAAGCTTGATTACGTTTTACTTCCAGACTTGGGGTTAAATAAACGTGTCCAAGATGTGCATTAATATTTCCAAATTACTGCAGGTCTTTCCTGCCATAACATCAAGTTTTCTTCTAACATTATCAAATGGTACTGTTAGCCAGGAAGTGGTTGACCATCAGCTATTGTGTAACACTATTGAAGTGCTTATCAGATATGTCATTTTAGCTTGAAATAAGGTCCAATGTCCCTCCAGATTTTCACTATCAATTTCGGTTGCTGATCAATCAAGAAGCATTGAAATGATAACAGTTTGTCAGATTCTACATTTATACAACTTGCAACCTTCAACACAGCAGTACACCATTTGAGCTCTCAGTGTGACATCAGAGAAAAATGGCTGCCATGTGAATACAGTGAATAGTAAGATATTGGCTGAAGTCACAGCAGAAGAATTGAGCCAAAACATCTCTGTTTTCAAGAACTTTGACCACTAACCATGAACAATGATAACTGCTCATGGTTGAATTTTGATCCCATCTCATTTTGTGCACATGCAGAGTCCTTTGTAACAGAAAGGCTTATTCATTTAACAATTAATGTGGGCTTGGGCCCTTACAGGTTGCATTGCTGTGGCTTAGGAGGTAGAGCAGGTTGTCAACTGGGAACAGAGTTGGCGTGTCAATGCTGATGTCCTCCTGTTTACATGTCTCAAAGTGTCCTTGAAACCTCAGGTTTCTCTCCAGCACCTGGGGATACACAAGCTGGCACATTCATGATTACTCACCCTTCCCCCTGGTTGGGTGGGGTCCGGTTTGCCAGTGGATGATCTAAAGAATGCCACTTTAGTTAAAAAAAAAAAAAAAAAAAAAAGTTTAGTTCAGTTTGTTTGGTTACAAATATGTTGGACAAAAGCAACAGAAAATCAGATACAGTATGTAGACAGCATGGTACCTGGGCAAGCACATAATAATGAAGGGGTTTTATGGTCATTCTTGGGATTTATTTAATTTCTAAAATGCAGTATTATCAAAATGAGATGGTTGGTTACACAGGGTTAGTTTAGCTGAGTTGTTTTCCTGAGAATAAATATAATGTAGATCATGTGTGTCTTATCACTGACCCAAGTGAGCAATCAAGACCAATCATGAGGCTGCTCATGTTACATATCGCAGAGAGAAGTCAAAGGGTTTGTCTTCAAGCTCAGAAGAAATAATAGTCAATGGTCTATGAATGTGCCACAAGGCAATAGAGTCATAAATGTCTAATAATAAAGAAAAACCGTGTGAATTCTGGGTAGATTTGATATTACCTTTTAACGAACGAATCTATGATCCCCAAAGCCAATTCCGTCTTTGGAAGGACGCTGTAAAAAAAAACTATTTAAGTTTTGAAATGTACTAAAATAAGTTTCCCAACCTATAATCTTCAATTGAGATTATTTAGTTACTGTTTTCATTAAATAAACTTGAATTTTTGAGTTTTAGAAACTAAGAAATGTTATTATTTGGTCATTATTTTGGTGCTTTAAAATTATGTGGTTTAAATTTAAAATTTTAAAAATTGACCATTATTCACTTTCACTTCCTTGAGTTTACTCACTATTTTTTCAAAATACAATTTATTGGGTTTCTACAATTCAAAGATAAGTTTTTCTAACGAAGAAAAGTAAGTAACTAGTTGGGCTCAAAACTCAAAACTCTATGGCAGTAAGTTGTTTCATTTATCATACAGGAATTTAGTGTCAACTAACCTTTTCTCATTAAGTTAATGCAAATATACAAGTTTTATTTATTCAAGTTAATAAAACTTTAAATTCTAGAACTGTTTTAAGAACTTATGAACATGAGTTCTTATAACTTGAAGTTTTTTGACTTGAAATGATGGGTTGGATGAACGTACTGCACTGAGTTCAGTCAGCTTAGTTTCTAAAGAAACACGATCAGCATATTAGCAGACTTCCCAGCATGCATTGTTTGAGAGCTCAAACTCTCTTGAGACCCTTCTTTTTTATAATTTGAAGGAAATTTATTTGTGTGTCTCTGATGCACATTAAGTCATCAATTGTTGAAAATACTGTAAACATTTTCTCAAATACAACTGAACTAATATCAAATTTATTTAACTAGTTAAGTTTGTTTTAAATCTTCACAAAATTACCTCAACTTGCCTTTTTAAATTCAGTCAACTTAATATTCTAAGGGAGCCCGAAGACCAACTTTTTCAAGTTAAAACATATATATATTTACAGTGCAGATTATGTATTTGTATTTACATTCATTTAAGTGTGGAATTTGAATCAAATGCATGGAGATGTGGAAACTGCCTAATGTATGCCTGACAGTTACTTTTGGCTGCTGGTCTGTTGTACTATAACTATAAAAGTAATAATGCTCACACTCACTCAGTTACTCAGCTCAGGCCAGACACCAGTTCAAGAGGAGGAAGAGGACCAAAATTAACTTCATTTCACCTTATTCACCCTGTCCATGCCCTATGGTGAGAAAAACCAGCTCACCGGATTAGCTGGAGCAGTTCATACAAGGGCAGCCTTTAGAGCCTTTCCTCTGGGAGACAAAATAAAAATACAGCCTAACTTCATCTTGATTTCCATTTCTGTCTGTTTCCCCAAGGAAGGCATGACACAGCAGAATGGAACACTTACTGTAGTTTATGCACACACACACACACACACACACACACACACACACATATACTCGCTCTCTCACCTCTTTGGTTACCTCTGGCTGCTCATGTAAAAATATTAAAAAAGACAGTGTTTATTTAGTAAGAAATGATATTCGCCCGCCGGGCGGTCTGACTGGTCGACAGCAGTTCCAGACTGAATGCAGATGTCAGTTTCTGAAATGTCCCCAAGATCTTTACCATGACCTTAAATGCACCAACCACATGTCATAATTTAACCATAACCTAATACCTACCCATAATTCTAATCTTGCATCTCAGCTGCTGTGCTTTTGACTTTGCTGTGTTACCAATCATGTTCTCTTCCATGTTTTATACATCTACTCTCAAATTTTGATGTTTGAGCCTGTTTTAACACATCCATGGACCACAATTTCAATTTCAAAGGCCAACCTAAAAAATGTATTAGTTTAAGTTAAGTGTATGCTATATTTAGGATTTTTTTCACCACTTTATCTTGCTGTCAGACAGTCTTGTCTGATTTGAAAAGCCAACCAAACTCCATTGGTGAAACCAGTAATTTTACCTCTCTGACCACAGGAGTTGCTGGTCTATTGCTGCCTCGATTGGTTAGTTTGTTTGCATTATTGTGGGTCTTCTGTGTTTCAAAGGGTTAGTTCAGGTTCACTAAGGTCACACAAACAAAGTAACCAATCAAGTCAGCGATAGACCAGGAACTTCTGTGTTGTCCACTGTTAAATTACTGATTTCACCAGTGAAGTTTGGTTGGGTTGGATAGAGGGATATATGGCCTTTCTATCAGTGCTTCCCCATCAGAATAGGCTGTCTGATGGCAGTTTAAAGTGGTGTAAATATCCTAAATATGCTGTACACTTCAGCAGATTGTTTGGGGTGTCTAAAATACATTTTACTACCGTGCACAGCAGTATGTTGCTTTGCTCTTTACTCCGGTACTCCTGCTACTTCTCCAAACTGGGATTGTGCCAACCGCCATCATGGCCTTGTGCCTCAACCAATCCCACTTCAACAATCTGGACTATCCATGTAATAAAATTAATATAAACTCATTTCTGCCTGGAAAGTGGAAAATCAGTCTTAATGCAAAGAGCGCCTAGGAAAATAATTGACAGAAATGTAAATATGCATTTGCAGGTGTATTTTATTGGCATTTTCCTTTAACCATTTCCAATGTATTTCTTAAGTTACACCTAAACATCACCAAGCACCAAGGCCTCAAAGTAATATATTAGTCACAATTTTGCCAAATTACAATCATTACCTCAAATCATGTAAATGCCCTTTAAACCACTCTCTAAACACATTTCCACACAGGTGATTAGCCTTTTACTGCTCATTTCCCTGTTCCTTTATCCAAATTAAGTGGCTTCCCAAGCTCACCACTCTTTTACATGGTAAATCATAGCCAGGTCCTCATTATGCTGAATTCAATAAAATATGATTTGTGGGTCAAGGAAATTGAAAATGAAATTACTTTTGAACTGGGGGCAAAGCCACCTCCTCTGTAACAGTTTCCCATGGCATACACAGATTCCCACTCACCCATGGAGCCTTTTCCTTCTGTTATTGGATGGTCTTCTGTCAGCTGGAAACTCAAACAGACACAAATTTGATTTGTGATTTTTCCAGCATGGAACGCATTTTGCCAGTTAGACAGGATGTTTTATTTGCTCACAGTCCTAAAAAGGGCATTTCAGACTGCTGCTCACAGAAATGTTAAGACCCAGTGAGGTTTGTCTCTGAATTACTCAAGACATCACAGCTCGGCCATGTTGACCTTTTTCGTTTTGACTTCAAACACTTGTGGCTTTACAGGTCACAGATTTGAGGACAACCCTGGGGTGAGACGCCACCTGGTGAAGAAGTCGTCACGATGTCAGATGACCCGGACCAGCAACAGCTCCACACCGCTGAGCAGCCTGAAGAAGAAGAAGAGAGCAGCAGATAAGCAAACTCATGAGGTTTGCAACAACTCCCTCCTTCTCCCCCCCAACTATATTGATCTGCATACTGATTGCAGGGCGAACACTTCAAGGCCCCACTTTATTTTACAGTTCACTAATGAGACATAACAAGCTGTACTTTGTCTAAAAACTAGAGGCATGTCCTTTATTAGACATTAAATAAACACAACTATACCATAAGTAAGATAGACACCATGCAACTAATGATACACTAACAAGCCATACATTGTATCAAATTAGACAAAAACTAGAAAAAAAATTTCTTTATTATACAGTATTAGACCATTTTTTAGACTTTAATACAGTGTAATTTGTGACAAATTGCAACCAAACTGCACTGTAAACTAAAGTGTATTGTTTCACACTGTAACTAATGTGGATGAGGTTCTAACAGTGGGAAATAACACACTTTATTTTACAGTACAGTTCTGTTGTAATCTGTTCCAAATTATCTAATGTAATTAAAGTCTAATTTAATAAAGGGTCTAGTATTGTCTAATAAAGAAAATTTTGGCTCTGGTTGTCATCTAATTTCATATATATTTTGTAAGTGTACCATCAGGTGTATGGTGTCTAATTAGCACATAATTACTGTCAAATAAATAACATATTTTTAGTTTTTTGCCTAATTTGTTCTAAACTACCACTTATTACTTCTTATTAGTGCAACTTTGGGTGTATGCTAACTAATTAGGGTATAGTTGTTTAATGTCTAATACACAACATATCATTTTTTGCTGAATTTGATACAAAATACAACTTGTTACGTCTCATTAATTAACCATAAAATAAACCGTGACCCACTTGAAAATGCAGGCGACTTGAAAACATTTTTCTTTTTTTTTTTGTTTTAAATCTCATATTTAAAGCAGTGTTCACTTGGCTTCAGAGAAAGTACCTGCTATCACAGCACTGACATCTTATCACTTCATTAAGTCCTTTAGGCTAAAGGTAATATGATTAGGTCACATTTGACCTCCCCTCGCGTTCACCAAACTCCCTTTACAGAAACAGTACATTTACAGTAATTATATATTTCATTCAAACTTGACAGAAATAATTGATCCCCCACTAAGTCCCACCTCCAAACAGCAACTGTCCAATCATAGCTTAGGAACCGTAACTAGAGCTGTCAAGCTTTCCATTTCTCTACATGTTGAAGCAGTTTGCAAGAAGCTCAGAGAAGAGTGACACTCAGCTTTTCATGAGTCTGGACAGTGATGTCTTTTCTGTAGTCTCTTAAAAACATGAAACACAGCAGCACACACGTGGTGAATGGATTAAACTCTGTCTTCAACTACTCTAACATTAGCTGCAAACTTTAGCATGTCCAGCTAAGTAACACTAGCTTACTAGCCGCAATAACTTTACCTCTAGCCAATCTCGTTAGATCCCACTGCATCTGCATTTGTTCTGTGGGGGTTTGAGGAGGAGGATGTGGACTGATGCAGAATCAAAGTGGGTCAACGTTGATGCATCTCACTCTGGCTCGCTGTCTCAGGACTAAGCTGGGTTTGCTTAGCTCTTACCCCTGTGTTCTGCGATCGCAATCCAGCTGGTCTTGCTGGGTGACCTGTCACAAAGTCCGCTGCACTAATCGAGTCCCTGCACTTCCTTTTCCCACATTAATGAGTATATTTCTGTCATCCATCATGTAGATATACCTGCCATATTTCAGTATCTGACTGATGTTTGCTGAGATGTAAGCTAGCTTTACCCTCAGTCTTTTAGCATTAGCCTTATATACATAAACACTTTCACAGGGTTCTTGTTTTAAAAAGTGTCAGATGGAAACATTAAAATGTCAGCTGGAGACCGGCTTTTCAGCCAACTCAAGGAGAAAGCAAGAGCTTATGTCAGCCAGCTACACTTAATAAAATAAAATCTGCTTGTGAGTCATTATTTTAGCTAACAAAATCCACTGTCATCAGCTAGAAATGAGGAGCTGCTTTTGTTTACGTCTCTAATGATTCAAAGACCTTGTGTATCAACAATGACTCCCAATTTCGATGTTATATTTGCTACCATTATTACTATAAATGGCATACATGCAGTGCGAGAATAGAAAGTTTGGCAGGCTTAGCAGCAGTAACTAAGTAGGACGGGGCTTAGTGAAGGGTCAGTTGGTTGAAATAAAGCCTTAATTCACTGTTTCAGATGTGAAAAATTTTGACTCTACGTGTCATTTCTCCTTGCTGCTTCTCTGATGTCTGACCTGCCCTCTCGCTCTTTTCTTGAATTGTTCCACATGTAAGGCAGTGAATTAAGGTTTACTTTGATCAAACTAGAGTGGGTGATTGTTGGAACAGTGGAAAGAGGAGCCAACACATTTTTATTGAGTTTTATTTAGTTTCCGTCGAGTTTGAATAAAGATTGAAGAAGAATGAAGAAAGGTTTCTGTAAAGGGAGTCTGGTTAGTTCATAGAACAATAAAACAGCTGTTTCTGGTTAAACAAACCAGACCTTCCTCTGTTCTGTCTCTGTAAGGATCCTTTCCAAACACTTGGAATAACAATCTGAGCCTGTTAAAGGAAAAAACAAGCACTTTTAGTGGACTTCATTTAGCTCCTGGTGGCTACAGTAGTCTCCTTCAATTCTGGTCCAATTTCAAAAATTCATCAGGTACAAAAATACGGGAAAATAGGGTTCAGATGAAAAATAAGTAAGATACCCTTTAAGCCATGTATCATTTGGGTTTTATTTTTTTGCTCATATGTCTGCTCTACTTCATCTTCAGTTGTTCGTGGAGCTGAATGAGCTAATTGTGGAGAAGGACCATGAAATGCGTTGGAAGGAGCGGGCTCGCTGGATCAAGTTTGAAGAGGACGTGGAGGAGGAGACGGACCGCTGGGGCAAACCTCACGTGGCCTCGCTCTCCTTCCGCAGCTTGCTGGAGCTTCGTCGCACCATCACACATGGTAACCTGCTCCTGCACGCCAAACATCAGTATTCAACAAATAACTTAAATAATAATAAGTACACAAGCCAAAGACTGGATGTTGGTATTAGCAGCCAATTTGGTTCCTTGTCTTCCCGCACTTTCCTCCCACAGGCGCCATCCTTCTGGACCTGGAGCAGAACTCTCTGCCCGGCATTGCCCATCTGGTGGTGGAGACGATGATCATCTCTGATCAGATCAGAGCTGAGGACAGACCCAGTGTTCTGCGGGCTCTGCTACTCAAACACAGGTCAGTCACCAGGCTAACACTCACTTTGGTATTTAAAAGACATCTTGTTTAATTTACCTCCCTCAAAGAGAACATTTTTATCAGTCGGTTAGATAATTGACTCTGGCATTCCAGGACAGGGCAGAGGCTTTAAAGGCCTCATCTGTAATATTTTTGACCAAATAATTATCAGGAATAGGTGAAAATTTAGCATTTTTTGCAGTTTAAAGGTGGCCAGGATTAAAAACACATGATTTTTGACTCCTGATTTGTGACATTACTGCAGAAAAGAAATATTTTAAAGTACCTGTGGCTGTCTTATCAAGTGAGTCCAACTGATCAGGCTCTCTTTGACTATTGCCCAAGTATAAAATGTAGGGTTATTCCAAAATACTGGATCAGGTATCAACCAGTATGCGAGCCTTTGCACCAAACCAGTGTGACTTAATCTATTAGCCCCAAATGAGACCCTGCTACTTCCCAGCAGCATTCCATATGCAAACTTTTTTTTTTTTTTTAGCTGCACAATAATAATCACATTCATACAGCTGTCAAAAATTACTGATAGTGATGTACTGATATTTTGCAGGAATCAATTAGATTCTTAAAGGACAAATCTGTAATATATTTACTGTGCTAAATCATAAAATGACAATGATAAGTCATCAGAGATTAAGGAAAATGTTAAGTTGAAATACTGGGTTCACCGACAACAACTCTATAGCCAGCATGCTCTCCTCTGAAATTCTCATTCCGGTGCAGAAATATGGTTTTTATTTGCCTTTTTCAGGTTAATTAGAGTTCAAGTCTCAATAAAATAGGAATCATTAAAAATCTTGAGATTTAGAAGGAGTAGATGTTAAAAACAGTTAAACTGAGCAATATGTTAATGGAGTCTGGCAGGCAGAAGGCAGAGAGTCACTGAACTCAAACTCCAGAGTGTGTATTTTCAGAGCAGTGGACATGTTATTTGTCAGGATAACGGGCTTAGCTTTACCTCAACAGTTATGAACAGCTGATCAACTGATGGTGCAGGACTTGCCATCGCTTTTAATTGTCCAGTTATGATGTTGCGCTCGTCTTGGCCTGTATCTAACCTGCCTGAGCTTAGAGTCTAGGGAGGAGGTGTTGGTGGGAACTTACTTCACCCATAGATTGTGTATTAAATAGGGCTTTTACCTTTTTAGTATACTGCTGTTTCGACTGCTGTGCTCATTTTTGAAAGCTAAGGTCTTACATTTTGCCCCTTTAAGAGCTCCACTAATGAAATATGAGTATGCTGAAGTGGCAGTACTTATTCATTCACTATTAGGAATACCCTAAGAGAATTTCAGCACAATTAATATGTGAATCAAATTTAATTTTATTTATTATTCACACAGGAAAACTGGCTCTGTGCTGTTTGCTATAAACATATAGACAAAGAAAAGATATTTATTATATTTCTAATGAAACAAATTATCATGGAAAATAATGCTACTGGGTTATAAACTCATTACTCTGTGTTCTCAAAGTTCTTAAAACTCTACTGTTGTCCAAAAACACAAAATAATCAAAAAACACATCAGTGAGCCACACTGTTGTACTGGGTGACATGTCCTCTCATTACTATGAACACACAAACATACTCTAGTTTATTATTAAGTCAATCCCATGTACACTCCTGCTGGAAATACTCTCAGGAGCAACCTAATGTGCATTAATTTGCTGCTGGAAATAGTCCTCAAAAATGCCCTATTTACACTTGTTTGGGTTATTTTTATAATAACTACAGGACTGAGCTTTTTGAGGAAATAATAAAAACTATATATTCATATGTTTTAAAAACACAGTATGTTCAATTCTTGAATTGATGAAGGCTTTCTTCTTTTTGCATGTTTGATCTGAAAGCTTGAACAATGTGCAGTTTCGGCCTGTGGCGTTACCATGGCAACAGATCTCAAACAATCCTAATCCCATTTAATACAAAGTCAGA
Organism: Lutjanus erythropterus; assembly: GCF_056507025.1. Taxonomy (NCBI): domain Eukaryota; kingdom Metazoa; phylum Chordata; class Actinopteri; order Lutjaniformes; family Lutjanidae; genus Lutjanus; species Lutjanus erythropterus. Next base: position 1,943,922 of record NC_139324.1, on the reverse strand, counting down.
TGACTTACCCACCTGCTCCAGAAGACAGGCCCCTGGAAACATTGTTTTCTTAGATTGAGGTGCTTCTTTATCCATGGATTAACAGACCTGCCAGCGTATGGTTCTGTGGAAGCTGCTTTGTTTACATTTAGATCGAGGGTTACATGTTTGCACATCAGCATGAAGAATAAAATCCCAGCCCTCTTTCTCATCCTCATTAATCATCATACTGCAGTAGAGGTTACAGAAAGGCAAACTCAGGGGAACTGAACAGGGAATTTCCAAGTTGTGACATTTAACAACATTTGGCTTGTCATCTGCTGTACTTCCCCGGGGTTGACTACGTTTCAAATGTCAAGACTGCGCTGGAGCTGCACCGGGTCTTAAAGCCTTGACAGTCAGATTGAAAGCCTGGTTCTTCATTGTGTGAGCCATCCGGGCCCTTTGATCTCTGTCTTTGTGAAGATCTTTGCCCCCTCTGTCTGACTTACTTATGTTTCACACACAAAAGAGTGGGTGTTTCAATCTGAGGCTCAAAACTACACAGCATTAGGCATCTCAGATTATAAAGTAAGGTGGAAGGATAGAGGATGGAGGTGGAAGTTCAGGACTTACAAGTTCCAGTTTTGGCAGGAAACAAAGAACAGACAGAAACTATAAAGCATGTCATGAGTCCAATAACAACATTTAAGAAATAGTTAGGAAATAAAAAACTGTGCTGGGTTGCATATGACTCAAAGTGAAAACCAGTGATATATGATCTAAGGTTTAAACTGTGTTCAAGGACCTCTTGTAGTTGTGGTGATTCTCAATTTTCAAAAAATCTGCGTAAAACCTTTATATAACCTACAGTAGGGCTGCAACTAATAATTATTTTCATTGTTGATGAATCATTCGATTGTTTTATTTATTATTTTCTTGATTAATCAGTTAATAGTTGTTTGTTTTAAAATGGCAGAAAATTGTGAAAAATGTCAATCAGTTTTTTCCCAAAGCCTCAGATGACATCTTTAAATGTCTTATTCTAATCACAGCTCAAAGATATTCAGTTTACTGTCAGAAAGGAGTAAAGAAACCAGAAAATATTCTTTCTTTTCTTTTTTTTTCTTTAAAAAAAAAATGCTCAAACCGATTAATCTATTACCAAAATAGTTGGCAATTAATTTGGTGCTGCATTAATAATGGACTAATTGATTAATTGTTGCAGTTCCAGCATCTAGTGAGTGCTGGCTTCTCACTTGTCCTAATCAGCCAGTAGGGGCTGCATGTTCTCAACAACTGCTAGGCTAAAACAACAATTACCTACCTGCATTGTTTGGGGAGTAGTAGGACTAGTTACATGTAATTAAATTACAAAATAAATGTAACAATTACTGAAAAAGATTAAATTCCAGTTAGAGTTGCCTGGCGGACATCTGCACTCTACTGAGTGACCTCTTCTAGCTCAGTTTTGTATTGGTGATATGTTTAACTGATGCTCATGATGTTCTGTCCACAGCTGAAAACTCACTAAAAATTAAAGTACAAAAAAAGGATTTAAAAAGAAAACAAAGTTATAGGCTTGGTACAAACACATGAACTTGCTAGCTTGAAACCAGCCATTCTAACTATTTTGTTACCTTTAACAAATCCAGGATCATTTTGTTTCTAAAATGCTTGGTTTGAGATGAGGCAGACTTAAAACCCAGGATTTAAGATGAAAGGCAACTGACTAAACACCGAGCTATTTGGGTGCCTTCATTCCAGAGGTTTACTGATTCTCGTCAGTAGGGTCAGGGTTGTTGTTTCAGCCTTTGGGTTTTTGGTGCTTCTTGGTTTCTGCATGAGCTGGTTCTTTCCAGTCAGCCACCACTGGTATCAAGTTCAGTGGTGTTGGTGGAAAATATTGGGTGTGATATTGTCAAACCAGTGGACGTGTATGTGAATAAATTTATCATGGGACACAACAAAATTTGTTTTCAGGCGTTAGGGTCTGAATTCAAAAAGGCATTAGCGACCAGGGCTTGCCTGCTAGAAAACCTCAAATTCTCTCAGCTGTGTGCTCACAAAACACTCGAGGGGTGTTACATCATATCCTGCACGAAGCTAAATGTAAAGTCAAATAAACACAAACACGTGGAGGCAAAACATGTGACATGTCAACTCCTTTCAAATGGTGCTCACTTATTGATCGGCACTTGTATTGACATGCCAGCTGAACTGCCCTGACACATATGACCAATGGAATAGTGCTCTACACATAGTGAATTATGGATTTTTCACAGTTACATAATGAAGGAAAACAGGCTAATGAAATGTCAGCTGTCATATTGAATTTCCAAAAGGAAAGATAGGCCATGCCTGTCGAAAATTCAGATTGTCATCATGATCCAGCTTATGTATTTTGTGTTTTCAGGGAGCATTTTAAATGCTGTTCTGCATGCAGTTACAGGCAGAAATGGTCATTAGAAACAGCATATATCAAGCCTCTCCAACTACTTTATGTGTCAGGTCAGCCATTACTGTAACTAATGGATGGATTGCTGTGAAATTTTGTTCAGACATTCAAGGTCACTTGATGAAGCCTACTGACTTAAAGGGACAGTTCAGACTTTTTGAAGTGGGATTGTATGAGGCAGTTAACAGAAAATGGCAGGTGGGACGCCCCCACATTGAAGAAGCAATAGGAGCACCAGCATGAAAGCTAAGCAATGTGCTGCTGTAGGTAGACAAATCTGAGTCTTTTTTGGAAAGAAGATCAGTGTGTTTTATGGCTCGTTGGTCTAGGGGTATGATTCTTGCTTAGGGTGTGAGAGGTCCTGGGTTCAAATCCACGACGAGCCCTTATAAAGAACAGTTTGGGTGTCTCAAGTCTCTAAAATTGATACATTGGTGAAGTGGACACCCCTTGAGGCACCTTGTCTTTCTCTCCAGAGGAGACTCTCTAGTGTTCCCCTTGTAAAAAGCACTGTGGGTGTGGCAAGTCTCTAAATATGATATGGTGATAAAAGGGAGGGACCATCTCATTAAAAGAGACTCTACAGGGTCCATGTTGGCATCACTGCAACTTTCCACCCCCAATGCAGGGGAACCTGCTAACATCATTTAACCAAAACAAGGCCTATGTCTAATCTGTAAATGTATGTGAAAGCATTTTTTCAAGACATAATGAACTGGCAAATGTCAGATTAGCTGGTTTCACTGAGACCACAGTGGAGTAACTCGTAAGTCTCGTAAAATGTCTGCACACTGCACATGGTAGTATATCATTCTGTATATATTTTAAAACTGTAATCCCCATTTTTAATAAATGTAACTTTAATCTGATTATATCTTTTTGTACCTGTAATGGAATAAAGTTCACTTTTACTGTATCCTACTTATGTAATCCATGCATACAAGTTGATGCCCATTAACTTTTTTGGAGCTGTTGATCCTTTCACACATGCCTCCTTAAGAGATGGAGTTTTCCCAGTTGTCACAGAATTGTAGGTATTAAAATTTCCTTTTTGCAGACTCCTCATCCACATTGGCTATAAAGTTCTCAACTTTTATTGCGTGATAAAATCAAAAGCTAAAAAGAACAGTTAAATGCACCTTGGGGTGAGATTGTTTTGACATCTGCTGTTGGAAAACTTTCACTCAGTTTTATTTTCCAAACCTCATTTTATTCTTCTGTCTGTATCAAGCTCTGCTAAACCACTGGTCCTGTCTGGCTCCACCTCTGTCAAGCCAGAATGGTACAGCCCAGGTTAGATCAGTGACAGTAATCTTAGATGGACGATGCTTTGGTGTGAGGACACTTCAAAAGTTTGGATTAGGCCAATAGATTATAGCACGTAATTTAATATTACTAACACTGTGATGACAAAATGTGCATGGGAGACAGGTTTTGCACACACAAAGCGACACAACAGATGAACACAAAATAAGCCAGCCAATAGGCTGGCCATCATGTGCATATTCCATCTTTCACAGCCTTTCCACATAAATTCCCAGCATGTTACTGGCTGCTTCCACTGGGAAAAAAAAGCACTCATGTCATTAGAGTCATCACCAGTCTGAGATACCAGATTTACAACATGGAAAGAAACACATCGTGGTGCTGCTAAAATTTAGCTCATCGCTTACTCAAGCCACTTTAAAGATCCTCTGGACGCGTCTGGAGCACAATTCACATCAGTGTCACACCTAGTTCTTTTGTCCCGCAGTGCTGTTGCGTCCAATTTGGGCGCCGTCTTATTGGACCTTTAGGGCCTAATGAGTTAGGTGAGATCACCACTGGACTGAGCTGTGATGAAATGAAACAGTGTTAAAGATCTTGGCTGGTGTGACCTACTAAATACTTCTCTTTAAGAGGGAGAGAAACGTGCTTAAACTCACATGCACAAAGGCATAGCTAATAGGACGACACAGGCTGTTTATTGATGCTCTAATGCAAATGTCACACTTTGAAAAATTACTGTCAACTCAGATTTTCTTATTAGGCCTAATAATTAGCTTGAATTGAAAAATCGTTCAGTTTTAAAGGACTGTGCTGATGATATCCCTAAATTTATGACCTTTATTGCAACTGCATGAGGTACAGCTCTTTAACATGTCGAATGAACAGAAGATTAGGCAAACAAGAATCACAGCGGCACTGGTCATTTCTACAATCCAAATAACCCTGCAGCCCTCTTAATTAAAATACTTTATAATGGCAACTTTTCATTTTTTACAAGTGAATATGGCTCTATTGTCCTTTATTTTAATGATGGTTTAATTTACCCTTAAGCTGGAGAGATAATAAGATAAACATTCCTGTTGAGGTTTCTGATACCTGGGAGAAATATATTGATATATCTATGAAGGAAAATAAATGCAATGTTGTGATCCTGCAACTTGGTAGTGTGTTGCAGAAACACCTGTTAGGCCTTCCACTATGCTGATAGGATAGTTTGTGTGTTGCTCTGAGTGACTGAAGAGTCATGAGTCAGTTAAGTCGTGTCAGCACTCTCTATCACATAAAGTGGTAGTGGAACTTGGAATTTTTGGCTTTAGTAGTATATAACATAAAAAAAAATCCCATTACTAACTACTTTTTAGCCATACTAGCGGTGGGGCCAGGACGAGATCATATGTGCATGTTTGGGTGTTCAACCTGAAGCTTGTCTGCAGCTAATCTAGCATACTACTGGACCAATCAGCCTGAATTTTTGTGCACATTTATGACTATTATGCTCAAGGACCTCTTGTTTCACATTTTTAAAAAATATATTGAAAAACCTACATATATATACATTCTATACTGACTGCTGACTCCTGACACCTCTTAATCGGCCACTAGGTCCTACAAGTCTTCAACAGCTGCTACTCTAAAAATCTCCTCTCCACTGAGTGCACTCTGCTTAATATTTTATAAAAGGCCACTGTAAGATTGTGACTTATGACATTCTTAGGTGCTGCAGATGGTGCTGAGAGACAGGCCTTATTTCCCATAATGCATTTCTGAGAGTAAGAGACCAATACCAGCACTAACTACCTAGCTTGGTCAGCAAGATGCATCTGTAATTTATGGTGCCTGTAATAATAACTGGGATACTAATTTTGTTTAGCAAAAAACAGCTCACAGCTAGCTGTAAACTTAACTTGTGTTTTCTTGTTTTTTTTTTTTTCCTTGAAGCCATCCGAGTGATCTGAAACATCGTTTTCACCGCCACCAATCGTCCAGCAGTCTTCATGGCAGCTTCAATCACAACCACGTCCCAGACCCCAATCTGCCCCTGGTGGCAGAAGAACAGGACGAGCATGTGGATAACAAAGGACCGGTGTACGACCCAAAACAAGATGTGTTTGTCAGCCTGTTTGTAAGTTTCCTCTGTCTTCTACAACGATCTTTATTTCACACACTTCCTTTACTCTTTGTATCAGTGTGAGAGGCTGGTGACAAAGATATATGCAACATAAGATCTGGGTGATGACAGATTGTGACAGAGTTGAAACAGTGCAGGCAGACAGTGCAGTAACTACGAAGCCAAAGTAAGTGATTAACCAGTTTTGACAAGAATCCACAAGGATAATTGAACTCAGCTATCGAAATGGACAGAGATAAAAGCCACATTGAGCTTGTCCTGTTCTAGTTTATGGTTTGCATTAGGTTCTCAGAATCAGCAGTAAGCACAGATTTAAGCGTGATTACACTAAATTCCTGATGTGAGGCCTGTGGCTCTCGCATTGTTCTGTGAAACACCCCTCCATGAGGTCAGAAGTTGTGTAGGTAGTTCTTGAAGTCAGAGAAAACGAGCCTTTCTGTGCCACATGTGTTGAATTATGTTCTTAGTCAGCTTACAGGTGCTTCTAGTTAAAGCTTCTTGATGCATTAACTGTGAAAACTTAATGTTCCCCATGGCTTAAAATGTTGCCAATTTTAAAACAGCCTATTAAAAAGATTCAGTTCAAACATAAAGAGCCAGTCATCCAGTTTAAAATGAACTACGCAGGGGTATTAGATTATTGTTCATACACAGGTCTCTTCCTACAATACATTCATATTATATTCATTTATTGTTCCCATGCTGTCTTATGGTGTCATATCATGTGGGTTGGAACAACAGTGTGGATATATTTTTTTTTCGTTCTGTTGCTCCTCCAAGAAATCTCTCCACCCTCTGCCTCCTGAGAGCCATCCAGCCGCAGCCAGATCGATGAAACTCCTTGCCAAGATTCCCAAAGATGCTGAAGCTGTCATCGTTTTAGTGGGTAAGCTCTGGGAGGTTTGACAAAGTGGATTAGTTCGAGGAATCATGTCTTTTCTTTTCCAAGATTTTATAAACTGCTAAGACAAGAATCTGCTCATTGTAACTTCTCCATTATGGTTCAGATACAAAAACGAAATAAGTACCTCACATCAGTAGTAGGGATGTTCCTGGTGACTAATTTCCCAAATATAAAATGGAAATTTTATTTTAGATTAGTCAACTAGTCTAAAAGTAAGGAATCATTCAGAAAACAGTCAAAATTGAGCCCAGTTTAATAATAGATGTTTAAACATTTTACTAAAAAATATTGGCTGTATTAAGAGACATTTCAAATTGAAACCAAATCACATTCTTTAATAGCCAAATTTTATGTTAAGAGAGAAGTATGTAATATATTTACTGTAATAAAGCATAAAATAATCACGATATGTCAGCAGACATTTGGGAAACATGCTAAACTGAAATACTGGCTTTTTTGACAGCAACTCTACAGCCCACATGTTCCCCTTTCAAATTTCCGTTCTGGGCTGAAAAAATGTGAGGAAAAGCAAATGTTATTGTTTGCATGTTTCACGTTTATTAGAATTCAAATTAATGCTGAATGTTCGCTGAAAGAGTAAATGTCTGTTTATGAGTCATAAGATTAATACTCTTTTAGAAGGAGTAGATGTTTGTAACGATTAAATTGAGCAAAATGTCAATGGAGTCTGGCAGGCAGTCACAGTCGACAGTTATAAACAGCTGATCAACTTACAGTGGCGGACTCGCCCTAACTTCATTGTCCATTTTTATCGTTGTTTACCCACGGCTATTGTTAGCTGCCACACAGTGCAGGTAGTGTTAGCAGTGCTATCACTAGCAGCTTGCTCACCTTGCAGGTTAACGTTCACATGCTTGGACTGAATATGATTACAAATTGCTCTGGTCGAGTGGTTTTATGACAAGTTTATTCTGATGCATACAACCTTATTTTCAATTTCTAGATCAAAATACTGACAAACCGCACAGGTTTTATGAGATGTCATCTGTCCCACTCTTTGTTTTCCACTGTGCTGGATTACAACATCCAGCCATTAGTACATTAGCACTGCTGTTGGCTGTGGATGCAGCCCCAGCTAGTGGTGGCTGGCTGTTTAACATCTTAGCCACCAACAGTTGCTAATAGCGAGGGTAGCAAGGATGTCATATGTCTGTGATATGCCTTATGTGGAGGGATTTTAAACCTCTGAACTTGTTGAACTTGTTGTTGTCATTTTCTATCAGGTTGTGTTGAGTTTCTGGAGCAGCCTGCTATGGCCTTTGTCAGGTTGAACGAGGCAGTCCTTCTGGAGTCTGTGCTCGAGGTCCCCGTCCCTGTTCGCTTCCTTTTTGTTCTGCTGGGTCCTAGTCAGTCCAACGTTGACTACCACGAAGTTGGACGCTCCTTCTCCACTCTCATGTCTGACAAGGTAGATATGATTCTTTAAAGATGAAACACCACATTTCACCTATATGGAAAAGAAATAAATAAAATGTACAAGAGTTTCCCCACTGCATCCAATACTAAATCTTTGTCTTGTATGTACTGTATGTGTCATGCTATGATTTACTCAAAAAAATATGGATGTTGTTTATAAATGCATAGCAAATAGGGTTTTCCTTATATATCTTGTTTCTATATAATCAGTGGTGGAAAGAGTACTGAAAATCTGTACTCAAGTAAAAGTACTATGACATTGCTGAAATATTACTCAATTACAAGTAAAAGTACTAAGTATTCATCAAAAAAACTACTCAGAGTATTAGTTACTTTTAACCGATGATGTCACCATCATCTCTCCAGACTAGAGCTCTAAATTGTGTGTGCTTTGCTTTACCAAAAGTTAAAACACTAACAATCAATGAATCATTAATAATTGATTTGATATAAAACAAGTGTTTTTTTCCCCTCATTTTGATTGGCTGTTTTTTTCTTTTTTCTCTCATTTCAAGTTTTTATTTCCTTATTCAGCAAATGTCTCAAGCAGACAAAACAAAGCTAGATGAGGTGCAGTTACTGCCATGACTATTGATTAAATATCCATGACTACATTTTTAACTGGTTAAATTCTTAATGAAAAATCAATTAAAGATCATTGACATACTTTTGGTGTTTTGTTTTGCTTGTCCATATGTCCTGGTTTTCATTAGCTTTTTTGCTATCAAATCATTTTATTGGCTACAAAAAGGCAGATAAAAGGTCTGGATATGAATTCAAATTGTGAATGATTTTAATACTTAAGTACAAGTAAAAGTACAGACTTGAAAATCTACTCATAAAAGTACAAGAACCCCAAAAAACTTAATTACAGTAATTTGAGTATTTGTAATTAATTACTTTCACCCCTGTATATAATATTTGCATGATTTTGTATTCACTAATGGTTGCCCAACTCATGTGAGTTTACACATACCTGCAAATGCTATTATGTGTGGATTGACTGTCATATATACATGTAACATTTGACAAAAGTGATAGAACACAAATTTACTAAGGACTTTATGTCAGGTGTGATTGTTATAAATATTGACTCTTTGCTAAGCCATGTCCTCCTTAGTTACTGTTGCTAAGCCTGCCAAACTTTCCATTCACTGCATTTATGCAGCTTACAGTGATAACGGTGGCAGATTTAACATTGAAATTGGGGGTAATTGTTGAAACACGAGGTCTTTGAATCCTTATAGATGTGAATAAAAGCAGCTTTTCATTTCTAGCTGATGACTGTGGATTTTGTTTGCTAAAATAATGACTCACAAGCAGATTTCATAAGTGTAGCTGGCTGATGTAAGCTACTGCTAACTCCTTGATTCGGCTGAGAAGTCTGTCTCCAGCTGACATTTTAATGTTTCCATCTAGCACATTTTAGAACAAGAAATCTGTTAAAGTGTAAGTGTAATGTTACCTGTCACCAGCGCACATGGTGTAACGTTAATGCTGAAAGACTGAGGTTAAAACTAGCTTACATCTTAGCAAACATTGGTTGGATGGTGAAAGATGGCAGGTATATCTACATGATGGATGACAGAATTAAGCTCATTAACGTGGGAAAAGGAAGTGCAGGGACTCGATTAGTGCAGCGGACTTTGAGACAGGTCATCTAGCCAGACCAGCCGGACCACAATCAGCCAGCTGCAATAAGAGCTAAGCTAACTCGGCTTAGACCTGAGACAGTTGGTCAGAGTGAGCTGCATCACTGTCGACCCACTTTGATTCTGCATCAGCCCTCATCCTCCTCCTCAAATCCCCACAGAACAAATGCAGATACAGTGGGATCTAACAAGTTTGTCTGGAAGTAAAGTTACAGCAGCTTGTAAACTAGTGTTAGTTAGCCACACATGCTAACATTTGCAGCTTATGTTAGAGCAGATGAAGACAGAATTAAATCTATTCACCAGACGACAAAAAAACATGTCACCATCTAGACTCATGAAACAGAGTTTCACTCCTCTCAGAGCCTCCTGCACACCTTCAACATGATAAATGAACTGCTGGACATCTCTAGTTATGGTTGCTAAGCAGTTGTTGTTTGGAGGTGGGGCTTAGCAAAGGGTCAATTATTTACACGTTTCAGATAAAACATATAAACATTGAGTAAAATGAAGTGAATGATGTAATTTATTCACTCTTAAACCTTAATAAGTTAGATTTACAATTGATAAAAATATGCAATTTTGTACACAAACATTAAAATAAGTAAATATTACAGATTGATTATATTCGTCTCAGCCATATATTTGTAAGTGCCGTTATTCAGTGGCATGGAGGACATCCAAGGCTCATCATTTTGTCGTGTTTGCCAACATTTTTCACTGAACCAAAAAAACCCAGGCCAGAAAATGTTCGAGGTTTAGAAAGTGGAAGGAAATATGGAGAAAACATGCAATAAAATATTACATGAAACAGCCCATTTGATGACTTTGTGTTGCATAAAATCTAACATTATTACTTTCCAGACGTGAAGCCTAGCGGCTATGGTTTTGTACTGTATATGGCCATTGAAGACGCCTCTGAAAATGAATAACCGATTGGAATAATTTTCTAATCACTAATACAATGTCAATTCACAGCAAAGACCCTCTCACTACCAACAGATACTGTAGTACATACACAGTTATTGTTATAAATTGTAGATGAAATCCCTTGAGTTTGAAAGGCCTGTGTTAAGCTTCTGGTGATGACATTCAATTGTATTTTGTTGCAGAGTTTCCACGAGGTGGCCTATTTTGCTGACGACAGACAGGACCTCCTGAATGGTATCAATGAATTCTTGGACTGCAGCATCGTCATTCCACCCTCAGATGTGGCGGGCAAAGACCTCCTGAAGACGGTGGCGGACTTCCAGAAGCAGATGCTGCGCAAGAGGAAGGAAAGAGAACTCAAAAGGCACCACTCCTCATCTGGAATGGAGCTGAACAACAAAGGTGCTCTGCCGAGTAGCTAACGAGCCTTATTTCCAAGCCAAATTCCCAATTACTAGGTTTGAAGGAGGTACCTCTCATTCTATTAGTCCTGTAACGCAAAGACAGAGCAATCCCAAGCCAGATTTCTTTTAAATTGTGTGCAGAACATTCCCTGCATATGTATTGTTAAAAAACATAATCTGAAACGTTAAGTAGATGAAATGGTTGTACCTTTCAGTATTTTGAAAAATTAGATGATTCACCGCCTCAACCCCAAAAATCAAAAATAAAACTTTTTTTCTCTTGTGGTGCTGTTTATCAGTCTAAATTGTTTTGTTGTGAGTTGCAGAGTTTTTGAGATATTAGCCACAGAGATGTTTGCCTTCTCTTGGATATAATGGAACTACATGGCATTTGGCTTGTGGTGCTCAAAGCACCAAAAAATACATTAGAAAGACTCAACAGCAATGTCTCTTTTCAGAAATCATGAGTCTGTTATTCAAGATAATCCACATATCTTATTGTGAGAAGTTTTATGTAGGAACTGCTTTCTTTTTACTGAACTATACCTGGCAACTGAATCGTTGCACAGAAGGAAGTGTGCATCTACTCATTGGGGAGAGGCTTATTTTCGTGACTAGGGACTGATGTTTTTACAGAAGATTAGACATTTTCTATCCCAGGAACAGAAACACATTATTCTGTGAATCCTGGGAAGAGTACTTGTTTTATAGGAATAACTTCAACTACAGTCAAACCGCTTTTGTCGTATTTCAGACATAAACAAACCAAATTTCTTAAAGCATTCATTTGGTCTTGTGGTGGAAAATCTGAAAAGGAAAACAGGCACAAAGACCAAGATTGTTTTTGTGGTGTTTTAATTGGGCTGCAAAGGATCAGTACACAGTCACACAGAAAATGTAAAAGGAACTGATAATGAGTCAAGAATGTAAATCTGTTTTACAGGGTTAGGAGATGAAGGAGGTTGGGTCAGGATGGACCTGAACTGCTTATCGGGAGAGTGAGGATGTGATTGTGTTATCAGAAGTTGTTCTTCCAAAGGGAAAACAGCTGTATGTTCAAGGACCAGTAACCAGTTAGTGCCTAACAATACATGAGAAGTGACTAAGAGGAACAATAGTGACCAGTTCAGCATATAATTTTCCCACTACAGTCTTTTTAAAGTCATTTTATTAAGCTGAGACAGATTGATTCTGAGCACGATGCAGCAGAAGGCTCACCAGAATTAAAATAAATAAATAAAAGAAAAAAATCAATGCCTTTTGGGACCTAGTTATTATAAGGATCAGGGGCTGAAAACTTTCAACTATGTATACCTTAACAAAATCTTACATTGTTTGCTAGCTACTTATAAAGTTAACAAAACATTATGCTACATTATTTGCTAGCTAGCTAAAAAGTTTGCATACAAACATGGCTCAGCAGAGAAGCTCTAATCTCTCCCCTTTGTAAAAAATGGTTGTCTGAATTAATTCATCAGAATTTTCAAATAATAGAAGATACAAACTAATAAATAAATAGAAGAGGATTAAAAGATGCTGCCTGTAACTGGCAGACTGGTTTCACATATCGACCAGAGTGAAAATACCATAAAACTCAATTGGGGTGAGTCTGCCTCTAAACTTCCCTTGAAGAACATGATTATTTTGCTCAATCCATTTCGAAAAGGCAGCCATTTTAGTTAAGTTAAAAGTTAAACTTTCTCAAGTGTATGTAGAAAGCTTGGACCACAGTTTAAATTGAAATTTAAAATTTTGGTGCAACAGAAGCTAAAAATGAGGTTAAAATTTAATATTTCTTGATTTTAGGATAGTTTAAAACTTCACTGCACAGAAAACTTAAGCCATGATTTAGTTGGCTTTAAAAATTAATCCTTGTTTGTGCAAACTAGCCTAACAGGAGTAAATAGTACTCTTATTTAGGCCTTTTTTCAGCTCTGGATTAATACACATTTGTTCCTCTTGTGCATATTTAAGGTAGCAGACAGTAGAAGTGGGATGAACCCTACTACAGTGATCATATTCATGAAAATGTTCATGTTTATAGAGTAACCTGATGCAACAGTATGGTTCAAGTTTAAGATACACAGACAATACTGTAGTTCTTAATTAGCTTTGGTCTTTTCATAGCATTTGCTCACAAAAAGAAACAAAAACTAGAATTTTGTCAGTTTTCTTTGTTTCATTTTGGTGGTAGTGTTTACATATTACAGATTGTACCTTTAATGTCTGTTTAGGGTTCATTCCTGTTTTTTCCTGAGTTTCTGTATGTAATGGAGGCTTTAACCTTAACTTCCTAGAGGTGAATGCAGAGGAGGAGGAGGAGGGAGACCAGGAGGTGGACCCACTGAAGCGCTCAGGGATCCCCTTCGGAGGCCTGATCCATGACATCCGCCGCCGCTACCCGCACTATGTCAGCGACTTAAAAGACGCCCTGGACATGCAGTGCATCGCTGCCGTCATCTTCATCTATTTTGCTGCGCTGTCGCCCACTATTACCTTCGGAGGCCTGCTGGGTAAACTGACACTACAATACACTGGGATTCTATGTCATATTTATACCTGTTTTCTGAATATGTGTTTTTTTTCCACATGCAGGAGAAAAAACAGAGGGCATGATGGGAGTTACTGAGCTTATTGTGTCCACTGCAACTCTTGGAGTTATATTCTCGCTGCTTGCTGGTCAGCCCCTCCTCATCATAGGCTTCTCAGGACCCTTACTGGTGTTTGAAGAAGCCTACTACAAGGTACTTAATGTGAAAATGTAGAAATCATATGAGTTTACACAGTAATTACCACACAGTACATCACATACTACAGTTTTTGTGTTAGATGATTAGTGCCTGATCACCAGTCTTTCATTTATGAAAAAAAAAGATCACATTTTTAGGGCCTTAATGTGCTGGAAAACTCACCAAATATGGCACAAAATTTCAAATGTGGTGGAAATTTAGGTGTGTTATGGATTTTGACCTCGGGCGTGGCAAAATGGTTTAACCACGCTCCCTAAAACCCAGCCCTTGCTTCATGTAACACTAACAAAAATCATTCGGCAGCTGTATGATTTCAAGACACACAAAAAGTCTCTTGGAGTTATAGCCTAAACCAACAAGAAGTCAGCCATCTTTCATGATTTCCAGGTGTTGTATTTTTTTTTTTTTTTTAAGGATATTTTTTGGGCTTTTTGCCTTTTATTGATAGTGACAGCTAAAGGTATGACAGGAAAGAGGGGTGAAGAGAGAGGGGATAACACGCAGCAAATGAGCCACAGGTGGGATTCGAACCAGCGGCCGCTGCAGAGGACTAACAGCCTCAATACATGGTGCGCACACCCTACCAACTGAGCTATAGGGCTGCCCATCCAGGTGTTGTATTTTAAGGAATCGCTCCCACGGAATTTATTGTATTGATGTAAAGATTGGAGTGTGTGATCTAAAAAACTGGAGTATGTGATGAATCGTTATTGAAAGATTATGTTTTGATTGAACAGTGTGGGTGTGGTGTCAAATTTTGATGTTTCGCCATGAAACAGGAAGATGTTGTAACTTTCTTGTACATGGTCCAATCTGCCTCAAACTTCCCATGTTTGATAAAAGTCCCTGCCTGAAGACATCTACATGACAATATTTACCTACTGGCAACAGGAAAAAACATATTTCATTTCACTTTCAAGCTTCCATTTTTCGCCCAGACACAGGAAATTGTTATAACTTGTCGCTACATGGTCAAATCTGCCCCAAACCTCACATGTTTGAGTCCCTCTCAACAAATCCTCATACCAATATTAAGTCAGTATGGCAAAATGGCTCAATAGTGACCTCTACAAAGTTTCAACAAAGCAGCCCTTGCAACATTTTTCACCTACTTGTACAAAAGTCAGCAGGCATCTGTATCATGTCCAGGTGTACAGAAAAGCCTCTTGGAGCCATACCCTAAACCCAGCAGGAAGTTGGCCATTTTTAATTTAATGTGCCATTTTAGTGTATTTTTGGCAAATTCCATGTGTTGCACTTAAACAGACTCCTCCTAGACAATTGATAAGATTGACTTCAAAATCAGTGTGTGCAATGTAGAGAGGTTTCCAATGACAAATTAATAAAAGCTTGAGTTTTTGTGCAGTGGTGTGGTCATGGTGAGGCACTGAATTTTGTTATTTCACTGTAAAAGAGGAAGTTGATATAACTTCAACACATTGTCCAATCCTCCCAAATTTCACATTTAATAAGAGTCCTTCATGACAATGTGAAATCATAGTCATAGCAGCCGATGCATGCCCTGACACATGTGGGGGTGCAAGGACCTGATAATTACTGCTTGCAGCTTTAATTCCCATTTTGTTTTCCCTAAACACATCCTTGTCTTTTCTCTCAGTTCTGTCAGGCTCACAACTACGAGTACCTGACCGGGCGAGTGTGGATTGGTTTCTGGCTCATCTTCATCGTCCTGGTGATTGTGGCAGCAGAGGGCAGCTTCCTTGTTCGCTACATCTCACCTTTTACCCAGGAGATTTTTGCTTTCCTCATCTCCCTTATCTTCATCTATGAGACTTTCTCTAAGCTCTTCAAGGTAAGCCTTCTTATCCTTTATCGTATCTGCAAAAAGCCACTATAACCAGTTGACAGAGGATAGATGGAAACTCTCCTCTTGTTTTCAGGTGTTTAAGGAACATCCACTGATGGCAATGTACCCAAGTGACTTCACCCCAGAAACTGGGCTTGAAAATTCTGATGACCCTGTCTTCAACCAGCCCAACACTGCTCTTCTGTCTCTAGTCCTCATGATGGGCACTTTCTTTGTTGCTTTCTTCCTCAGGAAATTCAGAAACAGTCGCTTTTTGGGTGGCAAGGTACCCTACTTTACTAAGTCTCTTACTTCTCAAATGTTCAGTTCAAACAGTGGATCTCAGGCTTCTTGTGGCATTTAAAGGCACCCTGTGCTTTCTTGTAAATGAACAACGTCACGTAGAGATTCATTTGAAGTGTTCTCAAGGTTAACAAAAGCATTTCTTCACAGTTTCTTTGTCACAAACTTGTATTGTTTGTAACACATCCATGTTTACAGTGCGCCACCTTCTTTTTCTTTCTTTATCGCTATATTCTTTGCACATTAATGCCACCCTCTGTTGATCAGTGGAATAATCTGAAACCATCTGTCACATCACGGTGTGCATGTGCGTCCTTTTAATGTGCACGAGATGCAAAAATTGAAAACATTGCTCCATAGCGCTACTAGTGGTCAAGGGTTCCTTTAAATACACTTAAATTAAAGGCCTGATGTGTAAAATTTATAGGGATTTAATGTCAGAATATGGCAGAAATGGAATATAATATTCACTAATGTTTTCATTAATGTAGACTCACCTGAAAATAAGACTCAGTGTGTCTTAATTACTTTATAGTTAGTGGTTTATTATTGAGAGAGAATGGGTATTCATACATTTCTATACAAGCCCAGAACAGACAAACCAACGCCGGCTCACAGACTTTAAGCTTCGTGCTCACAGTAGGTTCTCCAGCCTAGCCTATTCAGCTAGCGGCCTGTGGGCCAGCTTTGGCCCTAGGCTGCCTGCAAATCAGGCTGAATGTCAGAGACCTGACTGTATGATCTGAAGCAATATGGTATTGATTACAATTATCAAAGCGTTTTTGTTCTGTGATTGACGGCAGCAGGCTTACACCTGCTCCACACCTGTCATTCACTCAGTCAGACCTCAGGTTGCACTCTGGGCTGATGGGCCACAGAGAAACTCATGTTTGTGAAGCTAACAACAAGCTTCAAAATGTTACAAGATTAAAGAAACATAATGTTGATTGTGATTTGTGAAAATTACAGCTTCAATTCCAAAGCAATTGGACTGACAATTATTTATTTATTTTGCCAGCTGGAACAAGTAAACTAGTGTGTTTATTGTGCAGTGATTGCATTAGTCATCATTATTTTTCTATCAGTTGTCCTGAGTGCTTGGAGGAATATTTGTATTAATATTATGCTGTATATTATATTGTATTAGACTGGCCAACGGACCCCCTTGTGGTTTATTTGGCCTACTTGCTATATGCTTGGAAGGGAAGAGTGACATTTGGTATTTACAATGTGCAAACTCACTGCTAGATATCACTCAATCCTACACACTGGTCCTTAAAAAAGTCAAGACAGAGAAAATGTGTCTTGCCAATACACCTTATATTTAGCGTTCTGATTGTGCATGTTATTACACTCTGTGAACAACTGTCCAGTTTTTTTTCAGTCACAGACTGTATGCTGGATCAAGGAATCTTGATACAGTATTTTTTTTCAGCTGTGTAACACGTAAAGTAAATATCAGGTATTGATGTCACCGTGTAGCCTGTCAACATAGAAACAAAACAGAAACAAAAACACTTGGTATAATGCTTTCATTCTAGCCAGTCCCACTGCAGTTTCCAATTGGCAATAATGAAGTATTTTACCTATTTGTGAATATCAGCTCTCTACAGGCTTTAAATGACCTTTACATATGTGTTTTTAAAGTTTACAGTCAAAGCCTAATGTTATCTTTCTACACCATCTTGCACAATTGCCAATAAAATAATATAGCACTATATACACCTTAGAAACAGAGGATCCACTTTTTCTGCAAGCAATTGCCCCTATAGACCCTTTATGAGATACAAAACATACGGTAACACTTTATTTGAAGGGGAGCGCATATGACTATCATAACTGAGCCTGGAAACCTGTCATGAACATGCAGGAGTCAATGAAATATAAGTGATTCATGAATATTTTCCTTTACCTCAAGTAAAGTGGTACATTTTGCACTTGTCATAAAGATAGCGTTAAGTTTTATTACACTGTAACAACGTTATGGATAATTCCCTTGACCTCAAGTAAAGTGGTACCATTTGGACAAGCGGGTGCAGTACCAAACAGTATTCATACACAGTCGTACATCAATAGTCAGTACATCAATAATACTGATGCATCCAACGATCAGATGTAGAGGGCCCACTTTGACTTTGACCTCTCTAGCTTGTGGTAAAGTGAGCTTTATATAAACCTTTGAGTGATAAAAAGTGTTCAGAATGTCAGTTTGATTTGACTTGTGTTTGGCTTCTCTATATCTCCAGGCCAGAAGAATCATCGGTGACTTTGGAATCCCTATCTCAATTTTAGTTTCAGTATTGGTGGATTACAGCATCACTGACACTTACACTCAGGTAACAGTAATGGCTTCAGTCAATCAACAGGTGAAGGGCATTTTCATCACATTTCCAGCAAATCCATATCTGTTATCAACACTTAAACATTATTTTTATTTATTTTTAGAAACTCAATGTGCCGTCAGGCTTCTCAGTCACCTCCCCTGACAAGAGAGGCTGGTTCATCAGTCCCTTTGGTGACAAGCAGCCCTTCCCCACCTGGATGATGGGAGCGTCCATTGTGCCTGCCCTTCTTGTCTTCATCCTCATTTTCATGGAAACTCAGATCACTTCGTACGTACAAAATGATTATCTACAGTGATTATGCTCTTTGAATCTGTGTGTGTAATTGTAAGGTTTACTGTTTTACCACCTTTCCACTTTTTAAATATTTTCTCATATTTTCATCAGATTGATAGTCAGTAAGAAGGAGCGTCGCCTGGTTAAAGGCTCAGGCTTCCACCTGGATCTTCTGCTCATCGTCACTCTTGGTGCCATCTGTCCTCTTTTCGGCCTGCCCTGGCTCACCGCGGCCACTGTGCGCTCCGTCACTCACGTCAACGCCCTCACTGTCATGAGCAAAGCAACGGCGCCTGGTGAAAAGCCAATGATCCAGGAAGTGAAGGAGCAGAGGCTGACTGGGCTTCTTGTGGCGGTTCTTGTTGGTAAGAGGAGTCTGATTGCTTGTTAAACCCCACCCCTTAACAGCGATTGTCCAATCATCAGCCCTAGCTAGACACACATTTTTTAATTTTTTTGCATTCTTGTTTGTTGTACAAAACTGGAATGCAATTATACAAGTTATAAGACTCTAATAATGTATAAAAACAGACACTAAATAAGAGACATTTAGAGAGACCTTTTCATTTCATTTCATTTAAACAAAACATTTATCATTAGGTCCAATTTTATTCTCTAATAATAAACCAAAAATAAAACCCTGATCTATAGTAATAATTTCAGTGGTTTTGTTACTTTTCAAACCTGAATTTTAGTCTTAAAAACACATTGGAAGAGTAGGAATCATTCTTTATGTCGTAGTGGTCTTCTTTGCTTTTGGGTGGAACTGTGTCTTTTAAGAACATTGTTCAGTTTAGATATTTTTGGTTGGTTATACAAATTTATAATCCTACAAGACTGAGCAAAATATACATATTTTTTTAAAAATAGATAAATTATTTAGTTTGAACACCTTTTAGTAGCTAGCTAGCGACCTGTAAAGCTTTAGATTTCTGCACAAGTTGAAAAGGTGTGTATATGAGTGATACTTACTATCTGAAGAATTTAGATTGATGGTGTATTTTTTACCCTTTAAGAAACCAAAAATATAAGTAAAAAATTCCAAGGAATGCATAAAACAGTGTGTTTATGTGCAAATGTTAGCATGCCTTGCTAACTAGTATTCAATAGAAAGTTTACTATATAATATAATATAGAAATTAGAAGCCTGCTTTTGTGTACCCAGTCTTAATATATTTATAGCAACTTAAATCCACCACCATTATCATTGTTAAACTTATAATATGTAACATTTCCACATTAAAAGGTCTTAGGTTATATATTTTGTTGAGTTGGAGATTTACAGTACATTATACCAAATGTTTTCAATCATGTTTGAACCTTTGACATATATAGAAATGGGAAACATGAGAGTTGACCTTAAGTGAAGCCAGAACATCTCGATCTGCCCCTGGTGGCTGGCTGCAGTATAGGTTATAAATCCTGCCTCCCCAACATTAGAATAGTTAAGATGGTCATTTTGACCTTTTTCAAATTTATATGTGCAATAACTTTGTTGAATTAAAAAATACAGTGCTGCTGGTACCTGACTTTTCCTAAAAGTGTCTGTATTTTTATTTAAAATGTTTTTATATAAAATGGACAAAAGGCAAAGAAATGTGATCATTTTAACCTATTCCAGCCATAGGCGGTCATCTTGACCACATGGACATTGCCACTGTTATATTGCTACTTTCTGCACAGCTCGAGATGTATCTTGGTTGCTTAGCAACTATCATTGACTCTGTAACAAAAACTTAGCAAGAGGTCTTGATTTCCAGTTTCCCAACATTAAAATACAAATAATTATTAATAAATAATGATTTATATTCAATTAAAAATAAAGTAGGGAAGAACAGTGACAGTTGTGATACTTTTTGTCCCAGCACTGGCAACATTTTTATAGTCTTATAAAATACATTTAAATGTTTTTTTACTCTAAGTAATTCTAGATTAATCTGAAATTTGAATTGGATCACTGATTATTATCCTTCAGAAAAATTCCACTGTGGGGTGGCACAGTGCTGCAGTGGTTAGCACTGCTGCCTCACAGCAAGAAGGTCCTGAGTTCGATCCCCCGGCTTGCTGGGGCAGGGCCTTTCTGTGTGGAGTTTGCATGTTCTTGGTGGTTCTGCGTGGGTTCTCTCCAGGTTCTCCGGCTTCCTTCCACAGTCCAAAGACATGCATGCTAGGTTAACTGGTGACTCTAAATTGCTCGTAGGTGTGAATGTGAGTGTGAGTGGTTGTCTGTCTATGTGTCAGCCCTGTGATGAACTGGCGACTTGTCCAGCGTGAACCTCGCCTCTTGCCCAGTGTCAGCTGGGATAGCTTAGATTTTGGTGGCTTTTAATTTTTAAAAAGATAAAGTAATAGAATAATAGAATAAAACAATAGAATAAATGCATTAATCTCTTATCATGACGGATAATAGAGTTTGGAAGTCAAAGGCCATTTAAGTAGTTTTGAAAGTCTGCTACTTCTCATGTTAATAGGTAGGACATAGGTTAAATTAAAACAACAAAGTACATGTTAAATACACTTTTCCCAAAGATGGTTTCTGTCATATTAGGTAGCTTCTATCATCCTAATTTATGTTGAGGTGCTATTTTTCTGATCAGTTTTGTTTTAATTAGTTATTTGATGCTATTAAAAGTGTGTTTCACATCATCACTGAGTCAGCAGGGTGTATGGGTGGGAATGGGTGGGAACTCCAAAGCGCGACTCTTACAAATTATTTATTAACAATTATTTATTAATACAAATTATTTTTAGCCTCAGTTTTGTACAGTTGGAGGAAGTGGAGACACAGCATCCATCTTTATTTATGTCAATGGCTCAAACCCAGAGGAATCCATGGTTTTATTCAAGGTTACACAGGATACATCCATAGAGAGTATAATATAGCAGTGTGTTAGGAAGGAAGCTGCGGAATGTCACATAATGTGAATAAAATTTCAATTCAGTTGATCTTCAATGTTGGATTAGTTGGTGGAATGCTCCTTTTGAGTACAATATGAAATTTTATTTTACTATGGATCTAATCATGAACTAAAATTGGCTTTAAATTCAACAAAATAGGTCAATAGTTCTCTTCAATATAAAAGAATAACATCAACATAGCAATGCATCTTGACTGAGCTGGAGAAAAAGTGAAATCTGAACTACTGACCAATTCCAGACTCATTATTCTATTTTATTTTCTGGCGGTGGGGGGTCTGTTTCTCTACAGCAGGGGTTTCCAAACCTTTCAATGCCAAGGCCTCCCAAATAGCATTAGCTTGTGGCCCTGGCCCCCCTTTTGCAAGATGTCTTTTAAAACCCAGAGTCAACATTTTTTTAGGCCTTTGCAGGGCGCTTTCTTTTCGAGCGATGCTGAAGTTTAGACAGTTTTAAACACTCACTGTTGAGGGTTTCGAAGCAGAGAAAGTATTTAAGGGACTGTTATGTGTGTCAATAAATCCATCCTGTTTTTTCTTTTCAAAAACATTTGATTGTTATTTATTTATTTAATTACATTTTTGTTGGTTACTAATCCAGGTTAACACTGACAGCTTATGATGCGATGGCAGGCAATTAAAAAGACAGACACAGGAAATAAGATTTTGATATGTCATAAGGGCCATTGTACAGAATTGTTTCAGAGTCAGAGTGGTAAATTTATTTTCCACTTTTGCCCCAAAATGTACTGTACAGTTACTGTCCAGTCACATTTTGTATTTTCAGACAGTTTCAGAATATTTATATATCATAATAAGAAGGCTTATATTGACCTATTAAAATGTGTACATTTACATTTTAAAAAATAGGTTAGTTATAGGTTATAGGTTAGTATACACTAAACCAAACACTATTATAACAGTGTTGTTGATAATTTAATATACTTATTATTAGTGTTAAAAGTGTTTTATTTCACCTGGTAACAATATCACATTTTTATGTAAAGATTAATTGTTTACAAAGAAAATACTAAATGTTTCAACTTCACTCTGAAACAAAGAGATCTTTTCAAAAACAACAATGAAAAAATTTACAAAAATCATTTTAGTAAAAATTTCATGAGTTTAACTGTAGGGATAAGGGTTTGGAACAGTAACCTCCAAGTGAATTTTATATATATTGAAATGACTACTGTTTTACAACAGCAAATAGAAGGATACTAGTGATCAACAAAAGATTTCCACACTTAGATGCTTTTTAAATTGTTTTTTTGTGTTGGGTTTGGGTTGTGGGACAGCAGTTTGCACCAGTTTGGTAGAATGGCTTTTGTATTATTCTAAATTATATTTTATAATAATACACATGATGAGAATTCAATTTAATTGAAATTAATTTTTTCGAGCATTTTGCTGAGACCCTCCTGGCATCCAGGCCCCCAGGAAGGCCACAGCCCCCACTTTGAAAATCACAGTTCCACAGCATCATTACAGTGCTGGAATATCCAGGCAATTACTGTATTTGTCTTGAAAGAAAACATGAGCTCAAAAGTAGAGAATGGCACCTCTGCAGCTCCTGCATGTTGAATCAGTCACAGCTTTAAATGAAATATATTCTGTTTACAAACTGTCCTTAAAATGAACCAAAACAGTCAGCAGTGCCTAACTATTGCAACATTGTTTTTTTATCCACT
Organism: Lutjanus erythropterus; assembly: GCF_056507025.1. Taxonomy (NCBI): domain Eukaryota; kingdom Metazoa; phylum Chordata; class Actinopteri; order Lutjaniformes; family Lutjanidae; genus Lutjanus; species Lutjanus erythropterus. Next base: position 1,920,698 of record NC_139324.1, on the reverse strand, counting down.
GACTAGCATTATTCTGCCAGCAGAGTATCTTGTTTCCATTAAGGTAGGGTTCCCAAAGTAGCCTTAAGTATAGTTTGATCCAGTTTGGGTATACAACCATAATGAGTCACCATGATGGTTGAGCTTTTGTTTGATTGAAATGCTGTTTGGATCAGGAATAAGACTTGATGGATTATCCCAAATAGGCAGCTGAATGGTGGATATGTTTCAAATAAATGGCATCGACAGCATGTTTGTCATGAGGGCTGTTCTCTTGTTGAATGAATAATTCTCTCCACAGTTCTCGTACATATGTGTAGCGTCTCAACAGCAAGAATATCACTTGAAAATACTACTACTACTAATAATAATGTTCAATAGTAAATTTAATACATTTTTCTAAATTCATAGAAAATTTTAAGGCAATTAAATGTATTTGCATTAAGATTTGTGCATCAAATAATAATATGTGTAATATTGAAATAATAAAAAATAGTGCGGTGATGTGAGGATGGGTGAAGATCTCCAGTTCATAAAACACTCCTGGAGCTTCAATGGAAAACAGTGTTGCAGCCACATCCAGTACAATTGAAGTGAATGGTGACCAGTTTTAAAATATAAAAATAGAACACAAAAAAATGTCTCCATACTGCTCGTGTGGTGTAATCCAAGTGTCCGTAATCCGTCCGTAAAAAAGACGCCATTTACACCATGTTTTTAGGCTAAATGTCAGCTGTAGCCTCTCAGACCTGATCCACGTGTACACGCCTGAAGTGGGTACACAGGCTCTCGCCCAAGCAGCACGGCTGCAGCAAAGAAATGATGTGCCTCTTCTATGTCGAAGTCCTTTTCTTCTTTGTTGAAAGTTTGCGAAGTCAACTGTGCGCATAACAAGTCACTATTTTTGAGCAGATCTCTCTCTGTTGTCTGAGTCACTTCCAGGTAGCATGTAAACACAGATTTGAAGGTGTCGCAAGATCTTGTATATCTACCCACTTCAAGCGTGTGCACGTGGATCAGGTCTGAGAGGCTACAGTTGACATTCAGGTTAAAAACGTGGTGTAAATGGTTTCTTTTTGGGTCAAATTCTAATGTTGTGGGTTACGGAAACTTGGATTACACCACACGGGCAGTATGGAGACATTTTGTGATTTTTTTTGTGTTCTTATTTTACATTTTACATTATACATTTTCACCGTTAACTTCAATTGAACTGGATTTGGTTGCAAAGCTGTTTTCCGCTGAAGCTCCGGAAGTGCTTTGTGAACTGGAGATCTTCACCCATCCTCACATCAGCACAGGGTGCAGGTTTCATTTTTGGAAGTAGATTTATTTAGATTTGGAAAAAAAAAACAAAAATAAAAACGTTTATCATGGAATTTGGTCAGTGTCAGTCAAGTGTCAAGTCATATAAATGATTAGTAACAAAAATATTTTTTGCATTTAGTTGACACAATTTGATTAGAAATAATGACAGAATGTAATTTTATTAACTCATTTCACAGATCTGAAAATTGAGACCACAGGTGTGGGACATGAAGAAAAGTGGTGTTTGGACCCATAAAATGCTTAATAAATATTATTAAATCACATTATTTAGTAATTATTTTTGTCAAGATTTTTAATAACACTGTGTATATATTTATCAAGACTCGTCTGTGGAATTCTAACATAAATTTTAACATAAATCGCACATTTGTTCAATTATAATAATGATAATAATTAAATTCATTTATATAGCACCTTTTATACAAAACAAGTAGTTCAAAGTGCTTTACATTACAAAAAAGGAATAAATACAGGAAATACAATGATTAAAAATCAGGCAATTTGATAGAGAGATTAAAAAGAAACCTCACCTTTAACCCCTTCCTACCCATCAGGTATGTCCATTGTGATGACAGACGTGCTCCGCCTCATCCCCCTGGCTGTGCTCTTCGGCATCTTCCTGTACATGGGTGTCACCTCTCTGACGGGCATCCAGCTGTACGAACGCATCACGCTCATGGTCACTCCCGCCAAGCATCATCCCGACCACATCTACGTCACCAAGGTAACGCACGCCATAGCAATATTTACATGCCCTCGTCTGTTGTCATTAGTGGTGAGGTGGAGGAGCCAAAGCCAGCAGAGTGGTAACTGCAGCAGAGTCTTGGTTTTAAGCTCAGTTTGATAGACTAATCAGATTATTCAGGCCCATGTATACACAATACATGAACGTTATTCTTGGACTCGTCCACATCCACAAGACTGTCAGAATTTCTTTACCAGCAGAGAGTTACAAGCAGAGCAGGGATTTCTGGTGCAATGTCATGAATAAAGGGAAATATGGCTGTTTTGACCCCAAACAGAGACTTAGCTCAACAGTTTGGTTTCTGGCCGCCTGATCACCGCAGGATTTAACTTCTGTGACTGAACGTCAGTTAGGAAACAATACACGTAGACTGGAGATATTCTTGCTTTTTAATACAACACGGTAGGAACCCTTATAGCTTCAGTTGTACACGTGCATGCCACTGTGGTCAAGTTAGCATGTTAGCTGGTTAGACTTTCAAAATAAAGGCACAAAACTACTTGAGTAGATTTGCAGAAAGCTTGCTTTGGGTTAAAATGAGTATATTACTTAAGTTCACATACGTGATCTAATGATGCATAAAATATGTATTGATCATCAGTTGCAACTTTATCCAAGTCATTTTTATAGACGGCTTACATAAGGGATGATGTACAGTGAGCAGGTTGTTGTTGTGAGGTGATTCCAACAGGATGATGCAGGATCTTGGTGTAAAGCAGAGGGGTCCTGCATTAATGAACTTATTACATGGTTAATTACCCCCCACCTGTTTCACATTTATTAGAGTTTTCAGAGCAGTTGGCTGTTGTTTTCAGGAGACTTGCTTAACTTTACATTGAAAGACAGCTTACAATTATAAACAACTGACAGAGCAGGACTGATACTTGTCAGTTTGTGATGTTGCGTGCGCCCTGCACTCCTGCAGCCTGCCTGAGCTTCCCCATGTCTCGGGGGGGAGGGGGTGGATGAAAACAACTGGCTTCAACCATAGATCATATATGAAACACAATCTCAACCTATTTAATATAAGGTCTGTGGCTCCAACTCACTATTTGGACTGTTTCGCCCATTTTTTCATGCACAGTTACAACATATTACTCCAGTAATATAGCTTGTTAACAATAAAATAACTTCTAACTAAAGTTCAATCAACTTACTATCTATTAATGGTGGTTATTCATGCATTTGGTTAGGCAGTGGATAGATAGTAGCAAAAAGAAATATCTGTTGTCAGGAAAATGTATTCAGAAGTAACCTGTTACTGATGCATTTACATTTATACATGGTTGTACATTAACAGCACCTCTATCATTGATGATTCTGATTTAAAACAAATTTTGTGGTACATGAAAGGGACTTTCAAACGAAAAACTAAACTAAACAGAGAATCCACTCTCTTTTGCATACTTTTCAGATGCAGGATTTTTCACTAGATGGAGCCAAAAACACGTGAGATTTTCCTCCTGCAGAGGAACAGTTTGGGATTCAGTGTTTTATGTGTTTTATGTGGTCTATGGTCTGTTTGTTTCCTATCTATTAACCACCACACATGTGTTCCTTCAGGTGAAGACATGGCGCATGAACATGTTCACCCTGACACAGCTGGCGTGCATCGTGGCCCTGTGGGTAGTGAAGTCCACCGTGGCCTCCCTGGCGTTTCCCTTCGTCCTCATCATGACGGTGCCACTGCGCCGCCTCATCCTCTCCAGGATTTTCGAGGAACGTGAGCTCCAGGCGGTAGGTTGGGTAGCAGAGATACTCCAGGAATGTTCGAATCCTTGCCACAAAAATCTGCTCCCACATGGCCTCGAGATACTTATTTTACAGAAAATTTAACATCAGATGGATGCTGGTGTGTTTATTTTTTATCTGTCTAACACAAACAGTTCTCAAAAATTACTGCAAATGAGCTACAAATGACTTTCTCCTCTGTGATTAGGGACATCTCTCTCATCCGGTATTTTCAAACGATATGCAAATATTTCTTTTAGCTCTGTGCTCTAACCAGAAAAACGTTTCACAGTCCATCCTGAAACGGGGCTCCATGTTTTCTTGGTTAGATCCCCCAAACCCATACATGTCATCACTGTCAGATTAAAACCTTCCATTTCCAAAATGTCAACTCTGTCAGGAGCTAGAATAAAGAGCTTTGTTCTTAACTTGACCGCTATTCATTTTCTGTTCATCCAAAGGTCTCATGAACCCAAGGCACTGTAGAGTCGCCTCCAACTATCAAAGTTAAAACTTTAAAATTACCTAAATTGGACCTCCATGATGTCTGATCCCTCAAACCTCCAACCTTCACTCCTACATGAACCAGATTCTACTCTCTATGGATTTTTCCACATTTCATTCTTTGCTTTGTTCTCCTCTGTTATGTTTAGGTACCAAAGATGAAATAGTTGGTAGCAACAGGTGCTGTCAGACCTGTAGTTTGACTCATCTGGTTGAGCCCATGGAAAAAAAAAGATTGAGTTGTCTTTGAGTTCTGGTCCAGTTTGTGTTCACACTGGCTTTTTATGAACTAACCAGCCGCTGTAAACATGAAGAGCTGGAGCTTGTTCTATTAAAGCAACTGGCATCGCTCACATGTCTGTATGCTAAATATGAAGCTACCACCAAACTTAGCTTAGCACAAAGACAACTTAACCCCCGCTTAGCACAAAACCCCCTGTACAATGGCAGATTGTTGTTTTCACCTTCAGTTCCTGCATGCTGCATGTCATCTCTTCTCTCTCTACCCTCCTTTTCTATCTGCTCTTTAAATGTGGTGTATAATAAATGCAAAATGCCCCCAAAATATACAGGTTAAAAAGTTATAGCTTATAATATGTTTGAATATGTGTTCATTAGTGTATAATTACCTGAAAATAAAACTTGTGCACTAGCTCTAAATACAGCTTTTTGAAATATTCTTCAAGTTTTTTTCGATGCCACTGTAGGTTCTCTTACACCCTTGGCAGGGGAGGGTGAGACAAGCTGTGTTTGGCTGGATGCAATTTATAACCTCCTCACTAGATCACCAAATCCTACATAATGGTCATTTAAAGCTTCTACAAGGACCTTTCATAATGTGTTGATTTTGGAGGCCCCTGTGGACAAAAGTGATAGTGTTTACATTGTAACAAATAATAGTATATATAAAATTATGTTAATCAAAATCAGGGAAAATGTAATTTCATCTGATTTTATGGATAATTTAACCCTGATGGCAGCTGTTAAGAATAACTATACAGAAATAGCCAGTCTTCTCATGGATGGTCTATGTTGCTTATGTAGGTCATATAGAGGCATCAGTTTGATAACCAGTTAAAAATTCAAATATTGTTGTTCTTTTTAAGAGTCAGGCTAACGGTTTCACCTTGTTTTCAGTCTCAATGCTAAGCCAGTGGTTCTCAAACTGGGGGATGGGCCTTCCTATGGGGGAATAAGGCCACTGCAGCTGGGCGTGTATGTCCAGGGAGAAAAAAGTGGAGTGCAGCTAAGTTTAATGATTATGATTTATGTAGGGAAAATAAACAAACAATAGTTTGCTGATGCTATTGTTCTGACCTGTATTTAACCAAAATTCAGTTTGTGTAATTGCTGCTTCCCCTATCATTGATTAAAAAATCGCAGGGTGTGGGGTGTATACTTATTTTGGCTTCCGAAAGTGTCCATGTCAGAAAAAGTTTGACAACCACAATGCTAAGCTACGCTAGCTTGTTGCTAGCTGCATCTTCATACTTATCATACAGACATGTATAGTATCAGTCTTCCAATCCCACCCTGAGCAAGTAACTGAATAAACTTATTTCCCAAAATGTCAAACATTTCCTTTCATATTTAGCAGATTCAACAGTAGTTCAGCTGTTCATGCTAAAATCACATATCTACAATCACAGAGACAGTGCAACCTGAATATAATATTCTGAAAACTACACCCACTGGAGGGGAAAATTATCAGCGCCACAACATACAACAGCTGAAACACTAGTAAAGTGACTATTGATGGCTAAAATCACTTGGCTTCAGCATTAAAATGATTATTTGTCTTACCAGAGAGGAAATGTTATGTTCAAAAACTTAATATTGCCTGTTTTCTTTCTCCCTACATTGCTTTTCTTGGAGATATGATCCCACTGAATGGCCTGAAGTGAAATACTTTGATATTTACACCTATCTGATTGAATGAACTGGCTATATGTAACCCAACTAGGATCAAAACCAGGCCTTTCGTGGCAGAGTTAATTTCTGCTTCACAGTTTGTTCAAGTTAACTACTGTAACTGATACTGAGTGTCGGGATTGCACAGTTTTCTTATTCCTCTTGCTAAGGCTTCACGTCTGTAACCCCCTTTTCTCTTTTTAAAGGCTCAATTTTTCAGTTTGTGAGCTTATAAAAAACTTAACCTTGTTGACAGTGAATTCTACCACATGGCAGCATTTAGACATTTTTCTGCAGTTTTCTAGCAGACAGAAAATGACAAGACACTTTCACACAATATAAAGTCAATGCTGAAGTTGGGGCTTAAATGTGCTCTGTTTTTATATGAAAAATGTCCACTGGGAAAAGACACACCTTTTCACATGGTCTCAGTCCAGTAGTTGGCACCAAAGAGGTTAGTGTGAAAGCTTATTTTGCCATTTGATCAAACCTTAAATGCAAATGACTGAAGAGAACTTGTCTTTTCTCAGTTGGACTGCGACGAGGATTCACCCAACTTCGATGAGGATGGAAGAGACGAGTACAACGAGATCCACATGCTTGTGTAAATCGAAACCGGACCCAGCCGACACAACTCCCTCTGTCCTCCGGCTCTGACCAATCGGAGCGAGGCTCTTTGGAAAACCTCAGCCTCTCTTTGGTAGCAGCGACGAATCGAGAGGAGCTACCGTTAATGGTGTTTGTAAAATATTCACATGCTATAGCTGGATAATCACTTCTTACCTTTGTTTATTCCAGTTTTTGAAAAAGAGCACACCTGATGTTAGATCTCTGTGGTGGTGGTGTTGTGTTAAACTCCCTGCAGATGTATTTTGCATCAGAAGAAACAGCTCTGAGCACCCTACCTGAAGTGGATGATGCAAATCTAGCAAAAAAAACTTTTGTCCTATCTATCCCTTTAATTATTCTGCAGGTTCTGGGCGTAAGTGCAATGATGAAAGTGACCTCTAGGACTACAGCAGGCTGGATGATATACTTATTTTTCTCCTGAAAGTGGGAAGTAGGGTCGATTTGCTTTCATTTCATAAAAATTCATAATTGTTCAGGTGAACTGACCCTAAATCCCAAAGCCCTGAATTCCACTGCCTGTGTAGTTTAGCTGCCATTTTCCTTTATACTACTGCCATTGCCTATAGGTTGCAATGATGTGCAAACAAGGAGTTAAGTAGTCCTTTTCCTTTCTGTACAGACTTTTAGTAATGAGCACTTTGACTGGGCAAAAGTTCACTTTTGTCGCTGCCAACCAAGCTCCCTGGCACAAAGCCTCCTCTCTAAATGTAGTCTCCCATTGAAGCCAAAATCTCCACAGAGACTGTGCAAGCCTCTTCAAGGGGTGTTACTGTACTTTGTTAGGTGTTTAATGCCCAACATACCAGTCCACTGACCCCATTATTGTGACCTTGGATGTATAAGTAAATAGCTTACATGGTCTCAACCTTATTTTTCTACTTTGTTGTATCTATTTATTTTGTGACCGATTTCAACTAGCGACAAGAGTTAGTATCAAATAAAAAAGAACATTGTGTAGGTTGACATGTTCAAAACACAAAATATGTCATTCTTCATCCCTTCTTTCATCTTTGCTGCAATTTTTCCACAGTGTGGTACATTTTTTCACCCATGTCATGAATAATATAATAACACACTTGACTGGAAAAGCATAGAAACTAAGCAAACACACAAGCACTGAAAACGCTGGGGAACAGTTGAGTGTTGGCAGAATGTATGAATGATGCATTGTACAGCAAGACTGTGAGCTTGGAATTATAATGTACCATCTGTGTTCAGGGTTGTTTTTGAAATGCCCAGAGATTTAGTTTTCACCTCCTATATTTGGAGCCGACCATAGAATTTTAATTACTGTTCAGCCATGACAGCATTTTCAGAAACCTTACTTCTGTCACACAGAAACGACAAATTTTGACATGAAATTTCATAAGAGACTTAATTATTCAGTCACAAGTTGAGCACTGATTTGTGTAATGCTGGTATTTATGAAGAGGAGGAAGAACTTTATGTGATTTTACGAAAAGACCAGCGTGGTACACCTGTGGTTCTCACCCCAGGGGTCAGGACCCCCATGGGGGTCTCAAGACAGTTTCCTGGGGTTGTGATGGTTGTGAAGAAAAAAATTAAAATAACATATTGTGGCAATCAGCGTGGAACGAGAGCCAGGACATCCAACATTAAAAATATGCAAAACACAGCTGGTTCAGCTCCAAAAATGTAACAGCCACCTCACTCATGGTTAAAACTATAAACTAGCAGTAAAATGACCATTAGCAACATAAACCACCATATTAAGCACAGACACAAAAACCAAAAAGTAAAGTTTGCATTTTGGAAAAGGCTAAGAACCCCTGTCTTCTGACCACTTCTGACTATGTTTACATGCACAATATGTACAGTATCTCACAAAAGTGAGTACACCCCTCACATTTCTGCAAATATTTATTTATATCTTTTCATGGGACGACACTGAAGAAATGACACTTTGATACAATGTAAAGTAGTCAGTGTACAGCTCGTATAACAGTGTAAATTTACTGTCCCCTCAAAATAACTCAACACACAGCCATTAATGTTTAAACTGCTGGCAACAAAAGTGAGTACACCCCTAGGTGAAAATGTCCAAATTGGGCTCAAAGTGTCAATATTTTGTGTGGCCACCATTATTTCCCAGCACTGCCTTAACCCTCTTGGGCGTAGAGCTTCACAGGTTGTTACTGGAATCCTCTTCCACTCCTCCATGATGACATCACAGGGCTGGTGGATGTTAGAGACCTTGCGCTCCTCCACCTTCAGTTTGAGGATGACCCACAGATGCTCAATAGGGTTTAGGTCTGGAGACATGCTTGGCCAGTCCATCATCTTTACCCTCAGCTTCTTTAGCAAGGCAGTGGTCGTCTTGGAGGTGTTGGGGGTTGTTAACATGCTGGAATACTGCCCTGCAGCCCAGTTTCCAAAGGGAGGGGATCATGCTCTGCTTCAGTATATCACAGTACATGCTGGCATTCATGGTTCTCTCAATGAACTGTAGCTTCCCAGTGTCGACAGCACACATGCAGCCCCAGACCATGACACTCCCACCACCATGCTTGACACATTTGTCTTTGTACTCCTCGCCTGGTTGCCGCCACACACGCTTGACACCATCTGAACCAAAAGGGTTTATCTTGGTCTCATCAGACCACAGGACATGGTACCAATAAGCCATGTCCTTATCTGCTTATCTTTAGCAAACTGTTTGCAGGCTTTCATGTGCATCATCTTTAGAAGAGGTTTCCTTCTGGGATGACAGCCATGCAGACCAATATGATGCAGTGTGCGGCGTATGGTCTGAGCACTGACAGGCTGACCCCCCACCCCTTCAACCTCTGCAGCAATGCTGGCAGCACTCATACATCTATTTTCCAAAGACAACCTCTAGATATGACACTGAGCACGTGCACTCAGCTTCTTTGGTCAACCATGGCGAGGCCTGTTCTGAGTGGAACCTGTCCTGTTAAACCACTGTATGGTCTTGGTCACCGTGCTGCAGCTCAGTTTCAGGGTGTTGGCAGTCTTCTTATAGTCTAGGCCATCTTTATGTAGAGCAACAATTCTTTTTTTCAGATCCCCAGAGAGTTCTTTGCCATGAGGTGCCATGTTGAACTTCCAGTGACCAGTATGAGAGAGTGTGAGAGCGATAACACCAAATTTAACACACCTGCTCCCCATTCACGCTTGAGACCTTGTAACACTAACGAGTCACATGACACTGGGGAGGGAAAATGCCTAACTGGGCCCAATTTGGACATTTTCACCTAGGGGTGTACTCACTTTTGTTGCCAACGGTTTAGACATTAATGGCTGTGTGTTTTGAGGGGACAGTAAATTTACACTGTTATACAAGCTGTACACTGACTACTTTACATTGTATCAAAGTGTCATTTCTTCAGTGTCGTCCCATGAAAAGATATAATCAAATATTTGCAGAAATGTGAGGGGTGTACTCACTTTTGTGAGATACTGTATATATATATATATATATATATATATATATATATATCTTACCCTTTTTCTGAAAAAGACAATATTCTTATTAAGATGTTTATAAAGATAATGACAATAAATATTCTACTAATGTATGTTTACATGCAGCTGCATGCTTCAAATTCTACAATGATGTATGTCCTACAGCCACGCCCTATGGAGGAATATGGAGGAATATACATCTCTCTTCTCGTACAATATGCAACAGGAATATTGCTGTCCTTTGTTTTATCCAGTGACTCCTGGTGCTTTTCAGCCACTAAGAGAAATAACAAGTAAAAGTTTTTGCTTGTGTGACTACATCCCAGTCTGAAAACACACAGGCATTGTAGCCTCAGTGGCTAACGTTAGTTTTTGGAGGGAAAAAGTCATAGTGTCACTAATGCAGCTTTGGGTTGTATAGTCTTTCTAATTACGTGTCATACGTGTCTTACATGTTGTATATTATGTCAACAGTATTACAACAAACAGCAACCTTCTGACTTAACCAGATTTTATAGCTGGTCAAAACATGTTGCTAGGGATTCAGTAAAAGAAACATATTTATACAGTTACATCCTAAGTTGGAAAATGTTAGCAAAATGTTGCTAATATGTAATGATTTGCCAGCTTGTTAACTAACATTTTGCTACATAAGCTACCAGATGTAACTAGCTAGCTAACAATTTATGTAGATTAGTTAGCTTGTGTTTTGTTAACAGTAACTAGTAACTAGTTAGCTAATGACCAATGTAGATTAGCTAGCTAGTTCTTCAAAATTTGGCTTTCTTTACAACATAGTTGAGCCTAGCACATAACATTGGTAAGTACAGGAAAGGAGAAAGTTGACCGAGGTCCCACCGGGTACCAAGCTTGCTCAACTGTTACCGGAGCACAGTGTAACAAGGGGCGGGAATAAGGAAGGGTCAGTGAGTGTGCATGTAAACATAGCCAACATCCCACTCAAAATACTTTGCTTTGGAGCATTCTATAAAACATTATATATTCTAACCAGACAATTCAGGGATGTTTTGTCCAATTTTTGACATGACACTAATAAAGTTTTGCAAAAAGTAGGATAGGGGCAGACTTGCTGTCACTTGAAAGTTGAAATGAAATAATCCACTGCTCCTCTCTGTGCAGTGCAGACAGGCCCTAGTGAACTCTTTGATCACCGATCACATTCAGGGGCACTAGAGATGACAGTTTCCCTGAAAGGTGCTAGATGTGAAGGATTAATTAAAATGGATGAAAGTTTCTGCACACTGTCGCACTGACATTTTCATTAAACAATATGCAGAATCTTTCTGCCTTTTTTCCTGTGTTTTTTCTTAACTGTATCTGCTGCAATGGATAAAGACATTTATGGTGAAATCAGTAAAGAGACACTGTGTGGCAGCTGGGGAGGTTTCTGTAAATAGCTATTAAATATGACAAAATAGTATTGTGTTCACCTGATAGTAATGATTAAACTGCTGCAGGCATACAGTCAACTAAACAACTCCAAAGTGCAAAAAAGTGAAGCACAGATTATGACATTCTAAAAAAAAAAAGTTCTTTAATGGTCAGCAGTGTAGTATAGTTTTTGTATGCTAACCACAAGAATGAGTCTCCTCTCATTTCACCCAGTCGTGACCCACATTACGAGCCATGCAAGAATTCTGTCTCAGGGGAAACTGACCTTCGATCTGTAAATATTGCTTCCCAGCCTTCAGTTTGTTGTCTCCTTTGTGTACATAAAGCGTTCAAGGCAATCCAACACTCGCGATGTAAAAATATATGGCTTACAGTCCAGGCTTTTGTGTTATACAATGGAGGAAAGGAGGTCAAGAGAAGAGAATAATGTGTTTACTCCAGTGGAATTATAACTGTAAATTAATCCTTTTCCCCTTCTCTTTTGTTCTCTTTACACTAGAAGATACACTTTGATGTGAAGCACACACCTGCTGAAATCTGTATTTCATTCTGCAGCTCCCCAAGTTAATGAGTTACCGAATGTGCTTTACATTAGCACTCTATAGCGGTTTCATGTGAAATAGGCTTCGCTGTTAATGGACCTTTTCAACCACATGTTTATGTTCCAGAGACTGGAATGGCAAACTGAGAGACACCGAGAAGTTTTCTCCACTGTGTTCATGACATTGTTGAATGTAAATGTTTGGCAGCCGGTGTTTTCAGGCGCATGGTTTTGTTTTGTCAGATTTAACAAAGCTGATTCCAGTTTATGGAGGTTCATTAACGACAAAGCTATTGAATGATAGTTGAGGGTTAAAGACGCTTTGTGAAGGATTATGTGTCAGAGGGAGGTGAGCAAGGCTATAGAGAAAATTTTAAATGTTAAAATACTGAGGTTTATCCATTGTCCCATCCCCACAAATAATTTTAAACAGACATGGAAAAGACCTTTTAATATAATGTATTAATATGGATAATTTCCCATGTTTAATTTATCAAAATCATCATTCATCTTATTTTATTTATTTATATTTTTATTCACTGAAAACAGTTATATGTCAGCTACATGATCGTCTAAAAGCTTTCTGTTTCTCTTTTCTCTTTCCCCTCTGCCAGGAAATAAAGGTCCAGTGTGTAAGATTTAGGGGGATTTATTGGAAAAATGTGGCAAATTTTTCATATAATATAATATATATGAATATAATGAGTATAATGTGTAGTATGCTTTCATGAGTAGTTATCTGGAAATAAGAATTTTGGTTTTGTTATCTCAGAATGAGCTGTTTATATCTACGGAGGGCACGGATCCTCTTCCATGGAGGCCACCATGTTTCTTTAGTAGCCTAGAACAGACAAAACAGACGCTGGCTCTAGAAAGGCAGTTTTGCAGCCACCATAGCCATAGATTCTCTTACACACTTGGAAGGGGAGAGTTCATCACTAGATGCCACAAAAATCTCACACATCGGTTCTTTGAATTCAAGTTGGGAACATTAACTTTTAATTTATATATTTAGTCATTTTTCTTGGTGTAACAATAATCAAACATAAAAGATCCAAGTCTAAACAAATATCGGTGACGCATATGTAATTTATTTAAATTTTATATTAATTATGAAAAGTAGCTAGAATTCATAGCCACAAATTCCTAGAACAAAAATATGGACACTTGCAGCTACATCCTTGTAGCCTTGTATTATACATCCCTGGGGTACCGTGTGACATATGTGTAGGATTTGTTGTGGACGTGTGGTGGATTTCATCATGAACTTTATCATTTGGCCGTTACAGACGCTGATCGACTGCGCATGTCCTCTTTTGGGAGTACAATCCAGTCTTAAAGCTTCCTCTGATCCCTGTCTTCAAAGTCACGCTCTCAGTTTTGGAAGTTCACATTCCTTTTAAACCTGAAGTCCATTGGAATTGACCCTTCCTAAGTCCCACCCCTTTACACTCTGTGCTCCAATGACAGTTGTAATAAGTCTGTGTTTACATTTTTCCAGGCAAAGTTACAGTGAGAAGTATCTTAAAAATAAACAGGAGAAGATATTTATGTAGATAATTTTATTTTGTAGTTATTACAGTGGGAACACTACAGCTTTTGTCCAGAAACCTCTAAAATATGAAAGTTCCTTAGTAGCTTTAAAGTAGCAAAATGCCAGCTTAGTTGCTAGCTAATTCACACATTCACATTAGCTAACTACTCAGCTAGTGTTTTGCTAACATTAGCCAACATAAGATGTGATCCTCTATGTCACTTTTAAAGAAAAGCAAAAAGTTGACCGAGGTACAAAGTATGCTCAGCTGTTATTGGAGCACAGAGCAAAAAGGGGTGGGACATAGAAAGTGTTAGTTGACCTGGAGTATCATTCAGTTGGAAGATTTCAATAGCGATGTAAATAGCTGGATGTGCGCGTCTTTTTGAAACCTGTCAGCCAAAAATTGTTGGCAAGCAGTTTGACTTTCTAAAGACCTCAGCTCCATTAAAGCTTGAATTTGTTTTGTGCTTGATAAATACTTTTGTCATTAGTGTTTATACATAACCAGCACAGGCAGTTAATTATATGCACAACACTTAGTGTACAAGTGCAATGCTATGAGAAACAAAGAGTAGAAGGACACCAACTGTGTTGTCAGGTCAAAAACATTTTGACCTGATTAAGATCAAGCTGGGAACAAATAAAGATTATAATCACTGTGCTGGTGTCAGTTTTTTGTTATCTAATACTAAATTAGCTCAATAACATCTGATGAGGCATTAGATGTGTTTTTGGTGCAAATAGTTGGCGTCTGCTTTCTAGGAACACCTATGATTTCCAGTGGAAGTGTGTATTTGCTGTGTCGGTTGACCCACAGTGGTGAAAGAGTCACAGGGGTCAACGTCCTTTGTTGTCTGAGAACACAAGTCTGTTAGACTGTTCAACACGTCCACGTGCTCTTGTTATGACAAGAACTGGTGTGTCTGAGGCCGAAGCCGAGACAGAGCCGGCGAGCGTATAACTTAGCAAAACATCCTTTCAGTATTTACACAGGAGAAAAAAAGTGGAATCGTGGGTATTATTTAAGATAACAAAAGGTGTGGTGCTGCCACTCTGTCCTGTCTGGGCGCTAGATGTTGAAACACGCGAGATTAAAAGAAAAATAATTTTTTTTGACCCTCAAGAAGTTCTTCCATGTCAATGCTCTGTGTTCACCGCAATTCGTCGCCTTATACCACCATGGTAGCGGGGCAGACCACCCAGCCAAATCTGAGACGTGGCTCTGTTATTTTTGAACCTCTTTTAATTCAACATCGTTGGTTTGAGTAGAGACGTCTGGCGATCTTGGAGTTCTAGCATATGGAATAGTGCATAAGGTTTTGACCATTATTTAACTATAAATCAGACATGTGTGAAACTAGATCAACTATTATGAGGAAGGTTATTCATGCTGATATTCCCCCAGGAGCAATGAGTTACAGTGGATAGTATCTTTTGGATACTACAGGAATGCAATTCATTTTTCTTTAATTGCACCGCATACCAAAGGATTAGTTCCTTAGCAGGATTAGTTTCCTAATTTTGGTCTTTGTTGTCAGATTTTGTTGGTCTCCCATGTTGTAAATGAAATACTAATCCTTTGTGGATAGTCTTTTTTATTATTCAGTGAAATGCTGTCATATAAAGTCACATAAAAGGTTTTAATCCAATGTTGTGACAGGAATGTTCATTCAGGAACACCTAAACATACTGCTACCATACCACTCATTTAAAGCCATGATTTCCATAAAACTTCAGTATTTAGCTCAAAGCACTGTTAAAGCTGCATTAAGCGATTTTTAAACTCCAGACCTTCAAAACGAATTCACAGTAACAAGCCAAATTAAAGGGACAGTTCACCCCACAGTTTTTCCCCTGACCTGTAGTGCTATTTATCCATCTAGACAGTTTGGTCTGAGTTGCAGAGTTTTGGAGATATCATCTGGTGGTGCTCAAAGAGCCAAAGAAAAAAAAAAAAACATTTGAAAAACCCAACAGCAATGTCTCTTTCCAGGAATCATGACCTGGTTACTCAAGATAATCTTCAGACCTTGGTGTGAGAAGTTCCATATAGGCACTATTTTCTTTCTTAGGTAGAGTCTTCTACAACTACTTTCTTTCTACTAAAGAAAAAATATTTCCTACATGAAACTGCTCATAACAAGGTCTGTGGATTATCGCGAGTAACTAGGTCATGATTTCTGGAAAGAGACTTCACCATTGAGCAATCCACAGACCTTGTTAAGAGCACTGTCATATAGGAACCAGTTTCTCTAGACAGCAGACATCTCTTCAGCTGATATCTGCAACTCACACTAAAACTATCTAGATGGTTAAATAGCACTCTAGGCCTGAGGAAATGTATATTTTTGATTTGGGGGTGAACTGTCCCTTTAAAGTGTAAGTGTTAATGTGCAAGCAATGAATTGCCTGTCAAAAATCCAGCAGAAACAACATGGGAGTCTAGTAATGTACAATTTCTTGGACTATCTTCAGTACCCTCTTGTTTACTTTTCTTACTCAGCGCATCACAACAGCAGATTTGGGTGTTGATTCACAGTGAGATTGGCAGAACTAGCATCCATTTTACTCTACAGGCATTAGATTCAAAGCTGAAATTGGAAACATTGCTAAATGGAGCTTTACTTTGTTTTGATGACACACAGCCAGTTTTCATCTACACAAGTATCCTTTGATGTATACTAATCTGATGACAAATTATGAAATGCAGTATGTGACTGACACTTCATCGTGTGGATACTTAAATAGCAATTCCATCTTGCTATTGATGTAAAGAGGTTTTCAAACAACTGTAAGACATTATTTTTTTGTCTGAAATAAATATTTATTATGTGTTTCAAATACAAACAGAATCTTCTTGTTTTTATCTTTAAAAAATTACAATACAATACATTTTATTCAAGTATCACATGTACTTTTGGAATGAGGTCGGTGGGAAACAGTGCAGTAAATCATTGTTAAGGTTTTGTTTTCCTATTCTTGCTATAGGTGCCAGACGGGTGGGGTTCATCATATATGACAAAATAATGACTTCCAGAAAGTTGAGACATTCACGGCAAGGCGTTCAGACAGTCAAGTATGAATTTCTGTCTGCAGAATGTATGATATGCTCAATGCATGCTGATTTACAGAACCTCATGACACACCCAGCCATTGAAGGATATGGAACATTTGACATTTCAGGGGAAGAAAATGACTACAACGATAAATGGCTTTGCAAGGAATATCAGCCAGGCATGCAACATCATGCAATCTAATGTTTTAGTAATGAATATATTAAGGGTGTAGAATTGAGTAGGGACAGTAGGGACATGTCCTTACCAATATCCAGGGACTACTGAATTGACCCTAGCAATAATTTTAAAAAATTTAAATATGACTGTTGTCTGTCAGTGTCTAGTCGCTGTTGAGCATAACTGTTTCCAGTATATGACAAAGCACCTGTGCTAATAGTAGACGCAAAAGACAATATATAAATATATAAATTATTTATTTATTTTTTGTGCCAAAATACTTAATATATGATTTAAGTGAATAGTGACAAATCAAGTGACTTTTTCAGACCTTCAGGGGGAAAGTGAGAAATTTACACAAATCTATTATTTTGGAATTTATTCCCATGCATATTGTAATCTCAGTCAGCGCTCCTCTGGCAGCAGCACAGCATCTTTCCGTGTTTATTGTTTATTATTCATATCTTTATTGCCCTCACCAACTGTGGCATTAAATATTCACCTTTGGAATATATTGAATATTGGTCAATATATTACCCATAATTGGACACTTTGATTAGAATATTTCAGATTTAAAATCTGTACTTAGAAATTGTAATAGTGGAGTGGCATGTGTTTGTTTGTGTTTTTTATGTGTATAAACATATCAATTATTTATAGAAAAATTGCAGTTTTCATAATTGTGGCTGCTCTGACTATAGGTCATGCCAACTTTGCACTCACTGCCTCCAGGAAGATTGTATCAGGACTTAAGCCTCCCAAAGCTTTCCCAATAAACTTCAGTTTTACCTCCTTAGAATACCTCTTCTTTTTGCATTCATATGGGATGGAATTAAAGTAATGCTGGTTCAGCACATTGATCAATCAGTAATCAGTGTTGCTTACAGTGTTAGCCATTTTGTGTTTTCCTTTTAATTTGATTTAGTTCTTTGTGTACTCTGGTTTTAGCCTAACAGCAGCTCAATCAATTTCCAATTTCCAAGGGACATTATCACCATCCACAGCACAAAATACCCCTGAATGCAACTGGATGGACTAATCAGAGCAACAAAATGTTACCTAAAATAAAGCGTAGCCTTTTTTAGACAGTTTGATCTGAGTTTCCTGAGCCTCCAGTGTGATCAGAACAGTGAAGCACAAGATATGATTTTTTAAAACTGTACCAGGTTGAATCTAGATTTGGCTCATGGAATTCTGTCTGAATGGAAGGGGGTGAGGGGCAGACATCTGCCAGAGAAAACAAAAACATGAGCTTGATAGATTCATCTGATTTCCAGGCTACTCTGGTTTGACTAGTTAAATGGCTCACAGTTGTCCACTGAATAACTGGCCATTACATTTATTTTCGTTGAATTTCCAAAGAATACACTGCAGACAGAAGTTGTCATTAGGGCTGTGTATTTGCAAGAAACTGGTGATGCAATATGTGACACGTGAGTTACATACGTCACATGACTTTCGTGTTGGCAGTCGCTTCAGTGATACATAACTTTTGTCACGGTTACCCAAAACAAGTTTTTATCCTAAACCTAACCAAGTAGCTTTAGTGCCTAAACCTTTCCAAACTGTGACCCTTTCACAGTGCTGATCACGAGTTCACTGAAACACAGGGAATGCTCTTTTATGAGTTGAAACACAAACTATTAACAAAACCTCTGGATAATCTGAAAAATGTATTGTACCAAGCTAAAAATATTACTATCTTCCTTAGCTCCTGAGAAGCTGACAATGTTTGTCATTGAACAGCGACAACATGTTGTTTTGTTTTGCTTTCCATATTTCCTGATTTATCTGTGCCAGAGGTGGCAAATGCAAAATTAGCATGATCTCCATTGTCAGAACTGCCACAATAATGAGAATAAGTCTCAGGCTGAAAAAAACACTGCAATTTCCCAGTCAGCTCGGCACATCATCTGCTGGGCTTCTCCGTGTTCCAGGTGGTGAGAGTGACACACAGAAGTGGCAGGAACAGAGTGGCAATGATAACAGGTGCTATTAACATAATGAGAGTGAAGAGTGGAGGGTCCTGGACCTGTCCACAGCCCGAAAAGTATTTGGCGTGGACCCTCAAGAAGATGTCATCGACCAGAAATCCTGTACCCCTGCACCAAGACACATTTGCCCAGTCGTCCACGCAGTGCTTCAGCTGGTTGTAGATGCTGCAGAGGAAGAGAACAAGACAGAGGACAAAGTTAAGATGGCTGAAAGTGTTTCCAGCAGACCTTGAGATTTCACGAACATTATGAGGTTGTGGGAGTTAATATTTATCTCCATCCTGAGAATCAGATCTCACTAACTCACCTAACCAAACTTACTTGAAAAGGTAAGTTTAGTCAAGGGCTCAGTGCACATTATTTCTGCATTTAGGTTTCATTTATTGTGCAACACTTGAAAAAATACCCACCAACATCTGGCTTTTTTCTTCAGTGGCAAAGGGGACAATCGGCATTCACTCCTAAGTCCTGGGTCAAATAACTCTGCAGTAACCGTGGGTATTTATCATCTCCAACCCCAACTGACAGTGATGTAAACATCACATCCACGTGTGCACGCTATTTTTCACCACTTTTTGGCAGAGGCAATTCACTTGTATTTTGTCAAGCAACTTTCCTTCATATAAATTCTTCACAATAGAAGTCCCCCCACTATTTTGTTATCTAAAAGCTTTTATTTTGAGGCACAAAAATCAGGAAATTTTGGGTTTTCATCACTAGTAACTTTAAAGTACAAACAGCGACACAGAAGAGAAACTAAACTTCAAGCCACAGAGACTTCTTCAGCACAACTTCTTACATCCTGAGGCGATCACATCAGTTTATGTCTGTTTAAACTTAAAATGCTTTCAACAATCAAAATGTTTGTAATAAAATTCTGAAAAAAAAAATCACATCATTCAGCTGGTTTCAGGTGTTTTGTCACATATTTTGGTGATTTTTGATCAACAGAAAGGAAATTGATTGGCTCATAAAATCCAAATAGATTGACGAATTGAAATTACTTTAATAACTTTAGATCAGCAAAGCTTGTAGATGGCGCTAACTCATTTTCAAGTTGATTGGCCCAGCAGTCTGGAATGACTTCGCAAAAATATGATTTGGATCAAACTGAGACAAAGTCATAAAAGCTGACATTTTTAAAGCAGGAGGCTAATAAAGAAAAGATGAATTGAATGATTAAAATGACAAAAGAATTTTGAGTCAATGCCAGGCAGTTTTCGAGATGACTGCACAAACATAAACTTAATTATTACCACACCATCTTGAGGTCAATTATGGTCTTTTTCCCTAAGTAGTGGGTGGAATTTGCAACCCATCTGCAAATTTTGGTGAGTTTTCGTCTGTCGCAGGAACACTTAGCGACACTACTTGTTTACACCTTATACCTATAACAACTGAAAACCAAGGCAGCAAGGCCAAACAAAAGCAGGACAAAATTGAGAGAGGGGAAAATATGGTATCAGATTGGTCTTGGCATTGGCAGTAGCTGTATCAGGCATGAAAAAGTGGCATCGATCTATGCCTAGTTAAAAACCCAGTCCAAAATGCCACAGCTAAGAAGGACGTCATGACAGCTCCAGGTTACCACAAGTCACAGTAATTGAACACACTTTTCACCACTTGAGTTTTCCAGGTGCCCAGCAGTCTGAAGCAGCATCTGTCAGGGCATCGGTGGAATTAATGAAACAATCTGTGTGAAGGGGTACCCTGGTTTGAAAAGTTTGGGAACCACAGAGCTAAAGCATGGTTTTGAAAGAGGTTTCTAATGTACCAATATGATTTAGAGATTTTGATTTTGAGATAATGCAAAAGCGAGCCAAAAATATCTCGCCCCGGCCTTTTTATAAATGGAGAAATAACCCACTGATGTTTAGGAGGCAGCTTGCATTTCACTGTTAAGTTTTGATATGGCACGTCCTCTGGGTGGGGAAGCAACCATAGCCTCACTAAAGCAACATAAATCATGTGAACACTTGTCACTACAGGGCTTTAGTATGGAAAACGTCCACTGAGGTTGAATCCTGCCTGACAGTTGGAAGCCTGATCAACAAGCTGGGCTCCTTGTGATGATGGACACTCCACCCAAATACCATCTGAGGTCTATGGAAGCTCAGCTCCAAACCATGTTAACAGTAAAATATGGATTATTACAGCCATAATTAAAGTCTACTGTAGGTAGCACGGCATGACTGAAAGTCTCCACAAACAACTGCTGTCTGGAAATATGAACCCAGGAGCAACAGTCGAGCACTTTTTCATCAAAAGTTGAGTAATTAGCTGAAACTTTGACCAGCACCAAATGTAGCCAGGAAACAGGAAAGTATCTGACTTTCCTATGACTAAAGGTCATATATCCTCACTGAAAAGTAAAGACTTATCATTTTATCCAGCCTTCCTGTGTTTTCACTCTCTGAGCCTTGGCATACATGTGTTGCAGGAAGTTGTCCCAGAGCTCAACATGGTAGAGCCCGGACAGCAACAACATTAACAGACTCACAGATGGCAATGTGCATTTCTAATAACTTGTGTTAGCTAATCACACACAACTCAGCATTTAAGTGAGTATGTTCTGATCAAGTCTTTTTTGGCCATTATTTTATGGTCCTTTAATATGACATTAGAACCATAATATGTAATATGTCTAAAACACCTATGTCTATGAAACACTGGAGTGATGAGAAGACCACATTCAGACTATGATATGCTGATTAATCTGCAGCCTCTGAGAAGTGATGCGCCAGAGCGCAATGCTGTTAACATAGCTGGTAACTGTGTTTACCTTCATTAAATCACCTGAAAACTACACCAGGCTGCTACAGTATGACGATACAAACCCTTAAACATGGACTGATGAGTTATTAAAGTACAGTTTTGTTTTTTTGTTTTTTTAAGATCTTTGATTCTCAGGCCTCATCATTACTGATTTTCTAACTTTGATTTTAGCAAAAGTAGCTCATATTTTATCATTGACACACCCTCCAGCACAGATGCTGCTGTGTAACATCAATTACTAAACTATGTCACCATGTACAAGGTAACATACATTCGAATTATTGCTAAAAATAGCGTCAGTCTGATGTAATCATGAGCAAATTAATTGCTTGATTTTTATGTCTATTGTCAATAGATAATCATACTCCATCTGTCTTTGGGTGCAGATTTGTGATGATCTGTGTTCATGTCATGATGCTCCGAACCATCCAGGCATTTCACTGACAAAAAGAAACTGTAGATAAAATTTACCCTTTTACACCCGGCCATGGGCACCTGTCCTGATAGCCACTTGTCACCATGCTGCTGCTGAAGTTTGACAGGCACTTGTCAACATTGCTATCAAACATGTGCCGGTTACATGGCGGAGCAACAAATTTTGCAGCCATTCCTGGGGAAAACAAACATTTAGTGTAAGTTTGAGTAACAGTTCAAATTCTGCACACAACTCAAGCGAAAGAGCCATGATCATAGACAGACATTGTTGCTAAATATCTGTTATATATGTTGTCAATAAATTAAATAATATCTCTAATATCTTTTACAAGCCAAAAAGGAATCTGTGTCTGCAGAATTCTGACCACACCTCTATAGATTTTCCACAGCCTTAAAACAGGGATGCTGCTTGTAAAACTCAGAATGTTAAAAGCACCTTACTTTAATTTAATTTCAAGGCCTATAGACAGGCCTCTGAGGTCACTTGCTGGAAACTGCTTTAAAAATGAAGACTAACAAGAATTGCTAAGATTTTGTCATGCTTCCTAATCTGTCCCATGTTTGTTAATGTTACGTTTTTTTGGATATGTATCACGGCTACACGATCAATCACAATTTTATCGAAATCACAATATGACCATGGTGTCATGTAACTACGTAAGGACATGGTATTTTTGTAATACAGGACCTGCCAGTCTTATTAGGACAGCACAACCCCCAGTGGACAAATTAGGAATAGTAGAACATTTTCTTGAAATATTGGAAATCATGACTTCTCTACAATTTTCACATTTTGCAGCGTGATCCAGTGAACAGGACTGAACCCTTCGGCAGGTCTCTCGTGGCTGGTGTGCCATGTTTAACAGCCCTGGCTTATATCATTATTTTCCAAAACCTCTGTTTTCCCCTCTCCCCTTTGCTGGTTGCTGTTGGATTGAAAAACACCAGTATTGTCAATTGTTGGATGGTGTATCACAGATGTATATCTATTTTTTAACCTTTAATATTATAATGATGATGACTTTTTTGGTTAATGATCATTTAAATTTTAAACCCACTCAATGAAATACCTGACAACATCTGTCTTACCTGTCCAGATGAACAAGTGTCCAAGCAAGTATGCCCTCCACACCATCTATTAAAAAAAAGGTATTTAAATAAATTAATGATCATATTTATACAAAATGATGTCCACCAATATGTCACAGGATAGGATACAGTATTCTGCACAGTAGGCCTGAGTAATCTTTTTTTTTACATTTTTTACATCATTTTTTACATACAGTCCTCTGCTTTCTCTGTAAGTACATACTTAATTTCCTTAATTTGTGATCCTCCTGCACATTTGTGATACTGTGCAAGACAGTGCTTTGATTAAACACATGACTGAATCAAAAAGCTGAGCTGGCCAAAGTACACAGATTCTGTACTCAAGTTGAAGTACAGATAATAATTGTGTATAAAAATGACAAAAGCAGTAAGTAATGGTCAAATTCTTCATTCAAGTAAAATGAAAGAAACATGGCTTTTTCATCATTTTTGTCTTTTTTAGGAGGCAGGGAGATAGAACAGCTGAATATATGACAGGAAATGGGTGGGGAAAGAGGGATGACTTGCAGCAGATTCTGCAGTCTGGGATTGAACCCACAGCCACTGCAGAGGAGTCACAGCCTCAATATGTGGGGTGCGTGATCTACAAACTGAGCTACCAATGCACTCTTGTTATGTCTTTTATGTCAGTTCTGTCTTGTTACATCTTTTACATCATTTTTGTCTTTTTACAAGGTTTTCAGCTTGTTATGTCTTATGTTGTTTTTGTCCTGTTATGTTGTTTTGGCTTGTTTCATTGTTTTGTCTTGATAGGTCTTTTACATTGGTTTTGTCTGGGGTTAGGATTAGGGTTACATCTTGGTACATCTTTTACATTGTTTTCATCTTGTTAGGTGCTGTTGTGCATGATATGTACTGATGGATACACTAAGAAATTGTGTTTTCTATGTGTTATTGTCTCATCCATTTATGCTGAAACTGCTCTTGACATCGGGAAAGCAGCATGCAATTATGCAAAATAAATATTCAGCTCAAATACATAAAAACTAAAGCAACAAGCCTGTTTTGAAAATGTAAGGAGTAGAAGATACAGGCATTTGTGTTAAAATGTAGGGAGTCAAAGTAAAAAGTAAATGCTCAAGTAAAGTACAGACAAAACTCTAAACTAAAAACTCTACTTAAGTAGAATAACTAAGAATTTGTGCTTAGTTACCTCCCACCTCTGTCAGAAAGGCGATACATGACCTCTATACACATATTTTCTTTCCAGAGAGATGATTCATAATTTTATAAAAATCTAGAGTGAGAGAAAAACCAGACCCTTTCAAAGGAAATGCTTACTCACTGCTTCAGTCTACTCTTACATTTACCGAGTTCTATTGCTTTCCAAGCAGGATGTTCAACTCAAGTCCAGCTACACATTTTGAAAAGAAAAAAAAAGTAAATAAAACAACTAGATCTGTATGAGACAGGCGTGATGGCCATCTGCTTCCTGGACATTCCCACAAATTAATGAATTTATCTCGTGGGAGGCAGACACTGAAAACAGATGTTACCAGGGAATGCAGCGAGAGGGGGGTTGTATTTTGTTTCTTTCTTTTTTTTTTTTAATATATATGCACACATGTAATGTCTGCATATGTATAAAACAAATGTAAGTTCTGAAATTGGAGAGTTAGTTTCCCATATTAAAATTTCAAGACTGATAAAATGCATACAATAATTATCTTTTATATATTAAATAAAATAAAAGCATAGTTATCACACTCAATAGCTGATGTATCAGCTGCATGTCAGTTAAATAAAGCAGGTTTAAAATCATAAAAGTAAAAACTGATAAGCAAAGAAAAAACAGTGTATACGCACATACCCCAAGCAGTATTTTTTTCCTTGTGGATCCCTGGGAAAAGCCTTGATTAGAACCTGTGCTGAAGATGCTTCAAATCGTTTACCAGCCAACTAACAGATGCACAACTGGTCACAAAAAGCCTCTGTGTGATCTCGTCCAGTTTCTTATCGGTGCAACTCAGAGCTAATTGGATTGTGCAACAGCAATGGACAGCCTGCTTCCTTTCCCAGACTGAGCCCGGCTGTTCCCATGCTACCCAAAGACATGTTCCACACACAGCTCCCCAGAGACGCTTGAACCAAGAGGCCTCAGTGTCAGCAAGCCTGCGTGGTGGTATCTCATAGATATGTTTGATGTCAATGTTTATATGTTGTGGTGATTCTTATTTTAGTTTACGACTAATTTTTAGTTTAGATAGTTTCTGCTGATGCACTGAGCGAAAGGTGGAGAAATGCCTTGAACAAACAGAAAGTCAAACATTCAAAACCCAGCCCATTCTCCTCAAGCATCTCATACTGTCCCTCTAGCAGCTATATCAGACATGGGCAAACACCCTTTATAAGAGTGTGTAACATAGCGAGTTAATTTGTAAGTATACATAATTCGTTGTGTTGTTAAGTCCATGAGTATTTATTTTGTGAAGCTACAAATTCCAGTCTTTTGAACAAAACTTGTGTGAGGTTTTACTGCATTCCAATAAATTGACTAAATGTTCAGTCTCCTTGCTAGTCATTATGACATATTCAGAGTTATTATCTGTTAGCAGTTATCTGGTATCCCATTTTGTGCCTAAAATATATTTAAATAATTAAATTAATATCAGAAACAGTGAGTCGTCTAATGGCTTGAAGTGATGACCACTGGACAACTAGGAATCTTTTTTGTTGGGGCAGCCATAGCAATAACTATGTTTCATTATGTACTTCAAGTGATGTCACTGACGTGACTTGTGAGACGCAACTCGCGTGACAAAAGTTGCATGTTGTCTGTGTTTGTTTGAGCCATCCATCTGGCCAGCCAGCCTGGGGCATCTCATACAGCCATAGATGCGTGTACATTTAAGTCATTTGAAAAGTCTGGTGTTTATCTTTCAGCTGCTCAGGGGTAATGTGCGCATCTATTGCTGAGGGCTGGTGACAAATTGCAAGTATGTGTATTTAGAGTGAGACTGGTGCATAACGCCAGTCCTTCCAATTAAAAAAAATTAGGTGACATACCATAAAGAGTGAGAAAGTTTGTGTATGTAGGCGATGGTTGGATAGGTCAAACAAACAGGACTTTCACCCAGGAGGTCATCTGAAGTTTTAAGTTACATAATGTTACTTGTGTCATGTGATTTACGTAATGGACCATTCTTATATTAACCTAATCCATGACTGAACCATCTTTTTCTTAACCTAACCAAGCAGTTTTGCTACCTAAACCTTTTTGTCACCATGATGATGAAGGTCAACCAACTCTCCCAAGAAGTTAAACATGGGATGAGTCACTTTGGAGAAAGATAGTTGATATTTAATCACTGCTTCGAAACAAACGCACCCCTCCGTTCAGTGCTCCTTCAGAAGCTCCTCCCCTCAAATTCATGAACATGCATTGCAAGGAAGCAAGAGCAACAACTGAGTTCAGCATGTCTGCAGCCCGAAGTTACCAGTGACCTCAATGAGAGGAAGTAATAGATTATAGCTATGAAAATATAAGTGTGGAGAGGACTGGGGCAGAGCTGAAGCACAGAGCCAACAGACAGCTGCTGAGAGCCGAGGAGCTTTAGGGGAGAGAGCAGACCAGATGCCAACTCCTTACTGGCAGAAGGGAAGCTCAGAGACTCAAACTTTTGGGATTGAAAAGTGGATTTATCTTTTTTCCTGCTTCTCAACCTATCTGCAGGAGCAACAAACAGAGGAGTATAACAGTACATGCTTCTCATCTTAAACATTTTACATTTCTTTTGTCTTTCAAACACCACAGAGTTGCTGACCTGTTTACCAGTGAGGGGAGAGCTTAGAGTTTGTTTTTAAACTTTCAGGATTAAAACATGGATTTATCTTCAGTCTTGTTTCTCAACCTGTTTGCAGCAGTGACCCATGTACAAGCTAACAGTGTTTGGCTAATTACAGTAAGCTAATTAGACTCTCTGTCCATGTTGACTGCCTGGAGATTAGTTTACGGCTGCCTGTTTGGGGTTAATAAACACACTTGTGTGAGTAACACAAGGCGAATATTCACTTTGCTTTTGGTGTGAACATGTCGGTCAGTTTACAGTCAGTCTTGCTTCCCTCCTCCTCCCCTTGTTCTGTGCACGAGTTTGAACTTCGCCTGTTGCTGATTGGCTGCAATAGTGTTGTGTGGCTCGTCACAAGCTGCTTGGTTTATATCCCATTAGAGAGCCAGGGCTGTGTGGAAACATCTGGCTTTTTTTCAGCACACACACGCATGCACACACACACACACACGCACACACAGCGGGAGCTAGAGGACTGTGAGGAGAAAAGGGTATTGGATTAAAAAAGCACACCCTACCTTTAATTGGAAGGATTGGAATGTCACCTGCATGCAAAATTGGATTTTGGTGAATCACCTGCATGCAATTTCAAAGTGTGACATCATTATTTGCATGCAGTGTAGACTGTGAAAGGGAGCAATTTTCTTCAAGCATTAGTAAAATTACAGAAATACTACAAATATTATTACAGAAATTACAAAAGTATTCATAAAAGTTCAAGTACTCCTCAAAAATGATTTAATTACAGTATTGTGAGTAGTTGTAATTTGTTACTTCCATCCCCTTTTTTTTAGCCTTTTCAATTAAAGCAGCTGCTTGCTACATCTGACAATGAGAGTGGTGACAGATACCTCAATAAAACTAAGGAAAAATAGTAGACTCAGGTGATAATTCTCTCTTTTTAATTGGATCCGTTGTTTACATAAAAATATTGATTGCTGCAGCTTTAAAGAAAATCTAAATAATTTACTGAATCGTCATGATTGATTTTTGCTGCATAGCTAACTTTGCTTGTATCTTTCATAAACAATGGAAGTTACAGTTTAATTTTATGTTTAAGAAGAATTCAAATATTATACAAAGTGCGGCTATAGATGTAGCCCCACGGTGGATGTAGAGTGTGGTGGTAAACCTCTTATCACACACTGGTCGAGGTGGCCGCAGGATACTGAATCAAATTCAGTCCTAGCTCTTCATGTACAGCCACTGATTGATAAAAAATAAGGCTGGACAGGATTCTTGCTGCGGGGCTGTTTGGTGTTCTCTGGAGTAATTACTTGATAATCTGCTTCCACAGATATGCTACTGAGCCTGCTTCCCCCAGCGCACAAAGAACACTGCAGATAGATTTTTTTTTAAACTTACAAGGGCAGACTATTTGTGTCATCATCAGATCTATTATCAGAACAAATATTCTCCTGTGTGTTGGAGAACTTTAATAAATAATACTTTTGCTGTGACAGAGGAGCAAGTCAGAAAATGTTTCTTCTATTAAAAAAAATCATAAAGTTGTGTAACAATGTGACCTTCACTTGGAGTAACATAAAAAATGTATTTAATTGTGAGTGCTAAAAGCAGATATCCATATATCTACTGTATATATATATATATATATATATATATTTCCTTCCACTCTGTCTTTCATACACACACACACACACACACACACACACACACACACACACACACACACACACACACACACACACAGACATGTACACACATTCTTGAAAACAATTTGCCCTTAAAGCTGCAGTAGGCAACAAATGAACATGTCTGTTTGTCATCATGCCTCTTTGTCACTCCTCAATATGAGTGCAATGGCATTGAATTCATTTAACATTGGCATGGAGCCCAAAGTTCCATGTGGCAAGTGTGTTGATTTCCAAGTGAATACTGTAAGTTTATCACAAGTTGCAGGATCTTCTGCCATTGAAGCAGACTTTCACCATCTGAAGGGACATGGACACGCATTTGCATTTGTAGCAGCTGTCATCAAGACCACCTCAACTGAGACCAATAGAGATGGAAGGTTATGCCCCTTTTGCTGTACGCCATGGGACCTAACGTTAGAAAAAAAATGAATGGAATCATATGGCAAAAGACAATTTTTTTTATTCTGTTTGAATTGTGCCACAATCACATATATGTTGTTTGCTAGTTTAAGACATAATTTTACAAGTCAATAAAGTCTCAGTGTGCCATAAATTTAGTTGTTATGTGAAATCGCTTTGCGAACTATGTCTCTTGTCCAATATTTGTCATCAACACCATTCTTGTTGGCCCTTGTAACCTTAGCCTACCATAAGTTTGTCTTGTTAGAATTGTGATGTGTCGATTTAAAACATAAATTTACAAGTCAAGAACATTGCTGTTTACCAAGTAACTTAAGTTTAAGACTGTGAAGACCACATATTCTGAGGTACTGGGATGTAGTGACACAAGCATCTGCTCTTGCTTGTTTTTATGCTTACAGGCAGATAAAAGGACCATGCATCAGGGAGAGTGATGTTGACATTGGTGATGAATATTGCACAAGAGACACATAGTTTCACACAAGACTAAAATTAATCATGACAAATCTACAGCAAATTGCAACTTTGTGATCTTTGTGAAATTGACAGATAATAGCACAGTTCAGGAACAAAATATAAGTTGTCTCTGGCCATTGACTACTGTTCATGTTTTCTCCTAAGTAAGGTCCCATGGTGCACTGGAAGGGGAGGGACTTCATCTCTTTATATATACAGTAGCTACATGGCTTTATGTGACTTTCTCATCATTGTTTATCACAAGCAGAGGCATCATTTAGCTAGCTAACTTTGCTAGCATCACTTACACTTAGCTTACCTTTCTTTATGCCTCCTTTCTAAGTGTTGATTAAAGTCTGATGTGGCCCCAGTCTTCTCAGTGTGAGTTGTACTGTGGAATTTAAGCAATGCTGTGTGTTTTCTTTTAGACGCCATTTTGCAGATGAACTCTTGGTTTAGGTAGCCAAATTTTATTGCAGCAGATTTGGCTGACTCCTTCGGCTCCAGCATTCACTTCGTTGGAGTGCCTGTGAAGGACGGGGTGGCGGGGGTGGGGTCACGGTAACAACACAATTAAATCTGTCAATGCACAGGCAATTTAGTGAAGTCCCTGCAGTCATGGTCTTGACTGGTCTTTAAAAAAAAATCGAAGTCCCTGAGACCGAAACTAGACTGAGTAAAAATGCAGTCAAATTTGAGATGACAGAGACCTTCAAAAAGTGATCTTAATACCATCCCTTGAGACCAAGACCGATCTCAAGTATTACAACAGTACTTTGTGGAACAGCCAATCAAAACATCTTCTCTCTGAAATGACCAGTGACCAGGGCTAGATGGTTAAGCC
The DNA here is from genome assembly GCF_056507025.1 of Lutjanus erythropterus. Taxonomy (NCBI): domain Eukaryota; kingdom Metazoa; phylum Chordata; class Actinopteri; order Lutjaniformes; family Lutjanidae; genus Lutjanus; species Lutjanus erythropterus. The sequence continues at coordinate 1,890,221 of NC_139324.1, read as the reverse complement.
TGAAAACAGGAGGTACATAATTCTGGTTTTCTCTCAGACTGTTTCAATTACAATATGCTGAAAGGTTATTATGATGATTTTTTTACCCAATGACACCAAAAATAAACTGCAGCTTTGAGTCAAATTGTACAAAAAAATAAAGAAAAGTCAGAGAAACCATGTCTTGTTCTAATCCTTTTTTACGAAATTATTCCCAGACCTTTTTTTTCATAATCCAACAACCTCATTAGTCTCTTGTTTAGTGATGGATATCAGGATCCTCCCAAATATAGGCCTCCTTTTCACTCCTCTGAATTATACCCATGACTGAGGAAAATGACTGACTGTGGAAAATGTGACCACCTTTCTGTGGCATTCCATTTGTCTCGACTAAATGACTCCTTGAGAGATGGATCTTTCAGGAGCCCAGTTCAAATATCTCTCAGCACTACACTATCAGGTTGTTCTGCTTAAGTGTAAAATTAAACGTTCCAACATTGTTCAGCTATTGCCCATTCATTTGGAGTTGCTAAGCAACAAGTACACATAATACAATCCTAATGCACTCGTGAGTGGAGAAATGCTGAGGAGTGGTCATAAGAAAACATTTTCATTTCACCAAATTGAAGGCATAACAGTGTAAGCAACAGAGCAAACAGAGTACACAGCAGATAGACACGGTTCAGTAAGTGCACGTGCTGTTTGGAAAGAATCTCTCATTTAAAGTCATGGAAAATATGTTCTCAGGTAGGAACAAGAGTAGAATGAAGAGGACGTTTGGTGTGAACATGATATTTGCTTGGAAAGGAGAACAAAAAACTTAAATCCCGTTTTTGGTCTACAACTCTTTTTCCACACCTTTGTTATGTGCATACTTACCAGCCTTGTATAAACTGGCAAAGTTCTGTAATTAACTGGTATTTGTATTACTGCTTTGCTTTGCATTGGAGCAAACTACAACGTGCAAACTACAACGTAGTATGAAAGACATTCTCATTGTGTAGATATGATTACCCTTTGCATTACACTCGTGGAAATAAAGGTACTAACTAGAACCATAATGGGTTCTTCAGCTTGTTCCCCCTTGTTTCTTAGTAGAACCATTTCTGAGGGTTCCACTTGGAACCCTTTCAGAGAGTTCCACCTACAACCGTCTGTTAAAGGTTTCACCTACAACCCCTCCTGGGTCATTTTAAACCAAGATAACTGTGGTTCTTGAACCAGTTCTGTTCTAGATTTTTGGAATCTTGGTGCTAGTGAAACAGTCAGCATTTCCACAGGTGTTGAGCAGAACCATCATAATCAAGGATGTCATCAACAGAGGGCGCTGACCTATAGAATATGACACGCCCACTTTGGTTCCTAACCCGCAAATTCCACCAGGCATGGCTGTGCCATGGCAGCCGCAGCGATCCGCAGCCATTTACCAGAAGTGCCATGGCATGTCCCAGAAGCAGCTTTCCACTCCACTCCGCTTCAAATACACACCGAGTCTTTTTTTGGAGGATACCGCGTACATTCAGACAGAGCAGATCAAATGGGCAGGAAGTCAGGCACAGAAAAGGCAGGGAGAATCCAGTTTATTTTCAAAATAAAAGACCTTGTGCAGACTAGCAATCATAAAGACAGACATAAACAAACTACTTATCCATGGTAGAAGCACAAAGAGCAAGGGAAGAGGACATAATCAACAAAGTCTGAGCAAGTAAACATAATTAGGCGAGCAAAACACTCTGCTGCTGAAATATTTCTGAAATGCTGCTGGCGGGCGCTGCAGCCGTGTGGAAGACGGATCAGAACTGTGGCGCAGATGTGTGTATTTTTTTGTTGTAGTTGGAAACCATCTTATGGGGTCCAAATCAAATTTGTTTTTGGTGGAAATGCCTAGAAGGGTTCAGTCCAGAACATTTCCACCTCCTGAGGCTGCTGAGAAGAACCTGCTCAGGGGCTTCTATCAAGAACCCTTTTGCATTCCTGGGGATTTATCGAGAATCCACTCTGGGTTTCTACTGAGAACCCTTTTATGTTAAGGTACAAAGAACCCTTGACAAACCCTTGATAACTGTTGAGGGATTACAACAATCCTTGAAGAACTCTTCAGGGTTCTTAGAGTTAATGGAACAAACCCTTTCTGCAAAAAAGGGTTCATAAGCAAATGGTTATGGATAAAACCCTAGCCCTTCAAGAAGAACCCTTTTGGATCTCTTATTTATAAGAAAGTAATTAATTTATCAAGGTCTACACTGAGAGATCACTGTAAAAAAGATTGTGGTAGACAGTAATGCATTACTTTGTGTGGTTAAATTTCCAGTTTTCCGGCCCAAACTCCAATTTGGGCAAAAATTCCAACCCACTGAGTTTTAAAGGCACTTACAGTTTCCTTCCCACCCACATTTGCAGCTGCATGATGATGGAAGACACTTGTTCCACTGAACAACTGGCATATCACAAGACGTTACATTCTCAAGCCCCTAAAGCCGGGTAAAGCATTCTGTTCATCATTAGGTGCATTCATTGGATCGCTGTTTAAATTAGCCTGCTTATATTTCAGTGAAAATGGCACTCTGCTGTGTTACCAGTTACTGGCCATGAAACCTGCATGTGGTGAGAGGGGTAGGGTAACTAAAACCAGTCAGTATTGTTCACATCCTTCATGCTGGCAGACGGCACAGACTGCATGGAACATCTTCAAGAGCCTTGCTCCACTTCACTCTCCACTGTAGTGATCAATCAACATACATGGCCACAGATTTATTGAATATGTTTACAAATTTATTTATTGATCAGTTTCAGTTTCAGTCTCTATTTGTAGCTGTAGTGCATCATGCAGACATATTGGACAGAGCCAGACTAGCTTTTTCCCCTTATTTGGGATGTACTGATCAATTTCTTTATGTTTATCATTATTATTATTATTATTATTATTATTATTATTAGTAGTAGTAGTAGTAGTAGTAGTAGTAGTAGTTATTGTAAGCAGAAGTAGTACTAAAATTACGTGGGGGTAAAACTGAACTGAACATTCGGGAAAGCTTGTGCAGTTTGTGTAATGTAACAGACATAATGAAGTCCTTTAATCATTGTGGGATGCTATAGGATTCTGGCTTGTAACATTCACATGTGCATCTGAGAGATGGGCCTCATTGGCGTGATATCCCATGATGCATCACTGAGAGTTTAGGTTTGCAATTTTATGTTCCAAAATGAACATATTACTATTAGTGTTTGTAATCTGTTCAGAACAGGGTGGATTATGTTGTCATTTTCAGCTCGGTGTTGCAAGTCTGATGCCTGATGAACTCCCATATCTAGTGTTTATGCTAAGCTAAGCTTATCCCCTCCCTGCCACAGTTCCATACTGAATGTTCACACATGAGAGTGGTATCAAGTTTCAATTCTAATTCTTGTAAAGTAACATATTTCCAAAAACACTGAAACATTCCCTTATCTGCTGGTGCAGCTCAACCCTGTTGCCAACAACAAGATACATCCTGCAGGATTTTTATTTATCCAACTACAACCTACCTACATACAGTCTCCATTCTTTTTGTGAAATTTTTTTGCAGAACATAATTATTAATGATCTGTCTTAATTATGAATATGTGCTGTCTGCGGGTAACTATAAAATATCTAAAGACTTATAATAACTAAAGATCTTAAGTTAAGTCATAATGTTACATGAAGCTCATAAAGTGATTTACTTTTATGCCAATGATGATTTGCTGACATGAAAGTAACTAACACTACTACTTACTTACAACTGCTAGCACTACTACTAACACTTACTTTTTCAAACTAAGTATTGAGAAACTTAAGTTTCATTCTCCAGAAACTTATCTCATTAGATTTTAGTCTTATTTGCAAGTCACCTCAAAACATAATGAAATTTATGCTTTTTTCCTCCCCATTTCTTCTGTAAAACCCTTATGCAAGTGGCATAATCAGGCAGAGTGAGGATAGACAGCCCTGACAGACATTACTTCATACCTAGACCAGCTAAGTGTAAGCATGTTATACACTGACATCACTCTGGGGTTGCACTCCATGCTGGAAACCCTAGCGTGCATCCTGGGGTTAGTCAAAGACGAGGAAATATCTTCCTTGTGTGAAGGGCGAGAAGCTTCCTGTTAGTGCTCGGGCTCCAAGAGGCACAACACGCGCTTCATCATATGACTGTGTGTCAGTCCAGCATTACATCATATGTCACTATGTAATCATCATTCATGTTCTTCTGCACCTCATTAGTGCCGACAGTCAAATCCTATAATCCTAACTTTTCTGCTTGAATTAATGGAGCAAAGCTATATATAAAATATTCATATCACTTTTAATTATACTACATTTCCTTGCAAATTCCTTGAGACGTTCAGTATGTAAAAGTAGAAAAGAAAGTGAGTTTGGGAAGGATGATTCTTTTTAACCCTAACCCCTCATTAAGGGAAGGGTTGCAGCAGATGGTTATTGAGACCCTTCAGCAAAATGGCTGCATACTGAACACAAAAGTGGCTAACTTCCTCTATGCTTGTAAACTTGCATCAATGTCGATTAACCACAAGGGAAACAGAGCAATTGCCCAGGGGCCCAGTACCTCAAAGGGTACCTCGAAAGCAAAAATATCTGGTTAGATCTTGTTTTACATTAACCTGTGCACCCCTGATCCTGCTTGTTGCAGCCCGCTCACAACTACAAGCTGATGGATCCTCTCCTCATTGTTCAACTTGTGTCAAATGATTTAATGCTAAGGCACTGAAAGGTCAAAGGTGATGACATCAACATCAAGTTAGTACAATATAAACATGGAAAAAGGAGAAAGATATCTGAAAGGCAGAGAATATAAGATATATACCAAAATTAGGTAGTTTCTTCACTTCTTCACTTCACTGCTCTGCTACAGCAGCTACCAGACATAGCAGACATGACATGGATTTAGCAACCGCTGTGGGTCTTTTGTAGCCATTGCACTCATATATTTGCACTTTACGAGGCCAGATTGTAGAGCTGGAAGAATCAGCTTGCTCTGTCAGTGCTCAACAGCACTACAAGTTTGTCATTTGACATGCGACAAAAGGAAAGAGATTAGCAGACAAGTCTGATGATGATGGTGAAGTAGCTTTTATTGATAAGATTTAAGGTTGAAACCTATTACATCATTACTGACAGACTCAGGTCCTGCCTATCCAAACGGATCAGTGCCACCACAGATGTATGTGAACTCTTTGGCGTTTTAGTTTAGCTTAGTTTAGGACTGAGGTGATGTGATGTGTTTGAAAGAGCTGCTAAGCTAAACTCCACTTATCTAACAGAATGTGCAGAATGAGACTCCCCCTTTACAGCTGCTGCAAGTTGTTGTTGAGAGCAATAGACTTAAGACAACAATTCCTAAGGTTTATGTTGTGCTTGTTTGTTTTACCTTGCCTGTCTCAAATTGTGAGGGTGAGGGGTCATTTTCTGTTGTAAAAGAAGTTAAAAAGTTAGCTTGTCACAGTGACAGCTTTCTGCACTTTTCCTCCTGGCAACTGATTTTGAGGACATTGTACACCAGTTTGCATATTTGAATTCAAGAAAGAAGGCCTGTGTGTATATTACCAGAAAATGTATGTCAAATTAAAAAAATGCTCTTACAAACATTTTTTCTTATTTAGGAGTAAAAGTTGTATATTTTGCCAGATTTATAGTGATAGTGTATTCACACAGAATGTGATATGTGCGTGAGTAGCCTTGGCAAGACAAGTGTTGTGTTTATAAGAATTTATATATGGTGTTTTTCACCTTAGTCTGTGCCTGAACTAGGATCACCTCCGCATTGCCTTATTTTGTCATCTTACAACTTTATTATCCTTCATGTGCCATAAATGTTAATCATGGATAGTTTTCACAGTTTTCTTTGTGAAAAGATGCCATAACAACTGGAAGATGAGAAAAGAGTTATTAAATCGGGAAGGTTTTATACATTGGCAATGCTGCAACTTATTAAGTATGTGGTTGCTATGGTACTTATCATTCACTATTATCTGCTTTTTACACTCAAATATCAATTGCCACCACTCAGCAACAGCTTCCTTACAACTGGTAATATTAACTGTTATAACATGTATATCTAAATAATACTGTGATGCTGATTTATAAGTTCATCTTAATGTATGTTGTTTTCCAGTGTTTTATTGAGGGAGGTCTTAGCTAACAAAATGTACAAGTACAGAAAGCCAATCCTACTAACACAAAATTGTTGCAGGAATGTAGCCACAACGTAACTTATGCAACATGTTACATTCTTGCAAATTAACAAGTGACACTCCAGAGTGTCATCATCAGCACATTATTTTAAACACTGAGTTGCATGTTTCCACGTCTCCACTTCCTTTGGAGATGCTTTTATGTTTTAGCAGTTATTGCAACATCATAAAGTAGAGGAATCGTCATACAGAAGACACTGAACAGATGCTGCAAAAATACCAAAGAATACATATTATGTCATAATATTTCAACAATGTTGCAGTAACTTAACACTCTTACTATAATGTTGTTATAATGTCACAAATGATGTGTAAGGGACATACTGCATTCGTAGGGAGGGGGATAGCCACCTTGTTTTTGCCCCAACCTCAGGTTTGCTGTATCTGGGGCAAGGACATGAATATGGGCTACAATTTGCTTTAAAGCACACATCACCTCTTCGTTGTTCTCATTCTACCTAGTTCCCTCGCAACCCTATACTGTTGTCAGAAGTGTTGGACTTGTAGCTAGACAGCAACTATGGACTGAGAATAAGGAAGAGTGTAAGGAGTATGTTATCATTGAAGCTTACTTCGTATATAGCTAGATAGCATGAGGAGCTAGTTAATAAGTAGGCTCCCTGTCTTTTCTGCATAGTAGCCAACTTTTAGAAAATGATGAGCAGTTCCATTAAAACTAATCTCTTGTTGATGTTATTCTTTCCTCTGTTGTAATAGACTATATAAAAACAACAAACAATGGGGAATGGTGCTCAAGTTACAGGTCTGAGAGGAGCCACTTGATGTTCTACTTCCTCTCACCTGTCCCTCACTCTGGACAGTCCTGATGGTTTGCCCTTCCTCTTGTATGACAAGACAGATGAAGTCACCTACCACTAGGTGCCATCTTCATCCAAGATGTGAGGAATCTCATTATCTACCTGACACTGAGCAGACACCATCAGCTGGTCAGTGTTAGGGAGCTGGCTCTCTTGGTCAGTCATACAGCAACACCCTGCTTGGTTACCATGTCTTCAGTGGTGAGGACTGTACCAGTGCCTCTCCAAAAGCTCCAGAGGAATCCCAAATTTCAAAGGCTTTCAGGTTGGTGGATGAGCTTTAGATCATTTGGCATATGCGCATATTGAATAGAGGTTTAGCAGAATGACTACTGTGACGTTACTGCATACATGAAAACATTACTGAAAGCATCCCCTCTAATCATTAAAGTAAATCATTAAAGAAAACACTCATCTAATGAGAAAGATGATTTAATAATTAGAGAGGCCGCTTTCAGTTTTGTGGGCGCTGGCCAACAGTCAGAAAATAGTCTCACTCACTGCATGCAAACTGCAGGTATAATCCTGCTATTGGTTGCTTGGTTTCAGTTTGCATTGTTATGTATGTTTTCAAAGCCCCCAGGAAACAACAACAACCTCTGAGACAGCAACCTACATGCTGAAAGTGCCAAATTAGTACCTGGGTCGCTAATGGTACAAATGTATACAAGTTAGCGGCAGTTAACTTTTCTTTTGTGGGGATTTAAACACTTTGATGCCAGGGCTTGCCCATCAATGTGCAAATGTTCCACCAGAACAAGTTCCCCCACTCCAAAACTATTTTGCAGGGAAGTCCCTGCATCTTGGGCTTAGCACCACCCAAGATGATTGTGATTGGTTTAAAGAAATACAAACATGGCGGAATGTATACGTGTGGAGCCAGACCTCTAGTGCTCTCCCGCTGTGGAGGAAGGTCTGGCTGTGCAAGACTAGTCATTATCCTAGTAGTGTTAGTGAAACTCGGTAGTTCACTGCAGACTAGAGGGGGATTAAAACTTAAAATTTAAAATAACATCTGGTTATTCATCCACAGTTCAAGCTAAGCCAACGGCATAATAAGAGTCTGTGTTTGTGTTTGCCTACAGCAACCACAACAGCAGCTGGAGACCAACATGGTTACAAGACCTTATGTGCAAAATCCGCCAACCAGTGATGATGTTTATTTACTCAAGCTGTCCTGTGAGAAAGCAGAGCCTTTTTAAAAACTTAAAAAGTTTTGGGAACCGGAGGAAGACATCTGTTGTTCTGACAAATCGCTAAACGAACAAAGCTGTAACAGGACATAAATCCATCCCATCCAATCTACAGTAGAACTAATGAGAGAAAATGAGCTCCAGTTTGTGATTGAAGAGGTTCTGATGTTGATGTGTGTTGTGGCATGTTGTGTGTTGTGTGTAAAGTTTTCACATCCAGCCTGGGTCTGCTATATGAACTCCAGCCTGCAGAATGTGCTCACACAGATGGACTTCATCAAAGATGTCAGCTGCCAGGAGGAGGTGTGGACGCTTGTTCAAGAGAGCCCCCTCTGTCCAGGTGAATTTCAGAATCACCACCAGAGAAATAGGCAGCTGCTTTAATGGCTCTTCTTGGTTCATCTCCTCCTGATACTTTCTCCTTTGTACATCAAACACTCTGTCTCTGTGCATTCAGGACATTTACAACTGTCCCGGTGTTTCTTTCCTGTTGTCCTCTTGCAAGTGGTGAAGGTGGAGTTTCAGGACAGACTACTGGGTTTTCTCATGGCCTAAGATTTCACAGCCCTCAGGGGAAGGGGTTTATCCCAGGCAGCCCAGTTCTTCACAATGCAGTCCCCACAGAACACTGGACCTCATGTGTGAATGTTTTCTTCTTCTTATTATTATTATTATTTTTTTTTATTTGTTCTTGCATAAAGCAATAAGAGTAAAATAGAAAATCCTTTGTGGGATTCATGAAACATGCCCTGCCAGTCAAATCAGTTCTTACACCCTGACTGTCAAGATATGTAAAATTGCATGCAAAGGTTGCATTTCTTGCTCTAAATCAACAGTTAAACTTTTAAAAATGTGCAGTTCATTAATGTGTAGAAGCAGGGCTTTAGGTTTGATTGAAAAACATTTTTTACTTCTTTTCCCAATATAGGAGAGAGTCTGTCCTTTGATTTATAATTTTCCAGAAACGTGCTGATTGAAAAGTTGTTTCAACTGTTGGAACAACTGTTCTGCTGTGTGGACCTTTTTCACTCATGTCGCCATTTTTTGGATACCAGTTTTTTTTTCATAACTAGCTAGGTAAGTATCTAGCATTATATAAAGATGAAGGCATTTGTGATTTCATTGTGGAAGTTGTCGAAGTCAAAGAACACATGGTGAGCTGAAGAAAATAAGAGGAAAGAAACACCACAATGAGGCCGGCCCTCATAGGGTAGAAAGTCAGCAGTCACTTGTTTGCGGAACAGTTGGGCTGTAATCACTTTACAGATGCATTATGTTGGTTTCCACCACTCTGCAAAATAATTGGGATACATAGAAATGGAGAGTAATGTTGGGCCCCTGGCCTCACCTTTAACAGAGTGCCAACTGACATGCAACAAATGAAAGGGCCACATCACAGACACTCCACTAGCTTTAATATTCCCCAGAAAAGATGGTTTGCTACGGTTTGCTTTGAGTTAAACCTTCTTTCATATGGTAATGTGCATGCTGCTGAGTCAGTTACATTTGTGTCATTTCAGCTTGGCTCTGCAATGGACTTCACAAAAAAGAAATGCATGCCGCCTTTGTTTTCTCTTAACCTCAATAAGAATATAAGACTTGGAAGCATATATGGCTCTAATAAATTTAAGGTTGCCCAGAACATAAGACTTTAACATTTATGATATTAAATATTAAATCAGTGTAAATGAAATTTACACAAAAAGTTTTTAACTTAACTTGAAGTTTCTATTGTGCACAAATAAGAATAACTGTTAAGCCTTTGTGGGCTTTTTGGAATTCTGCTATATATCATACATCTTTAAACTTTGTATCTGTACAAATAAACCAGGATGTACACTTTGATGATGAAAGTAATGGAGTTTCTTGATATACAGTCGGGCAGTAACATGAGAGTAGATAGGACCCTGTCAATGGAATCACAATGTTTACCCACATAGTTGACTTTCCGGATTCTGAGGTTCATACTGTTATCGTCCAAGGGTCACTCTGATTGTCAGTAGTCACTAATAAACCTAGAAAGCGTAAGGATGGTCATATATTTTACTTACGGGTTGCTGTTTGCATATTTTGCTTTACCTGGAATCTTGCTTGGGGATTTGGCTTTCCGATGCCCAAGTTGTACCGCGGAGCGTCTGGCTGCGTGTCCCAAAGTCACAGCAGTATGTCAAGAGATAGTGAGGGAGCCGGGCTGCGGCTGCTGTCCAGTGTGTGCCAGGCAGGAGGGAGAGCTCTGCGGGGTCTACACGCCCAGGTGCTCCAGCGGCAACAGGTGCTACCCGAGCACGGAGGCTGAATTACCTTTGCAGCAGCTCATCCAGGGTTTAGGACGGTGTGGACAAAAAGTGGAATTGGATGTCACCACAAATCAGGACCACCAGGCTACAAATGGTAAGTTCTTTTAATAAAAAAAAGTCTTGATATAGGGAGATTAAAGCTGCACTAATTAAACCAAACTCAAACCAAACTGTCATCTTTACTGGCCTTTTAGAGTCTTGCAGCTCATTGTTTTGGTTCCACAGCTGACAACTTTACTATTTTGGTTCAGACTTACTGCTCATCAACTTTGTTTTCAGGCAGCTGTTTTCAGCATAAAAAGGTCAGATATACCTGCTATATGCTGTCTAGCATGAGTTAGCAACTATACTGTAAAAAAAGAGGGAGAAATAGGTGAGAAAACACAGTATTTAAAGGGAATTTATTATTAGTTTTTTATTATAATGAAATTTGATTATAATTGATAATAGATAATGATAATAGATGATAATAATTTTCTGTTTGATAACAATGATACTCTGAGATAATGACACAGCTCACTGTTAACAATTTTTGAAATACAGTAAAACTCAAAGATTCATGTTAATCTAAAGATGAAAAGTAAATTATTTCAACAGAACATAACAGGTCAGCAAAAACATTGCAAAGTTAAACTTAAGAGTTTGAGTTCAAGTCAGAACTTAAAAATAGTGAAAGCAATTTCAATTAAATTATGAGTTTTCTCAACTTTTTTTTCACAGTGTAGGTGGGAAAACTGTGGTATTTAGTAGCTTTAAGAGACAGATATTTTCCTTAAGCTTTGTTGCTACTTGCATGAGCCATCTTGGCTCAGGCCACTGCAGATGGTGCTCAACATGTTGGTTGTTGCAGTATTCTTCAAAACAGCAGGGGCATACAAACAAAAAACAATGAACAAACAATAAACAAGAATTGAAGGAGTGTTACTGAAAGGACATCAGTGTCCAACATGGCTACATGCGCTGCCTGGGACTAAACACTGACATACCACCAAACACTACATTTGTATGTTATATTGTAAGCATACATATTGTAATTTCTGTTGCTTGTTTCCAAATTGAAATTGTTCCGTTGGCTTTGCGTGTAGTTTCTCCCATGAAGGACTGTAGGTATGTGTGTGCAAGTGAACCTGCTCAACCAGACTACTTTGACGGCATCTATGTTGAAATCCAAAGCTCAGCATGTACAGTGGGCATCTTGTTACAATAATTCAGCATGTATAACAATTTGAGGCTCGAATTTTTGCTGCAAGCATCCGGGCACTGGGAACACTGTGGCCAGGGATTTGGGAATTGGTGAAGACCAAAACAGATCTAAATGAGGGTGAATGTGGGACTTCCATTGATCAGGAAGCCAGGAATACGACTCTTTTGCTATGTTCTTGCTGGACGTGTAACCTGGCAACTGTTTGCTAACATGTGAAAAACATTATAAAGTGATACTACATATGGTAGATGCTGTGTTGTCAGCTTGTTGTGCTGCCTGTTGGGCATTAAAATCATTTAACACAGCCCTATGTCTGTGATTATAATTCTTACTAAAAGTAGGGTGAAGGCTCTTTGACCCACTCTCAAGGTTATGTTAGCCACATTAAACTGTTTTCAATTTTACTACTAGGTTACAGTTTATTGCATGATTTCACAATGAGGGAATTCAGGGCTTTAAGCATTGCCTACACTCTGTCCAGTCTTATACTGACAGTAATGATTGTACATGTTTAGTTTTCCCCTAAAATCGATCATATCTACTCATATGGTCCTGACATTTACTGTCACTGTTAGGGTCATACTGCGAGTACATCATTGTGGTTTTTCAAAAGACTTGTTTGTCTTAATGGGAAATTACATACAGACAGGAACTAAACATTTAAGATGTAGCACATCTGTGATGACGATGTACTGCTTTCAATAAACTTTTAGTCTGTAACTTTGATGAAAGGATGAACATCAAAGGCCTACACCAAAAACTAATATATAAAATCTGGTACCTTTTTGTGCAGCAGGCATTTACCCTTGTTTCTGGTAAATGTTCATTTATCAAGGGCATTAATTTATGGACCATGATACACTGTTAGCCAACCTGCAGCCACAGCTTAAACTGATAGTGCAGGGCTGTATAACCTTTTTTGTAGTTTGTAATACTGGCCATCTGCCAAGTACTAGTCAAATACTGTAATTTATTAAAATATACAATATTAATTAATATTCTGCATGGATGTGAGCATCACCCATCCACCTGTTTTTGACCCATCATCTTACCTGACAAAGGAGTAATAGAAGTTTCACAGAGAAGTTGTGCCTCGAGTCAAAACAATATTTTCACTGCAGGACTCTTTTTATGTCAGAAAAACCACATCTACATCAAACATATTTGGTCACAGTAACTACCCAAAATAAATAACCCTGCAATCCTGCTGGGACAAAGAAATGTCAAGCTTTTTCTCTCCCAGATTACAGTTATTAGGGGACAAAGGGTCACCATTGATTCCTGAGAATGAATTTTGACATATGCAATGTGTTTGGCAGTCAGTGGCAGGCCAACATCTGTGAACACAAACAAGCAGTATCCTTCCAATGAACCCGTAACACGTCTGTAACCCACATATCTTCAAAGCTGTCCTGGGAGTGTCTTATTTTGATGTAGGCGAGCAAAGTGATTTAATATTTAATATTAAAAATGAAAAACTTAGAAGCAGATTGAATTTTGGAACATGCTATAAATATGAAAAAAAAAAGATGCACACCACAGATGCTGTTCAGAATGGTGTTGGGAAAGTTGCAGATTTCCATGGTAACAGGTGCAATCCAATTTCTCAATCAAGCTAAATTTGTTTATAAGTGACCCCTCTTAAGTCCCACTCCTTTTTGCTCTATGACATATGAGTACTGGTGGTACTTCAGTCAACTTCCTTTTTACTGTATAAGCAACTTACAGCGTCATATCGTTAGGTAGCTAATTTTAGCAAAATGAACTCTCTTTTAAAGGTTTCAGTGAGATTGAGCAGCATTACAGAACATGGGCTTTATTTTATATATGCATGATTTTGCCAAAGGAAATACAGTACTATAATACTTTAATAATAATACTTTATTTTCTGTATATGGGACACTTTATCAAATCAAAGCACCAGTATTTAACAACTGGGACTGAGATTCATCGACTTACAAAACCTGCATACCCCACCTTTACACCTACTGCATAATCTCAGCTACTTTAGCAGGAGGAAACAATGTACTCACTACTCACAACAACATGTAACAATAGGTAAACTAATATATGGAGCAAATACACTTCTATATTAAAGTTGCAAGCAGCGTTTTACGGGCCCTTGCACCCCTGCGCCACTCGGGGGCCAGCGGCCGGGGCCTCGTGGCCGGATTCGCCCTGGGCGAAGAGGCTCTGTGATTGTCACAGCCTTTTGACATCCCCTTAAGGAATTTGATGTCGCTTCCTGTCGCCGCTAGGTGGCGCTATGTGTATGTCTCCTGATTGTCATGTGGGTGTGTTCAGACCGGGACTTCTATGACACCTGTGAAGTTTGGTGGGGATCGGACCATGTACACCCAAGTTATAGCGATTTTGTCTTTCAAGGCGAGACATCAAAACTCGACGCCACCTGATGGCCACTCCCTTCAACAAGGGCGTAATCTTTTAATAACTTTTGATCACAATGTTATCTAAATGGTACACAGTGATTTTGAACCCGTTCTTATCAATCCTGTAGGAGGAGTTCGTTCAAATACGACACGTGAAAAACAGACAAAAATGGTCACAAAATTCAAAATGGCCGACTTCCTGTTGAGTTTGGCCAATGGGTCCAAGAGGCTTTTTTGTGCGTCTGGATGTGATACATACGTGTACCAAGTTTTGTGCATGTTGGTGAAACGTGCCGCAGGGGCTGATGTTTAAGGGGTGTGGCCAAGCCATTTGGCCACGCCCATCAACGAAACTCATGTCACATGTTCAGACCTGGACCATTAACACACATGTAAAGCTTTAGGCAGATTTGACTAAGTATAGTGAAGTTAATGCTAATTTTTCATTTTTGGCAAAACATCAACTTCGCCACTCCGTCACGGAAACGCAGTGTGACGTCACAGCACGATTTTCATAATACACCATTATCAACATGTTAAAGATGTTTTGACCAGATTTGAGTTGGATATGGTCAACGTGCTTGGAGCAGGACCTCAAAGAGTAAAACATGTCATTTCCAGTCGCCACCAGGGGGCGCTATGACAATCACAGAATATTCTGACATAGATGTGTTCAGGGCGGGACTCTTATTCACCATGTGACGTTTGGTGCAGATCGGACCATTTATGCAAAAGTTATAGCAATTAAGTGTTTTTTGACGTGGGTGTTGCGAGATATCAAAATTTGCCCTTCCGCAGCTGCCGCGCCGTTCAACATGTGGAAGATATTTTAATAACTTTTGATCACAGTGTTGTCAAGCTTGCACAAACCGATTTTGAAGTCAATACGATGAAATCTGTAGGAGGAGTTCGTTAAAGTACGACATGTGAAAATGGCCAAAAATGACCTTCATTTGAAAATACAATTCAAAATGGCCAACTTCCTGTTGGGTTTAGGGGGTTGCTCCAAGAGGCTTTTTTGTACATCCCGGCATGATACATACGTGTACCAAACTTCGTATGCCTAGGGCAAAGTTAAAGCTGGGGGCTTCTATTTTGAAAACTGTTAGGGGGCGCTGTTGAGCCATTTTGCCACGCCCCTTTGTAACGACCATAAAATATTGAATTTTTCACAAGACCTGATGAGTGTGCAAAAATCTGGGACTTTTTGAGCATGTTTAAGCCCTCAAAAATAAGAAAAAGAATAATTCCTTCCGTTTCAATAGGGTCCTCGCACCGTTCGGTGCTCGGGCCCTAATAAAACACAGCCACATGACTCTAAGATAGCAGGTACTGAGTTTTAACAAGGTAAGCTAATTAAAAGTAAAACACACAGTCTAATTATCCTACATGCCATGACGAAATGCCATGACTTACAGTTCTCAAAGATGCAAGCAATTACGGTGATTGATTAATTAGTCTCATCACTGAAAAAAAGACTTTTCATACATAGCTAGCTAGCTAGCATTTTTCTAACAGAAGATGTGAATACATGTCACTTTTACAGGTCCCCACAGAAACATCTTTTAACCATCTTCAAAATTCAGTTTTCTTTTCAATTTAGTTGAGCCGAGCACATTGCAAATCTAAGCATGGGAAACTGAGACAGAGAAAGTTGACCGAGGTGTCAGGCTTGCTCAACTGTTACTGGCGCACAGAGTGAAAGAGGAAGAGTCAATTATGTTTCTTGGGTGAACTCTCTGAGGAATGTATTTGATAAGGTTTTGGACTGAAAGCTTTTCAGACAATAAAAGATTCAACAGAGGGGATTTTTTCAGGATTCTTTAAAGACAGCTTGAGGCTTGGTTGGGAGAGGGTAGTAAAAACAAACCCAATCCCTGACCCCTGTAACTTTAGCTAAGCATGATGGACTTGTCTGCGCTCTCTGCTGTGATTTACCATCTTTAGTGTGCAAACCAGTTAGAACGCATAAAAGAAAAGCTGAAAATGAGCATCAGATCAGACTGCGGTTTTCCCTCGGTTCACTGTGCTATGCTTGGCTTTTCAAGCATGAACAACTGCTGGCTATCAGATGTCAGCATCTGTCTACTTTGTAGCCATTAAAATGCACATTTTGGGGTCGTTTCCTGTAGTTGGTTGAGGTTACATACTCACTCCTAAATAACCATACTGCTGTTCACTTGAAAGAGAACAGAGACTTGCATTTTTAAGCTTTTTGTCGTGGTCATTTGGTGTGATCCTGAGTTCAAATGGCATTATTCTCACCTCAGCTAAACTGAAATAAACAGCCCGACAGCCTGAGTAAACAGTCCAAAGTTCAAATAAACCACTCCAGCTCTGTCTGATGTGAGCACACTTCATGTCCCCTTACAGTTTTGCATAATTTCACTCTTTTATACTGCTGATTCATTACTGTGGCATTCCTCTGCTCCTCCTAGTCCTCCACACTTTGCAGTAACAGGACTTTTGCAAATTCTCACATTGCAAAAATGACAGAAAACAACAACACTGATTAGGGCTGGGTTTTGGTACTGACTGAAATAACCCAGTGCCAAACAGGACCAAAACTTCTTCAGTCAAACAATACCTCCAGCCACTCCTTGTTTACCCAGATCTAGAAAAAAAAATAATTTGTATGGTTTTGCTTACTGCAAGTTTTCTTCCATTTGATCTGATCAGTGATCAGCCCAGTAGCACAGCAGCTACAACACATACAGTCTAGGGTGTGATGAGATTGAGCATGAAAACATTTGAAAGTATGGCTATACTACAAGCCACCTATACAAAAAAATGAATGCATAAATGCTTCCATTGACATGATAGGTATCAAATGAAGTACTCTATTGATATCAGTGTCACTTTCAGTGTACTGGTATTGTTACTGGTATTGTAATATTATAAACAATACTAAGCCTGAACACTGACGTTTGAAGACCATGGTTTAAATCTGAAAAATGTTGTGGCACATCATCTTTGTTGTTTCTACATGCACTATTTTTGCAATGGGAGTCAACTTGGAAATGTTCCCTCAGTCATGGTCCACCAAGGTTTCAGCCTGGTATGATGAGTGTGTGTTTGTGTTTGAGCTTTAGCCTCCAAATGAATAAAAATATTTTCCTTTGTTTGACTTGTGGACAAAGAAAATTAATTCACAATCTCTCACAAGGTCTTGAAGTCCAAGGCAGGTGTGGTGTGTCTGTTAACAACAATAGTTGTGTTAGCTGTTAACATTTCAGCATGTACTGTACTTATGCAGGCAAGGTCTGTTGTGTAATGCGTACTCTCTGTTCAGCACAACAGTGTGTTCATTTGACATATTGAAAAGCAGAAAATCTATCCATAGTGTTTTAAAGTGATAGTTTGGATTATTTGAAGTGGGGTTGTATGAGGTGTTTATTGATAGTCAGTGTATTACTTACAGTAGATGGTGCTTGACAGACCAACAGCAAAGCTAAGCAATGAACTGCTCTGGGTCAGCAATAAAACAAAACTTTCAAAAAGGTCCCCCAGTTTAATGGTACAATATAAAACAAATCATATTTTACCCAGCCTGCAAAGCATCCCTAGTTAAAATTCTGGTGATGTGATCTACAGGTGTGCCTCCAATAATCTTGTTAATAAACTGGGCGTTATCTACCATACGCTTTGTTATTGGTGCCCCTTTCAGCTCTCATCATTGTGACCTGTGCTCATTGGTCAATCGGTCATCACTCCATACTCCATACTCAATTGATTTATTGGTATTAGTTCTATCATGAGGTCATTTTCCTGTTCTAGTTGTATCTAGGTTTTCTTGTCATTTGTCAGCTTACTTCCTGTTGCTGCCTCTTGTCCAGGTCATCATTATTGGTTCTCAATTGACTTATCTGGTTAAATAAAAGTAAAATAACCACTTTTAACCTTGCCATCAGGCAGCCATTTCTGACAGGAAATAGCCATTGTATCGCTCTCTCTCGCTCAACCAGACATGGGAGTCACACAATAACACACAAGCTAACTGATCAAGGTAGCAGTAGACAGCAACCCCTGCTTTCTCCAAGGCGAAATGACTGATTTTGTCAATGGAGTCTTGTTAAGTGAGGAAGAACAATTTTAGGCTTATATACAGAACATATTTCACTATTGGAAAATATTGTCTGGCGGCAAGGTGAAGCAGTCAAAATAGCCTAAATATTGTGTACACTTAAACAGATATAGATGTTTTTTAGCTGGCCTAGATACGTTTGGCTGAGGATCCTGTCCACAGCAGTCCATTGCTTAGTTTCAATGTTGGTTCTCCCCTCTGCTTCTCTAAACTGGGGACATGCCATGCAGCATCTACTGTAGGTAACACATTATTACCCTATTACTACTACAGACTATTGTACCTAGGATGACCCAACTTCAGATAATCCCAACCATCCCTTTAATCATTATTTCTTTTTCATAATCACCTAACCTTTGCCATAGTTGGCAAGTACAGATTTGTAAAAAGGAAGACATTTTCAAGTGTTGTCATTGAATGTGATCCAGGGTTTTGGAGAATCGTCCAGTATTTGCGTTATTACCTTGCGATACAGTTGCCACAACCACATGCTCCACTGTGGCTCTCCCCATGTCCAACTCACCACTATCTGATAAGAGAGGGCCATCTGTGTATTTTTATGCTATTTAAACATGCAGAAAACCAGTCCTGTGTACTGACAACCCCCCTTCTCCAGCCAATAGGAAACCACTGCCCTGTTGTAATCCTTTATCACACTTTCCTCGTACATCTCTGTCTGCTTCTCTCTCCTTTCTTTTCTTATGCTGTCGTGGTCCAAGACTGCCCTTGTTGCCTGCAGGTAATCCTCTGCTTAGACATGCTCCTTCTCCTTCACTCACTCTCTCAGGTCTTTAATTACTCTATGTAGATGTGTGTGCACAGTGTGTGTGCAGCACACATCCACAGGAAAAGGTGAAGCCAAACGAGATCACTTTGGGTGGGAACTGCATGTCGGTGCCTGCAATTCTGAGAATACTCCCCCTGAGGTGTAAATAGAAAGCCCTCCCTCCTTTGTGCTAATTTAAAAACAGTTCATGCTGAAAAGTTACACAATGCATTATATGATTAGACCATTAATAAGGCAGAGTTGATATTTACTGAAGTATTCAACAATTGTACTTAAGTACAATTTTGAGCCACTTTTACTTTAATTAGGAGTTTAAAATTTCATTTAAATGCTACTTTATGCTTAGCTACATTTCATGAGAAATGTTGTACTTTCAACTCCACTAAATTTACTCCACAGTGATTATTAGTGACTTTAAAGATCAAGTTTCACCGAACAACATGTCTTCTACATGTCAGTTATAATTAGGTGTGTCACGATTCTCCAGATCCACAATTTGATATGACATTATTTTATTTTGCGCTGACATCTATGCTGTTGTTAGACTATCAAGTCTTGATTTGTAAAGATCAACAGATCAGTGGTTTTATGCCTTGACAACTGTCATTTAGTCTAGATTTTCAAATTCTTCTTTGATTTATATGGTATCAAGTGTGATATCATGGCTGGCAAGCTATACTGTGCCGTTTTAAAAGTGTTGTTTTCTTCTTCAGATTCTTCCTCATGCCAGAGAATTCCTGATTCTGCCATTAGATTCAATTCTTATTATAATTAAAAGCACATTTTGATCAGTTTTCGATTTATTATTGAAATTGTGACACCCCTAATCATTATGCATTGTTATAGATAAAACTACTCAGCAGTAGTCTATAGTTAAAGCTAAAACATTTCTGCATTAAAATGTCTAAAAGTGCTAGACTGATGAAGACCTATGTTCAGTTGTGTTCTTACATTATTCCAAAGGTTTCTAAAAATGGTCAGACTCAGAAATATCTGTATATTCATGATGCATTTCCAACTAACCGCTACTTGCTATAATTAGGAGATGAAATTCTGTGATGTGACTGGGCCTGTTATCATAATTTCAGATTTACTGTAACTGTTGCTTGATTGACTGGTGTCATTTGTGTCAAAGGAGAGATATAATTGTGTGTCACTGGCATAGAAATGGCAACTAATATTGGGTTATTTTAATGATTGTTCAAGCAGTACCATATAAATGGAAAATTGAGAGGGCCCAAAAATTCAAAACCTGTGGAACATATTTTGGCGGTACTGGAGCTGATATAGAATTCTCAGTTTTCCCACAAAATTACCTTCCTGACAAATAAATATAAGACCAATCTAAAACCAAACCTGAGATACCCACACAATTTTTAAGATGTAAAAGTCAAAAAATACTGCGATCACCAGTGTTAAAAGCAGACAGATTCAACAGGACTGAAACGGTGTCATGACTACAGTCACCAGCTAAAAGAAGAACATTCATAACCTTAAGGAGGAACTCAGAAAATTATCTGCTCTACAAAGACTCCTTCTAGGACCTTTGCAAGGAATCCTTTTTTTGTTTTTTGTTTTTTTTTGTTTTTTTCAGACTGACTGGGAATGATTGAGAATGTCTGGGTCCAGTGTAGGTATTTCTAGGAGAAGTCGTATGATTGCCGTCTTAAAATGAACAAGGAAGGAGGCCAGATAAAAAGTGTATGGACAGATGGTGTGGATTATAGCCCATGCAGACCAGTTCTACACTTGCACTGTTAAAATTGTTAGCAGTAGCCTTTTAAATGTGAAAGATCTAAATACATTTTGCGCAAAATATGCACACTGGTTCTCTGCACTACAACACTGGACAGACGTTTTTGAATTGGGTGTCAATCTACACTATGAGCACTTATATTGATGGTAAAAACATATGTTTTGCAAGAGAAAATCACCTCGACCTTAGACTGCACTTATTGTCCTTTAAAGCCTGTAGGAGTGCCAATTGGCCACAGTTTTCTCTTTGAACTACAAAGGCGACTCCATTTGGTTGTGATGACACACATGGCCACATTGAAGCATAGCAACATCAAGAGCTGAAAGAACTAGCAAACCGTAAAAGGTTTGAAGGAGTCCTCTGGCTAGGCAAAGCCTTCTTCATTATTCAATTTCTTTTTGTCTGTTTTCCAGCTGTAAAGTGTTTGAAGTGGCCAAGCTTTGAGAGGAACCATTTACACTGACAATGGTTTGAAGTACTGTAAGGCCACTTTCTTGGCAGTGGAAGCACAGTGAAGTTTTTGAGACACAGCTTCAGTGTATACGATAACAGGGCAAATACATTAATGCTAAGCAACTCTGGAAAGACATTACTCATTCTGTGCTGTGAGAGGATTGTGAAAGCATTGCTCAAAGGCAGTACCTACAGCCAACACTCCCAACAGCTCTAGACAGGTAGTTTCTATGGCACTGAATACAGAATCAACAACACAGTATTTAGATGACAGCTGTTGGCTAAAGACATGTTGTTTTCTTGTTCTCCCTGGAACATGCTGTCATGAGTTCCTATACACTACGTGTCTATAGAAAACAAGGTCTTAAATACACGTACATAAATAAGTTTGGGTTTTTACAACTTAACCTCTATATATTTGCACCTCCGTTAGCTTTTTAGCTCCACTGAATGTCGTCTTTTGAAACATAAGTGAACATAAGTCTCTGAGAGCAACAGGGCCTCTCTCTCTGAACATTTTTAATGTGTTCTCCAGAATCTCTCACTACATGTGAGAGTGTCTTCTGAGGTTTGTGTATATCTTAACACAACTTGGATCAATGTTCTAAGCTCATGTGCTCAGCTGGAGGTTGGAATTTATGACTTTTAGCCATCACTCACACACCGCAACATAATTTGACTTCTTGAAATGTCTTGGTCCTCCCTGTGGCCACACAGTTTTAACTGCTTGCCTGTGGAAAGTGTTGCCTTTCTAATTGCATAATCAGATTGGCAAGATTTCCTTATGTGGCTAAAGTCGCATAAAATCGGGCTATACAAGGCAACAATAATGACACATCAATCAGGCATAACTTTATGACTACTGACAGGTGAAGTGAATAACACTGATTTTCTCTTCATCATGGCACCTGTTAGTGGGTGGGATATATTAGGCAGCAACTGAACATTTTGTCCTCAAAGTTGATGTGTTAGAAGCAGGAAAAATGGACAAGCGTAAAGATTTGAGCAAGTTTGACAAGGACCAAATTGTAATGTCTAGACGACCGGGTCAGAGCATCTCCAAAACTGCAGCTCTTGTGGAGTGTTCCCAGTCTGCAGTGGTCAGTATCTATCAAAAGTGGTCCAAAGAAGAAACAGTGGTGAACCGGCAACAGGATCATGGGCGGCCAAGGCTCACTGATGCACGTGGGGAGCGAAGGCTGGCCTGTGTGGGCCGAAGCAACAGATGAGCTACTGTTACTCAAATTGCTGAAGACGTTAATGCTGGTTCTGATAGAAAGGTGTCAGAATACACAGTGCATTGCAGTTTGTTGCATATGGGGCTGCATAACTGCAGCTTAGTCTTAGTCTTAGTAACTCTGGCAGTTTGCTGACTTTTAAGCTAGTGCAACCAGCAGGCTGACATCTCTGAGTTAGAGTGAAGCTGTTTAATGGTCATTGTTTGCTGCATTTTTTGTCCTCAGGATGAACTGTAATCATATTGATAATCCTCTGACCTTTTATCCGATGGCATTGGATTATTCTTTGTCTAAGACTGGTTTATGACCAAATACCTCCAAAACTAATGGTGTTCCTGTCAGCTGTAATTTATTTTTAGTGCTAATTAGCAAATGTTAGAAAGCTAACATGCTAAAATATGATACCATCATGGAGTTCACACAATGTTGCATTGGCTGGAGATATTGCAGCTTTTTTTCAAGATAATACATGAATTAGTTGTTGTAAATCTATGGTGCTACGACCTCAGGTTCAGAGCTTAGCTTGCATTGACAATAAAAAATAACTGAGAGATTGGTTACTCTAAACATCTGAGTCCCTGACAGCATTCTTGTTACATCATGTCACTCACAGGGATGCTTGGCTCTTCACAAGATCTGCATGCCGACAAGATGGTGCCTCCTAACAGCACCTAGCTTGAAGCTTCGCTGCTTGATTGTGATGATAATGTCTGAATCATTGGATACAAACATTGTATTGTCTTTAAAGGGTGACTCCATTTACTTTAGCAGGTTTGAACACTGATGCCCTCCCCTCCCCTCCCTCACCCTGGAGGGTTTATGTAGCAACGATCGTGCAGAAACTTGCGTCAGGTCACGTAGGAAGAAGTTTTTAGAAGGGCTTGGGAAGACTAAAAATCAAAAACATACATACTTTGACCTAAATTCATTGCTCTGATTGGAATGCATAGAGAAAACTACTGAGAAGCTACAGAATAACATTTTAAAAAAAGTATCCGCCTTTTAAACAACTGAAAAAAAACAAACAAAAACCTGTCAATCAACATCCTTTAAGAATTTTACATTTGCAAGTGAAAGGATGTGGCTTATAAAATATGGGGGAGTAAACATTTTGTTCCATTGCAACCCAACACACAATATATGGAAAGAAATAACACCATCACAGTAAGGAGTAAAACAAATGTGTTGCCCAAAATAATTCCTAAAAAGGTACTAGCGCTACACGTCACTTGTAATGTTTGCAGTGTTGCAATACACAAGCCACGCTTTATTTAATTCACATGCACAGACACATGAACACGCACAAAAACATTTCAGACAGTGTCAAAGCATGTGTAAGGAGCTCTGGGGGGCATTTCCCTCTCAGGCGTCATTTACAACTTCAGAGTTCTGCTCCTGTTTTTACAGTGCTAATTACAGACACACACACTCTCTTGAGCACACACACACACACACACACACACACACACACACACACACACACACAAACATAGCCTCTGGCAGGTACAGTAGGTTAGGTACCCAAAAAAAAATCCTTACTCGGCATGAAAAGCCTTCATCAGAGGTGCTTCCTCACGAGTCTGGACCTACCACCAATGACTAGCAGTCGAGCTCAGCTCTTTAATTCAGTCACCACTTTCGTCTCAGTTTTCTTGTTAAAATGTGTCAGACAATCTTGGATCATCGTCTGTGATGACTATGACTGTGTTGATATGCCTACACAGCGTTACCCCCCCCATTTGTTTGTGTGTGTTTTACAGTCACAGTCATTGCAGCACAGAATTTACCATATTCACAAGCCCATTCACACTCATGTCATGTCATACTGCTGTGTTCCAGGTTGTAAGTCTTATAAAAATAGAGAATCTGACAAATCTTTACCATGTCACCGCCTCCTGGTTGAACTATAACTGACAAGACAATGCATAGTGAAAGTCTGGAGGGACATAAGGCTGTATTTCAAGTTAACACAAAATATTTGATAATTAGCTACCGTGAGACAAAAGATATTGTTAGCATTAACCACCTCCGTGGTAGCATGGAGATGGGAGAATTCAAAAGACACAAATGAATTCTCACATTAATATTTCAGAATTAATTTGCACCTTTCCTATCATATCATGTAACACTATCAAATGGTGACGTTAGGAGGTGGTTAACGCTAATGTTAGCCGTTTCCCAATAGTATGTTGTTTTAGCTTGAAATGATGACAATTTGTCAGATTTTGTACGTTTATACTACTTACAGCCAGGAACAGAGCAGTACGACATTATCCTTTTGATAACAGCACTTGAGCTTCCCTATCCTGAGTGTGACGTAAGAGAAAAATGGCCACCGTGTGAATATAATGAGCAGGCCTCAATTTTTGGACTGCTGTTCTTCCTGATTGATCTGTAACTAAAATGAAAATGGAGAATGAAAATCTGAGGGGGGCATCAGGCCATATTTCAAGCTAAAACAACATCTTTGATTCACTACCATGACAATAGATGTTGTTACCTGTTCGATAGTCTTAAATGGTGACATGATGACAGTGTAAAAGACGCAAATGAATTCTTGCATTAATATTTCATAATTAATTAACAACTATCATGTTGTGTAACGTTATCAAATGATGACTAGGCTAGGATGTGGTTAATGCTAGCATTAGCTGTTTCTCAGCGGTAGCTAGTTGGTTATAAAATGTTGATTTAGCTTGAAATGTGGCCTGATGTCCCTCCAGATTTTCACTATCCATTGGCTTTTCAGTTGCTGATTAATCAGGAGGCAGTGAAATGATAGCGGGTTGTCAGAGTTTGTACGTTTTTAAAATTTACAACCTGGAACACAGCTGTATGTTGTTATTCTTTCAATAACAGCATTTGAACTTCTCATCCTGAGCATGTCGTCAGAAGAAAATGGCCATCGTGTGAATATGGTGAATAAGCCCCCTTTTTTGGATTGACGTACTGTATTAATTTGCCGTCATACTTTGTGTCTGCTCTGAATTAGTTTGTTGTTTGTGTTTTGTCTTTCCCGTCTCCAACAAATGATGAACACTTTGGTATAACAAGCCGCAGGAACGCAGTCACAGTGACCCCATTGCTCAAAGCAGACCTGTGCAAACTGCGTCATAAGCCCAGCGTTGTAACCTCAGTGGGCTGGATGCAGCCTTTGCTGTTTCACAGAAGAAGAAGATCTTAGCTGGTCTGCTTACACTGTCGCCAGAGTAATTACAGCCATTGCAACGCCTGCCTGTCCAGTATAGAATTAGTGACATGAGGTATGAGGGACACAGGATGCCTTGAGGACACAGAGTGACTTTGTCTTCTAATTCCAGGATTAAGATGACTTGTAAAAGGGCCTGTTATTAGAAAATGTGGCTTTTAATAGCAGCTTGTGATTAAAGAATAGATAAATGTGGATGCATGTGTGTGAGTACTTTAGAAAACAGCAAAGATGATGAGGTCGTTTTGTGTGTCTCTGTGTAACATCTGTCCATTAACTACATACCCAAGAGATAGTACATTTTTCAGAAACTCTTAAGCACTGGTCACAAACCTGGGGGTCCTGACCCCCACTTGGGGTCACCAAAGCTTCATGGGGGGTCATGAGGGCTTCTTGATTTTAAAGGGTGTAAAAAAAACAAAAAAAAAAACAATCTGGCTGTATCTCAGCAGTTCATTCATTTTTGTGAAGAAAACTAAATGAAATTGTTATTAATAAAGTTTAGGTTATTCTTTAAGATATAAAACAAACTTAAAAAACCCTCACATGATAAGGTAAACAAGCTATATTCACAGAGCAGTCTCTGCTTATAACAGCTGTCCTGCATTTTAAAATAACAAAAGTGCTTACAGAACAATGTTTTAACAGAATCGTAACAGAATAAAACAGAAGATTATATTAGCTTTTAATAGCTTTGTTTGGACACATTAAGCAACATTATGCAACATTTAGTATTTTTTGTGGTTTGATGCCCCTACAGTTTCAAGATGCAATTCACTTACACATCGCTTTCATAAATTTGGACAGCTGTATACAAGCTTTTGCTCTGATTACATTACTACTTAACCCCGCCCCCTATACTTAAGCCACACCCCATTCAAAACTCCTGAACTGTTAATCATAGACACACTAGGAGACGCTAAACAGAGTTCCTCTTTCAGTGGTGATGGTTTGCCCATACTTAAGCCACACACCTTCATAATGTATTATGTGTTTGTTCTAGGCACTTGTAGGAGTCATCAATGGAGTAAGCAGAGTTCGTTTTTCTCTGGTGATGGTTTGCCTCACCCCCTGTACTTCAGCTACACCCACTTTCATAACTCATGAGCAGTCATAGAGCCTAGTGGGAGGTGTCATTGATGGAGAGTTCCTTTTTCCATTGGTATCCAGTGGTTGTGTGTGTGTGTCAATGCATGCACACATGGATGCGTACGACCCACTACTGTGAATTGGGTTTGTTTTCTTGTTAACTTCTCTGTCAGCATCCTCTGCAATGTTGCCGGCCTGCTTTTGCGGCTCCAGTTCTGGTGCCCTTTCCAGCTGTGCTCCCCGTAAGCACCCACCACCCTTCCACCACCTGCCAATTTTTTTTGCCGCTCCACTTTGACTCTGATTGGCTAGTACTTGTTGCCTTCATTGATTTGGGTTTGTTATGTTTAGGAGGAGTGGAATAGGGTGAGAATATCAAGGTTAGCCAATCAGAGGCAGAGCAGGGTGGATCATGTCTCTGCCAAAAAATATTGCCCACCCCCATTGCGGCCCAGAAAACCTCCTTCTTCTCTAGACATTCCAAAGCTCCTGTACTAGCAGTGTTCATACCAACTCTCCCCCGTTGTGCTCATCTGTAGAAGGTCTGTAGTAGGTCAACTGGCCTTTATTGACATGCAGCAAAGTGCAGAGTCAAACCGGCAGCCACAGAGGACTCATGGCCTCAGTACATGGGGTGCACGCTCTACCAAGTGAGCTACAGGGGCACCCCAAAGCTGTTATTTTAAAGTAAAAAAGTTGCATAATGTTGCTTTGAGTCTGTTTTCAAGAAGGTCTAGGCAGTTTTTCTGTTAAAATGGTGCAGATTAACTGTATTGCTAATTGTTTGTATGTTTGTGTGTTTATTTGGTTGCAGAGGTGCATGGGACTGAGAATCCACTCACCAAAAGACCCACCAATGATGCTTGGTTTTGGCAAGAGAGAGCCAAGACGCAACATCAGAATGAACTCAAAACCAAGATGAGGACAAATCAGCTAGAGGACCCTCGACAACAAAAAGTGCCTCAGGTCAGAACTAAACCACCAACTGAAATAATTAATTTATTATTAATTGACTATTAAGTTAATCTATTTTGATAATCGATTAATCTGAGTCATTTTTGAAGACAAAAAGTCCAAATTCTCTCATTTCATCCTCTTGAATATTTTCTGGTTTCTTTACTCCTCTCTGACAGTGAATTGAATATTTTTGAGTTGTGGACAAAGCAAGACATTTGAGGATGACATGCCATTTTCTGACATTTTATGGACCAAACAACTAATCGATTAATTAAGAAAATAATAGTTGCGGCCCTAAAAACACTATATTAGGCTAAACAACATATTTTATATTGAGGTAATTCAAAAGTAACAGAAAATAATCAAGTTACAATACTTTTATATTGTGATACTTGGATTATGGTACTGACTATGTTTTTTAAAAGGCAATTAGTAACACATTAGTTCAATCAGGAGAGACTAAGAGTAAAGAAAATGGTTTATTGACACGTGCATGAGATATGAAACATGAAAAGTCTTTGGCGGTTAGACCCCATTGAGGTGAAACAATAAGCACATATATAAATGGGGGTGATGAAGCTGTAGTGAAGAGAACCCCCCAGGGTCTAGACACTGGTGGTGGTGGTGGTAAAGAGGTGGAAAGCAGAGACTGGTGAAGTGAATGGCTCCACACTCCTGCTGCCTGGACCTGAAGACCGGAGAAGAGGGCGTCAGGGAGGATCGAGGTGAACATCTTGTGGTTCCAGACTCCTGCTGCCTGGACCTGAAGACTGGAGGAGAGGGCGTCAGGGAGGATCGAGGTGAACATCTTGTGGCTCCAGACTCCTGCTGCCTGGACCTGAAGACTGGAGGAGAGGGCGTCAGGGAGGATCGAGGTGAACATCTTGTGGCTCCAGACTCCTGCTGCCTGGACCTGAAGACTGGAGGAGAGGGCGTCAGGGAGGATCGAGGTGAACATCTTGTGGTTCCAGACTCCTGCTGCCTGGACCTGAAGACTGGAGGAGAGGGCATCAGGGAGGATCAAGGTGAACAGCTTCTGCTACCTGGGTCCAATGACTGGAGGAGAGAGGGGTGGAGGAGGGGCACACAGCTGACTGAATGACAACTGATGGAGCAAAGACAGAGGCGATTTAAAGTTTGGCAGCAGCAAACTGACTGGCTACAGCAACTGTGGCAAAATCTGATTGGATAGTAAAGATGAAGGTAAACGCACACAAACAGCTGATTAGAGGGAATAGGAGGAGAGAGATGGAGTAAAGGAAGTTGTGAATGAAGACAGCATAATAGAAGGTCTTCCTGTTTGAACTTACGCTGAGCTTCATCAGATACTGCTGAAGAATTCCAACAACAACAACAACAACAACAACAACAAAACCCTCATTTTTGCCCCATTTTCTCCAGAAAAATGGTTTACTTTTTCCACACTGCAGCACCACATCTCATATTGTGTGTAATCTTTAAGTGGTTGTGTGTATGGCAGTGCAGTGAAAAGTCTGCCTATCAAAAACCAGCAGTGACTAAAGGTCAACAAGCTGCTGTGTGCTGTGGTACAGTAGTGCCCTCCTCTGGGCACTCTTTCACTCAAACAATACACGTACATAGACACAAATCCACACAGACACACTTTTTTATTACTGACATCACATGGCTTTACATTCATTCCCTGAGGACATAATAATAATAATAATAATAATAATAATAATAATAATAACAATAACTAGCACATACCTAATCCCAGCTCTTACCCTGACTAAACCCTCACTTCAACCAAAAAGTTTCAACCCCAAACTTTTAGGGCTTACCTGGTGTGGACCAGATTCATGTCCCCATATAGGAAATGAGAACTTGAGACGTGTGATACCACAACATGATTAAAATACACAGAATTGTGTGTTTTCATGGAACTGTGTTAATAATTAAGTAATATTCTGAAATGACATTTAAGAAAAGCTGTGGTAATCTTACAGATATAATACAGAGCAGGGGGTCTCAGTTTGCTCATGTCAAAGACCCCCACAATACACATTAGGGACATTAGACCACAGACACCCAGTTTAAGAGGATTTTGTCTCTATGTCTGAGTATTTATTTTATTTTATTTTCAGGTTTGGAGAAAATAAAATTGAGATACTGTACATTTGGTTCAGTTAGTTTTGGTTTCACATTGCAATTTTCCAGACAGAGTTGTCTTACCCTCAATAATTGCTCATAATGGGCATCTTTGTGATGGCAAGTGATATTGTTTTGCTCTCCACAGTGGAATGTGCGTTGGCGGTTTAATGTAGTCTATAGATCATAACACCCCCCACCCACCACCACCACCACCCCAACCCTATTCTTGAACACTCACTCAACATTTCACAGTTCCACAAAAATCAAAACAGTTCCTAGAAAACTCTAAATAGGGCGGCGTACAAACGCAAATAGTCTTTCTGTTTGATGCAAATGAGCTTGAGCCCTGGGGGCTGTGCATGTGGAGGCCCGTATATATATCACAACATGGCAAACAATTATGTACATTTGCTCATTTTCTCCCTCACTTAACTCACTCGCTTGCAGCAAAAAAGAAAAACCAAAACAAAATAAAACAAAAAATCATAAGCAGGAGGGTCCAAAACAATTGTTGAGATCATTAGAAGGAACAAAAGAGAGAATGCGGTAAAAGGAGTCATGCAGCTGGGCGGGCGAAGGAACTTCAGACAACTGGTGACAAGCATGGATGCACTTCCTTGTGGGTGGTCATGTGAGGTCAAATACTGTACACAAAAATGCACGCTTGGCTGTCAGAGCTGGGATCATGTCTGATTTGTTGCCTATATGCCTCAAATAAATATCAAAGAACAAATTAAAAACCAATTTAAGAATTAAAATAATTACATTCACATTATTGGTTTCCCACAAAGACTGTAATTCCAGTTGTCGTGATGTTCAATTTTTCTTCACCTTTGGCCTCATTAAGCCTTTTTTTGATACACTTGATAACTTCAAAGCTGTATGCATGGTAATCAAGATAAACCAAGGTATTATTGTCACCTTTGTCTAAGTAAAGCAAATAGTGGAGACAAATTACTTTCTTGGTTATGAAGTCAAAGTAAATTAATATTTGATTTAGACTGGTTCACCAGACAAGGTTTACTGGCATGGAAACAAAACAAAATGTTTAGCATGGGAGCTAGCATGCTTAGCAGGCTAACATAACATGCATAAGAAATATAAGAACATAAGAAATTGGGAGCAAAATCTGCAGAGCCCAAAACGCTAATGGCTAAAGCTTCACTAAAATCTCCATATTTACATGGGTCAACAGCAATGGAAAAATTTATCTGGGAAGAGAAAGACGATTCCAAGAGAAAGACGAGAAATTCACCAAATTGATTTGCATAGTTCAACCGCTGAATTTAGCTGAACATTTTTGCTCGAGTAGATGCATTTTGTTTGGTATTTCTCCTATTGTAGTTGCATATTAAACTGATGTCTTAGCGTGTAGTGATGTGTATTATTGTACAATATAATTTTAATAATAAATTTCTATCTATATCTTTACATGTTCTGTAGTATTGACAATGAGCTTTGAAAGACACTTTACAAAAAGGGGGCCTTGGCCACAGGCTAATGCTATTGGCGGGCCTTGGCATGGAAAGGTTTGGGAAACCCTGGCCTAAGACTGTATACGCTCACTCTGATCAAAGAAAGAATACAAATTCATTTTCACTGAGGTTGTGAGTTCACAGAAGTGTGGACGACTGTGTAGCTATTTTGTTACAACAAAAACATAGTTGGTCCCTGAATAGTTGGTATACAGACATTTGGATGAAATGTAATTTTAGCAAACAAGTGCAAATGATTTTTTTTTTTTGACCAGGTTGGACAACATAAAATGGGCTGAACCTGTCCTTTTACATGTGAGGCAGTAGTGAACATGTAGGGTGCATGTTCGGAGGTGTGGGTTTGTGTGTGTCTTCATCATAAGAGAGAGAGGAGGAGGAGGCAAAGGCTGTAAAAGCATAAGTGTGAAAGAGAGAGCGAGAGAGAAAGACAGAGTACTTTTCATCCATATGTTCAGATGTCTGATAAGGTTTGTGGAAGACTGAAACTCCCCCTGCCCTTCTCTCTCATCCTCAGCCAACTAATCATAAGACTGGACCCCTTTGATCCCACTGGCAGCCTGAAACTGTGTGTGTGTGTGTGTGTGTGTGTGTGTGTGTGTGTGTGTGTGTGTGTGTGTGTGTGTGTGTGTGTGTGTGTGTGTGTACATATGGAAACATGGTTCATGTGGTCCAAAAACCAAAAAGCCCAGTCTGCTTGTGGGGATTGACTAGCTTTGTGTGGACCGAAATGCTGGACCCCATCAGTTTTAAGGGCTGTTTGAGGGTTAAGACTTGCTTTTATGGTTAGGATTAGAATTAGGTTTAGGTCAGGCACTTAGTTGTGATGGGTAGCGTTAAGGTCCACAAATATTGTAACACCAGGCTGTGTGTATGAGTGTTTATTCACGCTTAACTATATTCATAGGGTCTGCTATACGGACCAGCTTTGTGGGCACTAAAATTTTGGATAACTTTAAAGGGCTGTTTGAGGGTTTTAGGGTTTAGGGTAAGGGGCTTGGGAATGCATTATGTCAATGACAGGTCCCCACGTATATTGTAACACAAGTGAGTGTGTGTGTGTGCATGTGTGGCCATGGCCACCTGCGGAGTTAAGCAGTCTAGCCACTCATGTTCCACTCCACCAGACTCACATCAATAATATTGGCTGAACTTTCTGCTTGCCTAACTGCATCTCATAAAAATGTTAGCTATAAATGTGTATATGTGTGACATTTTTACAAGACACACAGAAGTATTTTATTTCTCCATTCTTTTTCTTGGACAGAGCACATTTCTTGGCCTCAAACTGAAGACCAACTTATCCTTACTCTATTTCTTGTCTACTGGTCACTTTGTATAATTGACTCAAAGTAGTTCTTTTTTTCTGTGAATGTATGTGTGTTTTGAAAGTGATTATTGGTACTGGTGATAATAATTTTCTTTCTCCTTGTCCTTTCAGAGTGCCTGTCAGCAGGAGCTGGACAAGGTCTTAGAGGAGATCTCCAAAATGACCTCTGAGGATAACAGAGGCCCACTGGAGAACCTGTATGGGCTCAAATTTCCAAACTGTGACAGACATGGACTGTACAACCTCAAACAGGTGAGGGATGGACAGAGCGCTGGCGTCACATCACACCTTTTTACCTGAACACAAACTCTGTTTATTGGATAAGGATGTTGTGGCTGGTTGAACTCAATGGCATCCATAACCCACATGGCTGAGATGATGTACACTTAAAAAAGTAAAATATTATTATAATATCATAAGGAAATAATAAGGTTAAGAGTTCTTTTTTTCTGATGTTGAGATAAAACATTTTTTGGGAATGTCTTCACATTGGAAGCTACCAAACCTTATCAGACTGAACAAGGCAGCTTCATCATCATCATCAAGGTAAACATGACAAAGGGCAAAGTGTATATTGGACACAAAACTAATAAGGACATCCTGCCAACATCATGGCCAAAAAATTGAGCAAACATGAAGTTATTAGGCCACACTGATGAGAAGGTGATCATAAAGGGCAGGGAAATTCCCCCAAAGTAGGAGAATGTAACCAGTGCAGCCAGACAAGACTGGAAAATATTTTACCAAATAAAAACATCCGAAATATAGTAACTAGCAAACAATTTATGCCTCGTAGAAAAGGAGTTACAAGAGGAGATGTTTACAAGAATGGCTCACTATCAAAACCCATATTAAGAATTTCAGGAGACCATTGTGGACTTGAAGAAATAAATCTTTACAGTTTCACAATAAAAAAGCCAGTTTGCACAATCATCACATCAGCGGTGTGGACCAATGACTTGTGACTTCACTTGGACTTGAGCCTTCTGACTTGAAAATACATGATACCATCCCTCAGGCTCAAAGAAAGTTATGTAAAAAGTGTGCCAGGATTCAATTCATCATCATCATCCATTCATCAATTCAAATTTCTTTTCATTTCCTCAGTCAGCTGACATTAACACTATATTCTCAGAAAGTTGACACTTAGATCCACTTTGTTTGAATGAATCCGGCAGCATCAAATCAAGTTAAAGGAGAGAACCATGAAGAACCAATGTTACATCACTAAGCTCCAGTTGGAAAAACACAGAGAAACTGGGGACACTAATTGTGGAATTTTTGAAAAAGAAATCCTTTCCTATTCCTGCTTGATATACAACTTCAGGTGCTCAACAGTCTGGGCTCTCCATTCCCATATTTAGCGCTTCATAATGCACCTCACATTTTTAGTGGGACTGAAGGCAAGACAGTCTAGAACCTGAACACTTTTGGTATGAAGACACGCTGTTGGAACACATACAGACTGTGTCTTGGCTTGAAATAAGCAGGGACATCTCTGAAAAAGATTTTTTCTTGATAACAGCGTATGTTGCTCCAAAACTTGTATGTATCTTTCAGCGTTAATGGAGCTTTCACAGATGTGACAGTCAGCCATGATGCCATGGGCACTGACACACCCCCATACCATCACAGATGCTGGCCTCTGAAGTTAGTGCTGGTAACAATCTGGATGGTCCTTTTCCTCTTTCACCTGATGTCCATGATTTCTAAAAATAATCTGAAATGTGGACTCATCAGGCCACAGTACAATTTTCAGCTTGAGTTAGTCCATCTCAGATGAGTCTGGGCACAGAGAAGTCTCAGTGTTTCTGGATGTTATTGATATATTTTTTCTCTCTGAGTCTTAACTTGCATAGACTGTGTCTACTGAAAACAGTATCCCAAAGCGTTCCTGAGTCAATTAAGTATCCTGTACACAATTATTTGAGTTTTTAATGCAGTTTTCTATGTGGTGCCACCTAAAGGGGTCAAAGATATGTAGATGGTATAATCCCTAAATTCCTTGCAGTTTTGTGTTGAGAAATGTTCCTAAAGCATTGGACTATTTCTAGAGTAAATCTATAGTCTATTCAGTCCATCAAAATGAAACTTAATGCATTATATAAACACTTTTCTAGAATTTACAAACTCCTGGAGGAAACCTGTCATTAATATTAACATTAAGTATGCTACATTTCTTAAAACATGCATTCTTTTTGCTACATATTTGTTTCATATGTATGAGGGCAAATCACTAATCTATTATATTTATTGAATCAAATCTTAACAAAATATGTACTAATAGACCTGCCCTAGACAATGCCTGTGTAGTATTCTATGTAGACATTTACACTAAAACATTACTCTAGCCAGCCAGTCACTTATTCACTTACTCACTCACTTACTTTTATGTTCTCTGAATTTATAGTGGGAGTCACTCTTCTTCTTTTACTGGCTGTTCTGTCTGACACTACAGAGCCACCGTGGTTTAAAAGTAAGACATAGTGCCAGAAACTGTTTGCTGTCAAGTTATTGAATGTTTTAACCAAGTCAAGAGAAAAGCCCCAAAAACTGTAGCTTAATACAATGTTGCAGATGACACTGTATTAAGCACAAGTTGAAAATACTGAGCTTTTTACTCACGTGTATTGCTGGGCTTGGCAGAATGTGTGGAGAGGAGCGGAGGGACAAAGCTGCCACTCACCCACAGACAGCTGCCGAGCTCCAAGGAGCTTTGGAGGAGAAAGCCAGTGGCAGAGCCAGAGCTTCTGCAGGAATAAATACCCTGAGTCTTATCGCACTCTGCTCTGATCTGATGCACTCTACATCTACAGACAGATTTACAGACAAAAGAGGGAAAAGAGCAGAGACTCAAAGAAATAACAGACTGAACTTGAGTCTCTCAAGTGTGAAGTTCAGTCAGGGATCAGTGTTTTTCTCTAGTTTTTATTCGCTGACAAAATTGTCAATAGATTTTGTCATACTTTTTGTCATCATCAATGACTTTTTATGTCGATACCATGCCATGTTGTTGACAAAAAATTAGAATGAAAATGAACAGTAAAAAATTTAACTCTGCTTGTAAATTGCAAAACAATGATGTACATTGTTTACTCAAGTAGAATAACAGATATTTGTAAAAAAAAAAAAAAAAAAAAGAAAAAATACAGGCTCTGAAATATACTAAAAGCATAAAAGTAAACAGTTGCCCCCTGCAGTACATTTCTACCTGCTGTTTCTGTGTAAAGCTAACAGAACCTCCTTTTCTCCATGGTCAAGGCTTCTTTCTCTGTCTGTTTTGTCTTGTGTTGATTTCATCTTGTTATGTCCTTTACATCTTACATTTTTAATGTAGTTTTGCCTTGTAACGTTTTTTACATCGTTTTTGTCACTACATCTTTTACAATCTACTTAAGCACAATAATTAAGTATTTCTGCTTAGTTACTTCCCATTTCTGGTCCAACCACATCATTTAACTCCTCAACTTTCTCAGCACCAGTGTATATTAGTGCACTCATCTTATGCTGAGCATTATTACAATGAACAGGTACAGGATTAGCACAGTCCACATTATGTCATCATTTTTGTGCCTACCTAATAATGCCTTGCCTTAAGCCATTTTTTCTGATGAAAACTTGCATGCAAGGCGGGCAGCTACCTCTGGGTCCCAGAACTCCAGGGAGCCCAAATGCTTCACACTGAGAAAAGCCTGAGGGTCATGCTTTATTACCACATCTTGAGGCCCTTGTCTTGAAGAGGGTCCCTGAGTTTAAATCTAGTTTAAGGGAGGAACAGGGGCCCAGCAGCACTCACTCATTGTTGCCTCAGGTCCTTCTAGTTGGTTAACCGGCCATGTCCATTTGGGTCAAAATGTTGCCTGTTCATTAATCTAATAGAGTTCGAGAGTGTGTGGATGGTCTGATCTGATCTGATCTCCAGTCTGGCCTTTATATAGGATTGTGGATGTGCACACAAGCACTGTTTTGTAACAAGTTAAAAGTTACAGTTTTAATCCACTGTATTGTGAAAATGTGCTAAGGTGTATAATATGCACTGTTTCTACTATATTTCATTTTCCAAATTAGTTTTGATATTACAATAGTGACAGAGATCAAACATGTTTTACGGGTTGTGTTTTACGGAATTTAGAGATTTTGAGTTTTGAGTGTAAAAGTGTTGAACGTGGAAATACTTTGACCCCCAAAAAATGTTTGATTCGATGTCCAGTCATCTTGTCCCAGGGCTTTAAACTGCATGTCACGGTTTTCATCAGTCGACTTCTCTCATCAATCAAAAACGGATAGTTTGGATTATTTGAAATGGGGTTGTATGAGGTACTTATCCATTAGTCAGTGTAATGGCTACAGTAGATGCTGGACGGCATGCCTCCACTTCGGAGAAGCAGAGAGGCGGCCTCGCACAGAGGCTAAATAATAAACTCTTTTTGACAGGGTCAGAAATAAAAGTGATTTTAACCACTTCAAAAAGGTCCACCTAAAAAATCAATCTCATCTTAAGTTTAAACTATATTTAGAGCTGTGGCAATAACCGCAATGCCACGGTCATGTGATGCTAACTGTGGGGTTGAGCTTATCTCTTAATACATCTATGGTTTAGCAATGTCACACAAATCAGGAACACAGACGCTGATTGGTTGACAAGTCAGGAACACCACCTCTGGTTGGTAGACAGGCTCAATCCAAGAAATTGCAAAGCTTCTGAAAGGTATTCAATTACACTGGAGCCAACACTGTAAAAATTCACTAGCTAGCAACAGTATTAGCTTAAAGTTAGCCCTTCCTGCACAGCTCTCTTCAAGGCTAACCCCCTTCACTTTTCCAGCAGTTTGGAAATAACAGAAGAGACTTGTCTTGATCTTAAGAGGCTGCAGCTTTTATTAACTGACACACTGTAACCTAAACTGTACATTTACTCCCAGACTAACAGCTGTCCGCTCTGTTATTGACATTACTGTCACTCTCAAATCTGCTGCTTACTATCACTCACTTACACAACACACTTATGCACTGCCCTCGTCCTTACAGGAGCTATGCCATGTATACTTCAATATAGTTCAACAAAGCGTAATTATTAAGGCAGTCAGGGTAAACTGCCATCCTGGGGGAATATGTTGCTTTCACCGTGGTAAGAAAAAATACATCTAATCCATCAAAATACCTACTATATTTAGCACATTTTCACTGCTTTACTTTGGCGAGAGGCAGCCTTGTCTGACAGGAAACCAACATTATATACACCAAATATCACTCTCTCCAAACTAAGTAAACTGCATAGATGAAATCATTCTCACAGAACATGGAAGTTGGTGCTCTACCACTGCTTGGATCTGTTATTTTGTCTGTTATAGTATGACTTCAGTGTTTTAAAAGAATAGTTCAGATTCACCAAAGTCACACAATAACACACACACACACACACACACACACACACACACACACACACACACACACACACATACACACACACACACACACACACACACAAAAACAAACAAACTGACGCAGTGATAGACTCTGTGGTCTGTGAGGTAAAATCACTGTTTCCCATCAGAAAAGGCTGTCTGACAGCAAAGTTAAGTATGTGACCATACACTTTGATTTTTTAGCTGGGTCTTTTTTAAGTGGCTAAAATGCCTTTGGTTAACAACCCTGTCTGCAGCAGTTTATTGCTTAGCTTCTGTGCTGGTGCCCTGCTGTACTTGAATCTACTGCAGGTAAGTATTTAATCTGAACTATTTATTTCAGGATTTTGGCCAGGGAGGAACTTTTTCATAGTTCTAGGAACAGTTGGAGGCTATAATATCGTGACCACTGGCCTTCATGATGGAAAAAGTTTCTGTTGTCTTTTGTCTGTTCTGAGGATTATTGTAATTATACGTGTGAGATCTTTAGTTTGGTCCAACTTGATGACCAGTTTTCCTTCCTCCATTCTGTCCTTTCACCCTTCACCTTTTTAAAATTGCTCTCGCACACACACTCATGTACACTGTATCATTATGTTTAGTCCTCACTTGAATTTCCTGTCTCCTCTACCCCTTTTTTTAATAAACTCACACACACCCTCCTTTTCCTTAACACTCTGCTCTTACACACACACACACACGCACACACAAATGCGCATGGAGATGTTGTCATCATGAATGAGGCAACAGCTTCTGAGCTCAAGGTTACAAGGCAATAAAACTGTTTGGCGTACTTCATGGGAAGACTTTTGTTAAGCCGAGGAACGAACTGTGCTTCCGACTGGGGGCTTGAATTAGAATTCTGCTCATCCATAGAAATCAGACAGAGGAGGACAAACAAGGTCACATATCCAGTGTGTTCTTACGAGGATAGTAGAGCAGAAAAGAAGATTTGAATAGGCGCCACAGTTTCCTAAAGCAGGGCTCTCAACCACTCAGCCAATTTTCATCAGTGGTCACAAACAACAGCATTGTTTCGGACTGGAGTCCTTGGTTCCCAGGGAGGAACACTGTACCTCCTCAACACTCGGCTCCCTTTTGGAGTTGTCCCTCCTAGTCGTGGGGTAATTACTGTAACTGTCACTCTTTTTGTTCTTTCTCATCGAAGGAAGAAAATGGAAAGTCTTTTCTTTCCCCCCTCTGCGGCCGCCCCGCATGCGCGGCGTAAACTGTGTCCACTTCAATTACGACCTCATTTCTGAGTAGAGGGGGGACTCTGCAGGGGTTCTGGTCTGCTGGCATGCCCATGTCTGTGTGTGTGTGTGTGTGTGTGTGATGGCATGTGTGGCTGTGGATGGGTTGTGGGTTGTGAGCTGGGGGCATGACCTGAGGATGGTTTGTTATTGGGTGAGTGTTGTCCCACCCAAACCATGGCCCTCACTCTCATCCAATGGCCCCCTGCCACCAGAAGATTTGCAAGTACACACACACTCATCTCAAGGCATCGTACTCCATGCTTCATTAACGCACCCCCCTACTTCCCACTGTGCATCTTTACCCCTCCCTCTTTTTTCCAGTGTTTTCCAACTTGTCTAGTTTGTGTTTTCTTCCCTCTTTCCAGTGCAACATGTCCACCCACGGCCAGCGGGGCGAGTGCTGGTGCGTTAACCCCTTAACCGGAGTCCAGATTCCAGAGACGCCTAAAGTCAGAGGGGATCCCAACTGTAACCAGTTCCAGGAGGAGCTCAGAGCGATGCCCACTGCAACAGCATCTCACTAGCCCAGTCCAGCACATTGTGACAGAGTTGGGTCTTCTTCAAATTTCTAAAGATTTTTCAGTTATTAGTTTATCAATGACCATGTTAAGATGTACCTTTACTTGGAGGCTTTGCTTCCTGTTTGACCTACAATTAAACAAAAAAAAATAGCTTGGATTTTTTTGAAGTGGGTTTGTATAAGGTACTTATTCACAGTTGGCACATCTCCAGTTAAGGGAAGCAGCAGGAGTACCAATGTAGGAAGCTAGGCAATGTACTGCAGAAAAATATATTTTTGATGAATAATGGCCATTCTGTAAGCCAAATATCGCTCTCTCCAAAGCCACCAGACTCAATTGGCAAAAACAGTAATTTTACTTCAGAGAACACAGGAGTTACCGGTCTACTGCTGCGCTGATTGTTTAGTTTGCCTGTGTTAGTGTGTGACTTTTGGTGTTTTAAAGCATTAGTTTGAATTCACCAAAGTCACACAATAACACAAACAAACTAGCTGATCAAGGCAGCTGTACACCGGCAAACTCCTCTGTTCTGCAAGGTAAAATGACTGATTTGCCAAAGG
Source organism: Lutjanus erythropterus (assembly GCF_056507025.1). Lineage (NCBI taxonomy): Eukaryota > Metazoa > Chordata > Actinopteri > Lutjaniformes > Lutjanidae > Lutjanus > Lutjanus erythropterus. The sequence goes on along the minus strand of NC_139324.1, from coordinate 1,849,857 downwards.
AGTCTGGTTGCTGTAGAGACAGCCATATATAGCTGCAGTTTCCAGTTAGAAAAGACTGTCTTGTCAAGGTGAAGCTTCAGTCTTCAAACTGAAGACCACGATCTACTGTAGGTAATACACTCACTATGGATAAGTACCTCCTACAACCCCACCCAAAAAAACCTGAACGATGTCTTTAATGAGTTTTGAGACTGTTTGAAACAGTGCAGGTGTGGGCTTCCACTGTGACATAATCCAAGAGATAAAAACAGATAACATACTTCGTAAGATTATATTCACATGTGATTAAGTCAATAATTTTAGATAATTTCATGATCAGCTGCAACTGTGTGTTGAAGGCTCTGACCATTTGAACACTCACATTCACACAGTGTACTGGATCCCTGCCAGCCTTGGTAAGAAGGTTTGATGTGATGCTAATGATGGGGCGGGGCTGCCACTGAACTTCTACTTTAGGCAGACAAGCCTAAAGTTGTCTTGAGTTGAGATGAAAGACTTACAGGTGCTTCTTGTTTTACATATCAAAGACATGTATGCACAGTCTCTAACCCATTTTAGTGCTAACACGTTATGTAACCTCGTTTTCATGAGTAAATACTTTGAAAGCAGGTTTTATCACTGTCATACTCTTCACTGATTATATCTTGTAAAAATTCCATGTTCATGCACCAACTTTGCTTCCTACATTGTTGGTTGTAAATTAATTAAATTCTATTTTGCTCTGACATTCATTGAAAAGGAGTTGTTTGTTGTTTTTATTGCGTTTTTTTTTTTTTTTTTTTACTGACATTTCACAGTAAGTAAATATGTGTTGTGTCAGTTTAACTCTCAAAGTAAACTCTGACACCATCTAAGTGTTTCTAAGAATCCACACCCATTGGTTTGATTGGCTGCAGAGACCTGTTGTTGTTTGTCAGCAGTTCTTCTATTAACACTTGTCAACTCCAAATAAGTGTCACTCAAGAAAAATTGCACTTACGGTAATTTCGCTGGGAAAATTGCTGTGTGGCATCATTATTCCTATCACTGCTGTGTGTGCAGACCTGCAATGTGTGTGAAAACGTATGTATGTCAGGATGCTTGTTTAGCTATATTCATGGGGTCACAAACCAGGAGCTTACTGTACTTGTGGGGACCAACCAGCTTTGTGGGGACCTAAATGCTGGACAGCACAAATCTAAAGGGCTGTTTGAGGGTTAAGAATTAGTTAGGTAGAATATTAGGCAGAAATTTAGGTAAAAATTAGGTATAATTAGTTTTTAGGATTTTGGTTTGAATTAAGTATAAGTTAGTTTTGATGTTCAGCAGTAAGTTGTGATGAGTAGGGTTTAGGTAAGGCGCTGGGGAATGCATTATGCCAAAGACAGGTCCCCACAAATTGGTAAAAGAAGCAGATGTGTGTTTTAGTGTATTCAACTACATTCATGGGGTCCATTATCAGGGAGCCCAATATACTTGTGGGGACCGACCAGCTTTGTGGGGACCAAAATGCTGGACCCCACAAGTTTAACACTAGAACAGCCAAGATGGACTGTTTTCAAATTTATATAAGTATCTGTATTTTCATTTAAAATGATTTTTATGCAAATTACACAGAAGGCAAAGAAACATAGTGATCATTTTTACCTATTTTGTGATAAGATTTTACCTGCCATAGGCAGCCACATTTACATGGAAATTGTTGCTGTTTTATATTGTTAATGTTAGTACAGTTGGAGATGCATCTGGGTTGCTTAGCAAGTATCATAGTCTTTGTCAATAAAATTTTACAAGTGATCTCGATTTCCAATCTCCTGACATTAAAATACAAATAATTAATTAATTAGGCTCAATTAAAAATAAAGTAGGGGAGATTGGGGACTTTTGTCACACTTTCTGTCTTAGCACCTATGACACACCAAATTTTTGTGTCAAAGCTCTCAAATTTTGAAGAGACCCTTATTTAGTACAAATAATGTGTTTCCAACTTTTTTGCTTGTATTTTTATACTCATTTCCAGCCTTTACCCATAGGCTATGATTATTTTTTGAGATGGTTGTAGGTGTTTGTTATTATTAATGTTAAAATAACATGTTTATAATCTTATAAAATACACGTAACTGTTTCTCGCTCTGAGTAATTCTACATTAATTTAAAATTTGAATTGGATCACTGATGGTTATTATTCTACAGAAAATACTGCTTTGAATATATGCAATCATTACGGTTTACTACACACCATGACATGCATATTGCTAAATATATAAACAAATTTGACAAAATTTAAATACTAAATAGATAAACAGAATAAAACAGAATAAATTTATTAATCTCTGTTATTTATCATAAGAGATTACAAAGGAAGTCAAAAGTCAAAATGACCACTTATGGCCATTCTGTTAGTCATGGAATTCTGGGACTTGTGTTAAAGAGGTGTTTGAGGGTTAGAATTTGGTTTTAGGGCTAAGGTTAGGATTAGGTTTAGGTTAGGGTCAGGGTAAGTGGCTGGGACAAACATTATGTCAATGATGGGTCCCCACAAATTTAGTAACACAAGTGTGTGTACGTGTGTGTGTGTTGCCAGGGTTACTAATGAAGTGTTGACATGAGCAGGGATTAAGAGTGGGGCTGACATTGACAAATGGGATACTAAGTGGGTAAAGGTGCCTATGAATAAACCAACCCAAGTACACAAATGCATGCAGAGACATACACACTCATGCACACACACATTTATGCTGCAGGTCATGGTCTAAAGAGAGGTAACCAGCGCTAAGTCCAAATGGAAGGGTGTAAGAGTAGCTATTAATGATAATGAACGCTCCTGATAAAACTGGATATTGGTACATGATGATGGAAATGTGTCTAACTTTGTCCAATTTTGTCTCGCTTTTACTGACTTTGCTGAAACAATTCTGCCATCCATTTGCTGTATGTAATCCACTGTTGAACCCATTATCCCTTGGACCACCAAGCCCATCATCATGAGTGATGGATGACATGGAATGTTTTTATCATACTGCAAAAAATGTATCTGTAATCCATTGCAGCCTATGTAAAAACACAGCGGGAATTGATTATTCAGCAGATGCAGCACATTCAGAAAGCTGTGTTATATATTTTAATTCCTGTGACAATTATGGAAGCATTTGGAATGGCTTGCATGTGAGTGACAGAAGTAGTTTCGTAACCTTCTGGCAGGTCAACAGGCCCTTGTTAACTTAAAGTGGTGGTGACATTCTCATAAATCCCAGTGATGGATCTGGAGATTTTAATGGTTGTGTGTTATGATGATTCTCTAAACCTCCACGAGATTTTAGAATGTGACTGAGTTCAAAAATAAGGTTGCACAGATAAAATCTGAGACATTAGTTTAGCTGTTTATAATAATAAAGTCATAATAGCTTGAATGCAAGCTACAGACATGAGCCTAAAATAGATAAGAAACAAATAAATATGCATGTGAATGCCTCTTTAAGGTGAAACTGACTGACTTAAAAGGTAGTTTGGAATTTTCTCAAATTAAATTTAGTGTTATTTTATCATGTCATATGCAAAAGGGTCATTGGTCCTTTAAATCACTCCTCCTTTTCAAACTGGAGTGCACTTCTTTGTAAGACTACACTGTTTTGTTACATACAAAAATACATTCTACATGCTTTAACAGTTAACCAGACCAAGTGGATATGTTCCAAAAGTAAGTTATTTCTTGTACAACCCAGTCTTTTCTATCTGCATTACAAATAATAGACAAAAAATAGACTTTACATTTTCAAATTGCACGCAGTGTTGGTGGCCTGACAGCTAAATTGGTTGTTTTCAGCTGTCCTATAAATTAAAGGCATAAAGGATTTAAAAAAAAAAAAAATGTGCAGGGTATACAACAAAGTCCAATTCTGCAAGCAGGTGATGTATTAACTTTTGTTAAGAGCAGATCCGACATCGTCATGGAAACAAAATCAACATGCAAACTGTTGCAATCTGGTGAAGTTTAGGAAAAGATTATGGTTTGGGTTAAAATGAGTACTTCCATTTATGTGCTAAAACAACTTAACGTTGGCTTTTGGTTTACTCTGGTGTCTTGGGTGAAATCCTTCATTTTCTCTGGGAATATAACCTAAGGATGTGCCATTTGAAAAAAGTATCTACAACTGATGTTTGAAATGCATTTCTGCACTACAGGCTGACATTCTTCTGTTTGATTCCCGTGGGATGGGAGTCAGTTTCATTATTCACTATTCATCACAGGACTGCGATGAGACAGGAAAACAAAAGTTAACAGGAGTGGGAATCGTAATAAAAATAGGCCAGTTTTTCATATATAAATATGCAGTCATTATTTTGCCTTTGTATTATTCTCTTTTTATTCACTCCTGTCTGTTCTCATGGCTGGTTGCTGCTACCTGACCAGTGCCATCACGTGTGGAGTGTGGCTTGATAGGAACACGATGGGAAGAAGGTTCTTTTTTCCAGGATATGGATAAGACAGGAGAATTTTTTTTTGAGAGTGGAATGGGACAGAAGTGAAAATCCCCTCCTGTGCCATCATCTATACTGCAAAAAGATACGATATCTCTTGATCAGTCTCAGCCAGCGAAGAAAAGGTTATACAGCCAAAATAACACAGGTTAAGTTTTTATATGTAAGACAGCCTTAGTACAAGTATTGCAAACACTTGGAAAAGTCTCCAAGAAAAGTCACTATCTATTTGCAATCAAAATGATTCAAGACCTGGGTGTCAAGAAAGGCCTCTTTGAAGTTTGGGCCAAAATTGTATCATATGAGACCACTCTTGACTGGCTTTGGCCTTGTAACCTTATACATGTGCCAGTGTGCCAGTTAGCTGAGCACCAGTCCCAGAAACACTCCAGCTACACTACAGCTTTACAGCTTTGTTTGTTTTTTGTGATATGCTTTTTGTGATTTTTTTTTTTTATAATTTCTTTTTATTTTGTCTTATTAATGCTGGGTTTTTGGCAGGGAGCTTGCTTTAAAAAATTGACAGCTTGGCTTGGTGTCACACATGAATATCAGGCGTCCTCGGGCTTGTTCAGCACATTTAATGGTAGTTTGAAGCTGGCCTTTTCTGAAAACAAATACAAAACAAGTGTCTTTTGTTTTGGGTTTGATACATCAGGCACAATGGGCTGAGGAGGGTAGTTTAGCAGTGGGAATAAGAGTGGGGGTGAGTATGTGTGTGTTTGCGTGATTGTCTGTGTGTGTGTGTGTGTGTGTGTGTGTGTGCGCAAAAGCACATGTGCGTGTATTGGCCTAGAGAGCCGAAAATCTGCCCTACTTTCAGGCTACTATTTCTTTTGTTAGCATTCAACAACTTCCCTTGATATGTTGATGGTGGGTCTGTGTCTAAGACTCACGGAAGCTGTACTTGTTGAATGTTAACAAAATAATTGTTGTTTTATCTTCGTTAAAATGACAAGGTGCTCCGATGTTAGCAGGAAGAACAACAGTGGAGACGTTTATCTTTGAATATGGACAAAGGAGGCAAGTATTATTTTTCAGCTTTATATAAAGATTCAATTAAAAAAACTATGCAAAAATAGACTATACTGTGGAACACAAGTGAACCCAGAGGTATGCGAAGGCTTCAGCTCTATATCATCAGAGGTAACAGTGCTGTAAATCTGCACAGATGTGGTTATGCACTTACATAGTTGCACTGTGCAAAAGAGCAAGAATAGAAAAATATATTTAATAAATTTAAGAGTGTTACAGGGGTGATATATTTTTGTAGGTCAGTCCAGAAGTTAGCTTTGGTCTAGTTTCCTTCCACAAAAAGCCAGTGAGATGTTTTCCTTTTTTTTTTTTTTTTTTTTTTTTTTTTTATCAGTGCAGGAAATAAACTCTGTGGCAAACAAAAGTTTATGTTACTTACTTACTTATGTTTTGTTCTGCAAGATAATCTTCACAAATTAACACTACTTTCATGATTTTTGTAATTTTTGTAATTTTGTTATCAGCAGAAGTTAAAACCTACGTTAAAGGCTATGAACAACCACCACGGTTGCTTGACTTAGTGTCAAGAGACTAGTGTGATGATGTCTAATGTCCCTGACAATTTCTCTTTTAGCCACTCATTAGCAACCACCTTTTTTAAGACAGATAAAAGCTTAAAAAACAAGTGGGGTATTTACTGATGTATTTTATGTTGTAAAAAATAAAATGTGAAAAAGTCTTAAGCTTGTGTTAACCACAGACCTTATTTCAGGCAAGAACCAAAAATGCATTGACTTCGAGACAAGGAACAGGAAGTGCTAATATGCTAACTCATTTCCTGGTTTTCCTGCAGCACTCGATAAGCTAATATCTTTAAGACAATATGCAACTGTCTGGCCATAGCACCATCCATAGCATGCTGACTCAAAGCCTCAGTCTTACTCTGTCCATCATTCCTCTCAGTTTACATAACATTGTATTACCTAAGTCAACTGTTCAGATCTCTGAGCACAGTGGAATCGCTTAAAATAATTTGAACTGACCAAGAACCTTCACAGCTACATAATAGAATTGAGTGGAAGCTAAGGGTTGAACTGGAGAATTGGCCTGTAATCTGTGATGGATAGGTACGACAGTTTGGTTTGTAATTTTACCATTTGCCCTCGTATTCTCTTACAGTAGTTACTCTAACCTGAGGGTTTGTTTACAACCTGTCTGGCTGCTTGTGTGTTTCTACTTGGCAACACATTTTATGACACCCAGGTCTACAACACAGTTTAAACATACTTAACAAACTTATAATGCGTTATAATGTACTTATAGCATTATAATTATAATTAAAAGCCATAGATGGATTACTGAACAGGACTACTGGGCACAGGTCCAGGGGCCCAAGGTCTGTTTGAAGTGACTGTTAACATTTCTTTGCAAACTGCACTTACAGAGAACAAGTTAATTTCATTTGCCAATGCATCAAAATTTTAGGTAAACTTAACAGGCAGATACAAAGTGAACATAACTTAAGACTGATAATTATATTTACTTACTTTTTCAAGGAAACCAGTTTCTTAGATTCTTACAATTAATATCAAGTCATCAAATTTTAGAATGTACCACAAGGAAACACAGTGACTACAAAGAGACATAAAACTACCACAAAGAGATACAAGACAGGGCAAGGTGTCTCCCCTTCTGGTGGACCACCATGGGACCTAACTTTAGAAAAAATATATGCAGTAGTCAATGGAGAGAGACCAATAATATTTTATCCTGTTTGAATTGCACTATATAATTACAGTCTGTCAATTTAAAAGAGCAGAACAAGTTCACAAGACAAAAACATTGTAGTTTGTCCTAAAACTGGTGAAGTGTAAGACTGTGAAGAAACACAATTAGAAAGACTACACACCCAGAAGTCATGTGTGTGGCATCATGACTTTCTCCCTTCAAACGCTAACATTACCTGCCTACATACAGCGCCTGTGTTTTTCGTACTGGGATGTAGTCACATGAGTGACAGATCTTGCTTGTGGCTGATAAAGGGCACCAGGAGTCCCTGGATAAAACACTTCAGGTAAGATAACATTACAAGGGACAGTGATGTTGATGATGATGACATATATATTGTTCCAAGACGAGAAAAGTACTTTACTGAGCGATTTCACTTCAAACTAAACTATGACAAACCGACCATAAACTGTGACTTTCTTGACCAGTAAATTTATCCCCTGATTTGATAAGACATCATATATATAATTCATGACACAAATCAAATGGGAAAAAAACTGTCACTTGCCATAGACCACATATTAGGTCCCATGGGGCACACCAGAAGGGGTGGAACTTCACCTTTCCATAAAACAACAAGCTACCTTTTTAGCCCTCACACCACCCCTTTAATTTATTTTAATAAAAACAATACATATAATATCACAAGACCTCAGTATTAGTTACCTTTAATTGTTGATGGCACAGTCACTTCTCCAAACAAGGGTTGTAAATTTTGTGCATTTTCCTGAACCAAAAGTTGAAAACGCGAACAACTGATTAATCATTAATCATTTATAAGATACATAGCACATTTATTCCCCTAATTTTCCTAATTGTCCTTTTTTCATGTTAAGTCAAAGTTTAAGTGCAGTTACTTCCATGACCATTCCAGATTTAAAATGAATATATAATCAGGGACCCCCAAGCTCTCAAAAAGGGGATGAATAATTTGAAGGGGGTGAAAAGTAAAAAGTCATGCTATTGCCACTATGAGAATTACAATACACTGTGTTCCCTGCAAAAAAGTCAGTGAGTGAGCAGCAGATGTGAGGTCTAATGATACTTGACCCTTGAAGTCACAAAATATTTTGTAATGTCAGATGATTATTGTTATAAGCAGTGAGAATATTATATGATTATGATATAGAAGTATATATTTATAATGCACAGACATAGGTGTAACATAAAGTGTTATCATTGGTGAAACACAGAACAACACATGGTGCCCTCGTCTGAGAGGAACATTATAACTGTGCCTTAAAATGCTCCTTTTATTGTTTGTAGGATGTCATATCTTAATCTCAAAGTTGGTTTACTTAACATGCAGTTGTGGTTCTCACAGTCACATCCGATCCATGCTGAAGAACCCCCCCATTTGGGATTCCGGGTCTAAGTCCGTCTTTGATGAAAGGGCTCGGATGAAAACTAGCAGACACTTGTCTGCCATCGTCTACCACCAGCATCGGAGGATTCCACCGCTAAGTCATATGATTTACTCCCAACCGCTGTACATTCTTTCAAATCTCCTTTCATCTCCGTCCCGGTGATGAAAAGAACCACCATTAGCTCTTTAAGAGATAGCATTATATAAGAGCACAAGCAGTGATTTGCAAAGATCCCAATTATGCAGTGTAAACATCTGCATGCCATTTGTACGCTTATGTCTTTAAATGCCCCATCATGGTTTCTGAAAGTCACATTTAATGATATGAGCCACAGGCAAATCAATGTACAAGCAAGTGAAAGCAATCCAGAGCTGCTGTGTATGATTTTACAGCACTGATCATTTGTTAAGTCACATTCGTTAATGTGTGCACAGACATGTGCGACCTCTGAGGTCTGAACGACGCACAAGTGCACGGCACAGCAGATCGTCCAGCATTAGAATGGAGTGAGGTGCGTGAGCTGATGTTAAATGTAGCCATCCAGCATCGTCAGCCTAATTATGTAATAAAAGGGGCATAAATGCTTTGAAGTCCTAAGTGCAGTTGTCAGTTTCTTTGAAGGCAAATAGTAATTGTCATGTTCACTGCCTCACAAATCAAATCTTCTACACATGTTTCCTCCTCCCTGAAGTCAAAGTCTGTGCCCTCCCTGCACACACAAACACACACACACACACACACACCACAACAACCTTTACGGCTGCCTTGATCTGCTCGCTTATACAGGAACTGCTGGGCCCTCCACCCTTTCATGCCCTGCTTCAGTCACCCACATCTGGAGCTGGTCAAAGTCTTAAGGTCCCCGGGGAAAGATTTTGGTGGCCCCAAAAAGAAAAGAGCCATTCTGTCACTTCCTGGAGTCCACAAGGGAATAAAAATGACCAGACACCCCTCTGCGTAGATGCACAAATCCTTAGATCTCCTCCATATTGCATCCTTATGACTGTCAGTGCAGGCTGCAGAAATAGAAAACAAAGTGCTGATCAAGAGCTGATATCAGTGACTTTGATTTGTGTATTAAATCTTCAGTTGAACAGGTGATTCCATTGTGCCTCATGATGGTTTTCAAAAGAGCATTGTGACAAATATGTGGGTGTGAATATCAAAACTGTTTTACAACAACTAAAATATCTATAGTCACTTTGGGCTGCATTTACCTCACCTTCTATTGATTTTCTATCTCTTATCTTCAGTCCACACCTTGTGTCTGCACAGACACAATTATATTTTGGTACAAGCATGCTGCATGCTGGGTACTAACAGAACATGTGGAATGCAGTTACATAATTAGGAAACATAAAAGTAACTGTATTCCATTTCAGTTACAAAAAAAGATGTATTCAGATTACTGATAGCTTAGCTTCTGTGTTGGTACTCCTCTCTTCTTTTTACCTTGTTGTGCACTTTACTCATCTTGGGTAAATGGACAAAAATTAAGAAACTGATGGAATATCTTTACAGTATTGGACTATATAAAAATATGATGTTGCTGGCAGGCACATCCTCGTACCTCCATATTTTGACTTTTTTTCTCATAATGCTATTGGTCATCCTTTATGTCTGTCAAAAATTAACAGTCCTGAATATTCAAGGTTTCTGACCAACAGCCATGATAAATAACTGTAAACAGGAACATTAGCAACAATCTATTAGACTGCCTTTTCTGCCTTTCAAAGAAGAGGGGAATGACTTTGTGGTACTATTTTTGGTACTAGGAAATGGTGGCAGAGAGAGACATCTTACTTTCTCTGTGTGCGTAAAAACACCATCTTAGCCATCAGACATGCTCTTCACCTTGGCTCCACGATATCTATCCCTGTGGTGGCAAGGAGAGGATGCGTTGGGAGGGCCGATGTGGTGAACAGACTTACCAATGTGTAATGTAAGACAGCCAATCAGAGGCATTATTGTATTTTGGCATAGGCATGCAAAATAATTGATCTATCATGATAAATACTGGATTGAGAGATTAATACATTTATTCTGTTAGTTTATGTTTTTAAAAATTAAATAAATGTTGTAAACTTTATTTATGTATTTCTCAGTATGCATGCCATTGCACGTAGTACACTATAATGATTGCACATATTCACAGCAGTGTTTTTCTGTAGGATAATAACCACCAGTGACCAGATTAAAATTTAACATCAATCTAGAACTTCTCAGAGCAAGAAACAGTTAAATGTATTTAGTGAGATTATAAAAATGCTATCTAGATATTAATAATAACAAATTTCCACTTAAAACCATCACAAAAAATAATCATAGCCTGTGGGCAAAGGCTGGCAAGAGTACAGAAATAAAACCAAAAAAGTTTGACAGCAGTTTTTGTTTGTTTGCTTGCTTTACAATAATATGTAAATCATTTACTTTTAAAATTTGAGTTTTAACACAGAAATTCAGTGAGTTATAGGCGCTGAGACAAAAAAGTGTTAAAACTGTCCAACTGTCCCTGGTCTCCCCTACTGTGTTTTTAATTGAGCCTAATTAATTCATTATTTGTATTTTCATATCGGGAAATTGGAAACTGAGACCACTTGTTAATTTTTTTTGACAGAGATAATGATAGTTGCTAAGCAACCAAGATGCATCTCTAGCTGTACAGAAAGTAACAATATAACAGTGGCAATTACCATGTTGTCAATATGATCGCCTATGGCTAAAAATAAGTTAAAGTTAACACATTCCCTTCCTTTTTGTGTGATTTATTTATATACAAAAACATTTTAAATGAAAATAGAGATACTTTTAGGTTAAGTCAGGTCCCAGCAGCATTGTATTTTTTGATTCAACAAAGTTATTGCACATAAATTTGAAAACAGTCACCTTAGCTGTTCTAATGTTTAATGGCTCACTGCAGCTGATGAGATTTATTGTGTAGGTATCAAAATTTGGTATAAAATGACCAGCATTTTTTCAATACTTGGACTGATAGGATCTAAACAATTTGGTCGGTGCCATAAAAGTATCGCTGTGTTTGGTAACCAGCACTATATTTAGGCAGTCTTCTATTTTTCATCATCTACAATAAAACTTTGGGGATTTTTGGATTAGGTTACTGACTACATTTTTTAAATAGGTAATTAGTAATTGTATGTACATTTTAAAAGTAAGTAACCCTACCAGTCCTGTGTCTGTCTGTGCACCTACATGAAGCTGCATGTGTGTGTGTCTTTGTGAATGGGCGTGTCTCTGGGGAGTCCACTGTGCTTTCCAGTCAGAATAAAGGCAGCTTTTCCATAACATGATGAAGCCTCCTCCAGGCTACAAATCCCTTCTTCCTAGTCATTTGAATAGTGCGCTGGTCCCACTAGATATTACCCCCCCCCCCCCCCCACCCCCCGAAGTTCAAACTCATGTTAAATGCCTTCCTTGTTCCTGTGCAATCTTTTTGACTATGGTCCTGAAAACCAGGTGACTTGCCCTCAGGCGAGGCTTTATACAGTCACATCCTGCATGCGATCCTTGTGGGTTTGCCTGGGTGTCTCAGACTTATGTCTAAGAGGTTTATCAGCTCGTGCCTCGGAGATTAGTCGGTGCTTACTATCAGGATGATTCCACTACAAACTGTACTTTTCAAGCCAATTTAGTGGCTACTCACTCCTCGTAAAAACACGAGACGCTAGAAATGAAACCCTCACCAGAGTGTTTAAATGAATACATAACTTTATTTAAATAAATGCTTTGTCATAACAAAAAAGACAAAGGTTAAAAGAGTACATAAATTACAAGTTGAATAAATATTACACAGTGATATTCATTTTAATAATTTGAGATTTTTTGTCTTTTTTTTTTCTTATTTGTCTTATGTAGTTCCAAATACTGACCATTTTATTTCCCATTATCCTCCTGCCACCGATGGGTCTATTTCACAAGCCAGTGAACACCAAATTATGAAAACCAATTGTGTTGTCTCATTACACCCAGAAAGTGTTATGTACTCAGAAAAAAGCTGTACTGTCGTTACTGTACTACTTAAGTATGAAATATGAGTTTAAACCAAGTAGGAGATGTGAAACCTGAGGAGGTCACTACTCGCAAACAGGTGTGAGGAGCAGAAAGTCACTAACATGAGCAGAGACTTTTGACCTCAACCTGCAGTCCAACCTGGAACAGTGAAATATTCACACACTGGATTGATCCAGACAGTGATTGCTGCCAGATATCATCATTTTTTGTCTCAAGAAAATCAAAGTGAAACTTGATCCTCCTGGTACCAGTATTGTGTTCCCCAGATTTCCATGACTCCTGGTAACTGTCTTGCTAACTGTATCTAATGTCATGCAATTGGTGACCCCGTGTTGGGGAAGTGGCTAGGCCCTGATTATGACCACTGACCATGGCGCTTGCTCTTCCTCTTTCCTTTCTCCTCCATCTCTTTCCCCTCCTCTACTCCCTATCTCAACTCTCATCTCTGTGCAATTGGCCATGAGAACATCTCTAGCTGTGTGTGTTACTTTAGATCTATTCTTTCCCTAAAAGATGTCACTGTATCGGAGGTCCCAGGCATGGGCTGCACAGCCCCTGTCGACTTATATTACCTCAAAGCACCACCTTTGAAAAGGTAAGCACAAGATAACACAACATTTAGCTTTTGTGGCTGTTTTTTTTTTTTTTTTTTGTTCCACTAACTTCATGATACCACATCTTAGGACGTCGTTGTGTGTCAATATCAATAGAGAGTAACTGAAATAAGTGCAAGCTGCTTTTTTTTTTTTTTTTTCGAAAGTGGTAAGTGGGGATTTTGTGTTGAAAGTGGGGCAAGGAGCCTTTGATAATATATTCACAACTGGAAGCCGTTTAGGATGCACATATCATTTCTCTTTTGTCGCAGCAAAGGAAACGGTTTGATTTACCTCCAAAACATCCTTTGGCTTCCCCTCTCTGGCAATCAAATACATTGGCATTCACATGAAGAAGCAAGAATCTTATAGCTTATTGGTTGTCAAAGAAAGAGAAGAGTGAGGTGTAACTGGGTGCAGTTACACGGCAGTTCCTCACACATCGTTCTTGTCCAGAATTGCCCCGAGGTACAGGCAGAGATTACAAATGGGTTTCTGACACCATTTACAGAACCTACCATTCATTGTTCTTCTCTTAAAGGGATAATTCAGATTATCTGAAGTGGGGTTCTATGAGGTACTTATTGATAGTCAGCGAAGCAGAGAGGTCCAGCTATGAAGCCAAGCTAAGATATGTATTGCTGTGGACAGGGTCAGCACCAACACCTATTTTAGCTACTTTTAGGCCAATTTAAGTGTACGCTATAGGCCTTAGGGGAAACTGGTTGAGCAAGAAAGAGTGATATTTTGGCTTATTTAACGGCATACTCCACTTGCAAAATCAGTAACTTTACCCCACAAAACACAGGAGTTGCTGGTCTGCGGCTGCCTTGATCTGTTAGTTTGTTTATGCTCCTGTGTGACTTTGATAAATCAAAACTACAAAAGTAGCACACACAAGTCACACAATAACACAAACAAGCATGCATCAGTAGACCAACAAGTCTCATGTTCTCTGAGGTCAAAATGACTGATTTCATCAATGGGGTTTGGTTGAGCAAGAGATGGCTATATTTGGCTTATAAGACAGTGGTTTTGTGTTAGAAAAAGCTGTCTGAGGGCAAGGTTAAAGGACCAGTGTGTAGGATTTAGTGGCATCTCGTGGTGAGATTGTAGATTACAACCAACTGATTATCCCTTGCCTCATCCTCCCCTTCCACGTGTTAGGAGGACCTACGGTGATTGCAAAACTCGTGAAAAATGAGAAAGACCTTATCTTAAGCCAGTGTTTGGTTTTACCAGTCTGGGCTACTATGATGTACGATTCTTATTCTCAGGTGACTATACAACAGACATATAAATTAAAATTTCTGGCATATTCTGAAAATATTCTAACTATTCTAAATATAGCTTACACCTGTCTACAGCAGTACATTGCTTAGCTTCCTTGTTGGTACTCTTCTGTTGCTCCAAGCTCGGGGTGTGCTTACTGGCATCTACTGTAGGTTATACACTGACTATGGATAAATACCTCATACAACCCCACTTAAAATAATCTGAACTCCCCCTTTTATAAGACTAGACCTCTTGATCATTGTATCAGCTGTGGGGCTGTCTGAGAAAGGAAATTGCCCCGTCATGATATCATTTTCACGTCACTATTTAAATGTATTTGCATGTAGGAAGGCACTGTGACTTGCACACCGAGAGAGAACTAAAGGACCCTGTTGTAACCTGTAACCTTTTTGTTTTAATCATGCTCCTCTTCCATGTAGGTAGGTAACCTTTGTACGGAGGCATGTAAGCAGAAGGCTTCCACAGGGTTAGCTTCGTTGACTGCCCTGTCATCCAATGACTTGGGGTCATTCTCCTGACAGGCTACAAGGACAAATTCTTTACAGGCTAAAATCTTTTTTTTCCCAAGCACAATTACATTGTTGTCATACTATGTTTCTACAGGAAAAACAGCATTCAATAACTATATTTAAAAGTAATGTAATACACCATGGTTACACTGTAGTAGCAGTACTGAGGGGAAACCACTTGATAAAGGAACATGGCTCAAAAGTGGGCAATCTTTACTTCACTGAAGGCAAAGAAAACAGCACAAACAAAACCATACAAAACTACACTTCACACAACTGAATCAGAGAAGCAACTGTCCCAACTGGCAAGTTTGATTATGCACTCAACTCGGAAAAGATCGAAATCAAACTTGAGTCCTGTCGCTTAAGCTGAAATCTTTATTTCACCGGTTAGAGTCAGTGCTCTCTAAGCTCTGTGTCGCCCTGCATGGCAGTGTCTGTTTAAATAGGCACAGTTGGCATATCAGGCTAGCTTCATTGTCGAAGAGCCACTTACATAGGTTCATCTGTGACGATCTGCTTGCTCTTTTGTTTCCAAACGCTACGTGTCCCAAGACATACATGGGTTATAGAGAAGGCCAGCCCCAAGACCACTTCAAGCGCTAGCAATACTTGTTGTGACAAAAATCAAACAAAAGAGTAAGAAATAAAAGGACATTCTTTTTTTTGTAATAGGCTCACTCCGTCATACACCAACACAGGCTGATACATACCACACGCACGCACTGTACACATCCACGCATTCATGCACGCATCATTTTTTGAAGTTACACATATCTAAGCAGGTTCCCCTATTTATAAGTGCTCTGACAGAACCACATACCCAGATAGAGTCAACTGTTACAGCATATCCCTATCTATTGTTTCTTTTTTTTTTCTTTTGGAAAACAGATAAAAAAACCAAATTGCGCCAATCGTCAGTTCCACAGTGGGTAAAACGAATCTGTTTTCAATCAACATGCCTGAAGCTTTCACAATGATATTGTGTTAATTTTACATCATACTAAGTGTTTTATTGAAACCCCCAGCCTCTATAAAAATATATCCATTGAGTGCATATATTTTCATGGATCTGCAGCCAGCGGACCTGCCTCATATAAGGGGGTCCCATGAGCAACAGTCAAGGGATCTTAGTAAATCTTCTGGGACTTTTCCCCTCATTTGGAGATGAGTGCTTGGTCAACAACAAGAAAAGAAAAGAAAAAAATGACAGGTGTCTCTTATTCAGCCTGTTCTTACGTTTGAATTTTTTTCTTCCTTTTTCTTTCAATTTGAAAAAAAACCCAAAACTCTTGAAGTGAACGGAGGGCGGAGCGTACAGGTGTGATTCAGAGAGGAAGCGTGGGCCCTGGGTCACATGGTGGTTAGGGGTGGGGAGGTGAGGGTCAAGGGTGGTCCGCCCCTATTTCACTCGTTGTTGTTGCTGCTTTCCAGGTCTTTACATTGAATGTCCCCTCCACTGTAGTCTGTGCCCGGGAGCTGAACCCCATATTTGTCCACACACCAGCAGATGCCTCGTTTGCGTCCACGAGATGGCTTGCACTGTGGGCCAGAAAATAAGGTTACAGTTCTGGTGAAACCAGGTATAAAAGTTAGAAAATATGACAAACATAAAGGGTTGGTTACACCAGGTTGTGGCACAAGAAGTTTACTTTGCACATGATCACAAAAAAGGCTAGTAGTTTGGAGACAGTGACTACTAAAAGGGTTAGTTAGTGAACTGTTGTAGCTGGCACCCTAATTTCTAATGTAATATGTAATGTGATATGCTATGTTCTTCGTTCATCTATAACCTACTTACAACTTAAGTAAGCTTATGTTAGCAAAACACTATCTATACTAGCTAATAAGTGTTTTGCAAACATTAGTCCACTTGAGATATGACTATATATGTATTTGCTTTTACAGGTTCCCCAACAACATCTTTTAATCATGTTCAAAGTTGTGAAAAGGGAAAAGTTGGTTGAGGTTTCAAAAGGGGTGGGACCTAGGAAGTCAATTGCGAATCCACTATGGCTGACCCGAATGCTTCAATGCACCGAAAATTTGAATGCTGCGGTTTTGTCTGTGTTTTCTACTGAAGAGAGCAAAGAGGTGCTGCATTGGCTGCACTGAAAAAGTAGCGAAGACTGACAAAGAGTGAGAAATTGAGCTTGTGTGTGGCATTTGATTACCTCAAAACCTGCACACATACCAAATAGGCATGTGCACATGATACGAGTGCACAGAGCAATATCTGCTACCAGAAAACTGTCCTGGCGAGGGAGCATTTCTGCTTGTAACTGCTTGCTGGCTTGACTTGGGCAGGGAGGCAAGGATGGAATACACAGAGGCTGATTTATAGTATCACTTCTGGTGTGTCCTTGAAAAAACTGTATGGTGTTTAGGTTTGTTAGCAGTTCAAGCAACTACTTTGCATCTAGAAATCCCAAGATCAGTATGTGGAGATATCTCTGATTATCTGGTCTCTCGAGACTAAGAGTCCAACTCTTAGCAATTCCAATGAGATGCACTGATTTTGCCATGCAATGTCACCATTTTGAATGCTGGTGTGACCAAACCTTAAATGTCTTTGGAGTCTTGGAGGGCTTTCTTTGTGCAGAGTTCAGAGTTTTCTGAAAAAAACTCACCTGCTTACGCTTGAAGAATCCTTTTCTGTCACAGTTGGGAAGGTACAAAGACAGAGCCATTACACGAGAAGTGTCCTTCATTCCCTGAATGATCCCATCCAGTTTTCTCCGGCATGGACCCTTTGGGCAAACACAGCACAAGGTCATGATCAAGCAACAAAGTCATTAGAGTTCATTCAGCATAGAGAAAGAGTTTGAGGTTGTGCAAATAAACTGAAATACACTTTATTCAGAACTCCAATTAAAAGTTTATTAAGATGTAACAGTGAAGGAAGCTACACGGGAGTAGCTTTCATTGCTGTCTTTTAATTCAAATTCTACACATAGAGGCTTTTAAATGATCCAAGATCAAACTAACGCTGAATACTTACAAATTCAGGCTCATGCTTGTCGATGGGCAGAGGAGAGTAGTCCATGGGGGAGCCCATGGAGCGCTGCTTGCCAAGCTTCCTCTTTTGCTCCTTGCGTAGCGCGTGGACTTTTTTACTGTTCACAATGTCTTTGGGAAGCAGAGGCACTTTAGCTGGCTGCAGCTCCTCTGTAATCTCTGTGGTTATGGGTTCCTCATGAGACTCACGATCTACATCAAAGCAATTAAAAAATACTCAGTCAGTGTCATATTTTTAAACCAAGCCACAGCTTCACATTAATGACATGTTAATAGGTGCATACAGACAGATATATATATATATATATATATACAGATGTTAGCATTCATTTGAAATCATATCTGTGTCATTCAGCCAATGTAAGTCAAATATTTTCATTTTAGCTCTGTTTCATGCTTTGGCAGGTAGCATGCAGCGGTTTCTTTGAACCTACTTAAGAACATCATAGTCCATTTTTGATATATTCTGGCAATAGATCCCCATAAATCTACTTGGACTGGACATTTAACTTTAAGATATTTGATTCTGTTTTCAAGATAAATGGTGATTGATAGGACAAAAACTTATTGCCTATTGGTGACAAAGGAAAAAGGAACTGTTAAAATCCTTAAATCTGTATTTAAAAGCATCACAACACCATGTGAGGGATGGGCTATTAAATGATGAAATTCATCTTCAAATTTTATTTGAACTAGAACATAAAATCAGGGAATGTAAAATGGCTCTATGAAGGGTAATGTCTAGTATAGTATCTAGTAACAGGCATCACAGACCCATAATCAGAAATTATGATGAACTGTGAAATGTAGAGATATGAGTTTACGGTTACTGGAAAGTAAATAGAGAGGTAACAATTAATTGTTCGGTATCTATTTTATTGAACTGATTATTTTATCTTCATTTTCTATCTGCATAAATCATAAATGTGAAGTTCTGCAGCTTGTCAATCCTTCACACATAAGCACAATACCAGGTGCTTTTCCCGGGGTTTGTGCCACCAACTGTTGCTTCCCATGTGTTTATAGAGGAGGAGGAGGAGGAGGGGAGGCTGCTGGGGCTCTGATCAACAGCTGATGAACAGCTAACGTAGGAGTTTAAACTCAGCTTACATCACCCAACCCCACCCTGCAACCCCCTTCTTCACTCGGAAACAGAAAAGTAAACATCCATTCATTAAAAACTTAGTAGAGCTGACCTGCATCCATGAAAACAAGTGACGATATGCTTTTGTCCTCATCCATATCAGTGACACACAATGGTCTCAAAGTTAGCTTAAGTCACACCTATATACAGATACATATGCAGACACCGGGCAGCGCATATTTGTGAGTATACAGACCTCTACAAGTTGGGGAAACTGCTTCACATGTTGCAGGCTGCCTACACCGTGCCTGGAAAATCTGCTAACACGTTATCTGGACTGCTAAACTTCAACAGGGACCGAGGCCTCTGAGTGTCGTTAACTTCACTGCAACGTGTCCCACATTAACTGATTCATATGTCAGGCTAAGGAAAATCCACTTGCTCTGTGGACTCATATAAATGCTTGTACATTTCTGTCACATTTCATGTACTTCTCCAACTCCAGCATTTCAGCTCCCCAAGGGGGCACTGTGGTCTCAGAGATCTGAAAGTCCCCCATTGGTGGGACTATTCACAGGTTGAAGTCCTTTATCCTCAACCTTGCCCCCCCACCTCCCCACCCCCACTATCTCCTATCAAATTGGGGCTCAGCCTCTTAAGCCTGGACCCCAAGCCAGAGGTTCTTTGAGGCCACAGAAAGAACCCCCCCGCCCCTTGGCTTAGCAGTACCATAAGTACAGAGTTATTGTGGGGACTTTGCCAGGCCCCAACGGGCTGGAGCGACGGTGCCAGTGGATGACCCTGGTTATATTTATCTGACAAGGAAACCCGCCGTGGTGCACAGGGCCAGACGCACTGAACCAGAGAGGAATGTTGGCCACTGACTATAGGCCAACTGCTGCTGAAAGACAAATCAACATCCATGCTTATGCAGGGGCATGAGAGAATATGTTGGAAAATATGATTTAACAAGTTGCCATAACTTCGCTGACTGGCCTGTTAGTACACAGCCACCGTAGCGAAAGGCACTGAGACGTACATCCGAGAAACTGATGTTCAAAGAGCCTGACACAGCATGAGCGTCTGGAGTCTCTTGGAGGGGAGGGGATGAGGAGAAGAGGGGAGGGGGCAGGGCGATTACCAGAATTGGGTCTTTGGCTTCTGCGCTGCACTGCCGTCTCTTTGAAATTAATCTCACAACTCATGACTTGGCAGGCCTTGGTTTGTGTTTAGATATGTCCTTGTGTCTCCCCGCTCAGACTACGAGGCTATTACCCGCTATAAATAAATACGTCAAACAGGCATTCCTATGTACACCATGCATGTGACTGCTGTGGAAAAACTCTTTATTTCTGCTGTACAGTCCAATAATTTCTCAGGGTGCTTGATTAAAATGCCACATATTTGGCAATGAAAGATGCTGTCGAAAATAAGGACTGTTTTTTTAATGTGCATTCTTGTTTCATGTGTAATCTCATTTCAGCATATAAAATGGCTAGACTAAGAAAGGTCTGAGCCATGGCACATCGATTATATTCACCTTACAAGTCAGTCACTTTAAGCAAATATCTCTTTAGAAAGAGTTTTTCATGCGCTTTTTAAAAGTGAGGTAGCTTTTGTAAAGACAATGGTGTCTGGCTTATTTTCTCTTCCACTCAGAAATTCATCTTTTCTGAAGTGGGCTCTTCGGTGCAGCCACAAATACTCAGTTTTTCCATGCTCAGGGTACCCAGCTTGTAAAGGAGGCTTAGGGGGTCTGTGTTTAACTCCTGAAACTCCGCCAAGGTGCTGGACAGAAGCCAAGTGAGCCAAGTCATGTGCAGCTCTTCCATTCAGCTGAGCCCAAAGCTGTGCTGCTATCTCTCCCTGTCTCTCTCTGCCCGAGCTAAAGATTTCATTAGGACGAGAGGAGTGAGGAGCCAAGGGAGGTGCACCTGATACTTCTCTGTTTAAAAATTAACATCTGCACACAATTATGCTTCATGAATATCCCAAGTTTCTTATGGGCAGCAGTCCAAGCATGAAAGATAAGCTACCCCTTCTTTGGATTTTTCTCTCCACTGGACCTTTAAGACTATAATAATACCATTTAGAGTGCAAAAAAAGCCAGGACAATAGATTCTCTCACCTTTCATTGGATTTCCCAGCATTACACCACATTTGTTATGTCCTGCCTTTGATTAAGTCAGTCCCTGCACTGCATCTGAAATTACATCTTTACAAGATGTAAGAGAGGAGTGAATAAAGGTGCTGTTTAATCTCAACAGGGGGTAGGACAAGATAATGTGGGGATAAATGAGCCTGAGGGCCTGTGACATATAAAGAACCAGGTGAGTAAACCATCCTTCGGCCTCAGACTGACTCTGCTACTTAATATTTGAAAGCGAGGCCATGGCCTGATAACCCTGCAGTTTCTAGAGCAGAAAGGGAGGTGTGAATAAGCCAGTAGAGTCTTGCAAGAAAACTGTGGATGTAGGTTCAGCCACACAAGAGTTAAGTCATGATGACCAAAAGGCTTTTCAGACTCGAGGCAAAGTGACCACTGAGAACTCTGAGGTACTAACACTGAGGTAGTAAAATAATTAGCAGATAAAATGAAAGGGTTAGCATCACTAGAGTAAAAAATTATGGCATGGATTGCTGAACATGCACCAATCCATTGTTTGGTGACTGGAATTTGACGATTTTCATCTTGATCAGCCATGTGC
Source organism: Lutjanus erythropterus (assembly GCF_056507025.1). Lineage (NCBI taxonomy): Eukaryota > Metazoa > Chordata > Actinopteri > Lutjaniformes > Lutjanidae > Lutjanus > Lutjanus erythropterus. The sequence goes on along the minus strand of NC_139324.1, from coordinate 1,828,032 downwards.
ACAGCAACACAGGTGGTCACAGCCATGCACATCCTAGCACGGCATAAGTGTTCATAAGCGAAGACGACACAAAATTCGCAATTTGTAATACTTGTAAGGCCAAAATAAGCTGTGGAGGAACAACCATGAAAATGTTCAGAACACTTTAAGCAGCATTGGCCTGCTGAACATGACCAATTTGAAAAAACCTAACAAATGCAACACAGCTAAAGCTTAAGTTTGTGTCTATCATTGCTATCCTTCTGCTATCTGTAAAACTGTGTATGCTGTCAATTATAGTTCTTGGACAGAAAGAAAGAAAATTGGAATCTGCCCAAATCCGAAATTGGCAAGTCAGACTTTTACAAAGTCTGAATCTGCCAAGAAAATTGCAGTCTGTGCATTTCCACCAGTTGCATTTCCCTAAAGTGACCGTTTTGATCCCACAAATCCAAGACGATGCACCTCTGCACATGACTTGACAGCAGTCCACAAAGCCTGAATACAGGAGAAGACTGAAAGGCTTCATTCCAAACCAGATGGTAAGGAAGAAAATATAGACTTGTGTGCATGACTTTGTTTGACCATCCCCAAGTGTAAAGATGTTATGTTTTGACCTTTATGTCCTGTTTTTTCTATGGAATTTCAGTTGTTCGACCCTGTTCGTGGTCTCAATCAGCTTCTAAAAAATGCAGGAAATAACTCTTCCCATGGTATTGTGCACACTGAACATGTTCATTGCAATCAAAAAGTTTCCTGCTTTTCTGAATACATGATATAAATAGCAACAAGAACAATTCAAGGATTATAAATCGCAAAACAGGACTTTTGAGAGGATGCAAAATCTTTCCAAGAGGGAAATGCTGCTGTAGGTAAGCAAACTTTCTGGCCTGTTTATGGCTTCTGCTGTGCAAATTAATGCTCAATCCATCTGCAACCATCCTGCAAAAACTGCATTATCAGAGGCACACTTCTACTGTACATTCCTAATTTTGGTCTGAGGTCTCATCCTACATCTGGGTTTTGGTTTTCAACAAGCCACATAGATGGACACAACCTCTTTTTGGGTCACCATCACCACAGCACAATTGCTGGGTGTGACGATGTTCTAACTCCCCAGTGGCAGAAGCAGCTATTTTGGCACGAGTCGAGCGCTCCTGGTTGTACTGTGCAAAGCTGATCCGCAAGCAGCACGAAAAGAAACATCACAGTGGGCAAATGACAAACTTCAACATTAATTTGGGGTCAGCACTTTTCTTTGTGGGGGTTTTTCAATATAATGGTGTGAATCACAGCACACCAAAGACTGGGCAAAGCACCTGTTTATGTAACATGATAGATGCAGCATTTGAAGTAGAATATTTGTGATATTAAAATGTGCTTTTAGTGAAGTATTTAAGAGGAAGCACTTTTCAATGCCAAAGATGAACTGAACCACAGGGACAGGAAACAATAAACAGTTCATTTGTCTCACATTCTGAGAAACACCAACATTTCAGAGAAGTCACTTGAGCCTCTATTGTTTACCCTGCTTTCAACTGGAAACTGCAAAAAACTCTGTGGTTTATGTTAAGGTCCTTGTAGTAAGTACTAGTTAACAGGTAATAAATCCCTTATTAGATGGTTATTTATAATCTTATATTTAAATGATAATATTTAAATGTTACTAACAGCATCATAAACATTTATAAGCACTTATAAGAAACTTAACAGTTTATAGACTGCTTAAGAATGTTAATAAAGACTTACGTTTTTAGGAATTGTGTATAATTGCATTACAAACATGTTATTGTTCGAAGCTTTTTTTTACGAGGCATTGTTCTCACTTTAGATTTGGTAACTGCAAAGCATAGTAAATGTATAGTTAACTGTTAATAAGTGCATAATAAAGCATTTATTAACCATAACCTGGGCGTTGCACTTGCATTAGATCATGTAGCTGCAAAAAAAAAAAAATGTAAATGTAAACAGTAAATAACTGAATAGGCAACTGCCAGTGAATGCATAATAAAGTATGTATTAATCTAAGTAAGGCACAAAAAAGGTTTAGTAAATGTGTAACAATAACATAGTCTCACATAACCAGACCTGTCTCCTCAGTGATCAGCGCTGGAGAAAAATCTGGCTCCACACATGATCATGCTGTAGGGGAAAATGCACACTCTGGCTTGTTTGTATTCATCTAAACCAATCACAACCGTCTTAGGTGGCGCTAAGCCCAGGATGCAGCAATGGTAACCCTGATTTGTTTTAGTGGAATATTTCCATGTGGGGAGGTGACCCTGACATTAAAATCTCTGAATCACCTCAAAAGAAACTGCAGCAACTGATAGCTTGTTTACATTCTTTACTGTTTGCGATGCAGGCGCTCTTTTGCCATTTTCAGCGTGTAGATTGCTAGCTCGAAGGTGGTTGTTGTTTCCCGTGGATTCCGTGATGCTGCCTAAAAACAAGTGTCCAATGGCAGGATTATACCCACAGAGTGCACACAGCAAGTCAGACTAACAATGACATAACAGGGAAGTTAATAAACTCATTAAATATGTTTGTAATGCTATTATTAACAACTATAAGAAACTCATAAGGCTTTAATTAATGTTTTTAAGCAGTCTATAAACTGTTACCAAGTGCTTATAAATGTCTTATAAGACATTAAATATGTTTATGATGCTATTAACCATTATATATAGACTTATAAACACACAAAAATGTTAATAAGTACCTCATAAGGGTTTTTATTAACTATTAACTAATGACTATTACAAGGAACTTAATGAAAAGGCTCACCAAACACTCCTCTGTAGACACAATGAGATGATTTTAGTCCTTTGTTGCGCCATGCTAACATGTAACCAGGTGTTGGAGGTGAGATTGCAGTGCACAGGTCAGGTGTAAACATATGTGACATCATTTTAAAAGCCCAGCATGTGGCTCTCCATGCCCTTTTTGAATCACATGCTGTTGGCGCAGAAAGACTACAGTGAGTGCTGATTTGTTTCACAGCTGTTGCCACCAGCAGGCTAGGTGTCAGTGACCAATAAGCTGTACAAATACCACTGTAAAGTTTTATAGCTAGAAATCAGACAAGTGTGCCAAAGAGGTTAGGTGCTTGCCAGCGACAGCTCTGGTGCTGCAGACAGTGCCTGTGATCACACTGTACCTCAAAATGCTATGCGCAGACAAAACCAGCACAACATCAATAGTATCCATATCATGTCTGAGAAACCAGCTTCTTGGCATTGCATTCTCTATGAATCGCATGCTTTTTCTAGCAGTCCCCGTGTGATATCTTGACAAAATGACCTTTCAAATAATTCTCCCTAGCACCTGCAACAGATCAGTTGCAGCATGCTAAGCTTTCACTGCACTGTCTCAGATGTTCAAGGTGAGACGGATGGAAAGCCAAATACAGTTCTTTCCTTTCGCATGAGCCCATCATGAAGCTGTCAGGCAGCTGGGACCACACGTGACCAGGGCTATATCTAACGTGGCATGTCTGCAGAAGCACGCAACGTCCGCAGCAGAAAGAGTACAGTGGCTGGTAGTCATTAGACTAAGTGAACAGTCAGAGAGAATTTTACCCCTTGCTTTAGCTCCTGCGACCCAGCGAGCAGCTGTGTCAGTGACACTGCAGACATGGGAAAAGCAGAAGGCAGTTGCACAGCTCTCTAGAAGTGTGTGATGACAAGTGATTCTGTGTGGTGCTTTGAATGTGACTGTACATATGTGGAGTTCTCTGGCAAACATTAAGCATCAGAAGCCTGCAGTCGCTTGACTCGCTCATGAATGTAAATATCAATGACAAGGAAATGTGACATGAGAAAAACCACTAAGTATTCACTGTGGCTGAAATAAATCTACATCTACACACATGCAAAGAGCTGAGACAAATGTAAAGCATTAAAGTTGTCAGTAAAGGCACCAGGTTTCCTGTTGCTATGCTAATAAGGGGAATAGTGTTTCTGTGTGTGTGTGTGTGTGTGTGTGTGTGTGTGTGTGTGTGTGTGTGTGTGTGTGTGTGCAGTATTCTGGATTTGGAACCACTCCCTAATCATCTTTTGTTTCTTGGCAGAGAGCAATCTGTTAAAACATAAGGCCCTTTCAGAAGCTTGAAGGACGAGGGGCCTGCTGCTATGAAGTCATATCTGTTGGCAAGCTTTCCAGGGTCTGATTCACTTGTAGGGGGGCTAACAAAGTCTGAGTGCCCCCCAAAGCACATACCACCTTCTGTGCCTTACAATCCAAACAACTCCTGCCATCACAGCACAGGAGCAAAAACGTGAATTAATGCACCGCTGGGACATGAACCTAGACGCGGAGCAGAGCGATGGCTGGGATTCTTTTTCTTGCACCGGGCAGAGGGGAGCGGGGGGACTGCAGGATAGCAAAGATTCCTCTCTCCCATTGTTTGGCTGCCCCAGTCAATATTTAGTAGACTGCAGCTCTCATGGTCTCCCGAGTGTTGCGGACACTTGAGCTCCTCCTCCTCCTTGCTGTGTTTGCCTTGCTCAGCTGGTGCAGCACACAGACAGCTGCAACCCCACACCGCAGGAAACCAGAAGCTCACCTCACCACCAGCGCCCATCGGCGGGGCTGTTTGACAGAAGGCCCTTCAGAGCAAAGAGGGAGCCAGAGGCATTCTGCTGAATCACTGCCTTGTGACTGAGCGCTCATGCAATGAATGCACTGCCAGAGGGAGGAAAAGATGCTCTGATTACCTCTGTGGGCCAACAAAGAAGTCAGGTTCTGCGAGTGTATGTGTGTGTTTGAGTGTGTCTGAGTGTGTGCGTTCAAAGCTTGAGTGAGACAAAACTGCCTGAGGTGCCATCACTCACAACAGTCACACACAATGCACACCCAGACACCCACACAGCCCCGCCCAACATGTGAGCAAACATGCTCACACACACTTTAAACACACACACACACACACACACACATAACTGATAGCCTATTTGTTTCAGCTGGCGATCAGTGGTTTGCAAAACACAAGGTTTGTTGGGTATTTTTGGACAAACCACACTGTCCTGTCATGTCATTAAGAGGCCAGGCAACAGCAAACACTCGCTGGGTGCAAACAGCCTAATGACTCTGTCAACAGCCAAAGTGAGCCTGGTGGTAGCCCATTTTATAGAATGAGGCATGTAGCCAAAACCTTTGTGGTTACCACCTACTTATCTAGTTGCTGACAAGCTGCTGAAACTCTTGAGTGACAGTGAACTTCTCTGCTACACTTTAAAATGTCTTAAATCATTCAAGGCTGACTGGCTCAGTCTGTCTCTGTGTCTTTCTCTCTTCTTTTCTCTCTGCATGCAGCTTTAGCGGTAATCCGAGTCTGAACAACATGCTTGGGGTTGCCTGCAGACCTAAATAACAAGACAAGAAGTTTGGAGAGGTACCCCATTCCTTCACATATCATCTATACAATGTGTTTCGGGTAGATTTCAAGTCTCAAACAGTTAAAAGGATCTTGGAAAGAAGCAATAATAATAATAATAATAATAATAATAATAATAATAAATTGACATGAAAGCTTCATGCGCTCCAGCATGAGGATGGAAAATAGTGCTGTTTGACAGACACTTGTTACACAGGTAGATATTAAAGGCGGCAATTTGTAAATTAAGCTCTGATTTAGGGGTTTCCACATTTCCTTTTAATATCCCGAGCGCACAGAGCGCGTTTCCTAAAGTTTTTCATTGGAAACCTCTTAAGAGAAAAGCATGTAATAATAATCCGCTCTGCCTTCAAATGTAAATATTTAAGGCAATGGAGCTGCCCGGATCCTTGCAAGCCGCTCCTGGCTTTTGCCGGACCGCAGTTTGACAACCACCGTCCCGCAATGGAAGCTCAAATCAGCCAGGACGCAGCATGTGCGCGCAACGCAGCGGAGCGTCAAGCCGCCCGCAGCAGATTGGCCGAGAACACCGCACATCTGAAGCGCTGGTACACCTTGTGTTATTATTATGAAGACTCATAACGAGCAGCAGAACATTAGAGCTGGATGCAGGAGGCGATCCAAAGCGCGCTCCTACCCCTACGCACAGCCGAGAGGAGGAATAAGCTCCTGCAGCCAGTTTAATCAAGGCAGTGGATAAAAGTTAATCAGATGGCACCTCAACCCATCTGTCAGAGAGCAGAGGAGCCGGCTACTCAGGCTCTATTGCAGCGGGAGGAGAGGGACCCACCTGGGGTCTCTGGAAGTGAGGGCAAAAGGAGGAAAATGATCTGTAAAGTCATTTAACTTGCTGAAAATTGCTGGATTTATCATGAAAGACACTCTATTAGACCTTGAAATACCACTACAGCACACAGTGGATCACCACTCAGGGACATCATAGAGAAGGGGAGACCCTGAGTTCTTCTTCTTTTTTTTTGCACTGATGCGTTCAGATCTGCAGCCACATTCTGGTTCCTAAGCATGCATTAAGCCAGCCGGCCGGTGTGAGCGCGTCTTACCTACGGGCGGGTGAGCAGGTTTGTATCCTTTCTCGTTGGTGCATACTCCCCTGCCGTGGAGGAGGGCGTGCAGGGGCTTCTCCTCCCCGCTCCTCGGCAGGCAGCGGAGGCCCTGGGTGCACGTCCCGGTGTAAACGCCGCACGCCTGCCCCTCAGACAGCGCGCATGTTAGGCAGCAGCCGCAGCCCGGCTCCTTGACCAGCTGGCAGCCGACCGGGACCGGAGGGCACATGGACAGCGCCTTCGCGTCACAGGGCTCGCACGGCACGTATGAGCCCAAGCAGCCGGACAGCCCCAAGATAAATGTCACCAAGAGGCAAAAACTCAGAAACATTGTTGGTGCTCTCTTCAGTTATCGCATAAAAGCACAAATGCGAAGAGGAGGGGAAAAAGTAGACTGGTCTAATGAGCACAATGCCTCAGTCAGATAATCCGATTTTTAAAGCTAAAGCCAAGAGTCTTTATCCAGGAGTGTTGCTATCTATTTAAAAAAAATAAAAAAAATAAAAATAAACATTCATTACAGGATTTGCGCCCACAAAAAAGAGCTCAAATAAAACAATTTCAAATATATGTGCTATTTCTCCCGAGATATTGTCCTCTACAGGAGCAAGGCAGGTCCTTGCACAAAATCTCTCAAACTTCTCTCCCCTTGAGTTTGGACTCCAGTACTTTCTCCACCACAAGTTTTCAGAGCAGACTGATCAACTTGAGAGCTGCCTTGCCTTTTTAAAAACAGCCGAGCCCAAACCCCTAACTATGAATACGCTAAACAGCAGGCAAGGGAGGCGCACTTGTTCCACGGCTTGGCAGACGGCCAAACAGTTTTTTTTTTTTTTTTCAGCAGCAGCAGCAGCAGCAGCAGCAGGAGGAGGCTCGCTCTTTCACCCTGAAGGCTGAACTGATGCCGAGGTGCAAGAGGCAACAACAACGGAGAGCAACACAACGCGACGCCTCATCCAAACGTTTGAGCAGGGCAGGACGCGCTGCTCCAAACCTGCTGCTTCAAACTCTCCACAAGAGATCCGAGCCACACTGTAAAAAATGTCACACTCGACAAGTCTCACGCACTCTACTGCTTGTGAGACAAACGATCTCTCTCTCTCTTCTTTTTACAGTGGGTGCCAAAATTCTCCTTGAGAGTCATAAAAACTCTCCAAGATTTAAAACCAGACTGATACTGAATTTTGGGGGCCAATGCCGATAACAATATTCGGAAAAAAATCAGTATTAATATACTGGCCAATATTGCAAAGATCCCTTTAATGTGGATGTCAAACACTGGTGACAAAGATACACAGATACAAAAATAAGATAGGGAGGCTTGATATTTTACAGTTTAACAGTTTAAAATTATATATACATACTGATATAGCTGTGACAGGCCAATAATGGGCATTAATATTGGTCGACTGATATATACTAAACTTGAATTAAGAGAAAATATCAAATATACATAAAATGCTGCCTAAAAAACAAAACAAAAAACAAAACAATCTGCATTATTGTGTCCAAAAACTACATAAATGCATCAGCACATATCAGACAACATATACAGCAATATCTATATAAACTGATATCACTGTGATAGGCCAATATGAGTAGATAATAATGGCACAATCGGCAGTGTTCTGTCAAAATACTACATATATTGGCACATATCAGACAATGTGTACACCAATACCAGTATAAACTGGTATAGCTGTGATAAGCCAATATCAGCCATTCATATCGATCAACTGATATATATTACACTTGAATTATGAAAAAAAGTATCAAACATTCATAAAATGCATCCTATAAAAAAAATTAAAAACAATCTGCATTATTGTGTCAAAAAAACATATATATTTATATATATATTGGCACATACTGGAGAACCTTTATGCCAATACCAAAATAGGTCTGTCGAGCTGTGATGGGCCAATATCAACCAGTAATACTGGTCGACTGGCATATCTGTCTGGCTCAACCAAGATTAAAAAGAAAGTCTTGAAATCATTTGTCTTGTGTCCCCACTTTGACAATTCACTGCATCATTGTGTGAAATGAGTTAAAATAACGTGCAGATTTCAGAGTCATGGTTTGAAAACATCTGAAACTTTGGTCCAAGTCTCAAGGAAAAGTCATTTTCTTACATCATGACTCTTTCTCCTGTGGCCATAGAGAATAAATCATCGGTAACCCCCCTGCTTGAGTCATAAGTACCTCATTGTCATGGGTTGAACAGAATATCCTTAGTAAGGAAAAGTAGGCCAGAGCTGAAGCTGCTGCTCTGTGGCTCTGCGCCACACTGGAATGATCACATGTGTGCTCATTACTGAATCATTCACTTAGGCTATGTAAAGACTTGGACAAGAGAACGGATTTCTAGTTATTTATTTGTACACTTGTTTGTTTGTTTGTGAAGGGATACCTGCTCCGGTCTACAAGACAAATAAAGCCTGCACCTGTTGCTTCCATTGGACACCATTTGTGTAACAAATGGAGCCAGAAGGGAAATCCAACAACATGTCTCCTTTCTGTCTCTCTCTCTCTCTCACACACACACACTCATGGATATATATATATATATATAGAGAGAGAGAAAGAGAAACAGAGAAAAAAGGATGTCACGAACTCTAAGATTTGACGCAAAACCTTGACAACTTAAGTGCCACAGGCCTCTATTATTTTATAGCCTGTATGCAGAATAACGGCTGATTGTTTCAGCGTGTGCTCTGCTCGCACCACACATGCACCCTAAATCAGCCCAGCCTGGGCTGTTATATCCATCTCTGCAGCTTTCAGGGCAGATTTTTCTTCCTTAAGTAATACTGTTGTGTCAAGAAGCTATATCGGCTGTCCTTCACGCATCCACTCACTGCTTGATAAACAGCAACAGCCATTTCCTAAATGTGGCTGTTTTACCTAACTCTGAATGTGCAGGCTGGGGATCCACAGTGATTTCCTCAGGTTTGTTAAGCAGTTGACCACTAGAAGGCACTGTTAACAATGATAAGCTCTGCAGAGGAGCTCACTCACATATCCTCTGCAGAAGAAATCAGAGAAAATGTCCACATTAACTGATAGATTTATATGTCATCAAAGCTGTAATAGCACAATACAGTACTGGAGTCTATGCTGCTATTGTATTGAACACATTAATGTAAATATAATGCTACTCAAGTATTTATTTTCTACCAAAAACATTGTCTATGGAATTTGCGAGTCAATAATTACATAATCTCACTCATATGAAACTGAATTCACATGGGCATTGGTAATTTACTTTGGAATAGCTGTCATAAATGAGATTCGTTTTCACCAGAACATTAGCGTGGCAAATGTTTAGTGTTTTCTTTACTTCAATTCAGCCTTGATTCTATAAAACTTGGTTTACAGAGGATGTCAAAGGGTTCCATAACCACTGTTTACATATCTGGGCTGTTTTTTTTTTTCCATGGCTTTTCCTCTGGTTTTCCTTACATGCCTTCATCCATGCTATCACTTTTCCATCTTCTGCATTCAGCAATAAACATCTGGAGTGGACTTTTTTCAGTTTTCATTTTTTTCAGTTTGACCCAAAAAAAAAGCAGTGGCAGATTCAGGATGTCTGTGGGGCAGGGGCAAAAAAAATAAAAAGGTCACCAGCCGTATGACATGGGGCACCAGCGCGCCAAAAGTTGTGATGCACTTCATCATGTTTTGCCCACTGGAAGGGCACTCTAGAGGACTCTTTATCGTGTCTTGTCCACTGGAAGGGCATTCTAGAGGACATGCTATCCCATGTTGTCTTCTGGAAGGGCACGCCATAGGGCATTTCACATTTTCTCCCCTAGAAGGGCACTCTGTTGGGCACTTTATCACCTTTTGTCCTCTTGAAGGGCACTGTAGAGGGCATTTTATCATATTTCATCTATCACAGGTACTTTTGTGGGTAGCTTTCCCTGCCCCCTCTTGACTCCACCAGTGCACAAAGGGATAGAACCTGGAAAACAAAGAGGGACACAAATTAATCCAGTTGAGTGATTTGTGATGGTTTAATTTCTCACCGGCCAGCTCCCGAGCAAAGGACTGTGGTGAGTCAGTGTTCCCTCCAAAACCAACATGAGCGGCAAAACCCAGCAAGAGCAAACTAAGACATAAATCTGAGCTCCTCTGGCCAAACCAGAGCAGTGATAATGAACAGGATTAAGGCAGCAAAGCAGTGTGGATTATTGATGCATCCACCAAATCTCAGCTGGGCATGGGATGATGGATGAAGAGAGGGGATGACAAATTAGGAAAGGAAAATATGCTCCCAATACAAGCTCCAGTTGAGGATGCACAATATTATAAATGTTATCATCACTGAGGGGACACAATGTTCTTGTTCCCTTTTCTCTGTCCTTGTTTTAGCTCAATGCAAATCTCAGTTCCCCAAAGATAAGTTCATGCATCAATCCATCCACTCCTCCCTCTGTCCCACCCTCCTAGCCATGCACTTAAAGGAGCTGCACAAAATGCAAACTGACTAAATTATGTCTTTGGGTGGTGGTAAAAACACAGAAAGCTACTTCTAAGGGCCAGAAGACTCATTACTTGACACTGCAATTTCCCAGACTCCTTCTACTCAACACATTTTCAACAATGTAACTGCAGTCCAAGTGACCATCACAGTACATTTCAGCAACTGAGGCTTAAAGCAGCCCCAGCTACATCATTTTCTTTGTTGAAAGATGAAGGACGATAATGCATTTGCTGCCATCTGTTATCTAGAGATGGGTGTGGTTTCAAGAGCAAAAAATTGAATGTAGGTGGTTTTCACAGTTGACTACCTGACAGAAGCCATCTTTAGGAAAAGTTTATTTGACGTGTACTTTGATACTTTAGTTTGGCCCATGTTCGATCTATTGACACTGGAGAGGCAGGATTTATGACCTGTCCTGCAGGAAGTCACCAGGGGGCGATCAAGATACTTTGGCTTCACTTTTGGCTACCACACTTTTAACTGCAACAAATTAATTGGCAGTGCACATTGTCATCCTATGGTCACATCCCCCTAAATCAACACTAGACAAAATATGATCCAAATTTACAACGGTAGCTGAGGGAAAAAGTTACATGTGTGTTGGATAACTTGAGTCTCTGTCACCGCACGGTGTGTATCTCGGCACTTTATTCTTGCAATTCAGACACTTGCAGGCACTAGTTTGCTACTACTCTAACACAAATCACACATAAAATTGAAAGCTATCGAGAGCCTTACACATGCTAACAAACTAATATGGAACATGAAACGCTGCACATATAACCAGTGGTGGTGGGTTACATTTTGAGATCGGTATGAACCACTGGAAACATTTAAACGTGAAAGAGATGGCTAGAGAAGAGAAAGGGAGTGAGTGATTATTATTATGATATAAACTTTCTTTGATCATGACGCTTGAATGTTACTCTAAAATTCGGAGGTTTACACTACAGACTGGAGTCTCTGTTAACAGTGACAAACTGTACTATATGAGCCTGTGCTGTCCTGCCATTTGGCCTTTGTGCCATCAAAAAACTGACACTGACAAAAATGACACCAAAGGCCAAGTGATTTTGCCCCTAAAATTATTAAATTCCACACCCAGCAGGTAATCATAATGGCTGTTTCTTTCTGTTTTTACTTTCATACTTTGCCCCAGTTTATGTTTACTTGCACAAGACTCAGTGGAGCCACAATAACCACATTTATGGGAAACATGCTTAGTTGAAATAAAACGGAATTTTCCTTTAAGGTACATAATGCACACAGTCACTTGTTGAATCTGTTTTTGTTTAACTAACAGTCTTGTTTAAACATTGCTCACTGAACACGTAAACTACTCATTTTATCATGACAATGTCAACAATATGTGCCAAACATGCTAAGCTCTCACATGTGCCATGAGAACAAACTTGTATACATGTGTGTAATGTACAGTACTTGCTGTGTGCATATGTGTGCCTTTAATTGTACATGTGTGAAAGAGATAGCACTTTAGTGTTTACGTGCATAAACTCTCTGTAAATTGTGTGTGTTTGTGTGGGCAGGTGTATTTGTGTTTTATGTCCTTGGACTCCCCATAGATGGAAAATAACCAACAGCAGAGAATGCAGCCTGTAATTTTTCTTGTTCCACTTCGTCAACTCGTCACTCTACATATACACAAGAGGAGTGTGTGATACACAAACACTCTCAGGCACACAAACAGTCCCATTTCCAAGGACATACAGAAAGGTGTTGTTGTGTATATCTGTTGAGACCAGACAGCACGGCTCCAAGAATGAACCTGTCTGCAGTCTGCATTCTGTCACATAAACTGCTGAACAAAACTGTTCACTGTACAGTCGACAATGAGTATTATAGATCCCCATTTCAGCCAAATAATGAAAGACAAAAGAAAAGATCCTGTAAGTTATTATCACAAGAAACTTTGTCTAAATTATGACTTATATCTCAAAATAATGAATTGGTTAGAAAATCATTATTTTGATCAATTATTTTTCATAAAGTTTCTTGTCATTTTGAGATACTACTAACTGAAAATCATGAGACACTAATTCCTTGTTTTGAGATATTAAATTTATTATTTTCAGGTACTAAGTCATTATTTTTGAGAAAGTTTTTCATTATGTTGCATTATTAAGTCATTATTTTTGAGGAGTAAGTCCTTGAGATACGAACTTAGTCATTATTCTAATAAAGTTACTTATTATTTTGGCATTATTTTGAGACACTGAGTCATTGTTTTGAGAAAGTTTCTCATTATGTTGCAATATTAAACTTGCACATCTGCACCACGGTTCTGATCCATTCTCCGCATGGCTGAACGCCCAACCAGCAGCATTTCAGAGGTGTTTCAGTGGTGGAGTGTTTTGCCCACCTGATTATGTTTACTTGTTCAGGTTTTGTTGATTAGGTCCTCTTTCCTTGCTCTTTGTGCTTCTACCATGGATAAGCAGGCTACAGTTTCTTTTCTGTCTGTCTTTATGATCGTGAGTCTGCATGGGGTCTTTTATTTTGAAAATTAACTGGGTTCTTCCTGCCTTTTCTGTGTCCGACTTCCTGCCTGTTTGAGCTGCTCTGTGCTTACTGATGCAGCATCCGTCAAAAACAGACTCGGCACAAATTTGAAGCAGAGTGAAGAGCTGCTTTCTGGGACATGCTGAGGTGCTGCTGGTGGAATCACAAGCATTGTGTAGAATGGATGTGATCAGCTCTGGCTGACGTGGCACAGCCATAACGTGATGCAGCCACGCCTGGTGGAATTTATCTGTTATGAGATACTCATAATTTTTTTAAAAAACTCTTTATTTTGTGATACTAACTCATTATTTTGAGATTTTAGCTCATTATTTCAAGAAAAACTCTTATTATAGTAATTAAAGACGTACTAAGTGGTACTCAAACTCCCTCAGATATCTCATAAAATTTTAAAAATGAAATAAATTAATTTCGGTATCAGCCTGCTTGCATGTGCTGCATGCATTCGTCATCCACGATTAGTTACAACCTAAACTGTGATAGTAGTGTGGCTGTAGCTGATAGTAGTCAAGGATGAATAATCTTAATTTTAGAGATAAACCTGCTTCCTTTGTACAGCGTCCATAGCTGAATTTTTAAAGCCTATGCTTCAGTGTTTTAACATCAGTTATAAAAGTGGTGTTTGGAGAGCCTAATATTTTCTGAGAAGGTACATGGTGTAAAATGTTTGAGAAACACTTACAAGATTTCCTGTTTTTTTTCATCAACATTGGTGGAAAGGGCTTCCACAGAACAAGAGTGTGAGAAAGACATATAAATGTGTGTACAGGATAGAAAAAAGAAAAGAAAGAAAAGAAAGAAGAGATTTGACCAGTGCACTCGGCTCATACAGAGCTTTGATTTACAGAAATAATGGACATGGTTGGTTTGAGTCTTAGTGAAAGCAGTGTCTCTCTCTGCTGCATGGAGCTACTGAAAGTAAAATGATTTTCTGGGTTTCACTGGAGCTTTAATATGTTATTATGTTATAAATGCTGTTTCAGAGTCTTTTATTAACTGTCAAGAATAAAAATATTGACTTTTTGGGGGCATGGCTATGGTCAAATCTGAATGAACCATATTGAATATCCACACAAAATATGAGCTATTGACAGCTCCAATACAAAAACACTGATATCAGTATCAGCCTTGAAACAATCCACATTACGAAACCAAAACTCATTTTGTAAATGAAGAGAGGAAGAACAGTCCGTGGTTTTAGCTGTGTGTGTGCATTGGCTCAGTGAAAGCAATTCCTGCTCACTCCTGAAAGGAAAAAAAAAAAAAATCTCAATAATGTGGTTTCTAAGACAGCAGAACACTCCTGGTCATTTGGACGGCTGCGCAAAGCTTTTAATTCACTAAATAGTGACAAGTATTCAACTTGCTCCCGCTTGGATTTCATCTCACTATAGTTGATGGTGTTGCCATAGAGGCATTGTCAACAGCATGGTGAACTTTGCATCGACGAGCGCCCTGCAGGTTTCTATTAACATCCAATCGCCTCAGCGTGACCATGAGAAGACCTGCATGATGTTGTAACGCGAGACAGCGCAAAGGCTTATCTGAGTGCTGTGATGGAAACTCTGCAGATGGAGATAAGCTGGCTGTTAAGTGTAAAACCTTACACAAGTGGTAGTCTTTTTATAGTCTATTAATGTATGGTTGGCCTAAAGCATTTCCAAAACAAAGCCCATTCAAACATGTGCATGAGATGAGGAGTGTGTGAGCACCATGAGATGGTTCTGCTTTGTGGCCTCCCGGGACTAAACCTTTAGCTTGAAATAGCTAAAGCTGGGTTTTGTTAAAAGGTGATGTATTTGCGGTTTCTCCTCCCTGCTGTTTCATTCCTTCCACCTCAAGAATGATTTGCTTAATGGCACATTTCTCTTTGCCTCCTTCATATTTCCCTATCTTATTCCTCACGCTCGTAATTGACACTCCATCTTACCCAGTCAGCCCGACAAAAGGCATTTGTCTTTGTTAACGTGTGTGAATATGTGTGTGTATGTGCCTGGAGGCAGCAGACCAGGTCAAAAGCGACTAATCACACTTGCAAATATTTGAATTTTTTCATCAAGTACTCCTCAAGTATTCTTTAAACACTTCCAAACAATGTCTTCAATATGTCAGTTTAGGTATTTAGCTAATGCTCTTATCCATAATGTCTAACACTAAGATCAACAATTCCTCTGCTATAAATTAAATTCACTCAACTGGCAACATTTCAGGAAAGCAAACAAAAAAATCCTCATTAATCATCACTATTTGAGAAGTCCTGAGCTGAACTTCAGAACTAAACAAAAAATATCAAAACTGTCCCGACATGACTTCTAGTTCACTTCAATTCAATACTGCTGTGTAAACACAGGGATTTTCTTTTACATCTTTTATAAAACAGTTAAAAAAACAAATAAAGTGATAAAATATGCAAAACTAGAAAATCCCCACCAGGCAAATGATGATGAAGCACCTACTGCAATGCCTTCACAACTGCCAGATGCAAAAACCAGTGAAGATTTGCAAAGTTCTCCCAAGACTAACATGACCCCCGCAGACACTGTCAATAGCTGAAACAAGATTTCAAGAGGTTAAGAAATTGTATAAAACAGAGCAATCAAAAAATAAAATTACTGTCTTGCAATTGTTTGTCTCCACCAACCAGTCAAGTTACAATTTACATCCATGTCTGTCCAGTCTCATATTATGTACAATATGTAATGAAGACTTTGGGGAAAATTAAATGGAACTTTGAAGGAATGTAATAGAAAGTATTAAGTGTATTTTTGGCAAAATGGAAGCAATCATTATATATTTATGATACTGTAAGACAGGGTTTGACCTGCCTTGCCTTATTTATAGCTCAATCCGCTTTTATGTCTGAAGGAAAAACAGACAAAACAGACAACTGAAGACCGACAACAAAAGTGACATCTCACGTCTTACATATCACTCCGCCAATCTTAATCATAACTCTCATTACATGCAAGTAAGGTGCACCATAATATATAGTTGCTGATCTCAATTATAGAGCAGAATACAATATGTGTAAATGTAGTTACCATTAATTAAATTATGTGGATTCAAAATAATGAACAGAGAAAAATACGACAATGTACTGAATATGTCCTTACAAAAATCAATCTCATCTCACAATACAAGTGAATCATTTCCAGTTAGAGTCACTGGAAGAGTACAGAGGACTGACAGAGAGCTGAACATTATGATGTCCTTTGACCTTATGGGCATACTTTAGATATTTGTGTGAGATTTTATCACAATTAGCATATGAATTTTTGAGTTATGGCCAGACATGTGTTTAGTGAAGTCACCATCACCTTTGACCTTTAACCACCAAAATCTAACCAGTTCATCTTTGAGTCCAAGTGAACATTTGTGCCAAGTTTGAAGAAATTCCCTCAGGAGGTTCTTGAGATGTCATGTTCACAAAAATGGGATGACCTGGAAACTGAAAACATAATGCTTCAGGCACAAGACATAAAAGTCATAAAAACCTTAAGCATACAGTAATGAATACGCACATAAAATATTAGGCTTATGGGTTTTCTAGTATTTGAGATTAGTTCAGGACTAGATTCAGGTCCATCGATCATGCACGCACACACACAACTCACACATGCACACATGGAAGCGATTGCATGATCCTCTGGCAGGAATAATAAGAACAACAAAATCCTACAAATTCATACATTATTAAAACATACATAATATGATAAAGTTGAAAAGTGCTTTGTGTTCATTCTACTATATGTGACAGACTATTTTAGTTTTATTAGAATAGCTAACAGCAAATGTCAGGGTGGAAACTGAGAACAAGCAGTCAAGTGCAGTTATGTACTCATATATAAAATGTCAGTCTTGGGAAAAAGAAAACTTTCCCAAGCAAACTATGCTCCTGTCATTCCTTTCTTAGGCTAAAGCTGGTGCCTGCTACTTCTATCCAGGCCATGCCTACATGCCCTTTTCAGTGCCAGCTGCTGCGTGGTACAGTAACAGCTCCAGGGAAAAGACTCTGATAGTGGGCAGCTCAGGTATGTGCCAAACTTTGGGTA
The DNA here is from genome assembly GCF_056507025.1 of Lutjanus erythropterus. Taxonomy (NCBI): domain Eukaryota; kingdom Metazoa; phylum Chordata; class Actinopteri; order Lutjaniformes; family Lutjanidae; genus Lutjanus; species Lutjanus erythropterus. The sequence continues at coordinate 1,810,509 of NC_139324.1, read as the reverse complement.
TGAATGGCATTTTGGACAGTAGGAGACAAGCTGGCAGAGGCCGGACCTCAGTACCAGGACTGCTGGAGAGCAGATCAAACACATTAACATACTGGCATGATATACCAGGTGTGTGTGTGTGTGTGTGTGTGTGTGTGTGTGTGTGTGTGTGTGTGTGTGTGTGTGTGTGTGTGTGACGAACAGAAAATGAATGGAAATATCATTATGGAGCAACAACTTAACAAAACCCAGCCACACTAGATGCTCTTTGAGCTAAATGCTAATGCTGGCATTGCAACATGCTCACAATGACAGTTTAAAAATGCTAATATGCTTATGTTTTGGTATGATGATTACCTCCATCTTAGATTAACCTGTTATCGTGCTAGCATTTGCTAGACAGATTGAAATTGCCATGCATGGAACCACTCTGAAAATTTTGATTAAGTTTCTTGCCCTGCTGCAAACGTTTGTGTAGACTGGAAACAAAATTTTTGTAGTTTCTGCCATCATTCATAGATATTACCATAGCATCTTACTTGCCAGCTTAAAGCAACATTATGTAACTATTTTACCTTGAAATAACAGTTTCAAAATCATTGTGATGCTACACTGAGTTGTAAAACTGAAAGTGGATGATATTTCATAGATAAAATGTTTTCTGGTTTGCCCTCTGATGTCCTCCGGCTGCTCACAAATCTCAGTGTTTTACAGAGGTTCCTGATAGACAGTGCAGTAAACTGCTGCCAAATGTAGCTGTTCTAGCTAGTTAGCCATACTACCCGAGCTTGGTGCTTAAAGCCCTGGGGGAGCGTTGGGATTCACATCATTGGGCTGCCCAAAAGAGGAGGTTTTCAGCTCCGGCATGGGGATGATGCTGATTAGAACCAGCACTGGTTTCGTGCCAGAACTGGAGACGGTAGAGTGCGCAACCTAATGGGGCTCAGGCTCAGTGGACAACATGGCAAAGCCAAAGAGACAGAAGGGGACATTGATGTAAGAAGCTAAGAAGAGGAAAAAAGAGAGTGACTGATCAAGAACCTAGTGGATGGGAGTTAATGTTGGACTGGCTTTTAGTCATGAAATAAAAGGCTTCAAGATACCAAGACACCGAGTTGACCTTTGTGCTGTTGGACTAGTAAGCAATAGTAGCAGCTTTCCTTTGTCTTGTGTTGTTGCGGTGCTAGCAAAGTTATCAACTAGTTTTTTTTATCATAAGCAATGTAATTATAACAAATGCATGTGTACATACATGCATCCATGTCTTAATACTTCCCCAAATTCAGCCTGATCTGTGGTGCATCTTTGGAAACTTTGGAATCTCCAGTTGAGTTTTAAATAATATTTTCTGGCTCTGAACAAAGTTCGGCTGCGCAGCAGTTTGTAATGATTGACCCATAAGCAGGTCAGTGGGGTTTAAGATGTTACAGCTGCTTAGTTGTATCTAAACCACCTATCTGCAGAAGAAATTGAGGTAAATGTGTAACTGTAATGTCCTATATCCTTTTAACTCCAAGTGCTCACAACCATGGCAAGTGTTTTACAGTCAGACATTGAGCAAGTAAACAGCTGTGTAAAATTCAACAGTTTGGCTAATACTTTTAACATTTACTTTTCTTTGCTTGTAGAAGGAGGGATTAGACTCATGCTGGGTGCAACTCCAGTGAAGCAGCACATGAAGTACAGCAGCACAGTGCTTTGCTCAGCAGGCTAAAGGTGGGGGTTGGGGTCAGTAGGTTAATTACTACTAAATGGTAACCGTCTTGGCTTTTGGACCTTTAAACAACAGCACAATAGGCCTGTTTCAGTTATAAAATTTTAATTTCATTCTATTTATATCCATCATTATTAATTTCCAACATTATTAGAACTTAGGCTCTGAATAAGGTGAGAGTTTTGTAAAAAATCTAACAATATCTGCGTTTTTTTTTTTCATTCTTGTCTCTCTAACAGCTCATGTGCAGGGTTAGAGATTATTACCAGTTGCTATATGTAGGATGTTCCCAGACTAATTCACGATATATTAGTCTGGAACCTGTCATTTAATTTTCAGTGCCCACACAGCATTATCATCAGGAGCAGGCCTAAATGCCTAAGGGTGCAATTGGATAGACAATCAAACAGAACAAGGATATGTGACCTAACATCAGAGGGCTTACTGATATAGCTGGAAAAATTATCACGATAGTCAGTCAGGTTCTGACTGTTAAATTACTGGTCTGGGTTGAGATGGTACTGCTGCATAGTTTACATGCAATGGTGTTCTGATATGTGTCCATTCAGCTAATCCTTCAATCCATCCATCCATTTTCTTCTGCTTATCTACGGTCGGGTCGTGGTGGCAGCAGGCTAAGCAGGGTACTCCAGACGGTCCTCTCCCCAGCAACACTGTCCGGCTCCTCCTGGGGCATCCTCAGGTGTTCCCAGGCCAGACGAGATATGGAATCCCTCCAGCGAGTTCTGGGTCACCTCCCAGTTGGACGTGCCTGGAAAAGTGGAGGCATCCAGGATGGCTTCTTTCGACACAAATAAGCAGTGGTTCTACTCTGAGCTCCCCCTGGAATTCCGAGCACCTTACCCTCTGACAGAACAGCACAACTGTTAAATGACTGTCTGACTGTATGGCACTTGTAGCACACTCCATTATCAAGGTATATGATACATTGGTTATGAGCTGGAGCATATTCATTACACGCTTTCATGGCAGCTTGCATTTAAATCAACAGTTTATAGAACTATTTTCTTATTGATGTAGTGTCTATCATCAATACATATTAATATCGTCAGTCATCGTATCAAACTTTCCCTATATTAAATACATTTTTTGTGATTGGCCAGATCCAGGTAGGGAGCAAATCTCTCTGAACAGAAGAGGGTCAGACATTTCTGTCAGAGCAAATGAAACATTAGCTTACAGATTTGTCTGGTTCCCAGGCGAGTAAGTAATGCCAGGCCTAGAATCACTGATATTAACACACATGACTTTAATACATCACCAATAGGCTTCCTAATACATATCCATTAACACTGCACAAGGACTGCATTTTACAATAGATAACTGGTCAGTTCACACAGTTTCCTAACAAACCAACCATGAACCCAGCTTTCAAAGGGGACATGATTGAGAGAGTGAAACTGATCATCCAACAGCCTGTTATATCTTTAACAAAAACATCAGCCCACATGTGTTAATCAAAAGCAGTAACTCTGGTATGCTTGTGATTTAAGATAGTTGTGCATCAGTGATGATATGATTCAAACAAGCTGTGGTTTAATGACGTATTACACATCTCTCAGTGAGGCGAGCACTCATCACATTCTCGACCCCTGACAGCCCGAAGCTTGAGTCATGTTTGAAAACGCCTCAGTCTCACTGTCCCCTCGCTTTTTGATAGTCTTGTCTCAAAAATCATGCAAAAACTTGTATGACAAAGACCATATTGCGCAGCTCTTCCCTGTTTATCCGATATTGGCGGATGATTCCCAGCTGCCACAGCGAAAATTAAGTTGCAGGATATTGTCATTTTTCTCAGCGAACCTCTGCCAACTGTAATGACGGGACATGTTTTGCAAAAGCACTGCACAGACTGCAGCGTCTCAGCTGAGTGCTGTTTTGCAGTGGCTTAAATAAAAAAAAAGGTTGGCTAAGCTGCAAATCAGAAATTACACCCCAATTGTTGGTGTAAGGGTATTTAGCAAACTGCAGACATAAAACTTTGCCTCTGGATGTGAGTTTTCCAGTTTTTTGATTAGAGAGTGGGTTTGAGTTTTGATTTGGTCAAGGCTCTGGTTGTGACTGCAATGCTACAGAGAATCCCAAATGGGCTCGAGTGGACACAGAGGCTTTTGCAGAGTATGTAATTACATAGTAAATTATTCAGTGGGTCCAAACCAAAACATAAAGGCATTCATTTTCAAAACCAGCTTACAAGGAAACCTCTGGCAGAGCAGAGCCACAATGTTAAAAAAAAAAAAAAAGGAGGCCTTCAACATATGCTGGAACCATGTACCTGGAAGTGGTTTATTGTTTTTGTGAAGACGGATGAAGTTTTGCATTTCTGTCTTTCCTGTTGCCTCAGTGAATATTGTCAATAAATATGAAGTAAACACATCATAGCTGCAGGATGGAACAGTGAGCCTCCTCTTGGCTTTCAGAGTCAAAATGAGGGTGTAAAATAGCAAGATGCACACCATAAAAATGACAGCAGAAAGTCAGTGATGACAGGAAGCAAGAAAGAGGAAGAGGGAGATATATTATGTGAGTCTGATGGGATTGGCCACGACTTTGATTGTGTGTAAGCACATCCAACTGCTGTGTTTGTACAGGCAGAACGTATCCATTGGATCCTGTGTCTTAAAGACTTAATACGAAGCACAGTTGACTCCCGCAGGGAGTTCAGCATTCCTCTTCGTGTGGAACATCCTCTTCCTCATGCAACAATTAAGGTATAATGAAGTTGCTGGGTTTCAAGACACACTGCAGAAATATGACACTTTTAAGGATTCTGTTCAAAGCAAGCAAAATAAACTTCAGTCATATCACATTAGAGACTCCAGGGTTTGTGGTTGTACTTCTAATTACTGACCTTTGACATGACCTTTACAGTTCCATTCAGTTTTTCTTCCTGTCTGTTATTGCTTTTCTTTAATTAAGTGAACATCTGTCTCAAAGAAAAAAGAAAAAATGTAAGCTGCCTGACCAACTATCGCCCATTGCACTCACCCCAGTGATAGCTGAATGCTTAGAGAGGCTGATTTTGGACCACATCAAATGTACCACCCTTGCCACTCTGGACTAGAGGCTGATGTTTTTATGAGATTCCCATGGATTGGGAGTCGATTTCACTATTGATCACAAGACTGGGATGGGATACAAAAACAGTTAATAATAACCCATAGGTCAGGTTTTATTTGCAGTTTTTCATTATCTAGGGGTGTCAGACAGGGTTGCCCCCTATCCCCATATCTGTTCTTACTGGTAATAGAAACATTAGTGATAAAAATGAGAAATAACACTCATATTAAAGGTTTAGATAGTTATGGACATGAATCAAAGATTTCATTATATGCAGATGATACAATTTTCCTTTTGTCACCGAAAGACAACTATTTGAATGCTCTCCTTGAGGATTTGGATAGTTTTGCAACTCTATCTGGTTTGAAGCCAAATTATGATAAATGTATTATTTTGCGAATAGGTTCTTTACATGGTTCTATATTTACAATACCATGCAATTCAGCACTTAAATGGTCAGATGGACCAATAGATGTACTTGGTATTCATATTCCAGAACAAATGAATGAACTTGTTAAAACTAACTTTGAACGTAAGCTTCAAAAAATGGAGACGATCTTATGTCCATGGAGATCAGCAACATTATCTTTATTTGGTAAAGTCACCCTTGTCAATTTGTTGTGTACTTCTCAATTTACCTACCTGTTAATGTCTATTTCATCCCCTGATGAAACATTTTACAAAATATATAATCAAGTTGTATTTAATTTTATATGGAATAACAAACCAGAAAAAATTAAGCGGAAATATCTGTATAATGGTTTGGATGAAGGAGGAGTTAAGTTAATCAATTTTAAAGCATTAAATCTGGCATTAAAAGCATCATGGTCACAGAAAATATATTGGAATCCTGAGTGGAACTCTTCACAATTAATTTGTGACATTCATCCAATATTTAAATATAAACTTTTTCTGTTTGTCCAGATCTCAAAAAAACCCCAAACATTTTCAATATATACAAAAGAGCTTCATCAATTTATCACCCTTTTTTGAAGACATGATTCAAGCTTTGTTGCACTTCCAGTATTTTCCATTGATGCCATTTTGCAGCAAAGTTTATGGTTTAATTCCAATACATTATTAAACAGATTACCAATCTTTTGAGAACAATTTGTTCAAAAAGGCATTATTTTTATTAATGATATAACGGATGTGAATGGTAATATGTATTCATATGAACTATTTTGTGAAATATTTGGAGTGCTCTGTTCACAATTTGAATATTATCAATTGAAAGCTGCAGTGCCTTTGGCATGGAGAAATAAAATGAGAAATGCTGGGAGGAAACTGTTGATGTTGTGTCAACCTTCAATGAAAAACTGTCTTTGGCTTAAAAGAAAAAAGATTAATGCTGTTATGTATAAATTCTTTTTGAAGGCATGTGATTTAAATGACAAGCCAGACAAATTTCCGTTGTACTGGGAGGAGATATTTGATATTCCATTGCCATGGAGACAGGTATATAATCTAATTTATGAAGCAGTTGTAGATTCCAAGTCACAATATTTTCAACTAAAAATTCTATACAAAATATTGCCCACAAGAAAAATGTTCTTTGGTTTTGGTATGGAACAGGATGGAAACTGTTGTTTCTGTAAATCTGAAATTGAAGATATAAACCAAAAGATGGTGATGATGATGATGATGATGATGATGATTCTTGGTGAATTAAGAAATGGATGCCCTACCATCTTAAATACTATTATATTATTAGGTAAAAGATTTATTTTTGAATTGAAGGGAAAAGAGCGATTGACATTCCCCTGTTTTCTTTCTCTTTTAAAACATTACTTTATGTTAGAAGGCATTATTGCTACAAGGCAGGGGAAGTCGAATGAATATGAAAAAAGATGGAATAGATTAAGGCCAAGTTTAGAAGAAGGATGATAATGATATTATTTAATTGTTGTTGTTATTTGTTTTGTTGTTGATGTATGTGTATATGTATGTATATGTGTATATTAAAAAAAACAGTTAATAATAACCCATAGGTCAGGTTTTATTTGCAGGCACTTGACTTTGGATTGACAGGAATGGGATGGCAGTCGTGCAGCCATTCTGGGACTGGACACTCTGACGAGGGTTTGGGACAGGGCAGGAATGTTTTTGTTGGACCACAGTGCAGCATAGTACAAGTTTGCCTACTGGGCAAACAGATCAATCCTGCCCTGGAGCACACTGAAAGACCAGACAGGTTAGGAAAGCATACTCCTCTACCCTCACCCTGAACACTGGTGTTCCACAGGGAAGTGTGCTGAGCCCCTTCCTGTACTCCTCCTTCACCCATGACTGTCTACCCATCCATGCAACAAACACCATAATAAAATTTGCAGACAACACAACACAACACAACAGTCATGGATCTGACCACAAACAACAATTAATCAGCATACAGAGATGATGTGGTAAACCTGACAGCCTGTTGTTGCCTCAACAAACTCATCCTTACGTTCATAGATGGTGAGGTTGTAGAGAAAGGAGGGTTTTAAATCCGTGGATGAAAACATCACCGAGGACTTTTTCCTGGGCCACATGCACTTTCACTGTAGTGCCAGACTGACCCAGAATTTCCTTAAATTACCTTAACTTTTACTGGTGCACAATGGAGAGCGTCCTGGAGGAAGGAAGGAACAGAAGGATCTGCAGACAGTCATCAAAGTAGCCTAAAGCATCGTGGGGACTCAGCTACCGGCAATGGAGGACATCTATCAGGCCAGATGACGGGACAGGGACGCAAAAATTATGCCCACCACCTCTTCAAACCACTCACCTCCAGCAGCCAATACAAGCACATATAAATGGCATTGAAAAAGGATTGCTGTTTGCAGAGGTTCCACTCAACACTGTTTTAACCCTTTATCTGATTGAAGAAAACAACTCCCTAGTTACTATGGGCCTGGCTAAAGGTTCCACAACAGGAGGAACTTGAAGAACTTGAATCTATGGTGCTATGGTCAGTACTGGCCCTGTCCCATGCTGGAGACCCCAGGAGCACTTTGGGAGCCAGACTGAAGGCTCTACCTCCCCCTATTGAACCCCTGGACCATTGTCAGTGTGAACAAGCACTGGAAAATCAGGACCTGCTCATGGAAGTTGCCCTTCTACCTCAACTATTGTTTAAAACTGAAAAAAAAAACAGGAATTTATATTGCTTGAAACTCTTCAGATCATTACTGAGCTTTGTAAATTAGCTTTTAGGTTTTTGTAGCAAATAAATGGAAGAAATTATAAGAAGTATTGAAATTACAGATATGTGACAATAGATCATTTTAAGTATCTGTCAGATGATATGATTATTGTACAGTGTCTGCTTTGGTGATTCATAGACATGGTTGTTATTTATTGTTTTGCATTTGACCCTTTCTACATTTTACTGTTTTTATTGTTTCTGTATATCATTCTTGGCAGACTTGTTTGTTATTTATGTGTTATTGTTTGCTTTTTTGGTCACTTTTACTGTTTTTATTCCCATATTACATTGTTCTTGCCAGATGTGTCTGCTAGTTATTTGAGTTGGGTCTGATCTTTGACTCAGCTTTGCTTTGACACACAAATCATAAGGTAGTGTAATCGTGCTTGCTCCAATTTAGAAACGTTGCAAAAGTTAGGAATGATCTGAGAAGAGTCAATCATATTTTTATCTTGTCACATTTGGATGGTTGTAATTCCATTTATTGTGGGTTTAGCCACAATGCTATTTACTGTCCCCAGCTCATTCAAAAGTCTTTGTTGTTTGTCTTGATTCTATCCTTCTTTTTTTTTTTACTTTTATTTTACCATTTTTAGTACATTCTGTTTTATTGGGTTCAATATTTTTGATTTTTTTATTTTACATTATGTTTTTGTATTCTTTTTACAAGTGAAAAGATAATAGTTTAGGTTTATCATAAGCACATAAGAGTGAAGGATTACGTTTATGTGTCATACTCAGATGTGGATTGGTAATCGGGAGGTTGAGGAGAAATCCCAGTGGGTGGCTCCTGTTCCAACTCTCTGTCATACTGAACAGTAACTGATAGCAGAAACATTGAATTTTTGGATAACACTAACAACACAAACTTTATTTAATGTGGTTTGATCTCAACACTTGATCTGCTTAACAATGTCAGTGCCAGGGCTGATTCTGATCCAGTGTAAATGTTCAAGCAGACACCCGTACTCTCTGGGGTTCACAGTTTTTGATATGAGGTTGTATGGGCAGTGCTGCCCTAGTTTTGTAAACCCTTGTGAAATTTGTATTTGTGGTTTCTTCATTGTGCATGTTATACAACCTAATAATGTTTTATAATGTGACAACAATGTGGTTCAGACCTGTTTAGGAAACAAAAAGTACTTTCATAGATCTGGGGAAAGCATCTAGACACAACCAGTTGTCAGTGTGTTACCGACAGTAGATGGTGGTCAACAGGCCCTCAGTTTGGAGAAGCAGCAGGAGTCATGGTTAGGAAGGACAGGGTCAACAGCAAAATGTGTTTTAGCCACCCAAAGAAATCTATATCAGGTTAAGTGTGCTCTATATTTTTAACTTTTTGACTGCTTTACCTTGCTTTCAGACAGTGGGAATGTGTTGACAGCCTTGTCCTTTATACTGCTCCGGAGCATCCTGAAAGACCAGATGTATGTCAGGATGCTCAGTTGGGTCTTCAACACTGTCATTTCAAGCAAACTGGTGTTCAGTCTCCATAGCCTGGGCCTGAACTCAACTGTCTGCAACTGGACGTTGGACTTTTTCACCAACCACCAGTTAGGAAAGCATACTCCTTTACCCTCACCCTGAACACTGGTGTTCCACAGGGATGTGTGCTGAGCCCCTTCCTGTACCCCTCTTTCACCCATGACTGTCTATCCGTCCATGCAACAAACACCATCATAAAATTTGCAAATAACACAACAGTCATGGATCTGATCACTAAAAACAATTAATCAGCATACAGGGATGAGGTGGTAAACCTGACAGCCTGTTGTTCCACCAACAATCACATCATTAAGACAAAGAGAAGAGAAGGGAGAGTTTTAAATTCCAAGGTCTTTTTCTGTGCCACACACACCACATTCACAAATGTAGCCTACAAAGCAATGGACTTTGACATCAGTGACCAGGACTGGAAGCCTGTGGTTAGGTTTAGGTGACAAAAGAACTTTGGTCAAGGTTTGGGAAAGATTGTGGTCTCAGTTAAATGTTAACAAACACATTTTGTGTTGGGTCACTGCAGACATTATGTATTAAACCTTGATCTTTTTTTTCTAAACTTGGTTCTTACCAAAATTTTAACCAAACTGTCTCATTTCAAATAGATACTTTTTTCATTTTGTTACGAGCTATCTATCGAAGGACCACTGTGTAGGATTTAGTGGCATCTATTGTTAACTATATAATATAATACCACTCATCTCACCCTCCTCTTCAAAGCATGTAGGGGAAATTATGGTGGCTGCAAAAGTCATGTAAAAGGTAAAAGGCTTTATCTACAGCCAGTGTTTGGTTCATTCATTTTGAGCTGTTGTAGAAACAGGGTGGCTCAGCATGAGTGGATGGCACAGATGGAGGAGGATCTGCCTTCTGTAGATATAAAGGGCTCATTCTAAGGTGACAAAAACATGACTCTTATGCTAATGAAAACATACTTAGGAATATTTTATTCCATGTCTACCACATTCTGCTAATAGTCCCCCAAAATCTTACATACTGAACCTTTAAGATATTGGACTATAATAAATAAATGACAACAGTTGTACAGGCTACCTTCAAAAGTAAGAGAGCAGGTGCAAAAACATACATTGCACTTTATGTTTTGGTTGGTATATGTGCAGCAGCTGAACGTGCAGAAGGGTTTTCTCAACCAGTCAAATCAAAGGTCTCATAGCTGTTCCTGTCATAGTTGATGTGATGTGGCGAGCAAACCGAAAGCTTTACTTCAGAAAATGTCTGGAAGGTTCAGCGTCTTCAAATGAATACAAATCATTACAAATCTGCACACAAAAACTGATGAAGTGCAATTTTTTAAAAAAAAAAGCAGCACTGCAGTGGAGACACATGAGCTACTTTTGCTAAAAACAAAGTAGGAAAAGTAGTTATGATGAGCCCCGGTAATCAAACATGTCCCTCATAAAAAAGTAGAATATGGAGTAGTGACTGACCACTCTGATGTGTGTGCAGAGGTTTCTATGGTTATATTGTAGCAGCTTAGTGTTGTTTTCAGGTAATTTAAACACAGTGACCAGCTGTGTGTAACAGGCATGGCACTTCTTGGAGGCTACAGATTTAACAACATATTATTGGTGCTATTCTGAATCATAATGCACATAGTTGCAGAAATTTACTTGAGAGTGTTTTCAGCTTTTATTAATTGTGTTCCAGTATAATCTGTTCATCAGGGACCAAACTGGGACCTTCAGCTCCATCCAGACTGTAGACACTAGTGCACCCCAAGTCATTTTGTTTGGAACTGAGCCTGAGCATAGTGGTGGAGACCATGTGACCATGATCACTGCAATAACTCATGGTTTATGTAACAGCATTTCTGTTTGTCATGACTGTCTTGAGACTACAGATAGTGTGACCTCATTACAAGTTGAAGTCATTTTGTTGTTTAATTAGTTTAATTTCATCTGTCAATAGAATATGTGGGTTTGGAGTGTAGTCAGATACAGGGCTTTGCTTTTTAGTTGTTTGTGGTTCCACTGGAACTGCCCAATATTTTCTCCAAGTTTCCAAAAAACTGATTAAAACATTTACAGAATTTAAGATACAGGCTCTTGTAGCAGCTGCTAGGTTGCTGCTTATGCAACTGGTTGACCCTGAACATCTGACACTGATGGGCCACACTACATTGCTTTCATGAGTCCCACTCTGCCTTTAGCAATGTGTGATATCACACCATCACTCTCTTTAGGACTTACTAGAGTGTTTCTATGGTCTTTATCTGGCTCAGCTGAGACTGGCCCCTTTATTTTTGACAGAAAACAGCGATGATGACAAAGCATGAAAAAGTATGTGTATTGCTCTCCGAAGGCCACATTTCTCTGATTTGTCAAAATGTGTTAAAGATATGCTCCTGCTTCTGGTTTTGAGCAGAGGTGGAAGAAGTGCTCAGAACCTTTTTACTTCAGTAAATTTACATATATTGTAATTTAATAATACTTTTACCCCTCCTTGAACCACCACCTTATCGTGGTGGAGGGGTTTGAGAACCTAAATGATCTTAGGAGCTATGTTGTCGGGGGCTTGTTGCCCCTGGTAGGGTCTCCCAAGGCAAACAGGTCCTAGGTGATGGGTCAGACTAAGAGCGGTTCCAAAGCCCCGAATGAAGAGTTTAACACCAAGGTTGTTTACGTCGCCCGGATTGGCGTTACCGGGGCCCCACCCTGGAGCCAGGCCTGGGGTTGGGGCTTGCAGGCGAGCGCCTGGTGGCCGGGTCTTTGCCCATGGGACCCGGCCGGGCCCAGTCCGAAGGAGCGACATGGGCCCGCCTTCCCATAGGCCCATCACCCACGGGAGGGTTCAGAAGGGGCCGATGCTTTGTGGTTTGGGTGGCAGTCATGGGTGGGGGTCCCGACGACCCAATCCCAGGACATAGAATCTCACAGTGGGGACATGGAATGTCACCTCGATGGTGGGGAAGGAGCCTGAGCTAGTGCGGGAGGTTGAGCGGTACCAGCTAGAGATAGTCGGGCTCACCTCTACACACAGTCGGGGCTCTGAAACCCAACTCCTTGAGAGAGGCTGGACTCTTTTCTACTCTGGAGTTGCCCACGGTGAGAGGCAGCGGGCTGGTGTGGGCTTGCTTATAGCCCCCCAGCTCAGCCGCCATGTGTTGGAGTTTTCCCCGGTGAACGAGACGGTCGCCGCCCTGCGCCTTTGGGTCGGGGATAGGTGCCTCACTGTCATTTCGGCCTATGAGCCGAACGGCAGTGCAGAGTACCTGGCCTTCTTGGAGACCTTGGGAGGGGTGCTGGAAAGTGCTCCAACTGGGGTGGCGTGGGACGTGGGTGGCGACAGTGTTACCTGGAGGGGCGTGATTGGGAGGAACGCCCCCCCGATCTGAACCCGAGTGGTGTTCTGTTATTGGACTTCTGTGCTAGTCACAGTTTGTCCATAACGAACACCATGTTCAAGCATAAGGGTGTCCACCAGTGCACGTGGCACGGGGACACCCTAGGTCAGAGGTCAATGATTGACTTTGTGGTCGTGTCAACTGACCTCCGGCTGGGGTAAACAGAGGGGCTGAGCTGTCAACTGATCACCACCTGGTGGTGAGTTGGATTCGCTGGCAGGGGAGGAAGCTGGACAGACTTGGCAGGCCCAAACATACTGTGAGGGTCTGTTGGGAACATCTGGTGGAATCATCTGTCAGAAGGGTCTTCAACTCTCACCTCCGGGAGAGCTTTGACCAGATCCCGAGGGAGGCTGGAGACATTGAGTCCGAATGGACCATGTTCTCTGCCTCCATTGTTGACGCGGCCGTTCGGAGCTGTGGCCGTAAGGTCTCCGGTGCCTGTCGCGGTGGCAATCCCTGAACCTGGTGGTGGACACCGGAGGTAAGGGATGCTGTCAGGCTGAAGAAGGAGTCTTATCAAGCTTGGTTGGCTCGTGAGACTCCTGAGGCAGCCGACAGGTACCGGCAGGCCAAGCGCGCTGCGGCCCGGGTGGTTGTGGAAGCAAAAACTCGGGTATGGGAAAAGTTCGGGGAGGCCATGGAGGAGGACTACCGGTCGGCCTTGAGGAGATTCTGGCAAACCGTCCGGCGCCTCAGAGGGGGGAAGCAGTACCCTGCCAACACTGTTTACAGTGGTGATGGGGAGCTGTTGACTTCGACTGGGGATATTGTTGGATGGTGAAAAGAATACTTCGAGGATCTCCTCAATCCCACTGACACGCCTTCCATAGAGGAAGCAGAGGTTGGGGACCCAGAGGTTGACTCATTCATCACCAAAGCTGAAGTCACTGAGGTAGTTCAGAAGCTCCCCAGTGGCAAGGCACCGGGGGTGGATGAGATCCACCCTGAGTACCTCAAGTCTTTGGATGTTGTAGGGCTGTCTTGGTTGACACGCCTCTGCAATGTCGCGTGGCAGTCGGGGACAGTGCCTCTGGACTGGCAGACCGGGGTGGTGGTCCCTCTATTTAAGAAGGGGGACTGGAGGGTGTGCTCCAAATACAGGGGCATCACACTCCTCAGCCTCCCTGGTAAAGTCTATTCCAGGGTACTGGAGAGGAGGATTCGGCCGATAGTTGAACCTCGGATCCAGGAGGAACAATGCGGTTTTCGTCCTGGTCGTGGAACACTGGACCAGCTCTATACCCTTCACAGGGTTCTTGAGGGTTCATGGGAGTTTGCCCAACCAGTCCACCATTTTAAGCACCATTTTACATGCTTTTATCTCATCACGCCTGGATTTCTGCAACAGCCTTTTTACCTGCCTGAACCAAAAATCTATTAACAGACTTCAGAATGTTCAAAACTCAGCTGCCAGACTTTTAACCAGAACTAGGAAACATGATCATATCACTCCTGTTTTAGCATCTCTACATTGGCTCCCTGTATGTTTTAGAATAGATTTTAAGATTTTACTGATGACTTTTAAAGCTCTCAATGGCCTCGCACCCCCATATATCTCTGACCTGTTAGTACCTTACACTCCACGACGTACCTTGAGATCCTCAGGCAGAGGTCTCTTGTCTGTTCCACATGCCCGGCTGAAAACTAAAGGGGATAGGGCCTTTTCAGTCAGGGCCCCAAAGCTCTGGAACAAACTGCCTGAGGAAATTAGGACAGCCGAGTCAGTGATCTCCTTTAAATCTCTTCTTAAGACATACCTTTATCGGAGAGCCTTTCCTGATTTTATCTAAACTTGAACTGTTGTGCACTGCTTTTCTTAAAAATGTTTTTACATTCCTATTCTTGCTCTGTACCATCTTATTTTAACCTGTTTGAGTTGTTGTGTGACACTTGATCCTGTCTGTTTTACTTTGTTGCCTTTGTGAAGCACTTTGTAATGTGAATTTTGAAAAGTGCTCTATAAATAAAGATTATTATTATTATTATTATTACATGTGTTTTGTGGACTTGGAGAAGGCATTCGACTGTGTCCCTTGTGGCAGTCTGTGGGAGGTGCTTCAGGAGTATGGAGTTCGGGGCCCTCTGCTAAGGGCCGTACGGCCTCTGTATGACCGGAGCAGGAGCTTGGTTCGCATTGCCGGCACTAAGTCAGACCTGTTCCCGGTGCATGTTGGACTCCGGCAGGGCTGCCCTTTGTCACTGGTTCTGTTCATTATTTTTATGGACAGAATTTCTAGGCGCAGCCAGGGGCCGGAGGGAGTCTGGTTCAGGGACCACAGGATTTCATCTCTGCTTTGTGCAGATGATGTTGTCCTGTTGGCTCCTTCGAACCAGGACCTTCAGCTTGTACTGGGGCAGTTTGCAGCCGAGTGCGAAGCAGCTGGGATGACAAACCGGACCTCCAAGTCCGAGGCCATGGTTCTCAACCGGAAAAAGGTGGCTTGTTCCCTCCGGGTTGGAGAAGAGTCCCTGCCTCAAGTGGGGGAGTTCAAGTATCTTGGGGTCTTGTTTAGAAGTGAGGGGAGGATGGAATGCAAGATTGACAGATGGATTGGTGCGGCGGCAGCAGTAATGTGGTCGTTGCGCCAGTCTGTTGTGGGAAAGAAGGAGCTGAGCCAAAAGGCGAAGCTCTCGATTTTCCGGTCAATCTACGTTCCTACCCTCACCTATGGCCATGGACTTTGGGTCATGACCGAAAGAACAAGATCTTGGATACAAGCGGCTGAAATGAGTTTCCTCTGCAGGGTGGCGGGGCGCTCCCTTAGAGATAGAGTGAGGAGCTCTGTCACCTGGGAGGAGCTCGGAGTAGAGCCGCTGCTCCTCCACGTCGAGAGGAGTCAGCTGAGGTGGCTTGGGCATCTATATTGGATGCCTCCTGGGCGCCTCCCTGGGGAGGTGTTCCAGGCATGCCCCACTGGGAGGAGGCCCCGGGGAAGACCCAGGGCATGCTGGAGTGACTATGTCACTCGGCTGGCCTGGGAACGCCTTGGGGTCCCTCCGGAACACCTGGAGGAAGTGTCCAGGGAGAGGGAAGTCTTGGTGTCCCTGCTCAGACTGCTGCCCCCGGGACCCGGGACCCGGGACCCGGCCCCCGGCGGAAGACAATGGATGGATGGATGGATAAAAATACTTTTATAAGTCTCACATTCAAAAATGTAAAAACAGTACAGAGGTATTATCAGCAAAATGTACTTAAGTATCAAACAGAAAAGTACTTGGCCCCTGTGACTGATACAAATGTCTCTCTGGTGGAACTGCTAACACTGCATAGACATCTGAAACATGACAGGGGGTTAAAGGCAGGGGTGGAAGTAACTAATTGCAAATAATAATGTAATTAAGTAGTCATTTTGGGTACTTGTACTTTCTGTACTTTTTCTTGTACTTAAGTATGCATTACACTATGTAATCTGCTTTGTTACTTTTAAAATCATAATTGAGTACTGAGTGCAATTTGAGGTAGTTTTTAGAGGTGACTAACCACTGAGCAGAGAAGAGAGGGCATTAAACATCAATGATTAAAAAGTAATTAATGCTCTGAGTAGTTTTTCAGACAAATACTTTATAATTTTACTTAAGCATATTTGTAACACCAGTACTTTTATTGGTAATTGAGTAATATTTTTCCAATGTAACAGTACTTGTACTTGAGGACAGATTTTCAGTACTCTTTCTAACTCTGTTAAAGGTCTACACTGATTTTTTTAAGGGTTTTTTTTCTACTGCATTATTTAGCAGGTTTTTTTCACATGCAGTCATAATGTCCAGAGGAAACAGCATTCTGAGAGTATTCTACTTCCGAATCTTGGTGGATTTCAAAGTGCAGGGAGGAATTTCATTTAATTGTTAAAGTGCTGGCATGTCATAACCCACCCTGATTTCTCTTCCCCCAGAAGACATGGGGGAATGATGACAATGACAAGTCAAGCCAGTCAGAATGACATTGAGGTGGGTCTTGCTGTTGCCATTCTGGGAATAAATATTGCTAACCAGATATTCCATGCCGTTGCTCGGTAGCTAACTAACAAACCTTAGCTCTCTGCCGCTAAAAGTTGAAGAGTGAGGGCTGGGTGCAGGTCATGATATTATTGGTTGAAACTGGTCAGTTCAAGCCCATGTAAGTGCATGTTATTTATTTATTTTGTTTTACAAGGAAAAAAATTACTGGATTTTGACATAAGAATACAAAAAACATTTACATTTAGAAGTTTAGGAAATGGAATCTTTGGATTGGATATTCTGTGCCCAATCAACTACACATAATGCAGGAAAGTAGGTGCACAATATGACTGCTAATATGATCTAAAAGGGTTAAAAAGACATTTTTCATTTTATCTTAACTTTAATGCTGGTGTATGCAATTCTGAAGAAGTTTGTTGATATTTGAACTCAACAGCCAAATATACACCACTCTCCTCAGTGTTTCATAAAAGGATTTACCATCAGTGTTGCTCCTCCCATCTTCCCTCCTCCTTCCTTTTCCCTTGTTCTGTGCACAAGCATGGACACGACCTATTGCTGATCATGTTTGATGGATTGGTGCGAGCCACGCAGAATGGACAGCTAGCAGACTGTAGAGAGGACATTCCTTGAATTTGACAAAAAGTGCATGAAATAAAAAGTGCATAACCCATCTTTACTGTGAAAAGTAATATCTACAGATGTCAGATAAATGTAGTATATGAAAAAGACATGGAAATATCAAAAAAACATGGTACAAATACCACAAATTCCTGTTCTTCTATTGCCTATAGCCTACATTTGTGTATAATTCTCACTTTCCATTTGATGATCTGAATGACTGATATGATGATACTGTCCTTACACAATTCTACACTTGCTCTTGCACAATTTTTTACTTCAGTACATAACTTTTTACCACTGGTTTTGGGAATCAAGGTGATAATTAAGATAAGAACTATCCTGAACAACTTTAATTCTTGGTCAAACAGTTTTCATTCTTTCACATTTCTGCTCCTCAGAGTGGGAGAGCGAAATGGCCTCATATGTTGAAATTTATGCAGTGTTTTCTGATGTTGTTATCATGCATTTATGTGCTTTGTTACCCAGAACCAGGGTTGCCATGCTTTTAAAAGGCACTTCATAAATTACAGCATCAACTGGACCAGACATCTCTCCCTTCTTGCTCCCTCTGCCATGTGAGCGGCTGGAGATAAACTTGAGTAGGTGCAATCAGTTCAACAAATAAAGTGGCTCCATCTGGTTTTGTGAGGGCCCTGGTGTTGACATTATTAAGCCAGGAAAGCCTCCAGTGTGGTGGGGCTATTTTGGACTCTCCACAGTGCATCTGCTCTTCTTCAGCTCTAAACTGACGCAACAGACTTGTCACAAGACACCAAACATTTATCGTACGTCATCTCGGAGTCCCCAATTAGTGGTAAGTATCATTCCACCTTCATGAAGGCATATGAGAACCATGGGGACTGTGATTGGCCAATACTCACATAATGAGTAAATCATAACTCAACCATTACAGCACTTTTTATGCAATGGAAGCCAAATAGACGTCTCTAAAGAGAAATTATTAGGTATGGTTAGAAACCAGACCAGATCCTGTGAAATGATGCATAAGTCCACGTTTCTTTGTTTGCAAAACAGCGGTTGTAGAGCTAAATTGCTCCTTGCACTCTCTAGTTGTCAAATTACAGCAACAGCTTGGAGCTGGTAAAGTATTTATCCTCCATCATTAACTAAAAAGTAAAACAAAAGCATGTCTATTTCCATTGTAGATCAAAATCAAAGACAGGCAAGAAGTCCCGAAATCAAAAATAGTCTTCTTACAATCTTCATTTCAGGTCAGGCCCCAGGCTTGCATGATTGGGTCCCCTAATTACCCAGAAGCCTCAGGGGGTTTGTTATCCCAGCAGAGTCTCAGTCGCCACACGTCGTGGCTGGGGCAGGGGCAGGGGCTGTGTGGATACGGTTGGGGGGTGGGAGGTCAGAGGGTCTTTATCAACGTGTGGGCCTGTTTTCAGCATGTGACTGCTGACCCATGCATTGTATCACATTGCACTCATTTAAAAGGTCAAGACTTGTGGAAGCTGGTGTCTTTTGCCTAACCCGACCCTCGACCCGAGGTGGACACTTGCTCTGTTTTAATCCCCAACAATAGGTCCCATTCAGAGCAGGGCAACCTGTAGAACATCTGTTTCTGTGGTGTGGTGCAGACCAGACAACAGCAGTGAAGGAAGGAGTTGTATAGAGGCCGCTTTATCAGAAACATTAGATGGCTAATAGAAAAGAGACTAGGAGACTAGGAGTTTGAGGTGAAACATGTGGGTTCAAAGTATCTCTGGCATGAGGCCGCAAGACTGAATTACAGACATGGTAGGAGGAAGGAAAAATATGTATTTTTGATTTTGGGT
Organism: Lutjanus erythropterus; assembly: GCF_056507025.1. Taxonomy (NCBI): domain Eukaryota; kingdom Metazoa; phylum Chordata; class Actinopteri; order Lutjaniformes; family Lutjanidae; genus Lutjanus; species Lutjanus erythropterus. The sequence goes on along the minus strand of NC_139324.1, from coordinate 1,791,292 downwards.
TGAACTGTTGCTTTTTATATATATCGTCTTCTTCTAAAAAGTATTAAAAACACATCAGTTAGCTGCACTGTTGAAGTGGTTGACATGTTCCTTCACAACCATGAATTCACATTGTAGTTTATTTTGACAAATGTTCTTTATTATCTTCACCTGGTGTAAGCCTGGAGGGGATTATGCAATCGCTTTGTGCAAGTGCATGTATGACCAATGGACATGGACTTGTCTGCAGGTAATCTTTCATTCTCATCTCATCACTACTGGACTGATTAGCCTAATATTTTTTATGCACATTCATTTCTTTATGCCTCGATGCTGTGGCCAGAGGCATTGTGTTTTTGGGTCATCCCATTCTTGTGTATGCAATATGTCAAGAAAGCCCTGAGGGAATTTCTTTAACGTTGGCACAAATGACCGCTCAAACTCAAGAATGAACTGATTAAATTTGATGGTCAGATGTTAAAGTCATTGTGACCTCATGTCTGCCCCATTCTTGTGATTGTGTTATCTCAAGAATGCCTACTTGGCACAAACGTCCACTTACACTAAAGAATGAAATGACTAGATTTTGGCGGTCAAAGGTCACTGTAGCTTCATGGGTCAGTCTCATTAATGGCACATCTCAAGAACGCCATTGGAGAATTTTGTTCATTTCTGGTACAAAAGACCACTGGACTCTGAACTGCTTCAACTTTGGTGGTTGAACGTCACTGTGACCTAATGAAACAAATGTTTGGCCTTAACTCGAGAAATATAATTTCACACAAATTTCTTGTGAAATACCAGCAATGCGGGAGAGTAACTACTTGCATGTAACTAGGTATATGGACACAAAGCACTGCATTATTAACCATTTTTTGTGCTTTGAATTTGTCTACAAACAACATTTAGCTTGCCACGTCCCATATAGCCTAGCCTGAAGGATGTGTCATATGCAGGAATAAAGGATTACGGGTTAAACCAGCGTGTCTGAGTTGTAAGATTCCCTGTTAAATTTTTGACCTCAGGCTAACACTATGGAGCTGTTTTTCTGACAGCATACACAATCCTGCCAACAGGTGAGGGTAACATGTCAAGATATACTGAAATGCACCAGCAAAGATTTAAAATACTGTGAAAATCAACTTTGCAAATATTTTATGAGGAAGGAAATGCATCAATCATTTTTTTAGACCTTAAGGATACACACAACACATTGTGTTGGTGAGTAACACTGAATGTAAAGATAGCTTTTGGCTACTTTCAGGGAAGCTCCACTGGGCACCTTAAACTGGACGATTATAAGTGTATCATCCTGAGCCAAAAAAAAGTCAGAATCTGATGGTACATGAGGTTCATGTGTGAGTTGTGTGTGTTGTGTAAGACATTGACAGACAGCTGTCAGTGTTCCGGGTTAATGTCTTTAACATCTATTTGTTTTAACAGCATCTCCAGGCTGCTGGTACAGGTCAGTCTTTCGTTATTTATCTCTGGCAGTGGCATTTTCATTAGTCCAGTTAATGTGATGTATTTACCAGTGACCGATGACCGCTTAGACACAAACATCTGTCACGTGATGTTTTCTTAACTTTATGAGTTGGTGAGGACTGCCGGAACACACCATTAAACCACCGTTCTGGGAAAAAAAAAAAAACAGCTGGAAGATATACAGCAGCTATGTCCTGTACAGTTGCAAAAGTTGCTGCATTTATTAGCCAGCATGGTCGCGTAAAGGGAAGGTTTCATTTTTTTTGCTGCACATAGAAATGCCATTCAATGCAGTCTCAAAACCAGAAAGTGAACAAATAAAGCTGTACTTTTTTCACATATATGAACCAGATGTTTCTACGTGCTATGCTTAAGTAGATACAGAACTCTAGTCTACAAATCATATGTGTTGTCATAATATTTTACCAGATTTGACATATAGTTTTTTTGTGATTCAAAGCAGTGCAGAGGTATCCGCTAAAAAAGTCAAAAATTTTACCCCTCACATACACTGAACTGCTTTTGGTTTACTGCTATAAGGTAAAACACACATACATATAAACTTTATTCAACAGCACACTTTCTGTCATCCTGAATACACACATGCAAACATGATCAGACTAAAATTAATCAGACATTTGTCACAATTCAGGGGTTAGGGGCGTTTTCATGGTACTTTATGATTTGAGTTGACCTGCTGAACCTCTGTCAACATTTCCCATTTTCCCATTCATATCCAGCATGCTGTTGCAGATGCATGTTTTTACCCAGCAGCAGCAGGACTTGCAGACTTGGCACCATGCAGATCCAGTTACACATCTGAGCCACTATCTGCTCTTCTCATGACAGGCTCACAGCACCTCAGGCGCTGCAGTGCTGGCAAGCCACAACAAGATGTGATGAGCCACTCTGACAAAAAGTGCTGACACGCTTAACTTTTCTCCCTGCCTTCGACAGTTGAGATGAAATGGCCTTTTTCTACTTTGAGTTACTTTGTTGTGTTTTCAGGATTCCTCGAACAGTCGTATTTCTGTGGGCGCTGGATTTCTTTTAGGGAGATTTCTTTTTTTAAAATTGATCCAGGAATTGCTGAGAAGATGGCTGCTTCACTGATGCAAATGGCATGAAAAAAAAAGGGAGTTGTAGAAATAACAAAAAAAAATTCAGCCAGTTTTATTTTCTCTTTCCACAAATTTAGGACCATGGCAAATCAAGCCATATGCAGCCTAATCAAATGTCACAAATGATTATAAGAATTTCAAGACTTTCTTGTCAAACTCATAACCATCCTATGTATATGGTTTCTATCAGTTTCATTAATGGTTCAGAATGTCACATCCTGAAGGTTGTGTTTTCCTTGTTTTCTGTTTTTGTCAGTTTTTCCTGTTTTATTTTGGTACTCACCCTTGTCTCTCGTTTCAGGCACTTCACTTCCTGCCCCTGTGTGTTTCCCTCCTGTGTGATTGCCTACCCCACCCTGATTGGTTTCACCTGTCCCTCATTACCCCTCCTCCCTTGTGTATTTAGTCCTTGTGCCACCCTTTCTCTGTGTCAGTTTGTCTCTTTGTTTGAGAGTGTGCTCTAGCTTAACAGTTTTCCTAGAGATATCCTACTTTTGGACCTGTTCCTGCTTTTTGTGTTCCTGTTTTGCCTGCTCTCGTTTCTTCATTAAAAACTCCTCGATTGAGTCCAGCATCTGAGTCCTCTTTTTGGCCTGGTGTGATACAGAAGGGATTCTGGAAAAAGATGAAGCTGATTCTTGAGTACGGCTGTGACAGTAACTGTGTTACGGCAGTACCATGGTTATGTGATACCTGATGCAGGGTTGGGCTCATTACCGTCATCGCTGCAAATTTTATTTTGAAGGGTCAATCTCATGTTATTCCATAGACAGGCGAAGCAGAATATATGTCACAAACATGAATGCCTCTATTGAGCAATGACTTTGATATCAGCACATGGATCTATTAGTACATCTATGGAGTAAGGATGACAACCTCTGATAGGCCGACAGACTCAACCCAAGGCATCATGGGATTATCAGTGGATGGCTAATAACATACTAACAGCAACAATATAAGGGTATTGCTTTTGTTAGCATTTCCTGTTAAGTTTACTTCACTTTTCGCAGTTTAGAAATCACAGACAAGACTTTTCTGGACCTTGAGAGGACACACTGTAACCTAAACTGTACATTTATTGCCAGATTGACAGTTTATTGCTGTGTTACACTATCAGGACTGTCATTCTCAGCATCCTGCTTGTTCACCCTCACTTGCACACTATACACACACATTAGGCACTGCTCTACATGTTAAGTTAGCTATGCTATGTTTATGGCTGTATCTTTCAAGTCATCATTTGGCCAGTTGCGGTAAACCGCTATCCTGTTACTTTTCACCGTGGTCAGAAAAACAACATACCATCACCGCTCTGTTGTTAAGTCTTATTCCCAATGTGTGAAACTTTGACGTTTTGGGAATGAGACTCAACAGTCAACTACTCTTACCAAACTGTGGTTAGCCAAAGTGTCCTCTAACAGGCTAGATCTTCTGAATCCTGAAAATAGAGCCAAGAGGATGAGCAGAACTCTAGTTTTCTCCCAGACCACTTGAATTACATCATGCTTAAAGGTTATTACAGAACTTTTGCCTAACGACACCAAAAAATAAACTGCCTAAAGCAGCTTTAAGTCTTTAAACATCTCAAGCTAATGTCAAATCAATGGATTAAATTAAGCTTATTTTGATGATAGATTCTCTTAATTTTTTCTTATGTTCTCAACAGGAAACACAAATAATCCAATAATAATGGAAGGGGACAGTTTGTACAAATTTGTGTTTGTACAGTATGTGTGTCTATGTGAGAGAGGCTGTACATTTGTAATGTGTGTTTTTCTTTGTGTTTGAGAAAGCCAACATGAGGTAATACCAGTATTGCATGCCTGCTAAATATAAGCATATTGCACTGTCTTTGCTATGGGCGTCTATATGATAAGATGTTCCATGTGTTGTAAGTTTCATTTCATGGAGTGAAATGATGTACAGGTACTCTGACGTAATGACACATGCTAATCTGATTAGCCATAATGATAGCACCAAAAGGGGAGACATATCGTGATGACGTGCTAATGATACTTGCAGAGATTGCCTCATGAATAATCTGATTGGTTTTCCCTCAGGCATAGATCAAGTTTTGATCAACAATAATTTCAAAATGTGTGTGGAGGGAGGGGTGTGCAGTTTATTTCTGTTCCCCCTTTTCACAGTAAGCAAAACCTTCATGGTTTTCTGGATATAGTCCACATTCTTACTGGGTCGTTTTTGGATGATGTGATGCACGCAGTAAAAGTTTTACAGGCTGATCCAAATTCGCCAGATTTAATTTGTTAAAAAAATCTAAATGTAATGGCATGCTGAGCATGCATGGTGCTTTCCAACAGCATCCTGCTTTATTCACATTGTTACAATTATATGCATTCACACCTGGGAGTCACGCAGTAAAACTGCAGTGTGCAAACATTTAACACTGAGCAGTTGCAATGCTGCATCTGGAGGTTACAGGCCTTTTAACAAACCCCACCAGAGGTTATATAAGAGGGGAGTGTGTTACCCATTCACCTAAAGAGGCACTGCACACTTAAATGTGTTTTTGAGCTAAATTATATTACTGTATTGTGATGAAAGACATCAGTGCTGGTGTTAGTATTGACATTTCTTCACATATTTAGAAAAATTGGGATTTCATGGGTTGAAAATGGCTCAACACACTGTCTGCTGTTTTAAATAATTCAATGCCTACAAAGAGTTGACTGTTTTGGACTGATATACATCATGGAATTTCTATAATAAAAAAAAATTCAATGCCCTCTGATCAGAAGCTGGCAGATCATCTTCCACAGATTCCCAATCACACTCATAAGGCTGCCATTCATTGTGAATTGAACCTCAAAACAACAATCTGGTGCTGCCCACTGCAACTTCTGGAGAAGTTATCCTGTGGTGTGACATGCAGATGTTGAAAAAGATCCAACTTCCTACAAATGTCCTTTGACTATCTGTGTTTGCTCAAAAATATGACCCAAATTCAACTACATAAATGTACTTCAAACAAAATGGAGGAAAATCTAACTCAAGCTAACTGAACAGCTTTCCCATTAAATTCAGAACTATGACAAGCTAACAGTAAAATGAAGTATAGTGGCAACAGGAGAACATAAGTGTCCAATCAGAGCTGAGTTTGTAGACACATGCACAGACGCATGCAAGCTTATTTGTACTTATTTTGGGGAGCTTTTATTTTGCTAAATTGAATTTTCGTTGTGTGATCTCATGCAATGCTGTCCTCCTCACTCGGTTTCTGGACCCCATGAGGAAAGGTAAGACTTATGAGTGTTCTTGCCTATAAAGTGTTAAAATGTGGTAAAAACACTAAACAGAGGTGCAAACTTTACAGGGTACAGGTCAAACATGCTGTCTGTTGCTGGCACATTTATTTCTGTGTGTGTATTTATTTACTTTTTTTATCAGTGCAGCACTTTTATGTAGCATGCTAAGTTACCAATCTCAAGTTAAGCTAAAAGAGCATGATTCACATAGATTGTTGTTTTGTCCCCTTGTTTTTAAAGGTGTGCTTGTGGAATGCTGGTCATGAGAAATTGCTGTACTGATTTTAATGTGTTTTGCACAGACAATAAATCCCCCTGGTCAGCAAGGCCTCGTCTCCTTCCTCATCATCAGCTACATGTGGAATGCATCCTCCAAGCGGACTCCAGAATGCAAATCCCCACTAACCAACAGATGGTGAGGCACCTACTGCAATGCCACCATAACTGCCAGATCCAACGTCCACATACATTGTCCCTCACTAAAACAAACTGATTTCAAACTGAAGCAGTTGGTGATCACTTCACGTTCATAAGAATAAGAAGTCAGCTGTCAATCAAAGTACAAAACAGAGCAAAATCAAAATATAGAATAACTGTGGCACAGTCGTATGCCCCCACCAGCCAGTCAAGTCTGTCTGTCTAAACTCATAGAATGTATGCAGTGAAGACTTTGAAGGAATATAATATGGACCTCACCACTATTTGGACCTGATAATACACAGAATGACTTTGTATTGTGGTGTTGGCAGCTGCCCATGTATGCAGCCATCTGGAAGTATATTCTGGCCTGTAGTCCAGAGGACACCAAACTGGACACTCTATACCAGGGGTGGCCAATTATTTTTCATGGGGGGCCACATGAGAAATTGATCAGGCTGTCATGGGCCAGACACAAATAATATAATATAAAATATTATTATTATCCCCTCCTTGAACCACCACCTTATCGTGGTGGAGGGGTTTGAGAACCTAAATGATCTTAGGAGCTGTGTTGTGGGGGGCTTTTTGCCCCTGGTAGGGTCTCCCAAGGCAAACAGGTCCTAGGTGATGGGTCAGACTAAGAGCGGTTCCAAAGCCCCCAATGAAGCGTTTAACACCAGGGTTGTTTACGTCGCCTGGATTGGCGTTACCGGGGCCCCACCCTGGAGCCAGGCCTGGGGTTGGGGCTTGCAGGTGAGCGCCTGGTGGCCGGGTCTTTGCCCACGGGACCCGGCCGGGCCCAGCCCAAAAGAGCGACGTGGGCCCGCCTTCCCGTAGGCCCATCACCCACAGGAGGGTTCAGAAGGGGCCGATGCAATGTGGTTTGGGTGGCAGTCCCAATCCCAGGACATGGAATCTCACAGTGGGCAAAAATAGAAAAAGAACTCTATAAAAAATACAGATGTATAACACTGAGTGAATAAAGTTAAAGTTTAATATGAAAGATACAGTTCTTTATCATTAACATGAACACAGCACTGAGCCCTTTTAATTAAGGTCTGATAACAGTTTAATGGTAAGCAAATTGCTATTGACTGTCTTTGCTAGTTGTTTAATTTTTGGTATTTCAATGATGGCCTTGTGGGCCACATGAAACCTTTCAGTGGGCCGCATCTGGACCCTGGGCTGCTCAGGTCTGCTCTACACTTCTCTGTGAACCATAGACAATAAACCTTAAGGAGAAAATAAGGACTTTTTGTGTTGTCTTTGCTTGACAATGTGGATTCCTCAGTAGATAATGAAGGCATTGGACAAATGGACAAACCATGAGGAGGATTTTTTTATGACTGGAAAGACAGTTAACGTGCAATCTCCTCTCATTTCTACTGAAGAGCAGGCCAAAACACGCTCTGGATACAATCTTTTCTCCATGTTGTTAGGATAGAGTGATAGAACCGTGACGATAAGCCAACACATGGCTGAAAACATTGGCCCTTTCTGCTTCTCTGCTTCTCAGTTAAGGGAAAGAAGAGAAAGGAATGGGATGGTTGATGGCAGTAAAGTTGATAGTATGGGGGATGTGGAGGCCAGTGTGAAAGGGAACAGCTGGTGGTGGATGTAATCTTGATCTGATAATGCTCATGCACCATTTTACCATGAACAGGTAAAACATGATGCCACAGACCCCACTCCCTTTTTTCATATCTGGGTTTCATTGCCTTACCTCATACTGCATGCTTCACTGGGATGCCAGCTTCAGTTATACATGAGCACACCCAGCACAGGGAATCGTGTTTATTGACACATTTATTTGCTGAGGATGTTATGCTGTAGGTTTGGGGGTAAAAAACACTGTTTTTATGAATAGCAGAACTTTGAGTTGAACACAATAGTCCGGTACATTTTCTGTCTCTTGTTCCTTTTACCAGGTCAGACATTCCAGGATTGTATTTCTGCTTCTGAGAGCAAATGTGTCTGTGCAAACCAATCTCTCATTGTGTAGAGCTAAATGCCACAAAAGGAGAGAACATGATACACATTGTATTCAGATAGTAGAAACACAATGTTGCAAAATATAAGACAAAGGTTTTCTTCTTTCTTTGTGTTTTTTCCCTCATTACAATTTTGTTTTTAATATAATGACTGTCAGACACATTGACAGATTTATGAACATTCATGCAATGCAACACAGTTGGACATTTGAAAATCATCACTGATGCGTGATTTATGAGGTATGGATGAATCAGATAGATAAGAAAATGATTATGTTAGCATATATACTAAGGTTGTAACGATTCACTCATGCGATGCATCTGACTTTAATGTGTTAGATACGAGTGCATTGGTTCGGACGGCCCTGCATCGGTAAAAAGCTGAACATGAATCAGAAACAAATTGATGCAGCACTAGCATATCGATAACTCTCATTAGGATACGCATACGTTTAATTTTGGGATCAGTGAGCTGCCACTGTAACTTTCCTCCGTCTTCTCTCTCCCGCTGTCTCTGCCTGCACCGCTCTCGCTGGACACCCGCTGCCACGCTCACAAAACAAGCGCTCCCTCCTCCCTCTTCTGTGTCTCCTCTTCATTTGCTCAAAACAAACCACGCTGAGAACAGTGACAGAAGTGACATTGTACTGTGTTGCACCACCAAACTTTCATAACGTGCAAGTGTGGAATAAGTTTTGGGTTTTATAAGAAAGATGAGAAACGCTGCTGCAGATCATTTATGCAAAACGTGTCGGACAGCGGAGAACAGAGACACGAGTCTGACCCACAGAGACGTCATGTCACTGTGAGAACAGGTAACACAGAGCATCACTGTTCCTCCACACTAATCAAAACCACACCACTCTTCATATGAAACAGAGCAGCACATCATCTTACTGCAGAAATACTGATATTTTAAACACTTTTAAATTTTCTCATTTATCTCATTTACACGAGACTCATAATAAGATATAAACATCACTGTAATGTCTCCCTCTCTCTGTCTCTACTGTTACTATATTTAGTAAAACTATCAGGATTCATTGGCAACTAACAGCACTCTACAAATGTAGCATCAATTGAATCAAAATGTAAAGACTGACACATTGCATTGTCTTGTATTGTGTCGTATCGTATTGTATCGTATCGTGTCAGAGTTGAATCGTATCGAACCGAATCGTTGGCCACTTAAAGATTTCTAAAATATATTGTATCGTTAAACATGTATCGAGATATGTATCGAATCGTCTCAGTCAGTGAGATACACACTCCTAATATATACATGTTTTTTAACCTTCCTCTTGTGTTAGCTTTCCGTTACTATCTCTTATGTTAACGGGTCGGTTTTGACCTGTGTCTTGAATCAGCCATAAAATACCCAAAAAACAATTATTTGTCATCCAATTTGTTTCTTATCTCTTGGTTACCTTGTTAGGCTTCCCTATCCATGAAAAGTTTGGTTTTAATATCTTTGTTGTGGCCCCCTGGGCCTTTCTTTTGACAGCATAGCCCTCGTTTTCAATATAAAAAAAACTGTCAAATGAACATCAAGAGAATTATATAAATAAATAAAAGGTTGTTCTGTTACCTGACTGTTACTGAGGGGTATTAGAACACATCTCTTAAATGTTCAAAAAAAATATTTTTTTAATTTTAATATTATTGACTATAGTAACATCTATGGTGTTACGGGTCAGTTTTGACCCATATATGGCAAAAAAAACAAGTCTTTTTCTTTTCAAAAATAGAACTTAATACAAATACAAAATGAAAAGCAGAACAAGTGTCCATCCATCCATTTTCTGTAACTGCTTATTCCCAAAGGGTCGCGGGGAGCTGGAGTCTATCCCAGCTGACATTGGGTGAGAGGTAGGGTTCACCCTGGACAAGTCATCAGTTCATCACAGGGCTGACACATAGAGAAAGACAACCACTCACACCTTTGGGCAATTTAGAGTCACCAATTAACCTAGCATGCATGTCTTTGGACTGTGGAAGGAAGCTGGAGAACCTAGAGAGAACCCATGCAGACACGGGGAGAACATGCAAACTCTGCACAGAAAGGCCCTGCCCCAGCCAGCTGGGGGATTCAAACTCAGGACCTTCTTGCTGTTAGGTGGCAGTGCTAAACACTGCACCACCATGCTGTCCCACAGAACTAGTAATAAAACAGAATGTAGATTTGAAAGGTCAAACAAACAACAACCAATCAAGCAAATCAAACCAACAGAAATCAAGTACTACTTCCATAAAAACTCTATGTGCAAGAACATGCATGTGTATTTGTGTATTTTTAGATGCATGTGTGGCAAAAAGTGACACTTTAAGTGTGTTCTTTGCAGAGCTATTTTTTGCAGAAGAGGCACAATTCATTTGTACGAGGTACATAAAAAGTCTCTCTGTGCAACAACATGCATGTGTATGTGTGTGTGTTTAGATGCATGTGTGGGAAAAAATGACACTTTTAGTGTGTTCTTTGCAGAGATATTTTTTCCAGGTGAAGCACAATGTGTTTGTCTTTCTGTCCTTACAGTAAATCTTCTTATTGTTGCATGCTGTAAACTGGAGATGTGTACTCTGCAAGTCACCAACCCTAAACTGAATTACTGAATTATTATGTACCTGGACATGTCCGTCTTTGTTTGGTCAAACAGGCAAAGAGAGAAGCCCTTAACTGAAGCTCAAGTGGTTGGAGGAACAGCTGGCTGTGGACTGTTGGCTGATAGTGTGTTTATGATTTCAGTTTTGGCACTTATTATTGTTTTTATAATCTTATATTATAACTGGGTCCAAACTGACCCTAACAACACAAAGGTCATAATCTTAACCAGAGCATTTTATAATTTAGTAAAATTATAATTTTTTTTAATTTTATTTTGTTTAAATAGAAGTTCCTGACAAAGTCAAAAAGTCTTGATGCAATAAACAAAATTTATGTAGTACTTTTATGCATTTAAAATCAAAAGCGGGTCGGTGCAGACCCTAACACAAGAGGAAGGTTAAGCCTATGTTGAACATTTCTACTCCTACTCATATTTCTACTATTGCCTCCAGAAATCTACAGAGCAGACTTTTTATTTTAGTTTGTATTCACGAGCAAAGTGGCAGTGGTACGCTGCAACAGTCAGTTGTTATTATTTTTATAATCCCCACCGGGCATAATCCTGAACAGGATCAGGTGATAACTTGTGTGTGGGTGTGTATGTGCATGATCAATGGGCCTGCAGCTTGTCTGCAGGTAATCTCGATAACTACTAAAACTACTGGACTGATCAGCCTATGTTTTTTGTGCATATTCATGACTATATGCTTAAGGATTCACTGTTTTTGAAAAACCTTAAACATTTTTTTATGGCTTCATAACGGCCATTTGTGGCCAGAGACATTATGTTTTTAGGTCACCCCATTCTTGTGAATGCAATATCTCAGGAATGACTTGAGAAACTGTCTTTAAACTTGTCCATTTGCAAGTATGAATAGATTAAATTTTGGTGGTCAAAGGTCAAAGTTATGGTTAAAAAGTTCATACTCACTGAACACATTTTGGTCATGACTCAAGGATTCATCTGTTATTTATGACAAAATTACACACAAATATCCAATAAGATAAAATGATGTGGTGATAACATTTTCCATCCAAAAAGTTCAGGACAGGCTGTCTGGACAGACATGGATATAAACTGCAACTTCACTGGTTGGTAAGACTGCTTCCGTTTGAAAACTTGTATGTGACAATGTATGTGGGGTCATGTTAATGTTGGCAAAACTCTCTGCTGGTTGCATCTGACAGTTGCGGTGCCATTGCAGTAGGTGCTTCACTTTCTGTTGCCTGGCAGGGATCTGCACTTTACTGAGGACACCATTCAACTAAAGCTGCAAGATACATACACAACACCAAATCTTCTGTTTCTTCCTCTGCTGCCTTGTATCAAATGATACACCGGACATGTGCACACATTTTGCTGGGTTTGAAGCGGGAGGTCAAGGTTGTCAGCTATTGTAACTAATTAGCAAACTAATGTCTGTTCTACTCAGCTAGTTTGGTCTGACTCAGAGGTAAGAAACTAGCCAGCAGAGAGAAATGAAGGAACCAAGACATGTAGAACCCTTTTCATACTAAGTCACTGTGAAAGTGTAATTAAATAAAATGAATCAGCTGTTGAATTTTGTTTAAAGCCAGAAAGGAGCCTTAAGTTACACTAACTTGGTCAGGTTTAGAAAAAGAACATGTCTCTGTCATGTCTCTGTCATGTGGGTATAATTATATATTTGATATTATATTATTATATTATTATATTATTATATTGTCTATTTACACCCCGGGTGCAAATAACATTGTTGGCTAGTCCACCCTGGGTGCTAATGGCATTGTTAGCTGAGTGCAAATAGCGTCTGCCATAGAAAAAAAAATATATTGCTGGACTCATCCTTTAACAGCAACTACAATTGCAACGGAAAACACTGCTATTGCTCATCATTTATGTCTATCTGTGGGATTTACAAATATTTAACCTTTGAAATGTGTTAAAAAGTGTTACTAACTTTGACTAAACAGCATTCAAGTAGTTTAAAAACATTTCCTGAAAAGTACCAGTTTTGGACATACTGTACGAGGTTTCTGCCCGACAGTGATGAAGTTCAAATTAATATAGTAGATTAGTCTAAACATTCTTCTTACTACAACCCTGAAACTATCTGAATGTCTCACTTCTGTTTTGAACAGACAGTAGTTGTGCAAACAGAAAAAGGTTTGGATAGAGTTTTCAAAGCACAATGATCACATTGGTTTTTGGATCAGGGTTAGAGGGTTAGTTAACAAGGCAGACATGAATGATGAAACTGTAACATGGAAGTGACAGATGAGCGGTTTCTAAATCAAATTAAGTTAAAAACTCTGAGGATGGTTACAGTTTCTGGGCTACGTGTCATAGGAATGCAGAGAAAACTGTGCAGTGGACTAATTCTACCGTCATCTCAGGGCTTACTCACTTTACAACAACAGATCTCCTAATGGCTCTTGTGTTTATGACTCGGACACTTTTGTTTCCTACTGACGGAAGCAGGATCCCCTTGGTTCAGAGAGGAGTTACACCTCAATGAGGTTAGAAGCCCGATACTCCCTGTGGGTACAATGACGAGCACAGACACTGTGCAGGAGATGAGGATGAGGGGACTAACACAAAAACATTGTGATGGAGTGAGACACAAAAAGATGTAGGCAGACAGGAATGGATATTTGGACAAGACAGAGACAAAGTAGTGTGGCGATAAGGCCCAGTCTGTTGCTGCCAAGGAGATGACAACACTGACACCCTTGAAGCACTGTTACTCATCAGAACTCGTAATGGAAATATGTACTACAACATTCTTTGAAGAGTGCTCACCCAGCAGAGAAAAACCTGTGTTTTTCTACATCACGGTAAATGACGCTGGCTGCTCTTCAGTATTGATTTAGGAGAGCATGCGTCTGCATCCCGCCGAACCGGCCCGAGAAACCATGTCGCCTTTCCTTGAAGTCAAGTTGGGCATTCTCACATCTTCTCCCTTGGGGAAACTGCCTCAAAGAAGTACAGCTAAGGCCCATCATTTCCCTTTTGGGATTTATCAAATGTGTTTTCATTCTGCAGCTATCAAAAAAATAAAATAAATAAATATTAGATGAATAAGTCCTGGCAATAAAGAAGAGAAGACCTGTCAAAGCATGTCATTTTAGCCATTACTTCTCCAATGCTGGCAGGCACTTGAAATAGTTATATTGTCTGCGTAGGTCTGTGTTTGAACTCATGCAGAGCGGACTGCGCCCAAGCATTAGTATGAAAATTTGCGAGTGGACTGGATGAGAATCACTGTGTGTTCACTGGAATCAATACTTCAGAAATATAAATACTGTAAACAAGGGAGTTGCACATAAAAAGAAGCTTCCTACAGTTTGCTTATTGTGATTCCAGGCCGCAACATGGGTCGCGAGTGCCAACATCTCTGCCACAGACTCCTGCTGCAGCCGTGCTCCAGCTCACTTTGATCACAGTTCTGGGTACTCTCTGCAGCAAGCATTTGGTCACAGGCCTATTTTGTAGACATTTAGGTTTACCACTATTCCATTCAGTTTGAAGGGCAGCTTCTGTGCAGTTAGAGGTAATGTGTCAGTGTATTCTTGGTAGGATGGAACTTGAGTTGAACCAAACATGAGAAACAGATGCATATTTTACATTACTGGGAGAATTTATACATGGGCTGCATGCTAGTAAGTGTATGTATGACCAGCCATCACAGTAAATGTAAAACTTCAAAAACAGGTCACAAGATGCACAGAACACATAAACCAATGCTACTGCAATGTAAGTGGGTCATGCATAATTATGTAACAACGGTAAAATTGCACAACTTTGTACTTTGACACATGTACTTAAAATAATAAAATAACAAATATTTGTAAAGAAGTAAAGCATGTGATAGAATGACCCCTGTCTGTAGAGGTTTGTCCTAAGTTTAACATTTCTATCTTGAATTTGTACTCTTAAAACTTAAAAAGGAAGAAAGAATATATTCTTATAAGCATGCAAGCCAAATGGCTAATTGCTGTTTTTAGAAGAAAACAAATAAATCAAGTATTACAGAATGGACTGATGAAGTGGCATGTATGGTCTTGGAGAAAATAACTTACATATTGAGAAACAGACAAAAAGTGTTTGAGTAAATCTGGAAATATTTTATTATATTCCTCAAAAATGCAAGCAACAGAGATTCCCTAACATAAGGCCCATAACTCATATTTTCTTATAAAATGCACAGGAATAGCATTAAGATCACTACCTAATCATATTTGTGTGTGTGTGTTTTTTTATTATTTTATGTATTTGTGATTTATTTTTTGCTTTTCTTGTCTGTTTATTTTGGTACTGTCGTGTTGCTGTTTTTTGAAAGTATCTGGGGAAGTGAAGTGGGGTGTTTGTGTCATTTGTACTAATCAAGAAAATCAATGAATATTTTTTTACAAAAAATTATATGTCTCAAATATATAGAAGTGCGTTTTTAAAAAGGCTCAGTAAGTAAACAGACTGGCACTGAAGTTTTTAGAATAATTTGCTCAAACAGGAGTATGTGGCCGATCAGACAGAGATGTGTCGCTACAGGTGCGGTCTCTTCAAGAACGCTGTGGGAAAATGCGTCACATTAAACAGCTGGTGCACCTGTGTGGAGTATGTTAATCCCTTACTCTCAAAGACAAGTAATATACATGAAACCACCATGACATGAGTTATGATTTCCCACTTGCTCCATAGCAGGAGTGTATACTGTAGTTTACCCACCTTGTGTCCCTTCATTGACTGATATGGTGTGTGACATTGATGAGCGGTGCGACTCTGCACCTTGCGCTGAAAAGCTGAGAATGTTTTAACTTTAATGCTTGTCTAAAATCTGCTGGAAAAACTTGTCATGCAGTGCAAGAAAGGAGTGCTCACCAAGAGCACAATACTATAGGAAAACATGAGTTTTACTGGTGATGCATTTCAAGCGACACATATTTGTGTGATTGTCAGTTTGTTAGGGACTATTTTCAGCTGTGAATCGAGGTGTATGTAAGACTGACAGAAACTGTATTTCCATTCAATTGTCAAGCAAATTTAAAGGGAACTTGACACACAGAAATAAAGAAGAACTGGTTTGGAGACTAAACTAGGCTGAAGAATTGTGCCATTTCCATTACCATTTTCTAATTCACACAAAAATACATTGATAGAAACATGACTAATGTGGCTCACTGATGTTTTTGTACAATAATGGACCTATGTACAGAGGAATTTGTCTCATACTGTGTATACACAGGAAAGACCTGTTAGCAGGTCTGTCCTAGCCTCTGTGCAGTTTGTGGCATCAGTGTGTTTTTGGTGCAATGCAACTTTACTTAAGCCAGAACGCGAAACACATATGGATATTTGAAATGACTGAATATTACATGTAGTCTGCATGCTAATAAATGTATGTATGACCAGTTCATTCCTTCATGTCGGAGGGGGCTCCTTACATACTGCAGGTCCTTGAAATGAAGCCAAAAAGGCGTGGCCATCTGTCATTAGAATAACAAGCAGCAAATAAGATTTAGCGCTGACATCTTTAAGTGTAAATTAGTCTTGGCATCCGCTGGATAGAAGCTGTGTCCTGATTGCGTGGTTCACTGTGTGCATGACGACGCACTGTGCATACCAGACTGAGACCAAATCAAGTGATGAAGCGAAGATAAACAGGTGGAGACAAGATCCTCATTATCAAGCAATGACGAGGGTTTGGGCGTGCATTGGGAGGGCAGCATTGTAATGAGCCCAAATGGTAATACAGCCCTAATCTGAAGCGTCAGCTTTTGTTAAAAAATGAGCTGCCAAGGCCTGGATTCCTTGTACCCAAACAACGCCTCGACGAACAAGAAAAAGCCACAATGATTCATAGGTTTACAGTTCTTGGGATGTGACTCAAAAAGGGCTATTGTTTGACATTTATGCCCACCACAATGCGGCAACGAAGCCTGACAAAGCACCTGGCAAATGCCATGGCTACAGTTTGTCCATTAAGGCAGTGTCATAGCGTTGCTTTTCTTTAGGGACAATATAAAACACTAATGAACGCAATGAGGCCTGGTTGTAAAAAGTTGTTGATAATTTTAAGATGAGGCAGAGCTAGCAAACTAGCCCACACACAGACTCCAAAATCCAAAATGTCCTTTGGATCGAACAATGCTTCACTGTTTTTGTGTTCGGCTGATGGTGTGGCAATGTGGAACCAGCCTGCAAGAATTAACAAGCCCTCACTGAGGGAGGAGCTGGAGGACACAAAGCTCAGGGACAGCAGGAGAGCAACACAGTCAAATATTCTGCATGTCATCGACCACTGTTAACTGGAGACCATGTTCAGACGCATTGGACTCTTTCAGGCTTTTCGACCTCCGTTTTCAGTGAAACATTGATGTGTTGTTACACATCAAGTCTGAATTGCTGCATGGTGAGAGCATGGCTGTGTAGGCCTTCTGATCCACCCTTCTGTGTTAATATAAAGCTTCCCACTCATTTGGAATGAGACTTAGACACACATGGCAAACTTTTAAACTTTGCCAGCTCAAGGAAAGCAGGAAAAAGTTCCTTGAATTCCTCCAATGAGGCATTCCTGTCTGGCACAAACCACTAACACTCACCACTAACAAAAGCCTAACCCTATATTGAAGGAGTGGTGACAGGTTTCTACACAAATGTAGATAATGTTGAATGTGAAATGTTTATCTTTGAAAAAGACAATTTATTTTCATCTCTTGAGTTGCTGGTTTGTTTTCATTTTCTGCCCAGATGTTCATGTAACACAACGCTGTCATAACAAAAAATACAGATGTGGCTCAGTTTATTGTGTTTTTTTTTCTAAGAATGAAGAACCCCAAACGATATTTCCCAGACCACTCATAAAATGTAATCTGCGTAGCATCAATCTCCACCGTAATTTTTTCCCCCTTTCTTTTTTTTGGTGGATGTGTCAACCTGTCAGCTTTGGAGTCTGGGCCACTACCTTCCATAGGTGTCGCATGATTGATCGCTGGTTTTTGTGTGTTGAGTTACTTGACATAACATCAATGAGGGAGAGGACACGCTCATAAACTTTTACTAGAAACAGACTTCAGCATGAGGGTTTTTTTGTCCACTTATGCTGTTCGCTCTCATCCATCATCACATGTTTCGGAAAGGCCTGCTGAACGTGACACAACATGAAGAATGCAACTGACAGATTATTGGCAGCAGATGATAACAAATGATTTTTGCTCTTTAAAAGCTATGTCATAAGTAGATGAGAAATGTGTGTAAATCAAAGTAAATGAGACAGTTAATCTGTCTTTTCTAATCGTTCTAAAACAAAACAAAGATTCTTCTTCATGTGGATATGTATTATCCAATTTAAGGGTGACTTTTGTATTTTTCAGCCTGGACTCTATTTTCCCATGTTTTTGTGTCTAAGTAGTCTTGCAAAGCCAGACCTCTATCCACAGCACTCAGCAGTAGAGAAAGGTCTGAGTCCACACAGGCACATTCTGCTACAGGGGAAAAAACGCCCTGCCTTGTTGGCGTAACATTTACACACCAGGAGGCAAACTCTGGTATTGCAATGACTACCTCACTGCAAGAGAAGAGGTAACAGCTGTTAGCTTGTTCATGTTCATACCATTAGCATCCCAGGCGCTAACTTTTGTGTGCAGGTTGTAGCTCTGAGGTTGTTGCAGACAAGTGTGTAAGTGATGAAAAATACCTTTAAAAGAAACAACTAGTCCAACATTAAGTGAGACAACTCCAGTTTGCAATGTAATGCTTAAAGGCAATTGACCCTTTTCTCCTCATTCAAACAGCAACTGTCTAATAGCTGTAGTAGTACTGTCTAAAATCATAGATTAGCAACTATAACTAGGGCACTGCAGACGTGTCAAGCTTTGCATTTCTCTACAAGTTGAAGCATTGTGCATAGGGCTCTAAGAAGAATGACAGTCTCTCATGACTTTGGAGGGTGGCATCTTTTATTGTAGTCTTTCAAAAACATAAAACACAACAGTACATGTGGGAAATGGATTAAACTTTGTTTTTATCTGCTCTACCATAAGCTGCAAACGTTAGCATGTCCGCTAACTAACACTGGCTTACTATCTGCATTGACTTTACCTCCAGAACCCCCAAACTCATGTTAGATACCTCTGAATTCGCTAAACTCGTGGCTTGGGATTTATTATGTGGGGAGTTTTAGGTGGAGGATGCAGGCTGGTGCAGAATCAAAGTGGGTCGACGACAATGCATCTCTGTCTGGCTCGCTTATCCCAGCTCTCTTCTCAAGGTCTGCTACACTCATCTAGTCCCTGCATTTCCTTTTCCCATATTAATGAGTGTATTTCTGTCATCAACCATACATATATGTGTCGTATTTCACCATCCGACCAATGTAAACTAGCTTTAGCCTCAGTCTTTTTACATCACATCACATACACAGCTGTTAAGTAATTAAACATACCTTCATAGGGTTTGTGTTTCGAAATGCATCAGATGGAAACATTAAAAATGCCGCTGGAGACAGGGTTCTCAGCTGACTCAAGAAATTCAAGCATTAGCATTAGCTTACATTAGCTCCCTACATTCACAAAATCGAGCAAGAGTCATCATTTTAGCTGACAAAATCCACGGTCATCAGCGAAAAATGAGAAGCTGCTTTTGTTTTCTTCTCTTTGGAATCAAAGACCTCATGTTTCAATAATTACCCCAAATTTCAATGTTAAATCTGCCACCACATCTAGTGTGGTAAATAAAGGGTTTATTTCAACCAAACCAGAGCTGGTGATTGTTGGAACAGTGGAAAGATGAATCGACACTGTTTGGGTGAGTTTTACTTTGTTTCTGCTGAATATGAATGTAGTGGGTTTTGCGATGACGGTGGTTGTCAGTGGTAAAGAAAGCATGTTTCATGGGTGCACTTTGGTCCGCTGTTGCCGTGGATGGCTGCAGCGGTCTTGCTCAATATTCGACAAATTTTCAAAAATTGTTGCCTCATTTGTAAAAAACAAAAAAACATGGGAAATAGGGTCCAAAATACTAAAGATACCATTTAAACATATTATCTCTCTGCTGGAGGCACCACTGTATGTGTGTTCCTACAGAAGTTTGGCACAGAAACAGCAGTGTCATGAGAACAACGCCTGTGTGACCAGCTGAATGCTAGATTAATTATGAGAAGATGTTAGGAGTCACAGTACAAATTTAAACTCCTAAAACTAAATTCCATCCATCTTGTTAAGTGCAGCAAGTGGACTGGGTTCCAAAGATACAAATAGAAACAAATTATATAATGTTCTTCAGGCCAAGTATATGACACTTTTCAGCCCACAGTTTGAGGTCCTTAAGGACCCAAATGACTGAATTCATCTATTTGTCTTTACTGTAACTGCTATGTTATAATGTTATTTAAAAGCCAGATTTGCACAAGTAAGAACTGGTATTCTTCCTCCAGCTATTGAGGTTGGCAGGAGCAAAATAGTGTGTGTGAGTGGTGTGATTTGGCAGAGTCAGAATGAGTCCCATAGTGTGAATTGTACTGTACAAACCATGATGATTTAAATACGGTCAGATTAACCTGCTAGGCTCCCCGGGGCAGTAATGAGCTGCTGGGTCTCTATATTAGGCTACATGGTTACAGATTTGCTTTGTGATAATTTGATTAAACACAAATTAATTTGGGGATATGCACCATGTGAGCCCAGAATCAGCTGAAACAATGAAGAAACAAAATTAGAGTTTAGCATGAAGACACAGGTAATAAAACAAAAACACTTTATATGGTTACTTAGGGCCACAACTTTTACGTGGGGCCACACGATCAGTGTGACTCAATAAGCAAGGGGGAGAAAGTGCAAGAAATATAAACTTGATATAAACTTTCTTTGATCGTGAAGTTTAATGTTACCCCTAATTTACACTGAGCGTGGCTGTGCTGCATCACGGCTGCGCCGCGGCACTTAGAAGAATACGCTGCCATTCTAGTCAATGCTGTAATTTATACCAGAAGTGCTGCGGCGCGTCTCAGCAGCGTCCCAGAAGCGGCTTGGCGCTCTGCTCCACAGAGAATACGCAGCGAGTCTATTTTTGACGGATGGTGCATCAATTGGCACAGAGCAGGTCGAATGGGTAGGAAGTCAGGCACGGAAAACAAAGGAGAATCTGGTTGATTTTCAAAATAAAAGACCCCATGCAGACTCGCGATCATAAAGACAGACAGAAAATAAACAATTTAACTATGTAGCCTGCTTATCCAAGGTAGAAGCACAAAGAGCAAGGAAAGAGGACTTAATCAACAAAATCAGAGCAAGTAAACATAATCAGATAGGCAAAACGCTCCGCTGCTGAAACGCTTCTGAAACGCTGCTGGTGTAAATTGAAGTTGTGTGCATGACGGAGCAATACCGCGGTGGAGCCCTGATGTGGCGCAACCGTGCGTGGTGTGCATTACAGGTTACTCTACATTTCTGTGGTTTACACTGCAGACTGCAGTCTCTGTTAATGGTGACCAAAAGCTAAATCTGTGTTATATGCTCATGTCCTCTATGAAATATCTTTTCATTGCACTGTCACACTCTGTGCAAGCCAATGTGATGAAACAAAGATCCTGCAGGTCCTTAAAACGAGACACTTACTCAAATATATTTTTTTAATATTTTTTATTTATATATATTTATTCTTAACCCTTGAATTCATTATTTTGTAGATCATTGTTTTATTTGATGGCCTTGTTGCCCTGGCATTTGGCCTTTGATCCTTCAAAAGATTGCCACCACCAAAGGCCAAGTGAGCCCTAAAATGATGAAATGACAAAACCAAAGGTGTGGGACATCGACAAAAGTGGTGTTTGGACCCCTAACATGCATTATTTTTTGTCAGGATGTTTATAACACTGTGTATATATTTATTTAAAAAAATAATCATTTGAGAAATTTTAACATAAATCCAAATTTCACTGCTGGAGAAACATTCACATAGTTACCACACTGGCTTTTGGGTCATCGCCGCCGTAGTGTTTTTTCTGGATAAAAAGCACCATAACATGTTTTTCTGAAGCCATTTTAATGAGCTGTGTTGTATGTAAGATTTTATGATCTACATAGATCATGAATCGTTGTTCAGATCCTTCATGAGAAATAAAAATGTGCTTTTTATCCAGAAAATCTGCAGCTCCCCCATGTATTTCTATTTGTTTACAGGTTAGTCTTGACTTAATCACTGTTGCGGAAATGTTGATGTACAATCCAAAGGCCAATGCAGCGTCTACATGTATATGTCTATGGCAGGAACCCCCTACTACATATATTGCATTGAATATTTTTGGATCTTCTCTTGTTTGGACTTTGTAGTATGGCCAGTATTAGGTGTGTTAGCCTAAACCGATGCACTTTTGCACCTTTCAAACCTCATCAAATACTCAATTTTCCTTTTATGTGTAACAGTTTCATAATACAATTAGTCAATGAACAATTGGGCTTCAGACATTTCTATGCTGAATCATGCAAAACATTGGTTTTAAAGATAGAAACAATATATTTTCCACTCTTTTGCACTGAGTGTGATTTTGCTCCCTCTATGTGTCAAACATGTATTTATTATCCCTACTCTGATTTTAAAGAGACCACCTGGTGTATGTATTAAAGTGCTGCAAACCCAGATTTGACTTTCTCATATTGTTCACATTAGGGAGGTTTAAATGGATGCTGTTTTTATGATGTTATGTCTTTGGCAAAATCAGCAGCAATTACTTATCTGGACGAGTCACATCTTAACAGGCTTCTCTCCCTCCCTTCACTGCCTTGTAAACCATGTCCTATCCTTTTCGTAATATCATGAGGTTTTGCTGGAATTAATACATTACTTCCGTTAGCTTGTTATATGATGATGTCACCGTCATAAACAGGGATGATTGTTGGAGGTTTGAGAAAGAAAACTTTTTATTTAAAGAAGACCTCCAACACAGTGAATTATATAATGTTTTTCTCCCATAACAGATACTTTTTGTTGGTTAATTAGCTCAGAGTTATGAGCTCAGACTGAGGAAATGCAGCTGTTCCGTGTAGTATTTACTCAGATTGTTCAGAATTTGGTGGTTAGGAAAAATATTAATGAGTGCGTGCGTTGACATGAGGGCATTTCAGAAAGCTGCGTATGTGTTCTCAGGATGAAACCTCCTGAATCAAATTCTTGTAAGCAACACAAGACTCACAGACGAGGACATTTACAGTTGGGGAGATTTAAACACTTTGGACTCTGAGCTGATTTTCTACTGTTTTTACAGTCCTTTACCATTTCATACTTTTATTTTATGCTCGCGTTGTTATGCATCTGGATATCTTGCAAGTCCTTTTGGGTTCTCAGGGGGATCTGCTCTATAGGATCCTGAGTTTATATTGTATTGTGTTATGATTTAGTTATTTGTAAAATATTGCTTTTGTCATGTCTATAAACTATATGATCATATGTTTTGTATCCACTATATTATATTCAGTAGTGAAAAGAGAACTGTAAAGTAGAGTAAAACTACTCAAGTAAAAGACAAAAACAGAGTATTTGTCTCAAAAAATGCTCAGAGTATTAGTTACTTGTTAACTGTTGATGCTTAATGCATTATTAATAGCAGGCAGTCAGTCGCAAGGGGTGTGTGATTCTCCAAGTCATTAGTTTAAATTACTCTCAGCTCCTGCTCTGTTCTGCCTTTTGTGAGTAAAATGACAGACTTAAATAAAATACTCATACAAGTGCAAGTACCCAAAAGGGACCTAATTACAGTAATTTGAGTAGTTGTAATTAGTAATTTCAACCCAATTATATACTAATAAAAGTACTATTACCTCATAAAAATTTTAAGTAAGGAAATACTTATGTAATAATGTACTTAGATAAAAGTCAAAAATAAGATAGAATGTACTTGTTACATTATATACAGTAAATGTTACATTTTTTACCCTGTCAGGCATGACAAAATGTCCATATTTGACAATAAGGAAATGACAGTAAGCTGCGTATCATGTCACTTTGGGCCAGTGGAGAACACTTGAGCTGCAATTCCAACTGAGGGCACAATGCCAAAATTGCCTCACAACCAAGCCCTATTCTTGTGGAATCGATGTCTGCAACTTTGCATTCACAAAGACGCTTGACACGCAGAAGTACAGGTAAGAAATCTCTGCCTCAGAGGCAGTTGCATTTCCCAGGTTCAAACTCAAAATTTACTGCAGTGTTTGATACTTCCCTTATGCAGTGTTTCTTTCTTTATTCTGTAAGATTAAAAGTGATAGAAGCTCAATTACATTGCATTAAAGTTCCAATGAAACAGCCAGCTGAATGCTTATTGGTTATATGTTTCCTGTAAAACAAACAGATAGGAAGGGACTTGATTGGCATTTACAGTAGCCAATAGCACTGTGCGTTACATCCACCCGCTATGGCTCAGCAGCCCGAGGCCGAGTCACTGCTAACCGAGCTAACGGCAGTTAGCCAGGGATAACCTAGCTAAAGCTAAAGTAAGTTAGCTAACTTTGGTTAGGCTCATTAGCCTTGGGTTTCTGGGAGCTAAACCAAGCACGGACACCACCTCATTATGACCTTGGTGTTGTGTTCACTGTCCCTCACGGAGGCTGTGTTTGTCCCGGTGACTGGTCGTGTTCACTGGGAGGCTGCTGAGCCTTAACTTCTTTAGCAACGCCATCTGTCTATCACAGAACTATGTATTTAAGTAACCAAGATTTGAAGCTGAGCTGCCATAGGACATCAGAGGAAAGAGGATGAGTCATCAACCATTTCAAATAATTTTCCAGAAAAAGAAAAACTGTAAAATATCATTAAAATTACCCAAAAATATCTACAAATTTTTTTTTTATCCTTGTTGGACCTGATACTGGTGTTTGGGTGAAATATAGATCAATACACATGTAATGAAAAACATTATCACATCAATTAGACTTCATGGCAGCTTGAACAAAATTCCTGTTTTTATTATGAATTTGCATGTTTGAGTGCTGAACCAAGATTAGGATCTTTGTGACTGCCAGTTTTAACTTGCACTGTTGTCTATTGTTCTTCACAGCCTGATTTGTGATGTTACACTCAACCTTATTTTGGCAGAATGCGCACAGCGAGAAAGGTATTTGTCTTTTAAATCAGAATTTAGCCAAGAACACAGCGCACCTTCTCAATGATCCTCTTGTGAGCCCTTAGCTGCATTATATGCACATCACTATTTGACATGTCATGAAATATTGCAAAATTGCTCAAATATTTTCCGAAGAAGGAGCCCATTGCTATGCTTGAGAAGAACCTGTTACTTCCACCTCTATTCCACTTGGTTTCCAGGAACATTGTATTTACTGCGTTATAGATTCGGGTGTGGTTATGAGTCCCACTTGGAACACGCAGCAATGAAAATAGGCCTTTGAGTTCATATACATGCATTCCCACGTGAACTTTATATCGTGGATGTCAGACGGTTGTCGGAAGATTTCACGGGGGAGGCAAGGTCATGAAATTTTAGTGCAAACACATGAGGACAGGACTTATGCAGTCACTTATGCGCTCATCAGAGACACAGAATACTTTATAGCTGGGCAGGTGTTGCACAAGCAGACAATTAATTCCCTGTCTGGGCTGTTGAAATTCAGGGAGTATCTGAATGTGTGCAATATTTATCGAGCTGACGTCCAGATATGAAAGTGGTTTGTCAGACAACACAAAAGGCCCTTGAACAGTTGAAGTCAACCGGTTCATGTTGTTGGGGTCAGTTTATATGCACGCTTCACTTGAAAAATGACCCGGCAAACCTCAACAATAATCCAGAGTGGTCAAATCAAGTAAAAAAAAACAAAAAAAAAAGCAAAGATCATCATTCACGGCTTTTGAGTGCTCAGTTAAACACACAATGCAGATGGTTGCTTGGGATTTGCTGTGACCCTTTAGTGCCTGCACTATACCAGGAATCAGACTTTGCATGTGAACACACAAGCATAGATTCTTCCAGGAAATTGTCAGTTGGAGGTTCAAATTGGTTTCAAAAACAAATACAACAGAATTACACATTGTGCTATGTGCAGTTTTTCTTTCAGTGGTAAGAGATGGAATAAGTCGAGATAACTCAGAGGGCTTTTAAGGGGATTTCTACTGGTGTTACAGAGCTGGAAATAATGACACTAATGGTCACACTTTCTAGATTTATGTCAATCAGAAGCATAGCTATCAGTTATGTAGTTGTTTGTGAGTTCTGGAGCCAGTGTCATGTCTAATAGACGTCTAAATCATCTGCTTTGTGCAATGATCTGTTGCACAAAGCAGTTTAGTTCTTGACTATCTTAAGAAGGACTACAGTACAATGAATTCTGGGTACATTAAGAACTTTGTCAAAATAAAATAAATGGCTGACCGTGTGACCGCATCCAACCACTCAGCTGGGTTTACCCCAGCAGAAAATATGTCTTTTGGAGGAATTCAACTGTTACAAGGACATGATGGTAAACCCCGTTCTGCCCTGTTTAGTATTTTCTCTTGCATTCATAGAGAGTGACAGTGTACATAAAGACAGAGCCACCATGAATGGGAGCAACTGATCTGGGTACTTTGTGCTTGCATCATGCTTTTGCCCCTTTTTGGGTGATAATGACCAATCGAATTTGACTGTCCATCAATACAAATTCCAAATTCTTTGCCAGCTTGCATAAAGTAGCAGGGAGAACAGCCATATAGAGCTAATAACCAGAGCTAACTAGCCATGACCAGCTGCTGTCAGACTCTCTGTGTCGTTGCAGGAAACACAGAGTCTGCTGGAGGTTTTCATATCGCTTTGTAAAAGTTTGTGTGTGGAAAGTTACTTGTGTTGTAGTTGACTTAGTGGCTCAGAGAGACTCTCCGGTGTGTGTTTGTCTGTGGGGGAGTGCCAGTACATAGCCGTAGACCTGCTGTTTGTCATGGAATCATCATCAAAGGAAAAAAATGCAGTCTGGTGGTGCTGAACCACTGCAAAATTAAAAAGGTTAGCAAAAAGAATAGAGTAATGATTAGAAGCTTTTGCCCCTTTTTGGATGAAAACAACTGCTCAAATTTGACTTGCAGTCAACACAAATTCTGGGGTCTTTGCCAGTTTAAACACACAAAGTAAAAAAACAGTATTGCTGGGGGCTCAAATCCTAGGGGTCAGTCAGGTGAACAATTATGTTATGTCGTTGTCAATCAATAATCAGCATCAATACACAGAAAAAAACAAATAGAAATAGGGGTTGGTGTGTGTCTGCCATTCTGACCCTATTGAATCTCCAGGTAATGTATGTCTGACACCTGCCATTTTTAAGACACTGTCTTGCTGTTTTAGTCCACTGTGGCGTTATGGTAACCTAATTACATTACCGACACTTACATGCATGTGAATGACACTATGTTTTTAAATTTGGCAATGTAACATGCAGGTGGCTGGCATTGTGTTATTACTCAAGCACACACATTTTTTACAGGATTATCTTGTGGCCTGGTAGTAGCTGAAAGTCCTGCCAATATTAACCACAGGCTGGAAATGTTAAAAAACCAGAATGAAGTGATGGTGTCCTTGAAGTCTGTAATATTTCTAAAAATTCTGGCCACAGCCTAGGACTGTTTTTTTTTCCCTAGGAACCTCGGCCTGATTCCTGCAACAAAAACACTGTTCACTACAGTCAACCGTAAACAAAGTCCTCTGAGGGTGAGCACAGTCCAGAACATTGTTAGAAAGTGAATAGAAACATGTAGAAAAAATGAGCTGACGTGTGCCAGAGCCAGTCAGAGTAATCAAAAATAAAGAATAAATGATTGATGAATGATGTGTTGCAAATGCTGCTATTTGCCCCCTGCATTTATGTATTTTAAATGATTCTGAAAATGCGTTTTCTTTTAAAAAGTGCTTTCTTAAAAAGGATATACATACTGATGTAATTTCACATCACAGTAGGACTATATTAATATGCTAGTAAGACATAATAAGCTGTACTATAAATAATATCCTCTTTATTAGATAGTATTAGGCCATTGACTTCATAATAGAGCAATTAAGGACAACTGAACTGTACTGTAAACTAAAGTGTATTGTTTGCTACTGTTAAACCCTTATTAGACTTTCTTAGTAGAAGGGAAGTTTGGGACATATGTGAACCAGATATACCAAGTAAAACCCAAACTTACAGAGGTAGAGGAATGTTTTGTCTATGAGAGACTCCACAGACTTGTTGTAATACTGTAGGCAGACAATGAGATTTAATCAAAGACAAAGGCATTAGTCTTGGCTTCTCTGCCTATTGTACAGGATCAGCTGAAAAAGGTGTGTCTCAAGTAGCAGATATAAGATTTCATTTTAGTTTAGGGTGGCGCAGTGGTGCGGTGGTTAACACTGTCACCTCGCAGCAAGAAGGTTCTGAGTTCAAATCGCCCAGCTGGCTGGGGGGTTTGTGGCTGGGGCAGTGTCTTTCTGTGCCAAGTTTGCATGTTCTCCTCATGTCTTCAGGTACTCTGGCTTCCTTCCACAGTCCAGACATGACAGCCAAGACATGCAGCATGTCTTTGGATTCTCTAAATTGCCCGTAGGTGTGAGTGTGAGTGGTTGTCTGTCTCTATGTGTCAGCCCTGTTATGAACTACTGACTTGTCCAGGGTGTACGCCGCCTCTCACCCAATGTCAGCTGAGATAGACTCCAGCCCTCAGGATAAGCGTTTACGGACAATGGATGGATGGTACAGTTCTACTGTAATGTGTCCCTCATTAGCCTGTAATAAAGGTCTAACACTGTTTAATAAAGAATGTATTATCCTCTAGAGACCTGGAAGAAAAATGCTTTTAACATATTTAGATTTTTTACCCAATTTAAGTTCAGTCAGACAACTCACAATTTAGAATGATCATTGCAGCAGCAGAACATAGTTAGAGATTGGCGTCTGGTTCCAACCTCATCATCTCCCCACAGATTTACATAAAGATATTGAGGAGTGATGAGCAAATATCTTGAACCCCCTGATGGATCCTGCGGTGGATGCTGGGGTGGTGGTGGTGGGGCTGAAATGACACTGATACAAGGCAGCAGTGGCACTGACAGGCACAGGGAGAGATAGGAAGTTTTAGCGGTTTAAATAGACTGCCAGATTGTAAGGGTGCATATGTACTACAGAGAATGAGGCATGTCACATGTCATTAGTAGTGCAGCTCAAATGATCTTGCAGGTGTTGCTACATTGATCGGGATGTCAGTAATATATCACAAATTTTGTTGCGCCATCACAATTATATTTTCATCTGTGTCACCTGTTGTACTGTATTTTCATCTCTGCGCAAGTCTGATGTGACTTGTTAGTTTTTTTATATGCATCAAGGTGAGCTGTCACTGATTATGTTTTCATCTGTTACAGCAGATTTGGGAAAGTAGGTCAGTTTGTCACCTTGCTATTATGCAATAAGCGCATCCTTTTTTCATCCATTACTGACATTAGGTTATACTGTGTGAGACTGTGATGGGTGGGGCCTGGTTTGAAAATCTTGCATTGCGGCCCGGTGCTGACTCATTACACCGCTTGTTAAAATGTGTATTTTGAAAGGCTTAAAACTGACTTAAACTTATCAAATCTTATTAATATTAGATTTAAGACTCGCATAAATTAAAAAAAAACATATTTATGAAGACAAGAATAATATATCCTAATAAATTTGATCACTTAACTCCCTTACTGCCAAAAAATGTCATTGCCGAAACTCCTGCTAAGGACATAGAGGACATCAGGACTGAAATAATCTACATGCATGGTGTTTGAAATAAAAGCCTCAGTGTCATGTCCCAAGGACACAAATAGATTACCAGGTCTTTCTAGTTTAGTCTAATTTGATATGAAGTACATCTTGTTACATCTTGTCAGTGTTCTGTAAAATAAAGTGTGACTTTCATCACATACCTTTTATATTATATCTTTGTAAGGATGTACCACAGAGTTACTGGGTTGTTACCATTGCCCTGATGCATAGGCTTCATTTACAATACTCCTCTGTATACACAATATGTGTCTTCAAAAGGGCTTGAGTCATCATTGTAGAAATTATATCTCTTGCACACACACACTACTATCACCCCAAAGAACCCTTTTTTCTCCACATAGCTTCAAGATGCCCAGATAAAATCCTCCACGAAAGATCTGAGGAACATGGCCCACTGGGTTCAAACAGCCATGAAATTGTAGCAGAGCCAGATAAGACCTGATTAGACTTGTCAGGTTTGCTGCTCACTAGCACGTTCAGCAGCACCACCTGCATCTTCCAGCTCTCCAAAACTGTCTAACCACTCATCCCCCTCCCTGGGAAAAGCTGAATGTGCACTTTCTCTGCTCACATCTGTGACCTCTTGTGCCTCAGTGAATGCCGTCTGCTCCCTCTATCTCCATCTGAAATGCACACATAAACATGCGCACACACGCAGACACACACAGGCTTCTTTCTGTGTCTCCTTTCCCCTCAGAGCTCAGTCTTCCCCCGCTCTACCACTCTGCAGTTTCAACTTGAACCTGTGAGTCTCAGGGGCGGCGTTCCAGCTCAAGAGACATTTTCCAAATGCAGTGGCAACAGCCTGGAAGTCAAGATGTCCTGTGCCTGAATCATGACAATCATTTGTTAATGAAGTTAGATTTGGAAGTGAACTTCATCATCTGCCATGTGTTAGGCCTCAATTTCGAATTTATGTGAGTTCTTATGTGTTTGGTCAGGCACAGCATACATGCAATTACAGATCCAGAATTCCCCTCCCTTGTTTGGAAGAGGTTCATAGCCACAATGTGTTTTCCACAACAGAGATTAATCCAGAATTGGCCAAATATAAATCCTTAAATATACTGGAGCATATCAAATAAATGGTTATAAATAGCACCCGTATGCAAACAAATACAGATGTTTCAACCACAAGTATTGAGGTTTCACTTGGCTCCTTTGAATTTTGCACTATTGCACTTCTAGGCATGCAAGCTCCACTCTAATTAACATTAAACCTTCATTTCCTAAAGCTCCTTTTGAATTTTAATAGCAAATTGTTTTTTGATTAATGCAGCTCTATACGCTCATTCCTTATAAATTGCAGTATTCCTGAATACTTACAACCACTGCTAGGAATTCTGTATTCATTTGGATCTGCATAATACTATATCTTATTATTAGGTTTTGGACATAAAGCTGATCTGCAATCAGCTCTGTAAGAAAATTGCGAGAGGTCCCGGGTTCAGATCCTGGACGAGCCCCCAATTTGTCATGGTCCAGCTCAGAAGCCATGACAAAGAACGATGCAGATGCAAACTGAAGGCAAATAATAAATTTAAGATTCAAGATTTCCCCAGCCTTATTAGGGATGGCTGCAGCCTAAAATGCCTGATTTCATGGTAGCTTTTCTAAAAGATTGCAATGCATGTTGTTTTTTTTGTTTTTTTGCATTTGGGACAATAATTAGCATTTTTTTTATTATTATTATAATTCATTAAAAGCAACTTGTTCTTGGGAGAACAAAGACACACTTTGTTTGGAATGTTCTAACAAACCTTACCAAAAAGGCTCAGAATTACAGATATAAAAATCTGGTTTATTTGTCAATGAAGATGTGCACAAGGGGGTATTCAACAAAGAAGCTTTAATAATATACACATATAAATGCAAAAAATCATAAAAAAATAGATATACATATGGAGACGGTTCATTGAAAAGTACATGCATGATGTTTGCATGGGGGACTGCTCTGATTGGTGGAACTTGCGGAAAGCAACAATGACTGGTCAAATTAGCAGAAAAGTTGCAGAGTTTGGACAAATTTGCTAGATCATGCAGAATTCACACCCAGATAGCACGCATACGTCTCGCCGACGTTGGCCTCAGATCGTGCAATCGGCATTCTCCTCCTGACGTCTGTAAATGCATCGGAGAAGCATCGGCCCATAGCAGGGACAGGGTTTGCCAGAGGGCGGGATTATGCGCGCCATTTCAAAGTCGGCGATAGGTCGGCTGTGGATCGATACATTGCACGTTATCCAATTGGTGCCACTGTCAACGGAACTGAGAGCAGGCTTTGGAGATGGAGAGGCTACTTCATGTCAGCCAGGACTAGTCTTCAGGTAAACTCACTTAAAGTAAATATATAAAAAAATAGCTGTCTTATAAATATGACATACAGGGTTAGCAAGATAAGTTGGGATTTAGCAACATAAGTTGTTAAGCCCTGACTGGGTATGCTAGCACAGGTGAAGAGCCCAGATGCCGACTCCTAACAGGCTAGCTAGCTAGCTTAGCAAACGTTAGCTGCTTAGGCCTGACCAGCAAATATATCAACTATCTGGCTCTAAATTAATTTAGCCATTGCTGGGTAGCCAAAAATCTTTCAAGCATGTGAACAGTCTCCATCTAGACAACAAATCAGTGTTGAATTTGGGAAAGGGTCAGGTAATGTTAGTTAGCGTTAGCTGTTAGCTAGTAGCTGGTGGGCTTCGGTGTTTTTACAGCTGCGGAGTTAACTTTAGCAGTTAACTAGCAGCTAATAAAGGGAGGCTCTGTTCTGCTCCATTTGTAAATATGACTCGGTGTAACATTTTCTCATAGTTCGGTACTGGTTATGGACTATTGTTGGTGTGTTCACACTGTAAGTGAAGTTAATATCCACTTCATGTAGGTGTGTGGAAAACACAACAGACTCCAGTTGTTTCTGTCATGTCCCTCCAGTCAGCCCCCGCCCCCATCCGCCTCTCCTGTAGAGCTGGCCGGAGTTCAGCAGCTATCTGCGGTCAAGCCGGGGCTGTCAGACCGCACCGCAAAATACGCAAACTTTTTGTAGTTCATATTTTCAAGTCATGCTTTCTGCTGGTGCTTCATACAGTGTTGCCTGTGACACTGTATGAATCATGGGTTATTTGGAGGTCTTATTGTGGTGCTTTTTAACACGTTTAATAGCTAAAGAGCATAGGGCCAATACTATTAGCTACAGGTCTCTTATCAACTACGGTGGCTCTGTAAGGTCAGACGGCGGCCAGGAAAAAAGGCACAGCGACGTTTTCCTTCCTTGGTGTGTCTATTTGTACGTGTTTATTTGTGAATTATGGGTATAGTATTGTATAGTATAAGTTAATTGAACAACCTGGGCTCATGTGTTTTGTCTTTTTCTCCCCTTTGCAGGCTCATAAGTCTGCCAGCAGTCCAGACCGTGCTGTCCGTGTGCGTCTCCCAACCGGCCACCTGTATGTTTTTATCTGTTCTGTCTTGTTTATCTTTTCTGTGCTGGAGTTGTTTTGACTATGCAGTCCGAAATAAATGTATGATCATTAACTTGAATCGTTCGTGTCTCTTTATTTTATTCACACACTAAATTAGGAAGCTATTTTGATGGTCAAGCATATTGTTTTTTATTGTCATATTACCATTTTCCTATCACATGTAAGATGAGATATTATGATAGATATTATGAGATATGAGATATTTGCTGATAGAATGATTCGACCTGAATAAATAAAGGTCATAGAAGCTGCAGAGAGGCTACGCTGTGCAGCTTTGATACATCGGCCAAACGTTGTCTGGAGAGCATTTTCGACCAAATGCCGACGTCCCGGCGACGTCTTCCCAATGAGCAAATGCTCTCCATACGACGTCGCAGCGATGCTACTTTATTCATCGTGCCGACGTCGGCAAGACGTAGGCGTGCTGTCTGGGCAGGGATTGGTTGAATTTGCGTGCATTGTTGCGACATCACAACTTACTGGAGGGACTGATTTATTGACAGATCATATAACGCAACAATAAATATGTGTTCTGACTTTGCTGCACCACAGAAACTTTGCATGATTAAGAAATCATTACGTATATAAAATTAGGTCTCAAAATCATTAAAAAATGAGCAGTTTTCTCTTCTCTGAAACGTTGGGGGCATTTGGGGGGTTGGGGGTTTGACACCATTATGACCTGAAAACGACCTGAAACATGGACGCTCTGTTGAGCAGCTTTACTGGACATGTCCAGACATGTTTGAGCCACCAGATCCAGAGGATGGTGACAGGATTTTCTTCTGTATCAGGCTGTTGGAACTGAAGTGAGCTGAAGTGAACTGCTGGGCTGATTTGGACTGAGAGAGTCTCTGAGGAAAATGAAATTACATTTGTAATTGACTGGTAGTGAATGTGAGGGAGGCGGTGTTGTTCGTGTGTCGGTTTGTAGGACTTACATAGTGTTGGGGCACCATGGCTCCAGCACGTTACTGAGTCATTTTTCAGGTCCGCCCAAAAAATCTTGAACACAGAAATCGAGAACAACAATTCATGGACACTGAATGACATAACTAATGATAAAAACAAAACAAATGAAATATAATGTAAGTAGAGTCAGTGGTGAGAGTAAATGTGTACATAGGTGAAAATTATGGTGTAATTTTAAGGTGTTGTGCAGCAGCAAACAAAAAGAATGGTGCACAAGAGAAAAGAGAAGAAGAGAACTCTCTCAGCCTTGAGGCGAGGTTTCATAGCCTGCCCTAAATGCTTCCAACTACAGCAGTTACTCCGCCCCTCAGGTACCTGCCATATTAGAAAACAAAAATCATGAATAAACAGGCTAGGGGGCAGTCACAAAATCAAAAGCAAAAGACAACAAACAAGCAAATACATCAAATCACAATCGTGTGACCTTGGCTCGTGACCACTGTTCATGAGCCAGACACAGCTCCTTGATGTAAAATGTAATATGATATAGTCACCAGAGCTCCTTATTTGTGACTGGAAGAATAAGTCTTTTGCTTCGCTTATTATGATTTTCCAAGACACACCTCACACATCTTGATCCACATGCAATTCTTTGTGGGTGCAGCTAAATAAGATTTTATGCTGCGTTGCTGATAATCCTAATTAATAAGATTATCTGGAGTGACCACAATGTCAACAATTGCATCACTTAGTGCAGGCATGCTACTGTTCCCTGTGGTGTGTAAAGCCCACAAAACACAAAAGGATTTGATTAGAAACAGTGAAACTTAATAAAAAGGCCTCACTGACGTATTGCTGAAGTAAACTTTCAGATGTCTGAAGAGTGAAGTGCAGACATGGATACTGATGTTGTCCTCCCATTATAGCTGTATATGGAAAACACCTTTATCTTCAGTCTTAGTCAAAGACACTGCCGACTTAAAAGCCTTTTTTTTTTTAAATCATTATGACAAAAAAGTATGAAGATATGATGGAAAATCAGAGTTTCAGAATTACTTGCTCAGTAAATGTTATTTATTCACATTCAACATGAACACAACTGAATGGAATAGGGTTAAACACTTGTGTCTTCATTTCTGTTTACTGAAATAAAGCAATTATTTCAAGAAAAGACTTGAAATCCTTGAGGGAATAACCTGCCATCTATTATAGTTTTAGGCCATTGTTGAAGGAAAGTCTGTAGTTTCATGTAAAGGAGACCACTTATGTTTTCCCTTATTTTCTGTCATATAATGTTACAGCGTTGGATGTTAATATTAAACATGGCCAAGATTCAAGTAATCCCTGTGAGCAGAAAGGTCAGGTTTCAGACTGCTTTGAATGCAACGTTTCCAACATTGTTTTCTACTTTCGATGAAGAGTTGACAACTTGTTGAAAATTTCAACAAGGCCTCTGCTCTGGACAGAGCATGCCGACAAAGACCATCCACCCACCAATCAGTTCATCCTCTGTCTGAAACAAGCTGTTTAAGCATGTATGTATGTAGGATTGTAGGGAGGAGCCTTTAAAGAGACAGGAGCTAAAACAGCTAGTATCAGAGAGAGGATGAACTGAGGTTGTGCATAACAGGCACATATAAGATAAGTATTGTTTTGCACTAGTGGAGTCCCAGAAGAAAAATAATATAGAGCTAGAAATGAGCATAACAGGTCCCCTTTAAGAAGGATGTGTAAGATGCACTATAATCTGTCACAACATGAAGGATTACTTCACTTTTCTTGGGTCACTATAAAATACCGAAAGTAGGGTGACCCCATTAAACCGAATGTGTGTTTATGTAAGACAGGGGTGTCAAACATACAGCCAGAGGGTCCAATCCGGCCCGCAGAATGATTTTGCAAAGCATGTAAATTACAGAGAAGACATTAACTTTAGGGTTGAAACGATTCCCCAAGTAATTAGAGTAATTCGATAACTAAAATCCGTTTAAATCCGAACAGCTGTACAGCACACTGTGTTTGGCATGTGGGGGTTATTAAAGACCAGAGTATTGATGAGCGCCGACATTTAAATTTTGATCTGATTAAAAAAATAAAAATCACAAAATTGGTGACAAACCAAACTTGGGTGTCCACACAAATAAAGTCTTTGTGTGAAACACTGCAGAGTGAAACATCGTGCTCTTTACAGACAGTCTGCTGTCATTAGTTTGACAGAGAGAGACAGAAAGGGTCGTGTCTAGAAGGGAACCCTAGACTCGCCAAAGATCAAACACAAATCTCACAAGAGTTGTACAAATAAACAGTTATCTTCTAGACACGGCCGAAAAAGGTGTGCAGCTCTATAAATAGAAAATCATGTTGTGGTGTCGATGTTTTTAATGTGGCGGGCCGCCATAAATAAAACACTATTCACTGATCCACAGAGAGTCACTGAAACACTGATCACTGACCTGCTGTGATGGAAAAAATACTCACATTCTTTATTTAAGTAAAAACACTAATACCACGATGTAAAAATCCCTAATTACAATTTAAAAATCTTGCATGTTGTTTCCTTTTTTGAAAAATCAACATTTTTATTGCTGTTGTTGTACTTTAATGGTATTCTTATTGGTATTTTTTTTATTACTAAATACAGACCTGCAAACTCATAAGAGGAGAAAAAGGTGGCATGTTGGTAAACCAGTCCCCTGTCCTCTGGGGGTCTGGGAGCGTCTGTCCTGCTCCAGAAGAAAAATGCTGTGATTTTAACATGTGAACAAAACATTCTGGTGACTGTTTCAGATAAAAGAGTTAGTTCCATCTTCTGTTTGTGGTTTCTGCAGATATTACTACCTTTACTTTTATCTTTGTACTTGAAAAAAAAGTAAAAAGTAAAAACAGTAAAAGTAAATCTACAGTAAAATTAAAGTTACTTTACTGAGTATTTTTACTTTAGCAATTTATAGTTGTTCATTTAATAGACCTGTCTTATATTCTTTTTTGTATATTATCATTGTTGTTAAATAAAACAAAAGTAATGTAATAGAAAAAAATGCAGAACATGCAATATTTCTTATCTGATTACTCGATTAATCGCCAGAATAATCAATAGATTGTGCTTTAATATTACTGGTCTGGCCCACTTGAGATCAAATTGGGCTGTATGTGGCCCCTGAACCAAAATGAGTTTGACACCCTTGATGTAAGACAATGTGGGACACACTACAAATGCTAAGAAGCACTCTAATTGTTGATATAAAAGAAATAAAATTTTCTAATCTGCCCCTTAGTTAAAAAATTCTTTATAGAGAAGTAGTTTCCCAGCCTTTCTTATAACTTACATTCCCTCTTTTGTGGTAGTTTCCATGTTATTCCGCCAAAATCTGTACAGCTTGACTTTATGGTGACTTTCAGTTTTGCAAAGATGGTGACAGGTTAACCTACACATGATCCACATGTGCTTTCTTCACAGCCATTAGATAAAAGAACACATTATTTTAGACATATTTTAGTGTCTGTCCAGCAGTGGTTTGACTTTTGAAAACTGGGGCATGTTCTCAATATGTGGGACATGGAACAAGGCATTATGCTGTGCAGTCCCACATGAAGTGGGACACCAGGTCACCCTAGTCTGAAATGATATCTTCTACCTATAGGTCAAACCTAAGTCAAGTTCTTGACTCAGTACCATCTGGTTGGAAGGTCATTTCACTGGGGAGTGTTGTCTCATTAGCTACCTCTTGCAACACTAACAGTGAAACACACACACACAAAGCTTTGGACTGGATTTCAGTAACGGCTTAAAACTAATCCTACAATTGCAGATAGCCTGATTTTGCGCTTCCTCTGGTAATATCCATGAGCTCCCTGAAGCGGGAAACCAGAAGGCAGTAGATTTCTGCATCTGCTGGCCAACAGAAAAATGGTGTATTTGTACAGGACAGCTCACGGGTGTGAATACAAAGTAGGACATTGACTATGGAATGATATCAATGCCCAAATTCCATGTCTTTGCTGAAACTTTTTTGTGCTCGTATATGCCACAAAAGCGTGAATACCTGCAGTGTTTCACTCTTTATTAAAGCAGTGGTTGTCCAAACAGGTCTTGTAACAATCATCTTTAAAGTTCATCTACAGCAATAATAAATTTGATGATTACAAAAATTATCAGGTATATAAAATTCGGCCTAAATATTCAGGAATAAAAACTTCAGTTTCTCTGCCGTGAAATGCTGGTGGTGTGTCCACTCCACTGTCTCAGTGTCAAACACCACTATGAGCAGAAAACGACATGAAACATGGATGCTCCGTCTAGCAGCTTTACTGAACTTGTCCAAACATGTTTGAGCCTCCAAAGCCAGAGGACAGAGACAGGATGGTATTTTTTTTTTTCTTCTGTGTTGGGTTGTAGGAACTGAAGTGAGCTTAAGTGAACTGCAGGGCTGATTTGGGCTTAAAGAGCCACTGAGGGTACATTCATAACTGGGAGGGTGAGGGGAGGAGAGGTGGCGTCGCTCATGTGTCAGTTCGTGGAGCTTATATAATGTTGGGGACCATGACTCTGGCACGTCACCAAGTCATGTTTCAGGTCATTTTCATGTTTTCAGCAACTATTTTCCATCATGTATAACATATTTAGATGAAAATCTCTGAATTGCCTTTAGACAGACTTTATGTTTATCATTATCACCTTTAAGTACCATCTCAAAAGTCTTTGAATGCAACTCTAATGTTCAAAGTAAAAGGAAAAGGAGAAATCCAGGTATATCCAAATTGTCACTACCATGAATAATGGCATTCTTTTGTGAGAACAGGAAACATCTTTGGTTTCAGAAGAGAATAATTTGGGGAAGATAAATCAATATGCTTTTACAACTTGCTGGCCAGTCTGCCTATGTTGCGGGCCCAAAGGAAAATTGGAGAGGTGACATTCTCTGTTCCAGACTGATATTGTTTGTGGACTGTGTGTATCCTTGCCAGAGCTCCCCCTTATCCAAGGGCAGCACAATGCTACATAACAGGGCAAATCCCCAGAAAATGATGTCATCCGCTAAGAACCTAATCCATGACCAGGATGTTGAAGGATCTTCCTCTCCTTCTTCCTTTGCAATAGAACAAAATGAACAAGGGCCATCACTAAAACCAAGTTGAAGAAAGAGAGATTAAGATTTTCTTCCGAACAGGATGAACTGAAATGAACTGTTTTAAAAATCCCTGACTCAAACAAGAGTACATCCAAGGACAAGCAAGGACTGCATTTCTTGCATACAAAAAAACCCATACCTACCTCTGAGAAAACTCACTCAAAAATACAATAAAAGGTTATGGCTCACAAAGTCTCTGCAGCTTTACTACCACATCCAATACTCAACAGCAATATGTCATGTGTTGATAGGGTGGCTCAAAGTCAAATAACACACGTATTGTGGATGAGAACGTGAGTTTGGAGTGTCAACTATGCATAAATGAGAACCTTGTATGGAATCTGGAACAAGAAACTGGCTTTTTATGGAGAACCAGATGATGTGGCAGTAAAAGATTACTACTACTACTATGTTTCACAGAGGTCAAACATGACTCTTTGATATGAGTTGAGGAATTTTTAGAGTTTGTGTTAACTTAATAGATTGGTCTATTGAGTAAGTACGCTGTGGTGTCGCTCTATAGATGGCAATATCACTGGATGAGTTGGTTGAAATATCTCAGCAATTGTTGGCTGGATTACAAGAAAATTTTGTACATTCAAAAACCCATTCTCAACTCATTTCTCAACAGTATGTCTGAACTATCTAATATTGATAATTTGTAACAACTTTGGTGATCCTCTGTCTTATCTAGCGCCATCACCTGGTCAATTTTTTAATTTGTATGACCAAATTCCCGCAAGACTGATATTCCCACCAGCCTCAGACATATTAGGTGCTAATTAACTAAGGTTAGCATGCTAACAGGCTAAACTAGTATGTGACAATAGTAAATTATAAGTGTCATTGTGAGCATGTTAGCATGCTGATGTTAGCATTTTGCTCAAAGTGTACTAAAAGTAAGGCCACACAAAGCTGCTATCATGGCTGCAGACCATAAAACTAGCATTATATTATTCTGCATTCGTGAGTGCATGAGACTCTGCCAAGTAAACAGAACTACTATGCATCCATTGTGTCTGCAGCTGCAAGTGTTTGGGAGTATATTGCAGGCTTTGGTCTTTTTCACAATATCTGTCCATGGCTGTCATAGTATGGTTAAGCTTGTGGTTTTGGCAGATCAGAGCTAGGGAAAAAGTATACTTAGGCAAGTAAAACACTTGATTAAAAATTGTGGGTACACTTAAGAAAAAGGTCTGCCACATATTTATACATTTAAGTTTGATAGCATGCTCATCCACCAACACAATCTCCACACTTATTTCTATCTTACTGCATAAAGGAGATGTTACTTCCTGCATTGTGTTGAACACTGAAGGAAAACTGTTATGTGCAGATTGTCTAGTATGAATGTAGTTTAGTTTCAGTTCCAGTTGATATCTAAAGGCTAGTATGCTTCATATGCTTGTTAAGAGGTACAATGATCATTTCATCATAATTTAATGTACTCTAAAACTCTAAAGCTGGCACAACACCTGATACAATGTAAGTGAAATTAATTAAATAATTGTGTTTCTAGGGGCTGTTGCCCAGTGTTTCTGAAACTTTTAATGTACTACCTCAGAGAATATTAGGTTCTCCAAGTACCATAATTTTGCCTGATTTTAAAATAGCGTAGGCCTACCCTATTCAGCTGCAAACATTTCATGCTGAAAGCCGGCTTATTCCCAAAAAGAAGATTATCAGCCACATCCAAGGCAGTCACTCACTGCCATCACTGTTTGGCTCATAACTAATCATTAATCACATATGCATGTGTTACCTGCATGCATGTGACTAAAAAAAATAACTAGACTAACTAAAAAAACTTATTTGCAGTTGCATTTCAGCAATCTAATAGTTTCAATATTTTTGTTTAAAAATTTTTAAAAGTTTGATTAGATGTTTTCAATTAAATTATGTCATTCTTACCATATCCGTACCAGGTGTCTTGAGCTCCTGCAGTGTTCCTGCA
The DNA here is from genome assembly GCF_056507025.1 of Lutjanus erythropterus. NCBI lineage: Eukaryota > Metazoa > Chordata > Actinopteri > Lutjaniformes > Lutjanidae > Lutjanus > Lutjanus erythropterus. Next base: position 1,750,213 of record NC_139324.1, on the reverse strand, counting down.
GCCTGCCCGAGCTCCGAGGGGGCAGGTGGAAACAAATCACTTCAACTATATATAGTACATTAAATAGGATTTCAACCTATTTAATACACAGTCTATGGGCCGTACTTGCTATTTGGACAGCTGAACTCATTTTGCAAATGCAATTGCTACATATTGCTCCTTTCACTGACCCAGCTGCATTCTAATCTGCTATGAATGATTAAAACTGTTTTCCCATGTGGATCATTAAATCACCTTATCTTATTAGCAGTCAGTACAGTTTTTGACCCTGACCTGAAACAGGAACACAATCCAGTTGCTGGCCTCCATCCTCACAGCACACTTGACACGTGCTGATGTTAATTTCAGATGCTTTGTGTGCAGATATGGGATCTTGTCCAGCAGTTTCCTGCCTTACAGTGAGAGTGCTAAGAATACAGGAAGGTAAGACCAAGATAACAAAGCTATTAGGAAAGATTAGATTAGATGATGGGCTGAGAGTGCGGGGCAAACCCACACACACAAGCTCCACACAGAGAGAAGACACTTAAAAACAGGGTTGGGGGGTTACTTTAAAAATTTATTGCGATACAATTACATATTGCTTGTTAAAAAATGTTGTCACTAAACTAATCCCAGCATTACATTACTTTAGTATTGTAATGCTGGGATTATGTTTGTCATTTGGTTTATTAATTATTTGTCCAGCTGCTACTTCCTTGTTAAGTACAAATGCACGTCTTGACTGAGAGTGATAATTATGCACTTTTAAATGTACTTTGTTAAGTATGTCTTTCACACTTCATACTCAAACTTATGAAGCTTATTAAGCTTATTTTGGACTGGGGCTTCTGTTTTATCCACACCAATCCTAGTCACCATCATCACCACCTACAGTCCCAAAATATTTTCTAGTAGTAGCAGTACAGGTTATCTAGCTAACGGGACGTCTGTGTAGCTAACGTTAGTAGTTGATTTGTGTCACTAATGTTAGGAATTGGTCTGTGTAGCTAATATTAGCGGTTGGTCTGCATAGCTAACATTACAGATTGGTTTGTGTAGCTAACATTAGCTGTTGGTTTATGTAGCTAATGTTAGCAGTTGGTCTGTGTAGCTAATGTTAGTAGTTGGTTGGTGTAGCTAATGGTTAGCAGTTAGTCTTGCCTGTGAATGTCTCTTTAAATTAGGGCTAGGGTGATTCGTTGACATCATCAACTATGAAAATAGGTAATTAACTCCACACATTGGACATGAGTTATCACAATGCGACAAACTGCTCCACACAAGTGCTGGAAGTGAAACACCGAGCGATCTGTCTTCCTCCTGCAGCAGCAGCATCGTCCTGTTTACATTCTGTCAGCACCCAAACGCAATATATGAAGATTATCAACACATAGGACATGTTTCTGCTAGTAGAAGTCAATTCTAATCAATTTTCTATTAGTCTCCCAGATCATCTTACCTGCACATGACTCTAGTGATGAAATAATGTCATGTCATGACCAGTCTAAGTTTGAAGCCAAAATACTGATTGTCCAGTTCGGTGAAGGGTTGACAGTAATTAGTTATTGATAATTAATTAATATGCATCAGAATTTGTTTTGAATTTGAGGCCCAGTATTTTCATCATAGCATCTTATATGGATTCTATTAAACAGGGTGGAAATTAGACTTAACTTTATAATATGCCACTATCATTATTATTCTAATGATCTTTATGTGTGTTTTTCAGAATTATGATTGAAAAAAAGTATTTAAATATTAATGAGACATGTTTTATATGTATTTAGGCAAATTAATTGAATAATAACAAAAATAATAAATATATTAATTTTTTTTTAAATAAATTTTTAGAGATCAATTTTTGGATGATGACGTTATTTTCACTGCTGGTAGGCAGAACTGTCACTGTACTGTGATGCTGTTCCTCTTCTCTGATTTAAAGGGTGGTGTTGTGAGACTCATCCCAGACAGCACGCCTACGTCTTGCTGACGCCGGCACAATGAAAAAAGTTGCATCGACGCGATGTCATATGGAGAGCGTTTGCTCATTGGGAAGATGTCGCCGAGATGTCGGCATTTGGTCGAAAATGCTCTCCAGACAACGTTTGGCCGATGTATCAAAGCTGCACAGCGTAGCCTCTCTACAGCTTCTATGACCTTTATTTATTCAGGTCGAATCATTCTATCAGCAAATATCTCATATCTCTTAATATCTATCATAATATCTCATCTTACATGTGATAGGAATATGGTAATATGACAATAAAAAACAATATGCTTGACCATCAAAATAGCTTCCTAATTTAGTGTGTGAATAAAATAAAGAGACACGAACGATTCAAGTTAATGATCATACATTTATTTCGGACTGCATTGTCAAAACAACTCCAGCACAGAAAAGATAACCAAGACAGAACATATAAAAACATACAGGTGGCCGGTCGGGAGACGCACACGGACAGCATGGTCTGGACTGCTGGCAGACTTATGAGCCTGCAAAGGGGAGAAAAAGACAAAACACATGAGCCCAGGTTGTTCAATTAACTTATACTATACAATACTTTACCCATACTTCACAAATAAACACGTACAAATAGACACCGCAAGGAAGGAAAACGTCGCTGTGCATATTTTCCCAGCCGCTGTCTGACCTTAGAGAGCCACCATAGTTGATAAGAGACCTGTAGCTAATAGTATTAGCCCTATGCTCTTTAGCTATTAAACGTGTTAAAAAGCACCACAATAAGACCTCCAAATAACCCATGATTCATACAGTGTCACAGGCAACACTGTATGAAGCACCAGCAGAAAGCATGACTTGAAAATATGAACCACAAAAAGTTGGCGTGTATTATTTTGCGGGGCGGTCTGACAGCCCCGGCTTGACCGCAGATAGCTGCTGAACTCCGGCCAGCTCTACAGGAGAGGCGGAGGGGGGGTGACTGGAGGGACATGACAGAAACAACTGGAGTCTGTTGTGTTTTCCACACACCTACGTGAAGTGGATATTAACTTCACTTACAGTGTGAACACACCAACAATAGTCCATAACCAGTACCGAACTATGAGAAAATGTTACACCGAGTCATATTTACAAATGGAGCAGAGCAGAGCCTCCCTTCATTGGCTGCTAGTTAACTGCTAAAGTTAACTCTGCAGCTGTAAAAACACCGAAGCCCACCAGCTACTAGCTAACAGCTAACGCTAACTAACGTTACCTGACCCTTTCCCAAATTCAAAACTGATTTGTTGTCTAGATGGAGACTGTTCACATACTGGAAAGACTTATGGCTACCTAGCAATATCTAAATTAAGTTAGAGCTAGATAGTTGATACATTTGCTGCTCAGGTCTAAGCAACTAATGTTTGTTAAGCTAGCTAGCTAGCCTGTTAGGAGTCGGCATCTGGGCTCGTCACCTGTGCTAGCGTACCCAGTCAGGGCTTAACAACTTATGTTGCTAAATCCTGATTTATCTTGCTAACCCTGTATGTCATATTTATAAAACAGCTATTTTTTATATATTTACTTTAAGTGAGTTTACCTGAAGACTAGTCCTGGCTGACATGAAGTAGCCTCTCCGTCTCCAAAGCCTGCTCTCAGTTCCGTTGACAGTGGCACCAATTGGATAACGTGCAATGTATCAATCCACAGCTGACCTATCGCTGACTTTGAAATGGCGCGCATAATCCCGCCCTCTGGCAAACCATGTCCCTGCTATGGGCCGATGCTTCTCCGATGCATTTACAGACGTCAGGAGTAGAATGCCGATGCACGATCTGAGGCCAACGTTGGTGAGCTGTATGCATGCTATCTGGGATATAGTGTTGTAATCTGTCATCACTGTGCATAGTAGTATATTATTTATTTTGAATGTATTTTAAAGTTGTAATGCTGCTAATAATCCCAATTTTTGCCAGTTGTGAATCTGTTGCTGGGGTGGAAGCTCTTTCTTTTTTTCAGAACAATTCTTATGTGATGTATGAAAACATCAGCTCGCTTCCCTGGACTTATTATTTTCTGCATGAGATATTCCACAACTGTTTTTATTAGATGCCTTGGCGTTCTGACATCAACTTCTAGAACATATGACATCTACTTATAGGACATGTTTACCCACATTCTGTTTTTGGGAGTACTTCCAGTCTGAGTCTACTTTTGAGGCTTCAGTGTCTGTTTAGAGTGTGTGTGTGTGTGCGTGTGTGCGTGTGTGTGTGTGTGTGTGTGTGTGTTTGTGCATATAGGGAGAGAAGGTACGTAAATTAGAGATTATGCACAAGTTTTGTGGGGTTGTGGGGTTAACCTCTGATTAATTGCACAGCTCCAGTCGGTTGCGGTGAGGGCACGCTACTGTAATTTTGCAGCTGCTTGATTTCAGCATATGACACATGCAGTCCAATTGGCCTTCCGACCGCATACCAAAACACTTAAAATAGTGTTCGTTTCTCAGGGCTCTTTGCTGTCAACAAAACAATATGGGGGAGTTATTAATAATGTGTTTTCCTCTCAATTGGCAGCATGCACTAACTCTCTGCACTACAGGTTGTTAATGTTTTGCTTTTTTGTGTCCTGTTGTGTCTTTTCAAATTGTTTTTCCCTGACACATGCTAAGACTTGCTTTTAATCTTATTACTTTCAACATGGGCTAAAGAGTGTGTTTGTGTGTCTAGGAGTGAGTGGAAAAGAATATTTTCTAATGACACGGCAAGTATCGATGACTCAGTAAGCAAAAGGCTTTAATCCTGAGTCAACACAAGGTTTTGTGGGTTTACCCCCATTTATTTCTCTTATTATCCCTGCCAGGCATAAAATGGGAGGGGATCATGTAATCGCTTCCGTGTGTTTTTGCATGAGTGTGTGTGTGTGATGCCTAGACCTCCAGCTTGTCTGCAGCTAATCCCGAATACTACTGGACCAATCAGCATAATTTCTTATTTATACATCCATGACTGTATGCTGAAGGACCTGTGTTCATTCAGAATGAATGAAAACTTAAGAACACCTTGAGGGAATTTCTTCTTCTACTTGAGACAAATGTTCACTTGGTATCAAAGATGCACTGACTAGATTTTGGTGGTCAAAGGTCACGGTGACTTCACTAAATAAATTTTTGTCCATAACTCAAGATTTCATGCACTAATTATGACAAAATTGCAGACAGATATGTAATAGGATTAAATGACGAGACAATGGCATTTTATACCCAAAAGATCGAAGGTCAACTTCACTGTGACATCATGTTCAGCTCTCTATCAGTCCTCTGTACTTCTCTGTGAAAAATAGTCACTAGCATGTTTCTTATTGGAAATGATTCACTGGAATCATACGTGTATAATGAGACATTCAGTATCAAATTCCTTCAAAATCTGTAAACTGTGACTGCAAGGCAGTAATTCTATTTTCTGACTGTTTTTTGTTTGTTTTATGCAATCATTGGCATCTGACGCTTCTTAATGGACTGCTAGGGGCCACAAATGATGAACAACAGTTTCAGTTTGAAATCTTGTTTCAAGTCTAAACAACATATTTGGGGGTTGGTGGAAATTTGCAAATCTCTGCTGGTTGAGTGTGACTGTTTGGGTGGAATTTCAGTAGGTGCTTCACCATCTGTTATCTGGGGGGATCTACACTCCACTGAGTGGACTATTGCACTGTCAGTATATCAAACTGCATGAGAGGCATCTCTCTCGATGGTGTTGATCCTGTATACAAGAATTAATTTTGCTACCTAATTTGAATCCATGAACACATAGAAACACATAAAGACAACTAAAATTTGCTTCAACTTGGATGCATATGTATAACTTTGCCCAAAGTCAAGCCTTTTTGCCCTGATACAAGATGGTTTTAATCATCTACAGATTCTACAAAATTGGAACTTGTGCGGGTACATAAAACACAACAGATGGAATTGTCTGTTTGACATAGCTTGATAATAGACAGATATAGAGGAGTGTCGTAAGCCTGACTGAAAAGAACTAAATTTGTTGCCTAATGACCATGGCGCCCTGACAGTAGCGCTGCGGTAAAAATGTCAAGCTACATATCACATCATAAATCAAAATCTAAGTTTTACTCCAACTTTCTTCTTTAAGAGCCACATAATGTCCATCCAACCCAAGGGAGCTGACACAGTCTTGTATTGCAATCTGAAAAATGGAAACTTTCGAAGAGACACGCCTTTTAAAATGAGGATAAAATGTGACACAAAGCAGTCTCATAATCCTGAACTTTAAGCATACCAGGATGTCATGAAGACAGCTTTGTGTGATTCATTCAAGGTGACCAAAGAAGAGGGTTAAGGGATAAAACCTCCAGAAGGTTTTGATACTTTGCTCCTGGACTTCCTCAGAGTGCGTTTGACTTAAGAGATAATTAAATGTGAACTGGTGGGCAGGGAGCCACTGCAGGCATGGAGACAGGCTGTCAGGAGGCCGGAGACCAGCCACGGCAACAGCTCCATGACGTGGCGAGGCCCCTCCGTGCTGAGAGGTGCACAGTAATGGAAACCTCAGACCGGTCTCTTCCCTTTCCTTCCTCACTTTCCATCTGATTCTCTCCCACATGTAGACTCTCACAAAGTTACACTAAGACACATGTAGATGTTCAAATACATGTAAATACCAGGGGTCTCATTTATAAAAATGTTCCCAGATTTATACTTGATCATTCCTGATGATGTGCTTATCTTTAATTCCCAGAGGATACATAAAAAGCTTGCTTGCACAGGTTCAAAGAAGATCATTTACATACCTACCATCTATAAATCTCTAAAAGTCTGTAAAGGAAATACAGAGTTTCTTCTAAACACATACATGCTAGAAATTAGTTACTGAAACGTGAAAAGACTGAGAACTTGTGAAGTTAGATTGCTAAACTGTTGTTCATTTCTCTGTTTTGGATTTTTCTGGCAGACCTGAAATGTGGTTCAGCGATGCACCAGAATCATGGCCCACTAATACTAAAAAAACCCCTGCAAACCAACTCATGAATGACATCACCCCTTGTCCCCCACCCTCCCCAGCAGTCACTGACAAGCATACCTTTACTCTTCTGGGCCAAGTCAGCGCAGCAGTTCCTGCTCACTTCAGTTCCAACAACCTGATGCTGAAGGAAAAAAAAACATCCTGTTGCACATTGAGAGGAATGAGTTGATTCTCACCATCCTCTGTCTCAGAGAGTTCGTCCCTCTTTTAGGTCATAATGTTAGTTGATACCTGAGATAGTTAAGTGGACAAAACCCTTTTGTTTCAGTACAGAGAAAACAGAATTTTCATGGTTTTGAGACCTAATTTCATATACTTAGTGATTTTTTTAAGCATTCAACTTTGGCTGGGTGATTGATAACACGTTTCTGTGGTGTGAGCATATATTTATTATTGCTTTACACAGGTTTTAAAATTCATGGCACCTGCCTTACAATCAGCGATTTCCCCTTAAATAATGATGGCACAACTGAAAAAACACAAAAGCAAAAAGCAAACTTTTTGGAAGACAAGATCATGGTGCTGTTAGAGGGGACTGACGCCATGTATAATTCGATGTACTGAACGGTGGGTTGACAAAACAGCCAGCAAGACAGAACTGTAGGACTTAGGATTAGCAGGCTGGAGCTCTCCCAAATGGAGCAGCACGTTGAAGCAATATGTGGGGAAAACAAATACAGACACATGCTCTGACAGCTTTTTTTAAAAAAGCAAATAATCCCTTTATTTTAGCAGATTTAGGTAGCCAAAATTAAAGGTACACTGTAGTACTTGATAACTGAATGCTGTTATCCTTGGCTTGGATTTGACCTTATTTGTGTGTCACATAGAGCAAATGAGTAAATGTAAACATAAAGAAGGTAAATATTCTATGACTTGTGGTGCACAATGTGTGTATTTTGCTTTTACTTGTTGATACATGCAAAACCATAGCAATTTAAAAGCAAGATTCTTGACAAATCCTCCATGTTCTAAAGTGGGCATGGGTTCCAGTACAGTTCTCGATGTATTTAGTGTGGATAATGCCTTGGTTAGACTTGAAGGGTCTGTGAACATGCATTCTAGCTACATTTTATGTACATGTCAAAGTCATTTTACTTTGGAGTAATGGAAACCTCAGGCCAGTCTCTTCCCTTTTCTTCCTTGCTCCATCTCTCCATATAAGTCTCTCCCACAAAGTTACACTAAGACACATGTACTGTACACAGACACATAAATGCCCACGTCTGGATTAAATCACACATCGTCCCTCATGTGTGACTGCATTGACTTGAAGCATGCAGTCTGGTTACTAAAGAAGGATTAAGTGTGGAAAAGAAATAAATTTAATGTACATGTCAAAGTCAATTTACTAAGCCAGTAATATCTTATGTGGCTCAGTTGGGAGCTTACCTTTTTCTTTAAGGGAACATTACTCAAGTGACATCAGTCAAGTAATCTCGGTCAGGGAGGCAAAAGATGCAATTTGAGTTGCATCGAAATGTAGGGACCTGTCTTTTTACAAACTACTGTGGAGGTCAGCAACCTTTACTCACTTAGAGTCATTATTGGCCAAAAAAGAAAAATCGGTCTGGAGCTGCAACCATTAAATTCCCTATTTTCTTATAATTTATAGGAAAAGGGATCTGAGCTGCAGTCTTTTTTTTCCCCAAAAAAATATACAAGTGCCATAATTAGTTGTAGTACTGTTTAGACCTGAGGTTCTCAACTTCCATGTTAAACTGCTGAGTTGTCCACAGAAATTGCTAACTTTAGCTAACAACGTTAACATCTTCTGATGACAGAACATAATTACTGTAGTAATAGAGTGGTGTATAAGGCCAGATGTTCTTTTTTTCAGCCAAGGACCCTTCACAAGATAGAAAATATAGCAGGGACTCCCTCATGTATGTCCCCTGGACTAAACAGAGCTGGTTTCCAGCACTGATGAGTAAGGTGTAGGTAATGAGCATTTGACTGGTGGGAGGAAGATTTATACACACATATATTTAGTAAGAGTTTCATATGTTGTCAGATTAGGAAGTTTGAAAGTTTGCAAATTGCACTAAAAAAATATATTTGTTTTTATTATTATTTTGTATTATGATGAATTAAAAATGATTAAAAAAAAACACTTGTTCCAGGTAGAGTAAACTCTCACTCTGTTTTGATTGTTGTCAGTATCCTTACCAAAAAGGCTCAGGATTACAAAAATTCTAACAAAATATGCTTTATTCATAAATGAAGAAGTGCACCTGGGGGATACTCCACAAGGAAGCAAACTCTTCTTGGAGTTCAAACTCTGTCAAAACAGCAAACATAATAGTATAAAATATAGTAAGTGCACAGAGCATTGATAATGTCAGTAACAATGACAAATCTTGTGTTCTTTTCAGTACCTGTGACAAGATAACTAAAAAATATGCATTAAGACAGGTGGCCCGCAGGCCACACATTGAGAACCCCTGCTTTGGAAAAAAAAACTAATGTCTGCAAAAGCAGCACTAGACAGCTGGGAACACACATTTTTCCACAAAAGATTCTGGATCTGTTTTACTAACCTGAGAATTCAAAAATATGCATGTAGAAAGATGAATGAACTGCCTGGTTTTTACTTTTGAGATTATTTGATATTATCAGCCAAAAATAAATATTTAAACTATTTTATATTATACAGAAAGTGCAGCATTGTGTAGAGGGAATTAGCTGTGTTCAGAGAATTTAATATTTCTTTTTATTTTCCTGTTGTGACACTTAAATATCTTTTAGCATTTAGAGGTTGCAGGTGAAGGAATTGATTTCACGGTATCTCATGCGGTGATAACAACCATTAAGAGATTAGCGCATCTGAAAAGGAGGCCATGCCACAACTTGTCTTCAGTGAGACATCAGGATCTGTTTTACAAATTCATCAAGGTGACAAGGAAGGGACAAGGCTCTTTTGCGCAACAGGACCCTCTCCTCTTATTCCTGTTTTGGTATTCCCCTGTGGAGATTCTCGCCACCCAGAGCTGGACACAGAACAGTAAATGAGGTTCCCCCTGACATTTCCAAAGTATCAGAGTGTGCCGAATGGTAGTGGCATGCGAAGTGAGTCTAAAGCAGTGCCTGAACTTTTGAACCTGTCACCTCGTCTTTTTTCCCTGCAACTGCATGTGGACTCTGTCTGTCTTTGTGTTACAAGCTGAAGATGGAATCAGGGAGGTTGGACTTTGTGTGAACTTTTCTCATTAACCTAAATCCTCCCTTAATACACACACGCACACACACACACACATACATTTTACTACCTCCCCTTATCCAACACATGACATTCAACCAATTCCAGATGGAATGTATTATATACGAATTAGTAATTCATGCTCTGGAATTAATTTGTCTGCATGAATTAATTTATTTATTCCTTTGCATTAATCAGTTAGTTGGAGGCAGAGTGTAGCTATTGGCTAGCAGCTGTGTTATAGTTTGGACATTTGTCCAAAAATAGTCAATTCATTTCCTAATGAATATCATTATGTTGTCACATATATCCGTTTGTCATGCAGACAAGAGATTCATTCATAGATGCTACACTGAATGTTATTTCAACACTTTTGTTTAGATTTTGGATTCAGATACGTTAAAGCTACTATAAGAAACTTTAATTTTTCAGCACCATACCTACACAACAGAATAGGTCGATTGACAATTGCTCCCAAAATTACATATATTACCAGAGGAGCGTACTGGCTACAACAGGCTGGACCTTGTTATGTTAGTAATATGACATAACTCATGGGACATTACATACGTGGTGTAAAAATGCTGTTTGTAAAATGGTCAAGTTTGGTTAGGTTTTTGGCACAAAAACTAATTTATGAGGTTTAGGAATCATGGTTTGGATTAAAATAATCACAGTGATGTCACATGTGAAACGACATAACACATGCTTTACATTATAAAATGGTCAGTTTGGTTAGGTTTAGACCCCAAATTGGTTAGGGTTAGGAAAAGATTGTGGTTTGGGTTAAAACAACTACATTACATATGTCACGTGATGGAAATGATGCCACCCACGCAATGACATACATTGTTTATATTGTAAAATGGTCACAGATTGTTTTGGTTTAGTAGTGATGGGAATTCCGGCTCTTTTTAGCGAGCTGGTTCTTTTGGCTCAGCTCCCTAAAAAGAGCTGGCTCTTTCGGCTCCCAAGTGGATCCTCAGATTTTTTGTTGCTCAAATTAATTTATTACCCCAAATAATATAAAATGAATTACAAATGTAAAAAACATACATTATAACAAATGTTTATTATTTATATGGCTTTATTTATACACTCAACATACTCAACCTGGAGGAGAGTACTACAATATTAAGTGCTTAATTTTGACAACAAACACCACATATTATATTAATTACTAATTTTCTGTGTAATTGTAATATTTAACACTGGATATATTAGTCTTCTGTTGTGCAATGAAGTTTTAATCTGTCAACAAGCAGATATTTTGTCTGATAATAATAAAGATTATATATATGACTTATGTATGACTTGGTTTTACAAGGCAGATAAAAGAACAGATGTTACATGTATCAGAAGGAGGATCTCTTCTATTTTAACTTTAATCAGCGATCAAGAACGCACTTTATTTCTTCAGCTATGATCATGGTCTGCAGACTACAGGTAACCTACAGGTGGTCTCTTCCTCTATTCTCTCTTGACTCTGTTGAAAACTGTCCAACTTGACTGTAGATTTTCGTCTCCACTTCCTGCTGCGGCCGCCTGATCTCGTCTACTTTCCAGGCGAGGCGCAGTTCATCTCAAATGAGTGTATTTTCTCACCTTTCAAGCCTGTTGTCTCTGTCTATAGCGCATGTTCTCTCTCGTCTCCCTCCCACTTGCTTATGTGCTCACTGTGTTGTGTGTCTATAACCCCTCCCCTCCCCCTTCTACTCAGTGTAGACACACACACACGCCACCAATCATGTACGACTTTAACAGAAAAAAAGAGGAGAAAAAAACAAATTGGCTCCCAATCAAGAGCTGGTTCCCGTCGTTCACTTCAAAGAGCCGGTTCTAAGATCCGGATCGTTCGCGACCGACACATCACTATGGTTTAGGCACAAAAACTACTTGTTGGGTTTAGGAAAAGATCATGGTTTGGGTTAACTGGGATAATTACATATGTCACATGTTAGAAGTGACAGCACTCGCATGGTGAAAGTCACATCCTCAAAATTTTAAGCTACTTAAAACCTTAAATAACTCTGTGTTTACTTTTTGTTTCCCCCAGGACTCAATATACAATAGAACAGCGCTCCACCAATTTTTTTCTCCAAGTGAAGAAATAGAATATTTGCAGTTCGCATTTTTTTTTTTTTTTTTTTTTTTTGTATGTCATGCATAGGGATAGGAAGATTTTAATGATTCTGATTCCATTTTCGATTCTGCTTAACGATTCGGTTCGTTATCGATTCTCTTATTGATTCTCCTTTGGAAAAAAGGAGAATAAACAGGAAGCTAGATGTGAACTGGAGCGAGTATTGCCAGCCTCTGAGCCAGTCAGACTGTCTCTCGTCATGGTCATCTAAATGATGAATAAAGGTTTTACAATGAGGCAAATGGCGCCAACATGATAGGCAGTGTTAGTTAGTTACCTGCAGTATTAACAGCAGAGGACGTGCTAACGTTGCCGCTGCTGCTGGGTTGAGATTCACTCTGGAGCAGATCGAAAAAAGCGACATTTATTCAAAGTTATCACATGCTGTGTGTACAAATGTTTCTACATACTGGTAGTATTTCCTCCCTTTGATGAAATATCCACTTTGCAAGTATTGCAAGTTGCCCTGTTGTCATCCTTTCTCATGAAATGTAACCAAACTTTTGAGCGTTTGTGCTGCTTGGGTACCATGTTTCCTGCTGGCTGCACTGGTGAATGTCGTCACCACGCACGTTGCGTAGCTTGCGTAAGCTATGCAACGTGCATGGTGACGTCTTTTGCGACCAGTGGAATCGATAAGGGACTCGTTTGCAAAATTGGCAAATGATTCCAAGGAATTGAAACACTGGGAACCGCTTCTCAACAAGAACCGGTTTTCGATTCCCATCCCTAGTCATGCAATAGAGCCAATAAAAACAAATGGAATAGTCAAAGTTGTCATATTGAAATTTAATTGATGAGAAAAGTGTAGAATGTATAATCTGATATGATTCATTAGCCTAAACCAGCAAGAAAAGCCATAAATATTTGGCGCTGCAAAAAGTTTTGTGTGTAAAAACAGTTTAAATAGAAGGAAGCAGTAGTATTGCATAACTGAGTCATGTTGCTGTGCATTTCTTTCTTAATTGTTTTTAGTTTAAGAAAGATGTTTTTTTAGATGGCTTGGTTAAGTAAATTGGATCCACATAAATGTATTACTAACATCTTAGTGATTAATTAATTTTTTTTTTTTTTTTTTCAGAAATAAGGTCTCATGGAGCACACCGGAAGGGGCGTCACTGCCTATTTATACTAGGACCCATAAACTGAGGCTGTATGGAACTCATTCATTCTTTTCATTATTTACACTAATGCTTGCTCATATAAAAATGTGATCTTTTGCTTTAGGAATACCTTCATTATACAACCTGACTGAGAGTGACTGGGATGGATAAATGTAATGGAACAACATTTTTCCAGTTGAGGTCTTTTGTTCTTGCTCTACCTTTGTCATAAAACCATTCTTAAGAAAACCACTTTCTTTAGTACAGATCCATGCAAAAATCAAACCAAAATCAATTTAATGTATTTCAATGAAAATGCAAATTATGATGAAAAAAAATCTTATAATAATACAAATCATATTGCAATTGCAATATATGTCAAAATAATCACAGTTAGATTTTTTTTTCAAAAGTGTTCAGCCCTGTGTCAGCTAGAAAATATATGGGGGTAAAGAGCTTTGTGGAGGGGTAAACAGAGGGAAGATATGGGATTGGGGATTGTGGAACAGTTAAACTGCTGGGTTTGGGTTTCAAATCTTGCCTGAACACCTGGGTCTGCATATTGCTTGGTGGAAGCAGCTGGGGAAGTTTTTGGCCTGGAGTCCAAAACCTGGCTCTTACTTGGCTATGCTTTCCAGTCTGCTCCTATCTCACTGGAAAGTCCTTTTCAGCTGGTGGAAACTGAGAGGGCTCCTAGAGCCCCACAAGCCTCAATAAATAGTCTCAGATGTCCTTGCATGCAGAGTGGGGGATGTCTCAATTAAGCATTTGTGACACACTAGTTGCCTCATGTAGTTTGTCACTTTGAGGGTTATTACTTTTGTCAGGACCGTGCATCACAAACAAAAGCAAAGGCATTGATTTTACAGTGTTAATGTGCATAGTACACCTTGTCCATGAAGTAGGAACTGCCCATTGTTCATTTGCCCCATTATTCCAAAACCCCAAGTTTGAAAAATGCCCCGTTGGACTGATTGGACTGACAGTTATCCCGTAAACAAAGGCCCGTTGTTCCCAAAATGGACACTCTTCCTGAAGTGTTTTGCCCTTAATATCCTAGACTTTTTTTTTTTGTGCCAACATCAGGTTACCAATGGTCAGGTGACCTTTGTTGCCAAAGTCAGGTGACCTTCATTGCCAGGGTAACAATAATAAACACACCTCAAGTTCTAAAAATGTCCCATTGGACTGAAAGCCCATTTGTCCAGCAGCCTGTTATCCCGAAAATAAAAGCCCACTGCTACAAAGGCTTTTTTTTTCACAAAATAAATACGCTCTGGAGTGTTTTGCCCTTAATATCCTAGTTTTTTTTAAGTGCAATGGTCAGGTGACCAATAGTCAGGTGACCTTAATCGCCAAAGTCAGGTGACCATTGTCATCATGGTAACAATTAATAAACACATGGTTAATGTTGTGAAAAGGCTGCAGTTTGATAAAGTCTAGGCAACAAAACTATTTGGTTAGATTTAGGAAAAGATCATGACTTAGGTTGGGGGGGGGGGGGGGTCATCATAACTGGCCTCGCCACCAGTAAAAATGGATAATAGTAAAATGTCACAGACAGGCAATGAGGCACATTTTAATTGTTGAGCCCTTATGTCAACTTGGAACTTACAACCGCGTACATACAACAAGTTTATGTGTGTATGTGTTTGTGCTGGTTTCCACTTTTGTCTGTCAGTTGACTTTGCACATTTTTCCCTGTAAAATTTACGTTGTGTTCAGTCATGACTGCTGTGTCTGTCTGACAGAAATAAATGTGCCAGAGGTACATGATACATAGTATTTATCCAGGACAGTGGTTATGTTACATTGTATGTACTTTATATTGACATGCAAGCCAACAGAGAAGTGAGAAAATGACCCCTCCTCCTTGGTTAACCATAAATCAATTAGGCTATTTGCTGGGTACAGGAGAACCAGGGCCAGAGATGGGGTTAGGGATTTCCATCAAACCACCTCACAAATTGGTCTCCAGCAAGGGACCAGGATTAAGTTCCCAGTCCCAAACAGTTGCAGCCAGTAGTGACTGGGTTTCTTGGGTTGGACAGATGGGATAACTGGGCGGGTCAACGGAAGCAGGACCAGCTCAGTCTGCTGCTGCTGAAGCCATCTGGAAAAGTGGAACGGGATTCCAAGGCCTGACGATGAGGTGAAGAAAAGTGCTTTCCCCTCTGGGCCTGCCGGGCCTAGCAGTGATTTGTACCAGAGCAAATAGGCGCTTGGTGAGAGGAGCTGCTCTTTCTCTCCAAGCAGCCGTCCTGAGATTTCTTCAACACTTGCCATTCCTCCTCATCTCTGTCTTCACTCTGCACTGTCCATCCCCTTCTTTCCTTTCTATCTGGCTGTGTCTGCCTGCCTCTCTGAGGTGCCTTTACTCTGCTTTTCTTGACTGCTCCTTCCTCTTTGTTTGTCTCCAAGAGTATTTCCTTTCGCCTGCCAAAATAAATGCACTGAAAGTGGAAGAAATCTAATTCTCCTCTCAAAAAAGCTGATCAGTTGTTTCTTGCTCTGAATTGCAGTTGAAAGGTCTTTAGAGCAGGCTTTTCAATTTCACTTACTGAATCCTGAATGTACTGCACATCACACAGTTTAGATAACATTCAAAAATCAATTTTGTGCCATTTGTTGTTTCTTTGCAAGTGTGCAACTGGCTCATGGGCCTCATTTTTGCCTTTTTGCCCCCTTTACAACTAGAATTCTCACCAACTGGTTAAGTCCCAGTGAATCTTTTCTATCCTGGGTCTTCATGGAGTAGAGATGACCATAATGAAATGAAGCTTAGACGTCTATTCCTGCCTTGGAGGACTGGCCGGAGAGGAGGTAACATTCAGCTGTGTGGTACAAAGAAGCGCTGATAAACGGGAGGTCTCACTCTGAGGCCCTTTGAAGGACTCCTTTTGAACATATATCTTACATTGATTGACTGGAAATGGGGGAAAAGACTGATAGAGAGTGACTCTGGGGGAGTCCCAGGATTGTGCGGGTTGTTGTTTTCTTTTTGTACTGTATGTTGGTTGTTGTCTGCACTTGCTCTTCTATATAATACACTGTGGGGAAACTTAATTGTGCTTTGCTGTGTGTTTTGTGGCTTGCTGTTCATTTTGTTTGTGCTCAGTTGTTTGGTGAAGGGGTTGAAGGCTACACTCTGAAGACTCCTTTGTAGGGTCGCTTGTTTTTAAAAGGTCATTTTTTTGTCAGACTGACCCTTTGACTGGCACCCCGGCACCACGACAGTTAATTTCATCACCTTGGATAGAGACCAGGGCACTTTCTATGGCAAACATCTGGTTATGCTTGCCTCGTCACTTGTGATAGCCTGGTCTCAGTCCCAACTCATCACTAGGCTTTTCAAGCAACTTCGATGCAGAACCATCTGCGGCTGTTTAAGACGTCCCAGGTAGTATAAAGCGAGTCCACACATGGACAAGTTGGAGTGGATGGATGGCTCGCACTAACACAGAATTTTCAACCTCATGTCACATGTCACCTGACATTTTTCTTGAAAATTCTGTGTGACTTTCGTGCTGAGAATTGCTTTAGTCATGTCAGTTATTGTAACCCCAAACAAAGTTATACTAAACCCAGTCAAACTGTGATTGTTTCACCATGTTCATCACATGTTAAAAAGTCAGATTTCAGATACAGTCACTACAGGGTACCTTGTGCTTTGGTATCAGACACTGAGAGGCGGTGACAAATCGTCAATATGTGATGAGGTGGGATAAAAACACATAGCTTGTGTATAATCTTTATGAAATGGGATTCTTGGGCTTTCAAACTATGGCTTTACAAATGATATAGCAAAATCACTTTATTTGCTGCAGCATCATATAAGAATGTGTCTGATGTCTGTCAACAGTAGTCATAATTCCCTAATGCTCCAGAATCAGTTAATACTCTTGAATCAGTTAATGCTTTTGCACTTACTTCATGTAAGAAAAAAAACATTCAACTTTTCCATGGCTGATTTATTATTCAAACAATATGACAGGGATTGGAGTGAGGATTCATCTACAGCTGTGTCAGTGAGGATCCTCTCCAGGTTTGGTGTGATTATGATCGAGACCTTGATCCTCTAACGATGGTGAAATACTGGATGCATTGCAGCTGCATGGATGTGTCGTCGCATCTGAAAGAAAATCACTTACAGGTCTGAAACATGTCCACGATGATCACGTTGATCCGTTTCACGCAGCCTGATACCTTATACGATGAAAGAAATTTTAAACATGTGTTCCTGCACCCCTGCCGTGACAGAAAGGCTAAACGTAGAAGATTAAGCACATCACCTACTCATCTTCAGTGAATATCAGATAACAGATGAGTCATGTAGTAAAGTTGTATGGGTTATTGCAGTGATGAACCTCATATAACTGTACACTGTGACCTTTTTAAAAGTTAAATATTTATTTGCAGGCCAAAACTATTTACAGGTACAAGCTTTATTTATAATACAAGTCCAGTCCCAAAAGAGTTAGGACTGGGAGTTATAACTAAAAACAGAATGCATGATTTGCGACTTTCTGACTTTTACTGAGGAGATTACTACACAGACTACTTAGTGTTCAAACAAAAAAAGTTGTTGTTTTTGTAATTATACACTCATTCTGAATTTGAGGCCTGCAACACATTTCAAAATAGTTGGGACAGGGTCAACAAAAGACTGGAAAAGTTGTGGAATGCTCAAACAATCCAGAGAAACCTCTGCATGTAAGCAGGAAGGCTGAAAACCAACATTCCTGTGACGTTTGACCCCTCATGCAGCACTGCATTATAACTGCATCTAAAACCCACATAATTGTGTAAAGGATACTAAATGGGCTAGGGAACACTTTGGAAAACTGTTGTCGGTAAACAGTTTGTCACCGCATCTGCAAAAAAAGTTAAGACTCTATCATGCAAAGCGAAAGAAACAACATCCAGGAACACAACTGACTTCTTTGGTTCTGAGCTCATCTGAGATGGACTGAAGCAAAGAGCAAAAAGTGTGCTGTGGTCTGATGAGTCCACATTTCGAATTCTTTTCAGGAGTCATGGACATCGTTTCCTCCAGGCTAAAGAGGAAAAGGACCGCCCAAACTTCAAAACTCAGCATCTGTGATGGTATGAGGGATGTGTTAGGGCCCGTGGCATCATGCTTAACTGTCACATTTGCAAAGGCCCCATTAATGTTGAAAGGTTCACACAGGTTTTAGGGCAACATATGCTGCCACCCAGACATTGTTTGTTTTTTTTCAGAGATGTGTATGTTTATTTCATGAAGACAATGCCAAGACACATTCTGCACGTGTTACAACAACGTGGCTTCAAGTACTAGACTGACCTGCCTGCAGTCCAGACCTGTCTCTCATTGAAATGTGTGGTACATTATGAAGTGCAAAACGCAACAACAGAGACCCCAGACTGTTCTGAGCACTTTAAGTCTTATTTCAGGCAAGAATTCCACTTTCAAAACTTCAACAATTATTGTCCCTAGTTTCCAAATGCTTATTGAGTGTTAAAAGGTGACTCAACACAATGGTAAAGATGCCGCTGTCCTAACTTTTTTGGAACATGTTGCAGTCATCAAATGCAGAATGAGTGTACATTTAGAAAACACAATTAAGTTGATCAATTTAAGCATTAAATATTTTGTCTTTGTACTGTATCCAACTGAATACAAGTCGAAAACTTTTTTTGGAAATCATTCCAACAGTTTTTATTTATTTTTACAACTTTTTTGGAAATTAGGTTGTAGATCATATATTTATTTTGTTTTTGTACTGTATTCAACTGAATAAAGGTCCAAAAAAAATGACCAGTTTCCCCTGGGAATGACTAAAGTATTTCTGATTCTGAAAAAGTTTTTGCAAATCTGTTTTAATTTACATTTTACATGTCCTAACTTTTTTGGTATGGGGCTTGTATTAGGTGTTTGGGGAAATGAAAGCTACACAAATCAGCTTTCAGTAGTTATCTCAGAGAGGGTGTACTAGTTATACCAGTTTATTTCACATCCAGTGACATGAGTAGGAGGATGATTTGGGGGGGTGGGGATTGGGAACAAAATGTACTGTACTTTTTCATGGTTAGAAGTGCTTTAAGAGTCCAATATCCCTATTCAAATGCTATAGTCCAGCAGAGCTTCAGCCTGTTGCGGTTGTCTTCAGCTGTTTAGGGGGCATAATGTGAGAGCTCTGGGCTCCTATCAGCCTCCTTTTGTCTCATCCCACAGAGAGGCTCCTGTTGATGACTTATTTTGGAAACCAGAAGCATGGGCCTCTCAGCACTCAGGACAAGATGGCGAGTGACGGGGCCTGGCTGGCTGGGGCTTAAGTGTGTGAAAACTGGGAGCCTGTTAACAGTTTTTGGGAACGCATCCAAAAAATTACTTATTGTGACAGGGTTTTTTTTTGTGTGTGTTTGTTTTTTGTCTTATTTTATTTTGATTTGTTTTTTTTTTCCTGGTGGAACATGTTGTTACCGTGCTCAGCAGGGGATTTCCGATGATGAAATTGGAGAACACAGTTTACTATTTAGCGCAGCCAATCACAGCGCTTCCATTTATGAAGTTGTTACTGTTGATGGTGTGCTATTGTGCTCCTGCGTTAGTCTCACTTGGCTGCATTCACATTGAGTTATTTTTTGTTGTCATTGGTGCTGAAAGGATGTTTGTGTGTAGCATGATGGGAAATACTAATGTGCTGTATATGAAACAAATAAATGTGATGCACCTGTAGTAGGGTAGACTGGGAATGTTTGCAACAGGGGAAGGTTGTAACAAGTCTTACTGCTTCAATCAGAGACATGCAAAAGTGATGACATATTGCACATACTCAGATGTCTAACAACCAGAAAGACAGAAAACTCATTCAACATCTTCTGCTGCATTTACTGAAAAATACTTGTTTTGGTGGTGTGAAAGTAATTTTTTCATGAGGTGATTTTAGTTATACTGTCCTGACTTTTAATTAATTGATCAAAACATACTTAGTTTGAATCCATGTTTTGTTGTGTTCTAAGCAACATCGTTAGCATATGTCATTGTGTCTAGCTCATACAGGGTGTTCTATCACAGAGGATAGAGTGGGGACGGTTAGTGTTCCCAAGCTAATGAGACATATCAAAACTGACCACACAACAGTATTATTAAATATACACAGG
The DNA here is from genome assembly GCF_056507025.1 of Lutjanus erythropterus. NCBI lineage: Eukaryota > Metazoa > Chordata > Actinopteri > Lutjaniformes > Lutjanidae > Lutjanus > Lutjanus erythropterus. Next base: position 1,729,656 of record NC_139324.1, on the reverse strand, counting down.
TCATTGATGGGGACATAAAAGGATAGCTCAACCGAAAACAATTGTGTTTTACTTTTTTCAACATGCAAAAGTCATTGTGAGGAAAATAAATTTGTATAAAAATAGTTCACACAAGCCCTGTCTCATATTGGAATAAAGAGAGATTGAATAGCATCTGTAACATCTGCACATTGGCTCAAGGTTCTACACAAACAAACAAAACTCTGTCTAACTGTTATTTGTTAGATATTATCAAATAAATAAATAAAACTATGATATTATTGTTCAAAAAATATAAATCAATGCATATTTTCATAATTCTATGCTTACTGAGACAAAAAGCAAACTTTAATTAGTGAAACTGCATTGATTTCTAACACATTCTAAATGTCCCATTTATTGGGGTCAATTGCAACATTTGACATCTTCCATTCAAACATATTGTGACCAATAAGTCATATGTAATCATCTTTAAATTGTATGGATAATTAGCATGCAGACGCAAATTTAATATATAAAGATTTGGTTCATCTAGTTCAAATAGTCTCTGAGTAACTGACAGACATGCAAAAAGTGTTGCAACCATCCCCAGTAGACTGTAAAATATGCAAATTAAATGTACTTGTGCGTGCGCATGTGTATAAGTAAAATAGAGCAACAAAGGACAACATTGTTTTTTACTATAAGCAGACAATCTTTTTAATTGGTTGAAATATTACATTTCTCATTTTGGTATATAAGTAGCAGCAAAAAAGGAACAGTTCCGTTTTCCACAAATCATTCAGGTCAGTCAATTAAACCGACATTGCATATTTAATATTGCTAAGCCAACATACTATGGCACATTGTTTGGCGGCTATGTTAAAGCTACATTTTATTATTTGGTTTGTGGTTGTCAGCACCATATGTTCGGACTGGGAACAGATCACTTTATTCACTGCAGACAGTAACGTAAGATAAAGAAATACATACTAATTACCCATGTCTTGCCAACGATGTGAAACTGAGTTTAGATTTCATACTTTTAAATCCATGCAAATCCCTCCGAAAACCTCTCTGCTGCATAATACTTCCATGATGTAAGACTGGCAATCCTGGCAAAGGCTTTGTTTAAATCAGAAAATTCTGACTCCCTCTAATTAAGTTGGAGCAGGAACAGAGGTTTGTGTAACTAAACTGCAGTGAAACATTGCCAGTTGCATTAATCTGGCTGGGGAGAATTACAAGAGATCTTATTGTTTTAGTAAGAGAAGCTCCTAATTAGGTCTATTTGTGAAACTTTGATACTTACTCAAATTGAAGTACACCTGAGTCCCAACTCTGGCTTGTCTCACTCAAAAGGCCAAATAGGGATATTTGTCTTTTTCGGCAATGATTGAAAACAGCTTTACTGGTATTGTGATTGTGATTTCCACTTTTGTCTACTATGAGAAAAACTAACAGTCAAATAACAATTTAATTACCTGTCAATGACTTGTGTCTTTGAAGGATGAGCTCTCTGTAAAAGTCTGTCTCATTAGAATACTGAAATGCCCATATTACGAGACTTATGGGTTCATTCCTCATGTTCATTCTGGCCATGACTCTTAAGATTTTTTTCCCATCATGTACGTATGTTTCATAATCTGCACATGCTCGTGAGCATCTCTTCTTGCAGACTGATGCACTGGCAAGCGTGTGATCATGATCACACATGGCAACCTTGTGTATCCTGTGTTCATTTGAGCAATGATTGTACACATCCTCAGAAATTAACGCTACACACCAAGTACATATCGGGCCATAGATGTAGTAATAGTCACCATAGTAATTATGAAGGGAGCAAAACAAGAAGTCAAGTGACATAGTAAAGAGTGACAAAATCTGTGTGGGAGGACATCGGCGTAGTTGGATGGGTCAAACACAACCTAGGCTCATAGTCAGACCTCTCCCCACAGCGCTCAGTGCCGGAGAAAAGTCTGATGGCTAAATTCCACCAGGTGCAGCTGCATTGTGTTGCAGCTGCACCACATCAGCCAGAGGGGATCACAGCCATTCTACACAATGCTTCTGATTCCATCAATCACGAACGTCTTGGAGGGCGCTAAGTCAAGGATGCAGAGACGGTGCTGCTGCAAAATAGTGTGTTGGAACATTTGCATATCAGGAGGCGAGCCCTGACATTAAAATGACTACACAACTGCTAAAGAAAAGGTAACAGCTGTTAGCTGTTATGTGTTCATACGGTTAGCATCCCAGGTGTTAATATGTCACTTTCAGTGTGTAGGTTACAGCTCAAAGGTCGTTTCCCAGGGACTCTGAAAATGTAGATAGCGGATGCTGCGATGCCGATTGAAGCAAGCAGCACACGTGAAACCAAAATTCAATGCTTATTTTAACTTGCATCTGTAAGTTAGCGTATGTAAAGGTACTACAGTGAGTATTTAAATGGTAATGAAAAAGTTGCAATTTTAATGCTGATTCCTCTATCTGACCTACATAAGCAAACAAAACCATCAGCTTGAAGATTGTCTACTCCTATACACTCTTACTCTTCTGCCTGGGCAGATGAAACTAGCCTGTGTTTACATTTTCCCAGGTGAAGTTACAGTGATTAGTATGTCAGCCAGTTGAAAGGAAGCAGGAGGTGATTACAAGTTAACTCACGTATGGAACTTATGAACATGCCCAACCAATGTATGTATAACCTAACCAAGCAAAACCTAGCAAAACTGTGACTGTTTCACAACATTAACGACTTGGTGATGAACGTCTGTTACGCATGCCACTGATACATTCCAGCAGCTGCATGTATGTCTTTTTGGAAGCGGTGTTTTTGCAGTCATTGGAAAACTACCTATTCTGTTGTTGGCGTGCAGACACTCACAATCTTTCTGAAAATGCATTCCACAGTTCAAATGACACTTGCCAGCACAGTTGAAGTCTAAGCTTGCACGTCTTACCCAGCCATGAAGATCATGGGGGAAAAGAGAACAGCAGTGTGCTCAGGGAGGCACAGAAGATGTGATCCAACACATGTTCTGGACCAAGAATCTCAGGTGTTGCCTGCAGGCCAACAGTTAAGAATGCCAAATTGTAGACTAAGCCAGAACAAAATTTTTTTCATTCTATCTTCCATTGAAATATTTATTATAATTATATTAATAATTAAATGACTGTCATTTAGGGATTAACCGGTTTAAATACACTTGTTTTTTTGTTCAGAACTGGTTGATTTGATCTGAAACTATTGTCTTTTTATTACTTTTACTATTTAAAGGAAATTGTTGCACACTCAACATGTGAATTTAAGCACATCTATGTAGGTGTATATGGTCTATGTGTATATGTTTGCAGTATATTGTATACACCTTACAAACCTTACCCTGATATGAGGCTTAAGTGGCTGAGTTAGCCAAATCAAATGGGTATCTTCAAAAGGTACCATCTTTTTAGTACCAAATTGTACTGTATCTTCATATGTCCCTGGATAGCCTAACCAAGCTGTGTCTGAGTGATATGTCTTGGTAGTTGAATGGAGGTTTCTTGCCAGGAAATAAAACATCCATGTCAAAAACTGTCCCCACTGACAGTGATTTCCCTTGCCTTAACCCAACCTTAGCCATAACCCCACCCAATTAACTTTGCCAAGCCTAACCTTAACATAACCTAAGACCCAATTGCTATGGGAAACACATGGGGGGGAAACATTACTCAAACGGGAACTAGCTTCCACATGAGACTGGCAGTAAAGCCTCAGCTGAACTGTTGAATGCATTTTTGCACAAGGGGGAGGAAGGAAGTTAGGAAGGGATTACTCCAGAGCCAGTATGAATTGGAAGAGTGATTGCAGCAACCAATAACTCAGCTTACATGTGTACATGTGAGCAGTAATAATTTATCAATTTTAGTCTGAAAATGATTCATGTTTCCACCTTGACTCATATGACTTTTTCACCCCTTCTTTGAAACCTTTTCTTTATTCAGGGGACATTTTAAATGTTTTTGAGTTTCCATCAACATTTAATGCTCATTTTAAAGGAAAGTTTAGAATATTGGTCAAAGAAAAAGTAAATCAAGGCACGTTTCCACCCATTCCTGTTAGGTCAATATTAAGAGTTGGATGTACTGAGATACACATTTGGTGGTGCTAAATCTTTAGTTGGGTGATGTTAAACCAATGCAGAGGAAGAAGGGGCAACAGATGAAATAATTACAAGATTGCTAATCAAAGGTCAAATGAATGAAAATGATAAGTAAAATTTGATGGTATTATGACATTTGTTCTGTTTAATGTATTTTCTCCTGTGGACTCACTTTTTAAAAATAACTAACCATTGCAAACCAAGTCACAGTAAGTTTTATCAATAAATTTGGTAAGAGTTCATTCGTGCATAATGTTCTTGACCATTTTTACTGCATTATTTTTTACTACATTATATTGGTGAAATGAGAAATAAATTAATTTAGGCTTATCAGAAAACAACATAGGGCATGTTAGCTTCTTTCATAAATCAGATCAAATAAGTACATTTATTACTAACGGTTTTCAGCATGACCAGCCCTGACCAGTGACCAGCTGGTCAGTGTCACACATCAGATTCTGTGCCAGTTGTATTCACATACATGTTCTGCATGATGGTCACATTAAGGCCTGGCTGTAAACTGGAGGACTTTTAAGGAAAATGCGAAATAGTATTTAATAAATATTTCATAGGCGGTGTTTTATTATGAACATCCAACTTAATTTTACAAGCAAAGTTGCAAAAATGTTTGTGAATGCTGTCAATTGTAGTTCTTAGAAAAACAAAAAATCGGAATTGGCCAAAATTGGAATCAGCAGGTCAGACCCTTAAAAAAAAAACAAAAAAAAACAAAAAACAAATCGAAATTGGCCCAGAAAATTGGAATCGGTGTATCTATTAGGCGCTGTTTATCTCTGAATGTTGTTTACTAAACAATAAAAGTTACAGCATGAGCAAAAAAAATCTACACAGTGACTTTTCATCACTGCTCTACTAAGCCAGGGTTTTCCAACATTTTCAAGTCCTCATCTGCCCCGGACTGTATAATGCATGACAGCTGCCAAACTCATATTTTATCACTTATGCAGGTGATGTGATGTAAAAAGCTGCTTCTTGGCTCTCATTACACACTGCTTGTCACAATATGTTATTTTATTTTCATCTTATCTTGTGACCCCCTTGGGGTCCCAGCCCCTAGGTTGAGAACCACTGTACTAAAGCATTGCGCTGGGAATAATTTAGTTAATCTATGCACTTCAGTTTATGTTTAGTGTAACTCAACAGATGCATATTTAAGGAAATACTTTTCTATATTTACAGCGAAGTCAGGTCAGATTCATTGCTGTGGTGTTATCACCCAGATGCTCACTTCATTACTACAAAAGCTCTGGATGTGGCTTTAATCAACCGGTGTTCCCCCTCCTCACTCTGATATGTTCATCTGCCAGAGAAAAGTCAAACCAATTGCTATGTGACTCTTTGGAGATTTGTTCATTTTATGTTTTAACGGGAAGGAACCAGGTTGTTGTCAGGATATTTCAGCTTCTGCAAAAGCAATTCACAGACTACACACACACAAAGATATACCCAGCAACCCTTGAAAATACATTGTGGGAAAAGGAAATACATATTGCAGTGCCAGATTAATAGCTTGTTATGATTAGCTAACCAATTATCAACACAAACAGCCAGTGACTCCTTTACTTGTGTTCGGGCCACCAGGGTCTCCTGCTTAGCGAAGGCTGCTTCCTCTGCTTCTATAGCAACCAGTAAGCAAAGCTATCTCTTGTTTCAGAGCTCCATTGTTTTGTTTCCCATTTTAATCGAGAGACCTTGTGTGCCCTGCTCAATAGATTTTAAAATAACACTTTCAGCGCCAGGCAGATTGTGAAGCCACTACCCCTTGTGCATTGCTAATTAGAGCATTGAACTTTATCACACTTTCATGGGAAAAGTCTAGATGAAATGAAAAACGCCTTCTTTAGCCTTTTTGATCACATCTCCTGATATATTGTGTGCCTATTTAACAATATAAAATAAATACAAAAAAGTAAAAAATCATTTTATATCATGTTTTCTTCCTGTAAAGTAAAACATGAGGAAGAACTAACTGATTTAAACCAACAATATCATGCTTCATGTCACTGGTTTCCACTGAAAACGACTTCTAGCCTGATGCTATGTTGCTGATAGTGTGAACATACCACTAGCTGCCATGAGTGGGCAATTAGAGTGGGTTTAGTTGCATCCCAGTGAGCATGGCTGAAGCGGGACTGAATACAGTCTACAAGACTGACAGGGTATACAGTACCAAGGTGATTTATGGAACTTCCTCGTGGAAAGATAGCCTTACTTGTTGTTAAAGTAGCTAACCTGCCCACTATAGTGGCCCTTTTACATTCACAGAGCAGGACTGGCTCGACACGGTTTGACTCGGCACGTCAGCCCAGCACGGCAGGGGTTTGCATTTCCATTACAACAGGGTTACCCACTTGAAGGTGAGTCTTGTAACTGAAGACAAGCTCAGGGGGGCTCAAGTCGAGTGGCTGTAAGGTGGTGCATAAACCATTCATGTATGTCCCTGGGACAAACACTCTTTCCTTAAATTCTTCACAATAAAAGTCCCCTGTTGTTTCATTATTTAAACACTTTTATTATGAAGCAGCACAAACAGGAAATGTTTTCATTCGTGGTGTTTTGTCAGCAGTAACTTAACACGCCTCTGACTTAGCTGGAAGCGAATATGAAATGATAAAATAATGCAGATATCTTAAAGTACAAACATCAACAGTGGAGAGAAACTACATTTCCAAACAGACTCTGTTAGAAGCTACAAAAGTACTGAGAGCTGAATATAAAGAGAATTTTAAAAAAAACTTCCTTCTTTCTGCTCTCCTGCACACACAAGCTCAGTATCACAACACTTGCTTGTTCAAGGGAGAGAAAAGGAGGCTCGTCACGGGTGGGCCACGGCCGGCAAGATGTCAATGTAGCCCGTTTGGAAGGGGGCCAGGCTCGTATTTGCCCCACTCTAGAGTAGGTCCATCTCAGGTGCGACTCAGCGCAGCTTGGCATGCTGAAAGGGATAATGGAAATGCAATTCAGCGCAGTATGGTTTGGTACAGCGTGGCCAAAAGCGCCAGTGGAGAAGGCCCATAGCTGTAGAGCAATTAACTACTTAGCTTGGTTAGGCGTGGAGACACAAGCCTGGGATGCTAGAAGCCAAACCCAGCAAGGAAACCACCTTTGTTCTATATTCTCTCCCTCTTTTACTGTAAATTAGGATCCTATACCTTGTAAATATGTTAAAAGTGTGTTTATGTCATAAATATCTATATTTACAGTAAAGTCTGGTCTTGTCTGCTGAACTGCTCTTCCTCTCCAGATCTTGGGATTAGGGTGGTCCTATATGGAGTGACATAAAAAAAAGAATACATTTGCAAATACATTTGTAAATATAAATAGTTTTATCTGATAATTATTTAAATTGTTTTATCTTGTAAATATTTAAACCATTCATTTGATCTTCCTCCTTCCCTTTGTAGATTTTACTTCAAATATATGACGGCTCTGTAGAGCGTTTGTGACTATTCGGCTATTCAATTTCTTGATCTACTTTTTAAATGGCTTAAGGTGATCTCTTTCTTGCTTGCTGCAACCAACACAAGCTTTAAGCAAATACTTGTGTTATGAGGTCATCAATATGCAAATGAGCATCTGACATATTTTTAGCAACTCTTGGAGCTGCTGCTACCTACATAACATGAAAATACTTCACCACACAGGACAGAATCTTTCTGTTTGTTGTTAGCTGTCATGCCGAAGAGAAAGTCCGTCTTTTCAAAAGAGCTCTGAGGTACGTGCACAGGCACATACAACATGTGGTACACAAAAACACAACTTAATGACTCTATTCATTGATTTGGGTAAAATGGGATAATATTTTATAGAGAAAATGCTCTCTTGTTATACCCCTTATGTCTTCCAGCTGCTCAGCTTCAATTTTAATTTACAGAGTTTCTGCTAACTGAACTGCCGTTAGTGTGCAACAGAAGCAACCTCCCAATGGACCAAGATGAACACAGCCTGAGGGACAGGGAATACAGTACCGAGGTGATTTATGGAGTTTTCTGACGGACACATTGCCTTACTTGTTAAAGAAGGGAATGCTAAAGCAAATAGCACTCTGCTTTCCATTCATTTGAACTTTACGTTATAAATCACAGCAGTTGTGTACAAATTATATGTGAAAATGACGCATCAAACTATTTTTCTTCTTAAATTGAATCATATGTCATGCTCTCAGATACATTTGTTTCTTTAGCTGTTTCACTGCTAAAAGGACAGAAATAATTCAGTTCCTCTGCTCAGCTGAAAAGTTGGAATGGAAAGCACCTGTGTTTGTCTGACATTCCTTTTGCTTAATGATGCACTCTGCCTTTGGTTTGTGACCTGATTACCTTGCACTGTAAAGAATTATCTTGTCTGTTTATGAAATTAGGAAATTGTTAAACAGCTTCACACCGCTCATTTTCCAGTGATGTAAGCATCTCTCCCTCTTTCCTCTGCTCATCAGATTTCCCTCAGCTTCCTGCCCAAGTGGGACAAGAGCAGATCTGTTGCACATATGTATGCTCTGAACATGTAACTCATGTCTGCTTGACAACTAGCAAGACATGAGTTAGCAAGGAAATTCATTTTAACAAATGACTGATTATTTATTTTAACATGTCAAACATCATAAACGGCCGTAATTAGATTCAGAAACCACATCATTGGGGTCACATATGTCATGGAGTCATGTTTCATACACAAGCTAATAAACCAAATGTTTGTAATTTTATAATGAGTTTAGTTTAGTTAAAACAAAAAATATGTATCACTAACACTTTTGCAATAAACTAAGAAGGCTATAAAAGGGGAATATAAACATCCAAGGGGAAAAAAACTAAATTGAGAAATAAATGAAACCAAAACCCACAGTCGAAACCTGGTCACTTGGTTTCCAAATCTTTGAGTGAGTGCAACTAAGAGACCTTGCTCCAAGGGCCTAATCAACCCAAAAAACATCTGAATTTTGCTGATATAAGGTGGAGCCAAGTTGTGTGAAGTCTGTTAAGTAATGAGAAGGGATTTAACTTCAGTGCTAAATTTGATTAAAGGCCAGTGCAGTGATGCCAGAACAGGAGTAAGATGGGATTGCTGTACAGCCTTGTTAATCTTCCTGCGGAAATTTGGGTGACTTGAGCTACAGTTTTGTCACTTCAGTGAAAGTACAGATCAGTAGTTAGAGTTGAGAGGAGAAAGAAAGCATGGAGCCTCGGGCAAGAGGTGTATTTTTGTAGCATTAGCAACATAGCTCTAGACATGGCAGTGGCCATTGGGCGAAAGGTTGCTACCCATCCCGCATAGTATGGAATCATTCTGTACTGAAAAATAAAATATTACTATACTGTCCCTTACTGAGTTAATTTGGGATGCAGTTTCTCCTGTATTTATATGTACCATACTTTGATGCATACACTGTTTTCATGTGACTGAGTAATAATAAAACCAAAAGAGCTTCATGAGACATAGCAGAGAAGCATTAAAGATTAAGAATGGCACGAAAGGTTTCTTTCAGGAAATTAAGTATATGAAGTATCCAAAACTTGAAATCCCCAAACCCAACACTTGATTCGTTTCCTCCAGGCATGGGGATGCTGGCAATGTCTCTTATTTTTCCACAATGAAGGTGGCAACCCTAGTTGGGTGGACAGGGAGTCTACCAATTTGGTCCTGACTGAAATACCTTACCTGTTGAATGGTGTCATGCACTTTTGTACAGGCATTCATAGTGCCCTCAGGATGAATCTTAATGACCGTGGTGATCTCCTGACCTTTTCCTGTAGTGCCACAGAGTATCTTTGTTCTTTTAGTGAAATGTCTCAGCTATTGGACAATGCAGCATGTCAAAATTTTCCCTGAAGTGGAATATGTTGACATCTACCACCTGGACTTATTGGCATTTGAACTATTTGGAGACAATAAATACAAAAAAAGAGAGACAAAGGTTTGACATAGGCCTACAACAAAGGTCCCCAACCTTGATCAGCTGAGAATAAAAAATTGTAGCTATGTGCAACAGGCATAGTAATATAATAACTAGCCTCCAGAAAGTCCTCAGCTGGATTGATTGACTTAAAATTTCAGTTTACCAGAGAGTAATGTACAGTTAACCCACCTCTCTTCTTACCACAACACTGATGATTTTTATTTTATTATTTTAATTATAATCTAAGTGTATCTTCATAAAATGATCATCACAAAATAATAAAAAATCACCTCAGCTTGAAGTTACAGTTAGGCATGAATTAATAAACAATTTTGTAGGTTACAGTTTTGCTAGTTTGTTCAGAAAGACAACCCAAAGGAAGCCGACAAGAATGCGCATCAGGACCACAACATTGTGCATGATGCAGGATGTATGGCACTGCCCCTGGACAAATAGCAAGTTTTTAACCTTGTAAAATCCAAATATAGAAAAACACTAAAAAAAAAAATTTTCAACCATTAAGATGTTGTTGTAGGAGGCCTTTGATGCTGAAAATGAGGTGTTTTTTTTAAAAAAATATATGTTTTTGACTATGAATTGATAGGAACATTTTCTTATCAATAGCCAAGACAAAGGGCAGACATGCACAAACAGAATTTCTTTGTTAGAAAGTCCTGCTTTTTGTGATAAGGGGAAAATACTGATTGTTGAAGGTGGTTAGAAATCATTATAAGTAAAAGAAAATGATTAGATATGGCAATATATCTTTGCACACTAGTTTCTAATACAATAATATGTAATCTAATATCAGGCTAGAATGTGTAAATCATGTGTAGTTTAAAGTTATATTGGGAAAATTTAAATTTGAAGTTCCTCTCAAAACAGGGTTGTTTTGACTACCACATTCACCCAAAGTTGTAATATTGCAACAATTACAAAACAAGCTCTAAATAAAATGTAAGGCACATCTTCCACAATGACTACATATGGACATGTTCTAGACACTGTAATAAACACAAAAGAAAATATTTAAAGCATTTTACTTACTTCAATCAGATAAATCCAGTCCAGTAAATCGAGGGGATGATGCTCTCTCAAAAATCTGGAGGTTGTGTGACTTCTTGACCTGAGGGCAGGCCTTATATACAAATGTATGACCCAATAGCATTCTGAGACTGAACAATAGGACCAAACGAGTATGTTAATGTGGTTGAACCACAAAAACAAAAAAAAAAGGGGGGTGGGGAGGGGTTTGGGGGATAACAAAAATTGTAATTCTGCAACAGTGGGTCTTACAGGGTTAAGTAGTCCCCTTGACAGAGGACTCCCTCTTTCTGAAGGGCAGTTTTAGCTTTTGTTAGTCAGTAATGAAACCCAACTCAGCAGCCTCCCAGTGACCACAGCCGGTCACCTGGACGAACACAGCCTCTGAGATCATTTACTAAGTGTACTTAGAGTACAGTATTATAAACCTATCCCAGTGTACATACTGGTCAACTGTGGAGACATTTAAATACAATGAAACCCAGAGCTGCTTTTCCACTGTGCTGAGTTTGCAGGTGGAAGATATCAGTGAAAGAAACCTTAAATGCCAAACACATCTCAAGGGCAGAGGCTCTTTGGTCAATCACTGTTTGTTTAAATTCATTTCCATATACAAACTAGGAGAATCTCTTTCCCATCATGGATGGCAGAAAATGCAGTCTGTTGATTAGTTTTCAAGGTAATAAGCCGGACATGTAATTGTACCATTATGTTGTTCATATAAACAAACTGAAGGAATCTCTGTGGACCACAGGATGACGAGGTTTCTAATTCAGTCTGCCACCACTCTCACTTTTAACATTTCACCTTCTTTTATTACTCTTTTACAATTTCAATTTATGATCATTGTTATGTTGTGTACATTTGGGGGATTTTGGATTTTGAAAAGCTTAAGAGGGGAGGAAAACATTAGTATTTTATAGCTGCAGTACTTTATCATTCGTTACAATAAAGAGGACCTATTATGCTTTTAAATGTGGACAAAGTGTCAAATATTAAGGTAACTGTAACTGTGCGCAAATTACATACCTCTGACAATGGGCTGACATTGGCATGTCATGGTTTTTTATATGGTAATCTGTTCTGGGAACAGTACAGCTAACACAGCCCGCCAACCCACTTGGACTGTCTAAACTGGACCATCCTGCTCAGAACAATGTTCATGTTCAGTATGTAAAGTGCTTTTTCAGCTGTGAGTTTCATATTTTCTGGTTTTCCCTCTGATGTCCACCCAACTCTGATTTACTGAGTTTCTTTCTGACTGGTATGTTTACTTGATACAAAAGTAGCTAACCACTACTGCTAGTTAGCCATGCTCTCCCACAATGTTTTGGCCTTCCAATCAGGGCAAAGTCAGCTGCATGTCTACCCAAGCTTACTAGCAGTTAGCGGTTAGAGTAGCTAACCACAACAAGGTAAAACTTTTTCCATTAAGAGGTGGGATCACAAAAAGTTGAAGCAGAGCACTCAGGACATCAGATGAAAAAACAGAAAATGTTTTAGCCCTAAAATCTGATCCAGTTTCACCAAAATCAGTGAATAAAGTTGTATGCTTGAGTACAGTAATCAGCGACCAGCCACACTCCACTCCAGCTGCATCTATTATTTTTCCAGTGGAATTCTTGTTTCATTTGTGACCTGATGAACAGTAATTCAGTGCCCCATATCACTATTTTCCACATTAAGGTGGTGCTCAGAAACACAGGGTACTGTAGTCTTACATAACCAAATTTATCTCTGAGCTAACTAGCCAGCTAGTGGCTAAAATAGCTGCTATCAACAAGTAAAATGGTCTTTCCATCAGGAAGCTCTGTAAATGACCTCACGTTGAGGCAGAGCAAACAGAGGACATCACAGGGAAGACTGTGTAAGATAAACACGGATGTGTTTTAAATGAATCATGCAAAGCTACTCTCGAGCAATTTTTCCCAAATTTTTTTTTTACTGAGGACCCACTTTTTAAAAATGACAAACCATTGCAACACAGTTCTCAGCTCACAGTTCCATTTTTATTGGCATCACTCTATATTATCTTGATGCTTTATTGAAAATATAGTCATGTTAACTTCAGAATTGAGGCTGAGTTAACAGGCAATCTTACTGTTTTTATTTCCTCTTATCAGAACATTTTAGCGTAAATGAGACAGTTAGACATTTGTGTTAATTTTTTTCCCCCCTAATCAGTATATAATATATACACGACATTATACACATTTTAAACACTTTATAAAAGGTGCACTGCAGATATAAATCTTAAATTTCCAGAATTGTATTCATTGTCTTCTATTTATTTATTTGGGGACCCAAATAAAATCTCCTGTGACCCACCTGTGGGTCCCAACCCAGTCTTTGGGAACGACTGCTCTAGAGGTATCCCAGAATGAAAATATAGAGCTGTAAATGAGCATAATGAATCCCCTTTAATGACATTTTAGAACTTAATAATTATAAGATCTAATAATAATCATCATGTAGTAACTCTAAGCAGAGGCCATGACCTTTGACCTTCCATGACATAACCTTACAGATGTGAGGTTCATCTGACTCTCACTTGTTTAAATTAAGTGATAAACTGCAGCACAAACCTTTTTGTCCAGTTGAATTAAGAGGGCCAAACAGTCAGAACTCGAGTGACTTGAGGTCAATGTCCTGAGGCATTCCTTAAATAAACTAATGTAAAGGGGTGGGTTCGGTTCTCAATCTAGCAAGTGAATGACATCTGAAATGAGAAACAGCGGGTGCTATTTCCTGCAAGGGAACACAGAAGCAAGGCCTTTGTTGCAGTCTGTCTGATGGCCATCGGCACAACAAGGCAGCTGGAAAGATTTCAAAGGGACTGTATCAGAGCCCGGCTGGTTTCGTGTTCTCCCATCATCCTTTGTGAATGTTCTGACAACGCCTGCTGGAGAGACTGCTGAGGCTGTGCTGTAGCAGCCTTAATGGAATTGCTGTATCAGGTTTACAAACTTTCTACTGAACCTTTCTACTGAACCAATTCACATAAAGTCATATGTTTTTTCGAGCTTAAATAATCCAGTGTTTAAAGTAGCCTCCATTGCATAATATGTTCAAACATTTTTAGACTTAAATGCACCTTGACAGACATTTAGCCATTATTTCTGCCCTGTTGTAAACCATGTGTACCACTGACAGAATAACTATTACATTCACTTTAAGTGTTTTGATGGCATAATCTTAATGTGACATTTTATGTTCAGAGGTGGTACAAATACACAACTGACTTTTCTATGCAAAGTTGACTGAATGTTTTTCCACAGTCGTGTCTCTTCCTTTGTCTGTTTTGCCTTGTTAAGTTTTTTAAATTTTTTTTATGACTGTTGTGAACTCTGTCAGGTATGACATGCACTGATGGACGGCCCATCTTTAATGGATTAAAACTACAGTAACAAGCCTGTTTTGAAAATGTAAAGAGTAGATAGAATAGATATGAGAGGGTAAATAGAGGGTAAAATTAAAAATTCATCAGAAAAATAAATATTCAAGCACAAATACCTGAAAACTCTACTCTGAAGTGGTTTGGTGCCTACTGGACATTTTTATTGTTTGTTTGTTTGTTTTTATTGGTGACTATGTCTACCCTGACTCTAGTAAATTGTGGAGTCCCTCAGGGGTCGATATTAGGACCTACATTATATTTAATCTATATGCATCACTTGGCCACATTGTACAGAGACAGTGCAGTTCATTCCACTGCTACACTGATGACACATATCTGTATTTCTCAATTAAGCCTACCAACTCTTCAAATCTCTCCAGGCTTGCAAACAGTCTAGCATATGTTTGTTTGTTGCCATTGGTGACCATGTCTCCCCAAACTCTAGTAAACTGAGGAGTGCCTCAGGGGTCGAAATTGAGACCTAAATTAGTTTTACGTTGTGTGCATCACTTGGCCACATTACACAGAGACATTACAATTCATTCCACTCCTATGCTGATGACACACATCTGTATTTCCTAGTAAAGCCTACCAACTCCTCAAACTTCTCGAGTCTTACAAATGGTCTAGCAGATGTTAAAAAGTGGATGTCAGCAAATTTCTTAAATTAAACTATGACAAAACTGAGATCCCCGTCATTGGCCCTGACAGTCTGCATCCTAGCATCCAGTCATGTCTTGGTCCTCTATCAGTTCGTGGAAATTCAAATGTCAGAAACCTGGATTTGACTTCACTTTTCAATGCTGACTCTTAATGACACTCAAATTATTATTCATGCTTTTAACTCCTCTCGATTGGACAATTATAATGGTAGTTTAACAAGTATAAATCAGACGTCAATGAATAGACTCCAAATTGTAAAACAAAAAATAAATGTGGCAGCAAGACTCCTAACAAATTTTAATGACCTGGCTACCATTTCTTTTGGTATTAAGATTTTATTAATTGATTACTTATTTTTCTTATTAGCTCCTCATGGCCTGAATATTTGGCCACTAAGTGCAAAACACCACTAGAGGTCAACGTGGTCATTGCATACTGGAAAGAGCAGAACAAGACAAGTGCAAAGACCTGAGAGAAGGAAGTTTAGGAAATCAAAATTGCCTTTGACAAGACGTTGATAGCCTTAAATTCAGAGTGAGACAACTCTTGGCTTGTGAGACAGGAGGAGATAGCCACCAAGTTCTAAACTCTGCAGGATGACTTTTAGAGGAGGATGAACCAGGTCATCCTGGAAAAGGATGATCTGATCACTAAAATAATCACTGAGAAGAAGGCTTGTCGAGCAGAGAATTTGGAGAGCTCAGCCAAGCCGAAAGAGAAAGACAGGGAGATCATCCAGAGCGAGGCAGGGTGGAAAATAAAACTCAAAACTCTGGAAGATCAGTTGAGGTGCGGGCTGGCTGCAAAGGAGGACAGCTTCGGGAGAGAAAAGCAGAAAGATGGAGGAGGAGTTGTGTGGTAAAGTGAGCCAAATGGTGGAAGAGGTCAAGCTTCTGGCACAGCACAAGACTGAACTTAAGGTTCGTCACCTCAGCTGATCACTGATGTGAAATAATGGACTTTTGGATTAAAATGGCTTATTTTGCATTCAGATTCAATATATGTTCTCTGTGTTTTTAGGATCTTGCTGTAAAGACTGACAAGGAGAAGGCAAAGATGAAAAAGGAAGAAAAGAAAGCAAAGTAATAGGCAAAGAAGAGACTGAAGAAAAGGGAAGATATGGAGCAGGGAAAGAAGCAAGACAAAAAGGAAAAGGAGAAATTAACACGACACCTTCCTTCCTTCGGCACCTTTCCATTTTTTACCCCCCACTACCCTCCCTCACATTCCTTTACCTCTTTCTGTCCATTTGTCTTATTCAACACAGATGCAGTAAAGACAAAATGCCTTCAAACCTGCAGCTGATGCCTTTCATATAGCAGGGAAATCCTGTACACCACTGATTAAAGTGCCAGGCCTATTCAACCAGTAGCCTGTAAGCCAGATTTGACCGTTCTGAATTTTTCTAAGCCTAACAAGAGCCTGCTTGCAAATCAGGCTGACATGTGTGATACAATAAATAAAACTAAGATATATATGTCTGAGCTGCTTTAAAACATCTGAATCAATATGGCATTAGTCAAATCTTTTTAAAGCACTTACATGTTGTGATTGGCTGCAGTAGGATTACACCTGCTCTGCACCTGCTATTCACTCAGTCAAGCCTCATATTGCGCTCTAAACTGCATGGTGGTGGGTCACATATGCCCCCTTTCTATACACATGTGCTGGCTTGGCTTGACTTGGCATGTCAGCCCACCACAGCAGGGATTTGTATCTTCATTATAATAGGGCCGCCTACTTGAAAGGTCTTGTAACTTAAGACTGAGGAGTCAAGTGTCTGTAAAACTGAATAAACATGTTATTTCCTATAACATTTTCACAATAAAAGTCCCCATTATTTTGTTATCTAGCTATCTTTTATTATGAAGCAACGGTTTTTATCAGCATAATAACTTAGCATGACTCCTGTTAGGCTAAATGCAAACATAAAACAATATTAAAGCTGCAAGCAGCGATGAACGGGCCCTCGCTCCCCCACGCCACTTGGGGGGCCGGCCACCGCCGCCCGCCGGCCACACCCGCCCCAGGCGGAGAGGCTCCGCATCGCAGTGACCGTCGGACGTCGCCCCGAAGCCACGGTCTGCCCCGAAAACCAAACGGCTCTCGACACCCAATCACCCCCGTGCTGATGCAAGGATGGGTGAAGACCTCAAGTGCACACAAATAACCCACAAAATGTTTCCGTACTGCTCCTGTGGTGTGATTTAAATGTCTGTAAGAGGTGACAGTAAAATTTAACTCAAAAAGACACAATTTACACCGTGTTTTCAGCCTCATTGTCAACTGTAGCCTCTGAGACTAGAAATGCATGCACACGGCTGAAGCAGGTACACAAGCTCTATCCCAAGCAGCACAGCTGCAGCCAAAAAACACTGTTTCTCTTCTATGTCCAAGTGCTCAGACTTTTTTGTCTTTGTTGAAAGTTTGCTAAGTAAACTCTATGCATAACAGGTCACTGTTTCTGAGAAATACTCTGTTGTCTAAGTGTTTTCCAGGATTAAATCATTCGTGCAGCATGGAGAAATTTTGTGGGCTTTTTGTGTTCATTTTTACAATATCAAACTGATCACTCTTCACTTCAATTGCACTGGATGTCACTATGGTTTTGTTTTCTGTTGAAATTCTTGGAGTGTCTTGTTAACTGGCGATCTTCATCCCTCCTCACATCAGCACAGGAGAGAGTAGATATTGAGTGCAATTTCATTTTTGGGTGAACTACTTTTTAAAGGAATTTACTGTCATTTCCTGCCCCCAGTATTACATAGATGTGTTCAGGGCATGCCTATTATCACACATGTGAATTTTGATGCAGATTGGCTCATTTACATTAAAGTTATAGCAATTTCCTGTTTCATGGCGAAACGCCAAAATTCGCCACCCCGCTACAGCCACAGTGTTTAACGCTGACCAAATCTTTTAACAGGTTTTAATCACACACTTGTCTAGATGCTCCACACCAGTGTTGAAGTCAATTGAAAAATTTTTGTAGGAGGAAGTAGTTAAAATAGGTCTTGTGGAAAACACCAAAATTGAGCATGAAATTCAAAATTGCTGACTTCCTGTTGACTTTAGCCTATGGGTCCAAGAAATTGGAGTTTGATATGGTCAACATGGTGGGAGCAGGATCCCAGACTGTAAAACATGACATTTCCTGTCGCCAACAGGGGGCGCTATGAGAATTATGGAATATTTACATATAGGTGTGTTCAGGGCTGGACTATTATTAGACATTTGAAGTTTGGTACAGATATGACCTTTTTTCCTAAAGTTGTAACCATTTCCTGTTTCATGGCGAAACGCCAAAATTCGCCGCCAGACTATTGCCACGCCCTTCAATGTGAGCAAAATCTTTTAATAACTTTTGATGAGAGTGTAGTCCAGAAGGTAGCCAGTGAATTTGAAGCCGTTCTGATCCTTCCTCTAGGAGGAGTTCGTTAAAATGCGAGACAAGTGAAACGCCAAAAATGACCAGGAAATTCAAAATGGCCGACTTCCTGTGGGGTTTGGCCCATGGGTCCAAGAGACTTTTTTGTGCATCTGGGTGTGATACACGTGTGTACCACGTCGGCAAAACGTGGCGGGGGGGCTGCTATTTAAAGGGCATGGTCAAGCCGTTTGGCCACGCCCATCAATGAAATTCATTTCATACGTTCAGGCCGGGACCTGCCACACACGTGAAATTTTATGCCGATGCAAACTTGTACACAAAAGTAAATGCTAAATATGTTGTTTTTTCGGGCTGAGGTCCTTCGCCGCTCTCTCACGTCGACGCCCTGTGACGGACCGTCACCATCTTCAAAATGTAGCATCAGCCACTTGTTAAGGTCTTCTTGACCAGATTTGAGCTGGAAATAATCAACACACTTAGAGCAGCATGTCAAAACCTAAAAAAAGTAATTTCCTGTCACCACCAGGGGGCGCTATGACAATTATGGAATATTTTCATACATTTCCATTCAAGCCCATACGCTGATCATACACATGAAGTATGGTGCAGATCCGACCATGTACCCCAAAGTTATGGCCATTTCCTGTTTCATGGCGAAACATCAAAATTCGCCGCCACCTGACGGCCAGGCCCTTTGACATGAGTGAAAGATTTTAATAACTTTTGATCACAAAGTAGTCTAGATTGTAGCCAGCAATTTTGAAGTCAATATGATGAATCCTGTAGGAGGAGTTCGTTAAAATACAAAAATACATGTGGAAATCGCCAAAAACAGCCGCAAAATCCAAAATGGCCGACTTCCTGTTAGGTTTGGCTAATGGGTCCAAGAGAGTTTTTTGTGCGTCTCGGTATGATACATATGCGTACCAAGTTTCATGCATATCGGAGAAACATGCTGTTGGGGCTACTCTGTAGATGGCGACTGACGTGCCCGCCAAATTTGGTGAGTTTTTGAATATGTTAAAGCCCCCACAAAGGCAATTCATTCTGAGGAATAATAAGAAAAGAAAAAAATAATTCCTTCAGAAACAATAGGGTCCTCACATTGTTTGGTGCTCCGGCCCTAAAAATAAGGCAGATACCAGAAAGTACAAACAGCGAAGAAAAAGCTAAATTTCAAACCAGAGATTCAGTTAGAAGCAAGTGTAAAAGAACTGACAGCTGAACCCAAACCTTTAAAATCCCCTTTCTCTCTGCTCTCCAGAGACACAAACTGACAGACATGCATTGAGTCTCATCACAGATGCTTAGCCACAGTTGGTGAGATGTCCCCACTAGAGGATGCTCTGCACATAAACACTTTCACAGGGTCCTTGTTTTAAAACGCGTCAGATGGAAACATTAAAACGTTAGCTGGAGACTTACATCATCCAGCTACACTTATGAAATCTGCATATGAGTCATTATTTTAGCAAACAAAATCCACGGTCTTCAGCTAGAAATTACAAACTGCTTTTGTTTATTTCTCTCAGGAATCAGACCATTCGACCATTACTCCCCATTTCAACGTTAAATCTCCCACTGTTATCACCGTAAAAGGAAGTGAAAGGAAAGCTTGGCAGACTTAGCAACAGTAACTAATGAGGGCAGGGCTTAGCAAAGGCTCAATTGCAATGCTTTTTACTTATGTAGTACCTTTCCTGGTTTTTCATCAGCATGCACCTGTGTTTCATCTCTGTCTTACAGCGCCTGTGTTGAGTGAAGAGCTCTGTGTTTGCAGAGTTATCAGGGTGAAAGTCTGCATTATGCATGACGGCAGATAGTTTGAGCCTTGAAGTAACAACCAATATCTGCTGACAGGTACACAGGCAGGTCTTGCAGTTTAGGCTTTTGCATGTCATCTTCATCTCCCACATCTTGGAGCTGCAGGGATGTAGGAAAAAGTCCATCCTTTAGTTTAAGACCCCTGTCCAAGCTAGCTGCACATGATGTCACCTGTGCCTTGGGCTGGGTACCAATACCAGTACTCTCAAAATAATATAGATATAGTAATAATATAATAGATATTATTAATAGATAGATATATAAACTGAGTACTTCATTTGATGCCCTTTGATGCCCTCTGCTTTTAGAGAAGAAAGAAAGTTTTCAGTTTGAGGAGGTGGGGTGGATGGATGGCTCAAACAAACAAGACTTTTATCAAGGAGACTGGACTTCAAGTCCTTTAACTTGAACTCCAGTCTCCAGTCAGTCAGACTTAAACATCTCCTGGGTTAAAACCAACAATTTTTTGACAAATCTTGTCCAACCAGTCAAGGGTTATAAACATGTTGATGATATGGTCAATACAATTCTTGCACTTGCAGTGAACTTTGAGCATATTGTAACACTAAGAGTGACATCTGAATCTGAAAATTAATCAGAAGAAACAAAAAACAAACAGGGTCAATACAGTTAATTGGCCTTGTCAAAGTGAACTATAATAGCACGAGCATTTGAGCCTCACATTGTCCAACATTGTCTTAGCTAAGCTTATTTTGACCTTTCTCAAACAGCTAACATTAGCTGGGTAACTACTCAGTCCTGACAAACAAAATCATCCATTAAGGCTCCTGGTTTGTCACTTCATCACAGCTCACCTAATAATCACTACATGAAAATTGACAATGTTGCTATGAATGGATCTTATAAAGGCTCGCCAAGTGTGTATTGTACAAGTTCCCTGTGAACCAACTTTGTTCGATATGATCGGATTGACTAAATTTCACATTCAAGCCAATCAGAAGCAGAGTAGCATGGGTTATACCTTTGCTATCTTGGGATAAAAAAATATTGCACACAGGTTTTAGCTGCTGCAGTAGCAGGCGAATCACATGTTGCATTAAAATCAAAGAACACTGGCTGTGATTGGTTACAAGCAAAACCATACAAATAATCCTTTTATTTTGGGTACAGAACAGGATTGAATGCACGTATCGTCTGACTGGAGAAATTTTGATGCTACTTTGTACTTGATTATTTAAGTCAATACCTTAAGGGTATCAAATGCCAACACCCAGCCCTACTCTGCTATGAATAAGTGAACTTCCTGGTGAAAGAATATCAAGAAGCTTCCTGGTGAACTGTCTGCCTGGTCAAGAACAACATGGCGCACACTTGACACCTTGTTTCTGTTGTAAGTATATATCAGTGAGGCATGAATGAACAAATCCAATTCAGAGAGATTCTTAGAAAGGGATGATGCTTTTAGACATCCGATCTGTTTTCTCAGCTCCTGACGTAGATACTTGAACTTGGGTTCACCTAATATTGGTGAGATGACAGTTTAAGCAGATACCACATTCATTTATGGATAGCTGCACTTTGTGATTACCGGGGGGAGCATTGGGAGGGCTAGGTAGGACAGTTATTTTCAGACCCATAAAGTCTGGAGTGCAGGTCTGTGGAATAATCCACCACCCCAAAGGCCTCGCTACCTCCAGCGCAATAACAGCCTGTCTCCAACCTTAAAAATAGCTGGACGCTGGAACTCTCATTATAACCATCCATCCCTGCAGTGGAAAACGTCTGACAGAGGGAGGGAAAATAAAGTTTGTTTATAAACGAGGCTCATGTGTCCCGCCAATATTTTTTAGTGAGTGATTTCACTATTTTACATGCCCAAGTAGTGATAAGTGCAGGATGCTTGACAGGAAAATAAAAAGGATTTGAATTGTGTGAGTGATTTTTTGGTGAACTCTTTGGAGATAAATATGGTAAATATTTGGTGTGCAAAATAATGTAGGCATCAGTATCAGGGCTGGCACGGTGCAGCAGTTAACACTGTCACCTCACAGCCAGAAGGTTCTGAGTTTGGCTGGGGGGCTGGGGAGTTTGTGGCAGGGGCAGGACCTTTCTATGTGTTGTTTGCATGTTCTTCCAGGGTGTACCCCACCTCTTGCCCAATGTCAGCTGGGAAAGGCTTCAGCTGCCCCCTCCCCGCAACCCGTCAGGATAGGTGGTTATGGACAATGGATGGATTGCAAAAGCCTTGGTCCCACAGGGCTCAGTTTTAAGGCCTCTTCTCTTCTCTCTCTACTTGCTTCCACTTGGTTCCATACTTTATGTGGATGACAGTCAGATTTATGTCCCTCTCAAAAAGAAAGATGCATATTCTGTCAAACCACTACTCAGGTGTCTTGATGACATAAAGGCCTGGATGGCCATAAACTTTTTAAACTTTAATGAGAAAAAGACAGAGGTGATGGTTTTTGGTGGCACCACTGGGGCTCCCCCTGTAGATCTGGGTTCCTTGGCCCAGTTCATTAAGCCAACCGTCACAAATCTTGGGGTTAAAGTGGATGCTGATCTCAAGCTCCACTGTCAGATCAGTTCGATTGTTAAATCGAGGTTCTTCCAGTTGAGGCAGCTCGCCAAAATTAAACCTATTCTTTCAAGACAGCACTTTGAAACAGTAATCCTCGCCTTTGTGACCACTAGGCTGGATTACTGTAATGCACTTTATGTGGGGGTTAGTGGGTCCTCTATCGCTCGTCTTCAGATGGTGCAAAATGCTGCGGCACGTCTTTTAACTGGCACACATAAGCACGAGCACATTTCCCCCATTTTAGCCTCACTTCACTGGTTGCCCATACATTTTAGGATCAGTTTTAAAATTATTTTATTTACTTTTAAATCCCTCAGTGGCCTCGCCCTGCCCTACCTCTCCGAACTGCTGCAGCCTTATACACCTCTCCGCTCTCTCAGGTCAGCTGATCAACTGCTTCTGAGTGTGCCTAAAACTAAGCGAAAGCTCAGAGGTGACTGTGCCTTTGCTGTAGCAGCTCCTAAACTTTGGAATGATCTGCCTCTCCACATCAGACAGGCCTCCTCTCTGTCTGTTTTTAAATCCCATCTTAAAACCCATCTTTTCTCCTTGGCTTTTAACACCATGTGAGATGTTGAATGAATTGTTATTTTTTATTTTATTGTCTATTGTTCATTGTTCTATTTTTATTGTTTTAAATTGTATAGCTGTTTTATGTCTTTTAATCTATTCTTGTATTCTATTTCTGTACAGCACTTTGGTCCACTGTGGTTGTTTTAAAGTACTTTACAAATAAAGTTGGATTGGATTGGATCCTGATCATTACAATAACCAAATAAAACCAAATAAAAGGGTTAGGGTTACACCTCTAATAGGTATAGTAATAATGTTAAGAAAACCCCAAAGTCAAAAGTACATATTTTTTCTCCCCTGGCCAGTAGTGTTTTATCTATCTAGATTGTATTCGTGCAAGTTGGAGAGGTTTAATGCTCAATTCCACCAGGTTTGGCTGCGTCAAGTTATGGATCGCTTCTGTGCAATGCTTGTGATTCCACCAGCAGCGCCTCGGTACATCCCAGAAGTGGCTCTCAGAACCATGGCGCAGACATGATGTGTTTGTTGGATTCAGCTGGTTAGAGATATAATCATGATTTTAGTTCTTTGAATACCAGAATTTGAATGCCATTTTATTTCATTGTACTGGACGTCAAAACTTTGCAACTCAAAACAAAACAAACCAGAACTTTGGAGTGAACAAAGAGGAGGGCTCTGACTTCATATGAATCAGTATGTATGCAAAAATTTTCTTGCACCTCTACTTGTCCCTATAGGCAAAATGTCGAGCAGTGTGATTTCCAGATGATTTCTTCATTATGTTGTATTAATGTCTGAGTGTTTTCTTAAATCATTTACTTTAATGTTAAGAGAGGCTGATTTTAGAATGAATATCTGTTTTTGTTTGCTTTTGTTAATTAGAGTCCAAATGAATGCCAAATGTTAGCTGAATGAGTTTCTGTTTAAGGGTCAAAATATGAATCGTACAGAAAGTCCAGTGAGTGTATTTCTGTAGCAGTGGGCTTTTGTTTTCAAGGTAACAGGCTAAACTTCACATTGACACACAACTGACACTTGTCCTCACTAGTTGTTGTTATTTATGCTCCGGAGAAACTCCTGCAGAACTCCTGCAGCCTGCAGAGCTTCCCTAAATCTGGGGAGGAGGGTGTGCACGTTAACAACTCACTTCAAATATATATTGTACATTAAATAGGATTTCAATCTATTTAACATACAGTCTATGACTCCAACTCTCTATTTGGACAGCTGTATTCATTTTTGCATGTGTAACTGCAATATTATGTCTCTTTGTAAAACCCAGGAAACATCTTAGGTTTCCCAACTATATCATTAATTTACAAATCAATTTTTTTTAAATTGCATGACAGATACAAAACGTTAAAGATTTAACACACAACCTTTTGCCTTCGGGCAGCAAAGCACGTTGTTGACATTATTTGGTGAATCATCTCCAGTTGAAATCATGTCTTTTCTCACATCGAATAGATCACAGTAGATCAGCCTCCATGCTAAGCTGCTGGGAGCTGTTCTAATCGGCTCAACTTTTTGAGGGTCAAAAAGAGAAGAAAAAAAAAAAGCAAAAAGAGTGTGAGAGAAGGTGGGACCCAAACTGGGAGCTGGTGTGTGTTTGTGTATGTGGATGTGGGGGAGGGTGTGTTGTGGGGGAGTTGCTTTGGAGGCAGTCCTAGGCTGAGTTCTGCTAAATTCACACCAGCTGTAGTGATGTCAGTAGGCAGTGTGTCGGATATTCTGGCTCAGAAGCTCTGGTCCAGGCTGGTGTGTAAATCTGTGTATTCAGGTGCGTTATGTGAAGTCATCTCGAGCGAAGCGGCCAAATGCAGGGTCCGAGGGGAAGCTAGTGTTCCCAGGCCAAAACCTTTCTTCTTCTACCATCCCCATTCACCCATCATTTCTCTTAACTGTCTCAGCCTGTCCAATATTCTCTTCCTCTGTGTGAGTTGTTGTTCCTCCTGCAGGTCAAACTCTTCCACTCTTGACTTTTCTTTTCACTTTTCACTCTCCCACACTCCTCTCATCTGTCAGGAACAGTAATTCATTTCCACCTCTCACAGTCATCTTTGCTCTAGCAGCAGAGTGAAATAAAGATGTCATATCTCTTACCATCATTCTCACACACTTTTTACTTTTTACATCACCAGCATCAATATGGCAAAGAGTGAACACAAATACAACAAATCTTAATCAATCATATTATTATCCAGTCTGTTGAGTGTGACTGAATGAATGAATAAAAAGGATATGCTGTCATTTAAAATTGTTGAGAAGTTTTCAAAATAAAACTTGATGAAATGATTTTAGGACAAATATCAGTATTTCTTCATAATTTTCTGCACATTTTAATAATATTGCGATAATATTGATAACTATGATTTTTTTTACTAAACAGCGACTCACAAGTCTAAATCACGAGTGGGCAATTATTTTTCACAGGGGGCCACATGAGATATTGATCTGGCTGCCAGATACAGATCATTATCATTACCAATGAACATAGCACTGACCCCTTTCAAAATCAAGGTCTGTTAACAGTTTAATGGTAAGCAAAATGCTACTGACTGCCTTTGCTAAATTTCTGATTTTTGGTATTTCCATGATGGCCTTGTGGGCCAAATGAAACCTTTCAGTGAGCCGTGTCCAGCCCCAGGACTGCATTTTGCCCAGGTCTGCTCTAAATGGTTCATACAGTAGAAACTGAGGACAAACTCCCAGCGTTTGTTGGCAAATCTGGGTGGGAAAAAGGAGATTTTTTAAATAAAAACAGCATTGCTGAGCCAATCCAATGTCTTTAGGGTAGCCGTTCATACTGGGGCAGAGACATGTAGAAATCATGCTTACTATAGAGGAGACTGGGGGAAGAGCATTGAATCCGCAAAGGTGTGTCCTTGGAAAAAAAAAAATAAAAGGGGACACAGGTTTCATGAGACTATAGTGTCGGACCGTTCTCATACCCAGGTCATTAAATCCAGGCACTTTGGCCCTTTGAGCTCTCATACAGTTACAGTTGACCAGTTATTTCTAACTGTGATTGTCTGTCAATGTAAAGTTAAGCCCGCCATACTGAAAATGGAAGCCCACTGAAAATACACACCATGGACTTAGAGTTCAGTGATAGTAATAAATGTGAAACGGGCAAAACAGATGGACAAAAACAATTGTTCCAACCCAGAATAGAAATTTCACCAGAGAACATGCTGGCTGTTATTTCTGAGAAGCCAGTATTTTCGACTTTTCTTTAAATTCTCCAAGCAGGATCATGGCATTGCCTATGATGGGTGCATACATGCACATGCATGCTTAAAAAGCTTAAACACCACTGTTCCAACGGTGGCAACTTTACATATGTATGTCAACTATAACAGAGCACATGAGCAAATGACTTGATGACGTGTTGACAATATTATGCAGCAGAGCGCTCTCTCTGTCTCTCTGCTGTGACTGTGAGTCTGCAGAAATCAACTGAAAAGAGATGCAGCTCACTGCAAAAGTGATGCTCTGTTTGATCAGAGCCATACACTTCAGTGATCATTCAAATTTAAACAAAGCGCTCAAAAAACTGATTATCCAGAAAAAAATTCTGTTTCCTCATTGAGAGGGAAAAAAAGTTAGCCATGACAGTTCCAGCTCTGAAGCAAAAATAAGACAGCAATGCAACAAACAACCAGTGCAGAGGAAGAGTTACTGAGAAATAAATTGACCTGCATTTCTTCAGGAGCTACAGTAAAGGAACACTGCAAACTGCAACCAATGATTGCCATACTTACAGTTATATTGCCTTGAGATGTCTTTGCATCATATAGAGAGCCAAAGCACTGCCCCTTCCGTGGGACCTCACTTCGGAAGAACAATTAACTGTAGTCAAGGTAACTGACAAATCATTTTGATCCCCTTTGAACTGCGAATCACACATATGATGTTTGTCATTTTAAAAGATCATTTTAAAAGACAAGTCACTTTTTCTTGTATAAACTGTGAAGATAAATAATTAGATCAGCGGTCACATGAATGATATCATACATCAGACTGACAAAACGTCATCAAGCCCAAGTCGCCAAGGCCACGCCCCCTGCTGGGAGCGAGACTGCAGTTTCAAATAATGGGAGAGAGAGGAAAATGCTGAAAAGCTGCTGTGTAGCAGGTTTTAAAATTAACATACAAATCCTTCACGATCCCTGGTTCTTTCCTGGAAGAGACAGGGATCCAAAAACCAGAGCAGTAAGAATGTATGAGCCTCCAGAGAACGCTAATCCCCTATTCTGGCAGCAGTGTTAATTCCTTTTCGATGGCAATAAATATCAATTAGCTAATTTTATGCTGAATAAGAAAGTAGAAACCACTGTTTTAATATCAAAGGCTTTCTCACTGAGTTTTGAGGCACATAAGATACGTGAATATTTACTGTCTGCAGTTAAATGGCTAAATATAGCTATTAATAGCTAAATTATGCTCTTAACAGAACAACTTCTGCCGAGCTAACGTTGCTGGAGTTCAGTCATAATAATACAGTACAGCAGTGTCGGACTCTCATATTTGCCTAGCTTGGATCACCAGTTGTCTTTACCAGGCTTTGTTATATACAGATATCACTTAGCCTAATGTTACCTGGTAATTAAATATTGCAGTGTCTGACCACTGTCAGCTCACTGATCCACTAGGACAGGGGGAAGACAGAAGGACAGCTGACAGATTGACCCTTACTTTTTTACGATATCATGAACGCTCAGGTTGAAACAAGTCACAGAATAATTCTTACACATATAAAACAAGGGTTTGTTTAACTTGACATGAATTCATACAAAACCGTCAAAATTGAAATTCAAAAACATATAAATTCACACAAGCAATGGCTCTTGCTTGTTCTTTTGCTTATGTGTGTATCGTGACACAATTCAAATGAGATCAAAAAAATAATTTATCTCTTGCCAAGATTTTCATATTTTTTCTAAAGTTACGTCCCATGGGGCATGTCTGGAAGTGGAGGGTCTTTCCCTCTCAGTTAATCCTCAGTTTATTTTCAATGCTGGACTAATGTTGTGCCAAAATGTGATAATACACCAAAACTGTTTGAATTGTCCAGTGTACCATTTGCTCCCCCGCCACCACCCTCTAATAAACAGTTGCTTGGTTTGCCAAGTGTTGCTAACATTAGCAATGCTAGAACCAGCAGCCTGCTCTCCTTGCAGGTTCATAACTTTGTTGAGTGTTGTTATGCATTGTTAGGGTCGAGTAGTTATGCCACTTTATTCTGGCACAGCCTACAAGCACACTTATTTTTATTTCCTAGGTCAAAATTCTGCCTACTTCTATGAGATGTCATACTGTATGTCCCATATGTTGTCAACTGATTTTAAAAACATGGAAGCCATTCAGAAGTTTTTAACCACCCCTTTTTCACCACGGGGGGCTGCAGCCTCAGCTAATGGTTGTCGACTGCATAACATCTTGGATGCAACAGTTAACTGGTGTTGTACATTAACAAAATAGCAATAATTGTTTAACTTCATCACCCAAGCTGAAGTCACTGAGGTAGTTCAGAAGCTCCTCAGTGGCAAGGTGCCGGGGGTGGATGAGATCCACCCTGAGTACCTCAAGTCTCTGGATGTTGTAAGGCTGTCTTGGTTGACCAACTCTGCAATGTTGCGTGGCAGTTGCAGACAGTGCCTCTGGACTGGCAGTCCGGGGTGGTGGTCCCTCTATTCAAAAAGGGGGACCGGAGGGTGTGCTCCAACTATAGGGGGATCACATTCCTCAGCCTCCCTGGGAAAGTCTATTCCAGGGTATTGGAGAGGAGAATTCGGCTGATAGTCGAACCTCAGATCCATGAGGAACAATGCAGTTTTCGTCCTGGTCGTGGAACACTGGACCAGCTCTATACCCTCTGCAGGGTGCTTGAGAGTTCTTGGGAGTCCCTCGTGGCATTCTGTGGGAGGTGCTTCAGGAGTATGGAGTTCAGGGCTCTTTGCTAAGGGCCGTACGGTCTCTGTATGACCGGAGCAGGAGCTTGGTTTGCATTGCCGGCAATAAGTCAGACCTGTTCCCAGTGCATGTTGGACTCCGGCAGGGCTGCCCTTTGTCACCGGTTCTGTTCATTATTTTTATGGACAGAATTTCTAGGCGCAGCCAGGGGCCGGAGGGAGTCCGGTTTGGGGGCCACAGTATCTCATCTCTGCTTTTTGCGGATGATGTTGTCCTGTTGGCTCCTTCAAACGAGGACCTTCAGCATGTACTGGGGTGGTTTGCAGCCGAGTGCAAAGTGGCTGGGATGAGAATCAGCACCTCCAAGTCCGAGGCCATGGTTCTCGACCGGAAAAAGGTGGCTTGCTCCCTCCGGGTCGGAGAAGAGTTCCTGCCTCAAGTGGAAGAGTTCAAGTATCTTTGGGTCTTGTTTACGAGTGAGGGGAGGATGGAGTCTGAGATTGACAGATGGATTGGTGCGGCAGCAGCAGTATTGCAGTCGTTGCACCAGTCTGTCGTGGGAAAGAAGGAGCTGAGCCGCAAGGCGAAGCTCGCGATTTTCCGGTCAATCTACGTTCCTACTCTCACCTATGGTCATGAACTTTGGGTCATGACCGAAAGAACAAGATCTCGGATACAAGCTGCTGAAATGAGTTTCCTCTCCAGGGTGGCAGGGCGCTCCCTTAGAGATAGGGTGAGGAGCTCTGCTCCTTCACATCAAAAGGAGTCAGCTGAGGTGGCTCAGGCATCTATATCAGATGCCTCCTGGACGCCTCCCTGGGGAGGTGTTCTGGGCATGGCCCATTTGGGGGAGGCCCTGAGGAAGACCCAGGACACACTGGAGTGACTATGTCACTCGGCTGGCCTGGGAACGCCTTGGGATCCTTCCAGAGGATCTGGAGGAAGTGTCCAGGGAGAGGGAAGTCTGGGCATCCCTGCTCAGACTGCTGCCCCCACAACCCGGCCCCGGATGAGCGGAAGACAATGGATGGATGGATGGAACTTCTGAAATTGTTTGCAAATTTGAATGATTTGTAAAATTATCATATTTAATGTTTACTACAATACAATTTTGTGAATTCTGGCAGGGCACTAGGGGTTCTAAATCACCCCCCATGGTCTAGCCCACATGTGATCTGCAAATTAAATTCATTTAACTGCAGCTGTTACTTTAGTAACAAAGTAGTTTCTAAAATATTGATGTAGTGAACACACCAGACAGATGCACACTGTTTTAGTTTGAAGCACTCTGGTGCTGTAGGTGGGACTTCGAGTGAGACTACAGAATGTAGTATTATACTGTATAATATATCTATATATCATTAACTACATAACAATAGTAATAATGATATTAATAATGATATATTTACCATGACATTACTATGGTGGTGACTACAGACAGAGAGAGGTTGCAACATCACAGCAAAGTGCATTTTAAAATAAATTTAACCCTATTTCCACTTTTTTTTCTTTTTTGCTGATGCGAAAAGCGATCTGATCGGTGACTGAAAACCACAATACAATCTGAACTTCGACTTTTGTGATCTGCTGGACAAAATGCTGATGGCACAAAAGCTCATTTGGACAAGCCCCCAGCATCCCCCCCGTTTAAGAGGCTCTATTTTTCAGTAAAACAGAGGCAGCCTTGGTTAACAAGAGTTCAAGACAATATACCTAACAGTCAAAAACGTCTTGTTTGGATGAATATCAAGTCATGTACCCCACTGCTGTGATTCTTGCGGTTAGTCGCACCATCTGTATCTGAAGAGGATAGGGTTTCATAGAGTATTTTCATGAACAATACAGATGCTCACTTTCTCACTTTATTGCGTAAGTGGACCCATGCACAGTAGGAGTCCCAGCTGAACCGTGATTCAATTATTTTCTTGTTCTTTGTCACATTTTTTCCATTTAAAAAGCAAAAGCAGATACAGTACATTTGCCCCACAGAGGTATCCAGAGCTTTCTTTAGTGAGGAAAACTGAGATGTTGACAGAGGTGTCCTTCTCCCTCCCGCACTGGGAAACTGCTGAAATCACAAAGACAAATCTCCAGTTAATTTAGTCATAGGACAGGAGCAGGAAGCGCTGGTGTGGACAGGATGTTTACATTACTAGAAGTTTGTTAGGCTGACCTTGCAAATTGGGGTGCAGGAGTCTCACACGAGCAGAATAGGTGTGTGTGTTTATGTGTGTGTGTGTGTGTGTGTGTGTGTGTGTGTGTGTACAGGGGTGGAGGGGTGAGGGGCATGCAAAGGTTGTGCACCACTGTAACAGATGAAAAGAAAATACCTCAGTGTTGGGTTACAGTAAATCTAATTAGAGGATTACTGTTGTGATAAGAATTGGAGAGCTTGTTTAGCTGTTCGTATGCTGCTTCGACTTCAATTACACACAGGGTTGGTCTTGATGTAATGCAATATAATTATCTTGTAATTATACCTTTTGAGGATGTTTAGTAATGCAGTATGCCGTTTTGCAACTGCAAGTTAAGGCCACAGTGTTAGAGAGAGCGAGATGGGTGCCAAAATGAAATGGTAACTTCAAGATGTAATCTGCCTCTCTGCTACAAGCAATTCTGCTGCTTAGGTTACAACCAGTAGGCAGGCGGACTGAGCCTTTCTACAAGGACCTGGGTTAAATTCAAAGAGAAATGAAAATGTATTATTTGCTAAAGAATCAGTAGTTCTATATATACTACATGCATGGTGTTTAGTTCTGTATGATTTTTGGTGTTGGACAAGTTATTTTCATTACTACATTGCTTTCACCAAAATAACTGCAGAGGTATGACTATAAATTATAAAATAGAAGAGGGTAATGTTTCATAGCAAATGCCCCTATATTGCTGAATTTATGGCCTTCACTCATTCCTCCTGTCACCTCGTGTCTGCACCAGCTCCAAGCAGTCTTGCGTTTCAGCTGTGTCCTGCTGTGTCTCACAGTCGAAACCTCATCCTGAAGCGTTTATTCATGCTTCAGGTCTGTTTAATTGACAATACACAGGCAAATGTGACATTGACACCCAACAGCAAGGCACTAAAATAAATATATTTATCTACATTTTGCAGCTTAGTTGGAGCAGAGTGTGCTGCTCTCTGGCTCGATGATCTGGTTTGTAATGTAGGTAAAATATTATAGCCAAGGCCCAAATTTCCCATCAGGCCTCTGGACTGAGTAGTCAAGCTTGCAGTTTCATGTTCCAAAATGCAAATGTTTCTTTGTGTTTGTCATGGAGCTGCAATGTTGTGGTTTTGTGTTGGAAATTGTCATTTTGGTGATGTTTTATAGTTTTAGGCAGCAGTGAAGTGGTGGTTACATTTCTGGACATCAGCTGTATTTTTTTCAGTTTGAGGGCCTCCTGCTTTTAAACTTAAGCTAATGCCCTTGGCAACGTTCTGCGTGAATGATGAACTGATATTTGTTTATTTCCCCTGCATATATCATACTCATTTAACTTGGTTCTATTGTTTCGCTCCTGGTCATCCATACCCCACTTGCACTGGCTTCTCCTCCCCCTAGGGGAACCGCTGCCCTAAAATATCTTGATGTTATTTTAGGGCCATATTGCGCACTCTTACTCATTAGGCACTTTCTATAATGCAGGAAAAATGCAGTGTCTGACAATGACTCAGATAATGCTGGAGTGAAAGAACAGAAAGTAACTGTGTGATTCTACTGTGCACAGCTGTGTCACGTTCTGGCTGTGACGTGGCCATTCTCTAGACCAGGTTTTCCCAAAGTGTGGTGTGCATCACTCACAGGATGTGCCAGCTTCCTCCTGGGGGTGTGTGTGAGAGGAAAAGCGTAATGGGGCTGTAATGATGTCATTTTGGTATTCTTATTATTACTTCTGAGTTATTGGGCTTACTCATGCATCTCTTTCTCTGTTCTAAATGTGATTTCAGCTGGACTTCAACAGTTCGATTATAATTTGGCCATCACAGCGTTAACAAAAGTAAAAGCAGCAGGATCCTCAAATGGTCAGATGTTCAAACCCATACTGTGGCTTTTAAAAACAATGACATCATCCAGCAATTACACTGCATCCATGTGATAGAACAACTCATCATTTCACTTATTTTGATTAGATTCAAAGGTCACCCAGGGATGTCCTGTGTTAGTGGAGGTGTGTTTGGATATACTTACTCAGCCCATCCTGTGACGTATTTTCTAAATAGGTCTCTGTGGAGACAGGATGACAGAAAAAAACGTATTATTCCTGTGCTGTATGACTCAAGTCCAGCTGAGATCAAGATCAGATCTGCTGACCTACTGCAAATACGTTCACAAAGACGACAGGAGGTAAAATAGATACCGACAGGCCTCTGTCCTGTCTTTGTCTGTTAAAGTCAGGTATGTGCTGCTTATTGAAGAGATAGGTCTATGGTGATAATCAGCACTGTATGCACACTGACAAGGGGAAACACAGACGCTTTGACTTGAATACTTAGAAATGACATCCTAGTTTTCCTAAGAAAAATATCTTAAGGGAATCCAGCCCAACAAAAACCCCATTATGTCAAGGCCCTGGACATTTCAAACAGAGGCACAAGCAAGAGTCCTGCAGCTGGTCAGGTATCTGTGGGTAACCAACATAAAAAGCTGTCTGACGAGTAAAATCATACATGATATAAATTAATGGGAATGAGCATGGTTAAAAATGAATGAACTGCAGACTGGCAGCAGGTGAGAAAGGTAATGTAACGCATAAAATGCAATAACTTTTTTTCTTGGAGAAATAAAAATGATTACCCATAGTTTTGACATTTAAATCGACTAATAATATGAAGCATAATGAGTCACCGGGATTTTATTGTGAAAGTCACAACCTTTGACTCTACATCCTATAATGGGATGCTACTGTTTGATCTGACAGTGATTCAGGGTAGCTGCCGGCTAAAATGGATGACATAAATGCAAAAATAGCCGATAGAGAATACCAAATTGTGGACAATAAATCGTCAAAGATCAAGTCGGGCATTTGGGATAAATCTGGTGTGATCAGAGAATGTGAGAATAACTTCGTCAGGGGGTTTGCTGCTATAAAAAGAGCCAAGTGAGACATTGGCACTGCACCGACTGAGTTCACAACTGACGTGATGTGTGATCAATCACGGGACTTATATTAATGATTACAGGTGCGTGCCAATGTGACTTCAAGATGATTGCAGGTAACGAGAGTGTTTTGGTACTCATCTTGTGGGTGCTGACGGTTCAGGTTTGCAAAATCTGACCTGTGCAGGGCTCTGGCACAAGGTATTGGATACACTAAGCCCATCTACATCAAGTGACATAGAATAAAATTACAAGTCTGTGAATGTAGGAGGTGGAGGTAATTCAATTAACATTTTTAACCCAAACTAGGATCTTCTGCTAAACCTAGCCGAGCAACTTTGGTGCCTGAATCAGATCATTGTGCCATCATTATGATGTGATAAAGACAGTATTTGACAGCCATGATGAGAATGGATTGGGAATCTGGACTTTTGTAGCATGCAAGTTCTTGTGAAAAGGCTTCTGCAACCCAGCTCAAATCCTTGTGTTGTGCAAAATGCCACAATTAGCATAATTTAATTGTAGCAAATTTTTAGCAGTTTCTTTCAATTGCTTTTTGATGCTGAAATGACAGCTTACCAAATGCATTAGATCACTCTAACAGATGGTTTACACTGCATCCTTGAGCAGTGCCTGTTTGTGGCATTACCTGCTGTTTTTTTATTTCAGCACCCATACCAGCACCCAACAGGTTAGAGCAGCTGACTGCAGCCATGCTTCATCTAGTCATTTTGTGGAACCCTGCCTATTTTTTCCACATGATGTGTGCGGGTGTTGGCAAAAGTACACAGTGAAAATGATCTGTTGACAGACATATCAATGTTATATCAGCAATATCACACCATTCACTACAGTTTAATTGTCTATATCTGTAGACTATGTCACAGACATGAAAAAATCAGGTGCATCTTTTTCTTTCTCTTTCCATCACTCTCTGAACAAGGCGTAAAATCTCTCTCTGTGTACAAAGGGCTTTCAGCAGCAGTCCAGTGACAGTAACGCAGCCTTTGTGGATACCACAGATGTGCCAGCTGCAGCAGTTCTGCAGGGAAGCCGTCACACACGGGTACACACTGGCCTCCATGTCATGGACCTTCTTTTCATGAAATCACCAGGTGGAAATTGCAATCACATTATTGTTACTTTCAGTTCAGTTTAAAGGACATTTCACTCCAAAATCAAAAATACATATATTCCCTCTTACCTCTGGTGATATTTGTCCATCTAGATAGTTTTGGTGTGAGTTGCTGAGTTTTGAGATGTCAGTTCTATAGATGCTCTGGCCATGGCTGCATATGTAGATGCAGCATCTGGTTACTCCTTCAAATTTAGCTACTTCTCACTTTTAATCTTTTTTTTTTTTCAGGTTTAATGCTGAAACATGTGTCACCTATGATAGAATTATGCTCGTAGGCATTTGAAAAGGAAGAGTAGGGTTTGGATATAAGAGCAGCAGAAGGTGAGAACATCAACAGTGCTGTTGGCATCATTCAACCACACAACCAGGTCAGCCAG
The DNA here is from genome assembly GCF_056507025.1 of Lutjanus erythropterus. NCBI lineage: Eukaryota > Metazoa > Chordata > Actinopteri > Lutjaniformes > Lutjanidae > Lutjanus > Lutjanus erythropterus. The sequence goes on along the minus strand of NC_139324.1, from coordinate 1,693,717 downwards.
ATGCACTGACACAGACACCCAAGGAGGAGTGGAGGTGAGTGGGGATAAGATCCATGCCACTGCTTTGGACTTAAGCCTGCTCCTAGCAAATGTCCAGCCAGGAAAATAAAACAGACACAAGACACTGTAGCTGGCCAAGCAACAGGAAGTCAGAGCCTGCAGAAACTTGCTCCACACCATCCCGGATGAAGCTGTTGCCCTTGAGGTGCAGACCAGTTCTTATCCGTCAGGATGCAAAATGTAAGACTCTGGCCTCTGTGTTTACATCAATGATGATTCATGCACAAACTCAGTCAAAGTTGATGGACAAAGTGTACCAGATGTTGAACTTTTTATGTGAAGATGTCGACCATATCTTACATTTATTTAATATTTTTTCTTACTCCATTCTTAACTTAATTAAGTAACTGTACATATGTTGTATTTTGTGTACAGCATGAAGGAACTACAACTCTGATTTTGATGTACAACCTTTTGTTGTATATCAACAATAAATCACCTCGAATCCTTGTAAAATTATAATGCAGCAACTCCCAGTAGTTTTAGAGCAGCTACATACAATGAAATAAGAATTATGAGGATGCACTAGAACAATGAAGTTCATGCTAATCAGTCAGCCATAAAGCTCTGTAGGGCTGATTGGAGCTGCAGATCCAAATAAAGAGAGATACATTTTCTCTAAAGGTTCATCACCATGAGTGACCCTTCTCACATTGTTTTCCCACTACTTCATTTTTATTATAGAATACTGTTGCTTAAAAGGAAAACCGTCAACCCTAGTGGCATTTAACTGTGTGATTTCCAAGTAATCTTTATTTCCCTCACACACACACATGCACTAAAAAAGAAATACTTCTGTGTGTGTTTGTGTCCATGCATGGAGGGTATGAAAATCTAAGATGCACATTGTCATAATCCCAGTAACTGAGAGTCATTAATTTTTAAAGCACATCATGATGGACATGTCAGTCTTTAACTTTGAAGGGCATTTAATATCAAGGAAAAGGATAAGAGGTCACGCATACCCCCAAGAGACACATACATGCCTGGTGAGCTTTGCGGTGTGGAAACCTTGCCGCCACTGAGGCTCCTTGGCACAACCTCTGCATTCTTTTCTTGACCATCACCCTTGGATTCCTCAGGGGCACTGCCATTAAATAGTATACCACTGTCCATCTTGCCAGTTTACTGACTTAAATTCCTGCATGGTTTCCACCCTCCGCCCTATGGTCAAAAGCAACATCCTCCTGCCAGTCCTTGAGTTTGAACGACTCTTCCCAGTGGTTATGAGGCAGTTTATCCTCACTGGCACCGCTGCCAGCAATGCCAGCGTCCATGTTACTGCTGGTATTATATTACCATTGTCTCCAGACAGCGCCTTTAAACATTAGCAGAGCCCTTTTTTATTGGGTGTGTTGAGTTACGACTGATGCAGTAGTGAGACAGAGCAACTGTGCTGGTGTAGGGATTAACTCACAAAGGATGAAACTTTGCTCTGCTTTGCACACTCTTATCACACTATCCCATCTTTTTTGGGATTGAGAAAAAAAAAATCTAATGCTATTTTGTTTGAGGCTACGAAAACAAACTAGCTGACTTGGTGTCAAAGAAAATTCTTACATGTCACTAATTGTCAAGAAAAGCTGGCTGCTGGACATGCCTATTTAATATGGATAGTATCCAAAACACACACCGCCACTGCTGACGTGGAGATATGTGCTGTCTGCACTGGAGTGCCAACCTGACAAATACCCCCACCCTCTCCATCTTTAGAATACCGAGCTTAAGTTTCTTTTAATGCATAGCTCAGCCCTCATATCCAAATGTAGTTTTTATTGCACCCATTTTTATAAAACAGTCCTTCACCTCAACATTTTCAGCCTGGTCTCTCTGGCCCCTTTTATCATTTTTAATACAACACAACACAACAACACATTTTTGATGAAATCAAGCTGAAATGTACATTTTACCACATGGGCTATGCATCTCTGTAAGCTCTTAGTTTTTCTTAGTTAGTTAGAGCACATGAAGCTCTTTAGTAACTACCAGAAACACCAGGAGAAGAGTAAGTTCTGCACTGGCAGCTTAGTTACAAAAATAACAATTTAGTTTGCATTAGCTACGTAACGATATGTCTTCATGGGCTTTCTTCATACCACTCACTCACCCTAACATATCTGTGCTCTCTCACCCAAGCCAGTCATTTAGTGGTTGCACTGATTAGGGATCAGCTAAATGATAATCGGCAGTCTCTGTATGATGTGTGTTAAAATTGTTGGAGTTGTTTTGATGAGACAGAGAGAAAAATGGCTACCTTTACTGTAATTATAGTACAGCTTTAGCTGCCACTGTCATACTGCACTTAGCCCAGGGCTAAAAGCTTTCTTAGAAACTTCTTATCCCGAGGCTAGGAAAGCCTTCACGGTGACACAATCTTGGCACATTCCAAAGTGAGCTAATCTCGATTTAAAGCCTAGAGCTTGCTGGTCCTCATGTGGGGCAGGTTTAGCTCCGAGTTTGCTGTGTTATGCCCTGAAAAATGACTAAACACAGAGCTTAAAGGTCCCAGTGTGAAACAGGGCTGAAGTAATTGCATGTCATTTAACAGACATTTAACCCAAGGCTGTCAAAAGTACAATGTGAATCATATAGAGCACAGGAATTAGGTTAACCATGGGTTAATGGATTTTCACATGACATTTAGCCCAGGGCTAAAAGAATCCTCAAAACCAGAACCTTTATAGGTGTTTCACACTGCATATTCTGAGAATAGCCCTAGGATAACTTTGTCCTTTTTAACACACACATTATTAGCCTAGGGTTAAGCTATATACACTTCTTCTATCCTATCTATCTATCTATCTATCTATGTGAACATTCTAAATGTTCCATAACTACTCTTTAATAGCGTTTACCCCCATTTTACATTGATATCTTTTAGCCTCATGTTTTGTTGATTTTCAGGAGATAACCCTTATAATAAAGACAAGGGCAAACCCTGCTCTGGTGCAGGACCAGCTAGCCCTGGGTTAAAATTGGGTTTGGCTCATTTTAGGCATTTTACACTGCACTTAGCTCCAGGGTCAGGCATCTGTTAGTCCCAGATTAAGATACACCAGCACATTTGAGAGTGGGCTAACCCCAACTTTAGCTCAGGGCATGCTGTTTAAAGGGGCCTTCACATGAGGTAGGGTGCAGAGAGGCAAAGCACAGCACTACAACTGTTATATCCTGTCTGCCTGGTATACAAACGGCTGAGCTAAATGATATGATTCACAAATCTTATAGCCCGACCAGTTACTGAAAACCAGTAACTAGTTACCATTACTAGTTACTTTATTTCAAAAGTAACTCAGTTACTTTACTGATTACTTACACCAAAAGGTATTGCAGTACTGTGAAAAGTAACTTTTTAGTTACTATGAAAAAAAGGTCTCCCATTAATGCCCTTATAGCCTTCATTTCAGTACTGTTTTTGCATTGGAGATTAATACAATAGAAATTGGCTGCATGTGTTCTACAACATACCTTGCAATGGCTTTATCAACTTGTTCCTGGTTAGCAGGAGCAGTCAGTCCCTTGGTTAAAATCCAGCCGCTGTTGCTTAGGTGGTGGAGGTGAAGTGGCATCAGAGTCTGTGTCTGTACTCTTAGCTACTAGCTTCGTCGCAGCATGTTGTTTCTGTAGGTGTTTCAACAGGTTTGAATTGCTGTTTTGGGCAGTTGATAAGATCTTTGATCCAAGACACAACTTACATTTAACTAAAACGTTCTTTCCTTTGTGCTCGACAAAGGTCAAGTAGTGACAATATCTCCATGTAAAGAAACTTGACTTGGGCTCCGCCACCGATGCCATGATGATACCAGTCTGATAAACAGACACGCCCACACAACGTGTCTTCTCCGGTCTCCCCGCTGACACACACACACACACACACACACACACACACACACACACACACACACACACACACACACACACACAGGAAGATTCAGGACTACATGGCTCTGGCTGCAGCTCAGTCTCTAGCCGAGACTACACAGAAAATAACGTAAAATAACGGAGTAACGCGTCATGTAGTAACGTTAACTGAGTTACTGAATTTAAAAAATAATGCGTTAGATTACTAGCAAAAAATAACGGCGTTACAGTAACGCGTTACTTTGTCCCAACACTGCTCTCTGGAAATTTTTGTACGTTGTTTCTTCATTGCGATGTTAAAATGATCACTTGCCAAGATCTTCCACAGATCTGGGGTTCCCATCATGACTCGACCATCAGTTTCTCCCTTCTCTGCTTGAGTCACTTCCACACATCTGTGGTCTCTTCTGCCTGCGTTGTCATATACAGCTGTTAACTCATTGGTTGTGCTTTGAAAGGTCAGCAGCCAACAAGGTCAAAGTTCCAGTATTTTGAAATTTTAGTGCAGTGGTCTGTGGCAGATCCGAGCAATGTGCCACGCTGAGGGTGGCGGCGTCACTTGGTTGGGCGCCACTGCTCTCTCCACAGGAAAACAATGGGACAACCAGCACAAAGCCTTTTTACCACTGATCATATGTTGTGTTCCAACAGAGATTTAATCCATAGCTAGTTTAACCCTGGGTTAACAGTGTATGTGTGAAAATGGGCTAAGTAATCCCAAGATCAACTCTTAACCCAGGGCTATGGATAGCCTTGCAACACTTTCAGATTGCTGGCTAGAATGCATCTCCCAAACTGGTTTGGATCACAGAGATCCACTCAAGACTCATGAAGAGAGAAAGTCACCTTCTTTGTCTGTGAAGAAAGTGGTGTTTTGGTTTTAGGACTTCCTGATTACATAGGTAAATAAAAAATTATTTTATGTCTGTCTTGTGAATATTAAACATGTCTGAATAATCAGTAAAATTCAGACTACAGAGACATCATTTCACAGTTACCTCATTTCAAGTCTGGGCATCCAGGCCATTAAGTATCAAAACCCAGTGAAATCCAGGCTGAGTCTTGGAGAGTCAATGTCAGTGTCAGCTAAGAGATGACAGTCCAGATCTATGTTGACCCATACACACTGTTGGACCACCCGCCAACAGGGAGGCTTTCAAAAATGACGTGACAGGCGCTGTCTCAACCCTCTGCCAAGCACTGCATCAGGGATTTGAGGGGAGGTGTAACACCCATGCAGTCATCCGCATCTCCCAATTGCTTCCAACATCTCATTAATGTGTTAAGTGTCAGTGATATGAAAATGGTGATCACCTAAAGTGGAATGAAGTTGCACTGCTAACATGCATTTGCTCTTACACGAGACAGGCGGGGGCATGCATTTTTAATCTTCGCAGCTTCCAAGGCTCCGATGTCAGTTCCAAAAAACTAAAGCAGAACAAGCAGGGGCCGCCTGCCTCTAGCTTAATAGGAGATGGTGTCAGCGTGCAGACAGTGCAGAGCCTGCTTAACTTTTTTTTTTTTTTTTATCTGTCAAAATCTTCAGCTCGAGGTGAGTGGAGGTCGCAGGGATTCACGTGTCTCCTTTCTGTTACTCACTCAACCTCACTTCTTCATTCTTTCTGCAGCAGAGGCCTTCAGCTGTTGAGATGTGTTTCATTTGCCCGGAGTGGAAACCAAAACAAAACCAGCAACAGCTGATACACAAAACTGCAGTTTCCACAGTTACACATGTAAAATAATATAAATCAGAAGGTGGGGGTGCTGACATGACGGTCTGACTATCACATACCTAAATATTTACTGTTGCCCTGTTGCCACCTCAACCATATACTTGGATAAGCAGATCAAAACTACATACTTGAATAGCACCTCATTCTTGAGAAATGGGACCGAACTATATTTTGAGGGGGTTTTGATTTTTACTCTTTAATAATGCTGGAAAATATATATTAAAAGCTTGAACTCTTAGCTATTAAAACTCTGAGTGATTTAATGTTTTATTAAAAGTAGATGTCAACTCCATCAATAGTCGATGTCTTACAGAGCTGACAAAATGTTAATTTTTTTCCATTTTCCAATATAGTTGTAGTGAGCAGCCATTTCATTTTCTAAAGTTGCTCAGAGTTCTTCTAATGCTAATGAAAATTTACATTTTTAAATCATAATTCTTATTTAGCATTGAGCAGCACACCTGCCTTTTTTAAACCAGAAAGTGAGATGGTGGTCCTTGGGTATAGCTAACCCTTTTTATGCCTGATTAAATCACGTTTTTGTAAAAATCTGGTGAAATTGACAGAAATTTGGAACACAATTTTAAAGGGCCAACTGTTACGTGCCACAGTGTCTGTGTGTTGGGCTCTCCTGTGCCCAGGTTCTGCCCCTCCTCTCCCTTGCAGGTTGCAGTGACTGGCAGCAGATGAAGTCACTCTGCAATCAGGATATAGGGTGTTAAAAGCCTGGAGAGTGCAGCCAGTCAGGGCCAGTGGGTCATTCAGCAGACAGAGGTCTGCATTTCGGCAGTCTAGACCTGCAGGGGCAGGCTAGACTGCTAGTAGTTTGTGTGTTATGTGCTTTGCTAGCTCTCCCAGCTAGTGAAGTCACTCATTTGTGTATACGTGTCTTGCTAGCCTCATCAGTTAGCAAGCTACTCGCTTAGGCGCCCCATGTGCCTCGTGAGCTTCACCAGCTTACAAGGGCACTCGTTGTCTTTGTCGATGTGTCTTTGTTAGCCACCCCAGCTAGCAAAGACACTCGCTGTCTTGTGTGTATTTGTAGTTTGAGTTAGTAGCTTAAGTTAACCATTTTGTTTTATTTAATTTGTTAATAAAAGAACCTCTGTTTGCATTTTTGTGTCAGTTTTCCTTCATTCCCTTTTCACCCGGTTAAATTTATTTATTGTTACACCTCTCATCCCATAACCCAGCTTAGGGGTCATAACACATTTTCACACACACACACACACACACACACACACACACACACACACACACACACACACACACACACACAAACTGATTTTAAAACAAAGATGACACATTTTTATCAGTAGGTATTAGTTATAGATTTTGTAGGATTCAAACACATTATTAAGTGGTCTTAAGTTGTAAATTATTGCAGAAATAGAATTATTTTGAAATTAAAATAATTCAAGTAAACCACAAGAATACATTTTAACCAAATAAATTGGAATTAGGGAGTTGCAACAAATTTTGAACTTTTTTTTTTTGGTAGAACATCAATTGTCCAAATTCTCAAGAAAGTTTGATAGATTAAAAATGGTACACCAACTGATTTTTCTCCAACTTCATTACATGCTAAAACTTGCTTGAAATGGCAGCAACATGATTTTGCTATAAATGTTATACAGTGAGAGCAACACATGCAGGCATGTCAGAGACAGGCAAAATGTAAAGATGACAAACCCTTTTTCTGCTAATTCCTTCTGTTGGGAGAAAAAAGTCACAGCAAATAAACCACAGTAAAGACTTGACGAAATGTTATAGGCAGCCACAGAGAGAGAGGGAGAGAGAAAAAAACACCTATTACTCAGAGGCAGTGACTTTGCACTTCATTCAAGAACTACATGTGTTACCAAGTGTTTATGAGTCCCAGTGAGTGGCCTTGTGGGACGTGGGAGTGGAGGACAAGGGCACAACAAAAGGGAGCAGTCTGCTTTAATAGGTGTGTGCTGGGATAGACGGACAAGTTACGAGTCTCAGACTGGCCAGTATGTCGTGCTGAAAAGGGAACTGGCAGCGTTAATTGGCCAGACCAGTGATTACTGTACATGCATCAAACAAAGATAGGGGAGGCTGGGGACAGTTGTAACACTTTTATCCCAGTTACTCAGCGACTGTTTGGACTTGAGCAACCAAATCTTTATATATTAAACATACATCTGTATGTACATCGTGCACATACACGCTGTCTGAACTGGGTGTGTGTGTCGTGGTGGTGTGAAAACAACATGTCAGGACTTTAGGAGACTTGAATTATACTAGATGAGCACTATGGAGGCATTTTATGTTTTTATTCTGTGGATTTTTTACATCTGAAAACTGGTCACCGTTCACTTCCATTGTTTGGGAGATTCTGCAACACTGCTTTACTGTGAAACTCTGTGTTTTGTGGACTAACAAAGTAAATCGACATGAGGATGAGTAGATAATGAGACAAATGTTCATCTTTGGGTGAACCATTCCTTTAAACAACTCCTTCTACTTAGCGATCCTCTTGAGCAACGACTAAGAATTTGCAACATCTCACAACATTGTGATATTTTGAGAAAATAAAACAATCAACAGAAAGAAATTAACAAGCAGCAATTATGCATATGTAGTATGCGGTGTTCTGCATCCCCCAGATGGAATCCCACATAACCATGTACCATATTTCTTTAATTAAGGCCTTTACAGTATGTTTAGGATTCCTTTCTCGTGACACAATTGAGTTTTCAAAAGAGTATCTAATGAAAGAGTTATTACATTTCCATTATCATTATCGTCATTATAATAACAAGCTAATGATCAGGTCTCATGAGTGCACCTCTGACTCTCACACACGCAGACACACCTACACAGACGTAGTCCCAGGGGCAATCTGTGGAAACATGCCCCCGACTATCTTGATCTCATGTGTGAACAGAGGTTTGGCTCCCCTCTGTTTGGGCTTGTATCACACGAAGTCCCAAAGAGGAATGGTTCGAACATGACCTCATCAGGCAGAACAAAAGACAGAGGGGAGCAGAGGAGATAGACAGGGGCTGGGAGGAGCGGAGCAGGCCTCAAGGGAGCCGGGACTAAAGCCTCTGCCGATGTTTTAGAGATTAGTATTTGGGAAGTAAATACGTCTAATTGGGAGGGGAAGGGAGAAAGGAAGGAAGGAAGGAAGGAAGGGAGGCAAGTGGGAGGGAGGGAAATTCACAGTGGAAGGAAGGTAGCAATAGCAATATGAGGAGATGGTAAAATGAAAGCAGGTCAAGCTAAGCTCCAGTCGAGGATTAGCTGGCGCTCATTAAGTTGCTTCCTTTCCCTCTCTCTCTGTTCCTCTATATTAGAATAGAGTTCTGTTCATATCCACTTTGGTGGTAGCCGCTGTATGTAAAAAGTATTTGACCAAGGTCTAAGTTTGGCAGCGCTAAAACCACTTCAAATAAGTAAGGACTGCATACAACAATACGTATGGAATGCTGCAGAAATGCGTCCTTAAAATCCAGCAATGAGTAAGTATATTAGCACTTCCTTTTTCCTCTTCCCGAGGTCAGTGGGTTTTTTGGAATTGTTTTTTGGTTAGGTCTGTGGCTAACAGAAGTATAAGAGATTTTTATATTTTGTTCTCATCAGTAAATACCCCATTCTTGAATTTTAAAAAAAGGCAGTTGCTACCAAGTGGTTAAATGCTACTTTCAGTTACTAGCTGCATATTGGGGGGAGAGCTGTGCTGCTAGTCTGATGCAGGGAGATGCAGTTACCTGGAGGGAAGGGCTAAGAGATTTTTTTTTGTTTTTAAAATCCCTCTAATTATCTGAGAAATAAATATCCAGAATCTGGAAACTAGTTTACATTCCCAGAAGCAACAGAAATTCGTCCTCCTATTTAAATGACACATAATACATAAAGCAGAGAACAAACAATTTATTCTGTGCACGGCATGTGATAGGCATATGATGATATGCAGCCTGTGGAGAATCTTTTAGAGTCTCTCTCAGTCTGTTGCATGTAAATGTGGATATGATCAGGTCTATAGCTGCCTGCCAATCATCTTCAATATATTCAGTACCTAAATCTCTTTCCCATTTATGAGAAATATTTGGCAACTCATATATGTCAGGGGAACCAAGACGTGAATGAAATTCTGATCACTACAAGGAGGTTAGCAGAATCGGAGGTAACCTGAGATGATATAAAATGCCTCATCTGAAGATATCCAAAGAAATGTTGCTTGGGGATATCAAATATCTTGCTGCTGGAAGGACAATAAAGCATTATCTTTAAACGAGTCACCAAATACCTGAATCCCCTTGAAGAGGAGAAGACAGATGAGCCTATGCCTGCAGAAAAGTCAGGATTTTCAACTACAGGAGACAATGAAGTTTTCACATAAAAGTTGCTAAAATTCATCTTAATGAGACTTCATGGTAGATAATGCCATCGCTCTAAGTCTTTTGTAACTGATGGCCAGACTGGGGCAACATCAAGTTTCCACGGATCCTTCGAATAGGAGGAGGAGGAGGAGGAGGCGCTTTTATTTCTAAATTCATGAAACCAGAAATCGACCATCTGAAAGGAAAATTGTCCAAAACACATGTTATTTAGGCTTCCTAATTGGATAGCTTCAGATTACTTAAATTAGCCAGAATTGGTACTAAACTCACTGGAAGTTGTCTGGATGGCAAGAATCGATAGTTTTGATGGACGACAACAAACAAAAGAATATCGACTGCGCATAAGGTGATTTTATGCTCTATGTTTCCCTGATTATACCTCTTATGTCAGTATGTAGTCAAATATTTTCAATTAATGGTTCTAATGCTAAGGCAAAGAGTTTGGGGCTAAGTGGGCACTCCTGGCGGAGCCCTCTTGCCTCAGGGAAAGGTTCATAGTGCCTTTCCAGTACATCAGCCAGGTAGCCACATTCAACCAAATCAATCAAAGGCCTTCTCAGTGTCTAGAGAGACAACCAGTGCCTTGTGTTTCTTTTGAATATTAAACCGCTCAGTATTCAAAGGCTTTCTCATATTGCTGGTTGAGTAATGTCCATGTACGACTCTTGTCTGGTTGGATTTTATGAGAGTTTCCAGCCATCTCAGGTTTTGTGAGCAGCTTGCTGAAGAGTAATTCATTTCATCATATCTATCTTCTTCAAAATTAAAATTAGGTGAAAGACAACCCCTGCTAAACGAATCCAAATACATATCTATGCGGGGTCCTACTAGCATCTCACTGAACTTTTTGTAAAACTCTGGCCCAAAATCATCCAGAACCGGAGATTTACCTCTTTTACCTCTCCTAAAATACATATGACATCTGAGACTTCTATACCAGCTGGTATGCATAAATCCACTTTTTGCTCATCTTTATCTCATCAAGAAATTTTGCTCTGACCTCAGCAGAAGATGTGCATTCTGAGCTATAGACATCTTTAAAAAATCTAATTATTTTATTTATCAGCTGATTTGAGATGCGTAGAGCCATTCCTATCCATGAGAGAGGGGATACAATTTGGCTCAATTTACTGCAAGCAAGCAAGGTTTACTGCCTTATTCATTGCAAAAAAAACTGTACTGCAAGGTAGCTTGAAGTGAGTCTCCATATCACATTTTGTCAGTACTTCACAGCTGTACATTACAGTAATTTCATGGCAATGCAAATAATCTATTATTCTGACTAGAGATAGGTGGCAAAAGACTGATGGATGGATTAACTGTTCAAACAATAATTATTTCATTGCAGTTAATTAAAGTTTTTGCCAAATATGAAACTTGCTTAGTCTTGCATAACCTATGTTAGCGCTGGAGGACAGTCTGGTTGAACCCATTATCTTTCTGTCATAGGGGGAAAAAAATGCCCTGGCTTGTTTATATTTCTATATATAAACCAGTCACAATCGTCTTGGGCTGTAATTTGTTTTGGTGGAACATTTACATACAGGGAGGCAAACTTGGGTATTAAAATGGCTAAATAAAAAAGTATCAGCTGCTAGCTTGTTTAGGTCTATACCGTTAGCAACCAGGTTTGGGTCAGGGTAACTTTTCAGCGTGGTTGACAGCTCTGAGGCTGTTCTTGTTTTACATAGCGGTGTAACACGGCATCCTCGTTTGAACCGTATGAGTACTGGACGACTTGGGTTGCTATTTGCATAAGTATGCCTCTGAGCATAAGTTTTGGCTCTGCACTCAAGTGCAAAAAATAATGAAAACAGGTAGAAGTCGACGCTGAAGCGTCGATTCTGATGCCTCCGCCTGCAACAGTTTCATACAACTGTGACTTCTTGTGTTCCCTACACCTGACTGAAACCATTTATTCATTATAAATCCTATTTGCAAGTGTCCCAGGAGTTTGAGAATTATATCTCTATTGATACAGTATACAGTTAATGAGAAAAGATTGCAAGGAAAGAGCTATTACCTTTATTACCTAATAGTATCCAACATAGTTATTCAAAAATATATCAAAGTCAAATATAAAAAATTGACCAAGTTATTGGCATAAGTATGTTTTTAGAGACAGGTCTGTCAGGCGGCCATTTTGCCGCCATCTCGAAAGCGTTGGTCTCCAAAATTTAATCAGTTCATGTACCTGTTATAGAGTGTTAGCACACAAGATTTGGTGCAAATCCGTCCACCCATTCAAAAGTTATCACGCAAACAAAAAGTCAGCCATCTTGAAAGTCGGCCATCCTGAAAGCGTTGGCCTCCAAAATTTAATCAGTTCATGTACCTCTTATAGAGTCTTAGCACACAAGATTTAGTTCAAATCCATCCACTCGTTCAAAAGTTACCGCGCAAACAAAAATCTGTGACAGATAGATGGAAGGACGGACGCATGGAAGGACGGACGCACGGACTCACGTACGGCCGGACAACCGGAAAACAGTATGCCTCCGGCCCAGCACCTTGAATTGAGTCTCCAGATAATGTATCATCTTTTCTAGATCCAACTGTCTTTTAAGAGCATCTCTTTTCAGCACTGGCATATAAAATATAATGGCTCCTAGTAAATTGTGATTGCTGATGTAGAAGGGCTTACACTGTATCTTTTGTATTATTTTCAGCTATAAAATGCTGCAATTGTGTGGTAACTCAACAAAGTGATTAGTGCTTAATAGAGGTCAGTCACCAGGCTGGATCTCTATAATAGTGGAATGGTCAGAGAGTAATCAGACACAGCTGCACAAACTACTATCCTGTTCAGAACAGTTCTAGGACAAATAAATATTCTATTCTGGAGAAAAGATAAGACACAGAGACACTATATTTTTGTTAAGTTGAATCAAGTTGCATTAAAAGCTGCTTCCTTGAAAAGAAGAAAAGCCCACTGATACCTCCAGGAGCCAGAAGAAAAGTAGGCATCCCATGAGTCCTCCTTTTCACAACCTGTCAAATATAGGTACAATTATCACTGTGGTTTGGACAGCTAACTCCTGAGAGAAATAGCTTTCTTCACTTGTTTACTTAGTCTGATATTATCAGCTTTACTGAGCTTGTGTGCATGCAGTGGGTACCATGGTTTTATATGGGGGTGGGGGATGTAGGCGTCATTGTGCTGGATGTGGCTGAAAGCTACAAAGAGCTGCAGACCACATTTTGATTCCCTGTCGGATTGGCAGTACTGGCAGTTCTAGCAATCAGAGTGTAAAAACACTCACACATCTAGTCTGTCCAGGTGCTGAGTCCAAAAAATAGATCCTATCTGTTCCACAAGAACTCACAGCACCATAGAATGCTCCCTTTCATAACAGTTTTCCATAATTCGTTTAGTAAGAGTGCAACATTTTGAGCCCTGGTTGGCTCTTCATCGGGTACAGAGGCAACCACAGGCAGAACCAGCTACATCACAGGGAAACCGGTGATTCACAAATATGAAGACTTGAGACATGCATCAAGCTGTTACAGATGTTCCTGGACACCTCATCGGATCATGTTTCGAGTTATTGTTTAACCTAGCAGAGGTTGATCATCTCGCTTTGTCCACATCACATTATTAAACTGGTCCCAGGGATCTTTTGTTTTGCCACAGCCATCTTGAGGCTGTTGCTCTGGCACTTTGCTATTATTGCAGTTCTCTTTCCATTTCCATTTCCATTTGTTGTAAAAGTGTTGTAAAGCACTTCAAGTTGAAAGACTATATAATTGCAGTCCATTTACCATTTCACTATGTCAAGTGTGCTGCAGTATCTGAGCTGGCTCCGGCCTGCAAAACCTTGGTAACCTGCTGTAGGTCTGCTGGCAGGTTTGTGCCTTCTAGCATTTTCTACTTTGCTCTTGACACTTAAATACTCACTTACTTTGGTAAATGTTCTTTAATGGTTTCTGACAGGTGAACCTCCAGCAGGATGGCATGCTTGGCGTTCTTTATAAGGAGGACAACATCTGGTCTAAGGTGGGAATCGAAGTTTTTTCGAGGGAGCCTTAACTGTTTTCTCAGAGTTATCAGAGTTTTCTCACGCTGATGCAAGTTTTGCCTCATATTTCCTTACTGAGTGTGTATCTATGGTTAGGCAATCAGTTTGAATGCTGGATTTAGTATCCTGTTGCATTTTGCATTGTTTGACAGATGTCATCTGCCAATGGATTTCTCTAATTGGATGTGGGTTTTTTTAATTATTCACCAAAATTAATTGCAGACTTTTTAAGATGCTTTTGATAACTCATTGATTTAATACTGTTTTCACTGTCGTAATAAAAGAATGAGAGAAAAACTATAGGAACAATAATTAAATATAATCAATATCACATTTTGTCAGTACTTCACAGATGTACATTACAGTAATTTCATGGCAATGCAAATAATCTATTATTCTGACTTGAGATAGGTGGCAAAAGACCGATGGATGATTAACTGTTTAAACAATAATTATTTCATTGCAGTTAATTTAAGTTTTTGCCAAATATGAAACTTGCTTAGTCTTGCATAACCTATGTTAGCGCTGGAGGATGGTCTGGTTGAACCCATTATCTTTCTGTCATAGGGGGAAAAAAAAGGCTTGTTTATATTTCTATATATAAACCAGTCACAATCGTCTTGGGCTGTAATTTGTTTTGGTGGAATATTTGCACACAGGGAGGCAAACATGGCTATTAAAATGGCTAGCAAGCTGCTAGCTTGTTTAGGTCTGTACCGTTAGCAACCAGGTTTGGGTCAGGGTAACTTTTCAGCGTGGTTGACAGCTCTGAGGCTGTTCTTGTTTTACATAGCAGTGTAACACGGCATCCTAGTTTGAACTGTATGAGTACTGGACGACTTGGGTTGCTATTTGCATAAGTATGCCTCTGAGCATAAGTTTTGGCTCTGCACTCAAGTGCAAAAAATAATGAAAACAGGTAGAAGTCGACGCTGAAGCGTCGATTCTGATGCCTCCGCCTGCAACAGTTTCATACAACTGTGACTTTTTGTGTTCCCTACACCTGATTGAAACCATTGATTCATTATTAATCCTATTTGCAAGTGTCCCAGGAGTTTAAGAATTATGTCTCTATTGATACAGTATACAGTTACCAGTCATCAGTTATCAGTTCATGTACCTATTATAGAGTCTTAGCGCACAAGATTTGGTGCAAATCCACCCACCCGTTCAAAAGTTATCGCGCAGACAAAAATCTGTGACGGACGGACGGAAGGACAGACGGACGGAAGGACGGATGCACAGACTCACGTACAGCCTGGCACCTTCGGCGGGCGGAGGCATAATAAGTATGCACCATCAGGTACACCTTAAAGGAGAAATCAAATCTGTAATATATTTACTGTAATTTCTGATAAAATGACCTTGCTATGCCATATGAGATTAAAGAAACATGCTCATTTCAAATACTAGCTTATCTAACAACAACACAACTCAAGTTTCTTTCTTGTGTTTGGAGAGGAGGGGGTGGGAGGAAAATAACTTGCTTCAACCACGTGGTATATTAAATAGGATTTCAACCAATTTTATATAGTCTATGGCTCCAACTTGCTATGCGGACTACTTCATCCATCCATCCATCAGAGGTAACAGTTCCAGTAGGGGCCCCCAAACATCCCTTTCCCTGGCTACATTAGCCGCCTCTGACTGGGGGATCCTGAAGCGTGGAGATATAATCCCTTCGCCTAGCCCTCGCTCTGCCCTGTGGCCTACTGGGACTAAATTGCAATTGCTACATTTTGTTCCTTTAAAAATAAAGGCCCAAAACCAAGGGTAGGTTTGGGAAAAGATACTGCTTTGGGTTTAAATGAGTTCCCGGATGTACCGTAACATACACAAGTTACATACATAATGTCAAAGTTGACTGTTGATTTTAAATGGAACACAAACCCTAGCTACTGTGGCTTACAGTAATAATAGTATTTGCTGCAGTTCTGGTGGTGCTGACTGAAACTCCTGCGTGCACCATTCTTACTTGTAGTTTATGGATGTCTAATGTCTGACGACCAGAGAGAGAAAATATTCAAGAACTTTATATATTAAATCTAGAGCTTCAGGTAACTGAATTCAGTGCTCTTTAAGGCTTTTGGAGATGTGCGGTTAGCCTGGCAGACAGAGGTTGCTGTCTTTCCCCAAATATGCAGGTCTGACAGGTCTGGCAAGATGCCATACTGCCTGGATGAAAAATCTTATGGGGTCTGGCTTAGTCTCCATGAGACTTTCCTTTCAAAACCATCTCACTTAATCCAAGCTCCACTCTGCCTCAAGGACATGGTCTTGCTCGCAGCTGAAGAGTGCTTTAACAATAATGCCGGGGTCACTGAAAAAGAGGTTATACAAGTGCATCTATTTTTGCAGCTTCCTTTGCCTCACCAGTTGATGCATTTCATATTTGAAATACCATATAGCATGATAAATCTGGGTCATTATCTCTGGTAATTGACATATAAAGTGGATAAAATATGTATCTTGGCAGTCGGCATGTAAGCATTCACTGACATGGTTCATGTGTTTGTTTTGATTACAGTCTCCAGATGTTGTGGTTTCTGTCCTCATGCTCTCTTAGATAGTTGAGATGTTGATATTAAAACTGAAGCTATTAAGGTTCCCTTCTACAGGCCAGAAGCTAATGCTGTGCCCTGTTTCACAATTTTTTAGCAGCTTTATACATCTTTACAGAGTTGTGGGCATTGATATCACAAAGACAAAAATGAATTACACAGTATTCCTAAGACTTTTCTCTGATCAGTCTTTGAATCTGAAAGTGTACAGTACATCTAGCCTTTTCCATCAGCAGCCTGCAAGCGGGCCGGCTGGTTTTTGTGATTCAAAACTTGTCAATATAGACTGCTTGGAGATGAATCTATAGTGAAAGTTAAGTCAGGACGACTATTTTTTTATATTTTCCCGCTTATTCTGCTCACGCATAAATTCCTTGCCATCATTGTCTTGGACCATCAATTGCATTATCAGCTGTTCTGATCAGCTGGTCACATTTGTCCAGCAGCACATTTTTATGCCATCTTTTTTAAATATGATTTTCTCTCTGCCTTTAGTTCCTTCATGCTGCCATTGGACGTGCCCCTTCACCTCTCCATCACCACCTGGTCTTCACAGATTAATCAAGCTATACTACCCCTTTTCAAACACAGTGGTTCTGGGGCTGGTGACACCAGAGACCAGAGTGACACCAACTCTTTGCTTGGCCAAGAGAGTAAGAACTGCTACATTGGAGGCTCGGGGTGGTGTTATCATGAGCAACCAAAGGGAAATGTCCAGCATTGTGGTGGAGATTTTGAGCCACGCTAAAAGCTGTTAATATGTCATTACTATGTTTAGTTTTAATGTTTTTCTTTCAGGCAAAAGAGTAACCATGAGATTCACGATTTGGGGTCAGTTTATCCAAATAACATCAGTTTGGAAAGTTTGTTGTGATGTGTTTTGGAGATGCAAGAGGAGGCAGGCTCATATTTGGTTACACTACAGATCCTGTGACCCACATCATTTGAGGAATTACTTAAATCCTTTACCTAAGAAAAGTATCTGATATATTAAATACACCAAACTGGCACTAGTTTTCTTGTTGGATGAGAAGGGGCATCAGAGTCCTCAACCAACACCACCAGTGTCTGGAGTCCATGGGGGGCTTTATCTCTGCCGCTGCTCAGGGCAGAGTCCAAAGTCTTTCTGTCGAGACGTTATTATTGCACATCATCTGTTATAATAGACCTTACCTTTATTTCATTCTATTGTCTTTTGAATGAAATGTTGAAATTCCCAACTGAAGCTGTGCAAAATCTTAATTTTAAAGCAATAATTTGACAAATTTGCTAATTAATGAAAATTTAAGAGGGCAATTTTAGTGAATTTTATTTCACATAGTGAATCCAATGAAAAGATGACTTTTTTTTTTATAAAGGTAGGACATACCATCCGTCCACTGTCCTCACTATCCCCTCCTACAGTCATGCTGGCTAAACATAAATGCGAAAAAGTCATTTTTAGCTTTGTTGTCTTTATTATTGTTTTAATTACAGTGACAAACATATTGTAAACAATTCCAACAATGATTAAAATACCAGCAAAGTATGTATATATTTGGTTCAGCATCTTTTAGGGTCAATATTTAGTGAATTTAAGAACATTTTGCCCCCAAAAATGACTTTAGTAGGTCCTCCTCTCAGGTTGTGTGCAACACAAATAAATATGCATAAACACCACATTGGTTTTTATGGTTGAAAAGCAAGAGAATGTTTACATTTGTCACCGAGTTTAATTGACACCTTATTTTTTCCCCACCCACTTTCCAGGAACTCTGCCAATGATTGGCTAGTGCTCATTTCCTCCCAGAAAGCACAACAAATTTGGAAACCATGTCTTTGACGATATGTATAACATGATATCAATATATTTTTTTTTTTTTTATTCATGGTTATCATGGTTATGACAACACTAAACCAAAGGTGACTGTATCAACATTTTTATGGACTATGATGGCAGGACAGTAAGAGAACAATGGTCAGAGATTTTGGCAAGAAGCAATAAACATTAACATCAACAAGGCAGAACAAAAATTTGATTTTGAAAAGTGAAGAAGGACATGGACTCTCCTTCCCCAGTGGAAATTCCACCCTTGTAAAACAGTGAAGAGAACACAACAGTTTGGAAATCCCCAAAATCCTTGTTTACACTTAAATTGATCTAAAATGGATCCACTTTGAAGAGACTGAAAAAGTTGTTTTGCTTTAATTATGTTGTTTCAGGACAAAGAACAATGTCTGTGTTCACTGTCATGCTGAGTAATGCTGACCAGTTGGGTCAGCAGTTTTTTTTTAGACAGCAGTGGAGTGCAGCCACTTCCAAGGTATAAACTGTGTCTGGCATCTAACTATAAACCAAGAGATCTCTATCTATCTGTATGAGAACCATTCATCTGATCTACTTCAAACTTCACAGGCCAAATTTGGTGCAATATGGACATGCAAATATTAATAAATGTTGAATAAGCAGGCAAACAACCGCTCTGTGCAGCAGAGGGGTAGAGGCCTACTGATGTCATTGATGTTTTCAATGTCATCAATGCCATTGATAACAGCACATAGCAAAGATGCCTGTCCCAGATCAAAGTGTGATTCCTCATTAGAACAAGCTGCAGATAAAAAAAAAACAACCCAAAACTCTGAAATAATCAAGTGTGGGAGTATTTTAGACAGAGACGCAACATGATTTTCTATAAGCTCTGCAAAGAAAGCAAAATATAGCTACTCTTCATGAACACTTAAAGCGATAGCAGTGTTCTGTCAAGATGGCAGCAACAGCAGTATCCTGATTACTGAATGCTGAATGTGTTTCTTTTAATAGTAGTAACTTAAATAGATTTTCTAAATGATTCATCACCCCTCCTTTATTATTTTCTGTTTATATTAACAACCATGTATAAGAGAAAATGGCTTAAACTTATGTTACTGACTGTAACTGATGCAAAAATAAAGCGATCATCTTAACTTTAGTACACAGCTTTGTTAAATGCTCAATTCTGATTGGTCGATTCCTGCATTCTAAGTTCAGTCATTTCCATATAGCAGACTATTGCTATGAGGACCAGACCGTTGCTGAGGACACAGTTATGGTCATTGGACTCTGGAGGAGCAATAAAATCGTTTTTAAATCTACATTTTGTGTCAAATTATCTTTTTTTTTTTTTGCTAAGTATTTACATCTTGGTCCTGCATCACCCTGTCTGGGTTTTTTTCACAATTGAATGACATGGCTCCTGTACATTATCCTTTACATATATTACTATTATTTTATTAATATCATAACACAGCAGTGAAATGGAAATTAGATGATGATGATTTGATCACTGAATAAAATATTTAAATGTTAATATTCATTTTGAGTTAATGAATTGCCAATATTAACTTATAATGATCAAGTAATGAAAATACATAGTAATTTTGATTTTAAAAGATTTGTCAAAAAAGAAGCTGTTAGATTAATTGAAAAAGTTAGGTGCAGCCTTCATACTTAAAGCCTTGTAGTTGTAGAGCCAGCAGTGCTGTTTATACCTATCAAGGTGTCAACTAATTATAGTTTCAGTGTTAATGCCTTGATAACCCCACAGTACACAGTCTATGTGAAGAGGTGTTTGGATGTGCAGTTCACATCAGAACAGACACTACACTGGCTGATAGATGAACGACACGTGATGGAAGAAGTGGTTAAAAATATGCTGCATTATAATTTCTTTATCATAAACAGTCATTTATGTTTTCTGGAATGATGATGTTTTGTTGACACGGTGGCCCACACATTAATAGTTTTGAAATATGAATGTGACACATTTTTTTCATAGTTTGATGGAACTCTTAAGTTTAATATATTCATGTGTTTACCAAGGCTTTGTGTTTTTCCCAGGTTAGCATTAGAATACTTGATACCACTGACAGTTTTAGCGGCCTCGGTCATGGAAATCAAACTGTACAAGGAATGTAAACGCTGGGAATAATAAACACTAGGCTTTTCCTTTTTACTTGGCGATCTTAAGTTTCCCTGGCTGACATTAAAACCATCCCTGAAAGATTTTATCAGCTGTAGCTAATAAAGTCAGTGTGGTAAATGAGTTCTGCGCCGGCTGTGTCCAAAGAGCCTAGAAAAAGACACACACTATGTATTCAGTATTCAAGGGTGAAAACCACTGGGTGTTTTTGCCAAATAAAAAGACAAAGAGCTGTGTGTCTTTTACTTGGAGAGCGATCTAATTATTGTAAAAAATATGAACTTTAAATTAAGTAAATCATTGTGATATCAAGGTATCAAGGTAATTTATTATCATACACAGGCAACACAGGGTTGCACAATGAAAAGAAAGACTTAGTTTCTTCGTGGTACACACATAAAGCATTTATACAGATCGCCTCATTAAAATTAGAATATGATAAAATATATGATAATAATAATAATAATGCATTTTATTTATAGGCGCCTTTCTTGACACTCAAGGTCACCTTACATCATCAACATAAAAACAAACACAATATTAAAGAGACAATAAAAATAGAATACAAAAATACAGTTTAAAATTAGACAATGCAATTATGATCAGAGGGAGTAAGCCAGTTTAAACAGATGGGTTTTGAGTTGAAATGTGGTAGTGAGTCTGTGTTACGGAGGTCAGGTGGGAGTGAGTTCCAGAGCTGGGGAGCAGAGCGGCTGAATGCTCTGCTCCCCATGGTAACAAGACGGGCAGGGGGGACGATGAGATGGATGGAAGAAGAGGATCTGAGGGTGCGGGCAGGTGTAGCAATGTGGAGGAGGTCAGAGAGATATGTAGGGGCAAGGTTGTGGACAGCTTTGAAGGTAAGGAGGAGTATTTTATAGTTGATGTGATGTGTGATGGGGAGCCAATGTAGCTGTTGTAGAATAGGTGTGATGTGATGGATTAAAGAGGTGCGTGTAATGATACGGGCGGCCTTTATGAAGGGTTTTATGCGGATGGCCAAAGAGAAGAGAGTTGCAATAATCTAAACGGGAGGTGACCAAACTGTGAACAAGAACAGCAGTTGAGTGAGGAGTAAGAGAAGGACAAAGCCGGTTGATGTTACGAAGATGGAAGTAGGCAGACCGAGTGATGTTATTGACATGGGAGGCGAAAGAGAGGGTGCTGTCGAGGATGACACCCAGACTCTTAACCTGAGGGGAGGGAGAGATGGAGGAGTTATCGACGGGAATAGAGAAATTATGGACTTTATTTAGCGTAGATTTTGTGCCTATTAAGAGAAGTTCTGTTTTATTGCAATTTAATTTAAGGAAGTTTGAGGTGAACCAGGATTTTATTTCATGGAGGCAATTGGTGAGGGACGAGGGTGGGAGTGTGGAGGTTTGGCTGAAAGGTAGAGCTGGGTGTCAGCTGCGTAGCAATGAAAGTGAATATGATGTTTGCGGAAAATGTGACCAAGGGGGAGAAGGTAAATAATGAACAACAGGGGCCCCAGGACAGAGCCCTGGGGGACACCTGAGGTGACGGGGACTGGGTGGGAGGTGAATGATTTTAACTGAATGAACTGAATGCGGCCTGAAAGGTATGAATGAAACCAGTTAAGAGGTGTGTTTGTGATGCCAAGAGAGGAAAGTCTGTCCAGAAGGATGGTGTGTGAAACTGTGTCGAAGGCTGCTATAGAATAAAAGAAAACAATATATACAGTTATTTATATACATATACAGGTATAAACCCACATAAAAATTTTGGATTGTACTTGTAAATTGGCTGTTTAATGTAAACAGTTGCATCCTTTTGGCTCAGAAGTTGGTCTACCCGCAAGTGCAACAGCTTTATCTGTAATGTTGTAGTGCAGTGGGTCTCTGTAAAATGTGGGCATAACAGTCTCTAATTTCCTGTTTCTTGGAAAGCATTTTCTTAGCAAGATATTACCTGGGAGCTCTTTTTTAAGTTCAAGATAATCTAATGTGTTAACTGAACCTGTTTATGACAGAAATTCACTTTTACATGAAGTTCAGAATGAAACTTGATTCAGTCATTATGTTACTCAGCAATGAACTCGTAATTAACTATTACATTGATTTATTTAATACTTAATAAATAATTAAAATTACATAGCTAAATGCTACAAATATGTACCCAAGTATTTTTTCTGATCAAAAGAAGTATAAAGAATATACTCATAATAATATTATATAATAACATTTTTCTGTACATACTAGTGATGAAATGCCCAGTGTTTTCACCCCACAATAGGTTGATTGCCAATAATCCCAAAATGACACAGAAATGACAGTTGGAGAGTGCCGGTGGCAGCTGTACCGGACCATAAGTGGGTTCGTATTTATGAGTTGTAATAAGCTGCTTGTGAAAGCAACCTATCTGCCCATTTTCCTGGTGAAGATGGGTTACTACATTTGGTTGGGTACACAAATTACTTTGGTATGGTAACCCCAGTGACCCCAATAATTGCTGCCAACTTAGCTTAATGTGTTCTTATCATCATAAATATGTTATAACATGTAGTGTCAAGTCTAAGTAACACCTTACACAGTGGGACACCTTTAACAATGGGACCATCACTGTCTGCTGTGTTGGTGTGCCTTGCTTTTGGAAATTAGATCAGCTCTCACTATTAGCTTTTAAGCCAACATAAATAGAAACTCTTTCAAGTGCTCAGGACATTTGAACTATCCTACAATCTGACAATACCAGGGAAAATATGACAGAAAGCTGTGTGATATGAAATAAAGCTTGGGAAAAAACATGTTAAGTTTAAATACTCACTTCTCTAAAATCAATGCTGCAGCCACAGCTAACCAGAGTCTCAACTATAGTTCAATCAGGAGAGACTAAGAGTAAAAGATAAATGGTTTATTGACACGTGCATGAGATATGAAACATGAACAGTCTTTGGCGGTTAGACCCCATTGAGGTGAAACAATAAGCACATATATAAATGGGGGTGATGAAGCTGTAGTGCAGAGACGCCCCCAGGGTCCAGACACTGGTGGTGGTGGTGGTGATGAGGTGCAAAGCAGAGACTGGTGAGGTGAAGTGGCTCTGGACTCCTGCTGCCTGGACCTGAAGACTGGAGGAGAGGGCGTCAGGGAGGATTGAGGTGAACATCTTGTGGCTCTAGACTCCTGCTGCCTGGACCTGAAGACTGGAGGAGAGGGCATCAGGGAGGATCGAGGTGAACATCTTCTGCTACCTGGGTCCAGTGACTGGAGGAGAGAGGGGTGGAGGAGGGGCGCGCGACTGACTGAATGACAACTGATGGAGCAAAGACAGAGGCGATTTAAAGTTTTGGCAGCAGCAAATTGACTGGCTATCGCGACCGTGGCAAAATCTGATTGGATAGTAAAGACGAAGGTAAACGCCCACAAACAGCTGATTAGAGGAAATAGGAGGAGAGAGACGGAGTAAAGGAAAGTTATGAATGAAGGCAGTGTAATAGAAGGTCTTCCTGATTGAACTTACGCTGAGCTTCATATTGTATATTTAATAGTATTTCAACCTGTTTAATATACAGTCTATAGCTCCAAAAGGACAGTTGTACTTGTGTTTGCACAATGCCCTTTTAAGAATGAGCGTTACATCTCAACTTCATATACTGTGTTTATCCTTGAGACAGAATCTGTTGTTTGTATGTAATAATCTATCACACACTGTGCCTGTTTTCACAGCACTGTCAGACATTTGGAATACACATTTTGACATGACATGACCATGGAAACTAGCATGATCTGTAATGCTTGGTTTGTAGGCCTGTGCCAGAAGCTTGTA
The DNA here is from genome assembly GCF_056507025.1 of Lutjanus erythropterus. NCBI lineage: Eukaryota > Metazoa > Chordata > Actinopteri > Lutjaniformes > Lutjanidae > Lutjanus > Lutjanus erythropterus. The sequence goes on along the minus strand of NC_139324.1, from coordinate 1,669,383 downwards.
AACACACAATGAAACTGCTGATGGCTCCAACCGTCCTTCCAATGCAAACAAATAAGAGATGAGATGATGGGCCTCAGAATTCTTTCAACCATATTTCACAAAGCATATGGCAACTCATAGTTATGTTGTTATAAAGATGTTCAATATGTATTTTTCAAGGTTGGAAAGATTGATGTACCACGTCAAGCATTGGCACACTGTCCTCCAACTTATAGTAAAGACTTTTCTTAATTTTTTATTCATTTTAATATGAAAAAAACTCACTTACAAGAAGAAAAAATAAAAGTGGCTAACACCAAACAATCCTAAGTTTACATTTTGTTTATTTATAACTAAAGCCCAGTGACGGTTTTACTACTGTAGGTCAACTGGATTCGGGCCAAGGGCACCATACTGTATACTGTGTAATACTATTTCAGTGTACTTGAGCTCCCCTAACCCTGCACTCAAAGATGTTGGAAAGAATGAGAAAATGACACCTAGGAAAACATTCCACGAGGGGACCCTGCTCATGCTCAGGCTGGTGTCCCCTGCATTCCCTGCATGTCCAATGAAGCCGTACGAGCATATTAGCATTCTACTGACATGGAAAGGTAACGGGACACGAGGGAATGCTTGTGGAGCTGCAACCAGAGCTGGTAAACATTTATTTCCAGGCATGCTGCTGCCAGAGACAAGGCTACATATATTTCTCTGGAGCCAGTCGTGGTAAAGATAAAGGACAGATTGTGATAGTGAAGAACAGAATAAACAATGGAGGAATGTCTTATATTTGAATTCTGTGAAAGAAATTGTTTTATGTTCTGGGAAATATGCTTTTTTGCTTTCTTGCCAAGATTTAGAGATGAGATCTCATATCTGTCCATAAATATAGTGGCTTCTCTAGATGTCACAATACCAGTGAAATTTCACAACTTTTGATATATGAGTAGATATCAAGTTAAACACAAAAATAATATCCAGCAATTGTCTTTTTCTTAACTATCTGAAATCAACAGCAGCATGTTGCCCATGTCTGTAAAGCAATGGAGTGCAAATGGGGACTTCTGCAGCTTAACGTTGAAAATAAATTGAACTCCACTGCCAGCGGTAGTTTAAATTTACTAATATGGTGACAGACCATTAATCTGGAGATATTTATTTAAAATTTTAACATTACATTTTGATAATGGATGACACAGACAAGGACACCTCCTACTATTGCTGCGAGCTATTGTTATATTATGTTAGCCCGAACACAGCAGCCCTCAGTGGTTGGCTATATAGCAATGCTTTGTCTCAAACAAAAATAATGGTAATGTGTATTTCAGGATAAGAACAAAAATGGAGGGCGGCACGGTGGTGCAGTGGTTAGCACTGCTGCCTCACAGCAAGAAGGTCCTGAGTTCGATCCCCCAGCTGGCTGGGGCAGGGCCTTTCTGTGTGGAGTTTGCATGTTCTCCCCGTGTCTGTATGGGTTCTCTCCGGGTTCTCCGGCCTCCTCCCACAGTCCAAAGACATGCATGCTAGGTTAATTGGTGACTCTAAATTGCCTGTAGGTGTGAATGTGAGTGTGAGTGGTTGTCTGTCTATGTGTCAGCCCTGTGATGAACTGGCGACTTGTCCAGGGTGAACCCCGCCTCTCGCCCAATGACAGCTGGGATAGGCTCCAGCAGCCCATGACCCTTATGGAATAAGCGGTTACAGAAAATGGATGGATGGATGGATGGATAAAAATGGAGAACACTTTGGATACATAGTTAATAAATGTTAACATGAATTGAAACTACCACGCTAAGTTGGAAGCGTTCCTTTTCCCTGAAAAGTTGGATCTATGCAAGCAGTTGCATACTGGTTTATTAATCCTTGATGTTCCATCTTGAACGCAAAATACTTCCATACTAAAGGCTTGATTCCACATAAGCTTGGCTGCGTTGCATGAAGCGGGCCAAATGCAGCTATTCTACACAATGTTTGTGATTTTACCAGATTCATTGCAGCATGTCCCAGAAGCACCTCTCTGCTCTGCTTCGTGGAATCTACATGGCAAGTCTTTTTTTGTTTTTTTGTTTTTTTGCCAGATGCCATGTCAAGCTGCACAGAGCAGATCAAGCAGGCAGGAAGGTAGACGCAGAAACAGCATAGAGTATCCAGTCAGTTTAGCCAAATAAAGACCCTGTGCAGACTTGTGATTGTATTTAACTATGTAGCCTCCTTACCCATGGCAGGAGCACAAAAGGCAAGTAAATTAAAAATGACCAAATCAGCAAAATCTGAGCAAGTAAACATAATCAGATGAGTCAAACGCTCCGTATCTGAAACGTTGCTGGTAGGGCATAAAGCTGTGTGGAGAACAGATCAAAACCGTGGTGCAGACGTGATGAGCCCAGTAGATTCAAGAAGTTACTGTTTTTCTTTTTGACAAGAGCTGTCACTGCTGCTGCACTTGAAGACGAATATGCTGTCCCTCATCAGGTCCAGAAATACTGCATCTCCAGTAACTATGGTGGGGTTACTGTGAAAGAAAAAAAAAACAATTATCATCACATTTTCAGAATTCTAGCGTCAACTTGGTACCCAGTTATTGGGACTTGTGATGAGCCTTCTGTGCTGGTTGCTTAGCAGTCTCATGGTGACAGCAGCATTCCAGAAAGTCACTGCAACCAGCCAAGAAGTGGTCTGGTACGTAACTCCCCCCATAAAAACTTAAGTATTTATGGATTAAATTAATGAGATATAATGTGTTGAAGAAACTGGTTGATATTTTATTCTTTCTCTTGCAGAGAAGAAGTTGAGATGACTGATACCATTCTCTTATCTATATAATGTTTCAACCAGAAGCTGGTTAACTTAGCTTAGCATAAAAACAAGAAATAAAGGGGAAACTGGTAGCCTTTCTCTCAACCTATATGACTGTTTCTTAATTGGGAGGAGTAACCTGAGGTCTCACCAGATGCCAGGCTGCCAACTGTTCAGAGCCCCTGTGAAAACGGTACTTGTCATTTTTACACTATTTTTTCTTTTATATTTTGAGGGTATTTTATGCTTTTATTAGATAGTGCCCATTAAAATATGGCAGTACATCGAAGGGACAAAGTGCAACACATGTCCTCAGTCAGACACTGTTCATGGTTTGTGTCTCTTAAAGGGACAGTTCACCCCAAAAGTAAAAAAAACAAACAAAAAAACATATTTTTCCTCTAACCCGTAGTGCTATTTATCCATCCAGAATGTTTTAGTATGAGTTAGAGTTTTGGAGAAAGCAGCCAAAGAGATGTCTGAGCGTGAGGCTCATGCTCATAACAGTTGTAATCTGTAATTAGCCTGTATTTAAAGTACATGTAATTAAATTACGTAATAAATGTAATCATAATCCATTACAATAGTGCAAAAAAAAGTAGGCCTATGCACTTAAATTACAGTTACTAATCAAAATGTTGGTGATTACAATACACAAGAGTTACATAGAAAATTCTTTTCAGGTTGCCTGGCACTAGGTACATATTTCTACTTGAATAATAAAAGTTCTTACACAACTATGTTTGTTTTGAGATATTGGAGTCAATTATGCCCCCCAGGGTTGTTTTCTCCCGGTGTCTATTTAAAGCAGCTGCTTTATTCTCCCAGACTGTATGACACTAAGCTCAAGAGAGCTAGATTAACGTGTGTATTTTGGCAAGTCCACATTTGTGTACTTAAGTTGTATTATAAAAAAAATGTGCTCCAGCACAAAAAAAAAAAAAACAGGCATGTATATTCAGACACCCTGCATAAGTTAAATGTGCTATGTGCTGTAAAAAGTTCACCTGGGTCCTTCAAGTTCACTGCTCAGCCCTACATCATATGCTTAACCTTATGTGCACTGTAAATACATCACTTTTTCCTTCTCACATTTGGACCACAGCGGAATAACTTTTAATAGAAGGGATTCACTCCAAAATTCCTGTGTGGTGAAGTTTGAGAGACAGCTTGCGCTAAATGTCAGGCAGCTTTTGAGCTTGATGCAAAGGGGCCGTGATCTTGGGGCCCCACTCGTGACAGCTTTCTCATCAATCATTCCCACATATTCCATAAGTAAACTTTTGACTCATAATCTTCCTGGCCTGCTGTTGCTATCTCTTTGTGCTGAAACATGTTTGTTTTGCTCTTTTTAGGCCCTTTCTTATGCCTGGTAATGAAGCTGCAGACCCACCAGCTATGGAAGGCGGTCCTGGCTTTAGTCAGCTGTACTATTGTTCTGCTAAGGCTTGAGGTTTAAGTGGGAGGGCCCTGCCTTTAGTTTCAGGTACATCACAGCAATGGAAATTAACTCACCTTTGAAGCACATACTACACTTAGCATTTGGCCACCACAGATGGGGTCAATTTTACATGTCTTAACATAAGACATAAGACATTTTGACCTTTGATTCCTGCCCAATAACATTTGTGCAAGAAATGAAATCAATGGGACATTTTTCCCCTCTACTGATGACCTCATGCCTCAGAGATGCCTGGCGTCATTATGGGAGCTCTCTCTTTTAGACAGAGAAATCCCCACAGGTTTCTGATCAGGACTTGCCAGGTTTCGATAAAGGAAGTTCCATCCCCACCCCAGGTCTCCATAGAGATCGAGCTGACTAATAAAAATAGCTTGGCTGCTCTGTTTACCCAGTGTGGGATGTTGCTTTACTGTATTTTCCTTCTCTCCATCTCTCACTCAGAATCTATGTTAAAAGTCTGTGTAAAGGGAATTCATAGTCTTTCTTCTAACCACATCATAAACGTTAGAAAGTAGTTGCTGAAAATGTGAAAAGACAGAACAGTTTAGAACTGAACTGTGGAGTTAGATCGTTAACATGGTGTTTGCGATTTCTGTGTTCAGGATTTTTTGGGCAGAGCTGAAACATGGCTTGGTGACGTGCCAGAGCCATGGTCCCCAACACTATACACTAAGTCCAATGGACTATGCACTATGCAACTCCTCCTCCCCTCCTTCTTCCTAACGGTCCGTTATGTATGTACCTTCAGTGACTCTCAGTCCAAATTCAGGATTCTTTTGTCATGAAACCTGAAACATAGCTCAGTGACGTGCCATAGCCATGGTCCCTCAACACTATCAAAGCCCCATGAACCAGCACACAAATGGCACCACCTCCACCTCCCTAACAACAAGTTATGAATGTACCTTTACCTTCTGTCAGTCCAAATCAGCCCAGCAGTTCACGTCAGCTCACTTCAGTTCCAACAACCCAACGCTGAAAAAAAACCAAATAACATCCTGCCACCATTCTCTGGCTCAAACATGTCTCTTCATGTCCGATAAAGCTGCTAGATGGATCATCCATGTTTCAGGCATAGATATATTATAGTAAACTCAATAATGAATGCAAAGATGGCGCCCATTCAGTCCAGTGAGATCTGCTCACCTGGCGCATAAGCCGAAAAAGCTTTTTAGCTTCAGGGTTTACTTCCTGGTCTTACCGCCCAGAGAATATGTGCGGTTTCTATGTTTTCAGGTTGTTTTCAGGGCGGACACACCCCCAGTGTTTCTGAGCAGAGGAAACTATATTTATTATTTATTATTTATTATATTTATTTATTTATTTATTTATTTATTTATTTATTTATTTATTATTGCTTTACACAATCTTTAAGCCATGGATGTGATTAGGCTTATTTCTTTCTCACTTTTATGTAAAATGTATGTAACAGTAAAAAAAATGTAAAAAGAGACCAGTGCCATAAGTGAATGTCATAACCCAATGTTATTTTCTGCAAAGAATACAGTTTTGTAGAAGCTTTTAAATGGTTTGCTCCCATTCAGCTCGTGTTTATGTATGGTATGTGTGCACATACACAATAGATGAAGGATCAGAGTCTCGTGGTTAGACAGAAGGCTCCAGGCAGCAGAGAAATCAGGGCCAGATGGGTGCTTTCAGAGCCTGCCCATACTTTCAAAGTGAATGGGAATGGACCATAAACGTCGAGATGGGCCCATAAAAACGTCAGGTTGAGGAGACAAATAATTGGTGACAGGTGAAGTTCATGGGGGTACGATGATCCTTTTCTTCTGGTAGGATATTAGAAAAAGGACAGATGTATAGGCGTAGCTTCTCATTTTTAGCTTCTCTCATCACACTGTGAAATATTCAGTCCTGACACATGAACATCCCCAAAATCATACCATGTTTTACATTTTTAAAAAATTCATGTAACCCTTTTCACCTATGTAGGGATGTCCATGTCGCCAGCCAACATTACTGTCTTTCAGAGGCTGCAGCAGGCTCTGTTTCAAAGCTAGAGTGAAGATACTAGTATCATATGAAACAAAAAGATGTATGGAATCCATTGGTACCATGTTATACTAGCTTGATGAGAATGGGGTTAAATAATGCTCCACGTTTAGGCTAAAGGGAAAAACTGGCACTGCCATCTCAAAGGGGTCCCTTGACCTCTCACCTCAAGGTATGTGAATTAAAAATGGGATCTATGGTTATTCAAGAGTCTCCCCTTAACAGACACAGCCATACAGTCTTTTTTTTTGCATACAGCATGAGTTATTTTCACTTATTCTAGATGAACATTTCTGCATAGTAGGCATTTTGTTGTAGCAAGAAAATTTTTTGAAACTTGACTTGTATAAAATGACCTATCATGAGCTCTGGGATAATCACAGTCTCATGAATCTTTGTAACCACAAACTAGAGACGTGGAGCATTCAGAGCATGGATGGCTTTCCTAGAAGTATTGGCAATAAGGACTTCCCTGAGCAATCCCTAGAATGGAAGTGCTTGCCATTCAATTGACCCTTTGCTAAGCCCCGTCCTCCTTAGTTACTGTTGCTAGCCTGCCAAACTTTCCATTCTTGCACTGGGTTTATGCAGTTTATGGTGATAACAGTGACAAATTTAGAAATTTGGAGTAATTATTGAAACACGAGGTTTGTGATTTCTTAGAGAAGTAAACAAAACAGCTTCTCAGTTCTAGCTGACAATGGTGGATTTTGCTGGCTAAAATAATGACTCACAAGCAGATTTAATAAGCGTAACTGGCTGATGTAAGCTAATGCTAATGCTAACTCCTTGACTCAGCTGAAAAGTCGGTCTCCAGCTGACATTTTAATGTTTCCATCTGACACGTTTTAAAACAAGAACCCTGTGAAAGTGTTTATGTAAAGTTAGCTAATAGCTGCCTACAAGATATAACATTAACACTAAAAGACTGAGGCTAAAGCTAGCTTACATCTCAGCAAACATTGGTTGGATGGGACAATACAGCAGGTACATGATGGATGACAGAAATACATACATTAATGTGGGAAAAGGAAGCGCAGGGACTCAAATAGTACAGCAGACCTTGAGACGGGTCACCCAGCCAGACCAGCCAGACTGCAATCACCACAGGAAGAGAGCTGAGATAAGAGCTAAGCTAACCCGGACCTGAGACAGTAAGCCAGAGAGACTCATCATCGTTGACCCACTTTGATTCTGTATAAGCCCACATCTTCCTTCTCAAACCCCCACAGAACAAGTTTGACTGGAGGTAAAGTTACTGCAGTGAGTAAGCTAGTGTTACTTAGCCACACATGCTAATGTTTGCATCTTATATTAGAGCAGATGAAGACAGAGTTTAATCCATTCCCCACATGAGGGCTCTTGTGTTTCACGTTTTTGAAGATGAAAAAGATGCCGCAGTCCAAACTCATAATACGCTGAGTATCGCTCTCCTCAGAGCCTCCTGCACACCATTTCACCATGTACACACATGGAAAGCTTGACAGCTCTAGTTACGGTTGCTAACCTGTGATTGGACAGGTACTGTTTGGAGTGGGGTTTAGCAAAGGGCCAACTGCTAAAAATGTAACTCCTACAGAAATCTCCAACTATAAAAAGTTTCTGATACTGAATCACAGCATTAATTTTTTAAAGGTGTTCCTCAAAGTCTTGGTGTCCTAATGTGGTATTTTGGAGAGGTTGTGACCATTTTTATCAGTTCTCAAATGGCTATATTTTGCACAGAATTTGTGTAACTCAAAACAATCCAAAACTGCTGTAACAACTTATGAGACATTCAGAGAGCTCATTTTCTTGGTCTTATTAAAAGTTTAAATCAGGTTTTACCATGAACAAACTGGCTTACACTAACAGTACTGTGTATCAGGGCTGGAGGTATGACAACAGATACACTGCGTCATCTTTTATGACAAATGTATCACTTGGCCCCTGGAGCTTTTTTCCTATACTAACCTGGCTTAGTGACTGCAACACTTGACAGGAGAACCATGTACTGTAGTTCTGACAGCAGTGGCCGTTTATTATGTCATTATTAGTCATCATTTCTCATAACAAAAGAAAAATCTCACAGCAACAAAAAGAAAAGATGACATCATGGAAGAGACCTAATTCGATGAAACCTAATGATGAACAGTGAACTTTAAAGATGAACTTAATTAAGAAGTTGCTGATATAATAAAGAACACAGTCGGTATAAGAAAGGATTTGTGATTTTTGGCTGCATAAAAATAAATGGACTTGACATGTAAAGGCTTACTTTTAGAAAACCTAAACTATGAGGGGATAAAATCAAATAAAAATTGGCCACAATATCAAGGCTCATGCATGCAAAACCATTATCCAGTGTCCAAAATCACTCCTTCTTTCGCATCAAATACTACAATTTTATCAATGTCCCCATGTTTCAAATTATGACACTATAGAGAGAGGGTACCCCTCTACTATCATTTCTGTAGGCACCCCTCTAGTGTTATGTTTCAATGTGCCATTTAAGTCAAGCAACGTAGTGTATAAGAGTGAGAAAGTCCACATATGGTTGAGGTGGAATGGAGGCATGGGTCAGACAAACTCAGGACATTCATCCAGGATCTCGGGGTTCATGTCCCATGTGAAACCTACATTCAACTTGTTTTTAACTTCTGTAACATGCATATGTTTGGGTAACGTGTGTATGTTATGTTACATGTAACATTCTTATTATAACCTAACACGGTCTGTTCCTTAACCTAAGCAAGTATTTTTTGTGCTTTTATTTAGTCACAAAGGCAACACAACTTGTTGGTAAGGTTTAGAAAAGTATATATGGTTTGGGTTACAATAACGACATTAGTTGTAATGCATGTAATGTAACATTCATAAGTAAATTAAGTAACATACGTACATTATGCAGCTTAAACAGTAACTGCTGGTTTTGCAGTGGACACAAAAACTGGTGTTCCGAGATTCTTTGACCCCCCTATCAGGGCCAACCTCCAGATTTTCTCAATCTTTATAATTCATCACCTGAAAGCACATCACAATATATCACTTGAGGGGCACCTCCAAAAATGATGCTAGAGGGACACTGTCTCATTTTTTAAGGTTGTTGTGCCTTGTCCTGTTGTACTGTGCTGTGAATGGTTACTACTACTTGGCTAGGATTTGGCTAGACTGTGCTTTAAGTGCTGGTATAGAGGGTGTGGAGGCTGAATAACTCAGACAAAAGACTTTCATGTCCGCTGAGAAGCTAAATGTTAACATAAACCTTTTTGAGACATAGTTAAGTCAATGGTTTTTGTTGTTCTTTGAATTATTTTCAGTTATCAGTTGCAATTTAGTTAGGTTTAAGCAAGAAAAGTACTAGGTTAGGTTTAGGCACAAAAACTATTTAGGTATGTTTAGGAACAGAAACTATTTGGGCAGGTTTAGGAAAGGATCATGGTTTGGGTTGAAATAGAGGCTTTCACAATGTTAGAAAGGCTCTCTGACAATCACAAGGACCATCAAGGGGCACTGACCCCAGTTGCTATATTTGATGAATGAGAAAGGGCTGGGTAATAACAACAACCCATTTTCATCCCAGCTCATCCAATACAGACATTTTGTGATGCCCCTTTCACACACTGATGCACCCTGTGGTGGGTGCACGAGACCTTACCAGTCAGCATTTTTAACACATTGTTAAGTTAAGTTCAGGAATAAAAACTACGTGAGTCGGTTTAGGATAAGATCATGTTTGGGTGTTACAATAAGTACGTTATGATACATACATCACATGACTTCAATGAAGCAACATGCAAAATTAAAGTCACATAACACAAGAGTGAGGAAGGTAATGTTATGTAACTTAAAACTTTATACAGCGTTTTGGTTTTCGCATGGGACACGGACCCTGGTTTCTCTTGTTTTTTTTGAGCCATCCATCCACCCCACCTCCTCCAGACATGGACTTCTCCCTCTTTATATGATGTCGAAAGCCTGCTGCTTCTCATACAGCTGTGGATGGGTTTACATTGAAGTCACTTGCAAGCTTAGTATGTCTCTTTCAGCCACTAACACATACTGTGTGCATCTATATGAGTCAGCAAGTTGCGTGACAAAGTGTTGGTATTTGAGAAGTTGGGAATGAGAACGGGATGGTAATAATGCTGGCCTTTAAGGTCCCTGGATGTCATGGGCACTGGCACAGTTACCAATCATACCAGTCAATAATACACTCTTGGTCATAACATTTGGGCAATCTAGTTTACTGAATATTTAAACATATTGGAAGCAGCTGACACACACCAAATTCTCTCAGTATTTTACATAATATGTGACCTCGAGCCTTAGATGTATGCATCAGATTTGACTTTGTGCAAGAAACTCCGATATTTGTTTGGCAAGCTCAAATGACTCAGCTCATATTTAGATCTGATCCTCAGCATTGTAACGTAATGGAATACCCCGACAAATTGACAGCGCCCAATATTGTTCTATTTTCCTGGAAGGGCTGCCAGAAAAGAGTTTTGACTAGCATCCAATCAGTCATTCAAAGTGAGTGAGCCAAGAACCTGTCCACGCTGGAACAACAATCTTTCTTTGGGAGTGCAGGACTGTTTACATGCTGTGCCTCTGGCTTGCTAAGTCAAGTTTTCAGCACACCCCGTGTGTGCTAGCTGGTAGACCAAACATTTTGTTTTGCAATGGAAGATGTACTGTTGACATGGTATTGTGAATGCATTCCTTTGACTTTTCTGTTTTGATCTGTACAATTCATACACATTGAATTCACCTATTGTTGAGAAATGAAACTTCTTTAATTATATGAAATATATGTGATTTATAAAATGTTTTAGTCTGCTTTACTTGTTTTAATTTCTAAACTACCCCAGACAAGAATTCACAACTTTAAACAATTTAAAAATTGTTCATTGTTAATTCTGTTTAAAGTCTTAAAAATCTAAAACTAACAAGACCTACTGATGACTAGGGATGTTCCTGGTTACTAATTTCCCTATTGATTAAACACAAAATTTATTTCAGACTAGCTGACGAGTCCAATGGTAAGGAAACACTCAGAACACAGTTAAAATTGAGCGCAATTTATTAATTGATAATGTTACATACTGTCCAAAAAATGTGTATTAAGAGCATTAAGATTTGAAGCCATTAATCACAGTCTATAATTGCCAAATTGTATTTTAAATGTCGATGAAATGTGTGTCACTTTGCGCTGTGCAATACAAACATTGCACATTAACCTATAAAACATGACAACAACTCACTAAATGCTTCACCTTTTCAGACTGAAGAGGAGTGACTGTGTCTGTGGGTAAACAACCCATAGCTGACATTAGCTGTCAGCCTGAGACACAGTGTGGCTAGCATTAGCAGTGCTAGCAGCAGCAGCTGCTCTGCTTGGAGGTTAATGTCCATGTCTGTGCTTACAATTTACTGGCATTGTGCATAAATGAAATATTGATAAATAGTTTTTGTGGTGCTGACTAGCAACAGTGAAAATGTACTTTAAAATAATGCCCCAGATTTTCATTAACTCTGTCTGAGGTGTAAAAATGGTTAGCTACATCCTAAGGACCCCTGTCTCTCTTCCTGGTTTAAATAAAAAAGGTGGGAATACTGCTCAAGCACTGGTTAACTTTCTTTTTTGTGACAAATTCATTAAATAATATTGTATCTATTTAGCCCCTGTGTTTCTCTGTGTCCGTGTCAGTTCGTTTAGGTTTTGTTCAGAGTTTCATCTGTAAAAAGCACAGTTCTTTAAATAATTTTCATCCTAACAAGGTTGTTTATGAGCGATATAGCTTTTAAACTGAGGGAAGGCGTTAAAAATGAAAAGTTGCTGAGCTGTATGTTCGTTATATCACTGAACGAATCCATATCATGTAAAAATGAAACATAATGTAATGTAACAGCAGCACAAACTGTCTGCATCGTGCTGCCATGATGGTAACCTCCGTTTGGTGATGCAGAGTCATTTTCCCCGTTTGCTTCAGATTATATTAACACTTTAAATTTACATCGTATATAATCCACACAGTAAAATAATGATGAAACAACTACAAACGTTCTGAATACTTTTTACTGTTATCTGTTTTGTCTTGGTGAAATTGCAGCTCAGATCACTGATTAGAAAATTCATCATCATTCATCACAGACAGTCTTAAATCAGTTGCACTCATTTTACGTTGGTTTGGTCAAAAACTTCAGTGATGTCCACGTCTCTGTCATCATAGGACAGTGTCAGACAGACTTCATCATGTTTAAATCTGCTGTATGGAGTTTTATTGTTTAATGTGCAGTTTTCATGTTAGAAAATTACTGATAGACTAAATGCGGTCTTAATGCTGCCGTTTATTCTAACATCATTCTTCTTCTCCTGCTTTATTTGCAGCAACAATGTTGCTTTTTGCCGTAATGTATTTTGTATGTTTTCTACAGCTCATAATTACAACAACTTGATGACTTTGACTTAAGTAAGTGGCTCGCGATCGCTTCATTTCATGTGGAAGAAAAGTCAGATGACGCAACCAACACCCCTTTTATAAGAACATGCACAAAGCCTTAAGATGAGAGCCTGGATTAACAAAGCAAGTTCATAACCATTGTCGTGGTACCAATTATCTTGGATTGCGGTTTTAGGCTTTGTCGATCCAGATCATGCAGAGAAGGCCTGGCTGTGTTGAGCTTGCTTCATAGTACAGCCCTCTGGATGTTCCCCTCCTGTGTTTGTGTAAGCCTTTGTTTCGCTGTTTTACTTCATTAAACCTTTTTTTGAACTGGTTCTCCTGTGTTCTCTGCATTTTGGGTCCTCCACCTTGTTGCTAAGTAAGAATTATGGGGAAAAAATGTATATTTTGATTAGCATTAAGAGACCTTTTAGCAAGTTTAAAAAATAAAGTTGCCGCTCACTATGACTGTGTTGTGAAATGAAAAGATATTCCATCTGACAGAGCTGTCTAAATGAATTTTCCAGCATAATTGTAGAGTAAAAGTCAAAACCCTTTCAAAATACAGTTTTGTAACAATTCTCAAGAATGAGTGAATCACAGGTGTGCTTCTAACTACTATTTTCTCCAAAAAATGTTAATGCTATAATCCATTGTTGATTTGCCCTCATAATGCTTTTGGAATTAAAAATAGTGGGAAGAAAAACTAGGACTCTTTGCTTTTGTCCAAGAGGAACAGTGTGGATGTGCTCATGAAATGGAAAACATAGCTGAAATGCAGAATTCCTCACACTCATCATTCTATATTAGGCAGCTGCACAGCAGGCTACATTAACAATATGGCAGAGTGAGTCAACCTTTTTTCCAGATCAACATGAGAGCATGTGATTCACTTAGCAGTATGTGATGAACAGATAAACCGCAGACATCATTTCATCTAATGCTGTCCATTTGTCCCTGCATCTCTAGCCTTCCAATGATGATACAACTGAGGTGACTTTGTTTGAGTTTCTTTTCAAACACCCTGAAACTACCATTCAGATCCTCTTTCATCCACTGACCAGACAGAACAGTGCTGCTCAAGCTTCACATGTCAAATAAACAGACTTTTTTTTTTCAAATTTTTCCTTGTGAAAATCTAATTTAAGGCATGCTGTAAGCCACGAGTGTCATCACCTGCGAAGCAGAACGATTTATTCTGGTCTCCTCACTACAAGAGTTATTTATAGTATAAAAATGAAGACTTGCAAGTAAGAAGAGCTGATGACACATCAGGCAGATGGAAGCGGAGCCAAATCTGTGCATCAGTAGCTGAACTTTACCAGATACTGGCCTTCAGAATAAAAGTGGCAAATAATAAATTGTAATTTCAGAAGCAGTGCTATAAATTAAAACAAAAAATGATGGTCCTTGAACTACACAAAGGTGACAGAGTAAATGTGTGTTCAGACTGGGAGCAAGTGAATTTTCACCTCACATACAAAAATATTTTTGTATTCTTATCCTGAATTTCTCTTACTTTTAGATGAGGCGATCGATGAGTGCAACGAAAGGGTGGGGTTAAGGGGTTAAGGTAAGTTTTTATGACAGAGAAAGAGGGCAGAATAAGTGAGGACGTTCACCTGGACAGAGACTTCATAAACCTGCATGTGAAGAAGTACCACCAATACACCTCACAGCAGGTAATAATAGATAACTGAATGAATGATGAGAGGCTTTATATGTAAATTTACAATTATATTATAATTTGAAATTAGTCAAACAGGATAATGTCAACATAATTACAAAGTGTAATTTATTTTTAAAAAAAATGTCTTCAAACAAATGAAATATGCAGTGTTAGTGAAAAACTGGTTTGGATAACAGCAGACTGACTGTACGAGTCTATAACAGGTCTGGACCAATCAGAAATTGCATTGTGTTGTGAGAAAATTCAAAATAGGAGAAAATTGGTGAATGCCACAAGTTCTGTTTAATCACTCGTACACACCACTTTAGAACAAATTGTTCGCATGAGCAGTTCTTGCACGAGGCCCATTGTTTGCTCATTGATCACTAGACTGCTGTCTGTTTGTATTCAGTGTAACAGCTGTTCTAGCAACATTTGTGCCAACCTCGTGTGTGTATGGAGTGTGCCTAAAATGTGTTTATGTGACAGCTCAGAACTCAGGAACTCCTTTCTTTCTTTCACTTTAAAACATTTTTTGACCCCAAATAAAACACACAAACTCTAAATATCACGAAACATATACCACTTTATAGTATTACTCGAGTATTGTGGGATATCTGAGTCAACTCTAGCTTTTTAAGTAGTATAACAGTTAGGATGTGGAGGAAGAAACGTGAGCACATTCACTTATAGATTAAATAGTTTTTCACTTCTGCATACAATTCAGCCAATCCAGCCCTCAAGACTGAATTTGATAGATGAAGAGTAGATTTATTTGCTCACCCATGAGTAATTTCTTACTTTTCTCTAATCATTTGAACAAACTGTCTTGACCTTTTTTTTTGCTTCATAATCATACTGAGTATATGTGTGCAAAACAGAGCAGGGCCTGGATGGGTTTGTAACACTGGATCTGGAAATAGTTAGAGGCTTCATCTGTGTCACTACAAGGCTAATGGCCAAGCACTTATTTGAAATTTCACATGTTGGTATTAGAGCTAGGCTAGGTGGGTGGTGGCGGTGTTGGAGTGGATGTCAATGAGGGGGTCCAATTTGCTAAATTTTTTCCCCTTTCCATAATTAGACTGGCCTGGAGTGGAGCGAGTGTGATGTGTGTTTATCTTCACTTCAGACTCTGACTGTTCTTTTCATCTACTTTCTCTCCCTTTTTTGTCTCTGTACATTTATTCATCAAACCTCTAGATAAGTACAAAATCTTTGAAACATTTTTAACATGTTAGGTCTTGTCTTTGTGATGATTCTCACCACTAATGGCATCTTTAAATGTGATCTATGTCTGCTCATAATTTTCCACTGACTTGATGTCCATGATAAGACTTTTTTTTCCCATTCATCCTGTACTCACTTAATGCTTCTTAATGTTGGTTAAATTGTTAATCCACAAATATGACAAACTATCCCTATTTGCCTTTAAACATGACAGATTGTTTGCTTGTCTAGTGTTAAAGTGGAGACCGATGGCAGTGTTTTGACATATCAATTGCCTAACTGTGTCAAATTAAAGTTTCTTATTCAGTTTACTTTTGTGGCCATGGTGCTTTTATTCTGAAGAAAATCATACGGGCACACAGCCTGAGGGCATATAAACACTGAGTCATTAAAAACACAAGGAAAAATAAACTTCTGTTTTTCAGTTGACAGATTTGTAAAAAATCTTCTTATTATGCTAGAATATTACATATTTACCACTTAAAAGGAGGCAGCCATTGTAGCTTTGACTACAGTAACATCATGTGCATACGATCTATTATGATTCAAGTGTATATCGTATGTTTTGCCACTAATCGTCTCTCTCATATTAAAGGGATAGTTCACCCAAAACTGAAAATTCAGTCGTCATCTGCTCACCCTAATGTTGATTGAAGGTTGGTTTTGCTTTTTAGTCCACAAAACACTGCTGGAGCATAATATGCCTTGATACTGCTTGTCTGTCCTAAAGTCCCAACATGCCAAGTTGACTAAGAAATGTTATTTACACCATGTTTTTCACCTGAATCCTCACTGCAGATCCTTAGTTTGGAGCCATGTTGATGTGCACACGCACACTGTCTGAAGTGGGTGTGTGTGTTGTGACGGTATGAAAATGGCATGTCGGGACTTTAGGAGACTTTAGGACCCCCCAACCCCTACCCCCTCTTTTGTTAGCTAATCAAGGTAACTATCTACATCCACCTCCTCTTGTGGGCTGGGCGTTGCCCCTAATGATGTGTACAGTGCCACCCCCTCGATTAACGGGATTGGTTCCAGAGGTTTATGATGTCATACACCCAGCCTGACTGAATCTGTTTTTTAAGACTGCCCTTGCACACTGCAATTTCAAACCATGAAACACTCAGACATGGAGTTTACTTCTTATTTTGCTCTTGATATGTCTTGTAGTACATGAAAAACAGCACACAGACATGTTAACAGGGTAAAATACCTGATTTTCACTGGAGGGGGTCTTTAACAGTTCTCTCTTTCAACAGCTGCTGAGTTGTGCTTTCTGACTAAAGCTGTATTACTGCCAACGTGACATTTTTTCTGTAGTTTCTCAAAAACGTGAAACACAAGAGAACACGTGGGGAATGGATTAAACTGCATCTGCATTTGTTCTGTGGGGGTTTGAGGAGGAGGATGAGGACTGATGCAGAATCAAAGTGGGTCGACAATGATGCATCTCTCTCTGGCTCTCTGTCTCAGGTCTAAGCCAAGTTAGCTTAGCTCTTATCCCGGCTGTGTTCTGTGATAGTGGTCCAGCTTGTCTGGCTGGGTGACCTGTCTCCAAGTCCACTGCACTAACCCTAGTCTCTGCACTTCCTTTTCCCACATTAATGAGTGTATTTCTGTCATCTATCATGTACACATACCTGCCATATTTCACCATCTGATCTTTTAACATTAACGTTACACCATGTGTGCAGCTGACAGGTAACTTTAGATTTACACTTTTAGTGTTCTTATTTTAAAGCATGTCAGATGGAAATATTAAAATCAGCTGGAGACAGACTTTTCGGCTGAGTCAAGGAGTTAGCAAGAGCTTACATCAGCCAGCTACAGTTAAAAGTTCTGCTTGTGAGTCATTATTTTAGCCGCCATCAACAGCTAGAAATGGGAAGCTGCTTTTGTATATGTCTCTTAAACCTCATGTTTCAACAATTACTCCCAATTCCGATGGTATATCTGCTGCTGTTATCATTATAAACTACATAAACGCAGTGCAAGAATGGAAAGTTTAGCAGGCTTAGCAATAGTAACTAAGGAAGGCGGGGCTTAGCGAAGGGTCAGTTGTGATGTTCTGCTGCAAGACTGAGCAGCACAAGCAAAGGTGGGATATTTTAGTCATTCATATGTGGGATATTTTAGGTTTTTTTTTTTACATCTGCTGTTTGTGCATCTGTGAGGCTGTGAAAATGAAATCAGGTAAGTACAGGTTGAAATGAGTAAATGCAATTGCCTCATATTTCCCTCTGAGATTGCTCAGAGTTTGTGTTATTGGGAGGTCAGTCTGTGCTGTAACTTGGACAGTAACAAAGCTCTGTTTTGCTTCACTGTCTTGGGAGTGACTGGGGTCATTCTGTGTACTATCGATGCTGTCCAGATATCCACTTTAACTTACAGAGTGAACAGATGTCATGCCAGAAAAAAAGACACTTCCACGTGTAGCCCTGACGACTCTTCTCTCTGATGAAGCCAAAGCTGACAGTGGTTCTAATTTGTTCACTTAGTCTGCACATTCTCAAAGTTTGCTTCATGACTTCTGCAACCTTTACACGGCCTTCTTCAAATTACAAGAGAAACCATGTTGTAGTTTAAAGTAAGGTTGCATTAAGTTTTTATCCGTCAGTGTATTACCTACAGCAGATGGCAGTTGGCATGGCCCCAGTCTGGAGAAAGAACAGGAGTTTGATCTGCTCTGTGCCGCTCCTCCTGGGCTGCTTCTCATGGTGTGTCCAGCTGATCTGACCAGAGGATGCCATGTGCATTATCGATCTCAAGGTCTGCTGCTCTTTAGTCCAAAGCCCTATCTTACTTTTTGTATTTCTGTCATAAGTTTTAGAAATAAAGCCAAAAAGTAACAGATCAATGCAGAAATGTATTAAAATTTGAAGGAGCTATCCACTGCAGCGTCTATATGTGCCACCCTTGACACTGTGAAAAAATGGCGGTGACTTGCCCTCTCCAATAACATAGACACACATTGCAATTTGATTGTTCCTAAAGCATCCATGAACATAATTTTTATGATGTAATGAATTATACATGGATACAAGGAGATTTATTCATCATTTACAATGATGTTGTATAAAAAGATTTCAAGGTAGCTACTTGTTTGATTGATTGATTGGATTGTCTAAAGAGACAATAAAAATATAAAACAAACTAATTTACATGAAGGAGTGCAGAGGATGAATTAAGCAGTCTCACAGCATGTGAGAGGAAGCTGCTCTTCAGTATGGTGATATGGCAGTGGATACTTCTGTATCTCTTGCCAAACAGTAGCAAGGTGAATAAGGTGTGGCTGGGGTGGGTCTTTTGTCTTTTAGTGTCCTCTCAGCTGAATGGAGGCACCTTCTCTCCCCTCTTATCACTGATGCTTTGTAGATGGGTACCGATTTCCTGACCTGATGTTTCCAGGATATTTTCTATTGCTCCTCTATAAACGTTCACAAGAATTGGCACTTTTTAAGTTTCCATAAGAATTGCAGCAGTTTCTGAGCTTTCTTTACCAGAGTGGAAAAGTGCTATGTCCATGACAGTTTCTCTGTGATGTTTGTTTCATGAAAACTGCTCACCTGCTCCACTTCAGCTCCACTGATGTAGGCAGGGCTGTGTGCTTTCGCCTCCTTTTTCCAAAAAAATGTCTCCTTGGCTTGGCTGACGTAGGTTGTTTTCTGTAAAATATTTTGCAAGACTGTTGATTTCCACCTGATATGAAGACTGAAATCTGTCCAATGATGGTGATGTCATCGAGTTCTCTCAATGTTGGGGGCTGCAGTCATGGTTGTACGGCATGAACAACACACAGCCCTGGGGGGCGCTGGCATCGAGCACTCGAGTGGAGGAAGTGAGGCTGCCAGTCCAAACTGTCTGGGATCTGTTTGTGAGGAAATCCAATATCCAGTTGCAAAGTGTGATCAGTTTCTTGGAGGAGATTGTGTTGACTGCTGAGCTGAAATCAACAAAGGTGAAAACATCACAGGAGCAGCCCATTGTTGACTGAAGTAGGGTAGGCCTGCAGAGGGAAATCTTAACAAACTTATGTAAAAGCACACTTTTTAAAAGAAACATTAAATGTTACAGAACCTTTGAAAGTAATGCAATCAAGTAAAATAAACTTTGTTGTTTTTAAAGAGTTACTACCCACCTCTGTTGCATGCACCCCTTCATGTTACTGTTTTTGCACTCCACAATGAGTTTAAAGCATTGACCATCATGCATTCTTCCGTGCACTACACCATTAAGCTATCTTACTGTTCTTACTTGTTGATTCCACTAAGCACTGCACCACGGTTCTGATCCATCCTCCACATGGCTACAAGCCCCACCAGCAGTGTTTCAGAAGCATTTCAGCAGTGGAGTGTTTTGCCCACCTGATTATGTTTACGTGCTAAGGTTTTGTTGATTAGGTCCTCTTTCCTTGCTCTTTGTTCTTCTATCATGGATAAGCAGGCTACGTGGTTAAACAGTTTCTTTTCTGTCTGTCTTTATGATCGTGAGTCTGCACAGGGTCTTTTATTTTGAAAAGTAACAAGATTCACCCTGTCTTTTCTGTGTCTGACTTTCTGACGGTTCAATCTGCTCTGTGCTAATTGAGGCAGCATCCATCAAAAATAGACTCAGCTTATATTTGAAGTGGAGTGGAGCAGAGAGCTGCTTCTGGGATGCGCTGAGGCGATGCTGGTGAAATCACAAGCATTGTGTAGAATGGCTGCGATCAGCTCCGGCTGATGTGGCACAGCTGTAAGACAACACAGCGACACCTGGTAGAATTTAGCCATTATTGTTTTATGGGCTACACCATATTATGTATAATATTTTTTGGTATGTTTAAATATATTATTTTTTATTTCTTATGTTCTAATATGTGTGCATGCACCATCAGGATTGTAACTTAATTATTTTGTTCTCTGTGCAATGAAAAGAAAAGGAATTCTAATATTTTCTATTTTAAACAGGATGAGGCAAAGAGGAACGATGTTGCTGCTGCAAGGTGGAACTGTGAAACACAGGAAAGGTCACTCTTGTTTTGTTCTTTGCTTTTTTAGGCTTTTCAGACAGCCAGTCAACACACCACATCAAAGCTTCTTATTCCCAGAAGTCCTTCTCTAACACCTCCTTCCTGGTGACATTATACACATTATCAAGGACAGCAAGGTATGATTGGTTAGGGGCAAACATGTAATCTGTCATGTCTTTCGGTCAAGCAGGGCAAGAATGTATGACTCCATAATCATCTAATCTGACACAGTGACTGTGTCATAACACATCAAGATATTGTGTAGTCTGAAAGCATGAGGTGACAGGAGTACACTCAAGTTTTAATTTGTTTTAGTTTGAGTTCATCAGCTTGAAGAATACGGAGCACACAAGAGGTCTTATTTTCAGTGATGTGAATACTGGAGTGTACACAGCCAGTTTTGTCTGGAAGTACTGAGTCATGGGAACTTTCTCCTGACTCATCTCCGTGATTATCTTATATAATATGAAAGAATATACCATCAATAATTTGTCTATTGCAGCCATTCCACAACAGCTGAATTTTCCACCTTGAACTTTGTGTTATGCCTGGCTGTAAATCTGTCAGACTGAAACAACCTTGATCCATCAGAGTGTCCCCCTTCAGTGTGTGTTGCTCTATGTGGGAGACGCACAGAAAGGTGGATACGGCACGGAGAAATGATGATGATCAATGGCACACCAGGGTCCAGCAAGTGCCTGCCAGTCACTGAGGTTGTTTGTGGTTGAGGGATGGGGGGGCGCTCCATTTTATGTCAAGCTGGTACATCAACCTTTGCAGAATGAGGTCCTCGCCAACTGTCACTTGGCCCACTGAACAAGCCCTGGAAGCTTGCAGTCAGTAATATCCACGTGTTTGTACTGTACACGTGTTTTCACACACAAATAGCCCTACAGAGAACTCTCCAATTACAATTTTCAAATAAACTTACTGCCATTACTTCACATAATATTCCATGTTTGAAGAATGTTGTTTGTTTTTGACATGCTTACACTGTTTAAAAAAAAAAAAAAAAAAAAAAAGTTGAGACGACTTAAAATTTCAAGCCAACAGACTTTTTTAGATTTTCAAGTTTAGGATGCAAACACTTAAGTTTTGAAATAAACTTTAAAAACTTTTGATGACATATAATCTTTAAACTAAAAAAAATAACCTTCAAAAATTGGTCTCAATAAGCTGTGAAACTAAAAAGAATGCTTTATCTAAGAAAAGTAAATCATCTCAACAATCAATCAATAGTTGGTAAGACTTTTTCAAAACTTTCAAAAAGAATCTGAGTTGGGCTCAAAACTCTACTGCAGTACATTGCCTTGAAATTATAAGTTGTCTTACCTTTTTCATTTTTACAATGTATTGTTTTGTGTTATTGTGGAAAGAAAAGAAAATGATGAAACTCAACAGTATGAATGTGTGTAGAGTTAGGAAAATCTAGCAAAATTTGGCAGAAATGGAGAATAATATTGAAGTAGAGGTAAAATAATATCTTAGAATTCAGAGGCCGTGACCATATTTCTATGGTAACCCAGAATGGACAAACCAGGCAGTGGCACTAGATACAGCCTTAAGCATTTTTAGCTAATGTGCAGCCTCCCTTGGTTCTCCTGCACACTTGAAAGGGTGAGAAGAGCAATATTCACTTGGTTGTAACTCATTGCTAGATGTCACTAAATTCTACACACCAGTCCTTTAAGGCAGTGGTTTTCATGCTGATGGTCCAGACCTCCAAAGGGGCTCACAAGATAATTCTGAAGGGTCACCAGGTGATAGTGGAGAATAAAAAAAATATTGCAGCAAGCAAAACAGAACAGGGCCAGGAAAAAGCCCTTAGTGATTTCAGAAATATTTCACTTTACTAAACCACCCTGTTCTGGATAGATACATGACAAACCCTGACAGAAAGTAGCATCTGCATTTTGTAACATAAAGCAGAAAACTTAAACTGCTCAGTTCAGTGAGCGTGATGGGACATGAGGTCGTACGTCAGACTGGGAATGGTTTTAACACTATATTTCCTGTAGTGGTGATATAATTTGCCTCAGAATAGTTTTATTGAGTGTGATTGATAGCTCTCATGTGCTATACTGTAATCCCTGAAGAGTCTCAGGCACGTATGTACTGAAATATGCACAGGTGGATCATTTACAGTTATCTGAAGTTACAGTTTGCTGAATCTGATATGACACGTTCATACAAGCCCTTCGTATGAAAAAAGTAAAAGAAATTTAAAATAATCTGAAAATGTTCTTGCATGAGGCCCAATGTCGACATAATTATGAAGGGTAATTTACTTTTCAAACTCAAAATGTCTTCAAACTAATGAAATAAAAACTTTGGTTTGGCTTTTAAGTAAATGATCAGCACATACAGGAGGGTTGGATGCACAGAACGGACCGAAACTTTATGCTTTATGTTTTGTTATTAGTGTCAGTTTTGGGAGTCATCATTCAGCACCAGTGTTGGGAGTAATGCATTACAAAAGTAACACAATTAACAGTAATGTATTACCATTTGCTGTAACGCAGTAATATAACGCATTACTAATAAAATTTCTGTAATATTATACCAGTTACAATCTAAGTAACGCGCGTTTCAAAGCATTTTAACCCGATTAGGTATTGTTTTTTAAGAATTCACCAACACCGCGAGACATCCTGACAACAGAAAACAAAATCTGCGAGAGTCATTTCCTGTTGCTGGAACTCGTAAAGATGACTACAGACACGGATTCTACATTTGTGAGATGGACATACTCACATTATTTTTAGTTCTACAGAGAAAAGGACAAGAGCATAATAGTCAAGTGCAATCTTTGTGCGACACCGAGGAAACTCTCTACTTAAAAAAAAGCACTAGTAACCTGGACCGGTGTCACGCTAAAATTAAGCTAAACGAGAGAGATGCACCTGCAGAAAAGAGAAAGACAGCCGAGGACGAGCATACGGGAAAGACAAAGCAACAAAAGTTTCTCTCGGTCTGCCATGCTTCTTGAAGCCAGAGAAGTGAGGAGACTGCACAATATACACGGCAGTGTATATTATATATAGTATTTTTTATATGTAGTATTTTTTAGCACAGCATGTCAAGCATCTCTCCATGACAGCATTAACACTGACATGCTCCACCGTTTTTGTTGGCTTGATAAATTCCTGCGGCACAAAATGTTTTGACAGTTTCAGGTTGTTGGAGAACCCTCCAGTCTGTTCGTTACAGCACAGGTGGAATTCTGTTTTGTCTATGAATATTAGAGACTTTGTCAATTGAGAATGCCCTAATGTACAGCTGTGGTCTGGCTGAATATGTGCAACAGGAAACAAGTTGTACAATAAATTATATACAGGATATTGTGCTATTCTGCAAATGATGTTACTGGCCAGCAGCAGAGCCTCAAGAGGTTTATGCGGCTTGTTCCAGTTGTTCCAGTTTGTGTCTACAAGTCTGTGTTGACTAATAAACTAATAGTAAGAGACTCAGGAGCAGTGCTGCCAAAGGACAGAACGGGACACCTGGATGAAAGCAAATCCAAAAGAAGAATTATGTTTACCTCATCATAAAGTTATATAACTGCAATTAAACATCTTTAGCATATTCACAAAAACTTTCTTCTGAACTATATATGTATTTTGACAAAAATGAGAAAAAAATCAAAACTTTCTTCATTGCCTTTCTTTCCAGGATATCTCACTGCCTTGGACTATAGTTCAAGTCAAGTTCAACTTGACAATGAAATTCCTGTGCTCTGGCTCTCTCTGCCTTAAAGGGATAGTTTGGATTATTTTGAAGGGAGGTTGTATGAGGTAGTCAGTGATTCACCTACAGTAGATTGTGGTCATAAAGTGCCCAGTTTGTAGAAGCGGAGAGGAGTACAGGTGTAGGAAGTTATTCAATTTACTATGCTACGGGTCAGGGTCAGCAGTAAAATGTATTTTAGACCCCTAAAAAAAGTGCACAATATCTTAACATCACCACTTTTTTTTACTGTGTGACTTTTGTGAATCCAAGCTGTCCTTTCACAGCACCAAAGTCCCACAGTAACACAAACTAATCAGTCAAGGCAGAGGTAGACCGGCAACTTCAGTGTTCTGCAAAGTAGAATTACTGATTTCACCAGTAAAGTGAGCAAGAGAGAGCAATATTTAACTTATATAATGGAGACTTCTTATCAGAAAAGGCTGTCCAACGGCAAAGTAAAGTGCTGACAGTGTTCTAAATACAGTGTACACAGCATCACTTTAGATGGAGGAACTCTGGTCACATGATAATTCATGTCCAAAGTTCTCTGAATCCAACATTGAAATGTGAATATTTGTGGTTTCATTAGTCCTCTGTGACAGCAAATGGAATGTTTTTGCACTGTGGACAAAACAAAACATTTTAGGACAGTCATATCTTGGACTTGCTAGATGTGACTGGCAAACAGAGATCTACATCTTTTACAGTTTTCTCACATTTTATGGACAAAACAACTGATCGATTAATCAAGAAAATAATCAGTAGATTCATCAATAATGAAAATAATCATTTGTTGCAGTCCTAGCACAGATTCTGCATTGTTCTAACAGCGATATAGATCCAAAATAAAAATAATTTTCCTTTCTTTGATCTATAAATAAAAGACATGATTTGATGGAAATGATTTCTAGTGAAATTAGATATGGCTTAATTATTCATTATGCAAATGACAACAAATATCTACATACCTATTGGTACATATCCAAGTTGTTCAGGAAAAGCCTCTGAGCAAGTACATCATGTCCCCTCAGGAGAGCCATGCTGTGTCATTGTGGGCTTGTAGCTGCAGCTGTGTCTAAGCTCCTACTGATGTCGATTGGTTCTGCTGTGTCATTGTTACCAGATGATGGCCATAATGCTACAGTGCTGTGCCTTTGGCTTCCAAATAAAGCACCCCCCTCCCACAGTCCAATTCAAGTGCAATCATTCTGATGCAGACCCCCTGGGTGTGTGAATCCGCTGGCAAGTGCCCATTTAGGGGCAGAAAGGGGTGAGGTCATGGCCGCAACCAGTGGGAACACCTGCAGTTCTCGGATGAGCCAGCCAGGGGCTGTTTGAGGGCACTCTGAGTGAGTTTGGCGTGGGGCCAAAGGAAGTTTTATAAAGGGAACTGGCACAATATCAAGGCAAAAGCAACAAAAGTAAGAGTACAATCGAGCAACCATGGTGGAGAGAATCGGTCCCATTTTTAAGTTGGTAACCAATTATAACAGTGGAGGGTTGTCTCAGGTCAGTAAATGATAAAATGAGCGAGCCTCAGCACTTGTAGCTGACAGACAAAACAGTCACCCCGGGGCTCTAGTACTGCTTTTAACTCAGCAGACCATGAAATGCTGCTCCAGACGAGAAAAATATATATCACAGGATACAAACGGGCGAAACTTTGGTCATGAGTCTGGGGCGTGACTAAAAACGGTTCTGCTCAATATTTAAAATAATGTAGAGATGCACACACTGGCTGGTGGTGGATGACAACATCAACATTATAGTTGTGATTTTTAATGAACTGGTGGGAGACATGTTCATGAGAAACATGAAATTATGATACCCTGAGATCTACCACAAGTCTAATATTATTATCCTTATTGAAGAAATGATTTTGGATAAATTGCTTGTAATATCATGCAGTGTTTGGATATAAATAATGTACCTTTACTGTATATTGTGGATTGTGGAATGTCTATTTCTGATGAGATGTGCCTTTTTCACAGCAGCCATTGTAATATGAAATAGAAAACTGAAAGAAAATTAATAACACAAGCTTTGCTAATGATACTAATTAAGGTTCCATTCCATTCAGGTTAAACAGAGTCAGGGTGCTGCTACTGTGCATGCTGGCTCACTGGAAAGGCTGTGCTACACTAAATGGAACAGGACCTTAATTAGTATAACTGGCAGCCTTGTCTTTACCTTGATAGCAAAATGACTTATTTTTCGTTTGCATCCATGATTTGTTCTTCTTTTATTAGCACTCACTGACTTATGGGATTGGCCACTGTTTACAGTAAAAGAAAATTTTACAAGTGGCCAAGAGCACACTTACTAAGATATAAGAAAAATATTTGGTTTTTACAGCTCACTAACTGTTTGTACACTGCAAGGAATCACAGGTTAAAAAAATATTTAAATATATGTAATTGTTATTTATATAAATAAAATTGTTATTTGTATATAATTATTTGACATAATTATAATTACAATATCTATAACTATATAATAATCAATAATAATTCACCTAAAGGGGTGCCTTTAGGGCATAATAATTTACATATTTTACAAGTCTTCCCACATTTATTTCCTGCTTCACAAATTTGGAGCCCATAAACTGACATAGTGTAATAACAAGTTAGAAGACTAGTAGACCTAAATTTATCATAACACTGTTCATTAAATGTTTAAAATAAAAGTGTAAAAAATATATATAAAGCTTTTCCTTTAAACTCTGACCAGTCAGGAAAAAAAGCAAAAACTTTTAATTATTTTTTTTTTCCCTTACTGCCAACCTTTTGATTAAACCATTGATTGGAATTCTTCTTCTTACAGTCTTTTTTTGTTGGCATTTTCAATTCTCTGTCATGTGCCAGAGTGTTTGCACACCTGCCCTTATATAGTGTTAAGGGGGCTTTACTTTTACTAATATAGTAACTGGTTGCATTCCATCACATCTAGGTAAAATCATTTTTTGGATGGTTAAGAACATTTGGTGCGTCTGGAGGACTTCTCTCGTTTTATTTTACTTACTTTATAAACAGAAAATTAAGAGAAAATATAAGAAACAATTTGAGATGATGCTGCATGAGGCCCATTGTATCTCTGTTAATGTTTATTGCCTGTAGAAGGTCAGTGCAACTATGGATAACAGAAAGGAAATTTTAAAAATGACGCTAGCACACATCTTACTTTTCATCTTCAGTCCCTCCAGTAAAAAAAATAAGTTACCTTACTTTGCAATTGTAAGTATAAGTTTGCAAGTTTTAAGTATACATTACAAAACAGATTATTTTTTTTTTGCCTGTGTGTGTATGCATGCATTTGTAGACAAGTGCATGAGACACAAGGTTGTCCACGTTCCTCCTTGTCCAGGCATATCAAAAGCAGGTGCCAGCCCTTGTGTTCCTGCCAGCTAGATACTGTGCCAGATTCCAAAGGTTAACAAGATTCTGCACTCTGCAATCAGCCGCACACAATAGTGTCATTCTTCTCTTTGCACATACCTACTTTGGTTCTCCTTTCCAGAAACTCCTTGTTGTGACGCACAATACCAGGCTTGTGTGATTTGAACCCCGGGACATGCTGGGGAAAGATGATCGTGGCATTTGCATGTAATAACACTAAAGACAGTGGAAAATCCTTCTTTAAATTATTCTGAAAATGATATTGTTTTGTTTTTCTTAATAATTATTCCATTTTATAAAGCCAAGCAGATGTTTTAACTGTGGTACAAAGCGAGTAAAAAAGTCTGATGTCTGAAGCAAATGGAGCATTTTAATAAGCTGCAACATTTTGATAGAAAACATATAAAGAGTAAGAATTGATTCATGCTTTGAAACATTAGCTGCGGCACCTAAAGTTCTAACTATAATTAGAACTCACTCCAAATTCTGTCTCAGGTATCTTCTCTGTTAAAGCACTGCTGTGAATTCAGTGCTAAGAGAAAGAAAAGCTGTTTTTCACTTTAAATCAGAAATATGTAACACCATAGCATTCAAAAAGCACATCAGTCCATATAGTGAAATGGAGCCATAGATGGTATATTAAATAGATTGAATCCGTCTTTAATATACAAACTGTGGTTGAAGCAAGTTTTTTAACCCCGCCCTCTCTTCCGCAGACTCAAAGCATAGGCAGGTTGCCTGCAGGCTGCAGGAACACTGAACAGGAGTGCAAGACGAGCACAACATTTTGACAGAAGCAACAAATCCTACACTGAAAGTTGATTTTTATAGCTTATAACTCTGCCAGCTGTGAGTCAATAGAGTTGTAAATTTAAGCCTGTTATCCTGAAAACAAAATTACACACCCTGAAGTTGGAGGTCAGTAACTGCCTGCCAGACCCCCAAAATATTGCTCAGCTATAAACACTTACTCCTTCTAAAAGATTATCAATAATTTCTCACAACTCATAAGCAGACACTTGCTAAACATTCAGCATTAATTTGAACTCAAATAAACGTGAAGTGGTCAAACAAAAACATTCATATTTCCTTTAAGATAATTTCAAGATAGGTCACCCTGACTTTCAGCGTGCAGAATAGTCTTTTTTGTCTGTAACCCTATCGCTGGGCAGGTAGCGTACAGTGAGTTTATCAAAGCTTTTTTTTGCTGAAAACAGTTGCCTTTTTAGCATTTTTTCTAAAACAGATCAAAGTAATATATTTCAGACACCAAAACACATTAGTCACTTGAATTAGATTTGCTCATTCTATATTTTTTAACTCACAGCAGCAACAAAGTATGCATTGTGTTATGTAAATGTTGTCCACATGGCTTTCTTGTAGAACAGATGTATACTCATACAATTCATACACAGTATGATGAATAAATAAATAATTAACAAAACCAAAAGTAACACAGACTATTATTATATCCTGTGAATGGGCACAAATGACGTAACGTAAGATAACTGCATGGTGTGTGTCTCCATCTCACCTATTTATTATTCATTGTGCAATGAAGTCATAGTCTCTAAGAGGTGGAATATCTGTCAGTCTGAGTTAGACTGCACTCAGAGGAGCTGCAAAATACTGTCATGTCTGCTGGGTGAGTAGCAGACTGAAAGCAGGTTTCTATAGTGCCAATCTGCATTGCTACCAAAACTTATGAGGCTGAATAACTAGTTTTAATTGATTAAATTACTCTAAATTAGGGGTCTTCAATGTTTTTCGGGGTATCGGTCACAGAGAGATGGAGCAGGGACCCCCTCCTACATATACTGCATCTAATATTTTGGGGTCTTCTCTCATTTGCGCTTACCTGTAGCTGCAGCAGCTGCGACATGGCTCATGTGCATAAACCTCATTCTCTGCACATTTGCCAGTGGTTTCTGAGGTGAGTCCCTGGCTTTTGAAGTTACAAAATGATCCATTGTGGTTGATCTTATTTACTGTTATACAACCACCACTTCTGATTAAAATCTATCTGACATTACTCAGGCAGAAGTCATGTTCACAGACGATGTAATGTAAATTTTTATTCACCTTATGTTTAATCACGTCTGCCAACTTCTTCCTCACTCTCTGATGTATCTGACATATTGCATGTTTTTTTCTGGAAGTCAAATAAAACCAGTGGCTAGTAGGAAACGCACCATTATCTTGAATAAAGTTCTGGATTTCTCAGAGTTTGACCATGGTTGGAAATATTTGGGATAATTTAAGTACACAACTCAACAAAATATATCAGAAATTTAATGTGGAAATGTTAGACATTTTAATGTGGAAATGTTAGCTTTGACTGTTTTGGTTTTTTGCGAATAGGCTGACTTTTCTTTGCTAATAATATATTGGATTCATGTTAAATGTGTATTTTCAGACATATTTTAATTTTTGGGAACAAAACATATCAAAGAATAATTTAGTAGCCCCCTTGCAGTAGCTCTGAGGGCCTGACAGAGGTTGTGGACCCTCTGTTGAAGACCCAAGCTCCAAATAATGAATTTTCTGATTGTTGTGTGGACACAAAATGTGAATGTTAGGATGCCAAAAAAAAAATGTTGCAATCATTAAAGTACACAGCATGGGTAATAAGTGCTTTCAAATGACACATGCATGCTCCAGCCTTTGTCTGCAATGAAAACATGAGCCACTGTGTTCCATCACAGTCATAAACACCTAGCCGCTTTGCTGACATGAACTATGGTACTTTGGATTGAAGCTGTCTCAACATGTACACATGCACACAAATACAGTACATGTACGCACAAACACATGCTGGGCTGCCTTACAGTTTTACAGTACAGGGATTGAGTTTCACTACTGTTCTATGTGAGAGCCTGCAGAGATTTGCAACCAAGGCCACGAGTGCAGCTCCCCAGTTTAACTGCCTGCTTACTTTGTCCGTTTTAACATTCAGTTACTAAGGGCCAAACAGCCTGATAGTAAACTCACATCACCCACCCAAGTCCCCTAGCTTGTTCTTTCAAACTTGTTGTGAGGAAAAGCAGTTCATGCCTGGAAAAAAAGGGTGAAATGGTCAGGAGTTACTCACCCATCACATGTACTGCAGTGAAAAGGATTGGGTAACACTTGATTTGGAGTAGTGTGCATAAGACTGTCATTACATTGTCATAACCATGCCATGACACCTGCCATGAACATGACAGTGTCTTTTTGAATGTTTATCACTGTTACCATTAAGAGTCATTTAATGAAAAGTCATCAAGGTTGAGATGTCTTTGTTATGACAAGTTGACATAAACCAAGATGAAAACTCTTCCTCCTCCGAGACCTATGATGCCCAGTCTGACAAGGACAACTATGATGGTTTTCTTGCTGGGTTTGGCTCCTGGCAACCCGAGGCTGAGCTAATTAGGTGATATGCTCCACAGCTAACTGAGCTAACTCGCTAATACCAGCTATAGATAACTGCAGACAGTGGTTACCCTACTTGAGCAACAAGTCAACTAGCTAGCTATCGTGGTACTGTATTCTGTTGCTAAAGTGGCCTTATAACATTCAATGACATCCTTATGACAAGTCCAAATGGTAGCGCCTTACCTGAATTCCAGGAAATTATTCATGACACCATTACAAAAACATTTGACAGTGTAATAAAATGTAATGACATCTTCAAGCCCACGGTGTGCCACTTTTGGGACAAAATAAATATTTATGACACACTTATAAATGATAAACTGTTATAACAAAAGACACTAACAGGTTATGTTGTTTTCATTAATGTCAGGTTGCCATAACAAGGACAAGACATTGTCCTTGCAGCAATGTGAACTTTATATTAAAAAGGGTATAACTGACCAAGACAGTTATTGACAGGAAACACAAACATTCATAAAGACTCTGACATCTTCATGACAGTCGTTATGTCATGGTTATGACAGAGTTATGACAGCCTTATGCACACCCCTTCAAATTAAGTGTTAGCATGCATTTCTATCAACAGACTAATCAATTAATCAGCTTATTGGTTCAGCATTAAACATTCATACTCTCCAGTTGTCCAGATGTGGTGATCTCTAGCATGAGTTTCACTTTTTCAAAATAGGATACATCCATTTTTGGATACATTTATGGATTTAAGCTTCAAACCTCTGGATGGCATTTCTCATGGCTGCAGTTCACTAATATCTAAGGACAGGCTTCTGTGTTGTTCGCCTGACTGATACAAGCATTTTCTTCTCCTTTTTCAGGGATGAGATCACTAAGATCTTAATGTAGTGACGATTATTAAATATTTACTTTGGCCAGCTCCATCTGAGAGAAACTACTACAACACAGTCTGTACCATGTGCATATGTACTCGAACAATAACTTCAACAACAGATCTGCATTCTTTCTAATGTGTATTCAGTTCGTTTGACATGAGTCATGTGTTTGCACAATAATAACACGCATTCTGAATCGAGTGCCAAGTGTAAATGTGCTACAGCTTTAGTGAGAATTTGAATTACTTTATGTTGTTGTGTTTAGAGAATACAAAATACTGTTATAAGTTATAGAGTAAAAATGCCTTATGTGTAATGATGTCATGAGTATGGTAATTGCTGAGGAAAGTGTAAGTTTATGGATTTCTGGTGATCATATGTGATAATAGTTTCCCTGAAAACATGAAGAAGAGATAAAAAGCTTTATATTGCTGTAAATCTCCCCCATGTGATAGGTTGTGTGTCATCTGCAGATTAATTCCATTCACCATTTTGTTATGATCCAGTTGGGCATAGGATGAATAAATAATAATAAATCCCTATTTTGTTAGCTTCACTGGCCTCTCCTCTATGTGTCTGTGTGGTCACCATACTGAAGCATTCAAGGTCCGCTTGTTAACAAATGAGAGGTGCAGACTTCACTACTACAACTATATATATTTGGAGTTATCGTCCATTTTTTTTGTTTCTTTATTAAGTTGATACAGTTGTAACCAAGCATCATGAACCCAGGATGCTTGGTTACAATACCACTAGACTCTTTTCCACATGCAAATGAAACCTGAAACAAACTACAGAAAAACACTTTAATAAAAACTTTTATTTTACTAGACAAGTAAAATTGCACTATACAGAAAAAAAAGACTTTATTCAAAACTTCAAAACTTATTCAAATCAAATCTGGCAGTGGGACTGCAGTAGGTGCTTCACTAACTATTGGTACAGCTCTGCACACTACTGAGTGCACTCTTCTAGCTGAAAAAAAAAAACTTAAACTAAAATGAGATAAAGTTTATACTTTGACTGGCATTGTGAGATTCAGATGTTGTGTTCACACCCTTGATGAGTTAAAAGAACTCACGTTACTCATGAAGCTTTACTAAAGCTTCTAAGATTTACCTCACAGTACAAGGAACCTGACTATGATTGATGACAATTACAGTACAGCAAGATTTGGAAACATCAAAGGAAAAATGTTTCAATTCATGGATACACGAGTGGGGTCAGGATTGTGTGTCCTTTTTATGCCTGACTCATTGTTTGATAGAAACTGTTGGCTTGGGTTTCAAGTGGCATTTGTGGGTGGCTACAGCAAACCTCAGGACAAGTTGAAAAGCTTAGCTCTTAGGAAATGTCACTCACTCAGACATGAAGTCAGAGTCGAACCAATGAACTAGCGGCAATTCATCATCTGAAGCGTTTCTGTTACACCGCTGATGTATTTACTTCATGGTCTGCAGTGAAAGAGAATGGACTCTTGTTCTGCACTGCCAAGGTGTGTGTCAGTGTGAGTCCAGCTCAGGTAGGTACCCACAGCTTCTCTGACGTGGAGCATTTCACAAGGACTAGGAAAATGTCAAACAATGTAAAACTATCCTTATAGACAACCATCAGGAGGAAGAAAAAAAAGTGAAGGAAAAAATGTCATTTTAGATTACAAGATAAATCCACACATTCTGTGGTGCTCAGCCAAACATGATTCTGAGATACGTCCTGCATGTATACACAGTATATCTTGATCATTTGATACCTTATCTACATTAAACACTGCAAATCTGGCACCAAGAGTGAATTTTCCTAGTGATACCCTTGACATCTACTCATCTTGGCAGCTGTGAAATATGACAGTTACTCAAGTACTGTCCTGTACTGTGCTTGTACTTTACCTGCATATTTCTATCGTTCTATTTTTTGCCTCTACTGCACTGTATGTCAGCGTGAAATATACCTTTTACTCTACTACATTTACTTTACAACTGTAGTTACTAATTTCTTTCTGAATGCTCATTTTAACATACAAAATACAGAGCAAAAATTTCCATTCAATGTCTAAAATGTCAGACATATGTTTTTTGTTGAGTAATGTACTTTATATAAAAAAATATCTAAAATATCTAAAATATCTATCTATTTATCTATAATATATCCAAGGTAACAGTGCATTTCCTGCTAGCCAATGCTAGCTAGTTTCTGTAACTAAAGAGAATACAATACATACATCAGAGACTGCGGAATGAAGAGGGTGGGGACGTGACTAAACGCAACATGAATAAAACTGTAATTACCTCATCCATGTACACGATTTCTGCCTGAGTCATGTCCACATCTATAGTCATGTCAGGTGGATTTTCAGAAGCAATGGTGGTTGTTTAAAAGTGAACAGTCAACTTTAAAAAAGAAAAAAAAAAGGATTGTATCAAATTTCAAAAACAGTGCTTTTATTTTGAAATACCATTACAACATGCAGCTATAGAGGCGAAGTCCCTCTCCTTCCAGTGTGCCCCCTTGGACCTACTTCAGAAAAAATACTAACAGTAGTCAGCAGTGAAAGACCATTTCAATTGTGTCATGAACTACACATATGATGTTTGTCATCTTAAAGAATAATTGGACAAGTCAAGAAACTTGCAGCTCATGGTATCTTTGTCCTAGGTTAGTTTTATGTGAAACCTGTCACTGAACTACATCTTTCATCTTAAACAATGTCAGCACCATAATCACTGTTCCTTGTGATGCTATCTTACCTTAAGTGACCTATTGAGCGACTCCTGGTCCTTTTATCAGCTGTTACTTGTGTGACTGCATCTTAATATGAAAACACACAGGCATCGTAACTTCAATGGTTAACGTTACCTTTTGGAGCAAGAAAGTTGTGACATCACATTGACTTTCTTGTCTTTTAAAATGACAACTTAAGTTGGCAAATATCATACATGTAATTTGTGGCATAATTCAAATGAGAAAAAAAAAATATTTGTCTCATGTCATAGAGAATACTTTTTTTCTCCTGAGGAAAGGTCCCACTGTGGTTCACTGAAAATTGAGGCACTTTGCCTGCTCTGTCAATCATGTGTCCCTCCACTTGCACCCTCGTCGACTGTAGCAGTTGTCCTCCAATAAGTCAAACTTACTGTCAAATGTTGCTTAACCAACCTGGTCGATACAATCCTCTAAGTAAAGGATATGAATTAGTCTTTAACTCTTAGCAGTTTAACAGATTTATTGAATAGTTGCAATTGTTGCAGGTGGGTTGCAGGGAGAAGAGGAGGAATAGAGAACAGCGAGGTAATGTTTGTCCGGCAGAGGTAGTGGTGAACTGTGGTTAGCAAG
This sequence comes from Lutjanus erythropterus, assembly GCF_056507025.1. Classification (NCBI taxonomy): domain Eukaryota; kingdom Metazoa; phylum Chordata; class Actinopteri; order Lutjaniformes; family Lutjanidae; genus Lutjanus; species Lutjanus erythropterus. Next base: position 1,634,073 of record NC_139324.1, on the reverse strand, counting down.
CAGACAGGCAGGCAGACGATCATGGTGGCAGAAACAGGTATCTGATGATGTGTGGACGGAGCGCCAAGGTTGATAAGCTGCAGTTGTGCACTGTAGGTATATCATTTGCTTTCTGACCCTTGGGGGCTCATGAGCATAATGTGGCTTTAGCAGATTTTCTCTGGCTTGAAGGAGCGATCAAACACTTTTGTTTACAAAATAGCCTTACAGTGTACGGGCCTGTGAACTTTAAATGGTTAACTCACAAGTGGCTTTAGAGCTACAGCCTGGCGGTGGCGCTCAGCCCAGCGATCTTTTGCCATATACAGTCACTGACCAATCCCATTAACAAAATCAGTCAAAATTTTAAGCTAATGATTCAAATCAATTCTGAGAACTGGTAAGGGACCACACAGCGTCTGACCAAATAAAAGATTGTGCAGATGAAAGCCAGTGCTTTCGTGCATGAATTATGGCTGATAACATCAGCCACAGCAGTCCCTTCTCCTGTTCTCTCCCCATTTCTATTCAATAGGCGTGCAACATTGGTTTTAGCATCAGATGAAAACAGTCCAACACAACCTGGCTCTGTGCATGGTATGGAAACAGTGCCAGCTTTTCCTTTGCTCACTGTTTTAGGATCTGCCTCAACATGAGATTAGCTAGAACCACACGTGGAATGTCAATAATGGAAATGAACTCAAAGTCATGACCACCGATTTCACCAAGGGTGTGCAGGGGGATATCTCACAGTTTGGCACTTTATGGTAAGCACATATGCACAACTGGACTTGGACAGAGATAAAGGCCCCACACAATGTATGATGAAATAAAATGTTCAAATGGCTGATTACTGGAAGTAGAGAAAGTGGAGCAGAGGAGTTTACCAATGAGCTGGCATGCATGGCAAGACATTGCGTTTCAACCAAGGCCAAAAGAAATAGTGCAGGACACAGTCATAAGTTTTTATTACACCCAAATGTCCACAATCATCAGTTTTCAACATCAACTCATGAGAGTTTTTCTGCACAATATTCTGGAAATTTGCTTCACCAACAAAATCACCCTCACAACGGAGAAAGTAACAATGAGCAACATCTCTTATTCTTTCAACTTACAAAACCTCATCCCACAAAGTAGACGGATGAATCAGCCCTTAACCAGATCTTCCCTCGAAACAGATGGAGGAACATCAGGCAGTGAAACCACATATTTTGCAGTCACCATAGTGTCACTACACACTTAGGCAGGCGGGTCTGCAGCAGTCAAATTACAGCTTTGTGCTCACGTCACAGTGCAGGCTGGAAAAACACCTGGATGTCTCTGTCCATGCTGTTTTACAAAACAGCAGGGGCATGAGAGTATGACCGATGCTTAGCTTTTGATTTAAACACCAGACATGGGTCCTTTCATTTTGGTGCCCTCATTGTTTGTGTACAAGGATTTAGGCGAGGGACCAGGCTTAAAAAATTGTTAGCATCCCCACTTTTCCAATGAAATCAGGAGCACACACCTCTCTATATCAAAATCATCAGCCAGTACAGCTGCTTTAAGCACAGTTTAGCGTTGAGGGGTCAAGTTTTTAAATTGTTTCAGCACAATCATCTCACAAAAACTATCAAACAAATGAGCTTTAATAGCAGAAAATCAGCAGTTGAAGTGTGACATTAAATCACAAGCGGCACATTTGTTGGCCTTTACCAATTTCTGAAATTCTGGCAAAATGAGTCAGGGACATTCATACAGCATAATTAAAACAGTCAGGAGGCACAAAGCAAAATATGCCTCCTGAGCCCTCCCTGTAAGGACGGACTGAAACATTACCCAAAGCCATTTTTTAGCATCTGCAATGCATTTAATACAAAACTCCCGCCAAAAGACCTCATTCCAATAATGACAAAACCACAGCTTTAAATTTGCCCTGTGTTTCTTACCCAAAACACTAACACCACAATGCTGAGCCATCTGTGCTAACTGCTACTTAGTGTAGCTATTTACAAAAGCATCTGTAGGTGCATTAAAAAAAACTCCAAAAAGGGGCAAGGAAGCCAATAATTGAAGAACTCATCTCTACCTATTGATTCCATATTGTTAGGTGTTGCCTAACAATGGTAAGCTTTCTAGCTGTTCAGGCTAGCGTTAGCTAGCAGCATATTACTGTTCGAATCCCAATCTCCAGTTCTTACCGAAGAATTAACAACCACATTGATTGCGTCTACCCAAACATTTTCTTCCGGTTTAGCCCTTCTTTTTTTCAGAAATAAAAGCATGACTACATCAAACTGTTTAAGCACAACATTGCGTTTATATATGCTTCCTAACAAGATCACATAAGATCACATTCCCCATGAGATCACGTGAGATTTTGTTCCATCCCTTGTACATAATCTTAGCAATATAATAAGGCTTAGAAGTAAAGTGGAGGACTTTTGGGGAAATTGTTTTTATTTATTTTTATTTTGGGGAGGTATTATTTTATTGTCAGTGTTATGACGTGAACATACAATTTAATTTTCCATTAAAGAAAAATTTACAAAAATGTGTGTACTGTGTTAACTATAGTTCTTAGAAAGATAGCAAATCAGAATCAGCACATCAGAAGTTAGCCAAGAAAATTACAATCAGTGCGTCTGTAACAAGGTCAGTTATGTAGCAGTAATATGTATAACAGAGTCAGATCTACATTTGTAATATGCAGTGTTATAATTACACAAAATGTGTGTAAATAGTTATGACCAGACACATTTAAGCCAAATTCAGTGTGGAACATTTGAGTGTCCATATCCCTATGTTCACCCTGTCCTATAAAGGGTTATCTCCTGCCTTTACCTCCTCCCCCTTGCTTTTGTACTCCACGGAAGATGTAAGCAACATTGTGCTCAAAATAATTTGTGTCTTAGGATTTCTTGTTACCTCTTTGCTGTCAGAAATAAACAGAGATCACCTCCAAAGATATCCATAGTCTGGGCTTCTTCATCACAACACAACAAAGAAAACACTAGATTCCACCCGCTATACAACTCTACAAAAAAGACACAGCCTCAGTCTCCTCCAGTGACAGGTGCAGGCGGCGGTATGTCTTGCAGTGGTGGAAATGTGGTGACATTGAAACCATAATGGACTGCTTCTTTGAAAAATCTAACTACTAATACTTGAATTGCAAAACTAACTAATTACATTGCCTGTTACAACAAAAAAGTAATCTGAGGACACTGTTTTCTGTTAGCACTCACAGTGACGTTAGCAAGCTGACAAACTAATTCATATCATGTTTTAGGATTGAAAAAAAAAAATGCGCTTTCCAGTCTGGAAAATAGCCCAATAGTGCATTAGTGTTCTTTTTTGGACCAACGGATCCCCTTGTGACCCACAATTCTGAATGTTAAAAAGTGGCCATATGGTCATCTACAATTAGCCACAGATGTACATGTCATTACTGGGGTGTTTGGAGTCTCATAAATAGTGTAGTTATAATCTAAAGATGATCACTCATATAACTTAATTTTCCCGCTGAGGGTGAAATCACATATTGAAACAGGTGTCAAAATATTGCCTGAGTCATATCTCCTGCAGCGCTCATTAAATTCCAGACTAGATCGACTTGGCGAAAAACCTTTTAGTGTAAGCTGTTACACTGAAGAAGCTGTTTACATCCTGGCAGTTCAAATGTGGAAAGCCGTTGCAAAATTTATATTTATGGATGCTGTATCTCTGCTTTATTTATTTTATACACATAAACATGGCTCACCTCCTCTTCAGCCATATTTTGCCTTGACATACATGCAGGGCGTTCAACTTTGGTTCAACTTTCCTGTCTTTTCCCATGACAGCATGATGTGTACACATTTATTTAAAGTATGAGAACGCTGTGCTTCCAGGATTTGCGGGGAAGTCCCTCTTTGGCTATATTGGGGTGTGTGTGTGCTTACAGACATGCCAAAGCATCGGGGCATTTAATCCTGTCTACCCGTTCAAATAAGTATTATTGTATGCCAAGCCACTCTTACACAAGTCAGTTTTAATGGGTTCAGTGGAATGTATCCAGTGATGATCTTAGGCTATCTATTACTGAGTGAGCAGCTTCTGTTCATCGATGCTGAAAGGGACACCCGCTTATTACACACATGCACGCAAACATAAACATTCCCACACATGCATGCACCTTGACACGCTGTCCTTTTGTTGCCCCACAGCCGCAAAACTGATCAGAATTTGGTGGAGGCAAACGTACAATCCAAATAAAAATAAAGAAGATTAATTAGTTTTTGTTCTGAAACCTGAGACAGTAGTGAAGACCACTTTATGTCTTTTTTGCCTTAAGGTGTTGTCTACCAGGGTGGCTTCCACAGTCTCCGGCACGCCCATTAAACTGTGTTGTTAAAATCAAACTGAAATCTCTGCCTCACCTCGAGGAGCCTGTCATCAGCTGTGTGATGTATAGTTTTTAATTTATAACATGAAAAGAATCCAACAGGATTTCCGTCTGGCTTTACTGAAATATTCATTAGCAGTTACCTTAAAACTAAAAAGGCTGAAAAGCAGTGTGTCCCTACCCCTTTTGGTTGAAATTTCTAATTTGTTGCAGCTCTGACCACACCCAACAGTGATGTCACAGACTGCTGACACAGCCTGGTATTTCCCACATCACTGAAGTGATAAAATTATGTTAGCGACTCAGCAAAAATAAGATTTTCAGCTGCTGTTAAGTTCCTCTTAAATAGGTATTAAGTGCTGTGAGTCAATATTCCAATTTATTGTGATTTTTGTTTGCTAGGCCATGGGAAAAAGCTGAGTCATACTCTTCTAGAGACTGTATTTCATAACAGATTATGATATTTCCACACAAGTGCATATCACATGTCAATCAGTTTTATTTCAGCAGTATCATTGCCATATTGCCTGTAAAAGTAGTAAATTAAACACATATACACATTGAAATAAACTGATGCATTTAGCTGTTTCTGCTCAGCAAGCTGGTGCTGTGATATAATAAAGAAGATGATAGATACAATTTTCAGTTAATAGAGCCTCTGAAAACTGCACGCAGCTCAATATGAGTTTTGACCCTTCAAGTGTTGATCATATATATTTTAAAAAAATCAATCCAGCAATCCAAAAATCGACTTAGAAATCATTTTTAAAAAGTCATGATACTTAAGAGAATTGATTTGTTTCCCATAGCGTTTCCCCTGGGATGGAGTTTTGGCCGCGGAGGTGAACCATGCGTGGAAAGCATACATGCTGGATGAAAAAAAAAATGGTGCACTCGCAAAGAATGCTTGGAGGTTTCCGTATGTCTGCTGGTACCAGATGGCTCTTGAGGCCTAACTAGTCTACAGAATGTTTGAAAGAATTGTTGACATTCACTGGATTAAAATATATCAACTTATTAACTTATAGGACTGTTTTCCCTTCAGAGAACGATAATCCTGACCTGCGATCAGCATTTCTTGTTTCATTGTTGACGTCTACTTGGTACTTGTTCTTTTGATTGTGCTGACAATTAATTGACTTAATTGTTAATTGACTGTCTGTTTTCTTTCCTCAAAGGTGAAGCACCTGTTGTACAAGATTTTCTCATGCTGTCACTTAAAATGATCACTCTTTTAAGAAATTTCATGGGTCTGGGGTTCCCTTCTAAACACAGTGTCAGCTGTTGCCTGCTAACAGTGTGAGCATGGATGATTGGGTTGATAACTTTAGATCGTGGGCCTCAGAAACTGATAAACATACTTTTTTGGATGGAGATATTAACACTCTTCAAATCTGACACTGTAGTGTAGGTTTCTGGTTTTAGGAAACTCATTTATTCAAATTAAATTAAATGCAACCTATGTAGCCTTGATGTTGACAAGCTGCACTGCATAAACTTAGGGGAAAGCTAAGTGACCCTTCAATAAGCCCCACCTCCAAACAGCAACTGTCCAATCACAGCTTAGTAACTGTAACTAGAGCTGTCAAGCTTTCCATTTCAGTGTACAGGAGGCCAGGGCACTCATCTTTTTGTGAGTATGGACAGTGGCATCTTTTTGTAGTCTCTCAAAAACATGAAACACAAGAGCACACGTGGTGAATGGATTCACCTCTGTTTTCAACTGCTCTAACATTAGCTGCAAACGTTCGCATGTCCAGCTAACTAACACTAGCTTACCAGCTGTGGTAACTTTACCTCCAGACAAACTTGTTAGATACCACTGCATTTGTTCTGTGGGGGTTTGAGGAGGAGGATGTGGGCTGATGCAGAATCAAAGTGGGTCAATGGTAATGCATCTCACTCTGGCTCGCTGTCTCAGGTCAAAGCTGAGTTAGCTTAGCTCTGTCTTCCATGATCGTGGTCCAGCTGGTGTGCTGTACTAATCAAGTCCCTGTGCTTCCTTTTCCCTTGTTAATGAGTGTAATGAGTGTTTCTATCATCCATCATGTAGATATACCTGCCATCTTTCACCTTCCAACCAGTGTTCGCTGAGATGTAAGCTAGCTTAGCCTCAGTCTTTTACCATTAATGTTGTATCATGTACGCAGCTGTCGGGTAACTTTAAGTTTGCACTTTCACAGGGTTCTTGTTTTAAAACATATTAGATGGAAACATTAAAATGTCAGCTGGAGATGGATTTCTTGACAGAAGGAGTTAGTAGTAGCTGACATCAGCCTGCTACACTTATAAAATCTGCTTGTGAGTCATTATTTTAGCCAACTAAATCAACTGTCATCAGCTAGAAATGAGAAGTTGCTTTTGTTTTCTCCTCTAAGGATTCAAAGACCTTGAGTTTCAACAATTACTCCCAAAATCAATGTTATATCTGCCAGCATTATTACTGTAAACTACATAAATGCAGTGCGAGAATGGGAAGCTTGGTAGGCTTAGCAACGGTAATTAAGGAGGGCACGACTTAGCGAAGGGTCAATGTATTATTGACTTTGTTTGCATTTTTTTAAGTCAATTCAATATAAGAAGGCCTCAGTGTGTTCAGTCACATATAGATGACTGGTGCTTACTGACGGATGGAAAAAAGTTGCATCATATGAAATGGGGGGCACAGAGTCCACACACACAACAATACCCAGCAAACTGAAACCACTTGAAGTGATTTACTATAATAAAACAACAAGAGTACAGAAGTGCTGACACGTTGTTTGTTGTGCTAACAGACCAGCTGAGGACTTCAAAAGACTTCTTAGTCATAGAGGTTGAACTGGAGTGTTTGAGGAGTATAAATCTGACCTAAAAGTGTCACAAGAAAAAAAAATCAGAGGATCGTCAAAGTCATTAGCATAAATGGTCTGATACCATGGAAGTTTGAACAGTGTTGACATCAAAGCTATAATGCAAAGTTGAAGTTTTACTCTACTTATTTTAATTTAAATAGTGGAAAAATGACAGTCTCTTTTATCATGCAAAACACAACGTATACAATATGTATACATATATATATATATATATATATATATATATATATATATATATATATATATATATATATATATACATGGCTTTGATTATGGCCCAGTGTGACACCACACATGGCGCTGATCTGATCGGGACTGTGCTGCTTGGCTTCAGTTGCATGTTGGATGCCTCACAACCACTGGCTTGCCAAATCTCTGGGTTTTACTCCTACAAACAGCCGACTTGGGGGATTTGGTTCCCCAGTAATTGTTGTGTGCGATCATCGCTGGGCTCTCCCCTGCTTTTTGCCATGGCCAAGTGGCCATTGTTGTAGTGTTGTTCCCAAGCTGTAATCATAGGCAGATGGCTGCAGGCCTTACCACTCAATAATAATGGGGCTTTCCCCATACAAATAAATGAAAAGTGCTCACACAGAGAGGTGTGATGTAAGGTGTTTGCAGAGAAAGATGCTTATTTCTGTGTTCTGAGACATCCAGAGTTTGGATGTTGGGTTTGATACATTGCCACTTGGCTATGACTGTTTGTACAGAAGGATCACAGCTTGTCCGGTCAGTCTTCCAATATGACAGCATCCTGTTTTCTGCTGGCATGCCAGCACTTCATAATTATTTTTAATTTAGTTAGTTTGAGTATATACAAGAGATGAGAAAGATCAGTATCATTTACATAAGTAATAACAACAAAATTAAAGGTACCCTATGAGATAGTGTTATAAACAAAGTTATGTTCATATTAGTTTCTTACCAGAATGTGCAGTGTGCATCTTTGAGACCAACTAAACACATTTAATACGGTTAAAATATTTCCAAAGCCAACTGTGCAAAATTTTTAATCCAACATTGTTTACATCAATTTTTACATTAATTAACGCCTTCCCTTCCTTTGTTGGAATTTGTCAAACTTAGGGTCAGGATGCAAAATAGGTTGTGGACCCATTTTTGTTAGGTTGCCAATTGGCTAAAATGAGTATTGTATTTCTTCCAATTAGGGCAGGATACTGCAAGAATCTGGCAACACGATGCATATCATGATACAGGGGTTACGATTTCATATATTGCGATATTGTAAACAAGGTGACATGCAATTTTTTTTTTATATAATATAAAGAACCCTCCACCACGGATAAAATCTCTATTAAAAAACTTAACCTTTTCTGCTGTCAGACCATGAAAACAACATGGTTGTTGGGTTGTTGGGCACCGGTCATGGGTTTAAACACATCACAAAATGAACCACTGCCACAAATTTTGCATATATCATAATACAGTGTTTTTGGGAATTGACACAGTTTCCGAAAACATATTGCAATACTAAAGTGTATCTTTATTTATTTACACCCCCACTCCCAATAGTAATAGACAGTGTGGAATAAGAGGCAGAAAACAGCTGTCAGTGATGGCATTCATTAATGAATAAAACGCAGTGGCAAAATACAAGTGGCAAGAGTGCAGAATGAAGAGTCATTCATGAACAGCCACCTCACTGGTTGAATGGTTAAAACTACATATCAGCACAAAATTTACAATTAGACTACCAACATAAACCGCCCTCTTTTGGAACATAAAACAACTAACTTAACAGCCTACTCACTCCAGGCATGATGAGAAAAGTGGGCCATCACTAAAATATTTTAGTACGAAGCTTCGTTGTGATCTGCTCCATGCTGCCCTGTTAAAGTAACTGGATAACACTGTTACAATACACTCAACCATACTTGTATCCATTTCAAACTAAAGGCCTTTAAAGTTTCAGTGGAAAGTGCAAGTTTGTTTTGTGGTGGAGAGACATTTACTATTACAGTCAGCAAATTATATTATTGTTATAATATACTTTTATAATGAACTAAATACATTTCCTGTACATTTCATATACAAATTCATGTTGCATTGTTTTGTTTATCAGTAGTTTTGATGTTAAGGCAATTCTTAATGTAGCATAATGTAGCAACATATATTTGTATAATAATAATAATGTCATGGTTTTGGTTTTTTGTTGGTCATTTCCTGTTTTATTTTAGTAGTCCTGGCCCTCCCTCATGTGTCTTATCTTTTCTTCCTGTCTTTGTTCTTTTCCTGCTCTTTTTTTATTGTCATTGTGTATGTTCGTAATGTTTAGCCATGGCTTTTTGTGGAGCACATCTGCACAGAGGTGTTGTGGATGCAGAATCGGAGCCAGGAGTGGTGGGATCAGGACGTGAATGGCCGCTTCACAGAAACTGAGTTTCTCCAAAACTTTGGGATGTCGAAGGCCACCTTCAATTACATCTGTCAGTGCCTCTCCACAAGACTCGAGCAGCAAGACACCAATATGAGGCGACCCATCCCCCTGACAAAGCAAGTCGGAGTTGCGCTGTACTGGTTAGCAACAGGCAGTTGTTACCGTACACTGGCCAACCTCTTCGGCATTGCAAAGTCCAGTGTCTGTGGCATCATCCAAGACTTCTGCCAGGCCGTTCGCCAAATCCTAATGTCAGAGTACATTCAATTACCTAAGGGTGATTATTTCCGGGAGATAATTGACGGGTTCCGGCAAAGATGGGGTTTCCCACAGTGCGCCGGAGCAATAGATGGGTGTCATATCCCCATGATTGCTCCTGAGGAAAATCCCTGCGACTATTACAATCGTAAAGGTTGGCCCTCCATCATTCTACAGGGGATTGTAGACCACAACTTCTGGTAAGTCCTTTATGAAAGAACCTCTCTTCTATATCTTTTAGTTAAATGTTGTATCACCGTGCACTAGTGGTTTAAAGATGAGTAAACGATTGGCATTTCTCTACATAATTGTTTGCATGGTATTGAAATACTCATTCCATGTCCCCTCAATAGTTTCACCAACATCTACACGGGGTGGCCTGGGAGTGTCCACGATGCCAGGGTCCTCAAGAATTCCTATATCTACGCACTGGCAGAGAGAGGGGAGCTTTTTCCACCAGTGAGTTTTTTTTCTGTCACAGACCCCCTCCCTTGTATTTGGAGACAGAGCACATATGTCATTTTAACATTGCAGTTAGTTACAATATTAGTTAGGGGAAAAAAAATGGGTAGACTTACACATTATAATTTATCTTGTAAATAAATTTAACTGATGTAATATATTCCCATCATATCAAGACACTGAGGAAATCAATGGTATCCAAATACCAATTATGCTGCTTGGCGACCCTGTGTACACCCTGAAAACCTGGCTGATCAAAGGATACACTGACACAAACACCCTGACAGAGGCGCAATGCTACTTCAAGGAATGACACAGAAGGGCCAGGATGACAGTGGAGTGTGGGTTCAGCCGACTGAGTGGGAGTTTGAGATGCCTAGGGAAGCGTCTGGATGTGGACATCTCCACCATCCCCACCATCGTCAGTGCATGTTGCACTCTCCACAACGTGTGAGAAGTGCGGTGAAGCCTATGAGGAACCTGGTCAAGCTGTTCAGGAGGAGCAGAAGGAGGCCCTGCACAAGATATTCAGCCAGAGAGAGTCAGGGAGGCACTGAAAGAACTCTTTTATAGCCAACGTTTAGGGGTGTAAAAATATAAGTTTGGCTCTTGCTCCCTTTATTTTGCCCCACTATGGAATTTGACAAGCTCATGTTTATTATCCTTCTGTTTTGAAAGAGCTGTTTAGAGCTCCACAGTGTGAGTAGTAAGTATAGTACTTTACTCACATTTGACCCTTAGATATGTGCAAATTGGAAACATAATAAGAGCTATTTAATTAATTAGCACATGGCTTCTAGTTCAGTAACAAAAGCTTTAATTGACATTGTTGAACATAAAAACTCTATGAACAAAGTTTTCAATAAAAATAATAAAGTGCCAGTTCTGTGTAACGTAGTGTAAGTATGTACTGTTGTGTTTTTATGTTATTATTGGAAGAGAATAGGCTGTGGACAATAAAATAATTTAACAGTTGTCACAGACAGAGATATTCTGATCTAGGTTACAAAAATATTCTTCCATACAAGGGATTTTGTATTTGTATATATATAAAAAAAATACAGCTTGTTTCAGAGTTCTGCTCTGAAAATGGCTGACTTGTGTTCAAAATGAAATTTTAACAATAACCCATATTGGAATTCTTATGTCTGCAGGTTTAATAACATACATAGCAACATAACATCTGTAAACTCAACTAAATTCTTTTGCATAGTGCAATTCTTATGTATAGTGCAATTCATTTAACAAGATTCCAATCTCAAAATACTGTTTAATTTTCCTCCTCATCTGGAGGTTGGTAGAATGGTGCTGAATGTGCAGATGCCTGGCTGAATGGTGCACACTGAACCAGATCTTGAGGGTGTACTGGCGTCTGGCTGAAAGGCTAAGCCAAATCTGGGGAGTGTGCAGGAGCATGGTTGGTAGGTCGAGGCTGGGCCAGATCAGGGGGATGTGCAGGACCATAGTTGAAAGGTGGAGCCTGAGCCAGATCGTGCAGGAAGGACAAGAGGCTGGTTGGATGTCTCGCCAAATGGATGAGGCTGGGTAAAATTATGGTAGGAAGGTTGAGGCGGCGGTGGTCTGAAGTTGCAAAGGCGTGGAGGCTGGCCTGGTGCCTGGAAGAAAGGTGGCTGTAGGGGCTGGTTTGTCCTCTCCATAAACTGGGTGAACATAGAGAACATTTTCATCTCATGCTCATGCTGCGCTTTTTGCATCTTTGTGAAACTCGGTGTCATCTTGGTGGAGGGCACTGCTAATCGTCTCAGCAAAAACTTCAAGGGTCGCTTCCATTTTTGATTTTCTTTTTCTGCTCCTAGCAGATCCAGCTGTAAAAAGGAGAACAAGTGTTTGGTAGAAACTATTGTAGCATAATTCTAAACATAAATTGCTAGGCTACCAGCAGAGGTTAGAGATGAGTAGAAAGAGAAAGGGATGCAGTACAGTACATTTGTGAGAATACAGAGGTGTACAAAACAGTAATTGGTGGATTGTATATAAACACTACATTGAAATCACATATCCTTCTCTCTCACAAAAAATAAATATACCCCCCCAAACCCCCCCATTAAAATCTGATTCTCTGTACTACGTGCAGATGAGGAGCTTTCTTCAGCTGGAGAAGAAGATGTACTTTGGAGTGACTCGGGTCCTTGTAGGTCGCAGTGACTCAGGGGTCATAGGTGGGAGTGACTCAGGGATCGAATCACCTGGCACAAACAATGATATTAAAATGCTATAATGCTATTGTAACATAAAACATAGCTAAACCAGTGCTTCATACTGTGATCAGCAGGATGTGTCTGACTGACAATGAACGCAATGCTATATGTGCTACAAACAGCTGAGAGGCAGCTAGCTAGCCAACGTTCGCTAGTTAACTTACCTGTTTCGCCATCATCGTTGGTGGACTAGCTGTGCTCCACGTAGTTTCAGACTTGTCTTCTTCGCCTTCAACAGCGCTGTCAAGCAGCACTACTGGCTGAGTGCTCAGTTTGTCGCCAAAAATGAGGTCGAGCTCGTTGTAAAATGGGCAGGTTTATCTGGCCACTTCTTTGATTTGAATCTCTAGCTTCTTTGTGCTTTGCTTGGCTCTTCACCTTTCTCTGACATTGTAGCCAGGTCCTCCTGTAACCGCGCTTAGCCATCGCTTTGGATATTCTTTCATAAACTGTCCGGTTCCTATACGACCCCACAAGCTTCGCTTGTATGGAGGTATCACCCCAAATACTGATGAAGTCCAAGACCTGACTGTCCCCCCACTGTACATCTCCATCGTTGTTGTTGTTGTCATCCATCTTTATTCTGAAGTTGCCGCCAAGCAACCGGCACACAATTGTGACGATTGTCGCTCAGTCGCTCTAGAGTGACATAAAAGTCATTAGGCATGACATGACTGTTCAGACGGCAGGCGTTTTGCAAACAGTGTTGGGGGTAACAAGTTACAAAGTAACGGATTACTTTGGTAGGCTATAGGAAAGTGCTTTCCTGCGTTACCCAAGCCGTGTTTGCCTGTGTGTAAAGTTCTGATCTGTTTAAATGGTGTGTGTATGCATGCTGCCTGTGTGTGTGCTTACCTGGGCACGTTGCCATGGAGATCCATTTGAGTGACGTAGCTGCTTGTGCGAAGGAAGGAGAGAGGCAAATGGAGCTGAAGACGGAGACAGGGAGTTTCGGCCAGTTGTGATAGTCTTATTACTTTCAGTTTATTGCTCGAAAGGACAAAAATATTTGTATGAAATGCGCTCTATGCACAGGCGACAGGAGTCTTTCAACTAGTGCCAAGTCAATGAGCAACCTGTCTAAGCATTTGTCAGCACAGCATGGCAATACCAAACTTATATGATACGGCTGTGATGTTTGTCTATGAATCTACACGGTAAATTAAGAAACAGGAAAGTAAAGTAATAAGTGGTGAAGTTACTTTTCAAATGCAGTAACTAGTAAAGTAATCTCATTACAATACAGAAGTAACGAGTAACTAGTAACTAATTACTTTTTTTGAGTAACTACCCCAACAATGGTTGCAAAATATCAGATACGTATCCAATATAGTACCACCTCTGAAAGCAACCCAGGTCGGATTTTAAAAAATCTGATTTCATGTGACTTGAGCTGTTCACTCGGTCACGAAAAAATCTGACCTGAGTCGCATGTAGGCAAAAAGATCGGATTTGGGTTGCATTTCACTGCTGTGTGAACTAGGCCTCTGTGTCTGTGTCAGTTTGTTTGTTTCCCATGTCAGTCATCCCTGGATGTTCCCCTCCTGTGTTTGTGTAAGACTTTGTTTCATTTGTTTACTTCATTGAACCTTTTTTTGAACTGGTTCTCCTGTGTTGTCTGCATTTTGAGTCCTCCACCTTGTTGCCTATAACAAATAATATGCCCTTGAAGCACTTGTGCTACACTGTAAATGCAAACATTGTCCCTTACCTGAATTTACACTAGTTATACTTGTTTACGCTGAGTTTTCAATACTTTAAGTTAAGTTTGTGGCAGTATACACAACCTGATACAATTAAATTCTTTTACTTACTTTTACCATGCCAATGAATTTCTAATTTAGTACTTAGAACTTTAGAACTTACCTACATAATTAGGTTCAAAGTATATTCTTTTTTATTCTTTTCTTACTGAATGCAAAACTGTTTCATAATGTGGTTTTGTTCAGAAGTTTGTAAATAAATGAAAACTGAAAAATATTTTTAGTGTTTACTTGAAGTTTTCATTTTAAGTTTCTGGCAGGATTCATAGCATTCTGGATTTTTCACCTGCAACAGTATTTTGTGGTGCACTTTTGTTGTCCCAGCCGCCTCGCCAGATAGATTTCATTGGGGCACCTGCCCCAGTATTGATCTGCAGTGCCCCAGTAAAAATTTCACCAATAAAAAAAATCACTTCAGAGTTTTAAGTCTACATAGCATAGACTACAGCGCACATACTACTTAGTATGGTAAATCATTGCTACTGTATTCACTCCGCATAAACAATGCGCACATGGCTAATTAATATGGTAATTGTGTAGCGACTTTGGCTGATAATACTTCCGTGTCAACTCGAAGTCGAGAGAGCGAGAGAGAGAGAGAGAAAGAGAGAGAGAGAGGCGGTGAGGTAGGTAACGTTAGCCGACAACAACTTATTATTTTGATTTTGATTTGACTTGAACTGTAACTCCTAGATGAATATCAGAAAGTTATTCGCCCACAGCAGGGATAAAGCAGAGGAATGAGAGAGGTAAGTGAAGTCCTAGCTAGCTAGGCAACATAAGTCTGTCTTAAGTTAATGCTAAGTTAGCTAACGTTATTCCTTGTATCAAGACAACCATATTAATTTGCTGTACGAGCTGTGGGGGGAATTTCCAGTGAGTTTCATCAGCATGAAACATAATGTTGGTTATGGTCTGCTGGTTCTGCTCAGGACCTCTGCATCAATTCATTGCTCTTCCTTTTTGCTTTTATCAGTAATGGTTTAGAAGTCTAGAGTAAAGTGCACAAGTAGGCCAAATGCATTACCGCAGTACATTTCAGGTGGTTAATCAAAGATCTAGACAACAACATAGTCTGATATGATTGAATAGTTTAAAGAACTATTTATGTTTTTTTATGATAAATAAGTGCTGAATATGTATTTTTTCTCACGCACTTTGCACGCTCTTATGAATTCTTTGTGCCCCAGGTGTGCCCAGTACAGTATTAGGTCTAGTGACGCCCCTGTGTTGTCCTCTTCAGGAATTGCTCTTAAGTAATTTTTCTGTTTATTTTTCTCTCTGAAATGAAATATCTGCCCTCAGTTTCTTGGATTGTGACCACTGCCAACTGTCAGTCAGTGGAATAGCTTGAAACCCTTGGCAATTGTGCATCTCAGTGTGGCATGTCCCTTTGCCTGCATGCATGTACTTTTACACATGCCCATGTCCATGGCACAACAAAAACATGGAGCTACTGCTAAAAACATTGCGCCATAGTGGATAAAGTAAAAGAAACCTTTCAAATGGGACCCAGAACCATGAAAAGACACCCAACAGCATAAAAACACAGCATGGGATGTGATCCCCAATGTGGTCCCCAAGTCTTACAAACTTACACTGAACCGTTCACAGAAAAGTCATTAAGACAATGCCTGCAATCCCTGAAGTCCATTTTCACCACAGATGCCAAACTGGCCTTTCCACTCACCCAGCTGGTCCTGCAGTTGTGCTTGTTAGCTTTACTGGCCACAGAGCAGGTCGGGTTCAGTTTCAACTGACAAAACGATGAAATGCAATCAAAATTTGTGGCTTGTTTCAGCTTACGACACATTGCATGTGTGTGGATTATCACGCAAGCAGAGCTGGAGTTGCTTAAACAGTCATCAAGCCCAGAGCCATGCAATTCATAGAAGCACATGGAACGTGTCCAACAGGCCTGAGGAAAATTAGTGGATTTGATCCCATGCTCATAAATTAAAACTCGGAGTGAACGCAAAAGATGCCACGTTTGTTTGATTACATACAGCCACATGTGGGATGTCTTCACGGCTCGATCAAAATATTTTATCATGATATCTGTGGTGGCAATGTCTTTGTGGAGGGATTCCAGCACACACACAAATATGGGGTTGGAAGGCATCAGCAATTTCCTTGAAAATGATTGTGTTCTGCCTGAGGAAAAACATAGAAATTGCCAACTCATTGAACCCTTTCAAAAGTTTCAGCCTTCTTTTTTTTTACTCATCTCCTGTTACAAGTGCAATCTTGTTTTCTTCTGTCAGTCCTTTCTCTCATCTGATCTTTAAGAGATCAGTTTTCTTCTGATATTACTCATATCTGAGCTCCTTATTAACCTATATCATATTTCTTAGAACTGAATCATGTGTTCTAACCTGCTGGTGAAGCCCTTCCATTTCCAGCGTTGGGGAGTAATGAACTACTAAATTAAACCAGTAGTTTAAATACCTTTTGTATTGTTTAACTACATTCATTGCACTGTGATACAAATAGTTAAACGGAATACAATTTTAACTCCTCAAATACATATGTTTTGGGTGGGTTAAGCATCCCGAGCACAGTAAAATAATGAGAAACAGTCAGAGGGCAAGGACTTTGCAGATACAGCCACCACTGCACATTTCTAGTGGATCCTAAATAATGACTGAAAGAGATTATGTGTCTCAGTCTGTGCATTGTATTTAAGGAAAATGCCTTTAACGTCAACATACTACAGTCATGTTAGAGATCAACTTAAAGGTTCACCAAACATGAAAATTCAGTCATCTACTCACCCACGCCAATTAAAGGCCGTTTTTTATTTTTTTAGTCCATGAAACACTGCTGGAGTTTCACAGTGTTGCAGAATCTCCCAAACAATAGAAGTGAATGGTGACCAGCTTTCAAATGTTAAAAACAACAGAATAAAAACATAAAATGCCTCTGTACTGCTCGTCTGGTGTAATCCAAGTCTCCTAAAGCCCCAACATGCCAAGTTTAGTAAAAAAAAAAATTTACACTACGTTTTTAGCCTGAATCTTCACTGTAGATCCTTAGTGTGGAACCAAATTCATTTGCACATGCACACTGTCTGAGCTGGGTATGTGTGTGATGTGCAAATGACATGTTGGGACTTTAGAGACTTGGATTACGCCAGACGAGCAGTATAGAGGCATTTTATGTTTCTTTTCCAGTTGTTTTTTATGTTTGAAAACTGATCACCATTCACTTCCATTGTTTGGTAAATTCTGCAACACTGTTTTCCTGTGAAACTCCAGCAGCATTTGGCAGAGTAACAAAGTGAACCTGACCAAGGGTGAGTCGACAATGACTGAATATTCATTTTTGGGTAAACTATCCCTTTAAGCAACTTCCAGCAGATGCTGGCAAAGAAATACCAAGAGTTAGTATTAGGTGAGGTCAATAAGCTCAGATTGCAATTTTTTCAATTATTATTGAAATCATTTCCCTGTTATTCAGTTCACTGTTTCAGTCTCACTTACTGGCTGTTATTACAGAATACAAGTGACAGGAAGAGGAGAAACAATAATAGACACTCTCAAAGCCAAACTGCCAATCAGCTAAAGTCATTTCCTGTACACTGGTAGTTTAATAGACTCTCTGTGACCCATTTTTGTTATGTAATGTTTGTAACAGTTATTACAACACCTGCATGCTGATATATGATTTGTGTGGTTAAAGGGGTAGTTCACCCAAAAATGAAAAGTCAGTGATTATCTAAACACCCTCATGCCGATTGAGGGTCGGGTTTATTTTGTTCGTCCACAAAACACTGCTGGAGTTTCACAGGAAAACAATGTTGCAGAATCTTCCAAACAATGGAAGTAAATGGTGACCAGTTTTCAAACAAACAGAAAAAAAACAACTACAAGTCTCCTAAAGCCCTGATCTACCACTTGCACACCGTCACAACACAGATACCCAGTTCAGACAGTGTGCATGCGCATGTGAACATGGCTCAAAGCTAAAGATCTATAGTGAAGATTCAGGCAGAAAATATTATGCAAATACCATATTTTCAGGCGACTGTAGGAGACTTGAATTACGCCAGACGAGCAGTATGGTTTTTATTCTGTTGCTTTTTTACATTTGAAAACTGGTCACCATTCACTTCCATTGTTTGGGAGATTCTGCAAAGCTGTTTTCCCCGTGAAACTCCAGCAGTGTTTTGTAAACTACAAAGTTAAGCCTGGCCTTCAGTCGGCATAAGGGTGAGTAGTTAGTGACTGAAGTTTGGGTGAACTTTCCCTTTAAAAGTCCCAGTGCTTTTGTCCTCTATATCAGCACTCATAGAATGCCTCTTGTCAAATGAAGTTACTTGGTCAGAAGTGTTTTTTTTAATTTCCTTTTGATGATTTTATTTTATTTCTGGCATCTGTTTTGTCCACAGGAGCCTCCAGAATGAAAGTTCCTTATACCCCCTTTAAGTTTTTGGCATTTCTTTGTGTGTCATTATTTATTGAAACAACAAACAACTTTGGGCCATTTTACCATTGCCTCTCTTCTGACATTGTATACAAAACGAAAGTTAACATTCCTTGCATTTTCAAATGAATAGTGGGGTATTTCATTAATTTTTTCTTCACATATGACCTGTAAAGTCACATTTTTTGCTGGCATGTGACTTTTTTAAAATAATTTGTTATTATTTTACATTTTGTCATATTGCATGTCACATGTACATTGTCTATTCCATAATTTTTTCACATAGCAGTTCGCACTACTTTTTCTAAGTAGTTTTACATAACCAGACTAGATTTCTCCCTAGGGTAGCTTTGCTTTAGTTCACTAATTAGTAGCTTTCAATGCTCTGCTTTGAGGGGAACTAAGGCTAAGGAGTGGCTAAGGAAAGAGCACACTAAAGTGCCTAAAATGAAGCCATGTGAGGTCAGGTGTGGGAATCCCTCCCAGTGTGAAGCAGAGAGGGAGAGACAAGAGGGGTGTGGGCTGTGACATTCCAGGAAAGGTGAAGTCAGAGTTACAAAAGGATTTGTGGATGAGGGAAAACTGAGAGAAAAACCCGGGAACAGAACACCAAAAGCATCAAAAGCTATTAAGCAGCTAAATTATTTTTCTAGAGAAGCAATAAAAGGTATTCAACATTCCCACACTGAATCACAGAATCTGATTCCTGGAAAAGTCTTGCAACCCACACATGCATTTGGCCATGAGACACCTCCGTGTTGCCTTACCACTCTCCATTTCACCTCCAAGAAAAAAAAAGAAAACTTGATATCATTTGTGTAATGAGCTATGACTCAGTTTGAAAATGTAAACGTGAAACCCATATTCACCCTATAAGTCTTTTACTGCTGTCACTCTCCCCCGCCCCCCCATTTGTCTTTCCTCCTCCCCTCATACTGTGCTGATTTGTACAAGAGAGAAAAAAAGATGAGGACAAAGTCATGAGAAAATGAAACGATTCATTAAGATGCCCAAAGCATGGCCTAGTGGCTAATTTAGTGCTGGGTGCTGAAGCCTGTTATTGTGTACAAGAGCAGCAGGGTTTCATTTGATTTAGTGTAGGGAACATAGCAGACATAGCATGTGGAACATACACATAAGCACCATGGAAAGTATTCAGGTTGTAGATTTACATCTTACTACACCGTGTATGTTTTTTCGGGAGTTCCATGAAATCCTCTTCTACTTAACTCTGCTAAGTACAAGCACCCAGTAATCTTAGCCAGGGGTTTTCAAAGTCTGACTGAGGGTCCTCCCTCAGACAAAGCTGGGACCCTCCCTTAGGTTACTTGCTTAGTTTCACTAATTCCTGGATGTCTATCAGATCATGATTGTGTTATTTGATCCCATAGATACTCAACAACTGAGCCAAGATAGCCTAATATTGCTGTTTGACTTGACTTCAGATACACCAAATACATAAATAAGGTCTGTCCAAAGATATTTATTCATTTCTAAATCTTGTGTGTTCAAGTGGGAAAAACAATGAAATAACCCATTACAGTATCTCTGAATATTTAGTGACTAGGACGAGAGAGGACTGTGTGTTTACATTAATGATGCTTTATGCAAAGATTCCCAGATGTCAAAGTTTTTATGTAAAGCTGTCGACTATTTTATCAACACAATCTTGTTGCTGCTGTTTACATTCAACCTGATGCAATTCAGAAAATGCCCTACAGAATTATTAAATCTGTAGCCTATTTATTTTGTTTGATATTTTCACCCTATTCCATCCTGAATTTAATGAATCATCTGTGTTGTTTTTCTGTGCATTATGTAGGAACTACAACTCCAATTTTATTGTACAGCCCTGTGTTGTATAGTGATAATAAACGTGCTTGAATCCTTGAATTGAATCCTTGAATCTTTGTGTTATCCTTTTCATAACAATGGCTTTGGGAGCAATGGATTACATGTATTGGAATTCTGTGATTAGGGTACAAAAAAGCCAACTGTATTCCATTACCCTTACAGAAAAAAGACATAATTTACAGATCTGCAGATACATTTAGTAAAAGTAAGACTGGGCATTATTAGCTGGATTAGTTTTTATGCACAGTGTACACACATTACAGTGCTTCATGAGTCTCACAGCACCACTTTGGTCTTGAGTCAGTTCATTATCATGGCCTTTAAGGGATAAAATGCTTCTCTCTGTGGAAAGTTCAGCATGATTTTGTCTTTAAATCAGAAAAGAGAAGCAGCATTACAGTGACAGTTCTACCTTCAGCTGTGAAAATACTGTCATCATCCAAGAACTCAACACGTAGCTAATTTAAATAAAGATTTACAGGTAAGAATAGCCCTTAATACTAGCGACACAGACCAACAGCTGTCATTAGCTACACAGAAATTCAATAAGTGAGCTAACCTGTTTTTTGTGCTTCTGCCATGGGAAAGCCAGTTGTTAAGTTAAATAGTTTCCTCTCTGTCTTAATGATTGTGAGTCTGCATGTGGTCTTTTATTTTGAAAACTAACCAGATTCTCTCTGCTTTGTCTCTGTTGACACAGTATCCATCAAAAACAGACTTGCCACATATTTGAAGCGAAGAGGAGCTTCTGGGGCGCGCTAAAGTGCTGCTGGTGGAATCACAAGCATTGTGTTGAATGGCAATGATCAGCTCCAGCTGACGTGGCGCAGCCGTAACGCAACGCACCCTGGTGGAATCAAGCATTGCAAAACAGCACCTTAGCAGCATGCATGCAATACAATAATTAGGAATTCTCACCTGACACAAACATAAACAAAAGTAGACAACAGTACAGTAACAGTAACAGTAACAGTAGCAACTTATATGAGAAAAATCTATATGTGATCCATTTATAAATAAATATAAATTTATGTGTGTAAAAGTCCTCTGCAGAGAGTACCACTGTTTACTGATGGTGATTAGGCCATATGATTTTGAACAGAACTCACAATGTCTTTGTTATTTCTGCAGTGTTGTTAAAGGCAGTGTTGGGACTAACACGTTACAAAGTAACACATTACTGTAACGCTGTTATTTTTTGCAGTAACTAGTAATCTAATACATTATTTTTTAAATTCAGTAACTCAATTAATGTTTCTACATGATGCGTTACTCCGTTATTTTACGTTATTTTCTGTGTAGTCTCAGCTAGAGACTGAGCTGCAGCCAGAACAGTGTAGTCCTGAATCTTCCTGTGTGTGTGTCGTGTGTGTGTGTGTGTCAGCAGGGAGACGGGAGAAGACACGCTGTTTGGGCGTGTCTGTTTACAAGACTGGTTTCATCATGGCGTCGGCGGCGGAGCCCAAGTCAAGTTTCTTTACATGGAGATATTCTCACTACTTGACCTTTGTCCTGCACAAAGGAAAGAACATTTTAGTTAAATGTAAGTTGTGTCTTGGATCAAAGATCTTATCTACTGCCCAAAACAGCAATTCAAACCTGTTGAAACACCTACAGAAACAACATGCTGCGACGAAGCTAGTAGCTAAGAGTACAGACACAGACTCTGATTCCACTTCACCTCCACCACCTAAGCAGATTTTAACCGAGGGACTGACTGCTCCTGCTAACCAGGAAAAAGTTGATAAAGCCATTGCAGAGTATGTTGTAGACAGTGATGGGAATAACGGCGTTAAAATAAAACGCTGTTACTAATGGCGTTACTTTTTTCAGTAACGGGTAATCTAACTAATTACTTTTTCTATCGTTACAACGCCGTTACCGTTACCAACACGCCGTTACTGCGCGTTACTGAAGCTACTCACTGAAGCTGTCATCCGACTTGGCTCACACAGACACAGGAGCTGCAAATGTGTGTGTTTTTTCCCCTTTGGTGAGGGGGGAGGGGAGGGGCAAGATAACCGCCTAAGTAAAGATGATTGGCTAAGGTAGAGTAAGATTTCATGTTAAGCCAACCAGAGACATCAGGTGGCCGGGTGTTTACACACAAACCCAGCACATAGCAGCACGCACACACAACCTATCAGAGATAGCGAGTCTGGAGTCACAGGGAAAGACAGCGTTTTCGAGGTGGAAATACAGGCACTACTTTGATCTCATCGAGGTAAAAGGTAAAAATGTACATGTTGAGTGTACATTATGTCCCAGAGCATAGAGTTTGTCCACGTCCGGTGTAAGCAACTCCAATTTAATGAAGCACCTCTCGACGGCACACGCTTCTACTAAACTAGTGGCCAAAAACACTGTTGACACCGGTAATGATGACAGCAGGCCAGGTGCTGTTAATGTGAGCTCCGCTAACAAAGAAGGACACGGAGCCACGCCGTCCAAGCAGCAAAAGCTGGATTAAAAAAAAAAAAAGTAACGCAATAGTTACTTTCCCTTGTAACTAATTACTTTTATAGTGGAGTAACTCAGTTACTAACTCAGTTACTTTTTGGGAGAAGTAACTAGTAACTATAACTAATTACTTTTTCAAAGTAACGTGCCCAACACTGGTTGTAGAAGACATTCAGCCAATTTCTATTGTATTAATCTTCAATGCAAAAACAGTATTGAAATGAAGGCTATAAGGGCATTAATGGGAGACCTTTGTTTCTAGTAGCTAAGAAGTTACTTTTCACATTACTGCATTTGCCTTTTGTGTAAGTAATCAGTAAAGTAAAGGAGTTACTTTTGAAATAAAGTAGCTAGTAATGGTAACTAGTTACTGGTTTTCAGTAACTAGCACAAAACAGGTTAAAGGTAGTGTTTTGGGCAACTTATGTGAGAAAAATTGTAGAATTTATATGTGGAAAAGTCACAACCCAGTAAACTATCCCTACTAACTCTCTGTTGCTCTTAATTCTAACCCTAACCTCCTGCCCCCTTGCCCTGCCCTTTGCTGCTTCTCCCTGTCTTGCCTAAACCTAATCTCCCATCCCCTTTTACCGTCCCGTTCCTTGGCTTGACCCTTGACCCTCTCTCTCCCCCCTCCCCTTCCCCCCTTCTCTGCTCTCCCGCTCGTCTTTTTTTCTCTCTCTTTTGGCTATGCCTCTCCCCTCCTCCACAGACACAGAGGGCACGGCTAATTCAGCGAGGTTGTGGTTGAGATGGAGTCCCATTTCCCACTTCCGACTCCTGTTTCCCTGGCCACTCTCTCCGCCTCTTGTGCCTGTGCCACCTTCCCATGTAGCCTCCCTCTTCTACATGGGTTCCCTGACTATCCTGTCAACGATCTTTTCTTGCCCTACCTTTTACTGTCCCGTCCCTTGGCTTGACCCTTGACTCTCCGTCCCCCCTCTCCTTCACCCCTTCTCCGCTCTCCCTCTTCTTTTTTTTTGTCTCTCTCTTTTGGCTATTTTAGGCTATACTACCTACTACCAACAATTGGAGAAGCCCATTTTTCCACACACAGCGCAGAGAATATACCTAATTCTGGACAGGATGGTAGATGATAAATACATCTCAAGGTCTCAGGCTATTTACTTGAAGGGACAGTCTCCCCCTCGATGATGATATTTTTACCTCCTGCCCAAAATACACAAGGGTCCGGTGACGTGGACAGTTCTGCACAAAATCCCTCTGGGCCGCCCAATTTTTTTTGGACTGCAGTAGCGAATTGTATGGATCAGCTGAACTCCTCAATTACTTTGTCAACCCCCTCTCAACTAAGTATCCGAGTTATGTGAAGGACACAAACGATTTCAAGTCCCTGTCATTGCCCGAACACTGCCTACTCTTCTCAATGGATGTGGAGAGCCTCTATACCAATATTGACACACAGATGGGTATGGCAGCTGTTCAGCAACTGCTGGAAAATACCCAGAGGAGTAGTGATGTGTTGGTCGTGAACGATCCAGCTCTTAGAGCTGGCTCTTTGAAGTGAACGATGGGAACCGGCTCTTGATTGCGAGATGATTTGTTTTTTTTGACTCCTTCTTTCTGTTAAAGCCACACGTGATTGGTCAAGATTTGTGGTGTCGTGTATGTCCACACTGAGTAGAAGGGGGAGGGGAGGGGTTACAGACACACAGCAC
Organism: Lutjanus erythropterus; assembly: GCF_056507025.1. NCBI lineage: Eukaryota > Metazoa > Chordata > Actinopteri > Lutjaniformes > Lutjanidae > Lutjanus > Lutjanus erythropterus. The sequence goes on along the minus strand of NC_139324.1, from coordinate 1,609,349 downwards.
AGTGAGCACATGAACAGGGGGGAGGGAGCCGAGAGAGAACATGCACTGCAGAGAGAGACAACATGCTGGAAAGGTGAGAAAATAGGTTCGTTTGAGATGAACTGCGCCTCATCTGGAAAGTAGACGAGATCAGGTGGTCGCAGCAGGAGGTGGTGACAAAAATCTTAAGTCAAGTCAGACAGTGTTCAACAGACTTAAGAGAATAGAGGAGGAGGAAGAGACACTAACATCCTGTTAGATCACCTGTAGTACTGTAATCTTCAGATCATGTTCATAGCTGAAGAAATAAAGTGTGTTCTTTATCACTGATTGAAATTAAAATAGAAGAGATCCTTCTTTTGACACATGTAACATCTGTTCTTTTATCTGCCTTGTAAAGCACTTTGTTAGTTATTCTTATAAATCATATATATAACCTTTATTATTATCAGACACTAAATATCTGCTTGTTAACAGATTAAAATTTCATTGCACAACAGAAGACTGATATATCCAGCATTAAATATTACAATTAAACAATCACAATTAGTATTTTATGCAATATGTGGTGTTTGTTGTTAAAATTAAGCACTCTGCTGAATTTTATAGCACTCTGCTCCATGTTGAGTATGTTGAGTATATAAATAAAGCCATATGAATAATAAACATTTTATATAATGTGTGTTTTTTTTACATTAGTAATTTATTTTACACACAATTTCACATTATTTTTGGTAAGAAATTAATTTAAGCAACAAAAAATCTGAGGAGCCACTTGGGAGCCAAAAGAGCCGGCTCTTTTTAGTGAACCGAGCCAAAAGAACCGGCTCTCGAAAAAGAGTTGGAATTCCCATCACTACAGTGGAGTCCCGACCAGACAAATACCTACTGGAACTCTTGTACATCAACCTGACATGCAATGACTTTGACTTTAATGGACAAGCGTTCCTCCAAATTAAGGGCACAGCGGTTTTCCCCGGCTTAAGCCAACATATACATGGCCGAATGGGTGGAAACAGCATTCCTGAAATGTCCAAAATGCCCACTCATCTACCTCTGGTATTTGGATGACATCTGGGGGGTTTGTACCCACTCCAGGGGGGATTTTGACCACTTCATCTCCATCCTCAACAACCACCATGACTCCATCAACTTAAAACCTACTCTCCATGATACTGAAATTGATTTCTTGGACACTACTACCTTCAAGGGACCTACCTTCACCTTGACTGGCAAATTGGACACATATTTTTTATTTCAAGCCAACGGATTTGCATGCCCTACTTCACAAAGCGAGTTCCCATCCTTCCCATACCTTCCAGAGTATCATCTACTCCCAGCTGCTGCACTCAGAAGGAGGACTGAGATGCGGCAACCAAAACCCTTTTTCAGGCTCTTCGGCGACAGGGTTACCACAGGTACTTTCCCAGGGGGGTCCATAAGCGGATGTCGATGGGCAGCAACCAACAGCTGCCACATGAAAATGAGCTGGACAAATCGATGATCCCCATTGTCTCCATCTGCTCCTCCTACAGCCTTTGGGCTAATTGGCTAATTCCACGCATTGATATTTTATTGATATTTTTGAATAACGTTAATAAAAGGAACCTTCACCATGGATGCTGTCAATCCAGTTATCCATCTGTCACTGTTAGCAAGCAACAGCAGACACAGTGTCTAGACAGGAACCCCAGATCCACAAGATCTCACAAGAGTGAACATTTTGAAAAATGCAAAAGTCTCGCAAATTTGGGGTTCCCTTCTAGACCCAACCAGCAGACAGCAGCAATGGTGGTGCTGCAAGGCGGTGGAAAACATAACAGTCATCAGATTTGTCTGTTTGTCACAATGAAGTTGACTTTTCGCAATAGTCCTGACAGATTTTTTGTTTTTACCTGTGATATGACAGCCAGACACCACTTCAACTTTTTTGTGCAACACCTCCACTGACCTGGTAAGAGGGGTAAAAAGTCATAGAGTGTGTTTAAGAGAGGGGAAAACATCATGTCATACCGTCCTGTGTTATATCACAGAACTTTTCACCTTTCATTCTACTTGAAAGAAAAAATTGTCACTTTCTCCCCTCTTGTCGTCTCTCACACTCTCTCCATGGCTTTTCTCTTTTCCTCTCCCTTTCTGGACCATAAATCTTTCTGTTTCTTTCTAAGTGGATCCTGGGCGTTTGTCCCAGCCCCACGGCCTTTCTCCCAGGGAATTTATGAAGTCTTTGTACTCGTTTATCACACCATGACACGTCCTCCTTGACAAAGCAAATCAGTCCTTTATATTAATGGAATTTCAATATGATGTACTGCAGCCATCCACTTCTATCTGTAAACATGCTGAATGACCTCCACTGGGAGAAAGAAGAAGAATTTATATCTAAGTACGTCTCACAAGCTCCTTTCAGATGTGGAATACATGACATAGCTAGCGTCATGTATATGTTAAAGTAGTAGCTTTTTGGCATCCAACATGCTGTAGGTCTCCATTACATACATGTTCTAATCAAGTATGACAAGGTCCATACAGATTGTGTTTCAGTGCCTGTGCGGTATTTGATGTTCTCCAGCAGAACTAGCATTTTGAGGAGAAAGAAAGGAGACTCCATGCTGCACCAGGTTCCAATTTGCTTGATATGTTAGCAACACATAGTAACATTCATAGATATTTTTGGCCTCTTCAAGACAGCAGAACAAGCTGTGAATCTCCTGTTACACCATGCAAAATGGGTCAACATTAATGACGAACCCAAAAACTGCTAACAGACAGCTAACAAGAGGTATATTTTCCTCATGAGTTGGAGGAGCCCAAATCAGAGATAAAAGGAGAGTAAATGCCGAGCACATGACTCCAAATGAATGCTAACATTGCCCTCTGTCTACTGGATATGATGGGGGGCAATTGTTTGGTAACATGCTTGAGATAACAACATTATAATGTGGCACACAATTTCAGCTAAATAGTAGCTAAATGTTAGTGTGCAACTTTCAGTGAAGTAAAGAAATACAGTAGAGCACATGCCATACATAATACAATGCAATGATTTGTGGATGGAGTATTCATGACACCACCCTAAATCATGGGCACCAACTTGGTTTCAACAGTGAAGGGGGCAAAAAGGCCTGCGTTTTTCTATTCTGGGAACAGAGACATGCTATACTAATGTATCCCCAGAAATGCACTTGTTTTTAAGTTCTAATTTTGATAACTTTCAAAATATTGGTTATACTGGGGCGCCCCTGTAGCTCAGTTGGTAGAGGAGTGTGCGCCCCATGTGCAGCGGCTGCCAATTCAACTCCCACCTGTGGTCCATTTCCTAAAAAAAAAAAAAGGGTTAGGCAACACGGAATGAAACAAGAAGAAATGTGGGTTCATTTTGCCAAAGCCAAATGTTAGAGGTAAAGTCATCATCAGCTGCCATCTCTTGCAGTATTTCACCCAGAAGTGTTTTGGATTGAGTATAAATCTTGCACACTTTAGGCTTTTACTTTGAGTTTTGTCTGAGATTCCACAGGTTGCAGCAAAGCACTTGTTTAACCTCAGTCCAGCACATTTGATCCTTCAGTCACAGAGCGCACACTTTATATCCTCAAGGTTTAATGAAGCATTTCCACACAAAGCTGGTGACAGAAATCGTGTTGTGTTAGTCTAATTCAGATGGTAGAGCCACAAGTTACCATACTAATTTACAGTCACATGTGTGAATTCATGGCACTTTGTGCTTGTTTATCAATTAATTAAAGCACGTGGTGTGCTTGCAGTGGTAGTCTCATTGTGTAAATGAAATATTAAGAATATAGCATTTGCTACAACTTCATTTGTATTCCTTTCAAACACCAATAATTGGTGTTTTAGTCTCCTAGATTAATATAGAGACCAGGGCTTGTGTCCCACATGAAACTAAAATGTCATTATAGTTCTAAGGCACATAACGTTATGTGCATCACATGACTTTTGTCATGTGACTTACATGCTGCGAGTCACTTCAGTGACATGTGACCTTTGTTATGTGACATTGGACAACATGTATAAGTCCGCATCGCAGCATCCTCTAGCTGCATTTTCAAAGTACTCTGGAAAGCAACAACAACCTTCGAGACTGCAGCGTACATACTGAAGATGGCAAACTAGCACCTGGGATGCTAATGGTATGAACATAAACAAGGTAACAGTTGTTACCTTTTCATTTCCAGGGTTTTAGACATTTTAATATGAGGGCTTGCCTCCCATTGTGCAAATGTACCGACAAAACCAGCTCCCTTCCACCTCTGTTTGGCAAGGGCACCTGGCTGCACCCTGGGCTAAGCTCCACCCAAGATCATTGTGATTGGTTTAGAGAAATTCAAAGAAGCCGTAGCATTTTTTTCTTCCTATGACAGAATGAACATATGTGGAGCCAGACATTTCTCCAGCACTTAATGCTCTGGAGAGAGGTCTGACTATGCAAGACTGTTCAAACATTCAAACACCAAATGAAGTGAAGTACCGAAACATCCATCCATTTTGTGTCTTGCAATTTAAGCGTCTCTTGTTCAATACAAAGTAATGCACTGCATGTTGAGTAAATATGCTGAAGGAGCAGTTCAGGCACCAACAAAAAAAATGTTCTTCCACAAAGTAATTGAAATACTATATCAATACAACACAGTGTACACCCATGAATCAAATGAAGACAATAAATCAGATTTGCAATAACACAAAGGTGAGAGAACAGTCTCTGTACTGATGGAATTAACCAATCAAACAACATGAAGAGTCGGCTCTCAGAACTGTCTGCACATCATATGCCCAGGTATGTATTTGTTCAATGTGACAGGTGAATAGCAACCCAAGGTTCACATTATGTTCTCTCTTTTTTATGACCATGTAACCTCCCTTCATATAATGCTAAGCAAAACATCTGTTATAGTCATTGAAGCTGAATGTACAACAGTGACTTTAAAAACATGTTCTGTGTCAATGAATGTCATGGCAGTACATTGACAGTAGAGGCATTTTGTTTATTAATCCAAAGAAATGTACTCTTAGTCAGGACATTCTCAGAGTGACGTCTTAAAGTCTCTCACCCTTCAGATAAAAAAAAACACTTTGTCCACCTTTAAAGGCATAGTTCACCCCAAAATCAAAACTACTTTTTTTTTTTTCACCCGGGTCTGTATTGTAATGTATCAACCTAGATTTTTTGGGTTAGTTGCAGTTTTTAGGATGAAAGATGTCTGCCTTGTCTTGAATATAATAGGACTAAATTGCACTTGGCTTGTGGTGCTCTAAGTGCCAAAAACTTGTGTTTGAAAATTTTAAAATCAGTGTCGTAGACAGTGTCCACAGAGTTTGTTGTAAGCAGTTTCATGTAGAAACTACTTTTTTTCTATTCGAATGATAGTAGTTCCAGTAGATTCTGCTACAGAAAGAAAGTAGTTCCTTTCTCGTAGAAAGACAGTAGTTCCAGTAAATTCTACTACAGAAAGAAAGCAGTTCCTTCTAGTACAAAGATAGTAGTTTCAGTACATTACAAAGTAATTCCAGTAGCTTCAACTACAGAAATAAAGTAGTTCCTTTCTACTAGAAAGAAAGTAGTTTTGGTAGATTTCAGAAGTTCCAGTAGATTGTACTACAGAAAGAAAGTAGCTGCTTTCTGGTAGAAAGATAGTAGTTCTGGTAGATTGTAGCACAGAAAGAAAATAGTTCCTTTCTAGTAGAAAGAAAGAAGTTCCGATAGATTAAACAGTTGTTCTGGTTGATTCTATGACTGAGAGAAAGTAGTTCCTAAATGAAACTGCTAACACCAAGGTGTGTTGATCATCTCTAGTAATTGGGTCTTGGTTTTCAGAAAGAGAGATTGGTTTTAAATTTTTTTGGTGCCTTGGACACCACAACCCGAGTGCCATTTAGCTCCATTATATCAGAGAGAAAGCAGACATCTCTGCAGCCAAAAGCTCCAAAAGTCTGCAACCTAGAAAAAATCTAGATGGGAAATAGCACTAAACGCCAGGTGAATAATATATAATTTTGAAGTTGGGGTGACCTGTCCCTTTAAAGAGAAATAATTAATTAAATAAAGAGGCTTCAATTTGTCACTGATGTATTTATGCAACAGCAAGTAGACATTAGGATAATAATGCTGAGCTGGCGTTTTGGCAGGCCACCCTCTATCTGTTCTGGACTGAGTTTATATAAAAACCGGGGGGTCAGGCGTCAGCCACTGTGTAAGTCTGGGTTTACACTCAGAGAGGCACAATGGAAACTGTCTCTCCCTGCGTTCAACATCCTTAGTGCGGAGATTGCAGTCTTTGCATGTCTACAATGACTCCTGTAGAGTGCAATTAAAGCTTTGTTGGGAGGATTACTTCATACAAACACCCTAAAATACTCTGCGAGTTCTACAAAGTTACACTCTGTCTCGAAAATACAGTGAAATTGGCTCGAATTGAAAATGAATTGCCTTGTAGTTTCTCCAAGAAGCCTCAAAGGTAAACACTGGCTTAGCAAAGTCAATATTTACTGCACTTGAGGCCGTTATTTCAACAGGCCGGGCACTGTGGGGCCATGACTCGACCTCACTCATTTTCTGGAGCCTGTTTCTGTGTTGTTTAGCTCTTGAGTACTGTACCGCGGTCAAGCCATGAACTCAGGTCACACACACATGTAGACATCTTTTATTTGCCTCTTTTGATAAATGCTGATCAGTGTGACAGATTGTCACTTAGCAACTGCAGTCAACAGGGCCAATTTCAGAAGAGCGGAGCGTGATTGCCAGAAGTGGCTTTTGACATTCACCGTATACACTCACAGAATTTCCGTCCAATAGCTTTGTGTGTAATACGTTAGCCGTGTTATCATTGGCTCCGGGCACAAGAACCCCCCGATGACAAATATGGTTGCACAATCAGATTGCAGCAGGATGGATATTAACTGCATCCAAGTTAAGCATGCAAACCTGGAATCTGCTAATGGTCGGCTGTGGCACTGTGGAAATTTTTCTGATACATCAGCGTGATTTCTGTCAGGAGGTTTAACCATCCTAAGAGCCAATTAGAGATGATGGCTGTTTTATTTTGAATAAATTCAAATCTTTCAGTTTCATCAAAGTTTCCCATATGCTTGCTCGGCATTAGTAACAGATGTCATAGAGAGGCTGATGATGTGACCAGCGGCAGATGCACTGTAGTGTGTTACAACTTCCTGAATATAATGACCCTGGCTTAAATGTCATTATCTTAACTCTCTGTGGCATCGCCCTCTCAATAGCTATACAATGTAAGTGCACAGCAGTTTAGCTTATATTACCCTTTAAATGTGGGGAGGTGAAAAGTTTTTACCACCATTATGTGAATCTGAGGCTTTCAATTGTCACACTGTGTTGTATCACCGGTGTCATGAAAGCCATGTCTACTGCCAGACAGGCAAAAGAGAATAATTAGCCAGTCAATTAAAGGATAAAGATGGTGTTATTCTATATTTTCAACAAATTTTTGATTGTTTACCCCAAAATCTAAAATACATATTTTTCCTCTGGCTGTAGTTCTATTTATCTATCTATACTGTTGGTGTGGTTAGTGTGAGTTGCCTTGTTTTTAAGATATTGGCTGCAGAGATTTAAGCCCTCTCTCAAATAATGGGAATAAATGGTACAAGTTCTGTTTTGCTCCAAGCATGAAAATTCTATTAAAAATTCTGCATCAGTGTCTCTTTCCAAGAATCAAGACCCAGTTGCTCAAAATAATCCACTTACCTTGTTGTGAGCAGTTTCATGTAGAAACTACTTTATTTCTGCAGTATAATCTACCTGATATACTAATAGAAAGAAAGTAGTTCTTCCATTAAACTGCTCACAACAAGGTCTGTGAATTATTGCGAGCAACTAGGTCGTGATTTCTGGAGAGACACTGGTGTAGAATTTTTCAAATGTATTTTTTGGTGCCTTTAGCATCACTATCCGAGAGCCATTCAGTCCCATTATATCAGAGAGAAGGTAGGCATCACTATGGTCGATATCCCCAGAACTCTTAGGAGAAAAAATGTATATATATTGAATTTGTGTGAACTGCCCCTTTAAGAATGGATCACAAAAATATAGTTCAATTTAAAAAAGAAAAAGCCTCAATTTTCTACAAGAGCTGGGCACTGTAGTTTTTAGCAAACATCTTTCAAACAGTAGTAAATAGAGTACTATTTTCAGCAGCAGATTAATATGCATTTGGTAAGCTTGTGAGCATTCACAGCAGCAAGATGGTGTGATGTGGGACTATCAAAATAGATTACAGTGTGTGTGTTGATGATAATAAAGGAACATGTCATCAAGTGCCACATTGTGGCTCATTGTCACTACTGAAACCAGCTGTGCAACACTCACAGCCTTAATCACAATCAATGCAGCTTCGCTTGCAAGACGGATGACAACAGAGCTGAAGTGTAGAACTACTAAATGTAGCAATAATGCAGGTGAAGTGGAACATTAACCATTACATGTGCTTCATTAATAATACTGACCACTGCTGTTGTGAGCAAGTGAGTTTTAAAATACAAATCAAAAAGTAAAACATTTTAGTCAGTTTTATGACAGACAGTTAAGAATGCAATCAGAATTATGTTGCACCTATGTCATTGATGTTTTACAGGTGAACCACACCTCTCATGTGCTGCTGTTCATTGAAAGGGGCCACTCTCATGTTCCCACGGTCCAATGTTACCCAGACTTATATGTATGACACATAATAGAAACATGACAAGGGTCCTACGTTCACCAGTTCTATACATATGCTCTCTCAGAGGTCTTTGTTCCCAGGGTTCTATGTTCCCCAGCTTTAAATAGCACATAATGGGTTAGAGTGTAGCAAAGACCAAAGGACCCTGGGAACATAGGGCAATAGGAAGTGGGAACTTATAAACTTGGGAACATAGGACCTTGGAAACAGAGGACCCTGGGAACCTAGGATCTTGGGAATTTAGAGCCTTGAAAACTTATGAAACATTATGTAAGTTAAGTCAGTTTTTATGTGTTATATGTTGTTGTTACATTGGTTGGAGTTCTGTTTCATATAATTTTACGTTTTTGTAATGTCTTTCTTTGTGTATTGTTCTGCATATAGAGATAAATCTCCTCATTCTGGTTTGCCTTGAAATGATACAACATCCGTACCAAAGCAGGAAAATAAACAGTGTGCATCATGGATTCAACTCAATCACATCCCACTGTAAGAAAGGTCATACATCACAAACAGTAATGCATACATTTTAAAAAGGTTTATTGGAAACGATAAAAAAAGGCCTTTGGCAAAAATAAATTATTTGTATTTAGTCTTGATACAAACTCTACTTTACTGTACACATGTGGCCCGTCATTAGTGTCTGATTTTAAATGGACAATTATAACATAGGCCACTGTATTTGTCTAACCCACACCTGCCCGCAAGCTGAGTAAAAGATCCAACCCGTTATCTGCCTTATCTAAGCTTTCAATGTGTTTCCACAGTGGCGAAGAGTCTAGCTTGTTGCTATCAAAAGCTAAAACCTTTTGACACTTTTTAAGAGCAGCAAAGTCACGAACAACGCCATTCACACAGTCGCTGATCACAGCAAATTTCTCCCAAACATCCGACTTGACCTTCAACCATGTATTGTCCACAATTTGGATTTAAATCTCCATTGGCTATTTTTGAGTTTATGTCATCAGCTTTAGCTATCAGCTAGTCTACATTGCTGTCAGTTCAGATAGTGACATCTTACTATTAGTGAATTTAAATATCAAAAATACTGCATAATCATTTCCATTTTTGGTTTCTCCAGAGGAACAAGCATGCTAGTGTATTGTATGTGTTATATTATTGTTCTCACCTGCTGCCCCCCTCCAATTAGTTCATTTTTACCTGTGCCCATACTCATGAATTTTCTTTTACAAAGTGTCACTGTCTGGCAGTCCAAAACTGTTCATTTTCAGGGAATTTAAAAAAATAAATAAATAATTGAATGCTGCGTAGTCAACGATAGTAGCTCTTTTTCATACTTTTCAAGGGTTAAATATTTGTAAAACTCACAGACAAAAAGAGTGACCAATAGCATTAATTTATGAAAAAAAAAAAAGTCAAAATATGAAGACACAAGGTTTGTTCCCGACAGCGATGAAATCTGTTTTGTGGGCTACCTGTGGGTACCCAAGGCCATTACTCTAACAAGATGTTTGTTTTTATATCATTATCACTAAATCTGTGGTATCATCTCATCCTGCCAAACTCCTTCTATTCAGTTTTCAGTTTCATTTCGTCCTTTCTGTCTTTTTCTTTCAGTTCTGCATAGGGCTTTTACTTTTACTGCATAAAGTTTTTTATTTCATCCTGTCTTTATCACCTCATTATTTCTGGTGCCACAAGTACCTTTTGTTTCGTTCTTGTCTTCTTTTCCCCTTGAGTCTGTATCTGCAAGGCAGGGTTTGTCCAGTTGTTTCTATTTTCTTTTCCCTGTGGATACAGAAATCCTCTACCTCATGAGAAAAGAAGAACTTTCAACCTGGAGTTCTTTGTTTGAACATGTCCAATGTGCAATTATGCTGGATCATTTGTTCTTGTTACGTGGGTGGTAAGTAGGTGTGCCTTTAAGCTAATTATAGATGTGGGTGCTCACAGGTTGGGGGCATGACAGGGTCTCTTGGCATGGGAGTCTCAGATGAAAAAAAAAAGAGATGAAGCATTGCCAAGTGTGTGTGTGTGTGCATCCTGCATACGTTCATGTCAGAGTGAGTTTTTTTTTTTTTTGAAGAGTACATGCAATCTCTCTGAGTTAAGGAATCCAGTTCCAGTCTGTCTCTTCTATGTCCTCATTTCCCAATCTGTCATCGCTCTACCTTGTTCCAGCTCTCGCCTTTCTTTCTCAGCCGTCTCTGTCTCCACTGGCCTTTTGGCCCAGTGTGTCTATCACGTACAGAAGGAGAGACTATTTGGCCAAGAAGCTCCATCCTCAGGGATTTTAAACTTTTCTCACCCTAACAAAGGCTGGTGCTGTCAGAAAGTACTGTGGCTATTCAGTTTCTGTGTCAGCCAAGTTTTTTAAAGTGTACTGTTATGAAGAAGCCACTACACAATGGCTACATGACAGCATGTCTGGTTATACAGCGCGGGGTAAAGTGTAGGTCAGGCCTAAAGCTGGAAGATCTGAGCTGGTCACTGACACTGACAAACTCACACTCATTGTAGTTCATTTAATGTAGGTTTTAAAGTGTAGTATTAAGGAACAACAGCCAAGTTTTTACAGTAAAACACATATCTTGTTAGTGAATAATCTGGCACACCTCTTCAGGATGAACCTTAGATAGTTTTTGTTGTTTATTTTGTTTTGTTTTTTGCAATATCACCAATATGTCTTGGCAAAGAGTATAGAAAAACTGTGATCATAGTTAATCTTTAAAATAAAAGAAAAATCTGACATTTTTAGGCATAGTCCTTTTGTGATTTGCAATTAAGCAGTCCCTCTTGATCAGGTTACTCAAGTGTCTAGATCCATAGAATTACACTTTTTATCCCAATAAAAAAATAAAAACACATTTGAGGACATCATTTGAGGTTTTGGGAAACAATGATTAACTCTTCTTCACTATTTTCTGACATTTTAAAACAAACAGCTATTAATCGATCAATCGAGAAAAAAATCAACCGATTAATCGACTGTGAAAATAATTATTAGTTGCAGCCCAACACATGTCGCCTTGCACAATCAGATCATTGTTTTCCTGACATAAATGAACAAAAGAGTGTTTGTGCTGTCCTTCTCACACACAACCTCCAGACACACTGTCTGGAGTGAAAACACTATATATATATCTTGAAATGTATTTATGTATATAGGTCTCAATCAAGATGGAAACTATTTTATCAGAATCCTCAGAATCACAGCACTGAAGCAAATGACAAAATGCTAGAAAGAAAATACACCTCCAGATTTGATAAAATGGAAACATGCAATTCACTCAAAGAATACAGAAGATGTGTTTTAAAAAAGGTGGATTTTAACTGATGGCGGCAGTGATTGGCTGGCTCGGCTCAACGAGACACAACTGGCGCTCATCTACTCATTCACCTGCAATATAAGCCTGGTCAAGACACCACTCCTGCGCCGGACTATTCCGTATCAGTCGGTAGAGTAGTGACAGCTCTTCTCTTTTGCACTCGTGGATTTCTTGTGTTTTTTCGTGGATTTAACTCGCCTGTGTTTTTTGTCCGGCACCAGCGAACCTTCCAGCCGTTCGTGCCACTCTGGCCTTCCAGAGCTATCGCCTGCTTGGCTTCCTCCTGCCTCACCTGCTACGCCAGCCTGCCGACCACTGCCTGCACCTGCCCTCGCCTTTTGTTGTCTTTTTGGTCCCCTGTTGGAAAATAAACTTTTTTTTTGAACACTTCTTCTGCCTCTGTCTCTGCATCCGGGGTCCAGGCCTTGTCAGAACTTAACATCAGTGTGTGCAATATCCAAGTTGTCTCTCATATCTCCCCCTTTGTTTTGTTTTTTTTTTTTCTCTTTTTTGTTTTCTCTTTTTCCTACTTCATTTGCTGTTGTTGATGATGTTCATGTCCACCTGTTTAACTTAAGAATTTTCATTAGTTACGTTCATTATGATCTTGTTAACCAACTACAATAACACCACCAGGTTTTGCACCGCTCTTGTTGCCATGGCGGCATTTAGAGGCCGCTGACATGGTTCAGTGAGAGGAAACGCGGCAGCACCCCTGAGGAGACTGGATAGCCCCAGACTACGACCACACTGTCTGCTGTGCCTGCAGTAAAATGCCAGGCAGCATATTTAATTGCATGTCTGTCTACTTCGTGACAGATCATTAGTGTCTTTATATGTCTGTAATAATAGGCTATTTGTTATCATTAGGTATGTGGATGATGTGGAATGTTCTCCCTGGAATGCTGTTAAGTGGGACTAGAAACATTTTGAATGGCAAAAGCCTCGACTACGGCCTGATTTGTTCAAGCTCTGCTATGTTAGCTTTCTCTCTGTAATAACTGTACCTTAACCTACATAATATTATATTTGGACCAAGTTTCTATGAGTTCAGTGACCTTAATTTATTGCATTTTATCTATAATCTTTAATTAAGTCATCATGTTGTGTATCTGCACAGTGTATCTGTAGCCAGTGTTGGCTAACCTAAGCTAAGAGAAACATGGAGATGGCTTGTGGAAAAAGACAGCACTGTGTGTAACCAAACAACTGTGAGAGGTAATTCATCACATGGCAGCAGGTAAAGTTTTTCAAGTTGTGTTTTCATGTAGGCACAACAGGTGGGATGCTGCACTTAACAGTGGCTGATGTTGTAATGGCTTAATGCTGAACACAACTACAAATCACTGTCACATCATTCCTGACATCATCCTAAAATTAATTCAGCAACTGTAAGTGATGACATGTCCTCTCTGCACCAGCAAGTTCTTTTCAGACCTGGATCAAGTGGCTGTTGCAAATAATTCTTGGCATTTGGTTGAGTTTGCAAACACTACCAAATGATTTACTGCATGAGGTAAGCTCATATAATGCCTGTAAGTTAGCAAGCCCATAAAAATAAGCTATATGGACCAGAATGACATTAAATAGTCCTGTAGTGTTCTCTGTATGTTCTGAAGTGACCAGCTAACAGCAAGTTATTAACTATCCAATTCTAACACAATTCTATACAACATATGATGCCAATTAAGTTGTTTGTAGAAACATACAGATTAACAAAAACACATATATCTATGATTCATTTATTGGTTATTTATTGCCTGAATTATCATTACCACTAATGCTATTCTTAGATTACATTCAGGTTGACACAGTATTAAAGGGGACCTATTAGCAAGCTTTCCCTTAATTTATGACATACATGTAAAATGGCACAACACACCCACCAAATTTATCATCCACCCACGTATCTTGTTATCTGACTGCTCAGCACTACTCTTGAAGTTTTTGAAAGCTGTTCAGTATGCCATAAAGGAAAGCTAAATATTTTCTGTTTTTCTTTTAATGTCGTCCAGATAATCTGCCTCAACTCTTGGAGATTTACAGTTTCCAAATGCACAAGCAGCTTTATTTGTGGTTATGTAGCCACTAACACAGCTAACTGTAACTGCTCGTGGCTAGGAAGCTCCATTAGTTGTACACCTAGCTGTCACATTAGCTGAATCTGCCCGACTGGCAACTCAGAGCACCAGAAATTGAAAGCCCCTGTAAGGCGTGTAAACACCAATACTCCATCGGTGCTCTGAACTCCCAGTCTTGGCAAAGTCAGGTAACAGGATGGCTAGCTGCACAGCTTAGAACAGCAGCTACAGTTAGCAATGGATAGTGGTTGAATAACTGCCAAAAGCAAGTACAGCTATCTGTCCATCATAAATATATAAATCACTGAAGGTTAAGGCAGAACAGCCGGAGGACATCAAAGAGAAAACCAGAAGATATTTTCACCATAAAATATGATCCAGTTTCACTAAAACTACTAAATAAAGTTATAAAGTTGTGTATTTTTGTACAGTGATGGCCAGTTCCAAGAGACACTCCAGTGGCATCTATCAATTTTCCAACCTACTTGTCATCACATTTGTAATAAGGTTCTGCATTAAGGGAAAGTATAAGATAAATAAGGATGTTTTTGAACTGTACTTCATACAAAATGTCTCTAGTGGAGTTCCAAAATAAAAATATAGAGCTGGAAATGAGCATAATAGGTCCCCTTCAATCTCATCTCTCATCTCTCACTTGTTGAAAGTAAAGTCATTCTGTTCCATTCAATAAATAAATAAATAAATAAATAAATAAACGGTACCAGAGGATAATTAAGTTAGCACTGAAAAATAATATAAAAATTGAGACTGAGAACAGATTAAGCTAAAACAGTAAAGTGGTCTAATACATTATAAATATTAAATCATTAAGAGAAGCTGAAGAAAAGCAAGAATGTGGGTGGAGAAGCAACTGATCTTGTTTGTGTATTTCCCCTACATTAATCATATTCATTTAACTTAATGTTTCTCTATTTTAGAAAAGAAAAAAACTGACCTCCACAAATAAGGAATCGGTATCAAAACCAAACTGACCTAATTATATCCAGACATATATGTTTGAGTATTATTAGTAATATCACATCTGGTATATCACATCTTTGTTAGTGTATCATTAGTCTGTTGCATTTATTACTTCAGTCTACCTTTGCAGCATGTTGCTGGGAATGAGAAGATTGCTCAGCTAATGATTTCCCACCACACGTCCTAATAGGTGACAGCTGGTGCTTATTGGGAGCACAGGCTTTGACCTGAAATTGTTTCACGTTTACAATACCAGACACATTGCCCTATGTGGCAAATGCCAATCATTGGATGTCTTCACGAAAACAAATTATATGTAGAATTGTCATGCTCACTCTTGGTACTTCTCCTTGGTTAGGGTGTAGTCAATTCAGTGCAGGTGTTCAGAACAGGCAAAAAAAAACCCAGACGTGAATACCTCCCCACCCCCACCCCGCCGTATTTCATTGTCGGTGGTATCATTCTCTCTCCTGTTTGTCTCCTGGCATAAACCTTCTGTTACTGCCATTAATCTCAAACTTGGATTTGTATTTGTCAGTAAATCAGAGTGAAATGCTGGTATTTCTTAGCCCACCCAAAGCATCTGGCCTTGTACATGCACACGTATATATGCAGACAAAGCCATAACTCATTGCATAAACGTGTTGTGAAGTTCTGTTAATGTTTCGCAAGTTTGAAAAGATGAAACATTTCTGAAAAATACTGCTTATGAAATTTGAAAGACAAAGGTGGAGCAAAGTTACAAGAATAGGCGGCAACTATAGGCAGCAAGTGTGCTCTGTCACACACAGAAACACACACATACATACAGTTTTTTTTTATTATTATTTTTTAACCTTTTTGCTTTTATTGACAGTGACAGCTGAAGAGTAGATAGGAAAGGGGATGACATAATGCAAACATCTGAATTGAATTCCAGTGAGGAAACTCACAAATTAACTATTTGTTTTAACTTAAAAAAAAAGTTAGTGTCCACACTGGACTGCCTAAAGATTTTAAGTTGACTAAATTTGAAAAGATTTTTTATTAACCCTCATGATGTCCTCCCGACAGAGTAACATTCATTGTCCTCTGGGGTCAATTTGGACCCCAACTGATTTGACTGTTAAAAAGCACAAAACATAACATTGTCACACAAATTTGTTTCATCTTTTTATTCAACTTCAGACCAATCTATTAATACAAGTTTTACACTTTTTTTTTTGTAATTCATACCTTATTTATATGAAATAATAGCTATTTTTTGAGTGTCACAAAACTGTAATTCTGAATTACAGTAAAGTAATATAGTAAAGATCAAAAGCTGTTGATGGATACTGGTATAAGTCAAACTTCCATCAGGATTTTTTTTTTTTTTTTTTGTGTGTGTGTGTGTGTGTGCCATTGGGGGGGGGGGGGGGGGGTTATGTATGTATGTATGTATGTATGTATGTATGGCATGAGGCCAAGAGGACGACGAATGTTACTAAATTAAAAAAAAAAACACTCATAATTCAATCAAATTACTTCAAATTTATTTTAGTTGTGAAGATAATAGTATTAAACCCCTGTTGTTTTTAGACCATTTGATGAAAAAACAAGCATATTATGACAGAAAAAGTTTATGTTTCGGGTCCAAAATGACCCCAGGACATCATAAGTGTTAAGTTTAACTATAAATTCACCTTTCACATTAGAATCAGTTCTTCATTTCATGTACAGAACTTACATCTGCTCCTGTTGGAGTTATTTTGCTCCAACATTTGGCACTAAAACAATATGTGAAACTTAGCCTTCATCATGGTTTGCATTCTTTTCATTATTGTGAAAACAGACAGCCATGACTTATCTTAAAATGTATTAGCAAGTTTCCATCATACATGTTTTCTTGAAACTATAAAGAAGGGTCTCAGGAGAGTTTTAGGTCAGAAAGTCACTGCAACATCTGCACTTAAGACATGAAAAAGCTGTTTCATGGTTAAAACTTTGTACTTGAGCTGCTTTAGTGTGTAGGTTGTTATAAGGTTGTTTTGGTGACACACCTGAAAAACGATCCCTCATTTTTTTTCTCCAACAGTATCGACAATTAATAGAGTGAGAGGAGCGGGAGCAACCTCTGTGTTTACAACTGTGTCCCTGGTATCTCCTCAGCTGCTATGTGCCCGTGGCAGAAGAGGTAGTGCATGACAGAGAAGGATAAGTGTGGGTGGATTGGACATCACTCATCAACCACAGGTATTTCTATTAATATTCTCCAATGGTGTCGCTCGGAGCCGAGAGCAGTTGAACAGTGGAGACATGTCAGTCATTGTTTGGTCTGTCTTCTAGTGGGTTTCAGGGAATGCAGTGCTCGGGGTGCACCTGGAGGCAAGACATGGGTTTGTCTGACAGTGTTCAGGTAAAATTATCCAATCTGAGCTGTGTGTGTTCTGGCTTGGGTACACAGCTCTCGATGAATTCCTTACTGTAAATTCAACCAAGCAAACCAATCTGAACCAAACATGACCCTGTTAGGGCATAATGAGGATCACGGGCTGTGTTCACCAGAATGTGTTGGGGGTTTTTCCCAGCTAAAAATGCCAGGTGCTCTTTTGAAGCTGTGAACACTTGATAACACTTTGGAAGGGCAGCATTTTTTTTTTTTTTAGCTAAGACACTTTGGCTGCTATGATACAGAAGTTACACTTAACTTTTGTGTTGTAAGTACCTAATTTCATGGATAGTGATACATACTTTATCAACAAATACTGAATGTAACAAATGCAAATTTGTGTGACGTATGTACAAGCAAGCCAAACTATTTCGCTGTGACTGAACAATGACAGGGATGAGTGAAGAGCTTTGCCCAAAGTTAAAATTTTTTGTCCGGACAGTTAAGGATGTGAACTGCAACTTGACTGGTGTGCAGAGGCATGCAGCCGCAAGGTGGTAATTCCAGATTTTTTAAGCCATTTTTATATTCAACTATTTCTTCTTTATTTTAGTGACAATGAGACCCTCAGATGATGTGGTATTAGCAGCATTCATTTCCCTGTTTTGTGGCTTTAGCAGGTCTCTTAATTCTATTAATTAATTGCAAACTTTCCTTTATAGATCCCTGAAAGTAGCACTTCAATCTCCAAGCTAACAAAGTTCTTTTTACTCTTTGATGCCATGACTCATTAATGGGCAAACTTGCCAACCCTCCCAATTTTCCCAAGAGACTCCAGACTTCATCTCCCTCTTCCTGTTTCCTCCTGGGATCACAGTTCTCCTATATTTATCTCCTATCCCCATACAACGCTGACAGTCTACTGTTTTGACTAGGACAACTATGGACACCAAACCAGACAGGGCACCGTCACACGTGCGCCTTCACATGGAGAACTTGGTGAACTTTGACTGGTGAAGTTTCAGCATCAACCAATAGCAAAGTGTGTGTGGCATTCACCTTGGCAGGCAATGGTCACTCCCCCACATTCACGCATGTGTTGCTGTGCCCTGAAAAAATGACTATCCAAATTCTGTCTGTAGACACATAGCCATGTCAAATTGATGTTAGGCAATGACAGACTATACACTGGTATGACAGCTGCTGCCTCAGGGCCTGAAAGTTTCATGGGCCTGATCACTCAAATAGTTGGATGGATGATGGATGTTTCTTAAACTAAGCATCAACAGCCTTTGTTAATTTGCATTCTTTGGCTGTAACACTGTGTTTAGCATTTCTGCAACCCAATAATAACTATTAAAGTATCAACGTCATGAAAAAGTTGTACTTTCCTTAGGTTTTGCGATTTATTACAAAAGGATTATGGGATTATGCATAATTTTCTCCAAGATTTATAGTTTTCTACTGTATGTCTGTGCTGGGAACTATGCAACTACACCCCTACTGTATTGCAGAGTCTCTGTCATACTTGTACTTGGACCCCTTAATTTTGTGGAATGTTGTGTCCACATGCCCAGTAAATTCTCCATCAAGCAAGACTCAAATGCAGCAGTGACTCTCCAGCAATATTATTTTATTATTTGCCATAATATGTTTGTGTTAACACAAAATGGGCTACTTTGCCAGGAAAGATGAAATACTGCGAGATAACTTGTGAGTTGGAGGACTTTTGAGGGTCAGTGAGTAGTTCCAAATAGTATAATGGCTGCTCATTAAAACTCACAGTTTACCCTAGTGGAACCAACTGACCCTTCCCACCCCTTTTTTTTTGCCCTGTGCTTGAATAATCATTCAGCAAGCTTGGTACATTGGTCAACTTCCTCCTTTCTTGCTTCTTGTACTTCAAAATGCTATTTGCTAAGCTTGTCTATCTTAACCAGATTTTGAAGATGGTCAAAGATTTTGATGAAGGACCTGTAGAGGCAACATATATAGGCTATAGTCACATCTTAAGTTAGCAGATTTCAGCAAAGGCTAGATAACTAGCCAGCTAATAATGAATGTAGATTAGCAATCAACTAAAACTAAACTAAAAGCTTGTTTAGTTTCCTTGAGATTAGCTAGTTAGTTAGCATTACTCTTTTGCTAGTATTAGCTATCAGCATTGGTGTTTTGCTAGCATTGGCTATTAGCTGTAACTAGCTAACTAACAACTGATTAACAACAGCCAAGGAAACTTAAACTATAAGCTGAAATAACTAAAAACTAAAACTGTTATAGTTTCCTTAAGATTAGCTAGTTAGTTAGTGTTTTGCTAACATTAGCGATCAGCTGTAACTAGCAAGTTGATGACTGATGTAGATTAGCTAGCTAGCTAGATATCCTATTGTTGTCATTAGCTAACTTAAGGCCATCCAGCAGCATATTTTAACCACCTTAAACATGCTGGGTTTATTACCAGCCTAGCACATTGCATATCCAAGTACAGGAAACAGGAAAGGAGGAAGTCAACCAAGATTCCAGAAAAGGGATGGGACTCAGGATGTGTCAATTAATCACTCTGCTGACTGATGCTTTTTAAACAAGTTATCAGAAGTCATCAGTAAGATTTATTTATTGAAGTAAATCACTCATTTTACTTCCCAGAGGAAGCTGCAGGCTCCGTGCCACAGTTTGAAAAGATCTGCCATGAGAGCTTCTTCCAAGCAGAAACTGATGTCCCTGTGTAGGAAGCATAGAATCTCTATTAGAGAGTGTATGTTTAACTGTGAATGTTACCCCTCCTTCTCTCTGTAGGGTTATGATAAGCCCACAAGACTAAGCCTCAGCAGTTCTGGTCACATTTCCATCGGTTGGGCCTCCACCTCAGCTGTCCATCAACAGTATAGACCATCCATCAAAGCCATTTCTTTCCTTTCCTTAAATTGTCTCTCTTATTTCCAGTCTGTGCAGATGTGCAGTGATGTTGCTATAATAAGATGATCTGCTTTTCCATCTGATGTCCATCGCCTACCCAGCTTCAACTGTCAGTTATTTAATTGCAGAGTTTTCTGATTGACAGAAAGCTTTGGCTTACTTGTTGTTGAAGTAACTAGCCATAACCATTAGCAACAGAAATGGCTCAGCCGAACACAGCCTACAGACCAACAAATAATACAGTAACACTGTCAATTACTGTGTTTCCTGATGGCAATGTAGCTTTACTTGTGGCTAAAGTACCTAACAGCTAACTGCCATTAGCTCAGTTGGCCATGACTCAGCCTTGGGGGGTGCAGCAACCAAGTTCCAAGTAAACCTCTGTCGATCTCAGATGCTGTCTTAGTTCCTGGACTGTTCTATGATGGTGGGCATAATGCTTATTCAATGGTATTGGTTACTGGAAACGCCAATTAACGTCTGTGTCAGGTTCCTCCCTAACTGCAAGTTTCCACAGAAAACACAATGGGCCCTATCTTACGCCCGGCGCCATTGCGCCGCCAGCGCAAGTGATTTTGCTATCTTACGCTAGCGCAAGTGCCATTTTTGCCATGTGGGTAAGATAGCAAACACACTTGCGCTGGGTCTGTGCCGCTGTGGGCGGGAGGTCTAAGCATGAAGGCAAAAAGAAGGCGTGGCCGGGCGCGTTTGCTATCTCGTGCTCAGCGCATTGGGGTAAAACGTGCTTGTGCCTTAGGGTCGTGTCTTGTGCTGATCGAAAGCAAGCGGGAGGCGCAATGGATTTAATTTATTCAAGGCGTGTCCAAATCCACCTTTGCCGTCTTGTGCCAGGGGCAGGAGTGATATTTTGCCCTGCCCCACCACCAGCGCCACCAGCGCAAAGCAGGATACACCTATCAGATGTGTCCAAGTGCCTTCATTAATTCACAGGTGAGTTTAGGCCGAACATGCAATAAACTAATCAGAAAGTCAGCTCTCATCACCGTTTAAGAGGCAGGTGCCCAGCAGCGCAAGCGGTGTCAGCATGACGGCGGATTTACCAGGAGGAAACAAAGAGAAAAGATTTACAAAGCAAGGAGACAGATCTGGTTCGAGAAGAGAATGTGCAAGAGCACGCAATATATGGAGACAGCAGGATGTCTCCAAAACAGCTTCACGCTGAAATAGTTTACTTTACAGTAACGCCTGCAAAAACCAATACAATAAATATGAACTGCAAATGTCATGCAGATATGTAACTGGTTATGTTTTACAACGAAGCACATTGAAACTGTGTTGAATTTTATAATTAATTATTAGCATCATCATCATTATTAATTTTACTGGCTGAGGAGCGGGGAGAGAGATGGTGCAGTAGAGAGGGGAGGCGAACAGATCCAGTCCAGCCACGAAGCTTCCAGGTTCTGCTGGCACACCTGAGCCAGGTGGAGGAGCAGATACTTCTCCTCTCCCACCTAATCCTCATCTCCTCCTCCCATCCTCGCTCCTCTGTTCCGCTGCGAAACAAGTTGTTCTGTTCTGAAGTTTGGAGTGTGCAAAATTACGCACAGATCTATCCAACCAGCTCTGATAGAAGCACACATAACTTTTTTCTCTGTTGGGCTTTGTTGGGTTTTTCTGGATCATAACAAACATGCAGACACAAACACTACAGCTGCTCCAGCTGTCATGCTGACTCATCTGATAAAGACGATCAGACAGGTGTGATCGCGGCCATGCTCCCTTCGCAGGTCTATTTAGATTATCAGGCTTTAAAATTATAATTATTTTCCTCATTAGTGAGTTTATCTTTAATGACACATGCGCACACGACTGTTTAACATTGATGAAAAGTGTTCTGTGATTGTAGAGACGTGTGCGCCTCAGCCAAGCGCGAGACACGCAAACTCTTTTAATTTCAATATTTACATTTTAGTGCTGATAAAAAAAAATATGTTTGAATAACACTTAACTAATCCACACTCACGTGGGAGGAAGAGAATGACCATAAATGACTGTGTTTTGTGATTGTAAAGATGTGTGTGTGTTTCGGCCAAGCCCGCCGGGTGCTATCTTGTGCTCAAAGACCACAGACTTTGCGCTTCGACCAGGTTTTGGCTGGTCTAAAGCGCAAGCGCGTTTTACTCCAATGCGCTGAGCACAAGATAGCAAACGCGCCCGGCCATGCCTTCATTTTGCCTTCATGTTTAGACCTCCCGCCCACAGCTGCACAGACCCAGCGCAAACGCGTTTGCTATCTTACCCACATGGCAAAAATGGCACTTGCGCTGGTGTAAGATAGCAAAATCACTTGCGCTGGCGGCGCAATGGCTCCACAATCACCAAACACCTAAATTTACATTAGTCTTTATTCTCCACAGGAGTGTCGATTAGTGAAGTGTCCTTTAAACATATCCACCAGCAATAAAGTGTAAATATTGAAGTTAATAGTGCAGGTATGTGTGTGTCTTGCCTTTGGCTGAGGTGCGTATCTCTACAATCACCAAACACCTTTCATTTATGTTTAAAAGTCGTGCGCACGTGTGTGTCTTTGAAGTTAATCTCACTAAGTACAACAGTACTATTATTATAATTATAAAGCCCAATAAATCTCAGCAGACCTGCAAACAGGATCACAGCTGATTGTCTTTATCGGGTGAATCAGCATGACAGCTTGAACAGCTGTAGTGTTTATGTCTGCGTGTTTGTTATGATCCAGAAAAACAATGTTTAAACAATTATGATCTATAACATATAAAATATACAAGACACTATATTTGACCGCACGAGTCCGGCCCAACCTGAGAGAAAAAGCTCTGTGTGCTTCTATCAGAGCTGGTTGGATATATCTGTGCGTAATTTTGCGCACTTCAAACTTAAGAAACTCTGATTATTTCGCAGCGGGTCAGAGGAGCGAGGATGGGAGGAGGAGATGAGGATTAGGTGGGAGAGGAGAAGAAGGAGGAGCACAGACAGCCACGTATCTGTGCCTTCACCTGGGTCAGGTGGGCCAGCGGAACTGGGAAGCTTCGCGGCTGGACTGGATCTGTTCGCCTCCCCTCTTCGCTGCACCATCTCTCTCCCCGCTCCTCAGCCAACAGAGTTAATGATGATCATGATGCTAATAATTAATGATAAAATACAACATACTTTCAAGGTGCTTCAGGTTAAAATATAAGCAGTTACATATCTGCATGACATTTGCGGTTCATTTATTGTATTGTTTTTTGCAAGCGTTAATGTAAAATAAATTATTTACACATGAAGCTGTTATAGAGACGTCTTGCTGTCTCCATATATTGCGTTTTCACTCCTCGAAACAGGAGATTTGTCTCCTCACTTTAAAAATCTTTTCTCTTTGTTTCTTCCTGGTAAATCCGCCGTCATGCTGCCTCTGCTTGCGCTGCTGGCGCACCTGCCCCTCAAAGGTGATGAGAGCTGACTTTCTGATTGGTTTATTGCATGTTCGGCCTAAACTCACCTGTGAATTAATGAGGGCACTTGGGCACACTGATAGGTGTATCCTGCTTTGCGCTGGTGGCGCTGGTGGCAGGGCAGGGCAAAATATCACTCCTGCCCCTGGCAAAGGTGGATTTGGACACGCCTTGAATAAATTAAATCCCTTGCGCCTTGCGCTTTCCACTTGCGCTTTCGATCAGCGTAAGATAGGGCCCTATATGTGTATCTCCATGTAAAATATGCTTTATATTGCTGCAGTTGTCAACTATCGATGATTTGTGTTGGGTTGATTGTTTTGTGGAGCCAAAGTGTCAGTATTTGACAACCTAGGAATGAGTCTCAACAGTCTACTAACTTTCTCCAGAATCTCTTACTCCACTTATAACCCTCTGACACGCACACCAAGAAATACATTAGCAAAAAAAAATGTTTTTTGATAAAATTGTGGTCTTCACTTCACATTCAGCAATTTTTCTTTTTTTTTTTTTTTTTTTTTCGAAGACCCAATCAGGAGGCAGATACGCAGTCAACCAGCTCATTTTTATATAAAAACATTAGAGAGTAAAATATGTTAACAACATTCAATATTCAATCAATTTATACAAAAAAAACCTTGTCTCAGTATAATGCACATAATAAATTTATTATAAAAAGTGCAATATTCAGTGTAACTGGAATAAAAATCTATAATTATTTTCAATTCATTTTTCACAGAGACTTGGTCACATAAAAGGTAAACTGTGTGGTTAAAATGCCTCTTAAAGTGTTAAGGCATTAGATGTTTGTGTTTCTGTGATGGGGTGCTTCTCCTGCATTTGTTGTGAAATATGACAATTTCTTTTATAACCATGAAATCATGGAGGGTTGCTTTTGTCCCACTTAGATATCCATGACAAAACTACAAAAAAATTCAACACAAAATACTTAAAACTTAAAAACTTTAAGCAATCAAATAAAAACAATATTCCACAGTATACAGTGTAATTCTCTCAATATGCTCCATAATGAAGCAGTAATGTCAGAAATGTCAGAGCGGAATGGAACCCAGCTGCTGAAGAGGAAGCTGGTGTTTACACATTGATTTTACATCTCATTCCATAATCACCACTCTACCAAACAGTTGACATGAAATATCAGTTACACTCATGTTTTATTTCAACACATATTTTATTTGAATGAAAACAAATGTTGACAACAACAAAGAAACACTGTCCATTTTTATAATGAAAAAATAATTAGATTAATCCATCCCATTGAGTAATCTGCTCACGGGCGCATCAGTTGTTGAAATAACACAAATAGCACAGGGCTCCCCTGTGTCATCTGCTTTTTATCTCATATTGTGCGTCCAGTGCAAAATAATGTTGTCCCTAATAGCACCGATTATTACAGAATCACCCCTAAGTAGACAAAAACTGCACTATGCAAGGAAAAAAGAAAAAAAAATGCCACAGGCTCAAAGCCCTGCCATCTGTCATTACGAGAGGAGCCATGAGCCCATACCAACTTGTGGGATGCTGATTAGTGGCTGAGTCTGTCGTATATGTCTGTAATACTAACGGAGAAGAGGAACAGAATATAAATTGGGATGAAAAGGACTTCTAAAAGTTCCCAATCACTTTTCAATTGTAATTAAATGTAAAAGGTTTCAGTGTTACTCTGTGATTACTGAGCTTAGGCTGGCCCTACACTGCAGGATAACTGGGCAGATTTTTGGCTCTGATTCACCTCTCCTAAGAATCGTGGTGGTGTTCTCGAGTCAAGGCTGGTCTGTCAACATTATCTGTTCAAATGATCCTGAGGTGTTTACAGACAGAGTCTTAATGTTAGCCACTGGACCAGATTCTCCTGGATTTTGAACCATGACATGTTTGATATTTACAACTTAAAATCTGAATGATTACATCAGGACAGAAGTGAAAGAAAGGTGTTGTCAAGAAACTTTAGCCCTTGTGGCTAGCGTTAGCTAGAATAGTACTGTTGACAAATATTAATACTATTAAAATATAATTTTCCCAGATCCTGCTCACTCTAGCGCAACAATCTTGATGGGATGTGTAGGTGTTAGAGTTGAGAGAGAAGAGAATCTGTGAAGTTTCTCCTGATGTGTGTGGTGCAACCAGATTTTACAATCTGTTAAGATTTTAAAACTTCTGTAGCATGAGGCTGGCATAATTAGTTACATACTCATTGCTCTGCTTCCCAACTAATGGAAAATCACTTATTAAGACGCTAAGAAGGGTATGTTTTCAGTGCTGTTTGTTAGTCTGATTGTCAGCAGGATTATGGAAAAACTACTGGCCTGATTTTGGTGGAAAGATGTAGCATTGGCCAAGAAAGAACCCATTCAATTTTGGAGCGGATCTGAATCATGGTTGGATAAGTGAATTATTTGTCACTTTAGTTAACATTGCAAAATAGGGCATTGGAATTTTGTTGTTGCAAATGTCATACATCTTTAAGTCCAAAAGATTTCAGTACAGTTAATAGAGACAAAACATAGCAAACTGTAGCAATACAACAACTCCATATCACAATCCACATTCACAGGTATCAACAGTCATGTGGGTAACCTGCATATGTAGTTGCTCAAACTTCATACAGAAAGCAATGATTATGGAGCACTCAGGAACAGTGGTTTTATTATGGAGAAGTGGTACAATTATAACATCGCCACAATTCCAATGGAACTTTTTTCCTCAAACTTAGGTGTGTCAATGTAAGTACACATATCATGCAATTAATTATATTCTTATTCACATCCAAATGAGAATTGCCTGCAATAGCAGCAGAGATATTGAAGGAAGATGTTCATGAGAACAAGCAATAATGTTGACAATTATGCGGATTTGCATATCAGAGAAGAGTGGACTCTTGGCCGTGGTGGAGGTCTCAAAGTGGCTTTGTCAATGTAGTTTTAACAGCCCATCAATATAGAGGTGGCTCAAAGTTATCAAAATATTATATCAGACTTGGACTGCTGAATCATTATTCTAACATAACTCTGCTAACCAAACCTAGGCCAGTTCTCAGGAAATTTACTGTATATCATATTTTTAAAATCAGGGATACGGTACACTTTTCAACTAAACCCAAAGATGAAGAGAAATTCACACAAAAAAAACAAAAAGGTTTTCTGAGTGCTTCTTATGATAAAAGCTGTGTCATGGACTTTAAACTTCATACTGGACAGGAACCACCAGCAAGAGAACAACATTTACAAAGGACACCCTGGTAAATAAAAACGAAAACGTGTCTCAGTTATGAGGTGTAATGTTACAAATCCAGCTGTAACAGCTAGACTTTAACCAGCAGTCTTTGCAGATACACAGCCAGGGAAAACAGAGAAAACAGTAGGCTACATATGTTTGTGGTAGATGTGAGTCTGTAAGAGACAGACAAGTAGGAAAAGAGAAGGGAAGAGTTAATATATGTTGGATATGGCACAAATCACTACACGGCTATAGTTACACTGCTCCTCAGGCAGTTATTTGGCTGAATCCATGTTGTTAGAGCTGCCAGTCATGGAGCGAATGTGCATGCCAAGAGGGAGAAGCCAGGCGTCCTATATAAAGATGGATGTTTTCTTGGCGTCTGTCCCAAAAGTTGGTTTTAACTGCTGTGTTCTCTCTCACCTGGGAGAGACAGGATTGAGACAGTGCCAAACCAGCTTCACATGATGTGTTTGGAAGATAAAGGCACCAATCGATCAGAGATGTATTTAAATGGCGAGATAGTTATCTGCTGCCTTTGATAATGAAACGTGGTGATTTTTAGTCCACTGCAGTGTTCACAAACAAGGTTTAATTTAGTCTTGCATCAGGCACTAAACTTTTGGGGTTTTTTGTTGATTATTTCCTGTTTTATTTTGTAGACCTGGTCTCCCCTCATGCGTCTTGACTTTACTTCCTGTCTTTGTCCTTCTTGCCATTTGTTTCACCTGTCTGATCAGTTCCACCTGTGTCTGATTGTTTGTTTTTTTTTTGTCTATTTAGTCCTTGTGTTCCTCTGTTTCGGGGTTGTACTGTTGTGTTGAGTTGTGTCTGTGTTTTCCCAGTGACTTTGGATTTTAGTTTAGTTTTTGTGTTTTGGACTAGCACGTCATCCATGTAAGCCTGATCCTCACTTTTTTGGGTCCATCCTTTGTTTTATTAGTTTACTTGACACACACAACACCGTCATCTCAAGATCACAAGTTAATTATTTATCACAATTTTGTTTGCACAGCACATGATAAATGATTAATTATTTCATTATCTCAAGATAACACAGCTTGTTTTATTTTGATAATGGGTTACTTATTTCATTATCATGACATAAAAAGCTGATTTTCTCATGATAAAGGGTTAATTATTTCATTATGTCAGAATAACAACCCTTATTTTCTTTTGGTTACTTATTTGGTTAGGGTTAGGGTTCTCTCAGGACAACCAGTTAATTATTTTTCTGTCTTAAGATAAAAAAAGCTATTTTTTCTCATGAGAACTGCTTATTTATTTCACTATCTAATGATAACAAATATTGTTGTTTTGTCATAACTCGACATGTTAAGGGGTTAATTATTTCATAATATCAAGATAACAATGTCTAAACTATAAATACTGTTTTAGATTATAGATAGAAAGAAATTGTGTGTGGGAATGAAAATGAAAATAATTTGGATTTAAAAACAACAACAGGTCATGACAGAATCTATTTTTGAACAGCTCTTACGGAAACTTCTTAATTGTTAGAAATCTCACTTGCAGATTATGACATGCATAATCTCTACACGAGAGCTTCATGTAATATTCACCCTCCTCTGCTCATTAATGCCTGTCTGATATTGACAACCGCTCTCCCCCTCTCTCTCTCGCCACGTCTTTCTCTCCTGCCTGCAAAACATGAAAGGCGCACGCTGCAGGTGCTGTTTGACAAGCACAACTAGTCTGAGCCACCCGTCTCTCAATGTGTTTTTACAAGATCACAAATTTCCCCTAAACTCCCTCGTTTGAATCTCTGTGTGTGTGGGGTGGGGGGGTTAAGTCAGTGTGCATCCATGGGTGTGCGTGTGTGTGCTCTCCCATGCATGAGTGACTCAGTGAGGACTGCTCACTGACTTTCAAGTGAAACCTGGATTGAGTTTGATCAGCAAAGCAGCAGTTTGTAGTCCAGGGGTCAGAGGGTTTATTCAGGGAGTAAGACACCATAACAAATTTATGACACTCAACTTTAAAAAATTATAAAGATTTTTACTGCATTTATATCTTTATTGACATAAATGACATGATGACACTGTAACCTTGTATTCTATGTTTTTAGTGCAATGCATGAAACAGATTATACAACAGATATTTCCGAACAAGCAGTCTGATTGGTCAACTCGACAATTAGAACGGGCTCAAATGAACATGATAGCATATGTGACCGGGGAGAGGGGACGTCTGACCCAAACCCCAGGCTACATGGACCCGACAACGCCACTCTGGGAATTTCACCCAGAAAATATACACGCAATAGGTTCACACATCAGTTCTTAGATAAAAAAGGACAAGCAGAGATGTGCATTTCAGGTTCAATCAAGAATAATTTATTAAAAATCAAAGGCAATTATTTTTTGTATTGGTTCCCTGTTAAAAAGGAAGAGACTGATATTTAAAAAATATATACATTTCTTTATTACAAAATTAGACTCTATAATTCTAAAATAGTTGCAGGGATTGTATTACCAGTCTGGGGGGGGGGGGGGGGGGGGCGGCGGTGCCAACATACTGGTTGAAGTAAGTTAGGAGAGGGTCAGGGTGCTTCACCACCACCACCAGTGTGTGTCATGCAACTGCTCCCATTTAACACTGCAAGACAGAGGCACACAAGATTAACATGGCACAACAAAATGGCATGCAGCATAAATACAAATACTCACTCACTGTTAAAAGAATGGCACACAGATTTAAGACACAGAGGTACATACAAAGAGGAAGGAACTGGAGGAAAAGGTGAACCCTCCACCCAGTCACCCACCAGTGGCCTAGCAGCCCGACCAGCCTGCTACCAGCACAACACCCAGCAACACAAAGCTTTCAGACAGTTGGTTTAGCACAGAGATAAAATAAAGTCCTTGTTCACCACCAATAAAGCAGGCCAGGTTTCAGGCCTTTGCTTCATTCACAACCAGGTAAATTAAACAAACAATAAAATAAAAAAGAAAAACCTAACTAATGACCAATAAAGTACAAAATACAGAAAAGTAATCACTGATAATCCTGAGAAAATTATACAATAAATGGGACAAAAACAGCAGTGGCTCCTCCTAATAAAAGCAAATACTATACTGCATTACCTCAGGCAAATAGAATGGAGCTAAATCATCTGGAAGTTGTCACCAGGTTACCTCGTTCCTATTATAAGGAGTACACATCAGTACTTGTAATATGTATACAAGTTATAGTTCATATATGAAAAGGGCATACCTTCAAGCTGCAAGTTAAGTGATCAGCTGGGCACAATAGCAGGCCACACTTGTCGGCCTACATGTGCGTGATACAAACACGTTGAGAGAAGCTAACCTACATCAGTCTGATGTTCACCCTTCAACAGCAGTAACGAAGTCAGGAAATGGCGAGACACCGCTCACCTGGCTGTCTAATACTCCTTTTAAGGGGAGGCTAGATTAGAAACAGCTGATGTCTGTTTACTTCCTGTCTATGACTATGGGGCAGGACAAACGGGGGAAGCTTTACTCACTACACACACACTGCTCATTACTAAAAATATTATTCTACCCAGATGGGGATGAGTTTGATGTTTTTTTTTCAAACATGAACCACCACTGCTACACCCCCTTATTAATACAGGTGCTGCTTTCCATGTGTGCGATAAGCTCGGGAGCAAACAGTTTTGTGACTGTAGCGAAAAGTTTTTATAGATTGAAGCAGAAGATTTTGTAAAATAAAACCGTGTTGCAAATTTTGGAAATTAATTTATTGACTTAACAATGCTCTGGAGGTATTGCAAATACTTGGATCATGCGGAAACTCTTTTCAGAATCCTCCATCAGCTGTGTCAAAATGTCTGTGACAGGTGCTATTTGCTGTGAAATTTGCTGACACAGTAGCTAAATTCTTATCCTAAATTCTAAATCTTTGTTACAGTAAGACTGAGTGAGCATGTGTGGTATTTATTCAGTCTGGGAAATACCAAAATGTCTAGAAAGTGTTATTTTTTTTCTGAGACTGTTCAGCCACAGTCCACTGTACTGTGCTGTAATTAGTTCCAACTACTGTGTTCTGACTGGCTGTGAGCACAAGTGTAGACTCGCACTTGGGAGAAGTTAAGAAAGGAGGTTTTGGTAGATGAATAGATCAAAAACTGGATTTTGACCCAGGAGACTGCTCTTTGTGTCCCCTGTAAAACTAAATGTCACCTTTAAAGATCACCTCCAGTGAAACTCATGTTTTTGATATTATTAACATGTCCATGTGGTGTTTTTCATTCTTTACAAGACATATCGGGAGTGAAATATGCAGTAAACGCCATGCCTGAGTGTTTCTTGCCTTGAAACTGCAGTGAGCAAGGCCAGTCTAAAAAAAAAAACTGATTCAGTCAGGCTGGTATGATGTCATAAACTTCAGGAACCAATCCCGTTAATCAAGGGGGTGGGTTGCGTAGAGAGGGCGGGGACTATTTGCATGTTCAAAAATCCTTGAGTGCTAAATGAAGGCAAGGTGTAGAGCTACGTATAAGCCATTTTAACAAAGTATTTCAAGTTATTTTGCAACTTACAGATTTGTTAGGTTAGATTTAGGCACAAAAACGACTTTATGCAAGAAAACTGTTTGGTTCCTAAAATAGGTTTAGGAAAAAAAACACTTTAAGCAAGAAAATTACTTGTCAGCACAAAAACTTAGGCAGGTTTAGGCAGACAAGCTACTTGGGTAGGTGTAGAAAAGGTTCTGGCAATGGGCTAACTCACATTACAGAAGGATTAGGAACAAAAAATATTTGGGTAGCTTTATATATATATAAAAAAGATTCAAGCTTAAACCTTTAACAACAACAACAAGCATCTCTGGCAATCACATAAATACGTTGTTGGGGCAACAAGAACAAGCCAATCACAGCTCAGTAGTGTGGGACTAGGGGTAAAAATAATGCATCTATAAAACATCAGTGTCAATTGAAGTTGGCTAGAAGGGACTAGAAGTCATCTCTGTTGCTAGGTTGTTACTGAGGGTCATCCTGCTTGCTGGAGTAGTAAACTAAGTTTCATTACATAAGAGTTCTACTGATGTGACTGATTGTTATCCAGTTAATAGTCAGACCTTATGTGTTTCAACAGAGAAAACAGAGATAACACCAGGAAAAAGTTACAATATGAACATATTTTGATAAAATTGTCTATCTTACTGATAAATGTTGTATCATTGCAATAATATTGCCTAATTAGACCATAATCAAAATGTGAAACATTAAAATGCATCATAATTAGTGATTGACAGCTCACAAACGTGGATTAATTCGGTGACAGGAACAACTCTAGACTAGCCATGAATGATCCGGTGTATGCATCAGTACACTACATACACTGCACTGGCTTGACAGAAGGTTAGTTTGGAGACAATAGTTAACTGAGAGCCCCTTTCTGGCCATTTGTATTAGCCCGTGTTTTTTCAGCTAGACAGCTGCAGTGTAACTTAACCTCAGTGCACCTGGAATGCTTCACCAGGGAATACACAGGCCCCATGTTGTCAGGCTCACCACTGCGCTGGGCATAGATTTAATATGGAATATAACCCTCATTCTACCAATATATTCAACAGAAGGACCCCAAGAATAAACTACTGTAAGAAACAACAATCAGAGCAAAAATGTTCATTTGTTTATTAACAAAACAGTATCAGTTGTGTAATCAATGCATTCTGAAGGGGGAAAAAAATATGTTTGTAAAACATATTTTTTACAAAGTACTGCACATCACAAAACAGTGACATGAAGTCACCAGGAACAAATTGATTGACAAACTCATGAACAATTGTAATTATAGAATAAAGAACCTGTCTGATATGATAAAAAGTATACATTTTAGGTCTGTGGATGACCCAGCTGGGGGAGTTAAGTGAGTTGCAGAGTTTTGGAGCTGTAGAGATGTCTGCCTTCTCACTTGGCTTGTGATGCTCAAAGTATATAAAAAATCATTTTAAAAAACTCAACAGCAATGTCTCTTTCCAAATATCATGACCTGGTTACTCAAGATAATCCACAGACCTTGCTGTTAGCATTTTCATGTAGGAACTACTTTCTTTCCGGTAGAAAAAAAGTAGTTCCAGTTGATTTTAATGTGGTTTTGGTAGATTCTACTGCAGGAAGAAAGTAGTTTCTTAGTGAAACTGCTCATAACAGGTCATGGGAAACGTGTGTTATTGATTTTGGGTTGAACTGTAAAACAATTAGCTTTTCTGTTGCATTAACTGTTGTAAAATCGGGAGAAGAATGGATAAGCTTCTTTCATTGGAAGTTTTACCTCAGAATTTGCACATCTGTCACTTGGGTCTTAAAAGTTCTTGCACTAGATAATTAATAGTGCCCAGTAAAACTGATATAAATGGCTGTTTATAGAGTGGCTTTGAATGGTGCATGTCGGTCACATCGTTCTTTCTCTGTTAAGTATTATCGACTATAAACACAACATCTGGGAAACAGATCCAGTGGGAAACACTCTCCTCAGACAGTAGTTCTTTATTATTTTAGCTTTACTTCCGTGAACAGTCAGAAAGCCATTTTGTACTGTATTTGGTGAAGCAAAAAGCTCATTCCTAATGCATGAATAAAAAACGGCATAACTCTGTAATTTGCAGGAGCAGCAGTGGCAGTTAGCAACAGGGAGGATAATGTTTCAGGCATTTTTCTCAACAGGATGATGAGTAATAACACAAGGACTGCACGGCTGTGAAAATCTGAAGTTTTAGTTTTAGGAACTGCGTGTTCCTGCAGCTAAAGTGCAGTAATAATAGTAATTAATGTTGTGTATTGCCCGATTTAAAGTCAAAGTTTGGATTATTTGAAGTGGGATGTACAATAGTCAGTGTATTACCTTCAGTAGATGGCTGTCGGCACAATACCGGTTTGGAGAAGCAGCAGGACTACCACTGTAGGAAGCTAAGCAATGCAATGCCCTGAAAAGGGTCAGTAGCAGGGGTGTTTCTACAGTATGGTATGGGGGGGCACTGGCCACCCAAAAAATCTGATTGGCCACCCGAAGTGCCACAGTAAATATGTTTTCTTATCAGTCCAGTGAGAAGCGGGACCCTAGTTTGAACGGACCGTTTGATGAGCATTTTAAAATGTGCATTGTTTTCTTCTGTATGTAGCCTACTTTATTTTTTTTGTGAGGTTACTTAAATAATAAATCATAAAAATGAAATTATTTTTCATAATAGAGTGTGACAGATTCATTCAGGAGCCTCATAGTCTTAGGAAAGAGGAACAATGGAAGTACAATTTCTTTCTCTTAAATCATGGAAGGTGTTTTTTAATATTTTTATGGTACCATTATTGTGTTGAAATTGGTAGAACTATATTAAAAGAAAAAAATGTGTGAATGTGAATATGTGTACGCCCACATGCAGAAATCAGTGCCCCACTTGGGCCACCCCAGTCACAAGTCTGGAAACGCCCATGGTCAGCAGCCATATGTATTTTAACCACCTAAAAAAAAAATCAGTGTCAGTTTAAGTATACACTATATAGAGAAAATTTTCACCACTTTACCTTGTAGTCAAACAGTGTGTTATAACACAATTATATAAGCCAAATATTGCTCTCTCCAAAACCACCAGACTCCTTTGACAAAAATGGTCATTTTTTCTCCCAGAGCGCGGGAGTTGCTAATCTATGTCCAACAGTTAGTTCATTTTATTGTGTGATTTCTGTATTTTGAAGGGTTAGTTCAGATTCACCAAGTCACACAATTACACAAACTAACCAATCGAGACCGTGGTAGGTAAACAACTTCCATGTTCTGTGAGATAAAATCATTGATTTTGCTGATATATTTGTGAAAATAATGTACATTTTGGGTTGCTAAAATACATTTTACTGCTGACCCTGTCCACCCAGCAGTATATTGCTTAGTTTCCTACCCCAGTATTCCTACTGTTTCTCCAAACTGGGGACGTTCCAACAGCCATCTACTGTAGGCAATACACTGAATATGGATAAGAACCTCACACAACCCCACCAGGTCAAAATAATTGGACTATCCCTTCAGGCCACCATGCGGGGGAGATAACATTGATCACATTAGTCCATTCAATGTAAAGGAGAAAAGTGACTAAACTGGATTTTAAAAAGCTGTTGTGTAATATAATGATCATAAGTATGGCTCGTATGAACATGATCCTCCGTCATTCTTTGTCTGTAATTGAAATGACAAGCTTAATGAGCTGTTGGGCTCATGTCAATTTGTCTTCCTCCCTCAAGCGACAACTGCTGGCATAACGTGTTCTTGCTCAATGCACTGTAGTGTGTTGTAACCAAAACAAAACTGTCTACAGACAAAACCAAAAGTATTTGTGTTGTAAAGTGCTGGTAGACACAGAAACCTGAGCAAAAATGAGCAGAATAGAGCTGCGTTTTCATGTCAGCACAGGGCTCTTATTGCACAGGTTTTACTGTAACGCAGACTTCTGGCAGCTGTTACCTTTCACCTCCCACGATGCACTGGGTCACTGGGTACAAGATGATAATGTAGTTGGCTCTGAGATGACACATCATAATTAATTTGTATGCTCTCATCTTGCATAATGATTGAACTGTTTCCCACCCAAACCAGAAGCAGCATCAACATCATAAATCAAAGATGGAAACGACTCATTTGAAGGGAAACAGTAATGAGGCTTAGTGTGTCTGAAAGAATGTAACATACGGGAAGCTAAGTGGTTCGACTAAAAGATTTATTTCTTTTTGGTGGAACGTTTTCATGCGTTGATCAGTTGGACTGATACACAATTTGTTCACGCATTAAAAGATAGACAGACTACTTCAGAAGTAAAATTTACACTCATTTCCTTTCGAAGTTTCTTATTTTGTTTTTCATCAGTGAAAATAAAGTTTTGGCAGTCAGTTTTTCATGTGTTTTTGTTGTTGCAATACTCATTTTGACCAGAGAAAGGCTGGAGTGCATCACTACTTTACTAAATAAGACTTAAAGCATTCATGTTTTCCTCCAGGTGAGTGTTAATTTCTCCAAACACTCTAAACACAAAAGTTGTGTGTTAGCAAGTTATGTAACATTACTGTCGTGTCTTTCTTTTGGCTATAATTGTATTTATTCTATAATTTTAATCAGCTAATTGGTGACCAAACAAAAGACATGACAATGTTAAAGAAATTAAAACTCAGCTGGAAGAAAACATGAATGCTTTAGTCCTATTTATTGCATGGGCTAGTTCTATTAGTCTGGAGGCCTTTTCACACTGGGGATGAAATGAAAAAAATAAACAAAAATGTGGAACATTTGTTGATTTGATTTGTTCAAACCTTTTATCTCATGTCTGATACAAATAATCACATGCTTAAAGCAGCAGCAGTAGCAAAAAGGAGTTTACTTTCTATCTTTTGAATCATAAGAGACAAAAACAACATACCTGAGAACACCCAGTATATAGAAAAAGAGAAGAACTTGGTGGGTTGGTTCAAGAACTGAAACTGGACAACCTCACAATGTAGCCAAGTCAACAACAGGGAGCTGAAACTGTTACAACTCTTCAGACGCTTTTGACAGAAAAAGTAGTTTTTACGTTGCAGAAATTAGTTTAAGTGTATGTTATATTTAGACCATTATTACCACTTAATTTGCCGTTAGACAGACTTTTCCAACAGGTAACTGAAGCTGCCATCTCTGTTCTGTTCACAGCCACCGAGACTCCTTTGAAAACAACAACAACAAAAAAACAGTAATTTTACCTCGCAGGACACAGGAGTTGCTGATCTACTGCTGCCTCCATCTGCAGCAAGTAATGTTAGCTAGTAGAACTAACATGTTAAACCACCAACATCACAAAATAACACAAATAAACTAACCAACCAGCTGTAGTCCTGCAACTCCCGTGCTCTGTGAGGTAAAATTGCTATTTTTGTTAAAGGAGTCTGGTGCCTTTTAAGGGACCATAGGCAGCAGCTATTTGTTGTCTGACGGCAAAGTCAAGCAGTGAAATGTTCTAAATATAGTGCACACCTAAACTAATACTGATTTTTTTTTTTTTTAGGTGGCTAAAGTACATTTTGCTGATGCTCCCGTCTATAGCAGTCCATCAGTAGCTACACTGCTTAGTTTCCATGTCAGTTCTCCTGAGGGAGCTGTCAATCAAATGTGATCTGCCACACCCACACAGTCTTCAGTCAGAAATGGTCTAAAGAGCAAAATGTGCTGTTTTTGAACTTGGTTTTCTAATAGTTATGAGCGTTATTTACACTCATATTGTAGTGGAGGCTTAATGAGAAACTAAACTTTGATATCATATATGAATTTCCAGGGCTTTATGTACATTAACTGTTACAGTAAAATTAAAGTAGATTATTGCATGCATACTGAACTGTGAATCCTACTAAAGATACTACTAAATTATTTAGACCGGTCTCCTGTCTCTTTGTCTCTCACCTCATATTAAAACTCCACCTTGTCATAGCTGGGTCGAGATAAACCTTGTGAACATGTGGTCATTCTGTGCACATTCTCACCACATGTGCCTCTTTCATGCATACAGTTTATGTTTAGGAAAGCATATGCATTTTTCTTTTTCTTTCTTCCTTTCATTTTTTTGTGGCATATGCATCATTTACACATCAAAGGTGGACTTACAAGGCTTTGAAAAACTGAAAAAATTAAGATACACGCTTCTCAACCAACTATTGCAGCTAACCTTTTATTATTGTGTCTGTGTAGAGGAGAGTCACCTTAACTGTAACATGTTAGCTGTAACACACATATGAGAAATTTTGTCACCATGTGATTTTGCTGTTTTGTTCAGTGCATGCAACGTCATGTGTGTCATGTTTTTTTGTCTTTTTTTTGGGGGGGGGGGTCCTTACTTACTTTTTTTTCAAGGAGTCTACAGCACAGGAGGTGTGACACACTGTGCAGAATGCAAAGCCCCCTGAAGCAAATTGTGATTTGCGATATTGGGTTGTACAAATAAAATTTGACTTGATTTGAAGCTAAAACACACATGGTTGTCTGCATGTATCTGTTCTTTGTCAGCTGGCACAGTTTTCACAATCATGCATGCTAGTTCTGGTGTGTAGGGGACGCCAAAGCATGTGTGCAACCAGCGGCTCATTTGTAACACAGGGTCAGTGCGCAATTCTGTTCTAAGTCAGATCAAGATTGGATAGTATTTTTACAACTTCCATCAATCAAATTTAAAAAGGACATAAATGTGTCAACTAATAAATTATGTTTTATGTGTTATCTGATCACATCCTGGATGTGAAATCAATCTGGAGCAGTTGTTGACTAAAATACAGTTGATTTGCCATAAAAAGTGCACAACGCTCTTTTTAGCCATGTTAGACTCACATGTGCTTCAGTTTTAATATTGGACAGTTTCCACTTTGGTTTAAATTCCTCATGACCTCTTTCTTCTATTGAAAAATTTGGTTTATGATAGCAGACACATGTAGATTGTTTGCCTGGAGATATTAAATATGTAGGTAAAAAAATCACTCAGTAAAAGAGTGAAAAATGAAAAATGTTACAGTTGTGACATCTCTGCCATATAATCTTGCCAAATATATCTTGTGTTGTTTTGTTAAAGGGTCGCTGACTGTCTTTTTGGGAAATCTTATCTAATAAGTGAATCAGCAGTAGGAATTCTGAGAAAAGGTGAATGCACATGGGTGCATTGTTGCAGCTGCAGTGCAAAACACTTCCAGGAACAGATACTGGAAAGTGGTTGTATACGACAGTGAGGAGTGTGTAATTTTCCTCACTATAAATGTATTTTAAAGCTGCCGCTGCCCTACTGGGAACACACACTTGTCAGATAATCCATTACTTTTTGTCAAGTCCATTTACCTCAGTTTGTCATCTGAGATAATATCTGTTGAGAGATGGGTTTTGAGGGGAGAGGGGGATGGAGTTGCATCGGTCACCCTACCACCACCATCGCCACCACACTTCTCCATAATGACAGGTGCACAGTTGACCTTTCTCCGTACAATTTTGGATCAGATTGTGCTGTTCCAGCTTGCCGTATCTTTGCACTGTGTGTTTAACCCTGTTAAACAGCTCTATCATGTTCATGGCAATCCAGGTTTTGCATTACACCAACTGCAGCGGATACACAATGGTATCCTTGACGGGGAGATTAGGAAGTGGTTTTAGCGATTTACCTCAAGCTCATTTTATTCATACGACACAAGGCAGTCTTTTCTGTGCAATGCAGCAAAAAAGACTGTGGTTCACCATGATTAGGTGACTTGATCTTTATACTGGAGACAAATTGGAAACTTACAGGGAGGATTCTGTATTTCTAATCTTGTTCTGGTTTCCCCTTTTCAGCATATCGACAAACAGTATTTCCCTAAATTAGAAGCAAAAGTCACAATATGTCAGTATGAGCTGACTAAAGTGATATTACATTTTTATAAATAATGGTTCTAGGGTTCTTCTTGAAGGGCTGAGAACCTATCCAGAACCATCTGCATCTGGAGAACCTTTTTTTAAAGAAAAATGTATTTCAGGTGTTCTTTGTAAGACTAGGAGTTCTATTAAGAACTGTTTTCATCCAAAGAGCCATTACTCAAAAATTATGGACATCCTCAAAGAACTCTTTCGTCAAGGGTTCATCAAGGGTTGTTTGTGCCATAATATAAAAACATTATCAGCTGAACTATTTGGTTGGTTTTAGATAAAACCCTTGGAATATGAAAAAGCTTCTCGGTAGAACCCTTTGGTGGTTTCTAGATAAAACCCTTGGAATTTGAAAAGGTTCTCAGTACAAGCCCCTGTGTGTGTACCAAATAAAACCCTTGGAAAATAGAAAACAAGGTTCTCACTAGAACCCCTGTTTGGGTTCTTTGTAAAACCCACTGGACAAAAAAGGTTCTCAGTGCAACACACTTGGTAGGCTCTAAATAAAATCCTTGGAATATAAAAAGTTTTCCAGTAAAAGCCCCTATGTGTGTTCTAGATAAAACCCTTGGAACAAAAAAGGTTCTCTATAGAACCCCCTTGGTGGGTTCTAGATAAAACCCTTGGAATATAAAAGGGTTCTTGGTAGAACATCATTGCTGTGTTTTAGATAAAACCCCTAGAACAAAAATGGATCTTGGTAGAACACTTCTGCTGGGTTCTAGATAAAAACCTTAAGGCCAAAACGCACTGCAGGCTTCATTTTGAAGTTTCTATAGCGCACTGCAGGCGTTTTTAACATTCCATTACCATAAAACCAGCAGTATTTTAGGAAAAGGTCGCTATTTATATGCATCTGTTTATTTATTTAGTATAACTATTAATAACAGTTTATGTCTTTAATAAAATATTGTCCTCTGAGGGAAAAAAATCATCATCTTTTTTCAGGTCCCTCTATATAATGACTAAATGGTGCGCAATATTAATGTTTTTGTATTAAGAAAGCAGGATAATTTTTTTAGACCACAGCAGACAGCAAACTGCACACCAATACACACCAAGGAGATGAAGAGGGAGACACAGAGTCTGGACACTTCATAATGATTTAAAATAATGTTGCGAAGTGACAAAGTTTTCATGGAGGAGACAAGCATCTGTCTGTTACTGAGACAGATATTTTAGTCATGGAATTGTACAGTAACATCAGGATATATCATCAAAAAAGTTTTATGTCAGTCAGTTTTATGCCCTCTCCCTCCTCTCTGCCCTCTCTCTCCTTCTGCGCTGTTATGATCAATCAGCGGGGAGTAATTAAGTATTTAAAAGTAAGCAAATCGGACTTGGAGCAAAAAGAAAAACATGCCACAAAAGTGTTCAATATTATGTTTCATGATCATAAAAAGTTTGTATATCAAGTCAGCGCATCTGTCCATATTCACACGCTCTCTCCCTCCCTTCCTCCCTCCCTCTCTACTGCGGGTCGTTTTTTTTTTTTTTTTTTTTTCTTTTACCCCGTTTCAGGTGGAGCTAAAGCTCCATCAGCACTCGCTCCTCATGTCCATGCCTTTTTTACTCCATGTAACTCTCTCCAAACACAAACTGCAGCTGCAGAAAAAAAAAGCCTGGTCCTCATTTGACGCTCCAAAATCGAAACAAGCGAGTGTCAAGTCAGTTTGACGCGCGTCAAGATGCTTTCAGTGCATGTTCTGCCATTTAGAACAATGGGTGCGTTTCAAATCGCGAGTGTCAGATGCCTTTAGTGCGTTTTGGCCTTTAGAACAAAAACACTTCTCTGCAGAACCCCCCTAGAAGGTTTTAGATAGACTAGATAGACTATACTAAACTATATAGACACTTAAAAAAGGTTCTGGGTAGAACCCCAGGGGTGGGTTCTCTGTAGAACCTCTTGTAGAGGGTTCTTGGTGAAACCTTTCCCAGATGGTTCCAGGTGTAACCTGTTGTGGAAATTTTCTCCTGCTGGTGAATAATGAAATAGAGACTTCTGCCGGCCGACAAGGTTTTTTATTTTCTTTGCAAAGAAGGTCAATCAGCAAACTAGCGGTCAGAGTGAAGACCCTGAACATGGGAAGACCTGAACATTTATGCCTGGGGAACGCTCCCTAAGGTGTGTTTCACACCCTTTTGTCTGCTGGAGGTATCCGTACCCTACTCAGAGTGTTTTCACACTCTTTTGTCAGGTACCGGCACCAACTCCCTAGGATGTGTTTCACATAAGGGGTGTTCTGCGTGGTTTTGTATTCAGATGCTCCCATCATTAAGAGGTCTAGACATGATAATTTAAAACACAAAAGGTCCTGGTATCTTGGTTGTACTCAGTGGGAGGTGGGGAATCTCAAGCAGTTTCAACACAGAGAAATAAGAAATTGAAATTACAATTACAAACCCTTTATATAGGGAAAACTCTAAAGCAGGGGTGTCAAACGTACGGCCTGTGGGCCAAAACCTGCCCGCCAGAGGGTCCAGTCCGGCCCGGGGTATGACTTTGCAAAGTGTGAAAATTACAGAGAAGACATTAATTTTAGGGTTGAAATGATTCCTCGAGTAATTGGAGTAATTTGGTTACTAAAATATATTTAAATCCAAACAACTGTACAGCACACTGTGTTTGGCATGTGGGGGTTATTAAAGACCAGAGTATTGATGAGTGCTGACATTTAAATTTTGATGTAGTTTGTTATCACATGGCTGCAGCATCTCTTCTCTCTGCATCAGTGCAGCTCATCCATACACACACGTACAGTACAGACACACAGAGGAGGTCAGTGTGATTCTCTGACCCTGTCTGTATCTGATCTGTTGACTTTCTTCATTAGGAGGATGTTTTATAAAGACAAAAAGAAAAAACCTAACTCACATTCTGGGTTTTTCCCTACATATTAATCCACCCGCAATTCAGCTTTCACAGCAGCAGAGAAGCTGCGTATGGAGGAGACTGTTGTTAATGATAGAGTTTATTACAACAGTTGAAACTAATGTGATGGTTAATGACATCGACACCAACCAGATGCACTTATAAAATTAAACAACTGTATAAGGAGGCCTAAACGTAAAACAGGAGAGTCTGTGTTTCTCTGTGAGAAACTTTCAGACCTTCTCACAGCAGAGTGAACAGGTGAGGGAGGAGAGGAGGACAGACTGATTTCTACCCAGACAGCACGCCTACGTCTTGCCGACGTCGGCACCATGAATAAAGTTACATCGCTGCGACGTCGTATGGAGAGCGTTTGCTCATTGGGAAGACGTCGCCGAGATGTCGGCATTTGGTCGAAAATGCTCTCCAGACAACGTTTGGCCGATGTATCAAAGCTGCACAGCGTAGCCTCTCTGCAGCTTCTATGACCTTTATTTATTCAGGTCGAATCATTCTATCAGCAAATATCTCATATCTCTTAATATCTATCATAATATCTCATCTTACATGTGATAGGAATATGGTAATATGACAATAAAAAACAATATGCTTGACCATCAAAATAGCTTCCTAATTTAGTGTGTTAATAAAATAAAGAGACACGAACGATTCAAGTTAATGATCATACATTTATTTCGGACTGCATAGTCAAAACAACTCCAGCACAGAAAAAATAACCAAGACAGAACAGATAAAAACATACAGGTGGCCGGTTGGGAGACGCACACGGACAACACGGTCTGGACTGCTGGCAAACTTATGAGCCTGCAAAGGGGAAAAAAAGACAAAACACATGAGCCCAGGTTGTTCAATTAACTTATACTATACAATACTATACCCATACTTCACAAATAAACACGTACAAATAGACACACCAAGGAAGAAAAACGTAGCTGTGCCTTTTTTCCCGGCCGCTGTCTGACCTTAGAGAGCCACCGTAGTTGATAAGAGACCTGTAGCTAACAGTATTAGCCCTATGCTCTTTAGCTATTAAACGTGTTAAAAAGCACCACAATAAGACCTCCAAATAACTACTGCCCTATTCAGCTTTTTTGCCTCAGCTGAATTTGAGTCATATTTTCTGTGCCTTTCAAAAGCTTCAGTGATTTTTGGCTGTGTTAGTGTGTGACTTTCCTCCTGCTTCTCCTGGTCTGGCTCACACTGATACTGTAAAGTAAAAAAAACTTTTAGTTTAAATAAAATAAGAGACTGTCAGACAGTATCTCATCATGACACTTTACGTATAATGACGCAGACCGTATCGTTACATTACGTTAAACGTCATCTACAAGAGGGAATGACTGAGGGAGAGAGTAGAATCCTGCACGGCTGCGCTTCAGCTGACTCATGCCAAAATGACGGAACATAGCAGGCATATTCGGGTTAACGTATAACGTGACAGTGACAACAGTGATAGTAAATGGAAACTCACTCACTTTGAATTCTCTAAACAAGTCGGGGTGCCTGTCTTTGAGGTGTTTGGCCAGGTTTGATGCGCTTCCTCCTTTCGTTTGAAAACTTCTGAGGCACTGTTTGCATGTTGGCTTGTTTGAGTCTAGAATTGCTCCGTATTCATCCGCCTCGAATGCAAAATATTTCCACACACGACTCTTAGTACCTGTCTTGTCGACGAGCCGACGCGTCGTACCACTCTCACTTGCTGAAGCTATTTTTGTCTAAGACGGCAGATCAAATTGGGCTGTATGTGGCCCCTGAACTAGAGTGCACAGGCATTTATTAACAACGTCCACTGGCCATCTCTTCAGGACTTTATGGCTGTTTATTCTTAGCTTTTTACAAAATTTGTGAACGGCAACAGGCAAGCATGGCCGTTTAATTAAGAGTCCATTTCATGGCCGTCTGACATGCTGATAAAACTCCAAACAAATAGCCAGAGTGTCTCCAGCAGCCTGACTGTGTAATTGAGGGTTTTTTCAAATGCAGCCCCACTTGGCAAAGGCACCCATACTCTCCCTCTCTCTCTTAGATACACACACATCAGAGACAGACTAGTCTATACATATAAATACATATATATATGTATGTATATATATATGTATGGAGGAACCAGAGCCTCCAGCTGATTCAATTTAGAGAACATTTGCTCTAGCTCCTGT
The DNA here is from genome assembly GCF_056507025.1 of Lutjanus erythropterus. Taxonomy (NCBI): domain Eukaryota; kingdom Metazoa; phylum Chordata; class Actinopteri; order Lutjaniformes; family Lutjanidae; genus Lutjanus; species Lutjanus erythropterus. The sequence goes on along the minus strand of NC_139324.1, from coordinate 1,564,926 downwards.
TTTTCTTATCAGATTCTTGCACCATGTTTGTGGAAGAAATTCGATCTTCAGATGTTCTCTGACGTGGGGATTGTGTTGGCTGAGGTTTCTTTTAAAAGTTAAAGTCATGAATTTAATCATTGTGAGGACTGGCAAAATTCTCAGTGTCTTCCTCCTGACTTCACCTTCCACACCCGGTTGGATACTGTGGCTGTTGCTGCCACTGATTTGCTTAGAAATACTCCTGCAGCTCAATTCACTTTGAGTTTTTAGTGCTATGTACATGTATGAGTAGGCCTGGGGAGTAATGGATTACATACAACAGGATTACCTTATCTGGATACAAAAGAGTATTCTATTCTACAATTACAGATAGAGAAAGATGTAATCAGATTAAAAAGCATTCAGTAAAAAGGGGGTTATTAGCAAAATCATTGTTTTAAAATAAAGAACAATATACTACCACATGCAATGTGAACACATGGCAACACTTTACAAGTCTCACAATATCACTCTGGTCACAGTGAAACCAGCTTATATTACAGTTGAAAAACTGCTTTCACTGTGTGCAAGTTTCGTCAATCAATCAATCAATCAAAATTTTACACACAACAGGTAAGGAATGGCTGGACAAACTAAACATTACATTTACATTACCTTAATATTGTGAAACTTTAGGTTACGGCATTTTTAATCGTATCAGAATGCATTTTCAAAGCGACCCGCAGCCCCTAGTTTTACTAAACTGGTACTGATGTCAGTGTTACTCAAGAGGAGCAAGATTACAACCTAAAGGGGTTCCCTATAGCTCAGTTGATAGAGTGTGTGTGCCCTGTGTACTGAGTCTATTAGTCCTCTGCAGAGGCTGCTAGTTCAACTCCCACCTGTAGCCCATTTGCTGCGTGTCATCCTCTCTCTACCCCCTTTGCCTGTCACTGTCAAATAAACACACAAAGGTCAAAAAAAATAATTAAAAAAAGACTACAACCTAATAAGTTTCATATGCAGTGGACTAGTCATAATAAAAAAAGATAATGTGAATGAGTAAACAGAACTCGCTGTGCACGGAATCAGGTGCTGGTCTGTTGCAGGAACATCTTAGGTGAAGTTATCAGAATAAACCACCACACGCTGAGCTGACTTTACTGTGACTTTAAAAATGAATGTTGTGTTTTGCTCATGTAGAGATGTGATTTGCAACCAGTGGTATGGGGACCGCCTGGGGTCCTTGGAACTCTTGCAGGCAGTCAATTCTGAAATCTAAGAATCCATAAGATGCTTATCCAGCACTTGTCACCCACATGTTACTCTTGAATGGTGGTCTTTTTACACAGGTTTTCTGTGTTGTCGCGGGGCAATTATGTTCAATAAATAATATAAATAATATAATAAATATAAATAATATCTTTCTAATATTTTTCTCTTGTGTTATTCTTTCACACAGCTAAGTAGAAGAATTTAAAAAAGGCTAAACACCTATATTTTTATCTAATAAGGGGAAAAAATTAGAACCTGTGGACAGCTGTGGCACATGTAGTCTATTTTCTTTAAAAAAACAAACAAAAAAAAAACAATCTAGTTGGTTGTATGATGGTGCTAGTTTACATAATATAAAATGTTGTAAGTCGTGTAACTATGTATTAACCTTAATATGTTTTTTGAGAAATGAATTTTTGTGTAAAATGTTTTTTTTGGTCAAAACACTGTGACAATTAGTCATGTGATCTATGTGTGTTTATCTCACTTGTGAGCGCTCATGTAGTTCTGCTGAGCGATCCTGAAGAAGCCACAATGCATTGTTCGCTCGTAATAAAGTCACAGTGAAATCAGCTCAGCATGCGTAGGTTTATTTTGATACTTCAAATAGATGTAATTCTTTGACGTTTTTGGAGCATTCCCAACATGGTTTTACACAACAGAGAAACAACTTAAACAGCATTGTGACTGCCGAACCTCTCCACCAGTTTGCAGCTGGATAGATTTCCCAGTAAGCACTGGTGAGTGGCAGCTGATGACAGTTGCAGCAGCAGCTGTAGTGGTAGTGATCCTTCACAGATGCTAATAATATTTCCTTAAGATCCACACATTCACAAGCAGGAACAGGAAAATAATAAATAAATAAATAAATAAATAACTTTCTAGATTTGTCCATTTCAGACAAAACAATCTATCATTTAGGGTTTTTCTTCCTTCATAATTAAATGGTGTACACACCTAGTGCACAATCATACATGTTTCACTCGTTTGATTCAACCCAGTCAGAGGACTGTGTGGGGCAAAACATGTTTATCATCCTTATCAGTTCACATAGTTTGGTGACATCATGTACTACTAGCACAGTTTTTGCCCAAGAGTCTAATTAGCTATAATAGATGAAAACACCAGCATCTAATAATTATCAGACCTACTGTGACCTTCTCATAATTAAAACTCATTATGTCACGTCATAATTATAAGAGAAAACACAAAGTCTCTGTTTGGTTGTTTAGCTCATGTACTTGCACACCAGAGCCCTGTACTGTGAAGCAGGATTTGGGGTAAGCGAGGTAACTTCAGGTTTAACCCTGGCTTTTCAGGGTTGTAATTTACTTCTTACATTGCAGTGGTAACTAATGCTGCACACCTAACTTGCTCCGGAGCAAGTTATGTTCAGTGTATGTATAAACACTACCTACTGCCCAATCAGTTGTCTTATCATTACAATTCATGTAAGATCCCATGCAGTGTTCAAAGACTGATTTTTCTTGTATCCTAGAGTCCAGATCTCAGCTAGGCAACTCACAAAAAATATTTTGATGTTACTCCTTTGTAATCACTTACATTTTGATTATTACCTGTAATTTAATTATGTATTTTTTCTCAGTTAACAGATGTAACAGATTACAGTTAAATGTAATTTGTAATTAATTTAATGTAAGAAGTTACATGTAAGTACTTACTCTCCAGCACTGCCAGTATCCTATTAGGCATTTGTGGGAAATTTCATATTCAGTGTATGAATTATTGAGTTATGGTGAAAAAAAGTGTTTTGTCACAGTGACATATGACCACCAAAATCAAATAAGTTCATCCTTGAGTCCAAGTGAATGTTTGTACCAGATTTGAAGAAATTCCCTCCCTTCCTTCCTGACATATCATGTCAACAAAAGTTGAATGGGCATGAGGTTACAATGACCTTCAACCACGAAAATTTAATCTGTTCATCCTTGAGTCCAGCTGCTCATTTGTGCCAATCCTGAGATATCACATTCACAAAAATCATGTGAGTGATCACATGATCCCCTCCAGTCTAGCAGAAATAGTCAGATCTACTCATGCCCTACTGATAGTGCAGTTGTGATATTATAAGACTATTTATTGATACATTCATACAGTTGGTGATTTTTGCCAGCTGTTGTTCCTGGAATCTTCGTATTTGTCTACTATAATAGTTTTCTTAACTGGCAGAAATGGGCTTCCATAAAGCCTAGTGCAGGGGCCTGCAACCTTTACCATCAAAAGAGACCCACAACTACCCACCAGCAAAATTTGGAAGAAAAGTTGCTGAGCCTTGTGTCAGCCCTGCGATGAACTGGCGACTTGTCCAGGGTGTACCCCGCCTCTCGCCCAATGTCAGCTGGGATAGGCTCCAGCAGCCCCGTGACCCTTACGGACTAAGCGGTTACGGAAAATGAATGAATGAATGAAAGTTGCTGAGCCATAGATGTAAGCTATGATGCACATTATAAATGACAAAGTATTGATACTATGTGAAGTAAGTCACTTTACATCAATGATAAATGAAAATTAAAATGAAAAGAAAAAAAGATTATTCATTTACGTGTAATATTTTGTCAAAGCCGCAGGGAGGGGAGGTAGTTTAATGATTGTCATCACCACAGAAACATGTGTTATTAACCACCCAGCCTAATCTGATGATTAGATTACCTGCTTTGAAATGCCTGGGGCGTGTCCACTCCACTGTCTCAGTGTCAAACACCACTACAACTTGAAACATGGACGCTCCATCCATCCATCCATCAGCTTTATAGGACGTGTTTGAGCCACCAGATCCAAAGTACAGTGACAGGAGTTTTTTTTTCTTCTGTGTCGGGTTGTCGGACATGAAGTGAGCTGAAGTGAACTGCTGGGTTGATTTGGACTGAGAGAAAGTAAAGGCACGTTTGTAACTGATTGTTAGGGAGGTGGAGGAGGTGGAGGAGGTGCTGTTTGTGCGCCGGTTCATGGGGCTTTTATAGTGCTGGGGGACCATGGCTGTGGCACATCACCAAGCTATGTTTCAGGTCCGACAATAGAATCCTGAACACAGAAATCGTGAACAACAGTTCAACTCTACAATTATGTACTACTTAGTACAAAGCAACTATTTTGTAACATGTACAAAGTGTATAGAAGAAACCTCCCCTTTTTCCCTTACACGATTTTTAAAAGCACAATCAATAAGGGTGAAATTGAGTAATACATTTTGGAGTGGGCAGTTTAAGCCAGCTGAAAACAAATCAGCACCTGAGGAACTAAAAACAAACAAGGCACCAAAAACCCTTAATAACATGACACAAAACCAAAATAGCTTCAGTGGAAACACGGATGATGTTCACCTAACCATGTAAACAATGGCATGTGATATCTTATAAAAACACATACACGACAGCAGTGTTGAGTTGTTGAGTAACTTTTTTACTCATTTGTCTCTGTAGGCTGACATCCTAGGGGGTAGAAAAGAGAGAACTAGAAAGCAAAGAAGGAGAAGGACACAGTGAAACAGAGACAAAGAAGGGGAGGATGGTAACAGCTACAGTAGACAGTAGAATAAAAAATAGTAAGATCGAAAGAAAGAGGGACTGCAGCCCTGAATCAGAGGTATCGTATTCAGCCCAGTCCTGACAGAGACTCCTCTCCAGGTTGAATAGGCCCATTGTTTGGATAAGGCCTCCATGACACAGGCCATTTCATTACAGAATGAGCCCAGGCACAGGGAGTAGATGGTGGTTGCAATGTAACCCCCCGCCTCCCCCTGCCTCTGCCCTGTCAAAGAGTTCCATTCTCTCCCCCTCGGGGCTACCTGCATGAGTAGAAAGACAGCCATAGGGGCAACGCACTCTCAAAAACAAACAGGCACCCTCAGAGCGAGACAGACAGAATCTGTCTTTTCAGTGAAAAGACAGAGGTAACTTAATAGCCCCTGATGTAATATGCCACGTCTCTCCTGTGACTGAGGAACCATCAGCAGTTGGTTAAACCGAGTCACAAAGTCAATGTTTCTCTCTCATGCACAAACACAAGTGGACTTCCTAACATTTTAACTTCTGAATCACAACCTGTGAGTGTTGTTAAAGGATACATTCTGTGCCCCTGGCCTACCTGAGCAGCATGTGTGTGCACAGCAGAACGTGTTGCTTTTCATTTTGGCTTAAGTGTAGCTTCAGCTGTGTATCATCTAGAGATTTGGCAAGTCACCTAATTTTTTTTTGTGTACGACACTCATGGTTCTCAAAACAGACAAAATAGACAGTGAAAATGATCTCTTCATAGCAAGGATGTAATGATACCAAAAAAATGTCATGGCACAATAATACCAGGATAAAAAGTCCACAATACTTATTGTGATATGAATTAAACAAAGACAAACATTATTACAAAATGTTACAAAAAATAAATCTGATGTGTACAGCATTTTGTGTTCATTCTTTTTTAAGGAGCAATATGTAGCAACTGCACGTGCAAAAATTAGCATAGCAGTCCAAATAGCAAGTTGGAGCCATATACTGTCAGTCTGTCAACTGTCAGTTGTCTAAAAATGTAAAGTTAAGTCTGTTATCATGAAAACAAAAGCCCACAGTTCTGAAAATACACAATCTGGACTGAATATTTACAGCTTCTATAAGATTATTAGTCATTTCTTATGACTCACAAACAGACACTAACTCGTTTGGCAAACTTTAGGCATTAATTTGTTTTTGTTTGCCCATTTCACATTAATAGAGTTCAGTTATTATAGCCTGGGAAAAAAATTCTAAGGGAGACACCACAGTTGTAGTGTTGTTGTCAGAGAAGTATGTCAACTTAACATGTTTCCTTGATCTCTGATGACAAAAAGATAATTATAGTGAATGTATGACAGATTTTAATCAAATATAATCAAAGTAGCCAGTCATAACCACATTTCCTATTGCAGTATTCAATGCATTGTTACACCCCCACTTGATACCTTCATTCCAGTTTCAACATCTATAGGCCTATGTGTGAAGAATATGTTGCATACGTGAAAAAAAAATATACAGGGTTAGGTCAGATTACTTTGAAATGTAGTCAGTTTCTGAATAGGTAATGTATGTCAATAATGTAATCCACTGGATTGCACACACAAAAAATTTCCACAATCTAATCAAAATACGTTTGATTAGTTATTGCAAATAACTGCCTTAGGTTCTTTTTTGTGGAACAGAACAAACCCCATTTGTCAAACATTATTTTTATGAGGTAACAGAACATTTGTTATCATGAAAAATGTTACATATTTTTAAAATTGCCATATTTTAAAGATGTATTCAAAAATGTAATCAAGTAATCCTTGATGATGTAACTATAAGCTAATTATGTATTTTTCAACTATAATCTTGTGTGATTAGAGTTACTTATTTTTCGAATCGTATTACATAATCCTGATTGCATTTATCCATTTAAAATTAAAAGTCGTCAATGGTGTCTGTAGACACAACCTGATCCAGCTGATCAGCCTGATGTGCCATGGGGGCAGTGAAAGAAATATTACTTTAGTTATTAAATACAATCACATGGAATTGTCTAAGTGTGTGATATTTGGTTAAAGAGAGTTTAGAGATTTAGAATTTTGCTTTTTCCCACCTTCCCAGAGTCAAATACATCAGAAAAGGTCTGTGCAAAGGCATTTATTAGTCCTTGTGTGTATTTGTGTATGAGGGGAGACCCACAGTCTTTGAAAACCCCTGGTCTAAGATGTTACAAACATCAGCAAACCTCTATTTTGTGAGGACGCACAGATATAGTCAGATTAGCTGTGCTGCTATCTGGTGTGACCGTGCCTCAAAAACCTAGAGGACAAAAAACCCCACAAAAATTAAATATGATACTTTAACAGTCTGAGTGAGTCAGATGGATATCCTCCAAGATTATGGTCATTTTAGAAAAAAAATCCCTTTTTTGTGCTTCCATTGTCACCACTGCCTTGCTGAGCTGAGGCAGAAGGGGCACGACACTGACAGTAAATCTCCACCCACACCACAGCCAGGACACAGATACACATTTGACTGAATGTTCAAAAGCATTTTTGTAGAAAATCAAAACTGCAGCGTGTATCCACAATTTGTTAAAGTGTGTTATTTTGTGATCAGCATGGGCAGGAAGAATTTATTCAACAACCAGTAACTCTCCCAGAATACATATAGCATATGAGTACTTGATGAAGACAGACTACTCTGAATCCTTTAAGCCCTATTGCCTCAGACTTGGGGATTAAAACTCACAGTTGTATCCTACACATCTTTACTAATATCCCTGCTGGAGGATCATGCAATTGCCTCCATGTGTGTGTCCATGAGTGTGTGTGGGTGTGACCAAGGGACCAGCATCAGCCTTTTTTTTTTTTGTGCACATTCATGACTGTACGCTGAAGAACATCTGTGATTCAGAATTTTGGAAAAACTTATGAAAAACTTTTTTGTTAAATTATTGCTACATAACGTTGACAGCTGTGGTCAGAGGCATCATGTTTTCAGGCCACTCTATTCTTGTGAACCCAATATCTCAAAAACTTTGGACAAATGTTCACTTGGACTAAAGGATGAAGTGATTCAGATTTTGGTGGGCAAAGGTCAAACATCAGCGTCACAGGGACCTCATCCAAGACATTTCTGACCATAACTCAAGAATTCATATAATTATGACAAAATTACACACGAAATATCAAAGAGGAGACATTTCACATCCAAAAGGTCAAAGATCAGCTTCACAGTGGCATCATAATGTTCAGCTCTCTATCTGTCCTCTCTAAAAATAATCTTCATGTGAAGACAGAATGATTGTTCTTGATTCACTGAAATCATATAAAGATTACTTCCATTTAATACACTTAAATACACTTAATACATTTTATTAAATTCCTTCAAAGTTACAGGTCAATATAGTGGTGAATTCCATATTAATTTCCTTCAAAGTCTTCACTACATACAGTATATGAGTCTGGACAGACATGGATGTAAACTTTAACTTGACTGGTTGGTGGAGACAAACAACTGCAATGCAGTAATTCTGTTTTTTTTACTGCTTTGTTTTATATGACCAGTAACAGCTGACTTCTCACTCTGTTTCAGGTTGAAATCTTGTTTTGCCTCAGGACACCATACGTGGAGGTTGTGTTAATGTTGGTGTAACTTTGCAAATGTCCACTGGTTGCACTTGGTGGCTTTGCAGCAAGTGCTTCGCCTAATGCAAAGCCATCACATTGCAGTAGGTAAGGATCTGCACTCTTTTAGTTTTAGCCTAAACTTATCAATATCAGTGGTTTCTTCTCACTAAGTACTGCTGCTGCTCTGGAGGTTCTCAGTTACAGCAGTGTGGTCATTGACACCGGGGTCCATGAACTCTGTTTCCTTGCTGTTAAGTTGCGGTTTTGATCCTCTCACCAGCACTTCCAGCATTATCCCCAGTTTTGAAGATGCAGCTCTGGTCACAGTTTGTCCCTCTGTCTACTCCTCCTCAAACTGTCTTTCTCTTTCTCTTTTTCTCTCTCTGCTCCTCTCTCCTGCCCGTCCTCTCCCTTCCCTATGCGGTTTCTCTGACCTCCCTGTGAACTTGTGTGGCTACTCTGAGCTGTGCCTGTGTTATTGGAAACACCCTTCCAATGCTCCTATTAGCCACGATGTAAAGATGATAGGTTGTGCTTTGTTTGGATATCCATTTCCAATCGCAGGTCATGATTGGCGAGAGCAGCACGGGATGATGGGCTTGCTGTGTGATACTGCCAGAAAGAAAAAGAAAAGGTGGGAGGAGGGAATAGAAAAAGAGGGGGAAACAAGGAAAGACCGAATGAAAGGAATACAGTGAGTGCAAACAGTGACACTGCCTTGCACAATATGTGAAACTATAAAGCAACCAAACCGTGGGTTTGTTTGGGACAAGAAGAAAGCCGAGGCTGATAAGTGTCAAGTAAGTTGAAACTGGAAAGAAAATTGGAATTAATCAAAAGCAAGGACCACAAGAGTCCCAAATCTGTCAGTAACAGGGAGAAAGAAGAAAAGGAAAATACTGTAGATTCTGGAGCTGAAAGCAGGAAGCATCTGGGATGAAAATATCAACAGGTATTTTAAAGGTAAAAAACTCCAGTCTCTATGAAACTGTTGTAGTTCACCTTTATACATTCTGAATTTTAGATTTTATCCATACTTGCTAACCTTGAGACCTCAAAAACAGGGATGATTTCAATATAGAAAATTAGAGAGACTTTGTTTCCTGCATTCTGGTGACTGAATGAAGACTGAAAATAACTAAATAATGTCACTGCAACAGCATTGTATTTCTTAAATAAAATGTTACTTTTAGAATATAGAATGATTTATCCAATTTGCATAAACATGTGGCATAACTACAATTCATCAAAAAAAAAAAAGAAATGTCAGAAATTGGGAGAAATCAGCAGAATTGATTTTGATCCCAGGAGGAAATCAGGGGAGGGGAATGAAAAACAGGAGTCTGGGAAAATCGAGCAGGCTGGCAAGTATGATTTTATCTGACCTAGTATAAAATACAGCTTTTAAACCTACATAGAGTGTTTTCAGAAACGCCTAGTTTGGTCCGCTTTTTAGCGCTGTTCATTTTGGCTGGTGTGAAAGCTGTCAGTCGAACCCTGCTGGGAACCAAACCACCAACTTGAAAAGGTGGGTCTCGGTCCAGTTCCAAGCAGACTCTGATGCAGTTCATTTGTGGTGTGAAAGCAAACAAATCAACCTCAGGACTTAATAACTGCAGATCATGTGATTTTGGCAGGATTTCAAATGCTAAACTAATAATAAATCCATCTGCTGATCATGAAAACTGTTCAGAAAGCCAATGTTTAACTGAGCCATTGAAGCCATGTGTGCAAATCATTTAGCAAATCATATGCACTTCAGCGTGGATATTTTCCCAAATTACCAGGTTCAGAGCTGTTCAAACTGCTGTCTAGTATCCTGCTCTGTTTACTTTATCAGTTCAGTAAGTCCATTAAAGAGCTTGACAGTAATCCCACAGTAACAAGCCCTGAATCATGACTTTACAAGACGCCTTGTTTTTGTCCTGTCTCTACCTCTTAATCATTATTGATAACATGGGGTCGATTTGCTAAATAATGCTCATGATTTGTTATTTATTTGTGAGACCTTTGTGACTCCAAATGACATGAATATGCTGCATGTGTGGTGCATAAACTTCTGTCAATCACCAGATTTGATTTTAACTGATTTGACAGTTGCCAAAACTGTCCAATCAACAAGCTACCTGCCAGTCTGTACAGCTTCATATTTACTCATGTTGGTTTGTTAGTAAAAGTCAATGAGAAAAGGAATTGGACCAGAATTAAATGCAACACTTTTTAATTTTTCAGTCAAATTAACTGAACTACAGGTGTGAAAGGGTCCATAGATGCAAGAGTTCTCTGGTGAAATTTGTGCTTTATTAACAAGTATTTAAAGTTAGATGCAAAATTATGGATGATAAAAGAGAATAACAGAGATGCTGAATCAGAATCGAATCCAAGTTGCCACAATAATATTGCCAAATTCCAAAAAACATGGGACACTGTGTAAAATGTCAATAAAAACAGAATGCAAAGACTTGCAAATTCTTTTTTACTTGTATTCAATGGAACCCAGTACAAAGAGAAGATATTTAATGTTCAAACTGATTAACTTTATTGTAAAAATATGCGTTTGGAACATTTCACAGGAATATCGTGATTGGGTATAAAAGGGACATTCTCGAAAGACTCAGTCGCTCAACTGAGTGTCCATGACCTTTGACCTCCCAGGTGGCACTAAATAAAAAACTGCATTAAAAATCCTACCATACAGTTGTATGAATGATACTACATGGGCTTGGGACTTTGGAAAACCATATACCAACTTCTAGAAAAGCTGGTAACTTCTCTGGGCCTGAGCTCATCTGAGATGGACTGACCCAAAGTGGGAAAGTGTTCTGTGGTCTAACGAGCCCCTATTTTGAACTGTTTCCAAAAATCAAGGATGTCGTGTCCTCTGGGCTGAAGAGGAAAAGGACCATCCAGATTGTTAGTAGTGCTGACCCCTGTCTGCTGCAGCACATTGCTCAGCTCCCTACACCAGTGCTCCTGCTGCTTCACCAAAATGAGGGCTGTGCCAACCACCATCTACTGTAGGTAATACACTGATTATGGATAGGTTCCTCAACCCCACTTAAAATAAAACTGATCTATCCCTGTAATATCCTCCATGAGCTGTGTGTCTCATCCAGTGTTGCAGCTCCAGATGCTGAAAGACCCACATCAGCATCTGTCTCTTTCATCTCCAGCAGTATTTTTGCTTTGTCTTCCTTTACACCTCCCCAACAACTCTCACTGATTAAAAACCTCTGTACTTGACTTTTCATTTTCTTATTATTGTCTTCTGTTCATCAAAGCTTGCAAACTATTAGCATAAACATAATTTTATCACTAAAGAGGTGATGAAAATGTTTATGATGGCAGAGGAGTTCTGTGAGGGAATACAAGTAGCCTACAGCTCTACACCTTTTTAAAAGAATTACCTCAACCTCAGTTTCTTACATTTCTCAAATGTCCTGAAATACATCATGAACCATTTAGCCATACACATTTGGAGAACATTTTGTTTTCAAATATTGAAAGTGGTGGTTGTATGTTTTTGCTTCTTTTCGAGCAATCAACAGTTCGTAAATCAGTGTGCTTTTACTTAAGTTTTTGCTGAAAAGGCACTCACTACTAAATCTCTAAAATGATGCTAACTTCACTCTGGCTGCAGTGTGCAGGTGGAGACAGCAGCGGTAGGAGTGCTAGTTGTCCCTGCCAGCTGAGGAATGAGAATGATGTGTTATGGAGTACAATGTGTGCTGTCAGTGACGAAATCATTCTGTCCAACAGAGGATTTATCCCTGTACGGGTGTCACATGTCAGGAAGAAACTCTGAGAACAGAAAGCTCCTGCGAGCTGAAATGTAGACGCTGAATTTTGTCATTTTCTTCTTTTGGTTTAACCTGTTGAATTCCACTAAGATGCCTATGTCCTTGGCCATTTTATGTCCATGTTCATGAAGGGGTCTAAATAATGCTCCAAAGTTAGACTAACCCTTTCAACCCTTGTGATCAATTCACGTGTGGTCTAATAAGGCTGAATTGTGTACTAAATCTGTGTTATATGAAATATCAACCCTAAAACTGCTACAACAACTTATGAGACACAATAGAGCACGTGAATGAGCACCATATACTTCAATCATAATGTTCTAAGCGTTTATTAGTCTTGCAGTACCAGACAATCAGAGACTTTGCTGCCTACAGCTCACTGGGAAGTTGCTTGAATGGCAGCAAGAACAGCCACTAACAAACCTTACAATTTTTCCTTTTTTTTTAAATTCTAATTTTTTCCACCCAGTTTTAGCAATGGAGGCTGGGAGACTGACCTCAGTGACCACTGACCTTGTGATTCTAAACCCTTATACACTTTAAAAATTTGAACAGGCACCTAAGGAAAACACAATATTTATTACAGATGTCCATACTTATGCTGATGATACACAGCTTTACATTGCTGTGTCTCCTGATGACTCAGGGCCAGTTTACTGCCATCCAGTCATGGAAACTGTAAACTGTAAACTGTATACAGCTCAACCAGGACAGAACTGAGGGCTTAATTAGGGGTTCTGAAGTTCAGAGAGAGAGGCTCAATGCAAAACTGCAACAAGTGAAAAACCTAGGAGTTATCTTTGATTCTGACCGTAGTTTTGAACAGCATATTAACTAAAATAGCATTTTATCAACTTAAGAACATCGCCAGAGTGTGATCATTTCTCTTTCTATTGTCTGCAGACTTAACTACTGTGATGCTCCCCTTTCTGTTCTTCCCAAGAAAAATACTGCTCATCTACAATTACTACAAAATGTAAATGTACATGTACTGATGTGGACAAGGAAGAGAGCACCCACTGCACCCACTTTTAAGTCTCTGCACTGGCTTCCTGTGCGCTTCAAAATTGATTTTAAGATCCTTTTATTGGCTTAGAAATTTCTTTATCAGATTTGCTTTTATCCCATGAACCCTCTAGAACTCTTCTTCTATTAGTGGCCTTTTAATAAACCTTAAAGTCAGAGCAAAAACTCACAGTGAGACATTCTTTTAATACTGTGGTCCACATCTGTGGAACAGCCTGCCTGAAGACCTGAGGGCCACAGACTGTTGATATTTTTAAAAGCAAACTCAGATCTTAGCCTGGCTTTTCCTCAAACTTTATTTATTTATGTCTTTATTTATCACCTATATATTTATATGTGGCCATGTTTTTAGTTGCTTTTAGCTGGTTTTTCATCTATTTATTATTATTAACTTATTTATTCTTTTTCCTTATTTTCTGGATTTTTTAGTTAGCTTTTATTTACTTTATATCCACTGTGTAGAGTTTTTGTTTATTGATTGATTTGAATGAATTTATACCATCTTCATATTTTCATATTTATTCTGCCTCCAGTGTTTCCTGTACCTTGTGAGGCAGCTGGATTCGCAAGATCATGTGAGAATCCATCTTTCCAGGCTTCAAGTTATCTGTTTGTGTCCACACAATTAATCTGGTTTTAGGTGTGAGATAGCAAAGAAGCGTCCATGAAAGCCACTCGTCTTGATCAAACAATGTCAGCTCCTGAAGAGGTTAGCATGGATCCTGTGATAACATCAGTTATGTCAGAGCTGGTGAGTATTTCTTCAGTGAAAGAAGAAAATTTAAGGCTTGGATGAATGGAAAAGTTGTTGTCGTTCTTCCCCTGACAGGCTTTGGCAACATTCAAACTCTTGGCTAAAGTTAGCCCGTGTTAGACAGATAATTCATCCGATCACCAGCCTAGTGTTTTGTTTTGTTTTGATTTTTAAGTGCCTACCCTTTTCCAGACGGTTTCTAAGGACAACTTCCCACCTGGTTCTGTGTAACAAAGCATTTGGCATGTCAGGTAAGTTTTTCATGACATATAATAACACCTTTTCAGTTCCTATTGTTAATGAGTGTTCTCCTTACTTTAGGTTGTTTTATTGAATGAAGACATTTTTTTTTACATTTTGTGCTTTACAAATAAAATCTGACTGACAGATTGATAGAAAAACCTGACACAGAATGCTGCACAGCATCTCATTTTAATCTGCAGATTTTCAACTTTCAGAACTACCCTGTCTTTGTGGCTTATAGGCCTACGTATGTGTGATGCCCACTTAATTTTATTGTGTATTATTTATTGCATATATATTTGGAGATTAGGTCTGCACTTTATTTTATTTGGAAAATACTACATTCATTGCTGTGAAAAAGTAATCTGATTTTAAGTCAGAGTAAATAACTTGCAGTAAACCTTACATAAAGTGCTGCAGCTTGTTAGAAAATGTCGATGTATAATGATAAGTTCAAGTAGAAGAGTTAAATGGCCGGTGAAATTGGTTAATTTCATTTTAGTGAAGAAGCTGTTTGCCACGAGTAGCCATAATGGTGGTGCACTCGCCCATTCGTTTTGTTAGCTTGGGCCACACGTCTCCATTTTGTATGCTAATTTTATGTATTCAACTGGCTCTGTGTATATTATTTGACATGCTTAAAGGTACATATTATTTTTAATGGTGTTCAGAAACTATTAGACATAGTTTTAAGAGTAAATGTTAATATGATTAACCACAGTTGGTAGTTTAAGTGTATATCTGAACACAATTAGTGATTGTTATCTGTTAAAATATGTAAGTGTATTTCATTTTTTATACTGTTGAGCAAAAGTCCAGAAGATATTTAATAGTATCTGTGTGTCATTGCATTTAAGATGCAAAAAATGGCCAAACTTATTTGGATGAATGAATGCAGAATTATGTTGTTTGAGATGTTTTGAGATTTGGAGATTTATTTTATGTGTTTTATGAACATGGAAATATGTCTACAAGAGACAGAATATGTGCAGCAGTATTAAATACTGGGTAAAAGGACAAATGCAAACAGTTTAAGATGAATGTGTGGTGAATGTGAATTGTAAATAAATATAACTACAGAGGATTCAGTAGAGTCAAGCCACCTCTCCCTGCCTCATAATTATTTCCTGTATTCCAGGACACATATAGCTGTCCATGGGTGCTGCAGCCCGGTACCTATAACATATAACTCTTTTTCTTGTACTGTTGTACTCCCCCTAAAGATCCCCTGTCCCCCCCTTGTAAAGAAAAAAAATGGGCCATTGGGGCTGCACTTATATGAAACATCTTGGAAAGCCAAAATATATGTAATATGTGTCTGACAACTGTCTGACAACTGATGGAACGCCACAGTGACAACTGAAGCTTATGCAGTGTCATTATCACACTTCATTTGAATGACACAGGGCCAAAGGTAAAAAGCAAGGAAAGTTTCAAGCCAGAAGTGGAAGAAAGTGGA
The DNA here is from genome assembly GCF_056507025.1 of Lutjanus erythropterus. Classification (NCBI taxonomy): domain Eukaryota; kingdom Metazoa; phylum Chordata; class Actinopteri; order Lutjaniformes; family Lutjanidae; genus Lutjanus; species Lutjanus erythropterus. The sequence continues at coordinate 1,549,282 of NC_139324.1, read as the reverse complement.
CTGGCAACACATAAGACATCTCTCACTGGGTCTGAAATTACAAAAGGCTCTCGGTCAAGTGGAAGAGGCAGCCAGCCCATCACACCCTGAAATATATGAGCTGCACTGTTTGATCAGGGGACCATAGCCAATCAGGATGAATGATGCAGAACTGGATGGAAAGTGAACATGTACATTAATCTCTATGAACAGTACATGCCTTGTGTCAGGGACTCAGAATCCAAAGCCAAAGACATTATATAGCTAAATGCTTTTCTAAAGGCAATAGATGTTTATCAAATTACACATTATACTTCACATGTGCTTATTAGCCAGGACCTCATCCAAAGTGGACTCAACTTAAAATAAAGGGGAATCTCCCCACCATTTGGACGATATCTGGTGAGTTCTGAAAAATGATTTCTGTCACTGGAATGTGAGAATGGTGGGCCGAGGCTGCAGGGATGACGTGATGTACTTTATCCACGGGTCATTTACTTTGATTCCCCCCTGACTCACCAAGTCTACAGTATGAGTAAGCTCATTTTCGGGACCAGGGGGATACATCACAGTTCAAGCAGTGAGGCATTACGTGTGATGCGTCATGTTGCATGTCATCGGATTTTTTTTGGAAAACCCTTCCCAGACACTTTGCCAGGATTTGTCTGTGGACTTTCCAGTTTCAGGGTATTGTTCTCCTCTTCACCTGAGAAAAATTGAAACCAAAAGCAGTTTATTACGTAACCATTTCAGCGGTTGCTAGATTTAATTTGTTTTTAAAGGGACAGTTCACACCAAAACCAAGAATAGTTAATATACCTGCACACCAAACAGAGATAAGTGTGCATCTACTCTTGGACAAGAGGTTTGTGCTCATGACAACATGGGACCTAAACGTTAATGGTGTCCTCCTCGGCTCTAACATTAGCACCACTGAGCTTGCTAGCGCAGTGACCCTGCTTCTAAAGTGAAGTACTGGACTGATTTGGACTGAGAGAGCTGCTTAAGGTATGTTCATGGCTGGATCACAGCTCTTGCATGTCACAGAGCCATGTTTCAGGTACCTAAAACATTCTGAACACAGAAATTGAAACAGTTTAACAATCTAACTCCACAATTCAATCCTATATAGTTCTCAGTCTTTTCATATGTTTTCAGCAACTATGTTCTAACATGTTGAATGTGTTTCAAAGGAAAACTCCCTCTCTCCTTTACAAAGACTTTAAAAACTTTCTTAACCATATGTTTATGAGCCTTTTTATGTGGCCCTTGGTAGCTTGGGCTAGAGTAATTGCAGACGTTTACCCAATGGTAAGCCCCCGTCCTCACTGTCTGGAAAGAGACATTGGTATTGATTCTTTCAAACTTTTTTTTTTTTTTTTTTTTTCCAGTGGGGGTGAAGGGCTTTGAGCCCCACAAGCTGAGTGTCATCTTGTTCCATTATATTCAAGACTTTAAAAGCTCCAAAGCTATTCAACTCACACCAAAACATTCTACGTGGATAAATAGCACTACAGTATTTATATGACTTTATGATTTTGGTGTTGTTCCTTTAATGAGAGAAACCTATACAGGGAAAGTGAATTACCATAAAGTGTCTGTGAGAAAGGTGCAGGTTACTGCTGCTAAATTATACATTTTTGTACAATTTCATGAAACACATAAAATAAATATGTTTTGGAACTAATGGACACTAGGGAGGTTTTCCAATATCACATAAGTCACAGTAAAAACAACTTTTCAACATATTTCACATAACTTCCCCTCAGCCATCTGGGGTTCACTGTTTTATTAAAATCATAACATATCATGGGATATTTAGGGTAAGTTCAAGGACTCCAAAAGCCTTAACAAACAAGTCATGAGAATGGACAAACAGCAGTGAATAATGGTGAAAGAGTTCATATGTCTCCAACACAAAAAAGAGTATAGAGGCAATCCAACTGTTTTGCTTCATATTCAGTCATTTTCTTCCCACATCTTGGTCTTTTTCTCCTGTGAGCCTTAAACGTGCATGTCATGGAGTACAGACAAGGACAAGTGTTTTGCAAGAAAGTCAATCTTTGTAGAGGTGAGGTAAAGACATTCCCGTCCAGCTGCTGTGATGGAACATCACCCAACAAACAGCACTGCGGTGTGCACACCATGAACTGATTACCCAGGATTCACCTGTTGCTAGTTAAAACAGAGAACACAGCTGAGACCAGAATTCTTTCAAACCTTTCTCATTCTGTTTTGACTCCTGGTTGCCAGGGTGGGGCTCCATCTTATCATAAGAGATTCCCGCAACGACCGTCATTCCCGACATCAGTCCTGAATGTTCCTCGTGGAAACCTGTCACTCAGCTAATCAGGTGGCTTAGGCGGTGTTTGATAGGATTTCTCCAGGGCTGAGATGAGGGCAAGGACTAAATTATGGCACTAAATCTCTCAAGTGCAAGTCCCTGCAGAGAGCCTGGCTGTAAGACTGGGGGAGCGTTTTCGGAGCCTCTCCAGGAAATTCCGCATGCACAATTTGTCTTTGTAACAGGAGAGCTGGCACAGCCCTCGGCTTAAGGATGTCATGACCGGACCAACTTAGCACGCAGCAGAAGTGCTTATTGCGCATTGTATACTCATTCCTGACACAGGGGAGCCTGGCGTGGCTCACATCCCGGTGATCAGACTCAAGCTTTTTCTCACCACAACGGTTTGTAAGAGACCTGGTGAATTTCCACGGACCTCAGCATGAACTCTACCACTTAACCATGAGAGACTCCTCATTTTGGGAGAGGCCAGAGTCTGATAAACACAGGGGAAGAAAGAACGAGGAAAAAAGAACGACAGGAAAATGGAAAACAGGGCTGGCACTTCCAGCAGGTTTATTTGAGGCCGTGACAGTGAGCCCTTGGAAAAGGGATGGCGTCTAAAGCCGTGTCCACAGATGGGCGGAGGGTACACAAAAGGGGTCGTGACAAGTAGACATGGCATGTCAAAGCCTCCTCTCTTCCTCGCTGGAGTCTGGGAGATAAAGGAAGGAAAAATCGGATTATTTTACTCCCCGGATCCCTGAACTCAGTGGGGCAGAGTGAAGACAGTGCCTGGGAACAATTTGTCCAGCCATTATCTCAATCCATTAAGGATGAGAACTGCGGGCCACGCTCCGCGTCTGCTGTTACATCATTAAGATGAAAAGAGAATATGTGGAGTGCTTTATTTCTAGATTATCATCTCTTTATCTTTCTGTATTGTACTTGCTGATAGAAGGTCTTAATTTTGAGGAAAAACGCTCATTATTCACCACAGGACTAGATTTCATCCAGGTTCCACCTGCTGCTATATCTTTGGACATCTGTGTGTGCACCAGGGTTGGGAGCTGGGCTGGTTATTGGTAGTTTAAGGCATCGATTGAAATAACCCAGCACCAACTAATATCAAAACTTCTCCAGTCAAACGATACCTGTATTCAATACTTTTGGTACCCAGATCTATAAAAAGAAAGACAATTTAAATGGTTTTGCTCACAGCCAATCACCTTAATAAAGAAGAACCTTTGAAAAAAGGTATTGAATGAAGTTCTCCATTGGTACCACTATCACTTTAAAGGTACTGCTATTGGTACGGGTATCATAATTGTTTAAAAGCCCTAAACATTACTTTAAGAATGTATTCCAAAATATTATTAATTACCTGTTAAAATATGTAGTCAGCCACTAAATTCAGGTATTAAAATAAATAAATAAATAAATAATAAAAGAAATAAAAATAAAATAAAATAACTTGATTACTTGCTGTTGCTTTTGGATTTCCTCAGTACCAAATATGGTGAAATTGTTTGTCTAATAATGTTTTATGTTTGTTGTTAGTTTTGTCCACATATCCTTTCCTTTGTTATGTGTGAATGCACATTTAAATTAATAGCGATAATCAAAATGTACCTTAGTAAGTAGGCCTATTGTATTCACATCACACTCAAATAAAGTAAATAGAAATCAACTTATTCTAGTCAGAGGGTTGTGTTTTTACCCACAGTGTGTAGTCACCAGCATCACCACCTACAGTGCCAAAATACTTTTCAGTGGTAGTAGTAGTATTGACAGGTTAGCTAGCTAGCTGGATATCTGTGTAGCTAAGGTTAGTGGGTGGTCTGTGCAGCTAATGTTAGCATTTGGTCTGTAGCTGACATTAGTGAGTGTCTGTGTAGCTAATGTTAGCAGTTGTTCTGCAAATGTTCCCCTAATGTAGATATTGAGCTCTTAGATGGTGATAGTATTTTCACAGCTAAAGGCAGAACTGTCACTGTACTGTGTTGTCCCTCTTTTCTGATTTTAAAACAAAAATAATGCTGAAGTTTGTATTCATTGAAGCATTTTTCAGGAAAGGCCATTATATTTATTTGGCTGTAAGATTAGCTGGTTTCACTGAGATCAGAGTGGTGTTGTTATAATGTGTGCACACTGTACATGCTAGTATATCATCCTTGATTTTAATATGTAAAAATGTAATCCTGCTAATAATCCCCATTGTAACTACCATACAGTAAAGACAGGATTATGTTTCAGAAAGCACACACAGTAATGTAGATCTTGTGATGTGAAACCATGATGTCACCATGAAAGAAGCCACATTATACTCTGCAGCTTTGATATAAGTTGTTATATATTGTAAAAGGATTTTGTTTCACACATATACAGTACTTGGACTAATTTCTCCCCTCGGACTCTTTTGATTTAAAATAATTTTCATCTTTTGTCTTGTTTTCAATCTCACTTCACAGAGATATACTTTACAGGCCACAGAAATCCTCAGCAGTGGAGTAGCTGTGAGGGTCACACAGTCTGGCTGTTTAACTGAGGTTTTGGTGTTCCACCAAGCCAAACTGATGGCAATACATGGTGCAAACACAAAAAAGGCTGAATGTGGTTCCTTACTTGGTTGTTTGACACTTTGTGACTTGGCTCTTGCTGGGAATCAAGCTGAGCTCGGCCTTCATGACTTCAGTGTGACTTTGTAGCATCTCAACAGTTTCCTGGTGAATATGGCAGTGCTTGAAGAGGAGATACACATGGAGAGGAGTTGGGTTTCATCAAAGGACAAATCCACAACATGAAAGCAGACTCTGTATTGTTAGTTTTGCCAAGGAGGTTATATCTTTGGCTCTCTTTGTCTATTAATGAGTAGGATCTCTCAACAAGGCTGAGAGTCTGCAGCAGTGATACTCAGCTTGCTTTGTCTAGGGGCCACTTTTGCAAAATGACACTTAATAAACACATATTAATAATATTTATTAGATAAAATGAAAAAAGAATAGAAGGCCAATAACTTATCTTTATTTGAAAGTGCTTGTTTCAGAATTAACTTATGAACTAAATTAACCTGATGCATGGACTGACAGATAAATCAGATATTTTTCTGTATTCATTAGCTGCAACTGTATTTTAGTTGTAAATGCTTTGGTTACATTTGAAAGAATTTATACAACATTAAACATATCTGGATCCTCTCATCATATCATGCAGTTACTCAAAGGTTGCATTCATAAATATAAACCATAAATATAAACTGCTCCTATCAGGGACAAGATGAATAGCTAATATGCAACTTCCCAAAGCAGACTAAGTCAGGGGATTGCCAAAATAAACAGCATAATTGTAATTACTGTACACATTATATTTTTGTTTTATGTTTATTACAAGTTGCTTAACTAGTAATATTTTCACAGTATTTTTAAGTTACTGGTAAATTGTTAATTGCATTGTCACTTATACTACCTTGGATATTATTGTATGTTTTCATATGCAGTTTTTCAGGAGATTCATTGGTTGTGAACAATTTGGTTCTTACCTGCCTTTGTTTTGCAGGGACAGGAGTGTTGCACAGATGAGTGCCTCGTGCAAAAAAAGTGTATACTGTCTTGCCATTTTGTTGAACATTTAACTGAATGAATGAGAATGAATGAAATGTTGTAGCCCACTCATTAGTAACAGCCCAGAAGAACTGTGGAATGCCTGCAACCAAGAAACGAGGGTTACAATAATATCTAAGACAGTGATTTTCAAACTTTTTAGGATTCAAGTCAAGGATTCAAAGACATTTATTATCATTATACAACACAGATTTGTGCAATGTAATTAGAGTTTTAGTTCCTTCATTGTACACACGAAAAAAAACACAGCTTATTAATGAAAGTCAGATTAGAACTGGGTGAAAATATTAAACAAAATCAGTACATTGTCATGGTCATGGCAGTGCTTCATGTTATCTCCCAGTGTTTTCCTCTGTTTTCCCTCTCTTCCTTTGTGTCTCCTGTGTTCCATTTCCAGTCTCCTCCTTGGCTCTGCTTCATCCTCACCTGGCAGGAACCATCTCATCACCATTCCCAGTCAGCTCACCTGCACCTCGTCACTTTTCCACTTTATCAGCCCTGGTTTCTACACTTGCAGTGCCGGTTCACTCAGTCTGCAATGCCTAAGAGCTCAGGCCTCATGTTTTCTCCAGTGCTCTATTTTTCCTTGTGTTGCTTAATTGTGGTTTTTTTTTCGCCTGTGCCTCAGGGCCACGCTCATTTCCCTGTCGGCACTCCTGCATGCCTGTTTGCAAACAGCTATCTCTCAGCCATCTCCAGCTCCACTAACCCAGCCATTCTGCACTGACCTCTGCCATACACCATTGACTCCTTTCACCTCTCTTCCCCTTTCACCCCTGCAATAAACATCCTTTAATATTCACCACCCCTGAGTTGTGTCTCATCCTTGTCATGCATTTGGGTTCATCTATCACAAGCCATAACATACATATAGTATATGTATGCACATTGTAAATAATTCTATAGCTATTTTTTTTTTTATTTACACCAGATTGAATGTAAACAGCTGTAACAAAATGGTGATCATAATATGGTTGTCACCTTCATATTAAAAGTTAAACATCTGAGAAACCTTGTCTATCAATTGTGACTGTGTTTGTGGTCTTACATCCATGATGCTTTGTGCTCAGAGTCCTCCTCCTCCCCTCGTCCTGCTGGAGTCTTTCATGTTGTGTCCTGTCCTGAGTGTGATCCACCCCTCAGGTGCAAAAGCTCAATCTAGGATGCTGTGGAGCAGCTGTGTGGGTACAACAGTTTTTGACGCCCTGTTGTTTGGCCAGCTTGAGTCCCATTTTGTCCACTTCATTTCCTGAATGAACAATATCCAGGAGCAGCCTTAAGTCCCAGCTATAGCATGGTACTTAATCTGCTTTCCCTCTCTCCTCCTGGGGCAACCACAGCGGCAATGCATCAAGTTGATTTGGCTGCACGTTCGAAAGATGCCGACTGCTCTTTAATCCAAACCCCACATCTTCATTTTCCAATATTTATAGCGCCCAAGGCACACCAAAGGGCAACCCAAAATCTCGAGACAGATCTGTATTCATATCCATGCCAAAAAGCTTGACCAGCCCAACCAATGGAGGCATGAGTACTCATCAAAGTTCTAAGAGTGTGGGTGTCAAAAAAAGGGCATAAATCAATCAATCAATCAGAGTGCTAATGGCAAAGTGAGGCTTTTTACAGGAATATTTTTTAGAGTATAGACTTTTCCTCTCTTTTGGGAAACAAGTGCCTGCAAAGTTCTGATATAGTAAATTACTTTTTTTATAGTTGTATACTGCAACAACAAAATCCCACAGTACAGCAGCATGCTGCAGCACACTCTTTGGGAACCACTGATCAAAAACCATGTCTGTTCCAGATCCAGGTGGCAGATGAGATATTTCACTGGATAATTGAAAACCCTGACCTGCTGGTGGTGCTAGATAAAGGGGAACACCAAAGCCTTTAGGATTCATCCTGTTGAAAAACGATCGCAATCCATTCCTGATTTCACAACGGTCTGTTCAAAATTTGTCAAGAATAATTCAGTCTGAACTAAAGCAGTGGACCAATCAACTGAGCAACATGGGCAACTTTACTTTCATTCCGCTATCATGGCTAAGAACCACTGGACAGATTTCAGTGATAATAGATGGAAAGGGCATATTATATATATATATTTGTATTTGGGCAGGGAAAAAAATTGTTTTGCAAAACCCTTTTTTACCACTTCTATGACTTTCATCCAATCCTCACCAAATTTGATATCTAACAACTATTCCAAAAACATTATCCATTTGTTAAAGAAAAAAATCTACATTGATTCCAGTAACTGTTTGCCAGAGTCTTGCAGAGAAGGTCTATTTGATATATCTGTAATTGGCATCGTTCTTTCTCACATTTTTCCTACCAAATTAAAGTGACATATGAACATATCAACTCATATCAGTATATTAGGAAAAGATGGTTAGTTCACAGGGGATGGTATGAGCACTATTATGTTAGGATTGATGAGTATGCAACTATAGCCAAGGGTTTTAGCTCAAAGATAGTCAGCATTTTAAAAATTATTTGAATGGTGGTTGTACTATTCTAAGCCAAACAATATACGGTCCATGCACTGGCAACAGGCCTCCCCGAGAAAAGCAGTATGAACACACACACACAGTTTTTAAAAACTCTATCAAACAAATGCACTCTTGAATGAGAAACAGGAGCCTGGAAGGTCCCAAAAGATCTGTTCTGGTGAAACTGACAAATGGAAATCTCATCCCACAGCAACACAACCTACCTGCAATGCCAAACTATCCCACAGAGACAGCCATTGGACATGATTACATTTATAGAGTGAAAGTCAGCCGCACTTCCTCTCTCAGGGTAGGCGCTGGTGTCTTTGTTGCCCTGGGAAGGTCGCCTCAGGCCAAATTGGCAGCAGGAGGACAGCACTTTGATGTGCTGAAAGTCGATTTGACCTGTGTTTACAGCTTAATAAATCTAGGATGGAAAGCTGTGGAAAGGACAGACTGACGCAAGGACGGGAACGGAATCACGACTTCCAACCAGACTTGAGTCGCAGTGGAGCATGTGTTTTATATTAAATGAATACAGTGAGGATAGAATGGTACTTCACCATCATCACACAAAAGATAACTGGTTGATAACTGTCACTGTGATTGGATGGCATATACCATATGTTATAATGACACCCTCATTCGTGTTTGAAAATGCATGAATGACCACAAGTTGGTTGGTTTGGGTACTGAAATAAGCACTTTTAAGGGGTACTGACTGAATTACAATGATACTACAAGTGCTGATTCACGTTAAACCAACAAGCACCAAATTTCAGTAATCGAGGTTAATTGAAGCAAAGCGAATTTTTGCCTCATGTTTGACCACATGATCATTTTTGGAATATTTGTAGTAATGGTGTTTTTATTCGTCCCAAACAGCCAAAATAACAACAACAACAACAAAGAACTGGGCGCATTTTTGTTTCTGTGATACGTTATTACAGGGTGTTCTTTCACTGTCTTGGTTGGTGCTGACTTCACATTTTTACTAGCGTTAGGGTTAGCCACTGGCTGCATCCGAAATTCCTTACCAGCATGCTAACTAGTTAACTAAAACAGTGGGTACATTTATTTGTATGTCTGAACTCTTGAGATAAAATCAGTTGTACATGAATTACACACTAGCGGTATAGTGACAACAACATAACATTAAGGTTGTCACATGCAGCCTCTGAGACACACAGGCTCAGAAGAAGCACTGCTCATATACTGCTCATCTGGTGTAATCCAAGTCGCCGAAATCCCCTACATCCTGTTGACTTGCGCATGCACACTGTGAGCACATGAACGCGGCTCCAAGCTAAGGATCTACAGTGAAGACAGCTTTCAAGACAATTTGGCATGTTGGGGCTTCAGAAGACTTGGATTACATCAGCCAGAAACCAGACATTTTATTTATTTATTTATTTTTTGGTTGTTTTTCTGGTCATGATTCACTTACAGTCCATTGTTTGTGAGATTCTGCAATGCTGTTTGAAGCACTGTTTTGACGACTGAAAAACTAAACCCAACTTTCAATTGACATAGGGGTGAGTAGAAACTGCCTGACTTTTCATTTTTGGATGAACTATCCCTTTAAAAGCACTGCTGACGATAACAATCTGGAGGTTGTAGCCACCAGTCAAGCTGTGTAAAATGTTCAAAATAATATTTAAATTCAGAAGCTTGGACTTATTTTTTACAACTGAAATTACATTTTAGTCATTACAGCGACAGCAAAGTACTGAAAAAAGGTACAATTGGGCTCCAGTACTGTACTGGTACCGGATTAGTTCAAACGTGAACCAGTTGTAACACTATCTGAGTATGACATACAGAAAAACACACCAGTGAAAGCTCTGAGAAATTCACCTTACAAGAGGTCATGTTTATGTGGCTTTTGAGTGTGCTGGCCGGTGTCTGAGGTACATTAAATGTCTGGCCTGTGGTGCCATTGGCACTGAACCGAGCTTATGGCTTTTAAAGCCATCTTAGATCAGAAATTTATGTGTTTAGTACAATCAGTCTTATGTTGCAGGGGGGAAAAACATCTCATGAAATATTTGTAGTCGGCCGGGATATAACTGATTTACAGCGTGTGAAACGGGGTCTTGTATGACCGGTCATTTCTGCAACAGACTATATTATGAGTCATTTCTTCACCAGGAAACCCTCCGTGTTTAATAGTCAGTGCTGTCAGTAGTGACTCTACTTCTCTTTCCTCAAAAAAAGCTTGTTTTTAATATTCAGTGCCAATTCCTTTATAAGCCATGTATATTTGAAAGAAGCCCTGAAAGGAATTTGAGTATCAAGTGTTTGCTTTAAAAGTCTCTGATACATAAATACAATACCGCTTATTCAAGCTCTCTGCTGGCCAGATAGCCACAAACCATGATCATGCAAAATCAAAGGATTACTTTAGCTGTTGGCTTGCAAAAGTCCATGAAAGAATATACACGCAGAAAGACCTTCAGATCCCAAGAGTCACTTTACTGTATCCAAGTAAAACCCACTTTCAAGATGTGGTGCTCTATGAAAGCCGAACCTGTATTTATTGTAGTTGCACTTAATGATATCTGAAATAATATATTTTCAACTTAACAAACAACCAGAACATTACAACCAAGCCTCAAACACTATGATCGCTACAAGTAATTTGATTTGCAGTTTTATTCTCAATGTTTCGGTGCATGGACCTCTACCAGGACATTTTATAAAACAATAGTGTGCAGCTTATTTATCCCATGTGCACTTTGGGTCAAAGAGGTTTCTGACTGAGGCTCCCTTTGCATCAAAAAAGACTGCACAAAACACATGAATCTAGGTTTGTTGTTTAAATCGTTGTCCTTATTCTTCATATAATAATTATATTATTTGTTATGTTATATCCTGAACTGCTGTGTTTAACTCATAACTCAAAATCCATCATACTCTGTTACATGTATTTGATAAATTTTGTTACTTTTTAGATTCTGATCAATAGTGGAAAATATACATTTACCAGCCGCAACATTAAAGTGATGTACACATTAATGCATCAGTAATCACGTTGTATAATTCATAATAATATACATTATACAAACATGGGCAATTTTAAAAAGTGAGTACTTTTGGTACTTTATACTTTTGGTACTTTTGGTATATTTTGGTGCCAAGGCCAAATTGTAAATACTGGACTTTTACTTCTAACAAAGTATTATCACACTGTGGTATTGCTACTTTTATTCAGATCTCTGTACTTCTTCAACCATTAATGACGTGTAAAGACTGTATTAAAATAGACTTGGAAAAAGCAACACAACTATCATTTCACATATATACACTAACACAACATAACAGCTGAATATCTCATCAAATATCAAATCTAGTCCTGTTTAAACCCAAAAATTAAAATTCAGTCATTATCTACTCACCCTCATGCCATTTCAAGGCTGGGTTTAGTTTTTTAGTCCTCAAAATACTTCTGGAGTTTCACAGGAAAAGAGCGTTGCAGAATCTAGAAAAAACAATAACAGAAACAAAAAAACATAAAATGCCTCCATACTGCTCATCTGACCTGTCGTGCAAAAACCACACACACCCAGTTCAGACAGTGTGCATGTGCACATGAATGTGGCTCCAAACTAAGAATCTCCAGAAAAGATAAAAACATGGTGTAAATGACGTCCTTCAAGTCAGCTTGGCATGTCGGGGCTGCAGGAGACTTGGATTACACCAGACGAGCAGCATGGAGGCATTTTCTGTTTTGTTTTTCTGTTGTTTTTTCCATTTGAAAATTGGTCACCATTCACTTCCATTCTTTGGAGGATTCTGCAAAGCCCTTTCTGTGAAAAAACAGCAGTATTTTGTGGACTAAAAAACTAAACCTCACCTTCAATCTGAATGACGGTCAGTAGATAACGACTGAATTTTCATTTTTGGGTGAACTACCCCTTTAAGTAAAATTGTAACTCTGGACCTCTGGACTTCTAATAATTTATTACTACACTGCAGTATTGCTACTTTTGCTCATGTGACATGTAAGGACTGTATTAAAATAGACTTGAAAAAAATTGCACATGTATACAACATAACACCTGATTATCTCATCAAATATCAAATCTGGTCATGATTAATCTAATTTAAAATGTCTTTCTATTGTTGTTACATTGTAGATGTTGCTGTGGCTACATCACATAATGCTATCCTGGAACCACGCACTGGTTGGTTGTTGTTTTGGCTTGTCAAATCCTACACACCTGTTTAGTAGGGAAAAAAGATCTTTCTTCTATCTGAATATACATGTTATTACTCTGGAAAAAGTAGTTACCAAAATGTAATGCAGTAGTATTATGAGTACGACTTTTAATTTTTATCTAAGTCATTTTTACAGTACTTAATAATAATAATAATAATAATAATAATAATAATAATATAATACATTCTAATATTAATATATGTTATATATACTTGTACTGTAAACTGCAGTAATTATACCTTTACTGTAAAGAGTTCCTATTTCCAAAGCAAAACAAAATCTTTCAATTTATAAAACTTCCTTTTTTTCAGTTTCTTATTGCTCAGTATCTCACTGTTGGGTTCTATTCCTAAAACATATATGGATATGGAACTATATTTCATAATTCATTTTTTGCTAAGTTTAAATCAACCTGATACTTTGAAGGCACAACAACTGCAACATTGTATATTATGTTAAAAAATACAACATAAGCCAGATTTATTGTGATGTTCTGTATAAACCACGCCCACTTTCGTCCATCTATCCGACTACAGACTATACAGATACAGATAAATTACGTGTCCATGTAAATCTGATAATATCAGCAAGATTTATTTAGTTTATTTTCACTAGATTTTCTGTTTTATAGGAATGATGGTTAAAGTTTATGCATTTATATATTCACACTGACATACACTTCTTTCTGCAGCCAATTCTCCATCACGCCAAACCAGGCAAGGAAAGGAGCCAGCTTGGGTTGGTTTCTGTTCACTGCAACCTGGGCCTAGTGTCAGTGCCATATCCTGCAAAATGTTTCCACAACTGAAAGAGCTCCCAATAGGTTCTGCGAATAATTCTGTTGCATTAATGTATGAAAAAAATTAAATACTGCATCACATTTATAAGAATGCATCAGTGAAAAGGCCTTGGCGATACCTTCCAAAACATGAGAAGTGACAGCGTTTTACCTCTGCTCTGGTCTGCAGCCGAGGCTCCCATGGTTCTGCATGTGGACTCATGCACTTACTTAGCATGTGTGTGACAGTTGTTTAGAAAACATTTAAAATAATATTCAGCAATGCCTCATGACAGCTGCCTGAGCCGCAGCCATTTTCTTCAACTTGCATCTGTCATCCAATCTTTTACAGTGCTTTCTTGGAACAGGTACCATGGGATCGCTTTGCTGGATGTAAGAACCGACCTCGTGGGGAACATTTGGCTCAATCAATCTTGTTATTAATTAATCATAATATTGTCTCTGGTCGCCACAGATGGAAGCCTTTACTTGGGGCTGGAACTTCCATTATCAAATGACGATAGCTGCACTGACCTATTGCAGTGGTCACTGGATGTGTGTGTGTGTGTGTGTGTGTATGTGCGTGCGTGTGTGTTTGAGTTTATTCCTTACAGATTTCAGAACAAATGAATCACTCATCGAAGACTTTTTTTCAAAACTAGACTGACATGGTAGAGATGTGAATTATTTGACGTGTCAGCGCTACAAGGTCAAAACAAAGTGAAATGGCAGAGAGGGAAAGCAACTAAGTGTTTGGAAAATTTTTACATGTTAATAAATGTGCTTGGAAAATTGAAGTCAGTAATATAATCCATTGGATTACTCAAATTCAATAATACAGTTTGATTGCTGTCAGTTACATGTGGGTTGTTTTTATGTCCAAAACTCTGTCAAAGTTTTGTTGACTCTAGGGAACGCCCGAAGTGAAGTCGGTTCATGATTTTACAACAGATACCTTTTTTAGCCTTCATTCTGTTGACTAGTCAATCATTAATTGTGTATTTTGAGAAGCACGATTGGGTATCATTCACATTTGAACTGATACAAATTGACTATTTATACAGCCAGTGACTGAGTGTTGGCTAACGCTGTAAAAATGTTAAGTAAACATCCACAAAGACAATGAAAAAGCCCCAGTTATCTCCAATAACAACTTATCCAAGATTAAGCTGCCGATTCACTCGCTTTAAGTTTTGTTCTTCGTGGCTGCATCTGACCTCAGGCGGACGTCACCCCCCCCTGGGGTCACCCCAAGGAAGCTGAGCTGATCTGGAGGCTGGCGGTGAAGGTGGAGCACCTCTCGAGACTGGTGGTGAAGGCGAAGGTAGAGCCCCTCTGGAGGCCGGTGGCGAAGGCGGAGCCCCTCGGTTGGATGAGCTATGGAGACCAGCGATGAAGGTGAAGATGAAGGCAGGGCCCCTCTTGCGGCCAGCAGCGCTGATGAAGATGGGTCCCTGAAGGAGTCCGGCACTGAGAAGATGAAGCATTCTTCAGATGAGCTGGTAGCACCAGCAAGACAGGAGACAGCTGCAGTTCAGGATGGGCAGGAGGTGATTGTGGCCCAGCCAGGGACTGGTGGAGATTGCAGCGTCAACGGCCCAGCCGGGCCCATTTGGAACAGGAAGTGGCTGCGGCGGTGAAGACAACCCAGATGGAACAGGAAGTGGCGATGGCTGGGGACCAGTCGGAGCAGGAACTGGCAACAGCTGCAGTGGCAGCCCAGCCGGAGCAGGAACTAGTGATGGCCCAGCCAGAACAGGAACTGGTGACAGCTGTGGCAGCGATGGGCCAGCCGGGGAAGGAACTGGTGGCAGCCTAGCCAGAACAGGAACTGGCGATGGCCCAGCCAGAACAGGAACTGGCAACGGCTGCAGCGGTGATGGATGGCAGCAGCAGCCCAGCCGGAGCAGGAACTGCAGGTGGCGGCTGCGGCGGCCCAGCCGGAACAGGAACTGCAGGCGGCGGTGGCGGCTGCGGTGGCAGCTGTGGCCGCCCAGCCAGAGCAGGAACTGGAGGTGGCGGCAGCAGCCCAGCCGGAGCAGGAACTGGAGGTGGCGGCTGCAGTGGCGACGGCTCAGCCGGAGCAGACACTGGCGATGGCGGCTGCGACGACCCAGCCAGAGCAGGAGCAGGGGCTGGCGACGGCTGCAACAGCGACCCAGCCGGAGCAGGGGATGGCTGCGGCCCAAACGGGACAGGAGATGGCTGTGGCCCAATTGGGATGTGATATGGCTGCAGCCCAGCCGGAACAGGAAGTGGCTGGGGCCCAGCTGGAACAGGAGATGGTGGCGGCAGCCCAACCGGAACAGGGGAGATGAAGGTAGGGTTGCTGGGCAGCTGAGGCTCTGGAACACTGGGTAGCTGAGGCTCTGGAATGCTGGGTAGCTGAGAGGCATTATGTCGGCGGCAGCCTTTCTTGCATCTGGAGGGCCTCTCAGATAGTGATTCTGGGGTAGGATCAGGCAGGAAACAGGCTGGCAGAGAAGCAGGCTTCACACTAACAGGCTGGAGGCCTGTAGGTCTATATCTAGCCATCTCGGGTGCTGAAGAGGGGAGAAGGCTAGCAGTCCATGTAAATATCTGAATCAGCATCACGTGTGGAATAAATATCAGCCTGCAAATCCCTCTTCAGGTTTGCAATCAGTGCCAGGTTTTGTGTAATAACAACTAAAATTTTGGGCCTCGACAAAAACGTATTCTCCATTAAGGAGTAAACAAAAATCCTTCGCCTTGAGATTTGTGCAGCCTTGGATGGCTGAGTGCAACTATTCAAACTCACAGTACGCCTTCTTCAACTCCTCCACAAGAGACAAATCTGCTGGGTCCATTCTGATCAGTTCGTACTGTTATGCTTCACAAGGTGGAGGACCCAAATGTAGACGACACAAGGGAACCAGCTCAAAAAGGTTTAATCAAATTAAACAAAAGAAACAAAGGCTTACTCGGATGCAGAGGAGGAAAAATCCAAAGTCCAAGAAGCAGAATCCATAAAAGACAAACTCAAAAAACTGTCCAGGGGAAAAATAATGCAGAAGAAACACAGGAGGGAGACACAGGGGATGCAGGCTGACTGACATGAGGAACAAGCACGAACTGACACTGACACAGAGAAACAGAGGGACTAAATAGACAAAACTCACGAAAGACAGGTGGACAAACAGGTGAAACTAATGACAATCAAAAAGAGCGGGAAAACAGACAAAGACAGGAATAAAAACAAGACACACAAGGGAGGACCAGAACTACCAAAATAAAACAGGAAATAAATAACAAAAAACCAAAACCATGACAGTGACGTCACTGAGACCACTCGCAAGACGAAAGTAACATGACACACGTCATTTGCATGTAACGTCTTATAACTTTTATTAAATGGGATGCCAGCATGCTCTTCTCATCATATACAGACGATTTGACATCTGACACTGAAACAGAAGGTATTCTTTAGCAACTGTAACTAACTGTAGCTAATGCAACCAGAAAGCTGCTTTTAACATGTAATTAATGTTGTGAAAGGGGTGTAGTTTGGTTAGGTCTAGGCACAAAAACTACTTGGTTATATTCAGGATAAGACCATGTTTGGGGTTACCATAACTATGTTATGTTAGATATGTTACATACATTATGTGACATCACTGAAGCAGTTAACAAAACAAAAGTTACATGACTGGTTTTACATGGGACACAAGTCAGTCCTGTGACGTTTGTTCCATCCATCCACCCCACCTCCTCCATGTGAGGACTCTCCCTCTTAATATTATGTCAGCGGTCTTATACAACCACCAGTGGGTTTACACTGAACCTGAAAGGCCTGATGTGTTGGTTTCAGCCATAAACGGGTACTGTCCACGTCTTTATGAGTCACCATGGGGCGGTGATAGATTTTTGGTATCTGACAAGTTGGGAGTGAGACTGGGCTGGAGACACGAACCCTGCTCTCTTGAGTGAAAGCCCTGTGATGTTCGAGCTATCCATCCACTCCACCTCCTCCAGTGTGGACTTCTCCCTCTTTATACTTCATCAAAAACCTGGTGTGTCTCTTAAGGCTGTGGGGGGGGGTTTACACTGAAGTCACTTAAAGGCTTGCTGCAGACAGTAACGGGTACTGTGCGCATCTGTATGAGTTGCAGAGGGGCGTCAACAACACATTATTTGGTATTTGACAAGTTGGGAATGAGACCATGTTGAATCACGACCGCTTTGGTTAACCACATCTCTGACTCACTGTGACCTCTACAAGCTGCATGGGTAACATTTTATCTTTCTTTCTATACTCTAAGTTACTCTCTCACCCAGCTGCACTCTTAGGCACCGAAATTTGGCACTGATCCATTTAACGTGAATTGGAATTTTGTACTTTTAAGGTTAGAGACCAAATTACATTGGAACAACAGAGCTCTGTACCCAACCCTATTTAGAAAATGATTTGAAACCTGATTACTTTTTTCAAGTTCCTATATTGCAGTTGTAATCTGTTACATCGACAGTCAGGCTCAGTTGACAGATGTGTACGTGGCACAAGTCTCAACTCTGTGCTGGTAAAGAGATATTTCCCTGAAGTCCAATGATAGAACAGACAAGGTCAACAGTGCAAAGGTACTCCCAAGTTTTATGCTATTGTTTTTGACACTACTGGTCCCAACCCAAAGTGTGCCAAGGAACCTTCATGGGTGGGTCTCGACAAGATGATATAATTTATTTTTATTACTTTGCAGAGGTTCAAAATGCCACAGGGGCTCCTCCTTTCACCGGTACTCCTGTGTTGGACTTTTTCCAAATTTCTTATTTCATGGGGATTGTGTGCCTTTAAGTCTTCATCAAAATCTCCCCATGTGTTGGTAAAGTGAATGACAGTGGTGCACTGTCATTTTGAGTATTATTCAAGTCCAAGCATTATTTTTTAAACTAATACAAAAGTCATGTCAAGGCATTAATAAAAACATTTTATATGGTTTTATCAGAGATCTTCACTGTTTGGCTGCTAGATGACTAGTAATATCTAATCATTTTTTGTCCAGGTACAGCATAGATCTTCTGCTGATGCCAACACCATTTAATTTATTTAAAGGTTTATTAATATTTTCTCACAGGGATCAGTTCCCAACAGAATCCTTGTTGCTGCTTGGACTCTTTTAAAGTGCTTTCAAACAGCAGAGCTGTTTTCACCGTATTGAATATCTCAAACAAATTCACACCTAAAGGTCTGATTCCTGCATCGAACAAATGCAAAAATGATACACGATTTCAGTCATTGGGGTACAATGTCAGGAGACATCCAGGTTTGTCCCCGGTCAGTTGGCATTTTGTTAGCAGAAGCGTTTGCTAACAATGTTCACCCATAAACAAAACAGAATAAAATGCGATAAAAATGTACTTCCTGTGATTGGTTCACATGGAGTTCGCACCAGAAATGAGCTGCTCCAAAGTTCATTTGACAGTGGTCTGAGACCAACCCCGTTGAAGGTGCGGTTGCTTGGTCCGCACCAGGGTTCGAGTCACACCAACCCAAACAAACCTCACTAAGGGGGGTAACCGCTCCGGGGGTTCCACTCATCCAGACTAAACAAAGTTGTTGTTAACATGTTCTAGCCATTTGCTGTCAATGGTAGTTTTCTTGATGTAAGTGTGAACTGTACAGGTAGTAATAAAAGGTTCAAAATGGACCTTCTCAAAGGAAAAGGAGCAGTTCCAGAACAAACAGAAAACACCAAATTGCAGTATTTCAGCTGTGAAAGTTGCCCATATTCTCTTGAGGCATTTTAATGCTCAGAAAGCAGTGTATTTGTATTTTTCTCCTGAATTTGGTTAGTCACCATAGTCTAAGCAAATAACTGGCCATTTATACTGATGTAGAATACAATGGTAATTAATTTACACATCAATCAACATGGGTCCCCGGGACACTAAATTTAAGTTTTGGATCTCAAGATAAAAATTAAGTTTAAGAGCCTTTCTTTCAGACTATGTTCGTCACTTTGGGTGGTGGAGGCGCCAGCAGAGAAGAGACTTCTGTAAAACCATTCAAATCTTTTTATGTAGGCCATATGACATGTTTGTCTCTTTATGAATCCTGCAAGCTGGAAAATATATTACACTACAGTTTTTTTTCTGCATTCTAACCCACACGTGGCAGTGGTTCAGTGATTGTTTCCAACAAAATTGATGTGTGTAATGATGCGTGGACAAGACTGAAGGCATATCTCCACTGAGTTTCTCCTTCCTTAAAGGCATAGAGATTGGTTACCTCAGTGGAGAAAAGGGAGGGAAGTAAAATAGTGCCATATGAGAGAGATGCAGGAGATACACTGAGTTCACAGGAGCAGAAGGACCTGCTGGTAAAACATCTGATTTCCAATTGTGAGTATACACAAATACAAGGCATGGTTATATTAGTTCTATAAAATCAAAACACAAGTATGCCGGGGCTTTATGAATCTGACTCATAAAGAGAAGAGAGGAAAACAGAGAGAAACAGGAGGGAAATAACAGAGAGAACTGTGGAGGCTGATCTCGACACAAACATATAGGCATGCACATGGTCGGTCCAGCCATTAGCCCAGTGGTTGTCAACGTGGGGGTCAGGGTAATAAAACACTACATGCATGTATATGATAGAGGACAGAAATAATCATTAACATGGACACAAGAAGCGCAGGGATCAGATTAGTGCAGCAGACCTTTAGAAGGTCACTCAGCCAGATTGTGATCACCTCAAGCAGAGAACCAGCAATAAAGGCTAAGCTAACCCAGCTTGGATCTTACTGAGTGAGCCAGAGGGAGATGCATCATCATCTGCCCATTTTGAGTTTGCACCAGCCCACATCCAAACCCCCCAAATAACAAATTACCATGTAAGCCCTGCTCTGAGTTTGGCGAAATCAGTGCTACCTGACAAACGTTTAGCTAGAGTTAAGGTTACTGTAATTGGTAAGCTGGCATTAGTTAGCTGGACATGCTAATGTTTGTAGCTTACACTGGAGCACGTAAAAACAAAGTTGCACTGATAAAACTTAAATTTCCAGGTCCCACAATTTCATGGTAAATAGGTGGTAATTAGAAGTAATATTTGTATTTTTTTTTTTTTAAATAACCAACAAATTGCCTCCAAATTTCATGGATAATTATTTGACAATTAGCAAGTACCATTTTCATTTAGTGGGTGGTAATTACAAAGTAACATATTTGAAATTTCTTAAAAAATAACCCCAAATTACCCCATAATTCCATGGGTTATTATGTGATAAATTAAAAGTGTCATTTTTCCAAGAAAGTTGGGATTAATACATAGGTGAATTCAGAGAAATTTCAAATATCTTGCTTTGTAATTACTACACTAAAATGGTACTTGTTAATTATCACATACTTAACCATGAAATCTGGGGGTAATTTGGAGTTAATTTCTGACTAATTTCTAAGAAATTTCAAATATATTACTTGGCAATTACCACTTATTTACCATGAAATTATGAGACCTGGAAACTGAAGCATTACCCTTGAATCAATTCCTCACATGTGTTTTATTGTGTTTTATGTTTTTGAATGACTTGAACATGTATACAAAGTTTGACAGGCTTGTGGCTCCTTAGTTACATTTGTGAAGCTGTGATTGGACACTGGCTTTTTGCAGGAGGGGCTTAGCAAAGGACTCATCTTAAATGCACATCTTTGGGAGGAACCCAAGAACAGAAAAGCCCCAACTGGCTGGTGGATAAAGGCAACAGTGCTAACCATCAAGCCACCTCATATAACAAAATTTAATTTGACATTGTGCTCTCCTCTGCTTTTTTGTTTTATATGCTGAAGATTTGACCTAATCATCATATACACACGCATGCATACACATACACAAACAATATTTAAGAAAAAAGAAAGAAATACTGCTGTACAAGCCAGCAGATGTGAGCAACTATTCAGTATTTTTTCAGTTTTTTTTACTTGGTGTAAAAAAAAAGTAGACCTTGCAAGATGTGGGACTATTTAGAAAATTCCATTTGAATTCAACTCATTATTCACAGACAAATAATAAAACTAAATGCAAATATTCCCTCAGCCTTTCCGTTTAAGGAAATATTAATACAAACACTCTTAAGACTCTATGAGAGGTCAGCTGGGGTAGTATTTCCTAATGGTTTGTTTCCTTAGAGACTGCCAAAAACACCCAGAGTGCTGTATTTATAGTAAATTGCAATAATAATTTGTTTCTACCAACATATTCCATCTTGCTCTGGTGTTCCATGTTGCTTTTGAAGTGCCAGTGAAACCAATCACATTCCTCTCAGTATTTCTCACTTCCTATCTCCTCCATTCATAGACTGAAAATAGCCTCTGAATCATTCCATGGCACCCACATTGCTGTTTACACTTTGCCTTCTTCCGTACTGGAATATTGTACCATACTTCACACCAAGCGCTCAAAAATGTTCCGATAAAATCAACAAGAGAAACCAGAATATGGAGTTTAGACAATTTGAGGGGAACTTGCTCAAGTACATGTTGTGTTTTATTTCAACAACATGGGCTAAAGATATCTATCTGTGCTCAAATCTGCCAGAAAAAACATGTATGGCATGGTGTGTGGTTTCCTGGAGTGGTGCGAGTTTTTAAGAAAAGCCAGGGTATGTATCATTGCATAAAAAGTATGCTAGTCAGACACCACTCTTTTTCTTCTTTTTCTCTTAAGATTAAAATACAATGTGTCTGTGATATTTTAATTTGTACCTTGGAAATGGTGCTAGCATTAAGTTAAACTGCAATCTGAGCTGCAATCAATCCACAAAATGAACTAAATCTCTCTTTTTCTCTTTACCATACCATTGAGTATGGTAAGAACATGTCAGAACAGTTCTAGCTTACCTACACAGAGACAGACCGTCTGCAGTCCATAATTTGATGAGAAGAGTCAGAGAGTCCAAAGCAATCTCTGCACATAATGGCCAAAAATACCACATTCAATACCTGTGATCTTTGACCCCTCAGGTGGCACTGCATTAAAAACCCACATAATTGTATAAAGCATACTACATGGGCTCAGGAACACTTTGGAAGACTGCTGTCAATAAACACAGTTTGCTGCTGCATCTGCAAATGCAAAGAAAAAGACTTATATCAACAACATCCAGAAAGTCTTCTCTTGGTCCTGCGCTCATCTGAGATGGACTGACGCAAAGTGGGAAAGTGTGCTGTGGTGTGATGAGTCCACACTTTGGATTGTTTTTGGAAATTCATATATATTGTGTTCACGGGGCTAAAGAGAAAAGGGGCCATCCAGATTGTCACTAGCGCTAACTTCAAAAGTGTGTTAGTGGCGTCATGGGTAACTCACATCTGTGTTGGCCAAGCTACATTCAGCACATGTTACAACAGTGTTGCTTTGTAGTACCCAAACTCTTTTACTACACTGACCTGCCTGCAAGAAGGTTATCACATGTGCTTCCTCTGAGACGCACAGGGCAGCATTAAAGGGATAGCTCACCCAAAAATGACTCATTGCCAATTGAAGTTTTTTAGTCCACAAAACACTGCTGAAGTTTCACAGGAAAACATTGCTGCAGAATCTTCCAAGCAATTTAAATAATGAATGGTGGCCAGTTTTCAAAGGGAAAAAACAACTGAAAAACATAAAATGCCTCCATACTGCTCGTCTGGCATTATCCAAGTTTCCTTAAGCCCCAACATGCAGTTCACTTATGTGCGCACACACCACACACATCCAGTTCAGACAGTGTGCATGCATCTACAGTGAAGATTTAGGCTAAAAATGTGGTGTAAATGACGTCTTTCAAGCTAGCTTGGCATGTTGGAGCTTCAAGAGACTTGGATTATGCCAGACAAACAGCATGGAGGCATTTTATGTTTTGTTTTTTGTCTTTTTTTCATTGGCTGTTTTTTCCATTTGAAACCATTCACTTCAACTGTATGGGAGATTCTGCAACTCTGTCTTCCTGTGAAACTCCAGCAGTGTTTTATGGACTAAAAATTTAAACCTGACCTTCAATCAGCATGAAGACGAGTAGATAATGACCGAATTTTCATTTTTGGGCAAACTATCCATTTAAGCTACTGTACTGCTACTGTAATCTATATAGAAAACACTTACTTATATGTGAAAAACACCTTCTGTTTCTCTCAGTCTCTCAGCAAGTAACAGCCTTCACTTCTTCACTATTCATATTTTGTACTGTGCAGTTTGTACCTACTGCTTTTATTATGTTTGGCACCTGCATTTACTGTCGTGTGTATCACACTTTAAATTTTATTTATTGCATGTATATGTTATGTGTAGGACTACAGATGGAAATTAGCATCACGCTAAATCTGGTGCAATCATGCTTTCATTTCTTGTAAATGATCAAAGTCATTGCACACTGTCCTTTTATAAATCAAATAAACTAAACTAAACTACTTCCACAGCTGCCTTCACGTGGCCATTGAGCAAGGCATTTGAATTCAAATTAAGCTACCCAGTGACAAAGAGCACAGTGCTGTGGTCACACTACATAGTTCCCAGATTTGTATGTGTCAGTGTATGTAATCCTCTCTTCCTCTGCAATGACTCCTTCTTGTTGGAGCAGTAATTACAAATGTCCTCTTAGTTCACATCCAGTCAAACAAGGTTTAAGGTTTCTTTCCTTTAATTCTCTTACAAATGCTGCAGGAATAACTTGGGCGAGCATCTCGCATGAGAAACGTCCAACAGCTTTGGCATCCTGTGTTTCCTTCCACTACTTAACCTTAAATGTTACACAACCCACGTAAGTCTTCACTGCTTCACAGGCAGCCATGAGTTTGTCAAAGTGTATATTAAGAGATTTTGTCTTCAGCAGGAACTAAATCCATAGCTGCTCACCAGTCAAGCCAAGACCACAAGTCGAACATGTAATATACAGTAGGTGACAGTATGACTTTATTTGTTGTGGGCTGGACGTGGATGTATGTGTTCTTAAGTGTGTGTCTTTCCTCAGGATTTACTAGGTCAGAACCTACAAATTTAGGCTCCACTGCTTCAATTAGTCAGTTTTCTGGCTCAGAGCTTGTCAATTAAACACATGGCCACATCCTAATTGAGCTTGTAGTTCAAACTGTTCTGCTCTGATAAATGAGACACTGAGTGACACAACATCTATTTTCAAAGGTCTCAGATTCTGGAGGAGTTTAACAAGGTGTTGTGTACATAAAAGCCCCTATTTTTTTGATATAATTTCAAGAATAGCTTAAGAAAAACAATAGTGCTTCCAGACAGCACTGCGTGGCAGGGGCATGTTTTTAATGAGGAATGCCTGTGAAACAAGCAACTTTTTTCTTTTCATAAGCATCAGTCAAAGAGTTTTTATAAGCAATGACAGTGTCATTATATTACATAACAGATACTTCTCAAGTCTGCAGTTTAATTAAAAGCCAGTACAGTGACAGATTTAATTAGAAAAATAGATGTCTTGGAAAAAGGAAAAAAAAAATGTGTGGATCAGCTTACAGCACATGGAGATCTGCAAGCTTCTGCTTGGAAAGTAAAAAGTTGACTTCATTTGCAAGTTTGTCACAAGCTGACAGCTACATGACTCAATTCAGTACCTCAAAACACCTGAATCTTTGAAAATAACTAACATGCAGAATGTAAATACAGTAGTTTGCATTAGTTTTTTAGTTCTCATATAGTAAAGAATACATATATATGTCTTTATGTGTGAGTAACAATCATCAGAAATAAAGTGTGTCACAGCAGAAAGAGAAGAAAGTTTTTGACAAGTCTGGCACTTGTATTTTAAGAGATGCAGCCCTGATATTTATGCAAACCATATCAACACCCATACAACAGCTCTAATTGTATTTTAGTACTATGCATTAGACTTTAAGTGCTTCTCTGGTTTCACAAACAAACAGCTCAATTATTCCAGGCTGCGATCCAACAAGTATAGTTTCATGTTGTAGTGCACAAACCAATAAGAACACCCTCTGTGATATTCATTTAGATCATAGATTCCCAAACTCTCATAGCTCTTGATGTTATCGCTGTTTTTCAGTGACTAGTTTTACAGAGGACTGATAGAAAGCTGAATATTATGATGGCAAAATGAAGTTGACTTTTGGTATATAAAATGTCATAATTTTATCCTATCAGATATGTGTAATGTTCTAATAATGTATGTATGTATAATCTGTTCATCCTGCTGTCCAAGTGTACACTTGAACCAAGTTTGAAGAAATTCACCTTCACAAGAATGAGACAGACATGAGGTCGCAGTAACCTTGACCTTTGACCTTTGACCATCAAAATTTAATCAGTTCATCCTCGAATTCAACTGGTCAGTTGTGCTGAGTTTGAAGAAATTCTCTCAAGGTCTTCTTGAGTCCACAAGAATTGTATGACCTGAAAATATAGATATAATGCTATAAAAGCATAAAGGCTTCAAAGATATTTAAAAAAGGGATTTCAAGGTTTTCAAAAATTAGGATGATTGGTCCACATGACCTCAGGACAAAATGCAGGTCTGCACACACAAATGCATGCACTCATGCATGCACACAAATATGTCTGGGGAGGATAATCATAATCATATAATAATAATAATTTATGTATATCACTCTGTTGCACACATTAGGTTCACTGTGCTCAAATTCCACAAGTGTCTGGAGGTATGTGTAGGACTGATTTTCTTCACACTTTATTATGGTTTTACAATAACATTGCGTTATCACTGTCATGTTTGTGGATACGTGTGGGTTCAAATGACATTGTGTAATTAGGCAATTCAGAGGCATAGCTCCTAATTACCCTCCGAGCTTCTGGCTAATCTGCTGTTGACACCTGAATTTGTGCTACAATGAACATTCCCAAGAGTCCCCGTCTTCTCTCTGTCTAGACTGCTGTAATAACCCAACGGTAATCGCCAAGAAAAGGTGTGTGTGAGTGTGTGGTAACAGAATGGCACCTATTTGAACACTGGGGGGAGGGGAGGTGTGAAAGTGTGTACATACCTTGTAAAAACCCTGGAACAAAATGGAGGATTGTCATCAGAGTATGTTTATGTAGTTCTGTCTGTTACTTGAATTGTCTGGGTCTATATTTAAAAGTTTCCATGGAATGTCATCTTTAAAATATGGAGGTATGCTTTGCACTCCTGAATAATTTCAGGAGGCACCATGTTGTAAAGATCAGTAGCTGCTAAAGCTTTATACGTCAAGAGTTTAAAGAGACAGTTCACCCCAAAATCAAAAATACATTTTTCCTCTGGCCCTTACTACTATTTATCTGACCCGTTTTGATGTAAGGTGCCGTATTTTGGAGATATTGGCCGTAGAGATGTCTGCCTTCTAGTCCTGAGGTGCTGAAAAATTTCATTTGCAAAACTTTCATGTTGGATCTTTGCAGTAGAATCTACAACTAATAGAAAGAAAGTAGTTCTTGCATGAAACTGTTCACAACAAGGTCTGTAAGTATCCTGAGTAACCAGGTCATGATATTTGGAAAGAGACCCCGCTTTTCAGTTTTTCAGATTTATTTTTGGTGCATTGAGCGCCACAGGACTACTGCCATTTAGTCTCCAAAACTTAAGACTTAATAAAATAGCACTAGCAGGTCAGTGGGAAATGTGTATATTTTTGGGATGAACTGTCCCTTTAAACTGCATTCATGCAGTCATTTGGACAGAAACAAGACAATGGTCATAAATCTTGAGTCCTTCAGTATAGAGTTTAGAAACATTTGCCAAAGTAGATATAAATGAGATTACTTCAGAAATGACGTATGTAAAATCCCCTCATGCAAATAAATGACTCCACAGCTTGACATCACAACAGCTCATGGGAATAAGAGTGAAGAAATTTAAATAGCAGGAACTCTTTGATGCATGAGTGGTTTCATGGCAGCATAAGGGGGGCAAAATGTTACATCGTAAAGCTAATTTGGGCACTGCATGTTCTGGTTTGCTTTGCTCCAGCCCCCGCTGGGCCCAAGGGACCTGGGTTATGTTGTCCAGATGGGGAATAATAGCCCACACCTGGGCCTTGGCCCAGACCCCAAACGAGACTCCTACGTGGCCCTGAAGCCTGACTCAGCTAAACATCCACTGAGACCTGTCCCATCCCTGTTGTGCCCCGACCAAAATCTGCCAACATACAATTAACCTAAATCTCCTACACCAACTGACATCATTGTTAACATTGTGCTTCAGGCCGGGTTGGAGTCTATTTATCATAGTCAAATGTGAAAATTTGATAGTAAAAAGAAAGCTATGGGTGACAGAAATTCACAGAACACCTACATGCATCAATGCCATGAAAAGCTGGATTCAGTTCATTAGCAGCAGTGGTGGACTGTCTGAGGGGCTGTGGCGAAAAAATAAAAAGGGCACCAGCTGTATGCAGAGGAACACCTCAAAGGGCATCCTGAAGGGCACTTTATCACATTTTGTCCACTTGAAGGGCACCCTTGAGGTCACCTTACCACATTTTTGCCACCAGGAAGGCATCCTGGGGCACTTTATCACATTGTCTTGGACACTGGGTCACGTTAGAGGGCATTTATCGTGTTCTACCATAGGGGCATCCAAGAGGGCACTTTTGCTGTCTGCTGCTTTGAACATAGAGATTCAGGGGCAGCAGAGGTATATAAAACATGAAAGTCAAAGGTAGTGATCTCTGGATTTCATCAACTTTCATCTAGGCTAACATTCGTCTCTCTGTTTGGAAATGTTTTAGTGTCATGGCATTGTTCCGAGAGCCTAAACCCTAAAATGTGCCACTGAATGCAAAGCCCATTTGTCTTACAGCCTTTTATTCCCCCCAAGAAACAAAAGAAAACAGAAATCCATTGCATCCGCATTTTTTTCTGTATTGTCCAAGAATAGTTGTGCAAGCTTGGTACTTTGGTCAACTTTCTCCTTTCCTGTAAAAGTGACATACAGTATAATCACACCTGAGGTTAGCTAATGCTAGGGCTAACTACCCAGCTAATGTTGATTAAAAAGGTAGTGTTAGCTAATGTTCCGAAAATGCTAACTAAGTAGCTAGCTAATGATAGCTGTAGATCAGTGAGCTAGCTAGCCAGTGTTGTGCTAACATTAGTGAAGGAGAAAGCTGACTGTTATTAGGGGGCGGAGCAAAAAGGAACCTAGGAAGGGTCAATTGTTTGTGCTCTTGGACATTTTCGAACCACTGGGTTTCAGAAAATAGACCATAGGAACAATAAGCAGTTCCTGTGTTTTACCCAGATGGCTGTCAGCCATTAAAAAAAATACACCAACTTTTCAATCTAGCCTAGACTATCTCCATATTGCAGGGGAGAAAACAGTTTCAAGTCACAAATCGTAAAATCTAGACTTTGTTGTTTTTGGCCTTTTCGTCCCACTCTAGCAAGAGCAGATTTGTGCCAAATGTGTCTAAAAAGTAGTGCTAAAACCAGGTCAATATCTTACCTGGAAAGAATTCATTTTCTCTATTTCACATTAAAAAAGAACCATTAAACACTGAACAACAAAAAACAAACTCTCAGCAAATCAACAAGCCTTTAAACTTTCATGAGCTATCAGCAAACTGAGATTTAAGTAGAGTAAGAGCAGTTAGACAATACAATCAAGAGGAAGTGGCTATGTAATGGAATCGAACCTCCAAGTTACTTTTTTATTTGTTCTTGCACAAGCTGGATCGTAAATCTTTTGAGGTATAATTGTCTTCACCCGTTATAAATATATCTTTGACATAAACAAATATTAACACCCAACTTGCCTTCATTCAAGGCCTGTAACTTTGTTACGCCTCTTTATTTATGATCAGCTCGGTTACACAGATTAATCAGCTGCTCAGTTTTATGTGATTACTGACCACAGCGCTGATGGATCTCCAACACCTCCTGTTTTTGTTTTCCTTTCTTTCTCTTGCCATGCCATTAGTAACTTTACTCTCTCAGAATCGAACAAACTGAAACACAGTCTGCCCTCAATGACCTCATGCAATAATGTGCGCATGCATTTGTGTATGAATGTGTGCACTCGTGTTCATTTATGTGCATGTCCAAATTCCACTTGTGCCATGAACTATGGCAGTGTAATTATAATACTGTACCAGTGCTCTGAAGTTCAAAGACCATTTCCCTGAAGAGACAGTTTTTCCTCCACCCTTTCTCCCCACATTTTTACACATCCCCTTCCTTTTGAGCACAAATAGTTTGGCTCCTACCCTGAAACTGGAGCGGCAGGCACACTGGCAGCTTGCATGCCTTGTGGCTTCTTGATGGCACACTTTTCAGCACTCAGGTTTTGGAGGGGTGCTCAGAGAGTGCATTCCTGGTAATTAATAAGGCAAGCGCAGGTTTCCATTTGGAGTATTTGAACTTGCCATGATAACAGAACATGTACAGCGGGGTGGTGCTGAGTGTTACAAAGTCCTGTCTTGTTTTAAGTTTCATAACTATGGAAACATTGAGGGGACGGCTGTAACAGAAAATCCATGGGTTGAGACTTTTTTGTGGTTCCTTTTTTAAACACATTATTGTGTAGTTAATAAATCAAGAAACGGTTTAATATTTTTTTTAACATCATTTCATGTTGACAGTATTTATCATTTTAAATTTTTATTTCCTGTGGTTAGAAAATTGATTTGTGCATTACCATTGTAGTACACTTTTCCCAAACTAGTACATTTTGTAAAAACTATACAAGTCAATGATCATATGTTTGATTCTATGTTTGGAGCATTATCATTGACCTTTATCCCTTAAATATACGTACAACTGAACTGAATACATACAAAACACTTATCTCCAAATGTCAGCTTTTCAAGACATAAAAAAAACAGCCATCATTTCAGCTTTGTGGTAATGCATTTTTCATAATATCCAGTGGTCTTGTAAATGTGTTTGGCTTAAGAAACAGGAAAACTGTCTCAACTGATGAAGCCAAATTTGGAGATAAGTGGTTTTCACCCAGAAATGACATAGTATTGCTCGTTTGAGTAGCAACAAGGGAACTACAACTAAATTTGTTATTGATCCCTGTGTTGTAAAATGATATTTATATTGTAAAAACACAGTATCCCATGAAATTAAATTGGACAGTTTCACACCTTGCAATTCACCTCCAATGCCAACGTTCAGTACCAATGCAGAAAGTAGAGATGGAAAGTAAGGGTGTGGAGGTCAAGGTGGTGGACGGGCATATAGCATGTCTGACTTGGTTGCGCCCCGTGACAGACCTGCAATTAAAAGGTGCCCTGTTGAGTTTTTGGCTTCTAGCACTTTTTCTATGAGTGGGTCCTCACTTTGTACCTATCATGAACATGCTTGAGGAATTCACTTAACATTCCTGCCAGCAGTTCCACAGTGGGTCGCTCATCCACAGGAAAAAAAGAAATGCAGCAATGTCCCAACAGAGCCAGGGATGAAGAGGACCACTTCACAAAGAAGACAAATGAAAACAAAGCAGGTGAGGAACACGTTTGAATCTGGCTGATCCCTCAAGTTGTTGTCCGTCTGTCTCTCCCCTCATTTGCTAACAACTACCTAATAAAGGGTTAAAATGCTCTCAAAAAATTTCCTTAATCTTTTCCTTCCTTTTCACTTGCCTAAACCTAACCTTACCAAACTTTGTCTTTATAAAATCTTCTCATCATTAAACTTAATAAACCATTAACTTAGTTACATAAAGAACAATTCTCTCAGCTGTACTCCATTTTCATCTTATCTACACATTTAGCTAATACACAGAAAATATTACTGGCTTCTGGCTCTTCTTCTGCCCTGGAAAAGTCATTATTTGTACAGTAAAATACACCAAAAAGTGAAACATGATTTTTGTAAATCAAGCATGGTAACGAAAAGTATACATACTGTGTATTACTTTAGCTTTTTTACTGCATCAGAGTGCGGGGGAAGCTGTGGTGTATTTCTTATTGGAGTATCTTCTGTGGCTGTGGTGGTTTGGCATTTTCTGAGAGAGGCATACTTGGTGTAGGGGGAATTTATCAAACCAACAAAATGGAACAGATTCAACACAGTGGAATAGTTATCTCCTCTTTCATCTGTGGGAGTTTTCTCTCTCTGCTGCTGCCGCGCTGAGTCAGCTCTCTCATCATCTGCAGACCAGTGAAACCAGTGACCCAGTAGGCCTCACTCATACAATGGAAATCAAATGAATAAAGAGGTACACCCATCCAGTCACCCTGACACACACGCACACACACACACACACACACACACACACACACACACACACACACACACACTCATAAGCTATTGTAAAACAAATGTTTTCAACCTCACACAAAAGCTCCAACAAGTGATTGTGGAGTGAATGCGTGTTGACTTGCATATGCTTGTAAACAAAGAAAAGAAACCCCACAATTTTTGTCACAGCATCTTTGTTGGAGAGGCATTTGTTTGCCTGACAAATGAGCAAAAACAATATTGCATGCATTACAATACACAAAAACTTAACAATGTTTAGACTGGACGCAGTAAGAAAGTTGAAACAATAAATATCCTCATTATAGGTCGAACTCAGCTATGCGCTTTTAACAAAAATAACCACAACAATGACCACAGCAGTGATGGCCAATAGAGGCTGAAGTTTAAAGACTAAATGAAAGCCTCGATAATTTTGGTTTTTATGTATTTATTTTCTGTTAACAATAGATCACATGACTACTTGCAAACATGGAGTGATCATCCAACTCTGCAGTTCTCCTGCCCCAAAACCTTACTGTTTTGGTTCACCCTCACCACCAGTCAGCAGTGTCATTTTTGGATGAAACACAAAATATGTGTCTGATGAAAAGACTCTAAAAGTCGCCTGTATGCTACGAAATAGCTGGTGAACATAGCTAAGCATTTAGTGCCAGATATTTTTTCTTTTAGGAGTTGGTGGAGACCAAAAACAGAGCTAAAAGGAGAGTGAACTTTGGACTATTTCACTAGGTCAGTCAAACCTTTTCCGGCATGCCTCCCTTCAGAAGCCGAAAAAAGTTCACATCTCTTCACCCCATAATTATTATCAGTCATTAATAATAATTGGTGACGCATCTGATAAAGGATTTAGGTTGAATTTTAGTGAGATAAAGGTTGCATGAAAGCCCATTCCCCCCATTTTGGAAACACTGAGCTAAATACTTTTCCTTCAGGAGATGGTGAAAACCAAAAACAGAGCTAAAAGTGTTAAGGTAGACTTAGTGTCCCCAAAGTGCAAGACACAGAGAGGTGTCAGTGGTTTGAACAGAAGAGGGTATCTATTGCAAAGAGGGACAGTGGGGCTGGGTTGTGTGAGGGTAGCAAGCTGGTCTGGAGAGCAGGTGAGCAGGGTAGGATACAAAACAGGAAGGCTGGAGGCCGGGGCCAGAAGGGAAAGCAGACAGAACGGCAGGCAGAGTGGAAACAGGATTAGTCTTAAAACGCAGGTAATGAGCCAATTTGCTGGTAAAGGCTGAAACCGCAGATTGACTGAATGAGGCTCTGCCACATGGCAAGGTGCATGTAGCAGAGTTGGGTCGTGATTATGGGATGGTACAGGGCATGACATAAAAGGACAGAGTATGTTTGCTTCACTGGGTGAACAGAAATGATAATATTGCTCCCTACATACTGCAACCATGGCAAAAAGAAAAACGTCCAATTTTATTGCTGCAAGCCAAATTTCAGGTGAGACAATAAAGACTGAACTAGCTCGAGTACTTCTGATACTTTCAAATGTTAGTATTGTATTGTTTTAAACAGTGCGCTACTGAAAAGTATTGAAGTTGTGATACTTTTGGCGGCCTTACCTAGTTTAAAGCCACCATATGTGGAATTTGAAAATTTCACACAAGGTGTTAAAAGACACTGTGGTAGACAGTAATGCTCTCCTGTCAATTTGTGCACACATTTTCCCACATTTTAGCAACCAGGGCCGCATTTCTCAGTTTCGATGTATCTTAGTGCTCTACAGAGGTCTCTAAGATATACCTTAGCAAAGGAATTTCTTTTCCTACAAGTGTTTCCCAAACTGTCCCTTAGCAGGTGCTCTTACAAACAGCTGTTAAGATACATTGTAAGTTGGAGCTGTCCTTCACCACAGTGCTGAAAGTGTATTAATCAATGCTGCACGCATCGATTGATCACTTATAAAGGTAAATAAATGATGTTGTAATATTACAAGCCTTGCCATAATAATTTTAACTCCATCAAATATTATATCATAAATGCGACTGGGATTGGTTCATGTGGCCTATATAGGCTCATGGGTAGCTTTGCCAGTGTGGCCAAAAGGCGAGGGGCAGCAGTTTGCCGAGAGGCTGCCAAAACCAGTGGTGGACCCAGCGCTGCCACCCCGGAGGAGGAAAAGGTCCTGTTGATCATTGGCCCTAAAGCCTCCAAGGCATCACGGGGGGCATTGATGTCCGTGGTGGAAAGGGACCTTACACCCCCCAGTCCCCTGTCGAGGTGGGATTCACTCTGCAGTCCTCTGGCAAGAGATCAACTCCACCGGCGCGTCCCGACCCCGCTTCGCCACCCCGAAGTTCCTCGTGCTCTGGCTCTCCCCCCGTCCCACATGACCCCTGCTTGAGAGGCGCTCGCAGAGCCCCACGCACAAGAGGTGGAATGTCTAGGACGGCGCACGCTGGACTCATGCGCTGCAACTGCAGCGAGCAGCTTCTACAGTTGGAAAGGGAGAAACTGGAGGTGCTGCGGGGCATCAAAGCCCAGCTCGAAACCTCCAACAGCCTCCAGCGGGAGATGTTGGCACTGCAGAGGGCAAAGCTAGACCTTATGGAGAGGCAGCAGGCCATCCAGGGGCCCTCCATATATATTCCTTTGCAAATGCCTGATCCCTCCCTGATGATGGGAAGGGTTTTTGTTAAATGCTGTTTAGTTATTCAAAAAATAAATAAAACCACTTATGTTCTACATCATGTTGTCCTATATATATATATGGTAAAACCGATAATGGTGGGCTTGTTGTTGGGAGAAATGAGATTGCCTGTGCAGTAGAGCAAACATTTGGGGTCAAACTCTTGGAGTTGCAGTGAAATCATGCTGCTTTTCATTGTTAAAATGAAGGGCAACACTTTGTGATTACATCTTTGCAACTTCATTTAAAACTTAACTTTAGAGAATGGGGAACAAAAGGGTATGGAGAGTCTCTTGAGCGCACTTCTACGGTTTAGCTTTGTCTCTGAGGGGGGTTTCCCTCAGAGACAAAGCTGAGCCATAGGCTAAGTGCGCTCAGGAGATTCACTCATGTCTATATAAGGCAAGGTGTCCATATAAGGAACGGTCCATCACAGCAGGTGTTAAAAGCAGCTATTAAAGCTAACCCCTTAACCAACATGTCATCTGTCTCCATGTTGACTACAAGTTTTGTCTATCTTGGCCACCCTGCATTTTTTTTGGCTAATTGTTTTTAAAAATGAATTTGGGTGCCACATGTTATGATAGTGGGCTTATTGTGGGGAAAAATAAAGGGTAATTGTGATGCTTTGGTGACTGTGAGACATGGACCGTTTGCACAGGAAAAGTGGAGGAGAAAAATGTTGATGTTCTGTCTTGTTTGAAAACCGGCATTGTACAGTGCTGCACGATGTTGGGGCAGGGTGTTGACAACATCATCGTCATCATCATCATCCTCTCCTTCATTCTCCTCCGAAAGTAAGACTTGCTCACACACGCATTGTGACAATGATGACAGCACAGCATTTTCCAGGGTTGAACTTCAGTCCTCCTGTCGACCAATGGATGCATTGGAACCGGAGCTTCCAACAGCCAATGGTACGTTCAACCAAGCCCCTGGTGAGGATGTGGGCAGAGTTGTACTCTTGCTCGGCATGCATCACAGGAACCGCCACTGGTGTCAGCAGGTAGTTTCGGAGCGGGTAGCCATTATTCCTGAGGAAAAAACCTCTATCGAATGCTCCTCTGGCAGCATCTTGTCCCGCAGCCGAGTCGGCCCAGATGTAACTGTCGTGCGTGCTGCCGGGGCTCTTGGCAACAACATCCACAAAGTGCCCTCTGTGGTCCACCACCACTTGGGTGTTGATGGCGGAATATCCCTTCCGGCAGATGAAGGCCTGGTCGTCCATGGATGGGTTGGACATGGAGATTAGGGTCCCATCCACCAGTCCAATCACGTGGGGAATCCCAGCCATAGCGTTGAAGCCTTGGTGTGCCTCGACGATGTCCTCTCTCCTCGCAGGCACCTTGATGTACTCTTGTGCATGACGTACAAGGACATTGGTCACCGCCTCCACACTCCGTGAAACTGATGCCATGCTCAGCCCGAATCTGTCTCCCACCACCCCCAAAAAGCTACCCACTGTGTAAAAACGCAAAGCTGCCAGAAGCTGTACCTCTGGGCTGAGAGCAAAGTTGCACTTGGTAGCTCTAAATGTTCGGAGACACAAGTGTTAGCAGATTCAGGATCTCCTTACGTGGCAGCCGGTACTTGGACAGGATGGCACTGTCTGAGAGGACATTGAGTGGACTGAAGTTTGTCCTTATAAAATGGTTGACATGAACCAAATGGCTACGCGGATGGCGACGCCTTTGGCTCATTTGATTGAGCGCAAAGATACACTGTATTGCAGCCATAATCTAGTCTACAATGAAGCAAGCAGAGGCGATGCGCATGGTCTCTTATATAGCTGGTGCTGCCTGCTTGATTAGTTTCCAGCCGGCCTCATTAGATGAATCAATTTGTCAAGTATCTGTCAGATATCCAGTATAAAGTGGTGGGGAACAGCCTGTAGACTAGTCAGAAAAGCCCATATTAAGGCCTACCTGCCTAAGGTCAGCACTCTGCCTGTGCACTTATCGCACATGATCAGAGTCTTCCACAAGGCTAGACACACACATATATTGCCACTGCTACAGAAAGCTAGTTAAACAATAATGGCAAAGGAAAGTGCAGCCAAAATGTCCCAATACTATCATGCTAGCTTGAAAGCTGTTAGTGCTAATAATAGCTGTGTTGCTTGTTTATGTTCATCATAATCATTTTAATAGGTGTTCTGCGTGAGACACAAGCTAGTTGGACATGGTTAGAGACTCATTCTCCAGCAGTAGTTCAGTGTGCATTCATGTGATTTGGGGGACTGGCTTTGGAGGGAGGCCTGAAGGGAGGGGATGAGATTTGTTTCAGCTGAATACTTTCAAAATCTGTCATACTCTTGCTGGTTTCTCCAGAAAGGACCCTAGCTTTCAAGCAGAAATCTGTAACCTATTTACTGTAATAAATCATAAAATAACCATGATACGTCATTAGAAATTAAGGAAACATGTTCAGTTGAAATACTGGCTACTAACAGTTCTGCAGCCTCGGTGGCCTCTTTTAAAATATCCATTGTGGGCCGGAATGACTGTTTTCATTCGCCTGTTTCATGTTAATTAGAGTTCACATTGACGCCGAATCTTCACCGAAAGAGTTAGTGTCTGTTTATGAGTCATAAATAATCATTAATAATCTTTTAGAAGGAGTAGATGTTCATAACGGAAAAATTAGGCAAAATCGTAATGGAGTCTGGCAGGCAGAAGGCAGGCAGTGACTAAACTCAAACTCCAGAGTGTGTGTTTTCGGAGCATTGGGCTTTCTTTCAGGACAGCGAGCTTAGCTTTACGTTGACAGACAATCGACAGTCATAAATGGCTAGTGAACTTATAGTGGAGGACTCGTCACCAATTTATTATGTTGTGCTCGTCTTGCACTCCTGCAGCCTGCCTGAGCTTCATCACGTCTGGGGAGGAGTGAGCAGGGGGGAACAACTCTCTTCAACCATAGATCATATATGAAATTGAATTTCAGCCATTTAATGTACAGTCTATGGCTCCAGCTCACTATTTGGACTGCTATACTCATTTTTTCTCTTTTTCTCTCTCTTTAGGAAACTCTATACTACTCAGTCTTTCAACAGCGTATCAGAAGCCATCCACGGTGGACAGAAAGTAGAACAACCTCCCTGCTCTGTGCTTGGATATGAATCATAAAGTGTGCTGTGTTGATAAGCAGAAGCAATGAGGTCTATTCACAGACACACACATAGAGCATCTGTCTGATGCACAGCCGTGGAGCTGGAACCGACCGGCCTGTCAGCAGGGTGTGTAATGGGTTACACACCTAGCCAAGTCATCTGCCGTTCCCCCCAGAGAAGTTTGAAGGGAGTGCTCTTTCGTCTGTTGGATGCACTTGCAGCGCACCCAGCCCTCAAACAACAGCAGCCCAGCTGGAGGAGACCACAGCTCCTGCAGGGAAGAGGAGAACTGTGTGTTCTTCAACTTTGAACTTTCTGACTGCATTCTGTGAAGCTGCTACTTCCCCTCTGAGCTGAAGAGGTAATGCTAAGGACCAACGACAGTGTGTATTACCTCTCCCGCTACACTTAATCCGTGCCGTGCCAAATTATTTAGCGTGATACGGTGACAGGGCGAGGAACAAAGTGAGTGGAGTGCCCTGTCAGGGATTCTGGACACGCCGGTTAGCAGTGGGGCGAAATTTGACATTGGATAAACCTTGAGTGTAATTTGTCAAAACTGACACCACACATAGGTCTAATCTAAAACTGTGAAACCATTAAGCTCTTGGAAAAACAGAGGAACTCCCAATGAGATCAAATTCTTTCCAAAAAACAAGTATCAGTCCGAATCAGTTTGGAAAAACTTGGTTGGGAAAAAGCGAATGAGTAATGTTCTCCCCCTCAGAGACAACATTAAAGCTGGTATTTTCAAGAGCCAGATTTTCTTCACTTTTGACACCTTGTTTTCATTCACTCCCCAACACTAAAAACAAACTACACTACACCTGTTATGCTAATTCTATGCATTGATTTGGATGTTGTTCTTTAAGTATTTTTAAAAGCAAGTGCTCTATTGCAATAACTCGAGTAAAATTTTGACTGAGCAACTTTCACTTGTAGTTGAGTAATATTTGACCAGGAGTATCTGTACTTCGACTCAAATACTGGGGTTGAGTACTTTGTCCACCACTGTTCATTACACCACCCTTTGTTAAAACATATTACCGAACCTCGTATCACATGACAGTCATCCAATTCTATAATTTTTGTTTAAAAAGCAGCATAAAAGGGACTATAACAAGCATTTCCTTATAAACCCTGTGTTGTAAAATGATAAATTACCTTGTACCATGTAAAGTAGCTTAAAATAGCATAATTTGTCACTTTATAAATGTTGCTTTTTCATTTTGTTGCTATGTATAGTCTAAGAACATGTTAAGTACTTTAAACTAATTGAGACACATAATAATATAATAATATGCTGAGTGCTGAATCAAATGTGCACATGTAAATTCTGCCAATTTAGGGTTCCCTTCTGACCCTCGAGTATTCATTTGCTACGTTCATGGTTCTCCTTCCATTAATGTGATTTTTGTGGCCATGTGTAGTTTATTGCTGGACTCTGTGTGAATGTTCATATCAGTGAGGTTATAGAAGGACAGGGCAAACTTGTAAAGAAAGGTTCAAATAAATAGTTCACATGCTTAGCTTGTAACTGAGTTCCAGTGTGTTTCAGTTTACTTTGATATGGTTGCTTAGGAGCGACCGCAGCTCAGGCAGACGCCTCATTTGTTCCCAGGCCTTTTAAAGTGCTCACATGGACGATGGAGAGCATGTTCTCACAAACAGAAAGTGAGCATGTGTGTAAATGACGTACCTCCGTAGCAAGTCTTTCAAACATGTGCCAAGATCAATTTCCATCAAAGGTCTGGAGGGAATAGTATCCCACCATCTCCTGGAGATGAGTCAAGTGTTTTTTGGAGGGAAAACCACCAAGCAGAAAATGTTTTATCCACAACAGTAGACATCACACAGCCCCTGTGTCAAGTTTACAGAAAGGTTTTCAAAGTCTTTTCACCCTGAGCGCAACACGAAGTGAAGTTTTCTTTGTTTCGACATCCAAAGCAGTCAATTAAAATTTTTAGATTAGTAACATTACATCACTATGACTACTATTCTGGCATTGCACACCTTCTTTTTTTTGGTCCAAGACTTACTATTCTTTTGATAAATTAAAAAACACAAAAAAACAACCAAAATGATCTAAACGCAGAATTATTTAGGAGTGATTGCTCAATAGATTCATTTTTACAGCCTTATTTTCATAGTTTTGGCCATCCTCTCTATGATTTATGATAGCAATTTACACAGCAGTTTTACTTTTGTTTTCATTTTCAAATATATGGTTTAGATAGCTGGCCTGTCATCTGCTATAAATCTGTGTGTGGTGGTATCGCTGCATTTTCTGCTGAATTAAATATTATAAATACTGGGGAGGATTTACATCTATGATCTCCAAGCTTATAAATTGTGTTTTCTGGTCTTTTTTGAGGATCTAGTTTTAATCATCCTGAGACAGACATCGGTCTACATGCTCATTTTATGGCTTCATCAGAGCCACAGAAAACACTTAGAAGGCAGCCTGACCTTTAACACAGAAAACTAAACAAGTAGAGAGAGCTGTTCTGAGGTTGAATGGCATAGCTGGATGTCTGACGGCAGCCCTCGGAGTTCTGTGGAAGCCGGAGAGTGGGCGGTGGCTCCATTTCCTCTTCTTCCTTTGCTCATCTACATCCTCTCCCACCATGAGGTCAGAAGCAAGTCAGAGAGACACCACTGCGTCATTTGCTGGAGGTCAGCTGGCAGTATATCTGAAAACACACAGAATAACTGAGGCATTTTTAAACACTGAACGTGACAGAATGGGCGACCCAAAGTCATGGAATGGGACTTCCTTTATTTGGTACATTAGATGCTGAATATAATCTGCATTGCAGTTCAGCAGGCCTCTCTTCACAGCACTCAGCCCTGGAGACACATTCTGCCCAAAATGCCCTTGCTGTAAAAAAAAAAAAAAAAAGTTAGCAGTACTCAAAAAATTGAGGCAAT
Source organism: Lutjanus erythropterus (assembly GCF_056507025.1). Classification (NCBI taxonomy): domain Eukaryota; kingdom Metazoa; phylum Chordata; class Actinopteri; order Lutjaniformes; family Lutjanidae; genus Lutjanus; species Lutjanus erythropterus. Next base: position 1,509,054 of record NC_139324.1, on the reverse strand, counting down.
CAGTTATCACATTTTCTTAAGGTCATAAACTCAAAAGTCAGAGGTTATCAGAGCTTAAATATCTGGAGTTAAATTTATTGATTAAGCCGACTCTAAGATTTTAAGTAACTGCAGCTCAGAATTTTCATTCACGCTGCTTTTGCAGTAAGTTAACAGAACTGAATAAATTGTAACACATTATTAATTTTTTATCCCTTAAATATTTGTGTTTTATGTACCCTTGTAGGGACTTTTTTCCCTAATCAATTTAAAATAATGAACTCAATAAATATAAAAAAAAGAAAATTCTACTGACACTCAACATTTTTTAGTAAAGCCTTTTTTGTAAGGGATTTCCAAAACATATTGCAGTTGACAATTCAAACAGCTCTTGAGTTACTGAGTTACTTTTTTACCTCTGTAGGCTCTTATGATGATGTGTGCATGCAGCAGGTCAGGACAGGGCAAAAAAAAATAATGAGGGAGAGAGGAATACTTTTACAGGCTGATGTATTGTCATTACTCTGAGTTTGTTTGGCTACTTTGTTTCCACCACAGCCAACATCTGGACAGCTAACAAGAAAAGCTGTCTGGGTGTTAACAGTTCACTGGATCAGCAGTTCAACTTTGAAGTGTAACAAGCCTGCCAACAAAGTACAAAAGTAATATAATTACATATGTTTGTGTGTGTGTGTGTGTGTGTGTGTGTGTGTGTGTGTGTGTGTGTGTGTGTGTGTGTGAAACAGTTATATAGTTATATAAGGCATAATGTAACTAATTACTTTGGATACAGAGTAATAAGTGATGTTATTACTTTTTAAAGGAGTAGTAAGTAAAAAGTAACTTATACTTCCTGTGTAACTTTTAATACATCCAGTATAATTTTGGGAAAGTCTAGCAGTTGCACCAGTAAATTACTTTATCCTGTTCAAGTTAGTGGAAACTGGAAGTTAGCTGCTTGGCTAAAGGAAGTGTCTCCTGCGTTAGCTCTGAAGGCCACACAAGGGGAGAGAATATGCAGATGCTCTGACACCGAAGTTGGCTTCATCCATACATCCATGGTTTTCAATATCTATGTTAGTCTGCTGCTGGTGCTGGCTTCATATTTTGCAAATATATATGAGAATGTTATCAGATTAATTCAACCTTGTTTTATGTACAGTGTTTTATGTGTATTTGATGTTCTTTTTTAGATTTTATTAAACAAACTGGACAGTGAACTGACAATGCAGCTTTGTTGTCTTTGTAAAATAAAGACAACAAAGCTGCATTGTCAGTTCACTGTCCAGTTTGTTTAATAAAATCTATGGTTGTAAATTTGAAATATCTTAGCACCTATAGTAATAGTCCAGAAAAGTTTGATGATTATTGTGACACTGTTTAGTAGGATTTTTTTGGTCATAGGAATGGTAGCAAAAAAATGTAAAAAAACTGGCACTACTTTGTACTTCTTCTAAGTCATCATGTGTCATTACTTTTATGTGTTTATATGATATTGTGGTGCTTTTTTCTACCTCTTTGAAAAAGATCATGTAGATATGACTTGTCATGGTGCCTTCCTGACTACCATCTAAGGGTGTACTGGTATCCATATCAAATATACCATAGAACTCAGAGAGAGAGAGGCAGGATACCACCATCATATAGTTTTACATACATCATAGGGAGTGGGGCTGACAGTCAGAGTGAAAATGTGGTGGCAAAGAGGAAACAGACCCTCAGCCTGGATGAAAGAATATAGCTCACTGATTGAGTCAGGACCCACAAATGGCACATTTTTGGATGTCCTCAGAAAATACAACAGATTGCTGCAGCAATGAGCCCTAAAACAAGTGAGTTAGCATATTAGCAACTTCTGGTTCCCTCGTCTGGGAGGTCAGTGGGAGTTTTGAATGGGTTTTTCATTATTTTGTCTCAAATAAGGTCAATGGTTAACACAAGCTGAAGAGACTTTCATGTTTTGTTCTACAACATAAAGTATAACAGTAGATACCTAAGTCCTGAAATTTTAAGCTGTTTCGTGTCTTTAAAAAGGTGGTTGATAACAAGTGGATAAATGAGGTTACAGTGGTCATCAAACAGAACACTAGTCACTTAGTCCTGTGACTGTGGTTTGTTTGTAGCCTTTACAGACATTAGCTTTTTACTTAATTACATTTACACCTCAAAAATCACACAAACAAAAGACATAAAACATTGGAAATGGGCTGAGGGTTTTATCAATGCCTAAAAGGAATACCTGCAAACACTGCTCAGGATAAAAAAAGCACCTCACCCCTTCTGCGTGTTTTTCATGTTCGTTTAGGACCAGTGTGAAGGACTTAGCAGCATTTAGTGGCAAGCTTGCAGATTGCATACATCTCGTCTTCCTTAGGAGGAGAACCTACGATGGCCTGAAAGACCTGCAAAAAAATCCAAAAGGCCATGTCTAGAGCCAGTGTTTGGTTTGTCCATTCTGAGCTAATGTAGAAATATGGTGGCACAATATGGCAGCCTCCAGGGAGGAGGACCCATGCTCTCTCTAAATATAAAGGGCTCATTCTAAGGTAACCAAAACGCAACAGTTCTTATTTTCAGGTGATTATACAAAAAGAAAAACATACTTATGAATATTATATTCTAACATATTCTGCAAATAAATCTAAAATCTTACAACATGGACCTTTAAGTAGGCTGCTTTTAATGCATTAATAATACAGCGGAGCTTTACATGTTATTATTATTGTTAAACATGAATGAATGAATTACCGTAATTTCCGGACTATAAGACAAATTTAGTTGGTGCGGCTTATATTCAGGTGCGCTCAATAGTCTGAACATTACGGTAGTTTACATGAACTAAAATATGAATTACTGTGTTACTTAATATGAACAAAAACATGAATTGATGTTAGTTAACATGAACAAAAACATGGATTAATGTGTTAGTTAACATGAACTAATGCATTTTTATTATTATTATTATTATCATTATTATTATTATTATTATTATTATTATTATTATTATTATTATCATTATTATTATTACAATTATGTAATACTGACATTATTATAGAAAGCCTAATAACCAATTTCCTTAAAATGTATTATCTTTTATTCCAAAAGGATCTCTCTCTCTCTCTCTCTCTCTCTCTCTCTCTCTCTCTCTCTCGGATACTTCTGTCATTCAAGAATGTCGGCTGCCTCTTTTTCCCCTCAGAGTCCATCAACACTTTTTCCTGACCCATTTTAATCCACATGCTAACCCACAGTGCCTCAGAGGGCACATTTAGACATTCAAAATTTTTACTGCTATATCAACCACTTGCTGTCAGTAATATTTTTTAGTGCCACTCATCATAATAGAAGAAAGACACATGAGAGGAAGAACAGAGCCGTGTTTTACCATCCAGCCGTAGCTTGGCACAATTATCATTCAACTCGACTAAATTTAAACTGTTTTTTCAGCTGCACAACACAGTGAATCTATGTGCTATCCAGCAAGCAAAATCCTCATTACTGTGCTTTATTCTTACTGCAATGCTGTGTACAGAATGTTCCCAAGATGAATAAATCAGAAATTAAGTACTTTCACTCTATAACCCATACTCCAGTGCAGGCTTTCACTTGGGAAATGGATTGTGGTTTTGGGCATTAGGACTGTAATATATTTCATCCAGACCCACTTGAACTGGCGCATTTAAAAATGGCAGTTCTTGAGTCTTGAACCTTGTAGAGGGGTTACTGCTGGTACATGCCAGTGGTCTAAACTGTGTGTGCTTTGGACAGTTTGTAGGAACCCAGGTGTGCTTTTTGTAAGCCATAAACATTTCCTGGTTGTTTATCTTTTTTAAATATATTACGTTTACTTGATTACTTGCTATTGGTTACCACAAAAGCTTCAAGGATATTAAGAGGAACACACAATGGACCTTTTTCACAGCAGACATTTTGACATGAAATAGTCATCTAAACACTGGTGTCACCAATGATCCTGATTATGGTTTCATTCCATTCAGGTCAAACAGAGTCAGGGTGCTGCAACTGCACATATTGACTCACTGGTGTGGCTTTGCAACATTAAATGGTAGGAGACCTTAAGTAGTAGCATTGGTAGCACTTTTGTTTACCCTGCAATTTCATGTTAATATGGCTACTGTGAAAAAGGACATGGGACCAAGTCATTGTTTTGCAAGTCATAGTGACTAGTCCTAGTCCTAGGCAAAATTGTGAAAATTTTGGAGGTTACATTTTGAGCCATCTGACTAGTCACATCAAGTGCAACATGATTTTGTACATAAATTATTAAGCTTCCAACAATGAATTGCCCTGCAGCCATTAGAAATATCAAGTGAGCATGACCTGGAGCTCCTTTTGCTTAATGAAAAGACTTTTTCACACTTTTTAAATAACAGGCTTTTAATCTTTGGGTTTCAGGGAAGGAATCAAGTATTTTTAAGTCAAAAAGCAAATTATTGAAATTTAAGATCAAGTCACGTTGCAAGTCTTTTTTTAAATTTGTCAAGTCTAAAGTCATCAAATCTGTGACTCGAGTCTGATTCAATTCCAAGCCATGTGACTTGGGTCACATGTGAATGAGTGCGCGTGTGATCACTGCAACTACAGCTTGTCCACAAATTTTTTTGGTGCACATTCATTACAATATGCTGAAGGACCTCTATGATTCAAAATTCTTTTAAAAAAAAGAAAAAAAAAGACTATTTTAATGATCACATTTTTACAGCCAAAGACATTATGTTTTCAGGTCATCCCATTATTGTGACTATCATATCTCAAGAACGCCATAAGGGAATTTCCTCAAACTTGGCACAAATGTTCACTTGGACTCAAAGATGGACTGATTAAATTTTGGTGGCCAGTGGTCACAGTGACCTTACAAACCACATTTTTGGCATAAGGTACTTCGCCATCTGTTGTCTGGTGGGGATCTGCACTTTACTGAGTGCACTAGTTGTAGTTGTAAAGGGGATTTGGATGAGGGGCTGATTCTCAGGTAATGAAGATAAGGGGGGGGTCAATGGCGGTATGGAGGAGTGTACCTGGAGTGAGCTGGAGTGAATGCAGGTAAGCGTGGCTGGCAGGGGTTTGCTGGCTGGCAGAAACGAGCAGGAAGACTGGTGGGCAGGTGATGGTCCTCAAACACAGAAAAAAAAAATCAGGTTGGACCACAGAAAACACGAGGAAGCCAAATCTCTAAAGCAAAGTTTCACATTGACCTGAAGCATCAGGTATAGGCTACAGCAAACTACAATCTGGCAAGGAGTGACTGAAGAGCTGGAGAAGATATACTGCACGTAGGTGAGCTGATTGCCAGCAGGTGTGTGACATGATTGGAGCCAGAAGCAGGTTGGTGAGACCGCACCGACTCTCACACACAAAAGAACAAAGAGAAACAGACAGCGAAACGCAGACAAGGGGGAAACACAAGACAACATGAGGTAAACTGCAAGAACTACTAATGTTACTCTCAAGGTAAAAGGAATATTTTGAGTGATAACATTCTCATAACTTAGATTAGCCTAGCATAAACACTGTAAGCAGGGGTAAACAGCTACCTAAGTTCCAGCAAAAGGTTATAATGCCATGTAAAATGTAAATAAAAACAGAATTCAGTGATTTGCAAATCATTTTATTCAATTGAATACAGTACAGAGACAAGATACTTAATGTTCAACATTACTTTTGTAAATACACACTAAATTTGAATTTGATGCCAGCAACAGGTTTCAGAAAAGTTGGGACAGTGGCAACAAAAGACCGGGGAGGTTGTAAAATGCTCAAAAACCACCAGTCCAGTACAGGGACAGGTTAAGTGGTAACAGGTGATAGTATCATGAAGTTGTATCTTCAAAATGTGTTCACAACCATGGATGGGGTGAGGTTCACCACTTTGTGAAAAACTGAATTGGCAAATAGTCCAGCAGTTTAAGAATAACATTTCACAATAATAAATCACACAAAACTACAAGGAATTTAGGGATTTCACTATCTACAATCAATAATTTCATTAAAAAATTCAGAGAATCTGAGGAAATCTCTGCACATAAAGAGCAAACATTGATTGCCCATGACCTTTAACCCCTCAGGCAGCATTGCATTAAAAAAACGCATTATAAACCTAAATAATTATACTATATGAGCTCTGGAACACTCATTGCCAGTAAACACAGTTTGTTGCATCTACAAATACAAGTTAAAGGTCTACCATGCAACATCCAGAAACACTGCTGACTTCTCTGGGGCTGAGCTCATCTGAGGTGGACTGATGCAAAGTGGAAAAGTGTGCTGTGATCTGATGAGGCCACTCAGTTTTTGGAAATCATTGATGTTGTGTCCTCCAGGACCATCGAGATTGTTACCAGCGCAAAATTCAAAAGCCAGCTTTTGTGATGTTATGGGGGTGTGTTAGTACCCATTGAGATGGATAACTGTCACATCAGTCAAGGCCCCATTAATGCTGACAGGTACATACAGGATTTGGAGCAACATAGGCTGCCATCCAGACAACTTTTTTTCAGATATGTCTCTGCTTACTTCAGTCAGACGATGCCAAGACATGACAAGCAAGAATGGCCAAGAATTTCACTTTCAACTGAATTTTGTTAAAAGAAAAGGTGGTAAAGATGCCCCCGTCCCAACTTCTTTGGAATGTGTTTCAGGCCTCAAATTCAGAATGACTGAATATTTCTGAAACAACAACAACAAATTTTTTTGCATCCTGTTTTTTATGTTGTACACAACATCCCAACTTTTTAGGAAATGGGGTTTGCAATCAATAATTTGTAGCTGGGTAGATGTCTTCGTGTTACATGTTTATCTACACTATATGATTGATATTAAGTATTCAGCAAAGTGACACTGTATGTGAAATAACAGTTCTTGTGTCTGCTTGTTTTGGCATAGCCTACAGTGTTTTGTAGCACCTACCAGAGGGGAGAAGTTGGAGCCCATTGTGTCCAGTTTATCAGGGATCTTCTGCGATGTTTTGTGCCTCATGACGTGGAAGTCCTGAATGGATGCAAAGTTGGCACCAACTGCACTTCATTTATATCTTTGTAACATAGTCTTTTTGTCCCCTTATATTTTGTGATGGTTTCTTTGACTCACATTTTTTTGCATTCTGCAAACAGTTTGAGAACTTTACATAAATGCACCAATTTGGATTATAAAGTGTTTACCACAAACCACTTTATTCCACTTTCATTAGCCTCATCATGAACCTTCAAGACAATAAACTTGATTGACTAAAGTGGCGCAAGCCGAGCCTGTTTATTACAGTCTCAATTGAGAAGGATTAAAAGTGAGCGGTGTAAGTTACTTCGAATAAGTGCAGCGTGTCCACAGGAATTGAATTACAAAACCCCTTCTCACCTTGTCTGGTAACCTGAAACCCAAAGTTTACATTGAGAAATGTGGATCTGGCACAAACAGATAATCTTCCTCCTAAGAGTTACCACAAACCACATGGAGCCTGCTCTCAGGACCACATTCTCCCCTCTCCCTCCCACACTTTTAGCCAACTGAGCATTTATTCCCACCTCTCCTGATGAGCAATTACACAAAACCCCTTAATGTGGGAGCAGAGTAATTTACAGCCACGACAAGGATGAAGAGATGGAAGCCTAATCTCAGCTCCAGAGAAGGCTTAGTCATTCAAGCCCTCATTGCCCTTATTTTCTGTCAGCTGCTAAAATGAAATGATCTGTTCATATTGTGTTTCACCACAGCCTAATGTGTGTATCTGTTTTAACCATGAGTAATCTTAGCTCTGAATTAGAGCTCTTCATCTGGTGGGAGGCCTTTGGAAATGAGAGGTCACCAGTGGGTCAATCTATGTTCTCCCTCGTCAATTTTACTGTGGGCCTTGCCCTGCTTGTCACCCATTCTGGCCTTTCTTGGGAAAGTGATCCATTCTTCATGTGATGCATCTGTTGAGCACAGCACAACTCAGACTGTGTGAATCATAAAATTTTAAAGCTCCTGACAGTTTCAGTGTTTCAGTCTCCAGCATGTGTGAACTAGAATGGTTTAGATGCAGGGTAGGGGGTTCTGGCACAACTTCACCTACTTCCAAAATGCACAGAGGGAAGGAGAAAAAGATGCCCAAGAGGTCAAAACTCCAACAAGACTTGTAGTATATGGTACAACTTTATTCTTAGAATTTGAATAGTTCTTCTGCTTTTCTCTTTTCTCTCTCTGCAGGCCTTTAAATATGAAACAGGTGAGTGTTGGGGGTAAAAAAAAATAGCCATCTCTTAGATTATTTTATCCATGAAATGTGGTGATATCACTCATACAGGCTGATTCCACTGGGCATGGCAAGTCTATACCATGGTTCCCTTTAGCAGGGTTTCAGCAGCAGAGCCTAATTATGTTTACTTTCTCAGACTTTGTTGATTTGATCCTTTTTCCTTCCCCGATGTGCTTCTAATATGGATAACTAGGTTGCATAGTTAAATACTTTCTGATCTCAGATGTCAGAACTTCTGAAAGAGTGTTGCTTTTGGAACCTCAGAATTGTGGCTATTTGCAGATGATGTGGTTCTCTTTGCTTTATCAGGCAGTGACCTTCAGCACACACTGGAGCAGCATGCAGTCAAGTGGGTTAGGATTAGGGGTTGGGATGAGAGTCAGCACATCCAGGTCTGAGGCCATGGTCTTCTGCTGGTGGATTTGTCCCTCCGGGTGGGGGCACAGTTGCTGCCCCCGACAAAGAGTTGAAGTATCAAAGTCAAGTCAAACTGACTTGAAGCGCACACTCCGAACTTGTTTTGATTTTGGAGCGTCAAATGAGGACCAAAGCTTTTTTTATCTGCAGCTGCAGTTCATGTTTGGAGAGAGTTAAATGGAATAAAAAAGGCATGGATGTGAGGAGCGAGTGCTGATTGAGCTTTAGCTCCACCTGAAAACAGACTAAAAAAGTGTGAATAGTGTGTGAATATGGACAGATGCACCGACTTGATATAAAAACTTTTTATGATCATGAAACATAATATTACTGTACACTTCGGTGGTGTGTGATTTTTTTCGCTCCAAGTCCCATTTGTGTCATTTTAAATGTTTAATTATTCCCCATCAATTAATCATAACAACGAACATCTAGAGAGGGACAGCAGAGAGGAGGGAGGGAGGGGGATCGTGTGTGAAGTGATATAAAACTTTTTTGATGATAAATCCTGATGGTACTGAACAGTTATCTGACTAAAATATCTGTCTGAAACAGACAGACACTTGTCTCATCCATGAAACGTTGCCTGAGGTGCGCTATAGAAGCTTCATCTGACGTGCATCTGTTGACGTGTGTCAGATGAAGCCTGCAGTGCATTTTGGCCTTCAGAGATAGCGTGAAGAGCTCAGATATCTGGAGTAGAGCTGCTGCTCCTTCTTGTTGAAAAGAGTCAGCTGAGGTGGTTTGGGTATCTGATCAGGATGCCTCCTGGATGACTTTCTTTGGAGGTTTCCTGGGCACATCCAGCTGGGAGGAGACCTGAGGGTACACATCTTCTGGGGAGAGGGACACCCGGAATACCCCGCTCGCACTGCGACCCGACCACAGATAAGTGGAAGAAGACAAATGGAAGGATGGCAAACCTCAGAAAGCAAAAGGGATTTATCTGTCGTGATGAGCCAAGAATGAGCTTGGAGTGGCGCATTCAGATGTTCCAACACTGTGCACCACATCTGTCCACTTTCTCCTTTTCATTTGTTTTCCCTTCAACACCAGCCCAGTACCTACACACTTGCCTCTTAAGTCTTTGTTGGATGAGTAAATGCTGCACTTGCCTTGAAATGGAAACTTTGAGGGTTGTGGGTGATAGCAAATAAAAGTATCAATCTGGAAAGTTGATTCTTGGACAGATTGTCGTCCCTCCCAAAACCAACCTACATCTGAAAGCAGCAGCAAATCCACCCTGAGGACAGCGCTTCCATCCAGGCCTCTCACCCCTCAGCGGCACGCTTGCACGCATCTCAGATGCACTTAAATGGGAGTGGACGCATAACTGTCTTCCATTACTTGCAAAACACTTTGCTTTTCTATCAGTAACCATAGAAATTGTGCATATTATTATTTTCCATAATCAATCAAAGGCAAACTCAGACTCCAGTTAGACTGTGCACTCCGGCCTTTTGGGGATCTGGGATTTTCCACTCTTGGCCGAGTTAAACTAATTAGCTATTTATTTATTCACATCGATCACGTGGCGCTCAACAGCACCGTTTTGTTCTTGTGAATTCAACACAAGATAAACGCAGAATTCTGGGAAGGTAGGCACAGAGTGGCCACATAATTTAATTTCCTGCCAAACATCTGTGTTTTTAGATTAGACTCGATGTTTGCTCAGCATCGTTCTTCACAAACAATAAGAAACAACAGAACAAAGAGAGCAGCAGCCAAAAAGACACAATAATCCAAAAAAGAAAACATTTCTGAAACTTCTGAGGGTCTTATTGGTAGTAGCTGTCTATTCTCTCACTCCTGCTCTCTTTCTGTCTTTTCCTCTTCAAGTGTTGCGGTGGGATTGTGTGTTGGATTTGTTTTGGATGTTACGCCGGCCTTGCTGTGTTTTGATATACCGGATCTCGCTGTGAGCTGCCCTCATGTTTCTTGAACTTCACACAGTTGTCTTTCTCAGGTTTTTAAAAGTTGAAGCATCGTGGGAAAAGCTAAGGACCATCCTTTCATCTTTTCTGTCTGCATTTTCTCTCATACGTTTAATTATTACACCTTTGAGAAACATTTTCCACCCTTCCTTCCTCTAACTACCTCATCCTTATCTACCTCATGTTTGTTGTTGTTTCCTGCTCCATCTTTTCTGAGCCGTTCTCTGCTTTATCTCTTTTACTCTCCATGATATGGAAGCCCACTTCTGCTAATGTGATAAAAATCAGTCCTGGAAATTATTATAATGAGAAACATTCTCAAAATAATGACTTTCATTATAATTTGAAATACTAAATTGTTATTTTGAGAGGGCTTCTCATAATTTGCAATATTGAGTCAGTATCTTGAGATATTAAGTCATATTTTTTAGTCACTATGGCATTATCATGAATACCAAGTCATTATTTTGTTCAGGGAATAATAAAATACAAAGTCATTGTTTTAATGAAGTTTCTCATTATTTGTAATACTAAGTCATTATTTTGAGATGCAAGCTCATTATTTTGAGAGATAATAAAATCCTAAATCATTATTTTGAGGAAGCTTCTTACCATTTGCCAAGTCATTATGAAATACTAAGCCATTATTTTTGAGATACTAACTCATTATTCTGAGAAATGAAAAAGTTTCTCATGAATGACTTCCTGATCCTTTATCACCCTGGCAGAAATGGGCCTCCATACTATCACACACCACTTTAATAAGTAGAAAAATGTGCATGTTATGCCATACTTCTACTTGGGGGGCACAGAATTGAGTTCTTAGCCTGTGAGTCATTCTTTTCACTAAGGGATGATGTCATCCCCAAATGCTGTTGCAAAGTTACCTGATTTGAAGCATTCACCCATGGCAGGCTCCATGATAAAATCGCTGAGCAGTTGTTAGGACTGTCTTTAAAATTGCATGGCCCTACTTTTCCTCCCCCATCCCTGTCTTTTCTGCCATCTCGCGCTCTCTTCTTTTCCTTTCTTACAGTAATGGCCTTGCTTTGTTCACTCAGCAGCATGCTATATGCTCCAAAGCCAGATGGTCCAATTTAGGTGGCATGCTGAGGGGACTGAAAGAATATGAATATTTCACTCCATGGCTTGTATGTGCGAAAGAGGAACGGACAGAGTGTATACAGACATGTTTGTGCGCCAGAATGCATGTGAGTCTATGTGTGTGGGTTGAGGAAGAGGCACAGCAGACATAAGTGATTGCCTCATGGACAAAGCCTGTCCCCTTGGAATGACATTCTATACCCAACTATAGGAATTCATTCTCTCAGGCTTGGATTTCTCACTAGAAGGTTATTGCTGGGTCAGAGTTCATTTCACACAGCCAGCTGGTATATGGGCCATGCATGAGTTCCTTAACAGCAGCTGTGTTTACATCCAGATTAGACTGATACAGGACAACAGGCCACTGTCCTGCCACTGTGTCTTCTTCCCCTCTCTCTGGCTTTCATCTCACCCCTATGCTGCATGCTGGAGAACAACACCTCGGCTTGAAAGGTTTATCCCCCTCCAAACACCTTGACTTTGCTGAAATGATGACAGGAAGCGTCACTGTTTTATTGTCTGTGTTCTGGGGCTCGTTCAAAACACCTGTGGTGGGTGTGCACATGACTCAGAGATGCTACAGTTTATTAAATCATACAGTTTGCCACAAATGTCTCTCCTAACTGCATAAAATCAAATAAAAAAACACACATGATATTATACAGCAGAATCAACTCTTTTCTCTTATTCCTCAGTATCAAAGTAATCCAATAATTATTGCTGCTGCTAATAGCAAAAGCAGCATCACTTCTCAAAATGCAGATTTGCCAAAATGGAAAAAAATACTTTACTAAACTAAAAGAATTTTATGATTCATCTCTTAAAAAGTTGATGCAAAATGCACAATATTTCTCATTCTTATCAATAGCTTTCTCATTTTATCATAAACCAACTTTACATTTATTTTGGCCTCTACATCACAGGTGTAGTGGTGCAGTGGTTGTTATACTCGTGTTATACTTGTTTTATGTCCTTATGTTTATTTTACTTTTTATATTACTATATTACTATATTTACTATATTATAAATAGTGACGTCAGACTATTTTTGCACAATGCAGTACAGTAAATGAACATGCTAAAAACGAAATGTGCATTGAACATGCTCATGTTTCTGGTGAATGGTGAACAACTAATGAACATGAGCATCATTCACTCCTTAGAGAGCTAAGTGGTTAAAAAACATGATGCAGACTCGCAGCAAGAGAGAGAGAGAGAACAGACATATAGATTTGCGTTATATATGCTCATCTCTTCTGTCTCGTCTCCCTCTTCATCTCCTTGCAGTTATCATGCAATATGACGTATTCAGTTTGAACTGGGAGTCAGAATTTGGAAGTTTCAACAGTATGTTGGTGTTCAACTTTGATGTCTCCTGTCATGAAAAAGTTATCAAAGTGATGTTAATTGTCGTTAATAAGCATGGATATACAGTTCCACTCAAAAGTTTGGATGCACTTCCCATTCAATTCCCATTTTTCTTTCTTTCTTTCTAACAAGAAATACTCTAAATCATACCAACACTGTGCAAAGCTGTCATGAAAGTAAAAGCAAAATCCCTGATAGGAGATCATTTTAACACACTGTTCAGTTCACCTAAAATGATCAGAAGTATTTGCACATTCATCATTTAACTTGCTTGAATTCAGGGAGTAAGGATCATTATGAAATAAACATCAGAAGAGGTGCAGATTTTGCAGCAAATACTGACCTATTGACTTTTGAGTGTGACAACTACATACCATCCACACAAGAAAAACAACTACTTTATCACCTTGCAAGTGGTCTGTTGGGCAGTAGTTTCTTTTCTGATAAAGCAGTTCAGAGTGTGCCACCATTACAAACTTTAAAAATATTTGTCCAGGGCCAGTTTGCAAATTACGGGTCCTACACTGATGCATGGATGTGAAATATATTCAAGACATGGTGTTTCAGGCAGAGATTAGTGTAGTTATTTATTTTCCTAGGATGGCGAAGTAAAGGCCTGTCCCACTCTACTCTGTCTCTGATTGGCTTACCTTGATTTTCTTACCCTAACCCTTACCAATCATCACTCCCCATCCCTTGACTTCAACCAACCAACCTGACCAATAAAGGCAACAAGTTCTAGTCAGTCAGAGGCAGAGTAGCACGGGTCATGACTTAGCCATCCTTGGATAAAAAAATTGGCTTGCAGCACAATACTGAATTCATCAGTGGGGATTTAGAAGTGGGTATATACAATGCTGACTGAAAAATAAATGGGTAGACTCCATATACTTTGCAACATACCACTGCTCCTTACATCAGTACACAAGCAGACATTTTTAAAGTTATGCAATATGCCATGAGGTGTATTTTCCCCACTGCTAAAGCTTTCCATTTCATTTCCATCCATGACACTGATATTTTTGTAAAATAAATAGATGCAATCAGCAGATTTGTGTTACACCCTTGTAGACACAAATCTTAAATCTTCATTAAAGAACTGTTGTAGACTGCCGAAAAAAGAGGTGGTTATTCTAATAATGATTTTTTTTAAAAATCCATGTAATGTTTCCTTGTAATTCCTGTAATGTTCTTTGACTTTTCTGTAGATGTTCCCTTTCGTCTTGGAAAACTTTAAAGCCACTGAGGCGAGGGTGATGAATGTGCTCATAAACGCAGTGGATTTCAGAGCTGAGCAAGAGGAAGCGCAATCAAACCGAGGCGGCTCAGAAAGCCACTGAGAGGTGAGAGCGCTGCCCTCAGTCTGACAAGCCAAAGAAGTGTCATTAAAAACACTCACTATGTTATGGTTAAGACCATGAAAGCACAGCGAGCATGTTATGTTTATTGTGCACTGCGAGGAAACACAATTTGCGAGAGGTCACGGGGAAAGCACTGAGCCTCAGATCGATCTCAAACATGAGGGAAGCGGGGAGGAGAAACATTTGAGGATGGCAGAAGCAATTAGCTTCCTCAGGCTACTTGGAGTTCAGGCGTTTTATATTTCCAATTCACCCAGGCAGTGAATGAAGGACACCATTACTCCGTTTCAAATAAAGTTCACCCTGTGTGCCGTTGACACTCGTAAAAAGCGTACATGACTCATATACAATTAGAAAAAATCTGATAGTTTCAAAGTAGGACAGAATGTCAGAATGTCCAAGAGCTGAGCCCAAGTCATTGTCACCAATTTATTAACTCCAGCAAATACTTATTACACCCAAAAGGCCGATGCATGTGTTTCATATTTAGGGGTCCTCACCCTTCAAATGTGTGACCTCACATAATTATCCCACAACAAGGCAATAAAGGACATCTGCAGTGATACAATGTGATTTTTGTAAAGCTCAATGCAAAGGGATACTGTGTCTGAAAAGGGGCCTGTGAGAAGTGTTGTCAGAGAGAATATGGAAGACTAAACATTAAAAAAAACACTACTCTTGACCCTTAGCGATGCTCCGAGACTCCTTACTCACTGTGGTTACTTATGCTACTCTTGTCAAGCTATAAACAGTGATAAAGGCATCGAAAAATGTCTAAAACCCTTGTCAGCTGAGAGGTCCACCTCCTGTCTGACAAAACAGAAATCTAGTATATGAAATGAAATGAAAAACCATCCGCTTTTAAAATTAACTAAATTCTGCTTAGACAAAGTAATAGCTGAGTAATTGTTTTTTGTACTCTTCAGTAATTTAATATAAATAAAGGGTAATCAATAACATTGATTTTATGAAAAAAAAGAAAAATGTCAAAATATGGAGAGACAGTTGCTGTCAGGTTTGTACCTGACTATATGGCTGCGTACATGATGTAATGCTAATGCTAAAAGACTGAGGCAAAAGCTACTGCCCAGCAAAGATTGGCTGGTCGGTCAAATATAACACATACATGTATATACCAGCCAGACCATGATTGCCCACGATGAGAGCTGGGATAACAGCTAACCTAGACGGGCTTACGGCCACACCACACTAGCTGCTTGAGCAGTGTGTGTGCATCACAGAACCTGCTGGTTTTCATCAGCACCAATGTTAACAAACTAGTCAAATTAGTCCAATTTGATCTCTGATGGGCCAGACCAGGAAAATCATGCATGATAACCTATAAATTACACCTACAAAGTTCTCCCTCTCTCTTTCAATGTATAGACAAGCACGTTCTGAAATCGCTTACAATTAAGGAACCATTCATTCACAAAACACATGATGAACAGTCTGAGAAATTAGTGCAATTAAGAGAAATAAGTGCAATTTCAACAAGAGCCCAGTTTTTCCTTGTTCAGCCAGTCATGTATGTATTTTAGAACTGAACAACAATATAGTAATTAACTTCTTTATGATTTAAATAGCTCCTAGATACAGAAATTCTTTTAATTTTCCAGACATTTCCACTGTTTGGTACTACTGGCATCACCACACAACAACAGCTAAAGTGGAAGCTAATGAGGAAGAAGGTGAAGTTATGCCCAGCCTGCTGATTGCCAATATTATGCATGATGTTCAGTATCTTTAAATGTGATCACAGTAAGTATTCATTGTCTTTTAAGACTGTATTCTGGTCTGGAATTAATTGACTGTTCTGCACTTTTTTTACATTTTGCAAAGTCATCCAGTAGGCCAGAATGGACCCTCTGGCAGGCCAGTTAGGTCCCATGGACTGTATATTTGACACCACTGATCTAGAGATTTAGCATCCAGCCTATGTTTTCATGGTGCGTGTGTTTCTTGGCAAAAATACACCATGAAAATGACTGTTGACAGCATATCGGCATCATATCAGCAACACGAAACCTTTCAACACAGTATCACTGTCTTTATGTAACAAACATGAAAAATATCAGGTGCAGGACAGTGGGGTTTTTTTGTTTTGTTTTGTTTTGTTTTTTCAGTTGTGCTCTCTTTTCCTCTCCCCAGTCTCTCTTTCTCTCTCTGAACAAGGGGAAAAAAATCATGCTGCTTTCTAGTTACACCTCTTTTCTTCTCTTCAGAACTCAGTGTAGAAAGATAGGGCTGCCAGCAGCAGCTCTACAGCAGTGAAACTGTCTGTGTGGGCAAACACAGGCACGCAAGGTACAGCAATTCAGCGTGGTAGCCGTTACACACATTTGCACACAGCCAGTGTGGCTTGAGCATTAGACCTAAGAGGGCAAGTGTCATCATTGGCCCACTTTGAATATGTACCAAACCCCCACATAATGATTTAACTTATTTAAGTTTACCTGGGGGCGACATTACTGCAGGTAAAAAGCTAGCTAGCTGGACACGCTAATGTCTGCGGAATACAAAAAGTCAAAAAAACATACAAAACACAAAGTATTAAAGCCTCATTCACACCACTTCAACATGTAGAGAACTGCAAAGCTTGACAGGCCTGCCATGTTTCGTTACGGTTGCTACTCTAGGATCGGACAGTTGCTGTTCAGAGGAGGGGCTTAGCGAACAGTCCATTCCCTACTTTACTTGATGTCACTGTTTTCCTCATCTGTCCTTTTTTCTCCCTGTTATTTCAGTGTTAACCTTCAGTCCGTGCTGCCTCCCTCCTCTTCCTTTCCTTCCTCGACTGCCTTTGGCCCCATTTCCCTCACCGCCACCCCGAGCCTCTGCAGCCCCTCCCCCTCCCCCCCGCCCAGTGCTTTTTACTTTTCCAGCTGTTGGTAATCATGCAGGTGCCTGATTGGCTGACAAGCCAAGCTGCTGGCTGATGGGAAGGCCTATTGCACGACCAGCTGTGGGAAGGAAGGAAGATGGACTCTAGTCAAAAGGAAAAGGTGACAATCACACCCCCCTCCCACACACCCCTAACACAAACACAGAGCCAAGAGTCCATTTGGAAGGAAGGGATTAAAATGACCAACTTCCCCCATCCTAACCTCCACCCTACCTCCTGTTAATCATCACTAGTATCATCATCTGCGATATTTTGCTAAAATTCTTGCAGGACAGAGCAGACTTGTCAAAGACTGGGGTAGGGAAGGGATGGGGCTTAGCTCAGTTACCATTAAACATGTGACCTCACTTTCGTGACACGCACTGTGTGTAGCGATTTGTGTGTGTGTGTGTATATCTTCATCTGCATCCCTTGCACATGGGCATGTGCGCCTGACCATGTGTGCAAGATCTGAACAGAGCCAAAGGATCTTGGGCAGACCTTAAAAGGCCTGGCTGCTCTCCCACTGTCAGCCCATAGGTGGGCTCCACAATTCTTCCAGCATCACTGCTTCATATCTCTCTGTAGCCCCAGAACAAATAGTAAAGCTTGTGGGTGGGCCCCCTGTGGCTTTCTTACCCCGTAAATTCCATTACAGGGAACACACAATGTTCCTTAATATGGCTTCAACTCAGTCTCATAAAAATTGCAGATGGCATGTTGTGGACAAGAATAATATAAAGTCTATTCCCCCCACCATGATGAACTGCATTAATAAATTGGACTACATAGCAAGAGGGTGAACTGGATACACAAATATTGCCTCTTAATTTAAAATTTAGAGCCATTAATCAATATTTTTATGAAACAAAATCCAAATTAAAAGCCCCATCCAGAAACTCTGCTCAATGCTTTATCATTTGTTAGCTTAATGTTTTGGAAATGCATTACTATGGATCCCAATGCTTTTCTTTCTTGTCTTTTCTTTTCCACTCTACCTCTGATTTGACTTGCTGTCATAGGTCGGGTTGTTTAGTTTTAGGCATGTGGAGTGAAACTGGGCAGGGTTAGGGTAAGGCAATCAGAGGTGAATCAGAGACAGATTTAAGGCAGGTAAAGTCGAGAAAAGCAGTGGGATCCATAATAACTCTTTGGAATACCTGTTTTTCAGCAGCAAGTTGGTATTTTCAGCAAACAAGCAGCAGCAGATAGTTGGGGTATAACCGGTCCAGCATCTAGCAGCTACAAACCCAGACGTCTTTCTTAGGAGGTGGGGGAGAACAAAACAGAGCTAAAAGGAAAATGCTGCTAATGTCACTCCATGTCCATTAGATGTGTGATTAGACCATTTATATCTAGCCATAACAATTTGACAAAGAAAGAATGTGTTAAAATTAGATTAAAGCAGAAATGATTAATCTTTTCTGGCCATTATTCAATACAGTCTTACAGCAGTTTGTGAAACTGTCATGAATTTGATGTAGTACATTTGTATACACGGACACAAATTTTCCATTTTTTTTACACAACACACAAGACTTTAAAAATAATTGCTTAAATTCTGTCATTCTGTGGTCAAGTTGGCAATAATAATTATGCAAGCACCAGCAACGCTTGCAAAAAATTCTTGGGTAGGTTTAGGCACCAAATTTTAATTTTAAAAACATCCATAAAACAATCAATATTGACTATTGATCTCACATGTGGTCTCCTGGATTACTTTGTAAGTTGTCGTGAAAAATATTGAAAATTCATGTGCATGTACATGAATCATAGATTACATTTCATGACTATTTCACAAACTGATATCATGCTGGGCAGCAGACATGGAGTAATGACAGCAGTGAGGTGAAGTTGTAGGCCATAAAATCAAAACAATCTGAAAGACACTAAAATACTCTGTAGAGTTGGGGGGACTGCAGAGTTGAGTTGTAATTGTCTGTGATTCCCTCATTCAAGCAATCCCTCTGACATTCCACTTAGTTAAGAGTTAGTACAAACCCTTATGTGAAAGAACTGAACTTAATGTAGCACTGTCGCTTGACTTATTTTCCATTACATTTCAATGCAAAACTGCTGGTTCTTTGACAAGACAAGGGTAATGATCTTGTCTCTGTCACTAAGTCACTGTGCAGATTTGAAAAGAGGAATGTGAGGTTTGGAAATAGTAACAAATATGTGGGAAGGGCTGTGTATGTTGATGCTGCAGCTGGTAGCTCCTTCAAATTTTGCTAGTACCCGAATTCAATCAATATTTTAGCTTTAGCACTGAAATATGTATCACCTGTGACAGAAATATGCTGTTGGGCATTGGAAAAGGAAGCACAAGGGTTGGGTTCAAGAGCAGCAGACCTCGAGATAATCAAGGTCGCACCCAGCCAGGTCAGCTTGATGCACTGTCACAGGTCAACCCCTCTCTCCTTGTTCTTCTCACAGTGACTCGAGGTCAAGCTTGCTTTGCATTCTTGTTGCAAGGCTGTTGTCACTTTGTCTACCCATATATTACGAGGCAAAGTGCAGTGTAATGTAGAAAACCAAGATCTGCAGTAAATATATAAATCTAAAATGTGCAAAGGTCACACTGACAGGCTTTCCAGGTCTAGTGTTCTTGTTCCTACACATGTCCAATTAGTAGTTTCCGTGCCATACCTAATACTACCCTCTGCCTCCAAATACAGCTGTCGGATTTAGACAAAAAAAACACTTGCTTGTCTCCATGGAAAAGTTGTACTATTATGTAAGCTTTTAAACAACTTTGTCAGGATTTTTTTCATATTTATTTGTGGTACCGTAGATTGAATGTTACAGGGCTAATGTTAGGACATGAATGACTTTTGGATGACATGCTGGAGGAACGGCATCCAGTATAAAACCTGAAATGCTTTTGTTATGTCCCAACACTGACCAAAATGGTTGCAACTGATAATTTTTAAAACTGCCTTAAACTAAACAACATTTTGACCATATAAGGGGAGAAAAGACTCAGAAATCAGTCTCTCCGTGCTCCTCAGATTTATGAAGGTCTAAATGTGTCACATCAAGCTGAAACAGAAACATGGGCATCCTAATCATTGTGATCCAGCAAAAGTCAAATAGTAACTTGGTCTGCAGACTCCTGTGGAAAAAGAAAAACAAACAACGTCAGCGTGTTTAATCCCGTGAAGTGTCCCACTTGGCTAGTAGCAGCTGGTGTGTGGGAGAGTCTCGATGGATAGCTAAGACCGCTAAGAATGAGCTAATATGTTAGCATGTTTACTGCTGGCTGACCACTGTTGGCTGTTCGAGCGGATACACTGACCACAATGATTCTGGGTCTGACTGCTTTTATGGGTTTTTAGTTGACAAGAATGGTATAGTTTTTAGTGGAAATCAGTTATTTCCTTGTGATTATATGTTGTCTGAGCTGTGGTGGTCTGACACGTCTCAAGACATTCTGAAGAGTGCTGCTGGAAGTCTTTAGCTTTGCAACAGACACAGGAAGTAGAGGAAAATTCTCTGACAATAGAATTGTAAAATAAATAATAAAAAAAGGACCTTAAATGGAGTGATTCAATAAATGTTTATGTGGGTACGGTGTCACAGTTTGGCCCTGGCTTGGTAAGGGCTATGTGTTGGCAAGAATCTGGCGATACAATACATATCACAATACACAGATTATGATTTAATATATTGCGAAACTGAAAGCAAGGTAATATTTTGATTTATTCAATCAAATTTTAGGAAAACAGTCATCGTATAAAGAACACACCATCATATGCATAAAATGTGACTTTTAAAAGTTTGCGTTTTTAGTGAAGAAAGATAACAATACTGCTGTCTAGCGATCTGGGATTTACATCCATACATCTGATCGCATCTTTCTCTTATTACAGGTAAACAGTGCACTAAAATATGTTTCAGAAAACATTTTAGACAAGAAATAGGCAATGTAGTTAAATAATCTTGATCCATATTTGATCTACAAAGCATAGTTTTAGTACGTTTTTAATTTAAGTTTTACATGACTTTTGGGAGCCTATGTTTGAAAACATGACACAAAATAGTAGCGACCAGGATGCAGTCTTTCTCAAGAAAGAGAAATAGACAGTCATGTGGCAGAATCTTGATTCACGTTCGATCAGCACTGCCTAGCTTAATAGTGTGATGACTGAGTTTTTTGGAGCGTCAAGAATTGCACTGTACTATAACTGGATAGATGTACAACCAATCAGAGCAGCAAAATATGTGATGTGACTGAAACAGTTGTGATTGATCTGACTGAGTCCAAGGCTGGTGGAATTTTATCTAGGCTGGAAGGCGGGCCAGACGTTTCTGCCAGAGCAAATGAAAACATGAACTCTGTAGATTTGTCTGATTCCCACATTTTTGACACAGCTTGATTCAAGAATATTGCTTCTTTAAATCTTCTCTAGACCTGTATGAAGCAAGTGATTAGCATTCTAACAGCATTACTCAAACTAAACGTTCAGTTAACACTTCTACAACCATCATTACCAACTGCATGAGGTCAGGTCGAGTCAGGTGTCATTATGCTATTCTGGATTCATACTCTCACTGAAGTATAACCATGACTATCACTACAAGCCAAAATCTGATTGCAAATTGTTCAAAACTATTTCCTCCAGTCATAAATCTAGTCTGTTTGCAGATGTTAACTTTCCAAAACATAAGTCATGAACCAGCAGGGAATTAGATTTGTCTTGTAGGGAGAGTTTGTGTTTTGGCTATGAAGTATTTAACAAATGTGTTTTTAACAACCTTCTAACAGCTTCTTAGCTGCAGGAGTTTTCTCCGCCATGACTGTAGCTGTCCCATGACCTGAGTGCTGGACAGTAGTAGTCTCTGGGCTGCAGCACTTTGACAATTGAAACTGAGCAGACACAATCCTGATGTGAAAATTAGACATTTAGGCTGTTTGCACCAACAAGGATTATTTTTAAACATGATCAAATCATGGTTTAACTTTCAATGATGTTGCACCAAAACTTTAAACTCCAATATGAAATGTATACTTGAGGAGGTTAAACTTTTACAATATCTGCCTTTTTTGAGATGGGTTGAGCAAACTAATGAAGTATATCAAAGAAAATGAAATTAGATCTTTTCTGCTGAGCCGTCATCTAAGTATGCTAACCAGGCCAAAAACATTTTTTGTTAACTTTTTAAGCTAGCTAGGAAACACTGTAACTTTTTGTTTGTTGAAAGACAAGCAACTAGAAGTCAGCGTTGCCCACCCTTTTATACTTATAAGTTCTCTAATTTATTTTTGGTGGAATTAGTCTTAGCTTTTTGAAAATTATAATATTTAAATGTGGTGACCATATCCTTAGTTGCAGCTGTCATTGAACTTAATGTTTACTTAGTAAGCCTATTGAGCTCTTGAAATATTTCAGTCAAAAAGATTTCTTGCAGTGTGGGTGGACATAGTTGGCAAAACTGTTGTGGGCACCGCTGTACAAATTCCAAGTCTTTAAACCCTTAAGGTATACTATGAACTTCAAGAAAAGGGCCTTGATAATTGTGGACTTGTGTAATGCCATTTGACATCTCTCATGTATTTATTAAAATATCATTAAACATTGTAAGAATGCAAGGCAATTGACAGAGAGCAAGTGAACAGAGGGAGAGAGGGATGTAAAGACTGGCCACCACACCCTTGGCAGATGTTGACAGAGTATATGGACTGTCTGCAGTCTGGGTGTGTCTTTCCTATTACAGCCTATTGATCAGTTGTGTTTTCCCAGACTTCATTCATAGAAAAATTGGAAGCAGCTGCACCATCTGCCTGCTCTGTTAGCAAAACTTTGCTAGGATGTGTACACAGGACATGTTTTTTGGAGGCAGCACAAAAGTCTTACTATCTAAAAGGCTTAGGACAGATGTTGGCAGACATTTGTATCCCACCGGAAATCATAGTAAATATTAACAACTAATGAATAAATTATTGTAACATAATTAGTTAAGTGGGTAAGTGTGTGACCTTTTTAATGCCAACCTTTGTCTCTGTGTAAGATTGTGATGCTTCAAATTTGACTCTGTGCCTTGGCTTTTAAAGGGATGGTTCATATTATTTGAAGTGGAGTTGTATGAAGTACTGTATGGGGTTGTATGAGGTAGATGCTGTTTGACATGCCCCCACCATGGAGAAAGAGAGAGAAGGACCAGTACAGAAGCTGCATTGCACTGTAGTGGACAGGGTCACCAGCAAAATGCATTTTGGCCACTTTAAAAAAGAGGCCCACCTTTAAAAAAATCAATATTACTTAAAGTATCCACTATTTTTATATATTTCCCCTGCTTTACCATGCTATGCTATTATAGAAGCCAAATATCACTCTCTCACACAGTCAGATTCCTTCAGTGAAAACAGTCATTTAACTTTGCTAACTGGGGCATTGTTGGTCTACCACTACCTTGATAAGTAGTTTATTTGTGTTATTCTTGTGTCTTGGTGAGTCTAAAGTAAACTTTTAAACACCAAAGTCACACAATAACAAAAAAAAACTCTCATTGATCGAGTGGCTACAGCTGACCAGGAATTCCTGTGCCCTGCAAGGTAAAATTACTGATTTTGTCAATGGAGTTTGGTGATATTTGGCTTATATAATAGCAGTTTGTCAGAAAGGGCTGTCTGATGGCAAGTTAAAGCAATGAAAATATTCTAAATATTACTGCACTTAAACTTTTTCTCAAGTGGCTGAAACACCTTTTTCTGCCGACCCTGTCCACAGCATGTATTGCTCAACTTCCTACACCTGTACTCCTGCTGCTTCTCCAACCTGGGGGTGTGCCGACTGTCATCCACTGCAAGTAATACAATGACTACATCACATAACCCCATTTCAGATAATTCAGACTATTCCTTTAATGCAAGAAATACCAGTCTGATAATGCTCATATTGCCAAACCAATCAACAATCACCACTCCACCACACAAACTCTTTTGGTCTTTTCTGTTCTGAAGTCTATGACCAAGCCTGGCAACTTCTGCTGGCAATCTGCAGCCCTCTGAGCAGAAATAGCGGGTGTTGCCATGATGTGACAAACAGTGAGGCAGCACCATTGTCTGAGCTGAGCTGGCTTAAGAAAACAGACATTGACCTCCCGCTGTGGCCCGCTGTTTGGGTGCCACAAAACTGGTTGCCAATTGTGAGTTCTAACCCATTATATGCGTCATTCTTTAGCCTCTGCTCCTCTTTCAGATGTGGAGAAGCTGGCCTATCCTGGTCTCGCCTCACAGAGCCTGTCAGAGATAACTCTGTGCTTTGTTATGATAGCTTTACGGCCTTGGCGGTCTTCAATCGGCCATATATGGATTATTCATAGGAGCTGAAGCACTAAGACTTCAAAGCTGCAGGCAAATTAAATATCAGGAAATTTCTCTTTTTGATCTTCAGATCTATGTCAGAGCTTAGAGGGAGTATCCCATGACTGGCAGTAAGACTATAAAGATTAATAACAGAGTCGAGACAGGCTGAACATTGAGCCCTCTAACTTTATCAGATTTTAGATTTATATAAATATTTTAAGTGCATTAAGTACACTTTTAGAGCATGACTCTAAGAAAAAAAAACATAGAAATACTGGTAATGTCCTGGCAGAAAATTACCAGTACATTTTCCATTAAGTTTACTGACATTTCCTTCAACCATAAAACAGGAAATTCTGTAGATTTACAGGATACGCTCTGTACCATTCACACGTCTGTTAATCCAATAATAATAAGTTAAATTACTGTTTAGTTACATTGCATTTCGTTAATTGGGCTAGCAAGCCCAACTTGTTGTACCCACAGCATGCTAACAGTTAGCCTTTGCACCTATAGCTGAAGGGTAGAACTTGAGCTAGAAGTAATAGCTTAACTCTGTCTGGCATCCACTAATGTCTAAAATATGCACCCCCCCAAATGAGTCCTCAAAATATCAACGCTCCAAATTGCAACAACTGGAAAGCACTCATCTGACAGTTTTATTAATTTGGTAGGAACTCATTAGCAATTCGTTTGTTACATAGGTGGCCCAACTTTTGCACCCACAGAGATTTAGGGCCTTACGCTGATCTAAAGCGCAAGTGGCGAGGCACAATGGATTTAATTTATTAAAGGTGTGTCCAAACCCACCTTTGCCATCCTATGCCAGGGGCGGGAGTGATATTTTGCCCTGCCCCACCCATTGCGCCACCAGCACAAAGCAGGATACACCAATCAGGTGTGGTGAAGTGCCCTTATTAATTCACAGGCAAGTTTAGGCCAAACATGCAATAAACCAATCAGAAAGTCAGCTCTAATCACCTTTAAGAGGCAGGTGCCCAGCAGCGCAAGTGGTGTCAGCATGACGGCGGATTTACCAGGAGGAAACAAAGAGAAAAGGTTTACAAAGCAAGGAGACAGATCTCCTGGTTTAAGGAGTGAAAGAGTGGAAGTGCGCAATATATGGAGACAGCAGGACGTCTCCAAAGCAGCTTCATGTGTAAATAATTTATTTTACACTATTTTACTCTAGATATGTAGCTGCTTGTGTTTTAACCTGAAGCACCCTGAAATTATGTTGTATTTTGTAATTAATTATTAAAATCAATATCATTATTAACTCTTCTGGCTGAGGAGGGGGAAGAGAGATGGTGCGGTAGAGAGGGGAGGTGAACTGATCCAGTCTAGCCGCAAAGCTTCCTGGTTCCGCTGGCCCACCTGAGCCAGGTGAAGGCGCAGATACACGGCTGTCCGTGCTCCTCCTTCTTCTCCTCTCCCACCTAATCATCATCTCCTCCTCCCATCCTCACTCCTCTGACCCGCTGCGAAATAATCAGAGAGAGTTTGTGAAGTTTGAAGTGCACAAAATTACGCACAGATATATCCAACCAGCTATGATGGAAGCACACAGACCTTTTTCTCTCCAAGTCAGGTCAGACTCTTTTGGTCAAATATAATGTCTTGTATATTTTATATGTTATAGATCATAATTGTTTAAACATTGTTTTTACTGGATTATAACAAACACGCAGACACAAACACTACAGCTGCTCCAGCTGTCATGCTGACTCATCTGATAAAGACGATCTGACAGCTGTGATCCTGTGTGCACTTTGTAGGTCTGTTTAGATTTATTAGGCTTTATAATCAAAAAATAATTTCCTCTTCCTCATTAGTGAGTTTATCTTTAAAGACACGCGTGCACGACTGTTAACATTAATGAAAAGTGTTCTGTGATTATGGAGACATGTGCGCCTCAGCCAAGCGCGAACATGCAAACGCTTTTAACTTCAATATTTGCACTTTATTGCTGATAGAAAATATGTTTGAATAACACTTAACTAATCCACACTCCCGTGTGAGGAAGAGAATGACCATAAATGAAGGTGTTTTGTGATTGTGAAGACGTGTGTGTGTTTCAGCCAAGCCCACCAGGTGCTATCTTGTGCTGAAAGACCACAGACTTTGCACTTCAACCAGGTTTTGGCTGGTCTAAAGCGCAAGCGCATTTTACTCCAATGTGCTGAGCACAAAATAGGAAACACACCGACCATGCCTTCATTTTGCCTTCATGTTTAGACCTGCACAGATCCAGCACAAGTACGTTTGCTATACACATGGCAAAAATGGCACTTGCGTGGGTGTAAGATAGCAAAACCACTTGTACTGGTGGCGCAATGGCTTTGCGCCGGGCGTAAGATATGGCCCCTAGCATTTGCACACAATAGTGGGCTACCTGGGGATAAAGTTGTGGCTAGCAGTGGCCTAACTCTAAACAGTGTCCACCAGTCTAAAATATAAGTAAAGGTAAAATGTAAATTATTATAAATTATCACACTACCAAACTTGCATTAGTCTCAAAAGGACTCTGCAAAATATCCCTGTCTTGTAATGTTAACAGCACACAGGTTAACAAAAGTTCAAAAACTAAAACAATATTGAGCTATTGAGTTTAACTACCGTGACTGCTTTTAGGGCCTCAGGAGTCCCACAATGCAATGTACACTTCAAAACACGGATAAGACACCAGTCAAAAATCAACCCAGACAATTCCTTCATAGTAACATGGTGCATTAGGCCATATTTTTACAGACTTTTCTTACAGTGTAGATGACATGATAGTTGAGCTCTAACATTCATCTTCTTTTCAAGGAGCTGTAACATGAAATACATATATCAAACTCTCAACAAAAGCTCATCAATCCTAAACAGAATAGCTCTCTTTTCATGTCTGTTTCATGTCATTCCAGTGTTATTGCATGTTATCATCCATCATTGGCAAAATGATCAAAGCAGATAAAGTATGGCTGATCAAAGGCAGAGAAGAGAATACTTTACTGGCCACACTGCAAAGTAAAATGATGTGCTTCTGATATGAGACACACAGTGAGATATTCTGCTGCAGATTTTGATGGTTCAGTGCTACTATGACAATATATGTAAACTTTTTTGACGGAGTCCAGTTGACTTTGCTTTGTGTCCCTTTCTCATTCTGTGTATGACTCACCCTGCTGAGCTCAGGACAGTTTTCTGCTTTTTTTCACTGTTTGTTTTTTAACACCCCATACTTCGAAAGACTGAGGTTCCTTGGTTGCTCTGGGACATTCTAGACTTAACACGTGTCTTAATGAGAGAGGACAGGCTGTCTTCATAACTACAGGAAGGAAAACTGGCACAGCCAGCGACTTCAACCAGCTGCGAAGTGATTAAACTGAAGGAGACATTTATAAGAAGTGATTCAACTGAAAATGGCGTTTTTCCACGGTCCACACAGTAAGAGGCTAAAGTTCTTCTGTCTGGATAATAAAGTGCCATTTTGCTCAGTGAGGTGGCATTTAGAAAACACACACACACACACACACACACACACACACATATATTACACATTTGGGTCCAGTGGCAAAGCTGCACAAGTGGAAGGCCTCCCAGTCAGGCCAAATAACACAAGGTGCTGTGCACACAGAGAAGATTAAGAGAATATCCAAGAGGTTGTCCAGTTTCCAGAGCAAATGTGGGACAAAAAAAGGGACATCACCCTTGACAGTAGGGTAGGGTTTAGCTGTATGTGCACATTTGAACCCTGAGCCTTTCAAACAAGTACAACTGTCCATTCCTAAGTCCCGCACTTTTTTTGTAACATCTGTCAACTTTCTCCTTTCCTGTTTCCTTTGTGCTAGTCTTTGCTGAATTAAAAAAACAACTTGATGGTTAAAAGATGATGTTTGGGAACCTTTAAAGGTAACATATGTAGTCACATCTTAAGTTAGCTAAGGTTAGCTAAATATAATCAATCAGTTAAGCAATGTTTTGCTCTTTAGCTAACTAGCTAGCTAATCTATATCACTTATTAGCTAACTAGCTACATCTGATAGCTAATTATAGCAAAATGCTTGATAACTAGCTAGCTAATCTACATCAGTTGTTGGCTACCAAGCAATTTCCTAAAATCAGAAACTTCAAGATGTAAATATATATCGCTTTTACAGGTCCTCTAGCAACATCTTTCAAACATCCTCAAAAGTTTTGTTTCCTTTTCAACATAGACAAGCCTAGCACATAGCATATTTAAGTACAGGAAACGTAACAGGAGAAAGTACCAGCTTGCTCAACTGTTATTGGAGTACAGAGCAAAAAGGGGCAATGTTTGGAATGTTTCATTTTTACTCATGTCTTGGTCATATTACATGACTTTCAGAGTCATCAGATCACTGTGCTGTTCACACTACATAACTTTGTGACTTGTAATCGGGAATCTTGAAGTTGTTGTGGTTTGCAGGCTACACTGATCAGAGACAGGGAGATCTTTCACCCTTACAAATCTGTCTGCTCTCCAGCAGCATTAGTGTGCAGCATGTCACTGCTGCAGAGTCGTAGCTTGTGAGAACTACTTTACAACTTTTTATACCAAAGTCTGGATGAATACTCTGATTGGTTAGAGGGTATCCATTTATTTCCGATAATGGACACCTACTAAGTAGTTCCAGTCAAACCGCCAACCATTGTAAATTAATGCACTGGCTACACAGTTTTAGCCTGTATCTTAAATGATATGATAATATCGGGGACGTAGTAAATGCCTCTAGTTACTGCAACATATTAACAAGCTGCAGGATGGCAACTGTAACATAAAAGCTACAGGAAATACAAATCCACTCTAAACTTACTGACACTTTGGATCACATAGGCTTAAGTTACTCTCTCACATCTATTAGCTATTCAACTTGCTATTTCAAGCTGCAGCCAACCATTGTTGCAGGTATTTGCCAACCTCTTAGGCATTACCAGGGAAATGGAGTTAAGGCTTTTGAAAAGCTTTAGATTTTGATTGCAAAGCACATGCTACATTTGCCCTTCGGTGTATCCATAATCAGGAATTAATGGACATTGTGCATTAGCCTGCTTTATAACTGCTTTTTACTCATTTTCTTGTTTTTTCTCATTTGTTTTTTTCTGGCTGCTGCTCTGGAGTCCTTCCATCTCTCCCTCTCAACTACTCTCCTCCCTCAGCTCGTGTCTGCTCCTGTGGTCTCCTCTCACTGGCTGTAGCTTGTTGCGTGGCTCCCGACCCGTACCTGACACAGACAGGTATTAAACCTGTTTGATATCTTTTGGGCATCTGCCAGACATCGGTGAGCTCTCGGATCATGCCTAGCGAACACGTAGCGATGGAGTGCTGATATGCGAGAGCTGAGTGAACGTGTATTTGCCTCTGGTCTTGGGGTTTTTGATGACAATCTCCAAACACTATTGGCAGAAAATCAGGGCCTCAATCCTGTAGTGTGAATTCAGGGTCAGGAGAAGCCAGCCTGAGTTCATCTACGGCCTATTAGAAAATAATATGAGAGTCAACTGCTCTTGAAGGTCATGATAGGACCCGATTTGATTGCCCATCATTCAAGTGTACCACAGCTTAATTTGCATTACTTTCAATAAAAAGACGAATGATACTCAGTCAGCGAGCAGTAGTTTTCAGTGTAAACATGTCAGCAGCTGGGCTACTGAGGCCAGGGCAGCGCAGGGGGCAAGGAGGGGGAGGCCAGCTGCTGCTCTCGTGAACACATGCAACACTATTTACTCCTGCATTCACAGTTTATGATGGTTTAACTTTTTCAGCCTACCACTCGCTTGACTTACTGTGTGATTGTCAACCACAGAAACCACAAAAAGGAGCTGATTCAAATTTTCTCTAAATGATACACCTCATCACTAGTAGAGAACAGACAGGTCAGTGAAGAGAAACTGCATCTGCTTCAAAGTCTGACTATCCAGTTTGAGACAATACAAACATTTATGAGGCTTATTAGCAAAGATTGCTCTGTCCATTATACTGTTATGCTTATTATTTCCTCTATTTTAAGCCACAACCTGCTCTATTTATCTGCCAGATGAGGTTGTTAGGCATTAACAGCTCACTTTCTAAAAGCACCTCTGGGTTCACTGCCATTTTTGGTGGCTCTGTGAGGCTGTTGTTGACATGATGATGGCAATACATGAAAAGTCAGGGGACCACCATTGTCCACAAAGCGTATGAATGTCTAAATGTCTAAATGTCCAAATTTCATGGTAATCCATCCAACAGTTTTTGGCATTTCTGTCATCAAATGTAGTCCCACTTTCACCTCTGGGGAAGAAGATTGTCTGTTACATGTTTGTGCGAATTCATCTTGCAGATGCAATGATATTTCACTGAAAAAGTGAAAATTTTGGTGGTATTACATGAAAAGTCACGGGATTGCCAAATATTATTTTGATACATCCTCCAAGGAACATCATCTGCACCAAATTTCATGGCAAACCATCCAAAAGTTGTCGAGATATTTCAGTCTGGATCAAGACTAATAAAATATATGCACCCTTTGCTCAGTAAAGATAAAGATTTCCAGTCATTTTAAGATATGTTCCCGAGTTACTGAAGTTGCTTTTTTAAGGCAAGATAATAAAGGAAGTATCACTTAAAACAAACATGATAAATGTTCATAAACAGTGACAGACTCAGGCTGTCAGAGGGGCAGGGGTGAAAAAAAATAAAGGGGCACCAGCTGTATGTGGTGGGGCACCAGAGCAGTGAAAGCTAATTAAGGTGAAAAAGTTGCAATTTGTGGTTTAGATTGAATTTGTTTTATTGAACAACAATGACTACTGTAATAAGAACACATGTGGAACTATTTAACCATAAAAAGGCACATAGAGTCCAAATCATTTTTCAATATGTAGAGTGGCCTATATAGCACTTTATCATATTTTTGGAAGGGCACCTTGGAGGGCACTTTATCATGTTTTGTTCACTAGAAGGGTATCAAACGGGGCATTTTATAATGTTTTGTCCACTGAAAGGGCTCTTTACCACATTTTGTCCACTAGAAGGGCATCACAGAGGGAACTTTATTGCATTTTGTCCACTGACAGCCACTTTTATGGGCACGTTACCACATTCTGTCCACCTTATCACATTTTGCACCCTTCCCTTGAGTCCACCAGAGTTCACGAAATTGTTATTTGATGGCAGCGTACCTATAGGATCTTTATATGTTAGTCTTCATTTGGCCATGTAGGCGCCTGTTACAACTGTTATTCAGAATAAAAACAGTCTTCATGAATATTTGTTCAACCTTTTTTTCCCTTCCTCTCTTATCTCCAAAAATCTTCTGGCTCTGGAGAAACCAAATCCAGGTTTAATTTACCCCAAGTATTAGGGAGTCATTGTTTGTACGCTTGCGTGCTGGGTTCTCTGTGGGTTTCTGAGAGGCAGTCTGTGAGAGCGCTAACAGATGCCAAGTTCAAATCTCGCCAAGTAGAAACTCATAAATTACCATCCATGCAATGTTGAGGCTCCATGCCGATTTCTATTCCGATACAATGTGGTTTTATTGCTTATCTATTCCTTGCCCATGGCAAACATTTTCCCAATAATATTTACAGCAGTCATGCTCTGGCATGTGGGTCTTTTTCCTCTGTCCTTCTTGTAAACGCTGTGTTTGGGTGAGGTGCGACACTGATGATGAACTCAAGGATGAACTGGTCACTTCCCAAGAGTGCAGCTCCCGCATGCCTTAGGAAATCTCTACATCCTTTAGTCACATCCCCCCATAGAGACTCGTACCAGTATTAGTGACTGGTAATTGTGTAGACCGGTGGTTCTCAACCTAGGGATCAGGATCCCCAAGGGCATCGTGAGTCATCAGTTCTGTGTTCTGAACAGAGACAAACATTAACAACAAGTAACATTTGCATTTTGTGACATAAAATAGAAAACTTAACAAACTACTCAGTCCAGCACTAGGCATGATGGTAAATGAGGGCCATTAGACTGGGGAATGTTTTTTATATTACATTGCCTATACCAGTGATATATTTTGCCTTAGATTTTATTTAGTGTGCACAAGAGTTCTGATTGGACAGACACACACACAAAAACTCTTTTTTCATTTTGGCTAGCATGGAAAGACTACTGTGGAGTGATGGTTTCTCAGAAAAAATATTCCACCTCAAGACTCAGGCCAGCAGGAGATTGGACAGGAAATGGAGACTGTGTCTTAAGATGGGTCACCTGGAAGTCCAACAGCAGCTCCCTCAGCTGAGAAAAGTAAGAGCCCCACACTCCCACCAGCCTTTTGTGGGGTCGTGAATAGAAACCTTATTGAAAATATCATGAAAAATGTGATATTAAAAAAAAGAATTGTTGGTATTCTGGTAATAGTATGTAATGCTTAAGCAAGTGTAACAGACTGTGCAAGTGTTGACTGATTCTTCAGCTTTTTTTTCTTCAGATATCTGGTGAAAAAAATTACTTTTTCTATGAACAGATTTAGCCACTGCATCTGAGAACTTTTCATGTATTTCTAAGCAAGTAGCACCTGTGACAGACTCACCAGAACAGCTGATGGAGGATGCTGAACAGAGTTCAGTGTGATCCAAAGCGTTTTCTCTGGAATCATAAAATTGTTTGTTCTCCAGCTTGTCGCACACAAGGGAGTCTGTGCCTGTATTATAGGGGCAGTGTAGCAGCAACAAGTTATTATCACTTGCTTGAGAGGTCAAAGAGGCGTGGCCTACTAAGTAACCTACTGTACTTTTGAGTAATGACAAAAAATGAATCTTTGCATACAGACTTTTATATAAAATGCGATTTTAGTTAAAGGGATAGCTCACCCCAAATGAAAATTCAGTCATTATCTACTCACCCTCATGCCAACTGAAGGACGGGTTTAGTGTTTTTGGTTTCACAGGAAAACAGCACTGCAGAATCTCCCAAACAATTGAAGTGAATGGTGACCAGTTTTCAAACAGAAGAAACAACCAGAATTTAAAAAACAAAACATAAAATGCCTCCATACTGCTCATACTGTGTGACCCATGTCTCCTCGACATGCAGTTTGCACACCACAGCACACACACCCAGTTCAGACGGTGTGCACACGCACATAAACACGGCTCCAAACTAAGGATCACTAATGATTTTGTCTAAAACATGTTGTAAGTGACGTCTTGCAAGTCAGCTCGGCATGCTGTGTCTTTAGGAGACTTGGATTACACCAAACAAGCAATATGTAAGCATTTCATGTTTTGTTTTGTATTTTTAATTGCTTTTTACATTTGAAAAGTGATCCCCATTCTTTTCAATGGTTTGGGAGATTCTGCAACACTGTTTTCCTGTGAAACTCCAGCAGTGTTTTGTGGACTGAAAAAGTAAACCCGACCCTCAACTGGCATGAAGTTGAGGAGATAATAACTGAATTTTCATTTTGGGGTTAACTATCACTTTAACATGCAAATCTAATTTTGACAACCTCACAGCAGGCAAAGCCTTGGGGGACCCACTGTGAATTTCGCTACCGCCTCCCCAGACCCCTGAACCCCAGGTTGGGAACCAATGGTGTAAACAATCCAATGTGCTATCCACTGAGCCCAATAGACAGATATCTTTTCCAGGTTGTAGAACCATGCCAACTGTATAATCACCATGCTGATGGTATCTGTGTTACAATCAGTGGTAAATGTAAGTATGTCATTGTCTCATTGCAGATCTGTATAAACTTTAGGGGAAAATATAACCTGCATAACTAACATTGTTGAAAATATCTCGTAATGTTTTTGTACTGTACATCTATGGGTGTTCACCAGCCTGATAGGCAAATACAAAGTTCGACTTTAAA
Organism: Lutjanus erythropterus; assembly: GCF_056507025.1. Taxonomy (NCBI): domain Eukaryota; kingdom Metazoa; phylum Chordata; class Actinopteri; order Lutjaniformes; family Lutjanidae; genus Lutjanus; species Lutjanus erythropterus. The sequence continues at coordinate 1,474,636 of NC_139324.1, read as the reverse complement.
GACATACTGTCCAAAAGTCAACTACACTGAGGAATTGTTTTTACAGGCCATTTTCTTTTCATCTAGGGAAAGTTTGTTTAGGCACCAGTGTCTCAATTAGGTACTATGTTTTGATAAGGTGTGGCTCCAGTAATGTCCTTACTTCAACCTTATCCTGTTTCAAATGATTACATGTTTCCAGCATAGAATAAAGTGCCTACCTTCTCTCCTAAACCGACTATCTTGCCTTCAGGAACGTAACCCGCCTTTTGATTTTTTTTTTTTTTTCTGCATTGTACCTCAGCTGCCAGGTCCTGCTTTTAAGACTCCCTCAGCAATAGCGGGTGACTCCTTACCTTCTCACACCACTAAAAAGCAGAAGCGCTTTGATCTTGGCTTAATTACCAACCTAAATATGTCACAGAGAAGAGAGCGTGGCATAACAGAGAGGGAGGGCATAGGAAGTGAAGTCTACATGGACATCCACAAAGAGCTCGACAGGATCAATGGAGTTCCCTGTTGGGTAGAGGTAACATAATCTGGAGGTTCTTTTAAAAGATCGGCCAAAGCCCTCATGATTGACTGTGCACTAACCTTGGGAGAAATTCTAGGGATTTGGCCAGTCAAAACATCGCTCTGTGAATATAGAGAGAGGGGACAGAGAGGGGAGAAAATGGGGGGGGGGGTATATATTGTGCAGTATAGCATGAGGAATAGATGGCTTATCCAAGACAGAAAGCCCCACTTAAACACAAAAGTGATGTCCTTTGAGACTTGAAACCCACCCAAGGTGTCTGCTTTCTTTTATAGTTGTTCGTGCCAGAAGGTGCTGCAAAAACATCAGGTAAATGTCAGTGCAAAATGAGGCATTTTGTGTTGAAAGATGACAATATTAAGCAAAAGTTTTGCATACTTGTTGCAAAAGCTGCTTATTTAACAGTTACGTGTGCCAAAATGTTTTTCGTCAGAGATGGCAAAAGTACACACATTCTTTACTCAAGTATAAGTACAGATACTTGTTTAGGTACTGATTCAACTTCTTTACTTGAGAAAAAGTGAAAAGCACAGGCTCTGAAATATACTAAAAGTTTAAAAGTAAAAAGTCACTCTGTGAAGGACATTTCTACCAGCTACCAGAACCCTTGTATGTCTTGTGACGTCTTTTTTTGAAATATATTTTAGGGCTTTTTATGCCTTTAATGACAGGACAGCTGAAAATATGACAGGAAAGGAGCAGAGAGAGTTGTGGAATAACACTCAGCAAAGGGTCGTAGGCAGGAGCCGAACTGACTGCTGATGCAGAGGACCCACAGCCTCAGTACATGGGCTGAACTCTCTACCAGGCTGTCTTGTGATGAATTTTACGATGTTTTTGTTTTGGTACGATCCTTTACGTGGTTTGTCTTGTTATGTCTTTTTTGTCTTGCTACGTTTTTTTCTTCTTGTGAAGTCTTTCATATTATTTGTCGATTTATGTCTCTTTTCGTTTTGTTACATATTTTACCTTATTTTTAGTCTTGTTACGTCTTTGATGTGGTTTTCATCTTATATCATACTTGTCTTGTTTTTGCGCCATCGCCATCTTTTATGTCATTTTTTTTGTCTTTTACATAATTTTGTGTTTTGTTATCTGTGTGGTTACATCTTTTTCATCTTTTACATTGTTTTCTTTTTGTTACGTCATCTTTCTATGTGTTATTGTCCCAGCCATTTAGAAATCAGTCCTGATCTTGGAAAGGCATCATGGAATGATGCAAAACAAAAATAATCAATAATTAAAATAATCAAAACTAAAGTAATGTACTTGTTTTGAAAATGTAAGGAGTATAAAGTACAGGTATTTTGTTAAAATGTAGGGAGGGTAAAAGTAAATTCAGATATCTGAAATATCTCATTAAGTACAGTAATTATGTATTTGTACTTGTAGTTTGTGATAAATTTACATTTCTTTTTACAGGGGCTATCCCTTAAAATATTGGTCAGCTGTAGTACATAACAGTACATAATGTCAAAAGAATCCTTTCCTGGGGAGTGTTTCTCCCAGTGAACTGTTTCCATTGCTTTCAAACTTGGAAAAGTTTGTCTGGTTTGAAGCCAGACTGACAACAAGCTTTGAAAAATGAAGAATCCATCACTTTTCTTCACAAGTTGCCAAGTGGCTGTGAGAAAATGCTTCACATAAGATGGCGAGAGTCAGAAAAACGTGGGATTTCCAACTCTTGTAACCCCGAGCATGTTTTAAGCTATGGTACTTACACCAGTTAGCAAAGCCAACAGCAAAACTTCTCCCATCAAAAAAGCCATTTTTCAAAACATGGGCTTTAATTACCTTCGCTAATGAGATTATGCTGTGGCTTGGCTTCCCTGTTTGTTTGTCTGTCAGCAAGATTACTGAAAAACTACAGGCCCAATTTCATGAAACTTGGTGGATGGGTGGGCCAAGAAATAACATACAGAATTTTGGAGCAGATCCGAATCACTGGGTGGATACACAATGTATTTTTCACTTTCGTTAACATTGCAAGGTCAAAGGTAACACTGCCGTTTATGGCAAAAGAATAAAACTGAATGCTGTGCCATGACTAAACATAACTAAACATAACAGCCATCTCAATCATCACTGTAGAAACAAATGCAGCAGCTATGTACACCCCCAATTTCACAACATCTCAAGTTGGGATGTTGTGTAAAATGCAAATAAAAACTTGTTTTTTGGAAATATACACTAATCTTGGATTCGATGCCTGCAACATGTTTCAAAAAAGTTGTAACAGGAGCGAGAAAAGACTGGGAAAGTTGTGGAATGCTCAAAAAACACCTGTTTGGAACATTCCACACGTAAACAGGTTACTTGGTAACCTGACTGCACATGACCTTTGACCCCTTAAGCAACACGGGCTCGCGAGCACACAGAAGAACGTTGTCAGTTAGTGCCCATGGCATCATGGGTAACTGTCACATCTGTGAAGGCTCCTGGTTTTGGAGCAGCATATGCTACCATCTGACCTGCCTGCAGTCCAGACCTGTCTCTCATTGAAAATGTGTGGTGCAATATGAAGCACAAAATATAACAATAGAGACCCTGGACTGTTGAGCACCTAAAGTTGTATGAAAAGCAAGATTGAGAAAGAATTTCACTTTTAGAACTTCAACAATTTGTATCCTCAGTTCCCAAACAGAGCGGCACAGTGGTGCAGTGGCTGGCATTGCTGTCTCACAGCAAGAAGGTCCTGAGTTCGATCCCCCAGCTAATCAGTTTCAACATTAAATACCTTGCCTTTGAACTGTAGTTCATTAAATATAGGTCAAAATGTTTTTGCAAATCATTGCATTCTGTTTGTATTTACACCTTTGCATTGGGGTTATAAGTTTGCAGGACTATGTTAAAGACTTATGATTTTAATACATTTGTTATTAGAATTTTGAAATCAGAGGGTCAGCAACCTGCATAACCTGCACTGCATTCAATGTTCTCTGACCATCTTGATGATTTAGTTTTTATTTGTAGTGTATGATGGATGGGATTGCAATCGAGCAAATGTGTGTCCCTCCAAGGACTCTACCCTCCTCTGACTGAATAGACTGGAGTCCAACCACACAGCCTTTATATTCTGCTGTCTCTGGGTGAAATCCTTGTCTAGGTGCTCTGTCTTAAAAGCCCTCTCCAGACTCTTTATTAATGATACTATAAAAAGAATAGATGGTTCCCTTATAAAAATGTCACATTCCTAGTCAGTCAACCCCGTCCTGTTTGAGTTTTTTTTTTTTTTTTTTTTAGCCGTTTATTCCCTCTAAATTTCCTGTATCTGTATTATCAACATGCTTTTAGAAATGAGTGATGTAAGAGATGGATACACAGTACAGCTGGCTAAATCAGCACCTTGTCAGAGGTTTATCTTCTTTTAGTCACAGGTGGATGCAGTCTGTGCTGCGGAGCAGGACGTCGGGATTATGTCTTTTTTTAAAATATTGTTTGACATATGGCTACTGTCATGTTCTGTAATCTCTAAGACTAAATACCCAAGTGAAGTACCCAAGTGATATTTTTCTCTGAAGCTTTTAATTGTTTTGGATTTGGCATCCATAGCTAGCCTAGGGAGACTTAAGGCTAGAGCTGCAACGATTAATCAAATAATTGGTGAGTTCTCAACAATTAAATTAATTGTCAGCTATTTAAATAATCAGTGTTACGTGCCAGTCAGGAAAAGAGCTTGTTTCTTGTCTGCCCTTTCTCCCCTCCCCCTCCCCTCTTGTCTCCAGGTGATAATGGACAGGCTCCTCATTGGTTCCCTAAGCTTGGAGCTGTCCACTGGCTGACATGGGAGGGACATCAGCTGATTCAGCTCACCTGGGCCTCTGAGCTTAAAAGCTGGGCCCTTTGCTCACTCTGGTCTCTCCCTTCCTCCAGCTGGCATCCACCTTGTGATCTTTTTGGTTTGTGTTATGATCTGTGTTAGCTTTAGGTTAATAAATTATTCTTGTTTTTACTTTAACCCCTTGTGTGGACTCCCCTTCTTGTTGCATTCCTTGAGCCGGTTTGTAACATCAGTTACTCTGTTTGAGTTTGTTTTTTTTTAAGGAAAAAAAGTAAAAATTCTCTGATTCCAGCTTCTTAAATATTTTTATATTTTCTGGTCTCTTTACTCCTTTTCAAGACAAATCAAGACATTTTAGGCCATCATCATTAATTGATATTGACAGTAATTGTATGTTGCAGCTCTACTTAAAACCAGCCACCAGTAAACTTCAGATTTGTCTCTCTCTCTACCCCATTCCTTTCATATCTTCAGCTGTCCTATCAAATAAAGGCATAAAAAGCCCCAATATACATTAAGAAAATAAAATAAAGAAGAGGCACTAAACTGACAGAGGCTATGATTTTTTTATGATTTTAGTCAACGAAATTATAACATTTAAAACAAAAGTATATGCACATTTGTACTGTTGAAGAATGTAAGAATCACTTTAAGCCTACAACGATACATGAAAATAAAAATATTTTAAAAATATATTGTCACATTTTAGTTAACAAAAGTTGCCTATCAGTACTTACCTGGTTTTGTTGGTTAGTGAGCCTGTTTATCCTCTTTATTTGATCATATCAGGAGCATGGATGTAAGATTAGAGTGAATGTAAATGTGATAGTTACTGTAAACATACTGTACAAGACATGAGAAATGTGTGACAGGTAGCTGGGTTTGTGATGAAATGGTATTACATTAGAAAGTAACTTGGACCACGCTGATTTATCAATAAACTGGTTCTCAGTAATGGTGAGAAATAACCAGATTACCTGAAAGCTGTAGGAACAACTCCATCTCCTACAGTGTCCTCTTGGGTCATGCCTAGAAAGAACCCTTGATTTGCAAAACTCTCGCAAGATTATGGTTTAGGCCAGAATAATCACTCTTGACAGATTTTTTCCGGATCTTGGGTTCCTTCCTAGACATGACCATCCTCCTGCCTGCCAGTGGTCCAAGAGAGGGAGAGGAGTAGAGAGATTCCTACGCTGTTTGCATTACAAGTTGCTAAATTTGTAACTTAACGCTTTTTGTAAGTTAAGTAACAAAATGGGTCTGAAAAGTTGTTAAATCTGACAGCCCCCTAGTTGTGCACACATCTCTGTGATGATGTTGCACTGAAACCCATCTGTATACACCCATGTGTAAGTAGCCACAATGTCTCTTCCACCCCAGATGCAAATAGCATTGTTTGCTAATGACACCTGGGTCCTTGTCTCTGCCATGCTAACATACATATACCTGGGTGTAAGTAACCACATTATCTATTCAACTCTGGGTGCGAATAGCATTGTTGGCCACTTGCCCCTGGGTGCTTTGCTCTGTCCTGCTAAACAATATACACCCAGGTGCAACTAGCATTATTGGCCACTTACACCTGGATGCTTGTCTCTGCCATGCTAAGCTATACACACCCAGATGTAAGAAGCTGCATTATTTAATGTCCATCTACCAAATTTAAATACAAATATTATGTTTTTTTACAATTATCCTCCTGACATGTGGCAGTTGTTAGTAAAATAACTCTCAGTAAGGAACTATTTAACAATGGCTAAAAAGTATTTTGTGATCATGAACGTCCATATGCAGCTCATGACACTCTGTCTTTAATGTGTTTTTAATGTCAGTAATATCCCCGCATGCTGAAGTTCATTATCATTACTCTCTGTCACGCTGATCTTTGTTGCCTTGTCACACTCAGCAGATTGAATACAACTCATGACATTTTCCTCCACTGCATATTTCATGTAATGAGAAGGAGAGACTCTGATCTGGGTGTCGTCTGTGTAAACAAACTGTGCATGGGAGTAGCTTGTTAGCCAACATCACTCCCCAGTGCTGCTGATGTAAGCAGAGCTATTTTCCAAATTTTCCAGGCTCCCTGCTTGCATCTGTTTAGCCTTCAACATGACCACATGACAGAGAGTCAATATTATTCAATATTCTTTATAATGACTGTAATTTCAGTGTAATGACAATATGCAGTCGGCAGCAGTCCTGATTCTTGCTCTGGATTTTTCCCTGCCCCCGAAGCTTTAAATCATGTATGAATCAATAACCTTGTCCCAACATACTCACAAATGATCTACAACGAGCTGATTTGGTTAGCTGCACTTTCCCATTTATTTCTCCTCTTAAAAATGTCTTTTTAAGTAGCTTAAAACCAACCATTTATTATTCATTCCACCCTCAATCAAAAAGTTTGTACACACCCTTGGATGGATAGATAAAAAGTGATGGATTAAGGATAAAAACAAGGACACCTGACAGATGTAACCAGTCAACACATTCATTGAGAAGGCAGCGTTTGACTTATCACGACTGGGTGTGTGGAGCATCTGGGTGGATGTGTGTGTCTGTGCGGAGGATGTTTCTTCTGATATAAATATGAGAGATTAATGGAATGTGTAGTGAAGTGCTGGTTCAAAAGTTTATGGCACTGTTAATTTTATGCAGAATGTGGGGGAGCACAGAGCATATGGATGCAGAGAATCTAGAAAGTTGGTGGAGGAGGATGGGAGGGCAGCAGGAAATGTTATGGGCGGTGGGACAGAAGGAGTAGGGCGACGAGAGCAGGGCAATGTTTGGAAAAAGATATGTTGGGAATACAGGATGTGCTGGTTGTAGAGGCCTTGCCTTTTCCCAATGCAATTTATCATATGTGAGGACATGTATGCTGACCAGTGTTGCGGTGTAACACTGTACTCAGTACTGCGTTATGCGTAATGTGACATTATGAAATCTTGGTCACCCCCTGGTGGCTGGCTTCAGTACAGGTCATAAATCCTGCCTCCCCAGTGGGCCAAACTAAAACACGCAAAGTCATCAGAGTTCTGTGAAACTATGGCTATTTGGGGCACCTTATTTTTTTTGCACTGAGAGCAATTTTTGTTTGAACACTCATGCCTTAATTAAACAGACTATTTTTGCGTTCACCTCTGCCTGTGGACTTTTTTGTTGCTTTCTAGCGCAGCCAAACTGGTGTGCAGGTATGTCTTTTGTTGTTCATCCAAACTAAAACATGAAAGTACACGTCAAATAAATTTTTCCCAAAGATGGTTTCTGTCATTTTAGGTAGTTCTTATCACACTGGTGTTTGTTTAAGTGTTCATTGTTCTCATCAGTTCGGTTTTAATTTGTTATTTGAGGCTAAAAAGGGGGATTTCATATCATGATTGACAGCTGAAGTTAAGGGCTGTATGGGCAGGAATTCAAAAATGGACACTACTGCACAGACTCTGGCTCAAAATAATCACTAGCGCAGGATGGCAGCTCCGGGATATTTTGACTTCAGTTTTGTATGGTGGGAGGAAGGGGAACCAGGGCATCCATCTTTTATTTATCTTCAAAGGTCTGGCTGAACCTATTATCATTCTGGAATAAGAAGATAATCACAATTGTTTTGGCCAGTGTAAAACCTTGGATGCAGCAACAATGCCCTTGCAAAATAGTGTCAGTGAGAACATTTGCACGTGTGGAGGCGAGTATTTCATAAAATGACATTTGTACTGTTAGCAAACATGTGTTAACTTTCCAGATTCAGACACTGAACAGTTAGGTAATGGGTGTTGCCTCAAGGTGACCAATGGTAGGCTTATGCACACCGTTTACATCTGATGAGTCAGACTAGAAATACGATAGTTACACTGTAAAAAAAAAAAAAAGAGAAAACTTTTTTTTATAAATATGGGCTTTTATGTCTTTACTGACAGGGCCGCTGAAGTGAAGACAGGAAAGGGCCATGATATGTAGCAAAGGGTTGCAAACAGGAGTTGAACCCACTGCCCCTGCAGAGGACTCACAGTCTCAGTGCATGGAGTGAATGCTTTATCAACTTAAACTTTTTTGTACTGTATTCACATTTTTTTTTTTTGTTTGTTTGTTTGTTTGTTTGTTTGTTTTAAGTCAAACTCCAGCTCTTAAGTTTTGACCTGTAATCTTTTGTTGAAATGATTTACTTGAAACTTGAATGTTTTAGTTTTAGAAACAAAACCTATATTTCAAAAATTGTTCATAGTGAGCTTTGAATCCATCCAATTTGTCATTGTTTGGGTGTTTTAATAGTTTGATTTGATTTGATTTGTTTTGATTTTATCGCACATAAAAAAAATTACAACTTAATAAACACATAAACAAAATGTGATGAAGAGGTGCAAAAAACCCCCAGGGGGACTTGATCAGGGCTCTCTCCAGTACACACCCTAATCCATTAGAAATGAATAGAAAATAAGAGGACCTAGAGGACAAAAGAAAAAGTTTAAGGATAAGAGTGCACACACTGGCAGACATTCATATAGACACAAATTAATGAATTCTTACTGGGCAGTTTACAAAGAGAATCCATAAGGGTGACATTGTGGAGATAACAGCATTCTTAAATTTTACCAGTACACATTTAAAAATGACTCAAAAGCACATTCCATATCACGGAACCTTTGTAAATTAAACCAAATTGTAATTGAGATGTTGAACAGATAGGAGGCCTGAGTATAAAGTTATTTTGAGTGGAATAATTATGAAACCGATGATTGTAGGAACATAGATCATGAAAAATATGAGAGTCCTGTTCAAAGCACCATATACTGTTACATAAAGCAATTTGTAGTTGATTAATTTGATTAACACTGATGATGCCTGACTGAAACAATAAAAGTTGAGATGAGTGACTTTTATATACACAGGTGATGATTCTTAAAGCTCGCTATCAGAGATGAAAAATAGGAACAGCTGAAAATAAGCAATTATTAACTGTTATTCACTGAATGAGTACCTAATTTTGAGTTGAATTACACCTCAAAAATGTAATGACAAATGAAGCTCAGCGTAAGTTCAATCAGGAAGACCTTCTCTTACACTGCCTTCATTCATAACTTTCCTTTATTCCAGCTCTCTCCTCCTATTCCCTCTAATCAGCTGTTTGTGGGCGTTCACCTTCGTCTTTACTATCCAATCAGATTTTGCCATGGTTGCGATAGCCAGTCAATTTGCTGCTGCCAAAATATTAAATCGCTTCTGTCTTTGCTCCATCATGTTTTACTCACCATTTTCACCCTGGTGCGCCTCAAGTGATTCCTACCACAACCTCGATTCCCTCGAGGGCTCCAGCCCCGACTTCCTCCCTCTCTTCTGATGGCCTCCAGACGAGGCCGAGCTTCTTATCCCATATTCGTGAACCAGCGTTTCTCCTGCAGCGGGCATGCACTCTTCCAAATCGTGAGTTGGCCGAACAAGTGCGGTGTTCATTAGAGTTTGCTCCCAGTGCAAGATTCAACATCAGTCGGCTCCCGCCGTGTGCTCACAGCCGCTAAGAACCAGGAAACCAGGCTTCCTCAACGATGAGAGGAGGCCGCCACTGCACCTCGATCTCCGCTCCCTCCTCTCCTCTATCCCAGGCGACGTGGACAACTCCTTGCCCTCCTCCCTGCAGTCTACCGACTCTACTCATGCCATCGACGCACGCCTCCAAGCGCCGGAGACCACCTCAACCGTCCGCTCCTCAGCGTCTCTGTGCCGCCAGGCCCCATGCTGCAGTCACCCTCCGCTACGGGAACCTCTCAGGTTCCCCGGCTTCAGCCGTTCCAGACCCTTCTAGGTAGGCCGTATGCAACTCAAGCAGCAAATACATCCAGCGCATGAGATCAGTTCTCCAGGTAGACAATAACTTGGGTAGCCTTTTCATGCATCCCCCGAGTGAGTTAAGCATGGCCACAAGGAAGCATTACTGCCATGTTCAAAACTGCTGATCTCGGCTGATCATAGATTTATCTATTGGGCATTATTATTTATCGGCCTTGCATATATCATATGTATCTGTCAGTCTACCCGGAGAGCAGGCAAAAGTGATGCTATTTGCTTTGCTACCATAGCAGATCTGGCTTCATTTCAGCACTACCGTCAAGTCCTGCTACTTAATGCGGCAGCACATGCTTCGTGTGGTGTCGTTGGAAAAAATAAATAAATACATAAATAAATAAAAAAAATTTAAATAAATAAATAATAAAATAACAACAAATAAAATAAATAAATAGATAATTAAATAAATATAAAATTTGTCCAATCACTAGCCTCACTCTCCACTGTTCCTACTCAGGGAATTCCTTATCAACCGTGGGTCTACAATCTTTCAAGAAGGTTCTTGTTAATGTTTAATAATGGATTTTGTATCCACACCAAATTCAGGACAGCCTCTTCAGCTACCTCTTATGCAAATCAAGGCATTCTCCCTCATCCCTGCTACAACCAGGCTGCTGGTCATCTCTGCTTCACGTCCTATATTTATCCAGACATCAGTGCTGTGTGCTAATCAAATACCTCTGAACTCTTATTTTCAGTTTAAACAACATATAACTGGTGGTGGTGCTTGATCCATGATGTATACATTTTCTCTATTTCACTTCTGTGCAATTTCAGCGTTCGTCTTGTTCTCTGTACCTTTCCAAACTGGTCAGTGGACCTCATGCAAAAACCTCCATGCTGCAACTCTTTCTACTTCCAACGACCAGGCGATCGCCGGCGTTGCCTCCCTATCCTGTCTTTCATCAAGATAAGTGAAAACTGGTCAGTGGACCTCATGCAAAAAACTCCATGCTGCAACTCTGTCTATTTCCAATGACCAGGCCAAATGCCGGCATTGCCTCCCTATCCTGTCTTTTGGGCTACAAGCATCGCCTATCTGTGCATCTCCGTCTATTTCTTTGATCGTATACCTTTATTTCTTTAGTTGGTCTGACCTTCTTCCAACCCTATCCAGATCACCCTTTGTTCATTCTTTCAGTATTTTCTAGTCCTCATCACAGTGTTTACTACTCCTCACCTCAGGCATACTTTTCCTTTTACCAACCCTCTGGTCATTCAGCCATTCTGTGGCTGCTTTCTTTTTTGGAGGGTTAGGTTTTTTCTTCAGTCAACTCTACTTCCTTCTTCGCATGCAGCCTATTGCGGTAGACCCCACATTGGCTGTGCTCTCTCACCTCTGCTTGCACGATCCTAGTTGCCTATTTCACCCAGTCCATTGTATTCTGATTGCATTTCTTTATTGCTAACTACCATCTCCTTTTCATCTTGTTGTGCTTTCATTTTTATTTTTGTGTCTAACTCTTATGGTTTATCTCATTAGAATCATGCTGTCTGCTGAGGTAAGGATGCATGATTTAATCTTAGTATCCTCTCTTATTATTTTATTTTTTTTTGGGGGGGGGGTTCTCTTCACTACAGCTTCATCACCCCCATTTATATATATATATATATATATGTATATATATATATATATATATATATATATATATATACATATATATATATATATATATATATATATATATATATATACATATATATATATACATATATATATATATATATATATATATATATATATATATATATACATATTATTTCACCTCAGTGTGGTGTAATCGCCAAAGACTGTTCATGTTTCATATATCATGCACGTGCCAATAAACCATTTCTCTTTTACTCTTAGTCTCTCCTGATTGAATTACAGTTATGTTGTTTGAATTTTGAAGTAGAGGAGATCCACACACCGAAAAGTTCCTGTTTAAGGTATTTATTTGCATTATACATTACATACACCATGTTATACACATCTCACATGTATAATTGTTATACCGATGAGATGTGTATCACATGTTGTATATGTGATGAATTATGGGTCTTTCGTCGTCCATCAGACTGGGTTTATGGATGCGAGTCTTTTTCATTCATTTAATTCTGAGTTTTCTCAGCTTTTTATTTATAGTTGTCAGACTCGCTCAGATCTCTGTAAACCACCAATGCCACAATTATCACGGCCCCAGCAACTCTCTCATCTGTTTTTACGCCCCTATTTTGCCGCTATTCTCTTTTCTCTCTGTTTCATCTTCTGAAAACCCATCTTTCATCCTCCATTTGTTTTCCCAGTTTTTCTCTCAGCGTTCCCACCTCTCTTTTCCTTTCTTGTTCAGTTCCAATTCATTAAACAGTTTTGGCTCTGTAGGAACTTACTTTTCCATTACTGTACCATTAATCACATCAGTCGTGCTTTCTCCCCACCAGCATGTGGACACCCTCCCCCCTCCCCTCCCAATATAATTAGTCTTGTTTGACAGTTGTTATCTTGGAAAACGGCAGTAACGGCAAGTGCCACACGGAAAAGCACATGAAAGGAAGAGGAAAAATTGAACGACTACCATCTGAACGCACATGCTGAATTACACCGACCCATGACCCGTCACAGGATGGGTGCAAAGTCAGTGTAGGTTTTGAGCCCTTGTAAAAACAGGGCAGAGCGGATGAGGGAGCAGCTCAGCAGTTGGTCAGATTTTGTGAGGCTTTGGATCCACTGCTGTAGTGGACACTTAAAACAAATGAAACGCCTGTGAGTCATCCTGGCCCGCCAATAGTTAATGGGGCAGGGAACACTGGCCATCCGAAACTGTTCTTGTGAGTGAGCATGTGTGTGTGTGTGTGTGTGTGTGTGTGTGTGTGTGTATTTGAGTGTATATTTGAGTGTGTTTGTGTTTGTCTGTGATTTTAAGCCAAGTGAAACAGCGAACTTAAATACCAGTGAAATTAAACAATTCATTTCCCCCGAGACCCTACTGAGGTATCACACTGGAACCATAGCTTGTAAACAGGCTTGTAGAGTAACAGGATTTTGTAATCAGGATATAAAACAAAGGTAAGTGTATATTACAGTTACAGAAAAAAAGGATCAGATTACAGATACATGCAGTAAAAATGGAGATCATTAACAGGATTACAATCATTAATGATTACATTTTAACATAAATAACAATACACTATCATGTGCAGTGTTCACGCCGTACACTTTAGAGTCTCACAACACCACTCTGGTCTGAGTGAAACTAGCTAATCTTTATCTATTATCATAGCTTTGAGTGAAATAATGCTTCAATGGGAGGAAATCTAACATTATTTAGTCAATCAGAAAAGACAAACAACATTACAGTCCAGTGACAGTTCAGCCTCCAGCTGTGAAAATACCGCCATCATCCAACTCAACATCTAATTTCAAGATGCACTTACAGGTCAGATCAACTGCTAACATGAGCTACACAGAGCAACTGCTAATGTTATATGCCCAGACCAATCTACAACACTAGCTACACACACCAACTGCTAAGATTAACTACCAGACCAACTGCTAACATTAGCTACACAGACCAACCACTAATGTTAGCTACACAGAACAACCATTAACACTAGGTGCACAAACCAACCGCTAACATTAGCTACACACATCAACTGCTAACATTAACTACATAGACCAACCACTAACATTAGCTACACAGAACAACCGTTAACATTACCTACACAGATCAACTGCTAACATTAACTACACAGACCAACCATTAACATTAGCTACACAGACCAACTGCCAATATTAGCTACGCAAACCAACCACTAACAATAGCTCCACTGACAAACTGCTAATGTTAGCTACACACACCAACTGCTAACATTAGTCTAACTACATAGACCAACTGCTAACATTAGCTACACAGACTAACTCCTAATGTTAGCTGCACAGAGCAACTGCCAATGTTAGCTGGACAGATCAACTGCTAACATTAGCTACACATATCAACTGCTAACATTAACTACACAGACCAACTGCTAACATTAGCTACACAGACTAACTGCTAATGTTAGCTGCACAGAGCAACGGCCAATGTTAGCTGGACAGATCAACTGCTAACATTAGCTACACAGACCAACCACTAATGTTAGCTACATAGAACAACCATTAACACTAGGTGCACAAACCAACCGCTAATATTAGCTACACAGATCAACTGCTAACATTAACTACACAGATCAACTGCTAACATTAACTACACAGACCAACCACTAACATTAGCTACACAGACTAACTGCCAATATTAGCTACACAAACCAGCCACTATCATTAGCTACACTGACAAACTGCTACTGTTAGCTACATAGACCAAATGCTAACATTACCTGCACAGTCCAACTGCTAATGTTACTTCCATAGACCAAATGCTAACATTAGTTACATAGACCAACCACTACTGACAATTGCACAGAAATCTAGTTAGCTAGCTAACCTGTCAACGCTCCTACTGAAAAATATCTTAGTCTCCAGGTAGCATTGGTGACCAGGATGGTTTGTGGGTAAAAACAGAAGCCCCACAATATGTTTCTGTCAGTTTACTTGAAATTTGAGTGTGAAGTGTGCATAGCTACTTAACAAGGAACATCACATTATTACAGCTGTTAAATATGCATTTGTGCGCAACAATGAAAGAAATTTCTGGACAAACACTTAATAAATCCTCAAAAACATCAAACATTACATTAGGCTAAACAATTTGATCATATTTGGTATTAAGGTAATCCAAAAATAACAGAACATTATTTTAATACTGTGATACTTGGATTAGGTTACCGACTACATTTTTTAACAGGTAATTAGTAACTGTATCAGAGTACATTTTTAATGTAACTCTCCCACATCTGCTGAGAAACCACTTGTGTGGTGTAACGTGGAGCTCTCACTAAAGTGGACTGATGACATACACAAAAGCTTTTCAGTGGCATCAGGTCAGTTACCTGAAATGAAAAAAGTCCAACCTCTGAGGTGCATTGAGTTCAATAAGGACTCCCAGTTATTTGTAGAGATGCTTTGACTGAGGTCTGCGGTCCATTTGGAATGTGGCAGTGCTATTCAGACTGGAGGCGGACCATATACTATGCTGTGCGTCATTGTAGGCTAGCATGTCACATTTATAATGCAAACACTTCCTTAGGCACACATGCAAAATGCATAGTGATAGGAACACCGAGCAGAGACTATAGGACGCATTATTTTGTTGAGGTGCTGTTAAGGCCACTAAAGGGCAAGCATCCTCAATTGAGAAACAGTTACACAATAATTGGCACTTCTTGGGTGTCTGACCTTTGCGTAAGGTTGATGAGCTGCGGCCTCAAATGACAGTGCTCTACTCTAAGGTCACCAACACACAACTGCCGCTCATGATGCCTTTTATTCTTGCTATGCCTTGAATTGCAGCAATTCTGCACTTTTTTTCTATTCATCCATATTAAATTAAAGCAGTAATTTCCAAACTGGGAGGCGCTGAGACACTGTAGGGGGGTGTGGGTGACCAGGAGAGAAATATAAAGTGAGAAAAAGTTAATGAATACAATTTATATAGGGAAAATAAACCCACAAAAGTTGATGCTATGATGTAAATTTCACTAAAATTGTATTTTATTTTATTTTATTTTATTTTATTTTATTTTATTTTATTTGCTTCACCTATTATTGATAATTATCGATAATAATTTAAGGGTGGTGGGGCTTGAACTTTTTTTGGCTTCTTAAGGGGTACAAGCCAGAAAAAGTCGGGGAACCACTGAATTGAAGGTTGTTTTAATTCAATTGTTAGTAATCATTTAAAGCTGGGGCAGTCAGTTTATTTTTGGCCCACTGGACAAATGTTCCTGAATAATCTTGAAAGGTCCAGTGTGTAAGATTTAGGGGAAATTATTGGCAGAATAAGGCAGAAGTGGAATGTAACATTTTCATTAGTGTATCATCACCTGAAAATGAAAATTGTGTTTTCATTACCTTAGAATGAGCTGTTCGTATAGTATAGTGTAGCACATAACAGACAAACCAGAAACTGGTTGTAGAGGGGTGGGGGGCATTTCACGTTTTGGGGCCACCATAGGTTCCTACATGTTTGGAAGGATAGGATAAAGGTGCAATCTGCAAGCTCGCCATTAGATGCCACTAAATCCCACACATTGAACTATTTTCCATATTGTAATTAACCCTTCCTAAGTCCCACCCCTTTCTGCTCTGTGCTCCAATGCCAGCTGCGGACATCTGATACCCAGTGGAACCTTGATCAATTTTCTCCTTTCCTGTTTCCTGTACTTAGATATGTCATGTGCTAGGCTCGTCTATGTTGAAAATTAAACCAAATTCTGAAAATGATTAAGATGTGTGGCCTCACAAGTAAACTTGTCTTGTTTTGCCTTTTGCTAAAATTATTCTTTTAACTTCAAAATTTTCTGTCCAACATAGATGATCCGTAGCATATCTAAATACAGGAAACAGGAGGGGAGAAAGTTGACAGAGGTTCTGGCGGATACCAGCCTAGCTCAGCTGTTATTAGAGCAGAGAGCAAAAAAGGGCGTGACTTTTCAGTTCAAGTGGTAGGAGTGAAAACTAGATGTCCACCCCTCCACTTGGCCCTCTTCTCAGGCTTTAGAAAATCAAGCCTGTGATGGGAGACTTTGGCCAAGACATCACAGGTCAGTAAGGTTGATTTGATTACTGATTCTCATTCCTGGGTATTTGATGACTCAACAACCAACCATCTTCGAGAAACCAATCAAAAGCATCAATAATTTGACAATCCTGGAACAAGCTTCAACAATCAACTATCATTCTCCAGAATCGATTTAAATTATGTTGCATTCAAGGACCCCTTACTTGGAAACAAAACCATGCAACTTAGATCTTTTTCCATTATGCTTCATCAGCAGCCATGTAGAGGAACACAAGCAAACTTCCACTGACTGGCAGCCATGTAGTTCATGTAGAAGGACTGACTTGTTGTGTGCTGGGTAAAACCTGAGCCAGACGGGTGCGGTGTTTCCATAATACTGCCGCATTTTCACTGAGACTGAAGGCGACTGCATAGCGGGGCCACCCATGTTGTGCCGTGCCGAGGCTTGCGCAGTACAGTAAACATGGCAGGGGCCTTTTGGACCAGCTTCTCGAGCCCCTGGCCAAGCTGTCTGTAGTGGATGCCAACCAGAGCTGACTGAAAAAGAGGCAGAGTGTCCTATAAGTTAGCCCTGCCAGTGTATTCCAAGGGTTTGCCCAAGTGGATGAAATATTCACAGCACTGCCAATGGAGATGAAAGTAACTGCAGACACGTCATTAATTTGTCATGTTGTCCAGAGGAAACCTTCGTTTTATTCTAAATCATGGGTTTGCCTTAAGAGATCCCAAAATGAGATTGTGATGGATTTTCCCAATAAAGAAGAATTACTAAGGGCCACGCAGCTCCAGTTCTCTTAAGAATAATAATAATGATGAAATATGCTGGCGATTCTCAGTTAAAATAGAAGTGAATCATATAAGTCTGACAAAACCCCTTTAGCCCAATCATAACCAGACCTTGTGTTTTACAATAGCTGAAAGCCAGAAACTTTCCCTCAAACATGAAACAAAAATTTAGCACATGTACTCTAAGTGGTAATTTACCTGCGGTGCGTTTGAATAAAGACGGACACATTGGTTATTGAAGGCCTATGTACCTGTGAGCTCCAGAGTTCCCATTGGCCATCTTTCTTGTTGTCGCTGCCACCCACTCGGCGTGGGAATCCACACAAGCTCCAAACTCATGTAATTTCCTGCCTTTTGTAAACACTCTACTGGGAGCTAGATATTACACTGCACAATTGTGAATATATTGTCACTGCTCTCGTCAGGATCTGTGTGTGGGTGAACGAAGCAGCACCACATCACAATGGAGCTCTGTTAAAGGAGAAAACACTGTAATTGCAGGTATCTTTTTCCTATTTCCAAGTTCTTCTAAATTTTGAAGAGTGCTCACAAGAACCCATCCAGGGGATTCAACCAAGAGTCTTTTTTATATTCCAAAGGTATTATCTGGAACGGACTCAGAAGGTTCTACCATTTTAGATTCTAAGAGTTTTATTGAGAACACACTCTGGGATTTCTACTGAGAACCTTTTTATATTCCAAGAGTTTCATCTAGAAAATATTTAGGCAATTCTAACAAGAACACATTTCACTCTAAGAAATAAGAATTCCTAAAGGGTTCTTCCTTAGGGCTGAGAGTCTACCCAGTGCCATTTGCTTTAGAGAACCCTATTTTGAAAAAGTTTGTTATGGATTGTTGAAATTAAGGGCTATACTTAGAACAATCTCTGAAAAAAGTTCTCTGTAGAACCCCGAGTGTGTTCTAGATAAAACCTTTGGAGTATGAAAAGGTTCTTGCTAGAGCCCCGTGGACAGGTTCCAGATAAAACCCCTGGAATAAAGGTTCTCAGTAGAAAATCCTTGGTGGGTTCTAGATAAAACTTTTGGATTCTAAAAGGTTTCACTGTTAGAACCCTATGAGTGTGTTCTAAATAAAACACTTGGAATTTAAAAAGGTTCTTGGTAGAACCCTATGAGTGTGTTCTAGATAAAACCCTTGGAATTTAAAAAGGTTCTTGGTAGAACCCTATGAGTGTGTTCTAGATAAAACCCTTTGAATAAAAACGTTTTCAGTACAACACCCCAGTTTAATTATGGGGACAAGCTGAAGAACCTTTTATGGTTCTGGTTAGCATCTTTCATTCTATTTCTAGGAGTTTAGTGTGTGTGTGTGTGTGTGTGTGTGTGTGTGTGTGTGTTGTATAACATACATATGTGATAAAGTGTATAAGGCTGTTTTAGACATGTACAGTACATCATAAGCAGCTAATCAACGCTAATCAACTCAACCTAAATCACATGACATTTTTATGTAATAAAATATTACATGGACGCATAACCTCAACAGACACTTATGTCTTCATGGTTTATTTCTTATTATTTTAGTAATAACAATGCACTTTTTACAACAGGGTCAAAGTAAATGGTCTTATATATTCATGTCTGTGTGTGATATATATGTTTCAAATGCTGACATTCAGGAATGTAACAAGCTTCTTTGCTTTTCTTTCTTTCCAAATGGTCAAATGGATCCTCATATTTTCTGAATTATGACAGCTTGTGGAGCAGAGTTGGCCTCGTACTTGAAATATTTCCATACACTCTCTTTGCCTTTGCTGCTGTAAATGGTTCCCTTTCCACTTTTGTCTTGCCCTTAAAACTGAGCCCTCACACGCTCCAGAAAGTGCTGGTTGTTGGGTAGGTCAGGCTGACTGATATCTGTCAGCTCTAAATTGTATAACAGTCACAGTGAATTTTTTTCTTCATTAACTACTTTAATTGTAATACTTTAACTACATCCTCCTTACATACTTTTACTTCAGTTTCATTTTCATGCAGGACTTTTCTTGTAGTATTTTTTTTTACAGAACTTTGACTGATAGAAAAGAGTGGTTGGGTACTGTTTAACATCAGCCATCTCTGCCCAGCTGTCATCATTGTGATGATCACCAGCAGGTGAAACAGCACCCCCTCTGGTGAGCAATGCTCGTGTTTACTGATGGAGAAGAAAGCCGGCCTCCTTTAGATTAGAAATAGCCAACAGGTGTGTGTTCACTGTCACTGCAAGAATGTAACCTGTCAGGGGGGAGTTTGGAGAAAAATTCTGGTCTAGACGAAACAAATTACAGTCAATTAGCTAATGTATTTTAAATGTTATTCAGATTCATAACAGACAAAGTTAGCTAAATAATTTTCCAGTGTTGCTAATCGTACCAGCTACCCGCTTTTGCAGCGTAAGACAGACAGTGATTTGTTGTTTTTCCCACCACAGCAGCATGTCCAGTGGGACATTTCTATGACACGGATAAACCCAGACACCTTCATGACGGAAGGAAGAGAACAACCTTCGTCTTCAGACAGCATGAGTCACATACAACCTGTCTGTGTGTCTGTCTGTGTTTCTGTCTCTGTGGTCGTGCTGTGCTAGCTTGTGACTGTGCTCATGAATGTGGCCTGGAGGCTGTTTTTGTTGTTGTTGTTGTTGTTGTTGTCAATGTTAAACTTGCTGTGCACTTGTTGAAGTTATGGAGGTTATATTGCCCACATGTTGCATTTATTTCATGCAGTGTGGTTGTTAAATAGGCACAACAGGGTGAAGGCTTAAGAGTTTTTCATTTGTAATCACATATAACAAACAGAAATAGTTGGCACGCAGTCTGTGTGCTCTCTGGTTGCATATTATAATGTGAAAGTTCAGTGTTTGTATGAGGAAGTAGAAACTGACATACAAGGAATTTTTTGTGTTTACAAATGCAAAAAGTAAAGTGACCTTGATATTCTTTAAGAGGTGTTTTTCGTGCAGTGGTGGAAAGTAACTACAGTATCTCACAAAAGTTAGTACACCCCTCACATTTCTGCAAATATTTAATTATATACACTGAAAAAATTACACTTTGATACAATGTAAAGTAGTCGGTGTACAGCTTGTATAACAGTGTAAATTTACTGTCCCCTCAAGACACACAGCCATTAATGTCTAAACCGTTGGCAACAAAAGTGAGTACACCCCTAGGTGAAAATGTCTAAATTGGGCCCAAAGTGTCAATATTTTGTGTGGCCACCATTATTTTCCAGCACTGCCTTAACCCCCTTGGGCATGGAGTTCACCAGAGCTTGACAGGTTGTTACTGGAATCCTCTTCCACTCCTCCATGATGACATCACAGGGCTGGTGGATGTTAGAGACCTTGCGCTCCTCCACCTTCAGTTTGAAGATGCCCCACAGATGCTCAATAGGGTTTAGGTCTAGAGATATGCTTGGCCGGTCCATCATCTTTACCCTCAGCTTCCTTAGCAAGGCAGTGGTCGTCTTGGAGGTGTTGGGGTCGTTAACATGTTGGAATACTGCCCTGCAGCCCAGTTTCTGAAGGGAGGGGATCATGCTCTGCTTCAGTATATCACAGTACATGTTGGCATTCATGGTTCCCTCAATGAACTGTAGCTCCCCAGTGCCGGCAGCACTCATGCAGCCCCAGACCATGACACTCCCACCACCATGCTTGACACATTTGTCTTTGTACTCCTCGCCTGGTTGCCGCCACACACGCTTGACACCATCTGAACCAAAAGGGTTTATCTTGGTCTCATCAGACCACAGGACATGGTACCAATAAGCCATGTCCTTATCTGCTTGTCTTTAGCAAACTGTTTGCAGGCTTTCATGTGCATCATCTTTAGAAGAGGCTTCTTTCTGGGATGACAGTCATGCAGACCAATATGATGCAGTGTGTGGCGTATGGTCTGAGCACTGACAGGCTGACCCCCCACCCCTTCAACCTCTGCAGCAATGCTGGCAGCACTCATACATCTATTTTCCAAAGACAACCTCTGGATATGACACTGAGCATGTGCACTCAACTTTTTTGGTCGACCATGGTGAGGCCTGTTCCGAGTGGAACCTGTCCTGTTAAACCGCCGTATGGTCTTGGTCACCGTGCTGCAGCTCAGTTTCAGGGTGTTGGCAGTCTTCTTATAGCCTAGGCTATCTTTATGTAGAGCAACAATTCTTTTTTTCAGATCCTCAGAGAGTTCTTTGCCATGAGGTGCCATGTTGAACTTCCAGTGACCAGTATGAGAGAGTGTGAGAGTGATAACACCAAATTTAACACACCTGCTCCCCATTCACACTTGAGACCTTGTAACAGTAATGAGTCAAAATGCCTAATTGGGCCCAATTCGGACATTTTCACCTAGGGGTGTACTCACTTTTGTTGCCAGCGGTTTAGATATTAATGGCTGTGTGTTGAGTTATTTTGAGGGGACAGTAAATTTACACTGTTATACAAGCTGTACACTGACTACTTTACATCACTGTTTCCCAACCCTGGTCCTCAAGGCACAGTTTTAGATATTTCTCTGCTCCAACACACCTGATTCAAATGATCAGCTCGTCATCAAGGCTCTGCAGAAGCCTGACAACAACCTGATCATTGAAATCTGCTTTACATTGTATCAAAATGTCATTTCCTCAGTGTTGTCCCATGAAAAGATATAATTAAATATTTGCAGAAATGTGAGGGGTGTACTCACTTTTGTGAGATACTGTACATATATACTAAAATATGTTTGTGAAGAAACATCTTCAAGAACCTAAACAAGTAAAGTTGCCTACCATATCACTTTTATGAATTTACTAAAGTACTGTACTTGAGCAAAATTTTGTGTTACTTGTATTTTAGCTGATAATTTCCATGTAGTTCTACTTTCTACTTCTACCCCAGTATACTTCAGAGTGTTTTTACTATACTAGCTACACTTATCTGACTGCTTTATTTTCAGATCAAAACAAGAAAAGTATGAAATTTAATGTAGTGATTAAGATTAAACTAGTGGTTCCCAATTTTTAAGGCTTGTGACCTGTTAGAAAGCAACACTGTCTTGTTGGGGCCCTTTGTCAAGTGTCAATCCAAAAAAAAGACACATTTCCCATCTAAACTTTAGATTTACTTCAATTATTGTTTGAGGCCAGCTGATCTAAAACTCACATTAAAGTATATACATTTTTCGAAAATTGTGAAAAATGTCTCCCAAAGCCCAAGATGATGTCCTCAAATGCCTTGATTTGCCCACAACCCATAGTTTACTGTCATAAAGGAGTAAAGAAACCCGTCAATATTTATATAACATTTAAGAAGCTAGAGTCAGAAAAATTTGACTTTCTTTCTTAGAAAAATTACTAGAACTGAATAATCAAATGTCAAATTAGATGGCTATTGAATATAATAATACATTTGTAGCAGCTCTAATAATAATCATATTTATCCAGTGACTTTTAGAATGGCCTGACCCCTCAGGGTGTCAGTTCAATGGACCAAACACACTAACTGAACACATTAAGTAGTTAAAACTAGAGTCTGACCAATATTAGGGAGTAAAAATGTTAAGATATTGGTATATTTCAGATATATGCTCACACAAAATAGAATATACCTATAAATTAAACTTTATGAACTTCAAAAAAAAAAAAGGTGCATGTCGGACAACAGACACCAAAACTGATATAGACAGATGTAAAAAGATTCAAGATTCAAAAAGCTTTATTGTCACAAAGTGATAGACAAACATCTTGGACTAGAGACTCACAACATAAAAACATACACCCTTAATAGTTGCATTACAAAAGAGCAGGTGTGCAAAACAGCTCTATAAAAATAATGGCAGTCTTAAGCTTTGTTTAAAATGCATATTGTTTGAGGAGTGAATGAGTTTTTGTAAGTTCGCTGGCTGAAAGTAGTGGTGCAGGGGGTGTAAGGGATCTTTAGTGACAGAATCTGCCTGTCATTTTTGCTGCATGACTATAAAGGTCTGAGCTTTGAGTGGTGCTGGTGATTTTAGTTGCATTCTAAATGATTCCTGAGTTTTTTCTATAGATGTAATAGGCCAACATTGTTTGTTCTAATTAAAAGTAGCTCCACCTCAAGCAGCGACAAAAGTAAAATTTTGCTCACAAAATCAGTGCATTAGTTTTAACATCTGCTTTTCATACTTTAAAAAACATTTTACTGAAAACAATTTTACTCAAGCAAGAATTTGATCGCATGACTTTTACTTGTAATGGAGTAGTTTTACATTGTTACAATTGTCCTAAAAGATCTGAGGATTTTTTCCATCCACCTCTGATTTTCAGACTGGATTAAATGTGATATGAATGCCTTTTTGAACTCAGTTGTGGACTGGTTTGAACATGATTAAATCATAAGATTAAAAAAAAAAAGCACTGTCCATTTCAACTTAGTCAGATTTACTGTGGTTGAACATTTCATTCCACAGGCTTAATAAGCACAATTCTGTGACGGCCAGTGGTTGGCAGGGTTTCTTAATGAACCACAGTCAGTCATGTAAGTTTGCATTATGCTTGCATGTCAAAAACTCATAACAGCTCCCTACAGCTTTATATTGCTTTTGACACTATTCTTTTCCTGCCCGTTTTAATTATAAATCCAAGTCATGCATAACGTACACAAAAGTCCACAAGAGTAGACTTCTCATTATTGACTCGACGTCAGTTTTTCTCCACAGCTCATTTCCTTACAATAGCTTCTTTTGTGGGGTAATTTATTGGATTGGAATAGTAAACCAGAAATGCTCCAAGGGCATGGCTCATTCAGAGGGATTAAGTGACCTTTTAACACGGGGTCAGATGCTTAAAAGTTGCTGACACGACAGTGTCTTAGATCTGCAGAAAAAGAGGCATTATACAAACTCAAAATGTTTGATGATAGCTTGTTTCTGTCTAAAGTTCTAGCAATTAAAGCAGCATCAACCTAATTAATGTCCTTGATATAACATTTCCTTGATGTGGGTGTATGGATGAGAGTTGTAGTACAGTTGGTTAGCTCATCCTTCCACTTCACTGCTTTGCCATGCTGATCTATAGTGCTGTATGCAGCTTTATTGATTAAAGTAGAAATGTGTCTGTTTGTGTGATATGGATGACCAGAAACGCAGCTGAAATTTTGTAGGCACAGAGCCAACACATCCTCATGAGACGGAATAGGTTGATTACTAGTGACTCCCAAAACAAGTGCTGGAGAGAACCAGACATGGACTTAAAGCATTGACCCACCCATCCATCCCGACTTCCTCCTCAAGCTGACTGTCGCGCTCCTTATACTTCTCCCGTCAGAATCACTAGAGGACACTGCCTAAGAAAAGATAAATATGGGTTGTAATAACCTGATTTTGCAACCACCTATGTGCCCATTATTTTTGGTGAGGATGGGCTGAGACAAACTGTCTGCTAGCACTACTTTGGAACATTAGAAGAATATTTTCTGATTAATCCTCCTCATTTACATTAGGCCTACTACATATTTGGGATGTTGCTAGGGATACATGATTAATATTGAGGCCAAAAGAATCTGTACCAGTTGACAGTTCTGCTATTAATTATTTTTGACAGATTATGTCAAATTATTTAATTTTAATTCTTTGGCAAAATGCTCTATATTGGTGACTGAGTGCCATTTAGGGAGCTAGCATATGATTGAGGACCGCACAGGAAAACCCATGAACTTGAAAGATTTGTGATTGGTCTTTTTTAACATTAAAAATATTTGAGCTTAAGGATGTAAGGGGGTTTATTTATCATTTACAACAAGGTTGTAATATGAGATATTGATTGAGTGACTGGAACTGATTGCAGAGATAAATAAGGTGAAGGATGAATTAATCAGACTCACAGCTCGAGGGAAGAAGCTGCTTTTCAGCCTAGTGTTGTGGCTGGGGTCTGTATTGTCTTTCAGTGCCATTTTAATGACCTGCTGTGGAGTTTTCCTGTTCTGGGCTGTGTATATTCCCATGATGCCATTTTGTGATGTTTCCAGTCAGGATGCTTTTAACCCTGAGGTTAGACTAAGTGAGAGTTGATCCATTTTTCCCTTTCAGTTCATACAGTGTTTATTCTGTGGTAGTTTTTCCATCTCACCTCCACATTAAACCAAGTTGTCCACTGAAACGCAGCACTAGCGCTAGTTGCTGTGCAACTTTATACAAGTTGTCAGCCTGACAGAAGCTTATAAGGGGTTTGCAGTTTGACACAGTAGCTAAGTAGTATGTTAAATGTTGGCTATTGAAATTAAAAATAGTGAAATTGACTGATTAAAATCGTGGCCCACACAAAATGTTTCTGAGGGCTGTCATTGGCCTTCACACTGTACTAGTGCAGTTAGGTTCACATTTGTGGTTTTGTGTGAAATGTCTAGAAAACCATGGATTACCATGAAATGTGGTACAGACAGGATGAATTGTAGTAACTTTAGTATCTAGCATCAATATCAGGTAATTTCTTTAATATTACTTCTTAATATTACTTTGCTTTATGACCAAATAACCTGAAAAAAACATCCCCAACATCCTCAGCTGTGCTTTGTGTTTAGTGTTTATTGGCTAATAAGTTGGTGAAACTAACACAAATCCCTGTGAATTCTGCACAAAGTTGCAATTTCTGTCCGCTCATCGCAACCTTTCCACAAATTTGACCAGTCGTAACTTCCTGGGAGATCCGCCAATCATAACAGCCTTCCATACAAATGTCTTACATGTATGTCTCAGTGAATTAACTCATTGCACAGGTACTGACAAAACACACACACACACACACACACACACACACACACACACACACACACACACACTGTTAATTTTTTCTTCATTTATAAACAAAGCATATTTTATTAGATTTTTTTAAAAATCCTGAGCCTTTTTGGGTTAAGTTAGAACTGAGTGTGATTTTATTCCTTTTGGAACAAGGTGCCTTTGATTTTTAATGAATTCTTTAAAAAAAGAAACAACTTTTTATGCAATTTTCACTTGCTTCTGCAACACATTGCAAAAACAGATTACAACACTGCAACACAGTTGTTTAGAAAAGCTGCTGTGACATCAGGAATTTTAGGCCTCAACATCCCCAAAAGCCAAGGAAATCCTGATCTTTAGTCTTGTTAATTTATTCTGAAATTCTGACAATAAAAAAAAAACTCATTGTCGTTCTTACTTCACATTCTTTGAAAGTGATTTCACACTTGCGGTGTTGTCTGCAGAAGATGTCTAAAATACTGAAGGTTGTTTTTCAAATTGGCAATTTTTTTTCACTCCCTTTTCATTTCCGTGTTTTTCAAGTGGAAGTGTATTTTTTTTAATGCCCACATAAAAATAGCCAAAAGTCAAAGCACAGTTCATGACACCAGAGATGCTGATGCAATGCCTACAGTCGTCTTGCAGATTCATTTAGGCTTGAATTACAGCTAGATTTTTCCATCAGATAACATGAATTCATATTATGATGTATGTCTAGTTGCTCTTGTCAACCGTATACATAGCTTGGTTTGGAAACTTGTGTTTGTGGCGCACCTGTAATAGCAGTTTCATGGTTGACTTCTCATGTGAAAAGAGGTGCCCATTACTCATCTACAAATATGCCTTGTGGTTGGAGCTCCGGTATGGTTTTCCAGTTCTTTAGCTTTAGTTATTTGCTCAATGTTGTCAAATTATGTCAAATTAAAAACATGTAGGTATTACGTGTCTGAAATGGCATTTTGTATGGGTATAATTGGCTGCTGGTACTTTAAAAATCTAAGTATAAACTCCAGCCTCCATCCTGAGCATCAGGGTGGAGCAGATTGTCTGGCTGCAAATCATGCAAGTATAGCGCTGTCAGAATGGTACAGACGGCATTCATCACATTCCTCAACAGATGCCACAGACGTAAGACCAGCACGCCTTAAGTGCAGTGGTGCTGAACCTGGTGCGGCCAAACCATGGAAATCAGAGCTGACTGGGACACTGACAAGAGAATGCTTTGTGGTGAAAAACACTGTTAAATGAATAGAATTCTTACCGTTTCCCCCTTCTGCTGCCGCTGCTCGCACCACCCAAAATGTATAAACAGAGCTGATGAATATCTCTGTTGATTGATGCAATAGCACGCATTTCAACAGCAAATCAAACAGCACATGGCAGTATGGAATGTACTCACCTTAAAGTTTTCTATTCTGTATACGGTCCAGGTATTATGTAGGTTTTCATTCCAGAATTAGATATACTCTCTCACAAAATACAGCATGTATTGACTATTATGTTGAGAATCATGACTTATACTATTGTATTTTAGAACAAAAACTCAGCTTTTATTATATTATTATTTTATTGAGTTGCCGTGGGCTTCACATGCAGCTGGGACATCGAACAAATTTGTGTGCACAGCTTGTGTTTAAAGTTATCCAGATGTTTATTATTCTTAGTCAACAACAACTTAAATGGATAGGTCTGATCTTTTTTAAGTGGGGTTGTGTGAGGTACATATCCAGAGTCAGTGTGTTCCTAACACAGAAGATGGTGGTTGACACATCCCCAGTTTGGAGGAAGCAGGAAGAGAACCAGTATGAAGCTAATTAATGTACTGCTAGGAACAGGGCCAGGGTCAGCAGCATTAATATTATAGACCGCTAAAAAAGTACCAGTTTAAAGGAGAAATCTGTGTAATATTTACTGTAATAAACCATAAAATGACCATTGTATGTCATCAGAGATCAAGGAAACATGTTAAGTTGAAATACTTGCCAAGCTGCAGCTGCTGTGTACTTCTTTGAAATTTCTATTCCAAGCCTGAATAACGTGTTTATTTCAGGTTAATTAGATTTCAAATTAATGCCAAACATGTCTGTTATGAGTCGTAAGAAATCATTAATAATCTTGGAGAAGCCCTAGATGTTTATAAGAATTAAATTGAACAATATGTTAATTGAATCTGGCAGCCACTGAACTCCAGAGTGTGTATTTTCGGGGCTTTTGTTTTCAGGATAATGGGCTTAACTTTACATTGACAGGCAATTGACAGTTATAAAGAGCTGATCTACTTACAGCAGAGGACTCATTATCACTTATTGTTAATTTATGATTTATGTAAGCACAGGCTGGCTTTAGAAATGTAGAAGATTAATTTCAATGCTTTTGTAAATTCATAATTCATGACTACTGTTCATGATCTTTCAGTTTTAAAAGAAAGCCATGGCACCGAACAATCAAGTAGTACTGATAGAAATTCAAAGTTCTGCTGCTTTTCCAATCTCAGTCCCTCATCTTAACATAGTTTGTCAGTACGGGACATTCCCAAGAATTTTAAATAGATATCTAACCTAAAAAAAACAAGAACAGCAGCACTGAGAAAGCATGGAATGGATTTTTTGCCATCATGGATGGGGATCAGACATGTGGTTTGTAAAAGAAAACAGCAGAGGGAACATAGCATGTGCAGTAACTTCCAGCTCCAAGATCTGTTCTTGAGGAACTGGACAGAAATTCTTCAAAAGTGGCTTGGAGTGAGCATGTGTCTTTTTCACATTTTCATTTTTGACATTTTGTGTGTCTTTTCCTGTTCCTGTCTGCCACTGGGGCAAAAAACACCAGCAGGAGAGGGATTGTGTTTGATTGTGGTGGACCAAAACCCAGACTACTGACCAATACGTGTTTTGAATCAAGACTCAAAGGATCAGATTTAAAGTGATGGAGTGGAGAATGGAAGTAGGCAGAGCCCTGCGGGTTGGCAGCCATACGGCGTTGTGAAAGATTGTAACCAGAGCACAGCCAACTGGATGGCATCTGTGGTCAGCAAGCCATAGCCTTTATTTCCTTGGATCAAAGATAGCCAGTTCTCTAAGTCTGTTTAGAGTTTGTCTGCTAAAGCTTGAATTTGGCAAGTTTTACCTGGAATAATAATACATTTGATTTGTAATCCACCTTTCACTCTAAAATACAACATTGATGCCCTCAATATGTAATTTCTGTGGTTCTGAAATGTCATACTAAGTAAATTTTTGCGCATATGTACCAGTCGACTGTGGCTCAGGAGGTGGAGTGGGTTTTCCACTAATCTGAAGGTTGGTCCACAGCTCCTTCACTCTGTCTTTGGGCAAGATACCGAACGCTGATGTGCGTGCGTGAATGGTAGCCGGTCCTATAATATATTTGATTTGTAATCCACCTCTCATACTAAAATGCAGCTTTGATGCCTTTAATATGTGTTTTCTGTGGTTCTTAAACATCCATGTACTAAATCATTTTGTTGTGTGTACACTTGTGGGTCACAAGATCTGACAGACATGAAGTTATCCCCCCAGCAAATTATTTCTAAATAAATTATGTAGGCTAATTGAAAACATTTAATAGAAGCAGACTGCAATTTTGAAATACTTTTTGTTTATGTATGCTACTTGATGATCTGAACCATTGCAGAGCAGGTATATTGTCAGGACGATGACATTTCCTTTTGAGTGAAAACAAGATACTGTAAAAGAGTCAAAACTGAAAAACTTTGTGGCACCATACGTAAAAGGTGCTGCATCCCTTTTTGCAAAATAATAAAAAAATATTTTCTTTACTTGCCTTAAAGAGTGAAAAACAGTAAGAAGAAATCTTACAGGGTAAGGTTTAATCCCGGTAAATGGGATTCCAGGAATTGCACCACCAAACCATTTCCCAGGAAATATAAAATGGCAAACCAAAAAAAATGTTTTTAAAATATTCAGAACACATGGGAATCCATTGAGAAAATGTGTGTGCTTAGTTTATTTTCTTAAATCACAACAGCTGTGTGTGTGTGCATGATTTTGAAACAGCTGTGTACTTGCACCAGTGGAGCGCACCGAGCGCTTTGATTAACAAGCACACAATGCCATGAATTCAGAGACTTCTTGACCGCTACTGCCATCAGCCACCAGCTTTGTGTGGAAATACATCAACATATTAAACAATAAAAATGAACAGCGTGCGCTCTGAACGAGGGATGAAATGCGCTGGACTGAGGTTCAACACTTGATTCATACTTTCTCCAAAACACTTCTGGGTAAAATACTGGCAGAACTGGCAGCAGATGATGGATTTACCTTCAGCAGTTGGCAATACGCCTCTCACTGAAGAAAGACAGCCAGAACCTCCTGAAAAATCTATCTGAAATCACACTCAAAATGAGTAAGAGCTTTTTTTAGAATTGTGCTTTTTAATTTGAATAAATCACTGACTTTATTAGGTGGCCTGTTTCTGACATTTCAGCGCACCTGTTGAAAGCCCTCTGCTGGAGTCGCACCAGCGACCTCTGAACACAAACAGAATATACAATCTGTTTTAGCTTAATGTTATAACTTTGAAAACACCAAATTACTTGTTTAAATGAATTTAGATTAGAAAATATGGAATTGTAAAATATCAGTTTTATGAGGCTGTACAGA
This sequence comes from Lutjanus erythropterus, assembly GCF_056507025.1. Lineage (NCBI taxonomy): Eukaryota > Metazoa > Chordata > Actinopteri > Lutjaniformes > Lutjanidae > Lutjanus > Lutjanus erythropterus. Next base: position 1,443,680 of record NC_139324.1, on the reverse strand, counting down.
CAGTACACTTGGCATTTCATTTCATTTCATGATGTTTACACGACTGCACAGTTTATATCATATTCAATATAATGTTGATTAATGTTTCATGTTAATTAGAGTTCAAATTGATGCTGAAAATTTGCTGCATGAGCTAGTGTCTGTTTACTCAAAGTCTAGAGTGTGTATTCTTGAATCAACAAGTTTTTGTTTTCAGAATAACAGATTAACTTTGCATCAAAAGACAGTTATAAACATCTGATCAGCTTACAGCGTAGGACTCGAAATGACTCATTTCAACCATAGATCATGTATTAAATAGGCTTTCAACCTATTTAATACACTGTCTGTAGCTCGAATTTGCTGTTTGGACTCCTGTGCCCATTTTTGCGTGCATTACTCCTTTAAGCCACTTACTGTAAAATACTGTATATAATGGACAGTAATGGAAGTTGTATTGATCTTCTGCTCTGCCGAAAGTCTATTTCACAAAATGAGAAACTGTTGCTTTAAAACATGTAAACATACTGGCTCAGTGCTTCTCTAACAATTCATTCATATTTAGGCCACTGTAGTCCTGTATGTCCTCACTGAAATTGTTCATATCTGTCATATCCTTATAATACATTGTTCTGCTGCACTAAAATGTTGTGTCAGTCACATTCTTTTTGTTTTTGAATTTAACCCTTAAGTCAAAATTTCTAATTCTGATTTTCATGAGTTAATGATCTTACCTCAGTTAGCATGACTGCAGTTGAAGAATGGCTTCCCAAACTCTTCGTGCAAGTTTTTCTTTGCCCAGCTGGCCTGGCTGTCCATGTCTTGACACCAGAGAGCAGGCCAGCTTTGCCACGGCTTTTTGAAAACACCTGGCTCACATTTAAACCGGCCTATAAATAGATTCTTCTCCAAATGCAAACCACCTGGGTGGGGTCAAACCACTGTCACATGCATCCATTTCAGCGCTTGCTAGAAAGGACAATGTGAGATGTAACAATTACGCAATATAGCGCATTACATAGTTGGCCTGTATTCCACAAGAGCCACAGCCACACTTGATGACTGTTAGAGCCATGTGGTCTGTGAACACTGAGTGCACACATGCAGGCGTTTTGATGTCTGCTCCTACACCACACACTAATGTAAGTTAAGTAAAAAAAATAACTGGCATTTACTCTGAGTGATTTTTAATCATCCTGTAATGGTTTTACTGCTTAGTCCTGTATAAGTGATGGCTTTGGGTGGCCTCAATTACACATGAAATGTCTGTGTTTGGTTTTCACTAATTGCTTTCACATGACTTGGTCACAGGTGTCAGGCAGAGACTTTTGGTAAATGTTTGGCACGGTCGAGTAAGCAAAGTTTCACTGCCTACCTGGAATAGTTCAGGCTTTAAATAGCAGCAGGGTGTTTTGTTTTCCCCCGCCAGCTCACTTGATGCAAACACGCATGAACTGATGAATTACAAGTTGACTGGAAATTATGAAGACTTAGAGAAAATAAGAACAATTTTGCAGTAATTGCCATCAAGCTGTTAGGTCTTCCACTGCAGTGACTCTTGCGTGTTGGGAGTGCGAGTATGGTGGGAGGCAGGTATTTTTAGAATCAAACTCCTCTGTTCCAGTGGCATGGCACTCAAGCACAACATACCCTCTGTGTTGTGTTTTCCTCCTTAAAACAAGTACTTTCCCTTCTATGTTTTGTGTGTTGGGCAGGCTGCCAAGGCCTTGGCTTCACAAAGGGTCACTGAGTAAGAGCTTTTAATAGAACTGCTTTTTGCTGACTCAAACAGAGCATCAAATCCACTGTCTATGGTACTAGGTGGCACTTAATCCTCAGTTTAAAATAGGGGTCAACGGATCAAAAAACTCATGGTTCGGATCGTATCACAGTTTTGAGTCACGGATCAGATCATTTTTCGGATCAGCAAAAAAGAAAAAAGTGGTGGGATTAGGGTTAAATTATTTTAAAAATGCACCTGTCTTTGTTCTTTGTCTGTCTGTAATTATCACCATAGTTATGTAAGGTAATAATAATGATAATAGTAATGATAATGGTAACAATATTAAATACTTCAAACTTATACAGTGCTGTACTATGTATATACTATACATATATTAGATCATTATACACTGTACAGTATAATACATAACTACGCTCTGTAGTCTGGTTCAGTGTCCCACCTACAGCACAGCACATCTGATTGGTTAGATGTCATGATCAATCAGCAGACACACTGTGTCACAGACGGGGTGAGACAGAGCTGCACTGGTGAGCAGAGAGGAGCTGTGTAGAAGTTAAGACAGCTGATATCAACAAAGTTTCAATGAACATCAGTTTTATGATCTGTTTCTTTGGTGATAGCATAGTTACATCAGTGAAAAAAGGTATGGTCTGGATTTCACTCAAGGTGATGTGACGGCTTTTAAATCAGTTACTCTTCACAGAGATGCGCTGCACAGGGGTCGCGCAAGATGGCGACTGTGGCAGACATGTTGTGCTAAGCTCTGTAGCATTAATGAGTATCTAATGGTAACCTAACGAGGCCAATGTCTTGAACGGCTTGTTAACCCGCTAGACACCAACCAAAAAAGGATAGAAGAGTTTTGATGACAAGTTGAAGACTCCAACGAACTTTTTTACCGATCTCTTTTACATGTGCGACAGTTAAGTGGCAAGCTAGCCTACATGCAAACCTTCAGGATGAAGATCTGGAGAGAATCACGCAACGCTGACATCCTGAAGAAGATGAACCTCCGCATCGCCGAAGACCTGACCCACTCCAAGAAAGACTGCAGGAACAAACTGTGGCCTTTGGTCGAGCAGGCACGTAAGGATGGAAAGAAAACCAGATGGCAAGGACCGACCGTCTTCATTGATGGGGTAAAATTCACGGCGTGAGAAGTCAGATTTGATGACTATGATCAGGCTAATGTTATGGCCTCATAACAGTTCAGAGTGTTCAGAGTATTTCTAACTTTTTCAAAGTAGAGAGTTCTTAATAAGCTCCTTTCTTGGTGTTTTCTTGTTAATTGTTCTTGTTAGTCGGCATCCAGTTCTTTTTTCTTTTTTTATCATTTATTTATGGCAACCAATAATTTCACTAACCTCAAAATACTTTCTCTTAATGTCAAAGGTATACGCAATATTACCAAAAGAAAGGCAATTTTTCTATTCTGTAGAAGGTCTAATGCAGATTTATTTTTTTTACAAGAGACACACTCGTGTGATGAGGATCACAAATTCTGGAAAAGTCAATGGGGAAACAATATTTTCTTAAGTCATGCTTCTAACAACTCAGCAGGAGTTGCTATTCTGTTTAATAAATTTAAAGGAGATGTTATAGAATCTCACTTATCTGAAGAAGGTAGATGGATTATTTTGGTGCTTAGAGTAAACAATGTGATCCTGGTGGTGAATAACATTTATGGTCACAATAACAATGTTCTGGCAAAAACTATGACTGTCCAATTGACAGCAAAAATTATGAAACTCAAAGAGAAATATAAAGAAGCTCATTTAATTATTGGCGGGGACCTAAATGATGCAGCTGATGACCTAATAGACAGATTGCCAGCAAGGATGCCTTCCAGTTCAAGATTTAAAGTGATATCATATTTAGGTGAGCAACTTAATGTTATAGACGCCTGGCGATATATTAACCCTTACCAAAAAGAATATACGTGGAGTAATGCTAGTGGTTCTTTACAATCTCAAATAGACATATGGCTAGTTTCTTCTTACACTATGCAATATTGTATGAAACATCTCATTGTTAGGCCCCGTTTTCAAATCATAAAATGATAGTAATTTCTTTTGCTAATCCTCTAGAACAAAAAACTACATTACGTGGTTACTGGAAATTAAATTATAACTTATTGAAAGATGAGGCTTTCTGTAACTCAGTCAAAACAATTGCTGGGAATATTTTTAAGGCAAATCACCTCAGTAATATACAAAAATGGGAATTCTTTAAATTTAAAATCAGAGAATCAGCTATTAGACACAGTAAAGTAATGAAAAAACGTAGTAATCTCAAAAAATCTGAAATTATGAAAGAACTAAATATCCTAGTAAACAAAAGCTCCCTTACTCTAGAGGAAAAAATCAAACTGAAAAAACTGAAAGACGATTTAGATCAATTGTATATTAATATGACCAAGGGAGCCTTTATACGCTCCAGAGCTAAATGGTTAGAGGAGAGTGAGAAGAATACAAGCTATTTCTTTGCCTTAGACAAAAGGAATTACAAGAGAAATAATATCACATCTCTAAAAATAGATAACTCTGTAGCCTCCAATCCAACTGATTTAGCAAACCACCTCTGATCTATACAGCTCTAATTATAACCCAATAAAAGGTGACGAATTTATTAACAATATTAGAGAATTTACTCCTCAAATATCAGACAATTTCAAAATGGATTGTGATAAACCAATCTCTAAAACTGAAATTCTTGAAACTGTTAACAAAATGAAAAAGGGTAAATCTCCAGGAATGGATGGTCTCCCTGTCAAATTTTACCAGTGCTTCTGGGATATAATTGAAAGCCCTCTTTTTGAAATGATGAAAGAATGTACAAATAATGAAGAAATGACTACAACCATGAAACAAGAAATAATAACACTGCTTCCCAAGCCAGACAAAGACCACCTTTTATTGGATAATTGGAGACCAATCACTTTACTCAATGTTGATTACAAAACACTCTCACTAATTTTCGCCAGGCGTTTAAGAAAAGGGTTAAGTGAAATCATAAACGAAACTCAAACTGGTTTAATGACTAATCATCATATAAGTTGCAACATTAGGTTTATACTTGATTTGATAGATTACTCTAAATATATTGATTCAGATGCTTTAATTTTATTCTTAGACTTCTACAAGGCATTCGATAGTGTAGAGCATCAATTTTTATTTAATTCACTTAAAACTTTTGGTTTTGGTGAAAGATTTGTCTCTTATATCAGAATGCTTTGTAAAGATATTAGTAGTTGTGTCATGCTATTCCCAAATACTACCAACAGATTTTCAGTTTGTAGGTCAGTTCGTCAAGGCTGTCCATGCTCTCCATTCCTCTTCCTTATAGTTGTTGAATTGCTTTCAATACAAATTCGGCAAAGCAATCTCTTTCAAGGTTTAAAGATATTTGAGAGAAAGATTAGGATAACTCAACTAGCAGATGATACAGTCCTATTTTTGGAAAATAAACAACAAATAGACAGTACTCCAAATAATAGACACGTTCTCTATTGCTTCAGGTTTAAAACTTGATCTAACGAAATGTGAAATATATATTTATATTTCTAAAAATCTTACTGAATGTCAAACAAAGAACTTTAAACCCAAAATACAAAAAACTAAAAGTATATTCAATATGTGGCTTCAAAGAGATTTGTCTCTATTAGGAAGAGTTCTTCTGAGTAAAGCAGATGGAATCTCTAGATTTGTATATCCTACTCTCTCTCTTTTTGTTCAACCTTCCCTTTGTAAAGAAATAAATAACACTCTAATTAGCTTTGTCTGGAAAAACAAATGCCATCAGCTAAAAAAAGAGATCTTAGCAGCCCCAAGAGGTGATGGTGGCTTGGAGTTATTAGATTATATGGATATGAACTATACCTTTAAAACAAAATGGATAAAAGAATATTTGAAAAAGCCAGAATCCCTTTGGTATTTTATACCACAAAATATTTTTGGGAAAATTTGAGGGTTATCTTTTCTCTTAAACTGTGACTATTTTGTTTCAAAACTACCACTAAAATTATCTAGATTTCACCAACAAGCTCTTTCACAACTTCTCTCCGCATAAAACTATTATATGGAACAATGAGTTCATAACTAGAAAAAATAAATCACTATATCTAAAACATTGGATTGACAAGGATATAATTTACCTTAAGGACTTACAAAATGATGAAGGTGAAATCTTCAGTTATGAAAAATTTCTTAGATCCACAATCTTCCCTGTTACTTATAAAGAATACCAAATGGTAATAAATGCTATTCTACAATTGATAAAAGGTCATTGTGAAAGACAAGAGACAAGATATGTTGACTTAACCTTCTTTATTGATGGGGTAAATGTTATGAGTCGCCATTGCCGAAATGTAATATGTCTTGCCTGTTTCTTTCTCTTTATTTACTTTCTTCTTTCTACTATGTTTAACTATACGGACATCCACACCTTATTTACATTAGTTATATATATTTATTTATTTCTCACTTGAGATGCCAGACTGTGTTATTCATGGTTATTCTGATTGTATTTAAATACTTTATTGAGACTGTTTTTGATAACCTTCAATAAAGTTTATTTAAACAAAAAAAAAAAAAAAAAAAGAGATGCGCTGCACACAGCAGCATCTGTCCTCTTTTCACTGCAACTCTGCATTGAGATGTCGGGTATTATAAGTTATACAAAAGTAACAGTGACAGTAAAACTATGATGCTCACATGTGGTCCGCGGATCACATGCATGCCAAACCGTAGAGGGCGATCCGTAGGGGACACAGGTCAACTGCGATCTGTTGCACCCCTAGTTTAAAATAAGCTAGGTGTAACAAACTCAAGCAGCAGCTAGCTATTTAAATATTGATTTGATTTTTAACTACAACATAAAGCCTGATAGTGGAACTAGTCAAATATAATGTAGATACAGTCTTTCCCTTGGCTTTTTTGCTGGGGGTGGGGGGGGCACGTCTGGTCTGGGCTGAACGTGGTCCGTCGTTGGGGACCCTCTCGTCAAAGGACCCCATTACCATGATTACAATGCATTTGGACCTGAATAAACAGTTAACACTGATTTGTGTTCACATTCTTTTTATTTTAGCAGTGGAACACTGTTTTAATTCATTTATTCATTCATTTATTTATTTATGCATTAGTGATGGGAATTCCGGCTCCTTTTAGAGAGCCGGCTCTTTTGGCTCGGCTCACTAAACAGAGCCTGTTCTCTCGGTTCCCAAGTGGCTCCTCAGATTTTTTGTTGCTTAAATCAATTCATTACCAAAAATTATTTCAAATTGTGTGTAAAATAAATTACTAATGTAAAAAACATACATTACATCAAATGTTTATTATTCATATGGCTTTATTCATATACTCAACATACTCAACGTAGAGGACAGTGCTACAAAATTTAGCAGAGTGCTTAATTTTAACAACAAACACCACATTGTATAAAATACAAATTTTCCTGTGTAATTGTAATATTTAACACTGGATATATCAGTCTTCTGTTGTGCAATGTCTTATCTGTCAACAAGCAAATATTTTGTCTGATAATAATAAAGGTTATATATATGATTTATCAGAATAACAAAGTGCTTTATAAGGCAGATAAAAGAACAGATGTTACATGTGTCAAAAGAAGGATCTCTTCTATTTTAACTTCAATCAGCGATCAAGAATGCACTTTAATTCTTCAGCTATGAACGTGGTCTGCAGACTACAGGTAACCTACAGGTGATCTAATAGGATGTTGGTGTCTCTTCCTCTATTCTCTCTTAAGTCTGTTGAAAACTGTCCGACTTGACTGCAAATTTTCATCAACACTTCCTGCTGCGGCCGCCTGATCTCGTCTATTTTCCAGGCGAGGCGCAGTTCATCTTGAACGATCCTATTTTCTCACCTTTCCAGCGTGTTGTCTCTGTCTGTAGCGCATGTTCTCTCTCGTCTCCCTCCTGTTCCTGTGCTCACTGTGCTGTGTGTCTGTAACTCCTCTCCTCCCCCTTCTACTCAGTGTGGACACACATCTTGACCAATCACATGTGGCTTTAACAGAAAATAAAGAGGAGAAGAAACAAATCGGCTCGCAATCAAGAGCTGGTTCCCATCGTTCACTTCGAAGAGCCGGCTCTAAGATCCGGATCGTTCGCGACCAACACATCACTATTATGACATCTATCCATCCATCCATCCATCAGGCGCAGCGTTATGGGTGGGCCTAACGGGGCTGGGCCCACCCACTTATACAACTGGCCCAAAGACTAGGAGAACATATATTTTCTTAACTTTTATTTTTAATTATTAAAATCAGCATTTTAATACACCCTTAGGACAAAAAAGTTTCGATTTGACAAAAAGACAGCATTTATTCGGCTAATATCACATGTGAGGTCTGGACCAATCACAATGGGCCCTAATTCATCACACCAGATATGATACGCTTGCACATGTCACACTATGGCGGTTGTTCAGCAGAAGTGATGATCGGTGTACTGAGGAAGGCTTATCATTGTTTTATTTTATACCTGCAGATGCATTTTTCATCAAAACTAGAACGTCAATAAAATGTAGACGATACAGGAGGTAGAGCTGAATATTGCTGCTTGACTTGATGTCTTCAGATGACCTTCACAGCACAGATAGTTAAGTTTATGAATGAACAGCGCATCGCACCACACTCTCTCTCCTGTTAAAAGTCATTGTAGCTCACCCATTATTCTTATCGCTTCGTTTCTCTCTCTCCTTACAATCAATTTAAAGAATAATCCAGCCAGATCAAATGAAAATGCATTAAAAGAAATAAAATGACACTTTTCTTAATGAACTGATATACTGATCTACTTGATCCATAGTGAAAACTTAGATAAGGAGATATCCTGTGCCATTTGAAATAAATATAAACTGCAGACTGAAACTGTTCAAAAGATTTTAAAAGTGTCATAATCAACTGGAAGTGCTTGTCGCCATCCACAGTATGATACCAGTGATTTTTGTTAAAGTGAGATTATCAGTTGGAAACAGTGTTAACTTTTGTAATTAAAAGGCCCAACCGAAGTTATCATGGCCCACCCAAAATTAAAATCCTGGCGCCGTGCCTGCCATCCATCCATCCATCCATCCATCCATCCATCCACATTAATCAATGGACTCACCAAGTTCACTCTTGTACAGCCATGCAGAGTATCTACAGTCTGATAGCCATGCTGGATCAAAGCCAGACTGACGGTGGTGACCCGTCTGCAGTTTTTTACTGCGTGCTTCGGTGGGAGGGCGCCCTCACAAATACACTATAAGGGAAACACTGAGATATATGATATATAGTACTAACCCTGTTTTGAAAAGACTTGATTAGTACCTGAGAAGTCTATTAACACTCCTCACTATGTTATACTGAGTGTCCTCAACAACAAAATGTATGAGAGTTTTTGCATTAAGATAATTAATAGATGCTTAAATACTTTTTATAGAGGGAAATGACAGTGATGATTGATTAGTTATAGACTTCACAGTGACCAACCGCAATAAATGAGATCAGTGTTGACTTAAAAAGCAACTTGACAGCCCATTTTAAGTTGAACATGCCCTCTTCACAAAGTCAGAGTATGCACTCAAACCCAGTATTACAATCCAGAATTTATTGAACCAGAGTTATTTTAACATCTGCAGTAGAGGCAATGAGTGGCATATTATAGATCATAGATTAGATTTATTTGATTTTCCCTTAAGAAACATTATAGAATGAGACCAAGTTACTCTTTAAAGGTGCAATATGTGAGAACTGGCCCCCTGGCAAATTAACATAACAGTTAACTGCTGCTAATTATAGCTGCAGCAGAGGGGCGGCATTTTCACATCTACCTCTGTGAATTAAAGCTTTATTTTGTCCAAACCAGAGTTAGTGATTGTTGGAACAGTGGAAATATGAACTAAGATGTTTGTGTTTCTGTTGAATTTGAATTAAGTGAATTCTATGAGTTGCAAAGCAATCAAGCTAGTCTTTGTCTCAGTATAAGAGAGACATTTAAATTCAGAAGGTATACTGTTGTATTTTTATGTTTAATAAGGAAAATAGGTGTAAAATTGTGTGTTCATTTTTGTTTTTATTGAACAAAAAAGCTAAGAGCTTGTGGAAAATAGTGAACTGTTGCTTATGCACATTTCCCAGCTAAAAATACAGGGACAGGCCTGAGCTATACTACTGGACTATCATCTCTTAAGGTACAAAGACTTATTTTGACACAGGACTGGCTTACTTGCTTCACATTTTAAATTTGATTAGTTTTTGAATGTTTTAAACTTCTTATATATTACACCATTAATGGTTAAGCTCTCAGTTGTATTTGAAGGGCATTCTTTGAATCAAAAATGAACCATATTAATCACCTGTCTACACTGATATAAAACAAAAGTTCATAGGAACAAGGAGAACATTACTTGAATCTACCCAACAACTAATCCCAAGTTGATCTCAAACCGGTGACTTTCTTTTTCCAAGGCCACCACCAAATTTTAACGTCTCAAAGGTTAGCCCCCCATAAAACATTCACATAAGCACCATTGCACAGTCCGTTAATACGTCCAGTCCAGACCCGCAGAGCTCTGTGTGTTAGATGCCATTGTCATGACAACCAGGTGATGACAGGAGCTGTCAGATCACAGATTAACTCACAATCAAGCAGTCATGTCACTACACTGCTTACTCTTATTCAAGGTGCATGGAAGAGCTGACACACACACACATGCACACGCACACTCACTGTGGTAGACAGTTACTTACACAAGAACAAACCCGACAACGCCTTTATTTTATTGTGCACGTGCTTGAGATGATCCATTATCGTGCTCCACATTTAACACATATGTACACACAAAAAACACACTGATGATCAAGATCAAACACATGGTGAATAAATATAGGTCAGTGTGGAGAAAACAGACAGCAGAAACAAATTGCCTGACATACATCTATACCCACCCACATACAGAAAAACATACATAAAACACACCCTCTCTCACAGTCCAACCCAAATTAAAACACACATCGGTTTTACTGTGCGTGTTGCTTATGAATCATTACTGCAATATTTCCTCTGATTGCCTCCCTCTCCCCACACTGCCTCTCTTTCTCTGTTTCGTTATAAATAGGATAATATCCTGAACTAAATTTGTTTCTTGTCAGATACAAATATCCATGCAGAGCTTTCAAAATAGACTATTTTTAAGTATACAGAGCTGTATTTTTGTGTTTTATTTTCAAGAGAAACACTGCATCACATGGTTTGACGACAATCCTGTTGAATATCTTTAAAAGACAGATAGTCTTTACAGATACAGTAATAGAAATAGAAACATTAGCTCACAAAGATTCAGATTGGGGGTCTCACCTCCTCCACTACAGTGCTCAACACCGGTGCCCTCCAGGGCTGTGTTCAGCCCCCTCTTGTTCATGCTGTATACCCATGACTGCTCTCCGCGACATGGAGGAAAACTTTATTGTGAAGTTCAAAGATGACATCAGCATCGGCAACATTTCAAATAACAGCGAGAGTTCATATTGGGAGGAAATGAAAAACCTTGTGGAGAGGTGCACAGAAAGCAACCTACTGCTCAACATCAGCAAAACCAAGTAGCAGATTATTGATTTTAGGAAAAAGGAGGCAAAGACACTCACGCCTGTCTACATCGGTGGAGCAGGTGAGCAGTTTTAGGTTTCTGGGAATCAGCATCATAGAGAACCTGTCATGGACATCACACATAACCACGTTGGTAAAGCAGGCTGAGAAATGGCTATATTTCTAAAAGAATCAAGCCATTTTCTTGTCAACTTCTGGAGAGGAGCAAACAAAAGCATCCTGACTGGAAACATCAGAAACTGGCATCAATGGAATATGCACGGCTCAGGACAGCATTAAAATGGTCCAAATCTACTGCGCAGTAGTGAAATCAGAGAGAGAGAAGGTCCCCAGAAGTTGTTTGTTTTTGTATGTTTTTTATTTACCTCTACAATCAATAAATCAATCAAAGTGGGAACTACAACAAAATCTCATTTTACAACCATGTCATAAATGGTAAATCACCTTGTAGCTTGTTGTGTTGATTTTTCATTTAAATGACCTAAAGCCATATACTTAACTTTCCTTTGCGCTCTTTCTGACTGACAGTCACCAACTGTCAGACACCAACACAGTGATAGCAAAGTTTTACATGGGTCTTGACACAGAGTAATGCATTCTCAATATCAATGCTAGCACCGCTGTCTCAGGATTAACCCGCTGGCCCACCAGTCATAGAGTGATTAGTGTCTCCTGCACCTTGCGGCACCACCTTCAGCCAAAATGTGCTGAGTTCTTGGAAAAGTTTGGGGCAGTTTCAACCATATGTCAGACAGTAACATGCTCAGCATGCTCTGACAGATATCTGTGAGTGTGTTTTATACAAGTACTTACAAGTGTATTAGAGCATGTGTGTGTCTGTGTATATGTGGTTGGCTGTCATATTTGAAAGAAATAGGACATTGACGGGCTGACGGGTTTTAAACAAATATCAACTGAGGTGTTTTTACTTTTAGTGTGATGAAAGTGATCTGTTTTCAGTTGGAGAACCACCCACGTGGCACATTATCAGTCTTTATTCAATATGATGATGTGGCAGCTAAACTATCAAAGCATCCAGAGAACTATCCGTACTTCAGCAGAGGTGCACTGTTTGATAGGATCAATCAACAAAAAGAGTCAACATGCTTAATGAGAGATGGGAGGGATTATAATTGGGTGTGGGATTTTCAGCCATAGGGCTTAAAAAACATCAGGCAGTTTCTGGAATACATAATGAAACTCACCCCTCTTGAAACCCTACTTTCTACAATGCCAGAAGGCAGACCTAATAGGACTTGTACTATCTCCAAGTGGTGCAATTAGAATGGTCGGATTTATCTTTATAATCTTTGCATGACACGTCTTTCATTTCTGTGATTAATATGATAATTTGAAGAGATTGCTGCAGATATTGTCTAGTTTTCTCTATATCTGGCATGAAAAATGTTCCAATAAAATTAGGTTATAATCTTGACTTCCAGCTTTAATTGTGTTTACATCCACATCTAGTGAACCACATAAGACCTGTAGCCCTATTCATACACACTCTGTAAGTGTTCGTGTGCAGTTAGGAGAGGGGTTAGGGTTAGCTAATGTTGCTAATATGAAATGCTGAAACAAGTGGTTAACTAAATAGAGGAATCGGTCAGTCAAAACTAGCAATTTGAAGATGTTATTGTGCGCTGTCAAATTGTGCAGTACACTAGGGTTTGGTGATTGGACACATATACTGGCTATTGGTGTGGGTTTTTTTGGACATTTTTTTATTATTATTTTATTTAGCTAATTTAATAGTCTGCAGAGTGAAAACCATTGCTTAGTGAAACAGTCATTCAGTGTCAAACTCAGCTGGAGCACGAGTGCAGTGAGCTGGAAGAGGAATGGGAGGAAACTGGCCTGTAGAGCCAGACTATTTTCATATCTAATGTGGTGAATTAAAGATTTATTTTGACTGAATCAGAGTTGGGGATTGTTAGAGCCGTGAAAAGACTAACAAAGATGGTTAGTTGTACATTATTCTTTTGTCAAGTTTGAATGAAGTGTGTTTTTCGATGAGCCAACAAGGCAGTTAAGCTTGTCTTGTTTTGGTAAAAGGGATAATCTAGGAATCAGAAGGTATACGATTGTAACTTTGTGTTAACGAAAATAGTAGGGATGTGCGCAATTAGTGGACTACACAATTAAACGTTGCCACCCTCGCTAGTCAGCACCAGAAATACTAGTTAGTTAAACTGTTTATCAGTATTTTATTCATGCATAATGCCAATTAACTGTTGTTCCTAATTGCCCCATCAGACGGCAGCCCCTCTTGATGACAGCTCAGAAAACCAGCATGGTTGGCAGTCTTTAAATCAAGAAATAGAAATAATGTGGAATGCAGACTGTGACAGAATAAACTGGCATATAATCACTTGACTGGAGCAACATGTGACCACATTAAGCACAGACACGGATGTTAACCTGCAAGCACAGCAGCTGCTGCTGCTAGCACTGCTAACGCTAGCCACACTGTGTAGCAGGCTGACAGCTAACATCAGCTCTGGGTCATTTACCCGCTGACACTGTAATCCTCTTTGGTCTGAAAAGGTGAAGCATTTAATGAGTTGTCATATTTTGTAGATTAATTTGCAATGTTTGCTTTACACAGTGTAGAGTGGTATGCATTTCAGTGGCATTTAAAATACGATTTGGTGATTGTAGACTATAATTAACAGCTTCAAATAGCTCTTAATTTTTTCGGATAGTGTTTAACATTATCAATTAATAAATTGCGCTCAATTTTAACTGCTTTCTGAGTGTTTTGTTGCTGTTAGACTAGTTGACTGCATCCTTAGAAAACGAGCATAAGAATGCTTCATATCTTGACACTTATGTGAGCTTGTTGTGTGTATTGATGTAAACCAACATACATAGCATATGTAACATAGAAAACTTATCAGTAAGTGCTGGTTGAAAATTTTAACATATTGTCCAACCCTAATGTGCCACCAATTTTCATTCCCATCCTGTCATATAAAGCAACTTAGTCATTGTCCCTGTGCTTCAAACTATGCTGCTGTATGTACCCCTCTAACTCTAACATTTCTGGAGGTGCCCCTCTAGCATTATGTTTTAATGTGAGGTGGAGGTGGATGGATAGGTCAAACAAAGACAGGACTTTCACCAAAAAGACGAGTGTCTGTCCTATGTGCAGCCAAAAGTCAACATTGACTTCTTGTTAACTTAACATAACATACGTAAGTTGTGCACTTAATGTAACATATGTTAGTTATATTACATATGTTAACTTTGATAAAAGTGCCCCCTATTTTTTTTAACCCAAACCATGATGTTTTTCTAAACCTAACCAAGTAATTATTTTGCCTACACCTACCTTTTGAAAGTATATCTTGACATTGCATATTTATTAATGCCAACTTGAGCTCAGAGCCCTGCATGTGCAAAGCTGACACTAGAGGAGTACGTACACTGTCAAAGTTTTAAGGTTAGGGCCAAGCTGCTGTACTCACAAGTTTGAGATGAAAATGTGTTGATGTGTTGTATGTGACTGAGTATTCTCTGTTTAGGTGCCCAGAAACATGTATGATTGCACATTCCTCAGCCAAGTTGAACCAGACTTATTCTGAGCTCTTGTCAAAGCTGGCTTGTCTTAATTACCATATCAAATGTTCTCCATTCTCTTCATATGTAGCGGGTATATCACTGTGGCATTGTTTTTTTTTCACAAATGCAGGTTAGCAGGGTCATTTGTACTCAGAACAGAACATTTTGACTGACTCTACAGACAGATCTCTCCACTCTTGGGGAACTCATGGATGGAAGAGTGAAGGTACACTGGAAAGAATGTTGGCTGTGCACATGTTTCTGCCTATAGTGGAGAGGTAAAATGGAAGAAAGGAATGAATGCTAGAGTCCGCCCATGAACCATGGCCCCTGACTCTCAATGCTTCAGTGCGATAGCATGCACAAAGAATTTATGCATAAATGAGTTAGAGACAGGGCGGGTCGGGGAGAACATGAATAAATTGACAGACAGACAGACATATGACCTGCGAGTGGCTGTAGAGCCGTTTGTACAGCCTCGCCTTTTATTGGTTTCAGTTTAAGCCCAATCTTTTGAATCTACACACTGGTCTCATTTAGCCCAACTCATGCTAGGTGTGGCACAGTGGCAGGCGAAAGGAAACCAAAACCAAATGGGCCCCAGGCTTGGCCCCTTAGCTGAAGCCGCCGTTGGTCCCTCCAGGAGCTGGCTGCTGTCTAGTGACTGCCCAGGAAGAAAGGAGTGTAAATCAGGCTACACAGGCGTGGTCCGCCGCACAGCTCACCACTGCACAGCCAGGCTCATTGTAGATTGGCAGCGGGACAGTCGACAGACACAAGCTCCATATCCTAATGTGCAGCGAGGGGTTCACAGGAGGTGGGAGAGGCCAGCTGTGGTGTGTTACCGTTTCTGAGGGCATTCGCTCTTAACGAAGAAAGACACCTCTGGCAAAACAGATCAAGTAAGAGGAGGACAGGGAGGGGAGGGGATAACAGCAGCACAAGCCTTTTAATGTGCCAGTACCATTGGAGATTTGGAGCACTAAGAAAACAAGCGCCATGACCAAACTTCATGAGGCGAGCAGTGAACATGCAGTCTGGGAGGAGGAGGAGGAGGAGGAGGAGGAGGAGGTGGCGGCGACTGAGTGCCCTGCCAGCCCCGAGATTTAAACCAGAGCTCTTGAGTTTGTTGACTTTCTCGTAAGAAGGCAACAGCCATGCCAACTCCTTTTTAATTCACATGGCTACTTTGCATGAGAGATGGTGAAAGCGTACCTTTTAGTACTTTGTGTAAATGAGCCATTTGTTTTAATTTCACAGTCAGTCCATGTGGTTATGTATATTTTTCTTTTGAATGGGTCAACATGTTGGTCTACAGAGAAATTAAAATACCTGGTTTGTGTGACTAATATGCAACCCCATTTCTAAAAGTTGGGACGTTGTGTAAAGCATAAATAAAAACAATGATATTTGCAATAACTTTTTGACCTATATTCAGTTGAATAACACAGGAAGACAAGATATTTAACGTTCATATTTAACGTTCTTGGCATTGTCTTGCTGAATTAAGCAGGGGTGTGTCTGAAAAAGATGTCATCTAGATGGCCTGTATGTATCTTTCAGCATTATTGGTGCCTTCACAGATGTGACAGTTACCCATGATACCATTGGCATTTACACACCCCCATACCATTGCAGATGCTGGCATTTGAAATTAGCACTAGTAACAATCTGGATCTGGGTTCTCCTCTCCGGAGGTCATGACATCCGCAATTTCTGAAAGCAATTAGAAATGTGGACTTGCTTTTCATGCAGTGCCGCTTGAAGGGTCAAAGGTCACAGGCCTTCAAAGTTGGTTTGTTGCCTTGCCCCTTGGGTTTTTCTGGATTCTCTACATCTTTTAATGATATCATAGATTGTAGATGGTGAAATCTCTCAATTCCTTGTAGTTTTGTGTTGAGAAACTGTTAAAATGTTTGCCCATGCAGTTTCTCACAAGTTGGGGAACTTCGTCCCATCAATGCTTGTGGCCACTGAGTTTTTTGAAGATGCCCCTTTAGTACCCAACTATCTGTTACCAATTAACCAGTTCACCTGTCAGATGTTCCAAACAAATATTTTCTGAGCATTCCACAGCTTTTTCCCAGTCTTTTGTTGCTCCTGTCCCAACTTTTTTGGAGTGTGTTGCAGGAATTAAATTCAAACTTAATGTATATTTACAAAAAACAATTTAGTTTATTAGTTTTAACATTTTGTACTCTATTTGGTTAAATAGAGGTTGGAAAGTTTTTGCAAATCATGCATTCTGTATTTATTTAGATTTTACACTGCATCTCAACTTTTTATGGAATTGGGATTATAACACCAGCGTCAGAAGCAATTTATAACAAATGTTTGTGAACTGCATGTGTTTGTGAACCGCACCTCCTCTGAGGTTGATAACATCATCAAGTTTAGGTAAAATGATGCAACACTGAAGTATTGTTATGTTATCAGTCATACCTCTTTAAGAAACTCCTGTGCGGGTTCAGAGAAGATAACCGGTAGCTACATGTAAAATCGAGTCTGCAATATAAACATGCATGAGGCAGAGTGATAAGGATGTACATCAGTGACAATTAACATGCCAACGCACACACAAGAGATTACAAATGCTTCCCACGCATATCATCCATAGACTTGGCTTTCCAAAGGGAAGTGACTGAGCGAAACCGAGGTCCAGATTATAAGACATTTGTAGCATTACATACATTACTTGAAAACGCTCTTATTTTCCCTCCCCCTCCCTTCTTGGTAAAAGTATACGTTTGAATATGTTTAGTAGCATAATGCTACAGTGCCTGTGAGTGCATTCAGAGTGGGTGTTCATTCAAAGGAACATGGATAATGGCAACACTCTCACTGCAGTTAAGAAAGGAAACGGTCATATTACAGGAATAGTTTGGATTATTTGAAATCGTGTTGTATGAAGTATTTATCTATAGTCAGTGGATTAGCTACAGTAGATAATGGTCATCACGCCCCCAGTTTAGAGAAACAGCAGGAGTACCATTGTAAGAAACCAAACGATGTACTGTGGATAGGGTCAGCAGCAAAATGTATTTTTTTTAATTCACCTAAAAATCAGTATCACCTTTAGGTGTAAATATAGTGGACAATTAAACTGATACTTTTTTTTCTTCAGGTGGCTAAAATTAGTTTTGCTGCTAACCTTGTCCACAGCAGTACATTGCTGGTCTACCACTGCCTCTATCTCTTAGTTTGTTTGTGTTATTGTTAAGCAACAGTTCCCAAACTTTTTATGGCATGACCCACTTTCAGAAGCAGAAAAAAGTTCAAGCCTCACCCCCATCCTGCCATCCCACAGTAACTGATATAAAGGATTTAAGTTGTATTTTAGTGAAATCAGTGTCAGCATGATAGCATCAGCAAACTCATATTTCTTATTACTCCTACATAAATCATTTATTTAAAGTTTCTGTTTCACCCAGTATTTGTCCCCTGGTACCTGAACTGCTAACGGTTAGCTCAGACACAACACAGGTAACCTACCACACAGAAATATTCACAGTGAGCCATGAATGTACTTTATTGTGACCGCCAAAGCTCCGGCTGAGTGTTTCCAGTGTGGACATGTGATGTGGACAGCAGCTACTCATATTTAGTTAGCGCTGACAACTGGCTATCTGGCCTCACACACACTACGTAACCACGAGACCACGTCCGCCCTCAGTCCTTTGTCACCATTTTTAAAAATACAGAGTTACACGTCAAGTGTGTGTGTTGATGAGTACAGTAGATTTATCATTCTCCAGAAAACCAAGCTTGACTAACATCACTAACTAAATATCTCAAGCTCATTTGAACTCAACACACAGTTGTGATGTCGAATTGACATATTTTTATTTATTTGGACTGCCTCCGCTGTCTTGTTGAGTGACAAGCTGGCAGGTGACTTAAGACATGTTGTCATGGTGCCTGTACATTGTACTTTGATACAGATGCGTTTCAGCTCTACCAAAGCCTTGAGGGTAGGTGTTCATTTTAAGGAACATTTTGGGACGTACTGGTGGCACCAAAATTTTGACATTTGGCTTTAGAAGAAGCTGTAAAGTCAGCCAGTTAAGAGACATACATAAACAGGCAGATGATTTTAAATGAGAAGCAGCCGTTGCACTAAAGCTGGAATGTTTACAAAAGTGTCCTCACAACCACAAATCACTGGTGTATCTACACAAGCCACCACCAGACCAATATACTGCAGTGGAGGATCATGGGAGCGTCACATGGCTCTGATGCAGGAAGCCAAAGACAACTAGATGACATCAGTGGGGTCTACCACAAAGCACAGTGATATGGCGAGTTCAGTATGGTGAAAATTCAGAATCCCTGCTGTGTCCTTGTGGACTGGACTGAGGTCAGAGTGTCTGGGAGATGTATAATTGGTTAAGCAATAAAAGGGAAGACAAAAGGATAGTGAATAAAATGCACTGTTTTTTTTAATTGGATATAGGAAAACAGATCTGAACTCATTGAGTGGGACTCAAGATACAAGATACAAAACACAAAACAAAATAAGATAATATATATGGAGATAGATTTAAATGCACAATATCTAAATTCTGCCATTAGGGGTCTCACATTAAAACAATAATAAAAGTTTGACCTGGTGAAGTAGTGTGGGATCATGGGAGATGTTTTCTTCACTGTTAAACAACCACCATTTCTGATTAATCTGTCTTGACTCAAACTGAAATCATGTTCACAGACAAGTTGATGTATTAAAGTTTTGTGTTTATACAAGCTCGCTGACGTCCTTCCTCACACTCTGACGTATTCTGTGTTTTCCCAGAAGTTAATTTATTTATCCTTCATTTAGCCAGGAAGGTCCCATTGAGATATTAGATCTCTTCTTCCAAGGAATCCTGGTCAGGACAGCAGCAGCACATGCAGTTTCACATAAATGACAATTTCATGGGTTGGAAAACAACAAGAGCATAAAAAACATCACAAGGGAAATAATAAAACATGTAGGACATACCAGCGATATCCATATCACATTTAGCAACAGGTTAAGGAAAAGCAGCAGCATGTTTCCCTAAGGTATTTAAAGACAGCAGTGCTTATAAAGGAAGAGTATTTGCAACTCATTTTATGCCCAGGGTACATAAAAAGGAAAAGCATGAAAAATGTCCTGGGGACATTTAAAATAATCTAGCTTGTAGATCTGGTGCTATAGTTGCTGGTGTGATAGGATATATACATAGGTAATTAACAGTTTCTTTACAATAAACAGCAGCATGTATATTTCTTTCCTCTGGTATAGAGAAGACCATCCTAAAGAGTCATAAAATGCAATGATGAGTGCGTGAACCTGCACTTGTTACAAAATGTGATGCAGCATGATATGCAGAATGTGTTTTTCTGAGTAGGGTTGAATTTGCATGCATGTAAATTGCATCACTATTATCTAATATAGATTGCACTTTCTGTCAAGTGGAGATAAATTTTTTTTATCCTTGTGGGACACCTTTGTTTACTGTAAGACACAATGAGTTCTTTCGTTCTTAGATAGATAATTCTTAAACCAGTCCAGAGCCATCTCACTAAGGCCTATACAGCTAAGTCTTTTTTAGTAGCAGTTCATGATCTACGTATAACATGTCTTGTATTTTAAGACAATTTCATGCAAAAATGTTGCATATTGCACCTTTAAGCAGCTTATTTGCAAAGTGTGCATGCTCTAAAATACTACTTACTAAGTTGACTCCCTTCCCTGCTCATATGAGCCTCCTCCACTCAAGCTTTAATATGCATTCATGTTGAATTAGTCAAAACAGCTGTTGTTTACTTATTTAATTTCTTTTGCTTGCTTTTCATTATTACACTGAGCCTTGCACTACTCATTTCCTGTAATGTTAGCTTGAATTGTTCACCAAGAACTGAAGCATATTCCACTGCTGCACCTTGTAATTCACTTTAGGTGACTGTAAACTGAATGACTAAATCACTAGGCGTAATAGTCACATCCAGCTGTAACCAATGAGCGCCCCAAACTTTCATTTATAGTAATAAAGCATAAGTAAAATGATTCCTGATCCAAATTATTCAGACAGTGACACTGATCTCGGCATGAATTACTGAAGTGGTGTGTATCTGGCTCATTTAAACCCACCAAGTACCTGGTATCAACATGTGATCTGTATTTGGATTGGTAATCTGGATAATGACATCTGATTCAAGGGTGTTTAGTTTTACACGTGGTATTAATAAACCTTGTTATTATCTAAATTTCGCAATTTCATAGATTTTTATTAAATAATTATTTTGATAAAAGACTTGCTAGCTACTAATACTTTTGATAGGCACCTTTAGACAACAGGAGAGACAGGGACAGGTGACCTTTAAACTTGCTGAGCTTATGTGGTCTTCCTACATGGATTACATTTATACCTGCATGGGATCTGATCACAGTTTGAGCCGGATCACGTC
This sequence comes from Lutjanus erythropterus, assembly GCF_056507025.1. NCBI lineage: Eukaryota > Metazoa > Chordata > Actinopteri > Lutjaniformes > Lutjanidae > Lutjanus > Lutjanus erythropterus. Next base: position 1,422,342 of record NC_139324.1, on the reverse strand, counting down.
CAGATTTGGCCAATCCAGTCATGTTATTATATATGATGAGTACTAAGTATTTCTAATAATGCTCTGATCAGGAATTTTAGGGCTGATCACCGATAACTTAAATTTCAATAGCACATTTCATTCACAGCACAATACAATGTGCATTAAATGAAGTGACAATACACTCACAACAGTCAGAAAAATGCAAGTGCAGAAATAAGATAAATACACATGACAAAAGCTTGCTCAAAAAACAAAACAAATCAAAGATATACAAAGCACACACACATCACAAAATCTATTTGAAGCCTTCTATTTATCACTGTATCAGTGTGTATCATTTTTTTTTTTATTACACGACTATTGTGGTGCAAACATTTACCTGCCACTATGGTTGATAACCTCCTTTGATTTACTTGGCATATGGAAAAGCTACCTGCATTTGACACGTGGGGAGGTTAATTTTGACCCTACTGCTTTCTCAGCTGATCTGATTCTGATTGGTCTTTACAGAGACCTCTGATCAAACTATTTAGAATGAATATCAGCTGATAGCAGCTGATTAATTAGAGCATGCTTAGAACTTCTCTGAGGTTTGTGATTATGTGCTTGGTAGGTTTTTAAGAAATGTAGATTGAGAACAGTTCCACACTGGAAACCAACTAAGACAGGTTAAAATAATGTTTCCTGGCAAAGTGAGCAAGATGTTCCCACATTATTAAGGGTGCCAATGCTGAGATCAAATCAGAGTGAGATCATGTCCTCCTCATATTCTGTACAAGCTTTGATTTTTTCCGTTTTTCTTCCCATTTCATGCATCAGTGATTCAGTGAAATATGTTAAGCATAAGCATTCAAACTACACTTGCTAGATTTCTCTAACCATGCACAACATCTGTGTGAAAACTGCAAAACTTTAGGTAATAAAACTTATTAGAAGCTTACAGAAAGTTCTTGGTTACACAGACCAACAGTTTTATAATCTAATCAATTTCTCATTATGATGTGGGTCTGTTTTTGATTTCTGTGCCAAAAGGTTAACACCCTCGTCATAGCCTCTGCCAAGTACTAAATGAATTTCTCCTTTTCTGCCAAATCCCACCAATTGCCTCCCATTAATGTTAACTTTTTGCCCCCAAGTTAATAAAAACTGAGGACTGCCTACTTTAATTTCAAGATATAGAGATTGTTGCCTATGCCTGTACCTTTCACTACTTTTTAATAGCTTTTACAATTCAGGGATTTGAGATTATTCAGAACTGTTAGTTTTAGATGGAGGTGCAGTGCACACATGCAGTGCATGAAGTGGTTCATGATAGCTTTTCATGTAGAGTGAGTTTATGGTCAAGAATTGTGGTTGTTTCACTGATGGCTCTACATTTCTTATTTGTCTGAAGAAAACAAAACACAATCTCGGCCTTGTGGTTTCGGTGAAGCATTTACTTCTATGTGCAGGCATGACAAGTTTATTGGACATCAGCACTGACATTATTGGAGTCTTCCTGGATACAAGCTGAGACATTATCCCATTGATCTCGACCTTGAGATGGGCTCTCAGAGACTGTCTCTTCCTCAAACCCAGACATGGTCTACTGGCAGGCTACAGCTTGTTACGCTGAGCTCTGGGCTTTCCTCAGATCTGGACTCCTGCAGGGGACCCTCTAGAGCTGCTGACAGAAAGTTGGCCCAACCAGTTATGCTGCTTGTCTTTGGCCCTTCCTCGGCTTCACCTTAAAACCTGCTGGAGAGGACCTCCCCCGCCAAGTGATTATACTGTGCTATGTCTTCCTTTTTAGGTTTTTATGGAAAAGGACTTGACTGTAGATAGGGGTGAGAGATTTACTTTAAAAAAAAAAAAAAAAAAAGTATTCTGATGCAATTCCTAATTACCTCTTAAAAATGATCCATTATTTGTTTTGAGAAATATTTTCGGTTTCTTTACTCCTCTGCGACCGTAAACTGAATATCTTCGGGAAAACAGGACATTTGAGAATGTCATCTTAGGCTTTGGAAAACATCTCTGACATTTTATAACAAACAGCTATAAAATAATCAATTGATTAATCGACTGTGAAAACAAATAAAATAGAAATAAAATACCATGTATCGTGAAATTGTTAGTTGTAATATATTGTTTGATGAAGGATACACAATACCTGCTTCTCATGGCCGATACTGATGACATGAGCAACAATTTCACATTTCTGTATTAAGTTTATGTACAGCTGAGGGTAAGAAAGGCTTAGATGTAGTGATGTAGTGAGCAAATATAAATGATTTAATATTGACACCAGTATTACAACAAAAATAAAGAACAGTTCAGACTCTTGAAATGTTCTTTTCTTCCCACGTAAAGTACATCATAAAGTAGGGTTGGGAATATATTGTCTGTGGGCTTTATCCATCGCTGATCGCTTTTGTTGGACAGTTTTTGGGACAATATTTGTCATTTTGTTTTGCTAATAGTTAGATACAGCAGACACAGGTTAGGGGTGGGAATCTCTGGGTACCCCACGATTCACTTCCATTATGATAGGGATGCACTGATCGACTGGCCAGAGGCTGGAACCGCCTGGTTCTCAGCAGGGCTGGCCGGTCAGTATCACATATCCCAGTCTGTGCCCGTCATATTCACACACATGTTCTGCACAATGGTCACGTCATGCGTACAGCATACACTGACCTAACGTAACACCCAAAAGCAGTGATCACAGACACACATTTGCATGAAGTCGGTGTTAGTGAACAGGATAAAGAGAAGACAGACTGTCTACAAGGAGCTGAGCAGCTGATGATGTTGCATAACAGCCATAGACTTTGTAGCTCTTCAGGCTAATGTTAGCCAGCAGCAGACTGCTGTTCACAGAGGGACAGTTAAAATCTCACCTCCTGTTCTGGCTGAAGAATAAACAACCTGTGTTGATGTGTCTCCTCAAACATTTTTTCATCCAGACTCGTTTAACTTTTCATTCTGTTTTTCTCACTTCAAAGGTTTACCACAGCAAACTGTTGCACTGCATCAGTCTCTGGTTTGTTAACATCTGCTTCCACATGAGATCATGTGAAATCACATCCCACAAAATCCTGTGAGATTCAATGAATTCTTGCGAGGTCGTTGCCTCTAGTGCATAATATAATATAATATAATATAATATAATATAATATAATATAATATAATAAGGCCTGTCTGCAACCTGGAGGACTTTTAAAGAAAATTTTAAATAGTACGTAATGAATATTTAATAGTCAGTGTTTTATTATGAAAATCCAGTTTAATTTGACAAAAAAAAGTTGCAAAAATGTTTGTGAATGCTGTCAATTATAGTTGCTAGAAAGACTGAAAATCGAAATTAGCCAAAATTGGTATCGGCAGGTCAGCCCCTTAAAAAACTGAAATTGGCCAAGAAAATTGGAATCGATGCACGTCCACATTACGATGTAGTGGGCTACAATTTGATGATAAAACGATTCTCGATGCATCAAAATCTTAAGCTTTTAAACCAGAGTGTTGACTAGATTGTATTTATCTGCAGCTCCTCGCGTTCAGCCATAATTTATTGACCAAATTATTTATCGTGCATCCCTAGTTTTATGTTTGCTGTTTAGTATATTTACTGTTTGTACAACTGTTCCTTCCTTTGTTATGTACAAATGCCAGTTTAGATTAATGGCGGTGTTGTGTTGATTTTGGAGACCCCGTGGACTAATATTTCTACTGCCATAACTACAGAATATAATGTCAAAAATAGAATTTTTTAAAGAAGAATCTCCCACTGCTTCCTTTTAACTAGCTATGGTACTATTCACTGTAACTTCTTCATCAGATTTCATGGAGAATCAACATGGAAGTATATTATTTCTTTATTTCATAGTGCATTGTAAAAATGTAGTCCTGTTGATAATGTATCTGTAATCTGATTATGATCCTTTTTTTCTGTAACTGTAATGGAATCTAGTTACCTTGTTTTGGTATCCTAGTTACATAACTGTTGCATGTAATCCATTATTCCCCAAGCCTGGTCTATAGGCCAAGGTGTAGACGTCCATTCACCTGTGTCAGGTGTATCCAGCTGTGTAAGACTAAAGCTACACCTGAACAATGTTCAATGTCACATTTCTATAGAGACATTTTTGTCGAGAAACGTGAGTGCAGAAGACTCAAAGCCCCAAACTGCACTGTAATCACTGTTAGAAGACCGTCTGGTAGATAAGGCTTGTGTAAATATTGTCTGAGTATATTTAGATTGTCATGTTGAATAAAGGTACCAGCATACTAGCAAGCTTCAGTGTTAGTGTAAGGCTGATGGAAGGCAAGCATGAAAGCCCTATACAGAGCCTTTATGGTTTAAAGACTTTGTTTTGTGTCAGTGACATGATGCTGTTCAAAGTCGCTCTGCTTGCCAAAACATGTATTACACTTGTTGAAATGAACACATAATGTTTTTCTTTTCTAGAAATGTTAGACGTGTTCTTACATGTACATGATTAAGTACAACTCCTGACCCAGTTTTGAGGGGCCTTGTTGAAGCATCACAATCTAGCGTCTTTGTAAAGCAGAAGAAATAATAGTTCATTAGTTCATTAGTTCTTGTCCAGGTTGGGTGTGAGTGAAATTTCTTGGACTTTTCTCCAGACATTTGATTATGTCTAATCAGGTACATCATCCATTCCTTTCCACTGAGTATATCTTACTCAAGGTTTCTTAATTCCATTTTTCCATACAGTTGGGATGCCCATGCTACGTCTTGCCTTGAGTGGTCATGATTCGACCTTGTGAAATATTTGTGGCACTGACTTCCAGAGGACACCAGTGTGAAATACACTTCACATTTACACTTTTAATCAGTTCACTTTCATGAACTGTAAAATAAGATCAGCAAACTCTGTGTGTGAGTATGTGAATACTAAACAGTTGCTGCAGTAACAATGTTTAACTGTGTGTTCACAGTAATACAGAGAGGTAGCTGGGCTAGCCTTGTAAAACCAGCATGGTTTGGCAGTGTTTTGATATAGAAAATGAAAATAAGGTTGTGACAGAATAAACTGATATATAACAACTTGACTTGAGCAATGAGTTTCCACATGAAGCACAGACACGGACATAAACCTGCAAGCAGATCAGGTGGCTGCTGCTAGATGTCCTTACATGTATGTATCATGCTATTGCACAAAGGAAGTTCACATACAAAATAGCAGAAAATTTTCACAATTTTTAGCAGCACAGCTCTTGGTATGGATGTGTCGATATTTTGCTTGCTGGTCTTCCAGTCTGAATCAGTCCAAAATAGACTTCAAGAACGGTTGGATAGAAATAGGGTCAGACTGGAAACAAAATCCATCCCTGGAAAGTTTTGTCTGGGCCTCAGTTATTTTTTAAACCTGGACAAATTAGTGTCAAAAAATAACTGTCCCCTAAAAATAACTGTATTGCCCATTTTATATAATTTTGATCGAGCACTCATTGTGTAATATATAACTTTCTTTGTGTAACTCTATCTTTATGTATTACAAAACACGTAAATTTACATAACAAATTCACAAAATAAAACCTAACCCAACTATAGGTTAACACTAAATAACAGTTCCAGTACGAACAGAAAATTAAATGTTGAGTTGTTATTCTTGGTATTCTACAAACTCCAGCTTTAAACATCTGCTGCTCTTTTGCAGAAATGCAATCATACTTTTATCACATTTTTGCTAACCTGAGGAAAGGCTGCTGTCATCATCAGTGGCCTCACCATCAATATAAATGTCAAGTTATCATGACACATTGCATCTAGTGTTTTCTATCTATGCTCCCCATCTCCAGGACCTATAACACCCACACTGCCGGCTGATGAGCTTGGCATGGGGTCACAAAAGCAGTCAAGCATTGTGTATCCCTCTGTTTTATGTCCCATGTGTTGCCAGATGCCCCTCCTGTTCATTGTTTGAAAACACTTGTTGAAATTATTTTGAATAAATATGCAGCCGCTTATCTTGGCATTTTAACTGTGTTTAAGATAGGTATGAGCTAACAGACAGCAATGTTGACTCAGCACAATTGATGATGGATCTGTAACGTCCGCAACAGAGACCGGCTACGTCTGAAAGGTGAGGTGTGCGGCACTGAAATGAAGCACAATAATCTGTGTTGTTATTCAGTCTTGTAGGAACTGGATCCATGTTGGTACTAAATAGGGCTACACAAGGTAAAAAGGCTGCACATGGTAAAAAGTCATATTGTGATTATTTTGACTGAAATTGCAATATGTGATATGATTAAGGAAAATAATCATTTTTGCATTATAATTTTCATTTTTAATGGAAAAGAATATATACATATACATATATATATATATATATTAAATGGGGCCTGTACCAAAGAAACGTGTTTCTTTTCATCTGGAGAATGACATTTTTAGGGGCTTTTTAGGGCTCATCTCCAGAACTACAGTACCTCATTATAATGCCCTTTACCTCAAATATTTTTCCTTTTCTGAACAATTGCAATTTGGTTCTGGCTCTGAGGTTTGGATTTTGCCAGTGGCCATACCATATCAATGTAGTCATTGTAAACAATTTAGCATGGTGATGTTAGCATTCTTTTCACTTTGGTGTTGTGGTTCAGGAGGATGATCTGGTGTTAAACTTTCAGTTCAACATGGTCAAGAGGTGAAACCATTTGAAACTGTTATTAGAAGTTTCAGTGCTTTTAAAAGCACTACTTTTGAAATTGCCAATGGCTAAACTCACATTTTTGAGTGAGAAACTTTGTCATAAAGTACCTTTTATTAAAACTTAGGATTATCCAGAATCCTACAGCTATGGGAGGAGGTCCCTCCCCACTCAAAACAAACTCATGAACAACTTAATGACACAACATTCAACTTATTATCTTACAAGACAGTTACAACCTTCTCTGGCTTCAGTTTTGTATAATTAAATCTTGGGAGATCGGCTGTGAAATAACTTTCCTCTTCACATCATAAGATTTTAATATGTTTGCTTTTCCAACAGTGCTAAAGAACAACTGATATCAGTAATCTGGCTCCGGCTCTGTGACTGGGTGGGGATGAAGTGGGTGTGCGTTAGGGCAGTGCCGATGTTCAGCCCTCTATGGTCAGTTTATAATGGAAGCTTCACTTTTTCCAAGTAACGAAATGTCAAAACAATTAAATTTCAGAGGTGATGTCAGGTTATGTTTTCTAGCTAGCTGCATCTACAGAGAAACTATGGCCAAGCGAAGTCTTAAGAACATTTTTCAGTGATAGAAACAATATTTATTACTCATATCTGTAATGATGTCAAACAGTGAAGACGTATTGGTCAAACCTACTGTCTGCCACTGTGTTTTTTTTAGTTTTGTTTTCATCCAAATACACACTATTTTCCATGAATACCCTACCCTAATTTCCAGAAAATCATTCCTTCTTTTTCCTGTCTTTTCCTCTGTTTCGCATAAAGTCATTCCAGATTGTACTGATAACATCCCAGGTTTTCTGTGTTAGCTTTGAAGTAGAGTTGGTCACAGTCAGAAATATCAATTATGTGTATATGCTTGAGTATAGAAAAATATTTTTAAGTCCCTTTAGCGGTTGTTTGCACTGGCTTCATTGTTGTGTTTATCTGACCACTGCATGACCACCACACTGGAACTATGACCAGAACTGCTCTACGCAAATGTAATTACAGTCATTTACATTTCAATCTGATCCTTTCTCATTACCTCATTCATATTTCAGTGTGTTTTTTAATGTTTTTATTTTCGTTTTGGCATAAATCAACATTGTGAATATGGAAGGGAAAAGGTACACTTTCATAATAACAGGAAATCGTGTGTATGGGGGGGGCTGATGTAAATTGGCACATTGCTAATTTGAAAGTACATTTCCGATTTTGTCTTGTTTACATAACACAAGTCTGAAACAGGAAAACATCCCGCGGCAACATGAAGCTGGAACATTTCAATTACTTCAGTCCATATTTGCTGTGATTAAAGAGTTTTATTTCCACATTTTAAAAGAATTAAAGGAACCTAATGACTGCTGAAAAAGGATATGAGTCTTAATAAGACCTTTCAAAGTTGCTATTTTTGAGGATGCAACAAGGTTTCGTAAATATTGTCTAAAGCCTTTGGTCTTACAAACTGCCAAACATAGTTAGGTTGTGGCTACTGCTGTTTGTTTTTCATTCAGACAGAAAAGGTGTGATTCGCATGGTGTGTGTGGTTCATTTAAACTGTCTTGATGACTTTTCAGTTTGCACATGCTTGATCACAGGGTCAGCCCAGAGACTACAGCAGCAGTGCAAAAGACAGTCAACATGAATTATTTGAGTGATGACTCAGTACTTACCTATATTGTTTTTTTAACTGCCCCTGATATTTTGGTGAAGCTTGAAATGTTAGAAAGACAAATGAAGCTTGTATTTGCCTTGTTGGGAGCTGGTGAGAAATGCCTGGCATCGTCAGACTCGCAATTAGTCCGATGATGCCAATGTGAATTAGTCTGGGATCTTTCAGTTCATGTTTGATTGCTTTCCAAGGGGACACAATTGGATAGACCTACAACAATCAGAGCAACATTGGCTGACGAAAGCCAAGGCTGGTCGATTTCTGCTTGATCCAGACGGTGCCCAGACATATCTTCCAGAGCAAATGAAAATGGGCTGGACAGATCTGTCATCTGGTTCCCAGGCTATGATGGCAGGGAGACACAAGGTGAAGAAATGTTGTTTGATATTTTGGGAAATATGTGTATTGTTGTATTGTTAAGAGTTTAGTGGGGAGATTTATACAACAGTACAGTGAATATGAAGCTTCAGGCAGCAGCCAGTTAGCTCAGTTTAGCACAAAGACTGGAAGCAGGAACTGGAAATGACTACCAGCACCAACGTCACGGTTTGGTCAGTAATCCAGATGCACGTCCACTTTTGAGATGCTGTGACGTAAACAACAAAATGAATTACATGCTGAATATTCAGTTCAAGCTGATTTCAGTATTACTAAACCACAGAAAAGTTCAGGGGAATTTGTGGAAACTTGCTTACAGAGGACTTACAGAGGACTTAGTCAGCAGTAAAGGATGTGATATTTTGAGGTGAATAGGTGGTGATGATCCCTATGCTCTGACTCTTTTGTCTAAAGTCTGGACAGATTTCCCTTCAGTTTCCTATCAGCACATACTGAATTACCTAATTTTTGCCAAACCCACACAGAGCTGAAGACCTGAAACGTTACAAAGGTATCAGCTCATTAACGACATGCACTGTGAAAGCTGAGGTAGGCAATCAAATGATATTTATATTTTGAACATTTAACTAAAAATCTAAGACTTTAGATCAAAATTCTGATCGGTCATAAACATGTTAACAATTAAAATGTCCCCATTAACACCAGTAAAGAAGTTAACTGATGACAAACTAGTTTATTCTTAAAAGCTTATAGCTGATTTAATTGGTTTAATGTGCAACATCAGTTTGTGGTTAAATGGGTTGGTTGTGTGCCAGACTCTTTTTTTTTTGGCCAGGAGTGGTAACTAAAATACTTGTTACAGGAAGCTGTGTGGGACCAAATTTTCTTGCACAGTTTTTGTGTCAGAGCAAGAGAGAAGAAACACTTTGATGGAGAACGTGACAAATGTAGATTACTTTGAAAAAGAGAAAGAAACATTTGTGCTTTGAAAAGGTTGAACAGTTCTGTTTCACTAAGGCCTGACCACTTTCCACTACAGAGGGACACTTTGTAGAGTTGCTTGGGCAATCAGTATGAGCTTAGACCTTTTAGGAAGGTCAGGGATTTGAGGAGCAGCATGTAAGAAGGCTCTGTCAGCACTCACAGAACTAGGGTTACAGTGCTCGTTGTTCATTCTGTTTCATACAGGCTTCACTTTCTAACAGATTCTACAGATTTAGCGAGGCAAAGCCAGGCAGTTACCTCATGCTGTGAGACTACCACAACATAAAGAATGTGACCAGATCACACGCGTGCGGACCACCATTACAGACTTCCAACACTGTTTTAACCTATCCTGGTTGACCTCACATAAGAGGCTGGCATCAACACTCCACTGCACCCAACCGCATCAACACAATCAGGAAGGCAACCAAAAACATTGCTGCTGGACACATGCAAAGATGAAAGAGCCCGTTAGATCCCTGCAGTGCAAACACCAGTGACTGGAAAAAGTACTCATGTCTGAGTATTTTTTCAATCATCAGTCTTGCATGTTTTAAAAAGCCAGAAACACAAACCCCACTACACAGCAGATCTGAATCTCTGCTTCAGAGTAGCATTTTTTCACTTTGTTGTCCCGTTGATTTCACTGTATTATCTGATGGCCATGCTTTTCAGGGTACTTTCCAAAGAGTCTTCTGTACTGATCTTCCGGTTTGAAGCGTCATCCCAAACCTCTGGCTTTGTCTAGGAATTAATGTGTCTCAACCTCTGTAGTTCACTTAGTCTTTTCCTCTGCAGTTCCTTTCATATGCTCAGTGGGTCCTTGGACCTCACCCAGCACAGGATGCTGAACTGTGTCCACCTTTCATGTGGTTTCAGGCAATGGGGAAAGAACAGGACATGCACACTCACACACTCACGCACACACTCACACACACACGCACACACAAGAGGCCAGACAGATAGAGAAAGAAATACAGAAAAGAGACAGATAACCATACAGTGAAAACAGATTCCTGGGTTAGTTTTTTCATTGTCAGTGTTTGGTGGCTTGAATTTCTGACCTCTGCAGCTGTGAACACTGTTGCTTCTTGACTGTTTTGGTGCTGTGATGCCCATGGCTAAGACTTGCCATATGTTCACATTACCGGCAACATTGTCGCTGAGACACCAGTGAAGCGGTGCTTGTTGATATCAATGAGTACTTGTCTGTCGTCAGTGAATATGGATCATGAAGCTGCATCACACAGCACAGTAATCATGGGAAGAGCGGAGATGAAAGTATCGAAACAAAGTAGCAACAACTGACAGACGTCAGCTTCTGCCTTCCATTGAAAACAACTTGTAACCAGAATTTAGGGCTGTGACTAACAATTATTTTCATTGTAGATAAGTAAATCTGTTGATTATTTTCTTAATCAAACAGTTGTTTGGTCTATAAAATGTCAGAAAATTGTGAAAATTCATATCTGAGGTGTTGAAAGCAGAGAAATTAGATTCCATCTCCCTATTTTTTTTTGATTATCAAACCAGTTAATTTCATACTTGATTAATATTTGATTAAACTATTTATCTTTGCAGCTGTAAACCAGATGCCTTGTACTGGTACTCTGAACAAACCATTAGACATTGTCCTCAATGGAGCTCAACATTGGGGTTCTGGAAGTCAAAATCCCATTTATTTATTTAGATTATTAGTCATAATCATCAAAGGTAGACTCTGCATGAGCTATGGGATTGTAAAACGATGTTATATGGTCCTGTGGAAGCCACAAGTTTGTATGGTATCAACCTTGTTTTAAGAAAAACATGTTTTATTTGCAGTGTCATGGAGAAGTACTACACTATCCACAGTCCATGTAACAGGTCTCTGACCTTAACGCACCCACAAACATGTAGTTCTGCTAGCAGGCTGGCTAGCCTGGTAGCAGAACTACATGTAGCAGAATTATAATAATGACAGTTAAATTTACGTAGGCTCAGTATCATTCGCAATGGCTTATGGGATGAGTAGTTCCTTGCCTCTTTAAATAATTATGTACACAGTCTTGTATCTTTCTTTTTCACTCCAAAATTAGGGCAGCAACTAATGATTATTTTAATTATTGTTTAATCTGTAAACTGATCATGTCTTCAAATGTCTTGTTTGACCACAATCCAAAGATATTCAGTTTACTGTCATAGAGGACTAAAGAAATCATAAATATTCACATTTAAGAAGCTGGAATCAGAGAATTTAGACTTTCTGTTTTGTAAATAAAAAAAATGGCTTGATTATCAAAATAGTTGGATTAATTCTGTAATTGATTAATAATCAATTAATCGTTGCAGCTCTACTCTGAATTAAATCAAATGTTTAATGGTCACGATTCATTTTGTAATCAGTTGGCTTTGTTCCAGGGTTAAAGCTCTTTATGTAAGGCTTTTCTAGGATTTTTTTTCCAGAACTGGAGTCGTTGAATAAGTGGGCAGTCACTGCTGAGCTCTACGTGGTATGTTATGACCAGATGTCTAGAAAGTCCAATGTTTTTGTCTCTGCCATGTGTTCATACCATAGCTAAAGCTACTCTGAGCTTTTAAGTTTTGTTGAAAGACAAGAACCATTAAGGAACCATGTGGCATGGAGTTAGAACATGTGAATGTAAAAATTAGTGCGGTGGTTGAAAATAAAGAATGAGTTGTTTTAAATTACTCTCACTTCCCTACACTAACATGGCACCCTGACACAAAAACAAGATCTTCTGAATTTATCTTTCCCTCCATTTTGTCTCCCTGCTCCTCTCTATTCCCTCATGTACGCTCTACACCACTCAATCACAGTTCCTTCCCATTGCCTTTTGCCAGTGCTACGGCTCTGTAATGACAATCCCAGATGTGGCTTAATAAATAGTCAGTGGCCTGATGATTGAACCCTAGCTTCACTCAGGGAAGTTCACTGGAGATCCATGTTTCAAGGCACCAACAGATGAGCCCGCTCATTCTGAAATGGAAGATGTTTTTACTCTTTGAGAAAAGAGCGTGCAGGAGGCTCGGGGGCTGGGAGAGAACCATACTCGCTGCACGCCCAGAGAGTATGGTTCGCATTAGAGACACATCATATTTCATGTCTTTTTTATCAAGAAGATGGTCAGGAGTACAGGCTGTGTGGAGCTAGCGAGACCGCAAAGCTAAAAATACATTTATGTGCCACGATTGAGGCTACAGTTGTACACCCATCGCATGCATTGAAATGATTTAGTGTGGATCAGCGTCAGCAGCATCAGCAAGCCTAAAAACACACAGTGTGTATTTACATGGTCATATGTTATATAAGCCTGATGGGTCCCTGTCAACACTGACCACGAGAGGCAGATCTGGAATAAGGACGCATAGGACAGTAGCTTGAATTGTAAGACAGAGTCAAAGAGGCTGCACAAAGACAGACATGCATGTCTATAAAAGCCTTTCATATGAGCTGTTGGTGACTCAGACTATTTGTTCATGGTGGTCATGGTTTATAGTGAACCTATGTGTAATTTCTGGCACGTTTTCAGTAAAATTAGCTTTGTGTACCCCTCAATATTGCCTGCATCTGACTCATATGCAAGCTGCTATCATCTGTCCACTTGAAGGTGGGCTTCACTCTCTCTCTTCAGTGTCTTCTTCATGAATACTGAACATATGAGGTGATGTCTGCATGCTAATCAGTTGTATTACCCAAATCTGCTCATTTATCTCTCTTTGCCTCATTTACTTTTTTCATGCTTGGGCCTCATTTCAGGAGGCAGGCTTTTAAAAAGCAAGACAGCCTTCACAGGTGGCAGAAATTATTCACAAACCTTTATCTGAGTCTTTGATTTTTACTGAAACCCAACTTTTTTTCTCTTTAAACCCATCCATTTCCTTTTTGGCAGTTTGTCTTCACTAGCAGCTTCCAGCAACTTATTTTATGCACCTTTTGAAGTATTGCATTAGAAAAGATTTATGGGATTTCATGTGTCCTTGTGTGGGTTTTTGCCTTTTTCGAAAAAGAGCTAATGCACTCAGTGGAATTGGAAACATCTTTTCAGAATAAGTTCTGACACAAGATTTAACTCACATACATCCATATGTATTAAAGCTTATACCACCAACCTCTGACATAATGCTTTGTGTAGCCTAGTTTATTTGCTACACAACGGTTGATGTCAAACATTTGCTTCAAATTCATTTGACAATTAGATGGAAACAAGGCTTCTTACTTTGCCATATGAAATATGTTTGTGGCATTTTTGGATCCTTGACCGTGACTCAGTGATTCTCCTACATACTAGCTGAGCTAAAAAACATTAAAACAAGAAAAACACCAAACAACAAAAAGCTCCTTATTCCCATAGTCAAAATCACACATCACAGGTTTGTCCCCAACAAAAGTGGGAGTGAGACTATGGTATCCTTATAAAATATTTTACTGGAATTTGAAACAATCAAAGGCTTAGAATTAACTACCCTAAGGCTGGCATTAGAGATAGGTCTGAACTGATCCAGTGTCAGTATGAGGGCCCAATATTCATGCAAACCATTCATTGGCATCCACATTACGATCTTGAGTTTCTATTTGTAAACACTCCACTAAGAGGTGCAAATTGAGAATAGCATACTTTTTTTTTTTTACTATACATGTAATATATTGTTACGCAAATGTGGCTGGTCTCTCAGCCTATGAGCTGCCATGTCACAAGCCAAAATCCTACAATGGTTGAAGGACGCTGTTATCGAAGTTACATTACACAAACTACACAAGCCTTCCAGACTGAAGTTCAGTTTCAGTCTCATGTAATACTGTTCCTCCTACTACTACTACTAACCTTAAAGGTATTCGATTTACACAATCACCAAGCTGGAACCAGAGAAAATTTGCCAGCTTTGCTTGATTAAACAACTGTAGGCCCCCTAATTGACTTGTATTGTTTCAGCTTTGAGCAGCATTAAAAAAAAGACATGAAGTCCATTTATCATATGTTGAAGTCTTCTGGCCAGCTGATGAATGTAAGTTCAACACTCTCTGGCCTTTTAACTCATTTGGGCCAGGTGATGAGAGCGGTATACAACCAACCAGTGTTGGGCAAGCTACTTGGAAAATGTAGTGAGCTCAGCTACAAGTTATTCTATGTTAAATGAAGCTCCATTACACTGAAGCTACCCACCAGAGAAATGTAGCAAGCTAAGCTACAATAAAATGACAAAAGTAGCTTAATTACATCAAAGCTATTTTTTTTAAGTAAAAACAAAGTATCTATGTATCTGTCTGTCTGTGTTTAGTAGTATATTTATTAGCCCCCTTCTGTACTAGGAGCCATCTAAACAAATATCAAATTATTTATTTAAATCGACCACAACAATTTGGTTTTGTAGAGAAGTTCGTAAAAAAAAATAAATACCTGCACAAGTCATATTTCTGAGTAACATAACCTAAAGTTATACTTTTCAGCTTCTCCTGTCTTCTCATTTTTCCTGCCTAAATTCCCTTCACACAGACGCACATGCACACACACACATGTGCGCGTGCACACACACACACAGAGTTTTACACTTTTTGCTACCAAAGAACATGTTGCTAGCTAGTGCCATGTTAGTTGTTGGTGTTTGCTGACTGAGCTGTGATGATTAGCTTAGCTAGCGATTGTTGTGTTGACATCGGAAAATAGCTGAAAATGTGTCCTTAAATTTGTTGGACATCTTGAATGTTGACAGGAGCTTTCTTTAGGGTTGCACAGTGAACTCCGGGACATGTAACTGTTCTGTGAGGACTCAATAACTAACATGAACTTGTTAAAGTTTGGCCATGGAGATTCACGACACTTACACGTCTCCACCCCCTCCTCTGCCATTATCTCCTGCTGCGCACTTTCCATCCCACCGATCAGACAATTTGTGGGCATCTTTTTATACCCAGTCTATGGCGGGCAACAGCAGGAGGACATGTATGTGACGTCACATGGAAGAGATGCATTTAAGATTTAGAAATGTGTGGGGAAATGTAGCTTCTGTGGACACTACCGCGTGATTTGATCGCTAAAGTAGGTTAACTACTGAAAAGCTACTTGATGTAGAAAACAGTGACATTACGACCACGTTACTGAGAAATGTAGTTAAACTAGTAACACCACTACTTGTAACGCCGCTACAGCCCAACACTGCAACCAACCATATATACAACCAAAATAGTGAGCTAAAAGCTTTGCACAGTACAGCACATGGGGCTCAAATAAAGGACACTGCAAATATTTCAGCTGTTTATTTTGTACGACAGAAGGTGGCATTTTATGTGAGTATAATCAGTTTGGACAGGGCCTTGGATCTTGCTCTGCTCCTCTTGGCTGTGAAGTATGAGAGCACATCCATCTTTCTGTCTCCCTCCTGGCTGCCATCTCTTTAACACCTCTTTAACACCACCTGTGACTTATTTCACCTCCAGCTCTGGCCCAGTTTTTGAGCGCCACCCGCTGCCTGTCCTGTTGCTTGATGGCCTGCTAGTGGGTCAGTTTCCTCAACATTTGCAGTAGAACAGTGAAGGAGGGGCAAAAGTCTGGCTTACCAGGAGCCAATACTGAACAATAAGGAAATGTAACAGGGTACACTTATGGGTGGGAGTATGGCCTGTAGTCCATCGATCCAGACTTACATGAAACTGTTCACAACAAGGTGTGTGGATTATTCTGAGTGACAGATTTTTGAAGAGATGCTGGTTTTGAATTTTTCAAATGTGTTTTTCGCTGCCATTACATTCGAGAGAAGGCATCTCCAAAACTTGGCAACTCACACCAAAAACAAATCTATATAGAAAAATAGCATGACAGGCCAAGGAAAAATCAATATTTTTGAATTGGGGGTGAACTGTCCCTTTAAAATTTAGCCAGAATGCTGTCTTTTAACCTTATTGCATTTAGAGGCTTGATGATAAGCAGATATAAAACTAATATTTTCCATTTTTACCGCTCTGAAGTGTTGTCGCTGGTTTCGATGTAAGATGGCTGTGTGTCTCTTGTATTAGCCCACACCGCAGGCAAACCTCTGCTTAGCAGAAGGCATGTCTCTCATTGAATCAAATCAGCCAATATTTGTCCTCAGTCACCATAAAACAACATGAATAAGAACCCAACTGTGTGTTTGACAAGCCACTTACACAGCATACCATGTGGATGAGGGCATGTTGAATTATGCTATGATCTCAAAGCCACACAATTGCACAATGGGGTCACAATTCACAAAGCAGGTTCAAAAAGGGTGTTACGTGTAATAAATCACACCATTGTTTCGTATCCCTCAGTTACATGAGACCCAACACAGTGGATCTCTTTCAACTAGTCAGTGCCCCTTTTCTGCCATTATTTCTCACTCATTCTTGAGAATCGGGATAAAACTGTATCTTGAGGGAGTTTTGATTTATTTCAAAAGATCAAACTCTTGGCTACTAAACCTTGTAGCGGGCCAATTTCTTTGAGATTACATTTTTTATTAAATGTAGACGTCAAAGATGAAAAATCTGATGTAGTCTATGTCTTGCAGAGTTGACAAAAATGCTTCATTTTTTTAATTTCACAGCATACTCTAAATGTTGTTTTAAACACATTTTTAAACCATAATTCTTTTTAGCTTCAATTTTAAAGGGCTATAGAGTCAACATGTTATGGTTGAGACGTAGCAATATTATTTAATGAATTTCTCAAAGAATTGAACAATTGAAAAATTGAAAGCTTACCCATGCTTTATTAATTAAATCATGTGTTCGTAAAAATCTGACAGAGTTGACTGAAATCTGGGAGACAACTTTAAAGTGACAGAATTTTAATAAAAATTTGATTTTAAAACAAAGTTTTAAAGTTTATAATATCATATTTTGTATACCTGTGTTATCAGGAGGTATTGCTAGTTTCAGATTCTGTTGGCTTTTAACACAATTTTAAAGCATTTAAAGTTGTGATTTCTTCTCTGGGACAAGGGTGTTTTCTGGAGCAAACTAAGTACAGAAATGAAAAAAAAGACACAAAAAGCAAAACATTGCATAAATTATATATGTGTTAGTGTTGGTATATGAGTAATAATTTTTTAACAGGACATGATTTGTCCCAGTTCTCAAGAATGGGTGTTCAAGTAGGGAGTGATCTTTTTTTGGTCATTGCTGACACAGCAAAAAGGATAAATCTTAACAATGGGAGGTGATCTTCACACTGCAGCACGAGTCCTTTAAGGGTTGTTTGACATGTGTACGAATCTGTCATAGGGGCGTGCAGTTACACTAGTTTGCGGTGAACATAAACAAAAGCCGGCTTTGCGTGAAAACTTTGATTTTGTTTAGGGGAGACTTTCAAGGTGGGGTTCAAATGCAGCATGATCTCATACTATACCTGGCCTCAATTTGCACACCTGGATGCAGTTAAATTCATGTGTCTGTTTCCCCGTGTGTGCATATGTACGGAGAAACGTGTGCACATGCCTTGTGCGTCTGTTTGTTCAAACACAAACTCTGACACCCTCTTAAGAAGAAGTCAGTGTTTACACGTGGGTGTGTGTTTGTGTACAGCACATACACCAAAATGACTAAAAGAAAAAGACGAGGAGGGGGTGGAGGGTAAGAAAAAAAAATGTTCCCATGGAAGCACTGTGAGCTGTATGGTGCCCTCAATTTGTTTGGTCGCTCCTGTCAACCTAATGAGGTGAGTGAGTGAGGGCGGCCTGGTGGAGGCAGAGGTCAGCCAAGAGCCAGCACTGCCTGCCAGGCTGCTGTGCTGTGAGGCTGTCGCCCAGGGCTCGACTGCAGCTCTGGTACGGCACAGCCCCCTGGCAAGGCCTGGCACACAGCACGCCCATCTGCTACACATGAACACACACAGCCTGGCGAAGGCACATTTACACTCCTGTATGTGTGGGCCACTTGTCCATGTACAAAGTATGTATATTGGCACATATTGTACATCTTGAAAGCTTGAAAGAATGCACACACACACACACACACACACACACACACACACAAACACACACTATTCAGTGTTGGAGAGGTTTCCTTCTAGCCCCCACAAGACCTCCATGAGGGCGGACTGCCCCCACCAGCTGCCAGTAGAGCACTCAGAATGGATGCTTCAGTGCATGCATCAATATGAGCAATTCTTTTAATTATGGGTGTTGTGCGGCTGGTGACACTGTATTTCCTGGACACGGTTCCAGTTATTGGGTCATTCTCACACACTGAAACCAAATCTGTTCACAATTTAAATTCCTGCAGAAGTTAAAATCTATTTTCTATCTTTTTTCCCTTCTCTGTATGTGGTGTATAGCATGTGCATGTGTGTTACTCTGGTTTGTTTTCCAATGTTATTTAGCGGTCGATAGGCATATTTAGTTGTACAAATTGGGCCTATCCACTATTGGAGCCACATGTTGTGCTCAGATGCCGTGGAGTATAAATGTCAAATTACACTCCATAGTGGGGATATCATATCTTCAGTGCATATTTGCCTTTTACAGTTATCCTCTGTATGATAGAGTTTCTTTGGCTAGAGAAGTTACTTTTGAATGTGTATACACTAATCTGCATGAAGTGTAGCTATATTAAATTAAAGCTGCTACAAGGAACTTTTAAATTTTGTTAATTTTTGAGGCCTCTGCCTCCACCCTACTAACCACAAAAAATAACATCAAAATTAAAAAATATCTAAGTACAAATCTCCTTTTGCTTCTTGTTGACTTGCTAACAGACTACTCACTTTAACTTTGTGTGGAAAAAATTAAACACAGGCTCATTTCATCAGATTTCATGGAGAATTTGACCTGGTGGGAGGCATTAAGAATACAGAAATAGCCGATCCTCTCGCAGATGGTCTTGTTAGCTTATGTGGGTCATATGGAGGCATCAGTAATTAACTGAGACTGTTTGATAATGAGCTAAAAAGTCCTTGTAGTAGCTTTAAGGTGCTGTTGAATGAGCAGCAAGAATCCAAACCAGTTCATTTGAATTTGCAGTGGTCTCCTTTGCAGTGTTCTGGAGTGAATCAAGCCCCAAATTCCTCATGCCCCGACACTCAACGCCTCCGCAGCCCTCAGACTTGCAGCCCTGAGCTGAAAATGAGTCGCCACACCTGCTGGATGTTGCAGCTGTGGCTGTGACACTGAGTCCACAGAAATGGAGAGAGGTCAAAGGTTGCAACCTCTCCTCCTCTCAACCACCCCACCCCCCACCCCTAGCCCAACCTGCCCTTAAACCCTCAGGGTAATGTAGCAGCACCATTGTCGCACATGTACACATGAACACACTCCAATACACATAGCTGAGGGTGATTTGACGCAGAGGTCAAGGTCAGGGAGCAGATGGGGGCTCTCCGTTTTGACCTTTGCAAAGGGCTTGATTAGCGCTGTGCTGGCGATGCCCTCACTACCTCTGACAGGATTTTACCCAGTTACAACTCTGCCTCCTCAGCTATTCAGTAGAATGGTAGACTATATTCTAGGGCTAGGAAAATGTGATTGATATATGACATTTATGTTTCATACACTACCAGTCAAAAGTTTTAGAACACCCCAATTTTTCCAGTTTTTTATTGAAATTCAAGCAGTTCAAGTCCAATGAATAGCTTGAAATGATACAAAAGTAAGTGGCGAACTGCCAGAGGTTAAAAAGAAATGTTAAGGCTACCCAAAATTGAATAATAATGTCCATTTCAGAATTATACAAAAAGGCCTTTTTCAGGGAACAAGAAATGGGTTAACAACTGAAAGGTGTTCTGCAGCAATGGGGGTTGATCAAGCCTTGAAAGTTGGTGCTACCAATTCCTACAGGTGTCCCAACTTTTCTTGATTCCTTACAACCCCCTCTGTCTGCATAAAAGTAGTATTTTAACACACTATGGTACCATACCCTCATGAGCATTATTTGAACAGTATTGTACTGCAGAAAGCGGTGTGTTGCTATAAAGGAGAAAAAGGCAGTTAACAATGGAAGAGAAGACCATCATAACACTTAAAAATGTAGGTCTTTCCTACAGAGAAATAGTAGAGAAAGTCAAGGTGTCAGTGAGTACAGTTTCCTTCACCATCAAAAGGCACTGTCACAAACTGGGAGAAACTCTGACAGGAAGAGGTCTGGCAGACCCAAAGCCACAACAGAATCAGAGGACAAGTTTCTGAGAGTCAACAGCTTGTGTGATAGGCAGCTCACAGGACAACAGTTTAAAGCACAGCTTAATAGTGGTCATAGTAAGCAAGTCTCAGTTCAACTGTTAAGAGAAGACTTCGAGTTGCTGGTTTGACAGGTCGAGTTGCAGCAAGAAAGCTATTGCTAAGACGTCAGAATAAGAAAAAGAGGCTTGCCTGGGCCATGAAACACTGCCAATGGACTACTGAAGACTGGAAGAAGGTGTTATTGAAATCTTCAGTTCATCACACAGGATTTTTTTTTGTATGCTGTCAAGTAGGCGAAAGGATGGTTCCTCAGTGTGTGACATCAACTGTCAAACATGGAGGAGGAAGCGTGATGGTCTGGGGGTGTTTTGCTGGATCCAGGGTAAGTGACTTGTACAGAGTGAGAGGCACCCTGAACCAAAACGGCTACCACAGTATTCTGCAGCACCATGCAGTAACCTCTGGTATGCACCTAGTTGGTCAGGAATTCATCCCAAAGCAAGATAATGACCCAAAACATAAGTCCAAGCCATACCAGAACTACCTTAGGAAAAAAGAACAAGATGGTAAGCTTGAAAACATCGAGTGGCCAACACAGTCTCTAGACTTAAAACCCATGGAGCTGGTTTGTGATGAACTGGACTGAAGAGTGAAAGCAAAGCAACTTACAAGTGCCACACATTTATGGGAACTTCTTCAACAGAGTTGGGAAGAGCTTTAGTGACCGGTAGTGTATATTCATTTCATTTGAGGAAGGCTAGAGTGTCATCTTCACTAAACACAGCTCTAATGTAGTCTTGTCTTTCCAGAGAAGCAGAGACTTGTGGAAGTTTAATTTACATACTTCATGTGCCTCTTGATTAATTTGCTGTCTGTTTCCACTACACTTTGTCATATTTGCTTTTGGCGATACACCAACCTTTCCATCTTAGCCAAGTGTTAAAACATTTGTGTGATATGTCTTTTGTTCTATATTCATAGCAACTAAAAAAAAAGATGGCTTGTTTAGGGGTTAATTTGTTCAACTGGGCAGGTCAGACCTTGGTACAGGTCAGCATGTCCTCATACCTATACATAAGACTAGGTTGGTAACCAAAGACTCCCAAAACAACATGCATGACTGTTTTTTCCCCAAGATGGCAAAGGCATGACCTGCCTTATTCTGCCTCTGATTGACTAACCTTGATATTCTTACACTAACTCTAACCAGTATTACTAGTCATGCATAAACCTATCCAACCCAAACCTACAAAGGTAATCAGAGTCGGCTTAGGGCTGGTCATAACTTTGCCATCCTGAGGGGGAAAAAAAGGCAACTGGTGGAGAGTACCAGTGACAGGCGTACCAGACCACAGGTACTTTACACAAATCCATGTGACAGTCATGTGGTTAATATCAAATCGCAGTAGTTTGGTTAGGTTCAGCCACCACAAATAGTTAGGTTGGGGTCAGGAAAAAGTTGTGGTATGGGTTAGAACATGTATGATCGTAGTCACTGGACAGAAGTCACATTCGTAACATACGTACCTTCAAACTTGAAATAAGTCAAGGTTGACTGTTAGTTTCACAGGAGACTTGACCCCAGTCTCCTGGCTTAAAGTCATGTTTGTTTGGAACATCCATCCATCCCAAGCACCTCCTTACCTGACCTCTCTCACTCCTTATACTATGTCACCTGACTTCCTCCTATGCCCCTGTCTTAATTACTACAAAGGGGCACGTGTGAATATGGGTAGTACTAAGCTGGTTGTACAGATGACTGACTGTGTTTCTGGTGACGATGAGCTGTTCAGGTAGCCTTAAGGATGGAGCCACCAGTCAGTCAGCCTTGCATTCTGTATTAACATGGGTTAGCTGAGAAGCTGTATAAATTTCCAACTGCACATATTTATATTAAATCCACAACAGTTCATTTTTGTCCTGATAATCTTATCATATTTACTGTCTATGTTCAAGTTATTGGGCTGTCATCTGTGATGGTCTCTTAATGGATTCATCTTCTCATCTGAGTCTGCCGAACGTTCTTTTGCACAGACACCCTTCATTCAATCTGTATTTTGTGTTTTTGTCTTGTGACTGACTTTTAGTTTCAAGGAATGTCATTTGTGATAGAAATGAGCCTACTGTTGGCCACAAGGTTAACGCAGAACTTGACAGTTTGTGTCATTTTTGGATGGTGAAGGGACAGTATGTAATGGCATAGCCAACATCCAGCTCTGCCTGGGTCACTCAATACTCTGCACTGATGTTTTTGCCTGAAGATTTTTAGGGAAAATCTCTGGATTTTGAAAGAAGAAAAAAAGTAGAGAAGAGAAAGACATAGAGCTTGTTAACTTAATGAAACACTCAGAAGATCAGTTGTTGTTTTACTGCGGTGGGAGCCAGAGGCCGAGCCAGCAAGTGGTTTGGGTTCATGTCAGGGTCTCCTCTTTCACAGCATAAGTGCAAACGTGACAATGACGCCAGCTTCCACTGTGAGTGGCAGACTGCTTCCTCATCTGGCTTATGATAGGAATTGTCATAAGAACAGGTGTTGCAGGCAGCTATTGGACCCTATATTACAACATGCATTGGATCATCTTATGTTATGTAACAGAACAAGTATTTTTGAAGGAAGTTTCTTCTCAATAATTCATGTCATTGCATGAATTTAAACAATATGCCTTTTCAGAGACTTTCAGAGATTTATTATACTTTACAGTTTGAGTCCAGAGCTTTTCCTTTACTCTCGAGTGCTGAGTGTTGATGTGAATTCATGAGACACAATCTGAGAAGTTATTTGCTGGCTTCAGTTTAACGCAAAGTTTGGATTGTCTTTTTCACTGACCCTCATCCAGATGTGATCAAAACTGATACAAGCGGACTGCAGTCACATCTCACGTCACAGGCGCCCCATGTGCATGCAGTGTTGTTAGAGGGGAGATGTGGACATTACTCACAGGCGGTGACAGACATAGACAGACACATGCGCTGGCATGCAACAAACGCGGGAAGTTGACTGCGAAAGAGGGAAGAAGGAAGAACTCAATACCAGTGACTGTTTACAGTTGCCACAATTGCAGCCCACCCCTTCCACACAGACACACACATCCCCACAGTCCCACCAGGCAAATGCATCTGCCAGCGAAGATCCGGCCTGAGCGAGAGAACACTTTCCCAGAGATATCAGTGACGTACATATGTGAGCAAACACACTCACAAGCACGCACTGAAACACACACACACACACACACACACACACACACACAAACTGATGTCGTGTCAGTCACCGTTGGTTTTCATTGTTTTCATTTCTTGCTGGATTGCCTGTTTATTTTAGCAGCCTATCCTCAGGGAGCCAATGGTGGTCCAGTGAGCCATTGAACCCCAGAGGGCTCGTTGTGCTGCCCTTCCTCTATAGCATCAATGTTTTCAAGACGTCCTGGACATAAATAATTACACAGAACATCATAATTTATGCCTTGTATGCTGTTTGCATAACCATAGATGTGATGCATTCAGTCTTTGGTAACACTTTACAATTTGTACAGAAAAATGTGAGTAGTTACTAAGGTACAAGTAAGGAACAATCTATTAATTAATGAATGATTAATGAGTGGCTCCTGAATAAGTCTAATAATTCTATATATATACTAGATAATGACTTAATAGCCAGCAGACTGAGAGACGCTATATTAGTGAATCATTAGGTAGTGAATAGTTCATAAATAACTGTGAATCAAAACAACCACTTACTTGATGATTTGTTCTTGATTAATAATGAACCAGCATCTGAGCAACACAAACTAGTAACAATTAACGGTAATCGCTGAGGGTGTTTTTGACACATTATGTTGGCTCATTTGCATACATACACACTGCACTCATGTCCTGAAGGGATCCCTAGATTTGTGAATTTGTACGCCTTGTTTCTTTATTGTGCACATGTTAACAACAGCTAAAATTAGGTGCAGTACTCAGTACCTACTTCAAATAAAGTTCTTAGTAATCGGTTCCTTGCACATATTCAATTGGACAATTCTCTGTCTGTCTCCCTCTCTCTCAAAAACACACACACACACATCCTGCAGCAGTAATGTGCACAGCGGCTCATCCAGTTTGCTCTGTCCGCTCAGCTGATCGGTGCTCAGAGCACGCCAAAACACCCTGAAACTGTGAACTTAACTGAACATTATTTTTTTTGCACAGTGCAGCCAAACACCAGACTAAAAGAACACAATATAGACCTACACATGTGGACTGGTATTCTGTTAAAATTCACTGTTACAGTATTAAGGGGAAAAGAGGGAGAGAATGAAAAGGAGCAAAAGGAGGATACAGACTTCACATGAAATGAAGCTCAGGAAACATAACAGCCACCTCAGTAATGGCTCAAGCTCCAAACCAGCACAAAAATTACAGTTACTAACATAAACCACCAAGCCCTCTAACCGACAAATAATAACAAAACGTAACATTAGCGTTTTGTAACATAAAACGGCAAACTTAACATGCCACTCAGTCGAGCATTGCATTTATTTTCACCAAATGCATGATGGGAAATGTGGGCAGTTGCCACAATAGTTTAACGATTATAATTTAAATGTCTTTTACTGTAACTGCTGCAAGGGAATTTACAGGAATACCCTCTTCCATTTTATAATGGCTAGTCATTTTTCTAGTTATTCAGATGAAAGTAACAAAAATAGTGCAACACATTTCTCTAATCATTGTGAAGTAACTTTTTAAAGTAACTTGCCCAGCACAGATAATTTGTTACTCTTTTTGTGCCACCTTAAATAAACCAATACATCATACTGATGTAGTTACTAAGTAGTACGGTTGGGTACGGTTCACAGTTGAACCCATATGTTTTAGCGTGTTCAATATCATGTTGGTATGGATTTTCAGATGCAGCCAGTTGCCGAGTGTTGGGTAACACTAGTAAAAATGCTAAGCCAACCAAGACCATCATGACTGTAAAAACCCGGTCATCTCCAACAACAACTTATCCAACAAACTACTTAATCACCTGAAAATGTCGATGAAGTTGTTGATGGCTCGCATAAGGTGTTTATGTCTCTGAAAGGTTAAGTTACACTGTTTAGATGCTAGATGCTAGCTGCAGATATGCTAATGTTAGCTGCTGCTTAGCTTTCAGGCTGTGAATCACAGTGCACTTCTGAGCTTTCACATGAACTGAATTTTGTGTTTGTTAGATGTGTTGCCCAGCTTTGCATTTAACATTACAAACATCGCAACAAATGTTGTCCATGTTTGGTTTTGAAAAGCCCTCACTCATTCTGCTATGTGACTTGAACAAACTCCTGCTCACTTCAACACTGCTTTCTCTCTTTTTCTTTTCTCACCCATATGTGCTCCCTGATATCAGAATTTCGCCTAGATTGATTTAACATGAATTACCTTTAAAAGAACCAGTTTGGTACCCAACCCTGCTACATAATCCCTCATTTCTTCATGCAATCCTTACCACTACTTACCCTAAACATGATGAGAAAGTCTGACTTTATTAACTCATCATTATGTACTATAATCTCCTCAAATCAGTTACTCAGGAACCATTCAGTGACGATTCATTAATTATTAGATCATACTTCACTTGTTCCTTCATAATTGGTCACATTTTTAAAGTGTTACCCAGTCTTTTTGTGAGCTGTGAGTTGGGCAGCTAACAACCCAGACATTACCTTCTTTCGCACTGAGTCAGAAAGTTCTCCAAGGTTGGACTCGCACAGTATGAGCAGCCTGCCCTGTTCGTGGCATAGCCAGACACTGTAAAGAATGTGGCAATGAAAACCTTTGATCAGTTTGAGAACTGTAATAAGCATTTTGGGATTTGGAGTATAGGAAAGTGGCATTGGTATGTTTTATGACAGACAGGCAGGAGGGAGGGTCAGGGAGGATGCCAGGGCAGGTAGGGTTGGACACAAGTTCACACTCGGGTTCTGGACCAGGTGGTGAACAGAGTCTAGACGCTTTGTAGGCAAGATGAGAGGTTCAGTGTTTGCTTTCCACCTTTGAAACCAATCTGTGCATCTCTTGTTCCCTCACTTTTTCACCTCTTTTTGTGTTTTCTTCTCCTCACCTCTGACTGTCATCGAGGAATTTAGATTGTAGCTTGCTAAATCTGCCTAGAGAGTGTAGGGTGTTTTGGTATCAACATAACAAAATTCTCATCTATGAAAAACAGTACAGTTACAGGCTTGGGCAGGCCTTTTGGAAACTACTAATCACGTACTAAACATATGTCTTTGTAAATGCTGACTGATGTGTACATATACAACATATATAATAAATGTCAGCTCAGAAAATGTTGTCCTCATATGTAAGGTAATTTATTTGACAGTGCAGACCACTTTCTTTGGACAAACCCTGCAATATAGCTTCCAGTGTATGAAACGTTTAAGGAAAAGGATAAATTTAGGGATGAAATGAACTGTGTGGTTCAGCTGATAAAATGAGTTATGCTAGTTAAAATAAAAAAATAGTCTTATGAATGAGTACAAATACCATGACCACAAAAATGTACTGTAATTTTTAAGTTTTAGTTTACTGAGAATATATTACACGTTCATACCTGGAAAGTGTGCACAACATCTGACATCTTTGACTCTAAGCAACTGATCAGCTCAACTATGAAGACAAAGTCGCGTATTCGACTACTGAGCCCTCTCCTACCATAACATTGTGATTTAAAAGCCCCCAAATGTGAGTAGATTTTTTAGTTTGCCGAGTAAAATCTTATAAATACAATTAAAGCTTTGTGAGGAGAAAGCCAATAAGAGTTATTTATGAAAAAAAAATTAGCATCACAGCGAAGCAATTGAAATGCTGAAAAGATTTATTATTCTAATTATTGTTATAGCTCATCGCCGTTGATTTACTAAAGAAAAGTGCTTATTGAATCACACGATATACTGTCTTAATTTAGGCGCAAATATAAAAATTATTTTTCAGCTTTTTGCTGAAGAGTGTAATAGAAAGACAACAACAATCTTATTGTCTATTGCAATGTTTCACAATGGACATCATCAAATGCCACTTTAGTAGACATCACCCAAACCCAGACTGGATGAAAGTCTCATGGCTGTCCATCCCATAGTTGTTTAGATATTTTATGTTTGTTGACCAACAGGCAAACAGATACTGATATCCATGACAAAAGTTAACTTTTGTCATACTGGAGTCAAAGATAAATTTGAGTGTCAGTACGCAGGAGCCACATTTCTCAGAACATTTTTAAACAATTAATAAATGCAGTAAAACTCAAACAATTTAAAACACACCTTCAATAAACCGAAAAGGTCAAAGGTCTTGGGGGTTAATAAGTGCAGATTAATCATGGTTGCATTCTGGCCAGGTTCATCAGTCCTTCCTTGTGCCCTATGTTTGCTTTGGCCATTCCCCCACTCCATGGCTTAACACTGCACTTTTCCAGAGCAGGTGCGAGGGGGTGCTGAGTAAGCCGAACATGTGGATTTTTGGGGGTTGGTCTGGGATGACCACTGAATCCCGGCTTCTTCCTGCAATCAAAGCCCTGACTTTGGGAGAGCACAGAGTGGGAGGAGGGGATCGTGGGCCACATGCTACTCATCCACCTGCATACTGACAGGCAGACAGGCCATGTCACAACAATCCCAAACACCCCTGTGCCCCAGCCTAACCTTAGCCAACCCCCTCCCCACCCGAGCTAACCCCTGCTGACCCCTGCAGCCATCTGTTACAGGGCTCTGGGATGTGTTGATTGGCCAGGGGGGAGTGGGGTGAGGGGTGGGGTGAGGGGTGGGGCTGAGGTAGGAACTGAGGGGCTCCTGGATTGGTAATGGTTGACTGAGGAGCTTTGAGGGAATTTGGACTCCAAGCATTACGGAGCTCAAAGTGACACTTTGCACAGATTTTCCGTAAAATGTCATTTTTAACACCTGTTCTGCCGAAGCGTGTTGGCATGGCCGTATATCTGGAAGGATCGCACTAGGTCATTTTGTTAAAGACCACAGCATACATTCACAACAGCTTGGGATGAGTGCTGGCTCATGTTACAGTGTCACATCCATCTCTGCCTGCTGTCTCTCTTCACTGGAGCCATCAGTGCTGCCATAAAACCCATCAGCAGGAGGAGGCGAAGGAGGAGGAAGACTGCCCACTCCCCCTTAAATACAAACAAACAATCAGTTTTCTGAGTTTCATGAGATGATCTACAAACATTTCCATGCGGTTTGTTGTTCATATTTATTATGTTTTGGGAAAATAATTTCAGAGCAATGATCTTGTTTTCATGGGCTCCCATTTTACCAGATGGGTAGGGTTTACCGCACTGAGAGTGTATGAAAATTGTCCTCTCTAATAGGACTGTGCAAGATTGATGTTGATATTGATTATATTTGTTACATTCAAGTATGAATTAATGTAACAAATGACCATACCATCCTATTTGAGTTTTCAGTGTTTCCAGTTTCCACTGGTTGTTGTACTTGTTGTACTACTTGTTGTACTTGTACTTGTTAGTGCTTTAATGTATTACTGCTGTGTTAATATGTACATTGCATTTTACTGCTGTAAATCTTTATGGTGCTTATTTTACTTTGTTGGGAAGTTACATCTACAGCAATAAATCATATTCTATAAGATCATCATAGAGAAAATGTGTATATCAAGATGTATATTGCAGAATAGCCTGAAAAGATAAAATCAAGATTACTTTTAAGTCATATAGCCCAGCCCTACTCTTTAAGTGGGATAAAATAAGCCATATAAAGAACTGTGATTTGTGCCCCAGGACTCTGTTTCAAGGAGTAAACAATGGCAGTCCCAGAAAACTGGTCTCTAAAAGTTGGCTCCCGTCAACCTCTATTGTTTTATCCACCATGACAATAGGAAATGGTAGGATGACTTTCTAAAAGCCAATTTTTTGCTAGTAAAAGTTGTAGTGCCACATAAGGTAGGGCGATGTCTAAAAAATTTGCATATTGTGATGGACAATGATACTGTTGCTGGTCTAATGGCATCATCCATTATCCCAACCCTAGTACCACAGTGTTGTGCTACCTTCATTTTTCACCCCACCTGTTGAAATTTTAAACAACTAGCATGTGAAAATTAAACAACTATAGAACAGGTGTGTCTGCTCTGTTATGCAGCTGAGCCTCCTTCTACCAGAGACATCAGGTGGCTGTCTTCCCTCTGCCCATTTCTGTCCACATTTGGACGGAAGAAGACCAGTCTGTCTCTCCCAACCCAATACTGCAAAGTGCTACTAAGGTTGACCTTTGCCCTGACTCTCTTGAGCTATTTTTACTGACATGCGTCTGACATGTACCCAGTGACCAGTGATTCACCCCAACTATGCTCAGTCCTCTGCAGTATGAGAGGTAATGCAACACACAAGTAACACATGAAAGTACTCAGATTACACAGATAATACCCAGAAAAATTCATCAAATGTAATTTTGGATCTGTGACCAAAAAACATCAGAAGACACTTATTTACTTACTTTTCTTACTTATGCGTAACTTCTCCTTTGCTGGCTTGCTAATGTTAGCCATTGGTAAACTCTACATTCAGGAATCCCCTGCAGCTTCACTGTCTAAACCAGGGGTATTCAACTAAAATTCAAAGAGATCCAGTTAGAGAAAATTTCCTAAAGCAAAGGTTCGGAACATCATAATGTCTAACTTCTGTTATGATTTGATGAGTGATATATACTGAAGTAGTGTAGTAGTTGTATCAACGTCTACATCAGGGGTGTCAAACTCATTTTGGTTCAGGGGCCACATACAGACCAATTTGATCTCGTGAGCCGAACCAGTAAAATTAAAGCATAATCTATCGATTATTCTGCCGATTAATCGAGTGATCAGATAAGAAATATTGCGTGTTCTGCATTTTTTTCTATTACATTACTTTTGCTTTATTTAAGAACAATGGTAATATACAAAAGAGAAGATAAAACAGGTCTATTAAATGAACAACTATAAATTACTAAAGTAAAAATACTCAGTAAAGTAACTTTACTCTGAATGTAGATTTACTTTTACTGTATTTACTTTACTTTTTACTTTTTCAAGTACAAAGGTAAAAGTAAAGGTAGTAATGTCTGCAGAAACCACAAACAGAAGATGGAACTAACTCTTTTAACTGAAACAGTCACCAGAATGTTTTGTTAACATGTTAAAATCACAACATTTTTCTTCTGGAGCAGGACAGACGCTCCCAGACCCCCAGAGGACAGAGGACTGGTTTACCAACATGACACCTTTTTCTCCTCTTATGAGTTTGCAGGTCTGTATTTAGTCATCAAAAAATACCAATAAGAATACCAAGTACAACAACAGAAATAAAAATTTTGATTTTTTAAAAATATTTAAATTGTAATTAAGTAAAAACACTAATACCACAATGTAAAAAAAAAACAAAGTAAAGAATGTGAGTATTTTTTCCATCACAGCAGGTCAGTGATCAGTGTTTCAGTGACTCTCTGTGGATCAGTGAATTGTGTTTTATTTATGGCGGCCCGCCACAGAGTTTACTTTTAGAAAGTATTGTATTTACCTCTTAGCAATAATGCAGCTTAATTATACATCCCATAGAAGCATAGCACAAATATAAGCCATTAAGATACAATCATTCATATATGAAACTGAATACTGACAATTTTAAAAC
The DNA here is from genome assembly GCF_056507025.1 of Lutjanus erythropterus. Lineage (NCBI taxonomy): Eukaryota > Metazoa > Chordata > Actinopteri > Lutjaniformes > Lutjanidae > Lutjanus > Lutjanus erythropterus. The sequence goes on along the minus strand of NC_139324.1, from coordinate 1,390,910 downwards.
CCTGAACTTGACTGCTTTTAGAAGTGGTAAATAAAATGTACAAGAGAATGAACAAAACATGTGCCTTTTGAAGTAAACTGCTACATTTAGATGTTCCTGCTCATCAAGTTAGTGCCATAAGAAAATCCAAAAAAAAAAAAAAAAAAAAAGAAAAATACGTGTATACTGCCTCTCAAATTTTTCCACCTTGTATTTAAAGCCACTTTTGACCCTTTGAGGCTGCTGTAGTTGATCAGTGTGGAGGAGTGCTGAAGCCAGAGTAACAGACTGAGTTTAAGTCAGCAGCTGTTAGTTTGTTTTCACAGAGGGAATATATGACTGACAATATGAGCACACATGTCCTTTTATGTTTATCATGTGAAGTCAAATATGAGTGAAGTTTGTTTAGAAAATCTTACCATGATCACAATGCTAAAGCAGTTAGCATGTTAATGGTAATTCCCATTATGTGTTAGCATCAAGCTAAGCGATAATACTCATTGAAAACACAAGGTGGCACCAGTAGGATGACATCAGATTTCATTCCATATATTCAAGTTTCATTCCATATATTCATGGTTCATTCAATATATTCGGGGTTCATTCCATATATTCAAACTTCATATTACATACATAATAATTTCCTGAATGGCATGCCATTATATATATATATATATATATATATATATATATATATATATATATATATATATATATATATATATATATAGTCTAATATGCACTCTCCTTTAAGCTCCGTTTGGTCTCTACCACCTCCTGAAGAAACTATCTTTCTTTAGTTGTTTGGTATTTGACTTCCTCCATGAGCTGGATGCTAACTTTTTGTGTCTGCTGTTTGGAGCTGGGCAGGCAGTGTGCCATGGATTTTGTCAGTGCCTGTTTATGAAAAAGGCAGCCTGTTGCAGCTGGAAACAAGGTTGAGAGCAAAGCTGAGGACTGTAAAACAAAGAGTTAAAACAACAGAAAATGTTCAGCGGAACTTAGTTGGAGTGCAGAGTTGACGGGTTTGTCACTACATGTGACTGCATTCACTTTACACATTTGGTTAATATTAAATATAGACTTGTGCAGCTTTAAAAATCTGCCTCATAAAACACCAAAATTGACTTAATTCTCCAGGAACTGTCTTTCATCAAAGCCATTGCATGCCTATTAGACAGCGTGACAACATTATTACTACTGTATGATGTGTGTGTGAGCAATTTCACCTTCGTTATTTATGGAAAGGAGACAGAAACATCAAGAGCCAGAAGCAGAAAAATCCAGGCCAGTCATGTATTGGTGCTTTTGCAATAACATCCTGGAGGTTGTATTTTTAGTTTTAAGTCTTTGAGTCAGGGACATGAGGCGGGCAGCCCAGGAGGGCCCTTACTGTCCAGATGGTGACAGCACTCTGATGGTTTTGCCTTTGAGGCGCCAAGATGGAAACATTTGGAATAGGAGTGAGTCACACGTACCGGTCACAGGATGGACAGTCGCTCATGACTCCAGAAAACACACACACACGTATACAATTTGTGTGTGCACATGAACACACACTTGCTCAAGCATGCAGAGGATACACACTGTGTTTGTATCACACACTTTTTAGTTCCTTACCAGTGAATTGTAGTGGCCACAACATCCAGCACACAAAGATGTACTTAATAAGTGCAACCTTGTAAATACACAAGCTGTACACACAAATATTTTTCTCCTGTATGTTTTTATCATCTCTTTGTGGGCTCAGTCATTATTTCATTGAGGAAGGAAAAACTAGTGCCTTAGATGTCATCGAGAAAGTGATTGAATCCCAAACAACAGGGATGCAGTTAGTCATCTATTGACAGACTAGAATCTACTTGTAGACCATTTGCCTGCATTTTTTTTTTTTTAATATACTGGATTATATCTGAGGAGGATGAATACAGTACACTATATACATTTGCTTTCTGCTTTCAAGGTTTACACTCCATCTGGCGAAGTGTAAACTGACTTCTCTGTGTATCCAATTGGAGGCAGGAGGCCTGACACTCTTTCTCGCTCCAAATGGTGACATGTTTCCATGTGTGACAAAGGGCAACAGGCTTCAGCAGGAAACGAAGCACCTGTTGCTCTGGTCTGATTACCACAATTTGACAACCAGAGAAAATTATGGATTTTTCAGATTTTCCCTCCTAGTCAGTGAGTTAGTAAACTTTACTTACGTTGCACTTTAAAAACACCACCAAAAAATACACATTAAGTATAACTTTTGAAAAATACCAATCAAAGACTTTGAGGGCGGCTGCTCCAAAGTCATGGAGCAACGATGACAAATGTTCATCACCTTTACTTTTTAAGCCTTGAACTTGAACTAAGCTAAAGTGCTGCTCTGGACCAGAGATGCAAAGACAGAAATAGTATGACACACACTTGGTATGCCACTGCAAAGGTCTTGCAGGGTGGATGGATGTATTGGAGACTGCAGTTTGTGTCCCATTGCCTACCCAATAGGGTTGAGTGATATGTTACAATCTTCCAATCAGCCATCATCAGCCCAACAACTGGCAATGGCCCCCACACAATGTCAAGAAAGGAAATATTCTTACACCTGTTTTCCTTATTAAACAGAAAAATACAACCATACACTTTCTGAATTCAAGTTTCTCACGTGGACTGAACCAAGCCAAACTTAATTGTCCTTTAACTCTTTCAAACTCGACACAAACAAAATGAAACTCAACAAAACATCATCATTTGTCTTTCCACTGTTCCAACAAGCACCAGTCTGGTTTAGCCAAAATAATCCTTTTATTCACCGAGTTGCATATGAAAGTTTTCTGGCTGTACACACTGTTCTTCCCCGCTGCATCTCTCTGCCATCGCTACTGGGATAGCTTGAGAATCTGTGACTAAACAGCAGCTCTCGCTTGTTCTTCCATGGATCATTAAATTAGCTAAACAGAGTTTGAGAAAATGGCTGCTGTGTCACAAATGTTCTCATATAACATAACATAACAGTACACTACAATATGTTTCTGGAAATGATTTAGGTGAGAAATAGCCAACGCTTAACTCACATTTGATCAGCACTACCTAGTTTGAGAATTTGAGCTGAGTTTCATGAGCCTGGTGCGTTGCACTCGACTGATTAATTTGAAAAAAAGTTGAGGTTTAATCACGATTTTGCAGATTTAGACACGTCGGATGTCAACTCACCATAACATAGCCAACATGCTCTGCCCAGCCAGATCTCAAGCACTCCATGGAAAATGAAAAGGACTTGATATTCGTCAATGGATCAAGTGTGTCTGCTATTAGTCCCCAGCTACTTTGAACATTTTATCTGTGTTGAGAAGATCTGTTTAATTTGAAACTATTTAAGACTTCTTTGCTTTCTCATAATTATATAGCTATCAAGTTCCTGTCCCTGTCAACAATCTTGGAGAAAGTTGTGTCCATACTTACAAGATTGTGTACTTTTATTCATGTGCCATCCAAAGGACTTACATGAGAGTTTGATCTGCCATCCCTATGGTTCACATATAGTTTGGGTAGGTTATGCAACTTTTACTAATTGGTTGATGTGATGTAAAGCTCATGCCCATAATTAAGGTAAGTGATGTCCATATTCACATCAGCTAGAAATGAAGTATAAAAACAGAAAACACAGATGAGGCTCTCTGTTAAAATAGCAGCAAAAGTCAAGCAGTGATAGGTCCATAATCAGATGATCAAAAGCAGTTTTCTGCAAAACGTACTTGGCAAAATGGTTTTGGAGCTGATTGATCCACAAGTGTACAGCAGTTGGACAAAGTCTGAAAAATGAAAAATGTGTCAAAAGAGACACAAAATAGTACACAGAAGCAAACACAGATTAAAAGGATAATCCCCCTGTCACCCACCCTCTCTACCCCCAAATAGAGCATCTAATTCCCCCCCACCCACCCTATATTGTCATCTGGACCCCCTGTGGAGAACAAATTACCATTTTCCAGAGTCACAGCTCTATTCCATGGTGTAAGAGAGATGAAAAGATTGTAATCCTCCTCTCAGGAAGCATTACACAGGACTTCCAGTGGCGTTGTTACATTTTCCCATGAACTAAAGCTTGTACTTTTTTTTTTTTTTTTCAGCTGGTAAAGGTACATTTAGTGAAGGAACAAGAAGTTGCACTGTTTGACCATTTGATGCAGACATTTGTGTGAGAGACAATTTCAAGCATCAACTTGAGACGTCAGCTGAAACAGTCAGGGTCATTTGCAGTGGTTGTGTTTTGTAACAACAATACACAATGTGTGCACCTTTCTGAATTAGAATCTAAAATGAGTCTAACACCAGAAAGAGAAATAGATCCAGCGTCTAGGAGCTGAATATCAAAGAAACACAGTATACAATTAACATTAATAGTAAAATCATAGACCAGAACACTGACCATCTTAAGCACAATTCAGATGTAACATAAACTGGACAGTTGTCAGTGGATTTATGGCACGCTGCCTCTTTGACTTTATTCTGTCTGAAAAGGAAACACTGGCATCAAGTGGCCAAACATATTATTACACAAAGACAGAACCTAAACTGCACGAGTACAGTAAAGTAACTGCAACCATCAGACAGTTTAGTAAAGCGACATCCAAAATAAAACCAACATAAATCAAGTTTTGATATTTGCTCATGTTATTATTGCTCTCACTTTTTCCCTTGAAACCATTTTGCATTTTAAAATATTTTTTTAAAGACATGCAGTAACTTAAATTGAATTTTTTTATTATATTTTTTACCATTGAAATTGCAATCATCTATCTATTCTGTTACCAAAGGGGCACAGAAAATAGGATAATATTTTTTTCTTTCTTTCTTTCTTTCTTTCTTTATTTATTTATTTATTTATTTATTTATTTATTTATTTTGCCATTAAAGGGACAGTTTGTTTGTTTGTTTAAACTTAAGTCCTTTAAGTTCACATTTAAAGCTCAACAAGCACAAACTGGCTTCTTATTTGCTTAATTTGAACAGGATTAATCAGGAGTGTGTTTCTCGGAAACACATTGCCCTGCCTAGTTATCTCAAAGTGTTTTGAGTTCATGTTTCCCCTCACCTGTAGTGCTGTCTTTAATAGCTTGTTTGATATGTCTGCCTTTCTTTCCAGTGCAGTGGAACTAGATGGCATTTGACTTGTGATACTTAAAGCACCAAAAATAAAGTTTGAAAACTCAACAGCCTTCACCAATCACTTGCTAGCTAGCTTGCTATAACAAGAAAAGATGAATGTTCAATTTTAGCTCAGATGAGTTGGAGGGAGGAGAGGGAACCACACTGCTTGGAAGTTTTCTTCACAATTATCAGCCCTGGATAAAGATTTGAATAGATATAGCATTTCAGTCAAATTCAAAATGAATCATCTTGGCAGTCAGTTTATACCCATTAATAAAATATCAACATATAGTTTGAGTAGACTTGTAATCAGTATTTTGGGTGTTCATGTGGTTCTCCATGTTGATTGCCATTGCCATACCCACCTAACATTAGCGCTGCTGCTATTTCTTCAGTTCGGTTCTATAAAAACTGAATTCCAATCTGAAGATAAGATAGCATGTTTTCTAATTGTCATCCTAAACTGAGATATGATAGAATTTTAGACTTAGGAAGGTCCCCTGATCAACACCCATGGTTTTTATTACTTCCTTTAAAATACTACTGCCCCGTTTGTACAAGCATCACTATTGTTCCATAAATATCTTAATGCTATATTTGTGGGGGTTTTGCTTGTTTTGTGTATCTGTATGTATGTGTGATTCAATATTAAATTTGGCCATAGTTTCCAGTGCAGTATTCTTAGTGTGGTCCCCATGGAAAAAAGAACTAACATGTTGCTGACAACAGCTGTCAAAGAATTGCTGAGATAAAGATTTTTAACCCTAACCCAGCCAATATTATTCAAACCTATACTCAAGCCATGACTCTACATATGAACTGAAACAACAAAGTAACTGAACAACTGTTGGATGAATTGACGTGAAATATTGTACAGATGTTAATGAACCCCAGAGAATGAGATCTACTGACTTTGGTGGTCACTTAACTTTTCCTTTAGTGCCACCATGAGGTTGACATGAGTTTTGAATTTTAGTAAAATGCCTCCACAAAAATTGCATGGGTTGCTGTGAAAGTTGGTACAGACATGTCCCCCTCCGAACGAATTAAAATTCCTTAACTTTTCTTTGAATGCCAATTAGGTGTTAAAATCATGATTAAATATGTTTGTCAGCATTTTTTTGGTCAGTTTTTTTTCCATGACTAAGATGAAATCACACAATTATCATGACACAGTAACTGTGGTATATAATATGCAATATTGTTAACGAGGGTGGCACAGTTGTGCAGTGGTTAGTACTGCCGCCTCACAGCAAGGTTGGGGCAATACCTTTCTGTGCAGGGTTTGCACATGCTCCTCAAGTCTGTATGGGTTCTCTCTGGTTACCTCCCACAGTCCAAAGACATGCTGCATAATATGTTAATTGATAAGTCTAAATTACCCATAGGTGTGAATGTGAATGAGTGAGTTGTTATTTGTCTCTATGTGTCAGCCCTGAGATGAACTTGCGCAGCCTGTACCCCGCCTCTCCAGACCCCCGCAACCCCTCAAGGATAAGGAGGATGGATGGATGGATATTGTTAGTAAAAAAAAATAGACAAGACTAACGTGTAGTTTAAAAAAAAAAAAAGTTTCCTCAAATCTCTTTATTTAGGCTGAGTCATCTCAGTTTTCATTTCCTCTCATCAGGAAAACAATATACAGCATTTTAGCCTACTTTATAAATTCAACAAAATAAGAGCATTTAGGCAGAATTAAATATACATATTTAAAAATGCTAATATTTTTTGTATTTTCAGCCTTACAGGCCAGTTCACCTCCCTAAAATGTTTTTTATGCTTTTAGCTGCATTTAAAGCATTTACCTTCTAAGTCTAATTTTCATTAAGAAAAAATAAGGATCTCACTCTTGAATGTTCAGTGCACTTCTCTCACTGTGTAGTCTCACACCCTTTTTTGCTTCGTGAGATATTACATTCTCATGGTTTTTATGTTCTTTCCTTTTATCAGTTTGGAGTTCTCAAGTGAAGGAAAAGCAACCTCATTACATCACTGAAATGAAATGAATGACAGTGTTGAGAGAAAATTTAATAGTGTCACATTCCTGCAGCCTTCATTGGTCATGTCTGCATTTTTTTTCATCATTTTATTAAGCTGGTAAGGGTACAGAAAATTGCTGGCTATAAAACTTTATTATAACAATTTGAAACTTTCATAGACTAAAGCGGTGATGTCATGAGATTGTACTACCAATGATCCTGGTAGTTCAAGCCAGACTGGGCTGTATATTTTAAAAATAAAAGTCATTTGTTGCTACTCTACTGTAGTTCACAAATTATGGCAGTAACAAAGACAAGTCTCATCCTCCTGAGGCCATATTAACTTCTCCAACCAATTAAGTGACGTGAGATTGACTTTTTTAAAATCCATTTTTATATGAAAAGGGATATTGTCAACATTTAAATGTAAGGGCTAGTTTCCATCTGCAGTCATTTGCTTGATATTGCCAGACATCCTAGAAAAATAAAAATATTACAACATATACACTAATTTAAGACTACATTGTGATAAAAAAAAAAAAAGAAAAACATATTCAATACAGTTAAACAACATTAGTGAATAAAATCCAATAGCAGATGATACCAGTGAAGTATCAATACATTCATGTTTAAGGAGAAATCTGTAATATACTTACTGTATTAAATCATAAAACATGACACCAAAGCTACAGCTGCAGTGTCCTTTGAAATTTCTATTCTGGTCTATAACTTGTGTTGTGTGAGTTCGCCTGTTTCACGTTTATCTGCACTCAAATTGATATCAAATGAGTTAGTGTCTGTTTATGAGTCATAAGAAATCATTAACTATCATATAGAAGGAGTAGGTGTTTATAAAAGTTAAATTCAGCAATATGTTAATGGAGTCTGGCAGGCAGTGAGACAGGCAGCGTGTGTTATTTCAGAGCAGTGGACTTTAGTTTTCAGGTTAACAGGCTGAACTATACATTGACAGACAACTGACAGTGGAGGACTCGTTTCTTGTAATAGTCAGTTCACAATGTTGCATGAACTTCGGCAGTGTTCCTATGTTCCTGCCTTAGCTTCCTGAAGTCTGGGGAGGAGGGGGCGGCAGGAAACAACTTGTTTCAGCCATAGATAAGATAGGATTATAGATAAAATTTCAATTTATTTAACATACAGTCTATGGTTCAGACTCACTTGATGCATTTATTTTTACATAAACAACCTCCTTTAAAGGTGGATAAAAATAGCATCAGTGCTGACACTGTTATTTCTCAATAAGCCATTTCCTACAGTTACACTTAGATGAATGATATGAAAGGAAATGATTGACTGTGGTCCTGCAGTCAGCTGATGTGATACATTTAAGGAAAATACGTCCAGACTATTTACAGTTTTCCTGAGTAGATGAAACCAGACGGAGGAGGAGGTAAACGATGCATAATCTAGTAAACCTGGCATACAATTTTTCTATTTGTAAGGTTTTATACTTCTCTAGAATATGGCACTGACGAAACCTGAATGGCTTCTTGTGGTTCCAGTGGTTTATAGGCTGTAAAGTGTGCATTAAACCAACTTAAAAGACAATAGGTGATGTTGGACCGAACCACTGAGTGGAAGTATATCTTAGTTGCTTCAGCTGATTCTGAAATTTGCACTGCACAGAACTGCACTTTACTTTGGTGGTTTGGTGGTGGGTGGGTTTGAGTCTATATGTACTTCTAAATATTTAAAGTCTTAAACAACTTGTAGTCTCTCCCCTGAGATTTGAATAACTTCCTCTACATCTACGCTGTGGAGTGGTGGAGTTTTTTTTTTTTTTTACTAGAGCTGGGAAATATTAATATTTATAATTATAAATAATATATCAATTTTTTTTTTTAGATGTTTCTATTCTGCAACATGCAATTTATATCTCAGTATACACAGTTTTCTAAAATAACATATTGTTAGGGCTGAATGATATGTACAAAATCAAATATCACAACATTTTTGAACAATTACCTCTATATAGATTTTGTGACAGTATTGCAGGGATGACTATTGATGCTTTAACAAATGTTAATACAATGAGATTTTTTCTAAATAATCATCAGTAGTGTAGATACAATAAAGTGGGTAAAAGCAAACAGCTAGAACAGTCTGGTAGGTTCAGAAAATTACATCACTGTACTGTAATGCAGCCTTTAAACCAATGAAAACACAACAGATATCCAAAATCTAAGATGACATCTAGTCTCATATCGTATTATAGTATTGATAGTATTGATATAATATCGATATATTTTCTAGCCCAATTTTTGACATATTCAAATAGCACATTTGTGCCAGTGATCAAGCTCTACAGAAAAAATAATGACTCACACACACCACAGGGTTTGTTTAGTCAACGCTGGAGTTAAGTCAAACCCTCCGAAATAAATGGAGAAAATAGGTTGTTTGTCCTTAACCTTCCAAAACATGTAACATTATAACCATTACAAAAATTATTCATATGACTGTTTCTGATCTGCCATCGTTAGGGTAAAGTTTGTCGTAGGTCAAGGGATTGAAAAACTGCAAGGTTACGGAAAAAGTGAATTGGGCTGAAAAAAAACTCATTGGTCAAATTTGGAAAATTGTTTTGCGACAAAATAACAGTTTTACACTACGTCCGCTTTCTTTTGGGCGATCTAATAATTCACAAGACCTCAAGAGGTTCTCATCAGGAAAACGTAAACACATTTTGTCATTTGAACCAACAATCAGTGATGGGTTTATCTGGACACTAGTCTCTGTTATGGAAAGTTGTTTTGTTGAGTCTGAAAAGCCACCAATGTTTGAGTTGAAATAAGTTTTTTTTTTTTTTTTTTCCTAACCTCAGCTTTGGTTTGCACAGTGGCCCAGTTGTGAAGGCTGATTGTCTGTGCAGTAAGTTACCATGGCCCCACTCAGGGAATAATTGGATCCATTTTGTCCAATCCTGTAGTGATTTGAGGATTGTGGACATATCCTTCATGTTACTGACTGGATCAGAGTCTCCATGGTTTCGAAATCTGGCACTGTGAAAGAAACAGTGATGAAAAACTGAGCAGAAACCACACTGACGCTGACTGTGAATGTTCACTGCAATAGTCTGAATTTCAACATTCATTATATGGTCCTTTCAAAGTTAGTGCAACACGATTCATCATCAGTCCACTTCAACACTTGAGAGCTGAATTCGATTTTTTAGATGTTTTTAAAGTTTTACCATCAAAAATACAACCACAGTTCCAAAGTTTTGATACTGTGTAAAATGTAAATAAAAACAGAATGCAATGATTTGCAAAAACTTTTCAACCTATATTAAATTGAATACAGCACAAAGACAAGATACTTATTGTTCAGACTAAATAATTTAAAATTAAAATATTGACATTAAATTAATCACCAACTATTCTGATAATCAAAATTCTCTGATTTAAGCTTCTTAAATGTGAATATTTTTGGTTTCTGGACGTCATCTTAAGCTTTGAGAAACACTGATTGATATTTTTACCACTTTCTGACAATATAGACCAAACAACTATTGATCGTTTAATAAAGAAAATAATCGACTGATTAATCGGCTATGAAAATAATCATTAGTTGCAGCCCTAGTAAATATACCCTCATTCTGGTTTTTATTCCTGCAACTAGTTCCAAAAACAGGAACTGGGATGTATTTTACACTGTGTTCTACCACTTTTTCTTTTACCAACATCCACTGAGCATTTGGGAACTGAGGACGCTAATTGTTCAAATTTTGAAACTGAAATTCCTCCCTGTTATTTCTTGATACTGGACTTCATGTGTTCAGCAGTCCGGGATCTCTGTTGTTGTATTTTGTGCTTCATAATGCACCGCACATTTTCAAATGGAGACAGGTCTGGACTGCAGGCAGGTCATTCTAGTACCTGAACTCTTTTACTACAAAGCCACATTGATGTAACACATGCAGAATGTGTCTTGGCATCGTCTTGGGACGTCTTTGTAAAGCTCAGGCCTTAGAAGTCAACAGCGTTTCTCTATGTTGTTGATGTTTATCTTTCTCTTTGCATGGTCTCTACTACAGAAGTACAGTGACTGTGTTTTCTGACAATGAGTTTCCAAAGTCTTCTTGAGCCCATGTCGTATCCTTTATACAAAAATGTGGATTTTAATGTTAAATGCACTTTTTAATGTAGTGATACCAGAGGGTCAAAGGTCCGTGTTGTTTTTTTTCCTTACATCTTCATTTTTTAAATGATAATATGGATTGTAGATGATGATGTCCCAAAATTGCAACTGAGAAACGTTCTTAAACTGCTGCCCTTGTGTTTTTTCACAAAGTGGTAAACCTCACTCCAGCCATGCTTGTGAATGACTGAGCCTTTACAGGGTGCCCTTTTACACCCGATCATAATACCAGCTAACCTGTTTACATGTGGAATGTTCCACACAGGTGTTTTTAGAGTATTCCACAACGTTCCCAGTCTTTTGTTAGCTGTATCCCAAAGAAAAACATCATTCCAGATAACATTTTGATTTGTACTGTTTTTAATGTGTTTTTTCCATCAGAAATAGTAAAAGCCATACAATGTAGCAAACCAAAAAAATGACAAAAGCTCTATACAGGCATAGTAGCTCATTCATACACATTCTACCATCCAGGCTGATCTGTGAAAGTGGGCAGATGCCACTGGAGTTTCCATCCTGGCTAACAAATGGCTAACATTCAGTTTGAAGAAGAGGATGCCCTCTTTTCACAACAAGCATTTCATAGGCAAAAATACCGATTCTTCTGTCTCATAAGCCGAGTCAAGACACAGTCGTCACATGAAAATCAAAATCTGACCATAACTATCTATGGGCATCTTTTTGGAAAGGGCTGGGTTGAGTAAGACTTGAGGATACTGTGTATGGATTACAGTCAGCAGTGTTAAGGTAACGACGTGACTTGAGCATGCAGGCTCTTGCTAATAAATAATGGAACATTCTAGTCAGATATAAAAGCCCTGTAAGTGCTGTATTTTCTATTTCTGAAGAAGTACACTGGGGTCGATGTAGGCCCCCAAACTAACTCTTATTTAATTAGTTTACAGCATGCTGCCAACTGATCCTAGAGCATCAGGCATAAAGGAGGGAGTCAGTCTCTACTACTCAATCCTTGAATGGGACAAAACTCATTTGCTAAGAAAATTAGCATATTAACATTAAAATTTAAGTTCTGAAAATTCATTTTCTCAGTGATCAAATTACTTAACTCAAACGTTTACCATTTGATGTGCCGTAATCACAGCTAAAACACTGTATTAGAATAAAAGTAATTCTTTTGTATTGATCTTTTGACACCACATGAGGGCAGCAGCTACTGACTGAACTGACAGATTTTCCATGAACAAACTCCAGACCCAGCTCCCTGCCTCCACACATGCAATGATGACATAAAATGGGCCAACATCCGTATCTTCTCTTTTGACAAGTAGAAACACAATGGTAATACTTAAACATTTAAGTGCTAAACTTGGACATTGTTTTTCTTTTCTAGGCAGGTTTAAGTTAATAAAACAATTGTGTTGGCATCACATTAGGATAACTCAAATTTGGAGTTTAGTAACAATAATCTTTCATACAAAATATTTCCCCTCTCTTTAAAAAAAAAACAAAAAAGAAACAAAAATGAAACAAAGCCTCCCTCCCCAAGAAAACAAGAACATTAAAAAAGGAAGTAATGCTGAGAAAAAAAAACATTCAAAAACAACAGTGATACACTTTTAAATGCACACATTTTACACCTTATATATGTCAATGCACTTGACTTTAGCCAAAATAAAAAGCAATCTTTTCTTCTCGCTTTCAGTAATCTTGATGTATACTTTATAATACATGTATACAAGATAACATAGAGCAACAAAGCAAAAAAATAAATATCTTAAGTCACTGTTTGGAAGTTTTTTTAATATATATCTATATATGTATATTTATATGTCTAGCTTACTTTTGGGTAGGGTGTGAGTGTTAACAGTTTTGGCCGGCTGACACAAAGAGCTTCCTTCTACTGACGGAAACTTTCGACACAGAAGAGCAGTGTAGCAGGACAACACTTTTCTATAAAGATTGTCCTCGCAAAACAACTTAAGGCCCTTCAGTGTTGAGGGTATTGAGGGAAATAGTGCGGCTATGTGCTGCACAAACTGAACACAGAATGTTGGCAGATAGGACACTTAAGGACTTTTCACACTGCATATCCTTTATGTTGATGCATGACTATTCTTTAACAGCCTTTAGCCCTGTTTTAGACTGTCATGTTTTAGCCCCAAGTTTTGGATACCTTACAAACATTAGGTCAAGCCCTTGGCTAAAGTTGGGGTTAGTCTACTTTGGAATGGACTGTGCCAGTGTAAAGGCTGTCTTAGTCTTAGTCTCCAAGTGAATACTCTTTTACTGCCTTTAGTCCTGTTTCACACTGGCACCTTTTAGCCCTGTGTTTAGTTTAGGGTTAACACCACAAAATCCGGGCTGACCCTACTCCAGAGCAGGGCCATCAAGCCTTTGGCACATTTAAACACTGGCTAAGCATGACTTTAGCCTGTGTGAAAACCTCCTTAACCTTGGGCTGAGATGATTCTAAGAACAATTTTAGCCGTGGGCTAAGTGCAGTGTGAAAGCCCATAATCCTCTTCTATCAAGAGAGTGTGTGGATGCAATGATTCAGTGGCCATCTTACTAATGCTTTCCTGTGTTCACATGGATACTGTAGATGCACAAAAACAGTCTTGGCTGATGTCGTCAGACTCTAGCTGCACTTCAGAGGAATAACATCTGCTGCATCTGTAGCTACACTACTGCACTGAACGGGAAATGAAGGACCTGCGGAATTTTGGAGAACAACCTTATTTCCAAGTTTGGCTATTTGCATATTTAAGACAGCCTGGAAGAGTTTTATGTTCTTCTTTTTCTTAAAAAGCTCTACATTACAAAAGAAAGTCAGGCACCAAATGTCATCTAGAACAGTCCTACTCATAAAGCAATCTAGAATATTTACACAGACCTCGCCAGCTGCAACCATGTCCGAAAACACTGTTTGCAAAATGGCAACGGTGCAGAATTGACCTACAGTATCAGTACATACAGAGAGAAACAGTTCAGTATTTTTGATTAAGCAGCCATATTTGTTTTACAAAAGAATACTTCCGACCCTCTGACAGTGGCACACTATACACGCCCTGACTACTTTTTTTAAAATCTTTGGTTGACCAGTCAAAAGCCTGATAGATTTACAATCCACTTTTACATCACACAACTTGACTTCTTCTTTAAAAAAATAAAAATGAAACAATCGTGAAAAAATAACATTTGCACACACAATGTCATTCCCTCTTCCCGTTCACATGTTACCCTGCCAGGGAGATCAGAATCGCCTCCCGTCCCATTGTCACACACAGCCACACCCCATCCTGCACTTCCTCTGGTCCATTCTGGAGTCCGTCCAAGAAGAAAAGCACATGCATGCAAGCCGCACACACACAAATACACCACACACACACTCTTTCATTTGCTTACATTCACAAGCACACACAGACACACATGTAAAAAGAGCAGGAAAAATAAGTTGACGCGTAAAAACTAAATGCTAAATTGTCCAAAACAGAAAGTACGTGTCTGTGGTTAAAAGGAAAGGAAATAACCAAAGGCATTATAAAAAGCGCCAGGGTTTGCCGTCAGCTCTCATCGTTTCTGTGAGCCGATCATCTTCAGTACGAAGTTGACGATGGCGTTGGCAGGCTGGTCGGGGTCCAGCTCGGCGAAGAGGTGGCTGACATTGTCGGTTGTGCTTCCCTGCTTACGCGCCACAAACCCAAACAGCCTGGAAAGACAAAGTCAGACATTTATTTGTAAAAACTGCTGCTTTTTACAGAGGAATCCCTATCAATAGACAGTTAGAATTATATATATTAGCGATGCAATGATTGATCGCTTATTAAAATTGTTATAATAAATATTATTATTAAATTAATCGCCAACTATTTTGATAATCAATTAATTGATTTGAGCACTTTTTAAAGAAAAAAAGTCTTGATTCTCTGATTTCAGCCTCTTAAATGTGAATAATTTTTGGTTTCTTTACTCCTCTCTGACAGTAAACTGAATATCTTTGGATTGTAAGTAAAACAAGACATTTCAGGATGTCATCTTAGGCTGTGGCTGTCTGACATTTTAAAACAAACAGTTATTAATCGACTAATTGAGAAAAATAATCAACTGATTAATCAACTATGAAAATGATCAGGCCCTAATACATATGAGATTTACATTAATTTAGATTTAGTTCAATAAAAATGTCTCATATAAAATGTATTTACCCAAAGAAGTTAGTTTACTTGCCATTGCATTTTTTCATGAGCTAGAATTTGTTTAAAATGACTCCATTAACATATTGGCTCAATTTAAGTGTCATAAACAACTACGGATTTTATAAGCTTATGAATGATTTCTTACAACTCAATAAACAACAGACAAAAACTCATTCAGCAAACATGCGGCATTAATTTAATTCATGTGAAATGGGCAAAAAAATTTCAAAAGAGGACACCACGGCTGTGGCATTAATGTCAGAAGTGAGTATCTCATGTTTCCTTAACATGAAACATGTTTCCTTAATCTCTGACATATCATGGTCATCATATATTGCAGAATTTTCCTTGAAATTTAAATAATGGTTGAAGAGACGACTTGTTGGAACTATATGTGTGCATTCATTCTGCACAGTTATAGGTGAGGAAATACAACTTGAACAGCCTGAAGGTGTCACTCAGCGACAGAAAATAAATGAAAAACCTATTTAATCATTTTTACTTACTTTAATTATATCATGTGTCTGATAAAACAATCTTCATCAAAACAGCCTTCTCTTCTCAGGTGTCAAATTTCAGATGCAGTTTCCTCTGTTGCAGCTGTCAGACTGCTGTGATAAATCAATACTCAACCTTGGTGCGGTTCTTTAGTTAATAAGGACAAATGTTTTGGAATGTAGGGGCCAAGAACCCTTTGTAAATATCCCTACTGAATCACACGCTGAACATTGTTTAGAAATGTCAGACCAACGATTGAATTGTAATCCACAGAAGTTTACTTACTTGGCTGTGCCTCCTTCAGGCTTGTTCCACCTATAAACATTTGAAAATGGTTTGTATTAGTATTTGACAGGACTTGCTGGTATATGTTGAGGTTTCAAAGTGAAACACAGGACTCACACAATCAGATTTAGTAGTAAACATAATTTAAGAAATAGTTACTAAGGACAATTAGACTTTGGAACTTCTTCTGATTTCTTTGTCTGAATATTTGGAAGTAATTTTACAACCGAGGAGCATCTAAAACTTGTCATGAATGGTAAAAGTAATGATGTACTCACTTTCTGTCCTGAGGATCAGTATCGCAGAACGTGACAGTGTTGCTAGGATAGTGGCGTCGGAAGAAAAGCCTGTAAAAGCAGCAAATCAAAAGAGAAATTACATTAACGCCAAATCAATTTAAAAACATGGTGAAAATAGGTATTGTGCAGATGATATGATTTACAGTTGGTCAAAATGAGTTAAATCTGGAGGTACTTCATCATCTTGTAATGCTTATTATTAACACATTGATGACCGCTTGTTTTCCTCCAGGAAATCTGTTAGTTGATCACAGCCAATGATCATACAAACCCAGCTGAACAATACGAACTTTAACTGTAACTCGATGCAGATTCTGTTGGGTAAAATATTTGCCCAGCTGGTGGTTATCAAATTAACTTCAGTGTGGTGTCTGACCTGCAGTGCAGCACACAGTGGCACCAGATTGAGACTAGTATGGTTTAGCTCAAAGTTTCACTCATCTTGACATGGTACTTGATTGAAATACTGTAGTAAATAAGACCTTGATCCTTTAATCCTGAGTTAACACTGATTTATTGCCTCTGATTGTGTGCAGCGGCTCATGTTCAGGCTCGCCGTTGAAAAACAAAACTTGTTCAGACATCAGACAGTCTGCAGCGAAATCTCCAGATGTCATGCAATGTTTATCTTGTGAGGCATCTTTCAAACATCTCAAGACGTTGTTAAACAGCGTGCGGGTGGCATCCACACTTACTTCCTCTGGTTGTCAGTCAGTGTGATGCCTTGTGAAGACACCTTGAAGTGCACAACGGTGGCAGTAGGTGGAGATGCGGCAGCCAGTGTCTCAGATATGGCCTTGGCAACAGCCTGAGGGCCTGTTAGGGACTCCATCTCCACTGAGTTGATGTAGAGTACGTTGCATGCTGGGAAGAAGACAGATGCCCCAGTCAGATACCAAAAGACATTTAAATATAACTATAATTGTATTTATTCCAAAGTGAATTATTTTTTAAATGCTATTAATGCCTGTTTTGACCTGTTCATGCGAAAATATTGTTTTCTTCTCATCAGAAAACATGCTGTCTGGAGCAAAGTTTCAGAAACAAATCCACCCAAATCATTCCACATAAAACATTCTGCCTGTTATGTACAGTTCATGAAGCTGGACACTAATGTTAACAGACAAATTCTAAAAACATCTCAATGAGTTCGGTTACACAGGCCTGTCAACAATTTGTCTTAATTTGTGCAGGTTACAACAGACATGGACAAACAAGAAACAGACAGGATGCACATTCCAGATGTAGGTTTCCAAAGAAAAGTGCACAGGGTTTTACCATGGGAGTCAGCAGGGGCCCTCTGCACTGGGATAACAAGGATGTCACGTTGTCAGAATAAGTGAATAATATGATTCCAGACACATTAATGGTGTCTTTAAGGGACAGTTCACCCCAAAATTAAAAAACAAAACAAAACATATCTTCCTAGTTGTGAGCAGTTTCATGTAGGAACAACTGTATCATTGTTGGTTCCTAAAATATTTTTATTTTGGGGTGAACTGTCCCTTGAATGTCAAAGCTGTGTTGGCTGTATCTGAGTCTGACTTATACAGTCATATGACTGCTTTTAATGGTGAGAATGAACGAGAGTGAGTTGATGTTTTACCTGCTCCTTGTTTCAGTCTGTCTGCCAGTGGATTTGTTGTTGCGACTTCTGGCACTTCCTCAATGAGATCTATATAAAATCAAACAAGAGAGAGTTTGGGCATTAAGTTCAGTAATATTTAGTTGCAGTTTCATCATGATTTCCTATGTTGTTAATTACAGGTTCCAGACACACCACTGACATTTTATATGTTCTGTCTACCTGTGATGACAGAAACATATCATAGTCAGTTTTATAAAGAGACCCTGATAGACGAGTGAAAAACTTGTGAAAACAAGTTCCCTAAAAATGTTTTTACAACTGTGAAACAGGTGTGGAAAAAAAGTTTTGTTACAATCATTTTTGTGTTTGTTGTTGTAATACTCATTTTGACCACAAGAGGCTGAAGTGGACCACTACCCCATGTTCTAAATATGACCAAAAGCATTCATGTTTTCTTCCAGGTGAGTTTTAATTCAGTCCACCCAAAACTTTAATCACAACTCTGATCAACACACAAGACTAACTGAACCAATGATGAGAAATAAGTTATGTCCCAGTGTTGAGTTGACAAGTCACCAAATATTGTGTAACAGCTGTTAGACTAGGTCAGAAAAATTAAGAATATCATGTAATTTACATCCCATGGCTTTGTTTTACTAGTTCTGATTGCCCTTTCTTAAATTTATCAGAAATATTTCAGGATCATTTCAAATTTGTAAAACTGAGTCACCACTCTATTAGTTTGATTATAGCTTTTATCTGTGAAATAATTAACACATTATGATCAAAAATGTATTCACTTTCAAATGTACAAACACTACTGAAAACATATTTTAATTCTACTGACCTGTTGTAGGGATAAGTAGCTTGCAGGGTAGGGCCAGTGGTGTGATAGCATGTTGGTAGACCAAGGCAGACAGACAGCCTGTCAAACAGACACAAGACACAGTCAGAAACAAACATGGTTCTCAAACGTTCTTTGACTTCATTCTCATTTTTGGAATCTCCATCTCACGCCGAGAGGAGGTTCTGCTGTCCTTGCATTGTGTTGCTCAGAAACATTTTGTGCGGACCTTGAACATGACATGAAATTCATGCATTATTTTTAAACATCCACTGTCCATTTCAATTCTTTCACATTCAGTAACCTACATTAAATATATTACTTGGACACTGAAACAATGCGCCCCCCTAATAAGTGTCTGTCAGGTTAGAAATGACAACTTGTAGAAAGCTATTGGTTCCAAGCAGCAACAACTGCTGGTGAAAAATGAAACCAAGGCGCAAGTGCCAAGAGTTCTTTGAATGGCCACTTGAGGCTGCCTCTAAAAGCAAGTCAGTCCTCTTATACCACCACATTAAAGTGTCCAACTTTACAGCAGATGTTTACAGCCTGGGACAAAAAAAGGGTTTTGGTCTCTATAACTAATTTACCTGTTTATGACAACTGTACAGGGGGTGATTTTTTATGTAACTCACCCATTAAAATTATATTTAGGCTTTAAGTTATGCATAATTAAGAGCGTGTCTGCTTTTTTTTTTATCATCATGTGGCTTGCCACGTGGTAGCCACTTCACTCTCTCTGCCTCACCTCCAGCTTATTGCCTATTTTTGGATTAGCCGGGAGCTTGCTGAGTTGGGCACTATCATGACAGTGAAGGCCATAGTAACAACACTGTGAGCTTCAAAATGGCTCTTAAGACATGTTTAACATCTATATTAATATACAGTCTATGGTTACATGGCAACTAATGGCACCTCACGAGTGTCCCAGTAATTACGTTCTGTCATCAGTTCTAGTGCTGTTAGCTAAAGTTAGCAATTTTGGTGGTCACTTTATTTTTTTTAGTCTTTATTGGTAGAACAGCTTTAGATTGGCATGGAATGGGGCTGAGAGAGGAGAGAAGACACACAGTGAAGGACCACAGGTGGGAGTCAAATCCATGGCTGCTGCTGAGGACTGACAGCCGTACATGGGCCACACGCTCCACCAACCAAGCTAGTAGGGCATCCTTGCTGGCCAATTTCATGGGACAACTTGATGTATTTTCCTGTCCTGGCCCTAAATCACATCCTGCCTCCTTAAATAGGCACTAGTCGTCAAAACTTCGAGACCCCTGATTTAAGATTGTTGTTATTTTCCTGTGATAACAGTGTATTTTAACAAATGGCATTCCAGTGGTGTGTTGTGCACACTAATCCACTGCCTGTGTTTTATTAGTTATGATGTATCACTGCAGATTGAAGTAATTAGTGTCCACTGTGATTGACTTTATCTACTGTATGTTGCTGGACTCACAATTTACTAAAAAAAAATATTTTTTATTCCATATATTATTATTCCTTCATTCTGCAAAATATGACTCCTACATTACTCAACCTTGACCACAGAGAGTTCTACAGTAGATTCAAAGGTGTTGTGCTAGTAGCGGCTAATGTAACCTTAAGCAAATAAGAGGCACGGGGTACAGACTTGTGGTTAGCTCACCTCCTTCTCATTCCACAGACCAGACTTTCCTTTACTTTTGAACACTGATTTATCAAACTTCATGCAGCTCCGTCTGGAGCCACAGAAGGCTTTATACAACTTTTGCCACATGCGCAGTAGTGCTCCCTAAGTCTGTAAACAGACTAATGGTAAATGTGATGCACTTTCTCTTTAATAATTAATTGTGACACCTGTTTCTGTCCCTGTCACTCCCATGATTCATCTTTTTATGTTGGTTAAATGTGGCTTGCTGGATTTACAATGTGAGAAAATAAACTTTTATCAATGTTTTAAAAAAGCACTCCCATCATTTTCATCATTCTTTTGGTATTAGTAGTTATAAAATCGACTTAATACAAACAGCAAGTGCAGACAAGGACACAAAGAGTGATGAAATGACTTACACCTTAAAGACAGGAGAGGAAGAACAAATGAGGAGAGACAAGACAGAAGTTTACAGCTTTTCCTATTTTAGATTTGGCAGAAGAGCTTTCTCTCTCTCAGTACAAGCACACAAACACACACACACACACACGTCATACAGCTTCTCAGTGTAATTGGTAGGGGGAACACGAGTTAGATCACTTTAGTCAATGCTGTAATTATAGCAGGATTACACGTTACAGAACTTGGACAAGGTTTCAGATCTCTGACAGAAACACAGACAGGAGCTGTCTGAGCTGTCAGTGTACATGTGAGGGCAGCAGTCTTCCACTCACCAAAGTAAGGCTCATTCGGACAGCCCTTCAGCTTTACTCCTTTAGGGCTGCTCTCAATCAGGAAGTGCCTCACCAGCTCGTTGGTAAGGTCACCTGCAACAAAAGAGTGGAAGTGCAGTGAGCGAGCCAAGGTAACACACAGCTGATTAAGACAGACATCACCTCATATCTTTGGTATTAGGATGTTAATTCTGTCTCTGCCCTGACTGAAGACCCAAATAGGGAGAAAGAAGAGCTACACAAAACACTGCAGTAACCCAAGTAAATAGTTATTGCATTTAGTAACTGCTTTGAAATAACCACTGCTGTAAACTACCGTCCTGCCCCCTACCTTTCTTGTTCTGATGCACAGAGGGTGGAGGAGAGGCCACCTTCATCGCCAAGCCGTAAGCCCCCCTGAATGAGTGGCTGTCCCGAATAACAAAGGCTCCAGGCTCCCTCTCTTTCAGCAGGCCAATAGCTGTGACACAGAGGAAATTCATTTTCAGGTCATTTCACACTATAAGGACATAAACAATGAGGGTGATTGGGTTTTAGTAAAATGTATCAATTACCACATGAATGGGTACGAAATTTGCTTTAAGATAGGGTATCCACATTTTCAAATTCCCAAACCGGGACCCTTAAATGTACTGCACGTTAATGCAAACATACGCACATGTGCTTAAGCTCGCGCTATAGGTGTTTTATCAGGATGGAGGACAATTATTTTAGTGCTTAGGACACCTACTGAGTGCACTTGTAAACACCATGGACACTTTGAATGCAGTGCTTTTGTTGCTGGGTACTTTGCTAGTAAATGAATCCTCCTGGAACTCTTTAGAAACAAACAACCTTCCCTTCGGCATTGTTCGTTTGTTTACTTATTAGATCCCCATTAGCTACCATGTTATAACAGCAGCTACTCTTCCTGGGGTCCCCATTAATAACAGCATTATTAACAGCTAGCTGTTAGAGTTCTGACAGATTATGTCAGAAATAGTTACGGATTAGCAACTGCCTTTACAACAGCACTTTGACTGACATACATAGAGACGAATTAGTGATAATTAATGTTGAAAACTGTGACATTTTAGTGTTTCACAAATATTTGGACTTGTGATACCCACATACTGACATTCCATCCAAACCAGGATGTCTGGCCACTGCACTACAAGAAATGAATTTGTCCAATACAAACTAACAACATTCCCATCCCAAAGTCTTGGCTCCTCTTTGTGTCTAGTGCTTAGTAGAAAATGTTAGTACGGTAACTAAACATGAGAATCTATAACTGTCAACATAAGCATCTTAGCATGACATTAACGTTTAGTGCTACAACCACTGTGTTTAAGTAGTCTGACTGGCTGCTACTGAGGTTATTGCTATTTGATATGATTTGTCACAGTTAGTGTAATGCTGAAGTACATCTGCAGTCCCTTGGCAGGTCATAGTTAAAACTTTCACACCATACAGCACTAAGAAACAGGACATAACACCTGCATACACACAACAACACAGTATGTCACAGATCAAGCAGTGTAGGCCAGGGGCTGGGGAGAGAAAATCATTATACTTATTACAGGATCAAGGTGAACTAAAGAAAAGGGGAGCAAGAACTTAAAAAGAACGACCAAGAGCAAAGGAAGAAGTCAAGTCCTGACCCTTTGTTTGAAAAATTGCTGTCAGTCTGCATTTCATTAAAACTACAACCTCTAACATGACACTTTGTTTCAGACACTCCTTTGTTCAAAGTTGAGAGCTTTAGATCCATTACTTCACTATGTAGTTCAATGCCTCAGCCTGTCCACATGTGATAGTTTAAGGAAGGAAAGATGGATGAGATGAGCGCCACATGCAGATGTTCCCTAATTCTCTACATGTGGTGTGGCTTTTCCTCTGGGAGTGCATGGCACTAAGTATACACTATGTGTGCATGTGTGTGTGTGTGTGTGTGTGTGTGTGTGTGTGTGTGTGTGTGTGTGTGTGTGTGTGTGTGTGTGTGTGTGTGATGTCACTGCAGTTGAGCATATGCTTGTATTTAACATGACATAATCCAATACGGGCCATGAGAAAATGCAGATGGGGCAGCCAATAGCCACTGACCTCACAACCAACACATGCGTACAGAGATGTGCATGTATTTTTTTGTGTACATGCATTTATCAAACGTGACTGTAATCTGATGTCATGATTTCAAATTTAACAAAATCACTGAAGATGAAAAAGTTAGAAAAAGTGTGATGAATATTGACTGGTGTTGTCTTTGTGCTTTGCACATCAGGCACCTAAATAACAAGACCTCCACATTTTAAATGCTTCATAGGAATACTGCACTAAAACAATGGTGATGTTCTGCATTGAAAAAGAGTACTATTACTCTCACTATTACTAATCTCATTGTCTCACTGTCTCAAACAATCATAAAAAATCACAGTTTTCTATTAATACTGCTCAACACTAGGGCTGTAGTCAACCAAGGAAAACCATGATTGAAATTCTACCTAATTCAGCCAATCAAGTGGATGATGAGGAAAAAATACTTTAATCTCTAGATTAACTAAACAGCCACAGTGCACTGAATGCCCTCTACCTGGTAGCCTAAATTGGTGCTAATCAAAATAACACAACTTTGCTCAGAAAATGAATTTCTACAGTCTGATCACTTCTTTCTCATACGTAGCTATATTGTTACCTTCACCGCATGTCTGTAAAGTGAATTAGCATTACATACAGCAGCAACACAAACAGACACAAACCGCAGCAACGAGGATTACAGAGCAGAACCAGCTGGCTTCTGTGCAACAACACTGTGCAATACAAGCTTAAACAAAAAGCTATATTTACCAGCATCCAACCAACCACTGTCGTTATTTAGGTGGTCTTCTCTTAACTGTCAACAATAGTCCTACATCACCCCAGTCTACAGGAATAGTCACATGAGCAACATGCAAGTGCCAAATTCGTCATGATAACCTATAAAATAAACACTGAAGCAGCATAAAACATGGCAAAATGTCCTTTTAAGTTTTAAGTTGGATCACAGACAGCTGATATTTATCCACCACTGAGTGGAAAACTTACTAGCAGGCCTTAATCAAGAAAGCAGTCCGGCAAAGTTAAATCCATACACATGTCATCAAAAATAAACTTTTTATCCACTCAGACTTCTGTCCTCCAAGCCTGGAAGCTGATGTAGCAATTGGTGCTAGCACTGTGACATGTTGTCAGTTAGTTTGGAGTGGAGTAAATGTTGAGTAATTAGGCTGTCAGTCAAAAATCAAATACATCAGCTGATGACCCCAGACAAAAATGGATAAATAAGTACAAAGAACAATTGGTCAGACAAGCAAAGACACATCTTCCTTTTATATTTCATGTTACTGAGGTTAGCTGTTTACCACTGTCACTGGGAAACATCATGCAGCTACATGCTACAAATGTTTCAGCTCCAACTTAACTGGTGAAATATGCCTTTATATAATTGTCTTAACATTTTGCCACACCAGCACACACTGAACTGGCCAATCACTAGTAGGCATCTGGCACAACAAAGACTTCAAAAATACCTACACCCACTTCAGTGACATGTGGTCAGGGGAGGCAGGGGAGGCACAGCCTCACCTGTCATCATGGAAAGAAAAAAAAACAAATAATGATAAAATAAAATAAATGTTGATATTTGCCCACTGATCTGTACTAGGGCTGAACGATTTATCGTTTTCTGATTGAAATTGCGATTTCAGACAACACGATCACGTGATCGCCAAAGCTGCGTTTTTTTGCAGTGCTCCTGAGGGCTGTACTACGAAGCAAGCTCAACACAGCCAGGCTTTCTTTACATGATCTGGATCGACAAAGCCTAAAACCACAATCAGAGATAACAGGTATCACGACGGTGGTTATCAACTCACTTTGTTAATCCAGGCTTTCGTCTTCAGACTCTGTGCGCGCTCACATAAAAGGGGCATTTGTTGCGTCATTTCACTCTTCTTCCGCATGAAATGAAGCGATCGCGAGCCACTTACTGAAGTCAAAATGATCAAGTTGTTATAATTATGAGCTGTGGAAAGTATACTAAATACATTATGGCAAAAAACAACATTGTTGCTGCAAATAAAGCAGGAGAAGAAGAATGATGTCAGAAAATGACTGATGGACTAAATGTGGTCTTAATGCTGCTGTTTATTCTAACATGAAAACTGCTTATTAAACAATAAAACTCCATACAGTAGATTTAAACATGATGAAGTCTGTCTGACACTGTCCTATGATGACAGAGATGTGGAGATCACTGAAGTTTTTGACCAAACCAACGTAAGATGGGTGTAACTGATTTAAGACTGTGTGATAAATGATGATGAATTTTCTAATCAGTGATCTGAGCTGCAATATCACCAAGACAAAACAGATAACAGTAAAAAGTATTCAAAGTATCTGTAGTTGCTTCATCATTATTTTACTGTGTGGATTATATACGATGTAAATTTAAAGTGTTAACATGATCTGACACAAACGGGGAAAATGACTCTGCATCACCAAACGGAGGTTACCGTCATGACAGCGCGATGCATACAGTTTGTACCGCTGTTTCATTTTTACATTATATGAATTTGTTCGGTGATATAACGAACATACAGCTCAGCAGCTTTTCATTTTTAATGTCTTCCCTCAGTTTAAAAGCTATATCGCTCATAAACAACCTTGTTAGGACAATTATAAGTTAAAGAACGGCGCGTTTTACTGACGATTTAATCTGAAACTCTTAACATAACCTGCTGTCGACCAGGTTATGAGTTTAGCATAAGTTACCACGGTGATCTAGCAGGTTAAAAGAGAGCCACTTTCGTGACACTGAAAACCCTGGATTTAGACTCAACATAGCTCGCTAACACATTTATCTCGCTTCGTAGTTACACTCCTCTGACGTGCATCACAACCGACAATGCAGCGAACGTCATATCTAACTTAATGAATGGAGCAGACCTGTGTGTGTGTGTGTGTGTGTGTGTGTGTGTGTGTGTGTGTGTGTGTGTGTTTGTTTATTAATTTATTTATTTATACGGATTTAATGTGATGATGTGTGCGAATTGTCTTCAGTATAGTCAGTAGTTTTTCTCTTAATGTTATTTTTCTTTGAAGCCCTCACAAATACCTAGTTTGAATAATTAATAATGATTGTAAATGTTACTATACATTGTGAATATTGCACTGAAGCTTGATTTGAAGAAAAAAATCGTGAATCGAATTGAAATCGCAATATCTGCCAGAAAAATCGCAATTAGATCTTTTCCTAAAATCGTTCAGCCCTAATCTGTACTATAAATTTATTCTCCAGTGTTTCTCCCCTATAGTGTATTTGGCAGGGCGCCCCGCCCTCCCAACAGACGCCCCCACCCTGCCAACGGGACGCCCACACAGAAATTCAAGCTGTAGATTTTTTTTAATTCCATTGTTTAATTTATATTTTAAAAGGACCTATAACATGTGTTCTTTTTATCAAATAAAAAAGCTAACTCTAATTTGTGCGATTTCAGAGTCGGATGCGTTACTATCGTTTCATTACATTCATTACAACGCATTTCTCCTCTCCTCTGTGACGGGCAGGTCACCCCCCTCGCTCCTCTCTCACAGCACACACTGATGCACCAGTACAGACACACCCACCCACACTCATGTGAGAGAGCGGAGGAGAGAGAGTTTCAGACCTTTAAGGTAAAAAAACACCAACAAACAAACAAAAATTGTAAATGGACGACCGGAGGTTCCCCAAGTGTTCGCAAAAATATTGGCGTTTTTTAAACGAACCGTACGTGGTGAGGCGGGGAGCACAGGTAGCTCTGCAGCCAGTGTTAGCCAAAATGAGAGCATCTCTCCCAGCCCTGACCACAGCACTTGTTAATCTCCTGCCCCTGTTAACGTCGCCACGACTAGACCCAAACACACCTGTTCAGCCCTCCAACCGAAGCACACAGTAAAAAGCTGCTTACGGGTCACCACCGTCAGTCTGGCTTTGATCCAGCATGGCTGTCAGACTGTAGATACTCTGCATGGCTGTACAAAAGCGAACTTGGTGAGTGAATTGATTAATGAAGATGGATGGATGGATGGATGGATGGCAGCATGGCGCCAGGATTTTAATTTTGGGTGGGCCACGATAACTTCGGTTGGGCCTTTTAATTACAAAGGTTAACACTGTTTCCAACTGGTAATCTTACTTTAACAAAATCATACTGTGGATGGCGACTAGCACTTCCAGTTGATTATGACACGTTTAAAATCTTTTGAACAGTTTCAGTCTGCAGTTGATATTTATTTAAAATGGCACAGGATATCCCCTTATCTATGTTTTCACTATGGATCATGTAGATCGGTAAATCAATTCATTGAGAAAGCTGAGAGAGCACGCGCGGCAATGGGGTCCTTTGGCGAGAGGGTCCACGCTCATTCCAGCCCAGGCACCACCACCAACTCCCCCGCCCCGCCAAAGCAAAAAAGCTAGGGGAAACACCGTTCTCCATACAATTCCAACAATTTTGATTATTTTTTAATTCAAAATCGCTGAATTTTCGCATTTCCCGTTCAAATACAGGGAAGAGTCGCGCGGTGTGGCACCAGCGAGCTGAGCCTCACCTTGGATTGTGCAATCCCTCACAAACTGTGCTAGCATGCCATACAATTAGAGCGTGTTGCTACGCCCTGACTTTCCATAGTTTAGCTGATGTACATATAATGTATGTGTGTAACGTGTTTAGTCTCCTTGATCGATCATAAACTGCAGAAAAGGGCACGATGTGAGGCAGGCAATACTCTTGGAGTATGGAAGGGGATGCTTGTGAGCTTAGAGAGTCTTCTTCCTACTGTGCAGCCGAAGAGTAAGTGACAGCAAGCTAGCTAAAATCTTACCGCCTATGGTTATTATTAGCAAGTCAAGTGCAGTGATTTATTTATTTTTCCCTTTCGCCCCACCTGACTTTCAGAATGGAAGATTATATATTGAAACTAAAACATTTTTTCTAAACTGGACTTTCAATCAAAGCAAGAGGTAATAATTCATGGAAGATTTTATCCCTCCAGCACAGCGCATAATTTACATCTCCATTGTTTAATCTTTTGAAGTATTTCCACACAAAGTTGGTGGCAGATATCATGTTGTGTGTCTCATTCAGATGGTAGAGCAAAAAGTAATGTGCATGAATAATTGGAGGTGCTTGAATTCATGGTTCTTTGCGCTTGCTAACTAATTAATTAAAGCGCTCGTTGTGTTCGGCCAGTAACACATAAGATCGACAAAACACACTCCAGTACGCATGAAAATCAAATACTAAGAATAATATAGCAGCATTCTATGACTTTATTTTCCTTTAATGTCAAATGCTAATTAAATGTATTACTTCATGACTATTGCTGTTTGACAACTGTATTTTTTCCTGCTTTGTCTCAAGATTGGGGGGTTGACCTTAAATTAAATATGTGTCACATAATGCTGATATGAGATATAAAGCATAACCTGTTAACTGCTGCCAATCAAATGGTGAATAAGCTACTCTGTTGGGTTCATATATTTGTAAATCTGATTCTGAAAGAGTCAGTACCTCACCAGCCATGAACCTCACCGCACGTCACTGACCCACTTAGACGTATATTTGATCAAACACAAAGCAGACATTAAAGAGAAAGTACTGTTAGAATATTTCTCCAAAGGTCAGTTAAGAAAGTCTTTCAGCATCTTACCCTGCTCCCTGGAAATGTCTGGCTTGTACCAGAACTTGGACGTGTCTTGGACAAACTTGACATTCAGCCTGCTCTCAGGGCTTCCATCTGCAACGAAAACAAAAAGAATGTCACAGAACATCACACAAGTGCCAACATGGCCAACAGAGTAAGATATACTTGTTTTGCTGGCTTACCTGAAAATAGGTTTGGGCGGTATTTATTTTTTCATGCCGTCATACACTCTTGGCATTTCATTGAGGTATATGACAGTATTTGTGTCCACCATTGTGACACTGGAATATAAAAGCCTTCTGGAAATGAGCTAGTGAGTCCCTTAGAGTTGTTGTGTGGCAGGAGGCGAAGTTATATTGTTTATATGTTAGAAGATAAAGTGAAGCTGTTGCTGCTGGTCATTGTCTTATATCTCCATGGCCCATTGATTATTTTCTTATCAAACCTGCCCAGTTAGGCAAATCATCTTTATCATCTTTAGGGATGTGATACTGCAAGTAGGCAGGGATGAAAAGAAAAAAATATATATTGGGAGAATCTTAGATTCTGCCTTCTGATTTGATGATTGAAAATGAAAGCTCATTTTTATCGATTTTTGATTTAATATTGAAATTGTGACAACCCTACTGGCGATGGGTGGCATTTTCTCGGCTAGAAATTTCTCGGCTGATTATCATCAGAGCGACAGTGGGAAGTGGTGGTGACTACAGTGATGAGCTGGTGAGGACACTGTCATCATCCAAGCCTAATAGAAACTGACCTCTGGTAGGGTGTGCTGTGCGCAGCAATACATAAGCACAATACAGCATCTCTGCATCCGTTTCAATAAAAAGAGGAGCGTATGCATTTTTGACAGTAATGAAAATGATGCCTTTGGGACTTCTAAATACCCTGATATACCACAATATCTCATTACCACCCAAGCCTAGTGTGAAATGGATCAGCCAAGGTACTGCAATACAGTATTTTGACAATGCACATCACTGAAGATACACCCTAAAGCTCTAAAATGCACACAACATGTATTTCTGTTGGGCATAGCTGTATTGTATACTAGGTTTACATCCTTGGATGGACCAAAAGTACAACACAACCATAGAGATGGCTGCCAACACCTCGGCGTTTAAGCCACTTCTATTGCTGTTGCATGGATCAGACTTTTCAGAAAGAGAGAGAAAGAAGCAAACAAGGAAGACCTCAAAAATCTGTTTTCTTGTCACTCCAGTTAATATATGTCCTTACCTGGCATATTGAACCTTGAGAAGTCAGACAGGGTGTGGAAGTAGCCGGGAGTGCTTCCTCCACTTGCTGGGGACACTATCTTCCCATTCAGCGTGCCGTAGGACAGTGCTCCGTTTGGTCTATCACCACTCGACATGCGCCTCTTCTCTGGAAGCTGGGGCTGGAAAGCAGGGGCTGGGCTACCCTGCCGGAACCCTCCACCCATCCCCATCATCCCTCCATCCTGGTAGCCTGCAGGCGAGATGGGGAAGGAGGGAGTGGGTGGTCCTTGGTAGCCCGAGGAGCTGCTCTGTCGTGACAGGTTACCATGCCTCTCATCTGGGGTGGTGTAACCACTGTGCATGGGGTGACGGTCCAAACTGGGGCTTCTCTGGGATACCTGTGATACAGATGGGTGACGGCCCAAAACTGGACTTCCTTGTGGATGCGTGACAGATGGCTGTCTGCTGAGCACAGGGCTGCTCTGCATTGGCTGGCCCAGGGATGGCTGTCTGCTGAGGACCGGGCTACGCTGAGACCCTTGTCCCAAAGAGGCCTGTCTGCTGAGGACTGGGCTGCTCTGAGCTCCCTGAGACAGACGGCGACCAAGGACGGGACTGCCACTGAGACCTACCAAACTCACCTCAAAGCCATTAGCCGGTGAAGTTTGCTGGCCCAGGATGGAACCATCCTGATTAGCACTTGGGAGTTGCTGGAGGACAGTGTTGTGGGTTGGGAGGCCAACAGTTGGGTGGCCATAGATGTTGGTCCGGTGCTGTGCATGGGGACTTCCATGGCTGAGTGTTGTCTGGGAGGGTTCAGAGGTGGGTGGGCTGGGATCTGAGGTCACATAGTTCCCCAGCTGGGTGTTGGGGCCAAGGTAGGACAGTGTAGGGGTAGTAGTGCCAAGGTAGGAAGAGGTTGGAGAGTTGGAATCTAGGTAGGAAGAAGTAGGGGTATTCAGAGCTTGATATGATGGGGTGGGAGTGGGTTGGACACTCTCTGTAGCCTGGGAGCGGAAGCCTGAATCAGTAGTGGGTTGGGACAGAGTGCTTACACTGCTCTCTGCTAAGGGATGATCACTGGAAAAGAAATAGAGAAGTTTTGTCAACGCATTATTTTTTTAAATTCAGTAACTCAGTTAACGTTACTACATGATGCGTTACTTTACGTTATTTTCTGTGTAGTCTCGGCTAGAGACTGAGCTGCAGCCAGAGCCATGTAGTCCTGAATCTTCCTGTGTGTGTGCCATGTGTGTGTGTGTGTGTGTGTGTCAGCAGGGAGACGGGAGAAGACATGCTGTGTGGGCATGTCTGTTTATCAGACTGGTATCATCATGGCATCGGCAGGGGAGTCCAAGTCAAGTTTCTTTACATGGAGATATTCTCACTACTTTACCATTGTTGAGCACAAAGACAAGAACGTTTTAGTTAGCTGTAAGTTGTGTCTTGGATCAAAGATCTTATCAACTGCCCAAAACAGCAATTCAAACCTGTTGAAACACCTACAGAAACAACATGCTGCGACGAAGCTAGTAGCTAAGAGTACAGACACAGACTCTGATGCCACTTCACCTCCACCACCTAAGCAACAGCGGCTGGATTTTAACCGAGAGACTGACTGCTCCTGCTAACCAGGAAAAAGTTGATAAAGCCATTGCAGAGTATGTTGTAGAAGACATGCAGCCAATTTCTATTGTAGAGTCGCCCGCTTTCAGGAAGCTAGTTAGCCTGATACTGGGCATCACATGGCAAATGGGATGAAACACTTTTTCTAAATACCTGGAGAGCGAATACGCAAAAATGGAAACCGAGCTAAGGAAAACTTAACTTAAAACTTAATGGGAGACCTTTTTTTCATAGTAACTAAAAAGTTACTTTTCACAGTACTGCATTACCTTTTGGTGTAAGTAATCAGTAAAGTAAGTGAGTTACTTTTGAAATAAAGTAACTAGTAACGGTAACTAGTTACTGGTTTTCAGTAACTAGCACAACACTGTCAAACATAGGACTTTGCAGACTGAAACGCAGAGAAGCCTAGTCTAAAATCTGGTTTTGTATCAAAAAGAAAAATAGCACTGTGTTTTTGACTCACCCTTGAGAGCTCTGGATGGGGCTGCTGCTGGACAAAGGTGGGTTCAGTGTGTGGGAGGAGGGACTTGGACTTCTCTGCTGGCCTGTAGTCTCTCCTGGTGGGCTAAGGCTCCGAGGTGATGCAGGCTGCTCTCCGCCTGCCACTGCTGCTGACCTCGCTACAGACTCTACATAGGTTCTTGGTGCTGCATGCAAGAAAAAAGCAGTTTTTTTGTGAGCCACAAATATATCTGTACTTGTTATTCTCTTGAGGTTTCTAGCATTGCAGTTGTGTATTTGACATGTCTTGCTTGGACTGTAGTTGATGTCCCATTACACACTGTTTGAAAAGCATCCTATGCAGGATTTTGTATAGACTCTTATAAAAAGAATCCCTCCCAATCATCACATGTAAACCACTAACTGTGTGGTGGTAGAGACCTTGCCCTTTGCCGGTATTTCCTTATTGCTATGCTGTGTTCAAGATTTTTCTGTGCGACAACCTTTGGACAGTGGTGTGTAGCCCCCAGCCAATAACAGAGCACAGGTGTGTGAGGTCAGTCCTACACAGTGGCCGTGGGTTTGATTCCAGCCTGTGCTGCATGTCATCTCCTCTTGCTCCCTTGTTTCCTGTCTTCACTTCAGCTATCATATCAAGAAAAGCAAGAAAAGCCCAAAAATATATTCATTTATTTTTTTAAATATAGAGGCCAGGTTACATTGCTGTCTGTGTCCGTATCATCTGCTTTCTGTCTGTTTCATGGATTTATAAAGAGCTGCAGGTCTGTGTGTCTGTTTGACCCTGGGCAAGACTGATGGACACACAGTAACCGCCATAAAACAATCAGAAAATAACCTTTTCATTTCTCTGATTCACGACTTTGAATGGTACATTTACAAACAGCAACTGACAAATCCTGCATAGCATACCTTTAGGTTTAATTTGTTTTTTTATGTATAATGCAAAAAAGAAAATAAAAATGTGAAAAAGTAGGGGTGTAGTGATACACTGATCAGGAATGATATATCGATTCGATTCAGCAATCCAATAAGACTCATGCATATCTATCTATATCGTCGTCTTTAAGATTCGCCTTTATTTTGAAATTCCCATGGAATGTCTGTATCCCAAATGCCTGAAAGAGTTCAGTCATAAAATAAAATCAATCTTTTTGTGAGGTGACATAAATGTAGCTGAAAGTGTTAGATCGACATATATTGTCTCATATCAACAAATATTGTATTGTTGTCCAAAGAATCGATATAATGTCAAATTGTGATGAAACCTGAGATTCACATCTCTTGAAAACAGATAAAACAGATGTCTGCTAACATGCCTGTAATAGTGTATGTTGCTGTGACAGTGGTTGTGACTCTTCCAAACAAATGAAAAATAGGAATGGTTTTTATACACATGACATGTAGGTGGACTGCTTCTGAACAACAGGTAGAGAAAAATGAGGTAGAGGACTTGAGACGCCGATGATGACCTGTGGCATGAAATCAGCAGTCTTACCTTCCTCACCCTCGCTGCTCTCATCATCTGTGGAGCATCATTGGAGATAATCCAGAGAAACAGAGTAACGTAAAGGGACAGAGGAACAGCAGGAGCGTGTGCATGAGAAGAAATGTAAAAGGAACTCTAGCACTGTTCCCTTTTGGCCTTCAGATGCTCACACAAAGAGTGTATTCTAAGAAAGGTCAAATGTTGACAAGCTTGTTGTGTTATTGCCCTAGCTATGAGGTGTAAAATTAATCCATCTCAATTGCCTACCATGTCATTCTTGACTGTTAAAATTTCAAGGCCACCAAAGGTTGTGATTCTTATTAAGTGTGTGTTACAACCAACCTGAGCCTGTTTGATTGAGGAGGATATCTGCTGGGTTGTGGGGCTTCAAACCCAGGGCCGACAGTGGAGTCTTGGCGAGACCAGGAGGGGACCGACCTGAAGAGAACGGGACATTTTTACTGCACAGCATCACACATTACAGGCATCCTGACAGCTGCTGCTTGTTGACACAGTCTAACAGTGATTCATCTTTTTTGAGAAAAAGTAGTAAAATTGGAAAATTATGCCAGTGTATAAAAACTATTGACAAAAATTTAAAATCTCTCAGTATCCTTTTAATTTCCGTAAGGCCTGCTATATTCAGCCTTAATAATCATATGATAGTACACAGGTAAACAGCTGTCAAGACATCACATACATAGATACACATCAACACAGGTTAACACACAAGAGACACATATTCAGAGGGGTGCACTCATGCTCTGATGGAGGGGCAAAACATGCATGTGACCAATCACAATGTGACAAACTAGAAAAGTTGGACACCACCTCACTCTACCATTAGCAGAATAAGGTGTGTGTCAAACACAAGCTGACATCAAAGCAGAGCTGGGTCAAACTGAACTAAAATTACTCGTCATGTTACAAGGGAATAGGGATGTCATGAGAACCAATGCCTCATTGATGCCAAAACAGGACAGTTTTTCTACAGTATTGTAGGTACTGTATATGCAATTCTTCCAGACCTGATGGGGCCAACATGTACGCCAACAAGTGTTCCATTCTGCGGTTAAATGTCAAAGGAAGAAGATGTTATTCTTCTGTGCTGTCGGCATTGTTTTCAGTAGGGTGGGTAGCAGTACTCAATACCTTTAAGGTATATGGACCAAAACAAAATAACATAGTATAAAAACTTCTCCACTCAAACAATGCTTGTATTTGATTCTTTTTGTACCCAGATCTGATGTTTTTGCTTGCAATAAATCAATGCAAGCCCTCTTTGAATTCATGTTTTGTGTGACTGGAGCACTACACAGCTGCATACAGTCTATGGTAGTGAAGTCATGCACAGTGTATTTGACGCAGTTGCATGCAGAGATGCCACTAAAACTAAAATGAAAAGGCATCAAATGAAGTACTCTCATTAATACCCGATGGTACTACTCAGTAGCATTTTAAGCGTGCTTGTTTTTTTTTTTAAACAGTACCCAGCCCTAGTTGTCGACAGCATGTTGCAGATGACGACAAGTGTAGTTGCAGACTCAAAACTCAAACATTAAGAGCTATGTATGAATATATTTTGTGTTTGAGGCAGATCATCTGGGATTAACAATAAATTTACTAAAATCAGTTTGCAAACGGTGGCATCAAACTTTTCAGGCAGAAGGAGGAAACATTTTCAGTTTAGCAAAGCACCTCAAAGACAGACTTTGAGATGATGAGTGAGTTTCAATTCATGTTAACATTCATTTTCAGTGTTTCCAAAGTGCTCTCCTTGTTATACTTGTCATAAAATACACATTATTTTCTTTTTAGACAGCTGGTATTTCTGTGTAGCCAACTATGTTGTATGACATTTGCAGTGGCTAATTGCTAAAAGTTCTGTATATGTACATGGGATTTTTTGTTTTTGTTTTTCCTCCATAGTATCGAATTGGGTATCATGGAATCATGAATCATGGGACTGGTATTGATTGCTAAATTTTTGTTATCCTGACATCCCTATGGAAGAATGGTACAAATACAGTGAGTTTTGCAGGCTGTGGTTTGTTTTTTATGTTATTTGTCATTGTAGCTAACATCCCTGTATTCCCTTTGTATCAAATGTTTCCACAAAGTTACTAGTGTCCATGAAAGAAGAAGAATTTTGACACAATCTCTGCTAAATTAACACTGGAGGGAAAGATGAGGAGTAGAGTGTCTCACATGTGGACCTCTCTTAAAGAAATCATCCTAGCTGTGTTTTATTAAAGGTGAAAGTACACTTAAGGAATCTGTCTTGCACGTCTTCTCTACCTTTACAGTGCCAACTATTCCTTTATTCCCCTCCAGCGTAAACACAAATAATCATGTGGAGGAAAAAAAAACAAACTTAAAAACAAACACATATTGCTAGAGCTACAATACATTAATGACTGGGTAATGGATACTGCTGGGGGAGGACAAGCAGGGTGCTGGTTGCGGTGAAACAAGGCAGCAACAGGAACCCAAACACAGATGACAATAGCAACACAGAGAGCAGCAGCTGCTGAGACAATAACTGGATGTCTGTGTGCTTCACAAGTACGGGTCTGTGGATGTTTATGTCTGCATGTGTTAAGACTGCTTCATGTATGACTATGTGAGTCTATAAAACTACATGTTCCCTGTTTTTAGCCATGCTAGCAGTATAGCTCTGTGGCAGTGTCGGTCAGTTGGTCAACCACTTTGGTCTGAACTGAAATATTCCACTGGATGGACTGCCATGAAGTTTGGTACAAGCACTCATGGTCTCCAGAGGATGAAACCTATTGACTTTAGTGATCCTTTTCCTCAAGCACCACCATGATATTTACTTACAACTATGGGATGGGCTGTCATGGGTACAGAAATTGATGTTGTCCGCCACCCACCAGATAGTCAAAATTTCCATTTATACAGTGAAATATCTCAATGGTGTATCCTAATGACTTCAGTAATCTTATAACTTTTCTGTCACAATTTCTGTATGGATTATTGGATGGATTACCATAAAATTTGGTCTGTATATTCATGTTCCCCACAGGATGAATTGTAGTAATTGGTGATCCCCTGACTTTCAAATATGGTCACCACCAGTCAAGATTTCAGTGTCAAAAACTTTGTATCGAGTATCATATGTTAGCATGCTAACATTCTAAACTAAGATAGTGAACAGGAATAAACTGATAAACATCCATATAGCTGCGTTTGCACAAACTTTGTCCAGAGACTAGGAACCATTGGTGACTCTCAGTATGTTTCCATCACGGAGACCAGGGTCTAAATTAAGTTTTGGGACATTATTTTAGCCCCCTGAAAGTCCCTGCTGGGGGGTAGTATTGTCCAAAAGTACAGGAACTGAACATGTCTGATTGGTTGAGCACTTGCAGCATTTTCTTTCAGCTACCATTTAAAAAAATCTGCAGCCACAAACCAGTTCATCATTGGTCCATCTGTGGTATGCTTTCTTCTGTAACTTCAAGTTGTTGTGTTGAAGAACAGTGAACAAAAAAACCAAAAAAGTCCAGATCTTATTGCTATCTGTTTTTGTAACTTTATAGTTATCCATGCCTACTACTGTTGTACTGCCACACAAATAATGGGGCCTGTCTATCACTTTTTATGGCATCATTGTTGTGTAGTTGCAAAACAATAAGTGTACAAACAGCCATCACTTTTTCATACGTAAACTGATTAATTTCCCTAATCTTTATGGGATCAAAGGTTCGGGGTGAAAATGTAGCTAATTATCATTGTAATTCTGAGCATGTTAGCATGCTGACATTAGCACCAAATACAGCTTCATGCAACCACTAGCATGACTGTAGACTATCTAATCTTATTTCACTACATGTTGTAGCTATTTTATCAGCAAAAGCTTGCAGTTTCTTTACTTTGTGTTTGGATTGTTTAGTATGTCTGGGGTGCGTTAGTGTTGCTCTATATTATCTCCATTTTGTTGCGGGTGCTGCTCTCATGTGGCTCTCATGCCAAAGCAGTGCAAAATGGTGGTAAGTGATGGGTAAAGGGTCACTCGGGCAGAGAGAAGGGACGGGGATCAGGGGGGATCTATTTGGCTGATGTTGTGGGACAGTGGAACTCCGGTAGAGAGTCATGCATCGTCCACTTACCAAAGAATCCAAATCAATTCTTTGTACTTGCAACCTTGATGTCCCACATTTAACAGTGTGTGGTGTGTGTGGGACAGGCTGAGTGAACTCTTGGGAAGGTGATCTCAGGACACACTTGTCAACATGACTGTGTAATGGGAGGTAAATCTAGTGCCACTAGGGATGGGAATCGAAAACCGGTTCTTGTTGAGAACCAGTTCCCAGTGTTTCAATTCCTTGGAATCATTTGCCAATTTTGCAAATGATTCCCTTATCGATTCCAGTGGGCGCGAATGACGTCACCATGCATGTTGCATAGCTTATGCAAGCTACACAACGTGCATGGTGACGTCATTCACCAGTGCAGCCAGCAGGAAACATGGCGCCCAAGTTTGGTTACATTTCACGAGAAAGGATGACAACAGGGCAACTTGCAATACTTGCAAAGTGGATATTTCATCAAAGGGAAGAAATACTACCAGTATGTAGAAACTTTTGTACACACAGCATGTGATAACTTTGAATAAATGTCGTGTTTTCAATTTGCTCCAGAGTGAATCTCAACCCAGCAGCAGCAGCAACGTTAGCACGTCCTCTGCTGTTAATACTGCAGGTAACTAACTAACACTGCCTATCATGTTAGCGCCATTTGCCTCATTGTAAAACCTTTACTAACTGTTAAGGTTAAATGAATGCCTTCTCATGCATTACATTTAGATGACCATGACGAGAGACAGTCTGACTGGCTCAGAGGCTGGCAGTACTCGCTCCAGTTCACGTCTAGCTTCCTGTTTGTTCTCCTTTTTTCCAAAGGAGAATCAATAAGAGAATCGATAAAGAACCGAATCGTTAAGCAGAATCGAAAATGGAATCGGAATCGTAAAAATCTTATCAATTCCCATCCCTAAGTGCCACATGCACCAATCAATCAGCTGACCATGCGCCTTTAGTTTTGCAAATAACTGCAAAACTGATCTCAGTTAACTGATGACAGTTGACTGTATTTTGTGCTTAAAAAGATCTTCTGGTTTTGAGGTCCATTACAAGCACAAACCATGAAGGATCTCAGGTTTTCCTCCCAGATGCATATCTAATTAAATTTGTTCAAAATAATACATTTAAGATTGAACTTTCTTTGTTTATCTCAGACAAGGTTACTGCTCAGTGTCACTGCGTACGCAATGTTCCCGCTACGAGGGGAGGGAGGGATGTCACGCCACAGGACGGGTGTTAAAAATATGGTGTGGTTTTATGACTAACTTTTATGGGTGTGCCCTGGGGGAGATAGGCAAGAGGACTGGATGAGGTAATTGGTAGAGTTGGCAAACGATGTGTTACCTAATACATGACTCTTGTTTTACTGAGGGGTGTATGTGAGACTGAGAGAGGGCAATGGAAGAAGGCAGGATGTGGAGATGTGTGTGTGTGTATGTCTGCTAGTTTGTATACATCTTTCCTGTTTTATGAATAACTTGAACATGTTTTTCTTGTAAATTCAACATATTTCTTTGTTTAAAAGACTGGATAGAAAAGAGAGTTGAAAGTGACAAGTATCAGGCCAGACCTGAATTCTGGTTGCAGTTACACCAAACTGACTTGACCTTTTTCTCTCTCTTTCCCTTTTTTTTCTTATTCTGCATTAACTGAATGACTGCAGACATTCTTGTGAGAAAAGAGGTCCTCAGTCTTCACGAGATGTGGCTACTCAGGCATTTTGATGAGCCAACACAAGGCCAGAACGCTGCAACTTCCCACTCACTACAATCTGAATGAGGCAATAGGAGGGATCTATTTTCATTACTCTGAATACGTATTGCCAAATGAAGTAGAAAAAGAGAAATTATTGTAAGTTAAGATTAAGTCTCGAAACACAATGTAAACTTACAGCAAGACTTTTCCTACAGTGAAGCTGAGTATCACATCAATCTACATTTGTTTAATTACACTTAAAAAGAGACATTCATTAGTTGATGAATGCTAATTCAATTTATTAATAAAATATTAAAAGTATTGCCATTCAAGAGTGAATGTAAGTTAAATTACTATTTACGTATCACCCATTCTCAAGAAATGAGACAAAACTGTATTTTTAGGGAGTTGTACTCAACTTCAACTTTTACTCTTCAATTACGTTGAAAAATTTTAATTTAAAAGGTATTAAACCTTTGTAACATGCCAACTTCCTTTTTTTTTCTTTTTTTTTTTTAATAGTTTTTTTGTGGTCGAGTCAGACAAAAAATAATGTATAACACAAAGAACAAACATTAGGTATACCTCCATATTTAATAAATGTAGCAGAAAATGCACATATCAAAATGCACATTTTTAAATTATAATTCTTATTTAGCTTTGATTTAGAAGGGCTGCTTAGGGCTATTTAGAAGAGTTTACATGTTATGGTTGAGACACGTGTTATAGCAATACTATTTGATAAATTAATTAAAAAATAAAAAGTTTACCAGTGCTTGAGCAGTATTCCCACCTTTTTTGAAACCAGGAAGTGAGACAGGGGTCCTTAGGGTATAGCTAACCCTTTCCATGCCTGATTAAATCATGTTTTTGTAAAAAAAAAAACAACCAAAAACTGATGGAATTGATGGAAATCAGGGATACAGCATTAAAAAGCCAAAATTTTCATTAAAAATATATTTTAAAACAAAGACAATTACAATAGCACATTTTACACCCTTCTTGTCAGAGGGGTATTATTAGTTTTAGATTTTAAGGCTTTTAGCATACTTTTTGAAGTTGTGAATTTTTGTCAGGGACAAGGCACAGAGCAAGTTTAGAATTTTAAAAAAATGAATTAAAGTATTAGGTAATAATGTTTAAAGTTCTTTGGGTAGGTCATGATTTGTTCCAATTCTTAAGAATAGGTGGAATACATTTTAAACTACAAAAGAGACTTTAAAAAAAACACTTTCATCACTAGAAACTCTTGGATGGTATTTAACCTGCTATGCTGCATAAGGATACAAACCTAAAGACAAATCTGAGAATTATACTATCATCACATACAACCTTCAGTTAGGATTTGATATAATCTGCATTTTGAATATCTACAGTAACTATGCCTGAGCTCCACAGTGCCTTCTGTCAGCCGGAGGGGGAACTTACACAGGTTGAAGTAAGGGGTTTGCGGCGAGTTGGGGAA
Organism: Lutjanus erythropterus; assembly: GCF_056507025.1. Taxonomy (NCBI): domain Eukaryota; kingdom Metazoa; phylum Chordata; class Actinopteri; order Lutjaniformes; family Lutjanidae; genus Lutjanus; species Lutjanus erythropterus. Next base: position 1,349,844 of record NC_139324.1, on the reverse strand, counting down.
GGCAGGGGTTTGGGGAAACACCTCACCACCAACTGTGGGCGTAGGACTGATGGGGCCACCGTCCATCTCTTCGAAGGCCTCACGGTAGCTGTGCATGTTTCTCTGGAGAGCAGAACAATTACATCAAACAGATCAAAATGCAAAGAGAGAAGTAAAAAAACGTGTTCCAACATGTATGTTTTCTACCTCCTTAGGTCGTCCCCCGGGGTTCATTGCTATGGCGTTGACAAACTCTGGAGAAACGCAGCGGATGGGGGAGCGAACTGGAACATCGGGAGAGGGGTCGTCATCAGGACCGTTCTGGTGTTGGCCCTCGCTGGTGATGCGACGGCGGGGCAGGGTTGCAGGCTCGTCCAGGGGCGCTGTCCGGGCCTGGACACCTGAGACCAAACACAAGTGAGTGTTAAAAACAAGCAAGGGCTGGTCACAGCTGCTCCACTGCACTGCTCTCCTCCAGCAGCTCCATCACCGTCATCACCGTTAATGGTTGTCAGCCGCTGTGAATGCTCACTGCACAGGCCATCGTGTGCATTTTGCAGACAATCAAACACTGCAAAGGATTTGCAGGCGGCGGTGGTTCTTCAAACTTTTAAATGTCACATGCACACACACAAGGTTAATGAAGGTTAGGTGCTGATCAAACTGAAGCCCATCAAGTCACAAGAAATACAACAAAAACTCTCCATGTTTCACATTCCCAACAAAACACACACAAACCATTGTACATGTTTCATAGTTTAGGGAAAATAAAATCTTGACCTTGGAAATATGCCACATAAAGTGATTCCTTTCAGCATTAGCTGAAACTATAATAAGTAAATATTTTTCAGAATTCCAGTGGGAAAATGTTCTCTTGCACAGATGATCAAGATGTTCTTATACACTGGTGCAAGCCGTTGGTTATCTAATGCGTCAATGCGCCCAGATCTGGCTGAAGCTCAAAGCAGCTAGTAAGCTCATTTCAGTTAATCTGGTTTGAACAGAGAGAGTCGGAGCCAGAGAGAGGACGAGAGAGAAAGCTACCGGCATAAAACAAACAGGATTTGAGTTAAGAGCTTTAAGCTAATATGTGATGCCATTGACTGGCGACTCGAGGTAGCAAAGCATGAAATGCTGGCCAAAGCAGCAAAGCCAATGTGAAAGACTATCACTGGCTGCCCTGCGCTCTGGAACAAGATGAAGGTTAATGGGAGAAAGAAGGTTAGTACAATAGGTTTAAAAAAACAAGTGGGGAAATTGGGGATAATAATTTCTGTTGTGCTGAGCAGTTTATCCTCTGAAAGTGCTACTTTCACTGGATGAATAATGTGTTTGATGGACCTGGAACTGTCTTACTGTTTCTTTGTCATAGCTCCTCTTTCACACCTAAATGAGAAGAAGTCTTAGCCAAGTTTCTCACAGAGAAAGTGAAGACAGGCACAAGCTGATAGTGACCTTAAAAACGTGATTGACAGCTTCCCTCAGTTTGACGCTGACTGACCTTTCCATACATGGAAAAACATGTAGACGCACCCTTCGATCCCGGCTGTTCTGGTAATTATGAAAATATTAATATCCCCTTCACCCAGCTTCACTTTGAAGTAGGGGAGAAAAATCCTGGCCAAATATCTGTGGGGAAACGTTAGTGATAGCAGCTGTGAAAATTTGAACAGTTAAACAGTAAGGAATGAAGTTAGCTGTCATGGCCACATAAATAAAAAATCTGAGATGTTGAGGAGAATTTTCTCTTAAGTTTCTTCACCTCAAAAAACTTTTTTTTTAATTATTATTAGCTTTTGATTAAAGGGAGAGTTCACTGCAAAATCAAAAAGAGGATGTCTGATTTCATACAAATGTACTGGGATTAGATGGCACTCAGCATGTGGTGCTTAAAGTGCCAAAAACATTTGAATAAGACTAAACAGAAATTTAGGAACTAGATAGTAGTAGTAGGAACTAATTTTCCTTCTACTGAACTACACCTGCCACTGTATTACCACGCTAGCTAGCTCAGTCGTGCTAACATTACAGCTCAGCCGAGGAAGACGCCATTAATGTGTTCATCCCACGCTACCACAAACATGAGCTTCTTGTCCATGGGTGAATGCACGCTTCTTTCAGCAGGTGCAGTTTGGTAGAAAGAAAATAGTTCCTACTTGACAACGAGGTTTAGCTTGAATAACTGCATAATGATTTCTGGAAAGAGACATTGCTGTTGAATTATCAAATGCTTTTGGTGCTTTGAGCACCACGAGCAGAGTGCCATCTAGTTCCTATATTATGGAGAGAAGGCAGACATCTGTATGGCTGGTATCTCTAAAAGTCAGCCACTCACTCCAAAATTATCTAGATGGATAAACAGCACTACAGGTAACGGATCTTAGGTTTTGGGGCTGAACTGTCCCTTTAATAAATCAGTGAACTTCATGTATTATTTTTACATAATGGAAAGAAATTTGTCCATCATGCCATCTGTTAGGAAGCTTGATTTATCTTCAGCTTCAAATAGCTTGGTATTGGCAGAGTGTTGCTTAAAAATTCTTGGAACTGACAGCTTAGAAAAGCATGTAGTCAACACCCCCAAACAGAAACACACCCACCTTTGCAGTGAGCCTGGAAACTGAGAACCAGATGTACCCACGATGCACTGCTCTACAGCAGAGCACTGTCAAACACTGCATTGTTGCCCTAGTGACGGTTAATGGTTTCCAGCTGGGATGGCTGCAGAACCTCGAGGACTGACATTTCTCAGCTATTTAAAATCCAGTCATCATGTGGATAAGCATGGTGTTGATTCCAAAAACATAAACTTGATAGGTGATCCTTTCTTTTCTTTGTAAAGGAGGGAAACTACTGTCCATATGCGACTGAGGGAGGTTATCTGAGGTACGAGTGAGGGGACTGCATTCCTGGCAAGGTCACTGCAGATCAATAAGAGACTTGTATTTAAAGGAGCAGTATGTAGCAATGGTGCATGCAAAAATGAGTACAGAGACTGTAGGTTAAAAAGGTTGAATTCCTATTTAATATATGGCTCTATGGTTGAAATGAGTTGCTTCCCCTTGCCCACTCCTCCTTAGACTCCAGGAAACTCTGCAGGCTGCAGGAACACTGCAGGAGCACAAGATGTGCAGCATCGTAAATGAAAAAACAAGGACGAGTCCTCCCCTCTAAGTTGATCAGCTGTTTGTACCTGCCAGTTGTCTATTGATGTGAATTTAAGTTACCCTGAAAACAAAAGCACACTGCTCCAAAAATACACATGCCATTAACATATTGCTTAATTGAACCATTCTAAACATCTGTGCCTTTTAAAAGATTATTAATGATTTACTGCAACTCATAAACAGACACTAATTCATTTGGAGAACATTCTGCATGAATCTGAACTCTAATTAACGAGAGATGGGCAAACAAAAATCCGGCCCACAATAGGAATTTCAAAGGGGGATGCTGTGGCGGTAGTGTTGTTGCCAGATTAGTGAGTATTTCAACTTTACATGTTTCCTTGATCTCTGCTGACACATCATGGTCATTTTATGATTTATTACAGATTTCTGCTGTAATAGTTCATTTATGATCTAGTGTTTGTGTGAATACTACTTGGAAGACATAAATGTCATGATGACTGCAGTTATGACCTCATTCAAGCTCAACAATCCAAGATTTTCTCAGTGACACTTGAATTTGACATTGTGTTGCTAAAAATCACTAAAAAGGATATTGTTGTCTGCGGTAAAGAGGCCAGACTGGCCCCCTGACACCCCAGGGCCCTGAACTGAACAATTCTGTCTGCATTGTGGTCGCCCTCTCCCAGTGGACACATACAGCTTTAGTGATGTTTCCAACTAGGACTGTGGTCCCTCTCCTAGATTTGGTGTCCTTTGTCTGGCTTTGTAAATCTTCAAAATAGTGCAAGTTTAAAAAAGCAGCCTTGAATGAGTCCAGTGTATCCTGGCCTCAGTATTGTTCCCCAAGTTTGGCAAAATGGATCTTGTGACAAAGCACTCTCCTGGCAAGGGACAGAGCCTCCTTTGTGCTTCCCCTGTCTCGTTCTTGTGAAACTTTAACATTATCCAATTGGGTTTTTTTTCTATGCCACAGTTGAGGTAATTCCCTAACCTTGAGGTAGAAAACTGCAACTCAGAACAAACAGGAATGAAGGATGAGTATGTACGCAGAGAGAAATCGATGGTTAGTTTGATGATGCTGCTCTGCCGATGACGACAGAGAGAATGTGTTATGTATAAAAGGAGGAAACAGGAAGTTAAACAAAAAGAATAAAAGAGAAATGGTTAAATGCAAACAAAAGCCCACCACACTCAAAGGCAGAGAAGATACAGACTTGAACGTGGATTGAAGGAACACTTGAAAAAAGGACCTCTCCTTTTTTTTTGAAAAAGTGTTCCTTCAGACAGGATGGGAGAACCAACCCGAGAGGGAGTGAGAACGGCGGTGCTCAGACTGAGAAGAGGTCATGCTGGGGATGACACTTTGGACACGAGCCGAGTATTCTGGGTAAAGAGATGAATGATGAGAGAAAGAAGAATGATGATGGCAAAACTAGGAAAAGGAAAAACAAGAAAGATGAGGTCCAGCCTACGACAAGAACAAGAAAGTAATTGATATTTTTCAACTATTTAAAAGATGCTCATTGGCATCATGAAAAAACAAGTGATGAAAAAGGGAGGATTTCAGTCGTGTCTGGATGAGAACCCCAGACCTGTGAAAGACCTCACAAGAGTGATCATTTTAGCACAAACCAATATCTTTCCCAACCTAAGCAGATCTTAAACACAGCGTTGTCACAGTGTAAAACATAATTGGTTTGTACATTATGCAAAATGAAAAAGAAACTCATGAGAGTTTTTGCAGATCTTTGGTTCCTATCTAGGCATGACCAAGGACGTCTGTGATACAGGACTCCAACATGGGTCTCATTTATCTAACACAAACAATACACTATACTTCCAACCTGTAATGGTGTGAAACTAGCATTTAGTATTGCATGATGTGAACAACTGACTCTGCATTTAAATGGCAGTAAAGTGACGTGAACCGTATTGTTGATTCTAGAAAACCTCTTTCTGGCATTTGTTATCTGAGGGCTCAGCTGTCACACTGCTTTATGTTGATTTTGTTCCATTTCTCACTGCTCTGCAGCATGTCTGATGTGCTTATCTAGGGACAGTCAACCTGCTGGGCTGAAGAGAACACTTCCCTTTTGAGCCTGAGTGGTGGCAACTGATGAGGTGACATTCAGGAAATGAGATAAGGACCAAACAGTGTTTTTCAAGAGTGTGTGTGTACAGTGCGTCAACATTACCATTCAGTAAATGTTGTGCTCTGCACAAAAACAATGATTACACACACCTGGTACAATGAATATATCCTGATGTTAAATTCTAAATTAAATATTGTTCAGTTAACAAACAGTTCACAGTTCAAAAATACCTCATTTTCTTCTTAACTGTAGTAGTATTTAATCATCTAGATATTTTTGGTGTGAGTGGCCAAGTTTTGAATACATCGACCATAGAGATGTCTGCATGCCAATATAATGGGACTAGATGGCACTCAGTTTGCTCAATGTGGCAAAAAATACATTCAGCATACACTATACAATATACTCAGTAATGTCTCTTTCCAGAAAACATGACCTGGTTGCTTAAGATAATCCACACACCTTGTTGTGAGCAGTTTCATATCGCACATATTTTCTTTCTACCAAACTACACCCCCCCAACCGAATCCTGGTGCTAGCTAGCTTGGTGCTAACGTTGCAGTGCAACCGAGGAGGACAACGTTAATGTTTACATCCTGCACTGTCACAAGCACAAGCCTCTCATCCATGAGTAGATGCATGCTACCTTCTGTGAGGTGATGCAGTTGGTGGACAGTAGAAAGAAAATACTTCCAACATTATCTTGACCAACCATGTCATGATTCCTTGAAAGAGACATTACTGTTGAGTTTAATTTTTTACTTTGAGCACCACAAACTGAGTGCCATCTAGTTCCATTATATTTGAGAGAAGGAAGACATCTCTGAGGTCGATACCTACAAGACTCTGAAACTCACCCCCCTCAATCTAGATGGATAAACAGCACTTCAGGTAAGATGGAAAAAATATGTATTTTTTTATTCAGAAGTGACTTGTCCCTTTTAACAACAGGGTAATATTGTTGTGTCTACTGAAAAAAATGGTTGGTTGTGAAAATAATTAACCGAATGTAGAATATGGGTGCTTCTTGGGAGAAGTTATAGTATAAGTCTGCAACTAAAATTCAGTTCAAATTTTCGACTCTTAGCTCTGTAGACACTAAGTGGATTGTAAAGGTCAGCCCAATGCTAGAATATATCTTTAAGCCAAAGGAGCCACACATGCCTTAGAAAGGTTTTGCATGTACTGTATGTAAATGAATACAATATACAGTAACTCTGGCATGACTTACTGTTTTTATTTGTCTCATCACAATATGTACAACCAAATAGTGTGGTCTCCTTCTTCTGCAAGTAAAGATAAACTGAATGTGTCAGCTTGTCACATCTGTGACCTCAGCAGTCTGTCACTGTTTTCCAGTAGCCAGTTGTCTCTCCAAATGTACTTCTGTGAACTCAAAGATGTTTACAGTTTACTCTGAATTATGAAAGGGTCGCTCGAGGCAAAACCAAAGTTTAAATGTAATATTTCCACAGACTGTGCCACTCCCCTCACTCGCCCACATTTCTTCTTTGTTGGATGTACTGTAGGTCAAGGCAAATACCTTTACCAAAGACAGGAGGGAAGAGTGTAGTGTCTAATTTTGGATGTTAAGATTGTTTTTTATTGTTCCTGGCAGACTATAGAAATCTGTTAGATCACATAAATATATTTAAAAATGTAACTTGCTGTTATTTTTTAAATTATTTTTTATAAATTAAAGGTACTGAAGTAAAGAAAATGGAGCTAAGTTACAGGATGAAATAACTTAGTGTTGGATCTTACCAGCCACTCTTTGGGCCACCAAACCTTCAACGTTGAAGACTTCATCTGGCTCAGCATCTCTTGGTTGGGGTGATGCTGAGGCAGCACTAGGGCTTCTCTGGGGCTCAGAGACCTCTGCAGCAGGGGACAATGTGCTTGGTGGGTAGATGTTGATGGGCTTGGACTGAATGTGACCCACTACAGTTGGGGAGACTTGTGAGGAAGACCCAGTTCCAGCTGTTTCAGATGTGTAACTCAGAGATCCCTGGACAGGTGCAGGCTCTGGTGTACTAGGCTTCCCGGGTGACATCTGAGCCAGTGATGTGTGGCTGGACACGGGGCCAGAAAAGTGGGTATGAATGGCAGCATCGGCCTGGTAGGAGGGCCTGGTTTGGCCCTGGGAGAAGGACGGCTGGGTGGTCACTACAACACTGTTTTCCCGCAGTGGAGCACTCTGGGACTTTGGCACCAGTGAACGGCCTGGTTCCAGGTCCAACATGAGAAGATTAAGGGTTTCAATAGATTGCTCAATTTCTTGCTGGGAGGTGCTGTGACGATGAGGAAACTGTGGGAGGCTGTGGTGGCTGGGAATCACTGCTACAGACGGTGGTGGACTAAAAGTGACGCCCTCAGTTACTGGCTCCTCGGGCACACCAAATTGCTGCCAAACATTGAGACCACGCTGGACGGCATCCCTGCTACTGGTGGTGCGGGTAGGAGCTTGTGGCATAGAGCTTGGCTCTGCACCAAATGACTGAGAGCGGTACAAATTGCCATTCTGGGTAGCCATGTAATTGCCCGAAGAAACCCCCGGGGCTGAATCACTTTGGGTTAAAGTGGCAGGTTTGTTGGATGTGCCAACCTGTAGCTGGACGGTTTCCAGAGGCTTCTCTGGGACGCTGCACTCCAGATATGGCACATGGTCCTGGCCATTGATGAGTGACTCAGACTGGTAGTAAAGATCCGCTGGTGTAGCCCGGCCATCCGTGGAGGAAAATGTCCCTAGACTGTCCACACTGTTGCCCTCTTGGCTGATAGGCAGCTCATCATCTAAAATGTCTGTCTCACGGTCAATGCTACTATGCCCATTGACATGGACCTGGGCAGGCACCAAGTGAAGCATGCCTCCAACAGCAGAGGTCGGAGTGGACAGGTAGCCCTGTCGATGCATGGGCCCCTCCAAGCCACTCAGCAGCTGCTCCAGCTCCTGTTTCTCTTGGGGACTGATTGGCTGTTGCACAGGTGGGGTGTGGTGATGAACTGGGGGTAGCTCCTCAGCTACGGGAACGTGTGTCTGGCTCACCGTGGAAGCCTGAGGGGCTGCTGTCGCTTCATCAGTTCGGTCAGTTTTGATGGAAGCAGTAGAGTTTCCTGAGTCGCTGCTCACTGACAAGGCATGGTCAGCCGCGGGTAGTGCATGTTCAACAGCAGTGGGTGGGAGGCCGTTCGCTGTGACTGTTCCTTCAACAGACTCCTTTTTACGAACTTTGGCGTAGAGGCTGCCGTCCAGGGGTCCTTGGGTATGGATGACTTCTGCAAAAAAACAAGAATGACAGAGGCTCATTAGCATCAAATGAAGCCAAATACAACAATCACAGCTCTTTAATTTTAAATCCCTCATGTACTTTTAGAACCATAGTACTTTGGACATTACAGACATAAATGTGTAATGTGTAAACACACATCAAGACATTGAGAAGCAAAGAGAAAGAAGTACTGATCAAAAGAAGCAGGGGTATTAGGAGATTATGTGGGCATGGTCAAAACAGCTGCAGTTAAATTAAACACTGGCTCATGTCCACATTTTCTACCAGCTTCAGGAAATGAGCAGAGTCTGTGGCATGCACTGTGGAAAAAACGATGAAATAACAGGAGTCTGCCTTGCACTTTCTCTAGCCAGTTGGATTAATCTGTGCCACCTGAGGGATTCTGGCATAATAGAAGATTGATGGGCTGTTGATTTGATTTGCTTATGATCCCCACAACTGTGAACACGACAACCTGATGTAGAAAACAGCTGGATGACTGGACGCAGGCTTTTAATCTGGCAATTTGGTAACTCAGAACCTCTGATGGAATGCTGCAATGTAGACTGTGTTTGCTGAGCGCAAATGCACATGCACACATACTATGCAAACACACCCATGCACATACACATTCACACATGACCACACCCAGGTTCAGTGAAGAATTAGGGTGCCCCAATCAGAAGAATTTAGTCATCACTGGAAAATCAGCCTCACATGAGGAAGGCCTGGAGGCTTTTCTTGGCCTCTGAAACCCAAAGCAAAACAAAAGCTCAACATACTAAGAGTCACACTGAGAAGGCTGAAACACACACACACACACACACACACACACACACACACACACACCAGCTTATATCAAGTAAGCTCTTTTTTCCTACCTCCTGCATTCTTTCATTCAGTCAAAACAGAGCACCAATGCACTAATTTCCAGTGTGATCAAAGGGAATCTAAATGAGTCTCTTCTTCTTAAGTCTAAAAAAAATCTACTACCTCACATCTTCCACACCATTTAGTAACAGTTTATGTGGTTATGCGTACTTCAATGGGGGCAAAAAGAACAACAGTACCACCTTAGATAGATAATTATTCTTCTATTGTCCATGAAAGTTCCCAAGAAACCTCATAACCCATGATGAGGCATGTCCTAATAACAAAATCAGATTCTACAGCTGGGGAAAGACCTGCACAAAGAAACTGTCTGTGTCTCTGTAACTTATAGATATCTCCATCTCAGCTTTAGTGAATACAGGGCTCTGTAATGGAGCTCAGTGGGCATACACAAACTGGGTACAGCAAGATCTCCTTGGCTGGCCCAGGGCAACTTGCCAAGGGAATGGCGCAATGTAGCGGCTGCACTGTCAGGCTGCTGGTGGAAACAAATCTTGGTCACAGAAAATCTCAGAATATGTTTCCTAGTACCAATGCATTGGTGAGTTTACTTTGATTGGTACATTGGTGGACCACATGCGTGAAGAAAGAGGCTATGGTAGCTGATACTACCATTTGGACAGTGTTTTAACTGTGGTTTAGTCAGTTCAGTATATAATTTCTCATGGTAATTGTCAGAATTGCTATAAAGAATTATGGTCCAAATAATCTTATGTTTGGTCACAGTTAAAGTGATAATTTGTATTATTTAATGTGGGGTTGTATGAGATACTTTTCTCCAATAGATACAATTTGGCACGCCCCCAGTTAGGGTTAGGGTTAGGGGCACCAGCACGGAAGATAAGCAAAGAACTGCTGTGGACAGACTCAGCAACAAAAGGTATTTTAGCCATGAAAGAGGTATGCCTAAAAAAACAATACCAGTGTAAGTGTACGCTATATTCAAAATATTCTCACCACTTTACTTTGCAGCCTTTTCTGAAGGAAAATTGACATTATACGAGCCAAATTTTACTCTCTCTAAACCAACTAGACCCCTTTTGTGAAATCTGTTTGTTTCGTTTTGCAGTTGCTGGTCTAACACTGCATTGATCTGTCAGTGTGTTTGTGATATTGTGTGACTTTGTAGTTTTAAAAGGACAGTTTGGATTCACCCAAGTCTGGCAGAAAAACAAACTAACAGATTTTGGGAGCAGTAGATCAGCAATCCCTGTGTTCTATGACATAAACAGTCCTAAACAGTTCCCTAAACAGTTAACTGCTGAGACAGGAGGCTCCAAATCAAGTCATGATTACACATTTATATAGCTCATGAAACTGCTTAAGTATCAAGTTTAAGCATGTATTCCCATCAACATGAGCGTGCACACACAAACTACACACACTTTTAATGCCTCAGTCAAGCCGATAAACATAGACATAAGTCATGAAAGAGGAGCTCCCCTATCTTTCTCCATTTCAGTACCTTTAATCACCTGCCCTGTAGCCAAATGTGACTCACACAATTAGGATGATCAGCCACAGCTCAGCTGATTTCACACCCTAAGAACCTAAACTCCAAAAACTTCAACAAGTCACCTCAAAGCAAGCCAAAGCTTTGTCAAACACCTCCACAGGAGCAGGCTCCCCTACCTGTGTGAGCAGTGGATGACGGCACAGTCCCAATCTAAGCTGGGAAAAGCCCTGCAGAGGAGCCCCCACAGTGGGACATGAGGGATTACAGCATGAGTTGGGGGAGTTGGTTTTGGCTTTTGATCCTTCTCCTCCTCCCCTCTCCTGTATAGCTGTCTGGTCGGATCAGGACAGCTACTGCTGTTGCTGGCTGCTCGGTGGCTCTCACTAGTCTAAAGGCTGCCCCTGCTGTGAGTGCGTATGTGGGAGGTCTATCACAACAGCCTGTTTGACGGTGTGTGTGTGTGTGTGTGTGTGTGTGTGTGTGGGAGGAGGGGGGGTGAGGGGCAACTGCAATCGAGAGTATATTGTTTGATAGAATGATATCAGCCCCCTATCAGTCATGCACGCCTACCTCTTTGAGGTACATATTGTTACTAACCCTCACTGTGTGAACAAAAAGGTTTTTACTTTTCTAAAAGGGCTTTAAATCAAATAATAGTCTTATATCCAGGATATAAGGCTGATTTATGCTATAGCTGGAAAAAACGTGCTTATACACACACATATACACACACAAGCAAGCAATAAGTCCCTTGCATGCACCATACAGAGAGATGCCCCTCCTGTATCCCACTAGTGTTGAAAACACCCATGTAATGGAAAGAGTTACTTCGTCCAGCAACAGTCATTTAATGAGTGCTCCAAGCTAGGAAGCAAAGAGAAAACTCCACCCTGCTGCAGGCAGATGGAGAAAACAGAAAAGCTTAGTGGGTAAAAAATAGAATATGTCGAGTGGCTGCTGATCTGATTTGTGTATAATAAAAAAGGGGCTCATTGTCTCACTGGTAAAGACTAAAAATAATAGATAGAAGTCAGATGCAGGTAGATTAACAGTAAGTTGACAAATGCAACATTTTTCCAACAGTTTGAAAACTCCTCAATCTGTAGTCCAGTTCGTATCACCTGGTCATCTGTACACATCAGCATGCAGGACAGTCACTTCACTTCACAGCACAATCCACAACAACTGACAACAAGCACATACGTCATTCTGGCTGATAACAATAAACATGTGACTTTGGCCTCGACAGAACTTTCTCATTTCTAGCAAATTCAATGGGAGTTCAGGCTTTCCCCTAGCTTTTTTGCTTTGGGGGGGATCTGAGCTGGAATGAGCGTGGTCCATCGTTGGGGACCCTCTCGTCAAAGGACCCCATTACCATGATTACAGAGCATTTGGACCTGAATAAACAGTTAACACTGATTTGTGCTCACATTTTTTTTTATTTTAGCAATGGAACACTGTTTTTATTCATTTATTCATTAATTAATTTATTTATGCATCTATCCATCCATCCATCAGTCGTGGTGTTATGGGTGGGCCTAACGGGCCTGGGCCCACCCACTTATACAACTGGCCCACCTTAAATGACTGGGAGAACATATATTTTCTCAAAAGTTTCCATTTGACAAAAAGACAACATTTATTCAGCTAGTATCACATGTGAGGTCTGGACCAATCACAGTGGGCCATAATTCGTCGCACCAGATATGTTACACTTGTACATTCATGTCACACTATGGCGGTTGTTCAGCAGAAGTGATGATCGATGTACTGAGGAAAGCTTATCATTGTTTTATTTTATACCTGCAGATGCATTTTTCATCAAAACTAGAACGTCAATAAAATGTAGACGATACAGGAGGTAGAGCTGAATATTGCTGCTTGACTTGATGTCTTCAGATGACCTTCACAGCACAGATAGTTAAGTTTATGAATGAACAGCGCATCACACCACGCTCTCTCTCCTGTTAAAAGTCATTGTAGCTCACCCATTATTCTTATCGCTTCGTTTCTCTCTCTCCTTACAATCAATTTAAAGAATAATCCAGCCAGATTAAATGAAAATGCATTAAAAGAAATAAAATGACACTTTTCTTAATGAACTGATATACTGATCTACTTGATCCATAGCGAAAAAAGTGTCATAATCAACTGGAAGTGCTCGTCGCCATCCACAGTATGATACCAGTGATTTTTGTTAAAGTGAGATTACCAGTTGGAAACAGTGTTAACTTTTATAACTAAAAGGCCCAACCAAAGTTAACCGTGGCCCACCAAAAATTAAAATCCTGGCGCTGTGCCTTCCATCCATCCATCTTCATTAATCAATTCACTCACCAAGTTCAGTCTTGTACAGCCATGCGGAGTATCTACAGTCTGACAGCCATGCTGGATCACAGCCAGACTGACAGTGGTGACCCGTCTGCAGCTTTTTACTGCGTGCTTCGGTGGGAGGGCTGGAACAGGTGTGTTTGGGTCTAGTCGTGGCAACGTTAACAGGGGCAGAGCACCCTCCCAAATAAACTATAATGGAAACACTGGGAGTTACATGATTATAGATTGTGCTGTGATGCTGTTTTCCCTCATTTGACTTACAGATTATCACACCAGCTCTCTTCTTTTCTTTGTTCTGTTCCTCTTTCACCCCCACATCCTTCCTCTGGCCTCTCACTCTATTCTCTCAGTGATGATGATGATGAGGATGATGGTAATGATTGCAACGAGGCCAGCTGTGCCACAGTCCCACTCTCACATCAAATGAAAGCCCGATTTAGTTAGGCCTCTTTAACTAGCTCATGTCTTCACTTTAGAGATGACGTGACTGATGAGTGATCCACAGAATCCCCATTTGTATTACAGGAAATCTAATCTGTCACATTACACTGGTGGGTCTTTTTACGGCGAGCAGGCTATTTATGTTGAGACTGCTTCTGTATGTGCTGCTATGTCTGCTGCTGTTTTCATGTGGTTGAAATGAACATGCGTAAGACTCTGCAAATAAACTTTGACGTGTTCCTTCATGAGATAAGAAAAGGAATATGAACTGTTTTTGTGCAGGGCTGCCCCTTGAAAGTTGATGAGTTGACTCATCAGTCAGAGACCCCTTAGTCTAAAGAGATACTTTAAGTGAAGCAGCTGATTTTTTGCCAGCTTTGTTTTTGTCAGTCAGCGTGTAATACATTAACGGGTTAAAACAGATAAAAGCAAAGGAATAATAAATAATAAGGGGAATCATAAATTCGTTTTTATATTAGCTGACACACTTGCCATGTGACAAAATAAGCTGGTGGTTAATGGGTGAGAGAAAGTGAAACCTGGGTTGGTGTGGTTGGTAAACAAGTTTCAGATCTTGTTTTTTTAGCTGCGTCATTGGACAGAAAGCAATGCAACAGCATTGCAGGCCGTAAACTTTACAAATCAAGTCTCTAAATGACCACAAACCGCACAATTAATTGATGGAAGCAGAAAGTGTTTATTATATGATCAGGATATTTTTGACCAAATAGCTCTATCAGTATTTACTCATAATTCAACGATATTGTAGGGATGACTGTTGGTGCTTTCGCAAAATAAAAAACAATGAGATTTTTGAAATCTCAGAAAATGACATTACTTTACTGTAATGCAGCCTTAAAGCCAAGAAAAGACAAAACTTGTGCCATATCATATCATTTTCAAAATGTAAGAAGATTAGTAGTCTCATACTATGATATCAATATATTGTCCAACCATAGTTTGCTTCAAATGAGGCTTAACGTTCACACAGTTTCTTTTCACTGTCCCTCAATATTGCAACATTACTCCAATATTTCATCCTAGCCTGTGTGAGTTTCTGCCACAGGTTTTCTGTGCACTTTGAATAAGGGATGTGCCAGACGTTTCCAGGTTAAAGCCCAAAGCATGCAAGAACAAACAGCAGCATATAATACATTTACTTTCAGCAGTTGTGGTGAAATATACCTATAAAACAGCCTTGAAGAAAGACAGCCATCTAAAATCTTAGAGCAACTGAATGGGAGCTTTTTTTTTCCATAGCTTTGCTTTTTTTTTTATTTTGAGTGATCCTTGACTCTAATTAGCCTTCTAAACCTCACATTGCAGAGCACACAGTGTGAACCCTCAGCTTTGTCAAAGCAGCAGCCCCTGAATGTGAATAGAGTAGCCCTCAACATGCATACAACAGTGAAGCATATTAATTTTAATATGCTAAAACATTTATCACGGTAATGACGGTGCTGCAAAATCTGTGTTGTTGGTGAGCGTGGCACTGGTACACTGCCCACCCATACTTAAACATGAAACTTGTGTATGCTGATATAGGGTTCTACATTGTGGTGCTGAACTGAAAAAAGCAGAATGGATCTTCAAATCCTCACATTAGTCATCCAAATTGGATGACAAAATTTGGTCGCGTTCAGCCCTATATGTGTGATATCTTACACTGTGTGTGTGCATGCTGGTGTGTTTGTACTTACTCCACAGGAGGTAAATACTTGCTCTGTGATCACAAGCACATTAGCCAGACGAGAATGTCTGCGATCCCGACCCCATGGACTTAACTAATTATACAACCGCAGGGGAGAGTCAAGCATGTCTAACTCGTCTGGAATGACCAATTGGTGCGTCGCTGCATCTTCTATGTTAGAGAGGCGCAAAAACTGCTTAGTTTCATCACAAAATGAAAACAGAATTAAACAGATAATCAGAAAGTTACAACAAATCATATCAATCATACTGTAAGATGCATAATGTGGGTGCTCAAACTGTTGGCTCACATGTATGATAGTCTACAGTCACAGGTAAATGATAAGCTGCAGATGTACACTGAGCTTTCAAAATCCAAAGTGTTTTAGATGGAAGTTGCTGCCAGCTATTTTGAGGCTCCCTCAGCCAGATGGTGCAACTGTGTGACCTCTTGATCTTTAAACTTTGAGCTCTGACCCCTGTGGCAATAGATTCCCCTTTACAGCGGAAATAGCATGTTTCCCGTCTAGCTTGCATGGACAAACACACCATGGGCTGGTCCATGCTTGTGTATGTCTGTGTGAGAGAGTGTGTGGGCATTCCAAAACAGTTGGGGGTCCATGTCTACTGGCCACAAGTGTGACATTAATAAAAAAGCAATGATGAAACGATTTCTGAGAATGTCCCCTCAGGCCTTGACTGCTAAAACCACTAATAGCCCAACAAGAATAAAGTGTATTTACACTGGAGAAGCCTGAGGGAATAAAGGGCTCTACTAGCTCTACATGACAGTCTAACAGTATGTAAGTATAGCCTGGTGCTATATTTGGTCAAAGTTAATGGCTGAACTATTGATTTGCCAACAAGACATGCTCTATAAGAGGGTTCAAGGACAGGTATTAAAGTAATACTGCGGCTTTGTAAATGATCTACACAAGAGGATATTAAATCTTCTGAGATGGATTAATTTGACTTATGAAGATCAGTAGACTGATGAATTAAGAGTCAACAGGGAGCTCATGAAGTGGACCTGATGAATTCAAGCAATGCAGCAGTTGTCGTTTAAGTGGGTAACTGATTGTGAGAGGACTTAGTGCATGCCTTACAATATTTATTTCAATTTCATCTCAATCTCTCTACAATGCTAAATAATCTATCAAATGAGGCTAAATGTTATGGATGGGTTTTCACAGTACATTGATGAAGAAGCAGGCCAGGATGTACAGCACATTTAAGTTTACAGTTTAGTTATTGCCAACATCCACAGCCCCAAAATGCTTAGTCAAATGTAAGTACAGGAACTCGTTCTGGCTTAATGAACACTTTCCCTGCAGCTCATTAAATATACATGAAAGATTACTGAATCAATGTGTGTGAGTGCAAACTTGCAAGGATTGGGGAAACAAAGGACAAGGTAATGGAGGGTGATGTGCAACAAGGGGATGATATTGACTGATATTGATGTTCTGTTCACCTTCAAACTGGCCAAAACTGCCCTTATGGCATTGCTGTAGGAAGTATTATGTGTATTCCGTAAATATGCTTTAAAGTGGAGATGAAATGAAAAAAATCATTTTTAACTCAGTCATACTCAACTATATGCCAAAAATACATCAAATCAATTACTTTGTATTTTTATAGCCTTTCTCTCTGCTGCATCTATCACTCTGCTCAGCTCCCTCCCACCAAACCTCCGAGCTCCTGTGAAACCTCCCTCTGCTCTCCATGGTATGAACCTCGCAAAGACCTCAAGTCCCTCTCACCATGACTGGTGTTCTCTAAGACACCCCTCCGCACTTAGCGGCCTCAGGGCAGCTGCAACACTGTCTACCACTGGGATGAGAGACTAGCACACCACACACACAGAGCAGTGTCCCCCCTCAGTACTTATTCCGACCGACACTTGTTGATACGAGCACCATGGCACTGAACATAATGAGCCAAAGCTCCATGTGGAACTAGGATGTGTTCACACAGGTCTTTTGTCCCATTGTAGGTAGAGAAAGTATTGGAAATTTATTTATTTTCTGCAAGATTTCTGCTTTTGAATCAAGCTTTCACCATCTGAAGGGATGTGTGTGCATCTGCATTTATAGAAGACACAATAGGCACACAATCTCTCTGAAATGATCTGTGATTGGCCAAAGCCTCAGGCTAGATTTTCTAAAGTCTGAAAACAGAGCCAGGAGGACAAGCAGAAGTCTAGGTTTCTTTCAGACCACCTTAGTTACAATACACTGACAGGTTATTATGGAATTTTTGCTCAACAACGCCAAAAATAAACTGCATACCACAGCTTAAAAGTTGAACACAAAGTCAGTTTCTAAATTATATCTCTTATATCGAAGTGTACCGAGGCCTCAGTATTTAAAAGCATTAAATAACTTGTAAGCTTCCACCAGTACTCTGACCAGTATTGGTCAGACATAGGAACTATATTTATCACAAATATTATTGAAAACAAACACAAAAGCATACCCAACAGGGACACCATGTGCTATATATCAGCCAGACAGTTCATCCATGCAGAGCATTATGTTTCACTCTGGATGAGGTTGTGTCTCAGGAAAAGTCATTAGCGGTCTTTAGCAGCAGGGTTGTGTAGGGAAAATATTGAGAGCCAAATGAGGAGAGCGTCTGATGAGCTGGCTGTAGCTATCTCCTTCTGGAGGTGAGGGGAGGCTTTGATGGGCTAACGCTTGCTAGCTAGCTATGGTCTGGAGAGACTACAAAAAGGGAGCTACTTCATTTTGCCTGAAGCCCTGATAGTTTAAGCAGATCCTCCTCAAAGCGACTCTTGTCAGCTCTTGTTCTAATCAACATCCTGCTGAATGTTTGAGGTACAAACTGGCCTTGCTCCTGATCAGATACCTCCTGGTATTAGAGCTGTATTAATGTGATTCTTTACAGAGGGTTAAACTGTCAAGAATCTTCTGTGAACCTTCAGGCAACAAAGATGTCTGTGATGTATGAAATTCTCTAGTGTCCCAAATAACTGCTTTTACTCTTTCATTTTTAAAATGCGAGACAGACACAGAACGTCTGAAGAAACAGAGGAAGAAAAGAGCATGAAGTTTAAAAAGCACTTAAATGTCCCAATCTAAGAGATATTACTCTGGCGTTGTTTAGGTAGCATTTTTGAAGTGATTTACTATTCAAGAATGAGATGCGAGGCAGTGGTGGTCCACACTTTCCTAAGCTGTTCAAGCTTATGTAGTTAAAGTATTTCTTGACAGCCTTGATTGCCTTGAAAAAGATATGTTTTTAATGACTTTGGCTCAATCCCTCTGTTGGCACCACTTACGTCTTTGCACCTACCAGCAAGGAGCGAAAAGATTAGCAGGATGGTGTTAACACTCAGTTGTTATTGCTATCTCACCACATCCCATCCACATTCATGCAGGTGTCCTATACAACCAGGGTGAGTCATTAAAGCAATGGCAAGTCCATTCCCCCTCGCTGGCTCTCTCCCTTCCTGGCATTTTTTGTTGGGTGATAGGAACACAAGAATAAACCTAAAGAAACCCCCATCAGGAGCTGAATCTGGGCAGTGGTTTGATCCTGGGGCAACATCTCCAATCCTAAACCAACTGATGACCCTGATGATTTTGCACAATTAAGAAAAATGGACTTGGCCAGCATGTGTTCCATGATGTTACTACCGGTATAAGGGCTAGATTAAGGTACTTTTTTTAAAAGCAGTGCTACTTGTGGAGTGAGGAACAGAGCGTTATGATTAAGACCAGGAAAGGCCGGTGCATGAATATAACTCTCTTTTAAAAGAAAGATAATAACAAGGGAAGAGAAGCCAGTGTTCCCAATGGAGTGAAAATGAAAGCGTTTGAGTTCATGCTGAAAACTTAGTCCCTTTTTCCTTGTAAAGTTCATCTCCTGTGTCCATCCACCCCTTGGCTCAGGAGGGGTCTATTTAGTAAGCTAAGTGACCCGTGCAGAAGGATGCCCCCAGCCAATAACACACCCATAACAAGACAGTGGTGTCTAATAAAGAAAGTGCAACTCTGGGTCGTCACCTCTCTACTTGTCTTCTTGTCCTTGCTTTTACTTGATTTTTCATGTACACTCAGCACAAACACTGAACAGGAAAGGGTCAGGGGGACTAGCTGCTAGACCAGGGCCTGGGCAAATCCATCTTACTTCAAGTGACCACTCCATCGCCTGTGAGAAAAGTGTGTATGAATGCTTCACTGTTAAGTTAGATTTACAAACTGAATGGTGCTGAATTTAGTAGACTTATAAAAGTCTTAGTTAAATATCATAGAGAGGGTCTATTTGCACCAGGGTGTGAATAGTCAGCTATTCTGCTATTTACATCTGTCCCTCTTGTAAAGCCACAGAGACAGCTAAATACCCTTCTAGAGAGGAGGTTGTGGTGGATGAATGAGTTCAACATAGGGCTGTCCCCTGGGAGATCAGGGTTGCAGTCGTGACCTGGGAGACTGAGTTAAAAAGCATGCTGATTTTCAATTTTTAGACTTTTTTGACTCATTACTTCATGGTTTTGTTTGAGGAAGGTTACTGTTACTGCTGACCAATATTTCTAATGGTCAACCTCCTATAATGCAAAGACATCAATGGATAGAAGATGGATGAAGAGTGGATCTTGTGAGAAGAGCTTGTGGAATGTCATCATGATTGATCATGTCCTGGCTCTCTTGTGGGGTTTTTAGCCAGATCAGCTGTGTAAAGATGGCTGTAGAAAAAGGGAGGAGAAGAGAGAATGTCTGGCCAGCAGCTGGAGCAAAGCTGTGTCTGAATGGAGGTAACAGACAACTCATTCATTCCCACAAATTATGGATTAGCAATGCCTGAGAAGTTGCTACCATGTTCCGTGTAGCACACAAACACTTGCCCCATAGTCAGTGGCTGTCGCCTAGCAGAAAGCCCTGTCCCTGTGCCCCCGCAGCCAGGGTCCAAATGGGGACACTCCACAACACAAGGCACTTGTTCTCTCTTTGTGTCCAAGGCGGTCCTTCCTAGGAGGCCTTTATTTTTCTGTCTTGGCTGTTACGCAATGAGAGCTGAGCAAAGTTTGGAGTCAAAGCAGCGTAATCCTCCCCAAAGCCTCAGACCAGACTGAGGGATTGATATGGAAGCCTGTTGCCAACACAAAGGACCAGACATTTCACCTCTGCATCTTCTTGGAACAATGCCACAGCCTGACAACGTCTATATTTCGATGGGGTCGCGTTCTCATGTAGCAAGTTGGCTTTTATCATCAAGGGGATGGTTGTCGGAGTCGGCTGAGAAGTTTCAGACACCAGAATTTTCAGGTCAGCAGATATCACGAGAAGCTGCTGTACAGAGGCTGATGTTCACACTCAAATCAATTCTCACAGACATATACAAGTTAATCTTATTTTCATTAAACATGAAACAACTCATCTGGAACAGTATAGCTACCATAGCAACATCAAACTCAAAGTAATTAAGAAATAAATCTGGAACTGAGCATCAAAATACCCATTAAAAAATCAAGGTGGGAGTGTTTTTTATTTTTGAGCTATTATTCTCCCTCAAGGTCAGAGATTCCAGCCGAGTCAAGAAGCTTGAAATGGACCAAAGACGAAGTCTGTTGTAGGGGTTTGACTAGAAGGCGGTGTGCCAGTGAGAGTGCAAGTCAGACCCCCAGTTCAACTAACAATGAATAACTCCTGTTGTCAACAAAAAAGTTGGGATTGGGATCACAGAAAGCGAACATAAGTACTCAGTTTTAGACTTAATACAAACATTGGCCACTGAAAATAAAGCAAAGGGACACCTCTTGCTTCTAGAAGCATAACAACTCTTTAACAATTCCAGAGTTACCTCCCACAGTCTGGCCAATGCAAGCGTAGAATGGGTAAACTTTGAATTACAAATGTTTTGAGTCGTTGCCAGGGGTTGACAAGCAAATCAACAGTCACTCTCAGGATGAACTGGGCCTCGTCTACTGGTGAGTAGATGCACCCATGTTGGTTTAAAATGCTGGTTGCAATAGCTCCAGTAGGACTAGTGGCAGGTGTGCAGCCTTTGGCCACTCTAGGAGGACCAAGCTTGTAATCTGTAAAGTGTCTTATCAATGCTGATTAATCGGCCAAACAGATTAATTGAACCTCTAAACCCAACCTTCAACTATTTTATCCTGCTGAAGGACCCATGAGCAAGATGCTGTCTCCAGATCAAGTGTATTACTCTGCAGCTGTCCCTGGCCTTATTGTTGTGGGGGTCAATCAGAAATCATTTCTGTACCAGATAAATGCAAGAATCAGATCATTAGTGCCATTTGAGCACTATTAAATTGTACAAGGATAAGAAAGGACACAAGTGTCATGGCAACATTTGAGTTGGGAAGCTTAAAATTAATCATTAGATAATCTTTTTGAGCTGAGAGTAGCTGAGGAACTATTGCTTAAAGGGACAGTGCAAACTTAAAGCAGTTTCATGTAGGAACTTATTTATTTATTTTACTTTAGAATGTACCTGAGCTACTTTCTTTATAAAAGAAAGGAAAAGAAAGTTCCTACATGAAACTGCTCACAACCAGGTCTGTGGATTATCTCAAGTAATCAGGTCATGATTTTTGGAAAGAGACACTGATTTTGCATTTTTCAAATGCATCTTTTTGGCGCCTTGAACACCACAAGCCAAGAGCCATTTAGTCTCATTATACTGGAAAGAAGGCAGACATCTCCACAGCCAATATCTGCTAAAATCTGCATTCACAGCAAACAATCTAGATGGAAAAACAGCACTACAGGCCAGAGGAAAAGTGTTTATTTTTGAGGAGAGCTGTCCCTTTAATGAACAGGAATCATTCCGTACTGGCAACTGTAAAATGTCAACTTTAGGGAAAAAAAAAATCTATGAAACAGTGCATTCATTTAGAATTAGTAATGGCTATATTTCATTTTTGTTTGTGGTGATTTAGTGCTCACCTGGTCCTTGAACTACTCTTGGACCATCTGAATCACAGTCATCCGTTGGGTCAAAACAGTCTCAGCAGTGATATCATTCTATTGCATCAACTTCTATCTCCACCAAGATTATGTAACCCCCTCAGACCCCACCCGTGTCTGTAGCTCAGCAGGCAACACAAATACAGACTTAAATTTGACTTGACTCATTTGAACCTCACTGTCTTGTTTCAAGAATGTAGCAACAAATAGTCTGTTCCCCATCAGGGTAGGCATGGTCAACTCACCCCTGTTGGATGAGTTAAGGCTTTTGAGATGGCAACACAGACATCACCCTGTGACTAATGTGCATGGGATCAGAGAAGAAGCATTAACCTCCTGGAGAGAATGTACTCAACAACACAGACACACACACACACCTGGGCCGCCACTTCTCGACACAAGGAAATGCTTATTGGACCTTGGATAAACAGTAACTTAATGACATCAGAAAATAAGTTTACATAGTGAATTCCATGACACTTGACTCATTTTGTGTCTCAAATATGCTACAGTGGCTGAAAACTTTAAAAACTTAATGTACAGTTTAATGACAATACTGATTTAATAATATTTATGTTTATTTTGTAGTTTTATGAGTTATTTCTATCATTAAAAGTTGCAGAAACCTGGGAACACTTCTACCTTGCCTACACCAAAGGTGACTGCAGTTGAACCAGGAAGTCAGTCTAACTCTGATGAATATTTGGGTAATAATTTTACAGTTTGCATTTGTTTTTTGGCTAATGTGGAAGTTTTATTTAATGCCCATACTGCCTTTAGACTTGTTGCAACATTCCCAGATCTCAGAAATTAACTTGGTAAGTACGATACTATCATTCCTCACAGGAATGGTGGCCAAAACTAATCAAAATGATGTAATTATTCTAGATGATCCTTTACACCACTTAAAACAGACTGACATCTGTTGTTGTTATATGCCTCAACTTTTCATCTGTTTTGGCTAAAAGCAATTGTAAAAGATTAAACTTCAAAGGATAACTTTCCATTTGAGCAACAGTAAAACAAAGATTAACATATGAAATTCAATGTGGCCAAGAGTTTGGATAATAGACAACCTGATGTCAATAAGTAATTAAGTGCAGATCAAGTCTAAAATCACGTGTCTAGTCTGCTGTTAATCTCCAGTACTGAGCATGCTACTCACATGTTGTGAAAGATGTCAGCTGCTGAGTTTGTGACAGCTTATCCCTCCGGCGTTACAAAGAGCAGAGGACAAACTGGACACAGGTTGACGACTGAGCTCTTCGGCAGCTTAATAGAGCTTGGAAAAAAAAAGGGAGATTGAAGAAATGCTGGACACAAATTCACCATGAAACTCTTACAGTAGGAACTGTGTCTGTGCTGAGCAGCAGCATGCACAAACCCACACGGACATTCTGTCACTCCTCCTCCTGTGAATGTGTGCACAAAAGAGCTTCACAGTCGAGCGGAGGAGTCTGCCTTTAACTCCTCCGACTCCTTGGAGCAGAGGGAGCAGCACTCAGTGCCACTTTCAGACCGCTTGAGGTTTAACACAGCCAAAGTTGTGACCAGATGACGAAACTCTGTTTGCAACCAGAGGGGAAATTTAAAAATGCCAAAACACTGACTGCAGATTGATTAAGTGCTACTTTTCCACAGCCAAATCTGCATCTTAATGAAGATGTTCTGTTCAAAAAGACAAGTTTATAGCTAATACAGATGGGTGTAAATGATATGACTATATTTGGTAATACTTTATTTGAAGGGGTGTGCGCAAGTTACTAAACTATCATAACCATGTCATAACACCTGCAATTAACATGAAGGAGTCTTCATGAATGTTTTCTTGTTCTTTATGAGTCTTTATGAAGTTGACATTGGGCCTCATGCAGCAACATTCTCTTACAGTGTCTCTTAATGTTCTGTTAAGAGAAAAAATAAGTCAATTGCAGATTCACCAAATGTTCTTAACCACCCACATCTGCTCTTATCCAGATGTGCTGAATGATGAACCCCACTTGATCATAAACTGGAAGGTTGCAGCTAATTGTTTATTATTAGCAGGGTAACACCGCCTAAACACTATATAAAGACAGGTGTGCCACATGTAGTTTGACTCGCCATACACACACTGCAGCTATAAGCCACCCATTGGTTGCTTGGTTTCAGTCAGTATCACCGCATCCGTTATCTACCTTCCCCAGGAAACAAAACAAAAAGACCCCCCCCCCCCCCCCCCCCCCAAAGTTGCGGGGTACACACTGAAAATGACAAATTAGCTCCTGGTACACTAATGCTACACATATAAACAAGCTAGCAGCTGCTACCTTTTCTTTTGGGGTGATTTTTCGATTTTTATTGCCATTAATAATTTCCCGGACTTCAGGTAAAGTGACCCCATTTGGACTTGTCATAAAGATGCCATTAAATGTTATAAGACCAGCAGTTAGCTAGTTTACTGTGCCCCAGTATTCTATTCCCTGTCAAACTGATCATCATCGGTGTCAGAGGCAGTCCCTGTCCGGCCAGGATGTCCAGTTCATCAGACTCAGTTAAACAACAACACTATCATGGCAGGGGAATGTGCAGATTGGTGCTGCTCATATGCAACTCTCAACAAAGATGAGACAGAAATGAGATGTGTCACTCTTTAGTTACTTCCATTAGACCAAGTTCATAAAGACTCCTCCTTCAGATAAAGTCTTGCCCAATGTTTTGAGTAATCTCCAAAATAATCTAAATTAATTTGACGGGTTTTGATAAAACTGAACAACGATTAAAACTGCTACTGAAAATTCATCATCACTGAAAGATTTGCTGCCAAGTAAATTCAGCCAACAGTGAATCTTTTTATGAACTGTAATTACAAGTTGGAAAAATCTCTTTCTCATATTTATTATCTCACACATATTATCTCACTGTCTTGTGAAATCTAGCTCTTCATAATTTTTCTATATCTGTCTCTGTTTATTTTGTCTTATCTCTTCCCTCTCATCCCAACATGCCAGAAATGCAGTGGGCTGGCCAGGTGAGTCAATCACTGGGACTGAATGGTAAACAAAAACACGAGGGTCTGCCACTCCACAAATGACTATCAATATCCACTGACAAAAATATGATCCACCCTTCACTGCCAGAACACCAGACAACTTAAGCTGTTAGTTTCCTGCAGTTTGTTTAAAGGGAAAATTCAGCATTTTTTATGTAGACGTCCAGTAAATCTAATCAATGGAAGCAATAAATTTGTCATTGCTGTTGTACTGACCAAAAAATCTGTTCTTCCTGCATCCTGTTAAGGAAGAACTATGTGTTTTTTCAGCCTGGATTCCTAGTCTCCTCCTCTGGCTAGAGAGGGGGTGTGCTAGATGAGTATTTTTGTCATCTGACGCTATGTTTTGGCCAACAAAGTAATACCTATAGGCAACGTGGGCATCAGAAGGTTGCTTGCAATGCATTCTGGTTCATGTAGGCACTGTGGGCACAAACAAAACATCCACATCCACATCGACATCCACATGAAAAGTTGCCAGCATCAGCATCATCATGGCTTGGCATGTACCAATCTCGTGCATGATTCAGGTGAATGACAGGATCAGCTTGTTAAAAAAAAAAAATCAATTTAAGTAAGAGCTCCTTTTATCAAGGACTTTGTTATTTAGAGCATACAGCTATTCTGTCAAATTTGAGTAGGAACCATATTTAGGAAAAATATATTAGATTGGCGATTGTGAAGCATGATCAAAGCAGCTGATGCTAATCAGCTAATGGAACTGGAATGTCAGTGTTCTACTTGATCTGAGACTATGCTCCACTGCTGCAAAATTTATGTTTTAAGTCCATCACGTTGATGACCAGTGTCCTTGGTCTTCGGGCATGGCCTTACTTAGTCTGGGTTGTGGACAGCAATAACACTGTGAAAAAATATACACCCAAAAAAGTCTGACTCATTTCACTGACACTGCTACATTGGCACAACACAATAAAGATCCCATAAACTATAAATTGTCTATAAATATAGACACAGACAATATGATGGCTATGCAACAGTGAAGCCAAAACATCTCAATCACCTCCTGGTGGCTGGCTGCAGTCCTCACCCGTTCTAGGTTAGTTTCTGTCATTTTAGGTTGTTCTTGTCATGCTGATGTTTATTCAAGTGTTAATTTTTCGGATAAATTTGGTTGTAATTAGTTATTTGATGCTATAAATGATGACTATGTAAAGATGATAACTGACAGCTGACCCTTTGTGCGATTGATACCGTGGCTCCAACCCTGATCACTACTGCACAGACTCTGGCTCAAAATCACATCACCAGTGCAAAATGGTAGCACTCGTATCCGGAATATTTTGGCCTCAGTTTTGTATAGTGGGAGGAAGTGGAGATGGATTGATCATCATATACAGTCTTTACTGCCAACATAGAGGGCACCACCAGAAAATGCAGGGTCACCCATCAAAGTTAATCATGGCTCAGTTTTTGCTGCATCTAGCAAAGCATGGCTTTGGCCAAAAGAACACATGCAAGTCCACATTCAGAGCTGCCCACTTGTGACTGGATCATCCAGGTGTTCAAAGACTGGTGCAGGATGCTCTAGATTGGGTATTTTAATCCAGTAACCTAAGAAAAAAATGTGAAGATACAAGTCAAAGGGTAGATGGTGCTGAGGTCTTGTCTGCTAAGCGGCAACAGGTCCAAGTGCATCCTTCAGTGTGTTTGACAATGGAGGATTTGGTCATTAGAGATTTATGCTTGCTCTGATTAACAACAAGTATTGTCAAGTTATGTGTGTAAAAGTTATTGTGACCTCCAGTGGGTGAATTGTGCAAGTGTGCAAAACATTGTGTTTATGCAAGGTGCAGGCATGACAAAAATCCCTGCGCTTAAAGTCGCCCGCAGCAGCTGTAGCTGATTTTAAAGAATAAACACAATGAAAGGCGACATCAATCTTTGGAAACCCAACAACCACACAGACAGCACTTGCCCAATGTTGATCCCAACAAAACATTGACCCTATAATTTAAAGCTTCATGCAATGCCTTGATAAGCAAAGAGGGCATAAAACTTGTTGTAAGTAGCCTGGCCATTTCCTCAGAAAAGCAGCTGCAATCCTGACAAACTGCAAACCCAACAACAACAATACTTTTTGTTTCTAACTAACACTTGTGAAGATAAACATCCTCTCTTGTTTTTCCTTCTCAGCTCTAAAAACCACTCCATCAGAGGAGCTAATTGTCTTTTCAGCAACAACAAGTGTGAAGCTGAATAACAGTGGAAACACTCCAGTTTCCTGGAAACCCTTTCCTTTCTTGTGTCTGTGAGAAGGGGCCATTTTTAACTGTTTCTTTAAATGCCATTTACAAGCTAAGGCCATTGAAAATGCAAAGTGTGTAACTGAATAAAGTCACGGCTCAAAAGGCTACTTATAGGACACGTTTGAAGTCTTATCGAGAACTCCAAGTCTGAAGTAGCTCAATAAGAGCTTGTGATTGTGTGTGTCTGAGTGTGTTGTGTGTATTATTTTTGTCATGCATTTCTTATCATGTTTGCCAAGTCAACCCTGACAACAGTATCACCACATAATGACCACCAACCCTCCCTTTTTTCCTGGGAAATTCATGTTTTTCATTGCGCTCTCTCTGTTTCCTCCCAGGATCACAATTCTGTTGTATTTCTCCTGATTTCTGACAAATTTTCACATTTTCTCTTCCTTTTCATTATCACAATCTTTTCTTTGACACTGTAGAGCAGGGGTCCCCAAATGGCGGACCGCGGTCCGAGTCCGGACCCACACGCCGTCCTATACGGACCCGGACCTATAACCAATAAACTATTAAGAGATTTTAAATTTTGACGGGAAGCTTCTATTTTAACTGGTGCAACTTTTCTTGTCTTTCCGCCGCTGGTTTATCTGATCAGGAAACACACAGACCAACTGCAGAGAAGCTGCGTGTGGAGGAGACGGTTGTTAATGACGGAGTTTATTACAACAGAAACTAACGTGATGGTTAATGACATCGACACCGACCAGATGAACTTATAAAATTAAACAACTGTATAAGGAGGCCTATAAGTAAAACAGGAGAGTCTGTGTTTCTCTGTGAGAAACTTTCAGATCTTCTCACAGCAGAGTGAACAGGTGAGGTAGGAGAGGAGGACAGACTGATCACTAATCAATCACTGATACCGTCGTCATCTCGGACTGATTAAAAAAATAAAAATGCCAAAGTTGGTGACAAACCAAACCTGGATGTCCACACAAATAAATTCTTTGTGTGAAACACTGCAGAGTGAAACATCGTGCTGTTTACAGACAGTCTGCTGTCTGTAGTTTGACAGAGAGACAGAGAGGGTCGTGTCTAGAAGGGAACCCTAGACCCGCGAAAGATCGCGCGAGTTTGATTATCTTAGTAGAAATGACGAACACAAATCTCGCGAGAGTTGTGCAAATAAAGCGTTACCTTCTAGACACGACCGAAAAAGGTGCGCAGCTCCAAAAATAGAAAATCATGTCATGGTGCAGATGTTTTTAATGTGGCGAGACGCCATAAATAAAACACTATTCACTGAACCACAGAGAGTCACTGAAACACTGATCACTGACCTGCTGTGATGGAAAAAATACTCACATTCTTTACTTAGGTATTTTTACATTGTGGTATTAGTGTTTTTACTTAATTACAATTTAAAAATTGTGCATGTTATTGTTTCCTTTTTTGAAAAATCAACATTTTTATTGCTGTTGTTGTACTTTAATGGTATTCTTATCGTTGTTTTTATTACTAAATACAGACGTGCAAACTCATAAGAGGACAAAAAGATGACATGTTGGTAAACCAGTCCCCTGTCCTCTGTCCTCTGGGGGTCTGGGAGTCTGTCCTGCTCAGAAGAAAAATGTTGTGATTTTAACATGTTAACAAAACATCCTGGTGACTGTTTCAGTTAAAAGAGTTAGTTCCATCTTCTGTTTGTGGTTTCTGCTGACATTACTACCTTTACTTTTACCTTTGTGCTAAAATAAAGTAAATACAGTAAAAGTAAATCTACATTAAAAGTAAAGTTACTTTGCTGAGTATTTTTACTTTAGCAATTTATAGTTGTTCATTTAATAGACCTGTCTTATCTTTTCTTTTGTATATTACCATTGTTCTTAAATAAAGCAAAAGTAATGTAATAGAAAAAAATGCAGAACAATATTTCCTGTTTGATTACTCGATTAATTGGCAGAAAAATCGGTAGATTATACTTAAATTTTACTGGTTCTGCCCACTCGAGAAAGTTAGACATTATGATGTTCCGGACCTTTGCTTTAGGAAATTTTCTCTAACTGGACCTCTTTGAATTTTAATTGAATACCCCTGCTGTAGAGTGTGCATAAGTCCTTTACGACTCTAAATGTCTACTGTATCCGCTCAGACAACAATACTGCTACACCAAACCAGACTTCCTAAGAAAAATTTCTGATCCTTAAGAAAAATTTTAAAAGAAAGGGGCATGCATTTTGTAAAATCTACTGTGCCAATTTTCTTTTAACGCAGGGGCAAAAAAGAGAAAGCATGAAAAATAGATAGCATGAAAGTAAACTGATGAGTATTAGTTTATACCAGATATGCTAGAAGGACAAATCATTCTGGATTCTTTCCTGAGAATTAAACGCCAGATTTTAAGTATTCAACATAAAAATGCTGTTGCAGTGTACTTAATAATTGTAATTATTTCCATTCTTTAGACATCACCAGAATTTAGGAAACTAAAGGTCTGAAACTCAGATTTTTTTGGTATTGAAATCCTTCAAATTTTTGAGGTCTCAAAGTTGCCAAGTACCTATCACCATCAGATGACTGAATGCAACATGAAGCAGGCGACTCGGACTGAACTGGACTTGGAGAGACTACCCACACACACACAGACACACACACACACACACACACACACACACAAGCATGCACACACGGTCGGGCTCCCATCACTTCAGAGGACATTACATTGACTCACAGTCATTTCATAACCTAACCATAACCACTACTTGGCTGAACCTAAGCTTACCCTGGCGACTTGGGTTTTGTCCCCAAAGGGAAGGCGAGTCTCCACAATGTGACTGTGTAAACAGATTTATGCTCCCACAACATGAGTAACACACACACACACACACAGACACACACACACAAGCTCACCTCCACTGAAACAGAATGAGAGGAGACTTACACCTATTCTATTTTAGCAAGGCCTATTTCAAGCTGCCGCGGAGTGTGTGGCAGACACTTTATAGGCAGCGATAGAAGGAAGCCAAGTAACCTCCAACCTTTGGATATCTTTGAGACCAATAAAAACTCAGGGGCAATTGAGGACATTATATACCTCCTCCAAAAATGTACTCTGAATCATGAATTGTCCTTTCTGAAATCATGAAAATGTTTTAAATTTGCAATTGTTGCAAAATGGCTAGTGGGTTCCTGAACAGTGTACGGCAGGGATAATCAGCTTTCTTTGCCAAGGGCCACTTTTGCAAAATGTCAGGGGCCAGTTAATAAACAAAATAACGTTATTTATCAGACAAAGTGAATAACCATTAAACAGCCTATAACTCTTTTTTTGAAATTCTTAATTGTAAAATTAACTGAAATTTTAATGCATTTTAGTTGTGAATGCCTGGAAACATTTAAAGGAGTCAAAGCAACATTAAACAGGTGGAAACTTTTCTATCATGCAATCACTGAAATGTTGACAGACAGACAGAAAGAAAAGAATATTAAAGATCCTTTAGTGTCAAATACACATTTATGGGATCAGAATTATCCTCTTTTCGACATAACTTTTGCTTCTCTTCAGCTAACAGTTGTCTTCCCCTGCAGAGCTCAACGTCTGATCCTCCTGCACTCTCCACAGCCTGTAAGGCCGTCACACAAACATCAGCCTTCTGTTATTAATAACCACATTTATCCCATCACACAAACTTCATATCTTCCTGTGTAAAACAGTGTGTGTCTATTCATTTTTATTGTGAATTAGAAACTGTTTGGAGGGCCACCTGGCATCCTATCAAGGGCCAGATTTGGCCCACAGGCCACAGGTTGAGTATCACTGGCATACAGTCTGTATGGTTGGGTAAACATAACACATTGTTTCTGAACTGTAGCTGCATTTGCACAAACGTCTGCACTATTCCTACAAAGGGTGGGAATCTTTGGGAACCTGCCGATTCGATTACGATTACGATTCAGGGGCTACGATTCGATTATAAAATGATTATTGATGCATCTTTAATTTATGTATATTGATGCACTTTTTCACAACACACATTTCTTTTCGTCTCACTGAATAAGCATTCATCACTTGCAATTTTTAAAAACAGTGCCTTTTCCGATGAGGGTGGCAGCTTTCTCATTGCTTCCTCGATTGTTCTCTGGTCTGTAGCGCCACTAGTAGCCGCAGCAACAACAGCCTGCCGTCTCCATCAGGCTGTTGAGACAAAGTGTCTGTCGAGTTACATGGCTTCTCATGTTTGTTGTGTTGCCAAAGTATTTTATATTAGCACGACACAGCTTACATATAACGTGGCTCTTGTCCAGTTCACTTCCGCCGTCGATGTTGTAGAAGCCGAAATGTTTCCACACGTCTGCTTTTAAATTAGAAGGAGCTGTTCGGATCTCACAGCGAGGTGGCTTGCGGTCAGCCATGTTTGTTTTCCTCTGTGCGCCTGTCGGCGTATCCGCTCCAGGAGTGCATCCCAAAGTGTCCCGGAGATGACGCGTACCACGCTTCTTAGTTCCGCATTATTTAGAAGCTTCTGTATTACTTTAATTAACAGATTTAAATAATCGAAATTTGGACATTTGTGAATCGATTCAGATTCATCCACGTCCAAATCGCGATGCATCTAAGAATCGGAAATTTCCCCCACCCCTAATTCCTACATTAGGCTTCTTTTAGTATTAACGGGACAGTTCAGATTATTTGAAGCTGGCTTTGATGAGATACTTATTGATAGTCAGTGTGTCACTCAGCAGATGGCGGTCAAAGCAAAGAGGAGAACCAGCACAGAAACTAAGTAATGTACCGCTGTAGACAGAGTCAGCAGCACAACATTTTTTAGTCACCTAAAAGAAGGGAAATTGTCATTTCTACTTAAATACATGTTGTTGTTGTCGTTTTGTTCCATATTGATCTCTTCAGCCAATCAATCAGTCAATCAGTCAAAGTGGAAACTACATCAAAATCCAATAACTTAGTTGTAATTCCTTGTAACTGAGTAACTGATGACAATAAAATGTATACAATGCTTGTAATAATATAAAGTAATATTATAAATGCAGCATTTTTACATTGTGGTATTGCTACTTTTAGATGACTAATTAGTCATCTGAATACGTGCTCCACCACTGCATTCCAACACAGACGTCCTGCAGACTGTGGCAGTTGTGTCTGTTGTTTGTTCCCTCAGACAAGCAGAAGCAGAGCTGTCACTCTGCAGGTGCTGGACGAGGACATGACCTCTGCATGAGCTGTTACAATGAACTGCAAAATCAATGTTGTATAATTATTGCACTATATCTGGAAAAAATGCTTTATATGTCAACATGGGATCTCTAAATGCATTTACCAGATCACAACATTTCCCCTTTGCTGATTATGTAATACACATTAAGACATAACAAATGACATAACAAAAAGATAGCAGTTGTTTATCTACAGCCAACAGGGGGACAGCTGCTCCAGTGATCTGAGCATCCCAACACTCACTTTGTACAGCAGAACAACGGGCTCGCCGGTATCGCTAAGGGCGTAGCATTGCTTCCTTTTTTGGGTGGCAGAGAAAGTAGCACTTTGGTCAGAGTGGCCACCGCTCCCTCAACAGGAAGGCTCTGTCCATGCCTGTGGCTGAACCCAGGAATGTCTCGCACTGCGCTCACCTCCCACAGGGCCCTGGGCTTCTCCATGGTCATAATTTCACCACAAATGAATTCAGCGGTATCAATGCTTCTCCTCCCTTTCAAAACATGATTTACTGTTTACATTGACAGCATGAAAGTCTCACCATGATTTGGGTTGATTTTTGATACTTGAACAGGCCAAAACACTTTGTAAATTAGCAGATATTTTAATTTGCCTTTGCCCTGGTAATATTTCAATTAATTGTGCCCTTATTAATGCTTATTTATGTGTGTATAACTGCTACTCTGTGTCTTGGAAACACTCCAACACTGGTTTGATCTTAAATGTGACTTCAGTTTGACCCTGTCACGTGGGAGTTTTAAAGACATGAAAGTGTGAAAAAGTCTTTAAACTCCATTAGGAAGCAGGCTGAATCTTCCCTCTGTGTCACGCATCAAGACAGAAACAGCCTTGTTCCAGAGGTCAGCTTGCTTACAGGCTGTTTGTGTGTGTGTCTCTGTGTGCAAGTGAGGAACACACAGAAACTAAAATAGAATCCCAACTTCCTCTCAGCCACATTTAAATGCATTTCCTCAGTCACATGAACAATTTACACAACATTTATGTACAGTGACCTTTCACCTAAACTCACACTCTGATATAAACAGCTAATGAAGAAAGCTTATGCAACCTGTTGTTGGAGGACAGGAGTTGAGAAGGAGAGACATGAGATCACTGGAGCCAAAATATAGAGAAAAAAGTAATTATAAAGTAGTTCCAACTAGCTCCACTGCCAGCAGCAACAACAGTAACATGCTGCACACTGATGGTTCCGTATAAATAATTCACTTAATAAGTCACTTCTTGCATGAGGTTTCATGACAAAACTGTTAGAGTTTGGGCCTTGTCTCTCCCTTTCCTTGTGTTTCATGTTTTCCCTTCCCCCAGTGTGTCATGTTTGTCTCTGTGTTGCTGGGCGTGGACTCGCGGCTCCCTCCTCCTGCCTCTGTTGCTGGGCGTGATTCTTGGTTCCCTCCTCCTGCTCATCCATCTAATCCTCTGCAGCTGCTCTCCTGCTCACCTGCACCCAATCCACCATCAAGCCACTGCAGTATATACCCCGGCTCAGACTTCCAGACTCTGCCAGATCGTTCAGTCACCTTAGTGGTACAGATATCTAGGCTCTTGTCTGCTAAAAGTTTTGTAGTGTGTTTTTGGATGATTTTTCTGGATCTCTGTAACACCCTTTTTCCCTGTGCCTCAGATCCTCCACACCAGCTCTGCTCAAACCAGCCTCGCCTCTATCTTCAGCCACCAGCTCCATTGCCTGCCCTGCTCAGCCATTCAAACCAGCCTTGCCTCTGTCTTCAGCCACCAGCTCCATTGCCTGCCCTGCTCAGCCATTCAAACCAGCCTTGCCTCTGTCTTCAGCCACCAGCTCCATTGCCTGCCCTGCTCAGCCATTCAAACCAGCCTCAACCTTCAAAAGAACCCACAATAAACTGTTTAAACCTCTCTTTGTCTCCAGGCTGTGCTCGTATTTTGGGTCCAATATTGAATGGTTACAACAGAACAATCTGGCCAGCATGGACCCAGCGGACACAGCTCCAGAGACCATAAGTCTACAGAAAGCCGTCTCCAGTCATGGACAGTTATTGGGACAACATGAGCAACATCTCCGGGCACTCACTGAGAGCAGCCAAGGCATGGTAAATCAAATATCTGAACTTACACATCAAGTTTCGCTTCTCACATCTTTGCTCACTCCCTCAGTCTCCCCAGCTCCTCCTCCTCAGTCTGCTCCACCTGTTGCTGCATCTGTGCCACCTTCACTTCGGGAGTCCCTTGCCACAGACCCAGAGCCTTTTTGCGGACAAATGGACAAATGTCGAGGATTCCTCCTGCAATGTGCCATGGTCTTCCAACAACGGCCTCAAAACATTTGCAATAGGTACAATATTTATTGGGATTATTAAGAGGAAGAGCTCTAGCATGGGCAGAGGCCATTTATTCAAGTCAATCTGTGGGAACCTGGTCCTATGAGCACTTTGTTAACAGAATGAAAACTGTGTTTGACCATCCAGATTATCAAGGCAATGCATCTAACCATCTGTTGAATCTTCGGCAGTGTAATAGGAGTGTGGCAGATTACTCTGTTGATTTTTGGACCTATTCTGCTGATGCCAGTTGGAATGAGGAGGCGTTACGGGGAGTGTTGGTTAAAGGATTGAGTGAGCAAATGAAGGATGAATTGGCAACACGTGATGACCCTGCTGACCTGTGTTCTCTGGTTTCTCTGGCTATTAGGATCGACAACCGCCTACATGAACGTCGTGTGGAAAGATCCGGACGTTCTCAGCAGCCATCTGCTTCTCGCCCTCTACCCTCAACTCTCATGAGAGTCCAGCCTTCAGTGAATCCTTCTGTTAGAGCCACAGTCACACCTCTCGAGGAGGAGCCCATGCAGTTGGAGCTTATTTCGTCACTCATCTTGTTTGCAGTCTGCTTTATCACCTACAGACAGTGCTGCTGGATTACCCAGTCCTGAGCCTCCAGAGTTGTCTTCCATTCCTGTAGATTACCATGACCTCGGTGAGGTTTTCAGTAAGGATCGTGCTCTTTCTTTGCCTCCTCACAGACCTTATGACTGTGCTGTTGATCTCCTTCCTGGTGCTCCATTGCCTTCCAGTCGCCTATATAACCTGTCCCTGCCCGAAAGAAAGGCAATGGAGAAGTACATCAAAGAATCTCTGGCTGCTGGTATAATCCGCCCTTCCTCTTCTCCTCTTGGTGCTGGTTTCTTCTTTGTGGCTAAGAAGGATAAGACCTTACGCCCCTGCATAGACTTTCGAGGTTTGAATAATATCACTGTGAAGAACAAGTATCCCCTGCCATTACTCACATCTGCTTTTGAACCCCTCTAGGATGCCACCATATTCACTAAGCTGGATCTACGGAATGCATATCACCTGGTTCGCATAAGAGAGGGAGATGAATGGAAGACTGCCTTCAACACACCACTGGGGCATTTTGAGTATTTGGTGATGCCATTTGGTCTGACAAACGCACCTGCAGTCTTTCAGGCTTTGGTGAATGATGTGTTGAGAGATTTTCTCAACCGTTTTGTCTTTGTCTAGCTTGCTGATATTCTGATTTTTTCAAAGAAAAAGTCTGAACACATCTTCCATGTCCGTCAGGTTCTGCAGCGTCTCCTGGAAAATAAACTGTTCGTCAAAGCAGAGAAGTGCGAGTTCCACTCCAGCTGAGCGAGTTTCCTGGGCTATATTATTGAGAGCGGACAGGTGAAGACAGATCCAGAAAAGATCAGAGCAGTAGCTGAATGGCCACAACCAACTACCAAAAGACAGCTTCAAAGATTCCTGGGCTTCGCCAACTTCTACAGGAGGTTCATTAAAGACTTCAGCTGGGTTGCTGCAGCCCTTACCAGACTCAAAAATGCTCAGCCATTCAAACCAGCCTCGCCTTTGTCTTCAGCCACCAGCTCCATTGCCTGCCCTGCTCAGCCATTCAAACCAGCCTCAACCTTCAAAAGAGCCCACAATATTATGTTTAAACCTCTCTGTCTCCAGGCTGTGCTCGTATTTTGGGTCCAATATTGAATGGTTACAACAAAAACATGGTTTGGAGAGCAGACAAACTCACAAGGGATCCTCAGGTGAAAGATCTTGTAATGTGTGACCCACGTTGCTGATCAGTCATGTAGTGAGCAAACCATGACTTCAGGATTCCCGATTACAAGACAGAAAGTTGTGTAGTGTGAACAATGCAGTGATCTGACAACTTGGAAAGTCATGTAGTATGCAGGTTACGATCTAAAACCCAACTGTACTCACTGTCTGCGGCATCCTCGCAGTTCTGATTGAAGTTTTCATAGGAGTCCCAGCGGATCAGGGCATCCTGTGTGTTGTAGTCGACCGAGACGCTCGGCCCGTTCTCCAGGTGGTCCACACCTTGACCAGAAGTACGAAGAGACAGAGCAGACAACATGAATGTCTTTAAATCACAAGAAAGAGAAAAAACAGACCACATTCAGAATGGGAAAATACATGAAGAGTTTCTAATGTTCTCCTTCACATGAGATCTAATTTTCAGGAGTTGCAGTTATCGTATTATTTTCTATGTTAATTTTATTAATTGTACTTTAGAGCTGCAATGATTAATTGCTTGTTCAAATGATCAGCAACTGTTTTGATAACTGATTCATTGGTTTGAGTAATTTATTGAGAAAAAAAGTATTTTTTTCTGGTTTCTTCAATCCTGTGACAGTAACCTTAAAACCTTTGGGTTGTGGACAAAAGACATTTGAGGACATCACCTTTGGCTTTAAGAAACAATTAATATTTTTCACAATTTTCTGACATTTTATAGACCAAACAATTAATCAATTTATCAGGAAAATAATCAACAGATTAATTGCTGATGAAAATAACTGTAGTTGCAGCCCTGCTTTATTTGATTTATGACAGATATGAGTGAGAGTTTTGAGAGTTTTTGTGCACTTAATAAACAATTAACTTTTATAACAAAAATATATCTTATCTTCTTAGCAAAATAAATATCTTATTCCATTGTACAGCACTTTGGACAGCCTCGGTTGTTTTTAATGTGCTTTATAAATAAATTTGACTTGACTTGACATATGAACATGGGTGGCATGACGTTGGCTAAAACTTCAATATCCCCAGGTCAGATTCAGCTGGAGACTTTTCTTACATCATCTCTCTCTCTTTCCCCCACTTTTCCTGCATCTCCACTATAATCCAGAGGTGCTGACTCAAGTCAAATGACTTGGACTTATGTCACAAATTTTATGATTTTAGACTTGACTAAGACTTGCAACTCTACAACACCACTGATTTGTGATTTCACTTGGACTTGAGCCATGTAACTTGAAAATACTTGATACCTTCCCCAAGCCCAAAGATTAAAAGGTATGTTATTTAAAAACCATGAATCCACAAATCAATTAATTGCCCTTCATTTCTTGAATCAGTTAATGTTAACACTATTCATTCTCAGGCAGTCTACACTTAACTCCTCTGATCCACCTTGTTTGAACCAATCCGACAGCATCCAGTCAAGTTACACGGGAGAACCAAAGAACTAACGTTACATTACTGAGCTCCAGGTACAAAAAAAAAGTACCAAAACTATATGTTGGTCAACAAAAAACAAATTATGCAAAACATGTGGACCAAACTGACCAAAGCTGCACAAAGGATGCTGAATTGAGGCTCTGTTGTTAAAATGGCATTACATTTGGTGAAGAGCATATTATGACCTGTTTTGGACTTGAAATCCAACGTTTAGGACTTTAGCCTTGACTTGGAACTTGTCAGTCTTGACTTGGGACTAGAGTGCAAAGACTTGAGGCTTACTTGTGACTTGCAGAACTTGGTTATACCTCTGCCATACTGTCAATCAGACACAAGTATGTCCTGAGACTAAGTATGAAGGTGAAATACCATGTGTGGGAAATGCTCAAGTGCACCAATAACACCAGACACGTTGATTCTTACCATGTATTTTCTCTGGTCCAAAGGAGAAAATAAACTCCACTTTTCCATATTCTGGGAACCTTTCATCTGCACACAGGAAAGAAAAAGAGAACCAGAGTCAAATTAAAAGGCATTACACCCACTGAAAAATACAAAAAGTTGGACTGTTTGCTGAGAGAATATGACAGTCATTGCTGATATTCTGAGGACTTCTGACCTTTGAATGTCTCATCAAGCTCATCTTTCCCGAAGACGATCCCCAGGTCGTGAACAGCACAGGTGTGAAACTGCACCCGGAATATCACATCTCGGCACGGGCTGCGGTAGCGCTTGTGGTAGCACTTGAGCTGGAGGGTGAAAACATTAGAAGAAATTCATGCGAAACTGTAGCATTTCATCAGCAGAACTCAACAGGTCTGTTTAATGGAATTGGACCAGGAGCCAGAGACATGCCAGCTTGATTCAGTGCTACTTCTTTCTCTGCACTGGCTCAGAGCTAGAAAAAGCATTTAAGACTTGTGATGTATGGCCTCTCCACAAGCATTATTATCCAAACCGTTTCTCCCGACACAAGCAGCTTTAAGAGCAACACTAAAACCGCACACAGGAAAATCCTCTGTCTCCCTCCTGCTGGGCAGCCTGGACCTGTTGGTGTTTTACAAGGACCTCACATTTACAGGTACTGGAGGAATATTTACCCTCAAACCCAACAACTTGCAGCTCACAAACTGCAGCTGTAAAGAAGAAAAAAACTGACCAATTGAAAAACATCCTTCTGTTACAATGACAGTGAGCATTTCCAAGCATTTCAAGGTTTTTTTTACATTATTATTTAGAATGTATAATACAAGAAAAATTTGCAGGAAATCAACAACAGCTGAGGAAGTTTTCCAGAAACCTGTTTTCTAATTGTGTTGCCAAATAAGACCAAAACACATACAGTTCCCAAATCTGCGCAAACACATAAAAGATCGAGGACGAGAGGAAGCCAAAGTACTGTAGAATATCCTGTGGCTTAGCGCAGCTTTTGGGGATATGGCTAATCCCCCACTGAGGGGTCTGTTTCATGAGCAAAACAACACTGGTGAGCCAACTTTGAGAACAAAAACATGGAAGAAGGAAAACATTAATTTTAAGACCGAACACATTTTAATTTTCACGCAGAGACTAGAACTAACCAAAGCCCTTTCATGTGTAAATAACAGCTCGTTCTCATTTCAAATGCATTAAATACAGCAGGTTGGTCAGCGGCCACATGCTTCAAACTGACTATGCCAGTTCCCCTATAGCATCATCAATGTGTAGCGGAAGGTCTTTTCCTAAACCAACCAAAGTAGTTTTGTTTGCTGTCAACAGAATAGCTTGAAATTTTGGGAAATATTCTTGCCGACAGTTAGATCTGCTAAATATGATGGTCCAGCCAAGAGTTGATTGCTGCTAACAATTTTGACTTTTTCATGGTGACTGAGACCTGGCTGACCCCAGCAGACTCTGCTGCTTTAATAAAGGCTACTCCCCTAGATTTTAAACATTTTCATCTCCCTCGTCCCTCTGGGAGAGGTGGTGGATTAGCTGTCTTTTATAAGAATTGTTTTAAGTGCCCTCATGTTTCTTTAGGGAACTTTGTTTCTTTTGAGGTTTAAACTTTATTATCACTGGCCCTGCTCCTCTTATATGTATTTTAGTTTATAGACCGCCAGGATATCACAATTTTATTTCAGAATTTTCAGAACTCCTATCTATTGTTCTATCTAAATATGACAGAGTGCTTATCCTGGGTGATTTTAACATTCATGCATGTTGCCCCTCCCGGCCTATGTCTCATGATTTTGTAGATTTAATTGAATCTTTCAATCTGCTGCAATCAGTTGATAAGCCAACTCATTCCAAAGGTCATATCCTGGATCTGGTACTTTCCTCCGGCTTTTGCCCTGACAACATGGAAGTAGTGGAAGTTTTTATATCAGACCACAAAGCTGTCATTTTTAAAGCTCCTCTACCCTCTTTGTTGTCTCCTAAACCTCAACCCTCAACACAATCACGCATTTTTACTGCTGATTCTGCTGACATTTCTCTAATTCATTAGGTATGAATCCTCTCTCACAATCTTCAGATGAACTATTATTTGTCTTTAACAACCACGCTCCTCTGAAAAGTAGAAAGCCAAAATCAAGAACTCTCCATTGGCTTAATGATCATACCCGCCCTATAAAAAGACAATGCAGAAAATATGAGCGTAAATGGAAACAAACTAAATCACCTGTCATTCTTACCACCTTGAAAGAACTCATGATAAGCTATCAGTCAGCAGTGAAAGATGCAAGATCAGCTTATTTCTCTGAAATTATATCAAAAAACTCTCATAACACCAAAATACTATTCAGAGTCATTTACTCTGTTCTCAATCTTCCAACCAATGTGGATTTCGAACCGGGAAATGCTTGAGTAGAGAAATTTGCTTCGCATTTCACCGGTAAGATAGTAGCTATTTGGTCCAAGATTGTACCAAATTTGCAGCATCTAGCCATCGCCTATAATAATTCTGCCTCCCTCACCAAGTTTGACTCCACTGATATCACAGAGCTCAGTAAATTAATTAGTCAAATGAACTCTTCCACTTGTGTTGTAGACTGTTTACCAACTAAGTTTTTCAAGCAGGTCCTCTCCACTATTGGTCCTCTTATTGTACAAATTATTAACTGCTCTCTGACCACTGGCAACTTTCCTAACAGTCTTACTGAAAAAACCAAGCCTGGACCCGCTAATACTGGACAATTATAGACCCATTTCTAAATTACCTTTCCTATCGAAAGTAAAGGTAAAAGTTATCTCAATCCAATTAATCTCATTTATGCATAACAATAATATTTTTAGTAGTTTTCAGTCTGGTTTTAGAGCTCGCCACAGCACAGAGACAGCCTTGTTGAAGTTCTGTAATGATCTACTTTTAACAGCAGACAGAGGTGACTGCTCTGTCCTTCTGCTTTTAGATTTGAGTGCTGCATTTGATACAATTGATCATGGTATACTTTTGCACCGTTTAGAAGCTTGGGTTGGTATTAAGGGAACTGCCCTTCAACTGCTGCACTCTGTCTAATAGAACCAGTTCAGTCATGTTATCAAATGTATGTTCCTCTGTCACTCAGATTAACTGTGGAGTTCTGCAAGGGTCCATCCTCGGCCCTCTGCTGTTTTCAATCTATATGCTCCCTCTGAGCCGGATCATTGAAAACCATGGTATCTCCCATCACTGTTATGTGGATGATATGCAGTTATATGTCCCCCTACAATCCGCTAACTCCAGTGCTTTAGATCATCTTCATGTCTCCCTCAATGATATAAAATGTTGGATGTCCCAAAATTTTTTAAAACTTAATGATGATAAATCAGAGGTGATAATAGTAGGTCAAATACACCCCACGAGCCTACCTCTCAGTAAATTTGGCTCTCGCAATCAAAATGTTAAGCAGACAGCAAAAAATCTTGGCGTAATTTTTGATGCAGACTTTGGTTTTGAGGCTCATGTTAAAAGATACGGTCTTTCTTGTCCTCTACTGATTTGCACAGAATTATTCACACTTTTATTTTTTCTAGATTAGATTACTGCAATGCACTTTATGCTGGCATCAACCTGAGCTCCATCCATCATCTGCAACTAGTTCAAAATGCTGCTGCTCGAATTTTTAACAGGCACAAAAAAATGTGGACACATTACTCCGGTGCTAACTGACCTACACTGGCTCCCAGTTTTATTTCATATTGATTTTAAAATTCTTCTTCTGTTAACTTTTAAAGAATTAAATGGCCTCACTCCAAATTATTTGAAGGATCTTTTGATCCCTTATGTGCCTCAGCGATCACTGAGGTCTATGGATGCAGCTGTCCTGAATGTCCCCAGATCTTGGCTCGTGTCCAAAGGTGACCGGGTATTTGCTGTCAGAGCCCCTAGGCTTCAGAACAGTCTCCCAATCAAAATTAGACAAGCTACTTCATTAGTTTCTTTTAAATCTTCACTGAAAACCTCCCTTTATAGGAAGGCTTTTGCAAACTGCTAATCAAAGTCAATTGGTTTTTCCACACTGCTCTGGCTTGGTTAACTTTTTTTAACCAATTTTTATGTCTGTATTTGTGATGTCTCTATTTGGTGACTTTTATCCTATGCATTTTTACCTCCTTTTGCTTTTATGGTGTGTTGTTTTACTTGCTATTTTTTCTGTACAGCACTTTGTAACCTTGTTAA
This sequence comes from Lutjanus erythropterus, assembly GCF_056507025.1. Taxonomy (NCBI): domain Eukaryota; kingdom Metazoa; phylum Chordata; class Actinopteri; order Lutjaniformes; family Lutjanidae; genus Lutjanus; species Lutjanus erythropterus. The sequence continues at coordinate 1,306,988 of NC_139324.1, read as the reverse complement.
GAAAAGCTATATAAATAAAGTTTATTATTATTATTATTATTATTATTATTGGTATTATTATTTAAAGTGATCCTAGTTTCATCACTGACTATGAAGACTTTATTATCTTAAAACCGCAGAAATAAAAGTAGTCTATGCTATGCGAAGCTCAACATCTTCAGACAAAAGAGTGTACAGACAAAAGAGTGGTGTCAATCTTCCCATCTACTATCAGCAAGACTGTGAATAAGTGCATTTTCTAAAATGTTGAGTTATTCCTCTAAAGTTTTTAATTGTTAAATAACTTGAAACTGAATTTGGAATAAAAGTGACAAACGCTGGCCAATTAGAGTAGAAAACAGCCAAAGCCTTAAGAATTCAAATCACATTTACAAAGATTTTCCTCTGTTATTATCTTTTTTTCATCTAACCATTCAGTAATTAGTAATTCTTTGGTAGTCATATTATCCACAACTCAATTCCACTGCACAAACACAGCAGTTTTAAATGCAGGAGCACACTCCACGCTGACTAATGTCTCTCCCATTTGGCCATCAGGCCACAGCTCACATCCTCTGTGTTATTGGAATAATAACGAGCATCAGCAGCCACAGCTCAGTCAGATGATGCATTCAGCAGAATCCATTAGTCCGTCTTAAATAAAGGATGAGATATGAGCTCAGCTCTGAGGGCCCAAAACAGAACAGCCAGGAGTGTACAGTAAGTGCTCCTCTGAAATTCTCCACACAGAGATTATGAGCCCTGAGGACACAACATTAAGGCCTGAATGACAGCAGAAGCAGAAACCTTGCCAATGTGTGCACTTCTTCTGCTTCACCTAAATGCAAAGTAAGCCACAGGTGCTAGTTTACTGAGGATCTTTCTTCAAATGATAGAAGAACGATTTTATAAACATTACATCCCCAATTCCAGAGAAGTAGGGGCATGTAAAACCGAAAAGAAAAAACAGAATGCAATAATTTGCAAAAACTTTTTGACCTCTGTTCAGTTGGATCCAACATAATGGGGTCTTCACAGATGTGACAGTAAGTCATGTTTTTAATGCAGTTTTAATGTAGTATCATCTGAGGGGTCAAAGGTCACAGGCATTCAGTGTTTAATGATTTTTCTGGATTCTCTGTATCTTTTAATGATATTAGGAATTGTAGATGGTAAAAATCCCTAAAATCCTGCAGGTTTGTGTTGAGAAACATTTTTAAACTGTTGGACTATTTGCCCATGCAAGCTTGTCACAAAGTGATTAACCTCGCTTCATCGTGGCTCGAGAACAGCTGAGCCTTTCACGGACACCCCTTTAATACCCAATCATGATACTTTCATCTCTTACCAATTAACCTGTTGAATGCTTAAAACTGTTTTTTTTTTCTGAGCATTCCACAACTTTCCCAGTCTTTTGCTGCTCCTGTCCTAACTTCTTTATGGTGTGTTACAAGCTTCAAATTCAGTTCACTCAGTTGAACATTAAATATCTTGTCTTTGTACTGTTTTTGATTGAATACAACTCCAAAAATATTTGCAAATCATTCCATTCTGTTCTTATTTATGTTTTACACAACGTCCTGACTTTTTTGGAATTAGGGCTGTATGTAAAAACCATCTCTCACAAAGAATTAAAAATATCCATCTGACGAATTACTTTTAAATTATTATGTCATGTTTAAATAGTACCCTATGTTTCCGAACATGCTGTTGGAAAGGAAATGCACTGCCATTTTGATGTCATAGTTTCCAGCGAACATATTGTGTGCTAATGAGGGTCTATAAACTGAGGTATAGGACCCAGTCCAACTGTCTTCCCCCAGGTTTTATTGCCCTATTTCCTCTGTGATTGGACACTATAAACTGCTCCAGCACATGCATTCAGTACATACACCCGGCGTCAGATTGGAAAAACCAACAGGATTCCCTCATTACTAATAAACAATGAAAATCTGTGCATCCACTGTTCATGTCTGCAGCTGTTTTCATTCATATAACATTCTTTTCTCTTTTTTTTGGCAACACATTGGGAAAAGCCAAACAATAAACTTTGTCTGCTTTTGGCTTCACACTTAACCCAGTGACAAGAGAAAAATATGTTCTCTAGCCATGTTCTTGTTTCACAGAATGTGATAAAAACAGCTATGACATTATATCAAGATCAAACTCTTTTTCATCACACACTCACTGCTGCGCCATTCTTACCAGGATGTCCCCTTTCAGAAGAAGACCAGGTTCAATGGTGATGCAGATGCTGGTCTGGCTGTCACCCTGAACGTTACTGCAAGAGAAAAAAGAAGACACAACATGTTAGACAGTGAGTCCACCTTCATCATTATTGCAGTGAAACTGATCACAGCACAACGCAACATCTCTTCGTTTCATCAGTTTTCTTTTTGGTGTTCTTGTCCGGGTATAACCAGGCGCACATGACTTGCATCGTTCTCTAACAATCTGTCCTTTGCTTTAACAGCAGCCATCACAGAGCGTACTGGGCTAATTTTGGGTATTAGTGTCTACATGATTGTCTAACTGGTAGAGTGGGATCAAAGGGTGGAGAGTGCTAATAGGGATCATGTGAGGGGAACTGGCGAGGAACATGATTCGGGACTTGAATGAGGTTGAGAGTCTGGAGGTATATGTGCACAGATTTTTTCACACTTAGTTATTGTGTTTGCTGTAAATTTGTTTATAGTATTGACACTATTGTTAGATTGGACATGATGCAAACAGTTAAACAACAGCAGCTTTACAATCTACAATAGTAACTTCTTACCACTTCATAGCAGCTCTGGACTTAAAATGAGGGAGAAAAAGGAGTGAGAAAATTAAGCATCAGCGAATTTAAAACTGCACTATAATATATAATAAACCAAATAATGATGTGTCATTTAAAAGCTTGCCTGTAGTAACAAATCTGTAGTGCATTATCACTTGACTTGTTGTGAGCAGTTTCATGTAGGAACTATCTTCTACAATCTTCTATTGTAGAAAGAAAGTTGTTCTGGTAGGTTCTAACATAGGAAAAAAGTAGTTCCTACACAAAACTGCTCACAAAAAGGTCTGTGGATTATCCTGAGTAACCAGATCCTGATTTCTGGAAAGACACTGCTGCTTAAATGTTTGGTGCACCGTCAACAAAGTGCCATCTAGTTCCATTATATTCAAGAAAAGGCAGACATCTCTACAGCTGATATCTCCAAAACTCTACAACTCACACCAAAACAATCTGTATTGACAAAGAGCACAAGTAAGAGATAAAATATGTATTTTTGATTTTAGGTGAACTATCCCTTTAAGCATTGATAAGTAATGCTACCTCAGCAAAGCTGCAATAGATCACAACATTTAAAACTGCTAATTATTTTATTTATCAAGTTATTAAAGTTTAAAATATGAGTTAAGTGCACAAGCACCACTGGATCGTTTTTCAGAGAAACCAGACGATTGTTACCATTCACCCAGATAGAATCATTTGTGTCTGTGTTCTTTTTAAACTGTGATACTGTACAGTGGTGTAAATCTGGCCTGTGTGCCTGCCTCACCCATCTGAGGGAGGTGCAGCTCTCCCCTCTTATCCCTTCTTCTAACCTCCACTCTTCCCAAAACAGCAAGAGAAAAGCACAGAATCCATTATTTCCTGTTTGGCCCTGGGAACCAGCGGGGTCCTCTGGCAGGAAAAGTCTGCAGGCGTCCACACAGATGCCTGTCTGCCTGTTTCATTGGCTCTCCAGTCACAAATAATACTAGAAGAGATTGCGGGATCTAAAGTAGGGAAACAAGAGTCTGCAGCTGGGGAGGCTAGCTAAATACAATAATGTGAGGCAAGCACAGAGTGTAAACTGGCAAGAGGGATGATATATGTGTATATTGGGGGGCAGGGGAGTTGAGGGAGAGGCTATAAAGGAAAATCAGGGGTTTTATTATTGAGCCATTACGAGCTTGCTATCCCTGGAATCTTGTAAAAGTATTTGAGTGTGAGTGTGTTTTAAGACTTACTAGATCCCAGATGTGTACACGGGCTGCATGGCCTGGTAGATTTTGAGGAAAGGACGACAACCTGGAACACAATTTTTAAAAAAGTTAAATAAAGTGTGTAAAAATGCTTATATGTGAGTGCATATTTGTGCATGACTCTCACCTCCTTTAGATTCAAAGTTGGGGATACCATGCATGATGACATGGTGAAGGAACAGGGGTTTGTTGTTGATCTTGATGTGTCCAGAGAGCAAACCGCTGAAGTACTCGACATACCTGAGCATAGCAGAGGTAGAGAAGAGGAAGACATGAGCATACTGCTAAGTTCCCTTATGTCAAATTGTATCAGTATTCCTGATGTTTGACAGCAAAAGGATAAAGTTATAATCCTGTGTTCATCACAACAAAGACATACATTCTTTGGCTGTGACCTCTGAGAGCAATATTTTTTTTCAACTTGTCAGCTGCACAGAATAATCCAACTTTGCACCTTGTTTTAATCATAAAGTCAATGAATCCATTAAATATTTTAAGGCTGCACTAATCAATATCTTACAAATATAATTAGAGAGTGGTTTGTGCCTTTGTGTCCATCCATTTCTCCAATCCACATTCTGGGAATCACCTCCAAATTTGCCCCAAAAAAATATTCAAGAGGCTGGTCTTTGCATATAGTGTTTGTTATCTGTGTTTTTATAACATCATTATATATTACATTTTAAATACATATTCATCAGTTTTACTTTTAACGTCTGAGACCTTTATTTTGAAATCCAGAACTACTGTCATTGGGAATTAGCATCTAATCTACCAGACAATAGGAGAAGAAAAATAGTCACACTGATGTTTGCACCATGTCTGAAAACAAGCGCCAATATCTGTTGTGATGCCATCAGACGCAAGAGATTGGTACGCGATAGCAAGTCAGGCAAGGCTGGTTTTACTCTGAAAGATAATTTCCATGCAACTTGACACTTGTAAACAGTATCATGAAACATAAATTGATTTAATTTCACTAAAATTAGGTAGCTAGATTGGTAATTTTTAGTTTCTCACTAGATTATTCCAAGAGGGGAGTGTCTTTGTAACTACATTTGCATCTTTGTATTTTATATTGTATCATTTTCTCACTGGATAATAACAGTCATATTTGGATCAATTTGGACTCCAGCTACAGAAGACAGCTGTTTTCAGAAGAAAGCGAGGGATAAGCTGGTGAATGTAGTGAAGCATTTTGCATTTTGATGATGTTGTAAAGCAGCATGGAATCATGGGAGTTATTGTCTTCATTGATAAATAACCACCACTGCCGATGAAAATCTGTCTGGCATGACTCAGGCAGTCAATCATATTCATGGGCGAGGTAATATTTAAGTTCTAGTCACATTACGTTTAGTCATGTTCACTGACTTCCTTCATCACTCTCTGATGTATCCTGTGTTTACAGCATCAGGCTCCAGTACCTTGAATAAAATTAGATTAGATTAGACCTCCTTTAGGTCTAATCGTTTTCAAGAAAAATAAAAAAAAAGAAGGAAGGGACTTAAATACAACATTCTGCTTTCTGCTTGCTGAAATCACTTTGGTGCAACTCGATTGAAGTCTATAGGAGAAGTTCACTAAAATCCGACATATCTATGTTGTATGACCTTGGATGAACAAACTCCTCTGGAAAAAAGAGAAAAAAAACTAAAGAGAATAACATACTGACTGATTTTTTTCCAAATGTGCTCATTTGTTTATTTGCTGTTGATCTGAAAATAGCATGACTGACGTGGCACCTCCCACATGATTCAATTGAAGTGACACCAGAGTTTAGTATAATGATGTAGTGTTTCTTCCTTCTGTTTTTTTTTTTTTCCTTGGGCGATTTTTTTAATGCAGAAATGTTACATATTGTACCTTTAAAATTAATCAATGCAGCTTTTTTTTTTTTTTAGTTCATAGAGAGACAAAGATTTTTGGAAAACAGTTCACTTTTGGGTCAAACTGAAGCTAGAAACACCAAGTGAAGAGGACAAACCTTTTCTGAGATGGCTGGCCCACAGGAAGCACTTTGTCTTCATAGAAGCGCTTCATGGCAAACCTGTCCAGAGCCTGGTCAGCACTGCATTCCAACACAAATACACGTGTGGTTAGTTTACTTATTTTCAGTCCATTATAAGCAATGTACACGTAGAGTGTTTCAAGCATAAACAGTACATGTGTGCAGCTTCGTCATGATTCATATATCTTGTTGATCATCAGAGGACAAAGAAAAAAGCAAACACAGTAGACTTAGTCATGTCACATTAGACATCTGAAAAGTCTGCACATCATGAAAATAATTTTAATTATACCCTCACATTTCATGCAAGACCCTCCATCATCATTCTTAAAGGGATGTTTTTTTGTAGGTAGAGTTGTATGAAGTACTTTTGCATAGTCAGTGTATTACCTACAGTGGATGGTGGTTGATGGCATTTTTGTTTGTGTTATTAGGTGACTTCAGTGTTTTAACAGGACAGATTCACCAGAGTCACACAATAACACAAACAAACCAACCAATCAAGATGGAGGCAGACTATAAGGACTCTATCTTTATTTTTTTCTGTGAAATGATGCTGATTATTGATTTGACATAAACATAGCATAATTATTCACCTGACTGGCTAGAGGATTTGGGCTCCTAATAGCTAAACAGTGATATGGTTTTCTTATTTTATGCGTTTAAACTGGCAAAGACCTCAGAATTTGTATTGACCACAAGTCAAGTTGGAGTGGTTGTTTTCACCCGAAAACTTGTGGGGTCATGACGAAAGAGCAAAACACCCAGATGGTTTGTTCTCATTCATACGCTGACTATGGATAAGTACTTTATACAACCCATATTTAATGTCTGCTATCACACAGGTGTCAATACAAAAATAAGAATAAAATTAATAAGACGAGATGCATCTGGCACACTAAACAAGAACACAATAAAATAAAATCATACGAGCATTTCTCACTACATACATTCAGTAGATGATGCATATACAGCACTGTGAATATCAATGTAGACATTCATGATACTTCCTATTATGTCATTCAGTGTTAGCAAAGTGTGTCCAGCCCCCATATGAAAACAAAAGTGGCCTCAGTGTTGACAGATTCTGCGAAAATTCCATTAGGCAGCTCAATGTAAAACATCTTAATGCAATATTTTACCTCACGTCTGTTCATAATCTGGCATTCGGCTGCTACTTAAGTTTTCAAAGCAACTTCACAGCAGCTCTAAATCGACTTGTGGGATAATGGGATTACAGAGAAATCTAATACTTTTACAGCAAAAAGAGAGTGTTAAGTTTTTCCTGGCCAATTAGTGTGTCTTTCAGAAACAACAGGGAGTCATGCGCTCCTCTGATTGTTTAACAGTTTTCAATTTCCTTCTATTTTGGAAGAACTAAAAACAAATTCAATGATAAAAAATATAGATAGAGATAAGAGTCTCATGATCCAGTGACTATTTAAGCTAACTCATTGCTTTCTGCTCATAATTATTATATCAAATACTTTTCTCTGAATTTCCCCAAATAAAAATGTTGTACTCTGTTCTCATGTTCCATCTCCATCGCTCTGTTCTTCAGATGTGGGTTCAGTCTTGTGATGAACAATCTAGTGTTCTTCTAACTTTTTTCCCTGATGCCACCCCTTCTCCATGTTCTTCTCCACTTAAATCCTTATGTTTTCACAGAATTACAAACTCAGTTTGCCCCTCTGTCTCCTTTTCTGTCTGACTTTCTTTCCACTTTCTTGAAACTGTGCAGTTGAATCCTCTGCAGGTGGAGTCGTGGTTAAGGACCTACCTGGCGGATATGTTGCTGTAATGCATGTAGGCTGCAACCACCACTCCAGTTCTGCCCCGGTTGCCCTGAAAAGACATCAATCAAGCAAGAGTCAGATACAGACGTTGCCATTGTGCTGACTGCAGGTCATCAGCCGGGAGCCGCAAGTCACTTTTTATTTCTATTGTTACTACAACTAACTGATACTCACACTGGCACAGCTGTTTCAGACCTATGAAACCAGAGATGTGACTGGCTGGGGGACTACTGATTAGTCACCACATCTGCTGATCTATATTCATCTCCACCCAGCCCTTTCGCATGTTGCACTGCTACGCATACATGAACAAAAAAAATAAGATGTGCATGGAGGCTGTCTGTGCACCCTATTCCCAAATGGTGGCATACAAGGACAGCTGTGGACACCACAGATGCCAGATGACCTACTGTCTTGCACTGGGCATTTAGTATTCACATTGCGAGGTGCAAAATATTAAACTGAGGGTGCAATGCATGATTCTGTATCCTTGCAGAACCGGACCTGACAACAGATCTTATTTTCCAGGCCATGATGGTGTATTTTATAATTAAATTTAACAGGGTATTTAGTTGATGAAAAATATAAGATTCAAATGTAAACCAAATGGAAGCCTCATTACCAAAATAAAAAACAAAAAATTAGAACCTGCAATCACTCCATATTAGATGATTTTTTTTAAAACACTGACTCAACACAGTTAAATGAATTTTTACAAAATGTTTCTACAGTTTAGGATAGGATCCAGTTTAAAAACTCAGGCTCTCTGTTATACATTTCCATGTGTATAAGTCGGCAGCATGACGTCAGTTATTTTTCAGATGTTAGAGAACTTCTTAACCACAGAAGACATTTTAACACTGTTTTTACAGGCTAAATAGTCCATCTCAAGACTTGACCACAACTGACAGTAAAACTAGCAGTTTCCCCCTGTAAAGATTTACTTTCACTTGTGATATGTGACTGTAACTTATATTTATTTGCTAAAAAAAAGATCGAGCTTGCTAATTCACTGAGGTGACGTCATTTTACATACCTATCCATCTTCACAATAAGGATCTCTGTGGAGGATAAGTGTGTTCCACCTTATAAATATCGCAGCCTGACACAGCGTGAAGCCCAGTGGAAATGATTTGTTGATACGGGGAAACCCAACACGGCCTGCTTCCTTAGTGACCACCACAAGCCCACACTCTCATCACCAGCGTTACTCAACTCGCAAAAAAATAACAGCAGTTGTTATGGCAGCCGACTTGTTTGTAACCTCCCTGTGGGAACATGTTGGAATGAGGCACAGAGCCTCAGGATCCAACAGTTAATTCTTGTGTTGCAAAACACAATCAGAAACACTGCGGGGTTAACGTGAAAATGATTAGGTCTTACATTCGGGACCTCGGCCTAGTAGTTTTTTGGAAATGCTTTTTATGGTTTGTGTCGGCATATTTAGGAGCCAGATGAGTGTGGTTTGCCACAAGAGTATCATGTGATGCAACTAAGTTGAGGCAACAACAGGAAAATATTGGTCAGTTCCGTTTTTATGGTATTGTTAAGAGTAAACTTAAGGAGCCATGATAAGTGGCGTGTTTTACCCCCCTAATTTGTGTTTTCCTAACCCTCGACCAACACAACCAAACCCAAACAAGCAGACAAAGAGACAAACTCTCACACACAAAGTCTCCACCCTGACTCTCAGTGAGGGGAAAAGTCATTAGAGACACACACAGCCAACAGCTGCAGCCTCAGAGGAAGTGGGGGTCCTGAAAGGAGCCTGAGAGCACCCCCTACTGTCTGGAGACACTTGTTCCATCCTCACAGCATGCTCTTGTTTCTTCAGTCTCACCTTGTTGTGGATCACCACCACATTGTGGGTGTCTGCACTCAGCCAGGTGTCCATGGCCTTGCAGATGCTGCAGATTTTGTCCAGGGCTGGAGCGTGGTGGTCAGGCCAGCCAAAGTCCAGCACCTTGGGATTAAGTTGGCTGATGTCATAACGCTTCTCACTGAGGTTGAAGAGCTGTGGAGGAAGTAACAATCAACACTATTATTACAAATGTTTGGTAATATATATTGACAGAAAAGAGTCAGTGTTATTTATGATTTAAGACTTGATCATTCTTTACTTTGACTTGTTCCCCCCACTGCCTTACTTTTGAAACAGTGGGTCCTTCAGGCAAGGTAAACAACTGTAACAGCTACCTAGCCAAGTGCCAAACCAAAAGGTTTTCAAAGATAGAATCAGGAGGATTTGTCCAAGCAGTTTGTAAACATTCCGGAAAGATAACTGATTGCTGAGTCTCGTTCTCTTGACGTCAAACACCTATGTTTTAGGTTGGTAAAGCATTCCAAGCACAGCAAAATAATGAGAAAATAAGGAAAAACAGATAGAGGGCAGGGTCTCTGCAGATACAGCTACCACCACACACTTCTAGTGGGTCATAATTGATGATTGATTGATGATTATGCCTTTAAATACATTTGATGGCTACATACATTAACTTATGGTAATTCAACGGTGTGAAATAGAGTGCTGCAGGGATTAAGAATTTTTGTATGCCAACACAGAAGTTAACATCACTCTGATTTCTCTGACAAAAATTCAGGTTCAGGAGCTCATCTACAGGACCTGTGAATGTGAACAGGTTGGTCTCCCTCAAGCGGCAATTGTCCAATCATAGCTCAGCAACAGATCAGATCTGTCCCAGTTGAGATGTCTCCAAATTGATCCAGAAAAATCACAAGTTTCTCTTGTGAGTCTAACAAAAAGAATCTTATCTTCGTGTTATTCTTATTATCTTTCTGTTCAAAACCTAGAAACACAGGATTATGAATGGGACAATTTTAAGGAATGGACAATTTTAAGGAATGGACAACAAGAAATGAGAACTGTTTGGGGCGTCACACCCTTAAAGAAGCCAGTTCCTGTTGTTTACGGAGGGTGTGCCACAGGGATCCATTTTAGAATAAATATAAATGCAAATGTGTTTAATACACATCCACAACTGACACTCAGAAAACCTTAAAACTGCAGGGATGTTTCCCACCTTTTAAAATAACTTAGAAACAAAGCAGCTCAGTAGCAGCCAGTGGCCATTAAAGACCTGATGGCAATAACAAAGGCATCAGATCTACAGAGATGGATGCAGATATAGATGTTACATAACCACTCTGTTGTGTGAACATGTGTGTGGATGTGTAGTTCAGAGATCAGCTGACGATGGGCTGATCTGGGAAGTTCTAAAGTTCCTCCTTCAACGTTATGTGCTTCATTTATTCTGACAGTTAATTGCTAGCCCCCTGCCAGGATCACAGATGTACACAGGAAACTGTACCAGGTAGTTGTGGCCGTGCTTGGAGCGCAGCATGGAGGCAACCTCCCGCAGGTTGGCAGCATAGCTTTGCTCCTCCACACTGCTGGGGAAAGAGACGGAGATGATTCTCTCTGTGATGTAGATCAGGTCCAGCTCGTAGTTCTCCTCCAGGGCCTGCAGAAGACTCACACTCCTGTGAGACAAAAAGAGAAGATTTTACCCTTCAGCGTGGGTCATCATGACAATTCAAACTGCACTGAGCAATCCTGCATATCAATGATCCCACTGTGAAAAAACAAAGCAGAGGTTGGCTGCTGGACTGCAAAAGATAGCTAAGAATATAATACCCAGAAGTAATGCAGCACATGTGATTTATACACATGTGCAGGTCAGCTAGAGTGTGATCACTTTAACTATAGAATAACCAGGACAAGGATGTGTTTATGCTTTCTGCTTTTCAATTTGGAAGTTTCTACCAAGTCTGCTACAGGATTTCTATTCCGGACCATAACTTTAACCTTAAAGGGATGGTTTGGATTAATGGGGTTGAGCAGGGTCAGCAGCAAAATGTATTTCATCACTCAATCAGTTTAAGTGTAAGCTATATTCAGAATATTGTCACCCCTAACCCTTTCTGGTAAAGTGACACTACATAAGCCAAATATTATTCTCCAAACCAATCTGACTCCTGTAGCAAATCAGCAATTTTACCTTGTACAACAGGGAACTACTGGTCAAATGCTGCCTTGATTAGATTGTGTTATTGTGTGACTTCCATGATGTATATGTATTAAAACTCAGTTCAACAAAGAAACCTGACTCTGCATTTGGCAGCAGACCCCAGTAACTTTTAAAAAGTCTGTTTTACCAGGTAATAAACATTACCAGTGTCTGATAACCAATAATGATGCATCAGTAATAACTTAAGCATTCATTCTTATATGTAGGGGAGACCAGGGATGGTAGTAACACTTTTTAGCATCAGTAACTCAGTAATTTTTCATGCTGGATCTCTCAAACGTTGTTACACAATACCCATATTTATCTACTACAAATACAATTCTACTGGACATCCACTTCACAATCACAGATTATGTGAGTTAATGTAAAATACAAGGGGTTTCATTGGTACAACCTACCCCACTACTGGGGTGGGTTCTAACCCCAGCTGGGGATAGATGTAACAGTCTGAGGTAATTTGCTGATTTAAGACCCACACTATCCAATTTATATAAGAACTTAATTTAAAAATAAAGAATAAGCAGTTTTGAATAAAGTGAACAAGTTAAAAAATTGTCTAAAATTGTGACTAAATCTTGACTAAAACAAACAACTTACATGTGACTTAAACTCATTAAAATTTTCAAAAAGCAGCTAAGACTAAATTTAAAACTCTTGTCAAAATAAATAATCTTGTGTGACAGCAAAGTAAAGCAGTGAAAATATTTTAAATATAATCTACACTTAAAGTGACATTGATTTTTCTAATCTGCCTTTTATTTTAAGAAGGCTAAAATATATTTTGTTGCTGACTCTGTCCACAGCAGTACATCAGTACATTGCTTAGCTTCCTGCACCAATACTCCTGCTGCATCTCCAAACTGGGGGTGTGTCGACCGCCATCTGCTATCAGTAATATGATATGAATAAGTAGCTCATACAACCCTACTTCAGATAATCCTTATTATCCTTTAATATAAGTAAAAATGGCAAATTCAGTAGAAGTCAGTTTGCGAGTTAGGTAATAAGCTGACTGTTCTTTATATTAACAGTTTCCTTTGTGTTTTTTTAAGCATACGGTATGTGACTTTAAAATCATCCCAAGTAAATATTATTTTTGAAAAACTCTTCTGGTGGAAAGGTTTAATACAGATGACCTCACTGCCGCATGATTCATTCCTGTGATTTAAAATGGAAACACTTGTTTCTTTCACTGAGATGTCACAAGACACTTCTCCTACAGTATTGTTCTTTAACCCCTGTATGTCCTTTTCAGTCCATATCATCCTAATTTAGTGCCAAAGCATAAAAAACAAAACCACTTGCTTTATCTGTAAGCCTTGTTAAAACCAAAGCTATGTGTGTCCTTGATGCCGCAAAATACATGTAAGATTCTGAAGAGCACACAACACAACATGCTCCTTCACGACTTCAAGAAACAAGTATCCTAATATGGGAAAGGCAACGCACCACATGAATGCCATATCCACAATGACATCATTTCATCCCAGTGGGGGCAGATTTGCCACCAAAATGGAAGGTCTCCCCTCTGCATTAAACACATGTTGTGTTATTAGACTCTGACTGTCTGAGATGGAAAGCAGAGCGAGGAGAATTTGATTAAGTCGATAAACATGCCAGATTATAAAAATATCACAGCATACCAAATGTGTGTGTGTGTGTGTGTGTGTGTGTGTGTGTGTGTGTGTGTGTGTGTGTGTGTGTGTGTGTGTGTGTGTGTGTGTGTGTGTGAGCAGCTCACAGTCCAAACAGAATGTGATCGTCTTTGTTGGTGAAAAGTGTTTGGGTAGAAGGTGGCTGAGATTTTATTTGGTCTGGTTTGTCTGGAGAGTGAGAGTGAGTGTTGAAGGAGGGAAAAGAGGCATGGGTGAAAAGGAGAAGGGAAAGAGAAACTGTAAAAGGAACAGTCCACCCAAAAAGTTCACTCAAAATTTACTGATTGATAATTTAGTCACAGGCTGCTAATTCTAAAAATACAGATCTCATGTCCTTGCTTTGCCTCAACAATATTGCTTAGGGAACATGTTTTCTGAATCAATGTTTTAATACTTTGTGAAATACACTTATTCACCTTCCTGCATGAGTTAAGATAAGAAGATCAGTGTCACTTTAACAGTGGTCCTGTGAATATACAGTCCGATCTCACTCCCAACTTGTCAGATATGGCAGCTTGATCAGTGCACTTTAAACTATGACACTGTAGGTACACATCTAGCATCAGGTTTGCATGTGCAGGGCTCTGCAGTCTAGTTAGCGATAAAAAATATGCAATGTCCACTTAGACTTTCAAAATAAAGGCACAAAAACAACTTGGTTAGTTAAGGCAGCAAAATCTCTTTGTCTCTTTAGGTTAATATAAGTACATCACAAAAGTTAATGTACATGACATAACTTATGTAAGTTATGTATGCAAGTTACTTAAGTTAAAAAGAAGTCAAAGTTGACTTGTTGCACACAGCTCAATAACCCCAGTCTCCAGGTTGAAAGCCATAGTTCTGCACATAACTCTCCATAACCATGTCGTCTTTATATTTCAGTTTTTGTAAGGTCATAAAAATAGGACATTCCATGTTAATTTAAAAGCCTCAGAGGTGCTAGCAGACAGATTCTGTCACATTTGAACAGAGCTAGACTAGGCCTCTCTGCTAAGCTAGGCTAACCAGCTGCAGGCTATATTTACAGGACAGATATGTGAGAGGTATCAATCTTTTCATATAACTCATGGCAATAACATGAAAGTGCTTATTTCCAAAACATTTTAGCTTTAATTTCAAAAGCTTTTTGACAGATTTTTCATTTCGGGTTGAACCATTCTTTTAGGAGCCTGAGCTGATCTTGTCTTTTTTTTTTTAAAGTGTCTACCAAGAGCGTGGACGGTGAGATGAAGAGGTTAAGGGAGAGGTGTCTGGCCCCTGAGCACCCAGACTGCAGCATATTTCCCACATTTGTCAGCTGTGAGTAGCCCCAGAGGAAATTGCTCATGTCTGGGAGAGAAGATCTCTCCAGATTCACTCTACAAATATAATGTAACCTGCTCTGTACTGTACATCTGGAGCCACTCAAAACTTGCTTACTGGAATTTATTCATCACCAGTGATAGAGGAGAAACTGATATGTCACACATGTTCTCGACAAACATCTTATTTTGACATTTTTGTGAAGATAGTGTCTTTTTATGTTTGCAATTTACCAAAACTTCTTTTTGTTTATATCATTTCTTTTATCTGCATATCTCTCATTCTTTCTCTCCCTTTAGTATTTCCTTTTCTCCTCTTTTTCTCTTTCCTTTTCCCTCTCCATCTCTGCATGTCTACGTCTTTTGCCTCTGGCTGTAGTCAGGGCCAATATAGACCTACGGTTTGGTTCCATTCCAGATCCAGCAGCATGCGGCGACCGGCCGAGGGCCAACCTGCTTCTCATCAGCCAAAGAGATGAAGCGATTGCTCTTTTTCTGTATATCACGTTTGATGAATGACGCATTATCTCAACACGCTCAATTTCAGCGCTGCAGTGATCTCATTTGTGCATTTGGACAAACACCAACTGCGAAAATAGGAATGTTTTATCAGGAAACTTGAGACATTATGCCGTAAAACATCTCGCCAGATATTTCTTAGTAATAAAAGTGAACAAGCAGGACTTCTGTCTCCTATAGATAAAATACTGAGACCCCTCCTTGATCCCAGTTTGTGTCATCAAACTTTCTGATGGTGAACAACATGGTTTCTCACGATCTTGAGCGTCAATGATCAGTCTAGATTAAACTCAGTACTTGGATTGAATTGATCATCTTAAGATAGGAAGATAGAGAGTAACTAAGTACAACTTTTTCTTTCATTCCCTACATTTTCAGTTTATTCATTTTGTACTTTCTGCCCCTTACATTTTAAAAATTATCTTGTTACTTTAGTTTTAATGGATGGGGGGGTTATTGATTATTTCTCTTTCGCTTTACTGCGTGCCACTTTCCAAACATCAAGACAGATTTCAACCTTCAATCAGAAAAGATGATTCCTTGGTGTATCCACCAGTGCACAACACAGACAACAGATGTAATGAGATGAAAATGACGTAAAAGACACAACAAGACTGACATGATGTAAAAGATGTGACGAAACAAAAACAACATAAGAGCTATAACAAGTCATAACAAGGCAAAAACTACGTGACAAGATGCAAAAGATGTAACTAGACAAAAACAATGTAAAAGGCAAAACAATGTAACAAGAAAAAACCTACATAAAAGACGTTACAAAACAAAAACAATGTAGAAGATAAAAATTATGTCAAAGACACAACAAGACAAAAACAACATAAAAGAAGTGACAAGACGAAAACAATAAAAGCCTTAACGAGTCTTAATAAGACAAAAACTTAATAATCTTAATAAGCCAAACACTATGTAACAAGGTAATAAAAACAAACAAACAAACAAAAAAAGTAACTAGATGAAAACAACCTGAAAGATGTAACAAGATGAAAACGACATAAAAAACTATTCGGAAAAGGAGACTGTGCTTCAACAACTAGATTCTCAGTTGCGTGCTAAACAGAAAATCCAGTAAGCATATTCTAAAAAAATTGAAACAGTAGCACATCAAGTCCTCAAATAAAGGAGGACTCACATTTCACATATTTATTTGGCTCACATTACAAAATATAAGAAGTATCAAGACAAAACCAACGTAGAAGACATAACAACAAAAGCAACAAAATGAAAAGTAGGCAATAAGACAAAAAATAACTATAGAGGGAAACTCATCTGCTGTGAAAAGGTGAGGTTTGTTTAGCTTTGCACAGATACAGCTGATAGAAATATTTTTCAGAGGGGTGTTTTTTATTTCTATATTCATTTACATTTACATTTTAAAGCCTGCACTTTTTCACTTTTACTTGAGTAGAGAAGTTGAATCAGAACCTCTACTTTTAAGAATTATATTTGTATAAAATGTGTAATGTGAAAGGGATAATGGCACAAGCACATAGAAATATCACATGAGTGTGAGAACCCGCACAATTGTCACAGCTTTTTAGCTGTTTTAGCTCAATGTTTTGGTGTCTATTTTGGACTTACACTTGTTGGGTGGCCAGAAACAGGCATTTTTTCACTGAAATGTTTGCCATAAAAACTTCATAAGGTGTTAAATGTCAGTCTTGTGTTTACAGCTTGTTCAGCTCCGTCCAAGTGACAAGAAAAAGAAATGCAGCTTTAGAACATCTGTCTCACCAAACACTGCAGATTTTCTTAAATTTTTAGGCCTGCTATTTTAGTTGTAGCATAAAAAGTACCTCTTTATATACCCTGTAACAGAGCAACTGTTTTTTGTTTAAGAAAGTTCTGAATATTACTCACTTATCCCAGAAACAAGCTACCAACTTGAAGCCATTAACATGTAAAAAGCAGCTTCAAACTTCTAGTTCAGGGGTCCCTAACAGGCGGACCGCCAAGTCCGGACCCACACACCGTCCTATACGGACCCGGACCTATAACCAATAAATTATTAATAGATTTTAAATTTTGACAGGACACTTCTATTTTAACTGGCGCAACTTTTCTAGTCTTTCCGGCTCTGGTTTAGCTGATCAGGAAAACCACAGACCAACTGCAGAGAAGCTACGTGTGGTGGAGACTGTTGTAAATGACGGAGTTTATTACAACAGTCAAAACTAACGTGATGGTTAATGACATCAACACCAACCAGATGCACTTATAAAATTAAACAACTGTATAAGGAGGCCTATACGTAAAACAGGAGAGTCTGTGTTTCTCTGTGAGAAACTTTCAGATCTTCTCACAGCAGAGTGAACAGGTGAGGGAGGAGAGGAGGGCAGACTGATCACTAATCAATCACTGATACCGTCGTCATCTCGGACTGATTAAAAATAAAAAATGCCAAAACAGGTCACAAACCAAACCTGGGTGTCCACACAAATAAAGTCTTTATGTAAAACACTGCAGAGTGTAACATCGTGCTGTTTACAGACAGTCTGCTGTCTGTAGTTTGACAGAGACAGAGAGGGTCGTGTCTAGAAGGGAACCCTAGACCCGCGAAAGATTGTGGGAGTTTGATTATTTTAGTAGAAATAACGAACACAAATCTCGCAAGAGTTGTGCAAATAAAGAGTTACCTTCCAGTCCTACCAGTCAAAACATTATAGGTGTAACATATAATGAAGTTCAAGTCTATTATGCATGCCTGTGACTAGTAATAAACTAGAAGTTGAAATGAAGTTCATATTGATGCACCTATAATAATGCATGCTTCATCATGATGTTTTACTGTTGGTGTGTGTGTGTGTGTGTGTGTGTGTGTGCAATTTCATGCATATAAAAAGGTTCTATGCTGCATAAAAAGTGATTATTATGCAAGACGCCAGAATGTAGAGAATAACAGTTTAAGTTCATCTGCTTTAAGAACTGAACTTCAAGGTGTAAAATACCCTGCTTTGATGAAGCATGCATTATGATAGATGCTTCAATATGTACTTAACTCTATTTTACACATACAATAATAACTTATGATCCTGCATGGATCCTTTATATCATACTATGAGTCCTTATGGCAGTGGACTGTTGAAGACCATCAGACAGCCTCTAGTTTATATCTAGTCAATTCACATTCACTATAAATGCTCCCACAACACACTATAGTCTTCATAGAATGTGTTACCTAGCAAGGTAATTAAAAGGCATTTAAATGAAAATGAATGAAAATTTAAAAAATGTAAGAATTTATGCAATAATATTTGTAGTGTGATTCACCTTTGCAAACCACAATTGACCCTTCCTAAGTCTTGCTCTGTAACAATTGAGCAAACCTGGCATCTCCACCAACTATCTCCATTTCCTGTCAAAGCAACAACAAGGATCACACCTAAAAGATAGAATCCGTTGGATTTGTCCGAGCTGTAAATGCACCAGAAAGATAATTTGTTGTTGTGTCTCATTCCCAGGACATCAAATGAGGATGTTTTGGGTTGATAAAGTGACCCGGGCGCAGAAAAATAATGAGAAACACAGGCAGAGGGCTGAGTCTCTTTAGGAAAATGTTGCATATCATGCCTTTAACTTAACTACTGTTAGCAAAACTCTAGCTAACTAGCTAGCTAATGTTAGTAAAATGCTAGCTAACTAGCTAGCTAATGATTGACATAGATTAGCTAGCTAGTTAGCAAGTGTTTTGCCAACATAAGCAATAATATGTGGATATATGTTGCCTTTACAGATCCCCCACCAACGTTTTTTAACCATCTTCAAAATTCAGTTTGCTTTTCATCATAGATGAGCCTAGCATAGCAAATCTAGCATATCTAAGTACAAGAAACAGGAAAAGAGAAAAGGGACAGGACTTATGACTGACCTATCAAATGAACATCTGTGTAATAATAACCAGAAGTAACAAAGTAGATAATTTTTCAAAATAGCTAAAAACTCAATACAGTGCCTACAGTATGTTGACTTCCTTATCAAGCCTCACCTTCAGTCATATTTTTGGCACTGTCCATTACAGCAACAGATAAAAAGTATCTGTCTTTATAAGAATGTAAATGATCCTGTATGGACCCACTAACCTGACTGGATACCTCCATTTAATCACATCAGAGATAACTGTCATATCTCTGCTGACATGCCCTTAATATTTCCTTTATATGGATGTAAGAAAAACTGAAATGAACACACACACACACACACACACACACACACACACACACACACACACACACACACACACACACACACACACAGTGTTTTTATAACTTTGTATCAATTCTTTGGTTTGCAGAGAAGGAATCAAACTGTCACTCAAGCTTGACACAGCACTTCAGCATGAACTGTTGTGGTGTCAAGTTTTACACATTAATTACACAACTGACAACATCTGTGACTCCCTGAGGGCCGAGGTGAGAGGGGCTGACACCAAATATCTTTTTGTGCAACAAAACAGCGTGAGGCCCAGTTCAATGGCAGGGCATGTTGCTTCACTAATTCCCCTGGTAAAATCAGCATGGATCATATTACATCCAAACTTTTCATTTCAAAAACTTCACACTGAACATGATAGAGATGGTTAGGGTTGTGTTTAATATTTGTTTCACCTCCTTTATCTTTCTATCTGTCCTTTTGGACAAAACAGAAGAGATTAGTTCCTAAAATAATTCAGCTAATGGAGAGTCCAACAAGACAAATTAAGCCTTTTAAGGGAAACTTGCAGCGAGAAGAGAAGAGAAGAGAAGAGAAGAGAAGAGAAGAGAAGAGAAGAGAAGAGAAGAGAAGAGAAGAGAAGAGAAGAGAAGCTCTTACCTCGATGGTCTGCGCCTTGACTCCACACTCTTTGAAGATTTTGTTGAGCCCTGCAAAACACAGAGAAGAGCTTTATCATTGGGCTGCATATAGCTGTCATACCAACAATTACACTTTTAAAACATACAAATACAAGGAAATAAATTTAAATATGTCCAGCAACAGACCACCAACTCACCATCAATAATGTTACGTTCCGTCACTAATAGTTCTATTGATTGTGGATTTATCTGCTATTGATCTGTGATTTTACTGTTTAGAAAGGTAAGGCAGTTCAAGAACCAAGCCATTCTCTGCTGGTACCACAAGTTCAATCTTGTTAAAATGAAAATATGTTAAATTGGTGAGGGAAAAAAAACAGGTTGCTAACCATTTCAAGGGTTTGTTTTTATATTTAATTTATGCAGACATGTTCCATTTCAGTAAGCAGGGTATCTTCAACAAAGCAGCACTCACTATGCCTGAAATGAGCCTGATAAAGGTAAAACTCATGATGGACTAACTACATTTCCCAAACTTAGGGTCGGGACCCAGAATAGGTCGCAGGTTCATTTTTATTGGGTCACTTATTGCACAGTTAAAGCAAAATAGTTGAGAAACCCAAAATTTCAAGGTAACTTACTTCAACAGACTTTTGAGCCCAACTCAAGCTTTCAAGTTTTGAAAAAGTTTTACCACCTAATAATGTTTTGTTGATAATTCGCTTTTCTTTTTGAGATACACTTTGCATTTAGAAACCCCCCAAAAAATGTATTTCAGAAATTGTTGAGTAAACTCACTGAAGCAAAAGTGAGAAACGGTCAATAATATTTTCAATTGCAACCATTTCATTTTTCAAGCACCCAAATAAAGACAAAGCAAGCTCACGTCACTGTGAACAACTTTTGAAATACAACTCGAAAATTAATTTTATCCAAAAGCAAATTAACTCAAGAAAAGATTATAAATTAACTAAAAAAAAGATTACAGGTCAGCAAAATGTTATTTAGTTGTTTTTTTTTAAACAACTAACTCAACACACTATTTGGTCCAGCATGATGGGAAATGTTGGCCTTTGCTATAATATTTGAGTATGAAGCCTCATTCTGATTTGCTCCTGTTTGCCCTGTTAGAGTTACTGCATTATAAGCTCAACACTTCAAATCAACACTTTCAAATTAAAAGCCCTCTAGCACTGGCCTCCATTATGAGGAGGAGAGTACGATTGTTGGTTTTTAATCAGGTCATAAATGTAGTTGTTTTGGCAATGCATAATTTCTTTTTTTTGCAAGTTTGGGACCTGAGGAGACCCCAAAGTTCTGTTTTGGGTATTGGGTATTGAGTTTGGGAACCCCTCTAAAAATAAATCTATAGAAATACTAACAGTTGCTTTACTGTACACATAAGTGCTTATATGCACCTTGTGATGGGGTCTCACACAGTCACACAGTATGTCACACCATGTGAGGGGGCGTCACATGGCACCTTCATAAAGCAAACCAGAAAAGCCCTTGCTGAGGCTGAAGGTGATTGACTGTGTTTGGCTCCACCATGCCTCATCTGCCTCACCTCCTCCTCAAGAGGTGGGGTGGGGGGGTCAAAGGTCGTGCAGACTTGTTCACTCCCCTGTGGTGTGAAGGGTCACATGTACACAGGAGGAAATTGTTATCCATATTCATCCATTAGATCAGATGGGCCAGCTAACCACCGCTGTCAAGAGCACCGCTGGATGAGTTTCAGCCTGCTCTGTCCTCCTAACGCCCGACTGACAAATAGAGACAACATCCAGATTATGTGTGTGGGCCTGTGTGTGAATAATATTCCTCCATTGTGTTATTACATTACAAAAATTAAAATTTGTGCAAAAAACGCTATTTTTGTGGCAGCGCAAAACCAGGCACAACAACCAGCACATACAGGTTATTGACTGTAGTTTCTTTCCATCCAGCCGTTTATCCAGTTTTTCCTTGAACTGAGTCTATGGGCACCATTTTCATGGCAGTGCAACAAGCGGCGCAACAACCAGCACAAGCTGGTTGAACTGTTGATGGGGGTACAGCCCTATCTAAACCCACTCTAGAACAAAGTCAGAGCCACTGCAGTTACAAGGAAGTTTGTTCCACTTAACACTTTACTTTTACCTGATTTTGTCTGGTTTTGAAATGAGGTTGCAGTAAGGCTGAACGATTTATCGTTTTCTGATCAAAATTGCGATTTCAGACAACGTGATCACCTGATCGCCAAAGCTGCGTTTTTTTGCAGTGCTCCTGACTGACCCAGGATCTGTTGTGGCAACTATTTTACACATACATGCCGTCTCCCTACCATCCTGCCAAGCTCACCAATCAGAAGCGGCAGGCTACTCATGGACAGGTCACGCTAACCAATCAGTATTAACCTGCACCCCGTGCTTTGTAACATTGACGTGTTTTGAAATGGCTTCAGCAGAACCAGAAGCGGAGTTAGGGGATTTAATCGTCAAAAGAAAAACTGCACGTCGGCCATTTGGGAGAATTTCGGGTTTGAGGCTGCAGACGTGCACCAGAAACAGGTACTGTGCAAAACCTGTCGCGCTAAAGTTGCAACATCCAGCGGAAACACAACCAACTTATACCGGCATTTGAAAAATCACCACAGGCATTTGCATGAGGAGTGCATGACGAAAAAGTCCGGTGAAAAGTCTAGTGAACATGATGCTCAGGCCCACTGTAGCAAACAGACTACAATTACAGCATCTTTTGCCAGTATAACTCCGTATGACAAGAGCAGCCGAAGACACCGAGAGATAACGACTGACATAACACACTACATTGCCAAGGACCGTTAACACGGTCACCAAAGACGTATTTAAAAACCTCCTCCACACGCTGGACAGAAGATACGCGATTCCCTCCCGCACCTACTTCAACCAGGTTGCCATCCCACAGCTGTATGCAGAGTGTAAAGAAAAAGTGGTAACAGAGCTGAAAAATGTGTAGTATTACGCCACGACTACTGATATGTGGTCAAGCAGAAGGACCGAACCGTATCTTAGTTTGACTGTGCATTTCGTAAATGACAACTTGGAGTTGAAAAGTCGCTGCCTGCAGACAGCAAACTTTCCCACTGACCACACCGGAGAGAATATTGCCCTGGGATTGGGAGCGTGTCTGTCAAGCTGGGGTCTGAAAAAAGAGGACCAGACGTGCATCACAATCGACAATGCAGCAAACGTCATCAAAGCTATGGAACTTATTGAGTGGACCAGACCTGTGTGTGTGTGTGTGTGTGTGTGTGTGTGTGTGTGTGTGTGTGTGTTCATTAATTTATTTATTTATACGGATTTAATGTGATGATGCGTGCGAATTGTCTTCAGTATAGTCAGTAGTTTTTCTCTTAACGTTGTTTTTCTTTGAAGCCCTTACAAATATCTAGTTTGAATAATTAATAATGATTGTAAATGTTCCTGTACATTGTGAATATTGCACTGAAGCTTGATTTGAAGAAAATCGTGAATCGAATTGAAATCGCAATATCTGCCAGAAAAATCGCAATTAGATCTTTTCCTAAAATCGTTCAGCCCTAGGTTGCAGTGATTTGAATAATTTTTTAAAGTGTAAGACCTCACAATATTGGACATATTGGTTAAATCTGTGTTCTTTGCTTTCCAAGCAAATTCACTTAACCTCAACAGATTCTATACACCGTTCCTTTACTCCATCTTAAAGTATTCCCATGAGTCCGTGGCCCAACTGAAGCGACACAAACCAAATCCCCCATTTTCTGCCTGAGCTTCGGCCTAAACGTTTCAGTATGTTGCCATCGGCTATAAAGTGCAGAGAGTCGCCAGAGGAGGACAGAGATGAATGAGCAAGAAACAGCCTAAAAGAGAGGGTTCAGAGACAGACCCAGAGCAGGAAGAGGGTTGAGAGTGCTTGGCTTAATGAAAGTAAAGAAAAGCCCAAAATAGTCTGGCCATTGTGAGGTCATCACAACATCCACAGATTTTTGAATGTCAAGGTAAACACGTCCGAGAAATGCCAGTAGTTGGACGCCAACTTGCATTACATGGTGCCACCAGGTCAACCAGCATGCAAACAAACATTTTAATTACAGACAGGGAGAGGGTTTTGAGGAGATGGTGTTTATATTGTGTGGCAAAGATGGCACTTAATTCATAGTTTTTGCTTCAAATTAGTCTGAATTAGTGTGCACAGCATTTTATGAGCCACAATATTTAAGTTCAAGTACAACCATATGAGTAAATCAAAGTGTCGCAACGCAGCTACAGCCAGTAATAACATGAGGACTTTCTCTGTGGTCACGTTGATGTTTTTGTCATTGAGAAGCTAAAACATAATGATGTTCAAGTGCCGAGATTCTATGACTGGACCATACTGTGCAGTAATAACTTTCAGTGAACAGCTGCAAGATTGCAAGAAGTGTCTTCACAATGAAGCATCGGCACAGATTTCAGTTTGGGGTGTAAGGGACATGTCCCTGTCAATATTTAAAACATGTGCATTTATCCCGCACAATAAAAGCATGAAAGAAGAATAGGGCTTTTACTTTGATGACTCAGACTCGGGCGCAACAATGCCTCCGGTAAAGTATGGTGGCTGTGTGCAGCCATAACACAGAGAGAAGAAGAAGCAAACAGGAATGGTGGATAACAATGGAGGAGCCAGAAGGCAAAAGGAAGAGGAGGTCCAGAATAGGACATCTTTTCTCAAAATAATGAGCTACAAGATAAGATTTTTGAGTTGACTTTTAGAATTGTTGTGTACTAGTTTGGTAACTAGTCCTATTATTCAAGCATGCTAACTAAAAAGCTAGCAGGAGACAAGCTACTTTAGCATTAGCATTTAGCATAGATTTCACAGCACCTGTCCAAAGACAGTAAAAAGAATGGCAGCAGGTGATTTGTTGATTCGGTGATGTGTTGTTGGACATTTGTAATTTGCATATGCTGTGAACATTTGCAGTTACTATTGTAACAGATTTTATTAAAATTTTAAAATAAGTTTTGGGTTTTTTTTTTTTTGCATTCCTTACCATTATGGTATGGTGTTACTTTAAGGTAAAGCACACTTAAGTTTAACCCTAAGTTTACTTGGGCCATTTTATGACAAAAACATCACAAACAAATTTTTACCAACTAGTATCATAATGCGTACCATAGAGGGTTATAATGTATTACAACTATGAGTGAATTTTTGTTCCTGAAAATGTCCATGATTGACCAATAATGAGGTATCTTAATATTTGACCTTATAAGTCATTTTAATATTCTTAATAATGTGTCATGATTGTTATAAAGCATTATGAGTATCTATGAATGCTCACAAATAAAATAATGCATTGCTATAAGCACAGTATAATGGTATATTATTATTATATTATGTATAATTAGAAGTAGTTTATATGGCACAATGGCCTTATAGAATGTGTTACTGAATAACTATTTGAAAGCAATACCAAATGCCTGAGAGCCTTCTGGCATTATGCCACCTGTTTTGTGTTTCTCCTTCCATAAAGACATTTCCACCATAATTTGATGCAGAAAAGACACAAATTTATGCATAAAAATTCACTAAAACTCAAGACATTAAGAATCTGATGTTCAAAATTTCCTTGAAGAGGACTACCTGTTCCCACATGGACGAACCCTACGCCCTTTCAGTGAAACAACAATAGAAATGATGAGTTTATATATTTCTTGTGTTCTAATGCAGCCACTTTGAAGCACGCCTACACTGTGGACATTAGCTCCTGAACATCACACTATCCAAATCCAAATCCTAAGACCCATTTCTCCTTTCTGAGAACTTGATGGGGGGGGGGCAGCAGGCCTGTTTCCAGATGAAAACCATCTGCGGAGGTTGACTTTACAAGCAGGCCATTCAAATTAACCCTCTGAGAAAGAGCGAGGGAGCGAAGGAGGGAGGGAGGAAGGGCGAAAGACGTGGGGGGCTGGTAAAAGTCTGCGAGGGAGATGAGAGAAACGATTCCACAACAAAAAGGAAAACACAAGCGATGAAGGAGTGGACAAGAAAAGCACAAGCGACAGGACCAATGTTGCCTAAATCCATCCAACCATCCACGTGTGCATCTCTCCATCGTGTCCTACCTTCCTGAAAAGGTAGCCTGTACTCCATCGCCATGCCCCCCTCAGAGAAGAGAGCCGCTTTCTCAAAGACCCCTCTCGATTCATCTCTAGAGAGCTCCCTCTGCCTCTCACTGCTGTCTGTCCCACAGTGAAGTTCCCTCTGAGAAACCTCTCCCTTTTCTCTCACAGCCGAGGTGGAGAAGGGGAAGAAGAAGAAGAAAAAAGGGCTCTATTTTGGGCAGTTGCCTTCAGTGTGCCACTGCATGCTCCAGCTCAGAGCAGACTCGTCCACAGTACTCCTCGTCTTGTCCCTCTGTCCGCTCTGTGTTCTCCTTCTCCCTCTGTGTCTGTGTACTGGCCACCCTCCCCCCTCCCACCCAGCCTCCCATCACGTTATCTCCCCTTATATTCAACTTTTCCCTCCGTCTCCGCCTCTTTCTCATCTGTGTACACATCTAAATTGCAGCTGCTATCCCTTTCTGCATCTTTTGGCAAACATGTGGGGTCTGTACACACATACATACTCCCACATAAATCAGCTGAGTGTAACTTTTCACTGTCTGTGCTCAGTCATGTCAAATGTCATTTTGTAAAACACTAATAATGGAAATCTTATTCTGACATTAAACGAGCTGACCCTTCACTAAGCCCTGCCCTCCTTAGTAACTGTTGCTACGCCTGGCAATTCTCACACTGCAGTTTACAGTGATAGCAGTGAAAGATTTCACTTTGCAATTGGGAGTAATTTTTCAAACACTATGTCTTTGATTCCACAGAGGAGTAAACAAAAGCAGCTTCTCGTTTCTAGCTGACAACTGTGGATTTTGTCAACTAAAATGAAGACTCTCACTAGGAGATTTCAGTGCAGCTAGCTAATGTAAACTAATGCTAATACATAAACTCCTGAAGTCAGTTGAGAAGTCCGTCTCCAGATGACTTTTTAATGTTTCCATCAGACACATTTTAAAACAAGAACCCCAAGAAAGTTCATTGAATATGTAAGGTTAATTAATGGCTACGTAGGTTATGTAATGCTAACGCTAACAGACCACTGCTAAAGCTAGCTTCCATCTCAGCATTGCAACATTGGTGGATGGCAAAATCACAGATGTGTTCTAATGAACTAGAAAGTGTATGCAAAGATGGCGCCCATTCAATCCAATGAGAGTTGCTTTCCTGGTGCATGAGCCAAAAAAGTTTTCTAGGTTCCACATCTTTGTTATACAGCTAACTGAATATGCACAGTTTCCCCTCTTATCCCAGCCCACGAGTTCCTGCTCGACCCATAGATTTTACATGGTGATGATGTCACAGATACATTTTCAAATTGCGTTTTTTGGTTCTAGTTAAGTTTTACAAATATAAAATCTCCATGGATCAAAAAAATTGCAATATTGTGAGTGGCCACTGGGAAAAACTGGCAGCACTTCTGAGTAGAAATGCCCTGTCTATTAATATTATGAGTCTAGGGGTGAAATACGACATTTATATGTATATTATGGATAACAGAAATACACTCATTCATGTAGGAAAAGGAAGCATAGGGATTATATTAAGTGCAGTGACAGTCATCAAGCCAGACCAGTCAGACTGATCACTTCAGAGAGCCAGGATAAGAGCTAAACTAACTTGTCTTAGACCTCAGAGAGCAAGTCAGAGAGAGATGCGTCATCGACGACCCACTTTGATTCTACACCAGCCCACATCCTCCTGCTGAAACCCCCACATAACAAGTCACTATGTAACTGCTGGGAATCAGTCATGAGTTTGTTAGTACAGTGGTATATAACACAAGTTTGTCTAGAGGTGAACTTTATTGCAACTGGCAAGCTAGCATTAGTAAGCTCGACATGCTAATGTTTGCAACTTGCGTTAGTGCAGAAAAACTAAAAGTTTCTCTTGTGTTTTACCTATCACTCCTCTTAGAGCCCCATGCACATCACTTCAGCATGTAAAGAAATGCAAATCTTAACAGGTCTGCGGTGCCCTTGTTATGGTCTGTGTATCTATGATTGGACAGTTGCTGTTAGCAGGAGGGGCTTAGCAAAGTATCTTGATTGCTGCTTTTGTATATAAAGTTATTATTTAATTTCAGCAATTTAAGTACTATTGTTTTCTCTAGAATCACCAAGAATGAGCAATCACTCAAGGAATTTCATTCTAAAAATGTGCATTTTAAAGGTTCAGTGTGTTGCTCTTTCGCCTTCTGATTTAATAACAGCCTAATTTTAATGTACAGCAAGAAGTAAAAAAAAAAGAAACAAAAAACAACAACAAAAAAAACTAATAAAAAGATTCAACAGAGCGAAGAAGCTGAGGAGAACCAAACCAGCCGAGGTAGAAACTGATCCAGTGAGGCGAGAGAAGCTCATGGAGTCATGAGACAAATCTTTTCGATGCTCCAAGGCGATGAGGCGCGGCCAAACATCTCCCAGACGTCACAGCACAACCATGCAGCAAATGCCCGTGACCAGATAGTAGCAGCTGCACTCACACACAGCAGACATAAAATTGTGCTTTTACACATGAATAGACTTATAATCAGTGTGTGTTTCAGGCTCTGCCCCTCAGTTAAGGTGCAGATCAAATTATGACCTGAGACCGTCTCCTGCATGGCTCTGTGACAGAGACAGAGGGGCTGGTGCTCTCCTGTACTACGCCGTGAAAAAAACCTGAAGAATAGCAGAGGAAATGCCAATGAAAGTAGCCTTACACACAGACACACTGGTGCATTTGTGTTTATTTTGGTCTTTGTGGAGAAAGTGGGCACTTGGCTTTGGGTGGTAACTCAAAATGGGTTACTTGATCCTTCCTTTCCCAATACAACTCACAGGACGTTGTGTCATAAACGACTAGTGCAGAGTAAGTACAAAGCAAACATGTGATAATTGCACATGTTGACCTGACCTGCACGTATGAAGGAGAGCTGTTTTGTTAAAGTTAGATAGATATATATATTTCTAAAATGACCATATACAAGCTTAGAGGTGATGTTATAAAATGAGTGAATTGTGGCTTTCTCATCACTACCTGGGCTGTCTGGGCTGAGATCCATTACATATATGGTAAAAACAACAATGCATTGTTGCAAATTCCATACTTTTCCAGATTAAAATTTCCATACTACCCTGAAGATTTTTCAGACCATATTTGCCATCTAGCTTTCTTTTCCCCTTTTGAATCCTTGGCTAACTAGGCTAGGGATTATCAAGCCAGCCTTTGGAACACACTTACATTTACTCATTGTGTCCCATAAAGATATGGTTTCCTTCCACAGAAAAGATAGTATGTTTCCCTTTGTGATAACTCTGCATAACTCATACACAGGGCTTTCCACCGGTGTATGGAGCAGACAGCCAGTGGGGAAAGGGGAACCAGCAAGGGGGGCCTAGTGACATGCCTCCTGTAAGAAAAAAATTGACTGTAATAGCCCAAATTTTGCATCATATAATCTGATCTTAATTACTGCACAGTTTAATGAGTTTGCCTACCTGACAGTAAGTATATATTCAATTATGATGTGAAGGAGAATTAGGCTTATTGTGCATTTTAGTCCACACAAGCCTGTTAATATCCATTAATATTTATAACCACTCCTCTGACTGATCAGAACTTTTATATTTGAATTACTTTGACAACACACTCCAAATGCTGTGAAAAACATTCTACTTGTACGATCAATCTATTTTTAGAAATTCTGAAATTTATATTTATGATAGGGGCAACAGTCTGGAAACACATCCATTTTTCCATACTCTTCTCTTTTTTTCTATACTTATAAACCTGTAAAATCATATTCCATAAATTTCCATATTTTTCAACACTGCTCAGGATTTAAATGCAGTGCAGTTAAGTCCAACTGCAGGAAGTAGTGGTCCCTCTATCTAAAGTGAGTGGGGCGAGCTCGTGTTCACCACAGCCCTGTGTTCACAGGACCACATGTGTGCACATGGAGCAGAAATCCTCCTTTGTGAGGATGGTTTGTCATTTGTCGACACTGCTCTGTGCATTGATATCATGTTCACACACCTATTTTTTTATGTCTACTGGTTTTCAGACTAATTAAATGCCATAAAGGAGTTT
This sequence comes from Lutjanus erythropterus, assembly GCF_056507025.1. Taxonomy (NCBI): domain Eukaryota; kingdom Metazoa; phylum Chordata; class Actinopteri; order Lutjaniformes; family Lutjanidae; genus Lutjanus; species Lutjanus erythropterus. The sequence goes on along the minus strand of NC_139324.1, from coordinate 1,276,687 downwards.
CTCCCTTAATCTGTCTTTTGCCTCTTTTTGGTGCAGCTGAAGCAACGTCTTCTTCCTCCCTTAAAGAAAAACATACCTACTATATGTACAATCTTTAACTAAGCTTAACCAATCATTTTAATTGTCTAACCTTACCTATGTCTTAACCATATTATATTTGCCACTAGCATAATGTTTTCCTGACCTGAACCATCCACAGATTTGTACGACAGCAAGAATTTTAAAAATGTCGACATTATGCAAAATCAACCAATTTTGTCTGCTATTGACGTTGTTTGGTGTTAGGATTTGCATGATCATCTGCAGTGAAAAGACAGGAAAGAGGCACAGTGTGTTTTACTTTGAAGTGAAATGATTGGGTGAAGAGTGACTGATTTAAAAGCTGTCGCTTTTACTTCCATAGAGTGAAATCCTGTAGGCTGTGACTTTGAGCATTTTCAGTGGTGTAACTGGGAAACTGGGCATGCTTGTCATCATACAGTTGTAGATATAGACCAGGGGTCCCCAAATGGCGGACCGCGGTCCGAGTCCGGACCCACACGCCATCCGATACGGACCTGGACCTATAACCAATAAATTATTAATAGATTTTATTTTTTTACGGGACGCTCTTATTTTAACTGGCGCAACTATTCTAGTCTTTCCGGCGCTAGTTTATCTGATCAGGAAACACACAGACCAACTGCAGAGAAGCTGCGTGTGGAGGAGACTGTTGTTAATGACGGAGTTTATTACAACAGAAACTAACGTGATGGTTAATGACATCGACACCAACCAGATGCACTTATAAAATTAAACAACTGTATAAAAAAGCCTATACATAAAACAGGAGAGTCTGTGTTTCTCTGTGAGAAACTTTGAGATCTTCTCACAGCAGAGTGAACAGGTGAGGGAGGAGAGGAGGGCAGACTGATCACTAATCAATCACTGATACTGTCGTCCTCTCGGACTAATTAAAAAAATAAAAATACCAAAACTCGTGACAAACCATACCTGGGTGTCCACACAAATAAAGTCTTTGTGTGAAACACTGCAGAGTGAAACATCGTGCTGTTTACAGACAGTCTGCTGTCTGTAGTTTGACAGAGAGACAGAGAGGGTCGTGTCTAGAAGGTAACCCTAGACCCGCGAAAGATCGCGCGAGTTTGATTATTTTAGTAGAAACAATGAACACAAATCTCGCGAGAGTTGTGCAAATAAAGCGTTACCTTCAAGACACGACCGAAAAAGGTGCGCAGCTCCAAAAATAGAAAATCATGTCGTGGTGTCGATGTTTTTAATGTGGCGGGCTGCCATAAATAAAACTATTCACTGATCCACAGAGAGTCACTGAAACACTGATCACTGACCTGCTGTGATGAAAAAATACTCAGATTCTTTACTTAGGTTTTTTTACATTGTGGTATTAGCGTTTTTACTTAATTACAATTTAATATTTTGCATGTTATTGTTTCCATTTTTGAAAAATCAACATTTTTATTGCTGTTGTTGTACTTTAATTGTATTCTTATCATTATTTTTTTTTATGACTAAATACAGACCTGCAAACTCATAAGAGGAGAAAAAGGTGGCATGTTGGAAAACCAGTCCCCTGTCCTCTGGGGGTCTGGGAGCGTCCTGCTCCAGAAGAAAAATGTTGTGATTTTAACATGTGAACAAAACATCTGGTGACTGTTTCAGTTAAAAGAGTTAGTTCCATCTTCTGTTTGTGGTTTCTGCAAACATTACTACCTTTACTTTTACCTTTGTACTTGAAAAAAAAAAAGTAAAAAAGTAAAGTAAATACAGTAAAAGTAAATCTACATTAATTATTAAATAGCAATTTATAGTTGTTCATTTAATAGACCTGTCTTATCTTTTCTTTTGTATATTACCATTGTTCTTAAATAAAGCAAAAGTAATGTAATAAAAGAAAATGCAGAAGAATATTTCTTATCTGATTACTCGATTAATTGGCAGAATAATCGATAGATTATACTTAAATTTTACTGGTTCGGCCCACTCAAGAAAGTTAGACATTATGATGTTCCAGGCCTTTGCTTTAGGAAATTTTCTCTAACTGGACCTCTTTGAATTTGAATTGAATACCCCTGATATAGACCATAAGACCGTGATGTTTGTTCCAACTTTTCAAATTCCGCTGTCCTCCCTTACACAGCTCAGCTCACTTAACCCGAGCAGCCACAGTTTCTTTGCCTGTCTGTGACACAGCCTTCAGGGTACATAGGCTATTGCTTTTGATGTGTAACCAATCAGATAGTGACATGGGCAGGACACTGAGCAAGACACATAGTGTTGACAACAGCCAGAGAGAGACGGCTACATGAGAGTCAAAACAGTACATTTGCCCTTTTTTGGATGCAAAAAAAGATCCAATCTCTGACTCAAAACTGTGTTGCGATCCAAACCATGAGTTTTCTGACCAGTGCACACCTGGTTTTGGTTCTAAAACTTGCTCCTGCAAGTATCACAAATAGGAAACATTAAACACTGCATCACGTTACATTGCACTGACAAATCTTCTTGCTCACAAATCTGCAGCTAATCACACAGTGTGATCCCTTCAGTGTTTGCTGTGGCTTTGAAACAGATCTAATGGGAACAGAATCAGCTGTTTAGTACAGCAGTCTGGCTCGACTCCCAGCACAAAAATCCCCAATTGACTTGTTTTAACCCTGACATTTGAGTCAGTCATCATTTAGAACAAAAAGCTGGTACTTTGTGTTTGACGTGAACATTAAATATATGGTGGGGGGTTCTTTGGAAACTCCATGATTTGGGCAGTAAATAAAGCCAGTCCAAACTGCCAACAGTAAAAAAGAGGAACTCTCTTTGTAATGTATCAAATATGCACCTGAAGTTGTTCTTTCTAACAGCAATTCCCAAACTTTTCCATGCCAAGGCCCCCAAAATAGCATTAGCTTATAGTCCAGGCCTCCTTTCTGCAAGAGGTCTTTAAAAATCCAAAGTCAACACTTAAGTTTAGATGGTTTTGAACACTAATTTGAGAGGATCTTGGGGCAGAGAATGCATTCGTGACACCCATAGCTTTTTTAGGAGCTCTTTACCTGCTGGTCAGGTCTTCTCCTTTTTAAAAATGTGTTCTTTTTTGAGTTAGCAGTAGCTAGCCAGATTACAGGAGCCAACTGCTTCAGTGCAGGTGCAGACTAGTTCAGATCAATACTGACAGCTTATGACATGATGAAAGATGTTTTGATATGGATTCTGAAAGATGGGCATGGCAAATAAACTTTCTGCTGTATTCTAAATTATATTGTATAAAAATTGACATATCTGACTAATTGACTATTGACTAATCTGATTTATTTTTTTTTAAACATATTAACAGTTTTAGAAATTTGCTCAGGACCCCTGCTTTGAAAATCACTGTTCTAAAGCATTTTGTTAATAAAGATTTCAGCTTTAAATTAACAGTTCAAACCTAAATCAAATAAATATTTTTCCTCTTGCCTGTAATTCAGTGAGTTTTGGAAATTTATCAGTCATTAAGATGTCTGCCATCTGTCCAGTATAATGGGACTAAATGGCACTCAGCTTGTGGTGCTCAAAGTGCCAAAAAGACACCTTTGAAAAACTCAACAGCAACATCTCTTTCCTATTTCTTTTTCTATTTTCTTTCTGTATCACCACTCTGAGGGAAGCGTGCATCTACTCATTGAGGAGAGGCTCATGCTCATGACAGTGCAGGATGTAAACATTAGTGGTATCTACCTTTTCTGAGCTGTAACCTCTCCTCCATGAGTAGATGCACTGTACAGTCATACATTTGACAGGTTTATTGGGAGAAATAAAGTAGTTCCTTCATGAAACTGCTCGCAGCAAGGTCTGTGCATTATCTTGAGGAACAACATCATGATTTCTGGAAAGAGACACTGCTGTTGAGTTTCAAATGTATTTTTGGGAGCCCTGAGCAATATAAGGTGAGTACCATTTATTTTTATTATATTCTATTATAAGGCAGATGTCTCTAAAACTTGGTAACTCACACCAAAATAATGTATTGTTGATGGATAAATATGCCTACGGGTAAAAGAAAGAAACTGTCCCTTTGAGGTGTATTAGCTTTAGAAGGACTATAGCTACCACTCATGCCAGCTGGAATGTCTCCATCAACTCATTATTACCTTTCTGACATCAAACACATGACAGAGGCTGATTAATCGTTAGCTTCAATTCAGTAATCTAAACAAAAAAGATGACTGGACCTGAGAATAAAGAGTGAATGAAGTATAAAAAAAAAGAAAAAGAAAAAAGAACATTATGTACATGCAAGTTGAAACTCACCATGGTGTCTACATGTTTGAGAGGAAGATCACTGCTCGGTGCCTGTTCAGAAAAGACAGAAAAGAAGAGACAGTGAGATCAATACTTACATGCAACATTTCATACCTCAAAAACCTAACCCCATGTTATGTTATGTTGTGTCACATCACATCATCTCTTGTCAGAGCTACACTCCAGTGTCATTCTTTGCCCTAATGTGGCCTGGAGCAGAGCGGGGCTCCACCTCGAATGCGTGGGACCATCTATAATCCCTCTGTGCAAATATTTACACAAAGAGACAAGTCTACTTCCATTAGCCAAGACCAGAGAGTCCATCCGTGGAACTCTCTTTTTCAGCGCCATATACAGAGAGAGAGAGGCGATCAAGCCAGCGGAGACAGAGAGGGGGGAGAGAAAAAGGGGGGCAGACATGGAGAAGAGAAAGATAAAAGGAGGGAGAAAGACAGGGACAGTCAGGACGGCTGAGAGACAGAAACCAGAAGACAGATGGACAGACAGGCTTGGGGGTTATAGAGGGAGAAAGATGAAGGTAAAGGGAGAGGTTCATGGCAGAAGAAGAAAACATCAGAGCAATCCATGATGTCATGAGCTTGTGTGGGCTTGGCTCGCCACCGCAGACTACCACACATGCACAGATGTTACTAAATGAAGCAGAAGAAATTCAGACTAAGCAGTATTGAGAACATCAGTCATATCTATATGTAGCAGAAAGTAAATGACTAGTGGCTCTTTTCATGGCAGCAAAACTTTACCATACTATAGACAGTTTACACTGATGTCACTTTCCCACCAGGACACGCCCCCTCAGTTGGACTGAGTGGCAAAAAATCCTGCAGCATGGCTGTCTTTAGTAGGGAAACTGTGAAACCAGGAGTAAAATAATTGATTATCAGTGTAAATTAAATACTGTTGGACTCCATAGGGATCCTTACAACTTACCAAAGACACAGTGGTTCCTGGACATTTGGCTAATCGGGTTTCCTGACATTTATATGTGCCTGATTACAATGGAGGGGAAATACATAAGGCAAAGAAGGCAAACAAAAGCAGTCGCTTGGTTGTAATAGAATTTCATTGTGGGAGTTGTTGGTGAAATGAAAGTGACAAGGACACCAAAAGATATTCTGGTTGTATGTGGACATTATTGGATGTCGCTGAGGATGCACAATGCAATGTGCGATTGTTGCATGGATTACAAATAAAAGATGTGAAATATTTAATTCTTCTGCCATTGTCTAAGTGAATACTCAACTCTGATTGACCCACAGGTGTGTGTTAAAACCGTCTAACTAGTTAGTTCCGTCTAGTTCAGCTCAAGTTTAATCATTGTATCCAATTTGTAACTATAGCAACTTTAAAGAGCAAAGTCATCAAAGCTCATGCCACTTCCTAATTGGAGGTGATGCAAACAAGTGAGCAGCTGATTGCTACAGTTTTCCTAAATGAGGATGTCCTAACCTGCTTTGTGCCTCAGCAACCAGACGTGTCGCTTGCTTGAAAAAACACTCCCCTGGCTCTATTTCAGCAAAGTTTCATGCACCTCCAACATATTTTATCAGACTAAAATGGATGTTACATTTCCGTTTCTCCCCATCATAGCAGTCGAAAGGGAGGACGAGACACTAATTAACCTTTTATAGGATGAGGTTTGGAAAGGAGTTACAAGTAAGTAAACTGTCATCCAGCTATATAGACACAAGGGTGAAGAAAATTATGTTGGTTATGAATAAATAACTCAGATACCTAGTTTACTCATCTACAGAAGGAGGTATGTCAAGTGTGCCGCTGCAATACCACTCGTACATGTGGATAGTTGTTTGCTCACATTGCTTCTAGTTAAGAAGCAGTGTTACTCAACAGGAAGCTCTCGCTCTGTTACTTTCAGTTTTGAGTGCAAAACTTTCACCTAAAAATGTGATTCACATCGGATGGTTCTTTGCTTCCATTGTCCCTTCAAACAGTTCAATGCACACCTACTTGTTGATTATCACAAATATATCTGACACAAAACAGCAACCACTTATCCAAGATTCAGTGTCTGGATTCCAATTGTTTCTGTAAATTGCAGCGATCAATTTCCTTTTCTTTAGTTTTTGTCTGTTTATTAAACGATCACTCAGATTTCTTGTTGAATATATTTGTACGGTCAACCATACAACAGCTCTTTCTCATTTAAGAAGTGTGTTTTCATGACTTCCAAGCTGAATGCTAATGCCACCACTAAGCCGTCTTTTTGCCACTCGGTAGGTGTAACTGCAGTGACTCTGCCCGTTGTATACATTGTACATCAATCAATACTCTAATCTGGAAGAATTATTCACGCATTCATCCTTTTAAGACTAGACTACTGTAGCTTGCTTCTCTCTGGCATGAACCAAAAGTCCAACTAGTTCAGATCACAGCATGGCTTCTTACTGGTTTTAACTGATGACATCATGTATGCACCTGCTGCATTTTAGAATTGTTTTTAAGATTTTACTGATTACTTTTAAAGCCTGTCTGGGTTTGGCCCAAGCTACACCGCTGAAATGTTGACCCCGTATGAGCCAGTTTGCAGTCAGTTCCAAAGTGGGCATCCTCCTTGTCTGAGGTGTAACCTCTCCTCCATGAGTAGATGCATGTTTCCTTCATGTTCCTTTGTGATGAAGTTGGTGGGTGTAGTTCAGTAGAAAGAAAATACATGCAACTGCTCACAACAAGGTCTGTGAATTATCTAGAGTAACTGGGACTGACTCTAAATAAACTACAGTGTTTTTGTTCTTGCTAATGAAGGACCATGTCACCCAGGGCAACAGTGTGACATTGTTGTGTTTTAATAGTTTTTGTACAATAGAGCACTGTGGCACAGAGGAGGAAGATGTATCTTTATATACACAATACTAGGCCTGTGAGGTATACTGGTTCGTACCGAAAACTGGTCTTTAGTTTTGTTATGATATGAATTTTTCATATACCGCCATACCAGTGAATAGCCCAAACAACGTCCGGAACATGCGACTAGTCACTAAGAAAACACAAAAGCAGTTAAAAGCAGTTAAAGACTGAAGAGGGTCACAGTGTCTGCAGGTAAAGGACTAACTAACTGTAGCTAACGTTAGCTTCCAGCCTGACACACAGTGTGGCTAATGTTAGCAGAGCTAGCAGCAGCAGCAGCAGCAGCATCTCCGCCTGCAGGTTTATGTCTGTGGATGTGCTTAATGTGGTCACATGTTTCTCCAGTCGAGTGAAAATATATCAGCTTATTCTGTCACAGCCTACATTCATCTGTCCAACTTCGCTGATGTAAACATCCGGTGTTGCCACGGCGATTGGTTCATACACGCTGGGCGAGAGGGGCTGCTGTCTGACAGTGCTGCAGCCCCGACTAGTGGTGTGTCGCTGCATAAAATCTTAGAGCAACAGATAATTGGCATCATGCACGAATGAATTATTGACAAATATTTCATTTTTAAATATTTTAAACCACTAGTATTTCTGGTGCCATCTAGCGAGGGTGGGGATGTTTTATTGTATAGTTGCCCATGTGATGGCAACCATACTTTAAAGGGGTCATGCTTTTACCTGTGTCTGGACATGAAAAAAAAACATGATACAGTCCTTATGACAGTAAAATGGGCTATTTAAAGACAATCAACTGCAATAATTCTGTTCTCAGTAGAAGAAAATGTGGGTAAGAACACTGTTGAATGAAAAAAAAATACAGTCAAATACCATGAAACCAATATGATTTTAAAAAAAAACATGATATGAAAATTTTGTCATACTGCCCAGCCCTACATAATACTATCAATTGATTGTTGGTTTTGGCCTTTTATGGGATTTGTTGACTATACGTGAAATATAAAATGACACCAGACACACTCAGTACAGAACATCCAACATTTATGAGGTTTTATGGGGTTAAATATTGGAAATCATCATTTCAACAGAGATAGTTCATGATAGCGATCACTGGACAGTCCCACACAGAGAGCTGGGATGTGTCCCAGCTCCTGCTTCTGTTGAAAGCTTCAGTGGAATATAAACAGTAAATGCAAAGGGTAAATTATAGTTTGGCTGAGCAGGCCCCAGAATACAGACTCCAAACGCCCAGAGTAAACCACCAACCAGGAAATCATCCTAACTTTACCTCAAACTCAAGCCTCACTAGTGACATACCAACTTACAACATTTAAAGAACCAAAACATTAAGAGAATGGTTATTAAATTAGCAATGCAACGCAGAGGCTGCACAGCTGGAAAATTTAACTTAACATGAGAGCGTCTGCTTTCTCTGTCGGGTAGGTGTGTGTAGGTGTGTTGTTGTTGAACTTCAGACACATGGAAGACAGAGTTGCTTCTAAGAATGAAGGAAAAAGGAAAACACCAGACTGATGTTTGAGCCTCTAAATGCAGACTGCAGATTTGCTTGGAGGCCAAAATCTGTGACCGCAGGCATTCACACACAAATAGACCCTATTGTGTGTGTTCACCCAGAAAACAGACACACAGACACAAACAATTCCCACAGTCGTATATTCTAACATGTGCGTTTCCGCTTTGTGCAATTGCAGCCAGATGGCCGGAGTGTGTTTGTGTGTGTGTTTGGATGTGTATTGTCGTTGGGACTAAATCAGAAAGCATGAGAAGCCTGGGAAGTTGTGTATCAGCAAAATAGTCCATAGTGGAAGTATTTGCAGTTTCTCTTAGCCCTCTTCAAAGGAAACATTCAAAGACTTTTTTTTTATTTTATCATGACAATTCTTGCAAGCCCTGCACAATAAATCTCCATCTAATCACCAATTCAAAGCCAGGACTGGGTCTCGGCTTTCATAGTCTGTATGTGTTCACAGACTCAAATGATTAAATGGTTTAAAATTCAACAATAGAGCACCGCTCTCCAACTAAGAAATTGCTGTGTCATAGTTAAGTGCTGATTCAAGGTCAGTCCCCAGGGCCCACAGTGGTGTTCAGAGTCAAAATGGATGAACAGCCTGCTTCCAAGACTGGACAGCATCAGACAGCACTGCTTTCACAACCTGACAGAAAATCAAACCCGGAAAAACACATAACTTAAAGGTCCAGTGTGTGAGATTTAGGGGGAGAATGTGGTAGAAATTGAATGTATTATTCATAAGTATGTTTTCATTAGTGTATAATCATCTGAATTGGCAATCTGTGAGCTCACTAAATCCTACACACTGATCCTTTACAGCCTGGTCACATCAACATATTCTGCAAACTTTTGTGGCAAAGTAAATCCACATAAATCTTTTGAGTCAAGATCAACTTTGGGAAACCAACTCGATGCATGCTGTTGACCAATGGCAAACTATCTTGTCAGTGTTTTGAGGGGAACGGAAAACCACATCTTATTTAACACCCTCTCTCAAAAGTATTAAACTCAAATTCTCAAATCAGCTAGGGTTTGCAGTTACGAAATAGGAATCAATTGTACAAATACATGTCTTTGATAAACTGTGAACTTACTGTCTCCTTGGTAACAAGGTAACACACAGCTTGTCTTCCCACAGTAATTCTTTATTGAATGAAATGATATACAATCCTGAGAAAGAAATGCCAGAGGGAAGAGAATGGCACAGTACAGAGAAGATAAGAAATAAGCTTGGAGAGATATTGACTACAGTAGTTCCATAACTAGCCATGCAAGTAGCTCCTACATTAATGAGTTTCTAGCCAAGTGTCAAACTCTGACTCAAAAATCAAACCAACACAGAAGCCCCAGGAAAAGTTCCTCAAATGGTCACTTCAGGCTCACTTCAAAAGTGAGTCAGTCCCCATAGACTCCCATATTATAATGCATAACTTTACAGCAGAAATAAACATGTTTACAGCCTGGTACAAAAAATGGTTTGGGTCTCTTTATAGCTAATTCCTCTGGGAATTTGTATCTAACTCTCCAGTTAAAATTATGCTACTTAAAGTTATGCATTATTGTGAGTACTGTCACAGGCGGCTAGCCGCTTCACCCAGAGATCAAGGTTTGATTCCCATGTGAAGCGGAAAGTAAGTATTTAAGGTTTTGAGTAACTCCAGATTTCATTATGGACATGACGTCCACTGTGTCACTTCCATCGCATCAGTGGCATCATTACCATCACATGACATACATAACGTTATTTCTTTTGACCCAAACCACAATCTTTTCCTAACCCTAACCAAGTAGTTTTATTTCCTAAACCTAACCAAGTAGTTTTTGTTTCTAAGCCCAACAAAACTGCAACCATTTTACAACATAAACCACACGTGTAATGTCATGTGAGTTATGTTAAATGACTTGCATAATGATCCAGTACACCTGTCACTGCCTGTACTCTCCACCAGTAATATATGTTGTTTCAGGAGTTCTTGACAATCATAATATTCTGGTGTATGAGGATGTGTTGGAGCTCAACTATGGCTCTTCAGATAGCTATTGGTAACATCACAGAGACTAATTCCATGTTTTATACTTTCTACTATGCTTCTAGTGCAGCTGATCTCCTGAAGACACAGCAAAGAATTTTATCGTGCCACAATCTGGTGTGACCTGGTCCAAAGGCTGAAGGATTAATTGTATCATGTGGGGAAGTCTATCACATTAAACCAAGCGCTCCAGATTAAACAGCTTGATGTGATAGTCCCATAACACAGTCATGGTCGTATTGTTTGTTGTCTGCATTACATAAGACAAGGAAAATGCAATAAAAATAATTACTTAAAGCCACAATGTGTATATAATTAGAAATGTCAGACTTAAGTGTCCCTCAGTGAAGGTCTCAAAAGAGTCATACATGCCAGAATGCTGAAATCCTTATCTTAATTCCCAAAGAGAAAATCATGTTTTTCCATGTTTGTCCAGAATTATACAGCCCAATGACACAGTGACACTGGACATCTGAGTTTCTGTCCAGCAGCTGAACATTTAAGAGTTCCTCACCCTGTAAACCACAGAGCAGACTGTTGCAGACTCTTCAAATCACACCAGTATGCTCTTTAAACATAATTACAAAAGATCCAAGAGTAAAGATAAAGAAGAAAATCATTGTTCTGTAGCCAAGAGCTTTGCAGCACCTGCAAGGAGTTAAGACACAAATGATACAGTTCTAATGCACTGAATCACTTCTGATCCTGCATTTTACACTGGACTTCAATTAGATTGACAGCAACTGTACCAATTTAAAAATAAAATACCATTATTTATTGTAGATAACCAGAATTCATGACTTCTGTGCACATCTCTAGCTCAGGGCCATGCCATCACCTTGAGCCAAGTCAGCTGAGCATCATGTTGCATTTGTTCTCATGAGAAAAGCTAAATACAGGCTGCTGGTCTCCACCGTGGTAGCAAAATAGTAACAGATACAAGAATAGACAAGGAGTATGACAAAATCCTGCTGAGAAGGAAAATAAGTTCAGTGTTTCCTGTGTTCCTGTATAGCTCAGAATGAATAAGTCTGGGAGGTGGTGATCAAATCTTTATCAAAAAATAGTTAAAGGCACATTTTGGTTCATCTAAACTTGGTTCTTATTTTTGTAGATTTTTCCATCGTTTCTGTCAGTTATGATAAGTGAAGATTTTGGTGGACAGAAACATCACTTCAGTGTAGAAAACACAATACGTCAGACAATCAGTGTGATTACAAACAAGCTAACTGTTAAGCCATATGTCACTTTTTAATAATTCATTGTTTTACATTACATACACATACACTAAATAATTAACTATATATATAATTATCAGTCTCAAAATCCATGTTTATTGTCTGACAGTGATTTAGCTTCAGCCAATGTTTTGGGGCTTCAGATGTAGCCAGTAGATATCTGGATGCCTTCCTTTTCTGTGTGCCAGTCACAGTTCACAGTCTGATTAGCAACTTGAGTCACAAGGGTAGAGTTGGAGAGCCTCTATAACAAATATCTGAATGCAGATACCAAAAAAAATCCAATAAAAAACTAAATCATTGATAGCCCCAAGATTACATGTCAGCCAATACATTCTGCCTCTTTTGCTCTCCACCGACTGTTAACCTGCATACAACGAAAGCCAGCTCAAACATGATTGCTCCATACTACTTGGAGTAAAAAAAAGAAACCTGAACATGTCTGATACTTGTCCATAATCTTGATTATGCAATTACTATTTCATTTTTGTCAATTAATCCATTTGGTTCCTTGAAGCTGATGGCAAAGTTTGGCTTAGTCTGCCTAAAGGTTGGAAACAAATGATCTAAACAACTTTACTTGGAGGTAAAACTGAAAGTGAGTACACTAATAATCCCTCAACACCAGAAAAAAACAACTACAGCAAATGCAGTAGGTCAGTGTTGTTTACACCTGTCTCATTGCTGTTTTTTGCCCCATCTGACTTAAGCTGTTTCACATATGCAGTCTGATCTATAGCCGTACATGCCCTTTCACACATTTAGCACACAAGGGGATTGTCTGCAGAAGTACTGTTCAAACACATTGGAAATAATCCATATGTAGCCTTTAGACTGTGTGGCAGGAGGATGAAGAGTGGTGACCAGTTTTGCATTGATAACAATACAAACCCAGGTTCAAAATTAGGCCTGCAACTAATCAGCTATTTTCACATTTAATCAGTCAGTTTTCTTGATTAATAGTTGTTTGTTTTAAAATGTCACACAATGGTGAAAAAGTAAAGAAACCAGAAAATATTCATTTTTGAGAAGCTTGAATTAAAGAATTTTGACTTTTTTCTTAAGAAATTTCTCAAACCAATTAATCAATTTTCAAAATAATTATAGATTAATAATTGATTAATCTTTGCAGCTCTACTCAAAATTAAAAAACTGTAATAGAAGCAGGGAAGAGTGATAGCTGAAGATCAGTGCTGCCTGCACGCATGCACACTTTTATTTTTCTGAATATATTCTGATGTTATAAAATGCCATATGAGGAAAAAAGCTGTTAAAACATAACATGAGTATAATTGCAGCGTTTCAATGTATGTGTGAAAGGGATAAAAGTGATGTAACCAGTGTTGGCAGATCTAAGCATTTAAAGCAGCAATGTTATTATTCCAAAAAAAAACGTGGGATTTCCCTTTATTACCCTTTCTAGGTTGCACATCCTGTCCAGAATACAACACACAACTTATTCACTGACTAGCACTAATTACCTGCAACAGGACTAAGTTCCTGCTTTGTTGTTCGAGTGTCCTTATAAAAACTGAGATGCTGAGAGAGTGTGGACACAGCCACGTGTCTGTCTCCTACTGTATAAGTACAGCGTATCAGTGTGACTCTCACCCACAGCTCCTTCTCTGCCAACACCGTACCATGTGCTTTCTTTCACATGAGCACAGTGGCTCCTTTGACCAATTTACCAAATTATAGCCCACTCTTTTAGGAAAGCAGAGGTAGCTAGCCTGCTGGGAGTTTCCCCCCTGAGTGGTGAGGATAAACGTAGCATAAAGCAGCACAGCCTCTGGGGAAATGACCCAGGGCTAAATATACAGCTGTGCATCTTTAGGGCTCGAGACACAGCCCATTTAGCCGGGCGCAGCCAGCTCAGCCCAGACAGCAGAGTGGTTAAAATCAGTGTGCTGGGTGTGTGAGAGTGGGTGTGAGACAGGCAGCAAGAGGGAGTATTACTCTGTGAGAGGATACAGGCAGCATCGATTGTTTACATTCAGTCTGGACTGATTCTGGATGCGTAAGTGAAACTGAATGAAAGAAGCCATTTTTTTGTCTCGAAACATTTAATTACATTAATTCACTGTAAAAAAAAAAAAAAAAAAAAAAAGTTAAATCAACTCAAAATTTCAAAGCAACCTACTGCAGTAGATTTGAATTTTGAGCCCAAATCAAAGTCAAAAAAGTGAAATAAACCAAAAAAAAAGTTTTACCAACCTATAATCTTCAGTTGAGATAATTTACTTGTCTTCTTTAGATAAACTTGAATCAAAAAAGAGTATTTCAAAAAGTTGGTCATAGTGGGCTGTCAACCAGGTTTTTCATTATCTGGGTGCTTGAAAATGAAACAGCTGCAAGTGAAAGTATTAAATTATTAAACATTATTCACTTTTGTCACAGATCCATTCTCCCAGTTTCCCTCCTGTCCCTCTGCCTCAGTAATTTTTCACTCTCCCTGCCTCTGCTCCACTCTACCTGTCAGCCACTCCCAACTCATCAGCCCAGCTCCACTCACCTGCAATCTGCAGCTCATCCCCAATCAGCCCAGTATATAAGCCTCTCCAGGACTCTCACTCCTTGCCAGACTGTTATACTGCATCCATGCGAGACTTTCCAGCATTCATTACCTGCTTGATCTCCCAGTGCCAACCCTGCCTGCCTCTGACCTGCCTACCTTGCCTGTCTCCCGGTAAACTTGCCAGCCTTCTGTCCCCAATCACAAGTTCTGCCTCGGCATCTCCCACTTCTGTCAGGTCTCCCAGCTCCGACTCCTCTGCCTGGTCCCGACTTCCCTGCTGCACGCTCCTCGTCTGCTCCTCTGCTTTGTCGGCTGGCTCTTCTGGTTTTGGATTCCTCGCCTCGTCGACTTTGCCTCCAGTAAGCCTCTCTCTGTCACTCCTGCCTGCTAGAGAACAGAACTGTACAGGTCCGGGAGCTCACAGCTTCTCCCTCGGTCCTGTGTCCAGGTTTGGCTCAATCCATTCCTCAAGTCAGACACCCAGAGACTGTGTTTGGGCTCCAAGTCCGAAGAAGGAACCTGTTACCTGTGTTTCCTTGTTAGCTCAAGTTCCTGTTCTATTTGTGTAAAAATAAAGGTCATTACCAATTGTCCCAGATTTCCAGAGTGCTGCTTTTGGGTCCTAAGAACACCCATTACAACTTTCACTTCAATAGGTTTGCTCAATAATTTTTGAAGGTTTCTAACACCCAAATATTCAAGTTTATCTACGGGGGGGTTTATCTACTCAAATTTCAGATTTCTACAGTGGAGTCATGCTAAACATGTTCATGATTCTGTGTGTCTGATCTTCTGTTTTTGTGTGTGTATGTGTGTATAATATGATCCATCAGGATCATCACTCTCCTTTATCACCTGTAGGGGTGCATGTGATCAACAACTGCTAGGCTAAAAATAAGGGTTAGTGTATTTCAGACCATATTTTGGCCTTTGTCATGGCTCAAAACCTGACATCCCCAGAAAAGTGTTCTTTCATCCTAAACCAGAGCACCTGCAGTGCTACAGTACACCACAGTCAGGCATAATATGAGATCTTTCTGGTGTGTTCGCAAACAGCTCAGGCAACTGATACTATCTTTAAGTTTATACATTTAGGTGAACCCAGGAGACTCAGTTACAATACCATTACACAATTCAATGCATCTATAAAGAAAACTACACGATAGAAAAACAAACTGAAAAAGTAAAAACTTTATCCAAAACTTTGCAAATCTCAGCTGGGTACATCTGGCAGTGATGGCATTGCAGTAGGTGCTCTTTCTGTGGAGTGCACTCTTGTAGCTGGGTGTGTGCTCACATGCTACCCCCTGGCAGAGCGAGCGTAGTGTCACTAACCACACATGAAGTTCTGCTCTGTTTGTTGTGTGTATTCTTGAGTCTACACGTGTGTGTGCGTCAGACCAAGGGTGTGTGCTGAGTGCCACTCATCCTTTCCTCTCCTCCACGCCTCCCCCCTCTCCCTCACCCTCCCCAAAGTGCCTCATATATTTTTAGGACAGCTCCTTACTTTGGAGACCTTAAACACACACACCACGTGGATTAACAGCAGAGTGGCTACACACCAGCTCTACACTTCTGTTTACACTGCATGTTGGACAAAAGCCCACACTGAGAGCTTAGTGGTTTTAGACATGCCTCGATGTGCTTGTTTCCACTAAGCTGCTGGAATGATGCAGAAACTTTCATTTCATTTTGATGAGAAAATTATGCAGCATTCCTCATCTGCAGTGAAGTGAAAATGTGCATTAAAAAGCCATGTTTACACTAAATTACTTTAAGAGGGTCTGATTTGCAGAGAATTAAACACATCCCAGAACAGGAGCGACGTGTACATTTTGTGTTTTCTCATGTACACTTCAGCTGGCTCATGCCACAATGAATAGCTCTGAAACAATGCAGGCCGAGGGGAGAAATAAAAACCTAAACAGTGATTGGTTCTGCTGAGACACCACAAGCTTCAGTTTCAACTGTCTGGGGATCATTCTCAAATTCAAATAAATTTGCAAATGAAGTTTGATCTTTTTTTAATCAGGTGGTTTTCAAGCTGTAATGATTTTTTTTTTACCATTTTAAGACTACCCTTATGAATGATTTATATATGGTTTATAATTAGATTACTGATTAGGTAGTAAATGCTTTATAAATCGGTAATAAACGATTATTACAAGTTCTCATACAGTGATGTGAGCTCACTGTTTGGCAAGATCCAGTTACTGCTTACTACTAATTAATCTTATTAGCTGGCAAAAGGTGGACTTACTGTAAAGTTTAAAATGCTGAAAATGTCAAGGTAAACAATTGCCAATGCCTTCAGAGTAGGAATCTGAGAATTTGATATGTTAATCTGATGCAAAATTAAATTTTTTGACTATTAAGATATGTTGATGACAGTTAAATGCTGGTAACTTATTATCAAATATCTGATGAAGCCAAATATTGACATAGCAAAGAAAAATTGGTACATATCCATATCAGCGTATATGTTTTAACAGCATGGAAGGCAGGATTTTATGTATATATCTAAAGCCTTTCCTTAGTTGTTCTATTTGTGTTATTTTATTTATAGTTTATAATTATTGAAATTCATCCAATCAATCATTTTGGATTTGAGGGGTGTAACAATTAATCGATATGATTCAGAAATCGGTTTTGAAGTATATGAGTGCATTAATATGCAGACCTCTAGGTTGATCTAAATGTACTGCAAACCGGTCGATGGTCCATTTTTAAAACTATGAATCGGTTGAATGAGGCTGCTATGCTGCTTCTTCAGCATAGCGTCTTCAAACTCTTGTAAATGTTCAAGGGTCAGTGCAAGACTCTCGCGAGACGCATCACAATAACGTTAGTTATGCCAGGTAAAAAGGAAAGCAACATGTCCGACAACGCCGACAGGATTTACAGTGCACTGTCAAATCTAAAATCAAAAGTTTGGAAGAGCTTTGAATTTTATAAGAAGGACAGAAAGTTTGACAAACGTCTAGCCATTTGTAAGCTCTGTAGAACAGCAATTAAGTACAGTGGCAGCATGACAAATCTTAACACTCACCTGGTAAGACAGTGAGGATGCCAGCACAGCTAGCACAACTAGCACAAGCAAGAACACGCAACACAAAGACATGGAAATTAAAGACTTTTTCCAGCCACAACTTAGCCACAACTCGGCTAGGTCTAAGGTAATCAAAGCATCTATAGCCCGTTTTATTGCCATGGATTTACGACCTTACAGTGTAGTGGAGAATGATGGTTTTTGGGACATGATACATTTGTTCGAGCCAAGGTACAAGATACCAAGTCGACAGTATTTCTCCGACAAAAACAGGACGCCCACACAGAAATTCAAGTTGTAGATTTTTTTTTAATTCCATTATTTAATTTATATTTTAAAAGGGCCTATAACTTGTGTTCTTTTTATCAAATAAAAAAGCTAACTCTAATTTGTGCAATTTCAGAGTCGGATACGTTGCTATCGTTTCATTACATTCATTACAACGCATTTCTCCTCTCCTCTGTGACAGGCGGGTCTCCCCCCTCGCTCCTCTCTCACAGCACACACCGATGCACCAGTACAGACACACCCACCCACACTCAGAGAGCGGAGGAGAGACAGTTTCAGACCGTTAAGGTAAAAAAACACCAACAAACAAACAAAAATTGTAAATGGACGACCGGAGGTTCCCCCAGTGTTCGCAAAAATATCTGTGTTTTTTAAATGAACCGTACATGGCGAGGTGGGGAGCACAGGTAGCTCTGCGGCCAGTGTTAGCCAAAATGAGAGCATCTCTCCCAGCCCCGACCACTGCACTTGTTAATCTCCTGCCCCTGTTAACGTCGCCACGACTAGACCCAAACACACCTGTTCAGCCCTCCAACCGAAGCACACAGTAAAAAGCTGCAGACGGGTCACCACCGTCAGTCTGGCTTTGATCCAGCATGGCTGTCAGACTGTAGATACTCTGCATGGCTGTACAAGAGTGAACTTGGTGAGTCAATTGATTAATGTGGATGGATGGATGGATGGATGGATGATGGATGGATGGATGGATGGATGATGGATGGATGTAACTTCGGTTGGGCCTTTTAATTACAAAGGTTAACACTGTTTCCAACTGGACAATCTTACTTTAACAAAATCATACTGTGGATGGTGACTTGCACTTCCAGTTGATTATGACACTTTTAAAATCTTTTTAACAGTTTCAGTGTGCAGTTTATATTTATTTCCAATGGCACAGGATATCTCATCTAAGTTTTCACTATGGATCAAGTACATCAGTATATCAATTCATTAAGAAAACTGTCATTTTATTCCTTTTAATGCATTTTCATTTTAATCTGGCTGGATTATCTTTAAATTGATTGTAAGGAGAGAGAGAAATGAAGCGATCAGAATAATGGGTGAGCTACAATGACTTTTAACAGGAGAGAGAGCGCGCACGGCAATGGGGTCCTTTGGCGAGAGGGTCCACGCTCATTCCAGCCCAGGGACCCCTGCCAGAGCAAAAAAGCTAGGGGAAACACTAGAGTTGTATAAGAAAGTAAAGAATGAAGTTCAAGAAGAACTGTTAAATGCAAAGCAAGTAGCAGTAACAACCGACGCCTGGACATCATGTGCAACTGACTCATATGTGACGATCACAGTGCACCACATCTCTTCCCGCTGGGAGTTAAAGAGTCAGACAAGAGAGAGACAAGTCTTACAGACAAGAGTATTTAACGAATCACACACAGGGAAGAAGTGTGTGCTGACTGGAACATCACTGATTAAGAACCAGCCCTGATAACTGATAATGCCAGAAACATGATTGTTGCAGGAGTGGAAGCAGAGATGACCCCCCACCTCGGGTGCTTTGCTCACACATGAAACCTGGCCTCACAGAAAGCCTTTTAAGTGGACACTGCTGCAAGATTGCTGGGAAAAGTGAGGAGGGTGGTTGGAGCTTTGCATCACAACACATGGGGGGCTCAAATCCTATGGGAGAAACATTAGCAACTGTCTTTGCCTTCCCACAAGCTCATTCAAGATGTGTCCACCTGGTGGAACAGCTCCTATGACATGCTAGAACACCTTTTGGAGCAGCAACCTGCATTTTTTGCCACACTCATGTCAAGGGAGCTCAAAAAAGGAGAGGAGATAAACTCTCTTAATGAAAGAGACATCTGCAATGCTGAAGACATAGTCAAGCTGATGGCCCCTGTCAAAGCTGTGACAACTGTCCTGTGTGAAGACAAACAGCCCACAAACAGATCCAGGATGAGACAAAGGGTGTGTATTTTTCACAATGAGGTATAGGCAGTGTGTAATAAAGATATACATGATAGTAAGGTGAAAGAAAAGCTCTCAAGGCAAACAACCAGTAAGATATAATAATTGTTTTGTATTTCAGAAGCTGACCCTCCTTGCAAAAGGAAAAAAAGTGCAGCACTGGATGAGCTGTTTGGGGAAGTTCTTTAAGTGAGAGCAGCAGAAGGGTCTTCGAGGGGGAAGGCCAATGAGGAGATCATGAGGTATAGACAGCGGAATCCTTTGCCCTTGAATGGCAACCCACTACTGTTGTGGAAGGCACAAGTGGACCTTCTACTGCTGTCATCTGTTGCAAAAAAAATATGGCCTCAGAAAGAGTGTTTAACACTGCAGGAGATATTGTTTCTGCACAACGAAGTGTACTGAGACCTGATCATGTTGATCAATTGATTTTCCTCAAAAAGAATCTTGACAAGCACAAGCATAGATGAACTTCTTCATTGTGTGACTTATAAACAGAGTCAGATTATGTCTCACAGAAGAGTAAATGCTAAAAAGACAAAAAAAAAAGAGTGAGAAGGACAATAATGTGACAGTTATATTGTTTACAGTGTTAGTGGCAGCTTTGCCCTGTTCAAAGTATTAAAGTGCATTCAGACTGTATCAGGTAGATGTGTAATACAAATTGTACTTTTTTTGATTTGTGCACTAGTGTTTCCTATAGTTGCTGCTTACTGTTTTCCACTGTATGGTGTTTTCAGAGAAATGTTGCACTTAATGTTACTGTGTACCTCTCGAGTCCACGAGTTGTCTGAAGCACTTATGACATTACAAAATAAGAATATGTGGATTTCTTTGATATGCTGTTTTATTTTGTTGTTATTTTATCTCAACAGCATGGTCATTGCTCTCCCATTTGAGCTGACACACAGAACTGTGTCCAACAGTAAAGACGTGTACATTTTTTTTTAAATCTCCTTTGCAAGTTTCTTTGGCTCTAATTTGTGCCATTAGTGATTATCATTTATTTTGTTTTCAGTGCTATTGCAAAGTTGAGCTAAGAAAGGCTAAGATTTTTTGCGTATTTCTCCCCTTAACTGTTCCAGTGAGGCACATGGACATGGGTGTGTTAGACAGACTTGACCTTGTATTTATAATGTCAGAAATGTTTGTTCATACAGTAAGCCTTAAGTTTTTGTCTGTGCCTATTTAAGTAATAAACACACTGACATAGTTCTGAAATTAGACATTTTGTCTTCCATTTTTTTCCTGTGTCTGAAAATACCAAATACTTAGGACTCCCTGGTCTTGTATAAAATATGAAGTTGAAGGTAAGCAATGTCACTTTTATAGAATTTATTAATTGTTGGTTTATTATAAATTAATTTGTAATGGAAAATGAATGTCTATATGAAACAAAGTGTTGTATCATCTCTTATCATTTTTTTTATGGCATGCCATTCAGGACATTATTATATATATATAATATGAAGTTTGAATATATGGAATGATTGAAGCTTGAATATACTGAATGACTTAAACTCAGTCTGTTACTCTGGCTTCAACACTCCACACTGATCAGCTACAGCAGCCTCAAAGGGTCAAAAGTGGCTTTAAATACAAGGTGGAGACATTTACAGTAACAGGCTGAAGCTGTTTCTCAATATGCGTTCTTCTCTGTACTTGTGTTCTTGGGTACTTGAGAAACGTCATCAGTCTCAGTCCAAGTACTGTTCCAATTCAAAAGTCAGCATCTCGCCAAGTACAGTCAAATACCAGGATGTGTTCTTGCCCTGCCCGTTTTATCGAGGATGCATCGGGTGGTGACGTGCGTGGACTTGGGGCAGCCACGTATCCCAGAATGCATTTCGCAGCAACAATAGCAGAGGAGAAGACACTCAACTTTAAGTGTCGAAATACTACTGTTTTAGTACCATGGAATGCAATTTTAAGAGTATTTTATGCAAGAATGTAGACATTAAAACTTAGAATCTGTGGTCGATTCTTCACGATAGCACGTAGTTTAAAATTTGCTCCGAAGTTTTGATGTGTCGTCCTGCTAACGGGACGGCCAGCATACCTCGCCAGCTGGCAAGATGACCGGGCTGATAGCATTCATGTTACCCCGCTAAAAACAGCCTTATCCTGGCATGACGTTTTGAAATCTGCCGCTGGCTCTGATGTCTCTGTAGAAGTAAAATGAGATATAATTCATTTTCCTCACATTTAAACCAAAAGATAGAGGGTTATGTTTTATATCATATTT
Source organism: Lutjanus erythropterus (assembly GCF_056507025.1). NCBI lineage: Eukaryota > Metazoa > Chordata > Actinopteri > Lutjaniformes > Lutjanidae > Lutjanus > Lutjanus erythropterus. Next base: position 1,254,713 of record NC_139324.1, on the reverse strand, counting down.
CATTTTATTTCAAATATAAATTAATGGTGAAAATAACTGGAAGTGGGTAAGCCAAGACGAACTGAGATGATGACATCATCAAGTACACTACTGTCCCAATAGAAGAATGTCCTCGAGAGACTGTACTCCCAAATCGAACTTGCTAAGTCCGAACTGCCAAGTTCATAAGTCCGAACTTGGCGTACTTGGTATTGAGAAATGGCCTGAGTTTAAGTCAGCAGCTGTTAGTTTGTTTTCACAGAGGGAATATATGACTGACAGTATGAGCACACATATCCTTTTATGTTTATCATGTGAAGTCAAATATGAGTCAAATAAGTTTGTTTAGAAAATCTTACCATGATCACAATGCTAAAGCAGTTAGCATGTTAATGGTAATTCCCATTATGTGTTAGCATCAAGCTAAGCGATAATACACATTGAAAACACAAGGTGGGGCCAGTAGGATGACATCAGATTTCATTCCATATATTCAAGTTTCATTCCATATATTCAAAATTTCATTCCATATATTCAGACTTTCATTCCATATATTCGAGGTTCATTCAATATTTTCTGAGTTTCATTCCATATATTCAAGGTTCATTCAATATATTCAGAATTTCATTCCATATAGTCGGGGTTCATTCCATATATTCAAACTATCAGCTGATTTTTTTTTCTCCCCAATATCGGTTATCAGCCTCAAAAATCAGTTGGGCTGTAGTATAAATCCTGACTGATGGAGAAAACAAAGTAAGCTACATGAGCAATGAGAAGCTTAAGCAACAGGGCACCTGTTTATTTAATGTGTTGTAACAGCCTATTAACAATCTATAAAGTGTTTACAACCTAATTAATAACCCATTATAAATCATTTATAAGGGTTGTCTATTATAAAGTGGTACTCATTTTTTTGAAGGTGGAACAACAAAGGCCATTTTGGTTGGCTGTAATCTATAGTGATCCTGAAGACAAAATCAAACTCAAACCGGGGTTCCTGGTCTAATGTGCATCTATTGTGGAGCTCTTTGTCATGAAAAGGTTTAAGGAGCCCTGTTTTAATCCACTGGGCCATTTGTAGTTACAGTATCAGGACAGGCCTGTCTCACGGAACTAAAAATAAACACTGAATGGACTTTAAAATACCTCTGGTTGCCTTTGTGGTCTGGTTTTGTGTCAAACACATCACAGTGGGTGATGCAGGACACCTGTAGAGGCTCCTGGCTGACATGTCCAACAGTGCCTTCTAGTGGGATAAACCAGAAATTGCAGGCTCAAACACAAGTTGACCTGATCATGTTTCACCAGCAGCCCGTGTTTAACACAGTCAAACTCATTCAGTCTCTTTAAATCTCAGGTGCTGAAAACAGAAACAGATATTTTGCCATTCTGAGAGGTTCAACGTAAAATTAAAGTCTAAATGCTGCTCATACCTTCACTGACAGAGCATCTTGAGTTTCACTTCTGAAAACTGTGAATGTGTTTGTTTGCCTTCAAAGTAGAAGCACAGCTGTTTGGCAAGAGCCTTAACAAAATGTTTTCCCCTGTAGCGGGCCGCCTAAAAAGGCAATCCTGCTCCACTGGAGCTGAACACCACAGAGCCAATTCCTAAAATCTGATGCTCAAAAATTAGAGGTCAAAAGGAATGTTTGCTGTCACCTGCAAAGGCTATTAGTTCACTGTAGTTCTTAGTTTAAATCATCTAAGTGTTCAGTCTTTTTTCTCTTTAATAAAAAATGTATGATACTCATATTATGCACAGTATTTAAAGGTACATTTTTCCTTCCAGAGGAGAACACAAGGGTGTAGAACTGGGTAGGGATGGTAGGGACGTCTCAACCAATATTCGGGGATTAATGAACGGTCACTAGATATAGTTTTAATTAAAAAATTAAATATGACCACTGTTATCCCTCAGTGTCTAGTCAATGTTAGTTAATGAGATTCAGTATTCTGCTGATTATAGACAAGTCAAGTCAAATTTTAGTTGTTTAGCCGAAAATTAAAATTTGCCTCAGGGGGCTTTACAATCTGTACAGTGTGTAACACTCCCTGTCCTGAAAGCCTCAAAAAAGTAAAGAAAAACTCCCCCAAAACCCTTTTAACAGGGAAAAAAAATAGTCACAGAAGAGTGATCCCCTCCCAGGATGGTCAGGGGTGAAATTAATGTTGCATGTACAGAACAGAGGATCGCAAGAAATACAATATATAAGACTTAAAGAGTTTGATGTGAACTCATTTTTTTTGTCACAACTCAATGCATCACAAACAACATCCGGTGTTGTCATACCACCTCCTTTCCACCATGGAGACACAAAACAATACATACGTCATAAGTTTTTAATGATTGCATGCTTCCCTTTCTCATACCTCACATTGGTTTGGTCCACTGCCTACCTGTAGCCACAAGTCTTTTTTAACTGCCAAAATATTTAATACATGAAATTCAGCAACTAGTCACGAATCTAGTGAGCTATTCAAACCATCAGGGGGAAATTTTGACAGACACAAATCTATTATTTTGTCATTTATTCCCATTCTGTGATCTTAGATCTTAGTGTGTGCTGGACATTGTCTGACTACAATGTAAAGCGGTGAAAATATTATACATACTAGGACTGTTTCAATAACAGTATTGGAAAAGGTCTCTGAAATGGCCTAAAATGCCTGCTCTGCTACTGGTGAGTACTCAAGTCAATTTACCATTCCAATACCACATAAATTCCCCAAAATTGGATGCTGCTATGTACCATTTTGCTATCTTTTAAATGACAAATTCTTTAGAATCATTGATTTGTACAACTGATTTTTATAAAAATCTATAAAATAACATGGTTATATTCATAACAATACTTCTAAACTAGGGCTGGGCGATATGGACCAAAAATCATATCCCGATATATTTAGGCCGAATATCGATATACGATATATATCCCGATATTTTTTCCGCAAAGTGAGAGCAAATGTTCAGTCAAGGTCAAAGCTAAATATGACATGTCACAAGTAGTTTTATTGAAACTGGCTATTTCAGTGAACAGTGGCAAAATCAAATGAATAAATAATAAACAGGTTTCTTCACCTGGTTCATGAAAAAAATGCTCAGTTGTTCAAATAATAAAATTTAAACATAAATACTGTACCTTTTTTGAAATTAAAGCTCTGTGCACATTTAAATAAAAATATATCTTAAATAAAAATAGCCTATAAAATAAAATAGGCCAATCTTTTTCTGAAATAAATCTATTCATGAGAAAAGTCAGTAAACATTTTTTTTAGTTTGACAACAATAAATGGCTTATTGAAATTGAATCCGACTTGTTCCACAGTTGCAACAGGGACCATATCTTTTGCAATGTGATAGGACACCGCTTTCGTTATAGTACACCACTTGTCACTTTTCTTTTCATAAGGCACACTGCGGGAAATGAGGCTTGCAGTGGGCTTTGTTTCGGGGCTGGAGCTTTTTCGGGTTGTGGATGGCTTGCGGCTGGGGCTTCTGCAGCGCGCAGCTTCACACACTCTTCGTACTGCAGTTTTGCCACTGTTTTAGGTGGTGAAAAAGATTTGTAGTGCTTCCACCCCTGGCTGTAACTTGTTTAGCGCATTCCCTACTTATAACGTGATTTTGTTGCTCATCTGATACTTTAAAACCAAACCATCTCCAAATTACTGAGCCACTGCTTATTCGTGTACTAACCAATTCCTCCGTCGCGCGCTCTGCAGCCGTTGTTGCTTCCTCCGTGCTTGTTGAAGAGTGCCGGAGTGTCTCTCCCTGCCCCTCTCCCCTCTGTGCACGAAAGAGGAGGGGCGCGCGGAGCAGTGCAGAGAGCTCCGGGTTATCAGCGCAGCAGAGCAAGGATCACAGCGCAAATTTGAACTATATCGATATATACGATATAGTCTAATTCCATATCACATTTAAAAATATATCGATATAATTTTTATATCGATATATCGCCCAGCCCTATTCTAAACTACTACTAAATTTGATAAACGATAATATTCACATATGGCCCAGGCCTACTGCTTCATCAGTCTCAATAACACACTATTTAAAGGCCACACACACCAAAGAACACACACACAGCTGGTCCACTCTCATGCTCCATGGTCCTTCATCTGCAGCGTTCACACAGCCATGTCCCAGAAATGTAAACATGGTGCTGAGGAAGGAGGGGCTGCGTGGGCCTGTGTGCATATCCAGGGTTAGGGTTCGGCTTGGAGTGTGTACGCTTTATTCCCGTTCCCAGCCCCTCGGGGTAGGGGGGCTTCTAGAATGCCAGGGATCCCTTAGGACTGAAGGAGAGGAGAGTGGACGGCCCTCGCTGTGGGAAAAACCCCTGAGCCGCCTGCGACCCTAAACCACCTCTGACTCCTGCGTGTTTCTCACCCCGCCTGTCCCCGCTCCTACTGATACGGACCGACCGCTCGTTCTGTTATGTAACCAAAAGCCTCGTCCAACATGTGAGAGAGGAGGGAGACATTTTCTAAGTATTTTTACTCCTTGAGGTTGTGTGTGTGTGTGGAGAGGGTCTACTTGGTCACACCCACATGCCTGCACACACACACCTATTAAAGAAGTCACCTTTATCCTCCACCCTAAATATTTAAACTCTGAATATGTCCCAATATGGTAATAACAGTGAAACATCAAGAAAATAATCAGAAAAAATGTTAAAGCAATTGTGCAAGCCTTATCTACACTACTGTACTCCATCACTACATTGTTGTTTTCATTTCTTTGGCCCGACTGAATTCATGCATGTGAAAAATGAGATGTTCTGTGTACTATGCAATCATTCATTAATTATAATAACAGGCAAGTATGTAAGTAATGTAGTTAAATGACAAAATGAGGTGCATGTGAGTGCCTTCAAAAATGACTTCTAAGAATGTCGCCCGATATGTCAGTAAAAAGCCGCATCCGTATGTCTGTGAGGGTCAGCAGGATGTAGGCTACATGTTGTTTTCTGCCCACATTTCCCCTGTTATAAATTTTGGGCAGCAAGCAGGTTTTACACACTGCAAATGTGTTGATTGGGCATGTGCTAGACAAGCAGGTTTAACACCAATTTTTCAAAGAAAGTAGATCTGTCGCTATGCACAACTTTATAATTCATGTTTTTTTTTTACTTTTTTTTCTTGTTCAGCTAAATATAACACTTCCTTTTGCTGTTGTAAGATCACCAACTCCGTTTTGATATATGAACAAACCTTAAGGGCCCTATTTAGACAATCTATTGTGTGTGATCTAAAGTGCATGGTGCATATTCAGGATGCATTTAGGACATGTCCATCAATACTTTGCTATTTAAATGATGCTTAATCTGGGAGCAAAGTAAGGTTCAAATGATTTGTATTTAGTCTTTTAATTAATCGAGGTGTGTTTTTGGTGTAACATAAATTAAACCAATTAGAGTGTCACCTCGCATTCCCTTTAAGAACAATGTGCGTGCCTCTGGTGCAGTGCTATTTAAATGAGCGATTCAACAAGTTGAAGAGGCGAACAGAGATGGTCTAGTTAGAGGCTGTACTGATAGGCACATCAGGTTTTGGGCTAAATGCTAACGTCAGCATGCTAACATGTCTCCAATGACATGCTGATGTTTGGCAGGTATGTTTAGTAGGTTCACCATACCAGTTTTGCATGTTAATATGCTAACAGTTGCTAATTAGCACTAGGCCTGGGTGGTATAACTATACTACTGTATATCAGGATATTACAAAATTCCAATGGTATGATTTTCAATACCATCAAAAATACAGGCCCTCCTTTTTCTATGAGAATGTACTGGGGTGATATATTGCAGTGTGTAGCACACACCACAAGAGATCAGTCTGTCTAGCAGTGGACAAGGCAGCACAGCTAGGCTCACAAACATAGTGTATGGGTTACAGTAAAGTTACATGACTAGCCAGGACTAACTAGTGAAAAATTAAAAGGCTTCTTTCCTAAGAGTATTTTGGATTTAGTTTCTCTGATGGAAGCAAGCGAGCAAACACTGTGAATGTCAACTCAAATTTCATGGCAATCCATCGGATAGTTGTTGAGATATGTCAATCCGGACCAAAGAAGTTGGCCAGCGAACCAGCATAGTCATTCCCAGAGCCAGGCTGTTGGCTAAAAAGTACTTGGACAAGGATGCAGTCGTGTTTAACAGATATCAACAATGACTGCTGGAAGTAAATGGTTTGGAACAGCAGTCTGCAGCGTCAGTGTCTGACACATTGTACAGCAAACCACCTTAGCAGAAGTCCTACCTATTATGAGGCAGTTTCTGTACCGATGTCAGATTTCTCCACTTTTGCAGCTTAGAGGCAACAGTCATAATTTTCAGCTACAAAAGGTCCTTGTCAGGAAAACAAGGGTCTTTTAGATCAGAAAGGTGTCACCAAATCTAAGGTATTCACACAGAGCCTGTCTGAAAGTGTGAAAAGCCTCTGTCATTTTCCTTTTTTTTTTTTTTTTTTTCATGGAACAACACTGTTTATTAAGAAAAACAACTGAACCGACAATAGGAAACCACACCAAAATGCAAGGGTTGATGGGTATAAGGAGGAGAATGTTGGCATCTGATGACATAACTAACCAAGCTGAGGGTGACCACAGTCTGAACTGACGTCTCTTCATACTGCACTCGCTAACACTGCTAGGAACGCTGGAGAGGGTAAATTACAGCTTAGCGTGCAGACTAGTCCATTATGATAATAGGTCAGAGTGAAAAGGACTGGAATAGTTTTGACTGTAGACCTAACTTGGTGGGATGACTTCATGAAACAGCCGTTTACAAGCCACTGTTTACTTGTAATTTGGCAATGTAAACTGACGGGCACAGTTATTTTTAACCACAGAAATAAATTCCAAGGGTTCACAATTTATGTGTTTGATTAAGAATGAACAATGAATCTGTTTGTGTGTCTTGAGAGTGAATGAGTAGGCAGGTCTGTACGGTCAGTGGACCTGGATTCAAACTGTGATGCTGTAGGTAAAACTCTGGCATCAGTTTTGCATGTGCAGGATTCTCTGTGCGGGGCAAGTTTAGGGCTGCAACTAACAATTGTTTTCATTGCAAGTTAACCTGTCAATTATTTTCTCAAGAAATCAGTTAGTTATTTGGTCTATAAAAATGGCAGAAAATGGAGAAAAATGTCAGTGTTTCCCAAAGGTCAGGATGATGTCCTCAAATGTCTTGTTTTGCCCACAACCCAAATATATTTAGTTTACTGTCATAAAAGACTAAAGAATATTCACCTTTTAGAAGCTGGAACCAAAGACTTTTGAGTTTTTTCTTTAAAAAAAAATGACTCAAGCCAATTAATTGATTATCAAAATAGTTGGTGATGATTTAATAATCAATTAATAATCAATTTACCCATTAATTGTTGCAGCTCTAAGCAAGTTAGCAATAATAAATATGCAACATCCATGTAGTCATAAAACAAAGGCACAAAAACTACTTGGTTAGGTTTACAAAAAGATTATGGTTTGGGTTTTAACGTGCATAATGTCCACAAGAGTTTACATAAGTGAGTTACATGAAGCAGGCTAACTTACATACATTATGGAATGTATGTACATTACATAAGTTAAAAAGAATCGTAACTTATGTCCGAATAACATGGGGCAAGGATGTGCTGCAACATGTCCACAAAGCTGCTACGCAGCCTCATGCAGAATTTGGGGGCGTGGCTGTAGTAACTGGTATTGAATTAATTAATTAATTAGATCGATTTAACTGTATCTACTTGATTTGATTGATTTAAAATCCAAAAGCACCCACGAGGTTGCTCTGCTGCTTTGCATTGCTTCTGGTACAATGAACTATCTATTTAAATCATTTTTAAACGGATTGTCTGCTCATGTTTTGAACAGAACTGTGTCATTTTTTTTCAGGGCACCCCTACAGCTCAGTTGGTAGAGCATGCAATCCATGTTCTGAGGCTGTCAGTGTCATCCCCTCTCTCTCTCTGCCCCCTTTCCTGTCATATCTTCAGTTATTACTATCAAAAATAAAAGCAAAAAGCCCCCCACAGAGGAGTGCAGAGTAGCTTCAGCTGATTTTAATGTGTGTGCTTTGCTGCAGACATGCTAAATACATGGGACATCTATTGCACTGCGCCTGTGTTCCATGTATTTTGAGACTCATGTACATTATAAAAGTTGACATTATAAAAGTTAAAAAGAAGTCAGCACTGACGATAGGTTTCACACAGGACATGAACCCTGGGTCTCCTGGGTGAAGGTCCTGTCTTTGTTTGACTCATCCATCCACCCCATCTCCTCCATACATAGATTTTTTGGTGTTATTTATTTTACGTCACCTGACACAGCTGGCACATCCAATACCTAATGAAAGAAGGGCGCCTCCTGACACAAAGCTAGAGGGATACATATGGTGTTATCGTTTGAAGCATAGAGACAGCAAGCAAAGTGCTGTGCTGTTTGATGTGTTGGTAAGAAAGAAAGTAAAAAAGAAATTAGAAAGGGCTAAGAACAATGGCACCAACTTTTCAAAGTTTAAAGAAAAAAAATCCAAGAAACAAGTGCAGAAGTCTTTTTTAAATGTGCAGTGGTTTCTCTGCATCAGAAATCAATACCAATCGCCTCCTTTTAGGTAATTATGTGATTTTAAAAAAGGAAAAGTCCTGTCCATTAATGGAGCAGTGAGGGCCTGGAAGCAGGGTGACACTTCTGTTTGTATTTCCCACTACATCTCATCCATTTAAGACAGATGTTTAGGAAAAATCATGCTGACTCTACTTAACAGGCTCATTATACTGTACAGTATCTTCCCTCCATCTAAGGCCGAGGGGAATGCCTGCAGAGAAGTCCGGTCTTATGTAATATAAACACACTTGATAATGCTGGGTTATCACATAGTACACTTGAGAAACACTAACGCATGACACCTGGCTCTCAGTTCAATATCAAACATGTATTTTATGGTCTGGTTTGTACATTCCCATGGAACTGGGGTCGCACCGTATATCATTACAGGATGCCTGGTTGGTGCTTGTATACACAGCGTAATACAGGACACATCAGGGAAGTATGTGTGGTTCTAAACACAGCTCTAATTGAACCACATCTAGACCATCTTTGCCCTGCAGTTACTCATTACTCAGCAATGTCCTGGCCCTGTTCCCTCACTACACAAGACCTATAAAAAAAAAAAAAAAAGAAGCTGGATGACGTAGGTGTTATCAGGTGTTATTACCAGGCTTTGTGTTTGTGCAAAATAAAACCTATTCCTGGCAGAGGTGGCTCGACATGAGGACACATCTGAGGAATGCTCCCAGCATGCTTTACAGCACGCCATGCATGTCTGAGTGCGGGGGTCTGGTTGGGGGTAGTCACTTCTGTCATCATCGCAGTTGGATGGGATCTTCCAAACACACATCATCACTTATAATAAACGGGCTGCCAATTGGCATCACCTTTCGACAGTGGGCTGTTTCATCCCGTCCAAACTCACTCTGTAAACTCCTGAGTTAGTAACAAGTGTATTTCTGGATCTAAATAATATCTCAAAATTTCCTTGATTAGGATGCCAAATCTATGTTAACAGTTCTTTATTTTTGGCTAAAAAGTGTATCTTGTTACAATGGTCTGCCCCACAGGTCCCCACAGCTGACATGTGAATATGACAGATATCTGCTCTCCTTCCTTTGGAGAAATTGACTTATGATCTCAATAACAAATCGGACGGGGTCTGGCAACTTTGGGAACCTCAGCACTTTTTCCTTCAGAAACTGGTTATCCTGGTTATCCTTGGAAGGTAGTAACTGATTGCTCCATCTGCTGATGGCAGTGTCACATTGTTGTACATTTTTTAAAATAATAATTATTATTATTCATTTTAATATAGTGTAGCATCCATTCTTGATGGGGTGGGATTTTTCTTTTTTGTATGTGTATTTTATTATACTTTTTGATGATTTTTTTTCCAGTCAATTTTTTGTGTGTTGTCTATATTGGGTGGGTCTGTTTGTATGTTTTATAAAAAAAAAAAAAACCACACCTATAAAAAGAAAAGAAAAAAGTTGACAAACAACATATGTGTAATACGTGGCACACTTCAAATGGAATCAGCTAAATAATTTGTCTCTTGTCGCAGACTACTGTTCACATCTCTCCCGAAGATAGGTCCAATGGGGAACACAGGAAGGGGCGTAACTTAGACAATCTATGGAAGTCTCCCTCTTTATCATGCAGGATATGTGATCTCCATGAGATTCACTACTCATCATGGGACTGAGATATGACAGGGAAAAAGTCAAGGGTAGCAGGAATCATAAAAAAAAAAGTTTTTTTTTTTTTTATATAAAAATGTGGACAGTGACACGTGGACTATAGAGGGGGATGGAATGGGAATCATTCTTCTGAGAGTGGGATGGGACAGGAGCATTTTTGTGGGATTGGGATGGGACAGGAGTGAAAATCCACTCTGGTGTCATACTTCAACTTGCCCACCACCCCACCATCTAAGCGTGTTATCAAAATGTTGACTAGATTTTTTTAGCCAGTCAGTGCACTTCATCTGAACTCAGTTGTGATAGTCCACTACACAACGTTTTGTAGTGTGAGTGGTACAGTAATTCTGACTACTGTAAACTCTTCTAGTTTTAGCTGCTGATCTGTCTTCTGTCATGAAATAAGTTTTTTAAGTATGTTTTTTTGGTCATCTAAGTCAATTCAAAAAATGTCAGGCAGCACTTGTTATTTTGTTGAGACACAGCTGTGTGGAAATATCAGATTTTCACTGCATTCAGAATGGAGCGTTATCATCCGGTAATAAAGCTGTATATTTTGTAGCTCGTCCCATTTCAGTGGAATGTCTGGATTCTCCGGCTTTCCAACATTTTTCTCTCACTAAGTTAATATATGGTCGATACTGCAATCAGTCTGCACCTAAGTAGGCCAGTAAATCATGTTGCTCTCAGGCAGCGAGTAAAGGAATTCACCAAACAAGGGGCTGAGGGGAGCGCGCGCACACACATACACACACACACTTTAGGCTGGAGTACTGCTGCTGCTGGGAAAGCTCGCTGGCACGCATGCAAGCATTTCCACACACAAACACAAAGTGCATCATCCAGCTCCTGTCATTCACAGCCGCTACCAGCGGGGTGACACATACTGTACGCACAAGAGGAATGATTTACTCATTTATGTAGTGGTCAACTGATTAATCGGGACAATTATCAGGCATTAGGTGGGTCGGGCAATGTCTACCAAACTAGTATATGACAATGTCACACATTGTGATGGACAATGACATCATGGCTGGGTCTAAAAGGGTCTACAGACCACATGTCCATAACTTAGTTGTGTTAAAAAAAAATTAAAAACACAACATGAAGACAGCCCAATTAACAGCAGCCACAGCTTGTTTTTGTTTTCTCTCTCACATATCAAAAATGGAAACTTAGACCACAACTCTATGGAAACTCTGAAGGGACACACGATCTCATGCCTCATGCAAGAACTTTTCCATATTCTTATCTTAAATTTCTCTTCTTTTCTCTTTTCTTTTCTCGCTCTTTTCATAAGAAGAGCTCGCATGAATACGCCACATCAGATTCAACAAACGCTCATAACTTCAGATAAATGTGTAAAAATGTCCACCTGGTCATATTTGAGTACATGTGCACCCCATGTACGCCCCCAGTAATACCATATAAGGCTGCGCTTCCTGTCCCATATGTCAGAAAGTGTTCGTTTGTGAATATGGCATCAAAAAGAGAAAAAAAAAGACCTTAAAGAGTTTGGAGTTTCACATTCTGCTTTCAGAGATCCATAAAGGAAAATCTGTCATTTTAACAGCATCAGCAGTGCAATTAAAAGAGTTGCTAAAGCAAAGAAACTATGTTAGCAGAGGGTTGGACTGTCACTGAAATAGAGGACATGTCTCGATATGAACATGACTTCAGAGGAAATAAAATACTTGTAAATTGTGTTCATATCTGAAAGAAAATTCACAGCACAAGAAAACTGGTGAATGCGACAAGTTGTCTTAAATCACGTGTACGCACCACTTCAGAACAAATCTGTTCGTACAAGTTGTTCTTGCTTGAGGCTCAATGTCACGATGGTAGAGGGCTCAGTGGCTATCAGCTGCCCTGCTCTCCAAATACTGGCACTACATCTATGTAATATATACATTAATAGAAAATACAGGACAGTAGCTCAAAATCCTGACTCACATGTTTAAAAGCAACCTGTGCTCAGTACATCTCTACTTCATTGCTTCAGTGCTTCATTTTTTTGTTTTTACAATGACCATATTGGCTATCTAGATTTATTTTACAGACTACCACAAATGGTTGGCCTTGAAAGCCACTGTCACAAATAGCTCGTCTTATATTTTTGGTCTCCACTCTCCTCAGCTGTAAAGATACGTCAGCAAATGTTTTACACCTCAGCTCGTCAGCGTTTATGAGAACAATCAGCACCTTTAATGCAGGCACAAAAGCCTCTGGGGAGACTCCTCATGGCGAGCCAAGGAAAAGGAGATAAAATGGACTGAGCTGCCCTGCGGCTTCTATTCCCCTCAGCCCTGTCTCATGCTATTAAAACAGATTATTGAGGAGCAAGAACAGACATATATTCTCTGTTTACACAAACATTATTTTCTTGCATATCGTCTGCCTGCAAATGTGGTCATAAAAAATGATTGATCTGGATCTGCCTATGAAGATACTGCAGTACTGTGAATACTGCAGTCATATGCATACATACTAGAAGCAACTTAAAGAGGATTGACATCAGGACAAATGATCTGTGGCAGCATTAACAGAATACTTGTTTAGTTTGTGAGGTGAATGTTTATCATCAAATTGCATATTGAGGGGGTTTTAATTTGTTTTTTCATTTCACAGCATAGTCGTAGTGAGCATCCATTTTATTTTTTAAAGTTGCTCAGTGTTCTGCTGCTAATCAAAATACACATTTCTAGACCATAATTTTTATTCAGCTTTGATTTAGAAGGGCTACAGTGTTGACATGTTATGGTTGACACAGCAAAAAATATATGAAGCTTCCCAGTATTCTCAGACTTTTTCAAAGCAGGAAGTGAGACAGGGGTCCTTAGCCTACCCTTTTATGCCTGATTAAATTATGTTTTCGTAAAAATCTTGACAGAGTTGTAGGAATTCTGGGATACACATTCATAAAAAAATATTTTAAAACAAAAATTATAGGTAGGTAGTGTTAGTTTTAACTTGTAACGCATTTTAGAAATTAAAAAGAAATAACGCAAACTAAAACATTTCATCCATATATTCATATATACAAATCATTACATAATACATTTTCACCAAAAAATTGTTAAAGTGTTGATATTAACATATGTTTTTTTTAAGTTTTACTTGATAGGACATGATCTGTCCCAATTCTTACAAATGGATGTTATGTCATATGGATGCCCACAGGTCTAAATGTGATCATTTCAGACACTAAAGAGCTCAGGTCACAAACAGCCCTTTAACAATGCCCAGACAGCTCGGCCCATACAGCTGCACATCTTAAACAGATGTCTTCATGTAGAAAGTATCTAGTGTGAAAGCATCTGCAGAGGATAATAACATGTTCCTGCTTGATTACTGCAGCTTTTATGAAAGAAAAACAGGACATTTGGAGAAATGTTTTCTCTGTGAGCGCAGAAAAGTGCAGGGGATATTTGCTTTGGTTTGTCAAGCACCCAAAACCACTTAAACGCACAACATATGAGAAAGAGAGCGAGCGAATAATCTCCAAGTCTAACACGGCTTCTAATGCCAATACCAAATAAGGCAACAGAGTAAGCATGGTTTTTCTTGCCCTTACAAAATCACTTCATACTCAGACTACGTCCTGCTTTGTTCAGTGTTATTTTAACCACTGAAAGACGTCATCATGATATAGCAGATTTAAGGACACAGCTTTTTATTTCCTTTTCTTATCTGGATGAGTTTTTTTTGTGCCACTGCAAGCAACAGATCCAAAGCTTCTAACCCCCCCCCCCAACCCCCCTTTTTTTCAATTTTAGCAGAAACAACTGCCAAATGACGGTTAGGTCAGGCAAAGTCTGGTTTATTTATATATCCCCAAATCACAAGTATCGGGGGGGCCTCGAGATAATGGCTCATTATCTGCAATAGTAACGGCCTTGTTAGTGCAGCTGATAGAGGCTGTTACTTTCCAACCCTGTTTGCAAAAAATCTGCACCACAAAGGACGCACTAATGCCTGCTGAGCACATACAGCACGGAAGCAATTACTCAAAAAAAAAAATGTTTTACTTACCAGCTCATAGTTTGTAGCTGGAACACAAGATGAAGACGCCTAAAAACAGAAAGAGAGCTGGTTAGTCAGGTTGTTGCTCATTTGCAGTTATGTTATTGCAAGAGCATAATTAATTGTAACTGACTTGTAACATTCCTGCATTTATATTAGGCTTCATGACTTCATATCTTGAAAATGCACCCAACACCAAACACATGCTACCATGTTACCAATGCTGCATTCACACCAGCCACACGCAGATGCAAAACAGAAAACAGAGGGGGAATTCACTGAAGTTAAAGCTACACTAATGAAACTGGTAAAAACAAACAAAAAAAAGACAATGTGTAAGGTGAAAGAGCGCAAATTAAATTTCATTCTTGTTCCACTCATGAGTTTCTGCATTTGTTAGTGGTGCAAAAGTCACTGATGATGTAAATTCTAATATTACTGCTCTTTAACATAACTGCTTTAAGGTTCATGTAGCACTGCCTCATTGATATTAAGTGTATTTTTTTATTTAGCTTGTTAGGAAGTGTTAAGCTAACTGGTTAGCCTAGGTAGCTTGCCTTGTATTACTATACAGATATGCATCTGTTTGTTTCTTTGTGCTTTAGTTTAGAAAGTGGCAAATTATGCACCAATATGCTGTACCATTTGCACAACTTGTACTATTTCCAACCTTAAATCTTAGCTTAAATTTGAGCCCTTAGGGGTCAATTTTCTAACAAACCAGCTTCACTGGTCCAATCCCCAATATGTTATTTACTTAATTTTAGGGGTGGGACTTTAATGCGTTAATTACGATTAATAAATAAAAAAAAAAACGTGTCAAAAAAATTTATGCATTTAATCGCAGTTTGCACTCCAGACAACACGAACGTTTTTCAGTGCATGAGTTCCTGGTCCGCCGATCACACTGACCCCTGATTTACACCAGATGCGGCTGCACTCGGAGAGATACGCTGTCATTCTAGTCAATGCTGTAATTTACACCAGAAGCGCTGCAGCGTGTCTCAGCAGTGTCCCAGAGGCGGCTTGGCACTCCGCTCCGCAGAGAATACACAGCTGGTCTATTTTTGACGGATGGCACGTCAATTGCCACAGAGCAGGTTGAATGAGTAGGAAGTCAGGCACAGAAAACGGGAGAATCTGGATGATTTTCAAAATAAAAGACGCCGTGCAGACTCGCAATCATAAAGACAGACATAAAATAAACAAATAAACTACGTAGCCTGCTTATCCATGGTAGAAGCACAAAGACCAAGGAAAGAGGACTTAATCAACAAAATCAGAGCAAGTAAACATAATCAGACGGACAAAACGCTGCGCTGCTGAAACGCTTCTGAGTTTAAATAAAGTTCTATGAAAGCTTGAATAAAGCCACCATTATGATTTATAGTGCCATTGTCAGACTGATGCAAAATAAACAATATTTAGTTGTTTAAATGTTTGCATGTGTCTATCATTTGATTCAGTCATATATCAAAATGCCATTAAAATGCAATTAATTGAGATTAATTAATCACAAAGCCCCTAATTAATTTGATTAATTTTTTTAATCGAGTCCCACCCCTACTTAATTTATGTGCACTCATTTCACATTAGCACCCCCTTTCTGCACCCTTCAAAGCAGTCAGCCTAAGGGAAAAACTGCCTATGAAACATTTTAGCATCTTAGCTCATTGCTTTGGTTTGACAACCCACAATTGCACTGTTATGTTTCACTGTCACCATCACCCTCATCGCCAGCAGATGCAGCAAAGTATTTTCATTCAGAAAACTGAGATAAACCTTCTGTTCGCTACCTGCCCAGTACCAAACAACTGACAGACAAAGTTAGCAACTAGCTAGTGAAAATACTGGAGCATTTAGCATCTTAAGAGTCAGATGCTAATTGCTATCAATGAACTGGATTTAACAGTGTGTTCCATTTGTATGGTGAAGTCTGAACAATTCCCAGTTGGAGACTTCTACCCCCGAAGTCAGATTTCCAACTCAAAAAGTCAGAGGAACCTTACTAATCTCAACGTCAAAATCCAATATGGCTGCAACACTGTTTGTATGCAGAAAATACTGCAGAGTACGTTGTTATGAAGCTGATTTTTTCAAACTTGTTGTACCTTAATGCGGTCAACTTGGATGAGAAGTCATTCCCAGCACTGAGTTAAGTGTTGTGTTTACAACAGATTGTTATGCTGCTCTCAAGTGGCCAAAAATCAATCAAGGCTGTCTTGATGGTCTAATGCCTTGTTCGGACTGCCATCACAAATCCATGTTTTAGCACATCCAGATTGTGTCCAGATTTACTTCAGAATGTCTGGACACCAAAAAAACCTTGAGTAAATCAGATCCAAGCAACATTTGGAGGTGGTTATGCATCACAGACCGGACGCTCTGGCAGCAAATATGATTTCAGAGCGTCTTTTGCATCACTCACAACATGTCTAACAATGATGATGTCAAATCCAGGCTGATGGAAGTGCGTCAGAGCAGCTGAGGACATGGAGGACAACAGACTTTGTCTGGCATGACAGAGGAGTCCTGCTGGCGTACGTAGCTACTGACGCATTTATCGTTACCCCAGCAACCCATGCAGATAGGTTGATGATATCTAAACCCACAAATCAGATCTGATCACTTGCAAATAACAGTGCAGACAGTCTGTCTTTAAGATGTGATTTGAGAAGCAAATCTGATTTGCTTGCAGTCTGAGCCAAGTCCAAGTGTCCTGTATGCAGCATTTCCATTAGAAAGAAAGAATTACGTTTTAAGATGGCACTGGTCAACTGTTCCCAGAACAGTAATAACTGTAGACTTCAGCAATGCTAATAAGTTTAAAGACAAAGCAATGACAGAGTGTTAGCACTGCAATAACCTAAGTGATGAGCTTAATTGATAATCTCTCCAGCAAGAATTCTGATCTACCATAAGATTTTGTTTAACACAACTGTAGTATCAAGAAAAGTTAGTCAGTGGTGGGATCGCTCCAACAGAACTCATGATCTGTCAAGTGCCCGGGCTAATCCGATTACCATCCGACAGTCTCCCCCAATCATTCTGTGAGCTCGGAGCAGGAACATGTGGACTGAGGACTGATAAACAGGAAGAATGTAATGATAATGGCCTCCAACAGAAGAATCAAATGAAAAGCTTCCAGAAAAAGATGAGTGCTTGATGAGGATGAAGACAAACAGGATGTCACCACTGATGTTTCCTTCCTGTGCATGTCTGCATTCTGTCCCTTCGTTCCTGTTTCACGATAATTTTTCTGATGCTGAACATGGAAAAGAAATCCCTACAAACTTAATTTTCACCAGTCAACTGTGTGCACAGTCATCTCCTCTGCAGATAACCGACAAATGGCAAACAATAGCACAGGTCAGCTTTATGGTTCCAGAAGGCTTTTTGGCTTGTTTGTATCCTTCATCCTTCTTTTATTACTATCACAGAACCGTGTCTGTTTTAGCTTTGAAAGATTAGGCCTCGGGGTTATCACAACAGTTGACCTCTGAAAGCACCTCTCATCTTTGCTACTGCTCCTCCGCTCTCATTATCCAAGACTAATTGTGTCATTGCATGAACACAAGCCCTCTGCTATGCTGGGGTCTGCTTTGTGTTACTGTTGAAGGAAGCACATTCCCCGCCTGCCCGCAAAAATAAAACACCACGCTGGCTCTCTTCTAGGGATGGGAATCGAAAACTGGTTCTTGTTGAGAACCAGTTCCCAGTGTTTCAATTCCTTGGAATCATTTGCCAATTTTGCAAACGATTCCCTTATCGATTCCAGTGGGCGCGAATGATGTCACCACGCATATTGCGTAGCTTACGCAAGCTATGCAACGTGTGTGGCAACGTCATTCACCAGTGCAGCCAGCAGGAAACATGGCACCCAAGCGGCACAAACGCCTGAAAGTTTGGTTACATTTCACGAGAAAGGATGACAACAGGGCAACTTGAAATACTTGCAAAGTGGATATTTCATCAAAGGGAGGAAATACTACCAATATGCAGAAACATGTGCACACACAGCATGTGATAACTTTGAATAAATGTTACGTTTTCAATCAGCGGCAACGTTAGCATGTCCTCTGCTGTTAATACTGCAGGTAACTAACTAACACTGCCTATCATGTTAGCGCCATTTGCCTCATTGTAAAACCTTTACTAACTGTTAAGGTTAAATGAATGCCTTCTCATGCATTACATTTAGATGACCATGACGAGAGACAGTCTGACTGGCTCAGAGGCTGGCAATACTCGCTCCAGTTCACGTCTAGCTCTAGCTTCTCCTTTCACGGAGGCAGGGAAGAGTAAAATGACCCAGGCCAGGATAGACGAATGTCACCGAGCAGTGACTACGTCTGTGGTAAAAGGCTGGCATCCATTTGCCACAGTAGATGCCCCTGATTTTCGGTAGGTGAATGTGTTCAATTGTAGGCTACGTCAGAGTTGCATGTTTTCCTCTAACCAGATGTTTCACTCAGTCATTCCCATTATATATTTTCTAGGGAGATGACAAAGATTCTCAACCGTAAGTACAAGCTGAAACGTGTCGAAGGCAGCCATCACTGCTGATGCATGGACAAGTTTTAGTCAAGATCATTATTACCTCACAGTAATGCTGCATTATGTCAAGAATGGCCAGGCTCAAGAAAACGTCCTCAAAACCAAAGCAGTGTACCAAGCACAGACAGGGACAGCTGTAGCAGAGGAGATTGATGAGATCTTGGAGGAGTATGGTGTCAGAGAGAAGGTTGTGGCAGCCACTGTTGATAATGCGGCAAACATGAAAGTAGCTGTGAAAAAGCTACAAACTGTCAAGTTTCCATGTTTTGCACACACCTTGAACCTTGGAGCTCAGAAGCTGTACAACTGCACTGCAATTTCCAACTGGGTGGCAAGAATTCGCTCTGTGATGAAGAGGTCCCACATGGCAAAAGTGGTCCTTAAGGAGAAGCAAGACTTGCTCAGTAAGATAAATACTTTCTTTAGATTTAGTTAGCGAGACGTGGCGGTAGAAGGAAGCTAAAGTTGTACCAATACAAGAGAAAACATAATTATGGTTCAATATTTTCAAATAAATCTGCATTAATATAGTTATATTTACACTGCATCAAAGTGGGGCACATTTTTTTTTTCAAATCACAAAAATGATCTGTTTCAAATGATTTCTAAATATTGCAGACTGACCAAAATGGGCAATGAGGACTTAAGAAAAGCAGAGGAGTTTGTGCTGCTCATGCGGAAGCATTACACCTCCACGCTGGCAGTCTCTGACCTGTGGTGAGATTTTGCCCATCCTGCTAAAGCTATAGCAACACTACACTGTGCAGGAAGATGACTCTGCCTTCACAAGGAACATCAAGGAGAACATTTGGAAAGATCTTTCCAAATGCTACCAGGTACAATTGATGATTTATTTATCATAAATAAAATGACAGTTATAAATACTTAAGGATAGTGATGATGTCACATTTTCCTCCTTTTTGAAATTTAAGGAAGCTGATATCCAGAGATTCCTGGAGGAGGCCACCATCTTAGACCCCAGATTTAAATCCAAAGTGGATAAAGATGAAGTCTGGGACAGGATCAGGGAAGCAGCAATGGCAGCAAACACAGAGGCAGCAGCAGATGAGGTATTTGAATTTGACAGTGTCTTTGATTGTAGCACATTTCCATTGTGAGAGTGAGACCTTTCATCTATGGCTCTGTGGTACTTAGATTTATTTGTTTGTTTATTTGTCACTTTCGTCTCAATATAAAAACATGTTTGATGATTGATGCTGCAATGTCTGGTTACGTTATCAGCCCACACACACTGATATGGATATATATGCAATAAGTTCATATTTCCTAACACATTGTCGCAGCTAATACATCAGTCAGACTCTAATTCCAACCACAACCAAGTAATTTGAAATTATGAGGACAGTGTTGAAACACCTGAAAATGCAGGTTGTTCTGTTTTCGAATAAATAAATAAAATATATCTACAGGAGGCACGGGTTTCTATAGTAGCCCAAACTGAACAAATCGAACACTGGCTCGCAACAGGGCCTTCCATATTTTTCGGACTTTCATGGTCACTGTTGGCTCTCCTATACACTTGGAAGGGGAAGGGGAAGTGAGAGTGTTTTCAAATCTGCAAGCTCACCACTACATGCCACTAAATTCTTTGCACTGGTCCTTTAACGCATATTTTTATTTAATACACAATCTTCTATAGGTTTAAGGTGATTTTGAAGTGTAGGATCTTGGATTATCCACCAATAGTAGATGCCGGCAGACCTAACTTAATGGACCACTGGATGACTGCCACTGCGATGTTAGGATGGCTGATTAGATTCATAAAGAGAGGATGTGTGAGTCACCTTGGGTCATTAAAGCCTCTTAGTCTCTTTTATATCTGTTTCCCTCGTGTGGAAAGCAGGAATGTTGTCTCTAAACAGGAAATGATCTTTATCAGATTACATGTTTTAGTTCATTTTAGCAGTGGAAGCAGCTGATACATTGATATGAAAAGAGGCAGAGCCTAAATTTAATATATCATCCGCTGTTAGATTCTTCCTTTATCCTCACAGTTTATTTCATGGGAAGTTATTATGGAAGAACTTTTAAAATATTTTGTGGGATCAACATGTTCCTGTCTGTCACAGTTGCCCAACACGTTGCTCTCTGTATCAACAGCCTACTTGAATGATGGCATCTGCAGTGGAATGCATCTCTGTTTTTGAGAATTTGCCTGGTATGGAGTGTGTCTGGGGTTGACAAGATACTGTATCTCCGTCTGGCTCAAATCACCTCCGATACAAGTCATTCTAACCCTCC
The DNA here is from genome assembly GCF_056507025.1 of Lutjanus erythropterus. NCBI lineage: Eukaryota > Metazoa > Chordata > Actinopteri > Lutjaniformes > Lutjanidae > Lutjanus > Lutjanus erythropterus. Next base: position 1,233,635 of record NC_139324.1, on the reverse strand, counting down.
CATGTAACCCCCTCCATTCCCCCAAGCTCCCTTCATACTCCACCATCCTTATCACTCCACACACAGCAACATGCCGTTCTTTTCTCAGAGGCCCAGCTCCTTGGAGTGCCCCTCTGACTCCTCAGGCCTGGTCAGTGTTTCCACCTGACACTGCCTCTGCCCTGCAGGCTGTTGACAGCTAGTCCACCTGCAGTCAGAAATCATTGAGCATGTTTGCGTGCACACTAGAAGCCAAGGTTTTGGAGGGTTGAAACATGTGTCGGTTCTTTTTTAGTGTCTGCTCTTAGGGTAGTTAAGTTAAAAAGTTTGGTGATATTTGTGTTTAAATAGTCAAGGAAAATGTTGTCACTTTTCATGTGTCTGGTCAGTATTGATGGTAAATGCAAGTGAAGCAAGCGTGGTTATATGACCAAGAAAGCTGAATTCTCCTGTTTGTGGAGCCATGCTGGCAGTACCTGGATGTATCAGGATGCATTGTGTGAGCTTCTGATGCCTGCACCACCGCAGTGTATCATCACCCTTGCATATAGCTAAACTGTTATTTTATAAGCCAAATCATAGTGTTACATGAAAAAAGTACTAATCTAGCACGCCCCTTGGCTGCCCAAAGGAGGAGACTAGAAATCCAAGCTTAAATAGCATGTAGTTCTCCCTGAACATCAGTGTGACACCACTGGGTGCAGGAAAAACAACAGATTTTACAGCATAAAAAAAATCAGCTTTCTCTGTCAATACAACGCACACTGAGGAATTTAGTGCTTCAATTGACCCTTTTTGCTCTGTGCTCCAAGACACTTGAGCAAGCTTGGCATCTTGATCAGCTTTCTCCTTTGCCGTTTCCTGCTAGGAAACGTGCTAGGCTCATCTATATCGAAAAGAAAACCAAATTATGTAAATAGATAGAAGACACTGCTGGAGGCCTACAAAAGCATCATATATTCACATCTTATGTTAGTTAATATCAGCAAAACTCTTGCTAACTATCCAGCTAATCTACATCAATTACCTAGCTAGTTAGCTGGCATTTTGCTAATACTGGCTAACTTAAAATGTGACCCTATGTGTCACTTTTATAGGTTCCAAGTTTACTCAAGTGGTATTGAAGCAAAGAGCAAAAAAGGATGGGTCAATTCACTGCATTAATCATCAATGCTGATTGGTCATCCACATGAAAAGTGGTGAATAGTCCACCTAACATTCTTAGGTATATAGGTTTTGGTGACCCCATGTGATTCTCATACCAACATACGCCAATAAAATAAACCATAGGCTAATATTAGATGAACACTGCTAACAGTCTAAGTGCTGCTCAGATTCTGAACATATTCTACAAGAATATATTTCTTAACACAGCCTAAACGGACACATGGACAACCCCATGAGCCTGAAATTGAGATGCTCAGGAATCAGCATTATAAATATTGTAACAGCAAGCAAGTGTGAATGGATGCAGCTGTAAAGCAGGGAGCTAAAAAAGAACATAGTGTACATGTTCAGAAAAATAGTCCTGGCTGTAGTTTTGCCACACCTCAAAGCAACATTATCTAGAAACACACAAACCAGGTGGAGTATCTTGTATCATTTCGCTAAGCTACTTTTGCTTTGCAAGAATTGAGATTAGGGAGAAAAATACTGCAGCTGTACAACCTTTAGAGTTTCAAAAAATCTCTCTTAAAGAATTAGAAACTGTCATCTTGTGTGTTGGTGTTTGAAAAAGATTGAAACTGGATGTCTTTGTTCATAATACACCTTCTAGTTGTTCCTTGTATCAACACACCCACACCAGTGTAGCCCCAGAGTTGTTTTGCTTGTGTGCTGTTGTTAGTCTGAAGGTTCCATTAAGCCTTGTGTAGATGAATACAATGACTGGACTACCTTTCATTCAAAGATTCAGCCATCAGATAAAGTGTCTGAGGGATTATTGGAAAATTTTCTCATGAAATTTTACTTTCCGGGGACACTGCCAATAAACAAGAGGACAAAACATAACACAAAGAGCCACTTCATGAACAGTCTCCTCTCCATACATCAAACAGCTACAACTACTGACATTTAGTTGAACGTCATGTCTAATAAAATTCATACTTTTGATTTGTGCTAAACAGAGTAAATCATGTTTGAGACAACAATCATTGCCAAGTTAGCCAATGTCGCCAGTGTAATAAAAGCTCTGATGTAAAGGTCAGCCTGAGTGGGTAGGTAGTCTGCCCACGTCAAATAGCTCACATTCCCCCTCATGATAAGTAGTCGCCCCTTAACTTATTGCTGGAGTGGAACTCTGTAGTATTAGAGTGTGTTAAAGCTGTCAAAGCAGGATCTCCCACAAACCACAGGGTGTATTTATCTATAGGCAGGCTGCAGGTGAGCAGTTAGCAGTGGGCTAGCCACAGGTCAAGCAGTGGGAAACCACTAGGTGAAAAAAATTCCTGAGAAAAAAAAAACAATGGAAAAAGAAAACAAGACTTACACATTTCCATTCAGAGGGCTGATTACAGATTGTTTTCCATGACACAATCTTTAGCCTTCCTAACAGCGTGGTCAGTCCAACACTTTGCTCCAGATTGAAATATCTCAACAACTATCAGACAGATTGCAATAAAAGTTGGAACAGACATCCATGCTGCCCACAATGAATCCTCTGACTTTGAGGAACCTCTGATTTTCCTGCTAGCTCGACCATGAGGTTGACATTTGTGGTTTTGAGTCAAACTATTGGATGGATTGACATGAAATTGGATACAGGCATTCATGCCCCCCTTAGGATGATTGTAATAACTCTGGTGATCCCATCCAGCATCATCATACAGTCAGAATTTAAACTCGTCCAACATGGTTTAAGGCTAAACAGACTACTAATGGAAATTTCCACCAGACTCAGCTGTATGTGCATTTAGTGCTAATTAGCAAATATTAGTTTGCTTCCACACCGAAATAAGATGATGAACATGCTAAACATTATACCTGCTAAACATCTGCATGTTAACATAGTTGCTATGGGCATATTAGCATGCTAGCTCAAAATAACACTGCTCCTAAATTTATACTCACTAAGCCGGTAGGGTTGCTGTAGGTGTTTAATGGTGTTCATTTGCATTCTCCAAGAATAATTCAATTAAGGGATACATTCAGTTTCTTTCAAGTACATCTTAAAGGAACAGTTTGGATTATTTGAAGTAGGGTTGTATGAGGTACTTATCTACCCCCAGTTTGGAGAAGCAGCAGGAGTACCAGTGTAGGAAGCTAATCATTATACTGCTATGGACAGGGTCAACAGTAAAACATATTTTAGCCTCTTAAAAATATAACTATATTTTTACCACTTTACTTTGCTGTCAGACAGACCTTGTCAGACAGAAAACCGCCTTTTTATAAGCCAAATATCTCCAAACCAACCAGACTCAACTAGCAAAATCTGTGATTTTACCTTGTACAACACAGGAGTTGCTGCTTTATCGATGCCTCAGTCAGTTTGTTTGTGCCATTATGTGAGTTTGGTGAATCCGAACTTGTTCTTTTAAAACGTTTAAGTTACACAATAACACAACCGAACTAACAGACAGAAGCAGCAGCAGACCAACAACTCCTGTGCTCTGCAAGGAAAAAAAATACAGTTTTCATAAAAGAGTCTGGTTGAGCAAAAGTTATTTTGAAAAAAACGGCTTGATGGCAAGGTAAAGTAGTGCAATATAGTGTACACTTAAACTGATGTTTTTTTTCATAAGGTGGCTAAAACATGTTTGCTGCTGACCCTGCCCACAGCAGTACATAAGCTTCTGTGTTTCTCCAAACTGTCTATCTACTGTTGGAAATACACCAAATATCAATAGTACCTCATACAACAGCACTTTAAATAATCAGAACTATCCCTTTAATGCAATATTCACTGCCACATATAAGAGTTCTTATAAACTATGTCAAGATCAGAACAAACCACTGGCCTAAAACTATACTAAAATGTATTTCTTTTACATTTGAATCAAGCACAGAAACACCTGAAGTAGCCTTATCAATGCAATGGTAAATTTTGCAGTGGACTTGATGTAACTGATGTCTTCTGAATCACATTTGAATTGAGATGAAAACATACACAAAGCCTTTGTCCATGCTCTGCTGTGCGTGGGGAGGAGGCCTGGCAAGAGTGTGTGTTGATGCTATCGGGAGTATTCAAATGAGCATAATATAATAAAGCATAATTGTGTTGTTGCATTCCGTACATACTTGCGTTAACAGCAATAAACAAGGGTCCATTTCCTGCAGACAAAAGTCCATGTCAGGCGTCTCTGGCTCGCAAGACAGTGTTCACATGTGGGCAGCTTCCTGCTAAAGCTACTGACACACTCCAGAGTCATGTTATGTAACTGATGACAGTCTCCTGGGTCTGAATATGATAATGACCCCCGCTAATGACATGGCTGTTGTAGGACCTTAAATAAATGATGAATTGATTCATTATTCGGGCAAACAACCTGCAGTAAAATCTCTGCCATGCTTATGTCTATAAATCTCAGACTTGATGTAGGAAAATCAAACTGCAGAGTGATAAATTATGGCAGAGAAAAGCACATTCCAGCTTTACTCCAAGCAGTGAAATGATTGCCACACAGGTTAGCTTGTTTCCACCGTGGGGACGTGTACTGCAGGTAAAAAAAAAAAAACTTTCCCCGGCCCTCTGAGCTGGCATATAAACACACAGCTGCCCTGAGTGCTTTTATGTTTATCCAGCTCCTTGCATCTGGCACATCCCAGCAGAACTATTCAGTGTGCAAATTCAATTTGTGAGCCGTAACCAGTAACAGAAGGCCTTTCTGCCGCCGTGATGGTGGAGTGTGCCAGAGTGCAGCTCCGTGTGGACTTATTGGGATATTATCAAAGCACAAAGGAATGATGGAAGAGCTCTGGTTCAAGTGCCCGTGCCCTATCACGTTGTGTTTATCTGCTTCTCTATTTGTAATCATTGATTTATAACCATTTTGATGTCAGTTACTAGAAGTTCCATGTCCACTCTTGTTTTGTGTTCATTAACTTGGCCTTTCTTCTTCCCTACATCTAAATTCTTTTAGACTTCTCCTGTCTGTCTCTGTCTCTGTGAAAGTTATGGCTCTGTTTTTCTTCAGGAAAAGTTTTGGAGAATCTCAGATTTATGGAGCAGATTGGACTGCAGGACATGTACACGACAGAGCAGCAGTCTCCAAACACTGTTCCTTGTCTCAGTGCATCTGATTTATGTTTTGGAGCATAAGAAACACTTCAGGAATGAGACATGATGTGTGCGTTTGTGTCTGTTTCTTGTTTCGTGTCTTATATACATACACACCATGGCTTTTCACACTGCACTTAGCCCAGGGCTAGAAGCATTCTTGGAAAGGTATTAGCCCAAGGCTAAGGGAGCTGTTAGCTCCAGGCGTAAGAAAACTTTCACACTGGCATACTCCAAAGTAGGCTAACCCCAACTTTAGCTCAGGGCTTGCATGCACTGTTCCAGAGCAGGGTTAGCCCCAAGTTTATAGGGTTATCACCTGAAAACTGACTAAAATCAGGCTGTTAAGGGGGAGTCCTGTGTCATTCTAGAACGTAAATATTAGTCGCATGTTCCAGCGGCATTGAACCCAGGGCTAAAACGAGTGCAATGTCAATCCTATACACATAGAGTTTAGGTTAAACCTGGATTAACAATGTGTGTGTTAAAAGGGTCTAAATTATCACAGGGTGAAATCTTATCCCTGGGATAATGATATGCATATTTGTAGCCAAGGGTTATCCTCAACCCTGCAATACCTTAGCCACCTCACACATTTTAGCCCAGGGTTAAACTAAGCCCAGGGTTATTCGGTTCATACTGTGCTTCTGTTAGCTCTGGGTTAAATGTCCTTTGGTACAGCAACTGACGTCAAGATTACAAAATGTTCCATGACCACTCTTTGACATTTTATCCCTGGTTTTAGTCAATTTTCAGGGGATAACCCTGTAAACTCAGGGCTAATTCTGCTTCGGAGCAGGGCCAGTAAGCCCTGGGCTAAAGTTGAGGTTAAACCACATTGGAATGTGCCAGGATTATGGCACTATGAAATCTTTCTTAGCCTGGGGCTAACAACTCCCTTAGCACCTTTTCACACACACAATGTTAACCAAGGGTTAACCTCAGCCCTCTGCTAGTCCTGGGCTGAATGTCTGTTGGCACTTTCCACTAATGTTTACTTTCCACAGTGACATATGACTAAATGTTAATATGATGGTTGTAAAAATGTTATTGTACTGTCTTGTGTACAGCAAAATTTCTTATAGCAGCAACAGTTAGTCCATTAATAAGTTTGTCATTCAACAAAAAAATAATCTACAACTAATTTAATGATTGTTTCAGTCATTAAGCAACCAAAAACACCAAGCATTCTCTGGCTCCATCTTCTTTAAGGTGAGGGTTTGCTGTCACTCTGTTTTATATCTTTATAAAACTAATATCTTTGGGTTTCTGATAGTTCTTCAAAGAAAACAAGACATTTGGAACATGGGATTTCTGAAATTTCATGGCCTGAATGATTAATTGATTAATCACATTGAAAAAAAAGTAATTGTTACTTGCAGGCCAACAATGTGTGCATATGTAGCGTCCATGTGTACTCCTGTGTGTGTGTGTGTGTGTACTCTAAATGAAAGCGTCATGGAACAAGTTTGTGTGTGTGTGTGTATACTTTAGAAAGATTAAGATCATCGTCATTGCAGTAGCACATAAGCCAGCAGAGATAATACTGTGATATATCAAATAAATATGAAGATGAAAAAACATAATAAAGAACACATCCTTCATGTTACTCTGCTTGTGTGTGAATAACATGAGCCTGAGAGAGATCTGACAGCCTCTGTATGCCCCTGCCATGTTTCTTCTCCACGGCCGGGACTCAAAGTGGCCCTCTGCCGACTGGAGCGCCTGTTCAATCTCACCCCGTCTTTGTTGGACAGGGCTGGTGGCGTGGAGAGGGGAGAAGCTACGGCTTGTTTCTTTTGTTGCAAAGTTACAGCAGGGGTCACGTTCCCTTCCCAGGCCCTTTCAGCTAAGAGCCGGTATTTACCAGCATGCTAATTTACACATTCAGCATCGCTCTCACCGTCTGGCATCGGGCCAGGCAGTGGAGGAGGAGGAGGAGGAAGGGGGGGGTGACGAGGGCAAGAGAAGAAGGCAGCCATGAAGAATCAGGGTTGAGGGGGGTATGTACGCCCTTTGGCATGTACAGTAAAAGTCCCTAGTTTGAAGAGCTGGTTGTATTTCCACTATTTTTAATGGGAAGAATCCCAATATAAGGTGTTTTCACTGCCAATCCCAATTCATATCATTCTGTACTGAAGAAACTCTGACATTTTGGGCAAAATGCTTGTTTGCCGTCTTACCCAGAGACAGATGAGAAGGTCAATATCTATTTCATCTCTGTGCGTACAGTACAGAGGAATGTCTTGGAGGTGTTTTGCTTAGTTTAGCTCAAAGACAAGAAGCAGGGGAAAACTTCAGCCTCTGTCAAAAGTGAATAATAGTCTCACAGCATCTCCCCATTTTGTATCTTAGTGACACTGTTAAGATGAAAACATTTTTCCACATGATGTCATTGGACATCTGCTCACTTGCAGGAGATGTTAGGAACCACTGTAAAGACACACTGACGCAAACACACAGAACAAGTCAGACAGGAGATACGGAAAAAGAGTGTAGGAACAACTGTAAGCCAAAGAATGGTGTATAACAGGGAAAATAGTAAAGATTAGGGCTGAACGATTTATAGTTTTCTGATCGAAATTGCGATTTCAGACAACGCGATCACGTGATCGCCAAAGCTGCGGTTTTTTGCAGTGCTCCTGAGGGCTGTACTACGAAGCAAGCTCAACACAGCTAGGCTTTCTTTGTATGATCTGGATCGACAAAGCCTAAAACCACAATCAGAGATAACGGGTATCACGACGGTGGTTATCAACTCACTTTCTTAATCCAGGCTTTCGTCTTCAGACTCTGGGCGTTTGTTGCGTCATTTCACTCTTCTTCCGCATGAAATGAAGCGATCGCGAGCCACTTACTTAAGTCAAAATCATCAAGTTGTTATAATTATGAGCTGTGGAAAGTATACTAAATACATTACAGCAAAAAACAACATTGTTCTTTTTCATTTCATTTTTCATTCTAACATGAAAACTGCACATCAAACAATAAAACTCCATACAGCAGATTTAAACATGATGAAGTCTGTCTGACACTGTCCTATGATGACAGAGACGTGGAGATCACTGAAGTTTTTGACCAAACCAACGTAAAATGAGTGCAACTGATTTAAGACTGTCTGTGATAAATGATGATGAATTTTCTAATCAGTGATCTGAGCTGCAAAATCACGGAGACAAAACAGATAACAGTAAAAAGTATTCAAAGTGTCTGTAGCTGCTTCATCATTATTTTACTGTGTGGATTATATACCATGTCAATTTAAAGTGTTAATATGATCTGGAGCAAACGGGAAAAATGACTCTGCATCACCAAACGGAGGTTACCATGACAGCACGATGCAGACAGTTTGTGCCGCTGTTTCATTTTTACATTATATGGATTCGTTTGGTGATATTACGAACATACAGCTCAGCAGCTTTTCATTTTTAATGTCTTCCCTCAGTTTAAAAGCTATATCGCTCATAAACAACCTTGTTAGGACAATTATAAGTTAAAGAACGGCGCGTTTTACAGACGATTTAATCTGAAACTCTGAACATAACCTGCTGCCGACCAGGTCATGAGTTTAGCATAAATTACCACGGTGATCTAGCAGGTTAAAAGAGGGCCACTTTCGTGACACTGAAAACCCTGGATTTAGACTCAACATAGCTCGCTAACACATTAATCTCGCTTCGTAGTTACACTCCTCTGACGTGCATCATAACCAACAATGCAGCGAATGTCATATGGAACTTAATGAATGGACCAGTCCTGTGTGTGTGTGTGTGTGTGTGTGTGTGTGTGTGTGTGTGTGTGTGTGTGTGTGTGTGTGTGTGTGTGTTAATTTATTTATTTATACGGATTTAATGTGATGATGTGTGCGAATTGTCTTCAGTATAGTCAGTAGTTTTTCTCTTAATGTTGCCCTCACAAATACCTAGTTTGAATAATTAATAATGATTGTAAATGTTACTATACATTGTGAATATTGCACTGAAGCTTGATTTGAAGAAAAAGTCGTGAATCGAATTGAAATCGCAATATCTGCCAGAAAAATTGCAATTAGATCTTTTCCTAAAATCGTTCAGCCCTAGTAAAGATCCCCTCTAGATATCAGTCCGTCCAGGATTTGTTGTGGCCTAAAATGCCTGAGTTCACAGCCACGTTTCTAAAAAGACTGCAACATTTTTAAGTGTTTTTTTTGCAAAGAAATTGCAGGAACAAGTGAAAGTTGCAAAAAAAGAAGCTGCAATATAATAATTTTTTGCATAATTCATTAAAAATCAAAGGCAACTTGTTCCAAAGAGAATAAAATCACACTCTGTTGTGACTGTTCTATCTAATTTTATCAAAGAGGCTCAAGATTACAAAAATTCTAATAAGATTTGTTAAATGTACATTCACTTAGAAGGTATCCCACAAAGATGCAAAACATTTTTGGAGGTCAAACTCAAGACCAGCAGAAAATCATAAAAAAAAAATATAACCAAAAGCATTTATAAATGTCAAGAATAATGATAAAACTCTTCAGTGCCCATGACAAAATAATTTAAAAAATACAACTAAAAAGCAAATAATAAAATAAATGATAAATGAGTCGGTTTATTAAGACATACATGTATGATTTTAGCATGGGGGACTGCTACGATTGGTAGACCTCGTCAGAAACTACAGCGATTGGTCAAATTTGCAGAAAAGTTGTGGTAATTGGACAAAGGTTGAGCAAAAAATATCAGAATAATATTTTGTGTTTGATTTTTTTTTTTTTTTTTTTTTTTACAAAAAAGTTCAATTACCTGACAGCTGAGTTGAAGAGTTTTTTGTACATTTGCTATATCCTAGGCTAGGCCAAATTTTAAAATGGTTAAAAGACTTGAAAACTCTAAAACTCCAGGTCTTTGTTAGCAAAACGCTAGCTAAATCAAAATCTAGTCTGCCATATTGTTAACTGGCTAGTTAGCTAGTTAGCATGCACTTTGCAAACATTGGCTAACTGAAAAGGTGACCCTGTATGTTGCTTTTACAGGAAAAGAAAAAAGTTTACCAAGGTACCAAGCTTGTTCAACTGTTATTGGAGCACAGAGCATAAAGGGGCGGGACTTAGGAAGCATGCATTTCAACCCTGTCCTGTAAATTCCTCTAAAATTAGCCTAAAATGCCTTTCCAAGGCATACGCAAAATAAACTGGAAGTTGTACTTGAACCATCTGAAGCACCTCCACGGTTCTGGTGTCTGTCAGGCAACACATTTTCCCCCAACCACCAATCACTTCAAGCTACTGGCACGAGTAGTGGAGGTTTGAACAGTGTTGAAAGGAAGGCTTTTATTTCTTGCAAACAGAAGCCTGCAGATGACCTACAGCTGTGAGTTAACAGGAAAACATTTAGTCTTACTTCGCCCCCCAAGTCCAAATATGATTAGAATACCACAGAAAATGAATATCTCACATTTTTCTGAAAGTACATCTCAGCATTTTTCCAAAAAAAAGCAATGTGGAGACCCCAAATACCCCTGCTTCAGAATAACTGAGGCATAAATACATTACAGTGCTTTTGCCCTTCTTGAAGCTATACTCTGGGCATAGCAATGAGTGTTATGGTTTATTTAATAAAATATAATTACATAATTTACATCTTCTAGCTTCATATCGCCTACAAAAATGTCATACCATCATCTCTGGGGTTTCATTGGCTATATGAGGCACCAGTCATCAGCACAGTCTGTTCCAATTGGGTCCGTCCTTACAACAGAGAAGAGGGGCGGGCACATAGTACAAACTTCTGTTGGGTCAAATACGGTGTCAATCTAAAGGTCAGACCTCAGCAGCCATACCTTTCCTATTGAGAGGCCCATTGAGGTTTTCTTGTGTAAGTGACATACTGGACCACAATTGATTTGACAATCCAGAATTGAATTGCACGAACAAACCTTCGCCCTCCAGTAGATGGATGTGCCTCTGGAACAGCCTCTTAGTGTCAAACTGCGCACAGACATCATTCTGCACAGTGAAGGAACAATAAGAAAAACATATTTTTGTGTGGAGAGGGACTATAAACCACAGGACTGACTGCCAGGTCAGAAAATAAAAGAGAAATGAAACTTTTTGATATATGCCTTCCACTGTACCCTTAAATACACAGAGAAATAACCACAGAATATGATATTGTGGTTATCACAGTTATTGTGGTGACTGTGTGCACTAATATTTAACATGATAGAGTGCAGGGTTCGCCACAGTCTCGACCATAATCTTATATCGCTGTACTGCGCTCTTGAAGACAAAAGGAATGGGATGTAGTCTACAAAAATAGTCTCACCACAAGGTCCATTTAGTGGCTTGTTTGAAGTTCTAAATCATATCACATGATCTTCATCAGCAGATGGAGTAATGTTAAAATGACAATGTTTCTGAGCATCTGCAACAATATGACAACTAGGGTTGTTCTGGCACAGATGCCAGTATCGGAAATGCCTTTGATGAAGCCTAAAATGCTGGATTGGGGATCAGAGACTAGGCAAGTCCATGCAACGATCTGACATCATGGTATTTATTAGCCCCAGACTACTACTTTTACTTACCAGCAGTGTCCAGTGTGCGAAATTTATTTTACCTCAGCCAGGCTGTACGTAAGTGATAACAATCATATCACATCTAGACAAGGTTAGTAGTACACAGCTGTTAAGTAAGAAGTCATGTACAGTGAAGAGGTCAAAATAAACTCCAACAGGGACACGAAGCAGAAGACTCTGAAGATTGTTTTGACAACTACTGTTTAAAAAATCAAGCACTTTCAACTTTACATTAAGTTCAGTCTGTGATATTTTTATCATCGCTGTGTGGGAGCGTGTACTGTAATAATGTACCTGCTACAGTATATGCACTTTGCATGAGGAGTGTCTCAGCGTCTTGTTATCAGGAGGTAAATTGGACAAGCTGAGGCGAGCCTGAGCTGAGAGTCATCCACGCTGACATTTAACACAGCACAACAAAAATGAGCTGGTAACTTATAACTCAGGCTAAAGGGCCCTTTGGAGGGAAGAATATTACAGACTTATGTTAACATGCAGGCATCTCCCTGCCACACTAATTCAGCCTCATACCCACACACTTTGCTGTATTTAATGACAGATGGATGGGCAGGTCTGGGTTTCATGTTTAATCCCGCCAAAAGTCTCTCCCTGTCTTCCTCGTCATCTCCTTCCCCCTTTGCCTCCCTTATCTGCTTCTCTTTCAACTCCCAACTAAATGGTTTTCCTCATGCATGCATCAGCTGAATATGGGGAATGTCATAACAGAGATTATGTAATAAATAATTGTTGCTTTGTTCCATATTGTTTTCTTCTATGAATTTTAAATCTATCGAAAGAATATTGATACGTTCTTAGATCTGCAGAACCAAACCAAACCAAACGTTAATCACTGCTGCACCAGCACAGATGTTTCTGTAAAAATGCTAATAATATGTTCAGGAAGGAAAATTTCAACACTGCCATTAGCAAGTTGTAAACAAGGTATTACATGTTGATCTCTAGCATTTACACAGCAGTTAGAGCCTCTGAAAATTTGGATTAAATAGTAACAATGCCTATATCAAAGTGAGGTTTCTCATTAAATATCCACAAAAGTCTGAGTGAAAAAAGTAATCAAACAGTGCATTTTGCTGCTTAGAACATTTTGATTAATATGTCTCTCATGAGGATCAGTACCATCAGGCAGCCCTTTTTCTCGGGGAACTAAAACCCCCATCTATGTTCTCTTCAAGACCACCAGACTATTGACAAAAAGTCATTTTAGGAATATCAGGATACAGGGTTATTCAATATATTGCAATACTGTAAGCAAGGTCACACATTGCTATTTTTAATCTAATTTTAGGACAACTGTCACAGCATAAATACATATGCATAAAATCTGGGTTTAAAAAGTTTTTCACTTTTTCACGCACTCAGAACAGGGAGCTTGAACACAACACAAAGTGAACCACTGCCATGAATCTTTGCATGTATCATCATACAGTGTTTAGACAATCAGTACAGTATCATGAAACATGATACTGCGTATCAATACTACGCTACTGTATACATATGTTGTTTAGGGCCGGACAAACGCTTCCTCATCTTTTAGCACACCGGTCCTCAAGGCTCAGCTGCCCGGAGAGATCAGGGAACCTGGCACCGATGTTTCCTGTCTTTCTGTTCGAGACCAAGCCCCCTTTCCCCATCAATCAGCCACGGAAAGCAAACAACAATATGATGGTTCTCTGGCAAAACTACGGAAACAGGTCTGCTTTCTATAAACATTCCTCATGAGAGACATGAAGGCTTGATAAGGAAAAAAAGAAAGAAAGAAAACAACCTCTCCGCCCTCCCTGTCGACTGCTGGCACACACACACACACATACACACACACAGGGCACATACTTCACATAGTGTTCACATGGATGCTCAGTCATATGGAAACAAACTGCAGGTTCACTGATGTTTTTAAATTTTTTCACACTTTATCCATCGCCTTACAACAAAGTTCTAACTCTTGCATAATCTGAGAGTCATTTTATTGGGTAACATAGTAATCTAATTACAATCTTTAGATTTATTATACGATGTTTGCACCACATTTCTAGGAGAAATATTTTAACTCAGAAATTCCAGCAAAAAACAAACTCATCCTCCTCTGTGGAGGAGGCAACACATACCAGTACATGCAATATTTGATTTTTTTTTTCACCTTGCACATTTAATTGCCATACGGGATGGAATAAGTCAAGGTCACTAAATACATTTAAACAAACAGAAAAAAAACAGGGTGGAAAAGTCCCCACCCACTCCTTTCCTTCCTGGTGGCTGTTCCACTGCTCTCCATCAACCTCTAACACGAGATGAGGCCTTTAGAGCACAGCCAAGAGCTGCTTCTCCAAATCTGTCATAAATCTTAAAAGAAGCTGTCTACAGAGGTGCAACACGTGACCACAGAGGTGCAAAGGCATGGCAGCTTGTCAAAGTCCTTTAGATCCACGGTGAATAATCAAAGGTAATTAATAACTCCACAGTAAAGACTTAAGATAGAAACCAACTAGTTTCATGTTCAAGGTAAAATACTGAAATATGACACCATGAACACGCTGAAGGATATCAGTACTAGAACTGGACTTGTGGTGCAGGTTAGGTCACAGAGATAAAAACTATGAAACTACAATATCCTAAATTATAAACAATATCCTGTTTATAGGCTTTAGACAATCTAGTCTGTAGCAGTAGACTTTGGCCAAACACAGGTCGGTAAGATACTTGTTTGACGAATCTTATTCCCAAAACATTAGTATTTCACAATCTTGGTTGGAGAGCAGTGGAGCAAGTGAAGCAGCTGCACCGCCACTATTAGACTTATGTGTGTTTTTGCACACCAAAGTTTTGATCAGACAACTTTTTAAACATTTCAGCTAGATCCAAAATAGTTAAATAAATACATTAAATCAACATCTTTAATGTTATCGGAAGGTGACTGCATTCTCTCTAGCACCAAACAGGAATCCGAAAAACCAGGTAGTTACTCTGGAAACTTGAAACAGTGTTATGAGTCATTGTTTAATTCTGTGTGAATCTGATCCACCAATCAGTATGTATTTTAGTGAGAAATCTTTGAAACAGTTTCATTTCCACTGTCTGCTCCAACTAAAATAGTGCAGATAAACAAAGGAGGCTGGTAACAAGTCGAGGCAACAAAATCTTAAATTTGTACAGAAATACATCTCACCTTTATGGATTATACTGATGCTGAATAGACAAGGGGTCTGTTGACATACAACGCCTTCTATATTGAGTTTCTTGAGTTACATGTTTTTCCAAACACATAAGGAATTGTCAATATAATGTGATATATATGTGCCAAATTGCCTATTTCTTAAAGGGAATTTGGCACAATGTTTACCACAGGGTGATTTAGTAAACTCAAACTGGTAATATGTATTTATCTTTACATTTTATGAAAAAAATCCTGCCATACCTCCTCTTGCCTGGCACTAACCTTGCACCCACACTTTTAACTATAAGAAGGCACCCATGGATAAGACTCAACAATCAACCGTCTTCCTCCAGAATCACTTACTGCAGCCAACTTACTGCATTACTCAGTAGGATAAACATCCAGACTAACCATTTTTCCAACAAGTTACTCTGCAAAATTATCCTTAGAGGGTTCGATCATTGAAAGTGAAGACAGACAGGAAAGTTTGTGTGTAAATTGTTGGAAAATATAAACCAGCAATCCTATTTATTTTCTATACTCTTGGGTACCAAACTGACACAAGTATCCATATTATTCAGACAATGGCAATATGTCATGTTACATCCATCTAAATCAAAAGTTTAATAAATCTATAGATGTGAAAACTCTCCACATGGCCTAAACATCAAAACAAAACTTTAGCTGAGTTTCATTGGAGGAGCCACAATCAATAAGCATCATGTTGCTATGAAGCCAAAAGATGTTTGTGTTACTGAGACGGAACCCTGAAAGGGTCAAATAAGGCCGGCTACCTCTGCAACAATATGGTGTCCACTATTGCATCTGTAATGTAATGTAATAAGAAGAGAGAGTATAGCCTTTGTTTTGGGTGGTTTGGCAACTGATAGGGCAGCCATCTTGGTGTTGTCAATGCCAATGAACAACGAGTCATTTGGTGATCAAAAAATTAAAGCTGCTTGTCAAACTAAAAAGCCAAGTCAAAGACTGGGAAGGATTTTTTTCTTCTTGCTAAATTCGTTCCTTGACTATTAGGACCATTATACCAGGCTTAAAGCTTGATTGCATGGAGTCATTTAAAAGATTAGCCATCATTAAATGTTTCACTATAATGTTCCTCTTTTTAGGGGTATTAAGACTGTGAGTCTGAAGAAAACTTTTGCCTGAGCATGCTGGCACCAGTTATCACCAAAGTGGTTTAAGTTAGAGCTGAGCTTGAGTGATCACAACTTTTTACACAAAAAGTCTGAAACAGAAACCTGATTTGATGCACAGATTTGGTTAAAGCTGAAAGTGCAAAATAAAAACCAAACAATTAAACAGAGAATATTACATCAGGCCTGAGTGAATGATTTTGTCCAAGTTGGTGGGCTTTGTGGTGTCTACGCGGTACTGAGCTGTTCCCGCCTCAAAGCAGTAAATTCTAGAAAGGGGTCCACTGTTCATTTTAACTGCAACATTAGTCTCCGGATATGTTCCTTCATACACTCTTTAAACGCCTTCCTCTGGGCCCAAGACAGCAGTTTGTCATGTGTGCCAGACGACCTGCTAAGTAACTACCATAAGTGAAACATTATATGACGCCCTTGAAAAATGCAAAGCTTTTACTGTGCCCTCATTGGATGCTATTAATTATACTAAAAGCCCAACTGTACAGCATGATGCTTTGGCACAGCATTAGGTTATTTATGTTGCTAATGTATTGCAGGTTCACAGTATGTGCCAGCATTTAGTGCAGAGGACAAAGGGTATAAATAAACTGCTGTGCACACATTTCAGATCTGCAGAACATTTTGTCAGGATATAAGAAATTCAAACAATGGGGTGTGTATCAAGGCATGTATTGATTTAACCTATTGTGTATATTCAAACTTTGTACTTGAGCATAACTTTGAGTGAATGTTGAAAATGGTTTAACTTTCATTCTCATGTACCTTCATGCTAGAGCTGCACAATATATCGTTTGAGCATCGTCATCACAATGTACGTGTGCGCAATAGTCACATTTCAGGTCCTACGATGTAGGAGGCAAATGAACTAAACGTGTTCTCATCTAATTTCAAGGGTACCTGACACACACTGCGTGCAGCCATCCACCAATCACAATCGTTCTTAATCAGTTTGCCAAAGCAGACCACGCCCCTGCATATGGAGTGAGTCACAAGATCAGTGCAGGTTAATTGTCCACAAGATGGCAGCAGTGCAGCTTAACATGAAGTGCTATTCAAGTCATCTGGTGAAAATTCCTGTATTCTTTCATATCACAATATATATCGCAGGGTTAAAAAAATCGCAATGTCAGTTTTTTCCAGTATCGTGCAGCCCTACTTCATGCCCTTGAAGCAAGAGCCAGTGCCAAGTTATCCATCCATCCATTCATCCATCCATCAGGGTTGTTACAACACATCAATCTGGATCAACATATCGATTTAATGTTCAATGATCCAGTGTGATAAAAACTATCGATCTATATCATAATCTTTGAGATATGTCTTTGTTTTGATAATGAAACTTGTGATTTAGACACCAACTACTTAGCCACCCAACCAACCAACCATTCATCCATCCAATACATGGGAAGATGAGAAGGAGGTGGTGGTCTATGGTTTTGTTCAGACTGCCAGCTCAAATCTGTTTTTAGGCACACCTTGATTGTTTCCAGATTGACTTTAGAAAGTCTTGACAATTAAAAAAAACAACATGAAATATGATGCTGTTTGCTAATTGAATCCAAGCCATATTTGGAGGAGGTTTGAAATGTGATTCCAATCAGATTTCTACAGATCAATCAGTCTGAATGCTCTAAAATAAGATTTCAAAGGCTATTTTGTGTAACTCAGAATGTAACAACACAACAACGACAACAAATCCAGAGAGACATATGTGCATCAGAGTGGTTGAATCCATGCTGCTACCAGCAGAGTGGCATGGAGGACAACACTTTCGGCTGTATAAATGTATTACAGTATACCAGGGTATTAAGAAATCTCAACAGTATGATTTTCAATACAATACTGTCCTAAATACAGATGCTCGATTTCTCTTAAACTGATCCTATACTATAGTGTGCAGTACACGCCACTAGTCATCAGTGTCTACACTACAGCACAGCTGTGCAGGTAAACATTACATCTGGTAGATAAAGTTACAGCAACAACTAGTGAAAAAAGAAGACAACAACTAGTAAAAAAGAAGAAAGATGCTGCTGTTTGGGATATTCCAATTTGTCTTGGATTTAGTCCCAGTGATAAGGTGAGCAAGGAAACACTGCAAACTACTTCCTGGTCAGAGGTGCGCATCGTAGTGAGTGTGTACCTTTAGTAAGTGTGAGAGACGGCAAACAGCAGACTGATGACTGTTGATGGTGGCA
Organism: Lutjanus erythropterus; assembly: GCF_056507025.1. NCBI lineage: Eukaryota > Metazoa > Chordata > Actinopteri > Lutjaniformes > Lutjanidae > Lutjanus > Lutjanus erythropterus. The sequence goes on along the minus strand of NC_139324.1, from coordinate 1,215,341 downwards.
GAGGGTCACATGAATGTATGCTGAGTGAAGCAGTGAAGTTGTCAGTCATTAAGTTTATGTACAGGTGCTATAAATGTACAAATTAAATATGAGTTTGTTAGTGACTAAAAGTTGCAGCTTCTCAAGACCGCAGCAGAGCTCCTGTGTGTGCGTGTGTGTGTGTGTGTGTGTGTGTGTGTGTGTGTGTGCGTGTGTGTGTGTGTGTGTGTGTGTGTGTGTGTGTGTGTGTGTGTGTGTGTGTGTGTGTTATTTCCCAGCTGTGGGAGTAATGATGCTATGAGGAGTACTATAGTACCATGGGGTACAGTCAAGTTGACCTGTTTTACACAGGTTTTACACAAATATTGCCATAATACCGTTTATCCTGTTAAAATGTCAGGAAGGTATGAAAAATAGATAAGCCTAGACAACACTGACAACAGTCTGTGGACAGATGCTGAAATAAACTGTCAGCTGGCACTTTGAGGAGAGCCCTCTGTACAGGCAAAGCTGAAAGGAACCTACCAGAACAAAACAAATCATCAAGAGATTTCTTACAACACAGAAGATAGGGGTTTTTCACAGGTCAGGGCTACAGTGCCAAAGCAAGATAAAAAACTCATTGATGCTTAATGACTACTGATGTCTGATCACAAATCCAATGTCTTCACTTGCAAATAACATTTCGGACAGTCTGTCTTAAAGATCAGATTTGAGAAATAAATCTGATTTGCTTGCAGTCTGATCAAAGCCTAAATGACGTAGTAAAACAAAGCTTCCAGTTTTATAGAGGGAAGTTTTTAAGACAGATTCAGACACAAGTCCTTTGCACAGTCACTGTGTGTTCTGTATCAGTGAGAAAAATAATAAAATGCTCTCTTTCCAATACATAGTAATGCAAGAGGTTAAGTTGTGACTGAAACACAGATACACACACACACACACCAAGGAAGGATTACATCAGAAAAGAAGCATGAGAATTCATGCTGGTGGTTTTATATGGTCATGGACCACTGCCTTATCCTTAAACCCAGAAATGCAGACACACACACAAACACACGTATAGTCACTCAACACACACCTTCCTATGTGCCTGTCCTGGTTGCATGTGCGGTTGTGTGTGACTGTGGTTAGGCATCTATCATGAGTTGCCTAAAGGAGGGACAGGGGGTTGACTGGAGCACTGTTTCCCCGGCAGATGGTAATGATGAAAAATGTCTCCTCTGAAATCCAGTCCGGCATGGGCTCCCTGCCAGTGGATGTATGCCATTCCCACACAACCGGGAGTAATGGGTAATGCTGCTGTCCGGGCAGGACAGCACTATGTTACATTTATGTTGGACAAGGAATGCTTCCAAGGAATGTGTGGGTCACATATCATACATGCTATGACAAATCTGTCAAATATTATACTTAACAACAGAGCATTTAAAATGGTTCTAATAACAATATTTTATATTATTACGGATCAATTGACTGTGACATGTGAAAGAGGTCAGTTGTAGTGATGAATGAACTGACTCTTAAGCTCCCCTCAGCTCTATTCATGGTGTTTTAGTGTCTTTCAGTTCATTTACTGCCTACAATTTTACTGTTATGATTCAGTGTCATTGCTGTCATCAACCCTATTCCCAGAAACAGCAAACTGCAGCTGAAAAAGTGAAAAAGCTCTAAAAACCCACTGCACTGGCTACTGCCTGCTCATCGACTGAAACAGTTAGCGACTAGCTGGTGAACTTAGTGAAGTATTTAACAGCTACAGACAGATATTTCCAACATGAGTAAGTCTAGACAAAAACACAGAGGTACAGAGCAACTTGCAGCTGTTAGCCACATAAGTCATAGCAATTTATATGAGTTAATTTTACTGTTTGTCAGTGTTGTGTTTACAGTTTGCTGTACTGCCATCAAGTGGCCATCAGTCAATCAGTTGATACAGGTTGTGAACAACTGTACATTCCATTGACTTACAGTTTATTCTTGACTTAATCCCAACACGTTGTCATACAGAGACGACTGAACAGGTCAACTGCCAATGACCAAAATTGCATTACTATTGCCGTGTACCACACTGGACCTTACATATGGAAGTCATGTAATGTTAAACACATGGTTAACATTGTGAAATGGTGGCAATTGGTTAGGTTTGGGCAACATACTAATTGTAATTGTCAGTGTAACCGGCGGAATATAGCGTTCTCTGCGTTGCTATGAAGAAGTCCAGACCATTAATCTCTTTGGAGGCGATCTTTATTTCTGACAGCTAAGAGGTAAATTACAAAATCTGCCATCAAATGCAACCATATAACTTGAGCCCCTACACAAATGAAATGACAGGAATATGTTAGCATATTACAAAGTAAGTTTCCACTAGCAAGCAAACTTATAAATGTAGTTTAACAGCACTAAAACATGGAAGTAACTACAACCACAATGGTACGATGTACAACAGCAAAACACCCCTTTATAGGAGCGGGACCGCTAAAAGTGAACATAGGGGCACAGAAATTAGGTCTCAAATGTTCCACATATTGACTATAGAGGCTTAAACATGTCTGGTTATAACTATTTACACAGATTTTGTGTAATTGTAATATTACATGTAGCAAATCTACATTTGACTCTGTTACACATATTGCTGCTGAGTAATTGATGTTGTTACATCAGATTTAGGAAAAGATCATGTTTTGAGTTAAAATAAGTACGTGACAACTCAACACTGACTTTTGGTTTCACACTGGGTGAGTTTTCTGGGTGAAAGTCCTATATTTGACCAAACTGTAACAATCTGATGTTTGCTTGCTCACTCATTTGCATCACTCCCTGTTAGGAAGTGATGTAACAATAAATATAAGTACGGGTAATAACATGTTGCTTACATGGACAACCTATGCAGCCTTTTTTTCAGTGAGGACGGGCTCCCTAATAGGGTCGGGTCACGTCTACCAAATTGGCATATGACGTTGCCCCAGTTGAAACTTCACCAATGGACGATGACATCATTGTTTTAGAAAATCTGTCTTGCTTTAGCTCAAAACTGTACACACACAGCTTCTTCCCACTGTCGCTGTGACAGTAACTGCTGAGAAAACTGACTACCAAAGGGAGCAGACATAACTCAAAACCCTGTTGGGTGACCGTCCAACATGCATCCTTGCGCTGGGTTTAAACAAGCCTTCGTGTCTGCACCACATATCTGTAACTTGTGTTAAGCTTGAAACAAAGTTAGCCAGCTAGATGTACAATAGCTGCACAACAAAAACAAACACCACTGCCTGTCTTGGGTTTGCCTAACTGAGCAAGACATGGACATGTAACATTTGTGTAACAACCAGTAACAACAGCTTCTTTCTTCCCTCTCCCACAAGTCAAAAATGGACAGAAACTCCTGCTTTATGGCAACTCTGAGGTGACACAATACCTCAAACATGGCAGGCTTTTAAAAAAGGATGTTACGATAGTGGAGGGCTCAGTTGGCAGTAACTATAAGCAACAATGGCATCAACCACTGGCCCCATCCCTACTCCTTAATCCCCAACCCAACCGTTTACTGAAGTTATCACCCTAATTTAGCAACCTAACATTTTGGGCCTGTACTGTAGAGAAGCCCAATTTCAAAACCTAGGTTTAAGACCTCAACTATTTTAGTTTGCATTGTGCTCACATGGGGCATATTCCTGAATAAAGTTGTCTTTAATCCAATTACTACAAACCAACTCCAGCAATGGTTGCCTTCTAGGTCTCTGGACATTTACTGAAGCTGGCATGCACAATATAGTCTGTTGTGCAAACTGTAGTTGATGTGAACTTGGAGGTGACAGGGTTCATATAATACACAGAGAGCTGGAGGTGCATAGGAGCCAACAGGAACTGTTTTGACTTGGTAGCTGGTTTAAGAATGCTCTATAACTAGAAGATCACAGTGATGATACCAGCAACAACCAATGGGTCATGCTTTTGGCTGCCATTGAACTACAGAACATCAGTGCATTTAGTACAGCCATATTTGAAGGAATCATTACACTATAATGTGGTGCTACATGCTGCTAAAACAATAAAAATCCATTACAGATCCAGACGCCCACACAGACAGGGCTGACAGGGATAATCACAGTTGTCAGTGTACAGTGCTACCTTGCAAATGTGTTTAAGAATATGCTTGGGGAGAAAATTCTCCCCAGTTTGTAGCAAATTGGAGGCAATTGCAACTCAGTCTAAGTGCCAAAAATTCCCAGTGTGCTGTCGGGCTTTCTCACGCCTGGGGTGATGTTTTCTGTGAAACAACTTTGTGCGAGGTCCTATTGTGAAACACTACAGCTGAGTTCATGGCTGCAGACACACCAACACTGGCATCACACACACAAAAGACATTTTCAGTAGATGAAATTTCACTTTGTACAAATTTTTGTTGGCAGCTTCATTTGCAATATGTGCTTTTAACTCTGAGTTGGAGAAGAGAAGAGAAGAGAAGAGAAGAGAAGAGAAGAGAAGAGAAGAGAAGAGAAGACATACACCACCACTGTCATTCCAGTCATGACCATGGGCCACCAGCCACAAAACATGGTAAGCCAGGGAGACCACACACAGACACGAGCACTACAGAAACAAGCAGTGCTTTACATACATAAACAGGCAAAAAGTCTATCCAATCTATCGCTCTTACATGCTCATTCACACACATTCCTGTCATCCATACCGGCCACAGCGGACACACTACAGTAGAAGCAGCGCAATGCACTGTGCTGTGCATGACTGTAATCACTTTTTCACACACCTTTCCATACAAATGCACATGTTAACGTGTGCATCCACTGTATGAATGCATATGTAAGAACAGAACAGAATTGCTCACCCTACAAACATGAGTCAGACGAGTACAGCACCTATGCCAGGTTACACACAAGCCTGAAAAAACAGACATCTGAGTGCACTTCAAGCTACAGCAAATCCATAATGCGGAGCTGTGAACCGGATCACAGCACAGCCAACACTTGGGGCACACGGACTCACAACCACTCTCCTTACCTGAAACACTGCGGTGGCCATCCTGTCTCAGCCTGCGTGTGTGCGAGTGTGTGTGTCGTTCTCTCTGTCACTCTTTGGTTCTCTCTGTGCTTTAGTGCTGCATCGTCCTCTCCCTGCTCCCCCTCCGTGCAGCAGAGAAGCTTTCCTCTGTGCTCCGACCAGATGGCTAAGGCTAAAAAATCCACTCACTGTTACCTCGGTGCAGCGCGGAGTGGAGCTGGAGGAGTGTACAAGTGTGTGTGTCGGAGAGACTTTGTGTGTGTGTGTGTGTGTGTGTGTGTGTGTGTGTGTGTGTGTGTGTGTGTGTGTGTGTTCAGGCTCCAGGCTAATAGGTCTGGCTGGAGTCTCACTCCTCCTCCGAAAATGAGCATAAAAATGTCTAAAGAGTCTTTATGTGAGCGCTTAACATCCCACAACTGGAAACGGCGCAGTGCAGCACTCGGCGCTGAATAAGCAGGCAAAGTGGCCACGAGCTACAGTCGTTTCCCTTTATTTCTCCTCCCTCTTCAGCTCAGTCCGTTTTCACCTCCTCCTCCCAAACGCCGAGACACATGAGTAACGAGAGAGGAGAGAAATTATTGGAGTGAATTTCCCAGGGAGATCAGTGGGAAACAAAAGCACGGCTCTTTTCTGTCTCTGTCTCACTGTCTTCCTCTCTCTCTTTCACACATACACACACTCCATCCTCGCGAGCTCATTCTTCATTCTCTCCTTGTTATCAGCTTCTCAAGTTACAGGTTAAATATGAGTCGCACCCCCCCCCCCCCCTTCCACCCGCCTTTTCTCTCTCTTTCTCTGACTTTCTCTCTCACACACAAACACGCACACACACTAATACTCACACACTCACTCTACAGCTGCAACGAGAGAGAAAGCCCCATGAATGAGTCCATTGAATTCACAGCAACTCCAAAGTCAAACAGTGTCAACAGCAGCGTGGAGATACATACTTATCAGTCAGCAGCTCAGTGTGTCTTTCAGCTCACAACGCCAATGAATCGCCTGTGAGTTAACAACTCTAGCTTAATATGCTGATAATATGCTTGTGAATTTAAGATTAAGAACTGGAAACATGTACAACATTGTAGAGTACAGTATGAGACAATACGGACGTTAAAGACGACCGCTGATGGCTGTTTAATTACTGTCCCTTTAATGAGGTCCCATGGATTAATTAAGGAAAAACAATATATATGAATTACATTTTACCTACAATAAAATGTTCCTTTAAATTTCTGTTTATCCTTTATGCACAAACAAAGTGATCATTCTGACGGATGACACAAATCAACATAAAATGCTTCACTTTCTAACAGTGCAGAATTTTTTCCACAACATACCTGTAGTTATCCTGTGCATGATATATATATATAATGCCAATGAGACACATACCATTGTGGACAGATTATCTGCTGTGGCAAATCCCTGACAGGGAGCAGTTGAAAAAGGAAGTAGTTGAAAAGTTACAAGCTCAAGTTTTTTTTTTCTTTAGGAGGCTGCTTTGTTCAGTAATGCTACAAGTGCCTACTCTTGCTGGGAATAACTCTAATGACATTAGCATAAAAAGTTGGACTTGCACACACGGTGGTAATACAACAACAACATTACAGGAAGGATATCACATGTGCTTCTTCTGAGGCACTAACACCAGCATTAAATGCCCTGATGACAGTTTGACAGGCTGCTGGTTGTCAGGACGAGTTTGAGAGGGGAGAGAGAAGTACAGCAGTGAGGTATTTTATTTCTTGAGGAATAATAAATAAATAAATACTGGACTTATTTTTTACAACTGTGGTACCTGATACTGTATGGGCTCAAATGTGAAAGGCACTCAACTGTACGTCTCACCCTCCCCTTCCAAGCACGTAGGAGAACCTACAGTGGCTGCAAGTTTGGTTTGTTGTTTTAGAACTATTAATACATTAATATGGGTCTGTAATATGAAATATATTAACATTGACCCAATAAATATAACCACAGATTAGCAATTTGCCCTCTTATGTAAAATGAAATTGTTCCAATTTTATTGGAAGTGTATTTTGTGCACTGTGGATCTCATGCTTTTGTGCAGGGTTAATGTCCCTTGTGGACATTCTGTTTCTGATCGGTTAGGTATCATGTATCAAACCAGTATTGTTTCAGTCTCAAGGATTGTTTTGGTATAGACTATTGTGATACTAAACTTGATTCTGGTTTCGAAGTCAAAGTTGTGCTATCATGACAACACTAGTGACCTCCATGAAGGGGACCTGTGCCCTCTGTTGATATAAAGGGTTCAATCTAAAATAAAGACAGTGATTCTTAATTTCAGGTGATTATACACTAAAGAAAACATACTTATGAATATTATATACAACGTCTGCCATTAGATCCCCTAAATCTTATACACTGGTCCTTTAAAATAAGGTAAGCACTCTGGTATTTTAATTATTGGCATTTCCACAACCTCCCCAGCTATTATCCAGTAGCAGACAAAGGGACATTACTGAAGAATGTTTGGTACAAATCTGTAGCACATTAAGTATAATGCGGCAGCGTGGAATGGCCACTGACTTTGATGTTGCTTGGAAGTAATTACATGGAAGGCGGCTCTGAAAGTAACACCTTTAGCTGAAGCTGTGTTCACCAGATGTTAGCTCAGAAAGCATTATTTAATTCGCTATTAATGACAAGGGCTTAGGAAGGAAGGGAGGAGACATGTGGTTTACAGTAACAAAACAACACGCTTGTTTATGTGAGATGTACACCTTTAATGTAGGAACCAGGCTGATCTGCTAGGATGTGGGAATTCCCCTTATTTTTTTTGGTGTCTAAGTTTGTCCATGTTGGTGTGAGTTACTGTACTCAATGCAATGCAATTATGCATAGCGATAGTTACATGTCTGTGTGGTAGGAAGGGCAAAGCATGGGAAAGTTACCCGCTTGTCTTTGAGGCTAATATGTTCCCCCCAAGTCTGCTTGCTTTCCTGGGTCCTGGCTTTTATTATCGTCATGGTCCAGAGATTGCTGTCTGTAATCACACCAACATTGCAAAAGACAAACATTTGACTGCCATTACATATTTTTTCCTTTTAGAGCCGATCTTTATAGAAGCCCCTGAGAGGCAATTGCAAAAAAAAATAAATCTGTCTTTTCATTTTTCTAAGCCTGGTCAAAATGGTCTTCTCTCCTGAGAAGAACACGCGATAAAAAGCTTTTTTTAAAGTGTTTGTTGTTTTAATATTCATTTCGGCCACAAGAGGCCTAAGTGCTCCACTACCCCATATTCTAAAAATGACTAAAGGCATTCACAGTTTCTTCCAAGTGAGCCAAGGTCACATTACCTGAATATTTTTGGCCATAAATCATTTTGACAGATTTAAACACTAAAGGTGATTTATCGCAACAACTGATTGGGTCAATTGTGTCAAGGAAGTGTTGTCAGCACACCTCCACTGTCAGGATGAATGCATTAATGCATGACTGATAATGAATGCATATGTCTATTAAAATTACCGTTAAAAAAAGATCATTAAAATGACAAGTAAAAATAGAATTTTTATAATTGCATTTTAATTTCTCCATGCACCCTAAACACAAGGTATATATATGCAAACAACATGAACATGAATGCGTTTAGTCCTATTTAGAACATGAGGTAGTGATGCACTCTAACCCCTTGTGCCCAAAATGACTATTACAACAACAACATGAAAAATCTTCCACCTGTTTTCACAGATATAAAAGAAATTAAGAAACTTAGTAATATTATGATGGTGAAGCCTTTTTTTCGCTTGTTCTACAATAATAAACCCAGGCAAGAAACATTCAAACATGGTGGCTCTTCCAGAAATGTTGAGCAATAACCAAACAGGAACAGATCAAGAGATCAATGCAGAGAAGGGAAGACAGAAGAAGAAACAACAAGTAGTCAGACAGAGGAAGAGTTCAAATGAAAGATAAACAGAGAATAAGACAGAAAGTAAAAGGGAGGACACAGAGAGGGCTGTCTGGGAGAGGTCCAATTTCATGAGTCTGACTCAGGCTTTCCCAAGAAACAGCAGAGTCGAGCAGATCGCTGTCCCCCAGCGCCCCGTGGAACGTTTCACCAACGCCCATGCAGCGTACATGGATTTTTCTCCTGGATGGTCGCGATTAAATCAGCAGGAGCTCAGACACAGTGGAAGCAGGCATGAGACAGAAAAGTTGTCACTTTGAATCAAAAGACAGCTTGGAGATATATGGGGTGGGGAACTTGAGCAAAAAAAAAGTCTCAGAACTCTTACAGCATGTAATGAGGATGTGTCCTCCAGTGAGGCATTTCACTCACAGCTGTTGTAGCTTTCAGGAAAGCTTAGTGATGCCGGAAAGAAAGGTGCATGCTCAGCAACTGTTCCTCAAAAACAAAATAAAGCTTTAAAACAAGTTTTATACGGCAATTAAATTAAATTGTACATAATTTATGCAACTGTAGGTTCTACGAAGTTATTCCCCTCACCTTTTCCTTCCATCTCCGTCCTTCTTGTGTGCACTTGGCCCGTTGTTGACATTCTTTCCAGCAGCTCTTGATTACTCCATCATGTTAAAGGCTGGGCGTTCCTGTTTGTTTTCTCTGCTGTATCTATGCACATGTTGCTACCATGCTCTTACTAAATACATGGCCATAAGCCACCACTCATTGTGTAATCCATTCACTCACGCACTGGGACAATAAGAGCTGACAGATTGTTTTTGGGTTTCATGAAGATCATCAGATCAGGAAACACTGCTTTGCTTCTCGCAGCCAGAATTGTTAAACTCATATTTGAGCTTAACAAAACAACATCATCTTTTCTTTAGAAGGTCGTTACAGCTGCACTTTTTATTTTTTTATGTTAAAGGGAAAATTTGGCACATTTTATGTGAATGTCCAGTCAGTGTTGATGGTACATATAGGCAATTGAAGCATTAAATTCCTCATTGTGGGCTATATTGACTAAAAAAGCTGAGTTCTCCTGCTGCAAATCTCTGGATGTTCTTCTTCCTGCGTCCAGTGATGTCGCAGTGATGTCACTGGTGTTACAAAAGAACTATTGGCTATTTCAGCTACAATCTCTAGTCTCCTCCTCCGAGTAGCCACGGGGCATGCTAGATGAGTATTTTTGTCACATATCACTGTGTTTTACCCACTAAGTCATAGACGATAGTAATAGCTATGCTAGGCTAGGGTGGTGATAGTTAGCAATATGGGTCTGGGTATCTGAAGTTTGCACGCAATTCTTGGTGCATGTATGCAAGAGAACAGTAACTTGACACAACAGATGGTTTGATAGACATCACCATCTGGGAAGTCGACCTTAGAAACTTCTTGGAAAAGGACAGGCCCTTTAAAAAAAACACACCGTCTATCACATCTAACATGGGCTAATTTCAACCAATCAGATCAATGCTTCCATGGATGTTTCCTGCTGTCGTCACACCTAAGACCATGCCCACAGCTGCCAGTAGTCCCTACTAGAAAGCATTTATATGAAAATTACTCCAAAAAAAACAAAAAAACATCTATGGAGCATTTTTGCATTGTTCTGCTCAATGTTTTGGTTTCACAGTCTGCAGCTTTACTGGTTTGGTTAATTTTCACCAATCTCATCAATTTTTTTTAGTTCAAATTAATGCTGAATGTTCACAGAATAAGTAAGTGTCTGTTTCTAAGAATTCATCAATAATATTTTAGAAGGAGTAGATGTTTAGAATGGTCACATTGTGCAGTCACTGAACTCCAGCTCCACAATGTGTATTCTCAGAGCAAATTTACTTTCAGGGTAACAGGCTTAGCTTTACAGTTTGCAAAGTTATTAACAGCTGATCAACTTGCAGTGTAGGACTTGTTGTCACTCGTAATTGTAAAGTATAATGCTGCCCTAATCTTGTGCTTATGTAGGTTGAGTGTCTGTGCAGCCTGCAGGCAACCTGCCTGAGCTTAAGTCTGGGAAGGAAGGGGTGGAGGAAAACAAATCACTTCAACTGTTCATTATGCATTTAATAGGGATTCAACTTATTCAATATACCATTTATGGCTCTGGTGCTCATTTCTGAATACTATATTTCTCCTTTAAATTTGTCTTTTCTTTCTCCCTACATCACTTTAACCATCTCTAAATATAACTCATTTGACTGCAGATATTTAGATCCAGTGAGGCATTTTCACCCATACAGTATGAAACAAATTTAAAGTCCTGATGGAATTAAAATCAGAAACACAATTTCTAATTGAGTAAAAGCTTTTAAATTAGAGGCCATATGATTTACAACATGCTCATGTTGTTGTCGTGTTCCCGCAAATGCTCGCTGTCATAAGAAAGAGGGCAGAGGAGCGAGCATGTGTTCTGTCCTGTGACTGCTAATTCACTTAGCCTCAGTTAGCCAGCTCTGCAATTGATCACACTAGAAGCTGCTTACTTGAAAATACAGTACACACAGTTACCATGGCAAAGACCAAAGGGAATATTGTGATTATCATCCCAGCCCCATCCATTCATGTTTGTCCCCAGTCTGTCGCAGCCATATGACTTCGACATTACTTAATGTAGGCTTTCTTTAAAGGGGCTACTCCCCCTCCCACTGCTCCCCTTCCTACTGTAACTCCCATTTCTCACTATGCACAGAGCCACCGCCACCACATGGAAAAGGAAGGAAGTTGTTAATGTTGTTACTAGGATTCAATACCAGGCTGACCTCTCTGAAACTTCACTTGGGGTATTGTTATGCATCCTGCACTCACAGTCAAAGAACAATGTGTTGCCTCTTTCTGTTAATGGCAACTTTATCTCACTCTCTGGTGTAAATTATCTACGAGGAAGTCTGGGCTGTGAATATATTTATGTCCAAAAATCTACACATTAGACAAGTAGTAAATGTAAACAAACTTTAACTTTAAAAAGTACATGTCATCAAGTCTTACAAAGGTCTGAGGAATAAAGTCTGAGAGGAGCTGCATGACCACTGCACAGACATGAAAGTTAAAACACTTACAGTCCCTCTGCTATTGTCAGCAAAAAACTGAAATTTGTCATGCCTGGTCTCAACAGGGCTAAACCTATAGAACTATAAAATCTATATGATCTTGAAAAAGCTTTGCTGGAGCTTTGCAGCGGTGACACAGCTTCCAAAGCTTCCAATTAATGCCGGTGTGATAAATCAACCCTTTAGCAACGTGGAATCTAAAGGACGTCGGTGGAATAGAGGATGAGGTTAACCATGCCAAAAGATCTTGACAGCTGCTGCTGAAGGAAAAGGCCATATGAGACAGAATGGAGTGTGAGGACCAAATGATTTCCTGGGTCCAATGCTGTGAAAGTCCTAATAAAAACTATAAGTTTAAAGTAGCAGTTTGGGTCAGTAATCCATCAACTGACAACAACAGAAAATCAATCAATAACAAGTGAAAGAGGCTACAGCCATGCTACAACTCTGTAACGCCCAGGATGCACCACTTTGGTCAAACATCCAATAGTCATTCAACAGGCATCAAGACAGTTCACTCAAAACCAAGGAATCACCAAAGTCATTAGGGTTCATTCTCTCGGGGACCATAAAATTTCATGGTGATACATTCAGCACTTGTTAAGGTACTTCAGCCTGGACAAAACTGACCAGATCAACTGACCAACTGACTAGACTGACCTTGCCATCCCTAGAGTCACACTGCTGGCATGCAACATTGTCTGGCTCTGGTTTCTCAAATGTGAGGATATGCAGCTTTTTTTCTCTTTTACATCATTGTAAATTGATTGAAACTTTAGGTTACTGGATTACTGATCATAGAAAAACAGCAGTTTCAAGTAGAACCCCACTGATACATTGCGCAGCCAATGTTACCAGCTGATAATGGCCCATGGTCTTTTTAAAGACCGGTTCCTTGTGACTAAACAGTTACTGCAACCTTACACAAGTCATGCTCAACAGGTGAAGGAAGGCCAGCTGCAAACCCGATGTTCTCTCACAAAAATGCCCCTCACATGTGTGGAAGCAGGTGTTTGGACGTGTCAAAGACTTGGAGGCAATAAATAGTAAAAGATAGATGGTCTGCCTTATCCTCAGCCACACGGCAGGAGGACTTTTAATCTCCAGATGATTGCTCAGAAATGTTAAAAATGTTGGGGAGTGGTTGCCACTGACAGAATGCCTGCTTATTTAAACACAGGAACATCAAGGTAAGAAGAAGGTAAAGGCAATCAATCACAAATGCACAGGTGTATCTACCGCTAGCAAACACAAATTATTAATTTGAGTGATTTGAATATCATCAAAATCTACTGTCTAACTTCCTCATTAAAGTCTATTCTAAGAAACAGTGGTATTAAGCACTGGTGGCCTCAAGGGATGGGGGGCAATTGTAGCAAGTGTGCTCACATTTATGCACCTATGATAGATGAAATATGGTAAAGTGCCCTCTAGAGTGCCCGTCCCAGTGGACAAAATGTGATAAAGTGCCCTCCAGAGTGCCCTTCCAGTCAACAAAACAGGATAAAGTGCCCTCTAAAGCAGGGCTATTCAACTTCAATACCAAGTGGGCCGAATAGGAAAATCACTGGGGGTTCGTGGGCCACACAGAATATTTGTCAACTAATGGATAAAAATAACTCTTATGTTAGTAGATATATACATGAAATAAACTAGTGACACATATTCCTTTTCTTTCACTTTAATGCTTTTACATATGGAGCTTTTTAACCAAGGTCCCTAACCCTCTATAAATAAAACAAGCCATGATTTGTCTTGTAGTGCCTCTTCACATTGTATTCTTTCATGACAGATATACATTCATTGCACAGTAAACAGACCGGTTTATTACTCGTCGCAGCAGGTAAAGTAAATAAATATTTGTCCGTCCACTCGCCCTGGAACTGCCGATTTTCAAAATCAACTTTCCGTCTCTTGGGTTTTGAGAGCGACATGTTGTAACACGACGTTAGCTTAGCTAACCAAACCTTACCTCTCTCATCCGCGAGCCCTGAGTGCAAGTGCAGAGCAAGCGTGGCAGCCAATTACAGCACACCCCTGCTCAGCATATAGGTGCATGGTGTGACATAACATTGATGTAGAGCTATCCAAGTCAGATCAGAACCGTTGAGCCTGAATGGCTCGGGTAAGCTCAGAGATGTAGGCTACTGTATTTTCCGCACTATAAGGCGCACCTAAAAGCCTTTAATTTTCTCAAAAACCGACAGTGCACCTTATAATCCGATGCGCCTAATATATGGATCAATATTGGTTAATTATGGCTACCGTAGTCAGGGGGCGTCGCTGAAGTAACAGCGGTAAAAACGGTAAAGGGGAATTCCAGTCCCACACCACTTGTGTGTGTATAAAGACCCCAAAATGGCACCTTTCAAGAGACACGCTTACGACGCAGAGTTCAAACTCAAGGCTATCAGTCACGCAGAAGAACATGGGAACAGAGCAGCAGCAAGAGAATTCAACAACTGACTGACTTATCTGACTGTTTTGTTGACATTCCCTTTAGCGCAGCTCCATCTAGTGGATGCATAACGCAACCCCAGCCACTACAGTAGTTTCTATTCTATGCGCCTTATAATGCGGTGCGCCCTATATATGAAAACAGTTTTAAAATAGGCCATTCATTGAAGGTGCACCTTATAATCCGATGCGCCTTATAGTGCAGAAAATACAGTACCTTTATTTTATTTTATCACATGTATGACACACATGTAATCGTGATTTACCGGCAGTCTTGCGGGCCATAGAAAAATTCAAAAGGGCCGTATCTGGCCCGGGGGCCGCTAGTTGAATAGGTCTGCTCTAAAGTGTCCCTCCAGGGGACCAAATGTGAAAGGCTCCCTAGAGTTCTCTCCCAGTCAACAAAACATGATATAGTGGCCTTAGGAGTGTCCTTTCAGTGGGCAAAATGTAATAAAGTGTCTTCTAGAGTGCCCTTCCAGTGAACAAATGAGATAAGTGCATCAATACTTTCGGTGCTCTGGTGTGCCGCTGCACACAGCTTCTGCCCTTTTTATTTTTTTTCCCCCTGTCTCTCAAACAACTTAAGTCCACCACTGTCATTAAGACTGTTAAGACCAAGTTTAGCTATACAAAAGAGCAAAGCAGTTTGTCACTTGGCAAATATGAAGAGCAAAATGAGGACATATCCATCGGCAAGCAGCTAGCAACAAAGCTCTAACTGAAACATGTTGTCCTCAATGACAGGAACTACAGGGCTCACAAATAACAAATCTGAAATAACAAAAACACACATATGATGGAAGTCAGCCAGCACACAGAAACATGTGATTGTGCTCCAGACATCGAAAACATGCATTCTGAGAATTTCAGGGGGTGGTAAAAATGAAAACAAGTGCTTCATCATTTTGAAGCGGAGAATGAAAAGCTCATGCAGTGAGAGTGTGTTCATGTTCTTACACTTTGCTTTCTCAGACCTCCTTCCTCATTAATGCTGGAACATGGTAGTTTCCTTCTCAAAACACACTTGACAGGCAACCAAGGATCAGTGAAACCCAATATGTTGTACTCAGCACCTCAGCTTATTCCTGACTTTAAGTGTTACCAACCCATTAGACCCTGACCCGTGGATCAGTGGGGCTGATGTAGTAGATAGTTGTAGTTTAGATTTAAATTTTTTAAGTTTAGGCTGCATTTTTGCATATTTCCTCCTAATCTCAATTTGAAGGACCAGTGTGTAGGATTTAGTGGCACATAGCAGTGTGGCTGTAGATTGCAGTAGATTGAGTCCTGCATCCTTTTGGGGTTTATTTCAAAATAATGACCTGCTTACTGTACATTATCCCTTACATAATAACATTCAAAATCTAAAATTATATCTATTTTTATATCACAAAATCAACATTTCGATATATTGCCCAGCCATATTAGACATAAAACAAAAAAGTTAAAGTTACTGTTATATTTTTTGTTATGCTAAAAATGGCCGATATGTTTTTGTTACGTTTTTCTTAACTCTCAATCACTCAGTCAGGATCTATAATCCACATTTGTCCAGAAAATGGGAAGTGTTGTTTGTCAAGGTCACATGATCAAAAGTGTCACAGTTAGTTACTTCATGTGCAATTCTACACTTTAAATCAATTTTTAAAAATAACATACAACAATAAGGGTTGACTCAAATAAAAGGAGTGACAACTGAGCAAAACAAAAGCCTAGGGTTCAATGAACAAAACAGTGTAGCTGCTGTAGACTAGTGGTTCTCAAATGGTGGTCCAGGGACCTCCACTGGTCCATAGCACACCCAATTCAACCAATCCTTTTAAATTCTGTACAGCCTTTGATTTTGTCCAACACTGTAGCCTCCCACGAGTTACACCAATCAGTCCCCTGCAAAAACATTATACATGCACATCTTAATGAACCAACTCAATGTTTTATTATTTACTGTTTTTTACTACTTTTTTTCTAGTTTAACCTTCAAAAAGATTTTGCTTCTTGTGGAATTCACCTCCAGATGCACTTCTTCATTTACACTCAGAACATCCAGAACACAGTGCAGTTTTATTCTCTCTGGAATAAGATGCCTTTGATTTTTAATGAACTGTATAAAAAAATACAATTTGTGCAACATGATCTTGCACCAGCAAATTCAATGCAAAATACCCCTAATAAAATTACAACATACATCACAATTTTTTACAAGGCTGCTGTGAAATGATGCATTTTAGGCCACATTCATTCATTCATCGTCTTCCGCTTATCCAGGACCGGGTCGCGGGGGCAGCAGTCTGAGCAGGGACACCCAGACTTCCCTCTCCCTGGACACCTTCTCCAGGTGTTCCGGAGGGACCCCAAGGTGTTCCCAGGCCAGCCGAGTGACATAGTCACTCCAGCGTGTCCTGGGTCTTCCCCGGGGCCTCCTCCCAGTGGGGCATGCCCGGAACACCTCCCCAGGGAGGCGCCCAGGAGGCATCCGATATAGATGCCCAAGCCACCTCAGCTGACTCCTCTCGACGTGGAGGAGCAGCGGCTCTACTCCTCCCTCCTCCCTCCCTCCTTCGCCTTTCGGCTCAGCTCCTTCTTTCCCACGACAGACTGGTGCAATGCCGCCGCACCAATCCATCTGTCAATCTCGCGTTCCATCCTCCCCTCACTCGTAAACAAGACCCCAAGATACTTGAACTCCCCCACTTGAGGCAGGGCCTCTCCTCCGACCCAGAGGGAGCAAGCCACCTTTTTCTGGTCGAGAACCATGGCTTCGGACTTGGAGGTGCTGATTCTCATCCCAGCCACTTCACACTTGGCTGCAAACTGCCCCAGCACAAGCTGAAGGTCCTGGTTCGAAGGAGCCAACAGGACAACATCATCTGCAAAAAGCAGAGATGAAATCCTGTGGTCCCCGAACTGGACTCCCTCCGGCCCCTGACTGCGCCTAGAAATTATTTCCATAAAAATAATGAACAGAACCGGTGACAAAGGGCAGCCCTGCCGGAGTCCAACATGCACCGGGAACAGGTCTGACTTACTGCCAGCAATGCGAACCAAGCTCCTGCTCCGGTCATACAGAGACCGTACGGCCCTTAGCAGAGGGCCCCGAACTCCATACTCCCAAAGCACCTCCCACAGAATGCCACGAGGGACACGGTCGAATGCCTTCCACAAAACACATGTGGACTGGTTGGGCAAACTCCCATGAATCCTCAAGCACCCTGCGGAGGGTATAGACCTGGTCCAGTGGTCCACGACCAGGACGAAAACCACATTGTTCCTCCTGGATCCAAGGTTCGACTATCGGCTGAATTCTCCTCTCCAGTACCCTGGAATAGACTTTATCAGGGAGGCTGAAGAGTGTGATCCCCCTGTAGTTGGAGCACACCCTCCGGTCCCCCTTCTTAAATAGAGGGACCACCACCCCGGTCTGTCAGTCCAGAGGCACTGACCCCAACTGCCACACGATGTTGCAGAGGTGTGTCAACCAAGACAGCCCTACAACATCCAAAGACTTGAGGTACTCAGGGCGGATCTCATCCACCCCTGGTGCCTTGCCACTGAGGAGCTTCTGAACTACCTCAGTGACTTCAGCTTGGGTGATGAATGAGTCAACCTCTGGGTCCCCAGCCTCTGCTTTCTCTACGGAAGGTGTGTCAGTGGGATTGAGGAGATCCTCGAAGTATTCCTTCCACCATCCAACAATATCCCCAGTCGAAGTCAACAGCTCCCCACCACCACTGTAAAACAGTGTTGGCAGGGTACTGCTTCCCCCCTCTGAGGCGCCGGACGGTTTGCCAGAATTTCCTCGAGGCCGACCGATAGTCCTCCTCCATGGCGTCCCTGAACTTTTCCCATACACGAGTTTTTGCTTCCACAACCACACGGACCGCAGCGCGCTTGGCCTGCCAGTACCCATCGGCTGCCTCAGGAGTCCCACGAGCCAACCAAGTTCGATAAGACTCCTTCTTCAGCCTGACGGCATCCCTTACCTCTGGTGTCCACCACCGGGTTCGGAGATTGCTGCCGCGACAGGCACCAGAGACCTTACGGCCACACAATCAGAAAAAAACAGCAAAATCCTGGAGGGACTGGCTATTATACTATACAGTACACTGTATGTCTTCGACTGAAATTAGCGTGAGGAGATCGAGAGCTCTTAAGTAGTGTAAGGTTTTACCTTTCCTTAATGCTCTCACAGCAGTATTATAGTGGGAAAGTCCCAGATATGCCACTGTGTTTTTTTTATATAAATTGGTTACATTTGAGCAAAGGAAGAAGACGTGTGAAAGAATCATGGAGAGATAAAGGCATTCACAACCTATGTGCAAGAATTTGGAAAAACTGACCTTGAAATCCTTCTTGTCCCAACTTCCAGGTTGATCTAATACACTCCTGTCATCACCCAGGAGTGAAATCTTACTGACAAGTTTCAAGGTATTTTTCACAGCCAGTTGTGAGCACACACACACACACACACACACACACACACACACACACAGGTCTGACCATTTGTCTGCAGTTGCCAGGTTAAATGGGCCACATATTAGTCTTATCTGGAGACAGAGATTTATAACTGTAGTGTGTACTTGTGTGCTGTCCCAGCTAAGAGTTATTATCAGGAGTTTAAATTCTTCACATGTAAGATCATATATGAGTGACAGTACATTGAAAAGAGCTTTATCTGATATTTTTTAAAATAAATAATTCATAAAAATGTACCCAACAGTCTCTCAGGCCTGACTGAGGGCAGATAGTGATCAAGCTTGACCCTGTCTTGGTCACTCCCTTGTTTTTCATCTCAGGCTTGTTAGCAAATTGCTTCCTGCCAGAGCTATGACATTTTGAGTTGAAATGTTTACAAAAGGAAATGCTGCTGTGATTTTTGGAGATGGAAAGTATCAGTTTTGTATATATAGCTGCTGGGAGTGTGTTCTGGGCTCCTTGATTGTCTCCTCCCACAAATCTGACCTCTGACTTGCTGAAATTCAAATGGTATCAACAAGTATGTAACATATGCCATCACACATCACACTTTATTATTCATTAGGAGCATTAAACACTGAATCGGTTGTTGTGAACACAGAGGACAAAGGACATCAGCACCAGCACCGTATACTTTGCCTACATATTCATCCTCAATAAGTCCTGTTCACACACGAGTCTTACTGAGGATTTCATGCATAAATAAATTATGTATGACTTATCCATTTGGTGAATCACATTCACACTGACTGGTATTAAGTTGTCTCAAAATATTAAACTGGACTATCTTTGATTAATGTGCTTCACACACAAATCACAGCAGATCTACAGTGGGCACAAATCAATAATAAGTGGTTAGAGACTCTTTGTGGCACTATAATCACAGCCCAAAAATGCAACTTTGGAAGGGCCATTCCCCTCATGCCATAAGTGGTTTTGTCTTAAAACTGGACACAAAAGTATAGCTCAATGTGCTTTACAAAAACATACCCTGGACCATAAAATGTGCATGATGGATTTTATGCTAAGAAGCCTAAAGTGAAAACAGGAAATGAGCAAAAGATTTAGACTGTATGACCACTAAATCGGGTACACAGCATTATGGGACTCACTCTGATGATCTTCGCAACTCAATATTTGACCAAGCATCATAGAACTCAGTGGTCAACTTCAGGCCATGTTCAGGTAAAGATGTACCAAAGCATTTTGAGGCTGACCTACATTGAGTGCTGGCAATGTTTCAAATGTGCACATGAAAACTCTGGGGGCAGAACTTCACCAGTGTCCATGTGCATGCTGTAGGGGCAAGTATTGACCAAATTTAAAGTGCCATATTCAGTGGCCATTTTGAATTTGCTCATAACCCTCAAGATGCCGTTGACCAATCCTGATGAATCTCACTGGACACATCCTGCACCATCTCCAGGAACATGTGAGCATCATAGGTTTACTGTCACTGTTTCTTTTGTATAAGATATAATACCCGACATCTCAATGCAGAGTTGCAGTGAACAGACAGGACAGATGCTGCTGTGTGCAGCGCATCTCTGTGAAGAGCGACTGATTTAAAAGCCGTCACATCGCCTTGAGTGAAATCCAGACCATAACTTTTTTCACTGATGTAACTCTGCTATCACCAAAGAAACAGATCATAAAACTTTGATGTTCATTGAAACTTTGGTGATATCAGCTGTCTTAACTTCTACACAGCTCCTCTCTGCTCACCAGTGCAGCTCTGTCTCACGACGTCTGTGACACAGTGTGTCTGCTGATTGATTGACTCATGACTCCTGACCAATCAGATGTGCTGTGCTGTAGGCGGGACATTGAACCAGACTACAGAGCGTAGTTGTGTATTATACTGTACAGTGTATAATGATCTAATATATGTATAGTATATACATAGTACAGCACTGTATAAGTTTGAAGTTTTTAATATTATTACCATTATCATTACTATTATCATTATTATTACCTTACATAACTATGGTGATAATTACAGACAGACAAAGATTAAAGACAAGTGCATTTTTAAAATAATTTAACCCTAATCCCACCACTATTTTCTTTTTTGTTGATCCAAAAAATGATCCAAACCCTGACTCAAAACTGTGATACGATCTGAACCGGGAGTTTTTTGATCCGGTTAGTGTGAAACCATTCAAATCTCCTGGCACTTTCAACAGTGAAAGTTACAATATTGCAATGCAAAGAAAAATAAGAGAGGTGGCGTGGGCTGGGCTTATCGTTCCAGCCATTTTGTTTGATAAGTTTCCACTTGAGGCCGGTCCTGCCCCCACCTCCCACCTCATACTTAGCCTGGCCTGTCTGCCCTGCACCCCTGGCATTTCCTGAGACTAAAAGAGGTATCGGGCTAAGCTGGCAAGTAGCACCCATTTCAATAATGGATACCAGATGAAGAGTATGTATATACATAGGTGTGCACACATACTGTATATGTGTGTGTTCTCATCCTCAAGTGTGCAAATCCTCCTGTAAACCTCTCACAGTAGTTGTACCTTTAAACACACAAAACACACAACCTTCTCTCTCTGACCACCCTTCCTCTGTTCTCCCTCCCACTTTCTTCTACGTACTCTGTGACTTTCCAAAACAAGATGAATCAAACGATGGCTCCATCCAGAGGTCTTTTATTTTTAGACACAGGGGTGATCTCCAAGACTCCAAGAAGAGTTTTGTCCAATATAAACACATTCTGGTACAAAGTGGAGTTGTTTAGACATTCTTAAGATTTTTTTTTTGCAAAACATAAACTCCCCAAACTCCACCCACCACGACATCTGCATGTATATACACTCACACACACAGAAGAGTAGCTGACTCCACTTAAAACATATATTTTCTCCCGATAAGCTCTGCGCCCGGTTGCAGTAAAGCACAATTTTTATCTAAGGATGCCTTAGGAAAAATGCATTCCATAAAAACTCTCAAAGGATTTCCTTAGAGATTAAAGTTTTTTTTTTCTCTATTTAATCACCCTACATACATGTCCTTAGCTACTTAAGTATTCCCTTTCGTTTTTCCAGAAGGTCCTCAGTGACCAATTTTCTCAGAACATGTTAAGGGACCTATAACAGTTCCTTAAAGTGATCATTTGTGGAACATAAGACAATGTAAAAATTTATGATGACTCAAGAAGAGGAGGAGACACCAAGACACATTTTTCAGAATAGGGAAAACTCATTAGATACTGTGAGAGTATAGATTTGATGTTAGTACCAGCAACTTTGAAGCTAGTTAGCAAAACATTAACTGTCTCATACTTTAATGAGCTTTTAGTGAAAGTCACCAGTTTTTGTCAAGGTTTTCTCCTTTCTTGCTGTCACAGTAATATTTTTATATTACAACATGAGAGCTCCCTAAAAAGCACAGCCTCTTGATCACCCCCTGGTGGCTGGCTGCAGTACCACTCCCCCAATGTCAATAGGATATGGGCAAAACTAAGACTTCAAAGTACAGGTTTCCCCAAACATGGTTTCTGTCATTTTAAGTAGTTTTTATCGTGGTGATGTATGTCCATGGGTTCATTTGTTCTGATCAGTAGCACTAGCAATTTTGTAGCTAGCTAGCCAAACATCGACAATGACACAATTGTCTCATATATTAACATGAGTTTTTAGTGAAACTCACAAGTTTTTATTGAAGTTTTCATTTTTCTTGCTGTCACAGTAAAATTTTCATATTTCGGTTGGTTTCACAGCAGATTTCTCACAGTGATTTCATCAGTGAAACTACTTCTTGCCACATGTTCTGCTTGTGTACTTGATATGGCTGCTGGTTAATTTGACTTTGGATTCTGTTCTTGTGTTTTCCATATTCTCTGAGAACATTCTCATCTTTTTCTTTTTGTTTCTCTTTGTTGTCCTTTTTGAAGGAGCTAGAAGTGTGTTAGCTAAGCTACTGACAATAATTCTGTCTGGTACAAATTGGAGAATGCTGAGTGGAGCGTAACCATGAGAACTGGAATCCACTTGTGTTGCATCACACCTTGTTCAAACTGCACTCAACATGAGCAAAATCAGCGTTCTCTATGAGAATGCCCTAACCGACAGTAAACTGCTGGCCTTATTGTATGTAATTTCCAGTAGGAAACACCTAAATATCACAATATAGAATGTGTGTTTTCTGTTTGAAAAGTACAAATTTGGGAGTAAGTTCTCACTCACCTTTTACTGGAGTAGTTGCATATCCAGTTTGATCTGAAGTGAAAAGCTGGCCGGTGTTGCAGGATGAGAAATTACCCTATTACATCTACCAGCCAGATAAATGTTAAAATTCACATTCATCATCGTCATTTCTTGTCCAAAATCCTAATCCAGTTCCTAATTTTCCACAGTGAAAGTGGTTTGACACTGGAGCGATCCTCCACCACTTTTTTCTCCCTGTGACTAAATAAAATATTTGGAGCTTGTATGATAATAATTATCTATTTTTTAAGCGATTCAAGATCCAGTCATCACTAAAGCTCTGATCAGACAGAGTGAGGCGTCCTTTCCAGTAGTTTTTGATGCAGACACTGAATCACAGCAGTCAGACAGAGACAGACAGATGGAGCAATGTGGCGTCTGATGCTCACATGCAGTTAGGACAAGGTGTTATGACAGTATCTGCCGTGAAAGTACTTAGACAAGAGGAAAACCTAAGAGGCTTCATGCAATGTTCCTAAAGTGAATCCCATAGCTTAGAGAAATATTTGCTTAGAGGACAAACTTAAGGTTGAAACTTAAGGCGGTTTATGCAACCAGGCACAGATAGTTTAGGAGCTTTTCTCATGTTCTTTTCCATGTAGAAACCAACGAACATCTGATGTGTCCATAAAAAAATTTGCAAATAATTTCCCATTTTGTTTGGAGTGTGTGATCTTTTACAAACACAATGGTTTAACTCTTACCTTGACTTCACATTTCTTGTGGCAGGCTATTCGGCACACTAGAAAAAAAAGACAGATAAAGAGAAAATGAAATTTTCTTCACAGTTCATAAAAATCTCCCAAACACAGTGGAGTAATCCAAACACACTGCGGTCCATGACATTGAGTAGTTGTCGAGGAGGTATGAAAAAGCAAGAGGTTCACTCAAATTCCACACAGTGTTTGTTCTATGGTCAAAGTCAAATATCATCTGCTGTTAGCAGGCATATTCTGCCCAATGTTAGCTTTGTACCCTTTGATCACCGGCCCCCTATCAAAGGGTTAATTCCTTATTCTGAAAGACTCTGAAAGATAAATTTTTAAAGATCTGATGTGTCTGTGTCTGGTTAACTCTAAGATTATGATCAATAGAGTGACTTTGCACTGAATATAGAACATGTAATAGTAAAATCAGTGATACACACTCAAAACTAATGTTTTGGTTTAATGAAAAAATTGAATTGTGGCAACTAATGAAATTAAGTTGAACCAAAAAAGTCAGGGGAATTAGTGTTTCCTCTACAATCAATATATTTCTAATTATAACTTACACAATAGTTAGTAGCATAAATACAAGTTTTTAAGTTGATTACTTATAAAATTATGTTTTTCCAATTAGTTTTTCCACATTATTTAGAGGATTTTTAAGTGTAATGTACTTAATTGCCATATAAGTTTTTCAGTAGACAATACTATATAAAATTAAGTTGTCCCAATGAGATTATGTTCAGGTCTTCTAACACACAGTCTGAACTGTCTGAAGTAAGTTCAGTGAGTAGGGAAGAGGACTTGAAATCCTGAACTCAAGATGGAGAAAAAATTCTCAAGCTAAGAAGCCACTTTCATTAAATTACTACAACTTGGATTTAGTCCTAAATCAATTAGTTATCAGTTATCAATCAGTTTAAATTAAACACAATAATAACATTATTATGTCAAAACAACTCACCAAAATAATGTTTACAACTTAAAAGGTTAAGCAAAATCAGTAAATTTGGATTTTGTCTTGTAACCATACATTTAATTAAGTGGTGTTAACAGGTCCCCTGAACTACTTTTTTGAGTGTAACTTTTCGGTTGAGTCAAATTACATTGGTTGTTTTCACCCAAAAAGGGGTTGGGGCATTACACAAGAGCAAAGTACCCACATGCATTGCTCTCATCCATGTTATGTGGGAGTCAAAGTTGAAAATCCCTAAAACTGTAACACACAATCAAACGATAAAAGACATTGTTCTACTATTGAATTTGAACACTTTTTTTTTTTGCAGCTTCCCTCCCACCCTCGACCCCCCTCTCTGGACTCCCGCTGGGTCTACAAATAAGGGTCAATAGGGGAGAGCACCTGGACCAGCGGCTCATAAATTGTCAGATCCCCTCAAAGGACAGAGAATGAAAACACAGCTCAGTGTGTGGAGGCGTAAGCTTTCCAAATAAAGGAGAAGACTGTATGCTTTTACTGGAACACGCTACACCTTATGTAATGAGTTATTCTTCCTGTCTCGAGCCACATTTTTCAAAGCAAGTGTAATATCTATTGTGATTAGTTGTTAAGTCATTGATATGAATTTGGGAGGTGGCCAGTCCTCACATTGTGTGAGAGTGTATGTTAACTATGTTATGTCATCACTCGTATGTTTTTTTAACCCTCTATCCCCTGTGATCTCTCTTGCCTCAGATATACAGCATGTTTCTTTGTTCTCTCTGATGCATGTTCCTTCACACACACAGTATATTTCTCAAACAAAGTCCTTAAACTAGTGTGTAGTGTATATAAATCCATCCTCCTAAACCACTGAACATTCTAGGACTGATACCGTCTGATTGGTTAGTTGATTGGTTAGTCCGACCAAGTTCTTATCTGATCAAACTGCAGGAATTTATTTACTTGGCAAGGCTGTGTAACTTTGATTAGTGCCCATTAGGCTGCAGGTAGAATCACTCAGTGCACTGTGGCTGATTTAATTAATCTAGGGATAACATGCAGTTTTTTGTGGGTAGAGTTTCAGTCAACCAAAGCTTTTTTTTTGGCTGACTACAGCCCTAGAACATTTAGCTCTACATGTGTTGTGTACATATGTTCAGACAGAAGTTTTGGCACAATCAGTTACAATGTGCTGTTGCCTAAACCTAACCAAAATGTGTTCATTAGCAAGTATTATCTTGAAAGTCTAACCAGGTGTTAAACGTGTTACTGCTAATTTGACCACAAAATGAGAACGTGTGTGCCGTTCACACCTGGGCAAATTAAAATGTGACAGTGTCGAAGTGGACCCGCTGGTTTATTTCTCGCTTCGAAAATACACACATATCCTGAGGATTTTAAGGGTGTGCTTCAGTGGTCAAAATTATGCAAATTATGTGATGCAAAAATTTGCTTTGCTTTCTGTCTGAGCACATTTCTATAATTCAGTTTGGGTTTGTTCACGTCTGCTGTAATAAGCATGACCATTTTAAGAACATTTGTAAAAAGATTTTAACACTAAAACTTACTCTGACTAACTGCCTGGGCAATATTTTTCAATAAAAATAGACAGTATCTGGATGAAAACTCAGACACAAACTAGTTTTGAGGAGTACCAGCTACCAACAGTGCTAGCACAACAAATCCATAAACAAAATTTATGACTAATTTTAAGAGTTTAACATAAACTTTATCATACATTGAAGGCAAAGTTGAGATCAGATCTTTCCAAGTCTCAGAGACAGCAGACTAACTGCTCTGATGAGCTAATTAGGTTTGCTAAATCATTAGTGACACTCATCTCTTTTTTGCCATGTTAATACAGCTAACTAATATTTTCAATAAATTTCTCTGCAATTCTATAGCTTCTTAGAAACTTGATATAGCCCTTACCCTGGTTTAGGGTCAAAGGTTAAGCATTCAGAGTAGCTCGAGGTTGAAATTTATCCAGCAGACCTTTCGATTTTTTTCCACAGGGACAGAATCCTTCATTTATTCAGAGGAGACGTGTATTTAGGTAACCTACAGCCATGTTTTACTTAATTGGCATGCCACTAGTAAAACTCTTCATTTACTGTTACCGGAACTACTGTATAATATCAGACATAAGACAAAATGATGTATGATAATATGATCATTTTGAATTAACTGTCAGCTGGTAGTCAAGCAGTGTTCTGTACTAAAAGTAGGGAAAGTGAGAAGCTTCCTCTTTAGAGCCAAATGTGTAATTACATCATGGTGCAGTTACTTTCTATTTAGGCACACACAGGACTATATTTGCACTTGGGGGGGTAACATTTGAGAGTCAGTTTGACTTCTTAATTAGAGACCTTCAAATGTGGGTGGCAGCATGAAATCCTACCGGGATACACATTTCCAAGGCTTTCAAAAGTATGCAGAGTTCCCAGAGTTGCCAGGGTCAAACTGAATGGAGTTCTTCAATACAACATGACCCATACAGTCCACACTTTAACACAAATAATAAAACACATTACATTATGGTCAGTTTAAACCAACATACTCTGAGATTAACATTTCACATGAATGATTAATTTCTGATCATCCAAAGGCGCTAAAGTATTTTCTCAACGCCCAAATGAGCATATAAGCTTTCCAATAGGCCTGCAACTTATGTTTCCATCGTAGTTTTCTGTCTTTTGTCCATCTTTTCTTTTTGGTTAAATGAGAAGTTGATTATTTAGACTGGGCTGCATCAACAAAGATACATTTCAAAGATAAAGATTAGCTAAATCCGGATTTAACATTAGCAGAGTTCGCAATTAAAAACATCATGAAGATGCATGCTCACCCAAAGGTAAATAAAAGTAAAAAAACAAAAAGTTAACCAAATGCTAGCAGTTTCAACTGAAAATGTATTAAGTTTCAACTGAAAATGTATTAACCAAAAATTAATTGATAGTATAGAAATGCCAGTAATTGTGCCTCATTTGACATTGTTTTGTCTGGTAGATCCATTTACTGAATAAGGAAAGGTAAACTTTTTTTTTTTAGAAAAAACAGAAAAAAGGAAAAATTGAGCATTTTGTACCTTATTAAGTATTAATTACTAATCAGTTAATCAATTGTTAGCCTTTTCTACCACTGGTTAGGGAAAATGCATAAATTTCACAACCCTATTTGCTAGCTAGCTTAAAAGTTAACAAAATGTTACACTGTATGCTAATTAGCTAACAGTTTACAAAACATGCAGCTACATTGTTGGCTAACAAGCTAAAAAGTTAGTTAGTTTTATTGGCTGAATCAATGGTGGAACATGACCAAATAATAGAAGATTATAAAATGGACAACAGCACAGTAAGGAAACAAAGAGACTGGCGGCCAGAAACTGGTAAGCAATTTAAACGGATCAACTCGTGAAGGAAAGATGAAATGCATCATAATGCTCAACTGGGTTGAGTTTGTCCCTTAACTTTATTTTTACTCGATCAGTCTCAAAAAGGCAGCCATTTTAAAAATGAAACCTCCTCAAGTGAAAGTTTAAAGTTAATGTTGAATCACATTTTAAGGTTTGGGTGAAACAGAAATGAATTTAAGGTTTAGAGTAAAAACGAAGCTGAGGGTTGAAGAAAGGTTTACGTTTAATTTAATTTTAAAGTTTGGTGCAACATAATTTACAGCTAAACCATGATTTAATTGGGTTTAAAAAGTAATCTTTGTTGTTGCAACACAGCCACATTTTATAAAATGTCACAAAATAGTTAAAGGAGCAATACGTAGCAACTGTGTGTGCAAAAATGAGTACAGCAGACCAAATAACAAGTTGGTGCCATAGACTATATAACCACATTAAATAGGTTACAATCCTGCAATGACAAGTCCTCCACTGCAAGTTGATCAGCTGTTTTTATAACTGTCACTTTTCTGTCAATGTAAGGTTAAGCCCATAGTCCTGAAAACACAAGCCCACTGCTCTGAAAATACACACTCTGGACTTTGAGTTCAGTGGCTGCCTGCCTTACACATCTCTGCAAGACCCCATAAACATCTTGGTCAATCTAACCATTATAAACATCAACTCCTTCTGAAAGATTATTAATTAAATGATTTCTCACAACTCATAAACACAACACATTTGGTGAACATTCAGCATTAAAGGACTCTGATTAACTTGAAAGGCAAACTAACACAGTTATTACAGCCCAGAATATAAATTTCAAAAGGAGACACCTTGGCTGTGGTGTTGATGTCAGAGGGGAGTATTTCAACTTAACATGTTTTCTTGATCTCTGATGACCTATTATGATTTATTACAGTAAATATATTACAGTTTTCTCCTTTGAATTTGAGCAATTTGAACTTTTCTTTCATTTCTGCTTAACTAAAACTAAATAAATAAATATTTATTATCAAAACTGCCAACAGACAAATTGTTTTGGCACTACTTTCACCTACAATAAAAATGTGAAAATTAACAAAATTGGAGTTTAAAGCAGAAAACTGTTTGATCTGCAAGGTTCTGATATTTCCCACCACAATTATGATTTGTTTTTGTTCAGTTCACAAGAGTGGAAGTCCTCTGAGGCTTGCACAAAGTATTTCTGACATACTAGATGTGACATAAGTCATGTGGAATGCTCCCATAGATGTGAAATTCAAACATACGTGGCTGTTTGCTTGATAAGCATAAAAGCCATGTGCGTGTCCATCAGGACAATGTCCAGTGCCGTTCCCAGCACGTGAGTCCCCAGTAAACAACACTCCTGGGCCACATGGGAAGAAGCAGGACTTCCATATTGGGTGTGAAAGCACTGAGCCCAGAGAAGCCGGGTTAGGCTTTACCTTGTTAGGAAGTTGGAGCTTTGGAGGATAAACAGAGCAGAAATATTTCTGGTGGAGGGAAGTAAGAAAGAGGGGGTGGAAAGCAGGGATGGAAGATGAGGAGAGGAAAGGAGATGCCAGAAGGGACGATGTCGGAGAGAAGACATCTACATGGAAAGGATGACTGAGGGTGCAACAACTGCTCACATCAGTCATTAAGCAAATGAGAGGATGTCAGGGATGGGAGGAGCTGGTTGAAATGCGGAGATGATGAGGAGCGTGAACACCAGTTGCTATCTGACTCGGGGTCTGTGGTATGCTGTACGACATCAGAGGGAGGGAAGAGGGGAAAAAATTATAGAGGAGGGGGGTGTGTGACTTCCCTTGGAATGAGTGTATACTCCCACAGGGCTGGGCTGGACCCCCTTACAAAACTGAGCACAATCAGAGGGCAGGGCTGCAGAGTCACACCCCCCCCCCCCACCCACCCTCACTCTCTCCATCCCTTTCCTTCGCCTCTTTCTGTTACTCTTTCGTGCACAGTCGCAAACACGTGGGCGCCAGCACATGTACATACAGCATACTGATATCCATTGTCACTGCTGTGTACAGACATACAAACTCTATGACCAAGGACACTTCATGTTTTTTTAATCCACACTCCAAATGATTTTCTCTCCTGTGTTTACGCTTTAAGAACAGATGAAAAAAGTTTTGCCAGGATCATTAAGTTTTTTTTCTTCATCTGTATGTTTTGTGCTAGTTTTTGTCAGGTCATGTTAACTGCTTGTTAACGCAAATATCTAATCAGCCAATCACATTACAGCAACTCAATGCATTTAGGCATGTCGACATGGTCAAGACAACCTGCTTAAGTTCAAATTGAGGATCAGAATGGGGAAGAAAGGTGATTTAAGTGAATTTGAATGTGGCATGGTTGTTCGTGCCAGACAGGCTGCTCTGAGTATTATAGAAACTGCTGATCTACTGGGATTTTAATGTACAACCATCTCTAGGGTTTACAGACAATGGTGCTAAAAAGAGAAAATATCCAGTGGGCGGCAGTTCTCTGGGCAGAAATGCCTTGTTGATGCTAGAGGTCAGAAGAGAATGGCCAGACTGGTTTGAGATAATACAAAGGCAACAGGAATTCAAATAACCACTTGTTACAACCAAGGAATGCAGAAGACCATCTCTGAACGCACAACACGTCAAACCTTGCCACTCCCGTTAGCTAAGAACAGGAAACTGAACAATAAAAGATTGGAAAAACGTTGCCTGGTCTGATGAGTTTCAAATTCTGCTGCGACATTCAGATGGTAAGGACAGAATTTGGACTAAACAACATGAAAGCATGGATCCATCCTGCCTTGTATCAACAGTTCTGGCTGCTGCTGGTGGTGTAATGGTGTGGGGAATATTTTCTTGGCACACTTTGGGCCCCTTCGTACCAACTGAGCATCATTTAAACACCACAGCCTGCCTGAGTATTGTGGCTGATTGTGTCCATCCCTTTATGACCACAGTGTACACATCTTCTGATGGCTACTTCCAGCAGATAACACACCATATCACAAAGCTCAAATCATCTCAAACTGATTTCTTGAACATGACAATGAGTTCACTGTCTTCCAGTGGCCTCTACAGTCACCAGATCTCAATCCAATAGAGAACCTTTGGGATGTGGTGGAACGGGAGATTTGCATTATGGATGTGTAGCCGACAAATCTGCAGAAACTGTGTGGTGCTGTCATGTCAATATAGACCAAAATCTCTGAGGAATTTCCAGCACCTTGTCAAATATGTGCCACAAAGAATTCACCTTTCATGTAATGTAGTACATCCTCTGAAACAGGCATCAGAGGTACTTATCTGTTTCACAGGAGTGACTGTAAACAGCTGATGACCTTTCAGGACTAAAGCTTTCTGCTGAACAGCTAGAAGGTTCATGTGCCTGCACACTCTCTCTAATACTCTGCTGTGCACTCTGTGTGCTCTCTGCAGTTTCTGTGTAGGATTAACCTTAGTGATTAGTGACACTCAGTCAACACCATCCATCAGTTGACTCATACAGGGGTGTCATCATTCAGCCCACACATCCTCCTCAGCTAAAGGCCCTGCCAGTGTTGGGTTTCTGTGGGTGAAGCCCCACCTTCATCCAGCTGCTCTGTCTCTCCTAACATGAGACACTCCTGAAAACAGTGCAGAATAAAACCTGAGTGAGAGTTCCCATGGAACCCATCTGTGTACGCTGTGTTATTTGTTTGCTTTGACCTGACAAAACATAACTTCTGTTTGTTTGCTTTCCTGTCTGTTTTTGTGTGTGTGTGTGTGTGTGGTTGTGAGTATTAGTCTGACTTTGTTTGGTTGAAACAGCTGTTTCCCTTGATTCAAGCTGCTGCTACCAAAAGCAATGAAAATTAACATGTAAATAGAACAAGAAGCCCAACAAGTGGGACAACACGAGTTCAGGTTTGAGGCTTGCACAGAAAATTTTGGAAATGTTCACTGGAAGTCAGCAGCAGATGTAGTTGAGCAGATGATGAAGGTATTCCATTACAAACAAAGGACTCTGCTGCCTCCTGGTGGATAATGGAAATTACATAGAGGCAACAGCAGCTTTGATTGTACAGTTGGAGATACAGTTCTGTGCATGTTTATTGGTTGAAATGGGTTTTTTATTTTTTATTTTTTTGGCAATCAACTTTTTATTTATTTATTCAGTTTGCAACAATTCAATAATCACACTTATTTGTGTAGTTGCAGTCCTTTCAGTAATCGCATTCAACATTAACATTGCAAACTTATACGCTACACATTCCTTAACTATAGAACACCCCCAACCCCACCCCCCACCCCCATATTTCCCCTCACACACAGATCAGGCCAGAGTGATGATCAGGATTACAAACTGGACATACAGAGTTACCAAAGATGAAAGTCACAAAAGTCATGACAGTAGTTTTTTTTACATCCTCTGCAGCTTTTTTCCACATCGCCAACGTTCTTAGCTTGGCTTTATTAATACGGTCTGATGATCACTCCAGGTAGATCACCTCGAGAAGAATTTGTAGCCAATGTTTTATTGATAACTGGTGCGGTGGAAGCCACCTCAGAACAATAATTTTCTTTGCTGCAGTCATGCCTGCCAACCAGGACACTCCCATAAGACATGCATCAGTGTACCCATGACGCCCTGACTACAGAACGTACAGTAGGGATCAGGCGCCAAACCCAATAGATGTCTTTTACGTGGTGTTAGATAAGTCCTATGGCAGATTTTGTAGTGGATTAACTGATGATTTGGGTTTTTGGAAGACCCAAATACATTATTCCACACCACCTCCCAATTAATGGTCTCTGTTCCTAGAGGTATATCTGCCTCCCATGATCTATAACCGGGTAATTCTGTAGAGGTGTATGCCACAAGATTGTTATAAATGAAGGAGACTGTTTTCTTTCGGGGTGCTCTCTCCATGAGAGATACTATAGGGTGAGTCTTCAATTCAGTCCCCCAGGGAACCTTAAGTGAGTTAAGTGCTGACCTTACCCTAAAGTAGAGGAACTGTGAATTTCTTGGGATACCAAACTGGGACATTAGATCAGAAAAATCTAAAATTGAGTTTTGTCCTGAGATATCTCCCAATGTCCAGATGCCATGTTGAGCCCACAGTTGTGAAATGAATGGTTCACCACCTGTCAATAGATTGGTATTATGCCAAATAGGGGAATGTTTATGCCATTTTGATTTGAAATGCACATATTTCTCTAGATTCATCATAGTTTGTATTGTGTATGATACTATTGGTCCAAATTCTGAAAAACACTTCTTATGTTTGAGTCCAGAGAAAACCACATCCTGAAGCCTCAGGGGATGAACCAGTTCCTGTTCTATTGTTTTCCAAGGAGAAATTAATTCTGCATCAAACCAGTATTTTGAAGAACGTAATATAAATGCCCAATGACACAACTTGAAATTTGGGCAAGCTCATCCACCCTGAGATTTATCCCGTTTTAATGTTGACCATTTAATGCGCGGTTTCTTCCCATTCCAAATTAACTTTTTAAACTTTGATTCAAATTTCTGCCAATACCCTGCTGGAGGTGATAATGGGATCATAGAGCTAATAAAATTTATACGTGGAAGAATATTCATTTTGATTGTAGCCACGCGGGCAGGCATTGACGAAGGGAGAGCTGCCCACCTCACAAGGTCATCTTCGACTTTCTTCAAAATAGATGAATAATTATTTCTAGCTATTGCCTGGACACAGGGACCAATTTCTACACCTAAATACATCGCCTTTTGTGCCACCGGTATGCGGGATTGGATATTCAATTTCTTCAAATCAGTGTTCAACAGCATTAAAATCGACTTGGAGTAGTTGGTCTTGTAGCCAGACAATGTACCAAAGTGTTCTATGATTTTTAGTACATTCGGAAGGGACTGTCGCAAATCAGAGAGGTAAATAAGTGTATCGTCAGCATACATAGAAACGGAATGTGATGTGGATCCTATTTTAATTGGAGCCACTAATGTGCTTTGCCGTATGTATTGGGCTAATGGTTTGAGTGACAAATTAAAGATGGAGGGAGATGCTGGGCACCCCTGTCTAGAACCGCGACCTATACTGAAAAGATCAGAAAGGTGCCCAGCAGTGACAACCCTAGCAGAGGGATTAGAATATAATACTTGTATCATTTTAATAAAATTTGGGCCAAATTTGAATTTATTCAGGACATTCCACAAATATCTCCATTCCAAGCAATCAAACACCTTTTCCGCATCGAGAAATAGGAGTCCACAGGGTAAGCCTGTCTTTTTGGTTTCAGAAATAATATGCAAAAGCCGGCGGACATTATCTGATGCCAACCGTCCTTTAAGAAAACCAGTCTGATCCGAACTGATTAACTTCCCAGTGACTTTATCCAGACGCATTGGCGATAACTTTGGAGTAAATTTTTATATCTGCATTAATTAACGATATAGGGTGATAGCTTGAAAAATTCTGGGGGTCCTTCCCCGGCTTATGAAGTACTGAAATAAGCGCTGTATTGAGATCTCGGTGGAAATAGCCCTTTTCTATAGCTGAATTAATAGTATCTAGCCAAATAGGTTCTATAATATTCCATAGTTCTAAGTACAGCTCAGCTGGGATCCCATCAATTCCTGGTGAGCGCCCCCTATTGGTTAATTTAACTGCTGTGTGTAATTCATCTAATGTTATAGGGGCATCCAGGTCCTTAGATTCATCGTCAGATAGTGTTGGTAAATTCAGATTGTCAAAGAATGAATCAAATAAGTCCTGTGAAAATCGGTCCTCCGAGGAGAATAGATTTTCAAAAAATGACTTAAATGTATTATTAATGTCAGCTGTTTTGGTGACCAGTCCATTCACCGGACAGTTTATAGAAGGAATGTTTAATTGGTTTTCTTGCTGTTTCAATGTTAATGCAAGGAGACGGCTTGGTTTACTGCTATCAGTGTAATATCTATGTTTAGTGATATGCATCATAAATTCAACCCGTTGCCTCAGTATGCTATCTAGTTCTGCCCTCACAGACCTAAGCTTTGCTGCCACCTCACTACTATAGTTATCCTTAAGCTCTCTCTCTAAATTACAGCAAGCCCCCTCCAGTTGAGTAATCTTTTGCATTCTACTCTTTTTAAGGTAAGATGAGAAACCAATTGCATTGTGGCGCAGAAAGCCTTTGATTGCTGACCGTACAATTGCTTTGTCTGAAACTGAATCTTTGTTAATATTAATAAATTCTTTCAGTCTGGGCTTAACTTGTGCAAGGTATTTTTTGTTTCCCGACAGGGTTGTATTAAACCTCCACCTAGATGGATTACCTTGAAAAAAATGAAAATTAAATTATGTTATAATTACATTATGGTCAGAGATACTACGAGGCAAGAAAACCACCTTATCTACAGTTGGGTTAGGGTTAGGATTAGGGTCTGGTGTGGATAAAATGTAATCTATTCTTGAGAACATTTTATGATGTGGGGAAAAATATGTGTAATCTCTGGCCGTGGGGTTCTGAACCCTCCAAATATCAACTAGATTTATATCCTCAACAAAGTTTTTTAAAGCCTCGGAGGATAAGGCTTGTGCATGCGTAACAGATGGATTAGACCTATCTGAATTGCAGTCAAAAAATGTATTCATATCCGATCCTACAATAAGTGAGTAATTGGAGAGACTCAGCAACTCTTTGGTCAAACAAGGAAAATGGGATGGGTCGAAAGTCGTGGGAGCGTAGATACTTGCAAAGGCTATTTTTTTCCCCTGAATAGAAACCCCGCAGTAAGCCAATCTCCCTGAATTATTAGAACTAATTTGAACTGGGTTTTTTATTTATTAATTTACTCTCTCTTTCTTTTCTTCTTCTCTTTTACTTTGTTACTTTCAACAAGTACTTAAAGAAAATTGTCTATAAAAGTTTTGTATCTCTAACAATTATCTTCATATCACATGTGAATTTATACATCAGTAATCCCTATATTTGGAAATGGACTGTGCAAACTGTATTCCTCAGCACTGCTGTGTTGACCAAGACAGCTGAGATTTGCTGCTGTGAAATTTGTTTTTCCTCCTGCATCCAGTGATGTCACTGGTGTTAAGGAAGAACTACAGGCTATTTCAGCTTGGACTTCTAGTCTTTGCCTCTATTTAGTCGGACATGCTAGATGAGTCCTTTGGCACCTAACACTATATTTTGACCGGCAGAGTCATCACTTTAGGCTATGGTGGTGGTCCATGGCACGTGGGCACCAGAAGCTTGCGCACAATGCATCCTGGTACATGTAGTCTGCCAGCACGACAGTGCCTATGTGTAAATATAAATATAGCAGCACAGAGGAATTTTTTTTATTTCAGTTGACTACATTTACTATCAACACTGACTGGACATCCACACAAAAAGTGTCAAATTTTCCATTTAATATTCTGATAATTACCTTATTTCTTATGTCAGAGATAAGAAATAACTTTTATAAAAAACAGTTTCACAACAGAGATCCATTTAGTTCCTGTTCTGGAGCCTTTATTTATATCACATGATCTTCATCATCAGATCAAGTCTGCCCAGTTGTCATGAACTTGTAGATGTTTAAATATGTTTGTAGATGGAACACCCTGGCAGATGAATGTCCCTGGTTTGATTCCAGGGGGCGAATTTTTCTGCATGTTATATCATACCCCTCTCTCTCTCTCTATATCCGGTCTGCCTCTTCACCTGACACTAACAAACAGAGGGTAAAAATATCCCCGAAAGTAATCTAAATAAAAATTATGTTTGTATATTATTAATAATTGTATGAATAATAATAGATGTTATAATTTTCTGCTGATAAAAATAATTTCACGTGGTAAAAAGCTCCAGAAGTGCTGAAATAATAAATAACTAAATGTAACTAATAATGACAACTAAATAACTAAAATATAAATTCTGTATATGAAATGATTGTCAACAATAAAGTGAATGTTTGTATTGTTTAAAATAAAAGTCTTAATTAAAACCAATTAAAATTTGAAATTAATCTAAATATTGCTGTCATTCAAGCATAGGCTTATCAACAAATAAATAAATACAAATCAACATCAACAAATAAAAGTAAATTTGTAAGATTCTCCACGATGGATGGATACGTTCTGCCTCAATCTTACACATGTTGAGCTGAACAATAGATCCAATTCAATTTAACAGAAAAGGTTCATCTACAGTTCAGCTGTAATGCTTCAACTCATCCAATAGGTGGCTCCCCAACTGCACTAACTGCACTGAAGCTGCAGATGTGGGGACTGAGGTATTTGCTGAAACTTACTGTAAGTTACGCCATCAATCACAATTGACTCACACTGTGTTTTAATTTGAGAGGATAATGAGCAGTTATGTGAGAACAGGTGTGATACAGATGTGTGCAGGTACAGTTCATCAGACAGAGAAACTGAAATGTAGACAAGAAGAAGAAGAAGAAGAAGCTGAATTTCTAACTTCACTCTGAAAGAGCACACTGAGCCTTTGTCCCCTGGCAGGGTTCGTGGAAAGTCATCGTCTGGTCAGTTTAGTAGATTAAGATAATGATATTAGAGTGGGAGACAGTCACTATCCATCATCCACACAAAACCAATGGTCATTTTCATCCATCTGCTCCACCTATTACACTAATGACTTTGCTAAAGCAGGGAGTGCCACTGAAGCAGACAAAGCAGTCATAGTGATTAAGTTAATGCTATGGCTTTATGTTTTGTATACTGTATGTATATGTAGTGTGTGTATGTGTGTGTTTCTTGTTTTTATGACCATGTTGGGACATAAACCTGAATGCACACTAACCCATGGGGACCCATGTCACTGTGGGGACAAAAAAAGAGGTCCCCACCAGTAGAGACTGCCTTCTCGGGGTTAACATTTGATGTTATGATTCAGGTTACAATTAGGATAAGGTTAGGGTTCAGGTAAGGGTTAAGATTTTGCATTTAGCTGTGATGGGTAGAGTTAGGGTAAGGGGCCGTCATTAAGTCAATGACAGTCCCTAACAGGAATAGTGAAACAAACGTGTTTGTATGTGTGCATGTGATATATTAACTTGGCTGCTGAGCATACAGACTGAGGCAAGTACTTCCAGACAAGTAATCAAACTATTATTAGTGACAATATTTTTGCAACATAAAGGGATAATATGGATTATTTCAAGTGGTGTTTTATGAAGTATTTACCAATAGTCAGTGTATGACCTACAGCAGATGGCAGTCCACATGCCTTCAATTTGGAGAAGCAGCAGGAGTACTCATGTAGGAAGCTAAGCAATGTACTGTTGTGGACAGGGTCATTAGCAAAATGTGTTTTAGCCACCTAAAAAAATCAATCAGTTTAAATATTACTGTCTCCAAAGCCACCAGACTCCTCTGGCAAAAACATTCATTTTAGCTTGCAGAACACTGGAGTTCCTGGTCTACCTGTACCTCAATTAAACCAAATGTTTGTGTTATTTTGTGACTTTGGTGTTGTAAAAGGGTGTTACGGATTCACCAAAGTCTAAGTGAAAGTGAAATAACTGTTATATAAGACATAACACTCTCTGCAATGCTATCAGACTCATTTTACCTCGCAGAACACAGGAGCTGCTTTGTGTTATACTGAATGACTTTCATGAATCCAAACTAACCTTTTACAACACTGAAGTCACGCTGTAACACAAACTAACTAACCAATCAAGGCAGCAGTAGACCAGTATTTCCAGTGTTCTGCCAGCTCTGGTGGCTCTGGAAAGAGTAATATTTGGCTTATTTGAAAGCTGTCTAATGGCAAGACAAAGAGCTAAAATAGATTACACTTACACAGATATTGTATTTTTTATTTGGGCCTTTTTAGGTGGTGGTAAATTTCTTAGCTTCCTGCACCGCTACTCCTGCTGCTTTTCCAAACTGCAGGTGCCCCAACCCCATCTACTAGTCAGTCTAAGTAATACACTGACTATGGATAAGAACCTCAACCCCACTTAAAAAAATCTGAACTATCCCTTTACTGTTGGAGTAATTCTCCAGGAAAGGATTGTAAGTCTATGTAATGTCCCAAGAATATGTGTGTGTGTGTGTGTGTGTGTGTGTGTGTGTGTGTGTGTGTGTGTGTGTGTGTGTGTGTGTGTGTGTGTGTGTGTGTGTGTCTGCAAGTAAGATATGGACTTGGCTGCTGACTACACAGAATGAGGCAAGTGCTACCTGACAACAAGAAGTCAAACTATTCCTAAATACTGATGTAACACACTGGGCTGCACAACATGGTGAAAAACAAGAAAGAAGAAGATGATTTGTAGGCCAGGGGATCTCTGCAGCATTACAGTATGCTTTGTCACACGGTTTTCCTTTCACAAAAAACTGCAGCTTCTGTGATTTGGATATTGCAATTGGCCATATTATGATTTTGATAACATTTTGATTAATTGTGCAGCCCTGTTTAAGAGTGTCTCTAACATCAGTGCATGAAACGAATGCGCTACATGCAGCCTGTTCTACATGATTATGTTTTAACCCTCACTCGGATTTGCTGCATACCAGCTGTATGAGCTCAGCAGTCAAGAACAGAGTTATGATAACCTTCACTCTCCCTCACTCTCTCTCTCTCTTTCTCTCTCACACACACAAACACGCCTGCCACTGTGGTGTGTCTGCCGCCAGTCTTTGAAGATCTGTGTTTACAATGAATGGGACAGCGGTGTGGTCGTCGCCAGAGCACAGGAGCTATGCCCTTCACATAAAAGCACTTCCAACCGAATCTGGTCGATTTGTTTGAAGCTGGTTTGAATATTTTCTTAGAGCTAGAGTAGCTTTGAATGATGCCTTTACAGAAGCCAAACTGATTCTAAATATGAGTGCCTTCCCTCAGTCTGAGATAACTAACTCAATTATAAACAACAAAATAAGGTTTTCTCATTAACTAAATCAAATCCTCTTTGATCACATTCTCAGTTGTACTTTCCCTTTTAAAAGGCACAACAGCACTGCTGCTGAACTGCTCCTGCAACCAGGAGTCTATTTAACCTGAACTGCACCACAGTGAATTAAAATAAAATCCAGTTCCTGCCCTCAGGCCATGTTCTTCAAAAATACCCTTCAACAGAGGGCTTTTTTTTTTTACTGGAAAACTGTGGTCCTGACCTGCGTCAACATGCTATTGTCAAAGCAACTAACACCTTGTCTCCTGGCAGCCTCTGAGGAGACAGGAAGTCCAAGAGCTTCTGTCATTATGAGACCATGTGACTGGAGAATGTTAGTAAACAAGAGCAGCAGAAGGGAAGTGCTGTATGACTGAGGGAGTGGCTGGATCCTGGGAGGCTTCATTATGGAGAACAATTTCTTTCAGAGTCTTAGAGGGATACTTTGGGTTTTTCAGAAGTGGGGTTGTATGAGGTACGCATCCATATGTATTACCTACAGTGGACGGTGGTCGACACAGCTCCCAGATTGGAGAATCAGAGAGGATTACCAGCATAGAAACTAAGCAATGTACTGCTGTAGACAGAATTACCTTGCCACCAACCTTTTCCAGCAGGAAACTGATGGTCTCTTCAAACTAACCAGACTCCATCGGACTCCTCCTCCGTCGCTGGTCTACCACTGCCTCAATCAGTTAGTTTGTTTGTATTAATGTGTGACTTCAGTGTTTTAAAAGGTAAGTTCTGATTCACCAAAGTTACACAATAACAAAAACAGATTGAGGCAGTGATAGTCCAGCAACACCCGTGTTCTGGAAGGTAAAATTACTGCTTTTTCCAAAGCAGTCTGGTTGGTTTGGAGAGGGCCATATTTGGCTAATTTAATAGCAGTTTCCTGACAGAAAGGGATCTCTAATGGCAAGATAAAGCAGTGAAAACATTCTACATATAGCATATACTTATAATTAGGGATGCATCGATTTCAATTTTCTTGACCGATTCTGATTTCAGATTTTTTTAAGGGTCTGACCTACCAATTCTGATTTTGGCCA
Source organism: Lutjanus erythropterus (assembly GCF_056507025.1). Classification (NCBI taxonomy): domain Eukaryota; kingdom Metazoa; phylum Chordata; class Actinopteri; order Lutjaniformes; family Lutjanidae; genus Lutjanus; species Lutjanus erythropterus. The sequence continues at coordinate 1,174,257 of NC_139324.1, read as the reverse complement.
ATTCTGATTTTCAGTCTTTTTAAGAACTGTAATTGAGAGCAACATTTCTTGTAAAAATTATATTGGATGTTCATAATAAGACACTGATTATTAAATATTAAATATTAAATATTAAATATTAAATTAAATACTATTTTACATTTTCTCCAAAGTCCTCCAGCTTACAGCCAGGGCTTATTATAGTTTTATATTAAGAATATGAATAGGGTGAATGTGATCTCGCGAGATCATGGAATCTTGTGGGATTTCGCGAGACACGATTTCACATGATCTCCCGTGGAAGCAGATGTAAACAAACCGGAGACAGACGCGCTGCAACAGTTTGCTGCAGTAAAACTTTGCCATGAGACTAACAGATGCAGAAGTTAAACGAGTCTGGATGAGAAAATGTTTGAGGAGACACATCAACACAGGTTGTTTATTCTTCAGCCAGAACAGGAGGTGAGATTTGAACTGTCAGTCTGTGAACAGCAGTCTGCTGCTGGCTAACATTAGCCTGAAGAACTACAAAGTTTACGGCTGTTCTGCAACAGTTGTTGCATGCATACATACAGCAATATTGCTGCTCTGTGTCATTGTAGACCACGTGTCAAACTCAAGGCCCGCGGGCCAGATGTGGCCCGCGATTCAATTATGTACGGCCCGCGAGATAATTTCACGTGTCTATTATGAATGGCCCGTCGGTAAATAGCACTCTCACCACTCATACTACAAGTCCCAAAATGCACTGCGACAGCTGCTGCACAACTCCAGAAACAAATCAGCTCACAGTCGCGAAGACGCGAGCTTCTGTCAAACGACAATGTAAACAGGTTTGTCTGTTTAGGCAACTGCTCAGTGCAAAGAAACACAAGTATATGAGGAGGGAGATGAGCTGCAGCTCCACCTGAAACCAGGTAAAAATAAAAATAAGACTGACCCACAGCAGAGAGAGAGAGAGAGAGAGAGAGAGAGAGAGCTGCAGCTCCACCTGAAACCAGGTAAAAAAAATAAATAAAAATAAGATAGAGAGAGAGAGAGAGAGAATGTGTCAACATGGACAGAGGTGTCGACTTGATATAAAAAACTTTTTATGATCATGAATCATAATATTAATGTACACTTCTGTGGTGCACAACTTTTTTACTCCAAATCTGATTTGTGTACTTAAATACTTAATTGCTGCATTATTGTAAGTCATGATGAAGAGTCCAAACTCTGTCTCTCCTCTTCATCTCCTCAGTGTGTGTCAGTGTGCAGTTTAACCTTTTCCTAAAATACTGCTGGTTCTGTGGTGTTACATTTTAAATCTGAAGCCTGCAGTGCACCATAGAAGCTACAGTTGACTTTTCTATTGAAGTTTTCGGTGCGTTTTGGCCTTAATGTTAACTTGAGCAGGTCAATATGTTCATCTGTACCTGATGGACTGATGGGTTTGTAATATTATTATATGAGCATATTTTTATGCCAAATGCAGTGCCATTGAGGGTTTGCATGATTAAAGTGTGTGATATCTTGTGTCTAGACACACAAAAAAAGCAATTTTCAAATGTAACCCCCACCTGGATATGTGAGCTTAAATATTCTGAGCTGAAATATTCTCGTTTTCCTTTGTTATTGTTGAAGAAAAAAAAAAAATTAAATCTTATTAATTTTGAAGAAAAGGTTGTTGCAGTCTGGCTGTTCAAATTAATATTTCTGAATACAACAACCAGTTTTAGACAGTTTAATAAACGTTAATCCTGTTTGGCCCGCGACTTAGACTGTTTTAAATTTTGGCCCCTTCTGTGACTGAGTTTGACACCTGTCTTTTCTTTATCCTGTTCTTGGATTCTGTCGTTAACACCAACTCCATGCATGTGTGTGTAGCTGTTATCAGCGCTGTGGTGATATCACAGTCAGTTTGTCTGCTGCACGTGTGACGTGACCATCGTGCAGAACCTGTGTGTGACAATTATGGGCACAGAATCGGATATATGATGCTGACAGGCTGGTCACTGGTCAGGCCGGTCTGGCCGGTCATGCTGAAAACTGTCCGGTTCCAGTCTCTAGCCGGGCAATGAGTGCATCCCTACTTATAATGATATAGACTTTTTTTTGTACTCTCATTCCTTCCCCAAATTGGAAGCGTGTCGACCACCATTTACTGTGAGTCATACACTGACTCGAGAACTACATCATACAACCCCACTTTCCCTTTAAATCACAATGCATCTATCTGTATTTTAATGATGAATGGTCATAGTAATTCAGTGCTTTATGTATATGTTTTTAGACAGTTTTGGAAGTAAAAGCTTATTTTTCTTACCTGCTACAGGGGTCAGATGCCTTAATGAAAATGTTGAAATGTTGTGAAATAGGCTTATTCACTTTCTGGTGAATAAGTTCAGTCTTCTCATCTAACTAAGAAAGAAAGTGCACTGGTACATTTCCCAAATGGTGAACTGTTCCTGTAAAAGGGATAGTGTACATTGAGGGATAGGGAACTTGTGAAAGAAAAAGAATGGTCAAAACTGATGTAGCAGAGGCAGAGATATCGTGACTTTCAGTCCAGATACATGTCAAATATTGCTGGATGCTTCATTTCACATAATGCAATTTGCAACTTGATAGCATCTTTTATTAGACCGTCCCTGCCTGGTAAACACCCGCCTTTTAGCCTCCCTGCCCCCAGTTTGTAATACTTTCTTTCATAAATTTTTATCTCCAGACTGTAAGATAACATAATGTCTTTATATGGGTTATTTTTCCAGACATGACAAAGCTCATCTAAAGTCACAGAGGACATTATACAACTGTCTCCAAAGGCTGGAGACATTGTGTTCCCCACAACTCCTGAACAGATCTTAATATGTGAAATACTAATGCACTCAAAAACTTGTATATATGTATGTGTATATTTGTATGTATATATATATATATATACATTATAATTATTAAAAATGCTGGTGAAGGTTTATGGTTCCTGTGCCCTTTATTTGGGACAATGAGGTTTATTGTTAAACTGCACAAAATCCTGCATCCATTACATATCTTTGGCATGTGTGTTTGATTATTGCATTTGAGGGATCGTGGCAGAAATAGTGTGTTTATGTATATATCCTGTATAAAGAACGTCATGTTGATATAGGAATTTTTTTACACACCAATATTGGTATCAGCATTAGACAAAAAAAATATAGTTTTGGTTGGGCCCTGTACTCAACTATGGTACTTCTACACTGCACCTTTGCATGTCTCCAGCCCTTGACCCTGGCACTCAAGTTTGCTAGTTTGTTTCTAATTTGGAAAAATAAAAGGAGAAATCTGTAATATATTTACTGTAATAACTCAAAATGACCATGCTATCTCATCAGAGATCAAAGAAACATTAAGTTCAAATACTCTTTGAAATTTCTATTCTGGGCCAGACTAACTGCTTTCGTTTGTCTGTTCCATGTTAATTAGAGTTCAAATTAATGCTGAATGTTCACTGCATGAGTTGTTTATGAGTCATAAGAAAACATTAATGATCTTGAAGAAGCCTTAGATGTTTGTAACAGTTAAATTGGGCAAAATGTTAATGAGTCTGGCAGGCAGTCACTTAACTCAAAGTTTAAAGTGTGTACATTTCGGGCAGTGGGCTTTCATTTTCAGGATATGGGGCTTAATTTTACATGTATAAACAGGTGATCAACTTCTAGTTGTCATTTGTTGCTGTCAGTGTTCGATGTTGCATTTGTCCTGTGCTCCTGTGGTGTTCCTGCAGCCTGCAGAGCTTCCCCAAGTCTGGGGAGGAAGAGGCGTAAAACAACTCACTTCAACCATAGACTGTATATTAAATAGGATTTCAGCCTGTTTAAAATACTATAGCTCCAACTCGCTATTTGGACTGCTGTACTCATTTTTGCACATGCAAATGCTATATATTGTTCCTCTAATGACTCATAAGACCAGGAAACAGACAGAGAAAGAGAAAAACAGTGGTTGCTGTCTGCTGCAGAAGTCTACTGTTCACTTTGTCTTGTCCTCATAAATCTGTCTCAGCCACAGAGACACACACACTTGCTTGTATACATGACCAAACTCTGATATGGCTGGGGAGAGAGAATCCAACTGAAGTGCACTAAATTAAATCAGAACAAACTGATATGAAGCCTTGTCATGATGGTTTAATTTCTCCTATAAATCTGTTCTTACAAATCATGGTCCCAGGTGCTGTATGGTGCTATTTTATGAGAACATTTAACTAACTGTGTGCGCACACAACTGAACATTTATCCGGAACAGACGAGAGTGATGGGAATAGCCTGTGCACTTCATGGAAATATTGCTGAAATATAAACAAGTCATTCCAAAACCTAACAAATCCTTTTTGGGTGAAGAAATGGTAACTTAAGTCAGTTGCTCATTACTTTAAAAATGCAGTGGTTATTTTCTTTAAAAACCATTTAGTAACTATTGAAGGATATGATTTATTTTCCATGTATTTAACAGATCACTGTCATTAGGTTTGTGGGTATGAATACTGCTTACAACACAGTCTGCTTCACACTATTTCGGGACTTTCTTGATTATGAGAAAGTCATTTCAGAGGTCACACCAAGCCTCTGCAAAATACTGCATGTACCATACTGAACATGTGAAACGCAGATGCTGCACTGTACACTGCACAACATCACCAGTTAGATTAGATTAGAAAGCAGACTGAATGCAGGTGGTGAACAGTACAGATTTTATGGGCGTCTTACAGCATCAGATCAAGAAGGTGACAGTCGCCTTCAGTCACTTTACACTAACCAACTTCTTTCAGAAAGTCAGGGATTGAAACAACAAGTGCTGGACTAAGTGATGTACTTTAAGTAGTCAATCCAATATGCAGCCATCTGTGTATTGCTTCAGCATGTACACATTGCACTTGCAAAATAATTCATTCAAGGGACATTAACAATATAGGGTCTGTCATGAAGATATTAACCCGTACTTTCATAAGACTGGCATGTGGCCACATGGAGGAAAACTCCTGGTAAAGGCTAATTTCATAACAAACAACACAATTCATGATTACATTAACCCCTGAATTTGAAACTGTGTGCTGGCAATACACCAGTCCTTTGGATTAATTCTCATGGAGAGCAGATCAGGTGACCTTTGTCGCCATTGTAACAAAAATAAACACACGGATAATGTGAAATGGTTGAAGTTTGGTTAGATTTAGGCAACAAAACTACTTGATTAGGTTCGGGTGAAGAAAGAGTTTTTGATACATGTAACATTATGCACCTTAAAATCAGGGCCTGACCAATACTGGATTTTTTGTGGTAATGCAGATATAGATTGTAAGGAGTACTAAAATTCTGATACATATATTGGCCTGTATTCTTTATACAGAAAAATTAACTTCATCTTCCAAAATAATATCAGGGCACAGAGACAGCAAACTTTCAACAGTAGCTTTAATAATTAGATTTAACTCTAAATAAAAAACACAAATACAGATGTATATACTTGATGTAAGAAAAGGGATACATTATGCATTAAATGCTGCCTATATCGCTGATACCCATATAGCTGCGATAGGCCAATATCCAGCCAATAATACTGGCTGACCAATATATCAGTCAGGCTCTACTTAAAACTTTTTTTTACACTTCAGTGCATATTGACTTTTGGTTTCACACAGGACATAAACCCTGGCGTCCACTACACCTCCTCTGATTGGTCTTTCACCTGCACACAAAATTATACTTTGGAGTATTTACTCTACAGGCATTAAAGGGTCTAAAAGTTGGGGAAGCAAGATTGTGACAGAAAGGGCATCAGTTTGATCCCTGCACCAGCAGGATAAATCTGGGTGGTGATCTGAGACAGCGACACTTGATCAAAGCATATAAATCCAAACTACTGGGATCAATGGCCACCAGACCAGACTAAGGTTGTACTAAGAAGCGTTTGGGTGTTTAAGTGCTACAGTATGACTGTGGGGCAGGACTGACCTTGGATAAAATAAAGTATAAAATATTTGTACAGTATGTACTGCAAGAGCAGATGAAACCATACTGAACTTTTACAGTATCATAATTAGTGTGTAAAATGATTTGATACAGCTTTTATCACAATGTCAACCTGGCCATTTTCCTCATCTGAGCATAGGCTTGCACATAGTACAGCACAAGAACAAAATGTCCTTCTGTCAAAGAGGTTTTAGGGTCCAAAAAGATACCAATGTTCAGTGAAAGCTCTTGTTTTTCAAAGCTGTGCCCTTCATATGTCTGCTCATCCTGGGTCAGGTTTGGGAAGCAGCATGCTGAATATTCCCCCCCTAGTGTGCCAAACCAAACATCCAGCCATTTCCGCATGGTTTCATTTGACGTTATCTGTCTCAAAACAGACATTTCCACTACAACATGAAGTGGTGAGCAGATTGGGGTAATATATTCTACAATTTTGTTTTAACCCACTCAGAGCAGCAGATGGAAGGGATTTACTACATTAAGACTGTTAGGAAAGTGGTGACCACGTTAAAGTCTAAGACTGAATCTAGTTACTTTCCTGCAATTGTTTGTTGTTTCACATTATACTTCAATCTTTCCCAACTGGCACTTGCAACCAAAAACAATATAACATGAAATACTGACATCCTGACAGTACATTAACATTTGTACAGGACCATGACATATTTGTATACCATTATTATCCAAGGCAACAAAGACACTATAAAATGTAAAATTTTCTAAACAAAAACATGTTTCCATCTCTATTCTACTAACATGATTGCATCAGTCAAACCATGCACATCACTCATCATCATCATTCAACCACACTGCCTCTTCAGTAAACACCATTAAGGAAATTGAGAAGCTGTTAACCCTTAGCCGTGCTGAAGCTTCTTTTGCCCTCCTCTGTCACTTGACTGACTAAACCGTGACACAAAGATGACCCCAGGTAACCTCAAATGACCCCCTCATTTAGACCACTGATGGATGTTGTAACAGATATTGCCTTTGTCCTCCCAGCCCCTTAGAGCAGTTATTGCAGTGGGCTTTAGCTGCAGGTTGGGGGAATTTAAGTAATCAAACCAGAGTTCAGAGTTTGCTGATTGCAAAGTATGTTGCTTGTTTCGATTTTAATCAATTATTCATAGCAGATTACACTTTGAGTGTCGACCAAAGAGATGTGAGTTGGGACCTTATATAAGCACTGGGTCCTGAAAATAGTCCCTCAGCATAATAGGAAGGATGTGATAAGATCTTATATCTAATAGGCGTCTAACTACAAACAAAGGCCAACTGATTGTGGCACAGCTAAAAGGTCACTGTCAAAGTGTCACAACCTCCCTGCAGTCACATTTTACTAACCAGCTAACAAAGGCTGAAGAACAATAAAGGCATCACTAGAAAGTAAAAAAGGGACTTTTGCTTTGAAGCAGTGGTTGTTAATATTTTGTAAGGTTGCAGTGTAGCGTGGGAACCAGACGAATCTGCGAGCTCATGTTTTATTTGCTCTGACAGATGTGGTTGGCCCACTTCCTGTTCAGCCAGATTTCTACTTGTCCTGGATCTGGTCAAGCCAGTCACAACCGTTTATCGTAATAGAGTGGGTTTGATATGATAACAGTACAGAGAAGTGCAACCTTATTGACCACTGACAGATTTTCTTAGACAACCAACATGACTACCCATGATGTGATGAACTGTTTCTATTGAATCCACAATCATGTCAGTATTAAATAAAATGGATGGTACATTTTCGCTAAAAGAAGAAGAAACAACTGCATTTAAAGCTTTTGTTGATAAGAAAGATGTCTTTTCTGTAGTTCCACCAAGATAAGTGTGATTAAGTACCAGCTACACTACATAGCATGTTTTGCTTCTCCGATTGGTTGTAGCTCTATCCCACTGACAACGCCCTAAGGTAAATCAAAAATTAAGTGAGAGATTGCAGAATAATTTGCATTTGTGAATTGATCTGGCATTGCCAAGCTAGTTGCATTGACTTTTTCTTTACAATGCAAAGAACTGTGAGGAAACCACAGAATCCTGAACAGTGTCAATGTCTTGTCCTTACTGTATCTTATTAATGGCATTTAAAGTTTAGTAACAGTCAAAAACTAGTACAAGTGATCAGCTTTGTGCAAGATTCTTTGGTTTGATCACAGTCAGGACTTTTTGACTTTTCGGTCCTACACACCTGACTTTTTGCCGTGCAAGAACTTCAACGTAACTGGCCACTAAAAGCCTCCACTGACATTCACAGTAATGAAATTCTTTCAGGCTGACCAGCTATGAACGACCCCACCACTAAAGGGCTAGGAGCCTCTGGTACATATCATCATCTTTAAACATACAATAGATTTACAGATTCTGATCTAAAATTGTAACTTGACAACAAGCTGAAAAGCTGTGTTTTGCTGCCCTCTCTGGTAGAAAGTTTGAAACGTGTTGTACCTTTAACCACACTCACTGTGTCCTGGAGTACACCTGTGCATCAGGTGCTGCGATGTGACAACTTAAATCAGTGCATGTCAGCAAAAGCAAAATCTTCAAGGGGTGTCTGGGATGACCACAAAAACAGTTACAACACTAAGTCCGAGGTATCAGAGCTTCGGGACAGGTGACTGACCTCGGCAGATGAGTCCGTCTTGGATGATGGTCTGTTTACAAACGCTGCAGTGCTTGGCCTTCTTGAAAGTCTTCACCCGGAAAGTATGGGAATGAAGACCCTCCAACTCCTCTGGCTGCAGTTAAGAAAACAACAAAAGATAAAAGAGGTGGAATGTTAGTGCTGAAATGTTGTGACCTGATGGGACTTCAGTGAGTCCAGGTGGTGTGAGTCATTCTTGCACAAGCTTCACAAAAAATAAAAGACAAAAGCACCTGGATACACACATAAATTCTATACACCCATGCTCACATTTATCTCAGAAGTGACCCCTTGTCCAGAGCATTACAGGCAGATCATTTTTACTTGCGGCATAAACACATAAAACAGTCAAAACAAAGTCCACCTAGGAAGTACAGTTGCTGGGGCTTAGGTTGGTAGAATAAAAACTACAAAAAGAAGAACACAGCCCAGTCTCTTTCTTTCTTTCAGCCTCTTTCTCCCTCGCCCTCCTAACTTCAGTCCTGTCATCCCATTTTTCTCCTTGCAGGTGTGTTATGCAGCTCTTCAGAGATACTCTTGACAGTGCTCTCCACCCAGTTAAACATCCGTCTGGGTCTGTCTGCAGCTTGCTGTTTTTCCTCTACTGTACACCATCGTACCCCCCCCCCCCCCCCCCCCAGTCCTTTCTTGACAGCTTTGTAAACTTGCAATTGGGCAACACTGGACAACAAACAGAAAAGTCAAGCTTTGGAGATTTTGAAGGGTTCCAGTGTCTTTAAAAGAAACCTGCATTGTGTTTCCTTTTCCCCCCAATGACCGACCCTGGGGAAGCGTGACATCATATCTGTGGTGTATTTGCTCAGCTGGTCCCCATTTTGTGTAAATATGTTGTAAAAGTCCTTGGCCACAACAGAAAAGCATTTAAGGTAAACTACAATTAACAGATTACCAAAGTCAGTATTGGTGAAACAAAGAATAGTTTCAAAACTTTACTGGTCATTAAGAAGATGCAATTTTCCCCTGGTCTCTAGTGCTATTTATCCATCTAGATTTTTTGGCATGCAGAGCTTGGAGATATCGATATCTGTAGGGATGTCTACCTGCTCTACAATATAGTGGGACCCTGTTTTTGAATTTTTCAAATGTATTTTTTTCAGTGCTTTTAGCACCACAAGACGAGTGCCATTTATCTCCACAGCCGATATCTCCAAAACTCTTAAAACTCTGCAACTTAATCCAAAAAATCTAGATAGCACTTAAGATCAGAGGGAAAATATGCATATTTGATTCTGGGGAGAACTGTTCCAATAATTGTTTATGTATTGTACTGTTTATTCTTTAACTGTCACATTCCAGCTAAACACAAGAAGAGACAGCGGCAACATAAATGTACATATGTTCTATATGGGGATGAAAGAGAAAATGTGCATGTGTTTTCAGGGCAGGAAGTGCCAGTTTAGCATGGTGTCCAGACATCAGGCTTCCATTAAGTGTGTGTGCATGCCGGACAGGGCTAAAAGTGGCCATGTGGTTGGCATATTGGGGGACTTCTTGCAGGAATTTTCATTTGGGGAGACCGTAGAATCTTGCATGGCAAAGAATATATTCTGAAAAAATTCCCAGACTACCAACCACAGTAACCTTATAACCACTAATGAACCCCCTTTTTTTCTTCTCATCAATCCTAAAAGGCAACGTGTTGGAAAAGCGGCTTAGGGTGTGCAATCAAAGTATAGAGCTAACACTTGAATGATAAACCAGAGTATCTGTTGGACTCTCCTCTCTGTCCTGTTATTAGCAGAAGGAACTGACTTAGCAGAAAGAGAGGAAAACCCCTTGTCTGTTTCCCATGATGCCTTATTTCCACTCAATGTGGAAGAAGTCGTCACATTTTGATGCATTCTACATCTCATTATATGTATTATTTACAGTACATATAACAGTAAAGTTAACTTGTTGTGGGGAGTGGTATTCAGCTGTATAATGCCTTCTTCATCATGTATATGAACTTCTGGATTGGGAATTGGCAAGTGTGGACGTTTACGCACTGCTCTGAACACATAATTTATTAGCCCTGAAACAGGGCCTTGCTACTTCCCAGCAGCGTCCCATTTGCCAAATATTCTTCACCTGAGCTGGGACATACGATAATGGTAGCAATCATATCACAACCAAACAGGGTTCTAATTCTTGAAAACTGGGACAGAACAACATTTTGAGGGGGTTTGGATTTTTACTCTTCAGTTGTGCTGGGAAAATATATTTTAAAAGATCAGACTCTTGGCTATTAAACCTTGTAAGGGGCCAATCGCCAAGTGATTACTTTTTTTTTTTATTAAATGAAAATGTGTTGTTTGAAATGTTAAAATTCTACAGACTTGACAAAATGTGACATTTTTCATTTCACAGCATAATCATAGTGACTAGTGTCATCGTAACTAGCAATATTATTTAATGATTTTGTCAATAAAAATAGAAAGCTTTCCAGTGCTTGAGCAGAATTCTCCTCTTTTTAAACCAGGAAGTGACATGATTTGTCCCAATTCTCAAGTATGGGTGTAATATTTATGTTTTGGGGGTTTTTTTTATGTTCTTGTTAGTACTGTGTATCGGCCAATTGCAAAATCGTGGTATTAGAATCTGTATCGGGATGGAAAAACATGATATCAGAACATCTCTTTTTCAAAAATACCATGTTTATCAGGCAGACAAATACAATCTGAAGCAGCATCATGAGAAGTTTAGGATTGAGTGTTCTTAGAGCTTGATACATATTAACAACCACAGCCATATTCATTTGTCAGTTAGTTCATAGGGTTTACATGTCACAAAGCCATATTTCAGGTCCCCACGAGAAAATCCTGACCACAGAAATAATGAATAACAGTTTAACAGTCCACACACTCCACAATTCAGTACTACATAGTTCTCAGTTTTTTCACGTATATTCTAACATGTATAATATGTTTAGAAGAATAACATTCTTTTCACTGACTTAAACATTACTAGCAAACTGATTTATAAAAAATCGGTGAAGTGCCCCTTTAACTGACTCAATAAATTGCTTCTGAATGCAATTTATTTTTACAATGCATTCTTTGAATAAAGAATAAAAAAAAATGTTTTGTATAAAGTTTTATAGATAGGTTACACGCTAACATCAACATGCTAACATCCTCACCATCTTTTACCATCTTAGCATGCCTCATGTGTTTGCATGATAACATTTTCTTGTTAGCACTAAATAAAGAGCACAGCTGGGGATGATGGGAACGTCATATACTCATTTGGAGGTTTAAAAACTCACACAGACTGATTATGACCTCTGATGTTTATCAAGTTCAATGTGACAGTTTGTGTTTCGGAGCCACATGGCAACAGCAGGACAGCTGAGTCTTCATTCCATCTCCCGGCTACGCCTTACCACTACATAACATGATTAGCTTAATCTAGTTAGGCTGTAATAATGACCATGGCTGTGCAGGCCGCGCCATGTTGGCAAGGGGGTTTTTCTGGGGAGGGTTGGAGGTCTCTGCCTGGCATCCATGCGTGGTGTTATCCAAGGTGCCACCATGCCAAAGCTCCAGCTGGCACCTGCTGGGCTGGCATTCTTGATATGGATTTCAGGGGATTGGGAAGGGGTGATAAGTGGGTTTAATGATACTCTGAGTGTGTGTAGTAATTGTGGATGAGTGTGTATATCTGTCAGTTTGTATCTCTATGTTTTAAGGCTTCAGATATTTCTCTGTTGTGTCAAAATGACACCAGGCTTTGTGGGAATCGATACCTCTGGAACGAGGCTGTGCGTGCGCTGTGTTTGACCGAAAAACAATGCTCTGGTTTCACTTCCAGACTGTTTAGGAATCAACTGTCAACATAAAAAGAAGACAAAACTGTCAGCAGAGAGAACATGACCCCGCCACAGGCAAGTGTTAGAGGAACACCCTCTGTAATCGGTTTTGTCCAAGTGTCTCCTCTTTAACCACATCATCAAAACACTTATTAAGCCCTTGCAGTTACGTAATCTGTTTTGGATGAAATTACCACATAAGATATTTGGGAAATGACATTAACTAACAATAAGCTTTTGTTTGTATTTAATAATAAACATTAAATTAAAAAAAATATGGCTGACAAGCAGACATGATTCTCTGTGCTTGTGTTTTTTGGTCTAATGGTTTATGCCTGAAACACATTTTCCAGATTCCAAATCAAATTACTTCTGCAGTGTGGGGTGTAACACTTTAATCAGCCCATGTTGCTATAGCAATAAGCAATGGTTTTCCACTGTAGATGCAGTTAAGCCTCTCCCCTCACTTCCCTGTCCCGCAACTTAACAACTGTTAGTTTCCCTGAAAAATGTTTAAATATTAAAGGGACAGTTGACCCCCCAAAAAAACATTTTTCCTCTTGCCTGTATTGCAGAGTTTTGGAGATTTCAGCCATAGAGATGTCTGCCTTCTCTTGAATATGATGGGACGAAATGGCAATCAGCTTGAATGTAGTTCTGCTTTCTTCAGAGCAGTGCAATGGATTAATCACTAATGACAATATATGCGCAATTAAGTCAGTTTACACTATTAATCCAATACTCCTTTGCTACAGTGTATTTTCAAATTTCACTCATTCCAGATGAGTGAAAAGATGAAATCATAAATAACCAGAAAAATGCATGTGAGAGAGAGTACCATGAGACATCATAAAAGTTTCCTTCCATGCACCGTGGGCAACAGAATTCTCCATCTACTTAATGAGAGTAATAAAGGTCCTTTAGGGCTCACAGTAGCAGAGCTCAGCAGTAGCAGTTGCCAGGTTGCAATTTTTGAGTTTTTTACAAAACAGCGACACCAAACAGCAAAACGTGCACCCCAAAATAAATCAATCTTTAATATTTGTTGCAGCAGTGTTATTTAGATATTGCTGAACCAGAGAATCCTCAATGAAAGTTTGAATAACACATCAAAAACACAAACAAATTGCAAATTGATTCAAAAGAATCAGATTAACTTGACTGAAAAACAAAAATAAAATTTGTGAGGTATCTCAGCATCTTTAAGCTGAATGGAAAAAATATATTGAAAGCATGAACAACATACATCTCTATAAGAGACACTTCAGGTTCACTAGTTCAAAGTAGTACATCCTACAGGAACCACAGTTTCTGTAAAAAAGCTTTTAAACATTCTTTAGTCACAATGTTACTGCAGAGAATCTTAATTATTCAAAATGTAAGGGGACTAAATATGTCATTAATTAAGGCTATAGATGCAAAATATGTTTCAAAAACCTATGACATTATATTTTTTCAACTGATCACTGGTTTCAACACTCCCTCTCACACACCAGGCACCAAAAATTATATTGTGACTCTTGCTGCAAGGGTTCAGTCATGTCGGAGTAAAGCCTTGAAGAACATTTGTGATGGACACCTACGTCTGAATGATGTTAAGGCATCATTTTAACAAGACAAGAAAGCCAGCAGCTGAACTTATTCCATGTCTGTGAAGTATGGAAGCCATGAACGGCTGTACTTGCAAATATTTTTTAAATGATGTTATCTCCAGATCACAAGTTAATTATTTCTATCTACAGATAACAAAGCTTGTTTTCTCATGGCAACAGATTGATTTATCTTCATCACGAGAAAACAAGCTTTTTATCTCATGATAATCGACCCATTATCACGCATCTTGACAACTGTAGCAACTGATTAAGCTAAAACTGTCAGATCAAGGAGTACCCTTTACTGATCCACACCTCAGTTGTTTGTTGTTTGTTTCCCAAACCTTTTTTTTCCCGGGGACCTGCTTTTTTAAAAATGACAAACCATCATGACCAAAATCAAAATATATACATCCACGCACTCCACCTGTTTTCACAAGTTTGGACCTATTTTTCAACTAGTGATCAATCTGGTCTGGTCTGATCAAACAAGATTAAATTTATACTGAATCTGATTATTATTATTATTATTATTATTATTATTATTATTATTATTATTATTATTATTATTATTGTGTCATGCACCAACAAGTGCCCAGCCCAAACAGGCTTACAAGACACCATTATTTAGATAAACAGACCAGAAACCAGAAAAAAACAAAAAACAAAACAAAACAAAAACACAACATAGCTCACAATTAATGTTAATTAAATAACCCTTCCTGACGATTTTTCCAAGCTTTAGGAGCAAAATTGGCCAACTTATAAACATTAAAATTAAACAACCATTCAATTCTGACATCATCAGAGCACCAGAACATTTCTGGATTTTGAACAGACATTTCATTGAATATAGGTCTTTTTAACTCATCATAAAAAGGACAATACAGAAGAAAATGTAATTCTTTCTCAACTTCTCCTCTGATGTCTGACTCCTTGTAAAATTTGCTGTAACATAAAATTCAGGACCATAATTGTGCTTGATTTGAATATATGTTCGTAATTTTGCTTTTAATAAGTATCATTTAACCATTTTGCCTCAAATTTAGCAAGTAACTTTCCTCTAATTATGTTTATGCTACATGTTAAATTATTACTATAAATATATTGTAACTCAGCTTCCTCAAAGATATCATTAATCTCTTCAACCCAAGGAGAGCTGTGCAATTTACTCCAGAGAAAAACCTCCTTATTGATCCTGTTTTCTGACATGTTAAGCAGATGATTCCACAGTCTAATCATCTCACATTTCTGCCTTATTGAACCTGGAATCCAACCCAAATCACCCTGAACAGCCAAAATAGGAGCAAACATATGAACACCTAAAAAAAAAACAAAAAACGTGCAGCTCTGTTCTGTATGGAGTCTGCTACTTTATAATCTTGAAAGCCCCATATCCCTGAAGAATAATTTAATATAGGGGAGACACATGCATCATAAAGTTGTGAGTATGTAGAATATCCAAGATTTTTACATACTTTGAATTTGTTGACAACAGACCCTAATGCTCTCCCAGCTGAATCTTCCAGGACTTTAATTCCAACCTCATAAGTCATAAATTCATCAAGCGTAAATCCCAAATATTTATATACAGGTGTATATTTCAGTATCATAGTACCGAGATTCATTATCCTCCTACTTCTTGGAGTCACTTTTATCCTAAAATGAATAATTTGTTTTACTTTGATTTATTGATAACCTCTGTAACACCAGATCATTAGCAAGTTTAACATATTCCAGCCAGGAGAGCAATACAACAAAATACCCAGAGTTAAATTATCCAGATGTATACCCAGATTAGATTCTTTGATTTCAAGAGCTAAATCATTAACATATATCGTAAATAAAGTGGGAGAAAGAATATCACCTTGTTTAACACCAAAAGGGGTACTAAACCAGTCCGTTTGCATATTATTTACGTCTATGCAAGCAACTGGATAACTGTACAATATATTTTCAAGTATGTCCATTCTTGGCTTCCATAGTAAAGCTTAAAGGCTTAACACCCCCCCCACACACCTATAAGCTTCTGTGTTAAACAGGCAGAATGTCTCAATCTAGGAGTCTATTCAGCAGCCTCTTTGACCACTATTGAGCCTTCTCACACTCTCCCAGCCTCTACCCATTCACACACCAGGGCTTATCCAGTAGGACGGATCCTGGGGAGGGGGGGTCCAGCTGTCCGCTGGTATGCCACTTGTTCTGTTACCACATCGAAATGAGGTTCGAGGGTATAATGTGCAATGGGATGCTCAAGTGAAATTCCTTCAACTTTAAGGGTTTAATTACCAATATCAGTGGAGTGGTTAGTAGTCCAACACATCCTTCCTTACAAAGCCAAACAAAAGACAGATCTCTTCAGAGGGCCTGTCTATTTTGAGTCCTCTTGCCCTCACAAGAAATCGAGGCTCCAGTCTTTAACCTCAAAATACTATGTAAATACTGCACAGAGCAATATAGCAGGACACTTCCTTTTGTGAGCCCTTAATTGTTTCCCATCATTAGCAATGCACCCGCCGCTCAGTTTGTTTGTTGGTTGGGGGGTGGATGGAGTATATGGGGAGTCGCTTGGGGAGATATGGGTGTCAGGGAGAGGTATGGGGGTGGGGATCATGGAATTAAAGAGTTAAAGGCAGCCCTGCCAGTACATTCAGAGACGTGGCCCTTGCTGATTATTTTCTGTTTCAAGATGTTGCGGGACCATGCAAATGGCCTCGGTCCTTCACATTCGCGTCACACTTAAGGCCCTCAAATGGGCTACAAAGGAAGGAAATGGTTTCAGACAGGCAACCGGGACCCCCGAAAGCTGGGGTCAGGGTGTATACATACCCCCCTCAGCCCAGGCACTGCAGCTCCTGGGAAAAGACTCCGGTTCCCTTAGAGACGCATGCATAATCTCCTGCCTCACACTCATTAGCACACACAGGCAAAACAGGCACTCCTGTGCATGAAAATGTGCAAGCACACACACTTTTACATCAGTGCACACACAAACATCCATGTTCACATGCCCAGCCATCTCCCACACATCTCACACTATATTTTTCCCCTTTGACAAAAGTCCTCAAAGAAGGCAAAAATCCTCCAAACGGGATCTTCTATCCCTTCACCACTGTTATTTTTCCTAATCATTTGTAAAAAAAAAAAAAAAAATCTGGTTGTGAACAATTTTTTGTAGTCGACACGGTAGTGTTTTTGGGTTGAGCCCGTCTACTGCTGGCTGCAGATTTTCTCCTAATTATCAGGAGCATTTTTGTCCTGTCATTATTAATTTCACAGGAATTCTAGGAACCCTCATGGGAGGTGCTGAATTACCCTACCTAGCTTTGGTCCCGGACTCTACACTTGACATTGTACTCTGATATTTTTGACAAAAAGTCTTTTCCAGCTAGGATCAGTAATTCCACTCACAACTTAAAGCTGCTATATTAGATTTTTTGGTGATGATTTGATGAAACCCCAACAGTGACATATGATCACTTATAAACGTGCAGCAAATGTCTATACAAACCATTATTTAGACATCCAAACCCCGCAGTACAGCATTATCATTCATTTGGAGTTGTGTTTTGGGCCAACGTCTAATATTCACTCACTCAGATTTTGCTCTGTTTTGGTCTCCACCAGCTCCTGAGAGAAATATCTGACTTACTAGCTGCTAAATCCTCCTAACTTTTTCTGTCTGCCACTTGGCACTGAGCAGGTGGTGTAAAAGTTTATCAGAGCTTTTTCACTAAAAACTCCTGCCTGCTGCAACAATAAATGAGGTTCAAGTGAGCAGAGAAGAGAGCCGGAAAAGTAACACAATGAGCCAAGAAAGCTGAAGGGTGCTTAGAGCAACAGAGCTGGGTCACAGTGGTCAGTGGGATCACACAAAGAGCCACCTTTTGTATTACACACACTCATCTGATCTACTTTTAACATAAAAGTTAAATTGAAAATGACGGTCTATATTCTCCACAGCCACGATTTGATCTGACTGTAATTTTAAGGTCACAATTCAGTTAAACCATTTTTTTTTAGCACTGATGCCTATGCTGTTGTTAAACTAAACTTAAACTTGTAAAGATCAACAGATCTTTGGTCTTGTGTCCTGACATTTACATTTTCAAATTCTCCTTTAAAAAGATATAGAAGTCTATATGGTATCAAGTGTAACATAGCCATCAGTAAGTTATGCTGTGTCATCTTTGAAGTGTTATTTTTGTCTTTGGACATGTGCTGGATGCTGCAAGTAGGTGGGGGTGGACAGAGAAAAGAATATACTGGGAAAATTTCTTCAATTCTGCCTTTGACTTCAGTTCAATTTTTGTTCATTTTTATCAATTTTATGTTTGATTTGTGGCACCACTGATTAAAATTTTGCAGCTTTAATGTTTAACCCCTTTGGGCCCAAAGGCTATATTTAGTATAATCACAAAAAATGCCACAACATCTGATCTGACTGGTGATTACAGATTGAAATCTGGTACAGACAGCACCTGTCAGTACAACTTTGAAATTTTTAGATCACATGAAAAATGAGGTAGAACACTAAAATAGTGTTTATTAAATGTCTACCATATGACAGATTGTGTTTCACACTGCATTTGTGTGAATATCTTTTATATTCAATTTGTTATGAAGATACAACATACTTGATTGTGCGCCTCATAGTTTTTGAGATACAAAAAAGATCATGCTTTTTTAAAAAAAAAACAACTGCATACGTGAACCTCACACACACACACACACACACACACACACACACACATACACACACACACACACACACACAAACAAACAAACAATAAAATTTGATATTTTCACTAATAATGGAAATGATCATATTTATTCATCCATGACTGCAATTAATTAATGTGTCCATCAGCTGGCAGTGAATCTGATAACATGTATTCCAGTCTCTTTGGGTGTACAGGAACTTGGCCTGGATGTGAGGATCCTCTGCCAAAGTAAAGACAGACAGGAAAAAAGGCAGACAAGCAGACAGGAAAAGAAAGACGAGTGACTGGCACAAACAGAGAGAGACAGACAGACAGAGAAAAAGACCTAATATCACACCCACTGACATCCATTCTTTCCACTATTGACATGCTGAGTTTTTGTTTTCTTGCTGGTTAGGTCACTGACATGACCTGAAGATAGAAATGCTGGTGATATTTCAGTAATGTAAATAAAACAGTTTGTGTGTAGGGCTGTGACGATAACCATATTTCCACAATACCGTGGCCAGATGATGTTTACCACAGGGTTGAGCTTATCATCGTCATCACTGCAAATTTTACTTTAAACTTATGTTGAGATCCGCAGATTGATGTATTAATACATCTACCAGCGCTGTCACACACAAGTCAGGAATGCAGCTTCAGATTGGTTGACATGTTCAACCCAAGGCATGTTGGGATTGCCAGGGGGTGGCTCACAACATGCTAACAACAACAACATTTTTCAAGACCAAAAGATGGCTAAATAACAACAGAAGACATTTGAAGAGGATGTGTCATGATTCGTCATTATGGATTTATTTCACCACATCTCCAAAGAGACACTGCAGTTTAAGGCTGGATTACAAAGCTTCTGCACACACTGTTGTAAAGGTACAACACTAGTGTTAGCATTATCTTAAATTAGCTTTTCCTGCTCAGCTTACTTCAGGGCTTACCCTCTTCATTTTTCCAGCAGCTGGGAAACAACAGACAAGACTTTTCTCTGTCTTGAGAGGCTTTAGCATTTATTAACTGACACATTTTTACCTGTATTTACTGCCAATCTGCTGCTCACTGTCACTCACTTGCACACCACACACTTACACACTGCCCTATTCCTTAAAAAAGCTATGCTACTTTTATGACACTATGCTTTTATAAAGTCCAATAAAACGTCCCTGTAAACTGCCATCCCATGGGAATATGTTGCTTTGTCACCACAGTCAGAAATAATCCACACCATCACAGCCCTATCTGTGTGACTTTAACACCTCATAGCTAATCTAATTTTTCATTGTCATTGCAAAATTAAATACTACCAGTTACCCACAATATGGAAAAATCACCTAAAATGAGACTCAAAGTGGAGAAATTGAATCCACAATAACTACTATTATTCAAGTCATCAGATCACATCGGTGTTAATCTCATAATACATTTCTAGTGTTTTACAATCAGACTGTTGACACTGAGCAGCCTCAGTGTGTGTTCAGTAATGTTATAGTATGGAGATAAAACCTTCCAGACTCTGCTCTGCAACAGACATTCCAGCTGAATAAGGTAACCAAGGGGCTGTTTTTCTCCTCAAGTTTAGAACTCTAAACTATTACCTCATCTGCTTCGAAAGTGTGACTCGCACAGAGACACTGATTTCACCTCTGATTACACTGGCACTCACTTTCAGCACTTCATGCATTACCTCATATACACACAGAACCATGTTTGCATGTGTTCAGTGCACATGTACACTCACACACATGCACAATCAATACAAATGCCAAGGTGCTTTAAGACTGGAAAGCACAGACAGTCCCAGTCCAACGTCTGACATTTTGATGCTTAAGTCTTAATTGTATCATGTATAATATTATGGCCAACTGTACATTTCCGTTTAATGATGCACAGAAACTTATATTTGAGACCAGGCAGATATGAGGAAAAGACATAGGCAGAATAGAAAAAATAAAATATATCAAATCTACTTTAAAGCAACATTATAGTTGTAGTAGCAGTAGTAATAATAGGGAGAATGGTGCCTCTGTCATTCCTACTCTGCACCCTTAACACTTTTTCTTGCACTATGGATTGACGGGTATGATCATAAATAGGGGTGCAACGGATCAAAAAACTCACGTTGCGGATCATATCACGGTTTTGAGTCACAGATCAGATCATTTTTTGGATCAGCAAAAAAAAGTGGTTGGATTAGGGTTAAATTATTTTAAAAATGCACTTGTCTTTGTTCTTTGTCTGTCTGTATTTATCACCATAGTTATGTAATGTAATGATAATGATAATAGTAATGATAATGGTAATAATATTAAAAACTTCAAACTTATACAGTGCTGTACTATGTATATACTATACATATATTAGATCATTATACACTGTACAGTATAATACATAACTACGCTCTGTAGTCTGGCTCAATGTCCCGCCTACAGCAGCACATCTGACTGGTTAGACGTCATGATCAATCAGCAGACACACTGTCACAGACGGGGTGAGACAGAGCTGCACCGGTGAGCAGAGAGGAGCTGTGTAGAAGTTAAGACAGCTGATATCACCAAAGTTTCAATGAACATCAGTTTTATGATCTGTTTCTTTGGTGATAGCATAGTTACATCAGTGAAAAAAGTTATGGTCTGGATTTCACTCAAGGCGATGTGACGGCTTTTAAATCAGTTGCTCTTCACAGAGATGAGCTGCACACAGCAGCATCTGTCCTCTTTTCACTGCAACTCTGCATTGAGTTCATCGGGTATTATAATTTATACAAAAGTAACAGTGACAGTAAAACTATGATGCTCACATGTGGTCCGCGGATCACATGAGTGCCAAACCGTAGAAGGCGATCCGTACAGAACACAGGCCAATGTGATCTGTTGCAGCCCTAATCATAACATAACCCTTGACGAAACTAAGTCACCAACACCAACTGTATCACTGCTTTTGTTGAAACTGAATCATATTCTTCAGAGAAAATATTTTCTATTTTTTTCTGATGTCCTCTCAACTCTTGTTGATAGATCAGAGCAGCCCATCCGGGTACTTTATCCTTGTAATAGCTGTCCTCTGTGCAGAAGTTACAAACCCCTCACCAAACCGTAATAGTTAACATTAACCCAACAGTCTTGCTACATGGCTCTGGCAGCAGGTAGCCTTCCGTTAGCTAGTAACACTGTCAAAACATGGGGTGGGACATCCATGAAAAGTTAAAAAACAATTGCATGTACAGGACTGATCCCTTGCAAAACACATCAACTGGCAGTGTGGGCATCCCTGACTCCGCAGATGAGGAGCATAAATATATAACACTAGATGTGATGTATCACAAGCAGTCAAATATGATTGTATTTCTGCACAAGAACTGCTGAAATTTGAACCTGGAGTTTGTAGAATACCAAGATTACCAACTCAAAATGTATTTTGTTGTTATTAGTACTGTAACTGTTAAATTAATGAAGTCCAGTTAGGTTTAATTTATGTGAAATTGTTATGTATTTGTTTGAAATATGTTTGTATTCATAGTTACATATTTAAGTGAACTTTAAACTGTTAACAGTTTAATCTGCCGGTATCTGAAAAATCCCAAACGATACCCAACCCTAACTGGGAGTCAGTCCGACAATGATTGGTGTCATTATAGAGTAACACTTAAAGGACCAGTGTGTAATAATTACGTGAATTTATTGACATAAATGGAATATATTATACATAAGTATGTTATTAATTATTATCAATCAACTTAAACTCATAATCTTTATGTTTGCGTTAAATAGCCATTTGTAGTTACATAGGGAGCGGGTCGCCTTTTACGGAGGCCGCCATCTTGCACCACCATGTTTTCTGCGGCTGAGTATACGCGTTATGTAAACTCCACAGCGTAAATATGGGCGATGAAGAGGAGGACAGACAGCTGTGTTTACTGGCAAACTATTTTGTTTTCTGAAGGCTGACACCCACAGTTTTGAAAAGTGGATGATCATAGTTGTTATTTACCACAAGAAAAAGAAGAAAACTGTGAACTCTTGTTCTCAAAGAAGCGAAAACATGAAGAAACCAAACGGCAGCGTGACAGGAGATGACAGAAAACAAGGACTAACATCAGTGTGGTGTTTACCACATGGAAATCACTGATGATCTGTTTTCACAGTAACACCAAAGTTACCTCTTTTCTGCTGGACAGGTAATTCATCCTACACATGTAACTGCACTTTATTATGAGATAGCTTTAGCTAACGATATAACATGGCCACGGGCATAACGCTAATTATTCACATGAGTAACGTGTTTGTCCCGTGTTTCTGTCGATAATATGTGTTTGTTACTACGATCGTAATTTAGCATGTTGTTTCAAAAATATGATCAGGAGCTGAAATATCTGGTGGCGTTATCGAGATCAGCTCACACCTGCTCGAAGTTATTGTCTATAAACGTGTAGAGCTAATGTGGCTGTAGCTGACTGCTGGTTTATGAGTTATAGCTATAATTTAGTGAGGTTATGTATGTCCAGGTGAGCCATTCCTCTCTGCACCGTCGGATGTAACAGGATGTGTTACAGGTGTGTGTGACTGTGTCACGTAGCTCGTATTTTCTTTATGTTTCTGCAGCTATGACAAACATCCTGTAACATCACCTCCTATGAAGGGAAAACCTTTTCATGTCTCAGCTCCAGCTTTATCTACCATTGATGCTGCTTCTACTGGGACAGACAGATTAGTCATCACAATGAAATAACAGTGTTGTCCTCACAGGTTTCATTATCAACCTAACGGCGCTGATTAATAAGTTTTTCAATAATAGTTTATGTTTAATGTTACATCTCCATATGTGTCAGGTATAGAAAATGCTGTGGTTATTTTTTCTTACTATATTATTTGTTATTGTTTGCCTATACATTCATTATAATGATGTAAGATATAGTCAGACTGCATCTTACATCAGGGGTATTTAACCATTGTTGGCTAAGAGTATGTAAATTTTCATCAAACCAAAAAAAAAAAAAAAATAAAAAAAAAAATAAAAACTTGTTTTCACTAATTAGCTCCTCATATCTGGATGATGGCTGCTAATCAATTGAATCATCAGGTGTGGTTTTTATTTGGGATGAAAATCTGCATACAAATATACAGACATCTTCATGGAATATAGTTGAATACTCCTGTATGACATCACTATGTATAGTTTGTTTCTCTCCTAAAGGCAGCAAAGGTAAAAGAACAGTCTATTCTCCTCAACTAGCTGAAAGACACTGTAAGCCATCTGGGATGCCACGATGGAAGAACCTTAGACCAGACGACCCCAGAAGGTCCAGTTTGGTGCCCCTGATACAAGGACCCGCCAGGAGCTGCTGCAGACACAAGTCAGGAGACACACATTTATTTGCCTTTATTATGGAATATTAACCTGCCCTGTAAATCTTGCTTTTAGTGAAATATTAGCATTTCCACACTGCATAAAAACAAAATAATATTCTAACTAAATGTATCTTGACACTGTCTTCAAAAGGACGGACACTCAGTACAGCTGCTGATTTGGAATGATCCAGACAGGAAGTCACTGTGTTTCATCCAACAACAAAGAGCTGAATCAGTGTGTTTCTCAGGGAGGACCATAGGATGAAAGAGCTGGAGCTCAATGATAACCTCCATAACTTCACAACTTTTAGTGTTAAAACAGACACATTTCTCAACAGCTTCTTCTGTCTTTATCCAAGTCAGCTCTGATGAGGACAGAATACGTTGTCAAAATGTTTGAGTTTGTTCACTAACAGCTGCAAGTTATGATTGTACACCAACATTTCTCCTATTCACAACACAAAGCAAAGTGTTCTTTTTTATATTCAACTTTTCATTCCAAACTGTGAGGTACAGCTGTATGTATGTTATATTATTCACATCACTGTGGCTAAGTGAAACTGCTGTCTCTATTTTGATTGCAACCTTTGATTGCTTATTATGCAACCTTTTACTATGAGTTGAGAGAAATAGGGAATAGGTCAGTTTCAGCACCACTTCCTGCATCACTTTATGCTGTTAACAAGGTTCATTATTAGAAGGTTGGTCACTCCAGGCAGTCTTTCAGGTGGACAGACTGTTGAACCAAACTTAGGCCACATCACAGAAAGACGGATAAATGGACAGACAGCATGGCAGGCTGACAGACAGACTATAAGCCACTAATAGCAGACGAGACAGTCTGGCCTCCTTTTCTGTGTCACAGCAATTTACTACAGTCTGAGTGAAGTCAATGAGAAGCATATAAACACACATGCAGGACAGCACTGCAGCCCCCACCAATCAGAGGCTATTGTTCATCCTAGTGGAGACAGAAGACTAAATGAGACCTCTACAGTCCACTGGGTTAATCAGCTGCCGCCTCTCATATGGGACACCATATGCATGGATGGACATTTAACAAGTGGCGCTGGGGTGACCACCACATGTCTCCATCTGTGACTCTGTGTGTATGACACTGACTCAATTAATGTGTAAGCAAGTAAAAACTAATATTCTAGTGTTCTTGGTTACCATGTTTTGCAAAAGACCTCCCATGATCCTCTCCTCCTCTGTTTTGTCCTTACCTGCTTCCCACTGAGCATGTTTCCTTTTCACAAGGCAGCTATTCCACATCTTTCTAAGCTAAACAGGAGCTAACAAGAACCAGCTGACCTCTGACCTCTCTCCACGTCTCTCCTTCCCCTCTGCCTGACCTCTTTTCTTTACACCGTGCCCTCGTCTAGTCCAGATTTTCCTCAACGCCTGCTGTAAATCCAGCTCACCCTCTTCTGTTCATCCGTCCCCCCATCCTCCGTCACCCTCCCTGATCGCATTGTCACGTAACTACAAAGAAACCCAACACAGGGTCTCTGCAAGTTTGCAGTGAAGGTGCATGAGAAAAAAGCAGAAACATCGTCACTTTGAAATAAAAGGAAATCAATGAAATCTTTATTGTGATCACAGCACTTCAGCTGATGATGTGTGATCCAGTTACAGAAGCAGCTTTGTCAAAACACACACAGCTGGCTGGAGACAGGAAGGCTCCCAAAGAAGGGGACGCAGTGGGAGAAGTCTTTTTTGGTGAAACTAGTAAAAGCCAAGTCCTGGAGGCTTACTGCTCTTTTTTTTTTTGGTCCGTGCAAACGGTTACATCTTAAAAATTGTGCAACAAAATTGCAGTTTATTCCATTCATCTAGGCCTTCTCAGCCCTTTCTTAGATACCTGGGAATTATACTTTCTCAAGTGCCAATTTAAGAACAAAAAAGTTGTCTGGCAGAAGAAAAAGAATATCAAGCAATTTTCTCCTGCTTACAGAGAAATGTACAGCAAACCTTTAAGAGGAGCTTTGAAGCGATCAGAGCAGGAACAGCCAACTGAAGTCAAGGATTTACTCAACATCTGCAAGTTTGTTCATTCCTTTAAAAAGAATTACAGTCTTTTTCTCAGTGAAGTGATTTTAAACCTCATTAACAATAACGTAAATAAAGATGAAATAAAATGAAATTGACTGAAATGGAAACAAAGAAAACCAGACTGTAGAAAGGAAGAAAAATCTCCTCCTGATGAATAAGACCTACATCAAAGAATGTAAATAATGAGAATATAATACCACAATGACAAGTGCTAACAATTAAGGTGTCTGGAAAGTTATCATAAATAAAATCAAGGCCATCAATGTTTTTGTTATTTTTCATTTGACTTGCACCGATTAATCGACAATGCTCGGAATTGGGCCGGTTTTCATGTGACCGGCCCTGACTGGTGACCAGCTGGTCAGCGTCAAAAATCCGATTCTGTGCCAGTCATTGTCACACACGTGTTCTGCACAATGGTCACGTCATGTGCGCAGCAGACAAACTGACCATAATATCACCACAGGGCTGATAACAGCTACACACACTCTGACACATGCTTGCGTGAAGTTGGTGTCAGCGACAGATACCAAGAACAGGATAAAGAGAAGACAGACAGTCTACAACGAGACAGAGCAGCTGACAATGTCGCAGAACAGCCATAAACTCTCTAGCTCCTCAGCCTAATGTTAGCCAGCAGCAGACTGCTGTTCACAGACTGACAGTTAAAATCTCACCTCCTGTTCTGGCTGAAGAATAAACAACCTGTGTTGATGTGTCTCCTCAAACATTTTCTCATACAGGCTCATTTAACTTCTGCGTCTGTTTTTCTCACGGCAAAATTTTACTGCAGCAAACTGTTGCACCGCGTCTGTCTCTGGTTTGTTTACATCTGCTTCCACAGGAGATCACGTGAAATTGCATCCCGCAAAATCCCACAAGATTCCGATTCATAATCTTAATATAAAACTATAATAAGGCCTGGCTGTAACCTGGAGGACTTTGGAGAAAATTTAAATAGTATTTAATGAAAATTTAATAGTCAGTGTCTTATTATGAAATCCAATTTAATTTTTACAAGAAAAGTTGCAAAAATGTTTGTGAATGCTGTCAATTACAGTTCTTAGAAAGACTGAAATTAGAATCAGCCAAAATCGGAATTGGTAGGTCAGACGCTTCAAAAAATCGGAAACGGCCAAGAAAACTGAAATCAGTGCATCTCTATTTTTCATTTTAGTCCAGAAATTTGCTTTTATCAATTCAATAAATATATAAATCTTATAGTGCAAATAGACAGCCTCTTTTGTTGATTCCCCTGCTTCCTACAGTGACTGCCCATACTTGCAAACCTCTACTTTACATCGTAGCTCTCTGAAATTCTTACATCCAATCAGAAATACCCCTGATGACATCATCATGGGTCACTTTTCAAACTCTGGGAAGCTCCTCAAGAACTACAGGAGAGATTAACTGCTTTCACAGATTGACAATGCCCTTTACAAGTAAACTGAAGACCATATGTAAAACTGGTGTAGTGCCAATTTTGATTAACAGGTAACCCTAAACCTAACCCTAACCCGAATCCTATTTTCCCATGTTTCACCATATTATCCACCAAAAATGTTTTGGTTAGTCTTTCCAGTGCTCCAACAATCACCGACAAATGAAAAAAAGACCTAAAAGGAACAATATGTAAGAATTGCATGTCCAAAAAAAAGTCCTATTAAATGTATGGTTGATCCGAGTTGTTTTCCCCCCCCTCCTCCTCACTCTCTCAGGCAGGCTGCAGGAATTCTGCAGGAGCACAAGATGAGCAAAACATCATAATTTGAGAATAACAAGTGACAATGAGTCCTAACCTGTAAGTTGATCAGCTGTTTATAACTCTCAGTTGTCTGTCAAAGTAAAGCTAAGCCTGTTATGCTGAAAACAAAAGCCCACTGATTTAAAAAAAACACACTCTAGAGCAGGGGTATTTAATTAAAATTCAAAGAGGTCCAGTTAGAGAAAATTCCCTAAAGCAAAG
Organism: Lutjanus erythropterus; assembly: GCF_056507025.1. Taxonomy (NCBI): domain Eukaryota; kingdom Metazoa; phylum Chordata; class Actinopteri; order Lutjaniformes; family Lutjanidae; genus Lutjanus; species Lutjanus erythropterus. The sequence goes on along the minus strand of NC_139324.1, from coordinate 1,146,166 downwards.
GTCCGGAACATCAAAATGTCTAACTTTCTCGAGTGGGCCAAACCAGTAAAATTTAAGTATAATCTTTCGATTATTCTGCCGATTAATCGAGTAATCAGATAAGAAATATTGTGTGTTCTGCATTTTTTTCTATTACATTACTTTTGCTTTATTTAAGAACAATGGAAATATACAAAAGAGAAGATAAAACAGGTCTATTAAATGAACAACTATAAATTGCTAAAGTAAAAATACTCAGCAAAGTAACTTTACTTTTAATGTAGATTTACTTTTACTGTTTTCACTTTACTTTTTACTTTTTTTTTCCAAGTACAAAGGTAAAAGTAAAGGTAGTAATGTCTGCAGAAACCACAAACAGAAGATGGAACTAACTCTTTTATCTGTCTGTATTTAGTTATCAAAAAATAACAACAAGAATACCATTAAAGTACAACAACAACAATAAAAATATTGATTTTTCAAAAAAGGAAACAATAACATGCAAAATTTTTAAACTGAAATTAAGTAAAAACACTAATACCACAATGTAAAAATACCTAAATAAAGAATGTGAGTATTTTTTCCATCACAGCAGGTCAGTGATCAGTGTTTCAGTGACTCTCTGTGGATCAGTGAATAGTGTTTTATTTATGGCGGCCTGCCACATTAAAAACATCAACACCACGACATGATTTTCTATTTTTGGAGCTGCGCACCTTTTTCGGTCGTGTCTAGAAGGTAACTCTTTATTTGCACAATTCTCGCGAGATTTGTGTTCGTTATTTCTACTAAAATAATCAAACTCCTGCAATCTTTCGCGGGTCTAGGGTTCCCTTCTAGACACGACCCTCTGTCTCTCTGTCAAACTAATGACAGCAGACTGTCTTTAAACAGCATGATGTTACACTCTGCAGTGTTTCACAAAAAGACTTTATTTGTGTGGACACCCAGGTTTGGTTTGACACCAATTATGGCATTTTTATTTTTTTAATCAGTCCGAGATGACGACGGTATCAGTGATTGATTAGTGATCAGTCTGCCCTCCTCTCCTCCCTCACCTGTTCACTCTGCTGTGAGAAGATCAGAAAGTTTCTCTCAGAGAAACACAGACTCTCCTGTTTTACGTTTAGGCCTCCTTATACAGTTGTTTCATTTTATAAGTGCATCTAGTTGGTATTGATGTCATTAACCATCACGTTAGTTTCTGTTGTAATAAACTCCGTCATTAACAACAGTCTCCACCACACGTAGCTTCTCTGCAGTTGGTCTATGTGTTTCCTGATCAGATAAACCAGCGCTGGAAAGACTAGAAAAGTTGCGCCAGTTAAAATAGAAGCGTCCTGTCAAAATTTAAAATCTATTAATAATTTTTTGGTTATAGGTCCGGGTCCGTATAGGACGGCGTGTGGGTCCAGACTCGGACCGCGGTCCGCCATTTGGGGACCCCTGCTCTAAAGTTTAAGTTCAGTCACTGCCTGCCAAACTCCATTAACATTTTGCTCAATTTCTCAGACTCGTAAACAGACACTTACTAATTCAGTAAACATTCAGCATTAATTTGAACTCATAATTAACATGAGACAGACAAAAACATTCTAAATGTATAGTAAACACACACACACACACACACACACACACACACACACACACACACACACACACAAAACACACTCCAGCATGGAACTGAAATTTCACAGGAAGACGCCACAGCTTCAGCATTGTCAAAGTAATGAGTATTTCAACTTGCCGTGTTTCCTTTATTTCCGGTGATATGTCATGGACATTTTATGATTTATTATATTAAATATATTACAGATGTCTCCTCTAATTCACTGTATTAGATGATAAAATATTCAGGCTGTACATGCCGTTTCTCCCTGATGTCTAATGACTAATGTCCAACATCCCTCTCGCCCCTTTACTAATATTTTCACATCTAACGCAGTGAATTAGCGACTTTTATTTTGTGTGTCGAAGTGTGTTTTATGGTGACAAAATTACTGTTTCTGTAAAGGGAGTCTGGTGACTTTCGCAAGAGTGATAAGTCAACTGTTTCTGGTTAAAGAAAATGCATCTTATTCTTAAACAAAAAGGTCTATCTCTGCAGGGATCCTTTCCATAATGTCGTCACACACAACCTGAGCCCATCAGTGGAAAAAGCATTTTATGTGGACGTACTTTGACGATTCACAGCTGCCCATAAGGATTAGATTTGCATCAGATGGCAGCAACAGTCTTTGCATAGCACTGGACCAGTTTCAAAAAATTGTTGTTCCCATTAGTCACAAAAAACGTGAGAAAATAAAGCCCAATTTGAAAAATACTGACGTTCTCTTTATTGCCAACTCTTCTTGTAAAAATAACACACAAGCAGGTAGGAAGGGCAGATGGGTGACAGAGGGTTTATAACACATGACATAAATTTGTTGTCAACTGCATAGTTTTGCCCCTAGGTTTCATTTTTATTACTAATAAAAAAATAAATGTTGAACATAATCAGCAAGAGATTGCTCATCTGGACATTTCATGTTCTTATTAAATGTTTCTATGAATTTTAACATGCATGTCTCAAATTCTACATTTAGTGTAATGTCTCCAATAAATCACTGAGGCTCTTTACATACTTTATAGCTGAAACAAGCACCGACATAGAAGTAACATCCACCACAGGTGCCACCCATGAGTGAAATTCATGTGAAGTAAAAACCTATGAGTCACCATTTGTTTTACAATGAATTGACTGAATTATTTATCCAAGCTCTGACAAGAAATGGCAAGATAACTTTATGAGTGTGGGAAACACAAGCTTAAACAGCTAAAAGCAGGAAGCTTTGTTTCTTCAACAAACACAAACGCCTACACAATTCTTTTCAGCTGATCCCCATATTTCTGTCCAGCCTTTTGACTCCATCACATCTGATGCTAATTAGCTCTTATCCTTGCAGGTCTAAATATTGTATCCATGTCGTTCCCCGTTTCAGGAACAGTGCATTCACTCACAATTTGTTATGACTATTATTCAACCTCAGATATAAAAGCTCCAGATATACCCAGATAAGTCATCCAGGCAGCGACTTCTTGATCAACCCTTCTGGACAAAAGGAGAGCAGATAAAAGACCGAGACAAAGTCTGGTTCCAATTAAGGTTTTTAGCCAACTTCTTCTGAATGACATGTTACAATACATTCAACAGTTCAAGAGGGAAGTGTCTGGGAACCCCCTAATTGTAAGCAGCCTGCTACAGGACAAGTGCAACAGGCAACAATTCACAGCTAAATACCAGAAAGAAGAGAGGTTTCTTCTTTTTTTTCCCCGACCTTTCCTTCCTCCCTTTTCTTCCGCTCTCCACCTCCCACTAACCAAATGGTCTTACAATGAACAGTCACCTGCTTTTCATTTGGGGGAAAAATGCACCCCAGGCATTCCAGTCCCCCCACCCCAACTCCGCTCTACATGCATTTCATCTGAGTGAGGTGGATCCCAGGGAGGAAATTACTCTGTCATCCAGAAGTGAAGAGGAAAAGAATCCCTTCTTTTTTCACAGACCATCAGCACACAGAGTGGTCATCTTTTCGTGCTTGTCAGGACTTGGTAGTCGTTCAACTTTCCGAGAGGTACAGGAAGATTCTTTTGTGGGGGTAATGGAGGCGGTCAGGCAGCCTCTAACCATCAAACACAAAGAAATTGATCAGATCACAGAACTATTTATTTTTTTGGTAAATGTGTTTGGAAATGTTGAGCATGAAGGGTTGCCGGACAGCCCTGTGATTGACTGGCAACTTGTCCATGTTTTAATGGCAGGTGTAAGCCTGGAGGGGATCATGTGATCGCTTGCTTGTGTACACGTGTGAGCACATGCATTTGCCTTTAAAGTCTTCACTACATCCATTATAAGAGTCTGGACAGACATGGATGTAAACTGTGACCTGACTGGTTGGTGGAGACAAACAACTGTGAGGCTGTAATTCTATTTTTTGACTGCTCTGTTTTATACAACCATCGACAGCTGATTTCTCATGCTCACTAGGGGCCACAAGTGATCAACAACTACTTCAGTTTGAAATCTTGTTTCAGCCCATGATAATGTTTGTGGGAGTCATGTTAATGTTGACAAAACCAATATCCACTGGTTGCATCTGGCATTTTCTGGTGGCACTGCAGTAGGTGCTTCACCATCTGTCACCTGGCAGGGATCTGCACTCTACTGAATGCCCTCTTCTAGTTCCTGCTGTCTTCATCATGTAACAATAATAGTACAGGACAACTGATAAACTGTACAATTAACCGAAATAATAAATGCAATAAATGCAGGAAGTTTGTGTAAAATTATCAATTTGGATGAATTCTGAACAGATTTTCCATATGTGTTTAGGAACTTCTTACATAATTCTGCCTGTATTGTGGTTTTTCTTACATTTTTAATAATCACACATACTTAATTGGCGTCTTTTCTCACACTGAATTAGTCTGAGTTGAAGTAATGACTTTATCTGCTGAACAATATTAATATTGTCATGTCATGCTATAATTGTCTTTTTTTTTTTTTACTCCATGTCCAATGGCTTTTTCTAAATTGTCATTTTATACTATCTTTAGTATCATCATTATGTGTATGTTGTATGTATGCATTGCATATGTGTGTGTGTGTGTATATATATGTATATATATATGTATATATATATATGCACATATATTCTTTTTAATCTTCTTTAAATTGTGCTGTTCTTGCTTAATTTTTATTGTATGTATATATATATTTGTACTTTTTACTACTATTCTTCATAGTCTCTATTATGTGAAGCACTTTGAGCTGCATGCTTTGTATGAAAGGTGCTATATAAATAAATAAAAATAAAAATAAATAAATAAAATAATCACATTCAAGTGGTTTGCACTGAAAATACTAACACAGGTCAGTCACAGTAAGCCTGCACAGAATTTGTCCAACATTTACAAGCCAGAGAAGTTGTCTTCTTGTTCTTCCTTTGAAAATATGCTCAATATGTTCATGGGATGAAATATTGTGGTGACTGAACCTTGACTGTATTGAATGAAAGTCTAAAAATACTGAATGAAACACGAGAATAGAGAATTAAAGTTAAAGAAATGTGGCATAAGGTATAATTAAAGATTTGTTTGTTTTCTGATTTTCCATTTTGTATCTTAAAGTACTTCACTGAACCCCAAGACAACAACAAAGTCTGTCTGTGTTTAATGAGGTGATTTTATCAGCAATAACACCCCAGGCATCTGAAACAAATATCTGAAAAATAAAGTTTGCAAGGTTAATTAAACAAATGGTATCATGCCAAAACAAACTACAGTGTGTGAGGATGTATCCAACTATATGTATAATGTTAGTCTCTGAATTTCACTGAACAATTCTTAAGAAGCCACATCAGCTTTTCTTATTTTATCCACTTATTTTTCTTTCCCATTTAGGCCTTTTTTTGTAGTCCACTGTTTTGATTTTGTGTCTCCAAGTAATCTGTCAGACACTGAGTGTAAAATAAAGTCTTTATTATTGTTGTGTGACAATTACATTGTGACTTCCTGGCCTGCATTCAGGTATGTGTTTCGAAATCTTACAACAAATCCATATTAAGCAACTCATAAAAGTTGTGCTTCATTTGTTTTTAGTCAGAATTTCTAAATCAACCTCGCGATAAGCCTTCTGTTTTAAGAAAACAAAGCTCTGCACTTTTTCTCATCATGTTGTGATATAGCAGCCTATGAAAATAAATAATGCATGTGGAACAAAGATGGCTACGAGCCCTACATAAAAGCAAGCAAGACAGCCCGTGCCAATAGCTTTGATTCAAGTTTAATCAAAAACAGCCAAGTTCATCATGGGAGCTAACTGCCAAGGGAAAACAGCGTGTGTTCCATATCGCACTGGGCTGGCACAGGCTCAGGTGCTTGGACAAGACTGATCAAACTAAAATCATAAACTGAATGTTCTGTGGGAAGGGGATGGGCATGACATGTTTTTAGGGATTTTGTTCTCATGATTAGATCTCATAATTTCCTGAAGAGACCCTCTTCTGTTCTCCCAAACTTGATAAGAATCATCTCTAAATGTTTCCTGCAATACATAAAATAAGGACATAAACCCAACAAATAACTTGTGGCACTGACAATACTGCAAACTCAGCCAACTTATTAAGTATGAATTACAACTCCAATGTCGAAAAAGTTGGGACATTGTGTAAAATGTAAATTAAAAACAGAATGCAATGACCTGCAAATCATTTTAGACAAAGACAAGATATTTGATGTTCAAACTGATAAACTATTGTTTTTCATAAATATATACTCATTCTGAATTTGATGCCTGCAACATGTTTCAAAATAAGAAACAGGAGCAACAAAAAACAGGGAAAGGGGTGGGATGCTCATTATTTTAGTATTTTAGTATTGGTAACAGGTGACCGTATCATGATTAGTTATTAAAGGGGCATCCTTAAAAGGCTCAGTGGTTCAAAAGCATGGATAGGGTGAGATTCAACACCTTATGGAAAACTGCGTGGCCAAATAGGCCAAGATTTTTCAACACCAAAATGCAGGAATTCATAGATTTCACTATCTACACTCTACAGTGTCATTAAATGATTCAGATAATCCAGGGAAATCTCTGCACGAAGGGGGGAAGATTGAAAACCAGCACTGAATTCTTGTGACCTCTGACCCCCCTCAGGCTGCACTGTGTTAAATCCTGCATAATTGTATAAAGGATACTTTAGGAAAGTTGGAACAGTGTACAAATTTCAGATTGTTTTCGGAAATCTTGGATGTCATGTCCTCCAGGCCAAGGAAGGAAAAGGACCAGATTGTTACCAGCACCAACTTTAGAAGCCAGCGTCTGTGATGGTAAAGGAGGTGTTTGTGCCCATGGTATCGCGGGTAACTGTCACATCTGTGTAGGCCCCATTAATGCTGAAAGGTTCATAAAGGTTTTGGGGCAACATATGCTGCCATCCAGATGAGACACAGTCTGTACGAGATAGGAGAGTGTGGCTTTGCAGTAAAAGAGTTCAGGTCTAGACTGACCTGCCTGCAGTCCAGACGTGTCTCCTATTAAAAATGTGTGGTGCATTATGAAGCACAAAATACGACAACAGAGACCCCAGACTGTTGACTACCTGAAGTCATCATCAAGCAGAATGAGAAAGAATTTCACTCAAAAATTCCAAAATTAGTGTCCTCAGTTCCCAAACACTTACTGAATGTTATGAAAAGAAAAGGTGAAGAATGTAGTGGTAAATATTTTTTTTAATAAGTGTATATTTACTAAAAACAAAAAAGTTAACCCGTTTGAACATTAAACATCTTATCTTTGTACTGTAGTCAACTGAATACAGGTTGAAATGTTTTTGCATATCATTACATTCTGTTTTTAATTTACATTTTATTCAACTTGTTTGGAATTGGGGTTGTAGAAGAACGATAAGACTGAAATCCTCAAATGCAAATCCTCATTCTCTTTGGATAAATGCACAGGCAGCGCAGCAGGACGCTGTCAGCGCCACTTCCAATGAGCTTTGTTTGAATGCATAGGTATCCACAGGCAGCCTCGGATCACATCCAAAGTTAGAGGTTATCATGGCATTAACAAGTTCCGTGGGCCTCTTTGGTGAGGGCCCTCAACCGACAGACTGGAGAAACGGTGCCAAGAGATGGAGATCTCCTCCAACAGTCCGGCCTCTACAGCTGGCATAGTCAAGGAGTAAACACTGGTGTCAAGGAGAAGGCTGATATTTCTTAATCTCTGCAGAGTACGTCATCATGATCTCAGCGCTCTCATATTCACTCACACAAATGCAAGCATGCTCAAGTTTTGGCATCAGATTTAATAAAGTGACAGGTTTCCTGGGATTGATTAGTGTCTGTGATGTTGCTGTGTGTCTTGTTAAAATTTCTTTAATAAACTAATTTCTTTAACTAAAAAGTTTAACTTGGCTGCTGAGTTCTGTTCTGGCACACAGTCTGAGTCAACATGTACATGTAAGGAATGTTTTGGCTTATAATGACTGTGTTGCACACATGAGATGTGAAGCACAGCCATATAAGGTGGCTTACATGGGGTTCATAAACAAGATATTAAACCTTTTAAAGACAAACTATGCAACTTTTGCCGGACAGCAGCAACTATAGCCACAGATAGTTATTTTAAAAAATGGCGTGGTGTGTTTACCTCTATTAGTTTTGTGATGAAACAAGTGGAATGTTTACCTGTTGTGTGCTAAAACGTATGGTAACAGTAGCATGAGTACAGACGAGTCAAAAAATATGATCTCAGAGGATTCCACATAAATAGGCCTCCACTTTTAAGGACATTTCAAGTGTCAAGTCTATGCATTTTAAGCTTTTTGTGTGTCGTGACGTATTTTATACGTTTTGGACGTGGTAACAGTAGTCACATGACCTTAGGTTAGGTTTAGGCACCAAAGTTACTTGGTTAGATTTAGAAGAAGGCTGGAGAGTTCCGGGTCGCCAAGGAGATGGCTGCATAGGGAAAGCGCTCTTGACAAAAGGAATAGAAATTTGCCGCAAAATTGAAGTGGTACATTAATTGGCTCATGGTCATTTTACGAAGTAAAGGGCGAGGATGACGTCTAAAGTTAAGGGTAAAAAACCTGCTCTAGACTCTGAAAAAAGCAATGAAGGACAGCAACACGGTGATGCTAATGATAGCTCCCGGGACAAAGATCTACAACATGGTGGAGAAGGCAACGTCGGATCTTGCAGCCCAGAGATTACCGGTAAAAGTTATCACACAGCCGGTATCCCTTCTTGAGAGGATCCGGCGGAGGTCATGGCTACCAGCGAGGGCACAGCACGCGACACGGACCAGTGGAGCACCAGGATACAAAGAAAAGTGAAGCAAAAATAACTGGTATGATAGATCGACCCCGGAGCAGGTAAAAGTTGAATACTAAAAAAGACGCTATAATCCAGATGAAACAATTTAATTCATTATGAGTGGAGTTGAGACACTAAAGAGTTTTTTTTGTGGCTGTTGAGACAGTGGAGGGCCCTTTAACCCAGTCAGTGAAGAAAGGTTATCCCTCAAAACGGAGGCTGGTGAGTGAAAAAGCCTCAAGGTTGGAAGTATGGACAAAATTTAAAATGTTCCTTGTTAAAAACGATCAAGGTTTTTGTTCTGGTTTGTGTTTCTGTTATTCTGATGAGAAGGGATCGCTTATTATTCATATAAAGGGGATGAGGGAGTATTTTATTTTCTTCATGACAGAATGCAAAGTGGACTTAAAATAATTTATTTTAATGTGAATGGGGTTTTGAATCCAATTAAGAGAAGTAAGATTTTGTCAAAACTGAAAAAAGAAAAAGGACAGAAAGCCTTTCTTCAGGAGACGCATATGAGTCAATCCGAATATGCAAAACTACAAAGGTTGGGTTTTAGACAGGTGTTCTCTTCTTCATTTAAGTCAGACCACAAGAGAGGTGTTGCTATCCTCATATCAAATGCAATTGCTTATGAACACATATCAGAGACTGTAGATGAAGGGGGAAAATTTATTAAGATCACTGGGAGAATAGAGGGGTCTATAATAACTTTACTGAATGTTTTCTTGCAAGGAAAGAAACCCAGAATTCAATTTAATATTCTACAGTTGAGAAAAGAAAGAGGAAGAGTTACACTTCCTTGTTTTAAAAAATATTTTTATGCCTCACAGCTAGTCCCTTTACGGTATTGGTGCAACAGTGAATATAAAGCCAGATGGAAGGAACTAGAATATGAAATCAGTTTAGATTTCCCTCTGCAGGCCGTAATTGCGGATAGAGGTTTGATGGCTCAACTTGAAGAGAGGAACAACCCCTGGATCAATTTTACGTTGAGGATATGGCAAAAAGTGGTTAAATCATATGAAATTCATAACATGCTCAGGCTATTTAGATGGTGTGCTTACGATACAGAATTTATTCCCAATAGAGGAGACAAAAGATTTGAATACAGAAAGGACTTACAACTTATCTTTCATTTACACACAAAAACACAATACAGAGTTTCCAATTTTTACAGGATGAACATGGCCTAGAGCAGAGGGATTTCTTCAGATACCTCCAATTGCAGCATCATTTTAACCAGAAGTGCAGACCTGCTGATTTTTCAAAAGCAGAACCTGAGTTCTCCAGGATTCTAAAGTAGTAGGGATTTCGGAGGAGGCTTGGGGGGAGATATGCAGCTTTCAGCAGTCCTCAACTAATTCTGTGGAGTGGAGGGAGCACTGCTGGAAAAACATAGTAAGATTTTTTAAGACCCCACACCAGGAAAGATATAATACTAAAAGTTCTATGTGTTGGAGACAGTGTGGGTCAATGGAGGCAAACCATTCCCACATATTCTGGGAATGTCCTAAACTGAGTTCATACTGGAAGGGTATCCATAAAATATTGTGCGCGGTATTCAAAATTCATCTACCCATGAACATAGAGACCCTTCATTTGGGGAATGTTGTGTGTCTGAAATAGAGGAGGGATACAAAGCTGCTGCAGGCCCTTTTGGCTGCAAGTAAAAAAATCAATCACCAGAAAGTGGCTAAATACAACACCACCTACAGTGGAAGATTGGCAGGGTGTAATTTTGGAAACATTTAAAATGGAAAAACTGACTTACTCTTTGAAGGCTCAAAAAGACAAATTCTACCAAATTTGGTAGAAATGGATTGGATTTATAACCCCAATGAGAGCAGAATTTGTATAACTCCATTAACGTTTCAAACTCCTTTCCTCCTTTTGTTGAGAAAAATGTAAAAAAGTAAGCTCCCTTCTGTTTGGCTGGACACAGTTACTATTCTTTGGAATAAGAGTTGGGCATATGTACGAAAATGTATCACCCGATGGCGGACAGAGTAATGTAGAAGCTTGTAGGATTTTATGGCTACTTGTTGGTTTTTTTTTGTTGTTTTTTTTAAGATATTTTTTGGGCTTTTTGCCTTTATTGATAGCGAAAGCTGAAGGTATGACAGGAAAGGGGGGTGAAGATAGAGGGGATGACACGCAGCAAATGAGCCGCAGGCAGGATTCGAACCGGCGGCCGCTGCAGAGGACTAACAGCCTCAATACATGGTGCGCACACCCTACTGACTGAGCTATAGGGGCGCCCGGCTGCTTGTTGTTATGTGGGAGAATGCAGATGAGCAAGTTTGAAGTTATAAAGATGAATGGTTCATGAGATTCCCTAGAATTCTCATCTCTGGAAGTGAAGGACTGAAAAGTTTCTAAGTATTGAGTTTCAGCACAGGAGGACTGCGACTCAGTTTTTTTTCTTGTACATATGCAGAGGACTGTAAAAAGGAAAACTTGAAAAGAAAGCTATGAAAACTAAAATATATGTGTACGCTAAATTGTTGTCTTTTCCAAATAAAAAGGAAATTACAAAAAAAAAGAACACGAAGATCATTATTCTGGTTAAAATAAGAACTTTACTTGTGTATGTTAAGTAGATCTGCAACAATTAATTAGTAATTATTACGTTTTTTGTTTGTTTGTTTTTAAGTCAAAATTCTGATTCCAGCTTCTTAAATGTGAGTAATTTTCTTCCTTATTTAGACAAAACAAGACATTTGAGGACATCAACAATGTAGTGCATATATAGGGTTGTTCAGGGTTTGTTTTTTTGACAGTCAGTGTGCATTATAGTAACAGGGTTACACTGACAGAAGTTTACAAAAATGTGCAGGGAAAACATTTCAGAGAGGAAATATAAGTAAGGGGGATAATAAATACATTTTTGTATTAAATATATTCTATACTAGCTGGTGGACAAAAGTCCATGTGACAACATGTGCTAGTATAACCCAAGTCTCATGACAAACAACAAAACTAACTGAGATGGAAGTGGGGAAAAGTGATGGCAACAGAGCACAATGACACTGGACAGCAGCTGCACCACGGCAGCAGCCTGGCAGTGATGCTCCATGATTTGCTGTGATTTTATAACTAAGAGCATAACATACACTTTTACTTTTTTAAAATATATTCATGCCCTTAATTCCACGGGAAAGCTGAAGACATTACAGTGAAGGGGGAGAGAGAGTGGAGAAATGGCATAGAGCAAAGGTGGGGGAAGATGCACAGCCTCATCGCATGGGGCAAACAATCCACAAAATGTAAACATAATCATGTAAGTTGATATAGGGCTTTATTGTTGCAATGAACTGAAAAAAAATCAAAGAAAGAAGATTTGCAAATCTTCATATTGAGTAGCCAAATTCAATTTGACTAACAGAATTCTGAGTCAGGTACAGTCCTAATACAGTCACAGTCATTCTGTGAATGGAGGTCCAGTGATACTGACACATTGTTGACACACAGAAGCACATTAACAAAACAGCAGATTCAATGTGTGTGTCTACAAAGGATGTGTTCAGGCACAGTGGGAGAAGTCACCCAACTTTTGACATCACTCAGAGCCAACACACAATCAATGTAGTTACAAGTGTAAAACGGTAGAAAATAGTCTTGAAGAGTAACATGTGCATGTGCAGCTGAACTGATTAACACAGAAGTGCATCTGTTATCTCAGACACATGTGAGACGGACAAATGAAAGATGCAACTGAAGTGCCTCTAAGGTCAGCTGATGATTAGCTGCTCTAGGTGGCACAAATTGTTTCATCTTTCTGCCTGAACCCACGTTATAACCTCAACTTCTCTTAATTATTTGGATCAGGATAATGTTCATTTCCTGTTAAACCCGGGCTAAGACGATTTCTGTACTACCAAGTGATCACCAAGTCACAAATTATGCTGGTGTTATCAAAATCACTTTATCACAGGACAAAATTGCAGGCAATTTGTTTTCCAGTCAGTGGCTCCAGTATAGGGGGGGGGGGGGGGGGGGGGGGGGCAAAATGAGCTTCCTGTTAGCTGCCCAATCTTAACTATTACCAGGTCCAAACACCTCTAAAGACTCCAGAGCAAAGTCTGCGGCCAGTCCCTGTGGTGGTTTCACTTCACAACAGTGACCTCTGTCCTTCCTTGTTTCCAAGGGTCCAACAGGAGTTTACTTGACTAAGGTCACCTGTATAATTCATTCCCCTTGAGAACAATCTAAGTACAACACTGAACCCATAGAGCCCAACAAAATGTTCAGACTATGTTGTAAAACGTGTTATAACATGTTCAGTTAAGGGTATGATGCAAACCTGTTGAACACAACAAAGTGACAATTTTGCTCTTCTTAAAAAATATAGCAGAAGTGACAGTAAACAAGGATATTTAGTTCTGAGGGGGCTTCCTCAGTAAAGGACAGAGTACTTAATATCAAAAGGGTTAATTCAAAGTTAATCAACAAATCCTACAAAAAACAACCACAACCCATCAAGACTACAGTAATATTCTGACAAAACGTTGAATAACAAAAAGTATATTTGTCATTCACTAATACAAAAATCTGGACTTGCTTGTCATTGTAAAACAATGCCATTGCCGTGCTGTGTGATCCCGCCATACATAACTCAATATGACCACAACCAAATGCAAAATAATGCCTGTACAACACCAGGGACTTATTTATTATTGTTGGTCTGACTATAATATGTTGTCATGATAGAAGTGGTGCATGTGATGGACATGACGTAGGAGGTTAAAGGAAGCAAGTGTCACTACTTCCATGGGGGGCAATATTGCATGAAAGTAGACACAAAAGTTAGGGGAGCATGAGGGAAGAAAGAGGCAACTATTGTCAAGTGAGTTATACAATTCTTCATGCACTTTTATCTGCCTCTCTTAAGCACATTAATGCCTAATTATGATAAATTAGGCCTAAAAGTAGAAACAGGCATGAGGGTAAAAGAGAAGTGTAAAATATACATCTGACTATTGGCTATCGGTGCAAGATAAAAGTTTACTATATACCACTTTTTATTTTCTCTGTGGTAAAATAGGTTTTGGGGGGAAAAGTATATCACCAATAAAAATGACGATAAACTGACTTTTATGTGGTGTTTAAGTCCATATTCCTGGATCTGTGAGAGTGTAGGTGGGGAAAGTGGGGAAACTACAACCCGGTCAAATTTCTGAATCCCGAAACTCCCTCCAGGGAAAGCTAGCTAGCCATGCATGGGAGGTTTAAGGCCAATGTGCCCAGTGAAGCATGCACAAAGCTGGGGGTCTCTTCAGGAACGAAAGGGGTGGGTGGGAGGGGTTACACAAAGCTCAACAACTCTCATAAATCAACTGAGCAAGGGTTAAACTTCCCTTTTTGTTGTTTGAGATTTTTCAAGCAAGGTCTAAAGAGCAACACCGAGATGAAACAGCACAAGTGTTGTTGCAAAATTCCTCAGGATGGCAACAACAGGGTGAGCGCCAGTCCGGAAAAACAACCACATGGCAAATCCATTATAGTGAAAAAACATTCGGGCAACGTTAACCCAGATGTTACGATTACAGAAATGTTGCTGTATTTCAAAGGGGCCCCACATGTGGAACATTTCTCAACTCAAATCAGAGTTAATCTCAGGAACTTGGAGAGAGAAAAGGGAGGATGGGAAAGGAGATGAGCACTCTGGATGTGAGAAAGGAGCCAAAAATAAAAAAGCACTTAAAAAGCATTAAAAAATTAGAGAAAGACATATTTAAGGAGTTCAAACCTCCTGATACCTTTACACGAGTCCAGAGATTGAAGTTAAGCATCAGCCTGAATGAGTAAACAACAGGTTTGGCATTGGTCTATTTTCAAGTCAAAACAAGTAAAGACCAATGACCTAACATCCCTGCGATGACACCATTTCCCAGAGCGATCCTTCTGAGACCCAACTCTGAACCTAGATGGACTGCATGTACGGTAATGGATATCGATCATCCCGAGGAGTTCTTTGAACCCAGAAAACTCTGAAGGTTTTGCCAAGGGTCAATAATAATATTGACTGGGAGGCAAACTGTGAGCAATCTAAGGCAGTGTTTTCTACAACGGCGCCTAGCCACTGCTACAGACACCTTTGCAACTGCCTGGCATATTTCCAGTTGCACCAAAAGTAGATAAGTGGATGCATTTATAAACTGCAAATCTTGGATGTGAACAGCATTTGCATGACCTTTAAACTTCCTCTCAGCGATGGACTGGTAAAGGACATCTGACTGGTTTTGGGGTCATTTCAGAAAGAGAAACCTGATAAAACTCTCCCTAAAACCCTTTTTTGTTCCTCATTAATTATTCACAATGTTTGGTGGAGGAGCAGCGCTCTTCCGAAGGTCTTCTTTCAAGGCCTCTTGTGCCATCCATGCTTACTTTGCCCTGAGCATCTTCTGTTCATTTCCTTTGTCCTTCAAGTTGTTCCTGTCATTTCCTATATTTTCCTGAGCATTTTCTTTCTGCCTCTATGCTCAGAATATCTCAGTTTATCCAGGACCATCCTGCTCTGACAGGAGGAAGCCCTCCCCATCTGAGGCCAAGCTAAGAAACAGATCTTGTCTAGTTCGTGGAGATGGTCTGTTTCCTGCATCTGTAGCCACTCACTCACTCTCACATGCTTTCTCTCTCTGTTCCTATCTCCATCTTCCACTTCTCTTTTGCTTCATAAGAGCTGCACTCACTTTCCCAGCTGCCTAAGGAGTATGTCTGTGTCTGTATTATGCAAGCCTGATCAGTCTAGAAGGAAGCACAGAAATCTATCATCAGAAAGAAAGAAAGTACCATTTGACAATGTTGAAACTTTCCTGATCTTTAGTGATCTTGGGAGATCTTCTGGGTTTCTTGCAAAGGTTCCTCATTTGATCACAAAGAAAAACTCATCCTCAGAGAAGGGTTAGGGTTAGTGTTGACCCTAACCCTAATCTGTTGGAATAAGGTTTGGCCAAATTTAGGATGTTTTAGGGCCAAACAAAGATCTGCTATTAACGCAGGGGCTCAGATTGAACCCCGCCCCCTTAAGTGAGCTCGCTTTGTCATACAGTGCTCTGATGCAGTCAATCAGTGACCCAGAGCTTAGCTGGGGGGCTTTGAGATTCTTTTACGACCCCCCTTTCACCTCGCCTCCCGCTCCTCAAAAGAAAGAATGGTAATTAACTGATTAAGAGCTGTGTAAGATTATCCAGTCTCCTCACCAAGGACTCCAGCTCTGCCAGTGGTGTGCAGTCATGTCCCTAAGGACCACTGCAGAATGGGGAAGGATGGATCTCAATGGTCTATTCAGCTACTCTCCTCTTTCATCCTCTATTCAGTTGAAAAAGAGGAGAGCACCGTGCAATGTTGTATATTTGAGACAGGAATGTTCTTTCATATCAGCACAAATTAGGAAAAGCACTCAAAGTCTTTTAGGACAAGTGTCAAGACCACGGACACAATGCTTTTAGCACAGACGCACACACTCAAAACACAGTTCTTCACTGACCACATCGCAGCTTAGAGGGCACACAAGTGCACAAACAACCCCTCACTGTGAGCGGGAATGCACGGCAGATTGAATTATACAAGAGAAAGCAAAAATAGCTGTGTGCCCCAACCACCAAGAGTGAGACCGAGCGGGACACAGGGGAGAGTGAGGGAGTGGGAGAGGGTGAGAGAGGGGAGATTCATTAAATTCAGCTCAGTTGCAGAGCTCACAAGTTTTTAGCCAGGGCACGGAGCTGTACAAACTATTTTAAATATGTTTCTCGTGGATGAAAACAATGCAGAGTTTGTCTAGCGTCCGCACACCCTCCCATTCTCCCTCATAATATCTCCCTCATTCAAATGTGTCACCGTGCCAAGGCCCCCCACAGCCGGGGTCCCAACCCTCCACCCAACCCCCGACAAGCAGACCACCCAATAGATTCCCTGACCAGCTTGATTTGATCAGGGTTTTAACGATACTGGTCTGAAGCATTACCCCTTGAATGAGCCAGCAAACTGTCTCGATGTGGTGCAAAAACACAACAAAAGCTCTGTGGCTGAACGCATCATCAAGCCTATTATGTCGGTCACTAAACCACTCATACAAACTCATGTTTCTACTCTGACATAAATTATGTAGAAATGGGACTGGTCTGACCCAATATTGGTATTCACACAGGGTATTTATCAGGTATTGGACTTGCAACATCCGGTTCACATTCCAAATTAAATTCCACTAAATACCATGTTTGTCACATCAATTCTATTTGTATATACTACAGTAAGCAGTGCAGATATAGAGCAGAGTTGCACTTTCAACTTTCACCCTGCCTTTCAATGTAGTAGAAAAAATAAATGTGCTACAGCCACCTTAGTCATGATGTAATAATAAACCAGAATAAAAATGATAATTCCCAATATAAACCACCATGTTCTGAACAATGACATTACAAACGCATGACAAACACATTACAAATTTCCTTTTTGGAATACAAAATAGTAAACTTAAACTCTCAGCAATGCAGCATGGCATACTTATGCAAATGAGAGCCATCTTGCAGCTTATCAGCTGCACATGTGAATGTCCTAACCCAGAATCCTACCTGGAGGATATGGTTACAGAAGTTACATTACACAAACTACACAAGCTTTCCAAACTGTAGTTCCCTTTCAGCCTCATGTACTAGTACTACTCCTACTACTCCTACTACTACTGTGACAACTACTACTACTAATAATAATAATAATAAAACAAAAAAATTAAAATAAAATAAAATAAGATAAAAAACCCTGGTATCAATCTAGTGTTATATCAGCAGATACAAATTCAGATATCAGATAAGAACTGAAAAAAGTGGACTGGAACATCTCTAAAATTATGCTATTGTAATTTGCAGGTTATCAGATTTATATGCTCAGGTTATGCGCAGAGGTGTGCTATCTCCTGCAGATTGGTAATAAATGTGACAAAAGTCCAGTTTTGACAGGTACAAATCAACAACAATCCTGAGAAGTGACCTCACCCAGAACATGCAGGACAGGCAGACCCAGGTGCGTGCAGGTCCAGCCAGAGCTGTTGGCAGGCTTAGAGAGACAGACGGCATGGTGACGGGCAGGAGTGATGCTGCAGCTGCTGCTGCTGCTACAGACCAGTGGGCTTCTTAATGTATAATCCAGCCATGAGAAGAGTTGCCCAACGCTGCACAGCCATGACTATCCTGGACATAAAATCTCTGCTTCTCGCTTCTGTCTGACTTGCTTTCTTCTTCTCCAAGTGTTTCTCCTCTAAATTGGATCCTGACTGCCTCTCCTCTGCGCCCACTCTGCCTCTCGCCTCCTCTGCCGGGGGAAAGTTTCACAAAGCTTTTTTCCTTCTTTTTTTTTTTGGTTGGGGGGGTCAGGCTGCCCCCACTGCTCCACGGGAGCAAAGGGGGAGGGGGGTGCTCTGCTTATTATACATCTCTTTTGCCCCTCCTCTCTCTCTCTCATCCCATGTCTCCCTCCCTCTTCAGCCCTCTAAGTCTCACCACTTTTAATTTCATTCATTCCTTGATCCCACCCCCTCCGTTTGTCCCCCCTCAGCATCCATCACACTTCACGCCCCCCTCCCTCCATCTCTCTCTTGCACTGTTTGCCTGTGTATTTCTGGAGTGAGCCCATTTTAATATTTCATCAAGGCTGTCTCACCCTGTATTCACCCATGTGCTAAATGTCCGCTGGCATTTCTCCTGACTCTGGAAAATGCTACACTGGATCATTATGGATGTCAGAAAAGACACCTGCTATTCAGATTGTCAGTCCATGCTCAAAGTGACTGAAATTTGCATTAAGTTCTACTTTTGACATGCATACTCGATGCTGTTTGACATTATTTGATGCTCAATTTTAAACAATTCTCCAGTAACCTTAAGAAAAACTTCTTTAAGTAAGAATATTAGCTATAAGCACCTGTCCCCACTTTCTATTATTGCATCAAAGCCCAGTCAGTGCCATTCACAAAGGCTGGTCCTGGTTTGGCAATAAGGGCAGACCATCCTCACCAGACAAACATCTATGTAAGCAGCCTATTAAGACAAATATTTTTATTGTTGGCCCTCTAGTAATAGGAACAGTACAAAGAATGAGAAAATCCACATATGAAGGACGTTGGGGTCAATGGATGAGTCAGACAAACACGTGACTTTCACCCAAGAGGCTGGGGTTCATGTCACATGTGAAACTAAAAGTCAACTTTCACTTGTTTTAAAATTTAAGCTACTTAAGTTACATTACTTATATGACTTATGGAAGTCCCATATTTGGGACGATGGCATCGTCATCGACCATTGAGCCCTCTTCCACTGTAACATCATGGTTTAAAAGCCTTCTGTGATTGAGGTATGTGTGTCCCTTAAGAGTTGCTGTAAGGCAGGAGTTTTGTTACATTTTTGACATGTGGGAGAGAAAATATAAAGAAACTGTTGCTGCTGATAATTGCACTAATGTTACATCACAATGTATCATTTTCTTATTTTTATTAAACCTTGCCAGTTGGGCAAACCCAAGAAGAGGTTGGCAGCAGTGTTTCTTTTCTGCTTCAAAGGTTAAACACAAGTTACGGATGTGCTGCAGAGACTAAGACCTTAAGATGAGTGTTGGACACACATCTCTGTGCCTGGTCTTTCTGATATGAGACACCCCCATCAAAAAAGAAAATGTTGGGGACTATTTTCAGTAGCGGATTTATACACATTTATTATGCTTGTGTGTATTTACAGCAGCAGGACACTGTAAGTGGGATTGAGTCAAAATAAACTTACAGCGTAGAGAATATATAAGGTTTTTCTTGTATTTGTTAACAATAAGAAAAATACAGAATATTATCAGCCCCACACATTTTCCCTCAAGCTACATAGTATGTATTTTCATGACAGCAGACCTGGAGGATTTACCTCTGACAGTAGTAGTGGCATCAAACAGAGCCCCACCCCCCTCCATCTCGACCCTTTACTATAGAGAAAGAACACAGAGGGGCCAGGAAGCCAAACCTGCTTCATTAAGTTCTTACTGCTCATCAATGGCCACATTAACCCCATGCGTGACTCTTTATCCCCATATGAGGGTACTTTTCTCACACACACCTACACACACACATGTCATTTTTTTGAGACATTACATTACCCTGTAACCCTATAATCACTTCCCTACCCCCTACCCTTACCCTTGTCTTAACCACTGACTCAGAAATCTGTGTATTTCCAGCTGGGGACACAGCCTTTGCATCAGCTGTCCCCAGTTAACTTGTCTTGAGTCTGAAACGTGTCCCAGAAAGTTATACCCACACACAAAACAAGCACTGCAAACCTTCACTAAAATGTGACCATGGCTCAATGGTGGGCTACATGCACCTGTAAACACTCATGGACCCATAATTTTCTAACAAACACACAAAGAATCTCTCACACGACTGAAATTCTTAAAGCCATGGCCCAAAACTTCCTGAAAACATAAACTATTTAACTCACCATAAGCATATACATAAACATTCAGCAATAACCACCTATTTCTCCCCCACTTTCTCACTCACACACACACATACACATCATCACATCTTACACACTACACAAATACACAAACCCACCCACACACAGAAACATACAAACACACTCACCCAGTGGCACAGAGGATTAATCCCCTGGTATTTCCTGCAGGCCACCCCTACAGAGCCAAATTCGCTAAAGGAGACAATGTTAGAGAAAAAACATTTAAACTTAATCCTACCAAACCAACACATACACACTCTCTCACACACACAAACACACACACACACACACACACACACACACACACACACACACACACACACACACACACACACACTCACTCCTGTTGGATTTTCATCAGAAAATGCAAGAAAGTTGCAGAAACAACGGTTATCTTTCTACATTACTGAACATCTTTGTCTTTTTAGATTTTTAGCTTCACATTTTTTTATTACTGGTTAATCTTATTTTTCCATTTGATTAAGCGATAACATGACAAATGTCCTGCTAACAAAGTTACCAGACTGCCACATGGTGTTCTCAAAATCTTTAGTGGGACCAAGAGTCAAAGCCCAATGCCAAACAGTGAATTTGACAATACTATGTCATGAAGCAGTAAATCTTTCGTTTACCCACTAATTTCAATTTTAAAATTTTACCTGACAATGCAACCGGCACTGCTTAGTCCTGGACACTATAATAATGACTTTGAGGTCTCATAAATTTGGACATGGCGATGAATTCTGAAATTTAGTGATATTTATCTTTAAAACTGCATTAATTGATGTTTGATCAATGGAAACAATCTGTAATAGAGCTTAAACTTAATAATAGTAATATTTCAGGTTCATATGGCAAATAGACTCAGAGCAACATTAGCATTCATTTGGAGTCATGTTTCTGGCCATGTGGATATATATCCAATATTCACTCTACTTTTAACTTTGTTTTGGTCTCCACCAGCATCTGAGGGAAATATCTGGTTCTACACCTGCTAAATGTTCCACTATGTTCACCAGCTAGTTGCTAACTTTGTCTGTCTGGTGTTTGTTGCAGGGCAGGTATAGCAGTAGTGGGATTTTACTGCTTTTTTACTAAAAACAGCTGCGGGCTGGGAATATGGTTCATGAGAGTGTTGAGATTAAACCAAAGCAGCAAAATCTGTGAATCGACAGGTCAACAATGAGCTGAAAGAGTCTAAACCGTTCTGTAGAACTGAAGGGAACTGCAGGGTTGGGTGATAATTCTGTGGGTTCATTACAAGTGACAATTTTCGCATTACACATTCTTTGATCAATGCATCATCAAACCTAAATGACAGGTCGATTGCCAGCATCTCCAAGAACAAACTATAGGACCACTGGAGATGACCAACGACTGGGTGACCGGACGTTAAATATGTGGTCACCTGACCTCAGCAGTTTAGTAAGGTTTCAGAAAAGGTCGTGGTTTGGGTATAAACATGTTATGCATGTCACTAGGCAGAGGTGGCTTGACGGTATTCATGAACATAATAAAATTTAAGTAACGTAAAACTTTAAAGGTATAATATGTAGGATTAGTCGATTGCTATTTGTATTTCAAAGCTGAAAGAGAGAGAGTAGAGTGTAAAGAGATGGACACAGCAGTATAGAGGGGTAAACATCCCCCATTAAAAATTTCAGTGTTGACTTTTGATTTCACACAGGACACTGAAAATCCTGGGTTTCCTCTTCCCTACATGGACTTTCTCCAGTCATAATTACTATAGCCATTAGAGGTCTCCACCTAACAATAAACATAAAGATGGTTAGTATTAACCTACTTGCAGATGCCTTATACACAGTTTTTTTTTGCCTTTGATCCATTATTAATAGAAAACAAATTAAACTGCTATAATCAATATTGTTTTGTAATTTAGTTTTACTCAATTTACATGTTACTTCAATGTGAACAAAAGACAAAATCACAGGATGACTGTGCACTTGATTGTTGTCCAGCAGAGCTTAATTAAAAATAAAAAGTGAATGGTCACAACACAACACTGTACACTAGGGGTGGGAATCTTTGGGCACCTGCCGATTCGATTACGATTACGATTCAGGGGCTACGATTCGATTATAAAACGATTATTGATGCATCTTTATGTATATTGATGCACTTTTTCACAAACACATTTCTTTTTGTCTCACTGAATAAGCATTCATCACTTGCAAATTTTAAAAACAGCGCATTTGTAATAAGAATTCATTTCGATTATATTTTATTAAACTATTGGAAATATGTGCAAACTGGAAAGTACCAACAGTAGCCACTAGTAGCAGCAGCAACAGCAGCCTGCCGTCTCCCCGACTCCTCCGCCGGGTGGAATCGAGTTATGGCTTCTCATGTTTGTTGTGTTGCCAAAGTATTTTATTTTAGCTCGACACAGCTTACATATAACGTGGCTCTTGTCCAGTTCGCTTCCGCCGTCGACGTTGTAGAAGCCGAAGTGTTTCCACACGGCTGCTTTTAAATTAGAAGGAGCTGTTCGGACCTCCTCATGGCGAGGTGGCTGCCGGTCGGCCATGTTTGTTTTCCGCTGTGCGCGTGTCGCTCCAGGTGCGCGTCCCAAAGTGTCCCGGCGATGACGCGTACCGCGCTTCTTAGTTCCACATTATTTAGAAGCTTCTGTATCACTTTAATTAACAGATTTAAATAATCGAAATTTGGACGTATGTGAATCGATTCAGATTCGTCCACGTCCGAATCGCGATGCATCTAAGAATCGGAAATTTCCCCCACCCCTACTGTACACTATGTTCTTCTCTTGTATGAAGTCATGGTTCAGTTCCCTGTCAACAAAATCTAGTGTGACAAACGTGTGATAGATCATTTATATAATTAAAAAGATTGGGATTTGCTGCAGAGCCAGGAAAGACAGCATAATAGAATTGTCCTGTCCTCTGGAGAAAGAGGAGAAAGACCATCCAGATTGTTACCGGTGTTTACAGCAAAAGCCAGCATCTGTGATGTTCTGGGGATGTGTTAGTGCCAATGGCATCATGGGTAACTGTCACATTTGTGAAGGCCCCATTGATGCTGAAACGTACAAACATGTTTCAGACCAACATATGCTGTCATCCAGACAATGTCCTTTTTCAGAGACATCACTGCTTATTTCAGCAAGATGATGACAAGACACATTCTGCACGTGTTACAATAATGACACTTCACAGTAAAAGAGTTCAGGTACTAGACTATCCTGCCTGCATAATGATTTGCATAATGTATCATAGTGGTAAACATGCCCCCCTCCCAAATTTTTTGGAACATGTTGCAGACATGTATAGTTACAAAAAACAATGAAGTTCATCAGTGTGACCATTAAATGTCTTTGTATTGTATTCAACTGAACTGAAAAGGATTTCAAAAATTCATTGCATTCTGTTTTTATTTATGTTTGAATTTAGGTTGAATATTAGTAGTTATCTACTTACAAATTTGTCAAATTGCAAATAACATGAAAACAGTCACTTCTATGAAGCAGTTAAAAATGAAGAATTAAAATACAAACAACTTTTACAGTTTTTGCAAATGATATACTTGATATCATTCAAGGGCAAAGTGAGCCAGGTCATTCTGGCACAGCACTGGTGACAGACAGTGTTACTCCCTGAATATCATGCACAATTCATACAGCGATCATGTGCAGCCACAGCACCCACTGGTGGTCACTGAACACTGAACTGCCTCCTCATTTATAATCAGACACAAACACTTGATCGGAGCACAGTTATTAAATATAGCAAGGGCTGCAGAGATAATGAAGGGACGAGGGTGGGGGGGGGGAGTGTAATGTAACAAAGGGAGGGTGGGCATACCTCCAAGGCTAATCAGATTACTTGTGGGATTTACTTTAGTCCCTCTTTAACCTTGACCATTTCTGTCTTCTTTTGTAAACCAGAGCCAAGAGCGGACGGCGAGGCACTTACACAATTAGGATGATTAACCGGTGTTAGGTCACTGTCCTTGAACCAAGTAAAGATGGGTAAACAGCAGAGAGGGATCAAAGCTGTGCAGCCTGTTACAACAGATTCAGCAGCCAAAAAAAAGAAGCGTGAGAGTCAGACAGAAGAGGTAAAGAGGTGGAAAGAAAAAAGGACAGAAACAGATGAAATTGAGTCTGCATTAGATAGACGGATGAGGAGAGAGTGAATGTGTAAACTAAGGGGTGTGTTCCGTCATTTTGGCTGACGTCCGAGAAGCTGCTAGATGAAGG
This sequence comes from Lutjanus erythropterus, assembly GCF_056507025.1. NCBI lineage: Eukaryota > Metazoa > Chordata > Actinopteri > Lutjaniformes > Lutjanidae > Lutjanus > Lutjanus erythropterus. Next base: position 1,121,587 of record NC_139324.1, on the reverse strand, counting down.
GGGAGTTCACTTGTTGACAGACAGAGGAAGAACACACTCCAGCAGGCCCCCCAACACACACAGACATGTACACACCCTTTCTCACCCCCGTGACTCCATCTGTTGAAAACAATACAGACCCGGAGCCCTCCCTTTGCACAGCACTCACATGTGTGTGCACGTTTTCCTCTGTTCTCTCTGCTGGGTAACACTAAGAGGAAGGAGCGTCCACCCAGCACCAGAACACATTGACCCATGAACACAACAACAATACTCCAGCATGATGTAACTACATTATTAGATTAATGAAATAAATGTATTCATAGTGACTGAAATCAGTACCTGACCCTACCCTAAAAGCTTAGACTGACCATACATGGTACAAACCAGAGCTAAAAAGGGAGTCAATATTGGAGTTATATTCTAACTATGCTAACTTTATGCTAATGTTGTTCTACATACAATGTTTATATGGAGCAATATTAGCATTGGATATGTACTAACAAGTTTGCCATCATAGCTTTGGCAATTGGTAGATAAATCAGATTTGTTTATTCACAAAACTTAATCTGCAACATTTTAAAACACTGAACAAAGGAGAAAAAGATAATATATTGACTGTAATAAATCATAAAATTATCATTATATGTCATCAGAGACTAAGGAAACATGCTAAATTGAAATACTCACTTCTCTGACAATAATGCTACAGCCACAGAGTCCTCCTTTGAGATTTCAATTTTGGCCCAAAACTTGTAAAATTAAAATAAAATTAGTGCAAACTATTTGTAGAATGAGTTAGAATTTGTTTATGAGTCGTATGAAATCATTCACAAACTTTTAGAAGGAGTAGATATTCGTAACACTTAAAGTAAGCAATATGGAATTGGAGTCTGGCAGGCAGTCACTGAATTCAAGCTACATAGTGTATATTTTCAGAGCAGTGGGCTCTTTGTTTTCAGGATAACTGGTTTAACTTTACATTAACAGACAATTCACAGCTATAAACAGCTGATCAACTGACAGTGTAGGACTCGTTGTCATTTGTCAAATTACAATGTAGCGCTCTGGCAGTGATCCTGCAGCCCACCCGAGCTTTCCTGAGTTGGGGGGGGCACAATTTGCTTCAACCATAGATAGTATAATAAATGGGATTTCACCTGATGTAATGTACCGTCTATGGGGTCATCTCACTATTTGGACTGCTGTACTCATTTTTGGGTGCACATTTTTTTCATATTGCTCCTTTAAAACAATTTTAATTTAAAAATTCTTAAAATTCTCTCTTATGCCTCTCAAATGTAAACCAGTATGGTAAAATTAATATGTTTGGGTTTTGGACTGACTCAACTACATTATTACATGTATACTCAGTATTAATGGGTCAGTTAACAACCATCTCAACTCTACCTTCATTCTAATCTTAACTACACACCTGTAAAATTTTGGGACTGCATCCTGTACAGATTTTGTGCCCACAGTAATAAAATATGTCAACATACAGACAGATATATAAACAAAATACTCAAAACTGCCTCTGTGTCAGTTCCTGTTACAGTATGTGCCTCCAGGACCACATTTTGCCATGATGACACATACATAGACTTACAAGGTGAAAACAATACCAGCCATGATGTACACTCACCCTGTTTCATGGCAAATAATGCATTATCATGGCAACGGTGTTAAATGAAAACCTATAAGAGTATTGGGCCTGTAATTTCCCGCTGACAGACAGTGGTGCTATAACAATGGTTCTGCTTCTGGCAGCCTTGCTCAGACCACAGCTATCTTCAAACCAAACCGTCAGTTTGATCAAAACTGCACACCTGTTAGGTTTTGTGACTGCATCTTGCACGGCGGTGACACTATCATAATAAAAATCTGTCCACAGACAGACATATCTGGCAAAGTAGTTTCTGCTTCTGCCCCCAGGACCACATTTTGCCAGCCACATGTTGTTGCAGCTGGTAGACATTTGATGACATCACTTCAGGGTCAAGGACATTGTGATGGGCATTTTTTAGCAGTTTCATAGGGCCAAACGATAAATTAAGAAATAATTGGAAGCTCAGGTGATTGTAAAAGTACTTTGTTAGTAACCTTCCTACTCACCACATTAACACTTTGGGTGTATGTTACTGCTGACTGCATTGCACCCAAGTGGGCAAAAGATTCAGTTACTGTTAAAATACACCAGTTAATCTACACAATTTAACCTGCCTGGCAAAGGTAGGAGTACTGTAAAAGTTCATCGGTCTCAAGGAAAGAGTTGCTTCATGAGGTCACAGCACACGGTCACCTGTGAAATTGCATCCCTGGACCTGGCAGGGATTCAGCTGCTTCACAGCACAGCCACCCTCCTCATTGCCCTGGTAAGTAAGTGTGAGTGTGAGTAAGTGAGGGCAGCTGCAGGTGAGGTGTTGATTGGCCCCTGCTTAACGCCACCTCCTGGCACAGGGACCATCAAAGTGCCAGCAAAGGAAGATCAAGGAGAGGGAGATGCATGCTAAAGACCCTCCATGTGTCTGTGACCAGACAGGCAGCCATGCTCTAAAAACAGTTTCTGTTTTAATCAGGGCTGAGTTCTGTTTTTGTGTAGTCGAATACTATGTGCACATCAGGATGTGTCTGTGAGAGTGTGTGTACTGAGACACTGAGCAGTGGCTGCAGGATTAATGGCTCTGTTTGACAGCACAGACCTGCTGTCGGGAAAAGTGCCCAAGCCAAACTGGCAATATCCTGGTCTGTGTGTGCAAGTGTGTGTGTGTGTGTTTGTAGGCTTGTGTGTGCATCCTCATGTGCTTATCTCTCCAGCCTGTCCCATCCTCTGTGCTCATATCATTGGCTGGGCATCATACAAATATTAATTTTATTTCCATTGTCATTTGGCAACAGGAGATGAAAACATTGTGACATTTGGAGATGGGCTCATGCAAAAGATTATAATCCCAATGCTTCATACATCCCATTGTCAGAGGCTGTAATTCATTACATCAATATTTTTGTTAATCACACTGAATGTCACTATGAGTATACTGCAAAGATTATTGAAATTTTATCCACGTCTGTAATAGATAGGGCTGGGTAGCAAACTTCAGTACTTTTATGGTACTGACTGAAGTGCTTCAATAGTAAAACATATTTCATAGAATATCGTATTTGTTTTTTTTTTAGGAATAATGTAATACAGATATTCCATCGGTTTCTTTACCTAGTCTAGTTTTCCAGGTTGAGAGAAGCGCTCAGTATAAAAGCAGTTTCTCCAGATGCTCCCAGGTTTTCACAACTTCTTCATTCAAAGCGAGTAATTGTAGCATAATGTGTAATGTAGTTTACTTTTTGTTAAAATATAGTTCTGGAACTTGTATCAAAGCCAAGATATCTGTACTGTAACTGCATTCTGTAGTTAGATTCTAAGGATGGCTTCCCAGATGGCTCTGTGTAACAATTTGGAAAAGGGCAGGCTCCTTCAAAAAAACACTTGGCACATGATTGGATGAACCATCTGTCTATCACATCTAACACAGGCTAACTTCAGTCAATCAGATCAGTGCTTCTATGGACGCTTCATGCTGTCATCAAACCTAAAACCATGCCTGTAGCTGCCAGCAGTCCCTCCTAGGACACTGACTGGCTGCACCACAAACGGATAATTTGAAGCCTGGCAAGATGGATTCTCATATGATCTTGTGATCTCACAAACCAAGCTGCATCGCATGGCAAATCTGCAGTACTGCTATCAAAAATGTTTTAATGATACCAAGCCATAGTAACAGACTAGTTGTAATTTTTGGAAAACAGAGTTAAGACTCAGCATATCAGTGGTGTGAGAAAACCGACAATGGGTGCATTTCAGTCTGTAGGAGACTGAATATGACTATAAGTCTACAGGCAAGCTAAGATGCTCTGTGAGGCTGTACTTCAGCACAGCAGTGGTTTGAGCTGAATGCTAATATCAGCATGCTAACATGGCAAAGTCTGCAACACTCTGGCTTCCTCCAGAAGAAGCCTATTAGATTTTTCCATTGGATTTTGGATCAGTGCAGACAAAAAGCTCTGTGGGGAACGAAAGTTTGATACTTACATGTTTTGTTCAGTTAGATAATCTTCTCAGATCACAACTTTTAAGATTTTTTAAGCATAAACATAATTGTCAGAAGTAAAAAGCTAACGTTTTACGCTTACGCTTTAAACAAACTACACAACAGTTGCATGACTTCAGCTTCACCACCACTAAAGGCCTGTTCACACCAAGAACAGGCCTTAAGTGAGTGTTGGTGTTCAGCGTGATTATGTTTAATGTCTTTGGCTACCTCTGTAGTCTCATTTAGCCACTTGTTAGCAACAAGTGGCTAAATGAGTTCTTTTCATAGAACAAATGTGAAAATTTCTTGAGCTTGTGTTATCAACAGATAATACCCATTGCCTTTGGGACAAGGGAACCAGAGGTAGTAAAACACTAACTCATTTCCAGATTTTAGTATTCATCCCTGCAGCACTTTATTAGCTTAAAACACAAAGTATAGCTCAGGTTAACTGGAATGTCATTGGATAACCAAATACCTGCAAAAATTAGGTATTGGAAAAACTGAAATTTTAAGGTCAGATGACAGTGCTTAATGTAAAGTTAAGGGATCACAACAGTTATTATACTTCATCCTGTGGGAGGCATAAATGTCTGCATCAAATTTCATACAATCCATCTGAGCTGTCAAGACATTTCAGTCAAAAACACAAAATGTCAACCGATGATGGCACAAGAGAAGAAGTTAGAGGGTCACCAAAGTCAGTATGATACATCATCTCAGAACCAAACTTGTATAAAATTGTAAGCCAATCAATCAAGTAGATGTTAAAATAGTTCTGTGGATGGGTGAAACTTTTGACCTGGTGGCACTAGATAAAAAGTCAGTGGATATCAGTCAGCAGGTTTCATCCTCTGGGGACAATGAATGTCTGAAATAACTCAACAACTACTCGATGGATTGCCAGGTATGTTTGTACAGTCTGGACCAACGTGGCGAATCAATCAACCAACAGAAGAAACCAACCCACCCAATGATAGAGACTCATTAATGCCTGGCAAAAAATATTATCTGTCTCAACCAACCCAGAGTTGATGCATGTGTATATTTCTATTACAAAAAGGAAAATCTGTCACAGTCAAGTTCAACATGCAGGTGCATCAATCTTAAGTATATAGTATATTAAATAAAAAAAAAACACGTATACTGCCTCAACATCCCCTCTGATTCAAAGGCATCGAAAATATAACTGTACCTTGTGTTTGCTTCTCCTTTGTTTCCGAAACGGGAAGATGCAGTGGAAGAAGAATTTTGCCCAACTCAAGACTGTGGCAAGACACCAGCCTAGTCCGCCCATTCTCTCCTGAAAACCTCCTCACGTCCTCTACTGTGTTACAGCTGCTGCTGCTTGCTCCTCGTCTCCTCTCCCCCTCTAGCCTGTCCTTCAAAAATAGTGTCCAGAGGTACAAAGACCCTTTCAGTTCCCTTTCAGAGAATTCTGGGATGGTTGCTGATCCTATCCAAGAAGTGGCACATTTCCCTTCAGTTTCAGTGCCTACAAGTTCCCCTAAATTGAGGTTTGTGAATGCATCCTTCCTTCTTTTTCCTAGCATCCCTCCATCCTGTCTCTTCTTCCTCTGGATGTTGCAGGTTCCTCCATTCAAAGCATAAGAAGGTAAAACATTAAGAGAGGGGAAGACAGAAGTGGTGGAGGCAGGGTGGGTCGGGCAGAGTCGTCTGGTAAAGAAGGAGGCACTTATAGTGATGGAAAAAGGAGGGGGGGTCTGTAATTTAATGTAGAAAAGGAAGGGGGGTTGCTTGGAGGGAGTCTTGGAGCAGTGACACAACAATGAATAAAAAGATGTATTGAATTGACTAACAGTGAGTTTCCAGCAATTTTAATGAAGCTGGAAATATATATATAACGATGCTGCCATTCTCAAAGACAACGTGAGTGAATATGGAAATTTACACTAGATGAAGCAATAAGCAATACAGATTTTTTAAAAGTGAACTTGAATGTCTGTTAGGGAGATGAGTGCACTCAGTGGAGTGTACTGGTGCATTTGTAGCTGTCAGGGGACCGCTAATGAAAACTGTCAATCTCACACTGATCATATATGGCCCACGATGCCTCTAAGCCCATATGCATTCAGAGTAATTAGTATATCGACTGAGCACCACGTCAGTGACTTAACGGGAAAATGTGGCACTTTTTTTTCACTACGTGGAAAGAATACAATGTCTATACAAAATCTGAAAAAGATAGTGTCACTCAAATGCATCTTTGATCTTAGTTTATTGTGTGTTTTGTCCCTTTGGAAAATTTATTACACTCATAATACGAGTGAAGGGAAGTGGAGAAAACACATAAGTGTACAGAAAGTGCAATTACACCTAATGGATAGTGAAAATTTGTGGGTAAGGGAGACAAAGTGAGAACCTAAAGTATGTTTTATGTTTAAGAGACAGTGAATGATTTACATCATGGGTCTTCAATGGTTTTCAGGCAATGGATTGCTTAGCTGATAAGGAGACAGACCATAATGTATATATTGCATTGAGTATTCTTGTCTAATTTGCATTTACCCATAGGTGCTAAGTCAGCATGGCTAATGTTCCCTCCACCTCAGAAACCACCAAAGACAGTGTAGCATCTCTTGTTAACTAGCGATGTGCACGATTAGTCGACTACACGATTAAACTCCACCACCCTCGCTAGTCAGCACCAGAAATACTAGTCATTTAAATTATTTATCAATATTTCTTTCATGCACAATGCCAGTTAACTGTTGCCTCTCCCTCTAAGGTTTTATGCACCTGCCCACCACTAGTCGGGGCTGCGGCCCCATGAGACGGCAGCCCCACTCGCCATACGCAGCCCAATGGCCCAGGCAAAACCAGATGTTTATATCAGCAAAGTCAGACAGATGGCAGCTTGTAAACTAGCATAGTTTGGCAGTGTTTTAATCTAGAAAATGGAAATAATGTTGAATGTAGACTGTGACAGAATAAAATGGTATATAATCACTTGACTGGAGCAACATGTGACCTTATTAAGCACAGACACGGACATTAACCTGCAAACAGAGCAGCTGTTGCTGCTGCTAGCACTGCTAACATTAGCCACACTGTTTGTCAGGCTGGTAACTAACGTCAGCTCTGGGTCATTTACCCACCAAAGCTGTGATCCTCTTCGGTCTGAGAAGACGAAGCATTTAGTGAGTTGTTCTCATGTTTTGTAGGTTAATGTGTAATGTTTGTATTGCACATTGTGAAGCAGCACACTTTTCAGCAGCATTTACAGTATGATTTGAAGTTTAAATTTCAGTAGACAGCTTAGGTGTGTGGCAACAAAATGAAGCATCATAATCTGCGATGTGATTTGGTCCGGAAGGCACCGGTCGTGCAGGAACAAGTGCATTTGGGTACCCAACCTTAACAACCACAATAGCCTGTAACTATTATGTTGTTGGACAAAACACAACATTATATGACAAAAAGATTCATCTAGCATGTCACCTGGTTATCCAGAGGCAGAAACTAGAAATCCAAGCTCATATAACCTGTAGTTCTTTCTTAACACCAAACACATGACTGTGACATCACTGGTGCTGAAAGAACAAGAAGAATTTATTGCTTCAATTGACTTCATTTACCATCAAGACTGACATCCAAATGAAAAGTGGAGAATTTTCCCTTTAAGTCAACAATTGAACTCATGTTTCACATAGTGAAGAAGAGAACATAATTAAACCACCTGATATCTCACAGAACATTTGGCTCTGTGTTCTGGCAAATGTCACATTAGTAGAATATCCTCACAGAACAATAAAGAGTAGCCTTGTTCCAGATCATGTAGCTGCACAGGAAGCCCCCTGCTTTGTTTCCTATCGGGGAAATGAGAGAGGGAAGCCTCTGACTTTTTGCATTGCAAGATAGGCCTACCGCCCTATGTGGGTGTATTCTTCCTGTTTTTGCTTTTTCTGTGCTCAGCTTTTTCCAGATCCACATCCAAAAAAATTATAAGGAAAATGAAAGTGAAACTGTTATGCTGTGATGTTCAGACACCTCATCCAACTATTTGCAGCTCCAATGCAGTAATTGATAATATTTATACTGAAAGTGCAGAGGCCAGCAGGTGTAAATGGGGAAAAACAACTTGTGAAAATGAATTAGTAATCCTCATTCTCAAATTAAGAATATTTGACTGGATTTACATGTGTACATATACCACTGTATTGCCTTAGATTAATACGATGCAGTGGAGTGTCTATTTGCATCCTGATGAGAATAGTCCCACAGCAGCTACTCAGCTATTTACACACGGCCCCTTATATAGCTATAGAGCAACAAAGCACATGTAAGGAGAATGCTGTGGTGGATCAAGGATCCAAAACAAGACCTTCACCCACAAGACTGGGATTTAAGTCCCATGTGATTTTTTTTTTTAATTTTCAGATCTCAGTCAAAGTAAGGTTCAGGCACAAAAACTACTTGGTTAGGTTTAGGGAGAGATAAAAGATTGGTTCAGGTGTAAATAGACACATTGGCTGTCTTAATGCCCTGTACCATTGTGCCACATGGCTTTGATACACCTTTAGTTTGATTTTTGATACAGATATGATGATTTGCTTTGGATTTTACCCACTTACCAACATTATATTTGAGCAGACAACGCTTATACATAAAGGTTATCACCACACAATATAAGCCTTTATGTTCCATGTTATAGGATTCACATCTGTGATGTGTATCAAGTCATTTGAAAATACAAATTCCTATGCACATGAATTAGTTTTGTTCATCCCATTCTCACCATTAAACCTACCAGGCTCCAAGCTGACAGTTAGAAAGCTAACAAACTGCCACGTTAGCAAGCTTGCTAGCTTGCTTGTTAACCTGATAACACATCAGTGATATGTATTTGTGCTACTGGCATCTGTCTCACAGCTGTCTGCAGACAAAACCTTTTTGTGGAGCGTTTTATTCTCTGTGACAGCTAAGTTGATTGTTACTTTGTGAGAACATGATAAGAATGGAGCTCATTCATTGGTGCACCATTTATGCCTGTGTATTGCTATGTTTCTGGAGCTTACATACATGACATACCTCAAGCACGTTACATTGTAAATTAGGCTAAGTTGAATTGTTAACTTTATGAAACTATCATAGTTTGGTTAGCTTAAGGCATAAACTACCTCATTATGTTTAGTAAAGATCGCCTGATTTAAAAAAGTATGTTACACAAGATCATAACTTGCGTAAATATGCTGTTATAGCATATGCATAAAATCTCAGTTATACAGTTTTTTTTATGCAATCAGAACAGTGAAGATAGATAACAACACTGCAGTCTAGTTGTTGGAGGACCATTGCCACAAATCTTTACATGTATCACAATATCAGGATAGTGTTTTTGAAGAATCGATACAGTATCACAAACCATAATATCGCGTTACTCAAATTACAATATTTTCTTATACCCTCTTGAAATTACACTGCGATCATTACATCATTAGTTTGCATATTCTTAACCTGGACCACAGCTCCCACAGAGCTTGGAGTTGGCCAATGGTCCAAATTTGCCTCAAAGTATACCTGAACTCTGTAGGCAATAGCACTGAAATGAATTTATTTCATACTCATATTAACAGGCCCTAAAAGACAGTAATTAACAGAATTATCTGTATGACTTTTTTCAAATGGGAAAATCGAAACTTCAGATCACAAAAATAACAGCAAGAATACAGAGAGTACTGCGGATTTTATTATTATTTCCTACATGTTGGGAGTCAATAAACCGGCAGTTAAACAATATTTTGTGAGTAGCTTGCAGGCGCTTTGGTTAAGGTGACACTAGGTACTCAGGTTTCGGTACAGTTTCACCATTAGACCACTCTCTTGGATTCCTGTTAAAGAAGATTACACAATACTGGCAAAGGGACAGAGACATTTCAAAGTGGGGACAACATCATGCGCACTTCCTGCCTCTCTGTAGTACAAACAATGAGCTGGTTTCAAGTCTCAATCTGGCAACGTCAGGTCTGTTGTCCGCTCGAGGAAACCAGACAAGAGGTTAGGGAGGCAAGGGTCATTGTCGCTGAGAGAATAAAAGGGGGAGTGGACGGTCATGGATTTAATGGGGGGCTGACAGATGTTTTGGTCACAGCTGGTGGTAAGCATTCATCAGTTTAATTTGATATTACTCATCAACAACATGCAGTGTATGGAGGAACGAACTGCCAAATTTAAAAAATGGCTCAATCGCTAAATTAACATTGCATTAAATGCACCAAAAATAACAATAAAAATAAATGTAAGAATTAATTACTTTATAAAGAAAATTACAGTAAAAAATATTTTTGCTGTAATTTGCTTTTCTGTTTGTGCTAAAACTTAATTTATTCATACACACACACACACACACACACACACACACACACACATATTTCTTATGCTTCATTAAGCTAATAAGGAGGAGGTAAAGAAGTAAAATATAAAATTACATGGGAAAATAAATAAATAGAGAAATTAACACATGGAAAATAGAGTATCAAATAAAAACAGAAATATCAATTTATGTCACATCTAAAAATTAATTAATGTGCATTTATTTCTAATATTATTTTGGTGCATTTAATGTATTATTAATCTATTGATTTAATCATTTATTTCTAAGGTGACATATTTTCTGCAATTTCCTTAATCAATAGTTAAAATGTTAAGAATTTTTTGTCTAACTTTTTTATTTTATTGGTTAAATGCTTAACGGCAATTAATTGATGAATGGTTTCTTTAGTTATATTTGAGCAGAAATAATAATACAGATCTCTGTGGAATATCGACATTAAAAATGTAGCAGTGACCCGAGTTAGTATTGGATAGCCAGTGGCAGTTAGCCTCCACAGCCTCCTCTTCAGACTTTTTACATGCAGACACACTGCGCTACACTGCAGCTCCTTGCAGCCTCTGATCAAACTGTGCACCTTATCCCATATTTCAAATATATTTCAGCTGTCAAATGCCGAGTGCCAAGCTTTAGCAGAGCCTCAGTGACATTACATAGCCGGTTACACCCTATATGTGCATGGCTATGGCTGCTGTAGGACTCCATTAGTCCTTTAATATAAACATCCATCCACAGAGTGCGCCCAGCGTCTGTTGGTTGTCACTGCTGCAAAGGCAGAACACATTTAAAATGAAGTTAACTAATAGCCAGTAATAACATTTGTATTGGAGTCCATTTTTTTTAAATATTACATTTCATGTTGCTGCCCCCAACAAAGTGGCTGTGATGAATGCGGCAATTGTCTCCTGCCCCTCCCACTATTGATCCAAGGCGTCCATTTTTAGGATTGAGAGCTTGGCGAATGTAAGCACATGGCAGAAAGCCACAGGGAATTAAGTGAAAGCTCATTTCATCTTTGAACATACCAATGAGACATTGCTCTATCTTCAGTCAGCAGATGGAAACAGTTTTAGGCAAATTGGCAGTCACTGAAAATTCAACTCCAGATTGGTGACAAAATGGAGTGCACAAAAAGATATCCTGTTTTAAGAAAGGCTATGATCCAGACTGTTAACCCAAAGCCTCTTTAAAAAGAAGGAAGGACAAAGAACTACAAAGCTCCCTGGGCACATATTCAAATCTCAGTGACTGCATGCAAGTGATACTGCAACTCCACCCTATAATAACACAGTCTGGTGAGAAATGATAAAGAATACTCAGAATTTGATATCATAGTGGTTAAGTTTGGTGGTAGCATCTGTATTGTTTTTCCAGAACCAGAATATTTTATTGGATTGAGATGCCAAAGTTGTCATACATATGTGTGTGTATATATATATATATATATATATTTATATACACACACATACATATATATATACATATACATACACACACACACATATGTATATACATATATATATATATATATATATATATATATATACATATATATATACATATATATATATATATATACATATACATACACACACATGCACATACATACAATACATTCAACATCTCACATGCTGTTAAAAGCCAAGGAGAAAAGATGGGTTTTAAGATGGGATTTAAAAACAGACAGAGAGGAGGCCTGTCTGATGTGGAGAGGCAGATCATTCCAAAGTTTAGGAGCTGCTACAGCAAAGGCACAGTCACCTCTGAGCTTTCGCTTAGTTTTAGGCACACTCAGAAGCAGTTGATCAGCTGACCTGAGAGAGCGGAGAGGTGTATAAGGCTGCAGCAGTTCGGAGAGGTAGGGCGGGGCGAGGCCACTGAGGGATTTAAAAGTAAATAAAATAATTTTAAAAATGATCCTAAAATGTATGGGCAACCAGTGAAGTGAGGCTAAAATGGGGGAAATGTGCTCGTGTTTACGTGTGCCAGTTAAAAGACGTGCCGCAGCATTTTGCACCATCTGAAGACGAGCGACGGAGGACCCACTAACCCCCACATAAAGTGCATTACAGTAATCCAGCCTAGTGGTCACAAAGGCGAGGATTACTGTTTCAAAGTGCTGTCTTGAAAGAATCGGTTTAATTTTGGCAAGTTGTCTCAACTGGAAAAAGCTTGACTTAACAACCGACCTGATCTGACAGTCGAGCTTGAGATCAGCATCCACTTTAACCCCAAGATTTGTGACAGATGGCTTAATGAACTGGGCCAGGGAACCCAGATCTACAGGGGGAGCCCCAGTGGTGCCACCAAAAACCATCACCTCTGTCTTTTTCTCATTAAAATTTAAAAAGTTTAAAGCCATCCATGCCTTTATGTCATCAAGACACCTGAGTAGCGGTTTAACAGAATAGGAATCTTTCTTTTTGAGAGGGACATAAATCTGACTGTCATCTGCGTAACAGTGGAATGAGATACCATGATTCCTCAGTATGGAACCAAGTGGAAGCAAGTAGAGAGAGAAGAGGCCCTAAAACTGAGCCCTGTGGGACCCCACATGAGAGACGAGCAGAGAAGGACACAGAGCCACCAAGGCTGACACAAAAAGTTCGATCCGCCAAGTATGACCTGAACGACTCCAGTGCTACACCCCTGATACCCACCCACTGTTCCAAACGAGAGATTAAAGAGTTCCTGAGTTCGATCCCCCAGCTGGCTGGATCAGGGCCTTTCTGTGTGGAGTTTGCATGTTCTCCCCGTGTCTGCATGGGTTCTCTCCGGGTTCTCCAGCTTCCTCCCACAGTCCAAAGACATGCATGCTAGGTTAATTGGGGACTCTAAATTGCCCATAGGTGTGAGTGTGAGTGGTTGTCTGTCTATGTGTCAGCCCTACGATGAACTGGCGACTTGTCCAGGGTGAACCCCACCTCTCACCCAATGTCAGCTGGGATAGGCTCCAGCAGCCCACGACCCTTCCAGAATAAGCAGTTACAGAAAATGAATGAATGAATGAATGAATGAATGAATGAATGAATGAATGAATGATAGGATATGATGTCTCATCAGGGATTCAGGAAACATTATACATTACATTTACACAGTAAACATGAATTGAAATACTCACTTTTTTTGACAACAATGTCAGAGCCAATGTTAATGTCCTTTGAAATTTCTATTCCAGGCCAGAATAAATATTTTAGTTTGCCAGTGTCACGTTAATTAGAGTTCAAATTAGTGAGTAATTGTCTGTTTATGAGTTGTAAGACAATATTAATAACCGTTCAGAGGAGATTAGATGTTTAGAACTGAGCAATATATTGACGAGTCTGGAGAACTGCCTGTCTTACTGCTTGCCAGAGTGTGTTCTTTCAGAGCAGTGGGCTTTTGTCTTCAGGATCATGGGCTTAACTTTACATTTACACCTGACAGTTCTAAAGAACCAATTACCTTACAGTGGAGTTTGTTTTTGTAAAGTTACAATGTTGCACAAGTGTCTTGCACTCCTGCAGCATTCCTGCAGCCAGCCTGAGCTTCCTCATGTCTGGAGATGAGGGGGCGGGGTAAAACAACTCACTTCAACCATTGTATATTAAAAAATTATTGATTGTATATTAAATAGTGTTGATTAAATTGATAAAATAATAAGATTAAATAGGTATTCAACCCACTGAATATACCATCCATGGCTCAAACTCGCTATTTTGACTGCTGTACACATTTTTGACACACCCTCTGCCATGACCCTATGTTGTTATTGAAGAACTGCGTAAATTGAAATGTTTTTTTTGTTAAGAAAAAACACCAAGACATGCATTATATACAATAAATTAATTCACATTATTCACAATCAATCTGATCCTGAAATCTGAGGAATTTCCAAATGTCAGATGTCAGATGTCAGATATGGAACCAATAAATCAGAGGTGAACAAGAAGTTTAAAAAATATATATATTCCCTAACAGCTTTATCCTTTGTGGGCAAGTAAATGATAAATTCCAAAAGGTGGGGTGGGGGTGGGGGGGGCTATTTAACCTTTAATTATCATCTACAGAGGCACCCACCAAACACAAAGTACCCACAGTGACCATTTCACCTTTTGAGCAGCAATTATCAACTGGCCTCAAACACCAAAGGCCTCTGAGCAATCATCAGCTGCCTCATAAAAGCCCAGACAGGCAGAAATGAACAGGATGTAGGCCAAGGTGATGAAAAGGAATGAAGGTCCAGCGTAGCACCACCTCTGTCTTTCTTCACCGAGTGAAAAAACAGCAAGAACACCCAATGAGTGTACATGTATGTCTGGACTACACAGAACATCCATTATTTCAAAGCTCAAAACATTTGAAAATGTTGTCTTCATGTCCCCCTCACGACATGTAAGTGAAATGAATAAAGAAGCCACTACAGGTTAAGTGAGGGTTAATTAAAGACGTCTGCTGCTCTCTCTTCTGTTATCACATCACAGACAACCAGCTGAGGCTGACCATTGCATAAGAGTCAGTGACGGACAGACGTGGGCCCACCTCCAGTGACAAGCGGACAGCCCCTTGTAAAACAGTCATCGGCATGAAAGTTACTGCATTCTGAGCGGCCATAAAGTAATTAGCTGTCCGGACACCTCCAAGATTGGCACCTCCACATCAGAGGACGGGACAAAAGAGACAGAGAAAGAGAGACAAGTGGATACAGCACAGTCTGGCTCTGTCTGAGGTCAAAATACAGACAGTATACTGCACAAGGCAAAGTGTTTATCATCAAATAAATATTCTATCAGGTTAGAACAGAAACTTCAATCAAAGACTGCATAAAGGGGAATTTCATTTCAACTAAGTGGATATTAACTGTCCTCAGGAAAGACCAACCTCCTAGTTGCTACCTACACACTGAACACTGTGAATTAGCACCTGAGACGCTAATGGTAAGAACATAAACAAGCTAACGTGTCACCTTTTCTTTTGCAGTGATGTAGTCATTTTAATGCCAGAGGTCAACTCCTGATGTGCAAATGCCAATATTCTTTATTCTGGATCACTTTATCTCAAGCCAGTACGTTTCAAGTCTGTGAGAAACAATATACAAAACATTAACATCAACTATCCACTCACTTTTAGCCTGTGTCACCTCAGAATATATCAGCTATTTGATCAGAGTTCATTCTGTAATGGCTAAAATTAAACTTCCTGCTGTTGTCCACTTAATCTGCTCTCTGTAAGCCGGTACTGTACTCAGCCAGAGATTCGTTTTTTTGAGGGAAAAGATACTTGATTATGAACTGATTATTAGATCACTCGCTAACTAGTTAGATTGATAAACCAGTATGAGCAATTTTTTTAGAAAAAAAAAAGTGAAATTCTCTGATTCTAGCTTATTAAATGTGAATGTATCCTGTTTTCTTCAAGGCGGTAAACTGAATATATTTGAGTTGTGGACAAAACAAGACATTTTACAGTGTCATCTTGATTAATTGAGAGAATAATCAACAAATTAATTGGTAGTGAAAATAAGTTGCAGCCCTACAGCAGAGTGGCGACTTGTCAGGGAACAGCAGGGAATTGAAAAAAGAAGCATTTAGATGCAACACAAATGATCACACTGAACACTGAAATATGACTCAATATCCTGCTTTTTGGCTTGATAGATTGTTGATGTAAAGTTTGCTGAAATATGCTGATACACAATAACACAGTCATTCCTAGAATCTGATCTACAATGGTACAGTGTTGTTGCAGGGTAAAGTTCAGACAAACAAATTTATGAAAATAGCTCATATTTAATGTTTTTCAATTTTAAATGGCAGAATTTTTCGAATGGCAAGGCACTTGATTATTTTCTCTTACTACTGTAATAAATTTTATTCAAAAAAACAACAATAACTCTTTTTTCATTCCTACCGTTACGGTGCTTACCCTAAAAAAATACAAAAAACAAAAAAAAAAAACATTTTTGGAGATGTAAAGTTATGTTTTTACTGGCATCATAATGCATGCCATTAAACAGTGTTTCCCAAGCTTTTTTTTTTGTCCAAGGACCCACTTTTTAAAAATGACAAAAAATTGCAAATCAATTCACAATGGACCTTATCAATAAATTCTGGGAAGAGTGAGACAAAATAAGTGCATTTAGACACAATAGTTTATTTTATTTGGGGACCCAAATAAAATCTCCTGTGACCCACCTCTGGATCCCAACCCAGTCTTTGAGTATGACTAAATCTAAAAACATCTGGTACCCTTAGAAAATGGTGGTAAGTAGCATTAAGTTCAGTAAAATTAAATCAAGTTGCATGCTAGTACCCTAAAATAGGCAACACCAGCAGCAAAGTCTTTTAACTTATCAAACCAGAGCACACAAAGCGCTGAAGCTGACCTGGAGAAGGAGCGAACCACCCACAGTTCAAACTGACATGTTGGAACAGCACTCACCAGCCAGAGGGACATCGCCAAGTTTTCTCTGAAGACACCTGGGGCAGTAATTCCCTTTCACAGGTCCACAGCTCTCTTCAACACTGAGCTAGCTTTTCTGGGATTACCAAGACGATGTTATTGTCCCTCAAAGTTGGGGGCACTGACCAAAGAAAGCCCAGCAGTCTGGCCCTTATCCTGATATACTTCCTGAGTTTCATTGTTAGCAAGGGGAGAGGAAACACACACACACACATGCTATGGAAAGCCAGTGTCAGGAGATCAGAATGTGGAAAGTGAGTATACCAGGAGCTGTTGTTTGCTCCCTGAGAGTTTTCTGTGGCTTGTCCTTTTGTCAAGGTCAGTGTTTTATCCATAAACACAATGACAATCACAAATCTGGCTCAGGACAAATGAACTTCTCCTTGCTTCTAGGGATCAAATCAACCAATTTCTGTCTTACAACAGAAATAGTTTTTTTTTCATTCTGTAGCTCTCTGTAGCGCTACAATGGAAAGCAATAATTGAAAATAAAGTTTCTGAGGTACAACATCACGTTATATTTTCACTTAAGGCTGCATTAATTGTCATCTGATTACATAATCTTAATTACATGTAATCCATTACTACCCAGCCCTGTTTATGGTCTTGATGATTTTGTTCTCCCCATTTAACTGTTGTTGCAAGAATTAACAGAAAATTACAATAATGTTAACATTTTGACATGAGGTTAAAGGTTAACTTAAGAATTTTTTTTACCTAGACCATATTTTCCCACGTTTCTGTTTCTAAGTGACAAATGAGCACAGTGTTTTTTTGAAAGTGGCCCAGTATTGAGGGCAATGTAACTCTTATGGCCGACTGCGCACCGTCAAAATATGCCCACTTTAAGTGCTTGTTTTTGCCACTGACAGTCTCAAGATTGTTATATTAAATCTCAGACAACATTCTGAAAAAAAACCCTACAAAAATAGACCTTTAAGAGCAAGATGCATTTTGTTTAACCAGAAAAAAACTGTTTTATGGCTCTTGCCCACCCACCAGACTCAGAAACATTAAAGCTGCAGTAGGTAGAAAGCCTGAAAACGGTTGATTTTTGAGTCTCATCTGAGTTGAGCCCCTCCTACCAGTCATGCAGACTGAGGCCCCTCTGGGCGACAATGATGTGAGGAGAATCCAGGACATTAGAGCAGGTGTCTGAACATATAACATGACTGTATATCACAAAGATATCACTATGTAAGTTTAATAATAAATAATCATATTTAACTTTGTCTACTGTCTTTCCAGGCCAGAATTCAATCGTTGACCCTTCAGGAACGTCAGTTTATTCCAAGCTGTTGTGTCTAGCAGATACATGATACCTACCCTGACCCCCACCACCACATGGGCTTCATTACACTTGACCAACCCCACCCCCCACCTACATAATCAGAAACAGAATTGTAAATGTGTAAATGTTCACATTTTAGTTATGTGTGGTTCTTTGCTACTAATTTATTGTCATTATTTACTACATTTTATTTTGTTGTTCACAGGTTGATGTAATTATTGTTTTTTAAATAAATCCACTGAAGGATGAAGAATTGCTTCTTTTGTTCACATAGCAGTCACAGTGTCATATACTGTAAAGAAATCCACAGCTGACTTGGGTTACACTTTTATTGCTTTCAAAAATAATAACATTATACACAAACATATTTCCACACATGAGAACAATTTTTACAATAAAAACAACAACACCATCTTTGTGAAGATCAGAGCCTGCTGAATATATCCAGCCTCTGGTCAGTATTTTTCCAGTATTGCTGGGTGTCCTCAGCCTGGCAAATGAAAAAAGACCAGCATGTTAGAGTTTTGCATTTCATTACATTTTAAATGTTTTCATTATAATTATTTTTTTAAAAGCTGCCATTATGTAATATATGAATTAGTAAGGATGAATCTTACTTCAGACGAAGCCCAGTCATTCTAAGTAAGACAGCAGTGCCCTGAATCGACTGCCATGGGCTGACAACAATTTCTTTAGATACAACTCTGCTGGTCTTTGTTTAGTTGAATGAAATTATGTAACCTCTCCTCTTATATAGTGCCATGATCAGTCCATGCAGTGTCTGTATCATTTCTAGGAGCAAGTGTCAATATGGGTGTGTTATTACTTCATTATACTAATCATAATACATCTCTATGGGTGTCAAAAATTGTTTGTAATCAATAAAATCTATAGGCAACCTCTGTCTATTTTATGGAGGCTAAATCCCACTACTCCTTGACCCAATCAAGCATTGTTCAAAGTTTTCATCATAACAAAAGGTAAATATGAATTTTAAACTTAGTTTGGTAAAGAATTTAATATAATATTTATGGTCAAGGAGTGTAATTTCAAGTAAGTGCAAACAAAGTGGTAGGTAAGTCATATCTGGGCTTTTTGAAGTAGACAAAAACAACAGCTCAATATCTATGACCAAAATATCTCAATCTTGGTATTTTATTGATAACCTCGTTTTAGTGTAACACTGCAAATGGAATCTGGAAAAGTCAAATAAGCAGTACAGTATCAAAATTCACAGCCAATATTTAGTCTCATAAGATTGTACATGTGTATATATACACACATGTACATGTACATGTGTATATATACACGTACATGTACATGTAAATCACCCTGCCCCAAATTATATATATGTGACATCTGCAAGAGTGCTGTAGCATGTCTGCATTTTGTCCCAAGATGAAAATGAATGACAGGTGGTGTATGTCAGATTTGGGATGAAAATGTTTGGACTGGGTTTCAGAAAAAGTATCTAAAGAGGTCAACTGAAAGAACTTTTTTGTGACCTTGTGGAGTATTTCTGTCCACATATCCTTAGAAAACAATGAGATGATGATCAGTGATCAATGATCAGTAATATTTCTACATTAACAGCTAAAATGACAGAGATTTTATCTGGCTAACATGTGTAGGATCCTAAATTACTTTTCATGTAGTACTTACAAAAAAGTCATCAAAGTTGTCTGCCAAAAGTGGTTACACGTATCCTTTATCCAACAAAGTAAAATGAAGCGCCCCTTCTTCTGGCTGGCCTGAACACATGAATGAAATTCCAAACCAAATCAGATAAAATTATTTGTGAAATCAGACTATTATTGTGGAGCAATGATTACAACATCAAATAAAGTACGTTCAATAATATTACCTGGTTGATTTCTTCCCAAGGTTTTTCGATCTGTGCCTGCCACATGTCAAGGGCATGACGAACTCCCCATGATTTATATATGCCCTTGGCTGTATGAAAAATGAACAAAATAAATGTATGAGTATAAACATCTGTAGGACTCCTGCATGAGTTAACACATGATTAAAAAATAAACAGAACAAAAAAACTATATGCTTACAAAAAAGTGCAGCTGTCTGGCTATGAGCATCAGTACATATTTCGCTCAGATTTGTCATGTCCTGACAAGGTATGTCAAAAGTCCGGATTGTTGGCATTAAAATCCAGTGATGTCATACTAGGCACAATAAAATAATATAAGTATAACATCACACAACTACACATTACTAATACTGATACCAGAATATAAGAACTGGGCACGAAAAGTATACTTGAATAAATGGAAAATATACCTTAAGTTTCTGCAGTGATGCATCCTCTTTGTTGCTGGAGTCCAGCTCTGCTACTCCAACAACAGAAAGGTCAGTATCTCTGAAATTAAAATGAAACAGAAATGATATCTGTCTTGATAAGTTCAGGAAATGACTATCTTGGCCAATTCTGCTTTCACAGTAGCAAACAAAAACAAGTTATACTCACAGGTCAGATAAAGATCCAGTTAAAATACTTGACTCTGCTGGGTCAGGCAGTCTGGCACTATCTACCCTTCTGTGGAGTAGAGGTTGACCTCATTTTGCTATAACTGCAAGAAGCACACGCACACGCACACACACACACACACACACACACACACACACACACCCCATTACCGTTTTTGATAATCCATGTCCTTACAAACACCACACAAATTCTGAAAGATAAGATTAGCTTTATTGGTCACATCTTGTATATTTACTAGATTCTAATTGCTGTCAGGCCAGTTCAGATTGTGACCATAAACTTGTCAACATAAACAACTATCCACCATGTCAACTTTGCTGAGATGGGGGACGGGTTCTCTTTTATGGCCTGCATGTTTTGTAAGCATGAAAACTAATGAAACAGAAGAAACTCTATTATATCAAAACAGAGGCTTAAACATCTCAGGGAAAATGTGTTTCCTCCATGGGACAAGAAACAATATTGAACCGTCCGACTGGTGACAAACACAAAATGAGAACAACTACAGGCTTACTTATCCCAGAAGATACAAAATAACAAAATGCACTATTTGATCTGACTTCCTTGACATTGCCACAAAGAACATTTATTCATCTGCCGTAGTATCATGTTAGCTTATATGACGATTGGGATGACTGACAAGGATGGTTATGATATGGCAACATATGAGTAAGCATAAGTGTCATTCATTTTGACTATCACGTTCTCAGTTGAGACTCCATACTCATCATTTAACACTAGAATTACCTTCAAGCTGTCTTGACAAACTTGTTAGCATAAATGCCCTTGGATACGGTATATTGTCATTCGCGGCTCTCACTAGCCACATAAACACGGACGTCAAATAGTTTCAACCGTAAGCTTTAGCTACACAAACACAGACTTCTGACAGTTTCAACCATAAGTTCTAGCCACAGTAAACAGAAGGCTACACAGTCACAGACTCCTAACAGTTATACTGCTTATGGTTAGCAGAAAGCTAAACTGTTAGCAGCATTCAGCATACCGGTAGCTGCTTGTCATCTACTTTCATGCAATCTAACTACACAATCTAACTATCACTGCAACACATTGCATCAAATATTACAGGGTTATTCATTTAGCAGCTTACCTGTCCAAGAGAAGAGTGGCCAGCTCTGAATCCAGCTTCAGGCCGAGGCTATCCCGCAATTCTCTCCATTTCTGGAAAGCTTTGCCGATATTAACACAAGTTTTGTTTCTTTTGTTGTCGGAGTCTCTTTTAGAGTCTCTCTTTTCTGCTTCTGTCTTCCTTTTTTGGGGTTGTTTGGCAGTGTAGGCAGTTGTAGCCAGTGCTGGAATGGCTACTCTCCCTGCTACACTGTCCACCATTGCCTCTTGCTCTCCACTGCTGTCAAAGACACAGGAACGCACATCTGCCTAAGTAGAACAGCCAATAGGAATGCTGTGGTCTGAGCTGAGCTGCGATTGGTTAAAGTCTACCGTCACAGGCAAGATTCCTTAGAGGCTGAAAACAGAGCCAGGATAAGGTGCAGAAATCCATTTTTTTCTCAGAACACCTCATTTACAAGATGCTGAAAGATTTTTATGAATTTTGTTTCTCAATTATACCAAAACAATGTTGCCTACTGGAGCTTTAATTTTATCATCTTCTTTCAAACTTGACAGAAACAAACTAAAAGTCACCAACAAACATCTTGGTTCATCTTCAATCACCTACTCTGGTTTGGTTAAAATAAACCCTTCATTTATCACTTTAGAAAGAACAGCAGTGAGAGGGAGCTCAGACATTAGAGAAGCAGCATGGTTGCTTTGAGCAGTGATGTAATGGCCATTTCTGATTAAACAAAAAGGATCTTTCTGCAGCGATCTTTCCATATTTGGATTAGAGTAGATTATTCTTCAGTGCTTAAGGTTACACAGAGGTACACATGCATCTAACTGATCACAGCCAAAGCTGGCCAGTACTGTTTAGAAATTAGCCCATGTGGCTTGTAGTATTGTTAACATATACATATCTGCATTTAAGGTAAAACAAAGATAAAATAAAGCAAGCAGGCTCTGGCTCCATACTGTGTTTACTACTTGCATTTTCAAACTACATCAGGCAGAAAACTGTTCCAGGCAAATGAATCAATACCCTGGAGGTGCTGGTAGCTGAGGTCAAGCGGTTGCCCCTTTGCAACGGGGTCGCCTAACCAAGTAACTCCAAACTAAACCAGCTTCTCTGCACTTAATGGAAAGCAGCTCATTCCTGACAGATTCATTGCCACTCGTCCATGAGCAGGGAGTGGATTTAGGGGGAGCATGCAGGGTAAGGAGCTGGAGCAGCATCAGACGTTAACATTCTTCCAGTTTGCTCTTCTCCTCCCGACATGACTTTTACAAGGTTTTGAAGAAAGAGGTGATATTTACTTTGCTGGAGATGAAACACAGTGGCTGTTTGCCTCAGAGGGGATATCAGCCGAATACACACATGCACGCACACACACACACACACACACACACACACACACACACACACACACACACACACACAGGAAGTGCACTGATCCAAGACGCATAATTCAATATTATCGCACATGTTCTTCATTAATCAATCATTAAAAATCATTGAGTCATATTCGGTCACAGAGTTAGACTGAGCACTCATGCAAGCCCACTCCAAATGATCCAAACTATTAACTATAGGATATAGCTGACATGCCCAGAGTTTGGAGAAGCACAGAGGAACACAAGCACAAAAGTTAAGCAATGTAGTGCTATGGACAGGGTCAGCAGCAAAATGTATTTTAACCACCTAAAAAAGCAAATCAATATCAGTTTAGGTGTACACTATTTAGAATATTTTCACCACTTAACCTCACTGTCACACAGCTTTTTCCAACGGTTTTATCCAGAGCAACCAGACTTGTTAAGGAAAAACATTAAATTTACCTCACAGAACACGGGAGTTGCTGGTCTACGGCTGTCTTGATCATTTAGTTAGTGTTATTGGATGACTTCTGCATTTTTTAAGGTTAGTTTGGATTTACCAAAGTCATAATAATGCAAACTAACAGACCAAGGCAGCAGTAGACCTGCAACTCCAGTGAGCTAAAATTACTGTTTCTCCTTAAAGTGAGAAGTTCCAGATGACACGTTAAGTTAAAATGCTCACTTTTCTGACATCAGTGCTGAGACACTATTTTTATTCTGTGTGTAATTTCTATTCTCCAGTGTGTATTTTCAGAGTAGTGGGATTTTGTTTTTAGGACAACAGGCTTAACTTTACATTGACAATTGACAGTTAGAAACAGCTGACCAACTTACAGTGTAGAACTTGCGGTCGTTTGTTACTGTCAGTTTACGATGTTGTACGTGTCTTGTACTATTCCAGTGATCCTGCAGCCTGTCTGAGCTTCCCCGGAGGGGGGCGGGGGGAAACAACTTGCCTCATCCATAGATCGTGTATTAAAATAGGACTTCAACCTTTTTATTATATAGTCTATGGCTGTCTGGTTGCTTTGGAGACAGTGATATTTGGCTTACATAACAGCAGTTTCCCCCGGGAAAAAGCTGACAGCAAGGTAAAGCTGTGAAAACATTCTAAATACAGTGTACACTTCAACTTATATTGATTTTTTTTTTTTTTTCCTTTTTTTTTGGGGGGGGGGGGGTTGCTGCTGACCCAGTCCACAGCAATATATTTCTATAAATATATAGCTATACAATGTCAGCAAACAGAAATAGCATGAATAAGAGAAATCTACCACTGTGAAAACTGTTAGAAGAAAGCTGAGACCGTGTTTGTGTCCATGCATGTGTATGTAAGGTAGAGGGGTCCTAACTCTGCCTGCATTGTAAAGACTGAGCCCTGAGCCAAAACCATATAGAGTTCATTTTTCCTAAAGCCTCTCTAAAACACCCCTCAGCTGGATTAAAGTCTGCGCTGTGTGCTTAGGTTTTAACATGGGGGGTTTTAATTTTCTGGCCGATTGATATCGCTCTTTGAGGTCTGAGCCATGAGTGAGGCCTCAGAGAACGCTGCTGCCAGGAGGAGTGTCTGAAATATCTGCGTGTTGTGCGAGTAGTCCTCCCTGCCATGCGTGCTGGGGATAAGGTGAAGGCACGGGTTGAAATTGGAAGCGCATGTTGCATGAGCTCACACTTGTCATTTCTGATTACACCACATCACAGTGGGTCATTTCTCTGGTACAGATAACTGCTGCAGGTTTACTGCACCAACAAGTCACAATGCTGAGCGCCCACTGCTAGTCGCTTTTCACCACCAAATGCCAAAGTCATCTGAAGAAAGGCCAGTCCCTATGACTTCCTCTTGGTTGTGCAGGTGTTAAGGAGCCACTTGTTTTTAAAGAGCCAGTTCACCCATAAATCAAATCATGTAATTCATTTTCATGTGTGATTCCAGGTTTTGGAGATAAGATATATAGGCCATCTTTGACAATATGACAGGCAATTATCAGTAATATTAAACATCACCCAGTTTATGTAAATAACCCTGGGTTGACTTACCAAGTTGACAATCAGCTTTGTGTGACCGCTTATCCTTGATTGCCTTTGTTAGGTTTAGTTAAACCAGATCACCAAAAGATATCCTGAATATGTTGAACATGCGTCTGTCTATGTGTCAGCCCTGCGATGAACTGGCGACTTGTCCAGGTGTACCCCGCCTCTCGCCCAATGTCAGCTGGGATAGGCTCCAGCAGCCCCGCAACCCTTACGGAATAAGCGGTTACAGAAAATGAATGACTGAATGAATGAATGTTGAACATGCGTCACAGTACAGGCCCCAAGTTACTCAAAATAATTCACACACCTTGTTATGAGTAGTTTCATGTTGAAACTAATTTCTTTCTAATTGAAAGAAAGTGGTTCCGGTAGATTCTACTGAGGGAAGAAAGTAGTTCTGGTAGATTCTACAATAGAAGTAGTTCCTACATGAAACTGCTCAAAACAAGGTCTGTGGATTATTATGAGTAACTGGGTGATGAATTCTGGAAATAGGCATTGATCTTGATTTTTTTCATCATTCATTTCTTGACAACTCGAACCAAAAGAAATCTAGATGAATAAAAAGCACTATAAGCTAGAAGAAAAATATATTATTTTGATTTTGGGGTGAACTGTCCCTCAGATAAACAATATAGTAACCAACACACTTAAAAACATTTATTTAGCTGCACAGTGAGTGAGTTCAGTAATCTCCAGGATTTCCAAGAAACATCACAGCGTTACTCAGAGATCAGAACACCCTCTGGTAGTACTTGAAGTCAATACATTCCATATGTGTATAAAGAAATGAATGAAGAATGTAGTATGTGGGATGATGCTGACAGATTATTAAATATGAGGCAAAATTACTGCATAATCCCTGAAGATTTATGCTTCATGTGAACACAATCCTGAGATGATGACTAATACAGATGGAGTTTGGTAAAACAATGTGATAAAACAAAAATGACTGAACAGCTGCATGAAATGCAGGGAATGAAAGTTGCTTATTTCTGACAGTCCACAGAGCTCCATGCATCCAAGTATGTTTTGCCACTGATCCAGGTTTTAGTATCACTGGCAGTAAATGAAACAAAGCAGCACAGACAGTGTCTCCTCTGGCACATCAGCTGTCTTCCGAGACATTCTCCCAGTTGGACAGATCTCTATAGTGAGGAATTCTGGAAGGCATCTTGGGGTTTGTTTTGCAAAAGGGATCTTGGCCTTTCTTATTCCCAGATGTGCATAAACTCCAGGTTATATGACCTTTTTCTTAAAATACAAAAATGTGAAATGATCTTACTGGTATGGGTCATAAGAAGTGGATAGCTATCACTTATCTGTAATAGCTGGGGAAAAAAATATCCATATTCTGCATAAATGCTAAGTTCAAGCCCTTTTTACTGCAGTGTGGCGTCTTAGAATTAATTGTTAGGATTTGGGTGTACAGTTACAGTAAGAAAAATTAGATTAGATATTTGAAGATTTAGATCTCACGAATCCAGCTGCCTTGCAAGATAAGGTGGTAATATTCTCAAACTCAAACAAAATTTGCTACGTTAAAGATGTAAATTTATGAGAAAAAAACTTGAATATTCTCTGAGATTGAAGTCACAAATTTACATGAAAAAACTCACTATTTTGTATTTTTATATTGCACAAATTATATTCTGTGCAGCCTCTTGTGGGCCTCGAATTTGACACGTGTTTAAGGTGTCTAACTCAAATGCTGCATCCGCTACTGAGCGGTTTTGTTTTGCTACCACCATGTTTCTGTCCCTCTTGATAACTTGTAGCATGTAACCTAACCCTCCATGTGGGCTAAACATCTGTGGAAAAAATATATTTATTCTAACCTCAGATCTGATCAGATTATCAAACGTTTAAATCACCCCACTGAATCAGATTGAAAAATCATTCCGATCAGACCACTGTCCACTTCTGATTGAGGTGTTAACATAAAACACTTTTATTCTGATTGGGTGGATTATTTAGGATTCATGCAAATACAGCTGTCTTCACATGTATAGTGACACAAAAGTGTGTCACTATAAGTGAAAAAAACTAAAAGTGTGTGTGTGTGTGTGTGTGTGTGTGTGTGTGTGTGTGTGTGTGTGTGTGTAAATCACGCTCGACTGGCCACAAGACTGTGCGTGTGTCCATAGCATGGCTTCACATTTCACCCAAACTTTATTGGTGCCAGTGGCCTTTTGTCTGCTTTAACTGAATTAACTTCTCAGAAACGGACCTTGTTGCAGGAGAGCGATGGGACATTATACAGCCGTCCCCTCGGTATGAGAGCTTTTAATAGTGTTTACATTGGAATCATTCAGTGCTTTAGAAGAAAAGTAACTGGTGTGTTCCGTTACCTCATCAACAGGTGAAACAGTAACAGCAACAGCATGGAGTTGGAAAATTACCACAAATGAGTGGTCTTAATTAAAAATAGTTCATTAAAAATTCTCAGTGGTTATCTATATCAATTGAAATGAAACATTTAATTGTGATAGTTGTGTTATATCATCAGCCCTGAAAACAAAGTTTCCCAATCAATCTCCTACTAATAGCAACATGGGCCTACAGAAACATGATATTTTCTGCCAAAGTTACCATTTTGATCACTTTATTTCACAGGAAGTAATTCTGTATTTGTATTTGTGGTTTTTGGTTGGTGGGGTTCAGTTTGAAACAGGTGATGTCACATTTTTCACAAAAAAGTTGATATAAAAATCATTTTGGGGATAGCATGCTCCTGCAGGTTAGTTAGTATGCAATGACACCAACTCAGCTGAGAAGTGGCTCAACGTTTTGATTAACTGTTCACTTTTCACAGTCTGACTAGAAAACATTAATCCTGATCTCCCACTCAAATGTTTTTATTCAATATGGGACGACAAGAATTGGCAGCCAATAGATTATCTGAATGTCTGTGTGCAAAACTCTTAATTAACAATAATTTCAACTTTAAACTTTGGTTGCTGCTTTTTTGGATGTCTGCCGACACCAATACTAAACTGATACCAGTGCTCTTTTTCCTTGAACATGGCATTAGTGTTATTAAGGAAATTCAGTGTCTTATTATGGAAATGTGTCAATGGTACAGAGCCACATTCTCAGTTAATTGCATTTTTATCTAGCAGCTACCACACTGTAAAAAGTCACTAACCTGAGGATCCATTTACATTTTTATATAATCTAACATTTCAATTAATATAGCATTGATTATGTCATCTTTTAAATTCATTCTTTTGTGAGTGAAAGGGGAAAAGGTAGCAGGTAGAAAAGGTAAATGGAAATGTCCCCATCTGCTGGTTAAAAACTCCAGTAAAATAAAAATCATACTACTGTAAGTACTCATGAGCTCTACTTTGAAGTACCTGGTATACTTTAGAAAACTGTCTTCAGATAAAATGCAGCACCCTGTCATTGTTTTGGCTACCAGCCGCAGTTTGAGAGAAAGAATGTATTCACTGTTTACTGATTGTCTTCCTTTTTCCTTTTCATGTCTGCTTGTCCCCAGTCAGCATGGCAGAGTCCCACCCAGATGCCAAGCAAACAGTGTCACGTGGTTCCTGTCATCTTGATATGTTTGATTTTGCAGAGTTACAGACTTGAACAGACTTGAATTTAACAACAAATGATGGCTGCTATTTTAGCAAGACACCCATCACAAAGCCAGAGAAAGAGTAAAAGTGTGCATCCTGGCGAACCATGGAGTCTCTCTGTCTGCTCTTCTCAATAACCAAATGTTTTTACAAGGAAAGAAAAAACTTAATATTTTGCATTCAATGCAAAATGTACAAGAAGGTACAACTGATAACTGGTTCGCCATAGCTGCTTTACTTCCCCGCTCCATATGCAAAGAAACGCATTTGCAAAATGTGGTCTCATTTTTAACTGGCCCACTGGGACAACAGACACAGTGGGCCTCATGCAACAACACTTTTGTATTCTTATCTTCTGTATTCTTAATTTCTCTTAACTTTTTTTTTCTGGATGAAGGGCTCACACAAACACGCCATGACAAATTCAACAAACGCTCGTAACTTCTGAAAACCGTGTAAATTATCCACTTTTGCATATTTGGGTGTGTTCAGACCTGTACTAAGGGCTGTCCATTTGTGATCGGATCACTCAGGACGCATGTTAACACCAGGTCTGAACAGGGCCTGAACTGGAATGTATGTTGCACGGGGTCCACAGTAGTCCACAGTCTAATCAGGTAAGGTTGGGTCCCATTGTATAGTTGTAGGTCTCAGGTGGATCTGAGAGGACTCTCTACTGAACTGTATGTATAAGTCTTTTGCCTGATTGGATGCAATTATCTTCGTACTAGAGCTGTCACATTTCAAATTTTGTCCTACCATTCCAATAGTTGGGGGGAAATCTGAATGATTTGAAATCACGTGGACTCTACTGGACACGGAAGGTATCATTTTGGCTTTACGTTAGCTCGTCACTGAAGTGAGGTAGTGGAGGCATGCCCTTACGCAAGCAAACTGACAGAACAACATCAAATCTACACTGAAGTTCAGGATACGACTGGCTGTGTGGGTTGTAGATCTGCAACAATTAATCGATTATTAATTGATTAAACTAATCACCAGCTATTTTGATAATCAATCCGTTTGAGTAATTTGTAAGCAAAAGTTTAAATGTTTAAATTCTGATTCCAGCTTCTTAAATGTAAATATTTCACTCCTTCATAATGGCAAACTGAATATCTTTGGGATTTGGACCTTTGAGAACGTAGTCCTGGGCTTTAGGAAACACCGATCAACATTTTTCATTTTTCCATTTTCTGACAATTTATAGACCAAACAACTAATCAATTAATTGATCTATGATGAAAATAATCATTAGTTGCAGAACTAGAGTCTGCTTCAAAATTTATTTGAACAATGCCTTTGTTTTATTAAAAAAAAAAAAAGGCCTGTAAGCCATTAATGATTTACTGACCTTAAGTCACTCTGCCACTTTCTTTAAGGCTGAAAATGTAATGAGTTACAGTCATGCACTTGTCACACTATGCAGTTAAACAGTTATACAGTTAAAAATATAAATGGGGTCTGTGACAGCACTTGTTCTGCTATTGAACAAAATTCAATGGCAGTGCAGTGTTAAGGTGCAGTAAAGATTTCCTGCAATTAAGAACAAATCACAACTTTCGTTGACAGCTTGCATTATTTTTAGGTGGTGTGAATGTGTGTTTGGTAACTATATGGTGTCCCGTGAAAACCAATCTCAAAGTCTGAACTAAAGAATGCAGATGGCAGGTTTTAAAGAATTGTCCACAGTAGAGCTCAGTGGCAATATAAGACACAGGACAATGGCACAAAATGACAGAGAGATCCCAGGAATGTTATCCAGTCAAGTGATAAGTGTTGCAATGGAGGGAGCTGCTAACTGATAATGCAGTCATTAAAAACAGCTTGCTCCATTTCATCTAATGCACTTTATCTCAGTTGAGACTGTTGAATACATTACTGTTATCTCTGACTCGAGGAGCCCAATCTTTCTGGACAGATAAAAGTACAGCAGCAACACATTTTGAGTATGTTTTTTCATTAACACTGAGGTAATGCTTCACCTCTGGGATGAAATATCATTTACAATGCAAATATTTTTATCTGAGTAAAAAGCTGCAGGCTATATCTTCAAGTCCACATAAGTAAGCATTTTCTAAAGGATGAATTAGACTTTAGTCACTGAATATGATTAAGAGGTATGCTTAACATTCATCAACTAAGAATCTGCACATATATGCTTTACTTTGATGGCCATAGGATACAGGTCAATTTGGTGATGTAACTACCACTGTAGTGATAAAAAGAGGTGGAGAAACTATATTTTTTGGAGGTGTCTCACATTATTATAAAACAGACAGAGGTATGAGACTAAAACTACTGGAACCAAGTCATATATCCCTTAAAATATATTATTTTCAGCCCCTCCCCCCTAAAAAAACAAGAAAAAGAGTACAGTCTTCTTTAAATGAAATCTGGATAAAACAATCCATGATAGATCCATTTAAATGTACAATTAAGCAATTATTTCTATATTGTGTATGTAATGTAAGCACCATATATGTCTGTTGACATACTTTTGTTGGAAAATAAAAAAAAAAACATTAAATTTCAATGGAAAATTACTTTCAAGTCAATTCAAATAATAACCACGAGTATAGTTCCCTAGCCTTCTGCAAAACTATAAATAGACTTTTGTTTTGAATCCACAAAAGAATGCAAGTGATATTATTAGATACTACAGCAGTAATGTGATTTCTTTGAGGAGTGATTTTATTTGAGATACAGTGGTTTAATATGACTTGTTTCACTGTTACAATTGATCCCGACCACTTCAACAGTTGCTTTATTTGCATTAATTGTCTTTATTATCAATTGTATTATTAATTAATGCACGTTTCTCATATAAAAAAAAATGACTACTGTATTTCAAATGTTACAATTCACCATCTTTCCTATGTGAAATTAATTAATTAGTATGTAAGTGATTTTAAGAAAGTTTCTCATATTTTGAGGTACTAAATAATTATTTTGAGAAAGTTTCTCATTATAATGACTTACGGGACCTTCTTTTTCATCCAAAAGGCTGTTCTGCTGCGTCATATGGCCTCCGGTACAATGACGTATTTGTTTTAGTCATTTGATGCCATTTGAACAGGTAATGCTATTTTGTACTAAAAAGGTGTGAAAAAAGCATTTGCATGCATTGCACACTCCAGAGCTATATGTAACTGTGTTTTATGAAGCTCTGTCAATCTAGCTGTTCTATTTTATCAAGATGTATATAACTTGCATACCTGAGGAAATATCAGCCCCCAACATGAGTTAGTGCACACTTATAAACAGCCCTCGACAACACAATACAATGTTGTGGAGGTATTCAGGCTATTTTCAGAGTCATGCCGTGAAGGCTTGCCAAGGCAAACAGGCACGCAGAAGGCAAAGTAGCAGCAGATTATGTTCTCAGAACTTCTGTGACTAATGTAATGTAAAATGAAATGGGCTTAAAGGGTAAAACCCCTCAATTTAGGTAATCCAATATGCTATTCTCGCAGTCTGGGAAAGTCCATGTCACAACGTAAGAAAACTAGATCTGTGTTAAAACTAAAAGGCTTTCAGGCTCAATACTTTATTGCTGCTGTTATTTGATCCTAATTGATGCTTCCCTTTGGTGAGTGTTTATAATGAGGATGTTACATACAGTTGTCTGTCTCGTGCACATTTAAAATAAGGGTCACAAAAAAAACTATCTATCTAATGGTAGAGCTGCACAATATATCGTTTGAGCATCGTCATCGCAATGTACGTACGTGTGCGCAATAGTCACATTTCAGGTCCTGCGATGTAGGAGGCAAATGAACTAAACGTGTTCTCATCTAATTTCAAGGGTACCTGACACACACTGCGTGCAGCCATCCACCAATCACAATCGTTCTTAATCAGTTTTCCAAAGCAGACCACGCCAGGGGTATATGGAGTGAGTCACAAGATCAGTGCAGGTTAATTGTCCACAAGATATTCAAGTCATCTGGTGAAAATTCCTGTATTTTTTCATATCGCAATATATATCAGTACCAGTCAGATATCCGATAATGTACTGGTCAAATTTACATGCATGTGCTGCACAATAGTTTGTGTCTTGCACACAGCAACATAAACTGTAACTTCACAGCCAACAGTGCTGGTGGCATGTCGTTGGCATTAATAAGGAGAGCAACTGACTGGAAGAACAGGATTACGAAAAGAGAATCAAATCTGCAGGGAGGGTGAAGCAACTGATATTGTTGCCAAATAATGGTAAACTTTCTAGCTCTTCAGACTTACGTTAGACTAGACTAACAGACTAACGTTAGCTAGCAGCATATTACTGTTCACAGACTGGCTGTTAAAATCTCACCAGCAGTTCCGGCTGAAGAATAAACAACTCGTGTTAAGCGTGTCTCCCCAAAACATTTTCTCATCCAGATCCGTTCAACTTCTGCTTTCGTTTTTTGTCATGACAAATAATTACTGCAGCAAACTGTTGCATTGCGTCAGTTCACATTCCCCATGAAATCATGTGAGATTGTGCTCCCTCTGATAGGCTAACATACTCAGCCTGGTAGTTATCTGGAGCAGTAGTCAATGTTTTATTATGAACATTCAATTTAATTTTTCATTAAAGAACAATAATAAATGTGTTGTAGAATGTAAAACAGAATCGGACAAAATCAGACAAGAAAATTGCAATCTAAAATATGTATTTAAAGGATTTTTCGTCCAGGTCAGTTGAATAAGTTTCTGATGGCTGCAACAATCTCTTTCTCTCAACTCTGAATATTGCCATTATCACAATGAATCACATAAATTATTAATATTTTTAGTAACATAATGATAGAATATGGCACACTCCTACTCCAGGAAATTTTGTTCTAAAAAGACATTTGGAATATACCCACTTAATTTGTCAAGCACAGTGTGGTGAAACCTTTACCTATTAAGTAAGCAGTGCAGGAAGAGTCTAAAGTAGTTTCAGTGAATCTACTGTAGAAAGAAAGTAGTTCCTACATGAAACTGCTCAGAACAAGGTCTGTGGATCATATTGAATAACTGGGTCATGATTTTTGTAAAGAGACACTAGCTTTAGTTTTTTCAAATGCAAGCCGAGCGCCATTTAGCCCCATTATATTGTAGAGAAGGCAGACATCTATACAGCCTATATCTCCAAAACTCTGCAACTCACACCAAAACTATCTAGATGAATGAAAAGAACTACAGGCCAAGGGAAAACTATGTATTTTTAAGTCAGGGTGAACTGTCCCTTTAATTTCAGAACAAGAAGTTGAAATTTTGGATAAGGGTGTAATTTTGTACATCAAACCCATGTGCAGTAGATTTGAAGTGGAGAAAAAAAATGCTGATTCAGAGAGATTTTTACAACACACTGATAAGGATAATATTAAAACACCGGACAAATCATGGTTCGTGGTTCATAGTGATGCTGAAAACCTACTGTAAACCCAATGCCCTTTATAAAACAGCCCTGCCCAGTGATTTACAACATTGCTCACAACTGACTAATACATCCAGAGATATTACAGCGACAGTCACACAAAAAGATAAATCTGAAGACAAATTCCAATGATGTCATGTTATGTATCATTTTATCACCTTATATACACATGTGAGAAATAAATAGAATCAGTATATTTTCATCTTTAGTGTGAACACAGCTTTGGGGGTACCGTAAATAAACTCCAGCCTGTGCATAAGATATAAATGTGTGGCACGCCTATGACGCTTGTGTAGGATTTCAGGCGTGTGCAACATGTGTCGCATCGGGTCCAAGAGTGTGATTTAATTAAGCATTCCTATGGCTGGTGTATAGGATGGGACACACCCGCTCTCATTAAGAGGGATCAGCACAGGAACGTGGAACATGTGCCGTTTTTTTATGGAGGGCTATCAAGTTTCTACTCCTGTTCTACTAATAATAATGGCATGACAAGCCTCCTCTAGAGAACAATCAACTGTTGTGTCCCCCTCAGTTTTCTTTACGGCACTGGAGACACATTATCACACATGTAAAGAGAAGAGTTATATTTCTCCAAAAACATTAAAGCATATTAATTAGAGTTTGAAGTTTGAAGGGGAAAAAATTCAAATACACTGTAAATACTAACAATTTAAACTTAATTAGGAAACCGATTACCTTGGGAAAAATAAAAGAACTGTGTCAAGTTGTGCATTGCTGCTACCAACCAAGAAAAACATAAGTACAAAGTTAATATAGAATGAAACAAGTATGAAGGCAAATTGTACTGGAAACTAGTAAAATTCAAAGACTAGTATAAATTCAGTTGGAGGCACTATTAACTACTAATTTAAGTCGGGCCAATGTTTCCATTTACAGAATACTTTCTAAATGGCCCCTTGTGCTTAGTCCTTAAATTGAACTGAACACAGATCTTATTTTTTTCCCAGGACTTAAATTGTTCAATCAAAAATCACTTTCCTTTTCTTAAATTTGGACACATCAATGCCTTGCACCACTTTCCCCTCCCTTGATTGAATTGATATCAACAAAGATTGGCTTTTGCCAAACAACTACCCTCACTGTGCAAGAAGTAAAAAATTCAGAGTTTGACCTATCAAGTAAAGTTAAAGGTGTGATCAGCCGTGGAGAGCCACATGAAGTCAGCAAACAGTCGACAGTCTTCATAGTGCTGAAGCCTCTGCCTCAGTTTGAGACTTCTTCAGGCTTCAACTGATACAAAATAAATAGGTCATAAAGCAATTAATTATCTAACATTAGAGAGGATGATCTGATAGTACAGTGTCAACTACTGTAGCTAGCTAAGTAAGCTAAAGTTAGTTACTAGGACCAGGGATTTGTAGCATCATAGCATACTGGTGCGATGGACTTTTTTTGAGCGTTGTTGGTCTATGCACTTTGTCTTTGTGCTTCATCTGAATGTTATTAATAGATCTGGCTGGTATAGGGAGGCAGGGGCTCACTAACGTAATACTCACTTGTACATTAAAACATTATTAAATTACAAAAACAAAATCTCCGCATTTTACAAGGATTTACTCCTAGAACCACTTTGTCCAAAGAAAGTAAAGCAGCACTGACAGAACTAAAGCTAATGATCAGCTGACAGTCAAATATGCAAGCAGCCTGTGCGAAAACCGGTCTTTATTTTCGTTAAGACATTATTTTTTTATATACCGCCATACCAGTGAATAGCCCAAACAACGTCCAGAATGTGCACGGCGGAAAAGTGTTTCAGCAGGGACCCATTTCACTGCTACACACCAACACCACAGGCGTGCTTGAGCGTGTGCGGTAGGGATGTTCCTGGTGACTAAATTCCCTGTCGATTAAATGCAAAATTTAATTTAGACTAGTCTAATACTAAGAAAACACTCAGGAAGCCATTAAAATTTAGCAGAATTATATCTATAATTTTAAACGCTGTCCAAAAAAAGATAGTGTGTGTATTAAGAGCCATTTGAAGCCGTTAGTCACAGTCTGCAATCACCAAATCATACTTTAAATGCCGCTGAGATGCACTACTTTGCGCTGTGCAATACAAGCCTCATTAATGTACAAAACATGACAACAACTCAATAAACGCTTCACACTTTCAGACTTAAGAGAGTCACAGTGTCTGCAGGTAAAGGACCCAGAGCTAATGTTAGCTTCCAGCCTGATACACAGTGTGGCTAATGTTAGCAGAGCTAGCAACAGCAGCATCTCCGCCTGCAGGTTTATGTCTGTGGATGTGCTTAATGTGGGCACGTTTCTCCAGTCAAGTGAAAATATATCAGCTTATTCTGTCACAGTCTACATTCATCTGTCCGACTTCGCTGATGTAAACATCCGGTGTTGCCATGGCGATCGGTTCATATGCGCTGGGTGAGAGGGGCTGCTGTCTGACAGTGCTGCAGCCCCAACTAGTGGCGTGTGGCTGCATAAAATCTTAGAGGAAACAGATAACTGGCATCATGCATGAATGAAAGATTGATAAATATTTAAAATATTTTATTTTTAAATATTTTAAACAACTAGTATTTCTGGTGCCGACTAGCGTGGGTGGGGATTTTTAACCGTATAGTCGTCCCCGCCATGTGATGCCAACCATACTTTGAAGGGGTCATGCTTTTACCTGTGTCTGGACATGAAAAAAAAAAAAAAAAAAAACACGATATAGTCCTTATGACAGTAAAATGGGCAATTTAAAGCCAATCAGCTGCAGTAAATCTTTTCTCATTAGAAGAAAATGTGGGTAAGAACACTGTTGAATGAAAAAAAAAATACAGTCAAATACCATAAAACCAATATGATTTTAAAAAAAAGGTGATATGCAAATTTTGTCATACCGCCCAGCCCTAAAGCAGCTTATTCTAATCGAAATATCTGTTTATTGATAGGTGGTGTTCGTTAGTGGACAGAGTACTATGGCAGAGAGATATAAGGAAAGAGAAAGTCTGCACTGGGGGAAGGTTGGGAGAATTAATGACTCTGTGTTAAAACTAACACAGCAGTCTGAGGTTTGAGTCCTGTCTAAAACAAAAGTGAAACTTCCCATTTCATGGGTTTAATAACTTAAAATTTCATTATGGGTGTGACATCCATCATGTCACTCCTGTTGTCCAAGTGATGTCACTTCCTTCATGTGAAATACACAAAGTTATTTAAACCCAAACCACAATCTTTTCCTAAACCCAGCAGAGCAGTTTTATTGTCTAAACCTAACCAAGTACTTTTTGTGCATAAACCTAACCAAACTGTGGCCACTTTACAACATAAACCACATGTGTAATGTCACATGAGTTATGTCACGTGACTTACGTAATGTTCTTGTACTGCTCATACTCTCCACTGGTAATATGTCGTTTTGGAGTAATTGGCAATTGACCTATTCTGTCGTGTATGAATGAGGATGTTGTAGTCACTCTACAGTGACAATGTGACTGTGGTGTGTCACGATAACCGTTTGTAAAGCGCTTGCATGTGATCAACAACTGCTAGGCTAAAACAAATCTTACCAAATCTATTGCAGGCTACATTTTGGCCTTTGTTGTGACTCAAAAAATGTTTTGTCTCAATATCTGTATCAATACCTGATATGTTAAAGTTAGACTAATGTAAAATTAGTTCTTGAAAAAGTGTTGAAAGTCTTTCAATTTAATTTTGTTTAATTTCCATTTCCACTGGCAGTGACATATTTATCCATTTTCTACACAGCTTTGCCTGTGGCAGTGAGTGGTTTTATATGTTTATTAGGCACTTTATGGTTACATTTCATAAAGCCCATTACGTTTCCCCTCCTAGTCCAGTGAGAAACCACATTCCAGTGCAAATACCTATGAAATTCCTCCACAGTGGAATGCCTAAGTGTGCAAACCCATCCTTTTAAAAGCAGTGAGGGCGAACTAGCAACAATGATCTGCCTCAGCTTGTTACAAGCATTGATGCAAAATAGAGTGAGGAAAAAAAAACTGGGGTCTTTCTTCCCGTGTGTATTCAGAGTAAATGCAGCATGTCAAAGGGGGGATTTATTACATCCCCAAAGAAAAACATTCTCCCAATGATGAAAACATGATTGGGCGACCTGGGTAGCCCAGCCTAACTTCAGCTTCACTGTCACAGTAATTACCCTTGGAGCCCCTTGGCATTCGACCTTGGTGAAAAACACCCCGGGAAAAAAGAAGAGCCACAAATATCAACAAAAGGCACATTTTGAGGCGAAAAGGATGCAACCTGGGAGAGCTGAGCTCCCTGTCCATCACTCGGAAGTGTTGTGAATGGCTACAAAGGCCCCCAGAGTGAGACTTTGTGGGATCTGGACGTTGCCAAGAGCGAATGCCACATTGCCTTGCCAAGTATTAGGGAGAAGACAAGAAAATCCCCCCACACATAGAGAAATATCAACAAAACTGCAGCATAAAGGCCACATTCACGGGTACACAAAGCCATAGAGGCTGGATGGTATAGGGCTAAACGGAGTGTATTATGTTGCTCTGATGCCACAAGGTCTGAGGCAGAGGTGGAAGTTAGGCCTCTGCTTTACATTCCAAGAAAAGGGGCACACAACCGTGACTCTGGGGGAAAATACAGTTGCCCTGTGCCTTAATCTATCATTCTGACTGTCATTCTATCCACTGTGCATTGCCAAGTGAATTAAAGACACTTTACGAAGCTCAGTGAACGCCTTTTGTATCCCATTATCTTCTTGTTCCACGGGCTTTGTGCGCAACGTTATGCATCACTGAATCAGTAATGTCTTGAAAGGCTGTTTGGAAAAGAAATATCCGCTCATCGGATTCACACATCCTTTGACCACGAAGCATGTAAAGTAAAGGCGTTGACTTCCAAAATGAATAAAAAAGGCTCAAATTATTCGAGAATTCCATGCTAGCTGCTGGCTCAAGCTGAAGAATTTCACAGATTTGGAATTTAACACACAGATACGCACAGGACAACATTGTGAATATTCTGATGTTGCATCTACCTATTTTGCATTGAACAAGTCACTTCACATTAGGGCTGAATAATTTTAATTGTGATTATTTTGACTGATATTGTAATTGCGATATGATTTACGATATTAGAGGAAATTATCATTTTTACATTATTATTCTTATTCAGATTGAAAAACTGTTTTGTTTTCTTTGCATGAATCAGCACCAAATGAAGAGGTTTTCTCAAGTCTATGGATTCTGATGTGTAGGACAGAACATCTCTCCTTCACAACAATCATTCATTTATACATATTTTTTTTTGACACACATTTTGTCTTCAACAACAACTTGCACCTCCTGTGACTGAAAATTGCAGAAAGCCATACTGCCATTTTCAATTAATTGTACAGCCCTACTCCACATTCATAAAATAAACTGATATTAAAATACACTGCATTTGATATTTTCTTAGTGAAAGCAACATTTTTTTTTGTTTAGTAATACAATAAAATTAATAACTTTATTTATATAGCACCTTTCAAACATAACATGCAACTCAAAGTGCTTTACAATGTGGCATTAAAAATGACAACATACACAAAAACAGACAAGACAGAAATACATAAAATCACAGTAATAACATAAAATCAGAGTAAAAATTTTAAAACAGGAATTAAAAGACATAATGGAGGATCACGAAGAAAGAGGAAAAAATATGAATAAGTAAATGAATAAATAGAAAGTAAAAATAGAAATGATTCTTAGTAACAGAAGGGTAAAAAAATAAGTGGGCAAATGCAGATAGTAAAAAAAATGACAGACCACGGTAGAAATCCATTTCACTAACTAAATGCTTACCTGAACAAGTAGGTTTTCAGTTGAGTTTTAAAGGTGCCAACAGAGCGCGCATGTCTGAGGTAACTGGGTAGAGTGTTCCAGAGTCTTGGAGCATAGTAGCTAAAAGCAGTTTCCACAGCAGTTAAAGTACCATCTTGTTGGTTGATATGGAATTAAAAGGTCGGAAATGTATGAAGATGCTATATTGTTAAGAGCTTTATATGTGAGTAAAAGAAGCTTAAAATCAATTCTAAAAGAAATGGGGAGCCAGTGCAGGGAAGCTAAAACAGGAGTAATGTGCTCTCTTTTCCTTGTCCTTGTTAAAAGTCTAGCAGCAGAGTTTTGGACCAACTGAAGTTTTCCAATCAATCTCTTTGGTAGGCCGGTAAGCAGTGCGTTGAAGTAGTCTAACCTGCTAGTGATAAAAGCATGTACTAATGTCTCTGCATCCTGCTTTCCTAAAAAAAGGCATGACTTTGGCAATATTCCTCAGGTGAAAGAAGGCTGCCTTGGTCACTTTGCTAATGTGGGCTTCAAAGCTTAAGTCAGAGTCCAAGATGACACCAAGACTAGCAACTTGTGATTTGGTTTGTTGAGCCAAGTTTCCAAGTGTGTTAAAAACTGCCTCTCTTGCATTTTGGCCCTAGCAGTAGTATTTCTGTTTTATCTTCATTCAGTTTCAAAAGATTGTAATTCATCCAGTGTTTTATTGCTTCTAGGCAGGGAAGGGCATTTGGGTTGGTTGGCTCAACAGAAATATACAATTGGGTATCATCGGCGTAGCTATGGACATTTATGCTGAATTTGTTAATAATGTGACCTAATGGGAGCATATATAAGGAAATAAGCAGGGGACCAAGACCGCTTCCTTGTGTGATACCAAAGGGTAGATGGTGTTTCGCAGAAACATGATCACCCATACTGACATAAAAACCCAGTTAAGTAAGACCAAAACCAGTCTAAAGCGCTGCCAGAAAGACCAACCCATCTTTCAAGACAATTGGTTAGTATTGAATGATCAATGGTGTCAAATGCTGAGCTTAGGTCCAAGAGGATGAGGACTGACACTTGATTCAAGTCAAGAGCACATCTGAGGTCATTCACCATTTTGATTAGAGCTGTTTCTGTGCTATGATTGGACCTAAAACCAGATTGAAACTTCTCAAACATATTGTTCTCATTGAGAAAGCTGCTGAGTTGATTAAAAACTACTTTCTCCAGGACTTTATTCATAAAAGGCAGGTTAGATATTATAATTACTGATATTGTCTGCATCAAGATTTGCCTTCTTCAGTAGAGGCTTCACTTCTGCTGTCTCAAAGGCATTGGGAAAGATGCCTGTTTGAAGTGAAGTATAAATTATCTTTAATATGAAGGGATACAAGCTGTTGTATAATTTCTTGAAGAGTTTCCTAAGGACAGGGTCAAGACCGCAAGTGGAGGGTGATGTGCCAGTAACAATGTTAAGAAGGTCAGTATGGGAAACACTAGCAAAACATCAAAAGACTGGGGAACAGCCATGGGTTGTGTTACAAATTTTATCATCTGTACCACTAATGCCCGACCTGATCAAGGTAACTCTATTTTTAAAAAAGATAGCAAACTCCTCACATCTCTGGGCAGAAGCCTCCGTGGGGCCAGAGGGAACCTGGTGTAGAAGTCTACTGATGGTTGAGAATAGGAGTTTCCACTATTCTCATCACTGATCTTGGTGAAATGGATCCGTCTCTGTGTGCAGACATTTTTATTATACAACAAAATTTTTTCTCTGAGGATCTTGTGGTGTACCTCTAGCTTCGTTTTTCTCCAGGTTCTTTCAGCTTTCCTACA
This sequence comes from Lutjanus erythropterus, assembly GCF_056507025.1. NCBI lineage: Eukaryota > Metazoa > Chordata > Actinopteri > Lutjaniformes > Lutjanidae > Lutjanus > Lutjanus erythropterus. Next base: position 1,079,817 of record NC_139324.1, on the reverse strand, counting down.
TGACTGCTTTAATGCATGAATATCTTTATTCATCCAGGGCCTTGGTTTATTGTGAGAACGTTTTATAGTTTTCATAGGAGCTACTTTATTCAGTGTGTCAGCCAAATGACTAATGAATGAGTCTACCATTGCATCTATAGGATGATTAAAAATATCTTGATCTAGGGATTTTGCAAGCTCAGCAAATTGTAACTCTACAGCGTTACTTAAATTTCTTCTCTTAATTATGGTTTCAAAATATACACAGTAGTGATCGGACACATTTATATCACACACCGATAGATCGGTAACAGAGATTCCCCTGGAAATAACTAGATCCAATGTGTTATCATGCTTATGGGTGGGGGCAGTAACATGCTGTTTAAGTTCAAGGCTGTCCAAGATATTGAGGAATTTTTTGGTCTTGGGGTCAGATGAGTTATTGACATGGATATTAATATCACCATTTACAATGATTCTATCATAGTTTGTGATAATGAGAGATAAAAGTTCAGAAAACTCAGAAAGAAAACCTGTCCACAGCTTTGGAGGGCAGTATACTGGAAGAATGAGTATCACTGGCTCAGCCTTTACAGTAAATGCAATGTACTCAAATGAGGAAAAATCAAGTTCAAACTCTTGGACAGCTGAAGCTGTTTTGTTTGTTTTGTTTGTTTTGTGGCCAAGTTTCAATAAGGACAGCAGCACCATCAGAGCTAAGCCATGTGAAATATGAAGTCAAGACCAGTGTTGGGAATAACGCCGTTATAAATAACGCCGTTACGTAAAGGCGTTATTTTTTCACTAACGGGGTAATCTAACTAATTATTTTTTCCGCCGTTACCGTTACTGACGGTCAAAAGCGGTGCGTTACTTACTCTGAATAAATTGAAGAAACTACCAGCCGTAGCGAGTCTACTCTGCTCTGTTTATTTGTCATCCAAGACTTGGGGTGCGTTCAGGTTCGAGAATAGCGCACGTACTTCTTATGACTCCAGGCTGTTTGTCCCTGCTCATTCAATTAGACAATGCTTTCCAAAGCTTGCTAACGTTTCTGTGTTTGCTACACCTGAATGCTAGCCTCGTTCCCATCCCCCACTGTCAGCCAGCAAGAATGCTGCTTCCATCTTGAGGACGGCAGACGCTTTGAGGCTGACAGGAGGAGGAGGGGGACGAGGCTACCTGAATGCACCCCCTGGATAGATGTGATAGAAGTGATTGTGATTGGCTGAGGGTTAGAGTCATGTGTCATGGTAAGCCAATCAGAGCCGGTGTTTTCACACACAAACCGCTGATTGTTATTTTATTATATTGTTTACTGTTTATTTTTGTTGCACTTCAAGTGTAGGATAAATCTGTTGCTGGTGAGGTGCAATAAATATTACAAGGTTCTATAACACAACTACCTGTCTGTTCTTCTCTATTCAACTGACTCGAATACTGCTCAGAAAATTTCAAATTCTTTGACATACAACAACTTCTTTTTAAAGTAACGGAAATAGTTACTTTCCCTGGTAACTAGTTACTTTTACTATAGAGTAATTCAGTTACTAACTCAGTTACTTTTTGGAAGAAGTAGTGAGTAACTATAACTAATTACTTTTTTAAAGTAACGTGCCCAACACTGGTCAAGACACATATCGGAGGTTAAATCATTAATTGTAAAGGACTTTGTGGTGAGTGATTCGACATTAAGTAAGGCCATGTTACTTGTGGCTGGAACTGGCTGTGATTGAATTTGGCGAGGTACAGCAACAATATTATTTGGATGTCTGAAACTGTTCTGTGTACGTGCCCTGCACCTATATTGTGATCTCTGACCTATAATTGGAACAATCAGCATAGAGTGCATCTGGGCACAAGGGGGAGCTATCAAGCCTGTACCTTCATTAGGTGATGATGAGGGCGGGACGGGGAAGAAGTCAGCCTGACCAGAGGTGACCAGTGTCGAGACAGAGCCTCTCTGGTCACCTGGACATGTGGCGGGATACAGTCAAACTGCATGAGCATTAAAAACTGAATGGAATATGTTGTGCGTTAAAATACAAGCACCCAGCTTGCTGGGATGGATACAGTCCTTTTGCTAAAAAGACGGACGGTTCCAGAAGAGGTTAAAATTGTCAATATACAGCATGTTGTGCACCGTGCAAGCAGACTGGAGCCATGTGTGAAGGCTAAGAATCCGGCTAAAACGACCGACACTTTAGCCAAGTGCAGGTATGGGGCTGGAGATAAAAACACACTTTCCACAGCCGTTCAGCAAGTGGAGAAGCTTGCCAAAATCCCGTTTTAATATTTCAGAGGTCTGGCTAGCTTCCTTTTGGCTGACAATATGCTGGCAAAATCGATCATTTTATCATGATTAAATGTTTGATTTCAGTTGATATCACTAATCATTGATAGCAACATGAAAAGAATGTTAAGGGTTACCAGCTTCCAACAAACCACTTTCGTTATTCACTTGGCTGCAAATGAGGTTTCACGTTCACATAGTTCCTTTTGACTGTCCATCAATATTACAATTTTAGTCCAAAATCCCTAAGCCTTTTGGGAATAGCCACATTAGCAATATGCTATCACCAAATTCAACAGGGCACCTACAAAATAAAACACTAAAACAATATAAAATATGGGAAAACTTAAAGCTCTCGAGTTTGAGGTCAGGTCACAGACAGCCAGTATCGATCAATCATTGAGTTTGGACTGTTACCGCCCAGTACTCATTAAGAGAGCAGTCCAACAGAGTAAAATCCACTCGTTGTCATCAAAAATAAACTTTCTCTTCTCAGCTCTTCTGTCCTCTGAGGCTGTGATGATGAAGCAATTTGTGCTGCTACTTTGACATTGTGTCATTAGTTTAAACCAGTAAATGTTCAGTAAATAGCCTGTCATTCAAAAGTAAAATACATCAGGTCTGCACATGTCCCTCCTGCACCCTGACAATAATGCATTAACAAGTGCTTCTCTCCTTATGAAAGAAACACCAGCGACTGCCAAATCAATAAGAATTTGGTTGGATAAGAGTATAATCAGCCAATCAACCAAGATCAAGTAATCAACCAACTAACCAGAAGATGCCAGCCCCATGATTCAATATAAATAAACTGCTTTGATCAATCTACTTGTCTCCTGATTCTTCACTCTCTCCATGTTTTAAAACTTTTAGGATTGCTGTGCACACATCTTTTATTAAGTTGGATCAAATTATCCAGTTACAGGGAGGTTTGTTGGGAAGGATGCAGAGCAGCAGACAAGCATTTAAAAGTGTGCAAAAAAATAATAATAATATTTGCTGGTCAGAGCTGGTTTAACCAGCTGGGAGCAGCATGTGGAAGCGGTTTACCACATCAAGATAGACAGATGCAGTAAGTAGACAATTTAAGTCTATGGATTCAATTTACACTACCTGTTTTATATCTTCTGCTATTATCTGAATCCGCCACATAGCATCGTCAAGATAAATGCAGCATTTTCTGCCAAGACTGTCATGTGAAGAATGGGTCTGTTTGAAGAAGCTTCCTGCTCTGAAATAAAAGGATAAATTCCTGTGTGCACAGCCATTAAAAGGTAAAATGACGGGGGTTAACCTTGCTGAGGCATCACAACCCTCTCCCGGGTCAAGCACACACTGGGCACCTTTCCACACAGGAACACACAGAGAGGGTCTTGTTCTGCGGCCCATGTGCAGGTCAGCACCGGCAGGTAGGAGTGAAATGATAGGCCTCCCCGGAGACGTAGCACAGAGGACGCACTGTTTCCCCACAGCTAAAGCATCCACTGGAATGCAATATGGGGCGGCAGGTAACTTTCAGTTCACCACATACCTTTATCAAAAATCTTCAAATCCAAGGAAAGCCCCCGCCTGCTGTCTGACACTTTGGTGGGAATTCTGAAACAGGGGTAGATAGAGAGCTGGGCTTGACAGGCTTCAAAATGAAATGAGGATTAGTTTCTTAAGGAGGGATAGTCAGTTGAGAGTTTGCACTGCTTGATACTTGAAACCCATTGAGGGCTGGCAGGTACCTGTCCTATGATGACCAATGATGTGAAAAGATTTTTTAAGTGCAGAATTTTGTAGATACACTCTACATGTGCACAGACAGCCGATACCAGTAAAAACATGCAGAGAAGAGCTTGAGTAATACCCAAAAAACCCGCAGGAACTACTTAAAATTCAAGGAGGAACAAGAGCGTTGAACCACCCTTGGCCTGCCAAATATCTGACCACCTGGGGTGTGTGACCACATACAAAGTCAATGGAAAAACACAAGTGGCTACAAATGGACCAGGATTTCATCTAAATTAGGCAGTGCAAACTGAGGTATAGAGTTAAGTAAAGTTATTAATAGACTTGCACCGATTTCAACTTTCTTAGCCGATTCCGATTTCCGATTTTTGATGGGTCTGACCTACCGATTCCGATTTTGGCCGGTTCCGATTTTCAGTCTTTCTAAGAACGGTGATTGACAGCATTCACAAACATTTTTGCAACTTTTCTTGTAAATATGTTCATAATAAGACACTGACTATTAAATATTCATTTAATACTTTCTCCAAAATCATCCAGATTACAACCAGGCCTTATTATAATTTTATATTAAGATTATCAATTGGGTGAACGTGATCTCGCGATATCATCTCGCGGGATTTCGTGGGACGCAATTTCACGTGATCTTTTGTCGAAGCGGATGTAAAGCGGATGGAGACTAACGCGGTGCAACAGTTAAAACTTTACCGTGAGAAAAACAAACACAGAAGTTAAAGGAGTCTGGATGAGAAAATGTTTGAGGACACGCATCAACACAGGTTGTTTATTCTTCAGCCAGAACAGGAGGTGAGATTTTAACTGTCCCTCTGTGAACAGCAGTCTGCTGCTAGCTTGCTAGCATTAGCCTGAAGTGCGAGAGAGTTTACGGCTGTTTTGCGACATTGTCAGCTCTGTCTCGTTGTAGACTGTCTGTCTTCTCTTTATCCTGTTCTTGGAATCTGTCTCTGACACCAGCTTCAAGCAGACGTGTGTCAGAGTGTGTAGCTGTTATCAGCGCTGTGTTGACGTCACGGTCAGTTTGTCTGCTGCGCGCATGACGTGACCATCGTGCAGAACATGTGTGTGACAATGACGGGCACAGAACCGGATTTGTGACGCTGACCGGCCGGTCACCGGTCAAGGCCAGTCACGTGAAAACCGGCCCGATTCCGAGCATTGCCGATTAATCGGTGCAAGTCTAGTTATTAACCTACCACTGGACAACTCAGTTTCATGAATGAAAAACAGAATAAAAGCAACTGGAAAAACAGCCAAATGCAAACGGTGCAAACTTTGCTAGCTAGCAAAGTTAGCAACAGCTGGTAGATATGGTAGCAGATTGTGTTTTACTCTCTTCAGAAGCTACTTTTTTTTATGCTGGCTACTCGTCACATGACACTGGTGATTCTATCAGCTATTGTGAGTTAATGTGCCAGAGTGGCTTTCCCAGGTTTTTACATATATAAACATATATAGAGAGGGTTATTTGTGCATTTTGAATTCAATCATATAAAAGGAGTGAACCAAAACGATGAACTCAACGTGGCTAAAAACTGATTCTGAGTGGGAATGGCAGTAGAGCTAACCAGCTGATTCCACCAAGCACAATACGTCTGCACCACGGTTCTGATACATCCTCTGCATTGCTGCAAGCCCCACCAGCAGTGTCTCAGAAGCGTTTCAGCAGCGGAGTCTTTTGCCCGCCTGATTATGTTCACTAGCTTAGATTTTGTTGATTAGATCCTCTTTCCTTCCTCTTCATGGATAAGCAGGGTATGTGGTTAAATTGTTTCTTTCTGTCTATGATCGTCAGTCTGCACAGGGTATTTTATTTTGAAGATTTACTGGATCCTCTCTGCCGTTTCTGTGTCTGACTTCCTGCCCCTTCGATCTGCTCTGTGCTAATTGACTTGGCATCCGTCAAAAATAGACTTGGCATGTATTTGCACAGTCGTAATGCAACACAGCCACATCTGGTGGAATGTAGCCCTAACAGAATGTTCACATTATGACATGCCATTTTCAGTTTTAATTAAAAAAAAAAACAGTTAAATGAAGCTATTTATGACATTTTAAACATAACATCAATGCTTAATATTATTTAACATTTATCAGTTGTGTTTCTGGAAAGGATACCATTTTCAAATGTGTGAGATAGCTAATAATCACTGTTCCACAGCTACCAGGAATAAGCTGTACTATTATTTCCAAGTGCACAGACACTCTGTATCACACAATGGATCATTTTGTAACTTCACAAGCAAAAGACACCCTCCACCTCAAAGACTACTGGTGAGAGGTGCAGATGCAGAAGCTAACACAGCTAACATCAGCCATGCTGCAACTGATGCTGACTTGGTAGTAAAAGGTATGTGCAAACCAGAGAATACCCGAAAATATTCAATGTAGTATATATAGTAGGGGGTCCCTGGCCTGAAAAACATTGAAGAACCCTGCTTTAATGCATCATTTTCACTAAATGCTATTCTTGCAAATGTGTTGTGTTCTGTTCTTCTGTCAGCCCACATACTGCCATTATACAACAACCCCTTGATTCAAAACACACACAGCGCACATTCCCCCTCATCTGGGTCAAAGTCTTGCTAGTGTACTTAGATTTTACTTTTTGGCCGATTGTTACCGCTCTTCAAAGTTCTGCATCGTGGGCCTCCCTGAGCACTGCTGACAGGAGCATCCAAGCTCTGTTCTTCATCTGGGACGCAAACCACAAGCAGTACACACACACACACACACACACACACACACACACACACACACACACACACACACACACAAGGACCTGAGCACCTGAGCACACCTTCAATGCAAATGTCAGCGTGAAAAAAGGGGAAATGGTATGTAAAAAGATCCCAGGGTGAGCACTTTATTTGGCAAGGTAAATACGCCCCAGAGAAGCAAAGACATTCGGCACAAATGCATTCTACACACGGTACAGCCTTTAAGATCAATCAGTCAACAATTCTAATACTTGGTGACTGAGTGATTAAAATTCTAACAGTGTGAACTGCATCGCAACCTCAGTCTCAGCCGGGTCTTGCACAAAAGTAATGAACAGCTAAAGCCTCTTCTAAAATGCTCCCTTTAAATCATGCGTTAACACCGACTGTTTAGACACAGAATGACTGACACTTGGCTCCTTCACTTAAGTGTCTATTTTCAACACTTTAGCACCACTTCATTACGTCAACCACAGCTCTGCTGGCAGAGTTACAGCGTTCATTTACCACCGCTCTCCGTGTACCCACAGTCCTACACGTCTCTGTGCCAGCTATTTGTCTGTGCCACCAGACAAGTCAGCACATCCAGGAGAAGTCATACGAGATGTCTAGAAGTGTCTCTATGGTGTTACTTCCCAACAGCATAGGAATCAAGCTGGTTGAAATATAGAGCACATCTGTGCTGTGGTGGGCAATAATATGTGTTTTTCTTATATCAACAATAAAAGGATTTTCCATCCCTATAACCATGATACAAGGTGTCATCTAGACCAGTAATTCCTAACCGGGGTACTGGTACCCTGGGGGTGCAGTTGCCATTGGATAAAGACTGTAAAATAGCTCAGAAAATAAAAATATCTGCATAAAAAAAATACCTACATATTTTTAAATAGTAAGTTTTAATCACAGCTGCAACTAATCAGTCAATTATTTTCTTGAATTAATCAATTAATAGTTGTTTGTTTTAAAATGGCAGAAAATGGTGAAAAATGCTGATCAGTGTATCCAAAAACCTAAGATGATGTCCCCAAATGTCATTTCACTCACAACCCAAAGATATTTAGTTAACTGTCATAGAGGAGCAAAGAAAACAGAGAATTTTTACTTTTACACAATGTGTTTTACACAATAGTCAGAGATTTATTTAATAATGGACTACTTGTTGCAGCTCTAGTTTTAACAACAACAATAATAACAATAATAATAATAATAATAATAATAATAATAATAATAATAATAATAATAATAAAAAGAAGAAGAACAAGAAGAAGAAGAAGAACAACAACAACAACAACAAGAAGAATGCACAGAACATGCCTAGGGGTGGTTAATCTGTCTGGTTTCCCGATCCGATTCGATTACGATTATTGAGGTCCCAATTCGATTACCAACCGATTTTCGATTATTGACGATTCTCGATTAGTGATTATTGATTTTCCATTTGACAACAGTAACCCAAAATACACCACAAAGTTATTGCACCATTAAAAAAACTTAACTCTTTTATTGATTAACAACTCAAAGCACTTCCTGTGCAGTGCAAAAAAGAAAAAAAGTGGTGGGATTAGAGTTAAATTATTTTAAAAATGCACTTGTCTTTGATCTTTGTCTGTCTCTAATTATCACCATAGTTATGAAATGTAATAATAATGATAATAGTAATGATAATGGTAATAATATTAAAAACTTCAAACTTATATAGTGCTGTATTATGTGTATATACTATATATATATTAGATCATTATACAATGTACAGTATAATACACAACTATGCTCTGTAGTATGGCTCAATGTCCCACCTACAGCACAGCACATTTTATTGGTTAGAAGTCATGATCAATCAATCAGTAGACACACTGTGTCACAGACGGGGCGAGACAGAGCTGCACCGGTGAGCAGAGAGGAGCTGTGTAGAAGTTAAGACAGCTGATATCAACAAAGTTTCAATGAACACCACAGTTTTATGATCTGTTTCTTTGGTGATAGCATAGTTACATCAGTGAAAAAAGGTATGGTCTGGATTTCACTCAAGGCAATGAGACGGCTTTTAAATCAGTTGCTCTTCACAGAGATGTGCTGCACACAGCAGCATCTGTCCTGTCTGTTCACTGCAACTCTGCATTGAGATGTCGGGTATTATATCTTATACAAAAGTAACAGTGACAGTAAAACTATGATGCTCACATGTGGTCCGTGGATCACATGCATGCCGAACCGTAGAGGGTGATCTGTAGGGGACACGAATCAACTGCAATCCGTTGCAGCCCTAGTTGGTTGCTCATTGCTGGTTGATCCTCGTCCATTTTACACACCTGCTCGTACAGCTCACTCGCTCTGGCCGCTGCACGCACTTGTGAATTGGAACTGGGCGCGCTCACGTGACGTTCAACTTCCGTTGACTGCGGGATAACATTTTTGCAAAATTAGAGATGCACCGATTGCAATTTTCTTAGCCGAGGCCAATTTCCGATTTCACAAACATTTTTGCAACTTTTCTTGTAAAAATTAAATTAGATGTTCATAATATGACACTGACTATTAAATATTCATTAAATACTATTTAAATCTTCTTCAAAGTCCTCCAGGTTACAGCCAGGGCTTATTATAGGTTTACATTAAGATTATGAATCAGCTAAATGTGATCTCGCAAGACCATGGAATTCCGCAAGATTTCGCAGGACGCGATTTCACATGATCTCCTGTGGAAGCAGATGTAAACAAACCAGAGACAGACGCTCTGCAACAGCTTGCTACGGTAAAACTTTGCCGTGAGAAAAACAGATGCAGAAGTTAACTGAGTCTGGATGAGAAAATGTTTGAGACACATCAACACAGGTTGTTTATTCTTCAGCCAGAACAGGAGGTGAGATTTTAACTGTCAGTCTGTGAACAGCAGTCTGCTGCTGGCTAACATTAGCCTGAAGAGCTACATAGTTTACGGCTGTTTTGCGACATTGTCAGCTGCTCTGTCTCGTTGTAGACTGTCTGTCTTCTCTTTATCTTGTTCTTGGAATCTGTCGCTAACATCAACTTCATGCAAGCATGTGTCAGAGTGTCTGTAGCTGTTATCAGCGCTGTGTTGATGTCACGGTTAGTTTGTCTCACATGACGTGACCATCGTGCAGAACATGTGTGTGACAGTGATGGGTTTAAAATCAGATATGTGACGCTGATTCTGGTCTCTGGCCGGTCGATCGGTGTAACTCTACGCAAAATAAAATAATGCAAAAAATAATCGATTTTTGAAAATTTAATAATCGATTCATACTCATCCATAACATAATCGCGATTAATTAATAATTGATTTTTTTCACCACCCCTAAACACACCTCACACCGACTTCAGTTAGTACAACTTTATCAAGTGCATGAAAACTAGTTTGCAAGAGAGCAGAGGAGTGGAACTAAATATTGATATAAGGTACGCACCAATTTATCATCTAAACATCGGTATCAGCCAATATTCACCATGCTGACTGCAACTGGCCACTCAGCAAATAAGGTGACATTCACTGGCTGATGTAGGGCTGAAAATCTTGGTCGACATACTCATCAACCAATCAGTTTGTTGATGGGTGAAAAAAAATGGTATGTTACCACTCGATTAACTAAATTGGCCACAGTGCACCGAGTGATTCTACATGCAGTCTAAATGGGTGTTACTCAAAGTAACACAGCATCACCATGGAAATGAATTCCTGCAATTTGACATTTTTTTTCCACATGTACCTATATTGTTACCTTCAGGGCATGTCTATAAAGTAAATTAGCATTACATACAGCAGCAACACATGTGCACAGTGGCAACAAGGATCACGAAGCCGAACCAGCCAGCTTCCGTACAACACCACATCACTGGTACACCATCGCCCCAGTATGTGGGAGCAGCCACATTAGCAACATGCTGGCACCAAAGTTGACAGGCGGACCTATAAAATAAACACTGAAACAGCATAAAACATGGCAAAACTTACAGCTTTCAAGTTTGAAATCACGGCCTAATTCATGTTTTATGCATCAGAACCGTATCAGCCCAGAATTTCACAATGGATGCATCCATATTTAATCTCACACTGTAAATTGATTTTAGACAGCCAGCCTAATATTGGCCATATTAGCTCTGTAAACAGGGGGGGAAAAGTCAACTCAATACTCAACTCAAAATAACTGTCACACAACAAACACACTTACTAGAGGCTCATTAAAGCCACAATTTGGCACTGTGACATTGCAGTTTCAAGATCAGACGGAGGCCACATAACATGGCAAATTTTCTGCATGCAAAGCTTGGAAAACTTTTCAAAAATATCTTAAAAGTCTGAACTTAACTCTGACAGGAAGGGATTTATCTCAACATTAGCCAAGTGCTTTTTATCACCACATTATAATGAATAAATCAACCCTGACTGGTGTGCTGTGTGAAGTGAGGTTTTGGGTCAGAGGGGGGCGGGGAGGAATCAGAGCAGGTCACAGGTCACTGACCACATTCCACAGGGCATAATTTAGAGCCTGGGGCTGAAAAACACAATTATAATTAACAACTTATAATTTTACAAATGTAACTAACTAATCAGCATAGACACAGCAGCAGGGTATAAAAGAAAAAGTCAATTATTTCCATTACTTCAGCACAGGTAGGATCACTACCGCTGTGCCTTTTGTCATGGAGTTTGCAAGCATGACTGAACTTGGACTCTTCAGAGTTGCCCTTGGCAGTCATTATAGTGAATTGTTTACCTCATTCACTCACAGGAGCACTGTTTGAATGCCTGAAGTCAAAGCAGCCATTAGTCAGTCAATATACCTGGATTAATGGTTGTGTACAAGCTGTGTCTTACTTACTGTAAGTAATAACCACTGGCTATATTCTTGTTCACCATGTGAACTGTGCTTCTTATTGCTATTGATAGTCAGAGGACTTTCCCTTAACTAAGACTTAATGTTTAGTGTGTTGAGTGGACCCAAAGGTCGGAAATTCTTATCTTAATCCAAGTCTACAGGGTAAAAGATATATGATTATAAAGCATACACATGTCTTGGGCATGGGAGAAAAAAAAGATTGTAGAAGTACAGGGCTCAACAATAAGGATTGCATGCTTGCCTGCTGCAAGTTAAATGCCATGATGGCCAAGTAAACTCACTTGCCGGACCTGGCCCAGATCTTTTTCTGTTTATTATAAGACACTGAACATATGTATGGCTGGTAGACTGGCAAAATGAGACATGAAGAAATCACTTTGGCCTGGATATTTCTCACTATTTTCTGACATTTTATACATTGCAGCCCTAGATTAAACATGGCAATTAAATTTAGTCTTTGTTGTTATTTGATAACCACAAATAAATAAAATAATTTGTACAGGGGCAAGTAAAAATTGACTTCACACAAGTAGATTTCTGATCCACTTGCAAAAAACCATTAACATGGAGCCCTTAAGTCTCATGATTTGTTTTATCAATGCTCGACCATTTTTTAAAAATATCTGAATAATCAGCATTAATGCGCTAATGGAAATCAGCATTACAATGGAGGTAATATTAAATTAAACTGATCAATTTTACGTCACATTCTTAACTTAAAACCATATGTTTGCTCTTGCTTTCAGGCTTGTTTCCTACACTCTGTAGAAATTAACTAGTAACAGCTGATTTGGATGCTCAGTATTGCTAACTCTGCTACTCTGGCTGGCTGACAGGGTTGTCAGGTCTGTGTGACCAAACCAGCCCAAATCCAGTACAATAAAACCAACGTCAGCAGGCAGAGGTATGTTGTATTTGTGTGTGTTTATGCAGTCGTGCATGTGATGTGTGTAAGATTTGTGTGAGTATGGTATCTGGAGTCAGTTTAACTTTGTTAACATGTCCATGTGTTGTTTTTCATGTGTTACAAGACATATCAGGAGTGAAATACGCAGTAAACACCATTTCCAATGGAACCAATCCTGTTAATCGAGGGGATGGCACTATACATATAATTAACAGTTATGTCCAAACCACAGGAGAAGCCAAATGTAGCTCAGTCAGTATAAACTTGTTTGGTTTTTAATGCTACAAAAACAATTACTAATTACTGTTCATTTTTTGTTTACTCATGTGTTTTTCATCTTTAAGTTGCAAAATGACTAAACTAAATTAAACTTAAACACTACTTTCATTCTTTGCATGTACACAACATTATGATATATTGATACAGTATTACAAACTAAATAATATTGTGTATGGTCATTTTCTTACAAACCTAACATACGATGTCTAGAAATTAAGCCTGGGGATACAGCTGAAAAACCTGTCAGGATAGTGAATCACGTGATTGATGACATGTTGTATAAGATGATGGGTGGAAGCAGCAACAACACTGTAGTGATGGCTATTGCTTTCACAAAATATTAACCCCATTATTTTTTTATATATATAAAAATGTGGATACAGTAGACAAAGTTCAGAAAATTACATCACTTTACTGTATGCATCCTTTAAAATCAGGAAAAGATACCACTTATGCCATATCATGATATAGATATGCAAAATCTATCACAATACCTGATGCCCAGCCCTACTAGAAATGTACTGTATAATTCAACTTTTTCACCTTCTGTTTAAAAAGACAAACAAAAATTGAAATAGATCATAATATTGAATTGCAATACTTGTAGAACTGCAATATTGAATCGGCACACAAGCATCACAACCTTATAGAATCGGATATCGGCACATTGTCAAAGCCCTAATTTGTATAAACAAATAATAATAAACATGTCCAGCCTGCAGTGAAAACAGCCTGAACAAACACGCAGCTCAGTCTGAACAAACTTGGCTGTTTTGACGCCCACTCTTGTCTCACTCTGTACGCATTTCTTTTCCCAGCACTTCTTACCTTTTTCAGGCTCTCTTTCTTCTTCTCTTCCTCCTCATGTTGGTAAAGGGGCATTTGCAGAAAGTCCTCTTCACAGCAAATGAAGCTCACCGTGCATCCCATCAGCGCGCACGTCCGAACCCATTCAACACTTGTCTGCTCGGTTCCCTTCCTTCACGCCTCCGCCGCAATCACCGCGCGTCTTCTCACGACTTTATTCCGCTCCAACGGGCGACGAACGAGCGCAGTCGGTGCGGCATCACTGCGCTCGGTATTTGACAAGGAGCTTTTCTTTTCAGGAGTTTCTGTCAGTTTCCCGCTCTTGTTTTCAGTTACCACGCACTCACTGACTGACTGACTGACTGACTGACTGGCTCCACAGGGAGCTGATGTGACCTCCCACTGCAGTCAGACTGCCTGTGGAGGACCAACAGGTAGCCTGCAGGCTGCATAATACACCTCTATCGCTCATGTGTTTTCATGCTATTTTGTGATTGGTGGTTGATTGTTTAATTGCTCTCACGTGTGCATACTTTTTCCAATTGGAACAAAATCTGCCAATATGCTCGATTTTATTTTAGTAATGCACAGGAAATATCAGGCAGACGAATCATCAACTAATAACGGGAAATTTACATTATTATTTATTATTTCAATAGAGAAATTATGGCCAGTACTTATTTGCTATGATTTCTAATAGCTGAATTGCAGTGGTGGACAGTAGTGAAGTACATTTTTTGAGTATCTGTACTTTGCTTGAGTATTTGTTTTGTTTTTGGAAACGTATTACTTTCACTCCACTACATTTCAAAGACAAATATTGTACTTTTGACTCCACTACATTTCTAGGAAGGTTGTTGTTACTTTTCGACTAAGCTTTAAAGTCAGCTGTTGCTATTTTTTCTTTTCTAAAATGCAATTGGTCACATGCTGTTCCTCACAGAAAGAAACCAATCACAGTAGCTCCTCTCAAATGAAACTGATGTAAAAGAAGGAAATATGTCATCCAGGCGCTCTGTAACAAGAACACGCAAGCTCTCCCTCTTTCATTTAAACAAAAAGCGGTAATGATGACGACAGGAGAAAGACTAAATTAAATCTCAGATCTTATAATTATTCATTATTCCAGGTAGCTTTTAAAGTTGGATTGTTTTTATCGGGGTGAAAAATACCACATAATGCATGTATATACTGCTCCTGAAGACAGAAAGAAATCTCAGTTATTTAACAGACTTGGAGAACTCCTTACAGTTGACTTCAATCTAATTTTATGTGGTGATTTTAATACAGTTACATCAGAAAATTACAACAGCCGTCCTTTTTGTTTTTGATTATATTTTTATGCAGAAGTTTTTATAGGTGTTTCTATAGACTTTGTGTAGCAGAGTGGTTCTACAAGCAGGTCAGTGCATTATTTGGTGGTTTGAGAGAGTTACAAGGTTCTGTAAATGCATCGTAAAAACAATACAGTATATGTTGATATTAGAAAATGTACTTTGTAATTTGTACTTTTGACTTTTTAAAAACATGTACTTTTGAATACTTAAGTATTTTTAAAAGCAAGAACTCTGGTACTTTAACTCAAGTAAAGTTTTGACTGAGCAACTTTCACTTGTAGTTGAGTAATATTTGACCAGGAGTATCTATACTTTGACTCAAGTACAGGGGTTGAGTACTTTGTCCACCACTGCTGAATTGGCAGATTGACTACTTTTACATGCACACAATATGCTGTTTTTGCCCATATTCTGAAAAAGACCACAGTCCTACTGAGCTGTTTACATGGCCAATGAAAATTATTATTCCTTTACAGGGATAGTTCACCCAAAAATGAAAATTTAGTCATTATCTACTCACCCTCATGCCAATTGGTTGGATATATTTTATTAGTCCACAAAATGCTGTTGGAGTTTCACAGGAAAACAGTGTTGCAGAATCTCCCCAAAAAACTGAAGTGAATAGTCACCAGTTTTCAATCTGAAAAAAACAACTAAAAAAGAAAACCTAAAATGCCTCCATACTGCTTGTCCAGTGTATTCCACGTCTCCTACAGCACCAATAGGCAGTTCGGACACCGTCACACCGCACACACCCAGTTCAGACAGTGTGCACGTGCATGTGAACATGGCTCCAAGCTAAGGATCTACATTGAGGATTTAGGCTAAAAACATGCTGTAAATTACTTTTTTCAGATCAACTTGGTATGTTGGGGCATTAGGAGACTTGGATTAAACCAGATGAGAAGTATGGAGGAGTTTTACATGTGATCTTTAAAAGTAGGTATGTCACTCCCTCCGACCACAAATTGAGACTTTCTTTTGTGCACACTTTTGTACACCAGCCTTGCAAACTGTTGCCCAGTTAGGTTGTTTATAGCACAGAGCAGAGGAGGTTGTGTGTCACAAACTGCTGTAAAAACCCCAACTGAGATGCATGTTCTAAATATGCTATTTATATGTCTAAAGAATTCTCCTAAAACCAGAATAATAATCCACATGTCTAGATCAGAATGTTCCATTCAGAATAAAGCTTATTTCAGAATATCAAACCAGAACATGCTGTTTACATGACCTGCATTAAATTCAGAATATTGCCAAATCCTGAATATTAGTGGAAAACCAGTGTGCATGTTTAGCAATAATGTCAAAGCATTTAATTTGAATAGACCTTTTACACAGCAGCCATTTTGCCATGAAATAGTAGGGTTAACACAAGTATTACCATGACATTTTATGAACCAAATAACTAATCAATTACTAAATGGTTAATCGAGAAAATAATCAACAGATTAATCAATGATGAAAATAATCGTTAGTTGCAGCCCTAAAATACACATCCATATTTGAAAGGAAATCATTTATTTATACTACCAAGCTGGCAGGTCTTGGCATTAAAATGTCTAAATCACCACAATAGCTAGCTTGTTTTTGTTCAGACCATAAGCGACCCAGGTCCTAACTCGTCATTTTCAGTGTGTAGGTTGCTACCTTGGAGACCGTTGTTGTTGTTTCCTGTAGGGATGGGGGGACTTCGAAAATGCAGATAGTGGATATGGCGCATCCCACCTGAAATATGCATCCAATGGCGTGCTTATATTCGCAGTCTACATCAAGTGAGTCGGACTGCGCGCAAGGATAAGGATGGAACCTACTGCCTGTACTTCACCTTTATTTTGTCCTTATTTGTGCACGATGAAGAAGTTTTGTTAAGTTTTCTGAAAAAAATTGTCCGTTTACAAGTCATGATGTATTTAAAGGCTGCACAGATCCTTCTTGTTCTTTTTTAAGCTAACTTTTGACTCTGAGCAGCGCTCTCTAGTGGATGTAATGTTTAACATCCATGCTAATGCAAAAGAGGCATGGAATCAATGTGGGCAGTGACAGTTGCATTGTTTAAAACTGACGTATCTGTTTTTGTACATAAAGAAGTGAAGAAAATGAGCCTTCAAATGGAACAGTCCAAAGACATGCATGTTAGGTTAACTGGTGACTCTAAATTGCCTGTAGGTGTGAGTGTCAGTGGTTGTCTGTCCATGTGTCAGCCCTGCGATGAACTGGCAACTTGTCCAGGGTGTACCCCGCCTCTTGCCTAATGTCAGCTGGAATAGACTCCAGCAGCCCACAACCTTTCGGGAATGAACTGTTACAGAAAATGGATGGATGGATGGGTAGTGGTGGACTTCAGCCTCATGTGGCCAAAATGAGTATTACAACAACAAAGATATGATCCTGACAAAAAACAAACTTTTTATCCACCTGTTTTCAGGGAAGTGACAAAATCTTTTTGTCACCTGTTCTAGTCATAAACACAGGAGAGAAAATTATTTAGACTTGTTGTCAAATTGGTACCAGCCATGAGATGCAGGTAATTATAAGCTGAAGAACTATTTTGTCTCATGAGTTTTCACATGAGATCCTCCATGTAGCCATGTGGCCTAAAAGTCCACATGTCACCTGCTGGGTTCAAAATTGACCTCCAGTTCCAGCTGATTCACCAAACCACTGGACTGAGAGGAGTCATTGCACACTGCAGGACTCACTGGTGAAGTTCACGGCTTTGTTCTTCTTTATGCAGCTGTGCTGCCCTCTGCTGGCTAATTTGTGAGGTAGTTAGAAGCAATACTGTTGATTTGCTACAGGGCTACTTTTATCTGAGTTTTATATATAATTAAAGGTTTCTTTTCAACCTTTTTTTCTGTTGTATATTAAGATTCTCATTTACTACAGGTTCGACAAAGGCATATTATTATTATTATTATTATTATTATTATTATTATTATTATTATTATTATTATTATCATTATTATTATTCAGAATCACAAGCAGTTGTCCAAGTTTGTGTTCAAGAAATATGACTATATTTGACCAAGTAACAGATTCTCCTTGAAAATCAGATGTTTACATTTTCCCAGCCAAAGTTACAGTGAGTGGTACATTAGCTAGTTAAGAAGAAGCAAGAGGAGAGTTTATTTAGATCATTTTATTTTTGATGTTATATTTTGTAGTTATTATGATGGAAACTACCACTTTTATCCACAGGGTCCTCCAAAATCAACAAAACATAAAAGTTCCTTGTAGTAACTTTAATAAGGTGTAACTCGGCTTTCTTTAAGATGCATATAACAATGAAATGTATTGTAACTGAGGTTTACCCAACTGGATTGAC
Organism: Lutjanus erythropterus; assembly: GCF_056507025.1. Lineage (NCBI taxonomy): Eukaryota > Metazoa > Chordata > Actinopteri > Lutjaniformes > Lutjanidae > Lutjanus > Lutjanus erythropterus. The sequence goes on along the minus strand of NC_139324.1, from coordinate 1,061,556 downwards.
TTAATAATGAAACAACAATACAAGACAATATAAACATTGTTTAAAATATTCCAAGCTAACAGTTGACTTTATTACAATATGATATATATAGAAAAATAAAATTCAATGTCACAAAAGCTACAATTCAAAATAATTTACACTCAGTGTTACCCAATGAAAGGTCAGAGCCTGCATGTCACAGTGGAAGCTGCAGCTATTCAGTAGATTGCAGCTAGTCACAGAATTTAATTCCAATCAGTATCATGTATAATTTCCCATGTTTTTACTTTCATTTTCACATAGAAATACAATGAAAACACAATTCAAATGCTTTCAATAGATTCCTCCATTTTTGAAGTGTTGTGAATTATTGTTACACCATAAAATGCAGTCCCAACTTTTGGGTTGGGTTTCAATTTTTTAAAATGAAGTAAGCCAGGCACAAGATGAGTTGTAGACAGAAAAATACTAGTTACAATATGCTCTTTAAGGCACTATTCCAAGTAAGAAACCTGATATCATCATGACTCTTCACCCACCTTGTTGAACAAGACAGACCATCTCATAACAAGAGTGCTCCCAGGAAATCACATTTTTGCTCTGTTGTATCTGTTCTTATCTCGTGTGTAGAAAGTCAAATCAGGCTGCGTTTTCACCTCCCCTGTCCACGAAGTGTAGGTTCAGTGGTTTGTCTGGTATCAGAACTGTGCGGTAGATGCATTTCAACTCTCCCATCGTGGGGTCTGGTTTGACTTCAAACTGCCTGATTATCTGGAGGAAAAAGAAAAATACTGTTACCGTTAATGTGGCTAAAGTCACTTTATTATTATACATAGCTGATTGAGGCCATGGCTTCCTAGTTTTTACATTAATTGCTCAAAAATCTGGATCATTCTCAGTCAGATCTTTGCCCATGTGAGTCGCTCACATACGTGTTGATGGGCGTCTTTTTTTAAACTTTAAAGGTGCACTTTACACCAAATTATGTCACCAAAAGAACCCAAACAACTGACCCTTCCTAGGTCGAGCCCCTTTTCACTCTGTGCTCTTATGACAGTTGAGAAAGCTTGGTCAACTTTCTCCTTCCTTTTTCCTGTACATAGACCTGCTATGTACTAGGCTCATTAATGTCAATGTTAATGTTAATCAGACAACCACATTTGAAGATGGTGAAAAGATGTTGCTGCGGGACCTTTAAAAGTGACATATATTCACATTTTAAGTTAGTTCATGCTTGCGAACTTGAGCAAACTATCTAGTTAATGGTTAGTGTTTAGCTAACTACTTAGCCAGTGTTTTTATAATGTTAGCTAGCTTAAGATGTGACGCTACATGTTGCTTTTACAGGAAGAGGAGAAAGTTGACCAAGGTACCAAGTTTGCTCAACTGTCATTGGAGCAAAGAGCAAGATGGGTCGGGACTTAGGAAAAATCAATTAATCCAGCTTTAAATTTACAATAAAATGGAATCACCTGGTGTTTGACCTGCACTTACACAAATGTAACATTTTAAATTATATCATCCTCCTACAGAAAAGTAACAGTTCAGTATAATATTATTTTTGGGAGAAAATACTACACAATATGTCATTTTATGGTGGTTCAGCAAACACTTTTATGCTCCTCTAGTAGTCTTTAATCACAAACATTAAAGGTCCTGAAAACTTATTTTCACCATCAATTTATATTTAATGTTAAGTATCTGTGCGATCAGGAATGTCATTACCCCAAAGACCTCCTTTTTTATCCAGTTTCCTCAAACACTGGTGCCTGGTTTCAAAGCAGTTTAACTGCTGTTTGGTAGCATCACGTTTTACATCACATCATGTGTATTCAGTGCATTTTTGAAGAGGTTTTCCCACTTGTCACTTACCCGAAACAGAAGCAAACACATTTCAAGCTCAGCGATCCGGCGGCCAACACAACCTCTCACTCCGAAGCCAAACGGGATGGCACCAAAGGCATTTGGCCTCTCGCGGCCGTCACGGAGCCACCTCTCCGGCTTAAATGTGAACGACTCTGGAAATGTGTCCTCATCATGACTGATGGCATAGTGAGAAAACGTAAAAGGTGTCTGGAGAAAAAAAAGTGAAGAGATAAAATACTAAAAACTCTTAACTAATATGAAGCCCTAATTTAAGTTTTTTAAAGAAAATGCTCTTAATTTTAATAGTAATAATCAGTATAATCAGTATAATCAGTTGTAATACATGTTATGATTAGAGAGGTGAATAAGAACAACTCAAACTTGTACTGCTAAACATTACAGTGGTTTCTCTTTATAGTATAATGAAACTAAACTACAACTAGACACAAAACAAATGCAAAAAGTCTAATAATGGTTTAAAAAAAAAAGCAGACCTACATTCTTTGAAAACTGATATCCACCAATCATAATATTCTTGTTCACCACTCTTCCATTCCTAGGAACCACAGGGTACATCCTGCAAAACAAGAATTAATCATTTCATTTCATTTGAATTGGTTTTGGCTGGTTGTTGCTGCTGACTGCTGCAGGCAAACTAAGAACGTAAACAGACAATGCCTGAAATTTTACAATACAGAAAAAAGTGGACCCACAAATGTAGATCACCCTCAGTGAGTCACGTGACGTTTTAAAAGAGAAGTCTGTTCCTTTTGCAACTTGCTCCTTGAAATGGCCTTTCCTGAAGCCAGAAGCAGACACTATCTGCCTCTGTCTGCACAACTTTTGCATAGATTTGCACATACATAATCGGTGTCATCAAGTTTGTTTCACACAGTAATCTCTCTGACCAGTCTCACCTCAGTGATTCCTTCACAACGGCCCTCAAATACGGCATCTGAGTGACCTCTGCAGCAGATGGTATCCGGTCTGCTGGTACCAGCGTAGACACTTTTTTATAAAGTCTTTCCTGACTTTGAGGGTACATGGACAACAGGTGCAAAGTCCATGTGAGGGTATTGGAGGTCTTGAACACAAAGAAATGTCATTAAATAAACAGGCAAGTAGAAGCCCAGCTCATATTTTGACATTTCATGGTGATTCATTTTCAGAATGCCATTTCTAATAAATCAGGAATAGTGTGGAAATTCATTAAGGATGAGTCATAGCACAGCTAAGATTTCTTGAGGTGTTTTCATCTTTCTATTCTACAGCTTACAATGCAAGCATAAAAAACAATCACATAAAACAATGACATAAAAACATCAAAACAGAATAACAAGATGTAAGATCCAAACCCGAGACACTGATTTAAAAAGGTGCAATATACGACATTCAGCCTCAGCAAACAACTTACCGAGCTTCTCTGTTTATCCCACCTGGCTGCACATTAATGTTAGTGTATGAGTCCCTCTCTATTCTCCCTGTGTCCGATTTCAGCACGGTGGCCTTGTAGGAAACTTGCTTGTAGCTAAACAGTATGCTAAAATACATTTGTGCAAGCATTTGAGGTGAGAAATAGGTGATGCAGCAACATAATTTTGATCCATAATTGATACCATAAGAGGTGATCTGAGGTGTGGGGTGGTTAGGAGTTGAATTTTGCACAGCGGTAGGGGGTTTTATGTATGATCTTTGTCTTTGTTGTATTTTATATTAGGCCTTGTCCACTGAAAACAAACTGACCACGGTCTGGTTCATGCAGTTAATTTTGAATAGTTCTGAGCATTTCCAACAAAAATTAATTGGTTTGGAGCCCCAAAATTTGCCATGAAAACCACTAATTTCCAAATCTGATGATTGTCAATTAATCCACAAAACTGAAGGAGGGAGTGTTCCTTTATGAGAGGGAACAAATTCTCCAATTTCTAAAGCCAAACAAAGCCACCAGATCATCTGAAAAATGCATTGCCACAAACCTGATCACAAAAGCAAATTTTTCTTAGCTCATGGAAAGTTGACATTTTGGAGCTAAGTGGAACTAATTTGGAGAAACAGGGCCCCAGCACCACAATGTTTGCTTCTTTCTCTGGCTCTAAGCAGCACCCCCTAGTGATGGATACTTTGTTTAAAATGTACATATCTATTTTCATATACAAAGGGAGCAAAATTAAGTCTTTAAATGCAGAGACTGACTCTAACTGTATGTTGTAATTGTGTCTTTGACAATAACCTGATGACCTTTACCTTTACTGTGACCTCAAGTGGCAGTGAATGTCACATACAGCACCCGTAAGGGTTCAGTGTGTAAAATTTAGGGGGATCTATTGGCAGAATAGACTGAGCAGTTTATATCTATAGAGGAACCAGGTCTTCTTCCACAGAGGCTGCTATGTTGCACCACCACGTTTCTACAGTAGCCCAGAACACACAAACCAAACATTGGCCCTCTTCGCATTTTACGTGAGTTTTGCAGTCATTGTAACTGCTCCTTCATTCCTGGAATAAAAGTATGTACCACAGTCACCTGAGCCACCACAGCTCATCTTTTTTAGTGGACTTCGGTATAAAAACCTGGCTCGACTCGAGAGGTGAGCAAACCCACAAACATTTTTATCTGTAAGAAGTGGTAGAGAATCACAGTTACCGTGTCCACTCCAGCTAGCAGAAGCTCAGTGATGTTGCCATACACATCTTTAGTGCTAATCTGAGTGTTTGAGAGGAGGTATGTTAGGTATTCGCCCTCCACATCCTGGTTGTTGTCCAAACGCTGTTGAATGGACTCCATTTTCTTGTCAATCAAGTTAGTTGCTAAAATAAAAGCAGAAATGGAAGTGAAGATATGATATTTGGGGAAAATGCTTAGTTTCTTGAAGAACATTGATAAGTGGACAGCTAGCTTAGCTTAGAGTAAAGACAGCTCAGTTAAAGACAGTTAAACAGCTCAGAAAGGTGACTAAATTCTCCTAGATCACCTCTAAAGCTCACATTTTAACATGTCTTGTTTGTTTAATGCATACAAAAATCAAAATGTAAAAACAAGAGATGGTTTTACCGGGGGGATATGTGCAGGTAAGCTAACTGTCTGATGTCTTCAGTTTAATATTAACTAGCAACATCAATCTTCTCATATAACTTTAATTAGGAAAGTGTAATAGGTGTATTTCCCAACATGTTTAACTATTGATTTAAAGGAGACTAGATTAGCACTAATACGAATTGATTCTGATATTAAACTTAAATTAATTAAACTTAAATTACTCATAAAATGTGGTGCAACACAATAGTGGGAGTATTAGCAGTGCTAATTAGGGATGCATGATAATATCGACATGTCAATTGTATCAACAGATACAGGCATTAAAATGAAAAATATTATCAGCCAGAAATGGACATTTCTGCCCATATGCGTATCTAACGTGAGTATATTAGTGGTTACTGGAGGTTTTATGAAGCACCTGAAAGAGATAGCAAAGTTGCTATTTTCAACCAGAAAGCATCTTCTCTATGTACATGATCCAGTTTAACTCAAATCAGTCACTGTTATGTGCTTTTGTACAGTAATGTTAATCAGTGAGGCCAACGTAGCTAACATTAGCTGCTGAAGCAGTCCACTGTAAAATGCCTGGCATTTACCTGCTGTCACAGATTCCATTTTCCCCAAAGTGAATAAATTCTAGCGAACAGGCCCTAACCATGGTATTTTGGGTTAACAGAACGCGATCTGAAGTGAAGAACATGAAACTTGGAAAACATATTGACATATCATATTGTTAATACCGGGCTAACTATTGACTTTAGCCTTAGCTCTGCACAACTAAAAGTTGAAGACTGATTGACAGATGGATGTCATGATATTATTGGTTGAAATTGGTTGGCTCAAGCCTACGTAAGCCCCTGTCATATTTTGTTCAAGAGGAAGAACACAAAGAACATACAATTTCATCTCAAGTTTAAATTCCACCACAAACAACAACTACTCAACAAAATGATTTGGAAAATGTAAGCCTACCAGATATTTGAAAAATTCCAATGTGATGCATCCCTAGCACTACTGGCAGTAGCAGATCATCAACAAATCTTTAGAACCTAGTTGACACCTCAACTGTTATTCAGCTACTCACCAAAGCTGAAGATGCCATCCCAGCCTGCAATGTAATGCCTCCAGTAGGGCAGGAGATTGCGGCTCCACTTGGGCATCAGTGCCACAGCAAAGAGGCTGGAGAACATCTTGGATATTGCGTTAATGAAGTCTTGCGTACCTGCAGGGATTTCCTTTTCCAGACACCCAAGTCTTGTCTCAAACAGTATGGAGGCAATAGCTTGAGAGGCAAAGGTTGGGATTTGAGATAAGAAAAAGAAATGATCAAGAACATATTTGCAGATCATATAACAAAAATATTTCAACCAGTGGCAGAGATTTAAATAAACATGCACAATGCAGTGTGCAGCTTTATAGGTCACATGAAATGGATATCAGAGTGCTATTTCATACAGCTACAGCACAGCAGTCAGTTAACCTGGCTGACTCTTCCCAGACTGGATGTTCTGAGTGGACATGGTGAGACTAGCACGTAACACAGCCGAGAGTGACAAAGGTTTGACGACAGTTAATACAGCACAAATGTGGTTTTCTTTCCAGGGTTGACTCCTGGCACCCCAAGGCTGAGTCAGCTAACTTAGCTGTGCAGCTAACTGAGCACACAACAGTTAGTAGTTAGCTACTTTAGCAAGAAATAAAGCTATCAGAATGTTCAGGAAAGCATCAGTAAATGACCTTGATACTGGTCCGGCTGTGTTGTCTGGGAGGCAGCTGATCCTGATTTGTTTGCAGCTAATGGCAGAGAAGTTAGCATAACTTCTGACCCAGACTTTAAACTGAGCAGCCAGAGGGCATCAGAGGGAAATCCAGAAAGCATTTTCTCTATAAGACAGTGGATAAACAGTGTGTTTTTGTACAAAATGTGAATCTGTAAGGCCCTTAGCCCATCATATGCTCTATGTAGCTAACGTTAGCACAAGTAGTCCAACATAAAATGCCTCAAGCAAAATCTGCTGTCACAGATAGCCTACCACTTTCCCCAAAGTAAATAAATTCTGGCGTGTAACTATAACCACAGTAACCATGTTATTTTGGGAAGCAGAAGCAGAACAAGGTCTGAAGTGGAGAATATCTTGGAATCCACACAAATGTGCTATACTGTTGCTTGCAAGCTAACTAATGAATTAGCCTTAGCTCTGCACCACTAAAGGTTGGAGATTGTTGACAGGTGGGTGTCATGATATCACAGAATGAAATTGGTTGGCTCAAGCTTATGTAAGCATGTGTCATATTCTGTTTTACAAGAAGAAAGAATTAATGGATTTTCCATGATTTTGAAATTTAATTGATTTGAATTGAATTAATTTGGGGGTGTTTTTTGGCATATATTGTCAAATAGGTGCTCAATATAACTTGTGATGCGACTTTTGTTTTCTACATACCTTCTAGTGAGAAATGATAGAGCTCACTGGCCATGTCGGTCACCAGATCTCCTGTGGGGCTGCACTGACGCAGGTAGTACATCCTCTTGATGAAGTCTGTAACAATGTCATTCAGCCTGTCACCATACTGCGCAGCATCCCTCGGATGCAGCATGCGCTTGTTCAGCACCGACCTAATGTTGTACCACTTCTCCCCGTTCCTGGAAGCACAAGCAGTGTTACAGTGAGAAACAAGTACAAGGCTGATCAACCTTTTCTTATACTGTAGTTTTGTATTCACCCATGTGTTTGTGATATGAATGTCAACATTGACTCTCTGTGACAATACAAACTTCAGAGATTAGTTGTATACACTATAGAATGACCTAGAAAATATTTTGAAAAATGTCATGTTAGATCTGTCCACTAGATTGCCCACCAATAAATGTTATGGTCATTCCCATCATTCTTAAAATACAAAGGTGGTGTCAGGTTTAGCTTTACATGATAAATGTCTTAGCTTATGAAAATCTCTTAAATTAAAATACACCAATCAGGTATAACATTATGACCACTGACAGGTGAAGTGAATAACACTGATCATCTCTACCATGGCACCTGTTAGTGGGTGGGATATATAGGCAGCAAGTAAATATTTTGTCCTCAAAGTTGATGTCTTAGAAGCAGGAAAAATGGACAAGTGTAAGGATTTGAGCAAGTTTGACAAGGACCAAATTGTAATGTCTAGACAACTGGGTCAGAGCATCTCCAAAATTGCAGCTCTTGTGGGGTGTTCCTGTTCTGCAGTGGTCAGTATCTGTCAAAAGTGGTCCAAGGAAGAAACAGTGGTGAACCGGCAACAGGGTCATGGGCGGCCAAGGCTCACTGATCCACGTGGGGAGCGAAGGCTGGCCTGTGTGGGCCGAAGCAACAGATGAGCTACTGTTGCACAAATTGCTGAAGACGTTAATGCTGGTTCTGATAGAAAGGTGTCAGAATACACACTGCATCGCAGTTTGGAGCGTATGGGGCTGCATAGCTGCAGACCAGTCAAGGTGTCCATGCTGACCCCCGTGGACCACCGAAAGCACCAACAATGGACACATGAGCATCAGAACTGGACCACAGAGTGATGGAAGAAGGTTGCCTGGTCTGATGAATCATGTTTTCTTTTACATCACATGGATGGCCAGGTGCGTGTGTGTTGCTTACCTGGGAAACACATCGCACCAGGATGCACTATGGGAAGAAGGCAAGCTGGCAAAGGCAGTGTAATGCTTTGGGCAATGTTCTGTTTGGAAACCTTGGGTCCTGCCATCCATACAGATGTTACTTTGACACATACCACCTTCCTAAGCATTGTTGCAGTCCATTTACACCCTACACCCTTTCATGTAAATCTGTGATCTGTATTCCCTGATGGCTGTGCCCTCTTTCAGTAGGATAATGCGCCGTGCCACAAAGAAAAAATGGTTCAGGAATGGTTTGAGGAGAACAACAACGAGTGTTGACTTGCAAATTCCCCAGATCTCAATCCAATTGAGCATCTGTGGGATGTGCTGGACAAACAAGTCCAGTCCACGGAGGCCCCACTTTGCAACTTAGAGGATCTGCTGCTAACATCTTGGTGCCAGATACCACAGCACACCTTCAGGGGTCTAGTGGAGTCCATGCCTCAATGGGTCAGGACTGTTTTGGCAGGAAAAGGGGAACCAACACAATATTAGGCAGGTGGTCATAATATTGACCACATTATCAGACCACATAATGCCTGATCGGTGTAAATGTAAATAGAATAAAATGTAACATGTTCAAACAGATGAGTTAACATTGGAAGATACTTTGGACCTGCAAGTAGATAAATAAGCAAATATCAGAGACTCATCACAACTGCTAAAATGCTGACTGTTTGATCGCAGCCAATTGCCTGACACAACTCCTAGAAAGTGACTGGTGACTCATCATGAGATGTCCCTGAGCAAGATACTGAATCCCAAAAGCTGTGTCACACAAAAAGTATCTAGATCAGACCTGGGCAAAATGTGGCCCAGGGTCCAGATGTGGCTCACTGAAAGGTTTCATGTGGCCCACAAGGCCATCATGGAAATACCAAAAATTAAAAATCTAGCTGCTACTATTGTTGCAACCTGTATGCAACATGCCTGCACACTGTAAAACATCAAGTTTTGGATATTGCCAACAAAATGTTAGCCCACAATTTATAACGCGACAATTCTTAAAGGGGACCAACAGCAGAATTCCCCTATATAAAACACTTATGACCATTCCATTATTGGATATTTGGCCATTATTAAGACCTTACATCATTTGTGTCTGTGGGACAGTGGTTGCAGGGAAATAGGATTGGAGAATTGCCATGCATACTATATAGTCTTTGGCAGTCTTACTCTGTGAAAGGCCCATAGCTGAATCCTCTCATGTCGCGATACTCCGTCCATGAGGACATGTCTCCTCGGGTAGGGAAACTGTCATCATTCCTCAAGATTTCCTCCAGCAGCTTTGGAGTGTTCACACACACTGTGTTGCTTCCGTCCTTGTAAATTGGTCCGTACAGCTGTTTCTCATAGATCTGATGGTGGGCAAAGTGAATGCAGGATAGATGAGTTAACAGAGAAACGTGTGGTGACCAACAAATGAGGTAGGAAGAAACATAACTTGAACAACTTCAGTGTCCATCCCATCAATCAAATATATTTTCGTACAACCCCAATTCCAAAAAAGTTGGGAGGTTGTGTAAAACGTAAATAAAAACAGAATGCAATGATTAGCGAAAACTTTTCAGCCTATATTCAGTTGAATACAGTACAAAAAAACAGATATATGATGTTCAAATTAGTAAACTTCATTGTGTTCTGCTAAATATACACTCATTCTGAATTTGATGCCTGCAACATGTTCAAAAAAAGTTGTGAAGGGGCAAATTCACCACCATGATACATCATGTTTTCTTTTAACAACACTCAGTAAGCATTTTGGAACTGAGGACATGGATTGTCGCTTGTTTTGTAAGCAAAATTATTTGCCATTATTGCTTCACAAACATTCATTGTTGGGTTCTGTTCTTGCCCCTTATCCAGAGGTTTCTCTAGATTCTCTGAATCTTTTAATGATATTATGGATTGAAGATGGTGAAATCCCAAATTCCTTGCAGTTTTGTGTTGAAAAACATTGTTTTTAAACTGCTGGACTATTTGTCCTCAGTTTTTCACAACGTGGTGAACCTCACCCCACCCATGCTTGTGAACTACTGAGCCTTTCTATAATACCCCATCATGATATAGTCACCTGTTACGAATTAACCTGTTTGACTGTTGAATGATCTATATGTTTTTTGAGCATTCCAAAACGTTCTCAGTCTTTTGTTACTCCTGTCACAACTTTTTATGGTTCATGCATCAAATTCAAAATGACTGTATATTTTCAAAAAACAACAAAGTTAATCAGTTTGGACATTAAAAATCTCATTCCAGCTTCCAGTGAAAATGTGACTGAATGCTGTTCACCTCACAGAAAGTGTTTCCACAGTGAGGGTAAACAAGTCTCTCCAGTCAGATTAGTCTAGCTGTTGTAAGCAGCTATTGTTAAGGCCTGAGATTTCCGATAATGCATTCTTTCCTAGTTACTCATAAGACGCATTAATCCCTCCTCCACCTCTGCTATCAAAACAAAGTAACAGCAGGGATTTCTAGAAATCATGCAACATTTTAAAACGCAAATTAAAACAAGCATGCATCACTGTGGCACAGACCTGCTGAATATGTACAACTGTGTCATCCAGACACAACAACGTACCTGTAGCTCATGCATACGGTTGTGGAAACCCTGAAACGTCATTCTGTAGATCAGCTCCAGTAAGTTGACACGTGGGAGGTCCTCTATTGTCCGAGACTTGTCCTGGATGGTAGACAGGGACCCTGGGGCAGAGGAGACCTTTCCCACTCCCCTGAAGCAGACCTGGGCCACAGCAATGGGGCAATGCAGCAGCCAGCCGCCCTTCCTCCACATAACACTCAGCCATGCAGCCATGACGAGGGCAGACTAAAAAATGCAAGGGACTCCTATTACATCTGAGACTAGGAGAGCAGGGAGTGGCCATTCTCACAACATATACGTCTTCCAACACAACTCTCAAGGATCAACAAGGGCCACCCCAACCATACAGCTGTGGTGCAAATTTATGAAAAGTGTCCTGGGTAAAACAATGTAATTTTGAGTAATAATACATCAATAAAATGTATGGTAGAATTATTTCATTTAAAGAACTGTAATTAAAATTAAAAGATCCACAAAACCACTAAATAATAAGTTAATGTTCCTGGTTAAAAAACAGCAGAGATTTAGATAATCTAAAAAATAGATCCATACTGAAACTGCTCAAACACTGAAGCTTGATTCTTGTCAGTTCCAGAACAGCCTCCCTCAAAATCTCAGAGAAACCAAAAAAATCTTAAAACACATTTATTTTCTTTGACTTTCTCATAACCTAACAATATGGTTATTTGTGCAGTAAGAATCCAATAGTGTAATACACTGGTACACTGGCATCATTGCTGCATTATTTATTTACACTGTGCATTGAAACATATTGCTGTATATAGTAGTATAACAGACCTTTTTTTTCATATTTTTTATATACTCACAAATTTTCTTTCTATTCTTATTTTTTCTTGTGATCAGTAGTTTTTATTGTTTTTCTTTTGAACAAGGCAGAACAACACAGCATTGCATTGTACAGCAGTGGAAAAGCTGTGAGACAGGACACATGGAATGCAAATAGAGTGACAAAATTATAAGGCTGAGACTAAGACAAAGAAAAAGAAAAATACAAGCAAACAGAAAATAAACATCTAAGATGATACACAGGATATTTAAGAAGTTTCACTGGCAGATACTTAGGTTATTAAGTGTTTATTAACAAAAGGTCTGAGTATTTCTCTAGGTCTAGGATATGAGCCAAAATAACATATATGTAGTCAGTATTTTGCCCACTTAGAATGATGGCCCTCGTATGCTGCCACAATACCCAGCTGAGAGAACCGCACTCTGGCTGGAGGGAGGGCGATCGCTGTCCAGTCTGACCAGCCTGCCTGAGCTGCAGGGAGAGCTTTAAGAGGGAGAGGATCACCCAGAACAATCGGGCTTGGGCAGAATGGGACATCATATTTAAGAATCACTTTGATATAGCTGACTAAAATTTTTGTACAACCAGGCAGGACCACAGCATGTGGAGAAGTGTACCAGTGCTTCACCCACCCTTGATTTCACTCTGTGTAGCCTTGCAGGGTGCTAGTATACTCTGTTGCACTGCACTAGCCTTGTACTAAGTTCCCTTGATATTTTCTTACAGTTCTTTAAAGATGTTGTTCCATTCCTCCTCTGTATATGAAATACTGAGATCAGTCTCCCAGGTTCACTTCAGACCAGAGCCCTTGCTATTGACCATTCTTGTATTTTTTAAATGTTCATATATATATTTCTATTTTTAAGTGGGAGCAACTGTAGTGCAAACAATTTCACTCCATGGATGAATAAAGGTTCTGATTCTGATTACATTACTTCTAAGCCTGTAGTCACAAACATTCTGAGAATACTCACAGAGAGCTCAGAACTTAAAAATATCCAGCATTGAGTCCTAGCTCAGGAGTGATTCAGGAAAATTCTTAGAGCAACTCTGAGCAGAAAATGTATTACAATACACTCACTAATTACATGTTGAAAAAAATGCAGTCAGTAACTACTACCAACTATCACAATATTAAAGTAATGTTACTTAACTACTTTGTTACTTTTGGATTACCTCACTATGGTGAAATTGCTTGGTGTAATTGAATGCTTTATGTTTATTTAGGTTTATTAATTGCTATTGCTTCCTTTGTTATGCATGAAAACACATTTAAATCAATGTAATTTCCACCAAGTGAAACTTTTTTTCTTTTACCAGAGACCATGATAATGAATTAACTGTGAGATTAGATGGTTTCACTGAGAGCAGAGCAGTGTTGTGAGACTCATTAAATGTTGGTAGTATATCAGAATTTAGTTTAGAATGGATTATAGAACAGTAATCCTTTTAATAGTCCCCACTGTTACAAAATATTTCTGTAATCTGATTACATCTTTCTTTTCTGTACTCCCCAAGCCTGCCCATTACCTCATATGACTCAGTCTTTTAAAGATGTGATTGGTTGATTCAATGAAAGGTGGCGAAGTACACTCCTAGTAATAATGGGCTTGGAAGAAATAATGAAATTAATAGAATTTATTCTCTGTTAAGAAATGCAATTTAATTTTTGTATTATTATATATAAAGAACATCTTACCACAGTGGAAATATCAGTACTTAATATATTGATATTAACTGCAAATGCGGTTTTATGACCCTACAAGGTGGCGACATCCAGTGAAAATGAACTGACCTGCGTTACAATATGTGACTGTGAAAAAGCTGTAAATGGTTACTAACTGCCTGATAAAAAAAAAAAGTGTAGCTTAAGCACTAACTTAATCCAGGTATCACCGTATTACTTTTCCATTACCTCAATATAAAATACAATGACATTTTTCAGCCTAATATAGTTTCATGTTCATTGTTAGGTTTATTAGTTTGTCCAGCAGTTCCTCTCTATGCTATGTGCAATTTATTGACAGATTGATTGACTTAAAGACGAAAAAAGGCAAACCTTCCACGCAGTGACGGCATTTTTTCACTAGAGATCATGATAATAAATAAGCAACTGTAAAATAAGTTGGTTTTACCTGAGAGTGGTGTCGAACAGTGTTATGTGTGCACACTGCACATGGCAGCATATTGTCACTCATTTTAAAATGTATCTTAAAATTGTAATCCTGCTAATAATCCCCATTTTACTATATGAATCTGTAATCTGATTGTGTTTTTTTTACCTGTAACTGTAACAGAATACAGTTAGCTTGTTTGTGTTGATTACATAATCTCATTACATGCAATTCATTACGTCCCAAGCATGATTGTTTGTGAGATTACTCTGCTGTTGAAATCTGTGACAGACCCAATTCCTCATTGCTGCACTGTTGCAATTTTTTTTCTTAGTATTGTGGTAACTGTATAATATACTGGATACTGGATAATAAGATCAAAAAGAAGACCGAAGTGAACGTTACTGACTGGCCTGCACAAAGCCCTGACTTGAATCCCATTGAAAATCTGTGGGGTGAACTGAAGACCAAGGTCCATGCCAGAAGACCATCAAATCTGGAGGAGCTTGAGAGAGTTGCCAAAGAAGAACCGGCTGGGATTCCTCAGGAGATGTGTCTGAGACTTGTTGAAAACTACAACAAACGACTGCAGGCTGTTATCCAGCAAAAAGGATACACAACTGACTATTAGCATCAGGGGGGCGAATAATTTTGATTTTTGTGATATAATTTTGTTTCTGGGTGCAAAGTAAAATGATGCAAGCATCCAAAATAAAACTAAATAACTATAATAATAATAATAAATAAATAACAAAATAAAACAGTAGTTTGGAAAAGCTGTTAAAAATTCCTTGCTCTGTTGGGCAGTACTTGGGAAATACTTTAAAAAAATCATAGGGGGACTAATAATTTTGTCCTCATCTGTACTTTCTGGAAAGCACTTTGTAGCATTTATTTTGAAAAATGCAATGTAAATAACATTTGCCTGCTTCAAATGTAAAGATTGGTGGCACTCCCACAGTAGCTACATATCAAGGGGCACACTGACTTTGTAGTCAGCAGCAAAACTGGGTCTGGGTTGTCCACAGCTTGTGTTGACCAGTCCTTACGATCCTTGTAGGTTTGTAGCATTACCATAGACATTATCAATAACTAACAGGCTACATTTTGTGAAGGACATGCACTTGTTGCTTAAATTTTGCAGTAGAAATATCAGAAATAGTTGAAATACTGAAACACTTTTAGTTTAGTTGAAATGGCAGGTCTAAGAAAATGTTTTGCAAGAAGTTTAAGTGTAAACACTGACTGAAGTGTTGAAGAAAAACAGGTGGGCAGTTGAAATTTGAGTTGAAGTGGAAGCACTGCAGATAGTTAAAACACGACAACTACTGAGATGTCAGTTGATGTGTAAACACTGAAAACATGGAACTGTCAGTCATATATAATATACAGCACTGATGCACACATGTAACACCATAATTTCAACTGGAAATGTAAAAGTGATTTACTGGTGTTTCTTATGTTTCTTTTTATTCAGTCATCAGTATTCAACACCTTTCAGTGGGTCCTGTCATTCTTTTAATTGGGCAACATTGTCTATTGATCCTGCAGGGTCCATTTTGTGCAGCAGAAAGTGTCCTTGCACCTGGGCAGCGCTTATTTCAGGGTGGGCGGCCAACGCACACTCCGCAAAGCGCTCTCCTTCAGAGGCAGGCTCGTCCGGGTAGAACCGCCGGAACATCTGTGTGAGCTGCCAGTGAGTGCAATAACCAATGTACTGCTTCAGATCAACACGGCCGGGTCGGATCAGTGCTGCGTCTAACCTGTGTGCAGACGTTATGAGAGAGAGAGACTGGAAATTAATGTTACTGAAAACACTGTAGAAATGAACGTAAAAGTGACTAGTGAAACGCAAAAAACAAATGTATGGTTTTAGTTTTTCTTTGTAGCTCATTTTTACTTTAAATTAAATATTTTAAACCTGTGTTACATGATTTTTGGCCACAAGAGGGCAGCATAACAAAGTAAAAACACCACTGACATGTCCAGCTTGCGGTGAGGTTTCTTCTATTAAATCCTACTGTCTAAATCATAGGTGATAAAACTGTAGCTTACAGTAGATGCTAGCTGTTGCTGCCCTCTACTGATGGGGAATATTAACTCCTGTTAGAAATATTATATTAAATATATTATAAAGATAGATTGTAAATTTGACAGGTGCCACTAAAACAATAGTGGACATTTTAAAGTAACGCATAAGTTACTTTCCCATGTAAATAGCAGTGCTGTGCAGGAACACCCTAAAAGAGTGAACAACAACACAGCTCATATTTTTGGTGAATGGTGAACTGAACAGATCAGTCTGCAATCATTGAACAAGAATATGACTGACGTTCACTCCTGAGAGAGATATTGGCGCTCATATCATCAGCCGATAAAAACATCAGTGGGATACACAGCTGAGAGAGAGGAAGCATGCGAGTACCGATAGAAACGTTGAGGTGGTATGAAAACTTGGTTGATCATGCAGCATTAAGTGTGTGAACTACGCTGCAGACTGGAGTTTGTGTTAAAGTGAGAATAGAACAAATAGATCTGCATCATATACACTTGTCTCTCTCTTTACCTCCCTGCAGTTCTCATGCATTATGGTGTGTTCAATTTGAAGTGGAGAGTTGGAATTTTGGCATTTCAACAGTATGTTGGTGTTCAAGTTTGCTTTCTGCTGTAGTGTGAAACACTCTCAAATTGTTGAAAATTGTCATTAATAACTAAAGATGCAAGTAATCGTGGCTATTCAATACTCTGTTTTAATACAAAAGCATTAATATTACACACCATTTAGTAAGATTTCATTTATACACTCTTGTATCGACGGTAGGAAGATTATATCAATATATATATTTTTTAATAACAATAAAATAAAAACGTGAATTAGTTCATTTTTAGGTCTGTGAACTTAGTTCAAAATTCTAAATTATGAACTATGAATTTGGACTAATTTATTTTAATAATTACTTTTATCATGCAGTAATTGGTAAAGCAATTCAATTACTTTTTGAGAGAAGTAATTGTAACTGTAACTAAGTCCTAAATTACAGTAACTTGCCAACACTGTACACATTACACTCATCACATTACACATTATTTACTCCTTTGTTAATATAAAAATATGTATTGATGCAGGTGCAAGTTTTTGTTTTCAGTCAGTTAGTTTAGTTCGGTTTAATTTAATTTTGAGTATAGCTGCTGAACTGTGATGTTGTTGAGAAGACTTTGTGGGCATCTTTCTAAATCTTTTTGAAACATCATCACTAAGACTAAAATGCTAAAACAGTTCAAAAGCAGTTATTTTCTCCTTTTGTTCTGATCTGCTCTCATTTCAGTTGAAGATCTTTTCCTGTTTTTGAATGTGCCATAAAAATATGTTTACAAATTCTCTTCCAGTAGTACCTGTCAATGAAGTTGGTGGTCATAAAAACTATTCTGGCTTCAGATGAAGCCACTCCATCCAGAGAGTTGAGCAGGCCACTGAAAGTCAGTCGTCCCATTCCATGGTAGGCCAGAGGGTCTGGGAGGGGAAGACAAAGGGGATTTGAAAGACACAAACTGAGTCTGAATGACCACAGCTTTAAGTTACCTCAGTTGTCAGTTCAGCCTCCTCTGAACCCAAAAACATAACTTGATGCATAGATGAAAATATCTCATGAATTAATGTAAACAAAGGGACAAAAACACCAAAATTCTAAACCACTGGTCTTTTTCTGCTACTTACTCTCTGTGGGGAGCAGCTCTCGGCTAACAAACGCTGCATCTACGTCCTCCAACAGTATGATGCTCTGCTGCGGGGCAACGCTCAGGAGGTGATTCAGACGGTCATCTGAAAGGGATCGGTCACTCAGACTCATCAGACAGATGCTGTAGCCCAGCTCGCCTGCCAGCGCCGTGCTGAAATATAAACAGTCACAAAGATGTAGATGAAATTGCATACAAGCACTTGACATATAGTCTGTCTTTCACATAAATTTTAAACAGGAATGATATTAAATATAAAGCACTCACATAAAGCTGCTTTTTCCACAGCCTGGAGGTCCATACAGCAGATATCCTCTTCTGTAAGGGATGCCTGCATTGACAAAAAAACAGCATTTAACATGGTCATACAGATAAACATCACAGAATAAGTGAAAACTCTACAAGAGGTCATTTAACAAAAAAGTATTCATTGGGTCACCATAGTAGCTCAGTTGGTAGAGCATGTGTCACATGTACTGAGTCCTTTGCAGCAGCCGAGGCTTCAATTCCAGCCTGTAGCCCTTTGCTATAAGTCCCCCCCACTCAGTCATTAGCCAGCTTGTAAGCTAGTGTTTTACATATATTACCTTACTTACAATGTGACTATACTGTAGGGCTGCTCAATTAATCCTAATATTATTGTAATCACAATATAGGTAAGTCCAATATTCAAATAACAGATAATAATATTGTACCTCTGTCTGTGTACCACTTGGGGTTTCCTATGAACTCCTTCACATCATCTACGATCCTTTCACCCACACCTTCCTCCAGGACCACAGAGCTGAGGGGTCTGCGTCGCCGCGGAAACCCAAAGGGCCTCCACTCGGCTCCCATGGCTGTGTACATCACCGTGCGTCCCTCTTCCTGCTTCAGGGCCAGTTCTCTTGCTGCAAAACATGATTGACAACAGCACTAAATGACCTTGGAATGGTAAAGACACAAGCAACACAAGTCAAGTGTACTGCAGCTGTCATGTGACAGGCCTCTGTGAGATCTGTATGTGTGTGTATCTGTAAGTTCACACTGTGTAAATCTTTACCTTCTTGCAAGATATTAAAGAAAATTTGTCTGTCTCTGCCTAAAGCAGTGAAGGTTACAGACTCCCACGGGGTCCCGGTGTGCAGATCCACCATCTGCTTTTCTCTGGTCCTCTCCACCCTGATCCACTTCCTCCCATACCTGCAGACCACAATGGATGACAGTGTCACAGCTTGGACTGTTGACAGAGAGAACACTATTTGTAAAGCAGATTTGTATTTTTATGGATACTTCTTAAAGGGCCACTTCACTGCAAAATCATACACATTTTTCCTCTTACTACAAGTGCTATCTATCTATCAACATAGTTTTGGTGTGAGTTGCAGAGTTTTGGAGATATCACCTATAGAGATGTCTGCCTTCTCTCCAATATAATGGAACTGGATTGCACTTAGCATGTGGTGCTCAAGGTGTCAAAAAAACATTTAAAAAAAAAAAAAAAAGACTCAACAGCAATGTCTCTTTCCAGAAATTATGACCCAGTCACTCAAGACAATCAACAGAACTTGTTGTGAGCAGTTTCATGAAGAACTGTTTTCTAACTATTGAAGTACGCCCACCAACTGTAGCACTGTTCTAACTAGCTTAGTACTGCTAGCGTTAAATAACACTACAGGTTAGAAAAAACAGTATTTTTTATTTTTCTAGTGAACTGTCCCTTTAAACTTGAAGTACATCTTTAAAAGGGCGGTTGTCAGTTTGTTAAGTGTATTGGTACGATGTTGAACTACAATAGATCTAAGAAGTATATTTAGAGAACTCTTCTGACCAGATGATGTGGTTCCCAGGGCTCGGGTGGAAGTCAAACTGCGTGTGAACCCGTCCACTCTCGTGCGCCAGGTAGGAGGTCTCCACGCTCAGGTGCTGAGTGTGCCTGGCGTGCTTGGTGATCCAGCTCAGCAGCCAGTGGTAGCTCTTATCCCTGCTGGGCACCTCCAGGGTTATCATGTAGTGCCTGCGGAAGAACACCATTCCCACCTGGGCACCTTTCCTGGCCACTGCCAACGCTGTCCCAACCCCAACTAGTCCAAACCCGGCCCCGAAGTATGGGTTGTCTTTCAGGCCGTCTAGAAAGTCTGACAGAAGCATAATGCTGATATCTACACACCCCCTGTGGAATCAGACTATATGGTTGTTCCAACACTTTGTGGGAGACAAGCCACAACGTTTACTCATGTGTGACTGTCCAGCGTGGTTGAAGATGGCATACAGTATAAAAAAACCTACTGTCAAGGAAGGAATTTTGCAATCTTACAACAGTTTTTGCTAGTTTCTAAAGATACATCTAGTCATGCTACATAATTAGCAATTATCACACTGACCTCCCTTCTTAATCTTCCGTTCATACCGCCATTTTGGAAACTATCGCCGTTTCCAATGTAAATAACCATAAACGGTTTCTCTGTGAATTGCACTTTTCAGCCAAGTAAAATCCCCATGTGTGTAATGTATGGATGTGGTGCAGTAGTGGCAGCGACCTCTACTACACTTCCTGTGTTTCACAAATATCAATCCGACTGCTCGCCTGGCCACAAACGTTCGTTCCTCTTCCCTTTTAGCGTTATCTTAATACAATTTTGCTCGCAAGATAACACAAGAACGGACTAATTAAAATATTTTGGTGGATGCCATAATCGTGTCGAGCACAACAACGACATTATTTGCGAGCAGCAACTGAGACTCGAACAGTTTGCGACCAAATTAACGAGAAGCTAGGTCAACGTTAGCTCAGCTAGCATTAACAGCGACATTAGTGTATCGATAACAGTTTGTTTTATGACATAAAAAAAGTAAGCGAAATCTCGACTACTATTGCTTAAACTTGTATGAATTTATTTAATTAGTATGCCCTCTATGAAGCAGCAAATATGGAGTGTACGCTGTTAAAATAGTAATGGTTGGTTTTCTGTTTTTCAGATAGAAAGCAGTAGGTTGAAATTCTGGCATAATGAAAGATATTCCGGCGAAGTGTTTTTAGCCACACCAGGTATGTGTGTATATATATTATTATCTGTCATTATTACGTGGTTACAATGCATTGACAGGGCTGTTGTGTTTTTTCTTTTTATGTGTTGAATAGATCATTTCAGTGATGGAAGAAGGAGGCTTTACTTAAGCAAAAGTACTAATATCTCACTGAAGATATTCCACTACAGGATAAAGTCCTGCATCCAGAACCTTTCTTCATTAAAAGGTATCTGAGTATTATCAGGTAAATGTACTTTAAGTATCAAAAGCACTGATTCCTGTCATATTACATAAGATTTTCTTGGATTAATATTAATGCTGCATTCATTTTACTGTTGTAGATGTTTCAGGCTGAGCTCATTTAACTACTTTTTACAGCTGTCTAGTTAAATCTACAGCAATGTACCATATTCTATAAGATCATCATATGTTTGTAGCATCTGTCCTGTGATAACCAACACATATCTCATGTTTTCTGCTCTGTGATGATGCATCTTCCAGCTAAACCAAGGGTTTTTTTTTCATGAGTTCTTCACCTTAAGAAGTAGAAGAATTATCTCAACCCATACATTGACACTTAATCCTTAGGTTTATCAGGAACATTCATAATAACCAGTATGGCTGCAATTTATAATTATTTTCATTGTTGATTTAGTATGCTGGTTATTTTCATGATTAATCCTTTAATTGTTTAGTTTTTAAAGTGAAAAAAAAAAACTGTGGAAAAGGTCATTGCAATTTCCGAGTGTCCAAAGTGACGTGTTCAGATTTGCTTTTTTGTCCAACCAACAGTCCAAAACCCAGAGACTTTTCATTTACTCACTGTCATCAGGAATAACAAACAAAAGCAGAGAATCATCACATTTAAGAGGCTAGAACCAGCAAATGTTTGACATTTTTGCTTGAAAAATGACTGAAACAATTAATCAGTAATGAAAATATTTGGCCACTAATTTTCTTTTGATCTGTTAATCAATTAATCATCTAATTATTGTTGCTTTAATAAACAAATCTAAATGGGAATTATATGAAAAATTGTAATCTTCTTTTGATCTGTTAATCAATTAATCATCTAATTATTGTTGCTTTAATAAACAAATCTAAATGGGAAGGATATGAAAAATTGTAATCTTATGAGTACCTAGTAACTAAAGCTGTCAGACAGATGTAGTGGAATAAAAAGTAAGGACCACAAGTTAGTACTCAAGTGCAGTGCTAAATGTATATTATAATATTAAATTGTCAAAAAAAACAGCATGAGCCTGAGTTACAGATGTGTGCCATGTTCTTTTAAATCTGTCACATAACTTATTGCTGGCTTTTTTTTTTTTCAGACACAATGAACACAGTACAACCTCATCAATGTGAAAAACGTGGACAGAGTTTCTCAGACAGCGACTTGTGTGCCTCTTACGCCTTTTCAGATAGACTGACCACTTCACCCAGCATAAAACAGCTGGGGAACTACAAGTGTTCTCAGTGCAGCGAGGCTTTTTCCAAGCCTGGTGTCCTCAAATGCCACTTCAAAGCTAGCCACAGTGGACATGACCCTAAAGGCCCATTCGCCTGCACGGAACAAGGCTGCCAGTTCAGCAGCACAGAGCGTCAGGAATATCAAACCCACCTGACGTCCACGCATGGTCTCACTCTTATTCCCTGCGCCATCCAGTCCTGCAAAGTGTCATTCGTCACACAGGGTGACATGGAGAGACATTCGTGGGGCCACATGCCCTTCGGCTGCTTTCAGTGTCAGTTTGTCACTCAAAATGAAAAAGACCTGAACGACCACATCTTGGAGCACAACCATCTGCTAGCTTGTGCTCAAGGTAAACAGACACTGCAGCAAGTTGTCATTATGTTACACAAATGCAGAAATCTCCTCTGTCTTTCCGTTCATTTCAGTCTGTGCTCTGCTTTCAAAGAGAGCACAGGTATGATGTTGTCTGCCGTGACTCTAGTACTCTGTTGCTGATCGTAAGTAGATTTTACATTAAAAATATGGTACATCTTTTCATAGGGAATGAGACTGCAGCCACAGCTGTAAGCTCTAATGGAAGCCCCCACTTTCAAGTGTCTGGCAGGCCAAAAAGAAAGCTGATATCCAATCCAGGTTCTGCATCATCATCGCCAGAAGACAGGAATGAAGAACAGCCTAAGAGACAAAGACACAATGTTAAAAGAGTGAGAAAGGCAGTGGAAAGAGACAAACTTTCAGCAGTGGATGCTGCACCACTGCCATCCAAAGGTATGTACACCAGTCTGCTTGGTAGATCATACCAAGTGGTTGTCAAGTTTAAATGAAATTATAGAACACAAAGAAATGACAAAAACAGTCCCAGTGATATCTAAACATACAAGTGGCCTATTAGAACATACCGCTCAGAAGAAGCAGTGCAAGATACAAAAATTAATAATCAAGGCAAAAGTAAACATCTCTCCTTAATGTTTTCACTCGAATAAAATATGTGAATAATTATGTGATCATTTATGCAGTGCACGTACACACGAGGAATGTTGTGCCACCTGTGAACTTATTTACCACACAAAAGCTGCCCATCTCACTTACTGACATAAATAAAAGATAGATGATGCTTCTCCACTTAAATTATTGATTCTAAGAAAATAGTACGGTTTGTTTATGTGACTTTGCTGAATCCAATCTAACCATTTAAAACAAAAAAGTCACACAATACCATAGACAAACTAGCTGATTGAGGCAGTTGTAGACCAGCAACTTCTATGTTCTGCAAGGTAAAATTACTCAGTATTTACCATGCAGTTCTACTAAATACAAATGATTTGGGGAAAATAAAATATAAGGCACTAAAGATAGTGAAGTTGCAACAAAAAGTTAAATACAAAAAAAATATACTTGAGGGAACTAAATTGAGCTGTTGATGAAGTGTCTTGTCTCTGCCAAAAGGAATGCTACATGCATTATTCACTTGTAGCAGCAAGGATGTGTAAAGTGTGTCTGAAACTAAATGGAATTTAGCTATCATTAATCTGACAATACTCAGAACTGCCTTGTCTCCTAGAAATTACCTTTATATACAGCTAATTAGCAACCGCAAATAGATTTTGAGGGAAACGTAATTCTGACTGAAATACAGTTTCTATCAGCATAATGAATTAATATTATCAATGCTCTAATTATGAAAACAACTTAGGAATATACAAATGCAATTCTTAGAAGAAAGTTGCCAAGAAACACCAGAGGATAACAGTGTAACAAAGAGGAAATATCATTTATGGGGTCAGTGGAAAAAATGCTTATTTTTTACACAAACTTTATGTCGTGATGTTCAAAATAAATTTCACATATTCTTGTCCAACAGAGTTCCTGGCAGAGGGATCAGAACACATCTATCGCACGCACACCTGCTCCAAATGTCGGCGCTGCTTCAAGATGCGCTCCCATCTGCAGGAGCACCTCCATTTACATTTTCCCGATCCCAGTCTCCAGTGTCCCACCTGCAAGCGTTACTTCACCAGCAAGAGCAAGCTGCGCATACATAGACTCCGAGAGGCGGGTGAAAAGCTTCACCGATGCCACTTGTGTGAGTATTCTGCTGTGGAGCGGAACGCCATCCGGCGCCACCTCATCAGCATGCATGCCGAAGAGACACAAGATGATGTAAACAGTCACAGCTATCCTTGCCCCACCTGTGGTCAAAGGTTTCACCAGAGCAGGTTGCTTAAGACTCACATGAAGACGCACAACATCTTGTCAGACAGCAAGCCCCTGGCCTGCTTCCAAGAGGGTTGTTCTTTCCAGAGTTCTTTGCGCAAAGAATTTCTGAGACACACTGCTGAAGTGCATGGGATCAAAGCCTCAGAGTGTCGCCATCACGCCTGCGGTGCCGTCTTTCAAAGCGAGATGGACATGGAGGCTCATTATGGGACACACCTCGCCTACCACTGCTCGCAGTGTGACTTCTCATGCTCCAATAAGAGCGTCTTCCTCCAGCACCAACGGCACGGCCACCCAGGAAATGATAAGCTCTGCTGTGACTTTTGCTCCTTTGTCACATTTAACCCTGTGGAGTTTGAGCAGCACACTGGACATTTACACGCCAACGAGAAGATCCATCGCTGCTCTCAGTGCAGCTATGTCACCTCACATAAACGTGGCTTGAAGCGACACATGCTGATGCACAGTGGTGAGGAGGGAATGGATGTCCAATATTTTAATGATTGTTCTTTTCTGATCATCAGTTTTTACATTTGTTGTTTGGATAGCTCTTGTAAGAGCGACAAATCTTGGCTTAACATCTCTTGGTATTTATCTTCTGTAATAGGTGAGAAACCCCACAAGTGTAGCCTGTGTGACTTCAGGTGCCGAGATGAGTCGTATCTCTCTAAACATATGCTCACTCACTCAGATGACAAGAACTTTATGTGCGCTGAATGTGGATATGTGACTAAATGGAAACACTACCTGAATGTCCACATGAGGAAACATGCTGGAGACCTCAGGTAGATACTTAAGTAGTCTCTCATACTGCCTTGGTTATTGTTTTATCCTGGTTATACCACTACTGGGTGGAGAAAAATGATGACGTATTTTCAGGGTTGTACTGCATTCTCTAATTAAGACAATTAAGACAATAAAATGAAGGAAATGAACAATCTTGCTGTACCCTTGATCCTTCCTAAGGCGCCGAAGGGTGATACTGAGCTTGGGTAACACTGATCTACTCTTTGCTTCTAGGTGTCTAAGTAGTATGTCCATTGGTCACTGGAAACACCCAGTGGTAATCATTTAGATAGTATGAAAGAGAAATTGTACTATAGTGTGCAGGAGTTATCTCTCTGCTCTGCATATGAGGTGGTGAAGTGCTTGCAGTATTCTATATGCTATTGTTATGACTAAACTTTCTGTCTCCTCTCCTAGGTATCAGTGTGATCAGTGCCCCTACCGCTGTCACCGCATGGACCAGCTGAACAGCCACAAATTACGACATCAGGCCAAATCACTCATGTGTGAGATCTGCGCTTATGCCTGCAAGCGCAAATACGAGCTTCGCAATCATATGTTGGCCAAACATTCTGTGGAGAACAAACAGCCATCTGTCTTTAAATGCAAATACTGCACATACACCACCTGTTACCGACAAGCCCTTCAAAACCATGAGAACTGCAAACACACCAAGCTGAAAGAATTTCGGTGTGCCCTCTGCTTCTATTCCTCGTTCAGTAGCATCAGCCTCTTCCTGCACAAGAGGAAGACTCATGGGTATGTACCAGGGGACAAAGCATGGCTAGAGAACTATGCTGCAAAGGAGAAGGAGAGGAACTCAACTGAGTTCTTACAGGACTTCTACAATAAGCCCACAACAGCTCATGAACAGTCTGAACAATCCAATTCTGAAGAACCTGCACCATCTCAAATAGAATCTGATCTTCCTGGGTCAGCAGATCACAGTGGCAGCAAAGAAACTGTAAGTGGCTCACAAACTGTTGAGTCTGTGGATGCTTTTGATGCTGTTTCTCAAGAGGTTGTTAACGGAGGTATTTCAGACAGCCCTTCATCTGTAAATAGTCCTGAGGAGTACTGTACTCTTGTTTTAACGACACTATCAACCAGTGACTATCAGACCCCGTCTGTGCAAAATGAGGAAGAAACTTGCACCAATCAAACTCCCACCTTGCCTGGTTTAAACTGTAATAGATCAGACATTTCACAAGAGAAGGCTGACTTCTCTACATCTTCATCAGAGGAAGATGATGTAGCTATGGCAGATGCAGAATGTGAACAAAGTGACTTAGATGACAACCATGACCCTAATACTGGTCAACCAGTTGAGCCTGGGGAGTGTCAGGCTCAAGCACCTGATGAGGAGGAAGATGGTGGAACAAATGGTTCCACTTTTCCATCCGAGCAAACGCAGACATTAGAATCTGAGCTTCGTCTGAAAGCTGTGAAGAAGCATGACAAGGACCAAGCTGAAGCCATGGTTTTGGAGGGTCGGGTGCAGATGCTTGTGTTGCCAACCAAAGACGTCTATCGCTGTGACAAGTGCTCATATGTAACCAGTAAGGAGACTGCTTTGAAATACCACTGCCAGGCTTTGTGCCATGGTAGAGCAAAGGGACACAAGTGCCAGGCCTGTGGTGCACAGTTCAAACAGAAGCGAGGCCTTGATAGCCACCTTGCAAAAAAGTGCCCAGCACTTCCACGAAAAACAAGGACATTTGTAGGCATTTCAAATACATGTTTGGTTACAGAAGACAACTCTACTGTAGCTCAGGAAGGATCCAAACAACTGGATGAGGGAGCAAGTTCCAATCAGATGGAGCTTCTATCTTCACATGATAGGATTTGCACGGATCCCAATGATCAGGAATTTCCTCAGCAAGAAGCAGAAGTACATACATTTCATTTAACAAACTGTAAAGACAATGATTATAATGCTTTTACATCCAGTGAATCAGGACACCAGCAAAACAAACTTCAGACAAAAAGACTTACGAAAGTTCATCTTACAAAAAAGCAATTTGTTTCCAGTAACAAAGAAAGAAATGTTCCACTTAAGTCTCTGTACACAAAAAAAGATGGGAAATTCAAATGCAAGCTGTGCAGCTTTTTATCAGTCAAGCTCGCAACAGTTGAACGCCATCTGTCAACCTGCAGGAAAATCTTAAGCAAAAGAGAGAATCAGATAATTTCAGGGGTAAATAATGAACCTGGTAACGAGTTGGTCAAAGCTAAAGAGGACTTGGAGGAAGAACACAATGAAAGAACTGGGAAAGTTTCTGAGAAACATGAGATTTTCTCTTGTCCAAGTTGTGGATTTAAGTGCAATCAAAAAAGAGCTTTGGACTGTCATGAAAAGAGAGGCTGCTTGAAGCAGGATGAAGTCCAATGCGCCATGTGTTTGTTTGTTGCAAAATCGAAAATGTCTTTGACCCGTCACGTCCTGTATGTTCATAACAAAAAACAGCGTGGTGTCGCTAAACCTAAACATTTGCATTGCCAGCACTGTACATTCACCTGTAAACAAGAGCGATGCATGGCCCATCATATTGCGCTCAAGCACAAAGGTGCGCGACCACACCGTTGTCGATACTGTCCTTTCAGCACCACAAGGCACTATCGCTTGGAAGAGCATGAGTCTCTTCACACAGGAGTTGGTCGTCACAGTTGCGATATGTGTGAAAAGACCTTTGGAGCTGTGACCAAATTGCGCCAGCACAAGATGCGCATCCACGACAAGCAACCTACACACTTCTGCTCGCTCTGTGACTTCAATGGCTACACGTTTGATGATGTTAGACGGCACAATCTCAGATGCCACATGGGGGAATTACACCATCCTTGCACTCACTGTGATGCTCAGTTTAGTTCCGAAGTTGCGCTAAGAAACCACTGTAAACGTGTGCACCAGCTCCAGGTCTGTTTCTCATGCAAGCAGTGTGATTACACGTGTAGCAGTGAGGTCATGCTGAAGAGCCACCAAGAGAGCAGGCACTCACAGGTTAAGTGCACCTCCTGCCAGGAGTCTTTTAAGACAAAGGAAAGCCTTACAATTCACCAGAGAACCCACCTGGCACATCAGTGTCAGCTCTGCCCCTTTGCTACCAAAACAAGGCAGCTGTTAGGGCAACACCTTTTGAATGACCACGAGGAGGGATCTCCAGAGGACAAGCCTCTCAAGTGCAGCACCTGCCAGTTTGCTTGTCGGCATCAGCTGGTGTTAGAGCAGCACCTCCGTTCACATGGAGGCAAGCGGCTGTACAAATGCACCAACTGCGAGTATTCAACTCGTAACAAGCAGAAGATCACGTGGCACATTCGCATACACACTGGGGAGAAGCCTTACAGCTGTGAGCAGTGCAGTTACACCTGTGCTGACCCTTCAAGATTGAAGGTAAGCTCAAAGTTTATAGGATGATTTTATTGTTTGCAAGATAAAAGTTCATTAAAAGAGCTGTTTTATTTGAAACATGACACAACAACAGTAATAATATTTTTGTGAGTCTATGTCTTGGTCACAATTAACCAAGGTATACTTCAAAAAGTTTGTGTTAGAGTAAAAAATCAATACTGGCCAATATATATATATATTTTTTAAAAGTAAAATTTGGGGGAAATATGCTTATTCACTGCTTATTCACTGATCCCATCCAATATGAAGCTAAAATAGGATATGGTTAGCTTAGCATAAAGACTGGAAACAGTGCCCTAACAACACATTGTTTTTTCATGGTGGGTGGCTGAGACTCCAGGACAAGTTACTGTGCCTCGCCAAGAACTGCTCTAGAACCACCATTCCTTACTGCCAACTTAAAAGTGCCAGGGCCCAATTAGAAATCTGAAGATCTTATGAGGCCCACCTGAAGCTTTAATCACAACTCTGATCAACACTCCAGACTAGTTGTACTAATGTTGAGATTTAAGAGACAAAACCAGTGTTAATGTGACGGGTCAACAAATACAGATAAAGATAAATGAAGAATAACATGTAATTAAATCCCCATGGCTTTCTTTTAATAGTTATGATCACTTCTTCAATTTTTTCAATTTTAATGTCGTCTCACAGTCCACCTGTAGTACTTTCACACCCCATCAGGGGGCTGCAGCCCACACGTTGGGAATCACTGGTCTAGAACATAGACCCCTGAAGACAACAACATTTGGCTTTCACACTTGGTAGCCACTTTTTGTTAACTGTGGACAGAGCTTAGCATGCTGTTTTCCCCTGTTCTCAGTCTTCATGCTGAGCCAAGCTAACCAGTGGACAGTCATTAAAGTGGTATAAATCTCATCTAACTTTGGCCAAGAAAGAACAGAGACCGTTTCTTCAAACCATTTCTTCAATTGGCAGTAAGGAAAGCTTTTGGTTTGTTCAGACAAAAGCTGAAATAAGATAACCTGATTACAACTGATGTGACATTAAGCTGAATTAATGTAGCAAGAGGAAGAACCAATACTGTCACATTGCAGTTACAAACATATAATTGTTACCATACTACCATTACTATTGTAATAAACAGAAGTAATATGTATAATCCCTGTATATAATATGACATTGACTTTTTCCCAAAACCAAAGTGTAATGAAAACAATAAGATGTTCTTTTATATTTCTATGTTTTATATGAAATTTTAGCTTCACATGAGGGTTCACCAAGAGGAGAAGAAGTACCTTTGTCTGCAGTGTGGCTACAAATGCAAGTGGGCGACTCAGCTGAAGTACCACATGACCAAGCACACAGGTATCAGCAAGACATAAAGGCTGAAGATTGTATTTTTTTGGCTGGATTGCAAAGAGAAGGATTCATTTACAAACCAGATTAAATCATGGCTTAACTTTAAATTGTGCTGAACCAAGCTTTTAAACTTGAATTTAAATCTTAAATTTAGGAAAGATTACATTTTAACCTTTAGTCTAAACCTAGATTAAATTTAATTCTGTTGCAAGAAAACTTTAAACACCAATTTAAAATGTGATCCTGTATTAACTTAAACTTACACTTTAGGAGGTTTAACCTGTAAAATGATTGAGTGAAAGTTAAGGGACAGACAAAGTAATTTATGGAGTTTTATGGTGTGCCTTTCTTTCACTCCAGTTGATCCATTAAAACAACAACAAAATCTGCCAGTTGCTGCAAGGCATTTTTCCTTACTGTGCTGCTGTCTGTTTTTTCAATCTTAATCTTTTCTTAATCTCTTATCTGGCCATACTGGCTCCATTAATTCTGAGCTGCGTGTGAAAGCTATACAATTTTTCTCAAAGGAGCAGAAATTAAACCTTTTCTGCTCAGCTGGCATTAGTTGGCACACACAAATAATCTCAATAGATAAAAAGCACTCCAGGGGAGAGGAAAAATATTTATTTTTGATTTTGGGGTGAACTGTCCCTCTAAATGTTTTATAATGCTTGATAGAAAAAACAATGTCTTTGTTGTCTGCAGGGGACAAGCCATATGCTTGTGATGAGTGTGACTATCGCACTAACAGAGCGGATGCTCTCCGTGCCCACCGGGACACACAGCACTGTGACATGCGCCCTTATGTCTGCGAGAAATGCGGCAAAGCCTTCAAAACTAGTTTCATACTGAAGACCCACCAGCGTCAACACAGTGACGACCGACCCTACACGTGCGGCTTGTGCCACAAGGCCTTCAGGTGGCCGGCTGGTCTCAGGCATCACTACCTCTCGCACACCAAGCAGCAGCCTTTCTGCTGCTGCCACTGCTCTTACAGAGCCAAACAGAAGTTTCAGGTGGTCAAGCATCTGCAGAGGCACCATCCGGAGATGTCAGTTGAGCACGGGGTGGTGAGGGACTCTGAGGCAGTCAGCCTGACCCTGAAGGAGGCCTTGCAGGGGTCACTGGATGAGAGGGCAGTAGCAGAAGAAGAGGAGGTGGAAGGGACGGCTGATGAGGAAGTAGCTGAAGAGGTTTTGCAAAGAGGGGAAGACACCGAAATGACACGCTGAAGAGAGTGCACAAAAGATCATATTATAGATGGCTCTCACTGCCAAAAGGAAGTTATTGACATATGTGTCAATATTTATGGAACCTTGATTCCAAAAAAGTTGGGATGCTGTGTAAAATCTAAATAAATTTCCCATTCAACCAATATTCAATCGAACACAGTACAAAGACAAAGTATTTTATGTTCAAACTGATAAACCTTATTGTTTTTTGGTAAATATAGGTTTATTTAGAATTTGATGCCTGAAACGTTCAAAAATGGGTCAGCAGCATGTTTACCACTTTCAGCATCATGTTTTCTTTCAACAACACCCAGTAACCTTTTGGAAAGTGGGAACACTAATTGTTGAAATTTTGCAAGTGAAATTCTTTGCACATGACTTGCGCTTCATAATGCTGGTAGACAGTCTAGTACCTCATGCCATGATGTTGAAACACGTCCAGAATGTTTCTTGGCATTATCTTGCTGAAAAAAGATGTCTGGATGGCAGCATATGTTGGATGGATTGTATGGATTGTAGATGGTGCAATGTTGTTCTTAAACTGTTGGACTATTTGTCTGTGCAGTTTTTCACACAGTGGTTAATCTTGCCCCAACTATGCTTTTAAACGACTGAGACATTAAAGGATGCCCCCTTCATACCCAATCATGATACTTACACCTGTTACCAATTTCGTGTTTACCTTATAAATGTCCCAAACAGGTTTTTTTTTAGCATTTCACAGGTTTCCCAGTCTTTTGTTGCCCCCCTTGCAACTTTTTTGGACCGTGTCACGGGCCTCAAATTCAGAATAAGCATATGTAGACAAAAATGTATGACATTCATGACATAAAATATTAAAAATCTTCTTTGTACTGTTTTAAGTTGAATATGGGTCAAAAAGGAATTACAAATTATTGCATTCATGCTTTACACAGTGTCCCAACATTTTTGGAATCAGGGTTGTATCTGAACACCAGATGTTACTGTGCTGTAAAAGGCTAATCAGTACTCTGTTAAGTGAGAGAAAGTGGACTGAAAGGAATGGGTGCTCTGTGGAAAAGGAACCATGTTTTATTTGCAGTTCTTTGATATGTGCTTGTGATAAAGAACTATAGTATATACAGTGAATAAATGAACTTGAACAGTCAATGAGTCCAAACTGTTTGTTAAAGACAGAATTTTACTCCAAGATGTTGAACCATCCAGAAAAAGTATTACATGTATCTTCAGGCCTATACTGTACATACAGTATGTACACAACATAATCTTGTCAAAGTTTTACATTAGTAGATGGAAAAAAACTCTAGCAGGCACTTAATTATTACTTAACATGATGCGAAGCTATGAGCACTTAGTTAATAGGTGTATAATACTGGTATTTGGCATTTTTCACTTTATTATTACATTTTAATGCTGTTGACCAGACACCTTCGGTTACTTCCTGGGTACTGTTAGTTATACAGTACATTTAAAGGCAAACAGCTGTGTATTTAGACATGCAGCAGTCCTTCAGTCATTCATTCATAAACAATGAACATTTAAAAGCTTGCAGTGATATGTAAACAGGGCCATCAGCAAGAAGAATGGTTATTTCTCTGTAGTTGTTCTTAATGCCTGCCATCAGGATGGAGTCTGAAATGGATGAAACAAGCCTGTGTTTACATTTTCCCAGCCAAAGTTATGCCAAGTTGTATTTTAGCCCCATAAAAGTAGCAGGAAGAGATTTTCATTTAAATAATTTTATTTCTGATGTTATTTTATGCTTATTATGGTGAAAACACTCCCACTTTTGTCCACAGGGCTGAAAAAAACTCAAAAATATTAAAGTTCCTTGTAGCAGCTTTAAGTAAGTTGGGAATGTTCAATACAAGACAGTTTTCACTGTCCTGTTGATGCCCTGCTTCAGCCTGGCAAATGTCCAATATCGGATAAAAGTGTTAGTGCATGCATTCTGCTCTCATCCCTCATCGGTAAAATGGAAACACAGGACATGTGACCACCTCAGACTTCACACTCAGACGTCCTCATGTGAGCTCAGAGATACTGATGTTGACAAAGAGGGAGGAGGGAGGGATGGCCGTTCCATCTTTAGACAGCAGGTGTATGTGACGATATCCTGGAGACAGAAAGACAACGAGACGAGTTTGGATCAGAAAAAGCTTTCAAACCAAGTGTATTTAGTGAATCCTGAGTCTAATGCATCTGATGTTTGACACAACGTATGATTTAATGTTAACACTTTCTATGACACCCATGTCTGTACTGCACTATAAACATACTTATAATGTGTTATAATCGGCTTATTTCACTGTATAATTATTAGGATGTAACAATATATCGTGTGTAAAAATGTTTTGATACTGGACTATGAAGATATCTACTGTAACATTCCATTTTATTGTATTACTTTTATCTTATAAAAGGGTTGTTACTGACAGCTGTATTGTTTTTGTTTTTGCGATTATATATAATTCAAGCATTCGTTGCCAAACAGTTCATGCCTGTTATTTTGCACATGCTTAGGTTACGGATGGCTACTTTTATTTTATTTTAGTGAAAAGGGAAAGCAGCAGCACTTTCAGAGAAAAAAAACATTTTGTTATTTTTGGGTGGTAAATTTTTATTTGACAAAAATGCTGCAGACATCAGATTTATTATTTAATAAAATACTTTTTTTCCATGTATGTATATATATATATATATATATATACATATATATACATACATACATATATATATATATTGTGATAAAGGGCGGCACGGTGGTGCAGTGGTTAGCACTGCCGCCTCACCGCAAGAAGGTCCTGAGTTCGATCCCCTGGCTCGCTGGCTTTCTGTGTGGAGTTTGCATGTTCTCCCCGTGTCTGCGTGGGTTCTCTCCAGGTTCTCCGGCCTCCTCCCACAGTCCAAAGACATGCATGCTAGGTTAATTGGTGACTCTAAATTGCCCGTAGGTGTGAATGTGAGTGTGAGTGGTTGTCTGTCTATGTGTCAGCCCTGTGATGAACTGGCGACTTGTCCAGGGTGAACCCCGCCTCTCGCCCAATGTCAGCTGGGATAGGCTCCAGCAGCCTGCAACCCTTACGGAATAAGCAGTTACAGAAAATGAATGAATGAATATTGTGATAAATATCCTATCGTGGACTTGTTACCATCATATTATCATGCCTTGAGTTTCTGGCGTTGTCACATGCTTAAAATTTATAGTTACTGTAGAAGCACTCATAAATATTCATAATGATGTATAACAATAACAGTAACATGGTTACTTATTGCTGTCACTCACTAATTTTTTTGCATGGACCATGGTATATTGTAATATAATATATATAATATAATATAATATAATATATAACCTTAATCCCAATACTTATGGAATGGTGAAATTAAAAGAAAAGATTAATAGCAGATGTACATTTATTGAAGTAATATTGATTGATTATATCATTGTTAAATGCATAAGCTATTTGACTTATCAATGTTTTTTTTCCTTCAGTGAGAAACAACAGAGGCAGGCTTATGGTTAGTGTTATTATTTCATTGGGGAATTTTAATTACTTCACTTAAAGCACCCACTGGCCACTTGCAGTAACTTATAATGATATTATAATTCATTATAACAATGATTGTAATGATCATAATGCATGCCACGCTTTTGGCACACTGTACTCTTTGTTCACCTGCTTGCATGCATGTAAACGGAAGAGTGAACTGTCCGATGAAGTCGTTCCTGGAAGCCTTATCGTAGTCCTCTACCACAAAGCGAACCAGGGCCAGCTCAGGGGTGTGGATGACAAAATTCAAAGTTTCATTCCACACTGGGTTAAAACCTGCAGGTAGAGGGCAGTAGAGGAGTGAGTATTTCAAGTTGCAGGAGAGAAACATACTAACTAACATTAATACTAAACTAACATTATGTTACTGAGCCCCAGCTGGAGAAAATAATACCAAAAATAATTTCATTTACTACAAAAACTACAAGGTGGTCAACAAAAAATGACCTGTAGTATGCAAAATGCAGAGGTTGAAATTTACAGACGGAAATGCAAAAACATCCAGCTTCATTTCAGATTTGAAGCTGCGCAAAGAATGCTAAATCGAGGCTAATATTAACATAGTTAGCCTGCTGACAGGGCTGGGCAATCCCACATTTGTTTTCGATCCAATACAAATTAATTTAAGGCCAGAATCGCTGACATCAATACTTTTTATTCTTAAAAGCACCTTATGTATTTTCATGTAGAGGAGAGCAGTGTGCTATTATTTATAATGTGAATGCATCATCAATAGGCCAAATCTTCACAGTCCTTTCACAGTTACATTAAAATGTTATTATTATATTGAGCCATTTTAATATTTCAGCTTTGATTTCTTTTTTTCAATTCCATCAAAATTAAGGAATCTGATTAATTTAGATAATGTGTTTCAATGGAGTGAATGTATTACTTGATCTCTGAATATATATTTAACTGATCTATCAAAATAAGAGCTATTGATGGGCATTTATAGTTTGAAAATGTAACTTTGCTTAAGATTAATGCTTGAGATCCTATATGACTCAAATATTAATTTAACTACTACATATAGAGATAATCATGCCTCTCTGTGTTGTGGTTCTGGATGCTGGGACATTCCCTCCTCCTCCTTCTTTCCTCTTTTCTGTTGCTGCCCCAGGTTCTCTCTCTCGTGATGAGAATTATCCTCAATATACTGTCTCAAAAGAGACAGTATCCAGACCCAGCGTTACAGTGTTTTGTTGCGTTTGAACAAATTTGTAGTGAACAGCCTTCCAAACCACACATTTTCATTCACCGCTGTGAAATATTTCCAAACCAAGGTCCCTTTTTTGTTCACCTATCTCTACGTGTTGGATCATGACTAGGTCACCTCTCTGCTGAAAACACTCACCATTGTTGTTAATGTGACTCGTCTCTTCCTTGCTCTGATCACGTGGTGCTCCAAAGATCTCCACCCTGACCAGGGGGTCTACAATAGAGCCCTCCTTCTGATTCACCTTTGGTAGCTGCTGCCCACTGATCACCTGAGAAACACAAATATATTTCCATATTAGATACTGAAAATGCTGTGCTGTTCTTGCACAGAAGGGCACATGATTTGTCTTACTGGGTTTCAGTGTTTTTCTGATGTTATGTGCTAACTTACTGCAACACCTTGCCTCACATTTACACAGTTACACACACTGACAGAAGTAGCTACGCATTGCCACCATAAAGCAAATAGACTTTCATGTAGTTCTGAACCTGTATGGATAAGCGCAGTGGTTTGTAGCCTTGCCGCTCCTCTGGTTTCTCTGGACAGAACTGAGTGCTGCCGTCTCTCATGAAGTCAGGCTTGAGGACGTAGCCACAGCAGCCGTTCTGTCTGAACAGCCCATCATTCAGATCCATTTCCAGGCCAGCTGTCTGGAAGTTCAAAGCCACTTTGGGAAAGAGGAAGAAAGGAAATAATGAAATTAAGTGTGGCTGATTGAATCACATGATTTCTCAGACTGTGAAGTCCAGCAGAAGACTCTTTCATCCACAAAAGACATCTGTATTACAGGAAGCATCCTGTCAAATTCCTCCCGCTGAGGAGGTGATATTCTGTATTTGACTCTGACCTGACCTAACATCCCTGGAGAGGGGGGCAGGGGTGGCAGTGAGTGACTGTGTGTCTGATGTGGTAGTCTGCAGCACGGGGGCCCCCCCCCAGGGGACAGTCCTCGCCCCCTTCCTCTTCACACTGTACACGTCAGACTTCAGACACAATTCGGACAGCTGCCACCTCCAGAAGTTCTCTGATGACACTGCCATCGTAGGATGTGTGTCTGGAGGGAATGAACTGGAGTACAGGAGTGTCATCACTGACTTTGTCAAATGGTGTGGGGTCAACCACCTCCACATCAACACCAGCAAGACAAAGGAGTTAGTGGTGGATTTTCGCAGGAACGCGCCCCAGACTACCCCAGTGAACATCCAGGGTTTGGACATTGAGATTGTGGGAGAGTGGTCCACTAACACCAACGCCCTGTACAAGAAAGGCCAAAGTCGTCTTCACCTGTTGAGGAGACTGAGGTCCTTTGGTGTGTGCAGGACACTGCTGAGAACTTTCTATGACACTGTGGTAGCATCTGCCATCCTGTATACAGTGGTCTGCTGGGGCTGTGGAAGAACAGAGAGGGACAGGAAAAGACTGAACAAGCTGGTCAGGAGGGCCAGCTCTGTCCTGGACTGTCCCCTGGAGACCATCGAGGAGGTGGGTGAAAGGAGGATGTTAACAAAACTGACTTCTATCATGGGCAACACCTCTCACCCCCTGCATGAGACTGTAAGAGCCTTGAGCAGCTCGTTCAGTAGCAGACTGCTGCACCCACAGTGCAAGAGGGAGCGCTACCGCAGGTCCTTCATCCCATCAGCTGTCAGACTTTTCAACACCAACAACAGCGTGACTTAATGTAGCACTGTTAGGTCTGCTACATATTCCTTGTGCAATATTGTATGTTCACTTTGTTAAATCTCTCACTTGTTAAATCTCTTGCTGCTAACACTAATATCTAGTGCAATCTATCATACCCTTTGTGCAATCTGCCTCTTCAAGGCAACAAGTTTACAGTGGAAGGTGTATATATTGTAAATAGTCTGTGTGTACAGTCCTGTACTTATTACTTTAAATTTTATATTTCTTAGATTTTATATTTTTAAACTGATATGTACATACATATCTTTCTTCTTTTTATCTTAATATTTTTAAGTACTTATTGTCACTTTCTATCTGTACTGCTGAGCTGCTGTGACAAGTGAATTTCCCCAGTGTGGGATCAATAAAGTTCATCTTATCTTATCGTATCTTATCTTATCAGAACACTCTGGTATTATAACAGGAGACATCTGTGATTTTAGAGGAAAAGTTTGCTTTAAC
Source organism: Lutjanus erythropterus (assembly GCF_056507025.1). Taxonomy (NCBI): domain Eukaryota; kingdom Metazoa; phylum Chordata; class Actinopteri; order Lutjaniformes; family Lutjanidae; genus Lutjanus; species Lutjanus erythropterus. The sequence goes on along the minus strand of NC_139324.1, from coordinate 1,023,404 downwards.
CAGCAGAGGGGCAACCTTCCGCTCACCTATCTGACAACCCACATTCCACATTTCCTGGGGATTATAGTTGGAAGAATCTGTCCTCAGGCCACTGGGGTAGATCCTGCTCAGCTGCCGAGTGTTGTGCTGCACAAAGTCTGTCCCTGAAGAGAAGAAAGACAACATCCTATAGCATTAACACAGACAAATCCACCTGTTTCTCTATCTATGACTCAGTTATAAATAATAGAAAAAATACACTGTGTTGATACATGTATATTAGTTATGCAACAGGCATATTATTTTATCTTGATTCCAAAATACACCTCATGTTCTCTCATGCTCATGGTACCTGCTTCCTTAGCGAGCTTCTTTGCCTTGGATTCAGAGAATGAGGACATTTCATAACATTTGGCGTGTAACTGAGCATGCGCAAAGCCATGGAAGTGCACGCTCTTGCAGTAAACCACCAAGTCTGACAGCTCTCTGGACACTTTGGATTTGGACTTCTGCAAAAAGGGAGAATAAAATGCAAAATGAATGAAAATAAATTGTATTACCAGCACCTCAACATTAAGAACAGCTAGAGTGGATAGTAGCCATACAGTTTGAAAGTAACCCCGTAAATTAGAGGCCAGTCAATAAATAATAATTACCGGGTAATTTGCTGTCCACACAAATAATGTGCAAATATTTAGTGAGGGAAAACGTCAGAACTGAGAATATGATATGATAATTTGATCACAGCTAAAAAATTGTAATCAGTTAGTTAAAATTAATTAAAAGTTGGAAATTGTTCTGGAAAAATACCTAAATAAACTAGTAATTACCTCATAATTTGTCATAATATAATATAATATAAATTATTCTTAAAGTTGCAATATTTAAAAATTGCCTGCCAAATTCATACAAATAGGGGGCTGCATATCACCACACACTAACGCTAACTGTAGCTACCGATAGCTAGCTAGCAATGGCGCAACATATCCGGTCTGAGCAGGCTCTCAACAAGCAAAGCTGGACTGTGACCAAAGACAGCCCGTGAGACCGATCAGGCAGTTTCACAACAGGGGACACAGTACAGAGATGACTAACAGCAGCTACCATCAGGACTCTGACTGCAGGGACGACAAAGACACAGTGGGATCAGGAGGCAGCAAGAAGCCACATGGTTTTGGTGAGTTTTATTTTGTTTCTGTTGAGTCTGAATTAAGTGTGTTTTACAATGAGTTAACAAGCAAGTAAGCTAGCTAGTTCAGTAAAAGAACTATTTTTATATTTTTCTGTTTAATAAGGGAAATCAGTGTAAAAATATTTCCTCTCTTGATATTTTCTGAGCTTATTTTGTTTATTTAATAGACTAAATAAGCTAAGCAAGAGCATTGAATGTAGCAAACTCACCGCTCACTAAAGTCACTAAGAGTCACTAAAAACTGATATGAGAAAGGTCAAAACTGCCAGTGAAAAATATGACCAACAAATAACAGAACTGCAACTTAAGCTTAATGAGACTGAGAGATACGGACGGAGATGGAACCTCAGACTCCATGGTGTCCCTGAAGGTAACCCTGAAGATATCAAGGCCAAGGTTATCAACATCTACTGTACTATGGTACCTGGCTCTCAGCAAAAAATTACAGATAACATTGATATTGTCCACCGCCTAGGAAGAAACCAAGGGTCAACAAAGAGGCCTAGGACAACCCTTATCCGCTTCACAAATAGATCTGCAAGAGACCTTCTGTGAAGGATGGCCAAAAAAAGTGAATACCTTAAAAACAATAAGCTGAGATTTGCTCAAGATTTAACTGCTGCTGACAAAGCAATATGAAACAAGCTGTGGCCAATGATTGAAGCTGCAAAGAAAGAAGGGAAGAAGGCACACTTTGCAGGTACCCGTGTCATCATTGATGGAAAGGAGGTACGCCCAGAGCAGCTTGATCGCTCCCAAATGGACACATCATGATGAGCTTTTAGGTGTGGGCTTCCCACACCTAAAATTTCCTATGACTTCCTCCAAGATGACAAGTTACAGTTTACTGAAGTCATGACCTTCGAGCACAAGATGACGTGATACATTCTCTCTCTTTTTTCCTGAATCTTAATTTTTCGGCTTTTTTTTTTTTCTTTGCGTGGACTCATGACCCTTTATTGTACTCCACACTTAAAACTGTTCATATGCTCCAAGAGGACTACTGAGGCCTACTGAAGATCTAACATTGAACTTAAGTCACTAAAGCCACTGGTATCGTCTACCTCATGAGGAGATTGTTTAACACTAGATTATAAAGTTTTGTTGTTCTCTATTGTTAAGGGATAGAAATTGTTCTCTACATTTTTCTAGTACTCGAGATTTTCTACTTTTTATAGTACTTGTCCATAGTACTTCTTTGTTACATTGTCTTTTTCTGTTTTTTTTCTTAACACCAGGGGGTTGAGACAGAATATCAAACGAAAAGCCTTATTTCTATTTGCAAAGCAGCAAAAAACTGACTTTTCTTTTTTCCAAGAGACACATTCAGTTAAGAACGATACACAGTTATGGAAAGCGCAGTGGGGCAATGATATTTGGTTATCGCATGGCTCAGAAAGAGCAGCAGGTGCTGCTATCTTGAAGAATTCCTTTGATGGAGGCATTTTACACTCTGGAGGTGATCCTAATGGCCATTTCCTTATTTTGATTATTAATATCAATGATACTGTAATCTTACTAGTTAACCTGTATGGGTATAACTTAAAATGTGAAAATGATTTATTACTTGATGTTTTGGAATCTCGTTTTTCACACTGGCTCTCTAAATATCCAAATGCAATGATAGTGATGGGGGGGATTTCAGTATTGCTCTGGATGGTCTGGATATAACTTATATATGGAGGCAAAAAAATCCTGATGTGAGTTCATATACTTGGAGCAATAAAGCACCTACTAGTTTATCACGCATAGACTTTTGGTTGGTTTCCACTTGTTTTGATAGCAACCTTATCAATGTCAATATCCTCACTACTCCTTTAACAGACCACAAAGCAATTTCAATACAAATCTCTCTAAAGCCTAATATTCACCATAGAGGTTCATATTGGAAACTGAACAGCTCTATTCTTAAACACGATGCTGTATCCAAAACTGTCCATTCATTAATTGAACGCTTTTGGCATAAATCTTTACTAGAAAAAATTTTTGGAGTAATTGGGAACTCTTAAAGTTTGAATTATCAAAATTCTTGAGAGCATACGGAAGTTCGATCACTAGAGCTAAAAAAGTTGAAGAAGAAAATCTAATTTCAGAAATAACATCAATAACACAAAAAATACCTGGAAATTTAACTGAAAGTGAACATCAACACTTAACCAGTCTACAAATCAAACTTGATGATATTTATAGACTGAAAGCTGAGGGGGCCTTTGTGAGAAGCAGAAGAAGATGGCTGGAGGAAGGTGAACAGAATACTGCTTATTTTTTTCGACTTGAAAAATTTCATGCTAAAAATAACACAATACAAAAATTAAATATTGATGGGAACATTACAGATGACCCTCGAAAAATAGCTAAATATTGTTCAGATTTCTATACCAAATTATATGAATCAAAATATAGTGAAGAATCCACCTGTCAATTTTTAGGGTCTCTTACAGAAACTAAGCCAATCGACACTGATTTGAAAGAATTTTGTGACAAACCACTAACTACAGGAAGTTATATCTGCTATTGAACACCTCAAGCTTAATAAGTTTCCAGGCACTGATGGTATTACCTCTGAATTCTATAAAACAGTCTCTAAACAGCTTGCACCCTTCCTCCTCGGTCTTTTCTTAGAATGTATAGGCAATGAATCCCTTCCTCCTACCTTAACACAAGGCCTCATAACTCTAATACCAAAACCAAAGAAAGATTTACTCCTCATTGACAACTGGCGTCCAATTTGCTTACTTAATAATGATTATAAAATATCTGCATTGGTGTTTGCTAAAAGAATAAAAACTGTTTTGGACCACATAATTGATGAGACTCAATCCGGCTTCATGAGAAACAGACATATCTCCAACAATATTAGACTAGAACTTGATTAAATAGATTATTCCGATTTATGCTCTGATGAAAGTTTCATCCTTTTCTTAGATTTTTACAAGGCCTTCAACACAATTGAACATAAATTCATATTCCATGCCTTAGAGAAATTTGGTTTTGGTTCATATTTCAGCAGTGCTATCACAACAATGTATACAAATGGAAACTGCTCAATCAGATTGCATGCTGGTACTTCTCCTCGTTTCTTCCTTAAACGCGGGGTCAGGCAGGGATGCCCCATATCACCTTATCTCTTTTTGGTCTGCACTCAGCTACTCACTGACTTTATAAAGCTTAGTCCATTAAAAGGTATCTCAATAGCAGGCAATGAAGTTATCATCAGCCAACTGGCTGTCATTACTAAAGATAGAGAAACCAGATGCAGTCTGAATTTTGACTTGATTATTGACAAAACCAAGAAAAAATTGAACCAATGGCTGCAGAGAGATTTGTCATTGAAAGGCAGAATTTTGCTAACCAAAGCTGAGGGAATATCCCGTCTCACATATGCTGCTTTATCTCTCGATGTTAACAAAAAGGTCTTAAAAGATATTGACAAGATGTTATATAACTTCATATGGAGAAACAAAAACCACTATATTAAAAAATCAGTAATAATGAACTCATATGATAAAGGTGGCCTTAACTTTTTAGACTTACTCCTCCGAAAAATTAAAGCGGAGCTGCATGCACAGACAGACACATACTATGCCATTTTAGCTGACGAATATAAGGATCTCTCAAAGAAAGAACTTGTTGCTGTCTGCTTAAGGTATGTGTATAACGGTAACCTGAGAGAGAGAGCCGTCGGATTTGTCGCGACAGATGACATGACATCATCTGGCATCACACAAAAGATTTTGGAAGTACTGAAACCCCTGCAACTGGATCCTGCATTGTGTGTCGGTTTCAGTTTTGACGGAGCAGCAGTTATGTCCGCTGAGAAAGCTGGGGTGCAGCTTCCAAAGTGTCTCCTAGTGTGGCCACATTTTTTGATGTTTTGAATTCGCTACATCATTTCATGACCGGAGCCAACAGACATGCACGATTTCTACAAATCCAAGAAGAACTTCACCCCAACGCACCCCGTCTGGAACTTGTGCGCTCCACGGATATTAGATCGAGTTCAAAATCTGAGTCTGAGTCGAGTTTTAACATTGTATGATGTCATATTAGAAACACTGAGTGAGTTTTGCGGAGGGATCAGGTCAGACCAAAATAGATGCAGAGTCTCTCCTGCAACAACTACAAACCAAAAGATTCATTTTTCTTCTTGTTGCTTTTTCTAAACTGTTTGGTGCAAGTGATTTTGTGACAAAAAGCCTACAGTCCCCATCTGTGTCAGTGACTGACTGTATCCACATGATTGAGGGCCTCAAAGAAACTTTCGCTGCTTTCAGGAGTAACTTAGATGGGGAATTCAAGAGAATAATCAGTCTAACTGATGACATCATGAAGAAAAACGATGTACAGAACGTACAGGCGTTCGCAACAGAAAGCTGCCTGCCAAGTTTGCTGACTCGCATGTGGCCTTGACAGTGGGCAGGTCTGCACCCATCAGGAGTGATTCTGATTTGAAGTCCTTGTGGATTATGATCCTTGACAGACAGCTGATCGAACTGAACAACGGCTTTCAGAATGACTCTTATGGAATAATGAAAGCTTCTGCATCCCTGCTGCCTACATCAGATGTGTTTTGCCAGCTGGACTTACTGCATGCACCGAGCAGGCATTATGGACTTGCTTTGGAGGACTGTGAAGTGAATGTATTTAGTAAACTGATCAAAAGGAAAGTGGATGGGGGACATCCATCATTGAAGTCCTAGACTCTTGTGACAGAGACGTTTTCCCCAAGATGAACAGTTTGCTGTTACAAGTTGCTCTGTGGAGCGCCTTTTTTCAGTGGTGAACAAGATTAAAACCAGCAGCAGGGCTACAATGCTCACTGAGAGACTTAAAGCATCTCATTGCTCATGTTCGAAAAAGAGCTTGCAGACAAACTAGTAAACAGACAAAAGTAAATAATATGTACATGTGATAGTGTGAGTAAGAAATAAATAGGATAAGATAAACAGGTTTACTCATAAATATTACAGGAAATACATTTGAAAATTGTTAACAACTCATTTAAATCACGTTAAAAACGTGTTTAAAGGTTGAAAAGTTATTATGATGTATTTCAGAAGTTGAGAATGTGTTTGATTATACAAGTTAATGCCAGCCAGTAATTTTGAATGTGTTAGTGTGAATTTATTAGTTTTGCCTGCAGGCCTGTAGGGGGAGCCCTTGCCGCCCTGCTTTAGGCAAATTGTGAAACTGGCAACGTTTTCCCCCTTCAGAGGGGCATTACATGCACACAGTAAAAAAAGAAGTTCTATTTGTTGAGAATAAATTTGGCACACCCAGTGTTTGCTGGTGCACACCCAGTGTCTTTTTTCTGGCTATGCCACTGGTCCAAACCCGAAGAAACTGTGCGGAGACAACAAGGAGAAGGTCACGGTCTCCAACTCCGACATCCTCCAGGCCATATGTGAGTTAAAGCAAAGTTTTTCCATTTTTGAGCGGCAAATGAAACAAAACACTGATGACATTAAAGAGGTAAAAGAAGTGATGAAAGGGCTTAGCTTTCAAGCTAAAATAAATGGAGGACAAAGTGACAACGCTGGATAAAAGAATGGTCGAGCTGAAAGAAAAAACTGAAGAAGAGGAAAGATACAGCAGAAGATGGAATCTGCATCTTATCAACCTCCCAGAAAAAGAAAACGAAGATGTGAGGCAAGAAGTTCTCAAAAATATTGAGCCAGATTGCACCGGAGGAGAAGAGTAAGTTAGGATTCCTGGTTGACACGGTACACAGAGTGGGTCGCCCTCGGGATGACAACAAACCGCGTCCAGTCATCATGCAGTTCAACATGCAAACCTTCAGGATGAAGATCTGGAGAGAATCACGCAACGCTGACATCCTGAAGAAGATGAACCTCCGCATCGCCAAGGACCTGACCCACTCCAAGAAAGACTGCAGGAACAAACTGTGGCCTTTGGTCGAGCAGGCACGTAAGGATGGAAAGAAAACCAGATGGCAAGGACCGACCGTCTTCATTGATGGGGTAAAATTCACGGCGTGAGAAGTCAGATTTGATGACTATGATCAGGCTAATGTTATGGCCTCATAACAGTTCAGAGTGTTCAGAGTATTTCTAACTTTTTCAAAGTAGAGAGTTCTTAATAAGCTCCTTTCTTGGTGTTTTCTTGTTAATTATTCTTGTTAGTCGGCATCCAGTTTTTTTTCTTTTTTTTTTATCATTTATTTTATGGCAACCAATAATTTAACTAACCTCAAAATACTTTCTCTTAATGTCAAAGGTATACGCAATATTACCAAAAGAAAGGCAATTTTTCTATTCTGTAGAAGGTCTAATGCAGATTTATTTTTTTTTACAAGAGACACTCATGTGATGAGGATCACAAATTCTGGAAAAGTCAATGGGGAAACAATATTTTCTTAAGTCATGCTTCTAACAACTCAGCAGGAGTTGCTATTCTGTTTAATAAATTTAAAGGAGATGTTATAGAATCTCACTTATCTGAAGAAAGTAGATGGATTATTTTGGTGCTTAGAGTAAACAATGTGATCCTGGTGGTGAATAACATTTATGGTCACAATAACAATGTTCTGGCAAAAACTATGACTGTCCAATTGACAGCAAAAATTATGAAACTCAAAGAGAAATATAAAGAAGCTCATTTAATTATTGGCGGGGACCTAAATGATGCAGCTGATGATCTAATGGACAGGTTGCCAGCAAGGATGCCTTCCAGTTCAAGATTTAAAGTGATATCATATTTAGGTGAGCAACTTAATGTTATAGACGCCTGGCGATATATTAACCCTTACCAAAAAGAATATACGTGGAGTAATGCTAGTGGTTCTTTACAATCTCGAATAGACATATGGCTAGTTTCTTCTTAAACTATGCAATATGTCTCTGAAACTTCTCATAGTTAGGCCCCGTTTTCAAATCATAAAATGATAGTAATTTCTTCTGCTAATCCTCTAGAACAAAAAACTACATTACGTGGTTGCTGGAAATTAAATTGTAATTTATTGAAAGATGCGGCTTTCTGTAACTCAGTCAAAACAATTGCTGGGAATATTTTTAAGGCAAATCACCTCAGTAATATACAAAAATGGGAATTCTTTAAATTTAAAATCAGAGAATCAGCTATTAGACACAGTAAAGTAATGAAAAAACGTAGTAATCTCAAAAAATCTGAAATTATGAAAGAACTAAATATCCTAGTAAACAAAAGCTCCCTTACTCTAGAGGAAAAAATCAAACTGAAAAAACTGAAAGACGATTTAGATCAATTGTATATTAATATGACCAAGGGAGCCTTTATACGCTCCAGAGCTAAATGGTTAGAGGAGAGTGAGAAGAATACAAGCTATTTCTTTGCCTTAGACAAAAGGAATTACAAGAGAAATAATATCACATCTCTAAAAATAGATAACTCTGTAGCCTCCAATCCAACTGATTTAGCAAACCACCTCTGATCTATACAGCTCTAATTATAACCCAATAAAAGGTGACGAATTTATTAACAATATTAGAGAATTTACTCCTCAAATATCAGACAATTTCAAAATGGATTGTGATAAACCAATCTCTAAAACTGAAATTCTTGAAACTGTTAACAAAATGAAAAAGGGTAAACCTCCAGGAATGGATGGTCTCCCTGTCGAATTTTACCAGTGCTTCTGGGATATAATTGAAAGCCCTCTTTTTGAAATGATGAAAGAATGTACAAATAATGAAGAAATGACTACAACCATGAAACAAGAAATAATAACACTGCTTCCCAAGCCAGACAAAGACCACCTTTTATTGGATAATTGGAGACCAATCACTTTACTCAATGTTGATTACAAAACACTCTCACTAATTTTCGCCAGGCGTTTAAGAAAAGGGTTAAGTGAAATCATAAACGAAACTCAAACTGGTTTAATGACTAATCGTCATATAAGTTGCAACATTAGGTTTATACTTGATTTGATAGATTACTCTAAATATATTGATTCAGATGCTTTAATTTTATTCTTAGACTTCTACAAGGCATTCGATAGTGTAGAGCATCAATTTTTATTTAATTCACTTAAAACTTTTGGTTTTGGTGAAAGATTTGTCTCTTATATCAGAATGCTTTGTAAAGATATTAGTAGTTGTGTCATGCTATTCCCAAATACTACCAAAAGATTTTCAGTTTGTAGGTCAGTTCGTCAAGGCTGTCCATGCTCTCCATTCCTCTTCCTTATAGTTGTTGAATTGCTTTCAATACAAATTCGGCAAAGCAATCTCTTTCAAGGTTTAAAGATATTTGAGAGAAAGATTAGGATAACTCAACTAGCAGATGATACAGTCCTATTTTTGGAAAATAAACAACAAATAGAAAGTACTCCAAATAATAGACACGTTCTCTATTGCTTCAGGTTTAAAACTTAATCTAACGAAATGTGAAATATATATTTATATTTCTAAAAATCTTACTGAATGTCAAACAAAGAACTTTAAACCCAAAATACAAAAAACTATAAGTATATTCAATATGTTGCTTCAAAGAGATTTGTCTCTATTAGGAAGAGTTCTTCTGAGTAAAGCAGATGGAATCTCTAGATTTGTATATCCTACTCTCTCTCTTTTTGTTCAACCTTCCCTTTGTAAAGAAATAAATAACACTCTAATTAGCTTTGTCTGGAAAAACAAATGCCATCAGCTAAAAAAAGAGATCTTAGCAGCCCCAAGAGGTGATGGTGGCTTGGAGTTATTAGATTATATGGATATGAACTATACCTTTAAAACAAAATGGATAAAAGAATATTTGAAAAAGCCAGAATCCCTTTGGTATTTTATACCACAAAATATTTTTGGGAAAATTTGAGGGTTACCTTTTCTCTTAAACTGTGAGTATTTTGTTTCAAAACTACCACTAAAATTATCTAGATTTCACCAACAAGCTCTTTCAGCAGCCAAACTGTGGTTTGTTCACAACTTCTCTCTGCATAAAACTATTATATGGAACAATGAGCTCATAACTAGAAAAAATAAATCACTATATCTAAAACATTGGATTGACAAGGATATAATTTACCTTAAGGACTTACAAAATGATGAAGGTGAAATCTTCAGTTATGAAGAATTTCTTAGATCCAAAATCTTCCCTGTTACTTATAAAGAATACCAAATGGTAATAAATGCTATTCCTAGTGGAGTTCTACAATTGATAAAAGGTCATTGTGAAAGACAAGAGACAAGGAATGTTGACTTAACCTTCTTTATTGATGGGGTAAATGTTATGAGTCGCCATTGTAATAATAAACACTTAAGAAATCACTTTTTCAGGAAGAGGGAAATCAAACCAAGAGGAAAATTTATATGGTACTCCTCTTTCTCTGATATTAACTGGAAAACAACATGGCTCCTTCCATATAGATTTGCTATCTCCAATAAAATCAAAGAACTTCAATTCAAAATCATTCATAACATATACCCCACTAACAGGTTTCTGTCAAGATTTGTCAATATTGATGTCAATTGTGTATTCTGTAATGCGGAAGTGGAAACAATTAGTCACCTTTTTCTTTATTGTAATTTTTCCCAGATTTTTTGGGAAAAAAATTAATACTACATCTCCTCACACTCCAACATACTAATTGTTTTGAAAGCTAAAGATATATTTCTATACTATAATAATAAAAAGAAGGCAATTCTACATTTAATTAATTTGATTATTCTTATTGCTAAATTTCACATACATAAAACCAAATTCTCCAAAGGTCGACCTTTCTTTCCTGTTTTTGAAATTGAATTTCAAAATTATTTTGAATGTATTAAAAGAATCGATAATAAGAAATGTATACATACTGTTAACATAATTCAGAACATTTTTGAAGAAATGTAATATGTCTTGCCTGTTTCTTTCTCTTTATTTACTTTCTTCTTTCTACTATGTTTAACTATATGGACATTGCACCTTATTTACATTAATTATATATATTTATTTATTTATTACTTGAGATGCCAGACTCTGTGTTATTCATGGTTATTCTGATTGTATTTAAATCCTTTATTGTGACTGTTTTTGATAACCTTCAATAAAGTTTATTTAAAAAAAAAAAAAAAAGAAGAGCAGGAGACACTCCCTGTGCTGCGTGTCTGTGCCGCCCACTGAAAACCTCCGAGGCCACCTCCCGGTCACCATGTTTTTTGGGGGTTTTTTTGTTTGTTTTTTAAAGTGCTGTTTGGTGCTTTCTAAGTTTTTTTTTTTTTTTTGCTTTATTTATAGTTGGCAAAATTACAATACCAAACATCATAAAAACAGTTCAATACAAAATTCAATATTTGAAATCAAGGTAATAAAATAAAACAGGGATGAACAATAACAAACAGAGACATAAAATAACTCAATAATCAAAATAAATTATGCAATGCAAAAATTTACAAGGGTTTTCTTTAAAAAAAAAAAAAAAAAAAAAAGAATTTTAAACAGTCATATCAGTGGCAAAATTCTTTAAGTTATCATATAACTTTTGTTCCTTCAAACCAGTTAATGTTTTAAGAGATGTTAAATACAATTTAAATTTGCTTATGAAAACAACAAATCTAGGGGATGATCTCATAACTTTATTCTTATGGATGAAAAATTTGGCAAGACATAAAATTACATTGCAACAGAGTTCATCGTTTTTATCTAGTAGTCATTCCAAAAGTAACATTATCTAGAGAAATACATTGTGGAAATGCTGTAATTTTTTGTTTAATCCATTTGTGAATATTACCCCAGAATGTTTGTGTTATGTTACATGAGAAAAATATATGGTCCGTCGTTTCGGTATCATTTTCACAAAAGGTGCACAGGTTGTCTTCTATATTAAATCGCCGTCTGAGTAGATCCTTTGAGGGGTAGATGTCATTCATAATTTTAAAGTGAGTTTCTTTTGTTTTGGGAGGTATTCGGAATTTTAGAAACATTGTTCGTAATTTGTTGGTTGATTTTTGATCAAATTTATGTAATATATCATTTCTGTTTTGTCTGCCAGGGAATAAATTTTCCGTGAGGCAACTTCTTATGAAATGATTATTGCATTTCTTATCCATGATTAGCATTCCCTTTATTGCTAATGACCCTAGTTGTGGTGTTATCGGTTGGTGGACCAATATATTTTTTGTTAAAAATACAAATTCCTTAGGAAGTGCTTTATGGAGTTTAGTAAAGTCTGATTTAGAGGGATAGAAATTATGTGTAAGGCAAAATTGTTGATAGTCCAAAAGATTACCATCGATATCCATTAAGTCAACAACAGACCATATATTTCTCTTATTCCAATCCTGATAGTATAGTGATTTATTTCAGTGTAGAATGTATCTATTGTTCCATAGCATGGTAGTGTGGGGTGAAAAATTATGTACAAATAACATTTTCCAATATAAGAGTATTTGTTTGTGGAACTCTGATAATGAGATGGGTAATTTATCTATATTGAAGTCTGCTATGAGAAGACATTTCAAACCACCGATTTTATTTAATAGAGTATTGGGAACACAGTACCAAAATGAATTGCTATTTCTGATCCAAGATTTTAACCAATTTATTTTCAAAGTTCCATTGAGACAGTTAAAGTCAATAACTTTTAACCCACCGTCTTTGAATTCTTTCACCATATTACTTTTTTTCATATAGTGTGGCCTGTTTCTCCATATAAAATTTAAGTTTATTTGGTTAATGGATTTGATAAATTTACTTGGAATAGCATTTGAGTAGGCTGGGTAAATGCATCTTGATAGGCATTCCATCTTAGTTAAAAAGATTCGGCCTAGTATTGCGAGGTCTCTCTGGAGCCATGAATTTAATTTGGCTTTACTCTCTTTTAATTTTTTTTTCTATATTCAAGAGTTGGTTTTCTTTTTGGTCCTTTGTGATATAGACTCCAAGATACTTAATTTCTGATTTAATGGGGATATTATAGATTTCTTTTTGAGATGTCTCATGGATTGAGAATAATTCACATTTAAGTTTAGATTTAGACCTGAAGCTTTGGAGAATATTTTGATTTTTTCAATTGCTATTGGAATTTGGTCTTTATCTTGCAAAAACAATGTTGTGTCATCAGCTAGTTGGCTGATGACAACCTTGGTGCCTAAGACGTTAAGTTTTTTAATATCATTACAATTTCTTATGTAAATCGATAACATTTCTGTTACTAATATGAATAAATATGGTGAAATGGGACAACCTTGTAGAATCCCTACATTAATATTAAAACTGGGGGTGGTTCCACTGGGTAGGATGATACTGCTATTGACATTTTGATATAATCCACCAACTAAATTCCTGAATTTGGCACCAAACCCTAAGTGTTCAAGCACTCGGAATATAAATTTGTGCTCTACAGAGTCAAATGCTTTGTAGAAATCTAAAAAGAGGAGAAATCCATCTTGTTCAATATGATTTCTATATTCAATAATGTCCATAACCAACCTTATGTTATTGTGAATTGATCTGCCTTTTAAGAACCCAGATTGTGTTTCTGCTATAAGATCTGAGATTCCAAGCTGAAGACGGGTGGTAAAGATGTAGGTAAGTAGTTTATAGTCGGAGTTTCTGAGAGTAATCGGCCTTCTGTTTTCAATGAGTCTGGGATCTTTGCCAGGCTTAGGAATGGAAATGATAAGTCCATGCCTCATTGTAGGTGGAAGTGTGCAAGTTTTGAATATTTCTTGGAAGACTTGAAGTAACATTTTCTTAATATCTTCCCAGAAATGCCTATAGAAGTCTCCTGTGAGGCCATCTGATCCAGGTGCCTTGTTAAGACAGAGGCGACCAATTACTTTGTCCAGTTCAGTCATTGTTATTTGGCCGTCACATATTTGTCTAAAATTTTCCTCAACCTTGGGAGTATATTTTCTTATATCATTCAAAAAGGCATGACAGTCCTCATTAAAGAATTTAGAGCTGTATAGCTGCTTATAGAATTTAAGCATTTCTGAGGAAATTAGTTGGGGATCAGTAATTTCTACGTCATTTATTATCAAGGATTTGATGTCATTTTTCCCTTGTCTTCTATTTTCTAGCCCACAGAAATAAGATGTGTTTTTTTCCCCTTCCTTTATCCACCTAGCACGGGATCTGACAAAGGCCCCTCGCACCGACTGTGACACAACTGCAGACATGGCAGCAGTAAGTTTTATCATCTTTATGCTGCTTTACTGTGTATTTAGCCACTCATCCTGCTGTTAGCATCGCGGCTAATATGTGTAGCATCTACTGTGTGCTCACACGCTGGAGTATAATATTGAGGTAAAGTCAAGATAATCTGAACGTTAAGCTTCATATGAAGCCAGTTAACAAACAGAATAGTAAGTTGGATGCTGGTGACTGTTTTTCATGTCAGTTTTTGTGTGACTTCATCCTGCTGGGTTTGTGTTGTCGGCTCTGTTGTTATGGATGTCTCCTCTCTCCTCTGCCTGGTGGTGCTGTGTAACTTAGATTAGCACCAAGCTGCTAAGTCTCTCTTTGTCTATATTTTTTTGATCCATGTGCTTATTTTTTTAGAGGTCCCATATTATGCCCCTTTCTGATAAGTTTCATGCAATAATTTACATTAAGGATAAGACATTAATAATAAGTCTTTAAAATGTCACCTATTCTTTAAAATGCTGTAATGATTACATAAAATATTTGTATTAAACATGAAGAATACACCAATAAAAGTAAAAAAATAAATAAATAGACAACATGACGGACCTCCACATGAGAGCACCTCCTCAATTAACAGGTCACTGTGAGGTCGGGCATAGAGAGGTGAATGCACAGTGCCTGTCAAACAGCTAAATTAACGTTAGCACTGGATTTAGTTTAGCTCACAAACTGTGATTTACAAATCCCATAGCCCAGTCTGACATGACGTTTCGCCATGCATTGCGTTGACTCGTCAGATCGTGGATGGACTGTAGAACACAGAAGTTATTAATGGACTCGCGAGATCATTGACGGGTCTGGGGTTACCGTCAAGACTCGATCATCAGCTTCTCCATCCTCTGTTAGTCTCGTTTCATTTTCATTCATGAATAAAAATAACAATGAATTGTAGTGAAGTGTCTTAATGATGGAAGTGGGACGGGGCGAAGATGCAATTTAAAATACGGTGTGAAGCATTTAGCCTTTTAAAATAGATAATTGTTAAGGGTTTCTACTGGAGTGCGCAGTCCTCTACTGCATATGGAGGATAAGCAGAACACACTCGGATCATCTTCAGCCTCTTGGCATATTTATTTTAACAATGAAGTGCAAAACTGGTATAAAATAGTTGTGGTGTCATCTCATCACCGAAGCTAAACAGAACTACAAGTGGCGCTCGCTGAGAGCGTGATGACGTCATGTCCTGTACGTACCGTAAACGTTAAACAATACAGCAGTGCAGTACATCAGACTACCATAATACAGGGAGTAGGGGCGCCATCAAATTACAACACTTAACACCCTCTTTGGTAACTTGCTTCCCCCAAACATATCCTCTTTAAGAAACCATGCAGTATCAAGTAGTTTTCAATATTCTAGTATCTGCAGGAAAATGCCTCCAAGAGTACCTGGTTGCAGACCTCCAACCTCCACGGTTGACAGGAAACATGGGACTTCCACAGCGGAAATTGTTCTTCTTGTCCTGTTTTTTTTACATGTCAAGGCGACATATGAGTTTTCACGGTTTGGTTCTTAAAATTTGCAATTTGCACACAAATAAAAAAAAGCATATATCCACAAAATATATTCATTATCTAAATCTCCATGGCTGACAGGAAACACGTGACCTCCACAGCAGAAGATGTTCTTGTCGTGTTTATGTGTTTTCAAGGTTTGGTTCTTAAAATTTGCAATTAGCACATGAATAAAAAAGGCATATATCCACATAATTTCTTTATTATTGTTAAGCATTGTAATTTGATGGCGCCCTTACTCCCTGTATTATGGTAGTCTGATGTACTGCACTGCTATATTGTATAACGTTTACGGTACGTACAGGACATGACGTTATCACACTCTCAGCGAGCACCACTTGTAGTTCTGTTTAGCTTCGGTGATGAGATGACACCACGACTATTTTATACCAGTTTTGCACTTCATTGTTAAAATAAATATGCCAAGAGGCTGAAGATGATCCGAGTGTGTTCTGCTTATCCTCCATAAGCAGTAGAGGACTGCACACTCCAATAGAAAACCTTAACAGAGTGTAAGCACTTTTTTAACTACTGGTTAAGTATTACTTTATTTATGCATTTTTACAGATCTAGTTCCAACTTTTTTACACACTAATTGGTTGTAATTTTATGTTAGCAGTGGACTAATTACCGGGTAATGATTATTTAATTTCTGGTCTGTAACTTACTTTTAAAAAGAAAATCTCAGAGTATCACATTGCTCAGTCAAAGCTTTTAAGCAGCTAAGAAATCTTGGTAAGCTGATTAGAATTCCCCTTCTCCGCCTCGTCAATTCTAATTAAATGATGAAAACCATAAACGCCTCCAGTTAACTGCCCAGCAGGGAAATGCTGGTGCTGGACCAGGGGGTTCACAATAGAAGTGTTAAAACTAACACCCTTAAGTGCCGCTTTGAAATAATATGTCCTTGGTAACTTGTCCAGTTGAATATGAAATGCAGATTTGCAGATATTTTTAAACAGAAATGTTCACAGAGGTCTGTTTTTTTCCACAGCTGAGGAGAAGCACTGAATGCTGTTTTCTTTCTCACTCCATTATCTTACTTCTTTGAAATATCCATGTTTCCTGTCTTTTCTCTCTAACTCCCTTCTCATAGTATGGTCTCGCCTCACTGTCTCTCACGTCCCAACCCAGTTTCCTGTCTCTTCACAATCAGCTCCATTTACTCTTACTTTGATTCACTATCACTTTTGATGTCTCCTGTCTTTCTTCACTCCCACTGTAAGGAAAATATATATACTTACGGGACCAGTATGTAGAATTTAGTGTAATCTAGCATTGAGGTTGTAGATTGTACCCAACTGAATACCCCTCGCTCACCCTCCCCTTCCAAGCGTATAGAAGAACCTACAAAAACTCACAAAAAAAGTGTAGAGTCAGTTAAGGTCAACACGTTCTCACTCTCAACTTGTCAAATACATCTTAGATTTAGGATATAGTTATATTGTGATGTGGCGCAAGTTTGATCTTTTCCTGGCTTTAAAGGCTGCATTACCAGACTTACCAAACTGTTGTAGCTGTTCTATTATTTCTCTTTACCCAATTAATCATTGTATCCATAAGACTGATGATGTATTCATCAAAAATCTCTCTGTGTTAGTATTTTGCAAAATCACCAATTAACAACAATATCAATAAATAATAATAATAATAATGCATTTTATTTATAAGCACCTTTCTTGACACTCAAGGTCACCTTACATCATCAACATAAAAGCAGACACAATATTAAAGAGACAATAAAAATAAAACACAAAAATACAGTTTAAAATTAGACAATGCAATTATGATCAGAGGGAGTAAGCCAGTTTAAACAGATGGGTTTTGAGTTTGGATTTGAAATGTGGTAGTGAGTCTGTGTTACGGAGGTCAGGTGGGAGTGAGTTCCAGCTCTGCTCTGCTCCCCATGGTAACAAGACGGGCAGGGGGGACGATGAGATGGATGGAAGAAGAGGATCTGAGGGTGCGGGCAGGTGTAGCAATGTGGAGGAGGTCAGAGAGATATGTAGGGGCAAGGTTGTGGACAGCTTTGAAGGTAAGGAGGAGTATTTTATAGTTGATGCGATGTGTGATGGGGAGCCAATGTAGCTGTTGTAGAATAGGTGTGATGTGATGGATTAAAGAGGTGCGTGTAATGATACGGGCGGCCTTTATGAAGGGTTTTATGCGGATGGCCAAAGAGAAGAGAGTTGCAATAATCTAAACGGGAGGTGACCAAACTGTGAACAAGAACAGCAGTTGAGTGAGGAGTAAGAGAAGGACAAAGCCGGTTGATGTTACGAAGATGGAAGTAGGCAGACCGAGTGATGTTATTGACATGGGAGGCGAAAGAGAGGGTGCTGTCGAGGATGACACCCAGACTCTTAATCTGAGGGGAGGGAGAGATGGAGGAGTTATCGACGGGAATAGAGAAATTATGGAGTTTATTTAGCGTAGATTTTGTGCCTATTAAGAGTAGTTCTGTTTTATTGCAATTTAATTTAAGGAAGTTTGAGGTGAACCAGGATTTTATTTCAAGGAGGCAATTGGTGAGGGACGAGGGTGGGAGTGTGGAGGTTTGGCTGAAAGGTAGAGCTGGGTGTCATCTGCGTAGCAATGAAAGTGAATATGATGTTTGTGGAAAATGTGACCAAGGGGGAGAAGGTAAATAATGAACAGCAGGGGCCCCAGGACAGAGCCCTGGGGGACACCTGAGGTGACGGGGACTGGATGGGAGGTGAATGATTTTAACTGAATGAACTGAATGCGGCCTGAAAGGTATGAATGAAACCAGTTAAGAGGTGTGTTTGTGATGCCAAGAGAGGAAAGTCTGTCCAGAAGGATGGTGTGTGAAACTGTGTCGAAGGCTGCAGTCAGATCAAGCAGAAGGAGAATGGATAGTGAACCGGAGTCAGCAGCAAGGAGGAGGTCATTAGTGACTTTAAGGAGTGCTGTTTTAGTGCTATGGAAGGGACGGAAACCAGATTGGAATTGTTCATATAAATTATTGCAGGATAGATGGGTGTGGAGTTGAGCAGTAACTGTTTTTTCAAGAATTTTGGAAGTGAATGGAAGATTTGAGATTGGGCGGAAGTTACTGAGGTTATTGGGATCTGAACCAAGTTTCTTGAGTATTGGGGTTACAGCAGCTGTTTTGAGGGCAGAAGGAACAACACCAGTGGTAAGGGAAGAGTGTATGATGACTGTGATGAGAGGGGACAGAGAGGGGAGGGTGGCTTTTACAAGGACAGTGGGAAGAGGGTCTAATTGGCAGGTTGACGATTTGGATTTCTTAATGAATTTGGAGATTTCATTGACTGAAGGTAGGGTGAATACTGAGAGTGAATGGGTGGGGGCAAATGGAACTGGGGCAGGTGAAGTTGTTGGTGAATATGTTTGATTTTTGAAGAGAAAAATGATACCAAAGTATTGCAGAAATCAGAAGAGTACAGGTGAGGAGGAAGTTAATCCGGTGGTTTTGTAATATTTGTGAGTAGGGAGAAAAGGGCCTTGGAGTTACCCTCATTTGAACTGATTAAACCAGAGTAGTATATGGATTTGGCTGTAGAAATGCAGTCTTTGTAGTGGAGAATATGATTTGAATACCTGTCTTTGGGCACAGTGAGACCGGTTTTCCTGTAGAGTCTTTCAAGTTGACGTCCTTTTGCTTTTAACTGTCTGAGAGTGGGAGTGAACCAAGGTGTAGTATGAGTGAATGACACAGATCTGGTTTTGAGTGGAGCAAGATTATTTAAAAGGTTATGAAGGCTGTTGTTATAGTGTGAGAGCAATTCATCTGGGGTAGAAAACCTGTCAACACGGGGAAGTCTGTTGATACAAGAGGATAAATTGTCCAAATTGATGTCCTTAATTTTCTGGAAAGTGATATTGCGTGGAGGGTTGGATTTGGAGAATCATAAAAACATATGGTCTGAGAGAGGGAGGGAATCTGCTTTGCAGTCAGCAGGTGTAACACCTGAGCAGCAGATTAAGTCCAAGATATGTCCTTTAGCATGTGTGGGAAAATTGATATATTGCTGCAGTCCAAAACTGTCCAAACAGAATGTGAAGTCTTTGGTGAGAGTATTATTGACATTGTCCATATGCATGTTAAAATCCCCCAGAAGTATTATGTTTGGTGAGAGTGTGGAGAGGTACATCAGGAAGGCTGAAAAGTCGGTAATAAAATCCTTGTTAGGTTTCGGTGGGCGATACAAGGTGGCAACAATAGTGGGAATAGGTCCAGAGAGCTGACATACAGTGGCCTCAAATGAGTGACAGACAGGAGCATTCACAGGCGCTATCCTCCACTTCTTGCTGTAAATTATCGTGAGACCTCCCCCTCGACCAGAATCACGAGGTTGAGTGATGTAAACAAACCCCGGAGGAGAAGCATCATTAAGTGGAGTAAAGTAATTCGGCTGCTGCCATGTTTCAGTTAAGCATAAAAAGTCTAACTTATGGTCAGCAAGGAGATCCTGCACAAGATATCCCTTACTGGTGAGTGAACGGATGTTAAAAAGACCAAAGTTGACAGTAGTCCTGCTGTGGTTGACAGTTGTGCCAGCTCACCTAGCCAGGTGGGCCAGCACACTGTGATCAGCGCGACGACCGGTGTTCCTCAGTGGACGCCGAGCAATAGACCAGAAAGACTTGATGGAGTTGGATCCGTCCCACCGGAGGTTCCGGCAGGAGCCGCAGTGAATGTTTTTCCGACGGGGCAGGTGTAAAATGTCTGGGTGTAGAAGCAGAGCTGGTGGTGGTGGCACATGCAGGTGGAAGCGGAGCTTAAGAATCTCAGCGGCAGAGTACTGGAGCAGTGCTGTTGTTGGATGATGGACTAAGGACAGGACAGTCCAGGCCAGCACAAGCCACACACAACTAGCCCACATAGTTGCTGAGGCCGTGGCAGCAGCGGAGGCAGCAGGTAGGCTAATCTTAGTCCAAATACACACAGACACGGATGTCAGCTAACTTACGAGATAGGAGGACTGGGTTAACGAATGCTCATAGATAACAACTGCAGAGTCCACAGGCAATAAAATTATTAAAAAGTTTTAAGAAAGCTGGGGAGCAGTGGCAGCTAAAACGTGCCAGCGTTCACTCACCACAGCATGAGACATGTGGTTAACAGTATTAGGCCAATAATAATGTGATATTTGATTTTGTCCATAACACTACCTCAGCGTCAGGTTTGCATGTGCAGGGCTCTGTGGTCAGATTAGCAATAATACATATACAAGATCCAACATCAGATTACAGTCAGAGAAAGTAAAAGTATGTCCCACAAATTGCAGCGCGCCACAAGTGTGTATCACTCCATGTCTACCTCTGCATTTATCACTCTACTCCTCATCATCACAGTTTATTAATTTTGAGACTGGTTTGAGAGGTTTGTATTGATAGAAATGCAAAACCAGTCATCAGTGTAGATGAGTCCAGGCACCACCCCTCAACTAAACCATACAGAGTATTTCCAGCATGTATGAGCATGTGTGATGCAGACAATCTCCTCATGCGTGTTGCATGTGTGAAAGGGCGTCATAGCCAAACAGCGTCATAGTTTGAAGTATAGGGGCACTGACCAAGCTGCCATATTTGACACTGGGCGTAAGAACAGACTGATTTGACTCCATATTTGCCAAATTCTGCTAATAAATTCCCATAAATGTTTAAGAAGCAATAAAGGTGACATCAAGGGATCTCAGATCTTACCGAAAAGTTGTAAAGTATCAAGTTCATCTACCTTTGCGTTGTGGTTCACACACTCAGCAGGGGGCTCTTCTGTAGACATGTTCTCAGTGTCACCATTGGCCATCTCTTCATCATCGCTAACCTCATCTGTCATGGTTTCATCGACACAGGCTTCCAGACTGCCGATCTTCTTGGCTTTCAGCAAAATCTTCCCCTTCAGTTCCTGTAATGAACACCGGTACACAAAGGTAAGAGCAGTCTGTCCTCGTACTTTGTGTGATAATGGCCTCCACTGTAGTATTTGTCAGTAAATGCAAGTGCAAATAAGTAGATGTGAGAGTTTTATTTAATCTAGTCACATTAAGAAATCCATTAATGTTATTTGTGCAGAGTGAGCGTTGGACTACAGGATAGACCAGCATGAGGAATTGACACTGATGTCAGTTTCTGTTGTCCTCAGTACCGAAGGTGGTCGATCACCCTGCACTTTGCTGTCTTCTAACTAAATGCACCAGTGTACCACTATTTAATTGACAAAATCCTCAGTGGAATTCCACATTGCATTTATCTGCCATTACTTCAGGTTAGCATTGATTGTTCTAATTGCTCTAATGGAAACGAGTTTAGAAGTTATACTATTGCTTTTAGGATCAGAGGAAGATGGATGACATGCTGACACACAAACAGTATCTTTAAAATGCCTCTGAATTGTTAATGATACCTGAGTTTCCCCATATTATGCCGGGTATTATCTGAAAACATTTAACCTGAAAGAGGACAGCCATGCTAGCAGCTCTGTGTGGCCGTACTTAGACACAGTGGTGCTTTGAGCTAAATTCTCACAAAGACAGAGTGCTTATGTTTAGCCGGTATAATACTTACTATGTTTCCCTTAGCTTAGTGTGGCAGTAACATTAATAACTACAACAAAACAAAGTTCCGCTGTGCTAATGGGACTGCCAAAAGTTTGGTCGTAAACCAAAGTGTTGGACAAATTTAAATTATGACCTGATGATGACACTACATGGAAAGTCAGGGGATCACCAAAGTTACATGTCTACTAACTAACTTACTATCTAAAAGATAATTTACTCAGGCCTTTTGACCAGACCTATCATGCAATTTGATGGAGACATTTGTAGTCTTTTTTTCCAGGGAGTGATAGTGATCTTTAGGGTTGGGTACCATTGACATTTGAACTGATATGGTACTCATAACAGGACCCACAGGTACCATTTTTCAGTATGTTACTCTCCCTGTAAAAAGAAAAATGTAATTCCTGATTTATTATCTGTTGTAAAAAAATAAGTTCAAACCTCTTAATGTCAACATTGTTATTTATTCGCTCTTGTTTGTGTCTCGAAGCATGTCCTTCCTGTTATCTTGTTGTCATTACTACCACAGTGCTTGGATACTGTAATATTTCCCGGTTAATAGAATGCAATTAATAAATATGGGCCTCAAACTAAGGTTTTGGACATAATACATAGTTGCAGCATGCTAAATAGCATGTTGGGTTTAGTGTTGTTTACTAACGCTAGTAAAAATGCTAATCCAAAGTCAACCAAGACAGTGAGAAAGGCCCTGTTATCTCCAACAACTTATGACACAAGCTAATTAAACACCTTGTCAATGCCTTACTTTAAGTTTTGTTGTGCAAACTTAACAGTGTTGAGTTTACACTGTTAAGTCGCTGGCTGCAGGTATGCTAACGTTAGCCGTAGCTGCAGTGAGGGACAGCAGTGCACTCTTTAGCTTTGAGATACATTATATATTGTGTTTGTGTTCTTTCTCTCTATACTGTCTATTATTCTCATACCCAGATGTGTTCTCAGGTACTAAAATTTGGCACTGATTGATTTAACGTGAATTGGTACTCAGTAGTGATGTCATTTTGGTCAGCACCCATCTTGAAATTAGGTTTTATTCACATTCAGCATTGCAGCCACCATAGTCAATTTTTAGTCTAATAATTTTCATAATGGAAGAGGTTGCTGAATTTGTAGCATGTATAGGTTGAAAACCTCTATGAGGTGCGCATTTGACAAAAAATAACAAAACCCAAAGAGATTCAAACCTGTGGAGAGGGGAGCTGTTGAGGGATCAGCCCACCCAGTGGGGTGGTCAGCAGTGTATCACCCAAGATTTGACTAAGGTGCTGGGCCATGACTTTCTGCTGCTCCACACCGCAGTGATTCTCAAGGGACAGGATGACTGGGAAGTCTGACACCTATCAAACAGGAATGAGAAGACAGACACAATATTCCTAAAATGAACAAGTGGCTTTTAAAGGTTTTCTGTCTTATTTTATGTTGAAAGTCTATCAGCTCCAGCAAACTAAGTGGTAAAAGACATGACACGTGTTTTAACAGTATTGTGTCAAGTTTCCATTAAGCATAACTTTCCACAATCCTCCAAAACAGATTCTACATTATATATTCCTGAAGCTGACTAGGAAAGATTGACTGGAATAAAATAGAGACATGGAGACACATGAGAAGTTCCTGGTTGTTTTCTATGTAGGTCAGTCAGCACGGGTACATTTGATTCCAGGGGCAGGGAAGTTTACCAACTGCTCCATCTGGCCTTAACACTTTTCTGGGCACACAGACAGTCCTGGGAGTGGAATTAATAGCCGCTCTCAAAGGTTGCTTTGCTTAATACAAAAAACACACTTTTTTCCTGGTGCGTTTAGTGGTGATAGTCAACAAACTTTTTTCCATAAGACGAGACGATGATAAGGTGGCACCGACGATGACTTCTCCACTGTAACTTGGTCAGCAGTTTATAACTGTCAGTTGTCTGTCAAAATAATTAAGCCTATTATCCTAGAGACAAAAGTGACTGCCTGTCTCAATACCTGCCAGACTCAATTAACATTTTCTTATTATTATGATTTCTTACGACACAAACTCATTCTGCAAAGATTTTACATATTACATATTCCTTCTTTAAACACTAACTGTGACTATATCAATATCTATCAATACTATCTATACAATCTTAGGTGAAATAAGTTTGGCTGAAATAAAATTAGTTTCACTAAAATGTCAACAGTTTTCATTGTTAAAACTAGACTGAGATCCTAGGACCAGTATGCCCAGACTTTTAGACAACTAAACCTTTACAAAAAAGGAAAAAGAAATAGAACAAGGTTGACTAAATATCGTTAAAACTATCTGGAACTCAGCGATATCAATAGCGACATTTTTTTAGTAACAGTATCCCTGTATACGTTTTGAGTTTAACTTGAAAACCTTGCATGACTTGATACCACAAGGGGACCATGATAAAGTTTGTGTTTTGTGTAATTTGGGTGAACTGACCCTTTATTGGGAAATGGCGCTGCTAACCTTGAAGGCGTATTCTTTCAATGTTGAAATGACGTCTCTAAAAAGAATCTTGGAGGTCAAAGTGTGACCATGATACACAATGGGTTCCCCATCATTGCCGTCCCAGCAGTCCACCTCTACACAACGGCAGCCTCTCTTCAGAGCCCTACACACATACACACACACACACAAACACATAAATCAGAACCGTTTTTTCTGTCATTGTGGGCATTTTTAATGAGAGCAGCCAGGCATATCCGGGGAGTTTCTAGAGCTTAACTAAATGGTTTATTGTGGGGTCCAGCATTACGGTTGTCAAAGCTGTCAGAACCCACAACATGAGTGGGATTCTGGTGTATACAGACGCCACAAAAATAAAAACACAAGAACTTAAAATTTTATGAATCATGGGAAACCCTCTGTCTTTCATGCCTCATGATAAAAAATATTGTGATGTAAGATTTAATTGATTTTCAGCTTTTGATCAAACAGATAAAAGTGAACTTCTGATGATATTTATCTATGATAAGTAAACACATTTCACTTTCATACACTTCACCGTGATTGTCTAACCACTGGTTCAGTTAAATCAACTACAAAGAATAAACTGTGTTGCACGTGGGGTGTGCAGCAGCCCTCACTTGATGTACGCCTCCAGACTGCTGTGTCCCCGCAGCTGGTCCTCCAGGAGGTAGGTGTTGTGTGAGGAGGAGATGAAGTAGTGGCTGAGTGGTTGGCTCATGTCCTGGTGAAGTTCCCAGTGCTGAGGTTTAAATATGGAGCCCTCCTGTGAGCAGAGGTACATGTGGAATCCATTGAACGACATGGCACCTTGATTCTTGGCTGCACAGAGAGTATGATACAGATGGTGTTAGCACAAAGGCTTAATGCAGGATTATTTGGCTATCTATTCAGTCACATACCAAATTCTCCCTGAACTATAGCCAAGCAGGCCAGCTGCCATAATAGAAATTACTCAAATGAACAACATTATGTCATCGTTATGCACAGGAATGACACAGCCAAACAAAGCCACCGGACCATAGTCACCTGTGTGCATATGAGACAGTATAACGAAATGTTTATGGTGTATGCAAGCTGTTTTAAAGAACATTCACTGAGGCTTAACCCTAAGAGTGGTAGGCATAGCCAGCTATGGCCTATGTGGAAAGTATCTATAATACTGGATGACTATACGCCAGTATGTTTGGATGTGAGCTGAAATGTCAAAATAAGGAGGAGACTCTCCAGACTCTCCAAACAGAATATAAGGAGGTGTGATGAGTGTTTCTCTTCAGTCTGATCCCGGGGTAGACTCATGTTTGTTGGTGTCACCAGACTTTGTTCATCTCCAGTGAACTTCATTATTGTCATCATTACTGACTCAACAAGACCTTGAAGACACAGTTTTTGATAAAGTGTTGTGACATTGAACCCAGACAATTCTGGCCCATTTCAGGGTTTTATGTCACAACTTTGGATGGTCGGAAGTCGTGTGACCGTGATGTAGTTTGTTTATAGCATAGTTTTAGCTTTTTACTAACAGCAATTGCATTTATACATAGATACTGATAAAACTGGTGTTCATTTGTGAAGATTTATCATGCTGAACAAAATGTGTCAGTATCATAAAGTTTGGCTCGCCACAGAGCTTCTTTTCTTTCTTCCTTTTTTTTCCAAAGTCCAATGGAAAAATTACATTATCTTTTTGTTGAGGGAACCAGACCCTGACCTTGTTGGCCTACAAAAATATGTCATCGCTGCAGCACTCTGTAGCTCAACAAATTTTGGATGGATTGCTATGAAACTTCGTAGAGACATTATTGGTCCCCAGACAATTAATCCTAAAGATCCCTTGATTTTTCCTTTAGCGTCACATTGAAATAATTAGTCTTGAGCGAAATATCTTAGTAATATGTACAATACAATATAATAAAACAATTGGATGGATCATCAGATATTCAAATCCCCCACAAGGGTCACATTTGAATCACTCTGGTGAATTTAATTTGGTTTTAATTTAGTATAGTTTCATCATCAGGCCACTTGTTTTACACATCAGACAAAAACATAATGTTTTTCATTGTCACTGTGAGCGTGTTAGCATGCTGACATTAGCATTTAGCTCAAATTGCTGCGTTCAGGCTCACAGAGGTGCTTGTGTAGCTATCGACTCTTGTTCGTCTAAAAGCACAAATAGTCTTTAGGATATTACACTAACCGTGAACACTACTGCTCAGATTTTGGTGTGTTGACGCTTTTATCTCCAGCCTGTTTCAAAACTCACAAACAGTGGTGGGGATGCTGAAAGTATATCTCTGGATCTTATCAGTGACTTCACACTGAAAGAAGTTAAATGAAAGCATGGCGACTATAGGGAGAAATCTCTAATGAGTTTATTTGCGAAATAGCAATGGTTATGAAAGTAAAAAAACAAACAAACATTCCTTTCCTTTTATGGCCCAACATTGTTTGTAGTTTTGTCATGGTTGTGGGCTTTAGTTTACTTGATTCCTGTTTGCCTTCCCTGTTGTTTCCTGTGGGCCTCGCCTCCTGTTTTTGTCCTTTCCCCTCCTTTTTTGATTACTTATTGTTTTCACCTGCTCCTGTATCCTGTCATTAGCCAAACAGTATTCAGTGTCTGTCTTTATTTCACTCTTTGTCAGTTCATTTTTGTACATCAAGCGTCTCAGTGCTTTTTTGTGTACCTTTTGGAGTTTTGCATTTGTGTTTTGTACCCTCCCTGATTTTGTTGAATTAAACATTTCCTGCCTGCCCCACCTATGGATTGTTTTTGTCTGTTGCATGCTCATCAGGTTTTGATCTGATCCTATAAGCCCTTTTGTACACTGATGTATTGCTATTAAATCATTCCAACACTTAGTCTGCATTTGGGTTCAAATGCCTGTGACTTTACTTCACACAGTAGTAGCTGAACTACTTTTAAGCTACTGCAAAATGTTGTTCAACTCATAGTTTAATTGCACATATAGCTCCCTACTCCCCAACACTGTTGAGCAAGGTTTTTATATCATTATACATGTTCCATGGGACATTTTAATTTGCCATCTGGCCTATTGTTCTGTTTAATCAAATAGAATCAACAGTAACACCTCTCTGATTTACAGTAAATGCAGTGGATTGAGGGAGGTGAGAGGAAGGTGTAAATCATAAAAGGTAATAAAACAAAGAGCTACCACTCTCTGAGAGACTATTAGATATTTATCTACAATAAATGTTTAATATTAGAACAGTTTATACATGTACATGTACATTTTTACATCAGTCATGTGTGGCTGTGTTTTAGGGCAATTGTGAAACTGGGGGACTCCTCTCAAGGTCCAGCCTGTGAGACTGAGGTGGGACCGACTGATGAAGATGCACAGCTGGTGGTCACAGCCATCTTTACCTGATTCAGATGGTTCATAGTGGTCGATCAGCTCCGGGGCATGCTGGGAACTCTGCTCCCCCTCCTGCTGCTCCGTCCTCAGGAAGTTCTCCAGCTCCTCCAATATTAGCTTCTCTCCATCTCCGGAGTAGTCCTGGAACACCTTCCACACCTCATCCCTTTGAGTCAGCATCTTATAGAACTGGACAAACTGCTCGATCTCCAGAGCGCCACTCTCTGACTTGTCAGCCATCTGTGGAAATAAAGCATGAGCTTTATTTTTCTGTGTTGCACTGTTTCCCTTCACATGTTTTTGGTTTTACAACACGGTTCACAATCCTTAAAGCCAGTGTTACAGCTAGATGACCTAATCTTCTCCACCCTCCCATACAGTATCAGCTCACCGTGAAGAGGTGCAGAGCATGCTCCTCATTCATGTCTACGTTCATCATCTTCAGCAGTTTCCGCACCTCTTTGAAATTCATCTTCCCGTCTTTGTTTTTGTCTGCTTTGTGAAACCAGTCCCAAACCCATCTGAGATGATGCTGAGGGAAACGCCAGCTCAGAACTGTTGTGGAATAATGATTCAAATTCAAAGAGCATTTCCACTTAGGGACTTCAAAATTGTATGGAGGATCAAAATTGCTAAAATTAAAAATAAGTAAATGATTCAATACATAAATTAATATACCCTATATATTTCCTTACCCTATATAATTACCCATTTTAAATGAGTCTTTTTTTAATTTATGTTTTATGTTTCATTTATGTATTTGTAAATACACAAAGAAATGTAAAAAGCTAATAGAAATACATAAAAAATGTTAAAAGCAAATATAGAAATAAATAGAGGGAATAATACAGAAATTTAAAAAAATTAAAAGAAAGGAATTAATTCAGAAATTAATAACTAATTAATACAGTGGAAAATTAAAAGGAGAAAGTAAATAAAAATTAAAATATTTTATTTATTGAGTAATTTCTTTATTTATTCACTTAAAATTTGACAGTTTCAGTCCTCCATAAAACTGTCCTCATAATCAGCTGGATAATTCTATTAGAACAGTTAACGGCTAAACTAATCTCATGAGGAGAGCCAAATTTAATGACATCACTTCCTTCCTCAGCATACAGTGCCTGATTACACTTATTAATTGGTGTTCAAAGATTATAAATATCATGGTCGTTTGTTAATATAAAGAGATGGTGATGTCACTCCATTTGTTTGCCTCTAGAACAGCTCTAACACTATGCTAATTACATGACCATTTTAACAAGACTATTTTAGAGAAGACAGGGAATGAGCCAGTGTTTTTCATTAAATACTGAACACTATAATAACCTACAGTAAAAGGATACTGGTCTAGCCTCTCCTTCTCATCCATCGTCTGAGTCTTGTGAATCAGCTTGCGCAGTCCCTGTATCCAGGCCTGGGCCTCTTCTGGTGAATCAGCCACAAGGTCCAGGTTGCCTTGGCGACCGTGAAACACCAAAGTGAAGCAGAGGTCAGCTGGGAACTCCTCAGCAATGCTCAGCAGGACCTCAGACTGGTGGCCCTCACGCACGGCCTCCACCTCGGTAACTGAGACTGAGACATGATCGGAGTATGGTTACAGTAACAGTTCAGTGTTTAGAGGATTAAACTACTTGAAACTATCAAACTACTTCATACATTGTGCTTGTTAGCCTATTGGCATTTTAAAAACAGCCAGTCTCACAAGTACCTATCAATTAATGTTGGATTATTGTCCCATTTTTGTATTTTGATTGATTGATTTTCATTCATCATATTTTTAGAACCTATGAGGCCATTTATATTGGGGTCCACCACAGCTGGATTAAACTGCAAGTGGGCAAATGTTTTTGTTGGGACCCTCTTATCAAGTTATGTGCAACCAATTGACATGGATACACCCTGCATGACCACTCTCACATCAGTATGGTAAATATGTGGCTGGAATATGCAGCCATTTAGCTTAGCTTAGCTTAGCATAGCATAATGACTGGAACCAGTGTGAAACAGCTAGCCTAGCTCTGTTGAAAGTTAACAAAATTCACCTACCTGCAGATACCTTAAACTTACTGATTAACACTTTGGAATGGTTTTAGCTTTGAACTTTGACAGTTACTAGAAGCACAATTGGGGCCTTTTTTTGAAAAAGTTTCTGTATTGTGGCCAGCCAAGATAAGGCTAATGGCTGAGGCTCTCCAGTGTGTGTGTGTGTGTGTGTGTGTGTGTGTGTGTGTGTGTGTGTGTGTGTGTGGGTGTGTGTGTGTGTGTGTGTGTGTGTGTGTGTACTGGTGGGGGAGTGTCAGTACATAGCCATAGCCCTGCTGTTTATCATGGGATCAAGGGAAAGAAGCCTGGTGGAGTACAGGGTCAGCAAAAAATAGTTAAAACTCCTAAGAATAATCTACATTGATCAGCATATATTTGAACATGTAAATTTAAATCTCATAACGTAGACCAGTCCCAAAAGGTCAACTCTATCTCAGCTTTGGCCCACAAGTTTCAAAATGATTTATAACAGTGGATGGAAAAATGCATTTTTAAAAAATAAATTAAAAAAATAAATTAATTAATGTCAATCCTAACACCAGCATTGATGTGTTTCATCACAGTAGAGTATATAATTTAGTTTTTACTTACCATGTTTACAGTTTAAACAAATGAGATTAAACATGTTAATTAGTGAAGTTTAAAGGTGCTGGTGGGTGGATTTTGTTACCTTTGTGCAGAGTCAAGCTAGCTGTTTACCCCTGTTTTCAGTCTTTATGCTCGGCTATGCTAACCTACTGCTAGCCGTAGCTTCATATTTATCTACTGACTTGAAAGTGATATTGATCTTCACATCTAACCCTTGGCAAGCTTGTTCCTAAAGCGTTTAACTACTCCTTTAAGTAACACTTAATGTTATGATTAAATTATTAATTTAAGTCTTAGACTGAGGTGTAAATGAGGGCCATGAGGTTAGGGTTTGTATGCAGCCTGAACTGACCCCAGTGAACCCAATGTATGGTATGATGTGGTTTGTTTTTTCAGATACTGACCATGGAGATCATATGAATAAAACAACAGTTACTATGTCGACACAATCATGCATGCAAATGTGCACACTCTACAATACTCACAAGTGGAGTGGCCTCTTCCTGCCCATCTGGACTTGTACCAGATCGTCAGGCCGTCCTCCAGGAGGCGAAAATGCCGCTGCTTCTTCCACGAACGGGACTTGACCTTTCTCAGAGTTGACCCTGCCATCATCACCTTGACATGGGGATCATCTCGGATACCTGTCATGTAAAAAAAACACGAGTCATGAACCTCAGATACTACACCATGAGAAACTGGCAGGCCAGGGAGATGATTTAACCAGTTAAAATGATTCTGCTATTACTGATTTACTGAATCATCTTGTATTAGACAGTAACCTTAAACTAATTTTCCCATCTTCAGTCTCAGGGAATAACATTTACTCACGTGAGCTTTCAGGATCCATTGCTGTTCTTCAATCATGCCAGTGGAAATGTGCTGCAAAATAGAAGCAGATGTCTGTGAATTGTTCCATCTGCTTTTCCCTGTGTCCAAATAAAAAACATTTTATAAAACCTCTATGTAAACGCAACTGACACATTAACTACCTAAATACAAATAAATACAGCATGATATTAAAGGACCAGCATGTGGCTGGCATCTGGCCCATGACATGATGTCAAAAATAAACTACCTCTTCAACTGAAGTGAAATAAAAAACACAATTATATTGTAAAAATGTATGTATATATTTCTGAAGGATTGCAAGTTGAAATTCACTGATATTCTTTGTCCAGAAAATAATAACTTATCCAACAATATTTCTCTATCAGCAAACACAGTGGCAGAGCAGATTAACAAGTTATCAAGTGACAGTTATGTTCAGTTAAGACCGACATTGCTCAGCTAGCTGTTTTCATCAGGGCTGTTAATGGCCATTTCAAAGTGACACTTGCTGAGCTGAGTCCAATGTGTAGACAACTACTATATACAAAAATGTATTGAAGCTGCTGTTAGCATTTTTGTTAAGAATGATGAAAATATGTTAGTAATGAAAACAAACAGGTAAATTTTCAGAAATACTGTGCTTTCTTGCAGTACTTGAATGTAGCAGCAAATTTAAGTTTGAGACCCCTGGTTTAGTAGCATCTAGCGGTGAGGTTGCAGATCGCAACTAACTGAATACCCCATGCCTCACCCTCCCCTTCCAAGCGTAGCATAAGATGGCCGCTAACTTGCAAAAAACATGAAAGGCAAATCTAGAACCAGTTTGGTTTGTCCTTTATGGGCTACTGTAGGTTGAAACAGTGAAACATGGTGGTGCAACATCCATGGCAGAGGACCTACACCCTCTGCAGATATACACAACTCATTCTCTGGTAAACAAAACAAGTCTTAGTTTCAGGTTGTTAGACACAAATTAAAACTTTTACCATTTTTTTGCCAAGAGCTGCCCCTAAATCTTACTCACTGGACCTTTAAACTTCAAAGGTTTGCTGAACACACTCTCAGCAACACCCTGATTCTAACTGGTGAGAGGGTGAAGGGAGTCCTTTTATTGGTAATTTTAACTGTAAGATCTGGACTCAAACCTGTGTGTTGGCAAATGACCACTCCCTTGAGCAAAACACTGAATACGAGTTCCAGGTCTGCTGAACCCGACCTCTGAGACACAAAACTGAACACACACTGTGCATTCCATTACCCGTACTATTTAGTATACCACAAAAAATATTGAGAATGTTCCAATACAAAGTGTGACAAATGCAATATAGCAAAAATACCAGGATGTCCTACTGCATCTGGTCACATTTTGCAGTGTGCAAGTCAGCATCCTTTCCTGGCAATTCTGGCCCACAATCCGTCGTGACGAGCGTATGAGAAAGAGGATCAAAGTTCAAGGCGAAATTTTATGAGGAAGTAGTATGTCCCAGTTCAGTACTTTGTAAGGGCAGCTGCAGTACAAACTAAAAGTAAAAATAAAAAGTATGTGATTTGGAATGCAGTGACTGCTTCCTTAAAAGTAATTTGTGGCACTTTTTATGTGGATGTCCAGTCAGTGTTGATGGTAAATGTAGTCAATTGAAGCAATAAATTCCTCAGTGTGTGCAATATTGACTAAGAAAACTACGTTCTCCTGACCATGGAGCCATGCTGACAGTGCCTACTTGTACCAGGATGCGGATGCTGCTGATACCCACGCCCAAGTTCCTGTCTATCACCACCCTAGCCTAGCACAGCTATAACTTTGTTGGCCAAAACATAGCATTAGGTGACAAAAATCCTTTTCCCCTAACTACCCAGAGGAGGAGCGAATGCAAACTAAAATAGCC
Organism: Lutjanus erythropterus; assembly: GCF_056507025.1. Taxonomy (NCBI): domain Eukaryota; kingdom Metazoa; phylum Chordata; class Actinopteri; order Lutjaniformes; family Lutjanidae; genus Lutjanus; species Lutjanus erythropterus. Next base: position 989,834 of record NC_139324.1, on the reverse strand, counting down.
TGTAGGTCTTCCATACATCTGATGACATCACTGTGACATCATTTAATGCAGGAGGAGCAACAGATTTTGCAGCAGGAAAACTCAGCTTTCTTGGTCAATATAGTACACACTGAGGAATTCATTGTTTTAGCTGACTACATTTACCATTTACCATCAACACTGACTGGCATCCACATGATAAGTGCTGAACTTCTTTAACTTAAGCTAGGTCCACAGACAATAATTGTCTTTCCACTGAACATGACTATAGGTGAATTTTCCCTTTAAAAGATCACTGAAGATGAAAAAGAAGGATATAGACACAATCTGCAAGGATATGGGGGACTACAAATATTAACTGTGTTGGTATTTTCACGAGTCATCATTTAAATCTTGATCCACTCACGCTCACGCCATTAATCTTAACTGATTAGGTAAAAGCAGACAGAAAGGCTTGCGCATGGCAGTACCCGCAGTCTGTGTGCTGACTAAGACAAATGTTACCCTCTCAGCAGTCTGTGCTCATCTCAGCCTGATCAGATGGGAATCAAGCATAGACAGGAAGTCCACCTCCAGTTATGTTTTAAACAATATAAAATACTCTGCACAAAGTAAAATATTGTGTGTGATATGGTTTTTGCAAAATAAGATCCAATACTGAAGCTTTCTCCTGGGTGAATGTTCTCTGTTTGTGTGAGCCGTCCATCCGCCCCACCCCTTCCATGTTTGGACGTTTTCCCTCTTTATACTATGTCAGCAGCCCATGGCATCTTACACAGCAGCAGATGGATTTACACTGAAGTCAGTTAAAAAGCATGGTGTCACTTTCAGCTGGAATGGGTACCATTCCAAGGTGATGAATTGTCAATCTAACTGCACACGTGGATGAAGTGCAGGTTAACCTGTTACCAAAGAACTGTGAAAATTAAACTTCCTTTTATGCTTACTGTGTTTACTTTGTGTGCAAAAGCTGCATTAAAATAGACATATTTGTGAAGTCCTTCACCTGATAAAGGCCCGTTCTGTAACCTGCACTGTCTATTGTGTTACTGAATCAACCAGAGGGCAAAGCATAGAGATGTTGTGAGCAGGGACAGAATAGAAATGTTAGATTTCTTAATATCAATATTGTAGACTACCTTTTAACAATGTTCCACATTGTCCTCTTTGCCCCACAGTCTGTTTGTTGGAATCTAATCACTCTATTCCCAGAGGTTGTTTCATTATGACTTTGGTGATCCTGTGACTGTGATCCTGTGATGTTTTATCTGGCAGCACCATGAGGCTCACATTTGTGGTTTTGACCGAAATGTCTTAATGTCATTAATTTTGGTTCACACGTTAATGGTTCCCCCAGGATGAATTGAAATTACTTTTGTTATCCTCTAACTTATCTGGTCAAAATTTCAGTGCCACAACATGCAACCAAGTGCTGAAATGTTAACACAGTGACTGTAGCTAGCTATAAACGTTAGCATGCAGAGGTGTATTTTAGCACCCTTGGTCTACCAGAGAGGAAAAGTTTTGCTGACAAAATCAATATATTGCCTATAAGTCTCAGTGTCCCCTCTCCTTTCCTTCCTTTCTGTGAGAAATGATCCCAGTGAAGGGCCAGAATTGAAATACTTTGATATTTACAGTACTATTTGATCAAATCACCAGGCAAAATCATAATTTAACCTAATAAAGATCAAAAGCAGGTCTTTCATAGCTTAGTTAGCTTCAATGTCTAAAATTTTTCTTGATCAATTAGCCACTGTAATATTGGCAACCATTACAGTGCCAGGATCCCACAATATTCCCATTCATCCTGCTGATGCCTCACATCTGAATCCACTTTTGTCCTCTTAAAGACTCATTTTTTTGGTTTGGCAGCTTATATAAACTTAGTTCTGGTTGCTTTACCCCATTCGTAGTATATCCCAGCTAACAGCAGCTTTTAGACATTTTCCTGTTGTTTGCTAGCTGATGGAAAGTGACAAGAGGCACCCTCACGCAATGCAAAGCCACTAGAGACCATGAATTGTTTTCTAAAAAAGAAGAAAAGTGCTCTGTCTGTATATGCCAATTCTCAACTCATTTGTCAGGTTGCATCTCCTCATGATCATATATGCTAAGTGTGTCATGATACACCGGTAGCTATTCACGATAACAGAGATATCTAAAAAATGAAATGTTGATATCATGTTAATAATACACATATGACAATATCATATCAAAACAATACAGCACATCTGTACATCTGTATGCTCTTAGATCATTTCTGTTTCTTTCCACATCACACTGATGTGATGTCATGACAGTAACTAGCTATTACTATTAGATATTGGTAGAGGTGTTCATTTGTTGCTTTAAACAGGGGTCTCCAACAAGGGGTCCAGAACCCCTACTGCGGCCTCCAAATTATTGTTTGAATTCAACATAGTATTTGCAAAGACAAATCAGCCATTTTGTTAAAAACAAACAAGCAAACAAACAAATAAACATTGACAAAAGGCTACCCATGAATCCTTTCAGAATCATGTGAGCTAGCTAACCTTCTATACCAGTGCATGAAACCTATTTTTAACACTCAATTAATTAGCTATGTATTATTGAAACATATTGGCTAATTAACTGTAACATTATCTTAAGTGTATGGACACTCTGTGAGCTATAACGGATCGTTTTTTTTAACTCTCACATACCCTCCATCTCAGAAAAAACGTGGAAGTGCATAGGGTGATGCTAACACAGCTAACATTGGTCATGCTACAGTTGCTGCTGACTCAGCAGACTGGGGTTTGTGCAGACAAGAAGAGTCTTGCTCCATCTCTCCATCAGCAAAGACGTCCATCTGAAAAATGTTTAAGACACCTAATTTAAAGGCTTTATTTGCTGACATGCTGAAATTACTGTGAAACTCTACCAAAAACAAACCTTAAAGTGTTGGAACTATTCTGTATCTACTGCATTATACAAGACTATTGCCTTGTGAAACATGTCAAGTTATTTTTTATAGCCCAAAATCAGGAATTTGTTGTGTTGTTTGTGTGAGAATTTGCATTCTCCTTACGCCATCGTGTCTCATTAAAAACAGACAGAGCCAAACAGAACAAGACAAATGCACTGCAGACTTTCTGCTTATCAGTGAAAACTGATAAACTCTTGCTATCTGTGCTGTTCACTGATAAATGTGGATCAAAGGCTCCTGGAAACAGATGGTTTTCTCAAGTATGTGTATCTGTATTCCTGTCTGACAGCTATCCTTTCCTTTCATTGCCTCCTGAAACAACAAGATGGAATCTTGGGTTCTACGTGTTGTGCCAGCCCCCCCCCCCCCCCCCACTCCCCCACTAAAATTTGTGAGAAGATTAGGCAGAGTTCTCACCACAGTATGACTGACATGTTGCAAGGAATGCATTCACGGTTGCTTCACAATTTAATATCACACTCCTAGTGGAAAAAACCCAGGCTGACCATGAAAGCAAGGTTTATTTTCAACTATTTGATCCATAAACTCATGTGTGCTTTTATGTTCAGTGCTTTCAGTGCAGAGCCACATCAAACACATTTTTATACTCCATCCAAGGTTTTCACATTCTACTGTTGAAGGTTTAACACACCCAGGGGAGTAACAGTTTACGTATAACGGGACTACATAATTAGGATACAAAAAAGGTAGTTGTATTCCATTACAGTTACAGAAAGAAAAGATCATTGTAATATGATTGTCATATTACAATTATAGTAAAAAAAAAAAAAAAGGGGGGGGGGGGGGTGGTAAACAGGATTACAATTTTAAAATATATTTTAACATAAATAATGACATACTACTACATGCAGTGTGCACTTAACACTTCATGAGTCTCATAACATCATTCTGGTCTCTTAATTTGTCTTTAAATCAACAAATGGGAATGGCAGTGACAGTTCTCCCTTTATCTCTGAAAATACTGTCATCATCCAAGAACTTAACATCTAATTTAAAGAAATATTTACAGGTAAGACTAACCACTAAAGTTAGCTTCGGACACCAACCTCTAATGTTAGCTACACAGACCAACTACTAACACTGACTACACAGACCAACCTCTAATGTTACCTACACAGACCAACTGCTAACATGAAGTAAACAGACTAACCTCTGATGTTAGCTACATAAACCAACCTCTAATGTTAGCTACACAAACGAACTACTAACCTTAGTTACACACACAAACCACTGATGTTGGCTACACAGAAATCCAATTATAGCTAGCTAATTTGTCAATATTACTAGTACTACTGGTACTACTAGTACTACTACTACTTACTACAACTCGTGACAGTTTACATTAAGTTTGAATGTGAAGTGTGAATAACATAAGTAAGAAAGTACATTTAAATGTCCATAATTATACGTATATATGTACTGATATGTACATATATATCTTCCTTCTTTTTTATCTTCATATTTTTAAGTACTTATTGTCACTCTATCTGTACTGCTGAGCTGCTGTGACAAGTGAATTTCCTCGGTGTGGGATCAATAAAGTTCATCTTATCTTATTACCACTACTCATCTCAACGTGTATTAGCTGGACAAACAATCAATAAAATTAACCCTGAACAAGCACAATTTCACCATTTGGTATAGCCGCAATCCAAAAGTAAAGTAATAAAGTTGCTTTACTTTAATATTTTGATAGTTGAATTATATTACTGAGTCAAACAGGTAATCATTAATTGTATCACACATTTTTTTAAAGTAACCCTCCCAACCCTGAACACACCCTCCCTTCAGACTTTTAAGCTGTAATTAGGTCACATCATGTTGTTTTATTTTTGGGGCCACCCTCGACTGTTTTGGCGCTCTGGTCAGGCTGGATGAGTCACACCACATGGCCAGTTCTTCAGGGAGTTAACTGACCACACACACAAACACACTAAGACATGACTCATGGGGATATCTGACAGGATGGAATAAACAACTCAGTCTTGAAAACCAACAGCTTACTTTCATCTCATGCTTTTAGATGAATTGAGACCTGTTTTATCCACAGTGGGAATGTTGCATCCCTCCTGTACGGTGGCATTTGTGCTCTGTTATTTACCCCTGGCTGCTTTTTTTCCTGCACAAAATTATGCAAGGAATTCAACAAACAAATGAACAGGCAGTGCTTGTCCAATAAAATCCATTTATAACTCAAGACTGTGGCGGGGAGGGAGGTTTGTGCTCAGTAAATTAGAACCAGAGGCAGTAATGTGAGACATAAAAGCATAATTTCAGCAAAGTCTGTATGCAACTGCAGCCAAAGAAAGAAAGATTCAACCAACCTACAATCTGCATTTTACCTTAATAAAGAAAAAGAGTAATACCTACCAAAAGTGCAGATCCCAGCAGGGTGGGATTCAGGAGACAACTCTCCCAGAGAGGGCCTCAGTTACTAAGGGGTAGGACCCTTAGGAGTAGGTCCAGGGAGGTGTGTATGTCTGTCACACTGAGATCCAGACTCAGGCTGAGTCCAGGGACCGTTAGCTGAGGTCAGGACTTTAAAAGACTGGGAGTGTCCAAAGGGAAATTTGGCTCAACCTCCTCTTCCCTCCCCTTTCCTCACTCTGAGAAACCTGATTCCCTAGTCACTGCTGCCTCACACTGGTACATTCTGCTCTGCTCCTCCTCCTCCTCCTCCTCCTCCCCTCCTCCTCCTCCTCCTCCTTCTTCACCCCCCCCCCCCACACACACACCCAACCAGCCTTCCTTTCTTTCCTGCCACTCATTCACTCGGCCGTCCGCAGGCCCCTCGCTGCATCTGGCGAAGGTCACTCCCGTCCGTCTGCTTTGTTCTGTCTTGGCCTGTCTTTCTCCCTCATCCTCTGGGTGATACCCTGCATGGTGGCTCTCGTGTTTCTGTATCAGCACTGATAACGAGGAACACAATTCTGGGAAAAGACCTGCTGTGCTGGGGAAAGAAGCCAAACCATAAAACAATGAGAAGTATATATTGTGCATGAAAAAACAAGCACTGCAAAACTAATCACAACTAAACAAAGGTCAATTCTGCTCCCTTTATTTGATAAAACTAAATCTGATATTTGATGCTAACAGAGACGTGCTATACTGTCCGTAAATGTTGTTGCAAGGCCCATTTTGCCACTGTCCAACATGCATGTAAAAATGCATGTGATTATAGTCTGAAAATATTTTCAAGGGAAAATTCACCACTTTTCATGTGGATATCCAGCCAGTGTTGATGATTTTAGCTTGCATTCGCTCCTCTTCTGGGTAGCTAGGGGGTGCTAGAGTAAAATGTAAAATGTTCTTTGGCTTGTCCCCATAGGAGAACCCTTTTTGGTTCCTCGAAGAACCTTTTATAAAGGTTCAACCTGGAACGGTTTCAGATGGTTTTGCCTGGAATTCAACTGATAAAATCCAGGACATCCTGGCCATTAGCACAGGAAGATGGACTGTTACCTGCCTCCCTAGGGGTCCTATTTTTCTTGCCCCAAAATTTAAATTTGAATATACACATTAACATGAATCCAACACAATCCAAAGATAAATCATCCTATTTGTAAAAAACCCAAAACAAATCATTTTACATACTGAGAAACCACTGGCGTAAGTGCAGAGGTTGAAGCTAACACACTTAACATTATCCAGTAGGGGTGCATACTCTGTCCCTTAATCAGAGAAAGGGTCCCTGGCCTGAAAATGTTGTAAAGCTAACCGGTGTGTTGTTCATTAATAAAATATTAATACATGTGACATCAATGGACGCAGGAGGAACAACAGGCTTTGAAGTAGGAGAATTCAGCTTCCTTGGTTGACTGCATTTTTCATTAACACTGACTGGACTTCCACAAGAAAGTTGATAAGTTTTCCCTTTAACATGGAAACAAATAATGGGTGAATATTTGCAGTAACATGGACGAAAGCATAATTTTTCCTACTCTCAACCCAGTCACTCTAATGTACTCTCCCATCTGAAATGCTCTGTGCTATGAACTATAATGGCTTTAGCTACCGTAGCTCACTCCTCATAAACAGTAAACAGACAAAAGTCACACAGTGCATACTGAGGATCATCACCGATGGGGATCAGATTTTCTCACAAATGGAAGGCCTGAGCGTAGGTGTTTCTACGATGGATGATGTCCATCTCATGGATAATGGAACCTATGGGGCCAACAATCTGTTAATGTTCCGGTAAAAGGAAAGTGGATGCTCATCAGTGTAGTCTGTGCGGCTGTTAGATGGAGCACTCAGTGAGCACAGGTGAGCCACTGTCTCATCTGACTGACAGAGAACAAATCCAAATTAAAACTAACTTTGGCTGAAATATCCAGACTAAAGAATCTTCTTGAAAAAAAGTTGGCTCATCTGCTGTATCTGTCACAACGATGGATTAATACTTATACTCCACTACATCTCAGAAGCAAATATTCTACTTTTTATTCCACTACATGTGTTTGACAGCTGTAGTTACCAGCTTGTTTTCAGATAATTATTATACGCCTGTGAGTGAGTATGCGTGTAATCAGTGGACCTACGGCTTGTCTGTAGTTAATCTCGAAAACTACTGGACCGATCAGCCTACTTTTTTTTTTTTTTTAGCACATTAATGACTGTATGCTGAGGGACCACTGTGATTCAGAATTCTTGAAAAACCTTTTTTATAACTTTTACACTTATATGGTTTGATGGCCATAGGCATTATGTTTTCAAGTCATCCCATTCTTGTGAATGTGATATCTCAAGAACGTCTTGAGGGAATTTCTTCAAATTTGACACAAATGTGCACTTGGAAAAGATGAATGGATTAAATTTGGTGGTGAGAGGTCAAAGACCAAGATCACTGTGACCTCATGTCCGTCCCATTCTTGTGAACGTGCATCTTAAAGACACCCTCCAGTGAAAATCCCATTTTTGCCAACATGTCCATGTGGTGTTTTTCCTGTGTTTTGAGACATATTAGGAGTGAAATCAGAAAGTGAAATGCAGTGAGCAAGACCAGTTGGGGAGGTGTGATGTATGGAGAGGGTGGGGACTATTTGCATATTCACAAATCCTTCAATACTAAATGAAAGCAAGGTATAAACCTAGATGTAAACCATTTCCACAAGGTATTTGAACCTACTTTTCTAAGCAAGTTACTAAGGAAGTGTAAGATGGTACCTTTTACTTATTACTCCTTTAAAAAGTATAATGTATTTATTACTTGTTATTAAAAGTAATATGTAAAGTGTTATATGAATTCATATGTGTTTTTGCAGCTGAAATCCAATGCAGTTGTCTTTATGCCACTCAGTGGGTGTAACTGCAGTAATTCTGCCTACTGTGACATCACATGTATATTCTCTATTGGTTTGTTGGCCAAAACATTGCGTTAGGTGACAAAAATATTCATCTAGCATGCCCCCTGGCTACCCAAAAGAGGAGACTAGAAATCCAGGCTGAAATAGCCTGTAGTTCTGTACAGCCTGTACACGAACAACATAATAAAGCATCAGTTTATTTATGAAATATTTCAAACAAGAGATTTCATTCTGGACAGAAATAATCTTGTTTTACTGGGCCAACAAATACAAAGCCAGTAAAATTATAAAACTTAACAGAAATACTGTACATCCACTGTATTTCTTATCTGCTACATAGGCTGTCCAATCAGTCCGCAAAGGCTCAGCAAAAGAAGAGACTCAACCAGTCATGTAGAAGATTAAAAAGTCATGTTTGAAATGCAAAAAGCAAAAAAAAAAGTCCTACTTTAAAGTGGAATGTTACAGACAGTTACAGTGATAGACAAGAAAAGACCAGAGTTGACCGATCATTTGAAAGAGCTGATGTTAGCAACCGATACTGGCTTATCACTGATATGTTGTTGCAGTGCAGTTAACTGTCTTAAATGGTAAATGTTTTACAGGCTGCATTGTGATATACATTTGGACATTTTTTCTTATTTCAAGTTGAATATGTATTTCTCTGTAATTGCTATCATTGTTACGTTGGTGAAGTGGTTTAACTGTAAAATATCCTACCACAGGCATAACTATTATATAACATATATATATCAAATTGGAGGTATCTTACCAAAAACTTTTCTGTCATAAACAATATAAGCCAATATATCATTATTGGATTTAAATGAAAATGAAAATCAGTCTGGCTCTTAAAACACAGATTATCTGTTGCGATAGTGACCTCATGTGTGGAGGTGACACACTGGTGTAAATTAATCCATCTATCCAAATGCAAAAGCAATCTTCCTCTACGATGTCCTTCATTCTGCAGGCAGTCTTAGCACCACATTTGGCAAAATACAAAATCTAGACAGTGATGAGAGAGTCCCTCTGTGTCAGCTGTGAGCACGTCACTGTGGGGCCAGTGGGATGCCTCTGGCGTCGGTGACTTGGCCCTCCTGCAGGTTCTTGACTAACTGTGCCAGCCAGCGTTTGGTGGTGGTGTCGTCCTTCAGCACCTGGGCGAACGTGCTGTCTTTGAGCTGGTCAGGCAGACACTGACGCAGGGCCTCTCGGGCTCTGAGGAAGGAATCCCACATGTCACAAAACCATCACATTGGCTTTTCTTTTAACAACATCTAGAAAACAGACCAACAGTGTTGGTGGCGAGGTGCAGAGGTCCAGTTAGTCCAGAGCATATGTGTCAATCTCAAGGCCCGCGATTCAATTATATACGGCCCGTGAGATAATTTCATTTGTCTATTATGAATGGCCCATCGGTAAATAGCACTCCCACCCCTCATACTACAAGTCCCACAATGCACTGCGACAGCTGCTGCACAACTCCAGAAATAAATCAGCACCCAGTCGCAAAGACGCAAGTTTCTGTCAAATGACAATGTAAACAGGTTTGTCTGTTTAAGCAACTGACTCAGTGCAAAGAAACACAAGTATATGAGGAGGGAGATGAACTGCAGGTCCACCTGAAACCAGGTGAGAGAGAGAGAGAGAGAGAGAGAGAGAGCTGCAGCTCCACCTGAAACCAGGTAAAAATAAAAATAAGAGAGAGAGAGAGAGAGTGTGTCAACATGGACAGATGTGTCGACTTGATATAAAAAACCTTTTATGATCATGGATCATAATATTAATGTACACTTCTGTGGTGTGCGTTTTTTTTTTTACTCCAAGTCTGATATGTGTACTTTTAAATACTTAATTGCTGCATTATTGTAAGTGATGATGAAGAGTCCAGACTCTGTCTCTCCTCTTCATCTCCTCAGTGTGTCAGTGAGCAGTTGAACCTTTTCCTAAAATACTGCTGGTTCTGTGGTGTTACATTTTAAATCTGAAGCCTGCAGTGCACCATAGAAGCTACAGTTGACTTTTCTATTGAATTTTTCGGTGCGTTTTGGCCTTAATGTTAACTTGAGCAGGTCAATATGTTCATCTGTACCTGATGAGCTGATGGGTTTGTAATATTATTACATGAGCATATTTTTATGCCAAATGCAGTGCCATTGAGGGTTTGCATGATTAAAGTGTGTGATATCTTGTGTCTAGACACAAAAAAAAGCAATTTTCAAATGTAACCCCCACCTGGATATGTGAGCTTAAATATTCTGAGCTGAAATATTCTTGTTTTCCTTTGTTGTTGTTGAAATTTTTTTTTTTTTTAAATCTTATTTATTTTATTGAGGAAAAAGTTGTACTTAATTGTGCCAAAACATTTTGGCAAGATTATGACCAGCAACAAAAGCATAATAATATGCGGGGGTCTTCATTATACAGTATCTCACAAAAGTGAGCACACCCCTCATATTTCTGCAAATATTTAATTATATCTTTTCATGGGACAACACTGAGGAAATGACATGTTGATACAATGTAAAGTAGTCGGTGTACAGCTTGTATAACAGTGAAAATTTACTGTCCCCTCAAAATAACTGAACACACAGCCATTCATGTCTAAACAGCTGGCAACAAAAGTGAGTACACCCCTAGGTGAAAATGTCCGGATTGGGCCCAAAGTGGCCACCATTATTTTCCAGCACTGCCTCAACCCTCTTGGGCGTGGAGTTCACCAAAGCTTCACAGGTTGTTACTGGAATCCTCTTCCACTCCTCCATGATGACATCATGGGGCTGGTGGATGTTAGAAACCTTGCGCTCATCCACCTTCCGTTTGAAGATGCCCCACAGATGCTCAATAGGGTTTAGGTCTGGAGACATGCTTGGCCGGTCCATCATCTTTACCCTCAGGTTCTTAAGCAAGGCAGTGGTCGTCTTGGAGGTGTGTTTGGGGTCGTTAACATGTTGGAATACTGCCCTGCAGCCCAGTTTCCAAAGGGAGGGGATCATGCTCTGCTTCAGTATATCACAGTACATGCTGGCATTCATGGTTCCCTCAATGAACTGTAGCTCCCCAGTGACTGCAGCACACATGCAGCCCCAGACCATGACACTCCCACCACCATGCTTGACTGTAGGCAGGACACACTTGTCTTTGCACTCCTCACCTGGTCGCCACACACGCTTGACACCATCTGAACCAAATAAGTTTATCTTGGTCTCGTCAGACCACAGGACATGGTACCAGTTATCTGTGTCCTTAGTCTGCTTGTCTTTAGCAAACTGTTTGCAGGCTTTCATGTGCATCATCTTTAGAAGAGGCTTCCTTCTGGGATGACAGTCATGCAGACCAATATGATGCAGTGTGCGGCGTATGGTCTGAGCACTGACAGGCTGACCCCCCACCCCTTCAACCTCTGCAGCAACGCTGGCAGCACTCATATGTCTATTTTCCAAAGACAACCTCTGGATATGACACTGAGCATGTGCACTCAACTTTTTTGGTCGACCATGGTGAGGCCTGTTCTGAGTGGAACCTGTATGCTGCTGTATGGTCTTGGTCACCGTGCTGCAGTTCAGTTTCAGGGTGTTGGCAATCTTCTTATAGTCTAGGCCATCTTTATGTAGAGCAACAATTCTTTTTTTCAGATCCTCAGAGAGATCTTTGCCATGAGGTGCCATGTTGAACTTCCAGTGACCAGTATGAGAGAGTGTGAGAGTGATAACACCAAATTTAACACACCTGCTCCCCATTCACACCTGAGACCTTAGGCGTTTCTCAATACCAAGTACGCCAAGTTCGGACTTACGGACTTGGCAGTTCGGACTTAGCAAGTTCGATCTGGGAGTACAGTCTCTCAAGGACGGGAGGACACAGGACGGTCATTCTGTTATTGGGACAGTAGCGTACTTGATGATGTCACCATCTCAGCTCATCCAGGCTTACCCACTTCCAGTTATTTTCACCATTAATGTATATTTGAAATAAAACGAAATATGATATAAAACACAACCCTGTATCTTTTGGTTTAAATGTGTGGAAAATGAATTATATCTTGTTTTACTACTATAGAGACATCAGAGCCAGTGGGCAATTTGAAAAGGTCATGCTGGGATAAGCCTGTTTTAGCGGGGTAACATGTATGCTATCAGCCCGGTCATCTTGCTAGCCGGTGAGGTATGCTGGCCGTCCCGTTAGCAGGACGACACATCTCCGAAAATGTCGGAGCAAATTTTAAACTACGCGCTATCGTGATGAATCGACCACAGATTTAAAGTTTTAATGTCTACATTCTTGCATAAAATAATCTTAAAATTGCATTCCATGGTACTAAAACAGTAGTATTTCGACACTTGTAACTTAAAGTTGTGGGTCCTCTCCTCTGCCATTGTTGCTACGAAATGCATTCTGGGATACGTGGCTGCCCCAAGTCCACACATGTCACCACCCGATGCATCCTCGATAGAACGGGCGGGGCAAGAACACATCGGGATATTTGACTGTACTTGGCGAGATGCGGACTTTTGAATTGGAACAGTACTTGGACTGAGACTGATGAGGTTTCTCAAGTACACAAGAACACAAGTACAGAGAAGAACGCATATTGAGAAACGACTCTTGTAACACTAACGGGTCACATGACACTGGGGAGGGAAAATGCCTAATTGGGCCCAATTTGGACATTTTCACCTAGGGGTGTACTCACTTTTGTTTGCCTATATCAAGATGCCATAAGAAGGTGTGGAAAGCTCATGTGATAAAAGCTGTTTACAGAGATGGTCCCACTTATTATCGAAGACTGATCTGTTTTTTCAAAGCACAACCTCTTTTCCGAGGTATGCTTTCCTGATATGCATTATTGATATTACTTAAGGGGCTGCTAGCTATTAGGAACTACATATTACCTATCAGGTTGATAAAACTATATTGGTAAACTTCAATAAAGATACAAGCCTTTTAAACAGTAAACTGGTGAGCAGAGTCCTGTGTCACACATGGTGGACTGATCTACAACATGTTTTGGGGCAGACCTGTAGCTCAGTCATTGATAGGGGTGTCACAATTCTCCAAATCCACAATTTGATTTGACTCTAAATTTTAAGGTCATGAGTCAATTTTTTTTTTTGTTATAGCACTGACTGCTTATGCCATTAACTATGGAGTCCTGAATTGTAAAGATTAACAGATCATTTTCAGATCATCATTTATGCCCTGACAACTGTCATTTTAATTTTTAATTTTAAGTAATTTATATAAAACTTAATGTATTTCACCAGTCACTTTGGAACAAGCTGTTAAATGCAAAAAAAAAAACAAAAAGGACAAATCACTACATGGCAGACGGATACTTCAGCAACAACAGTGGTGCCAGAACATGTTATAAGGGGTAGTTAAGTTACTTCAGCCAGCAGTAACGTGGCTTGATAAGCATACAAGTCACTCAGTGGCCATGTATTGTGTTCACTGTCACAGAAGTAAAATAGAGTTACTAATTATCATTTCTGTGTTGGCTTTGCATTGTTCCTCTTTTGCTATTTTTGCAATTATGCTGCAATCACTTTTGCTTTGCCACTTGTAACTGACCAAATGTCACTGTATTGCTTGTCTTGTCATTGTTCATTTGATCGATTTTCAATTTAGAATGAAAATTGTGACACCCCTAGTAAATAAACTTTAAGCAGACTGTACTAGGTAAAACTCATATCCATGTGCTGAATATCTAACTATATGCATCCTTCCTCATCTGAATATTAATTATTAAGTTGTTCATTTGTACATTTCCAAAATTGTGAAAACTCAAGTTTATATTTTTTCCAAACTTACAACGTGTTGCTCTAATTACCCAAAGGTGAATGTAAGATGTGATGGATTAGTTAACTGATGTCACCTGCTGAGCCGAATGAGACAGATCCTGGTACATCTCGTCATCAATTTAGTTACTAAATATAAGACCATTGCTTTAAGATATGGAGTCTCTATTGTTTTTCCTGTTTCCTGTTTAAGATTAATGTTAGATTTCATGTAATTTCAAATGTAACAATATCTTCTAGCTTTAGGAGGGACGGTTTTTATTTCAGGCAAAGTGTTGTAACTCTATCTAAGGAAATGTAATAAAATGTAAATAAAATGCCCATCACAAGTTGCCAAAGCTTAAAAGAATATCTTAAAAGAGCCTTTTTTGATTCTACCAATAGCCAAAGAGGGCAAAGTTATCAGTTTTATAATGATATAAAGAGAAAAGAATTAGCATCTGTGAGACTGTAACCACCACTTATTTAGAACCTTATTGGAAATTTATCATCAGGATGGCAACAAATTTATTTTCTGATTGTTGCAATTAGTGTGTAAACACTAAGTTCTGACCATTGGTGGAGGAACTGACTGTCACAGCGTACTGTATTAGTGTCATGGCTCCTCCTAGTGGCAAATACTGATCATGACATTCTTCAGTCACAGAGCTCATAGGAGCTCATCTTACACAGATCAATCGAGAGCCCAAAATCAAAAGTGCACATTTTTCCTCTTACCTGTAGTTAAATTTATCCACTTAGAAAGTTGCTGAGTTTTAAAGATGTCTGTCTTCTCAGTAAAATGGAACTAGATGGCACTCTTTGTTGTGCTCAAAGCACAAAAAATACAGTGGGAAAAAAGACAATGTGCCTCTTTCTAGAAATCATGACTGTTTTACATGGACAAGAGGCTTGCCCTTGTGACAGCGTGGGATATAAACATTAACTGTATCCTCCTCAGCTGAGCTCTAACTTCTTGTCCATGAGTAGATACATGCTTCCTTTTACATGGTGATATGGTTGGCAGGTGTAGTTTGGTAGAAAGAAAGTAGTTCCTACATCAAACTGTTCACAACAAGGTCTGTAGATTATCTTGAGTAACCAAGGTAACTGATTTTTATGAATGTATTTTGTGGTGCTTTGAGTACCACAAGCTGGGTGCCATGTACTGCCCTTATACTAGTGAGAAGGCAGATGTCTCTACAGCCGATATCTCCAAAACTCTGCAGCACACATCAAAACTATGTAGCACTGCAAGTAAGATAGGGGTAAAATATGTGTTTTGATTTTTGGTGTGAATGCCCCTTTAAAACAGCAGACCACATAGAGTAAAAACTGCTCTACCTGAGATTATCTGAGAGGCGGAGGTAGCAGCGAACAACATGCTTCAACAGGCGTGCTGATGGTTCTTTTGAGAGCTGGAGCACCATTTTGCCCTGCCAAGAAACAGATGAAAACAATACTGTGAAAGAGGATCTCCTCGATGCCAAGCTTCACATAGTGCAGAGAGACGAGGACAGTTAGATCAATCACATTCAAATGTTTTTTTGAAGGACACTTACAAGGATCATGGCCACATGGGAGAAACGTTCATATGTCTGACATATATAAGCCAGGCCTGTGTCATCCAACAGGATCTTCTGCAGTATGAATGTAGCGACCTGCAAAACAAAATGGAGTGAAGAATGGTAAAATGTTACCTGCAGTTTCAACCCAGAGATGGTTAGTATATTTAATTTTAATGACTTAAAGAGAGAGTTTGGATTATTTGAAGTGGGGTTGTATGAGGTACGTATCCATAATAGTTTGGAGAAGCAGTATGAGTGTAGGAAGCTCAGCAATGTACTGCTGTGGACAGGGTCAACAGCAAAACATATTTTAGAATATTTTTACAGCTTTACTTTGCTACCAGACAGCCTTTTGCAACAGGAATTCCCTATTGTATACGCCAAATATCTTTTCTCCAAAGTTGCCAGGCTGCTTAGCAAAAACAGTAATTTTGTGTTGCTGTTACTTTGGGGAATTCAAACTCTCCTTTTAAAAGACTGAAATCACACAATGACACAAACAGACTAACAGATATAACAGTATATCCCGTGTTGTACAAAGTAAAATGACTGATTTCACCAGTGGAGTTTGGTTGGTTTGGAAAGAGCGTTATTTGACTTATTATAATGGTGGATTCCCATCGGAAAAGGCTGTTCGATGGCAAGAAAAAGCACTGCAAAAATTCTAAATATACCGTAAACTGAAACTGATATTGATTTTTTTGTAAGTGGCTAAAATATATTTTGTTGCTGACCCTGTGCACATCAGAACAATGCTTAGCTTCCTACATCAGTACTCACGCAACTTCTCCAAACTGTGGGCATGTTGACCACCATCAACTGCAGGTAAGACAATTACTATTACTATGAATAAATACCTCATACAACCCCACTCCAAAAAAAAAAAAAAAATATCCCTTTAGTGTATAAAAATAAGACAGTCTAACAAGTGTTACAGCCGTGATACATCTTCATAATTATAAATAAAAAGCAACAGATTGGGAGAGGTGGCTGGCGATATGGTCTTTTATTTTATTTTTATACGCTGGGCGTTAAAACAGTGGAGCTGATACATGATACATGAAAAGAGAAAGGAGGAGAAAACATTATGGTTCAAACTATTACTGTAAAGCAACATTAAGGTTAGGGAATATGCCAGAGACAAAGCAGCTGGAAGAGTTATGTACCGTTTTGGAGAGCTCACTCCCTGATTCCATAATACGGAGACACAGCGGGATGATTTCAGTGGTGAGGAGGAAGTTAATCACTTCTTGTTCATCTGTTTTCACCAAGGCACCTGCAGTAAACACAGAGAGGCAGCTTGATGAGAAAGCTGAAGACATCATTTTGTGGAAACTGACCTCAATCAACAAAGCAGGAGTAAAGGTTACCTATGACTCCGAGGCTGGTAAGTCGCAGGTACTCAAACGGCCGTGTTTTGCTCACAGTGTGTAGAAAAGGGTAAAGGAAAAGAGGGATGTGAGCAGCAAGAAAAGCTGACCTGGTGAGGGACAAAGAGAGAAAACATTTTAATCAATGTGACCAGTCCATTGTACACTGTAAATATAAGACGTAAGCATCGAGGTCACCCGTAAGGTTTTTACTGATAATGGAGACAAAAATAAATACCTACATTAAAATTAAAAGTCACGAAAATCTGAGATTACAGCAGTTATCAGATGTAAGACATATTCCTAAAATGTTAATAAAAGACACTTTGACTGTTCTGAGTGATACCTAAACTATTTTGTGAGATTTCAACAGATTCAAAGCATATTATGTTGGATTAATTATGTATTTCTGGATCGTTACATAGTCATTATATTGAACTCCTCATTACCTTGTCTCTGGGTGTGAGGCAACACACTGCAGAAGTGCCAGGGCATTGCACACTCTGTTAGACTGGTGAGCTGTCAGCGTAGGGGGATTTATGGATGGATAGATGTTCACTATTTCCTAAACAGAGAAAGACATAGACAAAGATGGAAAACAGTTAAATTTAATATTAAGACCGCACAACATGAACAGACACATAGGTATCTGGTATGTGGTGGGCTGCATTTTACCACATTCTTGTAGCAGTGTGTATGCAATCTGTTCTGAAGACCCTCCTACTCAACTGACGTCCTTAACACAACCCAGCTGTCTGATTTCCATTCGCTTCACTGTAAGGCAAATTACGTGTTTGGGCTTTCTTACCTGCCAAGATAAGTAGCAGATGTTTGTGAACATGCTGTCAGTTTGACACCAGAACCTATCTGATATCTCGTCACTGGTATGATTAGTCTCATGTGTTGATCAGAGTTGTAATTAAAGGTTTGGGTGGGCCACAGAAGATTTGCATGTTGGCTACTACTGTTGGGCCCTGGTTAAAAAAAAACACATTTAGTCATTGTAAACAGACGAATTAATGAAGAAATGAAGTAGCAAATTGTTTATTTGCATATAGCACAGGGAAGTGATATCTGATAACAATTCAAGACCCATTCTAATGCCAAGTCTGAACTCATGTACTTCAAGCTGTCACTTGTGATCGGATCACCCAAGACACATGTAATGCCAGGTGTAAAGAGGCTAATAGTAATATGCTACAACTAGCGATGGGACATGGGTCATACCTGCAACAGTGCAGCAATAGTGCCACAGGAGTGCCAGAGCATTGGTGCCAGGTCTGGCACAGACTCGCGTTTCTTGCTTAGCTCCAGCAAGGCATTTTCTCTTGTCTCTGGACTGGACAACTCATTGATCCACTGGTAAATCTTCTCCCGATCGACCTGAGCCAGGGCTGTGACATTAGTTACAGCCTATAAAAGGAAGGACAAAAAATTATGAATAGATGCATTCATCATCATAACAATTAAGCCTTGGATATGTCCTGTATATCAATATGAGTGTATGAGAAAGGAGATTATTAGCAATTTTGTTTATCATTACAATGTAACATACTAGGGATGCACAGTAATATCGGCAAATCATCAGTATCAGCCAATAAATTCTTTAAAAAGGAATAACATACATGTCCAAAATGCTGATATTTCTGCTGATATGACAGGCCAATAAGATGACACCGTTCTTATGAGCACATGACACAAGTATGTTTGTGGTGAGGGTTTTTTGAAGTGATTCAAATTTTGAACAGATAGCGCAGTTGCTATTTGCAATGATTACTCAGCATTAATCATATGAGGAAGAACCTAGTCACATTCCTTCAACACTACAAATTTAACTGCACATCTTAAGAGCCACTTTCCTGGTTAATGAATTAGTTGTCAACTACTAAATTAATCACCAACTAGTTTTTAAGAAAAAAAAGTCTAAGTCTCTGATTCCAGCTTCTTAAATGTGAATATTTTCTGGTTTATTTCTATTACATTGAACTGAAAATCTTTGGGTTGTGGACAATACAAGACATTTGAGGACATCATCTAGATCTTTGGGAAACACTGATTGACATTTTTCATTATTTTATAATATTTTATAGTCAAAATAACTAATTGAATAATCACGTAAATACTTGGGAGATTAATTGGCGATGAAAATAATGATCACCACAATAAAAGTAATCATAATATGTTAATTCCAGTTCAGGAGAGACTTAAGGTTCTCTGACGTTAACTGGGAAAAATACGTCCATTAATCGGCATCTGCAATCAGTCAAAATGAGTTAAAAAAAAAGATTAGCATGTCAGATGTTAGCAAAAAACCAACTTCGCACAATCCTGTACCATATATCTTTTATGTATGTTACAACTAGACATACCTACAATATGGCTTCACAGACTGATATCAAAGTATTTAAAAATATGTAATATGATTGTATGCGAGCAAAAAGCTCTATCCTGACGTTACTGTTGATAAATTGCTAGTTTTACAGAGAACTCCATTTAAGCCATAGAAACAGGCATTTTTCCCTACTTAAATATTTCACTCACAGCTTCAATTGCGGTTTGCAACAAAATAGACAATATTGCTGAATGAGCTGGTTTTAGCAATTTAAAGGGAAACGAAGACGGAAATTATGTGTAATACAGTACGCTATTAGATACTCACTGCTCCCGTCGCCAGCATTCTCTGAAGCTCTTCGTGGTCCCAAAGTGTTGTTAAAACTGCTGTATCAGCTTAAGTGTGGTGTAGTGGCAAACTAATGTAGTAATGAAAGAAAGTTGGCCTCACTAACATACACAGTGCGGACAGCTAGCCCAAGCTAGCTGCTAAACGTCTTGCCAAATGGAGCCCAGTACGCGCGACTATCAACATTACAAGCAACATAACTTCATTGAGATAACAAGATAGCAAAACATTAATATTCGCATTTGTGTATTTCAACGACACCTTCGAGAGCTCAAAATTTAACGCTAGATAATGCAGTTAGTCCACTGGCGGATTTTTGTTAAGCTATGGAGGCAACAATACAAATAAGTGAAGTATCGCGAGAGTTGGATCAGAAACATTCTCGGTTATCATTTCCGTTGTAAATTTTCACATTCCCGCCATCATCGCGCAGTGTTGCGAGGCGTCGTGTGCAAGTCCACTGTCAACAACACACGTACTGGGGAGCAGGTGAATGCCGGCAAAACAAACTTTCTGCCCTCGGAGGACTTGCGAAAACGATACTGCGATTTAAAAGTTTCAAGACGACCACATATCATCGACAGGTAAAGAATTGTGACGATGTAACCAAACCGTGACACTGTTTTCATCACCAAATTACAATCAGGCAAATTAGCCAGTTAGCTAGCTCCTGCTAGCCCGTTAGCCGACTTGCTAATGTCGGCCTCCTGCATCCATTCAGCGTCCCTAGATGAGGGGACGACATTATCAGCATCCCAGACATTCAGCTTGGCTGTAGTGCTACCCTCGTTGCAACTTTGATAGTTTCGCACATTATTGTGACGATTCGTCTTGTCAGAATGACGTTAAGGAGTAACGAGCGCTGGTGCCAATGTGCACTTAGTCTAATGTGT
The DNA here is from genome assembly GCF_056507025.1 of Lutjanus erythropterus. Lineage (NCBI taxonomy): Eukaryota > Metazoa > Chordata > Actinopteri > Lutjaniformes > Lutjanidae > Lutjanus > Lutjanus erythropterus. Next base: position 969,284 of record NC_139324.1, on the reverse strand, counting down.
ACCTTCGCTTGCCTTTGCTGCCGCGGTACAGATTGGCCATTGGGCTAGTTTTATGGCTAATGCAAACCAGGCTCCTAGTGGAACCGTTAGCCAGCTAACATAAGTGGCGTGAGTTCCCTCGCTTTGTACAATTTCGCTGTTTCGCTGTCTGTTGTGTTACAATGAGCCGTTTAGAACGTGATTATGCTATTTATCTGTTGTGCTCCGTTTCTTGTGCTCGACTTGGAGTTTGTTGTGACTTTCAGCGCTCAGGAGAGAAGCATTGGCAATAGCGGGCTAGCATAATTGCGTTAGCTGAATAATGTAAACTAAGCTATTTACGAGTATTTTGTGATTTTAATAAGCTATGCAATATTTATATTGATTGCGTTGAAATAATTAAGATTTGTCATTGGGCTCATTAGCCGACTTTTATAGGACAGTTCACATGAGTCTAGATGAGACTGGCTGTTGCCTGGAAATTGTAGTGGTTGGTATCCTTAAAGGGATAATGAACAAAAAATGAAAATTTTGTCACTGTCTAGTCACCCCCATGCTGATTGAAGATTGGGTTTAGTTTTTCAGTCCACAAAACACTGCTGGAGTTTCACAGGAAAACAGCTTACAGAATCTCCCAAGCAATGTAAGTGAAGGGTGATCAGTTTTCAGATGAAAAAAAAAAACCCTAAAAGAATTCAGAAAATACTTCCGTACTGCTCATCTGGTCTAATCCGAGTCTCCTAAAATGCCATTCACTTTCACACACACCCAGTTCAGATGATGAGCACACACGAACGTGATTTCAAGCGAAGGATACAGTGAAGAGTTGGCGAGCGAAAAACATGGTGCAAGTGACATCTTTCAAGTCAACTTGACATGTTGGGGCTTTAAGAGACTTGTACTGTACCAAATGAGCGGCATGGTGGCATTTTGAAACTCCAGCAGTATTTTGTGGACTAAAAATCTTCTGTTGGCATGAGGGTGAGTAGTTAATGACGGAATTGTCATCGTTGGGTGAACTGTCCCTTTAATGTAACTGTCCACTGCAGTGGCAGTAATTGTGTTAATGTGGTGGTGCTGATATGGATAAGGAATGACATTTAGAATATACTCAATGAAGATTGGACACAGAGAATGGGCAATAAATGACATACAATGGTTGTACTGATGCTGTTGATTTAATTTCCGTCTTGTTTAGGATTTGTCTGAACGCAAGTCCCAGCCTCCAAGGTGCACCAACTGGATAGTAAAGCCATGGCAACCATAGTGCCCAAACTCTCCAGCGGTGGCGCTGTGAAGATACGCTTTACCAGCATCGACCTGGGCACCACCAGATGGAAAGAGGGAACTTTCGAGATTTTGGAAAAGGACAACAAAGTCAACCTGTGTCTAAGATTCAACTGTGGTGGAGCCTCCAAAACCTTCCAGGTATTGTTCAGTTTGCATTTATTCAATAATGAATGCAACTCATTGCACTCATTATACAATTGCTTTATAAACTTTGCTGAAGCAGTATCTATTAGAGCCTGACGGATACTGGATTTTTGGGGTCAATAATGATTTTGATTCCAACATCAATCTGTATCAGCTGATATTGCAATGAGCTCTCAAATGTGTGCATCAAATATTAGTGACACAGATATGTAATGAAGGCAGGATATTTTATAGTTTGACAATATATTAATTGGCAGAAATGACAGCAGGTCACTGAAACAGCAAATCTATACTGGTTAAAAAAAAAACAAAAAAGCCAAAACAACTTAGAATGGAGCACAAACATTTGATGTTGTGGATGCGTGTTTTGATTTGTGTGCATCATTAGCAAGATAGCTAACATTGCTAACTGCTCTTTTCTTTTAAATCACTACTTGAATGCTCTTATTGGTCAATATTACATTTGGATTAATGACACTGATCCTAGATCATCAATGAAATACAACTCTTGTCTGAAGTTTATTCTAATGCATTCTGGAGAACTTTGTAAGATGAACGTACTACACGTTTGTCCTGTTTTCTTCTGCCTTTGCATAAGGGCTAGTTCATGCATGCATTACAGGATGTAAACATCATGGGGAAAAAATCTCCAGGGGTTCATAGCAGCAGACCCCCCTAGCAGGTCCACCCTTTTCACCTCTAACCAGTTTGCATGCGTGTTATGTTTAAAAAAAAAAGCTATTCAGTCTATGAAATGGTTATTAGAATATACACTTCAATTTTATTTAATTGTAGACCCAGTTTGCTGTTTTGTGACAGATATGTCAGTGGTTTCATCAAGAATTACACTGGGGATTTTGGATTTTAACAACTCTGCCACCAGCTGGTCAACCAGAATCTGGCAGATGATCCACACCAATTCATCACTGATGTGGCTGCTTGTATATTTGGTGTTGGGACTGACCAAGGAGCAAAAAAGTAATTAGGTTGGCCCATTTGACACACAAGTAGAGGTGTTCAGTTTCCTATCATGTATTTAAATGGCTGTGGAATTTCCTTTCAAACCATCAAAATAAGCACAGACCAATTGCTTGCATAAGCAAGTAATCGCTTAGTAGCTGGTGTGATTGGGCAACTTTTACTTGAAGTAGGGGTGGGCGATATGGCAAAAATATCATATCACGATTTTTTTATTAGAAAATCACGATTTCGATTTTATCACGATCTTACATGTATTTATATTATGTATTATGCTATGTATTTAGATTTACATTTACTGTTTTTACTTTACTTTTTACTTTTTTTTTCAAGCACAAAGGTAAAAGTAAAGGTAGTAATGTCTGCAAAAACCACAAACAAAAGATGTTACTAACTCTTTTAACTGAAACAGTCACCAGAATGTTTTGTTAACATGTTAAAATCACAACATTCTTCTTCTGGAGCAGGACGCTCGCAGACCCCCAACAGGGGACTGGTTTACCAACATGCCACCTTTTTCTCCTCTTATGAGTTTGCAAGTCTGTATTTAGTAATCAAAAAATACCAACAAGAATACCATTAAAGTACAACAACAGCAATAAAAATGTCGATTTTTCAAAAAAGGAAACAATAACATGCAAGGTTTTTAAATTGTAATTAAGTAAAAACACTAATACCACAATGTAAAAACTAAGTAAAGAATCTGAGTATTTTTTTCATCACAGCAGGTCAGTGATCAGTGTTTCAGTGACTCTCTGTGGATCAGTGAATAGTTTTATTTATGGCGGCCCGCCACATTAAAAACATGGGCACCATGACATGATTTTCTATTTTTGGAGCTGCGCACCTTTTTCGCTCGTGTCTAGAAGGTAACTCTTTATTTGCGCAACTCTCGCGAGATGTCCGTTATTTCTACTAAAATAATCAAACTCGCGCGATCTTTTGCAGGTCTAGGGTTCCCTTCTAGACATGACCCTCTGTCTCTGTCAAACTAATGACAGCAGACTGTCTGTAAACAGCACGGTGTTACACTCTGCAGTGTTTCACACAAAGACTTTATTTGTGCGGACATCCAGGTTTGGTTTGTCACCAACTTTGACATTTTTATGTTTTTTAATCAGTCCGAGAGGACGACGGCATCCGCGATTGATTAGTGATCAGTCTGCCCTCCTCTCCTCCCTCACCTGTTCACTCTGCTGTGAGAAGGTCTGAAAGTTTCTCACAGACTCTCCTGTTTTACGTATAGACAATTGTTTAATTTTATAAGAGCATCTGGTTGATGTCGATGTCATTAACTATCACGTTAGTTTCGACTGTTGTAATAAACTCCGTCATTAACAACAGTCTCCTCCACACGCAGCTTCTCTGCAGTTGGTCTGTGTGTTTCCTGATCAGCTAAACCAGCGGCGGAAAGACTAGAAAAGTTGCGCCAGTTAAAATAGAAGCGTCCCGTCAAAATCTCTTAATAGTTTATTGGTTATAGGTCCGGGTCCGTATAGGACGGCGTGTGGGTCCGCCTGTTAGGGACCCCTGAACGATCCATACGATCTCCTCACTTTGGCAGATCGTCTACACGTTCTAATCCTTCACGATCTAATATCGTCATATCGCACACCCCTAACTTGAAGCATTCATATATATATATTTTTTTTGAAGCAGCCTTCAAAAGCTCTGTGCTGCATGCCCACTGACGCAGCTGTGGCACACTGCAGCGGTTTCCCTAAAGACACAGTTTTTTGTAATATGTATAGCTTTTGTCCTACCTTCATGTCTCCTTTTTTCTGCTGCTTTATGGACAGCTTGCATGTCATGACATTTAAGATATCAAGCCTGTAGTTTGTGGACCACTGTCTCTCAAAGCCAGCAGCAAGCTGTGGGGTAGGGGTACAATGCTTTTGGTCTAGGTAATGTGTAATGTCCACCTTATTATGTCTGAATCAGGTGATTGCTGAATTTAATCACTGATTCTGTGAGCCATCTCTGCAAAGCATAAAATGTTACACTGATGTGATTAAACCTTTAATTTAGGAAACCTTTTAAAGAGATTTGACATGTTTGGATGCAAAAGAAACAAAATTTGCCAAATTCACTTAAAACAGACACTCTGGTGGAAATTTTTTGAAAAAGGTTGCAGCTCTTGGCATTCTCTTTGGCAACTGAGGCAATGAATTTCCTTGTGCACTGTGCTCATTATGATACAGTGCCAGCACATTGGTGTAGTGCTTTAATTGCAGTTACAAGTGACAGAAATTAAGTGCAGAAAATAAAGTGCTTGTTAGAAAATAGTGTTTTCTAGAAGATGCCCGTCACCTTTTTCTCTATGCAGGAAAATATTAAACATTAACCTTAACAATTTGATTAAGATGATTAAGTAATTTGTGTTGTGTTGTTAAAATCTAAGTAAATTAATGTCAATGTAGCACTAATGGACCAACAAAGTATGTTGTAACTATGTATAAGAAAACATACAAAAGAGATGAATAAAAATGCAGTCAAGACATTAATTTGATTATCTTGTTTTGTTGTGTATTGTTTTTGTTTATTGCCCTCAGCTGAACCAGAATGTGAAGAATATCAGCCAGAATTTGAACCGGATCATGCTGACTTTGAAGGACAATAGTGTCATCACCCTGGATAAGATGCCCCCGACTTTGGTTCAGAGGACTAAAGAATACCTGGAAAAGTTGAAGCAGCCAAAGACAAGTAATAGCACTGCTGCTTATTTTAAGAACCTATTTTATCCACTAATGATTTTTTGCACAGTTTCAGGGAAGAATTTCTCAAGATTTTTACTCAAGCTTTATGTGTGATGATTATTGATACATTCCTTACAAAGGTTTCTTAAAGTCCAGCAGATGACAGTCATAACTCTCCAGCATCTGCCACATATTTTGATGCTGAGCATGGTTGCCTGTGGTTTTGAGTAATTTCAAGTGATGATGTTAGAGAAGTCCAACTGAAATCCAAGGAAAAGTCTGTATGTCTTCTATGGCATACATGTGTACTGATGATTCTTTTGGGATTTCATGTGGTGGCCTTGAGTTTTTGATTAATTTGATGGACTGATGTAAGGGATCTGTCTTTGCAGATGGACACCTTTATTGTGATGCAGCTGGTCAAAATTTGCATACAGCAGTAATATCAGTGTTCTATCACAGCAGAGCAAACTGTCACGCTGAGCCAGACAGCAACCTGCCACACAACATGAGATACAGACTTTGAAAAATTCTGCAGCTGTAGTCCAGGCAACTGTTTGTAGTTCTGAGCTAAACTTAATTGCAGATTTTGTTTGGGATTTAGTTTTTGTATAAACAATACAGTTAACTACCTTTCAGTGTGAAATTTACTAGACTAGCTACAGGTTGTGCTAGCTTTAGGTGAAATATTCCAGCATATTTTGTGAAAGGGGATTCATTGCCCCAGAGAGAGCTCAAAGTAAATTAAAATAATTGTGTCACTCACATGCTTCGTCCTGAGTTGTTCTTTTTTAATTTTGCAGTTTTAAAATCATCCCATGGAAGTGCAAACTTTAGCGTGCTTGGGAATCGATCTGTGAAAAATGAGACCAGTCCATCAGGGGAGAGACAGGTGAGCAAGATCTCACATTTTTAACATGAAAATCTTAGTGACAAGCATACACTTCAGTGTTGTTTTCATTAACGATGACGGTGACGAAATAATTTGGTTAACGCACCTTTCTTTCATGACTAAAACGAGACAGTGACGAGCTAAACATAGCTCTTTGATGACGAAAATATGACGAGACGTATCTGTTGTTTTCGTTGACAAGACGAGATGAAAATGTTAGTGGGTTGGCTATAGGACTATCAAAATGCATGGCATTTCCTCCAACTGTATGTGCAATCAGATTCAGACATGTCTGATTTGTGTACTTTTAAATACTTAATTGCTGCAATGATGTAAATCATGATGAAGAGTCCAGACTCTGTCTCTTCTCTTCATCTCCTCAGTGTGTGTCAGTGTGCAGTTGAACCTTTTCCTAAAATACTGTTGGTTCTGTGGTGTTACATTTTAAATCTGAAGCCTGCAGTGCACCATAGAAGCTACAGTTGACTTTTCTATTGAAGTTTTCGGTGCGTTTTGGCCTTAATGTTAAATTGAGCAGGTTAATATGTTCATCTGTACCTGATGGACTGATGGGTTTGTAATATTATTATATGAGCATATTTTTATGCCAAATGCAGTGCCATTGAGGGTTTGCATGATTAAAGTGTGCGATATCTTGTGCCCAGACAAAAAGCAAGCATTTTCAATGTAACCCCCACCTGGATATGTGAGCTTAAATATTCTGAGCTTAAATATTCTTGTTTTCCTTTGTTATTGTTGAAGAAAAAAAAAATTAAATCGTATTTATTTTATTGAGGAAAAGGTTGTTGCAGTCTGGCTGTTGAAATTCATATTTCTGAATAAAACATTGAACAGTTTTAGACTGTTCAATAAATCTTAATCCTGTTTGGCCCGCGACTTAGACTGTGTTTTAAATTTTGGCCCCTTCTGTGATTGAGTTTGACACCCCTGTTTTAAAGTCATTATTTTTTTTCGACTAAAATTAATGACTAAAACTAGACTAAAACCCTTTTAGTTTTCGTCAACTAAAACTAGACTAAAACTATTAAGGATAGAAATGGCTGCCAAAAACAACACTGATACACTTACATTTGATTGAAATATCCAGACTCCTAACATCTTCCAGACAACACCAAGGCGGCAGAGTGCAGAAGGCCGGGAGGACACAACGCCGAGGAAGCCTCTGGGTAGCCCGAGTAGAGCTACCTCCACTCCCACTCGCACTGGACTGTCTGAGAATAGGTATGGTAGAAGTTCATGTTAATATGCAAGTTATGGCATGTGAATAATTTAATCTTTTTGAAACAACTCAATGTGATGACTGGGGATGCACAATGTAGTTTTTTTTCCCCAGCTGATAAAAATAATGACCTTCTTCTACTTTCACATTTTTGTATTTACAAAAGTTGCACACCTGAGGGTAAGAAAGGCTAAGATACTGTGAGCAAAGCTGTGTGTTTTAATACTTCATAGCTCTGACTGAATCACATCTAATTAACATAACTATTACAGCAAAAATAAACAGTTGTCTTCAAGTAATCATTTACTTTTTCTAATAATGTCATAGATGTGCGTTGGCTTATATGGAGCATTTTCTCTAAGAATTCAAATGGAACACTTTGACATAATCTGTAGAATTTGATAGCATTATAGCTAATATTTACTGGCTAACAGACCAGATACCAGGCTTGACTGATATAGCTGTGATAGGTCAATATCCGCAGGTAATTTATCAGCCTGATATTTATTTTTCACACCTAGTGATGATGCTTGACATTATTATTAGTTCAGTCTCTAATAAATTTAAAAAATTGCTTGGATCAGTATTTTTGTTTTGACAAAGTAAAACAAGATCTATTGATTTTGTTTACACTGACAACAGCAACAGTCCCTCAGCTGGTATTCCCTGTGACCCGGGATTCCCTGTGCAGTTCCCAGTTCATGCATGTGACTGTGCCCTTAAAGAAGGACTTGAACACCTGTCATGTTTAGGTGTTATGTTTTTGTCTGTCAGTCTTTCTGTCCGATTTAGGAATGGTCAGTTCAGGCTTGTGACATTAATATTCTGTCACTGTTTTTTCAGGAGCGAAAAGAGAAAAAGACTCCTTAACTCTGAAAGTGACCTGACTGAGGACTACCCCAAGGAAAATGACTCCTCAAGGTAAAAGGGAGCACTACTTGAGCACCACTACACTTGATGCTTGACCCTACTTCTTTGGCCTTTTTTCAGGCTCTGTATCTAGGTTATTGGTTATTTTGTATCCTCATATACTGATTTAAACAGATATCAAAATATCTATGTATACAAATGTCTAAGATCTATGTGTAATGACCATCAGATTATTAATCAAAGTGCATACAAAGGTTTTAAATTTTTCACACCTTCCACAGTCAGATAACATCCCAAAATATGTATATATATATATAATTTCTTAGCAACAACAAAGCTACTTCGGATCCATCCAGGAAGTTTCTACTAAGCTGCAAAGATAAGCTGAAGCAGGCCGAGGAGAACAGGAGTTCAGGTAAACTTCTACATCTGAAGCTCAGCAACAGCACCATCTGTAGACTGCTGGTTATGTCATCATGCTGGTTCGACTTACTTACTTAACTGCAAAACATCTGGAGATTTTAAAGCACTTTTTGTAACTGCCTTTTGCTTATTTTGAGAGAATAAATGGAACATTAACCAGAATATTCAGACCGTATTTTTTCCCCTTACCCTCAGCTCCACTGGGTTCAACTCCCCTTCAGCCAACATCATTCTATGGTAGCCGATCTATGACTAAAGACTACAGCCAGAGTCACTCGTTCCTGGACAGGTGAGTTTCTTTAGTGGTTTTGTATTTAATCTACAGTTGGTAACTTGTATAAAGATAATGTTTTACCCAAATGTAAGTACTTGGTCTGAAAAAAAGTGGTATCAGTGCATTCCTATCAAATATGACAAAATGATGTTCATAAAAGTTATAGCTGTATCAACATCTGCTTCAGTGAAACAATCTCGCCTCTTTTCATCATCTAGTAGGAAAATAGTTTAACAATACTGCATTATTATTTTAATTTCACTCATCTAGTTGTAGATTTGAAGAATCAAATCATGGTGAGGCCAGTGATTCACATCTCTATAATCTTTACTAAGGCCATCCTGTACAGCACAGACCACCACAGTCAAGAGAAGCCTTATGCTGCCCAATCACTCCACTCCCTTCAAGAAGGTACGGCCCTCTCTGGACTACGGTGGCTGGAACAAGCAGAGGCCCTCTACTCTGGCCCAGCCTCAGCCCCCACTGCAAGGGTAAGAAGGAGCCAGAGAATCTTAAATTAAATGTGAGCATAAGCAGTCCATGTATGTGAAGAAAGACTGAATTTCATTTATTTTGAATATTGTGAACCCAAATGACGCACAAGGGAAATCAGAATCTGTAGTTTTATGCCCCATGTTCTCGGAAGAATCAGTTTTGCTCTTAGAATTCCAAACACCCGTTTGTAACATCATGAAAGTCATGTCTCTTTAAGTTCTTGGGGTTGTCAGAAATTCTGTTATCTAAATTCAAAGCCTTAAATGGTTCTTCCCCTTGTTTTGTCATCCACTGTGTCCATATATCATAGATTCTCTAACCTGGGCAACACTTGCTACATGAATGCCATCCTGCAGTCCCTCTTCAGCCTCCCCTCGTTCTCCAATGACATGCTGAGGCAGAGCATCCCGTGGAAGAAGGTGCCCATCAATGCATTGCTCAGGTACTACAGTACACTCTGCAGACAGGGGCAGATCAATATTAACTTGCAGGTTAAATGTCCTAATGAGATTAAATGGCTCATGAAGGCTCTCAGATTTGGCCTGTCTGCCTCAGTCTATGTCACTTCCAGATTGTCATTTTTAGAAGTGGAATTAAAATTCTCTCACAAAAACGGCTCCAGAAGTCACTGTAGTGTATATATGTATATACGTTTTTGAAAATCAAGTTTCTATATCATTTTACTAAACCTTGATACACTGGGGCTCCAACCTGCAAGTTACTCTTTAAAGAAGACTGATTCATGTTGTCCTTCAGATTGTCAAAGGAACTTAAACACGTTTTGTATTATCAAAGGAACTTGAGCAATTTGTGTAGAGCATTATTTGCTCAAGGCAGACCCTCTTTTTAACAAAACCCACTTAAAAGTGCTTATAGCAATTTCGGCACTTTTTGAAAAGAGAAATGCTTTTAATCTGTGGTATCCTCACTACCTGCAGACGTTTTGCTCACCTCATGGTCAAGAAGGACGTGGGCTGTCCAGAGACAAAAAAGGACCTCTTGAGGAAAGTGAAGAGTGCCATCTCCTCCACAGCCGAGCGTTTCTCTGGAAACATGCAGAATGTAAGATCTCCCTCAAGAATCAACAGTTCAAAGCAGTTGTTATCTACTCTTATTTGGAAAAAGTACCTTGTAGTTAGAGATGATATTATGCTGTACTTGCTACATAGGACTTTACCAGAAAAATATATTAGTTTGCTATTAATGTTGTTGTTGTTGTTGTTGTTGTTATTATTATTATTATTATTATTATTATTATTATTATTATTATTATTATTATTATTAGTAGTAGTAGTAGTAGTAGTAGTAGTATATTTGCTTATTTTAGCTCCTACCTCTTGATAACATATCAAAAGTGATGGGCTGTGTTAGAAACCGCATACTTACTACTACATACTTCCATACCCATACTATCCATACTCCATACTGCATACCCAATCCATCAGACAGCATGCAAAGCGTTTACACTACAGCGTACTGCATGATAACCCACAATGCATTGTGCTCCTACCCGAGCCGAAATCGACAGGCTGAAGCTGATTTCACTTTAGCTCTAAACTCTTTAAATATATCACTTTATCGAGATTTTTTTAAAAAATCAGGTGAGAAAGTGGCCGTTTAGATCCCGAGTGTGCCGTTTATTTGTCCAAATACCAACTGTTTACAATTTTGTTTGGACGAATTCGGCGAAATTTAAGCTAGCCGCAGTGAGCAACACACTTCCGGTTATATTCACAAAATAAAACACCCTTTTCCCTTTCTCATACCAAAAGACCATGGTGATAAATAGTGCTTTTACTTTGAAAACAAGAAGCGAACCAACCTGCAATATATCCTGCTTGACACCGCCGTTTGGACTGATCTCGTCCCGTTAACGGAATTTGACCATTCATGATGCCTTACCGGCGGAGAGTCTTGTCGGCTATGAGACGAAGATCGGCCCGCCGTCTTCGGTACATCATGGTCGCTATCGACTTGGGCTTGTTGTCAGATGTAAATCGTATTTATTTTTTAAACTTTCTTAATAAATGTAAATCCAATGAGAAATTGCTAACATAACATACCTCCAAGCATAAAAATTGGAGGGAAAATTATATCTAACCTTACTCAGCTTGGTAATTTTACATAATTATATATATAATAATGATATAATTCATCCAACCTTTTTTTTCCTGTCCTGTTCGTGGTGACGTCGCATCGCGTTGCATCCTGGGTAATTTGAGTGTGAGTAGTAAGCTGATGATGAATACTCAACATTTCTGGCGAATGCAGTATGCATCCAGGAACTTCTCGCATACTCAAAAATCGCATACTGCCAGTGTAGACACACTGCATACTCAAAGAGTTAGTATGAGTAGTAGGTAAGTATGCGGTTTCGAACACAACCATGGTCAAAGAAAACACATGCCAAACTATTTAAGCTTGTACAAGTGTATAAAAATACAAATCACATGTAGATTGGTTTGTCAGCTTTGTATATTTGAAGACTGAAGACATTACATTA